>NC_090935.1:1362374213-1364874213 GCF_040938575.1 Ambystoma mexicanum
ATTGTGTCCTTAGAACACTTACAGTTTGGTTAATTGGGCATCCCGGACACCAACTTGCCTGCGAACAGTACGCACAGGTGTAGTGTCCTTAGGACACCTCCATTTTGATTCATTGCGGACAACCCAGACACCGAGTGTGTTCTAAGAACGGTTCTATGTTACTTGCGAACAGTACGGACAGGTATAGTGTCCTTAGGACATCTCCATTTTGGGTTTTACGGACATCCCGGACACCGATTGTGTTCTTAGAACAGTTTCAACTTGTCTGTGAACAGTACGGACAGGTATAGTGTCCTTAGGACACCTCCATTTTGGGTTTTACGGACATCCCGGACACAGAGTGTGTTCTTAGAACAGTTTCAACTTGCTAGTGAACAGTACGGACAGGTAAAGTGGGCCTCATTACACGTAGTGCGGCAAACCATGGTGATGTTAGCACCATGGTGAATGCTGGTAATTTACCGGTACCGCCTTGGAGGAAAGGGGAATTACCACCCTATTCCAAGGTTGGGAAGGCGGTAATTCTGCCTTCCTGAATTGCCCTTCCCCATTCCCATTTTTGCCCCATAGGGCTCTATGGGAATGGGGAAGGCGCTAATTACGGTACCGCAAATTGTGGTACCGTAATTAGCACCCTGGTCCCTTTGTGGGTTGGTTTTTACCACCTGCTAAAAAGCAGGCGTTAAAGTACCAACCTGCAAAGGGACCTTGTAGTAAGGCGGTAAGGGTTTACCGGTACCGGTGCACTTACCAGTACCGGTAAACTCTTACCGCACTATGTGTAATGAGGCCCAGTGTCCTCAGGACACCTCCATTTTGGTTAATTGCGGATATCCCGGACACCGAGAGTGTTCTTAGAACAGTTTCGACTTGCTTGCGAACATTACGGACAGGTATAGTGTCCTTAGGACGCCCCCATTTTCGTTTGATTACGGACATTCCGGACACCCGCGCTGTCCGCGGACACATCAAATGTTTTTTTTAAAAAAAAAAAGAAATGAATTAGGACACATATAATAATTTAACTTTATTATATATAGATGTAAAATTTATGAAATAGAAAGGGGAAGCAGAAACTGAGACAAACACAGGAGAATTGGGGGTTTCAAGAGGATTCATAGGAGGTGAAGAAGGGATGGAAGTCTCATCAAAACATTTTTGTTCATGGAGAGGGTTTGGGGATAATTGACTGGCATATGGTGAGGGGGGGACAGGTACATGTGGGACAATGGTATCTAGTTTTTTCTTTCAAGTGATCCTCCACAAAGTTTTTCAAATTGTTGAAATTTGCCATGAGCATGTCAATTTTTTCTTCCATGCGCTGGAGAGTCTTATCCAATATTTCTTTTGGTGTACTATTTTCAATGTTTGTATGGTCTGTACAAAAAAAAAGATTTATATGTTAAGTGTGTATAAAGTAATACGTATTAATTGGTTTATATAGAGAAGTGTCTACCATTAGGTTCACTATATTCAGACATTTCCTCACGTAGGAAATTCTCCTCAAGCCACTCCAAAGTACTGGACATTTCTGTGAGAAAAGAGAATTATATCACTTTTTTTGTATCAAATACAGACATTTTACAAATATATAGTAAAAATGAAGTACACTTACTAGCTTCTGGTAAGTTGTGTTCTTACTGGTTTGTAGCTCTGCTTGCTCCTAGTTGTGCAGTTTCTGTGAGGTAATTATGTTGGAAGATTATCTTTCTTCTTTTGGTATATTCCATTTTAGTACATATTGTATTTAAATGAATGGTTGATGTGTTACATACATGGGTTACACTTCTTATTTATTACTACATATAATGTGTATGTGTGCTGGTTTGTGAAATTGTGCACTTTTCATATGGTATGATATAACAATTTAAGATACCCCCTGACTTTTTGGGTAGTGTTGCTATTGTCCACCTCTGTCCGCGGACATCAAATTCAGTAGCAGGGGTTCAGTATGTTCTATGTTACATGCATATAAAGTCAGGGATAGTATTGCTACGGTGTGCTACTAAAAACCTATGAAATTCAGTAAAAAAACTTTATTAAATGGACGTTATGGTTAAGTTGTGCTACTAAAAACCTATGAAATTCAGTAAAAAAACTTTGATAAAGGGACGTTATGGTTAAGTTGCGCTACTAAAAACCTATGAAATTCAGTAAAAAAACTTTGCTAAAGGGACGTTATGGTTCCAAGTAAAACCAAAAAAAACCTGAAATTTGCCAGTTATGCTAAGCTAAGCAACCATAACTCGCGCCACCACCGTGCACTGCTAAGACTAACACCCAGGACATCAAAGATGACATCACAAATGTCATTGATGACATCACTGATGACATCACATATCTGGCTCCCTCTTTTTTCCTTTACTGATATACCTAGGCCAGTGACAGTCAGGAACTAAAAATTCACTATACTATAGTACAAAGTACTATAGTTGTAGACTTATACTTCAACTATGTTCTTACAGTAATTCACTTAGGGTCCACTCAAAGCATATGAAACATATACAAAGGGGAAAACACAGACTTGGAAGACAGCAATGCTTTCTATGTATGAAGATGATTAGTATGGTTCTCAACACTGTGTTATAGTTCTGTTTTATTTATTACTGTACTTTCTCTGGATATGCTCATATTTTTACACATTGCACGTACAGTACTTTCCTTAGGGTCTAGTCACAATATGCGATAGTTATACATAGGGATGTAGTAGCTTTTAAGCAGAGCAATCATTTCTGTGCATGAAGATAATCAGTTAGGTTATGAAGATTGTCAGATAATACTGCTGTTTTTTTTGTTTACTTCACTTTCCCTGTATATGCTCTATTTTTATGTGTTGTTGTCAGTTTGTGTTTTGTGTGCACTAATGCAATAATGTAATAAGTGGGTTTTATTAGCTACTTATTACATGTTTCACAGTATGCAAAACTCTAATAAGAAAGCAGTTATCATTTCACTATTCAACATGGCAAGATTATGGATATTGCACTTTCATCATATATGCTGCACACACTGCCTATGTTTCTGCATGAGTAGCTTGGTATACTGGATAGAACTTCATAATAGAATGCTATTTATATCAATGCATTGCTTAATGCACTAATTAACTCATGATATTTATTCCAATGATCCTTGACACTTTTTGTCAACATTATAATAAGAATCCCTTGTTTTCATGAAAAGTACATGCACATGTGATGTCATCAATGACATTTGTGATGTCATCTTTGATGTCCTGGGTGTCAGTACGAGTTATGGTTGCTTAGCTTACCATAACTGGCGAATTTCAGGGGTTTTTCGGTTTTACTTGGAACCATCACGTCCCTTTAGCAAAGTTTTTTTACTGAATTTCATAGGTTTTTAGTAGCGCAACTTAACCATAACGTCCCTTTAACAAAGTTTTTTACTGAATATATATATATATATATATATATATATATAAAAACATGAATATATAATGATGTTTTTGAACACGCTGGTCCAGATTTTCAGTTTATTCATTGCAGTGCATGGGTTATACATCAAGATTCCATGTTTGACTTTCCTTGATTTGTGGTTTGCAATTGTTTTTTTTTTCTCGTTATGATGGCACTCATACAACACAATTTATGTTGCTATGCTTTACAGAGCACAGTTTCATTGACAGGATGTTTTCAACCAGAAACTGTACTGTATTGTCTATTGCTGGACTAAATACAGTGTTGCATATTCATTTCTTTGACTGTACTTTGATAAGGGTTTGATCTGGGCATATGGTTGCATGGTAAGAGGTGTGTGGCTTTGTTCCGATAAATAGGTTTTTTTTATAGTGAACAGAACATTTCATGTCTGGGGACACTTTGTTTACACTGCATATCTAGAGTTTCAAATCAAATGTTCATAGTTCACGATACAACACATGCTCCTGGGACTTCCAAGTTGTGTCTCTTTTAAGCACCTCCAAACCTGCAACTATGACTTACCACTGAATGACCATGAGTGTAGTTTCTTATTTTGAGTGCTTTTCATAACAGTTTTTTTAAAGCATCACATGTTTGCTCGTGCATAATGGGATTTTTCATTCTGTTATCCTGGATGGATTTCTGGAGTGACCGTGTCTATACTGCCTTTTCTCATTTTGTTATCTTGAATGTTGTGGAATTAATTGAATTTTAACTGAAAAATGTAAGGCTTTCCAGGCAAAATGTTTATTTCCGAGTGGTGCTGTAGCCCATGAAAAAATGTTCTTTTGATGATTCTGCCAGTCCAAGTAAACTTTTGGGCATAACAGGTGTGCTCATTGAAGTCACTGCCATCGAAGAGGAGTTGGTCTCCAAAGAGCACTTTCAAATTAACTTCCTATGAAGAATACATTCCCAAGAATATACGTCAGAAGAGTTTCATTCAGTCAATACCAACTGAGAAAATTATATTTTTAAGAATCAGAGTATTACTATAGACCACGGCCAAATGTAGACCTTATTAAGCATCGTTGCTTCCTTGTAAAAAAGCATCAACAATAGGAGGCATTTTACTCCAGTATATGTATTACTATTTCTGTGTCTTCTTCACTCTTATCAGTGCTTCTCCTCATTTTAGACAATGCTGCGGGCTGCAAATAAGAATGGGATTTCAAAAAGTGATGCATGTAACATAAATGTTACTATTAAACCAGACTCATGCTTCTGAAGGATGGCAATACTTCAAAACATTGATGGTGTGAAACGAATATTTTACACTGTAAAACTGTCTTGGAAATAGGGGTTGTCTTTTCATGCCCATGGAACTAATACACAATTATACAGTTTAAACAAGAGTGACATTATTCTATGTCAACTCCATAGAAGTGGTCTTATGTCTTTCCAATTATAATGTTCCATTTACAAAACAGCTTTAAAAGTCAATTCAAGAAAGTAAAGAAAATAAAACATGTTTCTAAGAGAGAAGATAACTGAGCATGGATCACTAGTGACATTTCGATCCTATAAAACTATAAAGAAAATATCCCTAGCATTATTTAAGTGTATTAAAAAACTAATACTGTCTGTTATGCATGAATTATCAATTGTAGCACGAGCTACAGTTCTCACTAGACACTAGACATAATTAATTATGGATCATCTCACCTCTGTTGTCCATGTAGAAACTGCACCAGGAAGAGTTTTCAATGAATGCTTATCATCAGTTTTGAAGTACATATATTGGGTAAGAAAAACGTACAGGAGAGATTTTGAATTTGCAGCAAGCAGGGTCGGACTGGGACAAGAAATAGGCCCGGTCACCCAAAAAAAAGTGGCCCACCCCTCGCCTCAAAAAAGTGGCCCACCCATCGCCTCACGACCCTTGACCTCTGATGACATCACTGGAAGTGATGTCCTGGGAAGCGATGAAACACAACCTTTCACCCCTTTACAAAACAGGAAGTGGCATCAAATAGCACTGTTCCTAAGTACAATAAATTACTGTGAATCCAAGCAGACGTCCAAAGCCAAATGATAATGTATATATATTGCATATATAGCACTATGATTAAACTCTTTTTTATAGAGCAAATATGCATACAATATCACCCATCACACTCATTTATGGATCTAGGAAGGATGAAAGGCTTTTTGAAAAAACAAAATCACATTTTTTTTACAAACCGTCCCAGGCATGGCCAGAAACCGGCCCCCACAACCCAGGGACGATTTCGGCCCGGCCACGGGCCGAAAGGCATAGGGGCCAATCCAACCCTGGCAGCAAGTCTGATAATCGCGCATGTGGGGTTAAAAGCACATATCTCCACTGCAGTATCTGATGCCGTCTAAATGTGGTGCTTCTATCACATCCTTAATCTGTGTGTCTCAGATTGCTCTAGAGTGTTAAAGGCATTCAGTCTCCTAAATCACTTAGCAAAACCTAATAGAGATAAGAGTTAATGGCAGAGGAAATCGCTGAGATAACAAACACGTTGGAAAGAAAAAAAAATAATAATAATAATTCTGGTACCTGAATGGAAATAAATTAGAACCAGTTAAAGACATGAACTATTTGGGCGTTCAATTAAGTATATTAAAGAGTGAAAAAGCCTGGACAGACGACCTAAGAATGAAAGTAAAAAAGACTAACTGTGCAAGGGAAAGCCATAGTTCGGAGATATGGAAGAACAAACATTTTTTTCACTTCAGCCAATAGTTGTCTTCAACAAACAAAAAGTGCCTGCTACACTCATATTTGGAGGTGAGTGCTGCCTAGGAATAAAACCGTATTTCTGGAACACACTAGAAGGCTATTTCTGGAAAACAACCCTGCATTTACCCAAATCTATTCCAATGGCGATATTACGACAAGAACTGGGGTTGATCTCCCATAACGCACAAATTACATGGAACAGACTAATGCTGTACAGCAAGGCAACGCTTAGCGATTGCTCTCCACAATACGAGGTGATGGGTATACATAAACCGGGAAATAGAGTGTTTTAGAAGAATGGAAAAGTGACTGCGAGTCAATCATAACCAACCTTGGCACTAGTTCAGAGTCTCTTGCAAGAAATCCAATGCAGGGAAAGAAGATCCTCTGGGCGGAGGATCGGGGCATATCAGAAGAAGTGAGAACGAATTCACAGACTCATACCATTTTGAAATCAAACTGGGGAGTAATTAATCTAACCCCTGGTTGCTTAAGTAGATTCCCACATCACAAGCAAAGAGACTTGTTATTAAGATTCAGATTATATGTGCTACATAATAAAACCACCTTACAAAGGTATGGAAGATATCAAGACAAAGCAAACTGTCGCCTTTGTAACTGCGACAGTGAAACTTTAAAACATCTAATCTTATTTTGCCCTTATTTGTCGGATCTTTGATTTATTTATTTGCATGATCTGATTGTAGAGTCATGTGGGTTAGATGCCAAGAAATGGTGGGAACTTATTTATGAATGTCGAAATCAAAGAGTACAGTTTTGCAACAGTAACATTTTTTAAAGTGGCTCTAGGGAATCTAGGAGCAAAAAGCGAATTGATTGATTAAAGGCTGATTCAGCTGGACAATGAAACTGACAAAGGAAATGTTGTGTAAAGAGAGGAGGAATGAATTGTGTTATCAAAATTGGAAAGTAAAGTAGTGAAAAGTTTTTAATAAACTAAATACACTAATAAAAACAATTTAGAGAAAGAATATAGTGGGTAAAACAAAATCCCTCATCTGTCTATTTGTACTTTGCACTTGATATTTTTTCATTGATTTCATACCTAAACACCACTTTTGAGGCCACATTGCGGTTTCTTTAAAGAAATCCTTTGCAAGTCTGGGGACATGTTATCAGGAAACCTATTCCTACCATTTTGTATGGAATAAGCCCAGTTTAAAGGTATCTACAAACTAGTGTCCTTGACTTTATGGTGGCATGAGAAATGGTAGAAAGTGCAGTTGGCCAACTGAAAAACATAGAAGAAAAGACTTTGCAACAAAAACATAGTTGGTATCTGAAAGTAATGTACTAAATTCTGTGGAATTTGAAACTGCTCTCACAGTGGAAAGAGTTGCATGAAAAAACACATATCGCTGGAGAGTTCTTGAGTCATAAATGAACTACCGAAGAGGCCCATAATTGTTCAGTTGTTGTACTGAAAACAATTCTTGACTGAGGGATTTTCTGAGAGTAACCAGCCAGTCCTTGATTCCCAATACTATGATCCTAGACTTTTCTTGAAATCATCAAAAAATATCCCAACGTGCTAGGGACAAGCAGTCCATAAAGATTTAATCGGTTGGGAAAAATAGGCACCACCTATCTGAAAGGTTAACTAGTTCATTTAGCCAACTTTTTTGCCCAAATCTTACAGTAGATGAGCCCCTGAAGCATGATGTAATTACTGTTGATGATGATGATGGTGACTAGGGTTCCCATAGCCAGAGAAGTGTTCATCAGGAAGAAAAGTGTAATTAATATTTGCTGTCAAAGATTGCTGCTGACAATAACTTTACTCAGCAGAGTATGGAAATATTTCTTTTGCATATGAGTTATCATTCCGTTCCTCACTTTCCCAAGACTTATCATTGGCCTCAAGCCCTAAAATCACTCCATTGGCATATGGTTGCTGCAAAGATCACATTCAAATCCCTCTGCATCATCCATAAGGATGTCTGGTGCCAAGGACCACTCTATCTACTAGTTGCTCTCACCAAATACTCTCTCTCCAGAGCTTTTCGCTCCTCCGGCTCCAACTCTCTGTGTATCAAGCGTTTCTCTAAGCAGCAAGCTGGTGGACAATCTTTCTCCTTGGCTGGCTCCCACGTATGGAACAGCATCCCTCTTCCTCTCCGTCTTGAGCCAGATCTCTTCAAATTCCAGAAGCTCCGCAAGAATTTCCTCTTCACCTCCTCCTTCCCCCTCTCTCTCTGGTGCTAAAACCCCACCGTCACTAAGACCAGTAGCCTGGGCCCTTATGTGTCCTTCCGGGTTCCAGCCTTCTGCCCAAATGCCCTCAGCCTGCTGCCCTCTCCTAGCACTTTCCCTTGGGCACCCACTGGCCTGTGCTGTCTTATAGACCTGCATTTATTGTATTGGCAGGTGATCACTCCTTACCTAGTGATCTCGGCCAGGCTCTCAACAGTTGCTTGCAACTGACACCCTAACGCTTCCCTCTGTGGAACTCCTAGCACTCACCCCCCCCTTCCCTTGTCCCCTCTCTCTCTCTGCATTTACATGCTCCGAATGCTCACAAGGCCTAGTAGGACCGCCTCTTTCCTGTTCATCAGTTTTATTCTATTTACCATCTGTTCCCTTGTTCCATCCCCAGTTAACCTGTGGGTGCTTTGGAAAACAATTTCTTGATGTATAAGCGCCTTACAAATACACAATGAATACATAAATAAATAAATAAATAAAATGGTATGCAGTGATTATATTGAAAAAAAGGAATGAACTAATACTGAAAAAATAACTAAAAATAAATATATGGGGTTGGTTGTGAAGTGTTATAAAGTGTGGGGTGTGGTTCAGTATGGTGTTAAAAGTGTGGGGAAACGGGGGTTTGGCCCAATTTTTAAAAAAAACAATTCAAATTTCTTTTTTCAGTATTATTTCATTCACTATTTTTTGATTTGTTATAATCACATGTAACCTATCTGCTGACCCTGAGAGCCCCAATATGACCAGACTCGCTTGATGTACTAATTGCTATTTTTTCATATTCATTAATTTTTATAAAGTTCAACCATGTTCTATAAAACACCCTGGCACTGAGAAGAGTACAGATTGAACGTTTTTGTTACTTTGGACTAGCAGGCCTTGAAGGAAAGAACACATTACTAATGATCATGCAGGTATAGACAGATCCTATGGAACATGCACAGTTTGCTAGAAACCTAAACTAATTACTTCCACTCGTGGTACCGTTGCTGGCATGCATAACAATACACCGCCTGACCTTACTCAGAGTGCTGAAATGAATTCAACCTCCCAACATGCTTTGTTTATTTTGAGCAATGCTACTACCATTTGCACCTCTGTTATTTAGAGCTGTGTCTCACCGGCAGGCAGCTGCTGTTAAACATATATTATGAGAGGAACACTGCCCCATTTTCCCACACGATCATGCTGTGACATTATATAAAAGGAAACCCCAGAAGGAGCTCAGGTGAACAGTTTCTTTGTTGTTTGTTTTAATTTACAAAGCAAATGAATGCTATCGTTCCATAAAAAGGGGCAACCGCCATCTATGCCCAAGTTATGCCGAGATAACATTGTCATCATTTACAATACTATATCATTTGTAACCATTTATTTTGGAATATTTATATGTACGATCTCTTTATACTATAACATGAGTGTGTAAAACAGTTTAACCTTCTAGCTTGGAATGCAAACAGTTCACAATTAAATTATTGTATCCATTAATTTTGCAAACTAATAATCAAATTAGTCAGATATAGAAAAAAAGATTTTATGAAGCTACCAAAACCGTTGCAGGTCTACAGCCATTTCATCCAGTGATTGATCTCAACTTTCTTCAGGACCAGCAACACAGACATGTTCACTGACTCAAAGGTTCTGTCATTTGGACAGTCTGCTTGCTCAGATTGGAGAAATCACTGTAAAGCAAACGCAGTCCATCCGCACATGTAACTGCGATGGTTACCCCTGCAATGGAGTTCATTTGAAAATGGGACGTCTTACTTGCTTATTTTTTTAGCAACTCGCCAGTTCATTTGCTGAGTTTTCTGAAAACAGGCCAGGAAAACTGTTTGGAGATCACGTTGGGCCCCCAACGTTAAGGATCTATGTGATTATTGCGACGGCCGAAAATGCAGACTTTTTTTTAACCCCTTTACACCACATATATATGCAGGGGAGACCCCCGCAGACCTGCCCCATATTAATATTCTATTCTATACCCCCCACATATATATGTGCTGTAAGGGGGTAAAAAGAAAATGGCTTTTTCGGCCGGTGTAATTGTGAGGGCGATATTTTAGTACGATTCCCAACGTTAATTGCATGGAGAAAACCACCTTGGTGCAAAAGGTTCTCTCTGTCCAATTGTTCCCATTCCAACGTGGTAGAAAAGTGACAAGTAAAACATAGGCGAAATCACATGTTCTCTTCACTTTTCCATCACGTTACTGGACAAATGTATATGCCACATGCAAATGATACTTTGCAGCAAGCATTTACAATTGATTCCTATGAATCTGCGTGCTTTTAGCAGGTGGTAATTTCAGTCGGATTTCATAGGAATCCATCGCATTTACACCAGCATGCACATCCATGGTGGCTCAATACACCCACATTTGTATGGTGGAACAGGAAATGAAGGCAGACACATTATGTTCGCCCCACCCTCCAACTCTGCCAAACAAATACTTGAAATATGAGTCAGATTGTAAAAAAGGGTGAAAATCACATTTACTGCAATTTTTTCTGATCACCTTCACCTGGACCAAATCCCCCAAAGTCTGTACTTTAATTGAAGGACTTGTATTACATGTAGATATATTAATCCACTCATTTAAAGAATACAAGTACTAATAATGATTCCAACTGTACCAGCATTGCCCATGACAACCATTGCTACTGATATAGGGGTGTGAATCACGGAAGTCCCTTTGGTACTTAAACATAAAATAACAATGCATCTTACATTTACTCGTAGTAGTGAAGATAACTAAATTAATGTGCAAGGCTATTTAATACACATGCATAATGCTCATATCATATATTAAGCCCAGGAGAAAAAACATCAAGAGGGCTGGAACATATAGGGCCCGATTCATGGCGTATTTGCCCAGTTCAAAGTGAATTTGCACTGCTGAAAAGTGACTTTGCACTGCCGACACAAAGCCTGATTCATGGAACTGTGCAAAGTGTATTTTTGCCGTGCAAAGTCATTTTGAAATGCAAAAATGACTATGTGCTGACTTTGCCCAGACTTAAATATTCCATGAATCGGGCTCTTAGAGGTTATGTGCTATAAAAGCAGCCACACACTCTCAAAATATGTGAACTCCCATTCTATGAACTGCCAGAGTCACATTAGACAGGGTTTGGTGACCAAAGATGGCCACCCATTACACAATGTGCCACCGGGTGGATGAAATGAGCCGTTCCTTTTTCTATCCCCAGCCTTACTGAGACTATCCTACCACATAGATACTCACTGGTTAGGGACGTCAAGCACTTCCCCAATCACTTATACCCCAGCGATCTGTGGTACACACAAAGCCCCTTGTAAATAAGCTGCTTATGGACTGAATCTACCACTGACAGGTTCAAGGTCCACACTCAAGAGTGCAGTTCTACATCTTGTGCTGACTCAAGGTTGAAGTATTTAATCATTAACCCTGCTCTTGAGCTCATGTGCTCTGTCACGGACACGGAATCGCCAGAGAGTCTTGATGCCTGGCTGTGCTCCCAAAAGACAAGTCCTCTTCTGCCTGGCGTTGAGCTGGTGAATGGCCTTTTTAAACCCTTGGTTTCCACCATTAGAGTGTTAAACACTATAAAGCACTCACAGGGCAATAATCAACAATGGCAGCTGATAAATTATAATAGAAAAGAGTCAACACCTGATATTGGGCAAGAGAACTGTTATATTGACAATGATATTCCGGGCAATTGGGCGGGATGGGGTGGGGCAGGGGCAGGAAGGGAAGTGACGGGGATAGAGAGGCATGGGGTTAGTTGCACAATAGATGTAGAAGAACAAATGCGTGTTAACCGGCACCTGTCTCTGTCCCAATATTGTGCAGTGAATGCACGGCCCTGTGTTAGGCGGTCGCTCACCAAATGAGGACAAGACACTGGCGACAAAGTGGAAGAACACGTACAGGACGTGCAGAGGATTCTGAGCGCTGCAGGCGCTAAAAAGAACAAGAGGAAGCCGGCGAGAAGACGCATCACCCGAGGTTGTGGCAGTGACTCTATCACTCCACACACCAGCAGAAAGCCAACTCACGTCGAAAAGAGCCTGGGGCCATGGCGGTGATCCGCGCTAACAGAGTGGTGAGAGAGGGAGGGACACAAAAGGACAGAAAGTGCTCGTGCCACATGGCGGCCATCACAGAGTCTCTCTCTCTCCCCTCCTTTTCAGCTCCAACATAAAGATGATTGTGCCTTTGCAGGTGGCTGTGCAGGATATTAAGAGGATCCATAAAAGAATTAAAGGGACAGTGCACACAGGACTGCACCAAAGATGTCGGACCAGGATATTCCCCAGGCAGTTAACCCGGACATGCCAGCAGTGGGTCAAGGGGCTCCAGCAGCTGCAGTCACAGCCCCCTACAGACTTCCTGATTCCCTTGCTGTGCAACTACCAGGGGCATAGGATGTATTTGATACAAGCAACATGGGGCCTAGGTGGGCTAGGCGGATCAGAGATTTTTATCTCTACATGGGGGCAACAGGACCGGTAGATGAGAAAAGACAAAAGTGCCTGCTTAAACTAGCAGTGTGGCCCGCAACAAGGGACATTATCGATGAAATGCCATAAACAGCCATTGACTCCTTTCAGGATCTAAAAGATGCATTGGCCGCCTACTTCGCTCCATACACAAATGTGGACTATGAACGTCACCTCTTTCATAGCACAAAACAGGAGAAAGGTGAAACAATGGACGCCTACGTAATGCGCCTGCACATCAAAATGAAGCACTCCGATTTCACCAATTACTCAAACACAGAGGCCCTATGGTCCCAAATCATTGAGGGCTGCGATTCACAAACGTTCTGGCGCAAACTGCTTCAGAAAGCTCGAACACTAGATGAAATCCTAACATTTCCAAGGGCAGAATTGGCAGTAGAGTCGCAGGTTGAGAGCTTTAACACAGCCACACCCTTGGAGTCAATACACTGATTACCGAATGACCACAGACAAGAAGAACATTTCTGTTATCGTTGTGAGTATGAATATCCGCACAAAGGTCCCTGTCCAGCCATCAGACAAAGATTCTCTGCATGTGGCGATGAGGGTCATTTTAAATCAGTATGTCATATAGCGTGAGAGAAGGGACGAGACATAGGGAGAGAGTCTACATCTCGCTACAGGTCCAGGCCCCTCCTCACAGCGACACAAGCCTCTCAAGCAGCCACCCATTATCATCAAAGACCAAAAGAGACAGAAACAAGGGAACCAGAATCAGGGGATGACAACCATAAGAAGGATATGCACCCGACCAGACAGAAGATCGAGAAACCATGTGCGGAACCTGGTGGAGCAATCTCCCTCAGACACAGATATCAGCTCATCAGAGGGTGAACACAGGAAGAAGGGTTACCTGTACACTCTGGACTTTACTCATGGGGCTCAACGAAAGTCTGACTGAGTTATTGATAGACCCGGGTGCCACCGTGAACGTGATAAGTGAACAGGTATGCAATGAACTACTGCGCCCCCCTCAAACCGGCAAGAGTAGACATATATCAATATGGGGCAACATCCCCCCTGATGTGCATGGGCCAATTCGAAAGGCACATGCAGATATGGGTCAAAAGAAAAGAAGGTACTCATACATGTGCTTGCAATCGGGAGTCAGAGCGGGTGCATAATCAGCTTCAAGCTATAGACATGGGTCTAATATATGTGCTGTACAAATTAATGGTGCATAAATACATAGACCCTGTCAACATGATCAAGGAACTACACCCAACCCTGTTCAGAGGAATAGAAAAACTATGCAACAAACAAATGAAGCTACACATAGATGAGGACATCCCGCCCATAGCACAACATTATAGAGGCATACCTGTCAACATACAGAGGAAGGTAGAAGAAGAACTGTACAAACTACTTGAGCAAGACATAATCGAACCAGCCACAGGACCCACAGGGCGGGTATCTCCCATCCTCCCCATCCCAAAGAAAGGCTCTGACGCCATCCGCCTGTGTGTAGACATGAGGAGACCCAACCAGGCCATTAAAAGGGTGAGGCACCTAGCACCGCGCATTACAGACATGATACACTTAGTAAATGGCACCACGGTCTTCTTTAAACTGGACCTTCAAATGGGCTATCACCAGCTAATGTTGATCCCAGAGAGCAGAAATATAACAGCATTTGTCATGCATATCAGACTATTTAGGTACATATGGTTAAGCTTTGGCGTATCCTCCGCGGTAGAGATCTTTCAAGCGAAAATGCACAACATGATCAAACACATCCCTAACTGTATTAATTACAGTATTGCCATTCTGGTGTTTGGCACAGATGTAGCCAAACATGATTGAGACACTGTCCAGAGTGTGCATGGCATTGGAAGCGGCCAAACTCACACTTAATCAAGAAAAGTGTGAATTCAGGAAAGGCACTTTGAAATTCTTCTGACACATGTTTTCGGAAAAAGGTATGACCTCAGACCCGGATAAAGTCACAGCACTCAATGAAACACCACAGCCAATGAACAGCTCCGAATTAAGATCCTTCCTGGGTCTCACCAGCTATTGTACTCAGTACATCGAAGACTTTGCCACTGTGAGTGAAGCACTTCAAGCTCTGACCAAACAAAACGCCATGTTCAACTGGTCCGAAGAATGCCAACAAGCTTTCACCCCAATTTGCAACAGGGTAGCACATGCCGAGAACATGACATACTTTGATGCTAACCGGGAGTCAGAACTGACAGTAGATGCAAGCCCAGTAGGGCTACGGGTGATTCTAGCCCAAATTGACCCATATGAACCAAGAAGCACTCACATCATTGCATATGCCAGTCGCAGTCTCTTGGCGACCGAACAAGCATACTCTCAAACTGAGAAGGAGAGTCTCGCCATAGTGTGGCCGTGCAAACACTTCCATATCTTTCTGTACGGAAAACCCTTCAAAGTTGTACCCAACCATCAGGTGCTACACGTCCTTTATGGCAAACCCCAGGCCAAAATGCCAGCCAGCATTGCAAGGTGGCGACTCAGACTACAAGGCTACTCGTTTGAAACTACTACTCTACTGCTACTCCAGCACGAACTCCACAAGGCTATGAGGCCTGATGATGCAAAACTGAGAGATAGAGACCGAATTGCCAAACAACAAATGAAAGAGTACGCAGACCTGCAAAGGAAAGCTCGGGGCAAGACACTCGAGGTACGAGAAGGGGTGAAAGTGAAGCAACCACAGACCAACAAACACACCCCAGTGTTCAAGGATAAACCATTGGTCATCACTGCAAAAAAAGGGTCAATGATAACAGCCCAGGGTTACAATGGGTCACTGCGCAGAACTCGTCACACGTTAAGAGGTTTCCATTAACCAGCCCAAGACTACCACGAGGAGGAGGCGATGTGGTGGAGGAGTATGTCACAGATGATTCCTACCAAGGAGGCCGAGAAGACTCTGATGCCTCAGATGTCGAGAACATATGTGATCCCGTGGGAAGAGTCACTCTGGGACCAGAGAACTCGAGACCACAGAGGGCTCAGAACAAGCCTCGACAACTCATCGAGGAGATGGGGTGAGCAGCATCACCCCACACCCATGCTGTGCCCTTGCTGGGGTAATTGTTTAATTTGGGAGGGTTGTCATGTTGACAATGAGGTTTTGGGGAAAGGGGGCGTATCGGGCAGGGCAGGGCAGGAAGGGAATTGACAGAGCTAGAGAGGCACAGGGTTAGTTGTACAATAGATGGAGAAGAATAAATACGTGTTAACCAGCACCTGTCTCCGTCCCGGTATTGCGCAGTGAATGCACGGCCCTGGGTTAGGCGGTCCCTCACCCAGTGAGGACAAGACAAGAACATTGGGAATACACAATCACGCACAGAAGAAAGAGCAATCAAATGAATCAAGATTACCAGAAAGTGCTCAGGGCTCTTCGTGAGATGTCAGAGACTGGGGAGATTATGACCACAAGTTGGGGAGAAGAATCAAGGAGGAGAAAGACACTGACCTGAGAAAACTCAAACCATTCCATTCCACTGCTTGGTTCAGTGATGCCAAAGTCTGATAGAAAACTGTGCAGGGGAGAGAAAATACTTGTTAATAAGAGAGTGTTGTGAGGTATTGACAATCGTCCATGAGGGCGGGCCATCGTTTTGGGGTGATAATATTACAGCATGAAACAAATCCTCTGCAAGGGGTGAAAACACTTGCATGTAGGACAATGTTGTAAGGTATTCACGATTACTCGTGAGGACAGCACGTGGCTAGGGGTTGATCATATCTGTGCCTAACATAAACCAAATCAGGGAGAGTAGAAATTATAATTGGCACCAGAAGTTTAAGAACTGAGAAAAGCAGACAGGACATTAGATCCTTAGGACTTGACATTACCAGAAGGAAGGCAGAGCGCTATATGCCTATGGCTAGACATTGCCAAGAAGCGAGCTGATTGCAAGATATTTGGGGCTTGCCAGTGCCAAGAGCCTAGCACGGTGCTAAGCACAATTCTTCCATCTTTTTACAAACGATCACATCACTCTACCGATTTTAAATACTGCTAAAAGGTTTAAATATATGTTCACTGTCTGATGACATTGGTGTATTTCACATGAAATAGAATATCTGCTCCAGGACCTAGAGCCCATAGTATACACATGGGCCGTGGTGTCTGCCCAACATCGGCCTCCTATACCCTGAAGACCCCCCTGCTTAAGGGAAATCCCTGCCTGTAAAGCGCTGCACTCAGATCCACATTTGCATGGTGGCGTCCCTATGAAAATGGGCTTTCCCAGCACTATAACCAAAACAGCTATTACAGTCCTGGTAGAGCAGTGAGAAACACTGTCCGATGTTACCTTTACCATAAGCATGTTTTGATTTGAGCAGTCTTTCACTGGATCCGTCCCTGCCGACAAGACTTTCTGAAACTTGTACGGGCATGGTGGGCCAAGGGAGTTCTGTGGGGTTATAGGAACAGTTCCTGAAGAAGTGCCCAGAAGTCTCACTTCTTCCCTTCACCACTCATTTCCCCATCCCACCCTAGCGACAACCCAGAGCTGAACAATTAATTGTACTCTCCCTTTTCTTGATCAGCCAGGTAGTGACCCTTTACTTGTTGAAACCAGCTGAGCACACCCTTTTTTTCTCGGCATTTTTCTCGCTCTGTAATCACACAAAAACATCCCCCAAGCTAAACTGTGCAATGATGTGATATGGACTATAAGGTTTGAGCGCAAACAAAACTTTCTTAGGGCCAAGCCAATCACTTGTAAATAGGTACACGAGTAGACCAAAGAATCCATTTGCAATTGCCTTCATGGAAATGTATTCTGCATGCAACGAAATGTTACACTCATGCTTGGTAATGGGCTATGGGTGGATTTGAAGCAGAATGATTGAATATGTGTACCACTGAGCATGCCCCTTTGAGTTATTTAATTATGCAGTAACATATGGAATGTAATTCACCACCCAGGATATGGAATGAATATCCCAAATACGTAAACATTAAACCGTAGGAACCAAAACTGCTCCCAAGTTCCTATTCCTTTTAATTATTCTTTTCTTAATTGCCTGATTTCTTATGGAAGTTTGAGCTATTTTCTGCCTTGCTATGGGACTTCTTAGTAAACCTTTAATATATGCTAATCCCGCCAAGCACATTATCTCAGATTGCTGTAGGCCTCCGTAGATTCGTAAATGCATTTCAGAAGTAAGTCACTTAAACAGAATACTTATGCTTTCAAAATGAAGTCAATGATATTTGTCTCCACACACTGTAAACCTGTTTGGCACATCAAATGTGCAAATACTGATCATTGGAATGTATGTGTATATCTAGGGTTGGCTCATACATATGTTTTTAAACTTGTGTGTGCTTAGTGTGCATGCAAGTGTAGAGCAATGATGCCTTCTGAAGGCAATGGAATTCACAAATGTGCTACTGCCTGGCCGAATCGCATTGCCAAAGCAGTTTCTTCCGAACGATAGAGTCTTCGGCATTCGCGGGCGATAATTGAGAGGCTGCAGGATCCTAGAGCGCATCACAAGTCCGCTAGGATGTGACTGTTCCTGGTGATTTTTCCCCTGCTTCTGGTCTTCCCTATTGTAAGCCAGGGAAAGTGCAATCCAGACAGGAGGTCACAATTCACTTAGAGAAACCCCTAAAATAAAGGTGGAATTGCAAGAAAGATTGACATTGACACGCCTGTTCTTGGCATTTTCTAGTCTGTTATAGACCCCCTGGGTTGGCTACCGCATTTCTTGATCCATTTGTGAATCTTGTTGTAGAGCTAGAGGTGAAATGTCCCTGTCTTGTGATTTTACGTGATTTCAATGTCAAATTTAATTCCCCACAACCTCCTTTTGTTAGCCAGTTTTTTGATGGTATGTTATATGTGGGTCTTAATCAAATTATAGAAGAAGCTACTCATAGATTGGGCAATATGTTAGACCTACTGTTCGCAAAACTTGACAATCTGAGGATTCTATGCATTGAGCCTGTTCTATGGTCAGATCATTGTCTGGTCTCTTTTCAGTTTCAACTCCCTAAGCCACCTCCTAAGATTCCCTTACCTTAGGCTTTACGACAGAAGTGTCGCAATGCAGACCTGGAGACTCTGGTTGGCCTGGTTAATACTTGCTCTAGCTCCACGCCAGTAGGCAACTTCTCGGTGCTTACCAGGTCCCTGCAAAGAGCAGCAGCTATAGCTGCTCCTTTGAAGAGTGTTCAGACATGCAAGCGTCTATCAGAACCATGGTTATCTGCTCGCCTTGTCCTGAGGCAAGCAGAGCGAAAATGGAGCGCTGTCTATAGAGAGATGGAAAAAATAGCCTTTAAACAGTGTACTAGATGACTATCATGCATTAATTAGACAAATTAAAAAAGCGTTTCTGACTCACAAGATTGTTAAGGCACTTAGCCAACCCAGAGAGCTTTTTGCAGTGGTAAAATCCCTCTCTTCGGTGTCAGACTCAGTCAACCCAGTGATTCCAACTCAGGAAGTCTGTGACGTGCTGTCTAATTTCTTTACCAGGAAAATTGAAAATATTCAGTCTAATTTGCAGACTAGTCCTTTAGACAGTGATCTCCTGACCAAACCCTGGGAAGAGATAAGAAGTGAGCCCTGTTCTACTTGGGCGCAGTTTCCCTTTTTCTCTTTTTCTCTGAAGAGGTTATCAGCAAGGCCATTGAGTGCCTGAACTCAGCATCCACTTCTATCCCATTCTCCCAATGATCCTGAAAGATATTTCCTGTGCCATTTTACCCTAGATCTGCAAAGCAGTTAATGTCTCTTGTCAGATGGGCTATATTCCTGCCGAGCTAACATAAGCAACATTCATCTCACTGCTTAAAAAGCAATCCCTTGACCCTTCACTTCCCTCTAGCTTCCAGCCTATCTCTCTCCTACCTTTCTTCATAAAGTTATTGGAAGCACTGGTGCCTCCCCTTCTGTCCACTCTTCTTTGGTCTTCTGGATTCTTTGACCCCTTTCAGTCAGGTTTTCGGCCTGGCCGGCGCATAAAGAGTGTCCTGGTCTCAGTGATGGACAGCATGACCAGACTGGTGGATAAAGGCGGTGGCAGATCCCTGATATTATTAGATCTGTCCGCGGCTTTCGACACGTTTGGTCATCCTACCCTGCAGTCCAGGGTATCTTCTGCCGGCCTGGAGGGTACTGTCCTGGCCTGGTTTATGTCCTTCCTGACAGTCAGGGGCCAAACAATCTCTTTGCCTCAATTCTATCTTTTTTTATTTGTGTTTGGTTTATACAAAAACCTTTACAAACATTTAAAGCGATCATAATATTTTTTCATACATACAACTAGTTCTAACACTTTAAATGGCTTAATTCCTCTCTTCCCACTCTTCACCTTCCTGTTGTGTTCCGCAGGGTTCCGCCTTGTCCCTGATACTTTTTAACATATATATTCAGCCTCTTCTGGGTCTCATCTACTCTTACGGCCTCAGATGCTATTCATATGCCAATGACACACAGATCCTGGTCCGTGTAGATCTTCACCATCCAGAGATGTTGTCCTGCCTGTGTCAGTGCTTGGGGGCTGTGGGTGTCTGGATGAACCGGATCTGGCTGAAGATCAACAGGGACAAGACTGAAGTGTTGGTTGACGGTGCACCAGAAGGGTTGTCACTCTGGGTGCCTGCTTTTTCTGGCCATCGTCGCTGGGCAACCTCCCTACTTGAGCCTCAGTAGTGAAAAATCTGGCGGTGACTTTTTCTGCCACTCTGTCCATGACTCAGCAAATGGCAGCAGTTTGTAAATAGGGGCATTTAAAATTTAGGATTTTGAATAAGGTTCTCCCTTTCATTACTCCCCATCTTCGTCCACCAGTGGTAGCTGCCCTTATCCTTAGTCACCCCCACCCTTCAAAGCTTTCATTGGCTTCTGGTGTCCAAGGACATTTGGCCTCATTATGAGTCCGGCGGTAAACGTGCTGGAAAAACCGACAGGTAGCCAGCGGACCGGTAAACAGTAACCGCCTCAGGACCACCCGGTAACACCAGGGTATTACAACCCTGGGTGCCAGTAATTCCGGAGGTGGTAACTGCATTGTTCCCCATTCCCATAGAGTCCCATAGGACTCTATGGGCATGGGGACCATGGTAACAATGGTTCCGTCTTTGACGGAGCCGGTGTTTCCATTTCAGCCTTCAGGTGGGTGGCGTTACTCCCGCAAGGTCAGACCTGGCTGGAGTGACACCACCCGCCTGCAGAACTCGTAATCTGCCGGTTCGGGAACAATGGTGGCGGCGGGTTTACCGCCACCGTTGTTTCCGGACCGGCAGACTCGTAATGATGCCCACTGACTTCAGATCACTGGGCCTGATTACGAGTTTGGAGCTAGCCATGCAGTTTTTAGTGGCATGGCTACCTCCAAACTCGGGTCCGGGTCCCGCAAAAGGGGACTTACCAGGCCATTCCGACCTTGAAGGGCCCGGTAATTCCTTTTTGCGGGACCCGGACTCGGTACATCCCCATTCCCATTTCAGCCTGGGAATGGGGAGGACGCTAACAACAGGCCTGTTAATGACAGGCCCATTGTTAGCATCCTGCACTGCTAGCGGGTCCCGCTCTGCACGTCTGGTCTGGCCAGAGCGGGATCCACTGCAGACCTCGTAATGTGGGGGCCCGGAATGAACAGTGCCGGTCCCTTACGGGCACCGTTCATTTCTCGGCCGCCACACTCCTAATGAGGCCCACTGTGTCTTGTTCACCGGGTCCTGCTGGGTCTTGGGGTTGGCTATTTGCAGGAAAAATGTGTTCGCTACTGCCCGATGCGCGATCTGCGCTCACAGACAGCTGGCCTTCTGGTGAACCTCGCCTATGGGCGTGCTAGGATGAAGGGGCCGAGCATTCTCAGTGACAGCAGCCAGATTGTGGAATGCCCTGACACTGGCATTAAAACAGATAATGGATCATCTGGATTTTAGACAGTCCCTGAAATCCTTTCTATTCTAGAGCAGAATGAGGTGGACTGCATTGGGGTTTCCTAGCACCAAGATGCCTTGTGACAGTAGTGCGCTCTATAAATCCTTATAACATAACATAACACGCTCAAAGACATGCCACTGCCAATGGGCACCATCCCACACCGGCATAGGTGTAGGGCTGACCCCAGCTCATCTCCACCCTGGGTTAAGGGTGCCAAAACACCTGTGAGTATCTGGTGTGCATTCCTCGCAGCCATGCTCTTACGTCCCTAAATGGGAATGGAGGATAGCACAGGGGCACCGTGAAGGTCTTGGAAGCAAGACCACGCAGAGCAACAGAGGTCTGAATCCCGGATCCGTGCTTAGAAACCAAACTCAGGTATTAAGCGTGGTATAAAAAAAAACAATTAAGCATGTGCCCACCACCACCTGAGTGGAGGGCTGAGGCCTTGAAGATCTTTCATCTGCAATGCAGTTTCTATATTTCCACCCCAATTTCAGAGGTGTCTGTCTAATGAATGAAAGTAAATGTCCATTGTGATAAAGTCGCCACTATGGAGCAGATTGGGGATCCAGGACTTTCTGGGTGCCGAGTGAAGCAACCAGATATGATGAAGCAAAACCAGGAAGTACTATGAGGTGGATCACCTTGCAACCATCTGAGCACAAGAGGGAAATCAGGCAGCTTGCGAGCTGCATGAACATTGTGACATTGAAACATGTTGCCTAATGAAGGTGCAGGGAGCCAGACTGCCATGCTGCTGTGCTGTGAACATCCTTTACTGCCACATCAAAATGCCTTTTCATTTTTTTAAAGCATTGGTGTGTACTTTGGTTTTGGTCAACCTTTCTGGAGCATGCCGATGTGTCAGCATAACTGAGCAGTGCTGGATAATCAAGTGATACATAATGACTTCATGGGACCTGAAAAAGTTTGCTGATTTATTTTTGATCATGGGCCAACAGTAATTCTTTCTTTATAGAAAGTACTTTTCATTTATTTTCATTTCAGATTTATTTCGGCACCAGTTAACAAAACCATACACAAACTATATAAACATTCTCTTCTTTATTTCGTATAAAATTAATTACATTCATATATAAATGAGAAAACATGTTTCATATATAATGCATTGCTGTGCATTATTAACTAGTTAAACATTAAAAAAAACAAAAAAACCTGAAATACATTAAAAAACTATAATAGTACTTTTCCTCACAATAGTGTTGAAGAAATGTAGTAGCATAATAGCTGACTTTTCTTGCAGGCCAGAAAAACATCTGCATTGAAATATAAAGATCATGGGCCATATTACAGCAACTTTAAATTGGTGCAAGGGCAATTGCAACTACAACACGTTTGGAGGGATAACCATTGTAATTCCTTCATCTTGGGGAGATGTGATTACATTTCTTCACTGCTGTGATGAGGAATTGTTCTGCGGCTGGCCGGGTCAGAATTCTGGTTGAGACCCAAGCCAGGAGTGCCTGGACAACGGATCTAAAGTCTGAGGTGGACTGAGTTTAATTTGGTGCAGGAGTGGAAGCTGGTGCCATGCTGTTTGTGTCTTCTTGGTGATGTGTGCATTGAAGAAGAGCTTGTAATCAATGGTGAAGCTGTGGGACATTGGACTATGGGTGAATTGAGAAGAGAAGTCATTGAGATCCATCTTTGTTAACCAGTTTTGAACGTAGGTACATTTGGTGGCATCTCCAAACATGATGAACTCTGTTTTAAAATGGCTGCCTTTCAGGTAGGCACTTGATATCCAGGCTTTAATGGTGGAGAGGCTGTGTTTCAGATGGTGAATTGCATCGAGACAGTTGAGCTTCAGGTATATCTGTTTATCATCATCTTGCTGCTGGATTTTGATAATGAAGTTAGCCAAGAGTGCCACCAGTGGTTCAATGTAGAGTTTGAAAATGGCAATAGAGAGGATGGAATGCTGTAGTACTGTGCAGATCGACGGACATTCTTGGGATCTACAGGGCCCATTTGGATGCGCTGGTGTCTGTTGATGAGGTAGGAGTCAAACCATTGTAGCACTAAGGCATTGAACTCCATTTGGGAGGATAGGGAACATTGTAGTACTTTGTGGTCAACAATGTTGAATGCGGCAGAGTGGCCTAGTAGTACCAGGAAGCATGGGTTGCTTTTGTCCACAATAATGATACAATATGATATTTTATATATATCGCACTCGTACACAGGTGTTTCAGAGCGTAAGGAATGCCTTATCAATGGCAGCAATCTCAAGAGCTAATTTGGAGCTAAACTAAATGGAAAGAAAATGCGTTAAACATTTAGTAGAGCTTTTATGCGTTTAATTTCCATTACAGCTAATTTTCCTTGATTTGAAGACAGAGAGGAGGGGCGGAACATGACTAACACTAGCAAAAAGCTGGCAGACTCCACAGGAATCCATTGTAAACGTTGCCTGCCACACGTACATGGCAGGCAGCATTTACTTCATTTGCACAACTGAGTGTCTATGGGCGAAACACTCTACTGTGCAAATGAGGAATGGTTGGCAACGGGGAGCTGTCTATTCTGAGGTGTAAACATAACATGTGGCTGCCGTCAAACTAAGGGGAACTCGAATATGAGCCCCTCAGTGTTTTATCCTGGTCAGAAGACAGACTGGTATTCTTGAAGTGGGATGAATTGGACAATATTTTCATGCAGTTGAAGCATTTTGGCTTCTTGATGATCTTGCCACTGAAGGATAAATGGGTGATGGTACAGTAGCTTGCAAGGTCATTTGGCTCGAGAGTGGGCTTTTTTAGAAGGGGTAGAATATGTCACGTTTGTGGTGTGTCGAGGGAAGATGCCTTATATATGTGAGGCTGTGGAGTTCAAATGAAGCTCCTGGACGAAAGGGTGTTTGGCCGACTGGGCATAAAAATGCAGAAATACTGCCCTGTAATTAGAAAGCTCACTGTGGGCTGCCAGGGAAAGGGACAGCAGTTCATTTCAACTGCAAAACCATGAAAACACTGGTTCATTTGCTAAAATACAGATTCCATGGAAATATATGCATTCTTCAGCTTGAAACCAGGAACATGGAAAATGAAACTACACTGCAGAAGTAAATTTAAAGGCATATATCAAGGAAATGGGTGGTTAGTCAGAACTGTTTTTAAAGAAACTGTGACAATGAAAATGGAAAAACAAAATATATTTCAATTTCAAGACCTTGGTGCAAGTACCTAGGAAGTGTTGAACCTGCAGATATGCAGCTCCATCAAGAATTTTCAGTAGGAACAGGACTTTCATGATGGGCCTGTAATTATTGGGGGCTGATGGGTCAAGGGAGGTTTTTATTAGGAGGGTAAGTACCCACGTTTCTTTGATGCTGGATGGTACTAGTCCTGCGGTGAAGTAGGTGTTGATAAAGGTTGCTATGAGGGGAGCCAGGATTTCAGAGCATTCCTTGGTGATTTCAGGCATTACCTCTACATTTTGATGGTTTGATCTTTTTTAGGATGGAGAGAACTTCTAGTTCCGAGACGTCCTTGAAGGCAAACAGCGGGAGGTCCGGAGTGGATGTTTTCATGGAAGTGGCTGTGGCTATATGGTGAGGTGTGTGTAGGCTCTTCTGATTGGTGCAGATCTTTTGATTTAATAGGCCTATTTCGCTGAGCATTGCCGTTTGGATATTTGTGCACCCAGCTTCATCTTTGGTGAGGCACTGTGGGACGGAGGCCGGGGTCTCAAGTTCCCTGAAAATGGTGAAGATTTCCCTAGAGTCTGATTTTGAATTGGCAATCCTTGTATTAAAGGATGTGAATTTGGCCTGAATAATCGCTTGTTTATAGGTTTTGGATGCATTGGCTAACTCTAGTTTCGTGGAGTCAGTGTTTTATTTTTGTTTGCCAGGAAGATTGGGCAATCTGGTTTTTGCTTCAGAGTTCTAGTAAGTTGGGAGTGAACCATGAGATGGAGTGTCTAGTGGGTTTTGCTCTCCGAGCCATTAGGGGACAATTGAGTTGACTGACTTTGTGTCATCGTCCAGCACCCCTGGAGGCTATGGAAGAGGTGGAAGTTCCTCCATTAACCTTTGCGCTCCATCCAGTCTTATGCGTGCTCCAGTTGCCCCCCATCGCATTGCATCCACGAAGCTCATTTTACTTCACGTAGCCCTTCCGCTCTTTCCTTGCCTCTCCTCCTGCTGTCCTTGCTGGGTTTCCCGGCTCCTGTTCCCATCTTCGTGGCAGTTTTTGTTTTCCCAGAAACAGAGCCTCTACTTGCCCTTTTCTGTGTTCATCGGCACCACTGCCTTAGTCGAAATCTCCTCCCCCCTTCTTCTGATACCTCCACGTATCTTGCTATTTCTTCTTTCAGCTTGCATACGGAAAGCTTCCTTCATTTCTCCCTGCCTGCACTTTGTGTTTTAGCAAAGATTACTCAAGAAGACTTTTGCCGGCTCTCACCAGAGATCCTTAGCACCATCTACAAATCCTGTCCTATGGTCTGCAGAACAACCACAGGATATAGAAGGGTTTTTTGGAGCCTGTTGGCTTTATCCCTTCATTACCGGCTGCTTCCAGGTAGTTGGTGTCTTGCCTTAGCTGGCACTGCAGCGGGCAACATGTCTGCTTCCCGGAGAGAAAGACCACTAAGAAGAAAACCTCCTCAGCACAATGCGGATAGGAACCAGAGCTCTCTTCTGAAAAAGACGCAGGTTAGGATGTTCCCCCTATTTGTGACACTTTGCTAGCATGGAGGTGTAGAGATCTGCGAGGATGTTGGTGTCCTTGGAAAAGGATGGTTTGAAATTTGGATCATCCAGCAAAGGCAGTAAGCTTTCTTGTATCAGCTTGCATGTGCTGCATGCTAAAGCAGGTGGTAGTAGTATGGTTTCATGCTTGTGTTTTATGGGCTGAGAAATGGAGAAGTGGATGACGTGATGGTCTAACCACAGGCATGGGGAATTGGAAGTAATGGTGGGCAGACAGTTGAAGTCCACTATCCAGTCCAGTGTGTGCCATTTGGAATGGGTGGGATTGGTGATGCAGTGAGTGAAGCCTAGGGGTTTAAGTGCTATGGCGAGTGTCTTGGCTTGCGAGTCCTCAGGATCATTGAGGCCAAGGTTCAGGCCACCATTAGGACGATCTGGGAGGAGTTCTTTATGTTATTTTTAAGGAGGTGGAGGAGATTTACGTGGAAGCTGCACAGGCGGTCAGGGTGACGGTAGACAATATGGAATGAGATGGTGCAAGTGGGAGAGGTGCTCAGCTTTAGGAACAGAATAGCCTAATTTCCTTCAAGAGATGTGTTAATCTGCCTGAAAGGAAGGGACTTTGGCCCCGAGGGCCACCCCCCTCCTTTGGCATTGGGGTGGTCTTGCCGGTAAATTGTGATGGCAGAGGGCAAGTGTGATGGCAGGGCTGGATGTGTCCTGGAGTCAGGCTTCAGAAATGGCTAGGGCATCCAGGTTGTGAGATTTGAGAAGGTCGTTGATGTCCAGGGTGTCTGCCAGTAAGGAGCAGGCATTGATTGAGGTGCAGTTAAGGGCGAGCAAGGAGGGCTTCTGCCTCTTGAGCTTGGTTTGGGGTGGGAGGTCATGTGGCTGATGTTAGAAAGGATGGCAAGGCTAGTAGTTTAAGGGGTTTGTGGTGGTCAGTGCTGACTTAGGTGAGCTTGTCTTGCTGGTTTCTGTGCCCACATCTGCCATGGCTGAGGCGTCACTGTGCTTTGGCTTGGCAGAGTTGGCTAGCGTAGGAGTGTGAGTGGTACACAGGGGTCTTCTGTCAGGTCTAGCATAGGAAGGAGCATTTGTTGCACAGGAGTTGGGGGTTGTGGGAACAGTGATTGCCGCAAGTACAAACTGGCCTCAATAATGGGTTTCCTGGCATCAGTGGTCACAGGCAGGGTAGCCAAGACGGTTGGATTGTCACTGTTAGAGGTAGTCATACCATCGGGATTAGCTCGGAAACTGCCGGCAATCGTAGGGAGGGATGCCTTTTCAACATGTGGAGCAGGTAAATCGACAGTGGTAACATGGAAGGGTGTGATAATGGCACTTGAGGGCATAGATATTATAACAGAATGATGTATTTTAGTAACACAGGGTGCATGAGCCACATTAGCAGTCACAGGCTGTTAGCAGACTTAGCATGAGGGTATAACAACATTTGGGTCAGGTAGATCGACAGTATTAGCAAGGGTGGGTGTGTTAATATCACTTGGAGGTATAGATGTTTTAACAGCATTAGCAGTTATAGTAACACAGGGTGCAGGATCCAGCTTAGCAGACTTAGCTTGGGAGAGTACAAAATCCACATTTGGAGTCGATATACTGACAGTGGTCGTGTGAAAGGGTGCTCTAGCGGCATTAGGCACGCTTACATGATTTCTGACAATGGAGGATAACAGTGTTAGGATAACGTTTCTACAGTTTGGCTTGGCACTGGCAGTTGATGGCATTTGGAGGAGGGTGTCCGAGGCATTGCGCAAGCTGATGGTCAATGAAAGAGGATGGCACACTGTGCGTGCAGCGCTTGCCTTTGGTGTGAAAGACAGGGGTCCCATGGGCAAGCGCATTTCGGATGCCTTTGTGCTCAGTTGAACATATGGAGTGTATTGAGATGTAGGCTTGGGCTTCGGCTGCACAGAGGCTGGTATAGTGCCCAAGGGGCTTATGAGGTGGGAATTAGTAAGCGGCGGTAGGAGGTTCTAGCAGCAATGATCATCAGCTGCGTGCAGGACCCATGCTTTGTCTAATTTGGTTGTAGGGTGTGGTAGTTAATCTGGGGAAGGAGCAACATGAGCGTGCAGAAGGTAAGGGCTGCATACACATTCCCAGCATGTTGTTTCTGTTTGTCGTTCAGTGTGCAAGGGAGGGGTGAAGCACGGCAGGGTTCTGACCTTCAGAGCTCTGTTACAAGGGGCCAATATTTTTCAGATATCAGGAGCTTCATGAGCTTCATGAATTTGAGCTTCATTAATATGAAAAATGAAAGATCCTGGAGGGTTCATTTCCATGAAGTCTTGTGGATGACCAAATGACCCCCGCTGGAATTCTGTGTACTTTTGACAAGCAGGATGAAGAAGAATGATGTAGTTGGCAGGGACAAGGAATTCCATGATGTGGGAGTAGGTGTGGAAACACATGATTTTGTCACGAAGAATGCATCTCAAGTTGTGTGTGGTGATCATATCATTAAAATGTGCCTGACGAACGTTGATGAGCATGTAGTTGTGTCTGTTTTTGTAGGAAGAGAGCCAAGTGTCTGTAAGTGGGTTGTTGATTTGGTTATATGTAATATAGCTATGATGGTGCTTGGTGTGTGCTGAATGCTTGGATGTGGGAGTTAGGGTGGGGATGAGCAGAGGTGTACAAGGAGTGTAGCACATGGTAAGGGCACAATCCTTAAATACCACACAAAGTGGGTTCAGTTCATGTCAGGCAAAATGTGTATGCCCTAGCCACAAGAAGGCCCTCACTCAAAGGCAGTACTGCAACACATGTGCACCTATTTACACGCCATCTATGAGAGAAAACAGTTACAAATAGACTAGCCATTCTCGAACTATGGAAAATGTATGGGGAGGATGTAGAAGAGTCACCTGTGAAGCAATGGATGCTTAACGAGCATCACAAAGCGGTTATACCACCATGACTCCTCCTCCACCACCCCAGAGCAGCGATTTATCTCTAGAAGTCCTGGGATTATACCCATTACGAGCACTAAAAGCACTGGCGGGTTATACGAATCCCACATATGCACCCCCTGTGTATAGTAGTGAAGATATTATAAGTAGAGAAAAAATAAGTAAACAATTGCCAGTGTCCACGCACGTGGAATACGACAAGTGCCGTGACTTACAAGTAAAACAGATATAAGCCGAAGAGGAGGTTTAGAGAGGGAGATAGAAAGGCAGGCAGGGTAACAGGGAATAGACAGCAATTGTACCAAATGAATGGGTAGGAGTACAGATAATGCTCAAATTAGATGGAAAGGGTGCGAATGATTTTAAAGAAAGGGAAATGGAAGTTAGAGAAAGACAGGAGATGCAAGAAGAGAAAAGAGCACAGGAGGAGAGGGAAGAGAGCAGAAAAGAAAGTAGGAAGAGACAGAAACACAGAATGAAGAAGAAAGGGAGAGCAAAAAGAAGCAGGAGGCATTTGAGGAAGGAAGAAGAGGTGGGAAGAACAAAGAAAACATGAGAAACGAAGAAGTGAAGAGAGGGAAAGAGAAAGGAGAAAGGTGGAAGAAAGCAAAAGGGACAAAGCAATGTGGAAAGAAGTAGGGAAAGGCGATGAAAAAGTTGATGATATTATTAGGAGGCATACACTCCCAGACAGAGAAAAAGGCAGGAAGCAGGAACAGAAAGAAAGAGAGAGGGGCTTAGAGGGACGCTGCAAGGAAGCTGATGAGATTCTCAAAATGCATACACTTCCAGGTGAAGAGGATGAAGGGGCTATACTAAGGAGAATTGGCAATCTGTACAGGAACAGGAGGGATGTACCAGCAGCATAAAGGGGAGTAGAAGAGGGTCTCCGCAAGACGGAAGAAGGAATATATTGAAGGATGTGATAAGTGGAACACATAGGACAAGTCCCCTTTCAAGACAAGTATTCATAGATTGAGAGGATGATGAAGGTGATCACAGTGAAGATACTATGCTAGAAGACAAAGAGAGAGAGGAATAAAGTTGAGGGGAGGCGGCCACATGGGCCAGTTCTACAAGCATGGGGATAGGGAAAGAGATAGAATGGTTAGATTTGGAAGAACTAGTGAGAAGGCCGGAGCCCATTGAATATCCCAGATGCCTGGAGGTGCGATCAAATGGTTTAGAAGAGATATTATCATACATGAATGGGCTGAGGAATTTACTGAACGAAAGAGAGTTAGTATGACAGATGCAGTGACCAAGAAAAAGAGTACGGCTGCACTCGGACAGGGCATGGGATCCACACAATTCCCCTTATTGGAGAAATAATTGTATTTGCAAAGTGCCACCACTCACATCAGAGGCAGGCAAATGGATCAATTAATTAGAGTGAGTTACAGCTGGGATGACATTAGCAGTAGGCAGAATAAAAAGCCTGCTTGCTGCAATATTAGGGGAGCAATCGGACAACATTTCTAAATGAGCGGGATAGCCTGGGGTGACGGCACAAAATACTAACCATGACGGGGCACCTGTTAATAATTGCTGATCTGATGTATGGAGAGCACTTAGAGTACAATTTCCAGACCTGCAAGACCAGAGCGCCATTATGACATTCAAAATGAGAGATGATGAGGACCTGACTGCTTATATCCAGGAAAAATGGTGACTAGAAACTTGAAAAGCATGGGACAAAAACATTACTATTTTCTTATCACATTTTATGTCAGACTTCCTAATGGCACAGTACATGTTGGAACAAACCGAAAGTGTGGTCGTATTTTCGACATACCAGGCATGAAAGTAGGAACAGCTTTGATAATGGAACACTATTGAGCTTGTGGTTTCCAAGGCCTACATGTAACTTCCTCCAAATTGGGGAAGCCTGTGCTCCCTGCTGATAATAAATAAGTAAATCACTTTGGCTTAAAGCGCTATATGAATCTAAATAAATACAAATACAAATATAAATGCAAATAAATGCACTACCCTTGGTAGTACCCTAGAGTGAGGTGCAGTTTGCTGATTTCTCCAAAATGAACACACACACAAGACATAAGAGGTCCCTCACACTTACACGCATGAACAGGAGCAACTATAACTCACTGAAGATGGAAGTGGCATATGACGCCATACCAGACAAGCATAAATTGTTTGATAGAACTGAGATGTTCTTTACATCCCTCTTTACAGCTGGGTTGCAAGCCAATATGAATGAAAATGGCTGCACATTTCCCAATGGGAGCTGTTGCAGATAATAAACACAACCATGAAAGACTTTAATGTCATAAGGGAAGAGTGGAGGGCAATAGGACTCATGATCCCCCAAAACAGGCATGATCTCCATCTGATAACGGCCATGGAGGGGGGACATGTGCACAACAATCATGCCTTCTGGCTGCATGTACAAGCCCACCCATGATGAAGAGAATGGGACCCTCAAAGAGGCCATAGCCACCTTCACAGAATTGCACACAAAAATGGTGGAGGAGGTGGATGATATTGCAGATGATGACTAGTTTAATTACCTGTTCTTGTTAGAACTCTGTGTTTTGCGTGGTCCCTATGGCAGTGCTGGAAGCACTGGGGACGTATTGGTGTGTCTTTTTGCGTTCCTTCCAAGATTGCGCCAGGAAGCACTGTCAGTGTGCTAGCTGCTAGCTGCCTTTCCCGAAGGTATCTGCCCACTGCTGTATTCTGAAACTGTTATCTCTCAGTGAAGCCTTCCTGTCAGCGTGTCACTTCTCCTCATAGCAGACGCTCTGTAAGTGCGATCACTAGGCTTTCCTCCAATCTGTCTAAACTTATGTGTTTTCCTATTTCTAATCCAATCTGTGTCTCTCATTAGGATACCAACCAGGGCACACGGAATTTGCATCCCGCAATCTCACTTTCACTTCAGTCTTCCGGGGATGCCATCTCGTCACCCAGCAACGGTACGGCATTTACCGTTGGTATAACGCGAACACAGGCACTCAATTCATTTATTTAATCTGTAGCCTGTTGCTTTCAGATTCTAACTCCTGCCCGCACTTTCATAATGAGATTACCGATTTAAGGTTAAGGATTGTCTTTGTTCCGAGCATTCCGAACAAATAGGGTATGGCTTCTTACATCTAGTAGCACGCATCCCAATACTACAAACGCAGGCTCATTCATTTTCCGATCATTAATATTTCAGTATTCGGAAGCTTCATCCTCTGACATAGAGCCCCAACAGAGATCCCCTTGCATATGCAGGCAGCCAGCAACACGAAGGTGGTAAACACTTTAGCACTGCGGTTTCATATCTATAGGTTCTTTCCTTACTCTCTATTTCCTCTCTTGTAGAACTGGCCTTTGTCATATTCCCCGATGGATTTCTCTGCATACCAGTCCGCAGGGATATAAAGGTACTGGGTTCCTCTTACCTTACTTCAGATCTTTCCCTTTCCACTGTACACGCTAAAGCTTTCCATTATACTTCAGGAGACTGACATCTTTAGGAACTCCAGTCCTCCAGCAGAAGCATTTTAAAGAACTCCAGTTTACCAAAGACCACGACCATCCAGGGTTTTTCCCCCAGAGGGTTTCCCTGGGAGTCCTGGGTTCTCTTGCACCATTCAGCAGCGGGGAGAGCACAGGATTCCTGGGGGGATACTTTCAGCACGCCCATGAATCCATTCTGATTCAGGTTAGTCACCTTCTTGCTTACAAAATTATACAGTTGTATAACAGTTCTCATTGTTACCCTCCTGGTTGGCTAATGAATACAAAGTAGTGATGGCTATTGTTGGGATGGCCAGGAAAGGTCCCAATGATGAAGAGGGATTCATGTTGCGTGCGCCATATTTGTGAGTGGCGGTTCAACGAAATTGGCGTGATATCGCAATTTTATATGTATCCAGTGTAGTTAAATGTGAATGGGTTGTGTGACTTCAAGTGATACTTTGTGTTCAAGTTCATACATATTAGATTTGCACATGGGTAGAAAGATACATTCCAAAATCACCAGATGAAATATGAACATGATTCAGATATGGTGTGCTACGAAGTGCCTAGAAGCTGGGCCACAAGGAGTTTCATAATGCACATGCGTGGAAGGGGAATTGTCATGGGGAACCCACTGTAAGAAAAGGAAGATACTTATTAAACATGCATGCACACTGATAGACATAGACAAGGAATTCATAACTCTACGTGTAGTGTGCTTCCTTATAGACATACACAAGGAATTCATAACTCTACATGTAGTGTGCTTCCTTTATAAATGTATTACATTTTGCAGCCAGGACTTCACAAGGTGAATTCTGAGCATCTGGGAACAATTGGCTTTGCAGGGATTCAGAAGCCAGATGAGGGGTAATGTGTAACTATGACCTTAGCTGATGGTGAGGCAACAGGCTGGCCCATGGTTGTTATGTCCTGGCAGTATCACAAAAGCAGTTGTAATCTATTTTAAGTGTGTGGGAGCTTGCAGAAGCATCTAGCCATTTGTTTTGACCAGCAATAAACATGGGATGGTGTGACTCTCAAGAGTGACTGATACTCCCTGTGTTTTGATTGTTTTCTCAGTATGTGGCCGGATGCCATGAGTGTTGAATTGCTAGTCTTATACATTAGAATGTTCCAATGACACCAGTAAGCTGGCGTGGGTGAGATGGTTATCGACAATTCAAAGGGAACTTGTTTTTTCTGCTCTTCGTCATGATGTTTGAAGTACCCATGCAAACCATGTGAAATTACATTGAGAGTTAGGAGGTCTCAGACCAGCTGTGAATTGTAATGAATTAGGTTTGTATGTGACTGTGTAACTGTTTGATGATGTCATGACCGGCCACGGATGAATACTAAAAATAGGTCTGCTATGAATATTATCTGAAGATGGTAGTTAAGATAACTGCAACCAATGAGAATGGGAAAATTGGAGAAAGATTGGATTTCTTTTGTGTAGGTCTTGTCCAATCACATGTGGGGGTGGATTGTACAAAAATATATGGGAGTGTTTTAACTGTTGCAAAAATGTATACAATGTGTCAATGTATGTGTTTCGGAGAGACTTGGGTTCGTTTGACTCTACAGAGTCATCTGGTTCCTGGCCAGATGATTATATGATAAACTTGCTTTACAAACGATGCACTCACTTCTTAAGTGGTGAGCCCGCATTGGGTTATGGTGATTAGGGGCCCATCCCTGCACTATCTTAGTATTAGTACTATTTGTTTTTTGTGTTCTAAGAACTGCAATAAGACAATGCAAAAAGATTGCCAAAAAGGCAGTAGAAATGACAATAGTAATAAACTTGGATGCACATGCACACAAGTATACCCAAACTGATGACTTCCCCCATACACAAACATTGGAAAGTACTATTGCCACTCCAGGATCACAATTGATTTGTCCTCGGGACCCTCACAATTACACCAAGCATTGGGTATATTGTGACTTCAATGGGGAATGCTACTATATGACCTAGAGTGTGGATGAACATGTCAGACATGCAGGTAGCTTGGGGAGGGTGAATAAGATATGGATAAGAGCCCTATATATGGGGGAAAGAGGAAGGAGAGTGTGGCCAAGGACTCAATCAGAGAGGGGAACATTGAAAGGCAGCTGACTATCTCATCCATAGCTTCTACCCCTCCCACAATCTAATACCGCACAGGCGAGATACATTACTCACTAAGACAACCGTACCGCCCTTATCCCAGGCAGGTACAACAGGATATGGACATGATCAAAGCTGAAGGTGGCAAGAGTTATCAAACTAACGCTGTGACAATAAATATGCATGCCTTAGACACAAAGCAAATGCACACCCAACAAGAAGAAAACATACACTAGGTAATATATGCATTTGTACATGAAGAATATGAACATATCATCCATAAGATATGAAGAATATGAACATAAGCAATTTATAAGATGAATACAACATGAATGACATGTGAATGTAGCTCACCAACATAGAAATGCAACAGTAATGGGCAGCCATCTTTTCCAAAATAGAAGTCACAACATGCTTCTAATTAAACGGAAGGCCTCAAGGCTTCACAAGAGCTCAGGATGCTGAAATCCCAAAAAACAGATTTGTGCAGAGCTCAGTCCATAGCCAGCATGCAGAGCCAGGGTTACCACAAAGCAAGGGAGGGTCATAATGTTGAAGAGAAGGCATTAGGTAGCAATTCACAGTACACAGAAGTTGACTCTCAAATTGATTAAAGTTGACCCGACCACAACCGACTATTGTTAGCCAGATGCACACAAACTATAAGCAAAGAAAAGTCAATGCAGAATAACTCAATAGTGTCCCCAGTAGTAAAAGAAACCATTACACTCATATTAATATTAACTAAATTGCTAATAAATGCAGGGTAAAATAATTCCAACCATGGTCTCAAAACACGTGACCCATAATTGGCAAACACTGTCCATTCATTAGAAACCAACACAGATTGGACACTTGCTTTACTCCCTATACATACATTCAGACACAAGACATCGTGCAAGGCCAAGTACAAAGACATCACCCTGGTTCAGGGTTTAGGAATAAGGGCTGGTATATATTTTTAATTGAATGAAAATAGACCTGTGGACCTCTCTCACCCTACTCCTGTCTGGCTCATGCCTTGACGACCTGTCAAACGTTCAAGGTTGGTTTGCAGAATGCCAATCAATTAGTATCTCCTGTGTTAGGCCGCCCAGCAAATTATATGCCAACTAATAATGGTGTGTAGAGTCGATGTATTTTATTTTTTATGAATTTAGAGGTGGTCCCAGACGGAGCCATCATATTGTCATAACCCAATGAAATGTTTTACACTTATAGTGTCTATATATAGCTAACCCCCTTATCCCTAGTCCCCATAGGTTTTGTATCAGTAGATTATGTTGTGATGTCAGAAATTACGAGTATTGAGTATTTAATCCATTGTTTGTATTGAATTAATCAAGTGCTCCATGATTGTGATGCTTGTAGGCTGTCCCTGCTTTATTTCGGATGTCAACAAAGCTGGGTTTTGCCTTGCACTGTCTACTTCTGTTATTTAGTCAGGTTTTGACTGACTCCATATCCTCTGGGTAATCTGGGAATTTCCTGGGGCGTTTAAACACATTTGTAATTTCAGTTTTTTTAATTCTTTTCGTCTGCCCTCTCAATCTGAATGCACACGTGCATCCGGTTTCTTGTAGCAATCTGCAGATAACATTATCTAAAGGAAAGGGGAACATATATCGCTATCTCCACTAACTCATTACTTTCAATGAATGTTTCTATTTGAAAATTATATTTACCTTTCCTTATCAAAATTACCCCCACTGTATCTTCTTCCTTTTTTTCTTCCTTATTTGTAATGGTACACGACCTGTAAAGAAATGACAACGTCTACCATGAATTACCAAACGTGTACGAAATACACAGTGTGATCATATGGGATAGTTCCTCAAGAATGGTATTAGTAGTTGTAGTGCTCAATACATTACCTTAACGTTATACCTTGTCATAAATCCCAGGTCATAGGTACCATGCAAGATTACACATGAGAAAGTAAAATCAGCATTAGCACCATATCAAAGACATCTGCACTGTATGCCATGTGTGCATGTGCTGGTTATAGAAGTGCCATAGATTGCCTCCATGTACCCATTAATATGTAAGTTGTGTGTTAAACGTTTCTATCCCTAATATGTTTGGATCTGATAAGTCTGCCGTGACACTGTTAATAGAGCTATTTAGATGTGTGAACTTATTTAGAATAGGCCAAAGCTCCATAGGGAACTGAAGAATATCGTTTACATTGTAACTATACATGAGTGGCCTTTTCCTGGAAGCGTTCCACGTTGTACCTTTTACATCTGCTGTTGGTACTTATTGTCTTTAGAATACAAATAATGTGTTGCTGTGTCGGGTGACCATCTTTGCCTGATTTCAAATTATCATAAAAGGACATAATATGACTGTTTGGCTGTCCAGTCCATTTACCAGAGCGACAAAGAGCAACAGATCTGGTGACTGCTGATGCAGTCAACCCAATCTTGGGTGCCTATCTTAGATGAGAGGCCAAGTAAATTCCAGCCCGGCCGCCTTATGTTGCTCCAGTGTCATATCTGGAAGGAGTTCTCGTTTGAGATATTGCATTGAGCGGACTGAGTCAGCCAAGTTGTCAAGTTTTTACTATGCATTCGAGTGAGAGTCAGGGAGAGGGGAGGAAAATGGGGGCAGTTAATAATAATTGGTGAGGCAGTACGCAGAATACATCTGAGTTGTCCATTTTTATTGTAATGTCTCAAACTTGATTCGTCCCTCACTGGAGAAGAAGGTGCATTTTGTAATGAATAAGTCGATTGTTTGCGACGCAAACTGTGTTCTGATTACAATTATTATGATTTACCAAGTCAGGTTTAGGTTGGATTAAATAAAGAATCCATAAAACATATCACTATATAAATACATATAATCACATAAAAACTGGATAGCTCAAAAAAGCTTAACCTCCGATTAAATCAGTTGCTTTCAGGATTGAAATTCTTATTAAAAGATACGCATAAGTAACGCAAAAATACACTTTCCACCCGATCCAGACATACATCCAATCTTGAAACTTTAAAAGTGAAATGATTAACCACTGAAAAAGCCACCAAAACTGTTTTAGAAATGGCATGAAGTGCAAGACTATAAAACACGGATATTATAATGCTGGAGTTGGTTAATAGATCTAAAAACAAAAATACTGTAAATGATCGGAATGAACATCGCAATATCCTCGAGCCAGCAAGCTATATCCTTGGGTACCCCTCACATGCCTGCCTCTCTTTCATGTTGCTGCCGATAAGTAATTTCCAACCCCAAATATAACATGCTTGTGGGCTGTTCACGTACAAGCTTTGCTGCATGTGCAATTTCCACTTTCTCTTAAAATCTGCTGAAGGCACTTTGCCCTGGTGTTGGGGTACAGTGGGCACAGGAACATAACATGCAGGTCGATTTCTTTATTGTTAGAACAATAGGGACTTCCTTTGCCCCCATTTAGCACCCATTTTCTTAGTTAAAGAGACTGTAGGGAGTATACATAAGCACGATTTGGTAAAGAGCAACTTTGTATAGCAATGTCTGATCTCATCCAGATACTTCCCAGCTCTCCAGTAATCCCAGATTAGCAGGAAACTCTTGAAACATAGCGAGGAAATGTTTCTTTGGATAAGGTCCCTAAGTGTCCATTCAATGCATCTTTCCCTAGCCACCCGCAGGATTAACCTGTCTATCACCATGGGATTGTCCAAGTCCCATGGGCCCAGTTCAGTAAGAACTTGACTCTCATGGATGAACCACCTTCATTTTCAATAACGTCCGAACAAAGCATCCCTGCCGATTGCTAGTTCTTGGTTGCCCCAAAGCTTTAGTCAGTAGAACACTGGTGTGCATTCCCCATTGACCTCTAATTCAAACATGACATAATGTTTTTTTTTTTCAAAAAGGTGCACTTTGCTATTTTTGAGTAACTAGATTGCACAAGATCCCACAGCTCTGAGCGATGTAATGTGGATGGCTTAGCCTGGGCTCTGTATACTTCAACTCTAGGAAGTGGGCATAGCTTCCAAACATTTTGTAAAGGTTGGAGGTTCCTCACGCCACACCTGCCTGTGTAAATTTAACTCACACTTTGTGAGTTGTTGCTGCCAAGACCAGGTATGGTAAATCAAGAGAGTAGAAGTGGCCAACCTAAGCTATCTTCTTGATCTCCATCTCAAGGTCGATCATCAACATCATCCTAGGGCCAAAGACCATTGTGTGTGTCTTAGCAATATCAAATGCAAGATCCCTGCTGGTGCTCCATTTATGAAACGTTGTAAGTTGTTTCTGAGACCCCGTCATCCTTGCTATAAGTACTGTGTCATCAGCCCAAAGAACAATTCCGGTGCACATGCCTGCTAATTTTAGGGCACCTGCTTCTCAATTAATGAATTCTATATAAAGTGAAAATAGCAACAGTACAGAAACACCCACCCCTGGCAAACTTCCTTTTCCACTTGGAAAGAACGGGTTAATTCTCTGCCTTGTCCCTACCTCATTACAGCACAATTATTTATATAGTTATACATTATAGTTCATAACAAAGGAAAGGGGACTTGTAACTATCACAGATCTTCCCATAACTGATTACGACAGCTGCTGTCAATCACATATCTTAAATCACCAACTGCTGCTCACAATGATGCAACACTTACATCAGCAAATAGAAAACTGAAGGCCTGGGCCTGTCCTTAGATTCTGCTTGGAAGTGGGCAGGGGCGTTGCTAGGGAGGGGCTAAGGAGGCTATAGCCCCTTATCTTTTGGTTGTAGCCCCGTATAGAATCTCAGGAGCTACAGCCAAAAGACTAGCTAGCCCCCAGTCCCAACAGTTCTGACATCAGCTTAGCCCCGGGTCTTTTCCAGACCTAGCAACTCCCCTGGAAGTGGGTAAGTATATTGTTCCTTTTGTCCATAGATGCAATCGGTCCTGAAGTATTTCCCCATACATATGTCACGTCGTATCAATCTGGAAATAGGGCAGCAGTTTCTATGTCCCTCCCCGTTACCCATTTTGTAGATAGGGACTATCTGATGATGTTTTATGAAAGGTGCAGAACTTTGAGATCAGAAGGCCTCTTTCCTCCTTTTGATCTCTTTCTCCAGGGGTGATGCAGGTGTTTTGCGTTTTCTATATTTATGAATTAAGTTTCACCTTCTTATGCTGCTACTGCAGGACATTAAGCTAGGTGCCATGGTTTTATTTTCAGAGCATACACACATGAATGTGTCTCGGTTTACTGGTGTATTCGAAGAAATATGTTTCTTTATATTAAAAGTGTGGATCCCACATGTATTTTAATTAGCATAATCCATTGAAATGAGAAAATCACCTTAATTTAAAATGATCTGCTGTGCAATAATAACAATTCCAGAAAGTAGATCTACTAATCACAGTGATTAAGGTTGTAAAAGTTCCAGAGTATTGCTACTTAGAATGTTCATGTGCAAAGCACATAGGACTTGATTCATGGAAAAGTGCACAGAGATCCTGTAAAGCCTGTGCGACACGAACAGCTCTGCGCGAGCCTGCACGCAGATGTTTTTCTGCGTGCTCGGCGTATTCATGGAATTGTTCGTGCAGAGTAACAGTATATGCAAGTATCTTCCGGAATGCCCCTGACACACCCCCAGGCAAAGCAAAAACAGCCTGAAACAGCTACCTCTGTGTGCTCCAAAGGCGCAAATACGTGCACTCTTTAAACAGTGCATGTGGTCCCCTGCAAGCAGGCCCGCATCTCGAGAACCCTGCACTGCACGGGGTACCCCCTAACCGTTAGCGGCACCCCGACAACATGCGTGTGATTTATCTCAGGTAAAACTCTGAAAATCTGCGTACGAACCCCTGTAAACCCTTCCTGCACACTGCTACACTGCATACGTGCACTACTAAATTAGATTGGAACCCCGGCTGTGTAAAAGCACCCCTAAATCCAACACTGATCTTACGTCTGTGCAGTGAATCCTATGCGCAAGTGTCTGTACGCCTGTCGTCGGGTGGCGGATGGTATGAGGGCTTTGCATGGCCATTTCCCCGCCAAGAGGTTGCACGGTCAGATCGATGAAAATGTATCATTCGGCACGACAGTGGGAGTGCGATGGACTGCCTACTGACCATCCCTGGTAATGGCCACATTTTCCCTTGTTCTGCCTCAATTTTCGTATTTCTCCCCCTAACCTGCGTCTGTGCAAACCACTGCCCCGCTCTGCGTGATGTCTCGCACAAGCCACTCAGCCTCTCGCAGTGACTGTCGAGCCTGCACGAAGTCCATGCAAAGTACGAAAAAAAGTCCTACGCAGTCGATTCCAGAATCGACAAACAGAATTTCTCGTGCAGTTTGGCGCTCAAAGGGCCTGGTTCATAGAAGCATTTTATAATGGCGCGATACTATAGAAAATGCTCTGTGAATCAGGCCGTAAATCCCTATTTTCCACACAGATTTTTCCATGAATCAGGCCCCTAATACCTGTTTAGTATGGGTAGACAAATCTGGAGTTTGGAAGCAAAAAAAGCTTTGTCTAGGGCAGAGGGAAACTGCTTACACAGAGGGCTATTCATTCCTTTCTACTGTTGCCAAGAACATAGCAGTAAAGCAACCCCACTTCAAAGGCCTAGAAACATTCTCCCTGAGACTTGAATTCCTGTGAAGGATGCACAGTTTGTAGTTCACTGTGTAAGGACAGTATTTCCACTCATACAATCTTACCAATCCATTGTGTATGGTTTAGTTTATGCTAGTGATACAAAGTTGCAATTTTACTGAAGTCATGCATTTCTTTCACACACAGAATGATTAAAGAGACTTTTAAAGGATTTGCCAGCAATATTTTCAAACCCTTCCCAGTCAGTGCTCTGCAGTAAGAGGAGAGATGGAGTCGATTCCAAGATGGCTGACGAACCTGAAACCCCCAAAGCAGGATCAGGTGAACGTATTCGGGGCAGCCAATACCAGCCTGTCATCAATTCTAAGACACAGGTGCAGGCCCTCACAAAGTGCCCAGCCAATGGAGAGGGAGCACATGGCACTAAAAACACACTAACTCAATCTGGCAGCGTGGGAGTTTATTTAAGGAACCAGGGAGAGGGTTTGGAGCACAGCAGCAAGTACAGAGAGTACATGGAGGAGGTTGGAGGAAGGAAGAAGATTGGTGTAGAGAAAGAGGTATTGAGAAACCAGAGAGGGAGAGGGAGGTGGTTAACAATGAGGTTGTTGATAGTGAGGAGAAGTTTAGGGGGGTGGGGGCAATGAAGTGTGTCAGTGTCATGACACGCAAGGCACCATTGAATGGAGACTGTCTTGGAATTTGGTAGAGCAGAACATCTGCAGGAAACCACGTTTCTCCCCGAAAGGATCTGGTACCAGTGCTACAAGCCGGCACATAAGCCAGGTAAGACCTGACCCCAGCGCCTCAGAGCTCTACTAGTTTCTTGCCATGGCACTGCTTTTGCTTTCCTCACAATCTCAGCCTGACCCTCTGTTTGACTTCCTGGACCACTTTGACCCCCTTTGTATTATGATTTGGGTTTGTTGCGGGTACTTCTGTTCTAGTTGGATTACCTGGATTAATGGATTTTGGACTGCTTCATCATCCTTTCTTGGGATTGGAAATTTGGATTTTGGTACTTTCTTGGTGGATCCTTGATGTGATTTTGACTCCCTCCTTCTGGTGTTTCCTCTTCAGACCTGTAGGCATCCCTCGTGCCATTCGGGACAGCTCTTCCACAAGCGTATTCCTAGTTGTAGTTAAAGGACCTGGTCTACCCTTCCTTGGTTACTCCAGAACCTCAGGTAAACAGAGCACATGCACTGATAGGTGGGTTTTTTAATGCCCACATACTTATTCAGTATCCTTGTTTTGGTACAGTTCATGTACAAAAAGGCGCTTGTGCACCTTTTCTGGTCTTTTGTCCAATCATCCTGTTGAAGGGTTTTGATTCTAGAAACCTCGACGGGGCTATTGGGAGAAAGGATAATTGTCTAATTGTCTGAGAATACAGCCTGGACATCGGGGGTGAGAAACAGGAGCAGGTTTGCATCAAGAGCAGGTTGATGATAGTGATTAGGAGGTTGGGAAACCTGAGGTGGTGGTTGGCAGCGAGCATCAGGAAAATGTTGGTGATACCAAAAAGAAGGTTGATGGAGAACATCTGTAGGAGGTGTGTGATCATAAGGAGGTGGATGGAAGGAGTGAGGAGCAGCAAAGAGTATACCATAAGGAGTAAGATGAAGCTATTGAGGAGGAAGCAGAAAACCATCTAGAGGTGATAGAGGAATCTGAGGAGAAGGTCTGAAAACATCAGGAGGCAAGAAGGGTATTTATAGAAATACAGAACAGGAAAATCTAAGAGTACCCAGTTGGTTAGGTGTTACAGGAATAAGGGAGCATGAGTGCACAACAGAGAGATTATGTGAGGATCAGAGAGGCGTAGGAGACTGATTGTGACCAAAACCCTTGGAGCAAGGACTAGCCAGGTGTGGGAAAACCATCCTCAATGAAGAAGTGGAATCCCTCCTGTGTGGTTCTGACTAAAGCTGGGGGAGGTCAGCCCCTCAAAGAACTTGAGAGGCTTGAGGCTGGGCAAACCCTTTTAAGTCACTCAGAAGTCAAATATTACCAAACTCCTTATGCTTGCTGAAGTGCATCAAAGGAGAAACATTGACCCTTGTACATGCATTGGTCTAGGCGCATATGCTCTCGGAACGTTCAGGCTTTCAAGAAAAATGGCTTCCCTTCTATCACGAATTCCTCGCTGTGCTAAATGATGGCTCTGTGTGAGCCCCATTCCTACGGCATTGCATACTTCAAAAAAACACTCAATAAAATGTATTTAAAAATGTCTAAAGCTATTAACAATATACTTTTAACGTGAAACACAAAAGCTGGTCATTGCAGACAATGGGAATGACACAAATAGATAGTTCTCTAATTAAAACAGTGAGAGATTAGAAGCATTACTTTAGGGGAAGATAATATTAGGATGAAAGCATAATCCTATATAAAACACATTTTAAAGAAAGAGAGAGGAGAACTGTATGGGAGGGTCATAGAAGAGGAAAGAAATGAAGAAAGAATGGATAAACAGTCAGTAACAACATTTGAAAGTCAGTAAATCACAGCACTGATTGCTTTTAAATGGTTCCATTAAACTCTGATCAAACGAAATACGCCCAAACCTTTAACCAGCATGATATGATGTGATATGATAACATGTGATATGGCATTTGTAACGCGCCTATACACAAGTGTTTCAAGGCGCGAACAGAAAGATAATAAATAATAAACTTGAACTTTGCACTTTAGCTTGGGTCAGAATGAATCTTGGGTAAGGCCAACTCATGTTTACACATATTTAAAATGCTAGATCACACACGCTCAGACACATACAAAGGGACTGACTTACAAAAGCATTTTATAATGGTGCAATTCCATTGAAAAATCGTTTTGTAAATCAGGCCCAATGGCTTGATGAACTCAGGTTTCTGGTATGGGCGAGCACCTCACAACTCGTGGCCCTAGCCCACTTAGTAAGGTTATGCACCTGGTGCCTGACTATCATTTGCACAGGTGCTAATTATTGAGTAAATGCGTTTAGCTCCTAGGGAACAAATGCCAGAAAAATGCTTTGTTTCACATTTGCAAGCAGGGTTTGCACATCCGCAATTGCATTACTGGTGCTGGCATTTGCAGCAGCGCTAATGCATTTGCGCACACAAATGTAGTTTGTGCACATGCAAAAATGCATTTTCACTTCACGATTTTTCTGTAAACTGGCCCCAATTGCTCTGCGTCTGTCCTATGGAATGGAGCCAATGGGCCCGATTCATGGAATTTTTTGCACGGGTCAAAGTGACTTTGCACTGCTGAAAAGTGACATTGCAATGCCGACACATACCCTGAATCATGGAACTGTGCAAAGTGTATTTTTGCAGTGCAAAGTTAGTGCAAAATTCATTTTGAAACGTGCAAAGAATTCCATGAATCGGGCCAAATATGTTTTGGGCTGAGACAAAAATCAAACTGTACTTTGTTTTTCTGCTTTGTGTCCTAAACATATTAGTATATATCCAGCCAAAAACAAAGCCTACCGGCCGGTAGGCAATCCACTCTCCGGATCAAGGGATGCCATACTGTAAAGACATGGTTACCAAGAAGCAATAACTTGTAACATGTTTTATTGGGAAAAGCACAGCATACTAAAACAAAAGGAACAGAGTTTATATATATTTGCTTCTAACAAAGTCCCATCTTTCCCATTGCACTGGTTACATATTGGCTAAACAAAAAAATTAATAAACAATATCTTTGGAGGTAATTTTACATGAAACGGTGCAGGAAATGAAGGAGTAAAAGCAAGGTATAATGTGTGTACCCCTGCATTTCGCACTGTACTGCGTTTTCAAGTCATTTGAAGGTAAGGGGAAAGAAATGTTTTTTTAGATGTCCGCTGTACTTGCCTCCTCAGACAGCAAAATACTATTAGTTTTACCCCTGCATGACATTTGAATGCATGTTTTTAATGAATGGATCCCTTGGAATCTGCCTCCATTTGCCACTGGCAAAAAGCAGGCTGATTCCATAGGAATCTACTAGTGAATTAGGTCTAAAAAAAGCCTAACTTGCAGGTGGCGTTTACCTTTTTACAACACGGATCATAAAGGATATGAACGATGGTGATGTTGCCATGGTTCTACTCTTTCCTTTTACACTCCACATTGCAGATGTCTAAAATTGCATGCTGGGAGCTCAACAGCCCGTAAGTGCAAATTGTGGTGGTCCCCTGCATACTTTTGACTCTTATTATAATATGAATACCTGTGTGTGGAAGTTGTTTTGCTTGAGTTAGGAAGGTTATGTAATAGGGTCCTAGCTACAGTTGGAGCTCGGGCTCTTTTCTGTATTGTTTATCACACTGGCAGAACAAATGGGAAAATACGTGCCACTCTTTTCTTCATAGACTATGGATTGGGGCGCGCCCCCTGTCCGCTCGATGCCGTACTGCCGAAGCAGCGAAACTGAGTCCATGTGCACGTGCTCCATGTTTAGCACGAGTGGAAGTATTGGGTACGCTGATCCCAGGGGGGCATGTCTTCAATATATTCTCGCAAATTAGGTGTTGGGCTTGCATCTAGCCGTGTGTTAGGCATACCATACTTCACAAGCTGAGGCGCGCGAGATAACAAGCAGCTGTCCAGGTTCTCACTAATGTCTGAAGCATTATAGCAATCTGGAAATGAAACAACTTTGGAGGAGTGACATCTGCTTTTTCTCCTTGTACTGAATTGCAGAAGGGATATCCCCTACATTGGTAAGAACTGAGGAAAATAACTAACACACTGGAGGGTGGGTGTTCCTTCCAGTGGTCATTCAGCATCTATTTAGCCATTTCTTTATATGAAACTAATGCAATACTTAATGGCATCTCATTCAAAGCATTGAGATTGTGAGGTGTATTATTTGTGTCTTAATTTAATCAAGACTATTTCATTTTGAGCATAAGTCTCAATCATCATTTTTCATAATCATACATCATTTTTTTGGAAAGAGTTCAACACACGTTTACACACAGACACTATTCCAGGGGGGAGTGCTGTGACAAAATGCACTGGCCCTCATTCACAGTGTTTTCCAATGGGTTTTGCCATTATAAAACGTTTCTGTGAATTAGGCCCATTCTGTCTGTGGAGTTGTGAAGGGGGAAGACATAAAGTGAATAAAAAGTCACAAAATAAGTGTATGCGAGTGGCCCAGGGTCCTCTTCCTTGCACTAACTGAACCGATATTACTCTAGCAAAAGAAGACCGAGTTGCAAGTACAAGGATAGCCTCAGCCGCAAGAGAGAGCGCCCGACAGTATGACGAAAAAAAGTCCAATGACTCTGTTGGGAGTGATGTTTTGACATAACAATCTATTTAACCCAGCATGATGGTGCCTGAATGCATCTCTCCATTCCAGCACTCTTCCTCAGCAAGAAGTTGTTTTGTCAATATGATCACACCTTATTAGGACTTGATTCTTGTTCCAGGACTGGTTCTAGTTTGGGAGTTGAAATGTTTCGTGGTGTGCTGTGCTGAGAATGTATACGGGCAGCAGAACCTTCTCAATGTGATGTGCAGTTGGAATGAAAGCTCACTAATTTCAAGGCTGGTCAAACAATGTTTTCATTTCTTCAGAAACATAGTGAAACATTGAAGGTATAGCCGAAAATCCCCTGTTATTAGCACCTTCATTGGCAAAGTTACTACTGTTCCAAAAGTGTATAAACATACAAATAGGTTGACAAATAATCAGGAAGTTTGACCACATTTCTCAAGACTTCAATGACCTTTCAGGAAAGTTACATTCCATCATTAGTTTTAAATGTTTCCCTGACCTCCTGGATTGACCTTGGTTGGGAGGGGTGGGGTACATTATTTGACCATGGAATAAAATGGGTCATTGCATAACATTGTGTTCCCAGATGTCTCAAAGGATCTATGTGTGTGCACTGACTTCCATATCACTGGATCCTTGACCCGCCGACCTCTGGTGTATGGAGACCAGCCGACAGAATACTGTTTTCCTACTAGGAACCCCCTTTTTCAGTTCAATCCTCGCCACACATACAAAGTATTCAGCTGATCAACTGAGAGAGTTAGGCCATCAAAGACCAGATGGGTTTGTTTGGTTTTCCAAACACAGATAGATTCTGGTTACAATGTAAGAGCTGATGCTCTCATTGCCTTGACTGTTGGTACAGGGCCCAGTAAAACCATATCTGTAAGGTATTGTTATTAATGCACCCTGTGCAATCTGCCATAGAGCCAACCTTTTTGCTCTGATGATCAGCAGTCTCATCCTGATATTGTTTCTTATAACTGACACATGGCAAATTGATACATTGGTTTATCTTTTGGGGTAGTTATGTCTTGCTAGTTTCATCACAACAAAGGGTGTAGTTTAGAAATGGAAATTGATTGTATTATATTTAGAAAATGTGCAAGCACACGAAGGCTCCCCTTTTGAACTATAACATGCAATGTGGTTTTCAACATGTACCACAACATTTCAGATGGAAGCAGTACGTATGTGTTACACATTGGGCAGCGCACCCAAGGCAGGGATGGGGGTCTTTATACACAGCTGCAGCAAAAACTATAGCTTATACAGGTGTACCTAAATATTAACCATTAGTGGCACAATCATTTTCAATTTGCCATATGGAATTACCAATAAGCGATCTCAGACCCAAATAACCGGACAGACTAAAAGAATATGGCAAAATATTACTTTATTATCAACTCAATAAAGTAGGGAAACCCGGTGGACAAACATATTGCAGCTCACGCACTTTCAGATACATTTCATTTACACAAAAGATGTATACCTCGATGTACGTCAGCTATGACCCCATCCTATGTGCCAAATAGTAAAAACCTATTGAAAGGAGGGATTGGTTAAGGGAAAAGTGTTCATAAACCTATCCTTCTGAAGTCCATCTATATTCTAGTAATCATACAAACATCAGATACTTTCCCGGCCAGTTCCCTCATGTGGTAAGTCACAGTTCTGCCTTCCACCAAGGCATTTCCACAACCTTTTGTTTCCCTTAACACATCAATCCTCTGAGGACTCTCCACAACCTCGGGTTCACTCCAGATCTTTCAAGGTCTCACCATGACCGCTGGTTCTCTCAGACTTCCCTTAAGTCTCCCCATGGTATTTGGTTTTCTCTGGGTTCTCTTGAGGCTCTCCAAGACATTTAATTCTCCCAGCCTTCTCTCAGTTCTCCCCACAAACTTTATTTCTCTCCGCACAATACTCTTGGAAATATTGGGTGTTCCTCTCGTCTTATTCAGGGTTCTTTTCAGGTGAACAATACTCCCACCTTCCTTCCAGGGGTTCCTCTTCTCAGATTCTTCAAGAAGGTACCCTGTCCTTAAGCCTTTGTCTCAGTTTATGGTTTGGTGGTAAGGACATGTCCCCAAATCTTTTCTTCAACATATCACCAGCTCCCAAGGAGATCCTCTGCTTACCCTTTGTCAGAGTAACAACAGGACACCTGCCGGTAAGTGAGCTACCTCCTTCCATATAAATGTCTCCCTGTCTATCAAGGGATAAGATGAAAGCTTGTTTGCTTACTTCCTGTCTTCGCCCCCTAGATGACCTTTTCAATCTCCTTTTATAGTTCTGGGCCAGTGACTGGTTCTCTAAACTGGACCACGATTGGTCCTCCCATGGAGCGGCTTGTTTTGTGTTTCCTGGAATGTCATTATTTTTCTCTTCTGCAATTGGGTATAACTTAATTGGGATACAGATTGATTAGCAGTTGGCCCAGAGTCTTCAAACAGTGTCCATGTTATCAGCGGCTTTTTGGATCTGCAAATCTTCAGAGGCGGCACCGTTCTGGGATAAGCAAGGTTTACAGATGAACCTGCCTGTGTGATCTGTCCGCTTCATGCTTCAAAGGTACAGTATGTTCATAATGTTCTTGCAGATTAATTAATGTTCGCACTTGCATTCTGCAAACTCTTACAATTCACTTTTGATATTCTGCTGTGTTGAAGGGATGCGGTCAGAGTTCTCTTTACACCCACTTTCTGCACTCAAGGCGCTTAACATTATTCCAGTCTTGCCCTTTAGAAAGTATTCACATTTGTCACCTGTCATGTTATTAGATCCTGGCGATTCTGAGGCATGTTGTGACCTGTAGCCCCGGTACAATTTATCAGGCAAAGACGGATCCCTTTGCTCTTTGGAAATACTGCAACTACGGGAGGAGTGCAAGAATAGGGAATCTCGCGCTATCCACCCTCTCAGAGGCACATCAGGAAGCAGCTGGACAAGTCCAGTCCCCTGTGGCTCAGCTCCCTCAAATAAAAGGACATAGTTTCTCCAACTCACCACACATCATAAATGAAAGACTGCATATTCCAGAATGATAGCAGGCGAGAGTCTAAAAATGTGCTGGGGGTCTTACAACTGTTCTTTCAATATTTAAAGACATGCAACAAAAGAAAGAGGGATAATGTCAGATGCTTGTAGTCAGTGTTTGAAACAGTCATGCAGCTTGTCATTATTCACGATATATTGCATCCATTTCTGTTTCATGTCAAAAAAGAAAGTATACATCATGAAAATGACATAAACTATTTGAAAGTGAAATCTACTGTGTGACTCATCTTCAATGTTGTCTTAGACTTATGCATAGATGTGGAAACTAACAAATTACCTTTAACCATCATACCTTCGTTCAAACAACAGCTATTTATATAGCATCCCCCCAAGCCTCACCTTTTGTTAATCTCCAGCACTACCAGAAATGTTGTAAGGCCTAGTACGATAGTCGCTTGTTATGTTCCTCTCCCTGCCCCCCCCCCCACTCTCTGTCACATTTTGTCGATCTCCAGCACTACCAGAAATGTTGTTAGGCCTAGTATGATAGTCGGTTGTCTGTCTCATCTGTTACCTCCCCCTCCCTCCCTCCTTATCCTTGTCAAAAGCTCTTGCACTATCTGAAATGTCGTCAGGCCTAATACAATAGTTAATTTCACATTCTTAATGTCCCAAGGCCTTGTAAGAATGTCACTGTATTTTCCCTTGCTCCCTCCCTTGCCTTGAAGCGCTTTGAAACACATGTGCATAGGCGCTATACAAATTAACTATCAATCAATCAATCAATCAATCAAAAAGCTGAAAGAGTGCTAGGATAGTCTCATTCAGGCATCTCAACCTATCCTAGACCTACCTTGGTAGACTAGAGGGGTGTCATTACTGAGCTTGTTTTGTCTTCAGTGTGTTTGTTTCAGCAGTTGGTTTCAAAATGCAATCCTTCCTCTAGCCAGCACCTCCAGCTCTGGTCCAGTGGATGATGTGGTATGCTCCTGAGCCAGCTGCCCACACACACAGAAAGCGCAACAGCTTGGGGGCACATAAGTGGTGCTAACCACTCACTGAAGTCCAGCTTTGTAGACATAGAAATAAGTTGATCACAGACACGTATCTACTAATGCACCCCCTCGCCAACTTGCTCTGAGAATGCCTGCCAGTGTAAGCCGATCTCATGATAACACTGCTGAGCATAGTGGCCTGGACATTCACAATTATTACATTGCTGCTGTTGGAAAGGTTGCTGACTGGTATCATCATCCACCACCACTCTCGGGGCACTGCTATTTCAGAGGAAATTTATTTATGTATTTTTATTTTTTTTATTTTTATTGATTTTTCAACAAGTTTGACTTAATACATGTTGGCTTCACAGTACAGGTCAGTGGCATGGTATTTATTTATTTTTACATTTTTGACAACACCCAGACTCAAGGGTCTCACTGCGTTAGTACAGCATAATGGAAAGAGAGCAAGGTACATAATGGACAAATCGGGAAATACATAGGTCAGACTATTACTCGTATTTATTAAACAACCAGGTCTTGCCTAGTTTTAAAAAAATGGGGAATGATTGTTCATTGTGGATGTGAGCAGGTGCATTCCATAGTGTGGGGACGTGATGCCGAATCTGACTCTGCTGGCTCTTTTTCTCTTGAAGTGTGGGTTGAACAGTGAGATACCAGCATTGGATCTGAGCGTGCATGCGGGAGAAACTTGGGAAATGCAGTTGATGAGGTACTGGGGGGAATGCTTGTGCACACAGAGGTGAGTGGTGGATAATGTTTTATATTCCACATGAGCTTTGATGGGGAGCCAATTGGAGCGTCTAGTGGCAGAAATGTGGTCTGATTGTTTGAGGCTGCGGGCAGAGCAAAGTGCTTTGTTTTGGAGTAATTGGAGTTTGGACATGTTGGAGTTTGAGGTGCCCATAAGAAGGACACTGCAGTAGCCGAGTTCCGAGAGGATCAACGCTCTTGCAAGTGTGATGCCGTTACTTGGTGAGCGGAACTTCCTACTCAGGGAAATGACTCTGGCTATGTATGCAGTAGATGTTGCTAGGCTATTGATCTGTCTGGTCATAGAGAGGTCCGCTTCGAGGTAAACCCCCAGTGTTTTTATTAGCTTCGTAATTGGGATGGATGTGCCGTCAATACAGAAGGAGGAAAAAATAGCGTCCAGGTGTCTAATCCAGTGTGGGGAGCCGATGATGAGGAGCTCTGTTTTTCATCATTCAAGCATAGGTTGTGAGTGACCATCCAGTTTTGGATGGTGCTATAAACTACATTAATCTTTATAGTATCAGTGTCATTATCACTGGAGAGCAGGACGAGGATTTGAGTGTCATCTGCAAAATTGGTGTAGGTTATACCTCTAGAATCAAGGCGATCAAAGAAGGGTTTTGTATAGGTATTGTAGAGGGTGGCCAAGAGACAGGATCCTTGTGGCACACCAAGTGGAGCTGGGATGGCGTCAGCAGCTCATTCTCTCATGAACATTTATGTGGTCCAACCACTAAGAAAGGATATGATGCACGATGTGGCTTCCGGCAAGTAATAGAAGTGCAGGTTAAGGTGTTGGCAGAGGATGTTATGATCAACACAGTCAAAGGCTGCCGAGAGGTTGAGTAGGAGAACGATGGCTAGGTTACTGGTGTCCCTGATGGAGTACATTTGTACTTTTTGGTCCAGGAGGACACTTTCTGTACGGTGCTTAGGGCGGAAGTCATATTGCCTTTTGCCAAGCAAGTTGTTGCTTTCTAGGAATTTCTGGACTTGAGCATAGGCTAGGCAGTCCAGAATTTTTAACAGGAATGGGACGGTAGTGATGGGGTGGTAGTTCGTCCGGATGGAGGGGTCAAGGGAAGGGTTTTTTAATAGTGGGGTTACCCAGGCAGATTTGATAGTGGAGGGCACTATGCTCGTAGTGAAGGATGCATTAGCAAACTTGGTAATGGTGGGGGTAAGCATAGGAGCACAGAGCTTCACGATGTGGGCTGGACAGGATTCACCTTTACAGTTAGAGGGTTTGAGTGTTCTAATGGTCGCTGCTACTTGCTCGTGTGTAACTGGAGTAAATGCAAAAAGGTGTTCATGGTGCATGCCCCATTAGAAGGGCAAAGCAAGTCGAGCACCGGTAGTTTTCTGGCAAGCAGGGCATTTTTGCCTTTGATCTTGAAAAGTAAGGACTTTTGCGTGTTAGGGCATCTTGTATCGTAGCACACGAGGTCTTTGATGAAGCATGTACTGACGATGGGAGGAATGGGAGTTTCCAACTCTCTGAGAATTGCAAATCATTCTTTGCTTTTGGAGCTAGCGTTGGCAATTCTATCATTAAAGCTGTTGGGCTTGCAGGTGAATACTGCTTTCTTATAGCTGAGGGCTAAAGTAGCGAGGGCCTGACAGTTCTTAGGAGAGGTTAATTTTTTGCAAAGGTGTTCTAGGGATCTTTTTTGCCTGCATAAATGGACCAAATCCTCAGAGAACCTAGAGTTACTGGTTTTATGAGGTTTTGAAATTTTAGATTTGAGTGGTGCATGTATGTCAAGGGCCTGGAGCAGATAGGAGTGGTATTGTGTGGCCAGGTCTTGAGCTGAATGAGTAGGAGGTAGTATGTAAGTGCTGAGAGCAGTGAGAGCAGGGATGATTTTAGGTCCATCTCCTTCAATTTACCTGTGTTAGGGACTTGTATAGGATTCAGTGGCAGAGACAAGATTTTATGGAGCTTGATGAGGGAGAGAGTAAAGTGGATGATAAAGTGGTCAGACCAGGGTACTGGTTCAATATCAGTGATGTTAACGTGAGCAATGTCCATGAGTATCGAGTCCAGGATTGCGTCCTTTAGAATGGATCGGGGTAGTAATAAGTTGGGTGAAGCATATGTCACTGAGAGCGGCTAAAATGGGGCTGGTTTAGGGTCAATGATGTCATTGAATCCAAGATTAATGTGTCCCAATATGATGCATTTAGTAGAGGGTTTCGTATAAAGGGCGCGATTAAAAGCAGAACATCGAGTTTTGAGGCCTGTATACTAGGAGTACATTAAAAGTGGTTTGGGGGTCTGTGGTCAGTTCAGCAATAACACTTCATACCCAGGGGTAGTGGTCAGGGGTCAGGTTCTGATTTGTAGTGAAGATTTATCTATGGGGCAACACCCCCTCCAATCGCATCTATGCGGTCCGATCTGTAGACAGTATAATGAAGTGGGACGGCAAGGGATGGTAGTGGTCCGGAGCCATTGTGGAGCCAGGACTCTGTGGTGGCTAGCATATCTGGCTGCAACTCAATGATGAGGTCATGGATTTCTACTGCATGGGCTCCTAGAGATCTCACATTGATGAGAACACACTTGAGTGATTTTGTAGGTTGCATGATGGTAGGAATACTAATGGGTGATGACGAGTGCTGTGTCTTGGAAATAGACGTAGTAAGGGGTAAAATAGTCCTGGCTCTGAGTCTAGAGCCTCTTGGTGAGGGGTCCAGTGTGATGGTGTTGCAGAGCACATTCTAGAGCGAAGTCTGTGTTGGCGAGGTTCACCCATGCATGGAACTGAATGGCACAAGGCCACAACACTGCTGGGTGGGTGATGTGTACCACATGAGGTGGGGTGGTGAGGAGTAGCAAGAACTTGAGGATGGACAGAGCAGGGTGGCATAGCTTCTAATGAGTTGGCGAGGGAGATAGCTAAAGACTAGGCATGGAGTGTCAGGACGTGCTCTCAATAGGGGGACTTGTGAGATCTGGGCTTGTGGTAGACATTTTAGGGTAGTCAGAAATGGAGGAGGGAGGAGGTTTGTTGTATGGGCGGAGGCATAGTGCTAGTTCAGGGTAACATCACACTGTGCCTCACTGTAAAAGAGGTGGATTTTACCCCTGATGGGTGATGGAAAAATAGAGACTGGGGAGAGCAGGTGACAGGGAGCGACAATGCTGAGTGCTGTCCTGCTGTGCTCATGGCTTCTGCTGGAGTCTGGTGCTTAAGGTAAGCGGTGAGCAAAGGGGGAGGCACGAGGAGCAGCAGGTGTTAGTATAGGGCTATACTGCAGTGCCGCGCCGAGGCAGTCTTTCACCAAGGAAGGTGGTGTCAGGGCATACTAGGGCTGTTGGACAGTCATGGGGCACAGTACAGTCACATGAGTAATCAACATTGCGGGACTGTAGGACATGAGGGGGCCATTTTGTGAGGCAGTAGCAACATCAGAAGAGATACAGTGGCAAATTGCTCTATCACAGTCAATGAAACATTTTAAATAAGCGGGCAGACTGGAGGACATGGGGGGCCATTTTGTGTGGCGAGCGATTCAGCAGGTAATGGGGAGGGAGCAAGAAGGGCCGAACTACAGGATTTAGCTCCTAACAATGGAGACGGCATCATACAAAGTCCATATACATGTTCTGAAGTCTTTGGGGGAGTGGAAACCGCATTCCGAAGCATCGCAGCGCTGGGAACACGGTCCAGGTCATGTGCTGGTGGCCGTGGTAGGCCGGGGCTTGCGTGAGGTGTGGGAGACAGATGAAATGAGGTGGGGTTGAAGTGGAAGCATGTGCCAGTGCAGCTTCCCAGTACAGGGCAGGCAGGAATCTGGAGGGAGGCGGGAGGGCAGTCACCAGTAGGTCACGTACTTGCAAGTGAGACACGGAACACCCTGTGTTAACCAGGGTGCCATTACGATGTGAGCCCTGCATCTGTTAAGGGTCAGCACCACCAAAGGGTACCTGGGGCGGGCGGAAGGGTGAGTCAGCGGGTGTGGGTGAGGAGCCATGGGACCTCTTACCTGAAGTTGGCACTTGGTTGACTCGAAGGCTGTAAAGTTGTAAATTCAGATCGAGGGTGGCCCAAGGAGTAGAAGTAAATGGCTGACTTGCATGATTGTGCAAGAGAAAACTGTCTCGAGGACGAAAGTCTAAAAACCAAGGACAACATGGAGGCATACCTTAATTCCCCACACAAAGTCTTTGAAGAAGACAAGTGTGAGGGAATGCCCACTGTCTATGTGGATGGATGCTCTCACCATGTTGACAACAACGGGGAGAAAGAACTGGTGGCCGGCGTAGGGAACGCATGGGTGAATGAGTCCCCAGAACCCTCTGCTGGATACAAAATTGGTCCCCGAAGTAGTCAGGTGGCAGAATTGATGGCTGTGCATCAGGCCATCCTCACTGCTGTCCAACATCAACTCCGCGAACTGGTCATAATCACAGATTCGGATTATGTACGGAACGGGTTCGTGGAGCACCTTGTTAATTGGAAAACCAGAGGCATGTTATGTGCCAATAACAAACCCCTGAAACATGGGAAGTTAATCCAAAATATTGGCGATCTGGTCACATCGAATGGGATGACCATCTACTGGAAAAAGATCAAGGGTCATTCCAAAGTAGAGGGACCAGACAAAACTGGAAATGACTTAGCTGATCAGCTGGCCAAAACCGGGGCCATCCAAGGAGATCTAATAGAAATAGAGTCCCTGTTGGGGGAAATCCAGGTCACTGCTATCACTAGGTCCCAGACAAATGCTCACAACGACCTTTCAATTGCACAATGGAGTAAGGAGACCCCTGATGCTGATTTGATTACCGCTCAGAAGGGGGATCCAACAATTGGTCAATTTTACCAGCACATTGAGGACCCTGAGAACTTTCCCCTGACGGACACCGATTATATTGGGAAAGAGGACCTAAGAGTGTTGATGAAATGTCCAAAAATGTTCCGAATCCAAGACGGTTTGCTGGTAAGGAAATCCAAAGCTGGCCACGATCAGTGGGTGGTTCCTACCTCATTCCGGAGCCTGATGTTAAGTCACGCCCATGATGCGGCCACCGCCGGTCATAGGGGGTTTCACACAACACTGGAAATCTTAAGAGAGGTTGCATACTGGCCACACATGGGGCAGGACCTCGACCAATACTTGAAGGGGTGTCTTGTGTGTGCACAATTTCAGCCATCATCCCTCATGCACCGTGCACCTCTCCAAAAGAGGGGGATGACACTGCCATGGTCAGATTTACAAATCGACTTTGTAGGCCCCGTGATTCGCTCGGCTAGGGGGAATAAGTACATGTTGACTGTGACATGCTTGTTTACCAAGTGGGTGGAATGTCTCCCAGCCCCAAATTGCAAGGCAGAAACCGCAGCTGCCCTGATGATTAACCACATCTTTTCCCGTTTTGGTCTACCTCAAAGGATTGAGTCAGACAGAGGTAGCCACTTCACCAGTGAAGTAATGACAAACATGTGGGAGATACTGGGGGTCAAAAGGAAGTTACATATTGCTTACAGGCCAGCTTCTTCTGGGGCAGTAGAGAGATATAACCGAACCATTGTGAGCATATTAAAGAAGTTTGTGGCAGATTCTGGGCCAAGTTGGGATATCCGATTACCTCTGGTCCTAATGGCCATCAGATCTACCCCTTCATCTGCAACCAAAATGTCACCATTTGAGTTGATGACTGGGTGCAAGATGGTGCTTCCTCAGCATTTGCTCTACAGGACCCAAGAGCAGACACTGATAAATGCCTCCACAACTCATGAGTATGTGGAGAATTTAAGGAAACACCTTCAACATGCTTTTGCTTATGCTCAGCGGAATCTAGAAAGATCAGCTGATAGCATGAAGACCCACTATGACCTGAAGACTTCCAGGAAGGAATATCAGGTGGGGGACCGGGTCTATCTATACAATTTCCAAAGGAACCAGGCCAAACAGCGAAAATGTTTGCCTACATGGAAAGGACCCTTTGAGATTATAGACAAAATCTCCCCTGTGGCCTACAAGATCCGCATCCCCAAAGGCGGTTTGGCAGAGGGGGAAGACAAGTGGGTCCACATAAACCAGTTGAAGTGTTGCCATCCCAGGCACACTCTGCAACAACTGGAGGAATCCTCTGGAATCCTAGAGGGTACTGTCTCAGATTAATTCAGTTCTAACTTAAAATATCCTACATATCGCCTATCAAATTCTGAGTTTCTCAATGTGGGTGTTTTTGTTTTTGAATGCAAAAAGAAATGTGCATGTTCATATGTTTTGACTATAAATTTATATGCCACCCCACTATATCAATGGTGGGGGAGAAATGTCCATGAATAGGTATTGCCGCTCTTCCTTTGTCGTCCTAGGAGAAAGAAAACCTCGAGACTGGCCAAGGAGGACGATCCGGAGACCGGGAGCAGAGACGCAAGGGGGCCCAGTGTACCGCCCAATATTCCCATCAGGACCGGCGAGGAGAACCGATCGATCAGGACCGGATGGAGGAAAAGATGCTGAACTGTGCCATCTATTGGAAGAAGATGAGAAAATATCCCAGGTCTTGCGAGTCCCATCAGTGAAACAGAATGGCCATCGCAAGAGGGGGGGCTTGTGGGATGTTTTTATCCACGCATCCAAGCCCTATCTCAAAACTGTGCAGTACTGACATGGAAAACGTCATGATGGCCAGAGCTTCCCAGAAAATGCCCAGGGAAGTGCATGAAGAATAGGCTGCCACCCATTTTGCCGATGTTATGGGCACAGAAGGGCACAGCCTAAAACCACCATTGGACTACCCACACAGTATTCTGAAACCATTGGGAATGGCAATGCTGATTGCCAAAAGCAACCTAGAATTGTGGGGAATTCATTTTCTTAAATCCCTAAAAGAGGTGCAGTACCAGTACTCACCACTATCAGAAAGCCAGCGTTTTAAAACCACCAGATTTTGTTTAAAACTGAATAAATGAACCGAAGGCAGGCCAAAGAAAGACTTACTGAGAGGTGGATACAATCTTAAGTTATATTCTGAAGTGAATTGAAGGTTTATAACAAGACTGGCTGAGCTGTGGATTTCAGCAGTTTAAGTAAATTTGGACTGAAAGTGTCAGGATACTGTCAGGATTAGTCCTGCAAATACTAAGGCAGCGAATATGGCAAGGGAAATGTGCACATAGGAACAATGACTCATGTATGCTAGAAGCCAGGAGTGCAAACAGAGTGTGATTTTAAACCCAATATATGAAAAGGGATGTGGGGTAAGCACCTGACCGCGAGGAAAGTCGGCAAGCGCCTTACCCCCAATTGCTGTTACAGGTACTGACAGCGCTAAACCCACGTGGAGGGCAAGCAATGACAGGATCTGTGAACTAACACTCTGATGGAATCAAATAAGGGAACTAAAGAACTGTACTCACAAGGACGAGATATACCTCTTGAATGTCAGCTAGCCCACGACTCCTGTTGATGAAACTGGGACCCCGATAGGCTAGAACAGCAATGGGAGAAGTAGGAAGGTCCAGAGGGCAAGGGCTGTAGGTTGCCAGGGAGAGGTAGACTGTAGAACAGGGGGCCCAAGAGGACGAGGGCTGAAGGTAGCCGGAGCGAGGCAGGCTGCAGGGCAGGGAGCCCAGAGGACAAGGGCGGAGGCTGGAAGGCAGCAGAGCGTGATCCGCTGTAATGTGGGGAGCCCGGCAGGGCAAGGGTGAAGGCTGGAAGGCAGCCGAGCGTGATCCGCTGCAGAAAACTAAATACCTAAGTTGAAATAGTGATAACAAATAGTGAGGAAAACATAAGCATTCACACAGGAGCTAGCTAACAACCGCACACCACACCTAAAATCAAAAAGGGAAAATAAATGCAGAAGAGCTAAGGAAAACCTGGAATGGATCCCAATAGTAGTAAGGATCAGGAGCAAGGAAAAAGCTAAATAACCAATGCAAACTTTTCCCTACCCCTCCAAGGAAAAGACAGGAAACTAAACTAAGAGGAAGGCTAAGGCAAATGGGTAACAGCAGCAAAGGACAGAGTCAAAGAAATATAGAACACAGACAAACTGGGCTGCATCTAAAAGGGGAAAGCACTGAGAAATGCTGCCTGCAAACAGAGGAAGACAAAAAGGGAAATCAAGGGAGCAGAAATCAATTAGCTCATGAATCCGAAATTCGGGGCGGAGGAAACAAGAAAACAGGAACAAGAAAGTAGGTACAAAAGGCAAGGAACAAGGAACCAGGGACTAGTCAAAACAGGAACACTGCAGACGATGACCAGCGCTGGACTGAAGTGAGACTGAGGCTTTTAAAGCTGTTAACGAGCACACGCCTCAGGTGTGCTGACTGCTGCACCTGCAGCCACAGGTGTTGCCTATCCTCCACCCAACCTTGTTCTGCAAGGGTGGAGGTGGAGCAGTGGGCCAGGCATTCTGGGAAGCACAGTCATTTGGTAAAAGAAGCATGCTGGCTGCCAAAAACCTGGAATGGATCCGGAAGGGAAGTAGTTTGGAAAATAGGGATTTAGCGCTCCCAGTTCATTGCAGCACTGTGGCATTAGGTTCGGAGGAAATGTCCAGCAGGGAATAAGCCCCAAAACATGCCCCCAAGTGGCGGGAACGGGAGCGAAGGGAGCGAGTCGTGACAGTATACCCCCTCCTACGGCCCTCTTCGGGTGCCCGCCACCCGCACGAGACTTCTTCTTTCCATGATGGGAGTGCTTTTTCTTTGGAGGTGGCACTGATGGAAATGGTGGCTTGTGGGCAAAGGCAGATGGGCTTCCATGATAGGAGTGCTTTGTCTTTGGAGGTGATACTGATGGAAACGGTGGTTTCTGGTGAGGAAGAGACTCATGGTTCGAAGAAGGGCATGAAGGACTTGCAAGACCTGAAGCAACGTTGAAAGGTCCAGGAAGCTCAGTCACTGGGAGTGGACCCTTGTAAGTCTTTGAGGAGGGAGGCAGACTGGTGCAACTTGCCTTAGACAATGGTAGAAGTTCTGTTAGCCTTTCTGCCGAGAGCGGACATGCGGGAGGTGAGGAAGTTGCTGGCTTCAGGAAATGTTCATGTTCAGCCATTAGAGAAGGTGGCGGCTGAGGTAGAGGTTCAGATCTTTTTCTGTCATCCATCTGGGAAAAGGCTTGTGGTTGAAAATGATTAAGGTTTGACTGCACATGTTCTACACCTTGGATGCCTGGAAGTCCAATGGGTTGTACGAGGCTGGTACTCCTGGTGACAGTCGTGTAGCTACTTTGTTGCACGTTGGATACAACCGCAGGGACGTTTGGCATACTGATAGGAGTGATAGACACAGTACTTGGTACTTCAGGCACACTCGCAGAAGGAGCGATAACAGACACATCTTGAACTGCAGCAGACATTCCCTTCCTTTGGCTACTAGCACCCAACTGGTGCTTCTTGGCGGAATTCTGTTGCACAAGTTCTGTAGGTAATACGCCGGTCTGCACCACCCCCTGTGCATACCCAGGTGAGTGGTTCTGACTCACCACTTGGTCCAGCTTGATGACTCTGAAGCGGGAGCTGGCAAAAGTCTCAAACTCTGATGCTGCATTTTTAGGAGGCTCTGATGCTAAAGTGAAGCAGTTGGAAGAATCGTCTTGTGGAAAAGGCAGGCATTCTGGTGCTCCTCCTGAAGCAAAAGAAAGGCAATCTAAACGTTCATCGACAGTAGATGTTTGGGATTCAGGAGGACTGTCTGGAGCAGTAGAAAATACAGCAGGATCTGATGGTGTAGACAGGTATACCTCTGATGTTGGAAGCGAGGCTAAGCAGGATACCGGTGTCTCATGAACTGAAGGCAAACAAGCAATAGACTCTGGAACTGAAGACATGCACATATGATGGACTACCGGAGGCTCTCTGGCTGAAGGATGATCTTCTGGATGAGTCACTGTAGCTGAAAACAGGCAGGCCAGAGGAAACTTTGAAGCTGAAGGCATGCAAGTTGGAGCCATCTCGGTAGCTGAATCCAAACATGTCAGGGTCTTTGGGACTGACCCCGTGCATGGTGGAGGCTCTTGATTAAATGGCAGACATGGCAGTGGTTCATTGATTGAAGACACGTGTACCAAAGATGACTGCAGGGCTGTGGATTGGATCATAGAAGAGTCAATGGTTGTAGGAGGACACCCAGAAGTCTCAGAAGTTGATAGACACATTGGTGACTCAGGAATGGAGGGCACCTTTAGGGCATTAGACTCCTTGGCTCCAGTAACCAAGGACTGAACTGTACCCTTGCAGACCTTTTCTTTAGTGGGTGACACAGAGTCTCTTTCTTTGTGGAAGTCAAAATCAACCAGTGGAATCACCATAGTAAAGTCTCTGTTAATCAGGATTTCGTCAATTGTCCATTCCTCTGTCTTAGCTTCTGAAAGAGGCAGATTAACAATCAACAGTTCAGGAATCGCCTGCTGGTCTTTTGGTTCTGTATACTGTGGAATGAGTTCATCAGAACATGAAATCTGTACTGTCTCTGACTGTTCGTATTGATCAGAATTGGCAGAAGGAAGAGTGAACCCAGAGGTAAGATCGTTTTCCACATCAGCTTTAACATCTACTTCAGTCTCAGCAGCTGTATCAAGAGCAGGACCTAAGCCTACTGTAGTGACTGAATCTGTGTATGTCACCTTTGTGTATTGTGTTTGGAGATCAGAAGCTTGTATGTGTGCTAGCTCAGAATTATGACAGACTGCTACACAGGAAACTTTAGGTAAAGGAGTGGCTTGTAAATCTTCAGCTAACTGCAATCCTTGACAATCAGCAGAACAATTGTTAGAAACTGTGCCCAGATTGAGCGCTGTGCTAGAAGAAAGACCTTCACTTCCAATAGATCTAACATATTGGCAATTATCATGGTTTACCAAAGTCTCTGCACTCAGGGGCTGAACTGTGTTCACTTCATCAACATCAATGGATAAAGTCTGAGGTGTATTCAGGAATGCGTGTAAGATCTTATTCTCCTCTTGTAAAGAAATTAATTCTTGTGTTAACTCCTCAAGCTTAGCTCTTAGCATGCCCTGCATTAACTGTACATCACTATCAGTAGGCACAGGGGGAGGCATAGTGGCATCAGGGCTGGATCCTGCACTAGCAATCTGGATGTGCACCGATTGTGCATTGTCCTCAACTGCTTTCAGGTTCTGGGATTTATACTTTCTCATACTAACTTGGTCTGTGTTACCCTTAAGTAATCTATTGACCTTAGACCTCTTGACATTAGGGACTACCGTATGTACTTGTGCAAAGAAGTATTTGGGCTGAGGGTAGAAAACTGAAGCTATGCAAGGAACCCCTCCATTCGTTATGTTTGTACCATGAAACTGTTCTATCTGAGATGAAGCACAACTGGAATCATGGGGTTCAACAACAGAGGTACTCTTGTATAATAAGTCTAACAGTGTGTTGTTTTCTGCGGCTAAGGCTTGCGCTGACATAGAATCGGGATCAGAACAAAAGATCGAACTAGGATCAGGCAATGTAGGATGTGCCATCCTATGGGAAAAATACTTTGCTCGTAAATGCCCATTCGTGACAAGGAGTTCATTTAAACCAAGACTAGTGATTTGATTGTCACAGGTAAATGTAGGGGAAGCTTTCTGTACTAACTTGTTAGAGGCTTTGCTGCCTTTCTTTCTTAAACTTGCCATATTCAATGGGAATTTTGGGCTGGTCATACTGTCAGGATACTGTCAGGATTAGTCCTGCGAATACTAAGGCAGCGAATATGGCAAGGGAAATGTGCACATAGGATCAATGACTCATGTATGCTAGAAGCCAGGAGTGCAAACAGAGTGTGATTTTAAACCCAATATATGAAAAGGGATGTGGGGTAAGCACCTGACCGCGAGGAAAGTCGGCAAGCGCCTTACCCCCAATTGCTGTTACAGGTACTGACAGCGCTAAACCCACGTGGAGGGCAAGCAATGACAGGATCTGTGAACTAACACTCTGATGGAATCAAATAAGGGAACTAAAGAACTGTACTCACAAGGACGAGATATACCTCTTGAATGTCAGCTAGCCCACGACTCCTGTTGATGAAACTGGGACCCCGATAGGCTAGAACAGCAATGGGAGAAGTAGGAAGGTCCAGAGGGCAAGGGCTGTAGGTTGCCAGGGAGAGGTAGACTGTAGAACAGGGGGCCCAAGAGGACGAGGGCTGAAGGTAGCCGGAGCGAGGCAGGCTGCAGGGCAGGGAGCCCAGAGGACAAGGGCGGAGGCTGGAAGGCAGCAGAGCGTGATCCGCTGTAATGTGGGGAGCCCGGCAGGGCAAGGGTGAAGGCTGGAAGGCAGCCGAGCGTGATCCGCTGCAGAAAACTAAATACCTAAGTTGAAATAGTGATAACAAATAGTGAGGAAAACATAAGCATTCACACAGGAGCTAGCTAACAACCGCACACCACACCTAAAATCAAAAAGGGAAAATAAATGCAGAAGAGCTAAGGAAAACCTGGAATGGATCCCAATAGTAGTAAGGATCAGGAGCAAGGAAAAAGCTAAATAACCAATGCAAACTTTTCCCTACCCCTCCAAGGAAAAGACAGGAAACTAAACTAAGAGGAAGGCTAAGGCAAATGGGTAACAGCAGCAAAGGACAGAGTCAAAGAAATATAGAACACAGACAAACTGGGCTGCATCTAAAAGGGGAAAGCACTGAGAAATGCTGCCTGCAAACAGAGGAAGACAAAAAGGGAAATCAAGGGAGCAGAAATCAATTAGCTCATGAATCCGAAATTCAGGGCGGAGGAAACAAGAAAACAGGAACAAGAAAGTAGGTACAAAAGGCAAGGAACAAGGAACCAGGGACTAGTCAAAACAGGAACACTGCAGACGATGACCAGCGCTGGACTGAAGTGAGACTGAGGCTTTTAAAGCTGTTAACGAGCACACGCCTCAGGTGTGCTGACTGCTGCACCTGCAGCCACAGGTGTTGCCTATCCTCCACCCAACCTTGTTCTGCAAGGGTGGAGGTGGAGCAGTGGGCCAGGCATTCTGGGAAGCACAGTCATTTGGTAAAAGAAGCATGCTGGCTGCCAAAAACCTGGAATGGATCCGGAAGGGAAGTAGTTTGGAAAATAGGGATTTAGCGCTCCCAGTTCATTGCAGCACTGTGGCATTAGGTTCGGAGGAAATGTCCAGCAGGGAATAAGCCCCAAAACATGCCCCCAAGTGGCGGGAACGGGAGCGAAGGGAGCGAGTCGTGACAGAAAGACACTAAAAACCTAAATGTTTAAAACAAATGAGTGACCTACTTTTGAGTGCCACATAGGTTGCAATTGTTTAAATGTCTTAGTTTTAAACTTAGAATCAGCATCCTAGCTGCATATGTAAAAAAATTGTCTTGACTTAAACTGGGGAACAAAAGTGACATTAGCTGGGGCCTGGTTTAAGGAACTGAATTCTGCCCACCAGCTACCCCCGACAGGAGTTGAGACTTGCACAACAGCTGTGTTCCCAGGCCTACCTGCCTTTTGCTGCTCCCACCAAAAGGGATATGACACTTCCCTGATTGAATTACCTGGGCTCTGCAGGAAATTGAACAAAGCCCTGTCCTGACTCAGGCAAATGTTTTATTACGGGGGCTGTAAAAGTAGCTTCCTCCTGGAAGTAAAGGGGAGGAGCACTGCCTGTGAGAGCAAGCTGGCTTGGCAGAACTGGAAAAACCAGAAATTCAACCTTGTGCTGGGGGGAAACCACACCCCTGTAGCCAGAATATGGTTTTAGAAAAAGATGAATTACTCATAGAGCGGACTTGTGAAAATTATTTAAATGATACCATAAATCTTCTAGTGATTTTTCTGCCCACATTTTAAGAGGTTTTTAGAACCGGTGGCATGATCTGGGGGCAAGCTAGCAGTTAACAGGGTATTACTTAAAATGTATGCATGTTAAAAATATGACACTTCATCAAGTAATGTCCATACTCCTTGCGCACATGTGTATAAATTTGGGGTAATGTCCGATATTACGAAATCCGTTAAAAAGTGCAAATGTTGCCATTTCTGAATGCAAGCTCCCAGGAAGAGCAGATTTGGACAGGATATACCTCCTGTGATATGTGAAGGGTGCATGTAATTTTAAACAAATGTGTACCTGTGCAAATATGTCTTTTGGGTCAAAATATAGATTGTGTGTAATTTGACAGGGGTGGGTTCTCTGTACCATAAACAGACCTCATCATGATGACACTTCATTTCATTACCCCAATCAAGGGGAAGCGGATGAAGTGGCCAATGACAAGTGGAGAGGGGTAGAGCCTAGTGATGCTGCACACACACCCATTTTCAAAACACATAAAAGCAGACAGACAGGACAGATAGGGACCTTCAAATCTATTTGCTGCGGGACGCTCTGCCGGGAAAATCCATACTTTACCTCCATCAATCTCTAGAGAAAGCTGTGCAGAAAGATCCAGACTTCAAATCCATCAATCTCCAGAATCCAGAGAGAGAAAGAGCTGACCCAGATCACTGTGAAGTGCAGAGACCAGACCAGAGTCCAGTCTAAAACCTGACCAGATCCATGGCGAGGCCCATTTATTTCCAAAATATATTGTGAGTACCCAGCAGAACTGTGCAGAACCAATCTTCTAGTTAAAATAATATAATTCAATCTATTTTAATCTAAGTAGAACTGCCTCCTAACTGTCACCTGTCATTTGTAAAGCTGTCATCTGTCATTTCTAGTTGCTAGCTGTTATTTGTCACTTTGAATTTTAACATTCCAAACCCGAAAAACTACCTTTATTTAATCGTTCATAACTCCGTAACCGTTTGTGCTAGAGACTTGCAGTAACTTTCCCCTGAAAGCTTAAAATCTTAGCTTTCCTACGAACTTAGAACTGCATTCCTACCCCCGATACCTTTGCCGCAATCGCGAAAAACGCACTCGCGAATTTGCCGCGATTTGAAAATTTCTCAACGTGTGAAAACAGCAGTTTTCTTGCTTTCAGTTGCCAAAAATTCGTTTAACCTGCTAGTTACTCCTAGATCCTTGCTAAAGTGAGCCTGGACTAATATTAACTTGATACCACGTACCTGAACCTCCTAGAGGGAATTAAAAGCATTTCAGCATATTCCTCACTTCATTGCCAGCACATATAAAAGCATTTTGGGCCTGTGTTTCAAACTCCGATCTGTAGTCTAAGCTTGCTGGGGTGAACTGAATTACAGTTGATTGCATTTCTGAGAACTGTGTGCTTTCCTTCCATTTCCTTGCATTGCATAAAGGGGGGAGGGGATTGCCAGAGAAAAGTGATTACATTGTTTTGTTGAACGCATATTGAGTATTTTCTGTACTGCATTTTCATTCCACCTTGCATCCATTTGAAACCATAAAGTATTGTTGCTATCTTATCCATCCTATAACCACTCATCATTGATTATAAAGAAGTGTGCTAGTGCCAGACTATCCATTATTGATTACTGCTCAGATTCAGTGTGATATTCAATTATTAAATTATTATAAAGTGTGATATATATATCTATTGTTTAAATTATCAAATAAACCTTTTAACTTGCAAAACAGAACTACTTCTTGGCTCAGTGGGGTCAGGGGGACTCCAAGAGAGGGGTGTTATATAGGGGTAGTCATCCAGAACGCATGAACTGGACATAAAGATATATCAATAAGGGTTTTCATTCAGTATTCTAGACTAGGCGTTGACTTAGCTGTAGTGTTGAATTGAATCCTCTTACACAGTATATGCAAGTATCTTCCGGAATGCCCCCGACACGCCCCCAGGCAAAGCAAAAACAGCCTGAAACAGCTACCTCTGTGTGCTCCAAAGGCGCAAATACATGCACTCTTTAAACAGTGCATGTGGTCCCCTGTAAGCAGGCCTGCATCTCGAGAACCCTGCACTGCACGGGGTACCCCCTAACCGTTAGCGGCACGCCGACAAGGGATGCCATAGTGTAAAGACATGGTTACCAAGAAGCAATAACTTGTAACATGTTTTATTGGGGAAAGCACAGCATACTAAAACAAAAGGAACAGAGTTTATATATATTTGCTTCTAACAAAGTCCCATCTTTCCCATTGCACTGGTTACATATTGGCTAAACAAAAAAATAAATAAACAATATCTTTGGAGGTAATTTTACATGAAACGGTACAGGAAATGTTTTTTTAGATGTCCGCTGTACTTGCCTCCTCAGACAGCAAAATACTATTAGTTTTACGCCTGCATGAGATTTGAATGCATGTTTTTAATGAATGGATTCCCTTGGAATCTGCCTCCATTTGCCACTGGCAAAAAGCAGGCTGATTCCATAGGAATCTACTAGTGAATTAGGTCTAAAAAAAAGCCTAACTTGCAGGTGGCGTTTACTTTTTTACAACACGGATCATAAAGGATATGAAAGATGGTGATGTTGCCATGGTTCTACTCTTTCCTTTTACACTCCACATTGCAGATGTCTAAAATTGCATGCTGGGAGCTCAACAGCCCGTAAGTGCGAATTGTGGTGGTCCCCTGCATACTTTTGACTCTTATTATAATATGAATCCCTGTGTGTGGAAGTTGTCTTGCTTGAGTTAAGAAGGTTATGTAATAGAGTCCTAGCTACAGTTGGAGCTCGGGCTATTTTCTGTATTGTTTATCACACTGGCAGAACAAATGGGAAAATACTTGCCACTCTTTTCTTCATAGACTATGGATTGGGGCGCGCCCCCTGTCCGCTTGATGCCGTACTGCCGAAGCAGCGAAACTGGGTCCATGTGCACGTGCTCCATGTTTAGCACGAGTGGAAGTATTGGATAGGCTGATCCCAGGGGAGCATGTCTTCAATATATTCTCGCAAATTAGGTGCTGGGCTTGCATCTAGCCGTGTGTTAGGCATACCATACTTCACAAGCTGAGGCGCGAGAGATAACAAGCAGCTGTCCAGGTTCTCACTAATGTCTGAAGCATTATGGCAATCTGGACATGAAACAACTTTGGAGGAGTGACATCTGCTTTTTCTCCTTGTACTGAATTGCAGAAGGGATATCCCCTACATTGGTAGGAACTGAGGAAAATAACTAACACACTGGAGGGTGGGTGTTCCTTCCAGTGGTCATTCAGCATCTATTTAGCCATTTCTTTATATGAAACTAATTCAATACTTAATGGCATCTCATTCAAAGCATTGAGATTGTGAGGTGTATTATTTGTGTCTTGATTTAATCAAGACTATTTCATTTTGAGCATAAGTCTCAATCATCATTTTTCATAATCATACATCATTTTTTTGGAAAGAGTTCAACACACGTTTACACACAGACACTATTCCAGGGGGGAGTGCTGTGACAAAATGCACTGGCCCTCATTCACAGTGTTTTCCAATGGGTTTTGCCATTATAAAACGTTTCTGTGAATTAGGCCCATTTTGTCTGTGGAGTTGTGAAGGGGGAAGACATAAAGTGAATAAAAAGTCACAAAATAAATGTATGCGAGTGGCCCAGGGTCCTTTTCCTTGCACTAACTGAACCGATATTACTGTAGCAAAAGAAGACGGAGTTGCAAGTACAAGGATAGCCTCAGCCGCAAGAGAGTGCGCCCGACAGTATGACGAAAAAAAGTGCAATGACTCTGTTGGGAGTGATGTTTTGACATAACAATCTATTTCTTCCGAACCGTTTATTTAACACAGCATGATGGTGCCTGTATGCATCTCTCCATTCCAGCAGTCTTGCTCAGCAAGAAGTTGTTTTGTCAATATGATCACACCTTATTAGGACTTGATTCTTGTTCCAGGACTGGTTCTAGTTTGGGAGTTGAAATGTTTCGTGGTGTGCTGTGCTGAGAATGTATACGGGCAGCAGAACCTTCTCAATGTGATGTGCAGTTGGAATGAAAGCTCACTAATTTCAAGGCTGGTCAAACAATGTTTTCATTTCTTCAGAAACATAGTGAAACATTGAAGGTATAGCCGAAAATCCCCTGTTATTAGCACCTTCATTGGCAAAGTTACTACTGTTCCAAAAGTGTATAAACATACAAATAGGTTGACAAATAATCAGGAAGTTTGACCACATTTCTCAAGACTTCAATGACCTTTCAGGAAAGTTACATTCCATCATTAGTTTTAAATGTTTCCCTGACCTCCTAGATTGACCTTGGTTGGGAGGGGTGGGGTACATTATTTGACCATGGAATAAAATGGGTCATTGCATAACATTGTGTTCCCAGATGTCTCAAAGGATCTATGTGTGTGCACTGACTTCCATATCACTGGATCCTTGACCCGCCGACCTCTGGTGTATGGAGACCAGCCGACAGAATACTGTTTTCCTACTAGGAACCCCCTTTTTCAGTTCAATCCTCGCCACACATACAAAGTATTCAGCTGATCAACTGAGAGAGTTAGGCCATCAAAGACCAGATGGGTTTGTTTGGTTTTCCAAACACAGATAGATTCTGGTTACAATGTAAGAACTGATGCTCTCATTGCCTTGACTGTTGGTACAGGGCCCAGTAAAACCATATCTGTAAGGTATTGTTATTAATGTACCCTGTGCAATCTGCCATAGAGCCAACCTTTTTGCTCTGATGATCAGCAGTCTCATCCTGATATTGTTTCTTATAACTGACACATGGCAAATTGATACATTGGTTTATCTTTTGGGGTAGTTATGTCTTGCTAGTTTCATCACAACAAAGTGTGTAGTTTAGAAATGGAAATTGATTGTATTATATTTAGAAAATTTGCAAGCACACGAAGGCTCCCCTTTTGAACTATAACATGCAATGTGGTTTTCAACATGTACCACAACATTTCAGATGGAAGCAGTACGTATGTGTTACACATTGGGCAGTGCACCCAAGGCAGGGATGGGGGTCTTTATACACAGCTGCAGCAAAAACTATAGCTTATACAGCTGTACCTAAATATTAACCATTAGTGGCACAATCATTTTCAATTTGCCATATGGAATTACCAATAAGCGATCTCAGACCCAAATAACCGGACAGACTAAAAGAATATGGCAAAATATTACTTTATTATCAACTCAATAAAGTAGGGAAACCCGGTGGACAAACATATTGCAGCTCACGCACTTTCATCTACATTTCAATTACACAAAAGATGTATACCTCGATGTACGTCAGCTATGACCCCATCCTATGTGCCAAATAGTAAAAACCTATTGAAAGGAGGGATTGGTTAAGGGAAAAGTGTTCATAAACCTATCCTTCTAAAGTCCATCTATATTCTAGTAATCATACAAACATCAGATACTTTCCCGGCCTGTTCCCTCATGTGGTAAGTCACAGTTCTGCCTTCCACCAAGGCATTTCCACAACCTTTTGTTTCCCTTAACACATCAATCCTCTGAGGACTCTCCACAACCTCGGGTTCACTCCAGATCTTTCAAGGTCTCACCATGACCGCTGGTTCTCTCAGACTTCCCTTAAGTCTCCCCATGGTATTTGGTTTTCTCTGGGTTCTCTTGAGGCTCTCCAAGACATTTAATTCTCCCAGCCTTCTCTCAGTTCTCCCCACAAACTTTATTTCTCTCCGCACAATACTCTTGGAAATATTGGGTGTTCCTCTCGTCTTATTCAGGGTTCTTTTCAGGTGAACAATACTCCCACCTTCCTGCCAGGGGTTCCTCTTCTCAGATTCTTCAAGAAGGTACCCTGTCCTTAAGCCTTTGTCTCAGTTTATGGTTTGGTGGTAAGGACATGTCCCCAAATCTTTTCTTCAACATATCACCAGCTCCCAAGGAGATCCTCTGCTTACCCTTTGTCAGAGTAACAACAGGACACCTGCCGGTAAGTGAGCTACCTCCTTCCATATAAATGTCTCCCTGTGTATCAAGGGATAAGATGAAAGCTTGTTTGCTTCCTTCCTGTCTTCGCCCCCTAGATGACCTTTTCAATCTCCTTTTATAGTTCTGGGCCAGTGACTGGTTCTCTAAACTGGACCACGATTGGTCCTCCCATGGAGCGGCTTGTTTTGTGTTTCCTGGAATGTCATTATTTTTCTCTTCTGCAATTGGGTATAACTTAATTGGGATACAGATTGATTAGCAGTTGGCCCAGAGTCTTCAAACAGTGTCCATGTTATCAGCGGCTTTTTGGATCTGCAAATCTTCAGAGGCGGCACCGTTCTGGGATAAGCAAGGTTTACAGATGAACCTGCCTGTGTGATCTGTCCGCTTCATGCTTCAAAGGTACAGTATGTTCATAATGTTCTTGCAGATTAATTAATGTTCGCACTTGCATTCTGCAAACTCTTACAATTCACTTTTGATATTCTGCTGTGTTGAAGGGATGCGGTCAGAGTTCTCTTTACACCCACTTTCTGCACTCAAGGCGCTTAACATTATTCCAGTCTTGCCCTTTAGAAAGTATTCACATTTGTCACCTGTCATGTTATTAGGTCCTGGCGATTCTGAGGCATGTTGTGACCTGTAGCCCCGGTACAATTTATCAGGCAAAGACGGATCCCTTTGCTCTTTGGAAATACTGCAACTACGGGAGGAGTGCAAGAATAGGGAATCTCGCGCCATCCACCCTCTCAGAGGCACATCAGGAAGCAGCTGGACAAGTCCAGTCCCCTGTGGCTCAGCTCCCTCAAATAAAAGGACATAGTTTCTCCAACTCACCACACATCATAAATGAAAGACTGCATATTCCAGAATGATAGCAGGCGAGAGTCTAAAAATGTGCTGGGGGTCTTACAACTGTCCTTTCAATATTTAAAGACATGCAACAAAAGAAAGAGGGATAATGTCAGATGCTTGTAGTCAGTGTTTGAAACAGTCATGCAGCTTGTCATTATTCACGATATATTGCATCCATTTCTGTTTCATGTCAAAAAAGAAAGTATACATCATGAAAATGACATAAACTATTTGAAAGTGAAATCTACTGTGTGACTCATCTTCAATGTTGTCTTAGACTTATGCATAGATGTGGAAACTAACAAATTACCTTTAACCATCATACCTTCATTCAAACAACAGCTATTTATATAGCATCCCCCCAAGCCTCACCTTTTGTTAATCTCCAGCACTACCAGAAATGTTGTCAGGCCTAGTACGATAGTCGCTTGTTATGTTCCTCTCCCTGCCCCCCCCCCCCCCCACACTCTGTCACATTTTGTCGATCTCCAGCACTACCAGAAATGTTGTTAGGCCTAGTATGATAGTCGGTTGTCTGTCTCATCTACTACCTCCCCCTCCCTCCCTCCTTATCCTTGTCAAAAGCTCTTGCACTATCTGAAATGTCGTCAGGCCTAATACAATAGTTAATTTCACATTCTTAATGTCCCAAGGCCTTGTAAGAATGTCACTGTATTTTCCCTTGCTCCCTCCCTTGCCTTGAAGCGCTTTGAAACACATGTGCATAGGCGCTATACAAATTAACTATCAATCAATCAATCAAAAAGCTGAAAGAGTGCTAGGCTAGCCTCATTCAGGCATCTCAACCTATCCTAGACCTACCTTGGTAGACTAGAGGGGTGTCATTACTGAGCTTGTTTTGTCTTCAGTGTGTTTGTTTCAGCAGTTGGTTTCAAAATGCAATCCTTCCTCTAGCCAGCACCTCCAGCGCTGGTCCAGTGGATGATGTGGTATGCTCCTGAGCCAGCTGCCCACACACACAGAAAGCGCAACAGCTTGGGGGCACATAAGTGGTGCTAACCACTCACTGAAGTCCAGCTTTGTAGACATAGAAATAAGTTGATCACAGACACGTATCTACTAATGCACCCCCTCGCCAACTTGCTCTAAGAATGCCTGCCAGTGTAAGCCGATCTCATGATAACACTGCTGAGCATAGTGGCCTGGACATTCACAATTATTACATTGCTGCTGTTGGAAAGGTTGCTGACTGGTATCATCATCCACCACCACTCTCGGGGCACTGCTATTTCAGAGGAAATTTATTTATGTATTTTTATTTTTTTTATTTTTATTGATTTTTCAGCAAGTTTGACTTAATACATGTTGGCTTCACAGTACAGGTCAGTGGCATGGTATTTATTTATTTTTACATTTTTGACAACACCCAGACTCAAGGGTCTCACTGCGTTAGTACAGCATAATGGAAAGAGAGCAAGGTACATAATGGACAAATCGGGAAATACATAGGTCAGACTATTACTCGTATTTATTAAACAACCAGGTCTTGCCTAGTTTTAAAAAAATGGGGAATGATTGTTCATTGTGGATGTGAGCAGGTGCATTCCATAGTGTGGGGACGTGATGCCGAATCTGACTCTGCTGGCTCTTTTTCTCTTGAAGTGTGGGTTGAACAGTGAGATACCAGCATTGGATCTGAGCGTGCATGCGGGAGAAACTTGGGAAATGCAGTTGATGAGGTACTGGGGGGAATGCTTGTGCACACAGAGGTGAGTGGTGGATAATATTTTATATTCCACATGAGCTTTGATGGGGAGCCAATTGGAGAGTCTAGTGGGAGAAATGTGGTCTGATTGTTTGAGGCTGCGGGCAGAGCAAAGTGCTTTGTTTTGGAGTAATTGGAGTTTGGACATGTTGGAGTTTGAGGTGCCCATAAGAAGGACACTGCAGTAGTCGAGTTCCGAGAGGATCAACGCTCTTGCAAGTGTGATGCCGTTACTTGGTGAGCGGAACTTCCTACTCAGGGAAATGACTCTGGCTATGTATGCAGTAGATGTTGCTAGGCTATTGATCTGTCTGGTCATAGAGAGGTCCGCTTTGAGGTAAACCCCCAGTGTTTTTATTAGCTTCGTAATTGGGATGGATGTGCCGTCAATACAGAAGGAGGAAAAAATAGCGTCCAGGTGTCTAATCCAGTGTGGGGAGCCGATGATGAGGAGCTCTGTTTTTCATCATTCAAGCATAGGTTGTGAGTGACCATCCAGTTTTGGATGGTGCTATAAACTACATTAATCTTTATAGTATCAGTGTCATTATCACTGGAGAGCAGGACGAGGATTTGAGTGTCATCTGCAAAATTGGTGTAGGTTATACCTCTAGAATCAAGGCGATCAAAGAAGGGTTTTGTATAGGTATTGTAGAGGGTGGCCAAGAGACAGGATCCTTGTGGCACACCAAGTGGAACTGGGATGGCGTCAGCAGCTGATTCTCTCATGAACATTTATGTGGTCCAACCACTAAGAAAGGATATGATGCACGATGTGGCTTCCGACAAGTAATAGAATTGCAGGTTAAGGTGTTGGCAGAGGATGTTATGATCAACACAGTCAAAGGCTGCCGAGAGGTTGAGTAGGAGAACAATGGCTAGGTTACTGGTGTCCCTGATGGAGTACATTTGTACTTTTTGGTCCAGGAGGACACTTTCTGTACGCTGCTTAGGGCGGAAGTCATATTGCCTTTTGCCAAGCAAGTTGTTGCTTTCTAGGAATTTCTGGACTTGAGCATAGGCTAGGCAGTCCAGAATTTTTAACAGGAATGGGACGGTAGTGATGGGGTGGTAGTTCGTCCGGATGGAGGGGTCAAGGGAAGGGTTTTTTAATAGTGGGGTTACCCAGGCAGATTTGATAGTGGAGGGCACTATGCTCGTAGTGAAGGATGCATTAGCAAACTTGGTAATGGTGGGGGTAAGCATAGGAGCACAGAGCTTCACGATGTGGGCTGGACAGGAGTCACCTTTACAGTTAGAGGGTTTGAGTGTTCTAATGGTCGCTGCTACTTGCTCGTGTGTAACTGGAGTAAATGCAAAAAGGTGTCCATGGTGCATGCCCCATTAGAAGGGCAAAGCAAGTCGAGCACCGGTAGTTTTCTGGCAAGCAGGGCATTTTTGCCTTTGATCTTGAAAAGTAAGGACTTTTGCGTGTTAGGGCATCTTGTATCGTAGCACACAAGGTCTTTGACGAAGCATGTACTGACGATGGGAGGAATGCGAGTTTCCAACTCTCTGAGAATTGCAAATCATTCTTTGTTTTTGGAGCTAGCGTTGGCAATTCTATCATTAAAGCTGTTGTGCTTGCAGGTGAATACTGCTTTCTTATAGCTGAGGGCTAAAGTAGCGAGGGCCTGACAGTTCTTAGGAGAGGTTCATTTTTTGCAAAGGTGTTCTAGGGATCTTTTTTGCCTGCATAAATGGACCAAATCCTCAGAGAACCAAGAGTTACTGGTTTTATGAGGTTTTGAAATTTTAGATTTGAGTGGTGCATGTATGTCAAGGGCCTGGAGCAGATAGGAGTGTATTGTGTGGCCAGGTCTTGAGCTGAATGAGTAGGAGGTAGTATGTAAGTGCTGAGAGCAGTGAGAGCAGGGATGATTTTAGGTCCATCTCCTTTAATTTACCTGTGTTAGGGACTTGTATAGGATTCAGTGGCAGAGACAAGATTTTATGGCGCTTGATGAGGGAGAGAGTAAAGTGGATGATAAAGTGGTCAGACCAGGGTACTGGTTCAATATCAGTGATGTTAACGTGAGCAATGTCCATGAGTATCGAGTCCAGGATTGCGTCCTTTAGAATGGATCGGGGTAGTAATAAGTTGGGTGAAGCATATGTCACTGAGAGCGGCTAAAATGGGGCTGGTTTAGGGTCAATGATGTCATTGAATCCAAGATTAATGTGTCCCAATATGATGCATTTAGTAGAGGGTTTCGTATAAAGGGCGCGATTAAAAGCAGAACATCGAGCTTTGAGGCCTGTATACTAGGAGTACATTAAAAGTGGTTTGGGGGTCTGTGGTCAGTTCAGCAATAACACTTCATACCCAGGGGTAGTGGTCAGGGGTCAGGTTCTGATTTGTAGTGAAGATTTATCTATGGGGGCCACACCCCCTCCAATCGCATCTATGCGGTCCGATCTGTAGACAGTATAATGAAGTGGGACGGCAAGTGGTAGTGGTCCGGAGCCATTGTGGAGCCAGGACTCTGTGGTGGCTAGCATATCTGGCTGCAACTCAATGATGAGGTCATGGATTTCTACTGCATGGGCTCCTAGAGATCTCACATTGATGAGAGCACACTTGAGTGATTTTGTAGGTTGCATGATGGTAGGAATACTAATGGGTGATGACGAGTGCTGTGTCTTGGAAATATACGTAGTAAGGAGTAAAATAGTCCTGGCTCTGAGTCTAGAGCCTCTTGGTGAGGGGTCCAGTGTGATGGTGTTGCAGAGCACGTTCTAGAGTGAAGTCTGTGTTGGCGAGGTTCACCCATGCATGGAACTGAATGGCACAAGGCCAGGACACTGCTGGGTGGGTGATGTGTACCACATGAGGTGGGGTGGTGAGGAGTAGCAAGAACTTGAGGATGGACAGAGCAGGGTGGCATAGCATCTAATGAGTTGGCGAGAGAGATAGCTAAAGACTAGGCATGGAGTGTCAGGACGTGTTCTCAATAGGGGGACTTGTGAGATCTGGGCTTGTGGTAGACATTTAGGGTAGTCAGAAATGGAGGAGGGAGGAGGTTTGTTGTATGGGCGGAGGCATAGTGCTAGTTCAGGGTAACATCACACTGTGCCTCACTGTAAAAGAGGTGGATTTTACCCCTGATGGGTGATGGAAAAATAGAGACTGGGGAGAGCAGGTGACAGGGAGCGACAATGCTGAGTGCTGTCCTGCTGTGCTCATGGCTTCTGCTGGAGTCTGGTGCTTAAGGTAAGCGGTGAGCAAAGGGGGAGGCACGAGGAGCAGCAGGTGTTAGTATAGGGCTATACTGCAGTGCCGCACCGAGGCAGTCTTTCACCAAGGAAGGTGGTGTCAGGGCATACTAGGGCTGTTGGACAGTCATGGGGCACAGTACAGTCACATGAGTAATCAACATTGCGGGACTGTAGGACATGAGGGGGCCATTTTGTGAGGCATTAGCAACATCAGAAGAGATACAGTGGCAAAGTGCTCTATCACAGTCAATGAAACATTTTAAATAAGCGGGCAGACTGGAGGACATGGGGGGCCATTTTGTGTGGAGAGCGATTCAGCAGGTAATGGGGAGGGAGCAAGAAGGGGCGAACTACAGGATTTAGCTCCTAACAATGGAGACGGCATCATACAAAGTCCATATACATGTTCTGAAGTCTTTGGGGGAGTGGAAACCGCATTCCAAAGCATCGCAGCGCTGGGAACACGGTCCAGGTCATGTGCTGGTGGCCGTGGTAGGCCGGGGCTTGCGCGAGGTGTGGGAGACAGATGAAATGAGGTGGGGTTGAAGTGGAAGCATGTGCCAGTGCAGTTTCCCAGTACAGGGCAGGCAGGAATCTGGAGGGAGGCTGGAGGGCAGTCACCAGTAGGTCACGTACTTGCAAGTGAGACACGGAACACCCTGTGTTAACCAGGGTGCCATTACGATGTGAGCCCTGCATCTGTTAAGGGTCAGCACCACCAAAGGGTACCTGGGGCGGGCGGAAGGGTGAGTCAGCGGGTGTGGGTGAGGAGCCATGGGACCTCTTACCTGAAGTTGGAACTTGGTTGACTCGAAGGCTGTAAAGTTGTAAATTCAGATCGAGGGTGGCCCAAGGAGTAGAAGTAAATGGGCGCAGAGCAGCATTTCCTCTGGCCACGGCGACCAGCCCGGCAAGACAGGGTTAGAGGCCTTCGACCCGGGCCTTTGAATAGGGCCCAGCATCGCCTCACAGCTCTGAGAAGGGCCCTTATTAGTTGAAGTTAGCCTCCAATTGGCTTGCAGTTTGCAGGATTGTGCCTCCTAGGATGGTCGAAGGCAGCCAGGAGCACAGGAAACCAAGGCGGCCATCTTTGCAAAGAACCCTGGTCCCTTAATTGTAGATGCTGGAAGCAGTGCAAATGCGAAGACTTGATGCTGTTCAGCTCAGCCTAGTGCACAGATGGTTCCACAGCGAAGACTTAACACTTCATGCATGCTAGCCACTATTGTTCACTGGTACCTATATATCAATTAAACCACTTTTACTCTATCACATTGTGGCTGACTTGAGCAAGATGCTCTGGAACGGGCTCCCCCAGGATGGTCTTCAGTTGGAAGACACTGAATAAGTGATCTTTCTGGGGGCTGGGCATGCTGTCTACTTCTTTCCTTCTTCCACATGTGTACTATTCTTTATTGTTTAAGAGGAAATCGGTTGCTTGTTCATAGCCATGCACACGTTTCCTAAATAATAGATGACATAGTAAAAGGCGGGAGTGAACATCAGACTTAATGATAGTAGTTCTTTGTGATTTGGTAGGCAGCACTGAATATTCAGAGGAACAATCATAAGAACTACAGAAGTGGGGCTGCAGGGATGCAAGGCGATGTAGACAATGCATGTGACTAGGTTAGACAGAAAGGTACAGCAGAGAGATGGGACGCTCCTAAAATAGCAGCATGTGCAAGGACAGAATACTATGAGAATCAAACTAGAATGTGATGAAATGTGCAATACCCCCAAATGAGTCTAAGATTTACCTTGTGGGTGGGCAACCTATTAAAGCGATTTGTTTCTTACCATTCAATGAAATAAAAGCTGACTCTGTTGCCTGTTGCTATAAAATTCAAGGGCAAAATCGCTTTTCTTTGCACCTCTACTAGGGATAAAAGCATTTTGTCTATGGCACATCAGTTTACCGACAACTTAAGTAAATCGAATCGCATGCCATTTGGCATAACCTTTGATCTTGGCATTCATTAGAGCAATGGGGTGATTTGACATACTTAGCTTTATACAGTGGAGTGGAAAAGTGCACTGAATCCAGGATAAGTCATGTTGCACGGATGAAATGTACTAAATCCGGAAATGCTTGCGATTGGTAGAATTCTAGCAGCATCTGACCATCTTCTGTGGCTTTACCAGGGGGAAAGGATCAAATCAATTTGGGAATTTCAAATAACCAAAAATCCTGCTCAAGGAATTGCCTTTCAATATCTGAAGACACGCTGGCAAAGCATTCAAAAACAGAGAAAACTGGGCTTCATTTCCATGCAGGTCTTCAGACTAAATCCACATACAAAATGCCGGAAACGCTTGAATAACACTCGAATTATGTTTGTTTTTGAGAAAGCACTTTTATTGGTTGCGCTCCTGGTATAAACCATTGCATCACACATTTACTATTTTTCCTTAAGGTTTATTCGTTCTTGTGCATATTCATACTTATATTCGCATTAGTTTTCATTCAATTTTCAAATGATAGTTTTGGTTTCCAGAGTTTACAATTCTCTCTCAATTGCATTAACTTTCATGCAGCTCAACTTGATTCAACTGTCATTCCTTGTATTTAAATTTGTTTCCCTCAACACATGTTTCCCTACAGTATATGACCGTGGTTCTTCAGGAGAGATACCTTATGGAAACATAGTAAATGTGTAATGAAATTGTTTATACCAGGAGCGCAACCAATAAAAGTGCTTTCTCAAAAACAGGCATACATTATAATATTGCAGCAGTCGCAATATAAGCACAGAGGGTGCAGATCCTGATAATACTCACCGCTACTTTGGCACATATAAGATATCGCCGAAAAAGGAACACAAAGCCGGCAAAGACTGCAATCTCTAAATATAACCATAGAATTATGTTTAGCTAGCCTACCCTGGTCATTAAAAACAGCAAATACAACAGATTGAGCGTCATGCAATGACGCCTGCTATACAGCCATACTCCGGATCTCATATCCTTTTATAATAAATCTGCCCACAGTGCTTTGCTAGGACACATTCAGTCCACGAATGACAATGTTCGCTGATAGCAGTTTGCATAGCCAAGAAGGTGTCCTGTCATCTGGTCATGGGTAGCTGGCGTTCCATCAGTAGGACTGACATCAGAGTTATTACCGTTGATGGCAACATTTTCTGAGATGCTTTATTTGGATGTTTTATGAGCTGACATGTATTAATTATTTTGTCTGACAGCCACATGAGGATGATGTGCTCAGGTCAAAACAGGTACATGTAGTGGCTTCTGAACTTTACCCAGGTCGCCTGACTTTTATGCTGATTTCTTGATAAACAGTAAAGAATTTGAGAATAGGTAAAGTGGTTTTCACTTCATTTGTCAATGACCGCCCCGGCCACGAGAAGTTGCATTATAGTTTGTTTGTTTATACAAATCTAGGTACACCTCCAACGGACAAATCTTACTCTTCCTGGGCAGGGTCCATTATTCAATCCTAAATTGGCCTGCTTTGCGGCCCCGCGACTTGTATTTGCCCTATGTCATGTTGGCCTATCGGGTTCACCCATTTGCCCTTGTAAGTGCCATTGGGCAGACTATCAGCCCAGGCGTGCATGTCTGTGACCCTCTGTCAGTCCTCCCTGACGTGCCTCCTCTTCTTCTCAGGGCCTGTGCCTGTATCAGTACCAGTGGTTGTCGCCAATGGGCGGATTTCCTCGCACAGGATGTCATCTGAAGGCTCTGAGACACCCCCACTCAAACCCACATTTTTGCAGCTTACCCCAGGAAGCCGCTCCACCAGAACACCCCACACATCTTCCCTGGTGCCTTGCGGTCCCCATACCAAAGCCAAATAATTGGATTTGCCACGATTGTGGTTGCCTATGGCTTTGTAGATGGCTGATGTGACAGTAATTAGCTGTAAGGAGAAGGCAGTACCCCCCTGGTGCTGTATGTTGAATGGGACAGTAGGGCGTTCAATGTGAACACACATTAAGTTGGATGTCAGGTTGAGCTCACCAAGGAAACAAACATCACCAGCCCTCAATCTAACTCCATATAGGTGGCAGTATTCCTTCTAAGATGGTCATGACTGGAGCGTCTGAGTAAATGGCTCAGCCACGCTATGCTATTAGAACATGACAACATCCATTATACTGTGCATATGCTTACGTATTCTGAAGTCATCTTGTGTTCTTTGCTTCTCCCTTTTCACCCACTTCTGTATGTTTCTGTTATTTATTTCATCTCCCTTTCCATTCCTCACCTTCCCCTCTCAATTTCTACTGTTTCTTTTTTATTTATTTTTTATTTACATGTTTATTGATTTTAAATATAATACAACACAAAATAAACAGCCAATAAATGAGCATAAAACATAAAAACCGGGATCAACACATTTATGAATACACATTCCCTATAGGAAGATTACGGATTCGATACAAATCAGGAAAACAACAGTCTTATAAATTTAAAAATCTGCCCCAGATTTGATCAAACACATTTATTTTCTTATCCTTGTATAAAATCAATCTCTCCATTCCGGATACGTGTTTCAGATCATCCATCCATTCTGAAATTGTCGGTCTATCATCACTTTTCCATTTTCTCAAAATGATTTTTTGGCAGAATTTGACGCCCTGAAAAACCAACACCTCTGTGGAAAAGAGAGATCCTCCATCATGTCATCTTCACCCAAAATTACAGTCATATAATCAAAGTCCAGATGTATCAGAAGAACTTCGTTCATCCTCATAGTGACCCCACTCCAGAATTACCTTAGTTCATAACAATCCCAAATCATATGCTCAAAAGAACCATTAGCATGTTTGCACCTCCAACAGGCACTCAAATCTGCCAAACCACTAGCATGCTATCTTTGTGGCGTCCAAAAAACTCTGTTCAGAATTTTGATCTGTCTACACCTTTCTCCTAGATTCAAGGATGTTAGAGCCACATTCTTGCACAGATTTCTCCACCTGTACTTCGACATCTCTGAGCCTATTATGTCTGACCATTTTGATAGTAAGTCATAGTTTGGTTCTTTATACTGTTCAAGATTCTTGTATACTTTTGCAGCCATGCCACCTTCTGATTTATAATCTTTCAGCCAAACATGCCAATTCTTGCACCCATCCGGAATTTTGTTCACCAGAGCTTTTTTCAGTTTCCTATACTCTCCCATTGTGCAATCTCTGAGAACTTTAACTTGCTTCAGTCTTTTAAAGCTGATCCATTTTCCTTCCTCAACAAGATCTTCGAGCCACTGCACATCACCCAATAGCCAGTTTGACCAGAAAAGAGGTTTTCCATTTAACGTAATGGCTGGATTCAACCAGAGCGAAGTAAATCCATCCTCTGAAACATTCTTTCCGCTCTTGTTCCAGAGATTTTTCCAACATGATCTCACAAAAGCTGTTCGTGGAGATGATTTATATCCCGTTCCATCCACCATTGATAGAACTGCCCTGGGTGAAAGAGGCAAAGACCTACTTGATTCCGCCATTGTCCAGACATCAGAAGAATCTTCTATGAAAGGCACCAAGTGGCGAGCCCCAAACGCCAAATGATAATTTTCAAAATCCGGGACCCCAAGACCACCACATGCTTGTGAAAGTTGTAGTTTCCATAGTTTTAGATGCGGTTGTTTTGCCTCCCACAGGAAGGACTGAATCAAGCGTTCCATTTTCGTCAAATAACATTTTTTAAGCTGTAAGGGAATCATGCTTAAGACATAGTTAACTCTCGGAGATGTCGTAATTTTGATTGCATGCACTCTTCCCCATAGACTTAATCTTAACTCACTCCATCTTTTAAAGTCTGACTCCATATTTTGGATAACGCGTGTAATGTTCACTTCCATCATTTTAGCTACATCTTTAGTCAGCCAAATTCCAAGGTAGCGCATCTTGTCCGAACACCAATTAAAGGTAAAATTCTTCAATGTCAAGGTCGAGCATGAATTCGATGCTGGCAGTGCCTCTGATTTCGACCAATTGATTTTATAACCAGAAACTTTGTGAAAAATGTCTATTTGGTTAATTAGCGCCGGAATGGAGGACTCCACATTCTGGACAACCAGAAACATATCATCTGCATAAAGCCAGACTTTTTGACATGCTTCTCCATAAGAAATACCTTCGATTGCCCTGTCTTCTCGTATCTTCACAGCCAATAATTCCATTGCGATGACAAATAAAATGGGCGACAGGGGGCAGCCTTGTCTTGTCCCCCTTTCAAGTTCAAATTTGTTCGAGACCAGACCATTAGTGTTCACGCTGGCTGTAGGTAACCAATATAACAGCCTTATCTAATCTATCATGTTTTTCTCAAATCCGAAACCTTCCAAGGCTGAAGATATTTCCACTCTATTTTGGAATAGCGTTCTGCTTTAGTAAGCATGGACTCCAACACAAGCCTGTGTTCACCTTGGGTGTGAGGGGCTTTTGTGAGAGTGGTCACCAAAGCGTTTTGTGGGGTTGGGTTAGTTTTGAGACTGTTCGTGGGTAGGGCATTGGCAGAAACATTTCTACTGTTTCTGATAGCTTTCATGTGTCCTGCCCTCCGGTTTTTCACATCTACTGGCTTGACATATCTTTTGGCTTTGGACTGACAAGTGTGACTTCTACCACAGACTCCTGACAGATTCTCCTTTCCACCTAGCTTGTCAGTCTGTGGAAGAGTGGAGCCCCTCGTGACTAAGATGACAAATAAATAAGACAATATGCTTATTATGGGGACCGGGGATCCAGGAGGAATTATTTTGTTAACAGAAGAAAAACAAAAATGTTTTCTGTTCCAACAGCTAGCCACTCCTGTACCCATAATGTTTGTTATTTTTTCTTAAATCGTAGTGGACATGTATTAGGGCATCCCCTACTCCTGTTGGCACCATGGATTGCTGGTTGTTATAATCCAGACTATCCAGAATGTGCATGTGAGCCCAAATCAGAAACATTGAACCTATTGCCTGCCTCCGGCGACTGGGGCAAGGCCACTAGTTTTGTGCCAACTGTTTGTACTGATCTAAACCAACTTAGACAATAGACTGTTCATTTGCGAAGAAAGCCGGTAGAGGGGTTAGAGCCCTACACCCATTGCCTGAGGATGATATGACAGGAAATGTATGTGTGCCGCCATGACTCACCCAGAAGATATGTATCATGTGACACCTTATGGACCGGGACATAAAGCGGGGACTAGTCCCGTAAGACAATTACCTTCACTGCTCTTGGGATGGTGGGAATTATCTACTTGAAGATAAGTGCCTTTCCATGTTGTGGGGTCAAGCGTCTGTACTGCATGTAAATAGAAAACCTGGAGGGCAGGTGAATTAGTGGATTGGGAATGAGTTAATGCAATGATGCTGTCCATTTGTCTTGCAAGACTAACTGTAACAAAATATTTTTATCATTCCATTGCCTAAAAATTGAGATAATTATGTTTGATGTTTTGTGGCTGGGAAGGGTAAACAAGAGTACAGGACTCAGGGGTTGCTTTTCAAGGATTTTTAATGAACCACAAATCAGATACATAGGGTTGCTTCACCCTATTCTTCTTCCTTCTTTCATTCTCTGGGGTAGTTCTTTTTCACACGGGTAAGGACTCAGCCTTCTTCTCTGGTCTTTCCTCCAAGTCCTCTGGGGCTAAGTCTGCCTAGGCCATTGAGGAGTCCTTTGCAACCGGATCTTGTTCTGTAGAAGGTAAAAGGAAATGAAACAGCCAATGTTTATTGCCTCTGTAAGACTGGATCGATCGGAATGACAAACCCACCTTTGTTGGGTATGGGTAAAGCGTCTAAGAATTGTTCTAGCATTATCTGGTCAATCATCTCAGCCATCAAAGAGGCCTTGGGCTGTAGCCATTTCTCCGCCTGGTCCTTTACCCTATAATAGAGCTGGCTCTGAGTCACACATGGTCCAAGTTGGGTTTCCTGTAGCTTCTATCAGTAGGCTTTTTCATCTTCATCCAGGCCTGGCCTTTCCAGTATGGCCATCTTAATCTCAATGTATGGAGTGTTGCTGGTGGGATTAATGGCTTGATAGGCTCCCTGCATGGGACCTGTTAATAGTGGGACTATGTATTGGCCCCACCTGTCTTAAGGCCATTGAGCAGTCTGGGCAATCAGCTCAGAATTGAATGAAAAACACTGTATCATCTCCCTCCTGAAATTATTTTAAGACTGAGTAGGGTGCCACAGGGTGTGCACAGGTGGTGGAAAATGAACTTGTGATCTGTAACAACGCATCCTGATGCTTGACCTGGGTTGTCAATCCGCAAGGATCTTCACAAAGCTCTCCATGCCATTCCTCAAATCCAACTTCTAACACCACTTTGTGGACATGGAGGGTCAATAAGAGAACATGACTCAAGAGTTGCTTTCTAAGGATTTTTAATGAACCATATGTCAGGTATATAGGGTTGCTACACCCTATTGTTCTTCGTTCTCTCGATCCTTGCAGTAATCCTTTTCACACAGGTAAGGACTCAACCTTATTTTCTGGCCTTTCCTCCATTTCCTCTGGGGCTTATCCTGCCCTGACTAGGGAGGAGCCCTCTTCTACCGGATCTTGTTCCTGTATAATGTGAAAGGAAATGAGACAGCCCTGTTATGTTCCATAGCAGCTTTTATGCTGGCATCCCTGGGTCTCCACCAATCAACATCACCCACCCAGTGGGCCAGTGGGGCACCATGTTGTATCCCTCCTATGACACGTGATCAGGGCTGCCATTCATGCATTACTATTAGGGGCTATGGGTCCTCCCCCTTCTTCTTAAGAATCCCTTGAAAAGTATGCCATGTTGCTTTCACTCATTGAATAACCCCTTTAGTGCAGGTAAAAACTTGGGGGAAGCATGTGTTCTGCTGCTACCCCCCCTCCTGAGGGCCGCTGGCTGCCATCCCCGGTTCCAAGGAGCCTGTTCTATGGAGTCTGCTCCCTCCTGTTCCAGTGGTCTCCTAACTGCCACTACACCAATGTTGGAGACATTCAAAAGACCTTTCCGCTTAAAAGTAGCCAGTGCTGTCCCTTCGCCATCAGCTGGGGTTCCGCCCAGGAAACCAACAGGGTTCACCAAGGGGTCAACTTTGCCCGCTGCTGCCTCCACACCATAGCTGCGGCATGAACCTCTTGACTCTTACCACCGCCCGTGATGAGCTCTGCCCCACAGGTAAGTGGTTCAGTGAAGAGTGCGGTCTCCTGCTCACGTGCTCACAGTAGGTGGTGTGTCACAAAGGTGCATGAAGCAGGGTCATCCATTTCTTAGACTCCTAGATAGTGGGCTCTCAGGACATGTCTCATTCAGCATCTAGCACCTTGGAAAATGCTACACAGGATGTCAGCAACGATAACACCCCAATCGGTGACATGCTCACTCTGGTCCATGTGTTCATAGACCATATTGTGATGATGGACAGGAAATTATGGAAGATGGGTATTTTGAAGCGTTGAGTCTGGCCAATCACATACATCAACACTTATAAACAAATGGTAGGATAAACACAGAGATGGTTCAGATGAGCTACTCAGAGCCACAGTTTTCAACCCATGCACCAGATCTTAAATGTAGCACATGAACGGGAGAGGGATCTCTTGAAACTTCGTAGGAAACTAAACAGAGAAATTACCCCAAGATAAAATGTCGGACTGGCTGCATGCATAATGTCTTTCCTGCTCCACATACATTACACAACGCCTGTGCTATTAGAATACGGCTAGCCCCCACGATAAAATGCGCTCTAGCTGCACACATAATGTGTCTCCTGCTTCTCATACTTTGCACAACACCTCTGCCTTTAGAATGTGGCTGTCCCCCATGATAAACATTGGTCTAGCTGCACACAAACTGTCTCTTCTGCTACACATACGTGACACAACATCTGTGCCATTAGAATGCAGCTATTCCACACGATAAAAATGTGGTTTAGCTGCACACATAATATCTCTTGTGCAACTCTCCAGAATCCCTCTCTGCACCCACCCACATGCCTGCTCAACATAGGTGACTAGCAGGGACTTGGCTACCCCTACCTATCTTCGTATTAGGCTAAAATGCACACACGCCTTCTATGACTCACTGTCAAATTTCCCATACTTGGACCGCGGTCCCAAAGGGCGTTCAACCTACAGTGCATTGAGACCATACCAATGGTAAAAGGTGATTCACAAATGCCAGTACATTACATTACATTTGACATGTGTCATTTTCAGGCAATGCAAAAACAAAAAAGGACGACCCACATGGCTAGTGCAAAGAATCCGGTACAACCTAAAATTTGGTTTGTGATATCCATGGCTTTATCTGTGAGCTGTCCCTTGTTCATGGGAAGCATACCATCTGGGTGGTCACAGACGCCTTTGCAAAGATGGCTGAATTCATTGCATGTCGGGTAGTGGGGCATCACCTCCAGTATTGGCAGACTTATTTTTTCAACATACTTTTTGTGCTTTTGGACTGTCCCCCATTATTTCTTCTGATTGGGGTCAGCAATGGATGTCCCATTTCTAGAGGGCCCAGATTACACTCATGGGCATTGATGCCAGGTATTCATCTGCTTACCACCCACAGTCGCATAAACAGAGAGGGCTAATCAGACCGTTGAACAATACTTTGGCGTCTGAGTTTACGGCACCGAGATTCTTGGCTCTTGCTTTTTGGCTCTGTGGAATTCATATATAATAACGCAACATATCCCTAAGGAGGACTGTAACAGTGCAACGTCCTTGAATTCTTCCTGAAGTCCCTACACCAGTCCCAATGGTCCCTACTGCACCCGCCACATTCAAAGCATTCTGGTTCCGTCAAACAACACCTCCAAACCACACAAGCCCACATGAAGATGCAGACCATATGCACCTCCAGCCAGGCCAACTTTATTAGGCTGAGAAGAGGATATGGCTAGATGCTGAGAATCTTCGGATTCCTGGCAATCGAAAACTGTTTGCTGACTTAATTGGTCCTTATATGATTGAGAGGCTCATCAACCCAGTAGCTGTATGGCTGAAAATGCCTAAGCCATGGCAACTACTGCATTTCATCTATCTCTCCTCATATCCTGCTGGATTTTGGATTCCATGGTCCAATGTGGTTAAGTTAATTAACTCATTAACTGGAAGGGATATGAACGCGAGGACAGGACATGGGGGCATGTCCATTATAGAGGTCTCTAAATGATATATTCTGTTCTGTGGGCCCATAGGGAGGGCTTATTCTTCTCATTCCTACTATGAGGGAACCACTGTTAGAGACTATTGCTCTTCCCAGGAACTCAGTCCACTGCAGGGCTACTCCATAAAGAAGATATTTTCCACTCCACATAACAGGAGTAGCAGTCTAAAGGTTTCTGGTGAATCAAGAATAATTGTAATTGTGGGCGCAGCACCTGCACACATGCCTCAGGTTCAGGAAGAGGACGAAGTTGATCTGCCACCAACCAAGGCCCAAGAGGGAGAAGATATCCCCACCATTGCTTTCTTTGTATACACCTGGCAATCAACAACCTGACAAAGATCATGCTCCTGATTTAAGTTCAAGATTCTGACACGTGCACTTTAATAATACCGCAGTAAGCGAGGGAGATGAAGAGACAGGACAAGAGGGTGCAGGTAGACAAACACAAACAATTGGCAACTATTAGCCAGTGTGTAGACTTTTTTTAAAGAATGCATTTTTATTAATGTTTTACTCATGCTCCATAATTATATATTTTGTCATAAACATTATCCAGTTCACAAATGAATCAATTAACTGGGCATAACATCAGCTAAGTATTGATAGTGATTCCCTTCCCATCTTCTCCTCCCAAAACTCAACGCACGCTCCCTTAAATCATTTTCAGAAACCTCTTGCAGAGTGGTAGTACTCCCTCCCCTAAAGAGCCTCAAAAGACGTTTGTAAGCAGCCTTCTATGTCATAATTCATATCCATTCCTTGAAATAAGTGGGTTTAGGGTCTTTCCAACGCCTCCTAATTACCTAATTACCTGTCTGGTGTTAGTTAAAGCCAAACCTCTCCAGTGCCTTTATTGGTGTGCCAACGGAAACTGTGATCCATCCAACCACAGATTGCAAGGCCTTTTGACATTTCGATTCGTTCCTCTAGGGCTTGTGAAATTATGTTGAAAACCTTTGTCTCAAACCTTATAAGCAGCAATCGAAAAGAAGATGGACGAAGGTAACAGTTAGAGGGCATCTCCTCCACCAGCGATCAGGTTCGGAAGGCATCCGTCCTCATTCCCCCACCCACCCCTCCAGTACCTACATCCACTCCTCGTCTGGGACTTTCCCCCTAGGTTTCTTTCCCAGGACATCTTCAGTTTCAGCATCGGGTTCTGGGCCGTTGGTTGGAGGAGCAGGTATGCCACCGAGATTGCCTTTCTTGCCCCAGCATAATTCGTCAAGTAGGCGTAGAAAGGAGAGGAAGGCAAGGAGGACGTAACGGTGTCACAAGCACATCTGCAGGCATGGTTGCAGTTGTAGATATTCCCAATATTCCGGTCTGGGAAGGTTGAAACTCAGAGATAAGGCAGCAAAGGATTCTATGACGCACTGCCGTACATATCTCAGTCCCTGCGACTCCCATTCTTTCCAAAGGAACGGCCTTCAGTCTATGCAGAAATGGCTGTTGAGCCGCACAGGGCTTTGCTCCGCAAGGCAGGTGTTAATACCTGTGCTCCTGGACTGGGCTGATGTTGCTGATGAAGAAAGTTGATGATCTTGAAAGGAGCAAGGAGGCATCTTCCATGGTGGATCCACAGTGGCGTTTCAGTTTCTTTTATTTTGGATCTGGCCAGCTGAGCCAGTTTAGCCACCCAATAATCAAGCCATGCATTAGGCAGATTCGTGCGTCCCATGGATCTTGGCTTCAAGAGTGTACTAAGCCTAATCCTGGCCTTGCCAGCCCGCCAAATGAATTGCTGTAGGAACTTAGTGAGGCATGTAAAGTACTTTTGAGGTATCATTGTGGGAAGCATTGTGAATAAGTATAAGAGTGAGGGCAGAAATACCATTTTGTAGAGGGTGAGAGACATCAGAAGAGCAGACCAAGCTCTCATATCTACTTCTATGCCCTCCAGCAGTCCATTTTAGTAGTCAACATGCCTTCTAGTGTGTTTGTGATCTTGATCCGCTGATAGGTAAGAGGTAGTCTTTTTTTTTAAAACAGCCAGTAAAAGCGTGCTAGTGGTAGCACACCTTTGCTATCAGCCACATCAACAGCACTGGCTCTTCAGTCAACACCATCCACACAACTTTCACTGCAAAGCACACAGAGTGACCCCAAGAAGGAGGAGAGTCAAGAGCCGTCTTCGCCCTCCCAAAACATCAGAAGCGTAGAGTTAGTTTAAGGCAGAAAAGCAAGAACTTCATCTTGCAAGCTGCCATAGGTGCAAGGAAAGTGTTTCTTGCAAGGGAAACTGGGTGCCAATTTCCCTGTGGACCCACATAAAACGGCATCATCTGCATGCTTGTCAAATGAAAAGGGGGCTAGGACAGACTTCCATACCTCAAACACAGGCAATGGGCACATTTGCTCTACCATCCAGCAGAACTACAACAGCCCCATCTCTCGAAAGACGCACAACAGATTCTATAGATGATTTGTGTGTGAGCCAGCTACAGTCACGTGGATTACTCTGCATGGCGAAAGGTGCTGGAGACGTTGGGCCTGATTTAAAAGGGTTTTTGTAAATCAGGCCATTTGATATTAGTGTTCGGGAGCACTGCAAAAGTAAATATTTCGGTTTTTCCGTCATCTTTAATTATGAATTTGCTTACACCAACAACAGAAGCACATGACATCCTCCACACACTGTTACATTCTTTGTTTGGTTGCAAAACAAAATTGCATTCAGTGGTGATTCCACCTCAATCTATTTGGCTTAGAAAGCAGCAGAGTCACTCTCCGAGTGCATATGGTATAATCACACATTGGAGGCTCTGCCTCAATGTATTTGACTGTACCAGCCAACAGAGTTACTAATGCCTTGTCTCACCCTCCTCTAGATCACCAGGTCCCCTAAATAACTCACTTCTTTCCCAGTCATCTAGAAAAGAGAAGGGTTTTGCAGGTGCATGTACTTCTTTGTGACTCTGTGGCATTTACCAATAGCTCATCATTCAGCTCACACCGACTGACAGAGGTCAGATATTGCGTGCAGTATTTGCCCGCGTTGCTCATCACTCTGTCTCACCTATTCTGCTCCACTGGCACAAAACCCTGAATTCTATCACCACCAACAGCAGGTTGGACTGCTAGTGGTGGTAAAGTGGTCCTGAGATGATACCACTGGGTCAAACTGTGCTGGACAATGTAACAATATAATGAGAGACCACCCTTAACATGGGGAGTTCCTCCCCCGCCCCAATTAAGGTGTGATGCAATAAATCCTCTATCTAGTTCAAGCTAGCCCTATCTATGATTCATATAGATCCACATAGATCCCTCCTCCTGTGCCAACCATGAACCAAGAACCAGGACAGGGTACAGAAAGAATATATATTTATTTAAATTATAGGTTCAATGAAAATGTGCGTTTAGGGATGTTACTTTAAATGTTCACTTCCGTCCCTGGAACACAGACTAAGTAAACAGTGTCCTCCTCTTGTCCCACTAACCCATTTCATGTGAAAGTTTAACAACACCTTTGCACATTACTATATCATGAGCATTAGCATTCCTTGATAAGGTTTAGATTTAAATCAAATGCACATTTTCGGTTTTCAAAACAATTTCACAAGCAGCACTTTGTATGTTTAATTTCCCTGCAAACTTGAAAATGCTAGCAGTTTTGAAATCACACAGACTTTTGAGAAAATCTTGGATTTATAGAACCATCCTTCCTACTTCACCCCAAAACAATAACATATCTTGCTGCTTTCAGGGTCACTTTCTCACTCCCAAGAATGTTTGTGCATTTCTCAATGTAGAATAACACTTAGTTTTACTTGGAAGAGCACTTTTCTACCCAGCACCAAAACCAGGACTGGACTGCCCCACCGGGACCCAGGGACCTCCCCTGGAAGGCCCGTGGGCATAGGGCCTCTTTGGCACGGAAGGAAACGTGCGTCATGTGAATCTTCCTGAGTGGTTTTCCATAAATTGTCTGCCTGCCGGCTGCCACCACTGACAGCACGCTCATGACTGACGCTGGCGCTGCCTGCGCATTTCTTTTATCTTCCAGGGGTTTTTTCTGGTTTGGGAGCTCCATTGAACTGGCATCCTAGAGGTGAACTACGGCCTACAGCGTTATTTGATTTGGACAGAGTTTAGTAGGGCCTAGGGCAGGCTGGGGAAAGTGGTCCACGGTGAATAAATAGGGACTGGGGAGGGGGAGCATAGAATCAGAGGATCTGGCACCTGGATAGAGGGTGAGCATGGTAAATGTAGGGGTCAGTGTCTTGCCAGTCATGTAGCGTGCCTGCAGTGTTTGTTTCCACACAGGAGTATGCAGCCTGTGTTGGAAGACTCTGGCAGTGTCAGTCCCTTGGAGCAGGGCCCGGTCAGTGATTTGGGACTCTAACACTGTGGGTATCCTCTCAGCAGTGTCCTATGTGCAGTGCTCCATTGGTCTTAGAGACACCCCCACTGTGCCCAGCAGCATCCGGTTTCCTTGGCTGTGTTATGGCCTCTAGCAGTGTGGCCTTCATGGTGCAGTTCATTTTCAGTGCTTCAGAACTGAAGCAGTTTCAGCTTCCTCTAAGTGTCCTATCTGTGCTTCAGGACTCGTGCAGCGAGAAGCATCTATGTGAGTGCTCTGTCTGTGTCATAGGACTAGCAGTGTGATCTTCACAGGGCTTCGCTGACAGTACTATAGGATGCAGGCACAATGTGATTTCTCCCAGCAGTGTCCCAGCAGTGTCCCATCTATGCTACGGACAACATCAGTGTGTGTTTCGGCCAGCAATGTCCTGTCATCTACGAGAAACTAGGCAGTGTGAGATTCATTCTAGCATTACCCTTTACGCCCAGCAGTGTGAGTGTCATCCCAGCAGTGTCCTATCTGTGCTTCAGGACTTGTGTAGTGTGAAGACTCTCCGTAAATGCCCTAGGACTAGCAGTGTCAGCATCACAGAGCTTCCCTGACAGTACTATAGGACTCCTGCGCAGTGAGATTTTTCCCAGCAGTGCCCACTCTATGCTGTGGACAGCATCAGTGAGTGTTTCTGACAGCAGTGTCCTGTCATATATGTGAAGCCAGGCAATGTGAGTTTCATTTGACCATTACCCTATAGGCCCAGCAATGTCAGTTTCCTCCACCTTATAGCCCCAGCAGTGCTTACATTGACAAGCTCCAATGTTAACCTTTATCCACATCCTGTCTGCTTTTTTGTGCCTACTGCTAAAAACGATCGAAAAACTAAACATGTAGGCTCCTCCCACTCCCCACCCTCACCCCGGCTTTTTAGATGTCGTAACCCAGAAATAAAACACGGTGCCTTTTTCATGCATTACCGAATTCCATTCCTGAAATCAAAGCAAATGAGTCCTTCCCTGTGCTGTAGCTGGGCACCGAACGAGATAAGTGCCAGGTGGTTACGGGGGACACAGGGAATGCATTCCTGGGGCACACCGAGCATGTTTTTGTGGTGCGGGCAGCAGGGTTCTATGGCAGGTTGCTGCGATAATAAAGCAACCGCACGCAGCTGACTAGGGTGCCACAAACAGACGGGCAACTTGAGAAGTCATTGGCACTAAAATATAAGAGCTGACCCTATTGTAAGGAAGAGGGCACCAGCATAGTGCCTTGCTTGGGGCAGCCTAATCCGGGAGCATACTGCTTTGCACCTGCCGCAGGCAGGAATATTGGGGCAGGTGATGGTACCTTGCTCTGTTGGGGGTTGAGGTGGGGGGCGGTAGATGGGTTTCTGCATTGGTTTTAGGTTTCTATGCCAAAATATGGGTTCCTGTGGAATACCTCGCTGTCATTTGGCAGGTGTCAGTCCCCATGGGCTCTGTGCAAGCCTCGTGCATGTCTAGACTCTACTGGGATTTCACCCACTAAAACACCCAGTTGCACATGCTTTGCTGCTTCCACAAGATGAGAGGTATACGTTGGGGAAAGGTTCTTGAGACATTGGTCGGGTTTGTGGTGGGACAGATCATTGGCGTGGGTTTGCTGGATAGGGGTGGTTTTGTGGGGCAGAAGAGGGTTTCCTAAATCAAGGGATAGGAAGTGGGTGCAGGGGACACAGAATCCGAGGAGGGTTCTGGAGAGGCCCTGCTCCTGGAGGAAGCCTTCCTAGGGCTAGGGATGGGCACCTAGTGATGGGATCCTGCACACAGTATGGGTTGTTTAGGTAGATAATGACTGCCTTGGGCAGGAGCTGGCTTCAGGGGGATCACACGCTGTGCTCGCTCCTTCAGCGAAATATGGGGCCACTTTGAACAAAATTTCCAGGGCCACTTTCGGTTTCCAGTCCAGCCCTGACCAAAACCCAGGCTTCCGTTACATTCAGCACCCCTCTGCTTTAAGTCCAGGTCTGGAGAGTGGTGACAGTAAGGATTTCATTTCTGGACAAGGACAGCCCTTTCCTTTAGGGAAGTCTGAGGTTGACAGGAACAACAGGTGTACCCAATTACATTAACAGACTATAGTTTCTAAAGTACACTGGGAACGTAATGTGTTAATTTTTAAAATTAGCGACATCAACCCATGATGTTTAGCTATAGGGGAATTAATTACATCATTATTGTTCAAAATATACTAAGGATCTACTTCAATACCCCCACCCAATAGGGAGAAGGTATTAAATCAACAAAGCCCCACACTTTATTTTGTTGGGCAAGCTACTTACTTTGGAAATCTCTATTTTTGGTGCTCAAGAAAGTCAGCTGGGCTACTCTTACAGGAACAGGAGAGGGACATCAGAACTCAATCTCTGCCAGGGATATTCTCCAGGCTCATTCGCTCTATTCAGCCTCCGTCCCCTCTCCTGGTGTGGGTCCCAGCCAGCTTCACTATTTCCAAAATGTTGTCTCCCAGGCAAAGTTAACCCTGAAGCAATCTTTTGGTTCTTACACCCAGATGATATTCAGGCAGCTGTCCTGGCAAGGTTAGATTCTGCCACCTTCTTTCAGTATTTCACCCAGATGATGTTTAGGTAAGTCTGTCCCTATCTGGCGTGTGCAGCCACTTTTTAACCTCCAAATATTAAAATCAGGACGTGTTAACTTATTATCCTTAAATTCTCATTGGACCCCTAACAGTCTACTCCTCCCCAAGGTCCAACCCTTCTCTGCCAATAGGCTCTTGGAGTTCTGAAACTGAAATGCTGGGAAGAATGAATACACCAACCGGAGTTACCATTTACACTTTTCAGATTTTTCACCTAATATTTCACTACATGACAAAACTTTGCATTTTACAAATCCAAATTACAACATATATATTCCAATTTGGTTGATCATGGCGGATTAATCAAGATGACTCCCATGTCGGCAAGATGTTGCAGGTGTGAACTGCAATTCTTTGCAGTTTATACAATAAATATAATAGTTATGAATGTGAAATGTTCTACCCAGATATCTACTTTAATAAACCACCAGCTCCCCAACGTTCGGCTTCACAACATTTTTGGGGAAGCTAGAAACACATTTTCAATTATCACAGGGTTTCCAAAAATCAAATTTACATACAAATGACAACATCGTAATGGGCTCATAATCAGCCTTGAAATGACTTATCATTGCTACTAAAATGAACAACTACGATAGTCCATATAAACTAATGGAAATGTTCAAACATATATGTAAATCCTAACTTGCATTTCACAATATAGGTTTCAGTTCTATTGAAATATCTTCACCAGGCTCTGTGGACTCATAGTTAGTTTAAGCCTGGAGTAAACCATCAGACTTTGTTCTCTCAAGACTCATGGTCATCCTGGTGTTTATCTCAGGGAACAGGCCCCCAATACATATCCTTGATCACTGCTTGAGTGTTCTGCATAGTAACTGACTCCTTCTCAGGAAATCAAAACTTACAGCCATGTCTCTAGCAACAACCACTTATATTGGTGAGGGTTACATTTCCTGGGGCCCATGAGGACTTTTAAATGTTGCATCTGAAAGAAAATATTGCCTTTTCAATCTGTTGCATTTATTTTTCATGTGAAGCCTTTTATTTAATTTTAATTAATTGCATCTCACCATCACAGTTCAAGGCCGTCTCATGATATGTTCATTTTAGTAAGGCACACACACACACAAACATAGACATTTCAGAGTTTCTGTTCATAGGCAATAATGGCAATAATGTAATTTATTTTGCCATACAGTGCATTGTTATACATACACAAATTCTGAAATGCCATTATCTTCTTCAACAAGCAGTTGCCCAGATGAATTGTTCAAGGGAAATCAAGAACATGAAACATATGTTGGCACTTCTGCCATACTTTTAATGGCTGCCATTAAAATATATGTAATTCATTTATTTTTGTAAACATTTTCTGAATGCATTCATGCTACTATAAATGGATGAATGTATTCATTGTATTGGTATGTGCAAAGAATGGCAATCACACAATATATATTTTTGCAATGCATTTTTTGAAAAATAGAATAATGAATTTAGTGACTCAGATATGGAAAATGTGCTATTTATCCCAAATATAAATGTCCAACTTTGTGTGACAAGTGTTTTAGCAAGGGAACATTGTTCTCCATGTCTTTATTTGCAGCTGTGAAATACACAACTTTCAAACATTACAGTTTCAGTTTTAGCAAAGCCCTGCTTTCCATGTAGAATCATCCTTTAATCTTTCTGTGTTTGGTCAATCATGTGCAAGGCCTTTTTTTAATCACTGTCTTTCCGTTGATTTGCACATAACGGTTCCATGTGTTTATAACGAATGAACAAATTACAACAGTGTTTTTGATATTTTCATTATAATATTTAAATGATCGAAATACCCTCCACAACATATTTTAGGATGGATGTAATACTAACTCCAGTCCTAGAATATTTGGGGAAAGTGTTGGATAGTGCATTTAAATAAAACAGAGAAAATATCGCAAACACTGTTGTTATTTTTTCATTTGTTATAAAGACTTCAATACCGCACACAACATTTTTAACGTCACAGCTGAAAATGAAAGGCTGCCTATTTGTCTGTCAGCTCACAATGTGCTTTTTCTATGCCTGGCCTTTTAGATCATGTGTTCCTGACTATAATTTTTTTTAAAATGTGTTTATTATTTTCAACAACAATACAAACATAATATCGTTTTCAAGACAGTTGAGTATTGGTAATAACTCCCCCCCTCCCTCCCTCCCTTCCTCCCCAATAGACCAAGTATATAACAGTGTGCTGCAGTCCATGTACACCAAGGGTTAGTGTGGGCTGTCCGGGTCACCATCGATTGAGCTGCCTTCCTCTGAACGGAACAAGGTCACCGTGAGGGCCACCCACTGTAATAGATCATCAGAGGTGTCGATTTTTTGCTGTCTCTGTGCCAGCTCCCATGCCCCCGTCTCGGCTGTAGTCTATCTGCGAAGGTCCTCCCACCATGTTGCTACGCTGGGGGCTTTGGGGCATTTCCAGGCCATGGCGATTCTTCTTTTTGCCAAGGTATACATTAAGTCCTTGAGTCTTTTCAGTGGCCTATTCTTTTTGTTCCTAAGGTATCAGCCCAGGATGCAAGCTTTGGGGGATTGCACGTCCAGTGTTATGTCCGCATTGGCCGCCTTGGCTTTGATCCTTGACCAGAAGGCTTGAATTGCTGGGCATCCCCAAAACATGTGGGACATTCCCACGGAGGGTTCTAGGATATTTGGGGCATGTTGCAGTGCCTGTGCTGCTAATTCTGGAGATAATGTCTGGAGTGTGGTAAGCCCTATGGATTATGTATAATTGTATGAGCTGGAAGCGGGCGTTCGGGGATACCTTTTTGTGGTATTGTGTCATGACCTTCCACTCATTGTCATCCAACATCACGCCAAGTTCAAGTTCCCATTTTTCCCTGCTCTTGATTTCTTGTTGCGTGGCGCAGTTTAGCAGGGTCTCGTAAAGCCTCGAGGTTTCGTGGCCTCCCTCTGCCACGCTCAGTAGGTTCTCGATGGCTTCGTGCCCGGTGTCGAGGGTTTCCCACTCCGGCCATCGTTTCGAATGTCTGCTCACTACTGCCCCGTGTAGGAGGAATTGCCCAGATGGTATCCCCGTGGTTTCCTGCAGTTCGGTGAACTTAAGAATGCCCTGATCGTCTGCAAGGTCTCCCAGGGTGGTGATGCCGAAGGGTTCCCATATGTTCCTGATCACTTTCTGGCCTTCTGGTCTGGTCGACATTATTACGGCTATTGGGATCTGAGGGGTGTAGGGGTCTGCCAGATTGGCGATTTTGCAGGCCCGCTTCCAGGTTCGGGTGCCCAGGCGGATTAAGTATGAGTCACGGTGACTCTCTTCCGACTCAATCCAAAGTAAGTCTCTGAGCAGCATCGGGGAGTTTGTGGGCTGTAGTAGGCGAGTGTCTGTGGAGGCGTCGTCTGCCATCCACTGTATCACATGCTTTAGTTGGCCCGCCAAATAATAGAGTTTGAAGTTAGGGATTTTGAGGCCTCCTGTGTCGTACGGCCTTTGTGTAGTTTCCAAGGCGACTCTGTGTCTTCCCTCGTGCCATAGGAATTTCCGGCAGAGTTTGTTTAGTTCCTTGAAAAATTGCTGCGGGATGTAGTACGGGACATTGGTAAAGAAATACAGGAGTCGTGGTAGCGCCACCATTTTGAGCAGCCCTGCTCTGCCGGCCACCGAAAGGGGCAGCCTGCTCCAGAAGTCGAATGATTTGGCCAGGCCCTCTTTAGCCCTTACCGTGTTTAGTGTATGCTCGGTTCTAGGGTCGCGGTGGATTCCGATGCCCAGGTATTTAAATGTGGTGGGTTCCCATTGGAGTGGCAGTGAGGGGAGGTGTTCTTTCTTGGTTTTACTTGGGGCAGCTAAGGGGTATAGGCAGGACTTGTCTTGATTCATTTGGATCCCTGTGCATCTAGAAAACCCATCCAGTGTTTCCAGTATGTAGGGTAGTATATGCTCAGGGTCTTTCAGGTATAGGAGCATGTTGTCTGCGTACATAGAGACTAGGTGGGTCACTCCATTTATTGTTATGCCCCCATCACGTACTCTTGTCTAAGATATTCCGCCACTGGTTCGATGGCCAGGATGCAGAGTAAGGGGTATAGGGGGCACCCCTGTCGAGTTCCTCTGGAGAGTTACCATCTGTCAGAGAAGGTATTGTTGGTTCGGACTCTGGCAGTGGGGTAAGAGTAGGTGAGTTTGACCCAGTTTAGGAAGGTAGACCCTATCCCCATCTTGGTCATGGTGGCATGGAGTCATTTCCACCTGACCGAATCAAAAGCTTTGGAGGCGTCAAGGGACACCACCGCACTTCTACCGGGTTCATTGTCTGTGCTGTATATGACATGGTGCAGCTGCGTAGGTTCTCGGTGATAGAGCGGCCCTGCACATAACCCATTTGGTCATGGTGTATCAGGTGCGGGATGGCTACTTGCAGTCTCCTTGCTAGCAGTGCTGTTAGCACCTTATATTCCACATTGAGCATGGACAAGGGCCTGTACGAGCCGCACTCTACACTGTCTTTGTTGGGTTTCAACAGAGGAATGATGACAGCTTCGCTCATGGTGTCGGGGAGGCGGCCCACCTCGTACACCTCATTATGCACCTGGGATAGTAAGGGGGCTAGTAAGTCCTCGTAGTTCTTATAAAACTCCCCGGGACCCGTCAGGTCCCAGTGTTTTCCCCGAGGGTAGTGTTCTAATGGTGGCCATGACCTCTTCGGGCGTAATGGGGCCATCCAGGGACTTGATTATGTGTTCATCTAGGTGCGGCAGCCTGATAATGTCGAGGACATCCTCAATTTCTGTGTCTGTGGGTGGTGTGGGGTCAGAGTATAGGGTCTGATAGTACTCCTTAAACGCTTGTTTTATCCTGGCCTGTGTATGGATATTCAGGCCGTCGTCGCCTCGGAGAAGGCAGATGGGTGTTCTGGGGGTCTCACGTTTGTATAGCCACACGAGCAGCTTACCGGGTTTATCGCCTAGGGCGTGGTTCCTTTCTGTGTATTTCACATAGCTTAGTTTCCCCAGTGTCTCCCAGTGTTTTAGACAAGCTTGTTTGAGTTCAATTGTTTTATGTCAGGGGATGGCATTGCTTCTAGGTCCCTCAGCTCAGCTTCAGTGCGCTCAAGCTGGGACGTGGTGTACCTTTGGGCTCCTCCCGCAGCAGCTATCATTTCTCCCCTTATCACTACCTTATACGCCTCCCACGCTGTGCTTATGTGTTGGACACTGTCAATGTTAGTTTGCCAGTAGTTCGTCGTACCTTGTCGGATTTGTTCGTTGAAGGCTTTGTCAAGCAATGCCTCACTTCTGAGCTTCCATGTCGGAACAGGGGGTCTAGGGGCTGTTAAGGTTCATATTGTGATCAGCGGTGAGTGATCAGAGAGCAGTCTGGCAAGATACTGTGTGTGTTCGGAGAGGGCTATGTGCTCCTCACTGGCAAAAAGACTATCAATTCTAGTGTGTACATTGTGCGGTGGGGAATAAAAGAAGTAGGCTCTGGTGTCAGGGTGTTGTACTCTCCACAGGTCTTTCAAGGCGAATTGTTGCGTGAGGGCGTTGAGCACTTTGGCTGGGGGGAGGGGTTGGAATGTTTGCTGTCAGATCTGTCTATGCGCGGGTCTAGGGTGCAATTGTGGTCACCTCCCCATATTATAATTCCCTCCCTGCAAGGGCTCAGGCGGGTATACAGTGAACGAAAGAAGACAGTGGTGTCGTGGTTGGGAGCGTAGGTGCAAATCAGGCAAAGGTCTCTCACCTCTATGGAGCCTTGTATCAGGGCCATTCTGCCTTCGTTATCCGTTTTGGTGAGAGACAGGGTAAGGGGATGGATGGTGCGATCCATATCAGAACTCCTCTTGCGTAAGTGGAATACGTGGAGCATATTAAGGTTCCCCTCCAGACTTTGGCCAGTGCAGCGAGTTTGGGTGCATTAAGGTGCGTCTCTTGCAGGAGGGCGATACCAACTTTGTGGCGTTTCATAAGGGAAAGGATGCGGTGTTGTTTGGCGAAGCTGTTTAGGCCCCTGACGTTCCAGGACATTATTCTGATTTTGTCAGGCATGGTCAACATATTGTTGTGAGTTTGTGGGTGGTTCCTGGTCGAGGTTGCGGGTGGGCCCGGCTGGACCCAAGGTGATCCTGTAGCGGGTGGACTTGGTCTGTTTCCTGTGTAACTTTAACTGGGTTCCCCCTTTGGAGTTCCCTTTCCAGTGAACAATAACCTTCAACATTCTTCTAAAGAAAACACGTCTAGCGAGGTTTCTCCCATTCTGACATTCCCGTTTCTGCTCCATAGAGCTAGGTCTCTTGGTGCCCTACGGGCGGGTGAATTAACCAAACTGTTCCTGGGGCAGGAGTAGCTCTACTTACAGTGATGCAACCTTGCAGTATTTCACGTCTAGTATGGCTCTGGTGTCAATGGGGTTGCCGCATTCTCACAGTGTGGAGCTGGGTGACGGGTTAGTACAGCCTGGGGGTAGTGCGGGTGAGCTTCCCTTCTGCCGGTGGCTATGGTTTGTGCTGTTTCTGTTCTAGGACGGGAACTTGCTCCCTGTCCATCCACTCGCCGACCTCAGCAGGGGTGTCGAATAGGTGGGCTCTGTTATTATGTAGGGATTTGAGTCTGGCCGGGTACAGAAACATGCACCTCAGGCCCACGTTCTTTAGTCTAGTCTTGATGTGGAAGAATTGTGCTCTACTTCTCTGGACCTGCAGGGTGTAGTCGGGATAAATCGCAACCTTTGCAGAGTCTCTTTGTATGACGCCGCTGAGTCTTGAGAAGGGCAAAATTGTTTCTCTGTCCTTGTAGTTGGGCACTTTGGCTATTATGGGTCTGGGCGGATTCCCCGGGGGCGGCCGCCTGGCAAGGGACCGGTGGGCTCTTTCAATGGTGAAGCCTTGAGAAAGCTTCCCCGCATCAATTTCCTGTAGGAGGAGATTTTCAATAAAGTTTGTGGGGTCGTTGCCCTCAATTCCCTCAGGTAGGCCGATAATCCTGATGTTATTTCTCCGGGCCTGCCCTTCGGCCTCATCAGCCCTGTCTTCCAGCTTTTTCAACTTCTGTGTGAGGGCGTCCACATCTCTCAGGAGTTGCATTTTTGATTCAGTGTTATCTCGTACTTGGGACTCAAGGGCGTCAGTTCTACTACTGGCGATGGAGCGCACGTCCTGCCGTAGCAGGTTCAAGTCAATAGCCACAGCGTCTATTTTGTTTTCCATTGTTTTCTGGAGGGTCTTTATAACCTCCAGGAGCTGCGAGTTCACTGGTTCTGGTGCTTCCGCGTTGGGTTCCCCTCCCTTGGCTAAGCGCACGTCTGGCCTTGGCGTCCCGGAGGCAGTTAAGGTCTCCATGGTCGTCTGCCTTTGCTTATTTTGTGCACCTTTAAAAGACATAGCCTTGGGGGTGGGCAGGCCCACCCGGTTTAGCATGCGTTTAGGGTGGTGTCTGGGGTGGATCGCCCAGTGGAGGTGCTGCTTTGGGGCTGTTTTGGGTTCGTTCAGCCTGTCTGTGTTGTGCTCTCGGGCCTGGGGCGGTCTGGGCAGGTCGGCGCAGGCCCAGGGGTGTTCAAGGCGCACAAACCCCTGAGATGTGTTGGTTCAGCCAGACGGGCCCCTTTGTATTGGTGGGGAGGGGGCTACTGTGTCGAACCTCGTCTCACGCTTGTGGAGAGGGGGTAGCGCCCTGTACCCAGGTTCAGGGCGTGCAGCCGCCTTAATGTGGCAATGGTTAGCCTCCGTGTCACTGGGGGTCTCAGAGCCTGTTATTCGTGGGGGGTTGTGTGGGGCTTAAACCCAGTAGAGTCAATGAGCAGGAGCTCACAGGGGGGCGAAGTCCCCAGTGTGCTTCACTTGAGCTTGTGCGCATGCCAGGTTAATTATCTTTAATTATCTTGAGTAACTACCCAGGATTGCAAGCTATTCCAGTGTCTAATCCGGGCCGGAGGCCAGGGGACGGGGGCCGGCAGTTATTGGGATTGCCAGGAGTGGTGCAGTTCCAGTTCGTGGGCCAGTCAGGTTGGGGGAGTCCAGGGGGTCCGGACCCAGGGCACCATAAGCTGAAGCGGCGGTGGTGCCCCCGGAGCCCTCTCTATCCCACTCCTTACCATTGATCTTCAGGTAACTTTACAGGCATCTGCTGTGTGCTTCAACAGGATCAGGGCTTTCCGGTGTGGGGGCCGCTCCAGGGCCAGCCGCCGTGGGCCTCTGCGGGGCCTGGGGAGCGGCCGCACCCTGCCCAGTGTCCAGGCTTGGGCGCCGCAGCAGTCTTCCGGCGCAGGGCCTGTGTGCCCGCCCTCCCTTGGGACCTCAGGGGCGGCAGAGTTCGATTAGCCCGCAGTGGGGCAAAGGCCACTGGGTCTGAGAGGCGCTTTTCACCTCCTCGCTCCGCATTCACTGAGCGGGGTCCACCGGCGCGTCAGTCCGAGGCCGCCGCTGCAACGAGGGGACCTTTCCCGCAGGCAAGGCGGAACCGCCTCTCTCTGATCTCTTCACCTGTGTGGCTGGTGCAGGGCCAGATCCTCCTCCCTCGCTCACACTCTGATGCCATTCGGGTCTCCCCTCCTCCGCTGGTCTGAGGCACTGTGGAGCGGGCCGAGCCCCCGCACGCGCAGGTGGGTGCAAGTGTCTCGTTTTGCAGCACCCGGCCTCCTCGGCAGTAGTGGGGTGCACCCGAGTCCAACCTGCACATGCTGTCTTAACTGGGTGCACAGACTACAACGCAAAGGCTGGTCTCGGGGCCGCCGCCATTTTCCAGACACCTCGTCCCTTCCTATCCGAGCCGAAACAGCCGAACGGAGTGTCAGAGCCGCTCCAAACTTCGGTCTCAGGCGCCAGTCTTAGGCGCCCCAGTTCTTTATTAACAATTATGATGGTTTCCAGTCGATTCAGCGTGTTTTAGGCTCAGTTTAGCGGCAAATCAATGGGCAAATCAATGGGCATATGAAGCGGAGCTGTGAAAGACGCGGCTGTCCTACATGGCAGTTAGCCACGCCCCTGTGTTCCTGACTATCATTAAACCCCACAGATCCGCCCCGCCCTGGCTCTTTTATCCTGATTACTCTTTGGAAAGAGCAGGGGAGAGTTTTTTCTCACTGTTCACTTTTCCATGGAGCACGTCCTGCTGATTGTCCTTCCTTAAGAAGTGAACGCTTGGGCCTCCACCAACTTGGTTATGCGTTCTGGGGTATGGTCATAGAACCCTCCTTCTCTTTTTCTCCTTGGCCAAGTTCCTAGGGCCCTCCCCAGACTCCAAGATGTATTTTCCCCAGAATAGAAAGGAAGGAGATTAATTGTTCTACCGATAGAAGTAAAAAGAGTGGTTAAGTATTTTGTACAAAACTAATTTCCCTGGAAAACATTATATAGAATCTGATAAACAACATTTAATAGAACTATGGGACAACATTGAATAGAGTTATGATACATTTATCACATTTTCAATTTGGCATTTACAAGATAATATTTTAGTTTACATTTTAGATGTGTATTAATTAAATTGCTCCCTGTATATATATTTCTGTTTCCATTCAAGGATTTCACTGTTACCTTTCATTATTCAGATAGTTCCTCAGCTCGAACTTCATTGGACTCCTCAATGAGTCTAAAAGCTTGTCTGGGATGACAACTTTTCAACTGATTAATATGTATCCATTTCTCTACCATCCATTCTCCTTTTGGGATGCGGATGTCATAGGCAACAGGTAAGAATGTTTCTATAATTTCAAAGCCACCATGCCAAGAAGGAAGACATTTGCATTCCCTGGTATGATTGCTCTGGATAGTGTGCAGGTAAATGTTGTCACCTATCTCAAGCTCCTTTTCATAGTCTCTAGGTTGTAGCATGATTTCATTGCTTCAGCCGACTTGTCTAAATTGCGCTGGCCCTAAGCGAAGTAGTGCTGGAGGTGCTTCCTTTCATTTTCAATGTGCTCATGAGTGGTGGACGCATTTATCAGTGTCTGCTCCTGAGTTCTATAGTAACACCCTTTTTCGTCCAGTCAGAAGCTCAAATGGAGACATGTTAGTTGCAAAAGATGGTGTGGACCTAATAGCCATCAGGACAAGCAGTATTCGAATGTCTGAGCTGGGTCCAGAGTCTGCCAGCTACTTCTTCAGGATACTCACAATGGTCTTGTCTCTCTCAACCCCTCCATTCAAGGCCGAAGAGAGGAAATGTGGGGCTTTATTTTTACCCCTAGAGTCCCAAAAATCTTTGCCCTCACCTCACTGGTGAAATGACTTCCTTTGTCTGACTCATTCATTTGCAGGAGGCCGAAATGAAAGAAAATGCTGTTGATCATTAGCCCAGCAGCTGCCTCCACCATACAATTCGGGGCAGAAAGACATTATACCCACTTTGTAAACAAGCATGTTACAGTGAACATTTACTTGTTTCCTCTAGAGGAGAGACTCACTGGCTGTCATGGCCACAGGCCCCAGAACACAAAAACCACACCATCTAGTAATGGGGGCAATGGGTCACTTGACTCACTTATGTCCCTTTGGGACCCATAAACACAGCGGCCCTGGCTAGACTCAGTCTTCGCACTTTTGACACCAGAGATGTGAGCAGGAACACTTTATTTCAGTTTCAGTGCAGGACTGCTTTTACTTTATTTCAGTACAGAAGTGTTTTTATTTTACAAGAACTTTCCAGGAGCTGAAAGCCTTTATTCCAGAGAACATCCTCATGTGCTGACTCATCGGGTGTGGCTCCCTAGGCCTGATCTTCATGTGCTGACTTATCAGGTGTGGCAGGCAGGCTGAACCTGGTGGGCGTGGCTTAAGAAGCTCAGCTGAATAAGCTGCTCCATCCTTAAGACCAGTGCTTCGCGTTACTGTGCACTCACATGCAACGTGACGCTCATCACCGCTTAGACCAGTTTACTTACCTTTGAAACCAGGCGTTCTCCTGCATACTCACCTCCAGGAAACCGGTGCTTCATCGCTTCATCTACAGACTCATCTCCTGACATCCAGTGATCTTGATCCCGACGCCGCAGCAACACACTCCGCATCCACGAACTCCGACCCTGTGAAGAAGAAGAAAGACAAAGTTAGAACATCCGTCCTAGGGCCATGCCGCATTTGATCCCCACGCGCCCCCTAGTTAACAATTTACCAGCTATTGTACTGCAGCAACTTCATTCCGCATTCCCTCTAGCTGCCGCCTTGCGCTCTGCAGCTTCTGCCGGGCCGGCAACATCACCTGCAAGGGAAGAAAGCAAAAGAGCAAACATCAAAAGTGGAACGGACAGCAATACAAGACAACAAACTACAATACAACAAAAACAGACGAGGAAAGACAAAGGCAAACAGGAACACTTACCTGAAGTATAGTGGCTTAGTCGCAGCAGGACTGGACTACCACATGCAAGGGACCAGCAAAGGAACTCGGTCCAGATCATACAAGCACCCCTGCCAGAAGCAGCAGGACAGAGTGCTCACCAAAACTAATCAACAGGTGACCTTTCCGGGGACAGCGCACACCCACGGGTACCACTGTTTGGGAGAAGGGGTCTGGAAGGGGATCAGGTGAACAAGCTGGCATACTCACGCCCCCTATTCTCCACGCAGGAGCAGTCCCGAGCAGCATCACCAGTCATCACATAAGCGCAGAGGGCAAAGTCGAACCCGAGCAACCTCTCCCCCGGGAGGGCTGCAACCGTGCCCCAACATCTCTGCAGAGAACAGGTGAGCGTAACACTGGCCCAATGAAATCGACTTGAAAATCTGACCAAGGCAATGTCATTCCTTTTTTCTGTAGCGGTGCTCTGTGTGCAAGTGAACTGGGTTGAAATTGAGCACACGTGAGAAACCTCTTTAAACAAATGTCAAGGTCCTTGCCCATGTGGGGCCAGAAGGGAACCTCACGCAAGATTTCCATTTTCATATGAAACCCCTTATGACCAACAGTGGCCATGTCATGGGTGTGGTTCAACGTCAGGCTCCGGAATGAGGTAGGTACCAGCCACTGCTCACATCCAGATAGGGATCTTCGTACCAACAAATCATCTTGGATTCAGAACATCTTGGAAAACATCAACAAAACACCCAGAGATCCTCTTTACCATTATAATCTGATTCTGTTAGAGGAAAACTCACAAAGTCTTCAATGTGTTGATAGAATTTTTCCGATAATCGGGTCCTGTTTCTGTGCAGTGATCAAATCTGCATCCGCGGTATCTGTATTCCACTAGGCAGTCCAGAGTTCACTGTTGACCCATGTTTGTGACCTGGTGACAGAAGTGACTTGGATTTCACCCAGGAAGGGATGCATTATCTATGAAATCCCCCTGCAGAGCTCTGGTTTTAGCCAGCTGGTCAGTCAGGTCTTCCCAGCCTTATCTGCATCCTCTGTTTTTGAACAACTTCTTATCTTCTTCTAACAGATGGTCATCTTATTTGAGGTCACCAGATCATCAATCGACTGGATCAGTTTCCAATGCTTTAAGAGTTTATTGTTAGCACAAAGCATACCTCAATTCCTCCAGTTAATCAGATGTTCCACAAACCCATTCCTAACATAATCAGAGTTGGTGATCATGACCAGTTCTTTGAGTTGGTGGTGTACTGCAGTGAGATTGGCTTGATGTACGGCCATAAACTCTGCCACCTGACTACTTCAGGTCCTTTTTTATAACCAGCAGAGGGCTACAGCATTTTATTCACCTAGGCATTCCCAATGCCAGCCACTAGTTATTTTTCTCCTGTTATTACCAATATGGTAGGCGCATCCATCCACATAAACTGTGGGTATCCCCTGGTCGTGTCTTCTTCATAGACCTTATATGGGGAAGTTAGGTATGCCTACATATTGTTTTTGGTCATTAGATGTTCATCCTAGAGACAGTTTTCTTAAGCACAATCATGTAATCCTTGGTTACCAGACATTTGATCGAAAACAATTAATCTAGAGGATTCTTCTTGTTTTGGCCACATCTGACCTGCACAGGAAAGCCTTGCATGGACAGAATCCTGGAAGTAATTCTGGAATTACTTGCATTCCCCGCCCAGATCTGGTCACTATGTAAGTATTGGAAGGGTTGATGAAGAGTGTAGAAGATGATGTGCTCCCCTGGATGAAGGGGCAGTCATTTTTCAATGCCCACACTTTTGCCAGGAGGACCTTTTTGAGTAATTGCATTTTTCCTCCACAGAGGACAAAGTTTTGCTTGCATACGAGATACAAGTATCTTAAAACTTCATCTCCAAGAAGAAGTCCTTATTCTTGATGGGATAGGCCAAACAAGGAGCTTGGGAAAGGCTTATTTTCAGTTTTTTAAATGCCTCAGATTGTTCTGGACCCCACTCTGACTTGGCTCCGGCCTTTAATAAAGAACTTTTGACTATAATTAGTGAGTTACAAGAAAGCTCCTTAATTCTGGAGTAGTAGGGTCTTTTAATGTCAATAAGGCTTCCACCTTCTTCGCCTGGAGATTGAGACCCTCATGGTTGATTGTGTGCCCTAAGTACTTCATCACTGTGCCTTCTAAAAGGACAGCTTTGCTCTGTCTTTCTTTATCTGAGTAAGAACATAGCGGATTTCTGGTATATGTTCCTCAACATTTGAGGTCTTGATCAGAACAACATCTACATAGGCCAGGTTTTCCCTTTTGCCCAAATTGCCATGGCTTTATGCAAAAAGATGTTGAACTCATTGCCAGAGTGTATGTATTCAAAGGGGGATTTGTGTCCATGTGTATTGCTGCCCCACAAAGGTAAAGGCAAGCTTGTATTGGTCCTCCATACTCACGGATACCGTCCCGTAACTATTGGTCAAGTCAATGGCTGTGTACACTTTTGACCCTTCGATCTGTGCCAGCCCTTTATCAATGTAAGGAAGTGGCCATCTTGACATGTGGACTTGTTTGTTCAACTCCCTCAAATCTGCACATAATCTCCATTGGCCGTTTGGTTTTAGTATCCCCAGTGCTGGGTTGTTAAAGGTACTGTGGACGGGACAAATTATCCCACAGGATTCTAAGTTCTTAACAATCTCTGTGAGTGAATCCATGGACACAAGAGGTAACCAGCATTGTTTCACAATTACTGGGCCATCTCTGGCTCTGTGGGTATGCTGGTTAAATGAATAGCGGTGTGTCCACAGTCATATGAGTCTACTGAAAATATATCCTCGAAATCCAAGAACACCTGTTTCAGTTTATGCCTTTGCTCCTCAGTCTCATGGGCATCAGCAAGAATGATCTGTTCTTCGACCATCTGCTTGAAACCTGGAAAGACCTCTGTGTTGCAATTTCAATGGTATCTTCCATTTGGGTGGTGAGATCTCTTTTTATGGTGTTAACCTGGACAGGTGGCTCCTTGGATTTGAGGTAGTTGTTGACTCTGAATACTACCTCATCCTTCCCAATGTCACAAGATACCTCTTCCACCCCATAAGAGCATGAAGAGTACACCAAGAAATTCCCCCCATGATGGGTACAAATCTTTTCTGGAGGAATACCGTTGCTGGTATTGAAACAGTTGTTTGAATGGGTCAGATGATTTTGATACCTAAATCAATAGAATAATGTTGAGCATCAACTGCCATTCCAATAAAGGTGTCTGCACCCCAAGTGATACTTTGAGGGTCCCTGTTATCCACCAATATTCTAATGGTGTCCTGTTCTAAATCCGCTAGAGATGTCGGATGTAAATACATACATTGTTGTTGGAGATGGGAATCAAAATATATATAGGTGTCCTGATGTTTGAGGTTCTGTCCTAATTTAATTTTGATGGGAATAGTGAATTGTAGCACCAGTCCTGTGATGGCACTCTGTTCTTGCACTTGAACTTCAACTGCATTAGGCAGCAACTAAGCTGACCAGAATGCTTTTTCAGTGTTGTCAAAGCCCATGGGGTTACCCCGCAGTCGTGACCAGACATTATTACTAATTAGATCCAAATTGAATGCAAATCATTTGGGAATGTCACTGTATGAATAAAAGGTAAAAGGGAAATCTTTCACAACCCAACAATTGTATTCTATGTTTTTTTTGCCAATGGAAATGTTTTGCATACACCTGTTATGGAGGGAATGTTTGTAATCTGGGGTTTCCAGATCCACTTCCCATGTATCAATCAAATTAAATGTGGGAATTGTCTGATCTGTTGGGAGTTTCCTGAATAATCCTTCACTGATTAAGCTTTTCTCCATTATTAAGACATACTCTGGTGAGCACAGGCTCCCCTGGGACTTAGTTTTTCTTCTGACTTTGGACTAATGTCAATTTCAGGGTGTTTCTTTCCAGTGTGTAAACGCACTTAAAACTGGGAGGACGGTTGATTTTCAAGAATGGAGAAGGGTTTGCGTCACCAAGTTGTTCTCCTACAAAGATCACGGAGATGTCTGTGACCTGATTGTTCTGGAAATGAAATTCCACTTTCTCAGACCGTTGTTCGATTAAATGGCATGTGCCATTCAAGCTTACATAATTGGTACTCATTTTTAGTTTGATAGGCTGGTTTGTCCGGGTCCTGTAAGGGAGGCATGGTATCACAAGTAGACACTGACACAAGAGTTGCACATTTCAGAACCTTTATTGTTAAATTCAAGGTGGTAGGAAACACTCCTGTCTGGCCCTACAACTAAGAATGGAGTAATCTCAACCATAAAATAATAAAGAAACAGTCCTAGACAGTCTTAGTCAAACAATAAATGCCTATACTAACAAAAACCTAATGCCTGCCCTCACTCTAATACAAACTAATGTGACATGGGGATATGTATCTAAAAAAGGAAAAATCAGTGGTGAAAAGAAAATGTCAGAATAGTAATATAAATCAGTATTAATTCTAATCTATACAGCAGCAGGTTATACTTTGCCTTGTGAACACAGTTAGGTGGCTTGGTCTGCCCTCTCTGGAGGGCAGAGCAAGCCTTCTTGGCAAGCCTTCTTGTCCATTCAAGTCTGAGTCACAAGTTCACATGTTTAACTTCTCGGGTTCCCATCACCCAAGTTCAGATCCTCGTTCAAGCTTCTACACAATTTCAACAAAGGTTTCTAACCATAGTATTTGCTCGCAGTTAACTATAGGTTCCCCTCAATCGGGTGCACACCTTTTCTCTTTGGTGGGGTTCCCTTGCCCTAGCTTTCTACACATTCTACACATGGGCTTCCATCCATCGGGTTCGAGACACCTTTTGTGTTTTGATTTTGCTGTCGAAGACTTTCGAAGCTGGAAGGATTTTTGCTCTCACCTCCACATTACCACTTCAACCCACCTTTCTTTCTTTACTTCCACTTTACATATTTTCCTTCAGTTCTAATGCCTCTTGGAAAATGTACTTGCTATGTATGACTTGCTTTCATATCAATTGTTCCCAGATCAAGTCTTTCAAACCTTTCTTTCATGTGGTTACTTTCTTTGTCTTACCTCCTGCTGCTTCTGAAGCGTGAAAAGCATTTCACAGAGACTTTCGATTGGGCAATCTCACTTCACTGGACCACACTACTACATTGTATTTTGTGTTCATAGTTCTTAACAATGGATTTGCTTTCTCTGGCAGCTTATTCACGCTCGCGTAACCTTCATCCCTCAGATACTGTTGCAAGCATTTCAATTAAACACAGACCAGGCTTTCTTTGCTTCCTTCAACTCACCGGTCATGTTAAGGTGATTTTTGGCTTTCATGCCTTTGATCTAGGAGTCAAGGTTGTTACCATTGCCAATTCTGCGCCTCCTCAACTCTGCCGTTCACCCACAAGAGTGGCTGGTAACCTTGTAGCACTCGGAAGACTCTTTCTCCCTTCCAGCTGGGCTGTCATGCGCAATCCCCTGGTCCTTTCAGAAATAAAGAGGGTCTCTGGCTTCCTGCCCCTTCGGTTCAACTCCTCGGTTTGTCGCTCTCCTTCGCCTGGTTCGCCATCGCCCTGGAGTAATTGCTCCTTCTTGTGCACTTCCTTTCTCAAAGTGTGTTTCAGTGTTCCAACTTTTAACCATGTGGGGCGAGTTAATAGGTATTAGGTGTGCGTGATTAAAGTCAAGTGCCTGACACTGCCTGATCTCGTTAGAGGGACATTTCCAGTGTATTGCTCAGCTCACCAGCATGCGGTATTCTAACTCATTAGGCATAATTCATGCCTCGCCACCACCACTATGGATGGCAGAGGATGCCTTTGAGCATTGTGAGCAGACAAAATCCCCTGGGGTTGTGGAGATCCTGGGCGGAACTAGTATGGAACCCGTCCTCGAATCTCCTTTACCAAATGACCCGAAGTTCTTTAATCAGGATTCGATAACCAAAGAACATGCACAGTTTCCTTCAGGTTCTCTTGATTCGCTGGAAAGAAACTCATCACAAACACCCCATACTCAGGTAGATAACCCTACTTCTAAGATGCACTCTATGCTACTAAATACTCGCTCTCTTGTCAAGCATGCAACTTAGATTGCTGACTATATTGAGACTAGCAACCTCGATCTATGACAGAGACTTGGGATTCAAGTGCATCAGGCCCCACTCTTAATCTAGCGGTACCCACAGGATATCTATTGATCAGTAAGGATAGAGCGGAATGAAGAGGGGGGGTGTGCATGCAATATAAAAGAGTCTCGCTCGATATGGGAATCTCCTGGACTCTCTCTCGAGGGAATTGACTCGATCCATATAAAAATAGGAATGAATGCGGAATCCACCATCAATGTCATTATTATATACCACCCTCCAACCATAAAGGTAAACTTGGCTGAGTCCATTAGTAGCCTTTTACTACCACTACTGAAACCCGCTTTGCATTTCATTATTCTGGGTGATGTTAATTACTGGCTGGGCGGCGACTCCAATCAATCTGCAAAAGAGCTACACCAGTACTTTGCCGATCATGGCTTTGTACAACACATTTTAACACCTACCCATGTCTTGGGACACACACTGGATTGGTTGGCAGTCCTTAACACAACTTGCGGTAACGTATGTACAATGCTTTGTCCATGGTTTGACCATTTCTTTGTGCACTTTCTTCTCTCTGTCCCTTTCCTTGTGAAAGCAAGGAATAAGCAGATAGGCTGCATGTCACGAAACTTAAAACATCTTACTATAAGCAATATTGAACCTTTACTAGGTAAATCCCTTAATTTTTCTACAGAGATGTTGCTTCAGGCTATGTCTACCGCCCTGACTAAAAATATATCTTATATCACAGACTTGTTAGCTCCATTGAAGCAAAAAAGGCAAAAAAAGTGGGAAATAAAAGCAAACCATGTTTTTTGGATGAACTGCAAAGCCAAAAAACTGGAACTGGAAACGACCACCTTGCCCCGACCTGCTAACAATCTACAAAAGCTTAGCAAGGGTGTATAACTTTGCTATTCTCGAAGTGAAAAAGAATGTTCATAATGTTTGAATTACCAACACACAATCTGATACTAGGGAAATCTTCAAGATACTGAAAGAACAGGAGACCGTCCCTCCTCCTGCGGACCAACTACTGATTAAAGACAAAAACTGGTGTCAACTTATCCAAGACCGCCTTCAAAACAAATTGCTTAATATTAGAAAAAAAGAATGCGCTTCCACCACCTGAGCTCAATGAGCCTTTGAAATGTTTTCAATGGTCCCCCCTTTCAACTTTCACCCCATATCAGAGATAGCCTTGACAGAAATGATCAAATAGATGAAAGCAACCCACTGCTGAGGGGACGCATGTTCCTCTATAATAATTAAAACGTGCACCCCTTGTCTACTAAAAGCAGTCTGCACATTTATTAACTCCTCTCTGAAGGAGGGCAAGGTCCCTGATGACCTCAAACAATGTTCACCCCCATACTTAAGAAAGTAGGTTTACTTAGGGACAACCGCTTGAATCACCGCCCTATTTCTAATACCCCATTTTTACTTAAAATTTTGGATGGGTTCGCTTACAGACAGATAGCGGAGCACCTGGATCAGTATCCTATTTTACATTCTCATCAATCTGGGTTCAGGAAAAAAGTTGGAAAAGAGACATCACTCCTTAAGTTGAAGTCGAGACTTCTTGCTCAGGTGTACAGGGGCGCTCTCTCCCTGGTAATCTCTCTGTATCAATCTGCGGCATTCGACCTTATTGAACACTCCACTCTGATTACTAGATTAAAGGAGGTTGCCAACTTTTCGGATACAGCGTCAGTCTGGATTGCCTCTTTTTTGATGCACAGATGCAGCAGAGTCTGCTCAGACATTGCCGAAGCCTCCCCCATTCCTGTACTCTTCAGTGTCCCACAAGGGGCTAGTACATCTCCTAGTCTGTACAATTTATTCATCGCTCCCTTCTTCTTTATGCTAGAGGAGGAGGTGGTTATTTTTTCTAACTATGCGGAAGACACACAATGTGTCGTCCCCCTATCTGGCTGCCATGTGCAGGATGAACAGGAAACAAACTGAATATTCAACCTTATAGAGAAGTGGATGTTGGACAACTATCTAGCTCTAAATAGGGGTAAGACTGAATTTATAATAGTCGGTACCCCAGCCTCCCTGTGAAAACTGAACAGGCATACAGCTCTTTCAAACTAGGTGATAACATCATTAAAATCTTGGGAGTCACACTCGACCAAACTTTGTCAATGAGAGCTCACGTAACCACTGTTGTACCAGCATCCGTATATACGTCAAGCTTCTTTCACATCTTAGGCATCTTATTACAAGGCAAGCGCTGAAACCATCGCTAGAGCTATAATAGGGGCCAAGATAGATTAATGCTGCAGCCTTTTGGTGGGTATCAGCAAGTAGGATGTGCACAAGCTCCAGACAGTGCAGAATTGGACAGTAAGGAATGTGCTCGGCCTTGCTTGCCGTGACCATGTATCGGAGGCTAGGCGCTCTCTCCACTAGTCACTAATAGAGGCCAGGGTCAAATTCAGGGTGCTTGTTATTACTTTTAAATGTAGACTATGACAAATGCCACCATATCTGCAGACATATATCAATGATAATGTCAATAACAGGGCTTTGAGGTCTTGCACACAGAATTATCTTCTCCAACCCAGGTGCAGAACATCGAAAGCGAGAATGGCGCTTTCTTCCTGATAACGCCCAAACTCTGGAACCAGTTGCCAGGATCAATGAGAAGTCAAAGCTTTCTACAAGTTTTTAAGAGAGACCTGAAGACGCTAAAGACCTGAAGGCGCTGCTTTTCACCTGACAAGGGGATATGTTATCCACCTACGGTCGTTTGTAGCCTCTGCTCTTGGTAGGCTTAGCATATTCCTTACCCATTTTTATTTAATGCTTGTCAATTCCATCCTGTCTGCGCCTGAGGGTCTACAGTGTGCATTACAAATGCTGTAATGTAATTTAATGTAATTGAATGGGTGGTAATCCTTTCAGCCTTAGACCTCCTCTTCCTCGGCTCATTGTTTGTGTAGGAAAGGGGATGTAGAGGATGTCCCAAATAAAGCCTGCACTCCCATCGCCAATTTTGAAGTACCAGGAACGTTCACACCAAAATATGTGACGTATGATGAGCAAATAAACCAGCAGAGAGCTGCAGTAGGGCTGTGCCCAGTACCCATCAGAAGAGCAACACCTACTCAAGTACCAATACCCAGACAACCATGGACAGTAAGATATCCATTGAGAAAACCCTACCAACAAATGAGACGAAATGAAGATTACCTAAGTACCGTCCCGGAAGAAACCAAAAAGGCCTTAATGGAAGACGAATGGTGACGTCACAAGAACCTGGACGGACTCACAGATAGAACAAATGATGAACCAAGAATGACACAAAGAGACAAACGCCCTGAGAAAAGAGATTGTGAGCTTAAAGTGATAGAAAGCTATCAAAGCATAAGAGAGTTAAGCTGTAAGCAAAATGAATACAGTCGATCAGTTTACACCTGTACATATGCTTGGTGCCGCAAGAAAGCTAAGAAAACAGTGCAGGTTGCTCTGCTCAGTAGAAGAATAGCACGGCAAGGACCATTATACATAATCTACCTCAAAACTAAGCACATTATTATAAGTGCGATTCCACTTTGCACGAAAAGCAGAATCAACTCAGGTTACTAAAGGCCAAACAAGACAAGAGTCATATTCTAGCAAAATGAGAATAGAGAGACAGAAGATGCAGTTTCGAGGCCAACCACAGTAACATAATTGACACATAGTTGTTGAAGTGATGATTGATTTTAACCTTAATTGGAGGAAGGCCGGGTAGCTGAGGGGGCACCCTGCACCTGGCTGACCATTCTGTGTGCTGCTAAGTAAAGTGGAAATGTATTCATGGGGTTGGTGCCAACCCAATCACAATGGACCAAATAATCTAGGGTCCTATAGTTAGTAGAACCAATGGGACGTCGTACTTTTAGTGATGTCTACAGTAGTCGTTTTTGAAGGAAGGGCTTAGGTGCCCACCTGACAGTATTTGCCCAATCCCCTCACTCTCTTGCCATATACAGATATAGTGCCTATATTAAAGTTACCTTTTCCTAGCCAATAGAATTGCATGTTAAATTTTAAGTGTAACACGTCAATTCTAATGAGTTTTGAGTATAAATGTCACTGTTTGTATGAAGTTCATTGGAGTTGAAGGGAGACGGACTATCGCATCACTGCTGATTGCCATGACTCCCCGATTTTTGTACTTGTCATTAAACGGACTCCCTTTGCCAAACCATTGAGTTGGCCTTATTGATTGGTGTTGGAGTAATAAATCTGCACCCCCATACATCTCAAGGTGCAGCTATCTCGTCTTAAAGGACCAGCCGGGGGTCTCCTGACCACAGGGGGGATTTGGGAAGTTGAAACCTCCTTTTAAAAAGGATTGGATAGTGATATTGGGAAAGGGGGGATACCGTGTCTCGCCACCGGGTCTCTCCCTCACTCCCTGAGGAACCCTATCCCAGGTGATGCTCCAGCACTTGTCCATCAGCAGGGTCTGGATCCAAGGGCGATGGCCATGCTCTGGTCACCTGCGTAAGGGATCCCCGGAGTCTGGCCAGTGAAACACCCTCTGATTTTCCACAGTCCAGAGGACCTTGTTCACACAGTCGATCAGAGGTGATAACCTCTGAAGGAGATCATTTCCCAATAAACAAGGTGTGCCCTCTGGAGTCACGACTCTCACTGGATGTTTTAACCAATGATCCCCAATTTTTATTTCCAGATCTGCAGTACCTTTGATGGAAATATCATTCCAATTGAAATTTGGGAATTTTCTGTGAAGCGGTACGGCAGGAATCTGATGACTCTCTCCTTTCCTGAGTTCAGTTGGGCAAATGCCTTTTTAGAAAGGAGGGTGGTTTAGGAGCCAGTATCCACCACAGCTGTTAATTCAAACTGACCATGCACCTTGCCTGGGTCATAAAATCTGCCCTCTTTCTCCTCAAGGGGGCAAACGTTATTTGCCAGCTCGGCTGTCATTTACTTGATATTAAACTCCAATACTGTGTGCTCTTAGGTGATTTTCCATATGGGAGACCGGGAATCTGTAAGAACATTTTTATATTTTGCAATTTGCTTATTTGGGGGATCCCCTTTCTCCACAGATTCTTTGCTGTCTCCCTTTACCTGAAGACAGTTCTAAGAATATCTTTGTGGGATACCCTTTTAATTTCTAAGGTATCTAGCTCACATTTTGGGGTCTAAGAGTTTCTTTATCTGGGTCTGTCTCTGTACTTACCCTGTCAACCTCAGGGTCCTTTGGAACCCATTGTTCTTTGGGAGGGAACCCCGTTCCTGAATTAGATGTGTTCCTTACCTGAATCCTCTGAGGATTATTCTCTTTCACAAAGTGGATTCGTCTTTGACATCTCCTACTTACCCTTTACTCTTTGGGTTCTAGGTTCCCGTGGGTAGGAGATTCACTTTCAGACTGAGAGGTTTCCAGGGGTTCTGTTCTGGTGGGAAATAATGCTTCCTCTAAGGATTGGCATCTCCATTCCACCCGGGCTGCATCCTCAGGAACCTGTTGCTCGTCCGAATTTTCCTTCCGTCACCCCCACCCCTGGAACATCTGACCCGGCTGTTGGGGGATTGTGAGAAACAGGGTTAGATTGAAGGTTTGACTAAGCGAGGTCTCTGTTCATACCTTTGCTGCTCCCTAAAAGGGTAACTCTCCATTATCTTGGAGTAATTCAGGTTTTACGAGTTTCCACCATAATTCTCCATCCTGATTCTCCCTTCTCTCTGGTTCAGGGATCTATTGTCCTGAAACCGGGGAGAAAGAGGAGGATTATTCTGGAAGTTCTGATTCTGAGGGTACCTGTTGAAAAAATTCAGGTTGGGAGTAGAAGTGGTACTTCTCTCCTATGGGAAGTTTGAAGGAAAGTTTCCTGAGGTAAGTACTTGTCTGGTTTCCCCCTTGCCCCCTTGTGCCTGGGGAGTGTACACATACCCCAGGATCCTTTTTCTACCCTTATACCTAGGGCTTACACAGATGGCAGGGTCAGAGAGGTCATTGTTCTGGAATCCTGACTGACTACCATTCGATTGTGCTGGGACAGTGGGTCCCCCCTGCCTTTCATTCTGCTTGCTGGGAGGAGGAGCATTTCTAGCACCCCTGCATCTCCAGGTCCAAAGGATGTGTAGTTTTCTCCTCCACCACCTTCGCAGAAGCAGGTTTGGTAGATGTGTTTGTTGTTTTTAGGGTTGTTTTATTTTCAGTGGGCTTCTGGACCTCATATATCGTGGTTGCTTGCTCTATCACCAATCCAGGATCCTGCGCTTATGAAAATCACGCACTGAGCAATTATGTATTTGGGGAGCACATGGAAATATGTGGTCACAAACTCCCTGCTATTTGTGTTCACCCACCTGGAAGTCTGCACAAATGCACATTTTAATTCCTACACAAACTCACTAGGAGCCTGACCTTCCGACATTGCAAGTCATATGCAGCCTTACGGGCCTCCTGTGGGTTCCTATGCATGGAAACATATTTCAAAATGGCCACCTTATAGGTGGACCCTTTATAATGATCCGGGTCCTCGGGTGCTGCAAATAAACTGGAGTACTCAGGGGAGAATGTCCATTTGCGAATTCTATGCAATTTACATCATTTTTCATCTCAAATGATGACATCATTTGCTCATAAAGTTCCAAGTGCTCCAATGCAGAATACCTAGTCTTCTTATGGTATGGGCTCAGGAAGTTCTTTATGGCCTTGATTCATCTGATCGGGTCTTTAACAAAACCCTTTCTCTGCTTCACTGTCTTTCTTCTTCTCTGCACGTGAGTCATTGACCGTCTGTCTCAGAGCTGCTATTTGGACCCAATTAGCTGTCCTCTAGATGCTCCCCATCTCCGTAAGATTGGGAATACCTCCCAGATTCATAAGATCTGGACTCCTCCCATTGTGAACTCTCAGGGTCACTTTCCCTGTTGTCACTTTTAGGCACAGGATAAAACACAGTATCTTTACCCCTCCTCCCAGGTAATGTGGGGAAATCCCACCCAATCCCATGAATGTATGGAGGTTTTTAATATACCCTTCCTAGGCTGAAGCTTTGGCTTTTCTTTTCCAGTGAAGCAGGCCAGGTGGTCTCTTTGTAATCTTATTTTCTGTACCTCTAACTCCCTGATTTTCTCATCATAAGAGTGTTCACGGTCAAGAAGTACTCATGGGACTCTTTTTGGCCATTGACACACTGGTCCAGCTACCTTCCCTTCTGTGTGGTAGAGATGACTATGCATTAATGTCAGACAAGGACTGGCCTTCTGGATCAGTTTGGCTAGGCATGGGTAAGTCCAGCTGCCTCACATTTCCCTGTTCTCTATACGTAGTATGCATGAGGTCAGTTCCAATATGTATGTGGGATACCTGGCATGTGGTCTGTGATGGGAGGGGCATCACCCTTGATCCTAGGGGCCTATCCCATACCAGGTCAATGCTTGTTTACATTTCTCTATTTCCGTGTTTAAACTTTCACACTTGTTTCTCTGTGTCCTGATTTCCTGTTTCTATTCAGAGAGCTGAATGTTTAACTCTAAGGCCTGACTGGCCTCGGCACACTGCTCTGAGCCACTAACTGATCCTTTTTTTTCTGTATTTCATCTTAAAGTGCTTCATGCTCTCTCTGAGATTCCTTTTATATGTGCATATATTCACGGCACCTTCCTTTCAAGAGAACAAGCTCTTTCTCTTGAGCATCTCTACAAAGAGCTGCCTGTAATAGATCAGCTTCTGTTTGCTTGAGACACTTGACAAGCTCTATATTCTCTTCCCTAATACTGGTCATTTCCTTAGAACCTGACTGACCCTTTTCTGCATACTCTTCAAACATAATGCATCTTGGTCTTTATCAGCTGTACTTTCTGTTGATTCAGAATATTTAAATCCAGTTGCATTTTATCAAACTCCTGTTGTGAATCAATCTTTTTTATTATGAATTGACAGTTTTCACATTTGAATTCATTTATGGTCTGTTTAAAGGCCATAATGTCATCCAACAAGACCCTATTGTGACCAGTCTGGCATTGAAGGAATCTTACAGTTTCTGCACTCTCTTTACATCTGTCTTGCAGTGCAGAGAACTGCATTTTTTGCTCAACGCTCTCTTGTTGCCGTTGCTCAATGAAGCTTTCTTGTTTTAATTAAAAAATGTGGCTCTGCTGTGCTTTATCTTCTAACTATGTGAGTGCTTTCCGGGCCTGTTTCAGGACCTCAGTGTTAGGGAGATTTCTCACACAAGTGCTACATTCCCTCTACCTTAGAGCACTCCAGCTCTTTTGCTATATTTTGGGGTGTAGAGGAGGTCCCAAATACAGTCTGCACTCCAATCGTCCATTTTGAAGTACCAGGAACATTCACGCTGAAATATGTGATGTATGATGAGCAAATAAACCAGCAGAGAGCCGCAGTGGGGCTCTGTCCAGTACCCATCATAAGAACAATGGCTATTGAAGTACCGATATCAAGGAAACCATGGATAGTAAGGTACCCATGAGAAAACCATATCAACAAATGAAGCAAAATGGAGATCATCCAAGTGCAGTCCCTGAAGATACCAAGAAGGTCTTGATGGAAGACGAATGGTGACATCACGAGAACCTGAACTGACTCGCATATAGAAGAAATGACAACCAGAGAATGACGTAAAGAGACGAAACTCCATGAACAACGGGCATCGTGAACCTAAAAATGAAAGGACGATGGCAAATGTAAGAAGCTTAAGCTGTAAGCATGATGAAGATATTCGACCAGTTTACACATGTAAATATACTTGGAACTGCAAGAAAGCTAAGAAAATTGTGCGGCTTGTTATGCTTGGTAGACAGATAGTGCAGCAAGCGCCACCTATGCATATCTACATCAAAGGAAGCATGTTATATAAGTATACATCCACTTTGTCCAAGAAGCAGAATTAACCAAAGGTTACTGAAGGCAACACAAGGAAAGCTTCATATTTAGCAAAATCGAGAAGAAGCGGCAGAAATGAAACTCAGCAGAGGCAAATCGTGCCAAGAAAGCCAAGGTCGTATCAGTAGAATAGATGAACAGTAGCTACAATTAATTGAAGCTAAGAACAGATTATCCTGCTTCAGAAAGGTCAGGATAAGAAACTGAATGCAGGTGGTGGGTGAAACGAAAATCAAATACACAAATTACATGAAGAAGAGGCAAATTCACAGTGTCTGAATCACGTGGCCAGCCAAGCAAGAAGAAGTGAGACCTTCACACCTATGCATGGCAACAGGCCAAGCGAAGATATCATAACTTTTCCAGACAGGAGATGCAGTCTCGAGGCCAACCACAGTGAAATAATGGACACATGGCCACTAAAGTGATGATTGATTGTAACAATAATTGGAGGAAGTCCGGGGGAAGTAAGGGGCACCCTGCACCTGGCTGACAATTCTCCGTGCTGCTAAGCAAAGTGGAAAAGTATGAGTGGGGTTGGTGCCAACCCAATCACAGTGGACCAAGTGATCTAGGGTCCTATAGTTAGAATCAATGGGACGTCGTACTTTCAGTGACGTCTACAGTAGACATTTTGAAGTTAGGGCTTAGATGTTCCACCTGAGAGTGTTTATCCAATCCCTTTACTCTGTTACCATATACAGATATAGTACCTATATTAAAGTTACCTTTCCTGAACCAATAGAAGTGCATGCCAACTTGTACGTATTAAACGTCAATGATGACGAATTTTCAGTATAAATGTTATGGTTTTTATGAAGCTCATTGGAGTTGTGAAGAGAGAGAGAAGATCATGCATCCACTGATATTCATGAGACTCCCCGTTTTTTGTACTTGTCATTAAATGGACTCCATTTGCCAAACCGCCAAGTTGTTATTATTGATTTGGTGTTGGAGTATTAATCTGCAACCCCATCCAACCTCAAGGGAGATGCTATCTTGTCTTAAAGTGCTTCTGGGCAAACCCCGACTCTATGGGCCGGTTAGGGGTCCTGGAGTACACTTGGTAGCAAAGGATGGTTATTGATTATTGATTTGATAAGACACCCATTGACCATCGACATAAAGTAACTCTAGCTCCTCAGCAATATCACAAGTACTTTGCCATCCGGCTGAGTAGACTGTGAAGCTCCCCCGTAGACAGTGGTTACAGTAAAAAATAGAATCTGCAGACAGAGGTCTGATGGGACCTGTGTTTCCCCACATAACCCCTTCCCACTCCTACAGGCAGCTGAGCGGGCGAACGGCAGGAGAGGCATTGACGAAGGCTGTGATCCCGAGCATTCAAAGAGGAAACATGCGAACGGTGAGTGAAAAAGACTAACCGGTCTGGCAAAAAGTGCATGCCTTAGAATAAGTAAGGGAAAGGTAACGAAGGGAGGCGGGAAAACAAAATATACTCAGAAATAGAGTAGGATGTATGTATATATATATATATATATATATATATGGGGAAGGAAATAGTGACTCAAAGGGTGACTAAAGTAGCAAAAGGGGATACCTGGGAGGATACCCGAGAAGAGAGAGGATTCCCCTAATTCCTACGCTTTAATATAGCGGCTAGAAGAAACTTGCATACAGAGTCCTGAATAAAAGCGGAAGAAATAGGTCACCACGGCGATTAAAGACGCTCATGAAAGGGATGAGTATAAACTCCATGTCGGGGTAATATTAGAGGCAGAGGTCTGTGTAACCAGGTGGAGTTTGTTTAGTCTGTGAACGTCTGTCTTATGTGTTATTTGTTGTGACATCATAGGACGAAATGTTTTCCTTCGAGAAACTAGCATAAAAACTATGCAATTGGATATTTGAAATATTGTAGGATACAACCTGATGTTTATTGAGTAAAATAGAAGATATCAAATTTTGTGGAAAAACGGAAGCAGGGTATGGACTGGTGGCATGCTGAATTTGACAGGTGCTCTGAGTATCCTCCATTTTGGGATACCCAGGCCCCGCCATTGGAATCAGATGATTCCTGATAGGAAACAAGATGGCCCCCGTGGCCTCTTGCTCTCTATTGCCTGTTACCTTGTTTTCCCAAAGTCCTGGGAAGCCCTGACTCTGTCCCTTCCCCCTGACCGGCTGTTGGGTGGAAGTTCCATATATGGTGTTCTTGTGAAGTCCAGGCCAGACTGGCTGGAGCCTTCCCAATGACTGTATGTTGTGGGTACACCCAGTGGGTGGGACCTGGGTGAATGGAGTGTGTGACGAATATGCATTCTGTGTTGTGGGTGTCTAGTATCTGGTGTTTGACACAATGACTGAGACAGCCCTGCTCGAAACTGGTATGAATGCAGTGTGGAGTGTTGAATAGCTGGGTACTCGTCCCAATACACATAACTTGTTGTGAGTGTCTGGAGAGGAGTGAATGGCCTGAATGCACTATGCACCTGATTGGCTGCCTGCCTGCATAAATGCCCTTCTGACCGATTGGTTGCCTGAGTGTGACCCAGCAGAATGAATGGGAGATCAACAGTAAATCTGGGGACCTCTCATTGCTAGGAATCATGTTTAGAAGCTGAAGTCCACTACAAAGAGTAACTGGAGTAAAACTGAAGCTTAACCTTGAAGCCCTGCTTGAAGAGAAGAATTTCTGTTGCTTTCCTTCATCAATCTGAAAGCTGCTGTGTCTCCAAGGACTGACCCAGAGAGGACCTGGTAAGTCACCCTCTTCCCGAGCTACGAGGGACCATCGTGCACCAGCTGATCTTTGCCAAAGCTCCCTGGTAGACAGACCTACAACAGGCTGCCAACCGGAATCCCAAAGAGAAGCGCCCGGACTGTTGTCCGCCAATGTCGACGACCGCCGTCGACGACCGGAGCCACCGTGTTCCCGTTTGCCTAAGGACTTCATTTGATCCAAGGACGCTCTCATCTGCATCACTGCCCGCTTTAACCCGCTGGAGAAGGCCCGACCGTCGACGCGCCGAGGTGCATCCGCCGGTGGGTTTCCTGTCACCTAAAGACCACAGAGACGCCGACAACTCGACGCCCTTGCTGGGCACCAGTTCTTCATTATCTCTTTGCGGTCCAGAACTATCATCACCGAGGTGCCCCGCACGCCTCTTCCTTGCAGGATGCCAATGCTCCGTCATCAATGAGCACCGCTAGGAAAGAAGCTGCCACTTCACTGCCGCAGTTCACCCTGTTCTCTGTCGGAAGTTTGACAACCTGTGATTCCTGCCTTAAAGGGAGGGCACTCAAGAAGGACCGTCGATTCCCCGACGACAAACGCTACAATTCCAGGTACATTGGGGCTGTAGAAGCCAATAGTTGAGGATTGAATTTTTGATGTGCAAGTTCTTTCTCATTATGAGAAGACTATGGGCCTCATTACACGGTAGGCGGTAATCATGGCGCTATTAGCACCATGGTTGCCGCCGGTACCGTACCGAATCCGCCATGGTGAATGGCGGAATTACCGCCACATTCCAAGGTGTGTGGGGGCGGTAATTCCCCATTCACCATGGCACTTCCCCATTCCCATTTGAGCCGCCATAGGGCTCAATGGGAATGGGGAAGGCGGCAATTACGGTACCGCAAATTGCGGTACCGTAATTGCCTCCCAGGTCCCTTTGCGGGCCCGTTCCTTAACAGCTGGTAAAACCAGCCGTTGAGGTCTGGTCCCGCAAAGGGACCTCGTAGTAAGGCGGTAACGGTAAACCCTTTCTGCATTCCGTGTAATGAGGCCCTATGTTTTGTCAGTTGCACAAGGAAGGATGCTATGATGAACAATGGGGGAATTTCTCTGATCTTTATGGGTGAAATGTGCTCATTTGAGATCTAATTTAATATATATGCTGTGGGTTGTGGGTTGTGGGTGTTTGTGCTTTGTTTTATGTTGTCGTTTGTGGTCCTGTATGTATGGTCGTTGATTGTACTTCTTATTGGGATGTTATAATATCTGTGGTTCCTTTTTCCTTAATTGATATCTCTTACATGATGTTCTATGTGAATTTCACTATTTACCTAGTCATTGTTATTCTGTATTTACTTTGCTTTTCTGTAATTGAAAATGAAAATAAAGTGAATTAAAAACAAAAGAACTATTGTAGAGGGAAATAAGACTCGTAGAACAATATATGGACTGGGCTTGTATCTTTAGTCTACAGGTTGCCCAGGTGGGGGGATATCCACACAGAGCTGTGTTTAATGGTAGCGACCAGTATTCTGCCAATTGTTCAACCGTCTTGCTTTCCTTCCTCTCTCTACTGCTGGTTTCCTCTTTATTGATCTGTGTGACATTTTGAAAGATTAGTTGATGCACTTTAATGAGATCTGATAATATTTGTGGTACCACTGTAGAACTGTATATATTTACCATTGTTGATTTTCTGAGCACAGAGTGAGTTATTGTGATAGTGTACATAACCTTGAATATTAATTATATAAAGACTGTGTATTAATCGATAGAGTGTGCGGACATTCCTTTGTGGGTGCTTGGGGACTACGCTGTACTTATGAACCAGCCTGCATCACCTCCTGAGAATCTAGGCCTTGATTGCTCGACCACCTACCAATAATAGAGAATCTTGGCTGGGGTCCTCTGTGCCTCTCCTCTACCATATAGAGAGCGGAAGTGCAGACACTCCCCTCCACTCTTTACAGTCCTACAGAAACATGTCGACATATTTGCACGCCACATACACGGGTAAACAGTTAGACAAATTCCCAGCTAGTCTGGAGTTGAGGAAAATGTACCAACAGGATAAGGAGGAGGAGCCTCCAGTAGATTGGATACTTAATATATGCACAGAGGGGGGTGGAACGCCCTCAGCGCCACCTGCCCCACCTGAAACAAAAATTGAAGATAATAAGGACGAAGGGTTATATCCGCTAAGATAACTTAAAGCAGCCACAGGGTATAGCAACCCGGCATATGAATCACCTATGCAAAGTAGTGACGAAAATCTAGACAAAGATAAAGATAGAGATATCACCTGCAAAGTCCTGAGGGACAAGGAGAGATGCGAGAATGAGAGAAAAGGCACAAGCACAAGCACAAGCAAGTACATCTCTCGACACGAAGAGAGAAGGCAAAAGATGGAAAGGAAATGAGGATAGAACTGATGAGATAGCATTCACACGAAACGAATGGATGGGAGGTCAGATTTTATTGAAACTCGATGGTAAAGGCATAGATGACGTGAAACAATAAGAGAAGGTAGATGACTTACAGAGAAAAGAGAAGGACAAAGAAAAAGGATTGAGAGACGAAAGAATAAGGAAAAAAGATAGGCAGAGACGAGAACAGTTATATTGCGAAGAGCAAGAAAGGCAACGCGATCGTAAGCAGAGAACAGCCAATGATCAAGACAGACAGGAGCAACGAAGGATATAAGAAGAACAAAGGATACGGGAGAAAAGAACAAAGAGACGAAGGGATGAGGAAATCCGATGGGCAAATGAACGTAGAGATGCAAAGAAAGAGGAAGAAGATAGGGTCAGAGAGGAAGCAAGGAAGTGCAGAGAATTTGATGACTATGTAGAACATAAGTGAAGGCAAAGAGCATGCGATCTTGAATATCTGGAAAGGGAAGTTAAAAAACCTGAGCCAGTAGTAGACTGGGAGGATATAGAAGAATTATTTCCTAAGTACGATTCAGTACCAGGTACATCTAGGGCAAATATCGAGGATGACTTCGACACCAGAAGCATCAGTGAGACAATCGATAGAATATATGATGAAATGGGGCTAGAACAAGTACCCCAAGGCGAGGGGGAAGATGAGCGCTTGGAGAGCACTCAGCTTTACGATACTGAGGATGTCTCCCGAAGTAGTGGAAATAGAGGGTTGTCCCTAGATAGGTTGGAAATAAGTAGGAGCAAAGAGGATGCAAGAAGTTGCACGAGTGGGGCCCAGACAATGTCTGACACCGAAAGAGAGGAGCATGAAGAAAAGGAGGAAGAGAGGAGACGCGAAAAACTATTCTCAGGAGGGAAGGGGATAAAATGGTTAGATTCTACTGGGTCTGCACCAAGGGCATCAGAATCAGCCACACAGTCAGACCGACACAAAGAAGTATCTCACGGTCAGAGTGGGGTGTCTCCACCACCCTATGTGAGCTGGCTAAGGACATTGCCAGGTAGGCAGCGATGTGGGAATATTAATCCTGCAATAGATAGGAGAACAATGAGAGAAGAGAGAGAGGGATATGCGCCCCAATTTCCATTGCTCGAGAAAGGTGGAACGAGACCACAGTATATTCCATGGCCACACATTGATCGGGAAAACCTGAAAAATAAGCTTCCAATGTTGACATCGGGAGCCAGAAAATGGATACACGAGCTAGAAGAAATGACGGGAGGGAACACGTTAGCTATAGGGGATATCAAAGGTCTCTTAATCGCCATATTTGGTGATCGAGCAGACGATGTGTGGACATGGGCAGGTTACCCTGGTGTGACCACAGTTAATACCGCGCATGACGGAGCTCCATTTAACAATTGCAGAGCTGCGGTATGGAAAGCATTACGATTGCTATATCCGGATACTTCCGACATGGAAGCTATAATGACAAGTAAACTGAAGGAGTCAGAGAACCCTTGATTTACATCCAGAACTTCCAAGATGCGTGGGTACTCGAGAATCGGGAATCTTGGGGGAAATCTATACCCGTGTTCTACCATATATTATGCCAAGGATTGCAGAGCCGGTACAGAAACAGCTCAAGAAATTGGTAGGAATCGAGGCCAAACCGCGTTCTGAGATACAGTTGACCATTGCACACTATTGCAGGCTGCTGCAAGAAAAGAATCACAAAAAAGAAGCTGCACGAAAGGGTGAAGAGGCAAAATTGTACAGAAGAAATTGTTGAAATATGCCCTTGAAGGGGCAATGATAACTAGCACAGAAGGATCAAGCATGCAGTAGACAAATAATCCACAGCAGAATAATTAGGGCAATACTGGGTTTTTCCCCAGGGGAAGAGGATTTAGAAGAAGAGAATGGCAGAGTAACCAGGGAGGTTTTCAGAGTAATCAAGGAGGCTTTCAAAACATGCAAAATGGCAATCAAGAAATGTCAAATGGGCAAATTATCAGACCACCGCCAGTATGTTGGTTGTGTGGGATGACAGGGCATCCAGCACGCACATGCAGAAGTCAAGGCATGATGCAAAGCGACCCAGGAATAAGAACAGGTATGATGAATCCATCTGTGTTTTTATAGCAGGGAAGAAATGGTGTTGCACAGAATCACACGGTGCAACAACAAACGCCAGGAGTACAGCAAAGCTCGCAACCTCAGAATTTGATGAGTTTCCCACAAGGACAGTCTCAACAGTCACCAATGCAACTGTCACAGACAGTAAGTACAGGACATGCTACGAGCCCTTGAATGAGGAGTAACACTGGTGATGGGGAAGTCCATCCGCACAAGGTGGGACAAAATTATATATTGTCTAGGACAGCTCACTGGGAACCCTGATGTGGTCTATCCTATCACTGACACCAGACCCTCACCAGGAACCAAGGGTGGATGTCGTTATAGGGGATAAATAATATTCCTTCTTAGTTGACACGGGTGCAACACGTTCGTGCATACGTGAAGGAAAGTTTTCTTTTTCCGGCGATGCTATAAATACTCAGAGTTTCACAGGAGCTACAAGTTGTGTTCCTTTTACAGACACACTTCCAGTCTCTATAGGAGAATGTCATATGAATGTACCTCTATTATATTCGCGACAAACCCCAGTAAACATCTTGGGACGAGATGTAATAATGAAGTTAGACATGATAATCTCATTCACGGAGGAGGGCATAGTATGTTCAACTCCAGGAATGCACTATTTGAATGTATGCAAAATTATTAGAGCATATGCAGGACACACAGCTATGAGGGCTGTGCCTTTGGAGCCCGAAATATTCACCTATGGAATACATGTGCTATTGGCAGGGGTGCCAGGCCTTGCTGAGAAAACCATGAGAACCCCAGATGAATTTCTATTTAGGCCAAGAATACCTATGCACGAGGAAAAGGGACAAGTATTTCCCTTGGTGATACACACAGTTGCAATACGAGGGAAAATGGCTTTCATTGATGGTTGTGATGATGTAGGCCGACAATGGTGCACCGTAATCGCCATTGAAGAAGGGTACAGATTGACTGACATCTCTGATGACGATCTGTTTGACGAGCAAACAGATGGAGCAGAAGCAGCAGTTGAGGTGAACCTCACCTTTTGGGTGAAAATGATCAAAAGAGAAGTGCCTCAGAGAATGATGTTGGCACAGAAGCGTCCTGAATATTTCGAGGATGACATGGCCAGGTGCCTGTCTCAGTTTGAACCACAGGCCCCTATGACGTAGGCTTATTGAAAGGAGTCACGGCACCAGTTTTAGGGATTCATTTTAACTGTTTTCACACACAAATGGCAGCGTTATGACGGCAGTGCTCACACAAAGAACCACATTGGGTTACAAGCCCCTGGACTATTATAGTGGAAATTTAGACCTAGTGATGAGAGGTCATTTCCCGTGCGAACAAAGTTTATCTGCTGCAGCATTCGCCATCGAGAAGGCTACAACCATTGTAATGGGATGCTCAATGACATTGTACGTCGAGCACTCGCTATTTTCTATTCTAGAGAAACCGAAGGGCACACTGACATCACAGAGAGCTTCTGCTTATGAAGTGATCATATGCAATCCATCGATTAAAATAGTCAGATGCAAAATAGTGAACCCAGCTATGTTCATAGCAGAACCAGTCACTGAAGGATAGCCAATACATGACTGTACACATTATGAAGAATTCTATGATGAAATTCCCAGAGTATAAGAAAAAGCATTGGCAGAAGGAGAAATTGTCTTTGTTGATGGTTCCTCGAGAATCGATCAAACCGATGGACAAAGATATACAGGCGCTGCTGTAATGAAACACACAGCAACTGGATAATTTTGAGTGCTTCTTAGTGCACGATTACCATCTCATTATTCGGCACAGGCTGCAGAATTATTAGCGTTGATACTCGCGATTGAGAATCACGCAGACCAGGAAGTAACGGTGTACAGTGACTCTGCCTATGTGACGTCCACAGTACAAGCAGGCTTAGCGCACTGGAAAATGAGGGGCTACCTCCGAGCGGATAGCAAGCCAGTACAGCACACAGCCCTATTGGACAGGCTGATTAAGGCACTACAGCTCCCAGTGGGCATAGCGGTTGCAAAATGTGCCGCCCACACGAAAGCAACAGATTTTAGCTCACGTGGAAATCATGCAGCAGACACAGAAGCCAAGTGTATGGCATCCAAGAGCGAGACGATCATGGATGTGGATGTCACCAATGTAAATGAAAATATGATTGTCGCACGGAGTGAACCTGAGAGCTACAATGATATGGGACAAACACAGTTAATGGAACTCCAAGGGGAGGCACCACAGGAGGAGAAAAACCTCTGGAAGTGGCAAGGGTGTTCTTTAAAGCCCTCTGAAAGCTTGTGGCGACAAGACAGCACTGGTAAACCAGTAATGCCTATAGCCCTGTTAAAAATAGCACTGGAGCAGTTACACTATCCAGCACACATGACAAAAGAGAATCTAGAGGCAACACTCACTGAAGACTGGTTCATGCCAAATTTAGCAGAGCACCTTGCATTTTTTATGGTGAACTGTATAATTTGCCAACAGTTCACGGCTGGGCATACACTAAGAATAATTAGAGGAGTCATCACAAGGCCCAATGGACCTTTTCAGCACTTGCATGTCGATTACATCGATATGATTCAAGTATGTAATGGGTACAGGTATTTAATTGTTGTGGTGTGTCCATTCTCTAGATGGATAGAAGCAGGTCCATGTACACAACCAGACTCTACCGGTGTGGCCAAATTTCTAGTGAGAGAGGTATTCCCAGGTGGGGAGTACGTGAAGTCATGAGTTCAGATAAGGGGACTCACTTTGTAAATGAAGTTTTCGAACAGATTAGCTTGTTGCTTGGTATAAAGCACACATTCTCGTCGGCGTACCACCCGAAAGGTAATGGAATATGTGAGAAGCTCAACGGCTTATTAAAGGAGAGGATAGCCAAGTTGAAGCTTACTCTAAGAAAGGGAGGGTTACACTGCCTTCCTTTGGCACTGTAGGCTCTCAGAAACCAACCCGGTTCTGACCATCATCTTATGCCACACGAAATAGCTACAGGAAGAAGAATGCGCACTCCCCTAAGACCCCGAGACAGAGCTAGATGTGATGCCCAGCCAAAAAGAGAAATCTTAGGGTTTGAAATGCAAAGTTACTTGAATTGCATGACATCTTGTCTTCCTGTAATTTCAGGCCAGCTGCAGCGACAACGAAAAGGGTGAACGGCAGCATGGAACACAGATGGAGATACTACTGCAGACCCAGCTCAAGGATTACGTGTACCATGAATCTTCCCTGGAGACACCGTCTTGGTGAAGAACCACATAAGGAAAAAGTGGGACGAGCTAAGGTTTAATGGTCCGTTTACAGTGGAAGATTGCACTCCCTCTGCAGTGAAGCTGGAAGGAAGAAGAGCTTGGATCTTTTTGGCTGACATCAAACCATACATCGGAGAAGGCCCCCTGCCTGCACCCCACCGCGAAGAGATTACAGAGGACGGAAAAGAACCACAGCACATGCAGACGAGATCCATGATGAGGAAGAAGAACGCATGACCAACAGCAAATAAATAACTAGGAATTTTGTGCAAAAGTTGTGGCTTCATTTTGGACATTTCTCTGAAAAAGAAAAAAGGGGATAAGGACATAAAAAACAGACACTCTGTGCATCCTAGTTGCAGGGTGAAGAAGGAAAATGCATGTGTAAGCCTCAACATAGTCTGTTGACTTTGGACTGAGGCACACTGAAGCCTTGATTAGAAAAGAATATGCCCAATTTTGATCGAGGACACATACATTGGAAGAAAACACAGTATCCAGATTCTTTCCACACAGAGATTTTTTTCAGAATCACTTATGGTGTCCCACAGTAGCGACATCACCAAAGATGTGTTAACATAATTCGATCTAGTGCTAAAATCGTACAAGTCACTGTTGTGGGAGCTCACCAGTATCACTGACTTTCTTCAAGATCCTGAAAACAAAAAGACTGTAAGGAGGCTGCTTACTGTAAGTGCCGAGCAGTTGCTCCTGCTTCCGGAATACAGCGAGAAAAAACCAAATGTACCAAGCGGAGGAAAAAGCGAATAGGCTTATCAATTAACTAATTGAAGTCTGTCCAGATCTTGTCAGAAGAACTTCAGACGTATTGACATTTCTTCAAGATCCAGCAAATACAGAATGTTTAAGTATAATCCTAAATGGTATTATTATTCAAGTTGCTCTTCACGCACACCGAAACTGCAGAAACTGTTCACACTGAGTTAGGGCCAAACAGTCCCAAACTCCAACAAAGGTAGGACAAATATCCATGTCGCCAGAAGACAGCAGGTTGGCGAGCAACGTTTTCTTTTGCCCAATCGAGGATTTCCCAGAATTTGTGGGGAGACCTGTCAGTGTTGACGTCCTCACATTCATCAGAGACCCAGCTAATTCTATGCAGATGAGCATGCTCTTGCATGGTATTGTGATGCAAATCGAACTTTCTATCCATCAGCAGAACTATCTGAGGAGATTTTAAACTTTCCACCGATGGACAGATCGAGAGAGTAGTGCAAGAGATTGCACTTTTATTACACTGACAAGGACACAGCATGTCTTCGGGAATTAAGAAAATCAGAGGCACAGATTGGAAACTCGTTTATTTTGAACATGCACAGTAAAGAGACTTGCTGAATTATTGCTTGATTTTGATGCTTCCAATAGCCCAGCAAGAGAACTGTATCCAGAAATAATAGACAATCCATTGTTCAGACAAAGGGGGACAATAGTTTTAGTACCTACAACTCACAAACAGAACCAGCAGAATCCAGAGAAAATATTGTTTAAAAGTGTATTAAAAGTTAACATCTTTCAACGGATGATTGAGATGGGGATCTAGAGAAGCAATCTCGTCCTCCCTCAGGGGGAGAAACGTCAGTATTTTTCTGGAAGTAAATGCTGTAGATTGACTTACATGGGTATTATGTATTTATGCATTATATTCATCATTGTTTTACTGTCACTGACGATTAGAACTGCATTTTTTATTGGTGCACAAAGTGTCCCAATTCCAGTGCACCCACCTATTGATACACACATGAAGCCTACAAAGGCACCCAGAACTTACATAGTAATTCCAGTCCTTAGGAGGTCTGATGGTGGAGTGAATGAACTTGAGATGGATGTGAGCAGCAATGACACACACACATTTATGGTAAAAAGCAAATTGAAAAGCCGGAGACAGGGTCGGCAGAGTGTGAATGTAAAAAGGTTACTGACAACCACACGCATGTAAACATTGAATGCCAGGCCTACTGTCAATAACTGCAGAACCACAATCCGAAGCATGGGAGAAGAGACTGCCTACTATGAGAGGTTCCACTGCAACTGAGGTGAAAAGACAAATGGAAAAAGCTGAACTCCTGAAGAGACAAGAGTGGGAGAAGAAACCAACAGAAATGACATTAATGAACACCCTTGATACAACACTGATGTAGACAAAGATAATTTCAAAGAAAATCTCACGAACACAGCTGATAGCAGAATCCATATGCCCGTCATTAGCCAGAGCCAGGAAGAGGCAAGAAGAAATAGAAAGAATTGCCAGACTTTACTCCACTAAACTGCCACAGATGAAGATACCTACATCATGGATCAGGGTACCTGAGAATCCTCCAGCAAGAAGAAGCCATACGGATGCATTCAGGGATGTAGTTATAGCAAATTACATGAAAAACCTGAGAATCAAAAGAAGCATACAAGGAGATGACAGTGAACTAAACAATTACTTGGACAGCACAGCACATTTTGGAAACAACATCTGGTAGCAACACATGAAAGAAGTTGGAAGACAAAGTTCAGAGGGGGAATGCTTTGTTTGTGCACTATTACCATACAGCCTGGGGAAGTCAAAGACCTTCATAGCTGTGGAAATTGATGTCCACACAGCTCACTGTCTTTGACACGTAGCAATGTGCAAGAGCAGAGGCCTGTTCATGGGTAGTGATGCCTCACTGAAATGGGCAACTGAAGGAACCAATCCAAACGAAGACAATTTTGTCCAGGACATAAAGACAAGAAACAATGGAAACCACAAAACATATTGTGATCAGATATGAGAAGCCTGGAGTCAAAGGAGTAGAAATCAGGAGAGAAGCAAACCAGAAGCTAAATGTCCAAGGGAAAACTCCAGAAGAGGCTCAAAGTTGGAAAATCAGAGGCCAAATGCAGATTTGGGGAACAGTGCTTTCACCAGACGAATGGGAGAAAGGGGTAGTGATTTGCAGGGCATGGGTGGTTCTTGGAGCCTGCAAGGAACCAATTGAAATCACACAAAGGATATGCGAGCCATTGTGGCCCAAGCTTGCAAAACTGCTGACATGGGTCGAAGATAGAGGAGTACCCCTGCAGATAGTACCACTGGAGAGCTCAAAATTGTGCTTCAGGAATAATAGCAAAAGAAAGATGGGAGAAAATCAGAACTCTGGACACATTTTTGATGCTCCAGGAATGATGCATGGAACTGCAGTAATTATGGAGGTATATCCACAATAGTGAATGTCCACATTCCAGTGTTGGTGATCCCGAAAAGTGACCTGAACATTGACACTTTCCCAAAAGCAGATGCTCACCTGAGGAAGAAGAGATCTGTGGAACTACTGACTCGAATGAAAAGAGAGAATTACTTGTCTGCCAAATCAGAAGAGGCTTTTCACGCAATCCCAAATGAACACAGGCTGTTCAGCCTCACCTCATCAGTGTTCACGACAATCTTCCTGCCAAGATTTCAAGTTGGAGAAAATACTAAATTGTTGCAGATAACTAGATGGGAGTTACTGCAGACCATCAACACAAACATAAAGGGATTCAACGCTATCAAAGAGGAGCTAAGAGCAGTCCGACTGATGACTTTGCAGAACAGATATATACTTGACATGATCACAGGAGGTGTTTGTGCAAAAATTGAAGAATCATGTTGTACATTTATACCATCTCACGGTGAAGAAAATGGAACTCTAACGGAGGCCATAGGTATGCTGACAAAACTACAGAATCAGATGATTGATGAAACTGACAAAGTTAATGATGACAGCTGGTTTGGATCACTATTCTCATGGGTTCCAGAATGGATGGCAGATGCATTAAAGTTCCTAGAAGCCCTGATAGTGATGACATTGCTAGGATTCTGTGTTATCAAGATAATGATATCTCAATGCCAGAAAACTGTGAAAAAAGCCATAGGGATGAAGATCATGATTGATGTTGAGCCAGGATGGAAGCCCAAAGACCTTACTGATGAAGAAATAAGAGACTTTGTGAAGGCCAGCATTCATGCACCAGAAGGAACACAGTTTGTATATCCAGAGAAGCAAAGAAATTATGTGGGCAGATGGGTATACTGCAGCCCAAATGGACAGTGTCAACTGATGACGTGGAACAAGGATGAACACGTGAGAAGAACAGGAAGCTTAAAAGGAGTAATAAAGATATGGACCCAAAGAGACATTTCTTCAGACCATCAGGCATATACCCAGAAGATGAAGAAAGAAGGGACCCAGATGATGAAGTGAAGGTCAATACAGAGGAACCAAAGAAGATGGATCCATAGAAAGAGGTGAAAGTGGTCAATGAATCACTGAGAGGGGGGAGTGTAGAGGAGGTCCCAAATACAGCCCGCACTCCAAACGTCCATTTTGAAGTACCAGGAACGTTCACGCTGAAATAAGTGACATATGATAAGCAAATAAACCAGCAGAGAGCCGCAGTGGGGCTCTGTCCAGTACCCATCAGAAGGACAATGCCTATTGAAGTACCAATACCAAGGAAACCATGGACAGTAAGGTACCCATTGAGAAAACCATATCAACAAATGAAGCGAAATGGAGATCATCTAAGTGCAGTCCCTGAAGAAACCAAAAAGGTCTTGATGAAAGACGAATGGTGACATCATGAGAACCCGGACAGGCTCGCATATAGAAGAAATGACAACCAGAGAATGACATAAAGAGACGAAACGCCATGAACAAGGGGCATCGTGAACCTAAAAGTAACAGGACGATGTCAAATGTAAGAAACTTAAGCTGTAAGCATGATGAAGATATTCGACCAGTTTACGCATGTACATATGCTTGGAACCGCAAGAAAGCTAAGAAACTCATGCGGCTTGCTATGCTTAGTAGAAAGACAGTGCGGCAAGCACCACCTATACATATCTACCTCAAAGGAAGCACGTTATATAAGTACACATCCACTTTGCACAAGAAGCGGAATTAACCAAAGGTTACTAAAGGCAACACGCGGAAAGCTTCATATTTAGCAAAATCGAGAAGAAGCGGCAGAAACGAAACTCAGCAGAGGCATATCGTGCCAAGAAATCCAAGGTCGTATCATCAGAATAGACGAACAGTGGCTACAATTAATTGAAGCTAAGAATAGAATATCCTGCTTCAGAAAGGTCAAGATAAGAAACTGAAGGCAGGTGGTGGGTGAAACGAAAATCAAATATACGAATTACATGAAGAAGAGGCAAATTCACGGTGTCTGAATCATGTGACCAGCTAAGCAAGAAGAAGTAAGACCTTCACACCTAAGCATGGCAGCAGACCAGGTGAAGATATCAGAACTTTTCCAGACAGGAGATGCAGTCTCGAGGCCAACCACAGTTAAATAATTGACACATGGCCACTAAAGTGATGGTTGATTGTAACAATAATTGGAGGAAGGTCGGGGGAGCTAAGGGGTACCCTGCACCTAGCCGACCATTCTGCGTGCTGCAGGGGAAAGTGGAAAAGTATGAGTGGGGTTGGTGCCAACCCAATCACAGTGGACCAAGTAATCTAGGGTCCTATATTTAGTAGAACCAATGGGATGTCATATTTCAGTGATGTCTACAGTAGCCACTTTGAAGGTAGGGCTTAGATGTTCTATCTGACAGTGTTTATCCAATCCCTTTACTCCGTTACCATATACAGATATAGTACTTATATTAAAGTTACCTTTCCTGAACCAATAGAAGTGCATGCCAACTTTTAAGCGTACAACATCAATGATGATGAATTTTCAGTATAAATGTTATGGTTTTTATGAAGTTCATTGGAGTTGTGAAGAGAGAGAGAAGATCACACCTCTGCTGATATTCATGAGACTCCCCGTTTTTTCTACTTGTCATTAAACAGACTCCCTTTGCCAAACCGTCGAGTTGTCATTATTGATTTGGTGTTGGAGTATTAATCTGCACCCCCATCCATCTCAGGGGTGCTGCTATCTTGTCTTAAAGTGCTTCTGGACAAACCCTGACTCTATGGGCCGGTTGGGAGTCCTGGAGCACAGGGGCTTCGAACTTTTCATTTTCAATGTGTTTTACTTTTGTGTTCTTTGGTTATTGAGTTTTAAAAGAACTCCATAGGTATCATCTTTTTCTGTGTGTCACACAGCACCTTCAGCGCAGTGGCACAGGGGTGTCTTTTAGAGATTGCTGGTTGTATTTAACTGAAACCTTTTGCCCTGCCTATGAATGTATTTGGGCTGTCTAACCTTGTCTTTTTATCCCTTTTTTAAGTATCTGAAGTGCCATTTTGCTCCCACTTCACAGGAGCTAAACTTGTTCATTTACTTACCGGTTGGGTTTTGTGGTGTATTAGTGTGTGATATTGAGCTGCTTATGTTAGTGTAGTGGTTTCTAACTGAGTAAATAAATGTATATTCTTTTACCAAGAAATCTTGAGTAATTGTTTACTTGAATCACTGTACTAGTTGGTCCTTTGTGTAACTAGTTCTACTGCTCACTTAAACTCTTGAGATAGGTCTGGCTGCTCAGCCATCGCTACCACTTTACTGTGTAGTACAGGCTTGTACCAAAGGTGAAATTGTGCTTACACTTGTACCCCTAATTACCTGTAGTTTTCCCAAAGAGTACTGCAGGCGATTCTGCCTAACACTCAGTCTGATTCACCATGCACTCCTCTTTATTTTGCAGTCACTCTGCAACTAATTGCAAATGAAAATATAAATTAACTGTGAGTTGGGCCATGTGAATCTGTTCCTCCTGAATATTTTGGTTCATGTAGAATTATGTCAAAGCTAGATGTAAAATACCATTATTCTGCGAAATATCTTTTCATGGTGATGTGATTTCTTGTACCAGTTTAGTTTGCCAGCTCCCAGGTTCACTTTCTGTCCATTCACCACAAATAAATAACTTAGCTAGGAGACGCTTCCTGGCATCTCTAACCTCTACAACAGTCATTTTAAGAATGGCTTTTTGTACCCTTCTACACTTTCTATGCATAGGTGCAAAAACATACCCTATTCCTGCTAGATTTCCACAATCAATACCAAATCGAATGTCAACTCAAATCATATTACTTTTGCATTGGTACTTGCAAAATCTTATTTCTCTATATACTTCCCTGAATCTGAGGGCACAAGACACAGTGGTACTTTAGCAAAGCGCAAACAAAGTTCTATCCACCTTACTTCAGTTACACCAGAATGAATGGCATGCCACCAATGCACTCGTCATGAGTCAAAAATAGCATGCTAGATCCTTGCAAACAAGTCCCCCAATTTGTTATGCTAAATTGAGAGACGACCGTTAACATTAGGAGTCCCCCCAATTAAGGTCCCTCACATTAAATTATTTATCTAGTTCGAACTAGCCCCATCAATGATTAATATAGATCATGTAGATCCCTTCCCCTGTGCCAAACATATCCAAAAACCAGGTCAGTGCACAGAAAGAATATATATTTATTTAAATTATAGGTTCAATGAATATTTGCACCAAATGATCACACATGCCTCTATCTCTATGGCACAAAACACATTTCAATACAAAGATTTACTTTTGGGGATGCTATTTATTTATTTATTTATTGTTTGTTTTATTTATACTGCACTTATACACTGGTGGAGTGCTTCAAAGCGCTTCCAGGCGGTAAGAGAACAAGGGAATACAGTGATCATTTTTAGGCCTTGAAGTTTCCGAATGATCTGACAGAAAAACTAGCATACTATGCCTTACGGCTGTTACTTTTAAATTTAAATTTCATCCATGGAACAGAGGCTAAATAATGAGAACCGCCCTCTTGCCCTATGAACCCCTTTTATGTCAAAGTTAAACAATACCTTGGAACATTACTAAACCATGAGCATTAGCATTCCTTGATAGGTTTAGATTTAAATCAAATGCACATTTTCTGTTTTCAAAACAATTTCACATGCAGCACTTTGTATGTTTAATTTCCCTGCACACTTGAAAATGCTAGCAGATTTGACATCCCACAGACCGTTGAGAATACATTCGATCGATATAACCCTCCTTCTTACTTCACCCCAAACCAATACAAAATCATTCTGCGATCAGGGTCACTTTCTCACTCTCAGGAAAGAGTGTGCAATTTTCAATTGAGAATTACACTTGGTTTCACTTGGCCAAGCACTTCTCTACCAAGCACCAAAAACCCAGGCTTCAGTTACATTCACCCCTCTGTCCCCCTCTGCTTTAAGTCCAGGTCTGGGGAGTGGTAACAGTTAGGAATTTTATTTTTTGTCAAGGGCACCCCTTTCCTTTAGAGAAGTCTGTGGTTGACAGGAAAAATAGGTGTAACCAATTACATTCACAGAGTAGTTTCTAAAGTACACTTGGAATGAAAAGTGCTAATTTCGAAGGTTAACAAAATCCTCTCATGGTGTTTGGATACAGGGTAATTAAATAAATTATCATTATCCAAAATATACTTAGGATCTACTTCTATAACCTCACCCATTAACTAAGGTGAAGGTATTAAATCAACAAATCCACACTTTGTTTTGTTGGACAAGCTACTTACATTGGCATCTCTGTTTTTGGTGCTCAGGAAAGTCAGCAGGGCTCCTTTTACAGGAACATCAGAATCCATCATCAGCCAGGGATATTTTCCAGGCTCAGTCACTCTATTAAGCCTCCGCCCCCTCTCCTTTTGTGGGCCCCAGCCCGCTTCAGTATTTCACAATTGCTGTCTCCCAGGCAGACTTAACCCTGCAGCAATATTTTGGTTCTTACACCCAGATGACATTCAGGCAGCTGTGCTGGCAAGGTTACATTCTGCCATCTTCTTTCAGTATTTCACCCAGACAATTTTCAGGTAAGTCTGTCCTTCTCTGGCTTGTGCAGCCTCTTTTTAACCTCTAAGCCACACCACAGAAATATTAAAATCTAGAGGTGTTAACTTAGTAGCCCTGAATTGTCATTGGACCCCTTATGGTCCATTCCTCCCCAAGGTCCATCCCCTCTCTGCTGATAGGCTCTTGGAATTCTGAAACTAAATTCCTGGGAAGAATGAATACACCAACCAGAGTTACCAATTAGACTTTACATTTCTCGCCTAAAAATTCACTACATGACAAAACTTTGCATTTGACAAATAGAAATTACAACCTAAATATATTCCAATTCGGCTAATCATGGCGGATTTATCAAGATGACTCCCATGCTGGCAAGATGTTGCAGGTAGTAACAACAATTTTTAACAGTTTATACAAAAATTATATTAGTTATTAATGTGATATTTTATACTCAGATATCTAATTTAATAAGCCAGTGGCTCCCTAACTTTCAGCTTCATAACATTTTTAGGGAAGCTAGAAACACATTTTTTCAATTGTTAAAGAGTTTCCTAAAAATCAAATTTTAATATAAATGACATCACCATAAGGGACTCGTAATAAGCTTTAAAATTATGCCGGAATGGCTTTGGTGTGACTTATCGTTGCTGAGGAAATTAACAACTACTGTAGTCCATTCAAACTAGTGGAAATGTTAAAACATGGAAATCCTAACTTTCATTTCACAAGATAGGTTTCAGTTCTCTTGAAATATATTCCCCAGACTCTGTGGCCTCATTGTTAGTTTCAGCCTGGAGTAATCCCATCCGCCTTTGTTCTCTGAAGGCTAATATTACCTTTTCAATCTGTTGCATTTATTTTTCATGTGAAGCCTTTTATTATTTTAAATAAATTCCATCTCGCCATCACTGTTCAAGGCCCATCTCATAATCTGTTCATTTTGACAAGGGAACATTTTTCTCCATGTCTTTATTTCCAGCTGTGAAATACACACACTTTTCGACATTTTAGTGTCAGTGTTTTCAAAGCCCTGCTTTCCATGTAGAATCATCCTTCAATATTTCTGGGCTTGGTCAATGAAATGCAAGGCCCTTTTTGAATCAGTGTATTTTTATTGATTTACACACAGCATTTTTAATGTCGCAGCTGCAAATGACAGGCTGCCTTTTTGTCTGTCAGCTTACAATGTGCCTTTTTCATGTCTGACCTACATGGCCTTTCTGTTCATGTAATACTGGGTGTCATTAAACCCCACAGCCATAAATGTGGATTTGGGGATTTGGCTGGGTTGGTCCAGAGTCAGGAGGGTATGGAGGTCACTTGCTAGAACATGGGCAATAATGAGGTTGAGAGTCATCTGACAATCTCTTGAGGCCATTACCATCACTGCTGGATGGTGCTTCACTAGCTGAATCAGTGGCACATTATGTGGGCTCCTTGAACACATCATTATGCCACCGCCAACAGTATTTTCACATCAAGGATTTGCCCAAGACACTTTTACTTGGCTTACCCCAATGAACTGTCTTCTGGTAAAGGTTAAATATTACACTGCCTGTCTCACCATGACAGTCACATCCTGTGCAAGCTGGTGTATTCCCACACCCATGTCCAGATGGGTGGTCATGTCATTGGTGAGCATGTCTTCTGACTTGACTGAATCCTCTTGAGGAAACCCTGAGCCTGCCTTGCCCCTGCCACAACTGTGCAACAACTGGCCTTTTCACTGCCATTGTCAGTCTCAGCACCAGGGGCCCATGATTTGGACATCCTATTCTGCACAGTGCTGCCTGTGCTAACCACTCTGCCTCCATGAAGAAGCACACATAGGGTCATGAGCAGAGTCTGCCCTTGTTGCAGACCTTTTGCTTCATCTGCAATTCCTGTCATATCTGTGATGCCACAAAATTCATTGCTTCCCAATCAACCAAATGGCCCCTCTTGGCCCTAACAAATCGGTGCTGTTCATTGGGCCAGATTTTCCTGGGTCTGGGCACAAATGTCTCCATGGAAATTTGTTTTGCACCCTTCAAGTTGAAGTGGGAGAATGGGAGAAAAAGCTCCCCCCAATCTCCTCGCGACCATGGCCCAGAGGATCGCGGCCTAGACACCCACCACGAGATGAATTCGTCTATCTACCAGACGACCGAATACCCTGGTTCAAGAACATACGGATATGCCCACCAGCCTGCCCACCAGCCTGCCCTACTCAAGCCGACACCTGCGGCATGGATGAACTCGACTAAGACCTCAACAACAAGCACCCACATCGTTAGAGATGCCATGACGACCTAGCCAACTGCCAAGAACACACGTGCCACCATGCACACTGGACACTCACGCACCAACCCACACGAAGAATATAATCAGTGCTATGACGTAGGTGACGGATACACCCACTGATGCGCATCTTTATTATTTTTCACATAGGTTTTCCGTAATGCAGAAACGCAAGACGCATAAAGCACTCGCGTATACACTTGCTGACGCTTCTCCCACCCCTTGCATCGTGATGAGAATAAAACGAAGACGTAATACTGCCTATGAAGCCATGTCGCACCACAACACAGGTGCCGTGCAGTACACCTCCCCACCTATGAACCAGGCCCAAGTAGGCCGCAAGTAAGAGCTGCCATGAACACTGAATGAGCAAGAGTACAAGTGCTGATCACGCAGAACGAGCCCAGCGAGAGCTCACAGCGAAGGGAGCGATGTTGCAACTCGTATGCTACCAGCCGACGCCAAGGTCACACCTGTAAGCAAAGCCAAGCACGCAGAAGCAAAATAAAACTTTAAATGTGCAGAATTCTGCCCCAGCCACGGTCTCCCCTCATGTGACCAAGCCAACCTGACAAGGTGCCAGACCCACGAGGGAGAAGTCGCCTGGGTCCCACGTCTGGGACACAGGCTGCAACAATGAAATGACCCAATGGACACCTACAGCGATGGGAATGGTCTGCTCTCAAGCCTATGAGCAAATCCGCGCATTGTCTGCACGAACACATAGTTACATATTGTTGCTAGTGACAGGTACACCGCAAGCTGGGAACAACGATGGTCCCAGGCTGGGGGGCTCGCGGGTGGACCAATCAGAACATGGGGGCACTCAACACTGACGCCACTAACATTAGCCAATCATTAGGGGTCTTCGTGTAACAATTTTCAAGTATCTAATAGAAGGGACAACCCAAGTATACCACCTGACTCATCCTCAACCACTAATACTGTTCTCTATATGTATGCTATACTAACCCTACCACTCGAGGAACCAATCCAGAGTGGCGATAGGTTTTTTGCTAACTTTCCCAGGTGACGCAAGTAGCGCGTCATACTGAGGCAAAAAGGGCCTGCGAGCCCCACAAATTTTGAGAGTCTGGACGGACGCGTACGATCCTAGACCCATCCCTGCCGTTGTTTAATAAACAGCAGAACCACCTTGCTTCTTGCGTGTGTCTCATACTCATTTTTGGGGAACACGGGAGGAGTTGGGGCCTCCCAGCCTGGAGGTCCGCGGACGGCCCAGCCGACCCCGGGATAATCACCCCGACAAGTTGGAGGCACTGCTGAGATCTGCTTACGATCTACCTTTTTATTTTTTTATTTTATTTTTCCTAGGCCTCTCGTTGCGAGGAGGCCCGGCGGCGCGGCCCCCTCTGACACGGCCCCCTTTTTGAGGACTACAGGACCATCGCGGAACTGCGAGAAGACTGGACAGCGCAATCCGGATATTGGCCCTCGGGAGCCGGTTGAGAAGTATCCCGCCCGCGATTGGCGAGTGTCCAGACGTGGTCCAGACGAGGGGAGGTGGCGAGCCGCTTAGAGGGGTGCACGCAGTCAAGCGGCCCCTCATCAAGAGAACTTGGTGAGTATGTCACACCCAACAAGCAATGTGAGATTGTGAGGGAGGGGAGAGGAGTGAAATAAGGGCGGTGGGAGGTGTTACTAAGGTGTGCGGCGAAGATTTGATCAATTAGTGTTGACGGTGAAGTGAATGGTAGCAGGACAGGCGCGAGAGTCGTCCGCTACCACGTCACGGAGAAGGGTGGGCGCAGCAAGAAAACATCACGTGTGGTTGCTCCTAGACACTGATTGGCCTAGGTCGTGACCACCTGTAAGGGAGTGCGTGTGTGTGTGTGGCTTCCTACGAATTGGCGGTTATTGATCAATGAGTAGATGAGGATCCCTATTGATCGAGCAGTGAAACTCGATAGATAGATGACGTTTTCCTGTAGGCGGTAGCTAACTGGTTGCCTAGTATGGAAGATAATTAGCTGGTTAAGCCCTCCTGTTGAGGGGCGTATCACACGTGAGGCGACGCAGCGTGCACAGTCCGATTATATTGTTGGTTACCTTGTTCCAGGCGTAACAAGAGGACAGCTGTGGGGTTAACGGGGACAAACAGCAAAACTTATTTCGAGCTTTCTGAAGTGTAAAAGATCTTACCGGTAGTTTTGGAAGAGCTCGGTGACGTCACCCGTAGGGCTTTCATAGGATACCTCGACCACACAGCATTGTTGAAAGGTGGTGGGGAAGTGAATAGTGGACAGGGGGTGCGCACGGAGGGTGTCGGCCACCTTAAATACGGGACAGGTGGAGAGGGGGAAGTGACCGTGCACGGAGAACGCCGGCCACGCCGAGTGAGGTAGGAGGAGGAGGGGAGGAGAAAAGTGGGACGGCTGTATAAGCACGTCACACAGGGCACGCAGCCGCAGGGGGCTTCGTGCGCCGTGGCCGCAGGGGGCCGTAACGGTATTAATGAAGAAAAAACAAATACGGGAAAAGACAGCATATTTGCAAGCGTTATATTTGACTGTTTTTCCTTTTAGCGGACGGTCGCAAGTCCCCAAACTACGGGGCCAGGTAACACATCTGCAATTGTCATATTTGACTGGGTTTCTTTTAGCGGACGGTCGCAAGTCCCCAAACTACGGGGCCAGGTAATGACAACTATACTGAAGGGAGCTAACAACACAGTGTAACCATGTCATAAGGGTTAGGATCGGGAGGGTGGGGGAATACCCTCACTACCCCACTACAGCATATATGTAAAACACTATCACCCCATAGGGAAAAACTGATCAAATACAGCATAGAATGGACACAAGGGACGGACAACAAAATGACGACACCCTGGCCGCCTAACGGCAGTTTCGACCCGTACGTCCAACACTCGCTACTGACACATATACATAACACATACAAGGGGAAGAAGTTGACGCACCACATGGAGGTGTTTAACTTATGGAGGATGTTCCAGGGGTCCCGACCAGGACCAACCAGAATGTTCACTGTGGAGGAAACGAAGGAGGGGAAGAAGATTAAGGAGGAAGAGGGAAATGGGGAAAAGGAGGTTGAAAGCGCACAGTGCGCGGGAAGAGGCCGAGAGGGGGAGGAAAAGCTTAGCATCGCAAATGAAATAGAAACAAAAAAGGAAAGGACCGACGACATGCCGTTAGCGAAAGTAGTGAAAAAGGAGGAAGGGGGGTTATATCCTGTAACGGAACTACGAGAAGCGGTAAGGCAACAAGTAACGGCGGCTGAGGGGTATTCGAACCCAGCGTACAGCCCACCACCATATACAGCTACAGGTGGCTACACAGGGGGGGAGGTGACAAGTACGGTAGGCCCAACTTATACGAAGATGCACGCAAGGGAAGGGAAGACTAGTGAAGAACCAATCCCAACCAAAGGACACGACGAGTGGGTAGCCGCGCAGGTGCTGCTAAAATTGTGAGGGACACTAACTGGAGAAGAAAAGGAGGTAGTACGGAAAATGAACGAGGACGATGAGGGTAGCAGTGGAATAAAAGGGGAGGAAGGTAAAAGGAAAGAAGGGGAGCCGTTACGAGCAGAGGAGGAGATGTTGGAGGAACGATTGGCGGAATTAAGGAATGAGCAAAACGCCCTGATCAAACAGCTTGAGAGGGAGGAACGAGAGAGAAGGAAGGAAAGGAAGGAAAGTAAGGATGAGTTAGAAATAATGAGGGAACGAACTGAAGAACGGAAGCGGGAAGCTGGAAGGATGAAGGCGATAGCAGAAAGGGTATCTCGAGCAGCACAGCGTGACAGGAAAAGAGAGGAAGAAGAGAAAGAAAAGGAAATGGAAATATGGAAGAGGAAAATACTATCAGAAACCACCAAGAAATACGAGGAAGGCAAAGTAATAGAAAGCATATTAGAAAGGGAGAGAGAGAGATGGGAAAGGAGGAGAGAGGAAGAAAGGATATTAGAGAAGGTGAGTAGTGAGGTGATGGAGAAATTAAAAAAGAAAAGAGAGGAAATAGGTGGTGAAATAGTAGAGAAAAGGGAAGGGGAAAAAAGAGATAGGAAATGGGAGAGTGGGGTAAGGAAATATGTACGCAGGGATGCAGAAGTAGCAACAACATCAGCACAAAGGGGAGCAATTGGTAAAGAAGAAGTGGAAGGAACAGATTTAATAGACTTAAAAACAGTGACGATTAGGGGGAAAAAGACAGATTGGGGGTTGTCGCTCCTGGATGATTTTTGCAGCGAAGAAGAAGGAATGGGGGGAGAAGGAAGAAGCGGCGATAGGGAAAGCTTAGACAAATTGTACATCACCCGCACCAACAGGGAATCACCATGGGCATGCAGAAGGAAGGAAGAGCTGGGGGGGAGTGAGGAGAAAGAACAAGGAATGGCAGGAAGGCAAACACGTGCAGCTACACCCGCATCATCCCGTCCAACATGTCCGCCCACACCCGCTCCTGAACACACCCCCTACGCCGGCAGGCTTAGAGATCTCCCCGGACGTAGGCAGGAAGAACGGACACACACACCCACATCAAATAAAGAAAATAATAAGAGAAGGGGAAGAGATGAAGGGGAAGCTGCAACGAGCGGCGGTAATATGGACATGACAAATGATCTAGACGACACAGAAGAAGAGGAGGGGTATGCAGACTCTACACCGCGACAACTGGGGGGACAGATGGGACACAATCTAATGCCGCTATTGGAGAGAGGGGGGGGTTAGACACAATACGTCCCTTGGAAGCATGCCGATAAGGAAAATATAAAGTGTAGGCTCCCATCACTAAGTGGAGGAGTGGGAAAATGGATATATGAGATGGAAAAACACACTGCAAGACAGAAACTATCAGTAGGAGATGTGAAGGGCCTACTAATATCAATATTAGGGGATGCGGCAGATGACATCTGGAAGAGAGCGGGTTTCCCCGGGGTCACAATAACGAACACATCACATGACGGGGCGCCATTTGCAAATTGCAGGCATGCATTATGGCAAGCGCTGAGGGTACAATACCCAGACACCTCAGACATAGGAGCAATTACGTCACGCAAGATGCGTGAGAACGAAGATCCTGTTGATTATATCCAGGAGATTCAGGAGAAGTGGCGTATGGAAACTAGAGAGCAATGGGACAAGACACCGGCAATATTTTACCACATACTAATACAAGGGCTCCCAGAGGCAGTACAAAAACAATTGAAAAAAGTAGTGGGGATGGAAGCCAAGGCTTGGCCGGAAATACAATTGACAATAGTACACCATTGTAGGACGTGGCAAGAAAAGATGAAACAAAAGGAAGAAGATAGAAAAGCGGAAGAGGCTAAATTAGTGCAGAAAAGACTGACTAAGTACACCATGGAAGGTGCACTAATAACTACACCAACAACAATGACACCAAACCCCACGCAAGTAGTGGCCGCACAGGATTCCTCACAACTACAAACACCACCACTACCACAATCACCACGACTTATAACACAACAGCTGCCACCACCCCACCATACACGGCTAACATGGGAGGAGGGTACATGGCATCAGGAACTGGATATTATAATAACATCAGGGGAACGGGAGGAATGATGAGGGGGAGGGGATATGGCCAACCTGCACAACAGCAAGGGGGAGGATTCCGAAGCTTCTACCCCACTGGGCAATCAGTGTACCAGGATAATGCAGGAAGTTTCCCATGGCAGACCAGGGAACCACCTGTATGTTGGGTTTGTGGGATGTTAGGACACATGTCGCGTACGTGTAGAATGAGACCCTCCACACCAGCATGGGGGGAACAAGGACAACAAGGGCCTATGAGGGAGCAGCAGGGTTACCAACAACTGCAGGTGCTGCCACAGAGCAGCACACAGCAACAGTTAGCAACACAACAACAGCCACAGACATATACACTACCGCAACAACAGGTAGCAATAACACAACAACACCAAGTGCACCCAGTGCAGCAGCCCACTCAAATACAGGACCATAAGGTAACCTCCACCGATACACAGCTACAACAAACACAATTGGGAAGGGTGACTGTCCTGGGACACAACCCTTACACAGGAAGTGGTCAGTCATTATACCCACAATAGGACAGCCCACAGACGTCCTTGGTGTGTCCCATCCTGTCGATAACACCTAATAGTGCGGAGGAACCACGCATTGAGGTAACGATAGGTGACAAAAAATTATCATTCCTTGTTGACACTGGGCAACCCGGTCTTGCATAAGGGAGGGTAGATTTAAGATGTCAGGTGAGGCCATGAACACCCAAGGATTCTCTGGGGCTAGGGGGTTGGTTCCCTTTACTGATAACATCTCCTTATCTATTGGAGATTATGATATGTCTGTCCCGCTCCTGTATTCAAGGGAGTCACCAGTGAACATACTTGGGAGGGACATAATGAGCAGGCTAAATATGACGATCTCCTTCACGGAGGATGGCATAATTTGTTCCACTCCAGGAATAAACATGCTTACTGCACAACAAATACTGCAAGCGTACTGGGGACAGACAGTAGCTCGGGCTGAGCCAGTGGATGGCGAACTGTTCCAGTACGGAACGGACATGGCATTCGCCTGGATGCCAGGAATAGAAGGAAAGATCTGGAGGAGGCCGGCAGCATATTTGTTCAGGCCTGAGACACCAGCCAATGAACCAGAAGGGAAGGTGATTTCCGTGAGCATCGAGAGTATTATAGCAACTGCTGATTATATCGCAGTAAATGCCCAAGACGGGGAATGGAGAGCATGGAGGGCAGTGATAGCCCTGGCTGAGGGATGCAGGCTCACCCAGGTGTCCGATGAGGAGCTCTTTTCAGAAGACAAGGAAGAAGGTGATATGGTATTTATGATGAGTGTAGATATATGGCTAAGAGTGACATATAAGCAAGTGGCACATAAAATGGCAATGGCACTTGAAGCACCTGCCTCTACCCCAGTTCCCTTCTACGAGGAAGATATGGCAAAAGTTCCAACATCACTGTGGACCACCAGTCCCTATGATGTGGGCTGCATAAAGAGTATCGGGGGAGTAAGAATAAAGCTGAAAAAGGGTGCAATACTACCCAGAGTGAAACAATACCCACTATCAAAAGAGGCAGATCAGGGCATATACGAAACAATAACGGCCCTAATAAATAATGGCATATTGGTACCATCAGAATCACCATGTAACACGGCCGTGTACCCAGTGCGCAAGGCTAAAGGAGGGTCTTGGCGTTTTATCCAGGACCTCAGACCCTTGAACAACATTGTAGAAGCAGAATACCCCATAGCAGCAAACCCAGCCACAATATTATGTGGAATTCCGGGAGAGGCCTCACGGTTCACAGTGATTGACCTGAAAAATGCCTTTTTCTCAATACCCCTGCACCCAGATTCACAAGACTTGACAAGCTTCACATACAGAAACACAAAATGGAAACACACCAGGTTACCACAAGGGTACTGCGAGTTACCCTCAATTTTCAACAGGGTAATACAGATGGACTTGGGAAACATTGAATTGGAAAGTACGGTGCTGCAATATGTTGACGATATAATAATATGCAGCACAAGCGAGAAAAGGTGCAGGGAGGACTCATTGAAAATGCTGACAGTGTTGGCTGAAAAGGGTTACAAGGTAGACAAAGAAAAGTTACAGTACTGTCAGGAACAGGTACTATACATTGGTCAACTAATATCCCAACACGGAAGAAAGATTGCACCACAAAGAGCACAAGCTATATCAAACACGCCACTACCACAAACGGTGAGGGAGCTGCAGCAGTTCCTGGGATTATGTAACTACTGTAGAGCATGGGTTTTTGACTACAGCTCATACATAGGACCCCTACTTGAAGCATTGAGAGAAGCACACAAAGGGGACAAAACATTGGGGTGGACAAGGGAAATGAAGGAGGCATTTGATGAGTTGAAGCACGACATATCCACTGCTCCGGTACTAGCCACCCCAAATTATGAACGGCAGTTCTTTATCTTTTCACATGCGACTCAGCAGTAATGAAAGCAGTATTGACTCAGAAAACCAGCATGGACACAAGCCAATAGCGTTCTACAGCGGTCACTTGGACCCTGTTATGTTAGGACATTTCCCTTGCGAACAGAGTCTCGCCGCGGCTGCATTTGCGGTAGGGAAATCATCATCGATTACAATGGGGTGCCCAACCACACTATTTGTGGAGCATGCGCTGTTTGCAATATTGAATAAACCTAAATCCACACTAACCACGCAGAGGGCGTCAGGCTATGAGATCATTTTGTCTAGACCTGAACTGTCAATTGTAAGATGTAGTACAGTTAACCCAGCCAGGTTTATAGTGGAAGTTATTGAGGAAGGTGATTATGCTCACGATTGTACACAGACTATCGAAACGTATTCATGCACTAGAAAAGTTGAAGAGGATGCACTCAAGGGTGGAGAGATTTTGTACATTGATGGGTCATCAACAATAGACCAAAGTGATGGGATAAGGAGAACTGGGGCAGCAGTTGTAAAAATGACAGAAGAATTGATGTATGTCCCGGTGAAATGTGTGCAGTTACCACAGCATTATTCGGCTCAAGCAGCAGAATTGGTTGCACTGATCTTGGCATTGAAGGAAAGCGTTGACAAAAGAGTTACTATATATTCTGATAGCGCATATGTCACGTCAACTGTCCACTCGGGGTTGATAAAATGGCAGAGAAGGGGGTTTAGGAGAGCTGATGGCACCCCAGTGCAACATGCTCTCTTGTTAGCAGAATTAATTGAAGTAATTAATGATCCCCAAGAGATAGCTTTGGTTAAATGCCCGGCACACACTAATGGAGACGACCATATCTTGAAAGGGAATGAAACAGCAGACGCACATGCCAAACATGCGGCATACTTTGGTGAAATATGGAACCCCCCAGAGTCAGAGAGAGGGATAGGGAGGGGGATGGCCAAACAGATGTTGATGAAAGAAGGGTACACCCATCTCCCCGCCACACAGATAATGGAATTACAGGCAGCCGCACCAATGGCAGAAAAGGAACTATGGGTAAAAAGAGGATGTACGATGTCCCCGACTGACGCACTGTGGCGTCAGAATAACACTGGAAAGGTGGTCATGCCATTGGCACTGCTGAACACCACCCTGGCCCAGCTCCATCAACCAGCTCATACAGGAAAGGAAGTAAGTGCAGCACGAATTAGGGAAGACTGGTTCTGCCCCGAGTTAAATTCTCATGTAACAAATTTTATCAGCAATTGCCTCACTTGCCAACAGTTTACGGCCGGTCACACGCTGCAAGTGATAAAAGGTACTATACCCCGGCCAGAGGGAGCCTTCCTGCACATTCATATTGACTACGTTGATATGATCAATGTATGTCAAGGAAATAGGTATATGATTGTAGTGGTATGCCCGTTCTCCAGGTGGATCGAGGCCGGACCCTGCTCACACGCAGATGCGTTCAGAGCAGCTAAATTTCCAGTGAGAGAGGTTTTCCCCAGGTGGGGTGTTTGCGAAGTGTTGCGGTCAGATAACGGCCCACACTTTGCTAATGAAATGTTTCAGCACATCACGTCCTTGCTGGATATTGAGCATAAATTTGCATGTGCATATCACCCGCAGGCCAACGGCATATGTGAACGCCTGAATGGCCTATTGAAAGAAGAAATAGCAAAGATACAGCAAACAACCAAGAAGAGCTGGTTGTACTGTCTCCCGCTAGCTCTATTTGAGCTAAGGAATAGGCCAGGGTCCGATCACCACCTCACTCCTCACGAGGTGGTGACAGGACGTCAAATGCGCCTTCCTCTAACGCCTACATCAAGAGCATTCACAGACCATGAAAACACTGCAGCTGTTCTTGGTGACGAAATGTATCAATATGTGTCTTCTTTGATTACTAGTGTAGCGTTTCTATCTCAACAGCTCTAGAGCGCACGCGGGGCGGGTCGAAGAGTTCTCAACAAGAAGACACCGACAAGGAACTGGAAAAGGAAGGACTAAGCAAAATTGCTAAAGGTGACCATGTGCTACTCCGCAACTTCAATAGAAAGTGGAACAGCCCACGCTTTACTGGTCCTCATTTGGTAGAAGAGGTAGCTACCAGAGTGGTGAAATTGCAGGATAAGCATGCCTGGAATCACCTACACGACGTGAAGATCTACAAACTCCAGACCCGCCATAGCGTTAACGACAGGGCCATTGGAAGAGCAACGACAGCAACAGAATTGGCCACAGAGAAGGAAACGTCGGCCACAGCTGATGACAGTAGTGTCACCACACCTGATCACCCCCCAGATTCCCCAGAGGCAACTACTGAAATAGACACTGGACGCTTGCCCACAGCCCATCCCATGGGCACGAGATCGCAAAGTAAACAAACTTCTGCCAATTGAGCCCCAACCCCCTCCCCTCTAAGGTCACCCCCGATTGAAGGACATTGTATTGTGCACATACACACATGTAAAACACTTGTATGTTTTCTCTTTTCTTCTCTCGCACATGCAGGTACCGTGTATAATTGCATTGTTAAGAAAATAAGTAACTAACAGTGTACTGTGCCCAGGAGTAGATGCTGCCCACGGATGATAGCACCCCTGAAGCCCTATCACACCAATTTGTATATCACATAAGAAGGCCTAAGTACCTGAAAAGAAGGAGGGTACGCGTATATTACACCGCATTTATTTTGGCCATAGAACAATCATTTCCCCATCTTCACCAGCACTTAACTGCGCTAAGAGATAGATCACTAAAGTTAGCGTGGGAACAGCTCTTCGCCTGGGCACTGAACGATTACTTGATAGGGAGAGCTTAATAACAACCACTAACAATAATAACAAGCGTATTGAGGATTTTCAGGCGGGCACCTTTAACGTCGCAAGAATAAGCTGCCGGACTGCAGCAAGGTAAGAGCAAATGCCGGTGAGACTAGCTTTTGTAATAAAAATGATAGGAGTATTGGTCATCACTGGTCTATTGGCTGCCTCTGTATGGCAGAAAAGTTATGCTATCATTATTATGGCTGCACCCAAACCTAACATAGCCCCTCCCACGACTGCGACAGGTATGACGTCAGGTGGTACTAGCAACCCTCCGCATAAGGGAAGTAGAGTTAAACGCAGCACATATACAGATAACAAGGGTATTGATAATTACATAACAGTTTCAGCACACGTCTCAAACAACATGTGGTACCAGCACATGACCCAAATTGGTAAGCAGACAACAGAAGATAGCTGTTATGTTTTCTCATTGATCCCATGCGCCATGAGCGCTTCTCGAACATTCATCGCCACAGAAATACAAGAAAAGACGGCGCGATGTATAGTATATCTGGCACTATTCCAAACGAGAGGACAATTTCAAGGAACGTGGTGAGAATGCAGTGGAAAACAAGAGACACATACCCATATGAAAACAATTTCCTCAAGTCATATTTGAGTTACCATAAGAGCAGTTTACATGCTGAAGCGTTCAGATACATGACAAGCGGCCCTGAAAAGGGAGAAACCAAGAAAGTAACCCTGCAATACCTACCATGTGATTGGTACGCCACTGAAGTTCCTGGTATACAAGGCTGTTGGGAAAGGCCACTTATAACAATAACAGGGAAGGTATACATGAACAATGAATGGGAAATAGGAGTGGTCGGTAGCAACATGATAACAAGAGAAAATATTACCACCATACAGGAACACAACGACAGATGTTGGACGACATGGGGCAAATACGTACCCATGCTGACATGGATGGAGAAGGATGAAGACCCAATAAGCATAGTACCGCTGACCGCGCCCAAGTTATGCTACCAACACAGAGGTGATGTGGAGGTGGGATACAACACCAACTGTGGAAGCGTGTTAGAATTACCAGAGGGGGGTGCTGGAACGGCAGTGATAATGGATCACTATTGGGCCTGCGGAAATAAGGCATATCACACCCTGCCCCCGTTGTGGAATGGTATATGCACAATGGTACACATCAATGTACCATCTCTAGTGGTGCACCAAAAACATGTGAACATGGCCAATTTCCCCAAAATGGATGAAGGGAACAAGAGGAAGAAGAGATCCGTACAATCACAGGAGGGAGAGAACAACAACAACAACAACAATTTCCTAAAAAGGATAAAGAGACAAGGAGAACCCCTGACAGGAAACTACCTGTGGGGAAGGTCGGAAACAGCACTCACTTCTATCCCACCAGAACACAGGTTATTTAGCAGGGCTTCTATGTTCTTCTCGTCAATAATACACCCTGGACTACAAGCTTATGCAAACGCTAAATGGCTCCAGATCACCCGATGGGAACTAATGATGACGATTAATTCAACAATAAACGGATTCAATGCAATAAAAGAGGAACTGCGAGCGGTAAGAATGGTAGCACTACAGAACAGATATGTACTGGAACTCCTCACAGCGAAGGAGGGAGGAGTTTGTGCAAAAATAGGACAATCATGCTGCACATTTATTCCTGCTAACGATGCAGATAATGGTACACTTTCCGAAGCAGTATCACAACTGGCCCAGATGTACTCCAAGATGATGGAAGAAAGTAAAGGAGTAAAGAAGGATGATAGCTGGTTTTCATTGTTATGGTCATGGATGCCATCATGGCTGTCGGACGGGCTGAAGATAATAGTTAGATGCATAATACTGGCTGCAGCTGTATTGATTGTAATAAGGTTTTGGAAGGCCAGGAAGGCACGTACTACAGACAAAATGATCAAAATGGTCGGCATGCACCCCGTGATGCCAACTGACGATGACCAGCACACAGACGTGATAATAAAGGAAAGAGAGAAACTGCGCAAACAGATCATCGCCAATCACTTAGACCCACCATCCGTAAAGCTTGAGAACCCAAGAAACCCGAGGAGCTATATCGGAAGATGGGCATACTGCAAACCGGGAGGGAGCTGTGTATACATGTACTGGTCATTTGAAGACCATGTCAACCACTATGGACACCTGAGAGGAGTGACCAAAATATGGAGAGTAAGAGGAGATAAAGAAAAAGATATGTTTGTGGTCGACAAGTCGACCAGAGGGGGGACTGAAGTGAGAGAATGGGAGAAAAAGCTCCCCCCAATCTCCGCGCGACCATGGCCCAGAGGGTCGCTGCCTAGACACCCACCACGAGATGAATTTGTCTATCTACCAGACGACCGAATACCCTGGTTCAAGAACATATGGATATGCCCACCAGCCTGCCCACCAGCCTGCCCTACTCAAGCCGACACCTGCGGCATGGATGAACTCGACTAAGACCTCAACAACAAGCACCCACATCATTAGAGATGCCATGACGACCTAGCCAACTGCCAAGAACACACATGCCACCATGCACACTGGACACTCACGCACCAACTCACACGAAGAATATAATCAGTGCTATGACGTAGGTGATGGTTACAGCCACTGACGCGCATCTTTATTATTTTTCACGTAGGTTTTCCGTAATGCAGAAACGCAAGACGCCTAAAGCACTCGCATATACGCTTGCTGACGCTTCTCCCACACCTTGCATCGTGATGAGAATATAACAAAGACGTAATACTGCCTATGAAGCCATGTCGCACCACAAAACAGGTGCCGTGCATTACACCTCCCCACCTATGAACCAGGCCCAAGTAGGCCGCAAGCAAGAGCCGCCATGAACACTGAATGAGCAAGAGTACAAGTGCTGATCACGCAGAACAAGCCCAGCGAGAGCTCACAGCCAAGGGAGCGATGTTGCAACTCGTATGCTACCAGCCGACGCCAAGGTCACACCTGTAAGCAAAGCCAAGCACGCAGAAGCAAAATAAAACTTTAAATGTGCAGAATTCTGCCCCAGACACGGTCTCCCCTCACGTGACCAAGCCAACCTGACAAGGTGCCAGACCCACGAGGGAGAAGTCGCCTGGGTCCCACGTCTGGGACACAGGCTGCAACAATGAAATGACCCAATGGACACCTACAGCGATGGGAATGGTCTGCTCTCAAGCCTATGAGCAAATCCGCGCATTGTCTGCACAAACACATAGTTACATATTGTTGCTAGTGACAGGTACACCGCAAGCTGGGAAAAACGATGGTCCCAGGCTGGGAGGCTCGCGGGTGGACCAATCAGAACATGGGGGCACTCATCACTGACGCCACTAACATTAGCCAATCATTAGGGGTCTTTGTGTAACAATTTTCAAGTATCTAATAGAAGGGACAACCCAAGTATACCACCTGACTCATCCTCAACCACTAATACTGTTCTCTATATGTATGCTATACTAACCCTACCACTCGAGGAACCAATCCAGAGTGGCGATAGGTTTTTCGCTAACTTTCCCAGGTGACACAAGTAGCGCGTCATACTGAGGCAAAAAGGGCCTGCGAGCCCCATGAATTTTGAGAGTCTGGACGGACGCGTACGATCCTAGACCCATCCCTGCCGTTGTTTAATAAACAGCAGAACCACCTTGCTTCTTGCGTGTGTCTCATACTCATACTCATTTTTGGGGAACACGGGAGGAGTTGGGGCCTCCCAGCCCGGAGGTCCGCGGACGGCCCAGCCGACCCCGGGATAATCACCCCGACAAAGTGTTTTAGTGTTTTTGATCTGCTTTGAATGTGTCAAACCCACATCGTCAGGACCAGGATTGAGACCTCCTCTCTTGGTCTGTTTCCGAAAAGCCAAATGTTCATTTATTGGGGGGTCAGGAGACTGAGAAGAATCTCTCCCCACCTTCCACCCCTCCTACCCCAGCACTGGTGGAATCCTTCAACTTTTTTTTTTTTACTTTTATTCAGGGAACACCTGAATTTTATCAAAGTTTTGCTTGCAATTGGATAGTCCGAATCTCAATTTCACATGGGCCTTCCTCCAGATCTACTGATACCTCTGATTTAGTCAGACAGACAAAACCCTGTTCTTTCTCGGCAAACAGGGCCAGGTCAGTTCTCAAAATAGGCGATGCAAAGGTTGATGCCTCGTTGATCTGCCGGAAAGTTAGTTCTATTAAGTTCACCATGGCCACCGTCCATCTGGTGGTTTCTCCAGATATTAGTCTGTTCCAGAGGTCATCTTCTTGAATTATCCACGGATTCGAGATCAGAGGTAGGATGTAGGTAGATCTGTTTTGTTTGGTGTTAGGGCAGTCTATTACAAGGTGTTTTAAGGTTTCCGCCACCTCCGTCTTTTTGCATAGACGGCATCCCTTTTTGTCTGTTGCTTTCATAAAAAGGATTCTTTTCCTTTTTTCCAGAAGTTTGGCACAGTAATTTAGCGGCTTTTTCAATTTGTTAAACGTGGGTGGAAGATGGATTAAGAGTTTGTTCTCTACTGCTTTCTCAATCGTATGAATCCAGTCCATTTCGTCCATTTTTTGTTTAATTCTATCCGGATTTTCTTTTAGCTCTTTTTCTGTGCATACAATTTCAGAAAGCTTCTCTTTTCTCTTTTCAACCCAATTGTTAAGGGCTTCGCATTTGCCACTTTTCAGTTCTTCTTTGATGATGTTAGAATGCGGGTAACATGTCCGCCAGGATTATTTTTCTGTAAAATCTCATGGCGCTTTTGTCGACCATAGATACAAGTGACACTAGACCCAGTTCTCTTTGAATGGCCGCCATTGATGTTGACTTCGGTACGCCCAGGCCAGCCTTCCAGACCAGCCCCTCCAACTTGTTCCAAATCGGCTGAGGGATAAGCAGTGATGCTTCCATTCCGTACACCAGGGCTGGTACCACTTTTGTTTTATAAAAGTTGATAGCCGGAATTAATGAAAACTCCCGAACTTCTTGTCTACAGTTCTCATTTGGGATGTTAATCTCTTGGCGTTGTCCCAGAGCATATCTTGCATTGCCAAATCCATTCTTGAGCTGTCAATTTGGACTCCGAGGTATCTGATGTTATTTACCGTTTCAATCTTGATGTTGTCGAGAAACCAGGACTGTTGTTTGGATTGATTCTTCGGTACTTTCTCGATTGACAGAACTTTTGTTTTATTTTTATTTATTTCAAGATGGTTTTCGTCAATGTATATTGCAAGGTAAGTTAATTTGCGCTGCAATCCAATTTTTGTCTGATCAATCAGGATCACATCATCCACATACAAAAGTCGCGGGATGATGGTTTTTCCTATTTTCGGCGGAAAGGTCCTGATTTTTGCTTAAGAGTATTGGAAATCGCCCAAGAATGTAATAAATAGGGCTGGTGCCAGGGGACAACCCTGTTAACCCCTCTATTGACCTTGATTTCCTCTGACAATGTTCCTTGTTGGTTTAGCTTAACTCTTATGGTGGTTTGCGAGTGAAGTGCTTTGAGTGGATCAAGTACCGCTTGAGGGAAATTCCAGGTGTGTAATTTCGACCACAGCATGTTCCAGTCTATTTTATCAAATGCTTTTGACAGATCGACGAAAGCTAAGTAGACCTTGGGTGCCCCTTACTTCACTTTTGCTTTCAAGATGTTAATTATCATGATGTTCATTGATGTAGTGCCATTTTTGGAAAGCCGTTTGAAGATTATCTTTGCATGGACCGATTTTTTTCCCAGGATCTGAAATGGTCCAGCAGGAGTGTGGCATACATTTTCCCTATGGTATCAAGGAGTGCAATCGGCCTGTAGCTTTCGGGGTCTTCCCGACTGCCCTTCTTATAGATCGGGACGATGACAGCTTTCTGCCATGACTCTGGAATTTGTTGTTTTCTTTCACATTCCCCAAAAATCTTGCCGATCACTACCGACCACTCTTTAGGGAACTGTTTGAGATTGACATTTGTCAGACCGTCGGGCCCTGGAACTCTAGATGTTTTTAGGTTCCTGATTTTTGTTTCAATGTCTTCGGGGTTGGACATGTCCACCCAGGTAGAGTTAGAGTTACGCTCTATCGCCCGTGGAGTTTCGTTTGGCTCGTCGAATTCAGACGTTAAATGCTTGATCCATTTAGCTTCCGAGACGGCATTGCTCGGCATCGTACTCAGGGCGTTGTTTGTACTTTTTATCAGCAACCAGAATTCGCTCGATTTGTTGGTTTCCAGTCTTTTCATCATTTCTTCCGCGTCCTGTTGATATTGTGCTGCTCTGTGTTGTTTTAGCCATCTGTCGTACCTTTTTCTTTCTAAATGCCAATTTGCCCAGTCTTCTTTGGCATTTGTTTTCTTTGCCTTTCTTCTTAATTGTCTCCCCACTTTTCTTTGCTCCACCAGAGCTTTGTTATATGCGTGTTTGGGCTGGTCTCGTTCGGTCCGTCTTCCCATAGATGGCTTTTGGTACTCCAGTAATAACGGAAGGTAGTTAGGTCTTTCATATGCCATGCTTAACCGGTTGGACTGTATTTTCTGGTCCCAGCACATTTTAATTTTCTGGATGCCCGCTTCTGTTAAGCGTAACAGTGTTAGTTGGCAGTTTACTTCGGTGGCGACATGATAGGTTGCTTTCACCGGTCTCATTCCTTGCCAGGTACATGAAAGTAGATTGTGATCGCTGTTGTCCATTCTTTGGACTTTGAAACTCTCAATACTGGATATTAGACCGGCTGTAATGAATATATAGTCTATTTTCGCTTTAGAGGAACAGCGTTCCCAGGTAGGGATGTTGATTTGATTCGGGAACAATGAGACTGTATTTTGGATGTTCCTTGAGTTGATAAGTTCCTTCCATGCTTTCCCACGTTCCATGGTTGCGTCTGTTGGCCCAGGACGTTGGTTGATGGTAGGATGCACCTGTGGTTCTTCATTGCAGTTCACGTTGAAGTCTCTGCATATGATGATTTCGATCTCCTCAAAATCTTCATATAGTTGGTCAATGGTTGCTCCCATATTTGAGCAGAATGTTTTTGTGGTCATGCGTTACGGATTCCAGTAGCAGTTTATTATTGCTAGAAGATTCGACTGACCTCCTCGGTTCTTCGAGTTGCATTGAGACCATGTTGTCAAGATCACCAACATTTCATAGGTTTCTTTCCACTTCCGGGGTTCTGCCAGGCCGAGGCCCGATTTAATTGCTGTTAATAAACCTGACGACGGTCTTGCTAGGAGGCCCTTGGCCGCTGGTGAAATTTCCACAGAGAATCCGTCGAGCGTGGGTTTATCCATCAGCCATGTCTCTTGCAGACAGAGTATATCATATAGGCCTAAGTTCACATCTCCCTCGATCATTCGATGTGCATGGACTCTCACGTTCCAGGAACCCAGATTGAATTTATCCTTGTCAGACAGCTCCTCTCCGCTTGTTGCAACCGTGGATTTGTCGAGGGCCGGCCCAGGTCGCTGCTATTTATCACTTTTCTTAATCCAGGTCGATGTAAACCAGTTCCAAGGGCCCTTTGGTTGAGTTGAGTCGGATGCCTTTGCATTATTCTTTACCTCAAGAGCTTTTGAAGAGAGGTCATTCCTAGGACGGGGTTCCGCGTCTTCCTTTCTTCGAGTACTTGCTGGTACGGTGGCCCTGAGTGGGATAATTTCTTTCTGAGTCAGACATTTGCCTGATGTTTTCATCTTCGTCTTTCCGGTTCCAAACACTCTGTCGTTTTCCAGTTCTTTGCCTGTAGTGGATCTTTTCCCGTGACACTTCATCAGCCTTTGGATTTTTCCATCGATTATAACGATAAAGTTCCTCTGTTTTTGATTGGTAGTGAATTTCATGCTTTCATGTCTTTTCTTTTCTGTGTCTCTCTCATTTCTTTCCCACTTTTTTATTTCAGTCAAGCGGAAGCCCACCTGGTCTATTTCATTGAATGCCGACAGCTCAATATGTGTGATTCCCGCTCTTTTTACATACAGATATACTTTGGCTCTTTTGTCGCTGTGTAATCCTTCAATTAATAGTGATTGGATTACTTACCAGTAATCTTCATTACTTCTTGTTGTACTCTTCCTCATCCCAGTCCTAATCAATGTGGGGATCCACCTACCACAGGAACCCCTTTTATATCTTTATGATTCCCCAGCCCCGCCTCTTCCTGCCTGCGGAGATAACAGCCCACCTTCCCTGAGCCACCAAAGAAAATAGCAACTGCCGGAAAGGCCCATTCGAGAGCGGGGGAGGGAGAGGTGGGAAAGCTGTACTGGGATGAGGAAGAGTAAGACTGGGAGTAATGAAGATCGCCGGTAAGTAATCCAGTAATTACCTCCACATCCCTCTTCCTAATCCCAGTACTGAGAAGAAACCACACCAGACCAGACGGGTATAAGCAACCCTACCAACACCATTTTATTGAAGCACATAGTCCAAGACACCAGCAGCAACAAGCATATCACAGATGGGCCACACTCAAGATCCCAGACCTGAAGCCCCAGCTTCCCTACGGTGGAGGTACAGGGGATAGTGGTGAAAAAACATGTTGGGGTCAACCCAAGTAGCAGCCCAGCAAATGTCCTGCATAGCTAACCTCTGCGCCTCCACCCAAAAAGAGACCATACAACGGGTAGACCTGCCATGCACCCTAGCTGGGAGGGGGAACCCACAGAGGAATAAGCCAAGGAGATGCAGTCCCTCAGCCACCTACTAATCATGGACACAGATGCCTTCCTACCAGGGGAGCGACACCAAAAAGTGACAAACAGCTTGGAGGAGGAATGAAAAACCCTACTGCAGTCCAAATAAACCAAGACAGCCCTTCGGACATCCAGAGTAGCCCACCGCACCTCCTTAGGGGAGGAAAGAGAGGGAAAGAAGGAAGAAAGGAAATTTTCCTGTGGGACATCAAACTTGGATGCCACTTTAGGGAGTAAGGAGGGGGGACACTTTAGAAACAAGGCATCAGGGTAGACCACTAGGTAGGGGGCCTCGCAGGTGAGGGTTCCAATCTCACCCAGCTGATGGGTAGAGGTGATAGCCACCAAGAAGACAGTTTTAAGTGTCAAATACATCAGATGGGCCTCCCTCAATGGCTTAAATGAAGAGGACTGCAGAGCCTGGGATATCCCAAGGGGGCAACTCAGAAGCAGAGACAGGCCTGGTCAGCATGAAACTCTACAGAAGCCTCCCCACCAGCCCCAGAAAGGAGAGCACACCAACCTCAGGATGCCAAAAGAGCAGATGACAGCCCACTGAGCGGGAAGGGTGGAGACAGAGAGCCCCATGTTGAACCCCTCCTGGAGAAATTGCAGAACGAGATCCCCAGTAACCAAGGTGTTAGAACTGATATAATATTGTTTCGTCCTCATTGTATATGTTGGCCTATGCCCAGTCGCTTTGCGAGGAAACCCGTATTACAAGGTCGTGACCCCAAGTGAATCGAGCCTCCATTTTAGGTTAGAACCGCCATTTTAGTTTATTGTACAAAGTCACCCTGTAGTCTACAATGGCCGTCTTATGTGCTCTTGTTCTTGCTTTAACCTATTCGACCTCTGTAGGAGGGTTAATGTCCAACCTGCCTTCAGGCTACATGTATGGGTCATGTAGACCTTGTCCTTTGTTGACCTCGGGATCAGGGGATTACTTGAATTAGCAAATGTTAAACTACAAGAACAGTAATGCTATCCAAATACGATTTGCGAAACATTTGTTTGATCTGTATTAAAACGATATGTAAAGAGTGTAATGTTAAAATTAAAGAATAATAGAGTGTGTTAGTAAATGTATTCAAAAGTAAACCACATGTACGAGATATGTAAATTAGGAAACTAAACCTGGCGCGACCCTAGCCCAATGTATTATTAACTTGTAAGAGGCTGGACATCATTATAACGAACTGTATAAATACGCTGATGTCCAGCTAGCAAATTCTGCTCACTGCTCACATTGAACCCTGCTGGTGGTCTCTGTGATGTATTGACAGCCAAATAGCTATTTGTGTACTTTGTTGACTACTGTTCAGTTTTGTAATAAAGATTCTGGGAATCTTTACGAGCCCGTGTCGGTGTATTTTCCTTTGCTCGGTGTAACAGCCGTAATATTGTATTTTTTTCTGATTCCACAGATGGCGCCCGAATAGGGACCCTCAAGATTGACTTCGTCTCATTGAAGGTAGGCTCGGCTATCGGCCCGGGATCGGACGGTGCCAACAGAAACGGCCACTCTAGACGAGAAGCGAATTCCTCGATGAAACTGCACGATCCGATCCCTGAACGGTGAGCTGTAGCCCGAGACGACGTCTTGACGAGGGTCCATGTATCGAGGTGGGTAAATTTGCTGAAAATCACCAGACACGTGGGTCCTTAGCATTGTCCTTAGTAACCCGATCGGGCGTCCCAGTCTTTTGGTCAGGTGAATCGTGTCCCGATTCTTAATCTAACCATGACAATTTGAATTTGGAGCATTGTACGAGCGAGCACAATTATTTAACCAGGTAACACCAGAACTTTGATATGCCTGGGAAATTGTCTGCCTGCTTTAGGGCATTATTCCGCAGCGACAGACAATCTTTGGAAGATAGCCGTCCCGCACCACAGGAGGGGTCGCCGGCATGTACTATGTACTGTAAGAAAGGCTTTGGTAGTATAGCATTTAATGACATTTGGCACAGACAGACCAGACATAATTCTAATCTTCGGTGGCCAACCAATGGTAGTTTTGAAATCCCTTGCATAGAATATTTAGAGTATGTATTAGTAAAGAAAACGGCTAGACCTGCAGCATTTGACGCGTTACATAGTTGGAAAACAGAAGCTTTGCAGCAACAGAAGAGGAGAGAGAAACATATGCGTAGGCATATGACAAGTGTCGAAAAGGCACGGTTATATGACCAAAATAAACAATTGGAGTCAGTTAGGAACATGGACAGGGCGTTTCAATTAGGCATTCAGAAAATCTACCCTTCAAAAGATTTTCATACGTCAGATGAATTGATTAATAAACTTTTACATGAACGAAGGCCCAATGCCTCTGCGCCACCTCCGTACTTCCCTCCTCCTGGCACTTTGCCCCTTCCCGTTGTTGCTCCCCCTCCTACAGTTCCTCCCGTCCTCCCTGCTGTTCTTCCTGTTGTTCTTCCAGCCGTCACTCCTTTGCCTGCCCCCTTGCCTCCACCTGTTGATATTGAGAATGTGCCTACTCTTCTTCTTCCAAGTGATTCTGCATCGCTTGTAGTAGACCAGGGAGCAAGACCAAGGGTTGTGACTCGTAATACTGTGTCCCCAGACAAAAAGAGTGAATTGATTGCCTGGGCTACACATTGTATGGAGAAGGGTGAACAAGCCAATGTTTTTTCCACACTCGAAAATTTAAAAGGCATTCCCGAGAAAAATGTTTTATCGAAGGATTAGGGACTCATTTGAGTATAATGTGGAATAGATTGAACGATGAAGATTTCCCACAGGAGTTACGGGATTTGAACGCCTTAGCGTTGTCCAGAGATAATGCGGAGAAGGTATACGAGCATGTTGAGACGATTTTTGAGTATAGGAAGGAGTTGGAAGAGTTATAGAATGAGGAAGCAGATGGTGGTAGTTTAGGTATTATGTACTTACAGAAACGGTTTTCTCCTCACCGTGAATTAAAAGGTGAGGAAGCTCGAATTTGTATAAAGGATGCAATAAGATGGATTTCGGATATGTCGATAATTCCAGATGAAGTATATGACAGATATAGTCAGTATACGTTAGAAATGCAGACGAAAGTGATACAGGTGATGGTAGAGTACCTGCAGGATGAGTCTGTAAAAAGAAAGATTTGTTGTCCCGCAGAATTGTTGAGTGTTATAAAAGAGCTTTTTCGATTGATACTTCTTCGACTGCCCTAGCGCTTGATTTGGCTCTGTTGCTTAGTAAGGGTTCGGAGCTGCCTACTTCTCAGCTGCCTATGAGAGAGGTCCCTCCGACATTTGTCCCGAAGGTTAAGATTGCGGCCGATGCTGGACGAGGAATAATCGCCGGAGAAATTCCTGCACATTACGTATCACAGTTTGTTCACGTCCCGTTTTCAAGACAGGAAGTGAACACCACAAAACAATCCATTCCCGAAATAAGAAAGAATCCGATCGGATTCTATAAAGAAATAGAGTCCGTCTTACAGTCGTCGGTATTCACCTTAAGTGATATTGACCTATTATTTCCTGTACTCCTGCCAGTCGATTTGTGGAAACAGATTAGGACTATATGACATACCTGGGTTGAGAGATACATGGGATAACATGGTTAGGCTAGATAGAGAAAGACCAGCTGGCGAACAACCGCCTCAAGTGATATTAAACTTGCCTGATAGAATCATTGTAAAATTGAAAACTATGGTTCCTGAAAATAGAATCATTTGGGACAAGCTTACGGCCTGTGTCCAAGGAAAGTCTGAGGGTGCTACCGATTTCTTCAATCGGTTCGAGCAGGTATTCTCAGATTTCAGTGGACAAGACTTAGGCACAGAGTCAGGGAAAAGGCTGTTTGTCGACAAATTTGTACGTGGATTGCTGCCTGACATCCGGTTACAGATTATGTCTTCTCTAAGCGCTTGGCAGGCGAAGTCTCAATCAGAAGTACTGCATATGGCTCAGTACTATGAAAATCGTGTAAATACTGAAAAGGAAAAACTTGGGAAAAAAAAGGGTGACCTGAAAACAAAAGTTTTATTACAACAGATTGTTAGAAGCCCTAGAGGGGGTAATCAATTTAGAGGTCAGTACCTTCCACAGGGAAGTGCGCCCTTGGCTCTGATAACCATTAACCAGTGTGCCTATTGCCGGCAGGAAGGCCACTGGCGCGCACAATGTCCGACCTTGCAGCAAAGGTCATTTGGGAACATGGGTAGAAGATCCAGAGGTCGCCCAGGTGCAGGGAGCCCTGGCAGAGGTCAGTTTGTACCAGAATCACAGCAACCCCCTTCACAAGATAAGCAAGTTTCGAATGTGGATAATAGAAACATTTTTGATCACCCTTCTGCCGCGTACCTCTCTGAAGAGCTTCCTTTTGATAATATTCTGTTTCGTTAGGATTGCCCGAAGCAGGATTTGGAACCTACGCCTATTCCCGTTCATCAGAAAGGCCCCTACGTTGAGATGGCGGTGGGAAATAGGAAGCATCTATTTTTAGTAGATACGGGAGCACAGAAATGTTCCATTGATCATTCACGGGTTCCAAATATTCCCCTGTCAGGGCAGTCCAACGTTTCCGTAGGGTTTTCAGGCACACCTGTAGTTTGTCTGGTCTTTTTGCCGGTACCGATAAAACTGGGTCCCTTCACGGAACAGTGTCCATTTCTTCTTACCACAAACTGTGGGGAGAACTTGCTGGGGCTAAATTTGTTGAAGGCATTGCATGCAGTAATACATTGTTCTCCGGATGGAGTTCGGTTAACAATTTCACCTCAGCAATCACTTGCCTCTCAGTTTTTGACTCGACCTTTACTGCCAGAATTTAGTAATGTTCCAGAAGGCTTATGGGCAATTGACGATAATGATGTGGGCATTCTTCAAATTGAAGCCGTTAAAATTATTTTGAAACATGGAGTAAAATTGCCTTGCATCCCGCAATATAAGATCTCAGTTGAAGGCGAACAGGCTTTGAAATGTATAGTTTCTGATTTTGTACATCGTGGAGTAATTGAGGAAATTACGGGTAGCCTATGTAACAGCCCTATTTTGCCAGTATACAAAAAAGGTGATAATGCGATTCCCTTTCGTTTTATAATTGATTTACGTGCTATTAACAAAATTGTGGCTCCTCAAATTCCTATTGTACCTGATGTTACAACGATACTAACCATGATTCCGGCTTCTGCCACTCTTTTTAGCGTTGTTGATCTTAAAACGCGTTTTTCAGTGTTCACATACACAAGGATAGCAGGTATTTGTTCGCGTTTACCCTAGGTGGACGCTCGTTTACATTCACTCGTGCACCACAAGGGTACACTGAGAGTCCAAGTATTTATAGTAGGGCATTGAAAGAGCAGCTCGATACTCTCGAGTTGCCTACTACTTGCACATTACTACAGTATGTAGATGAACTCCTCTTGGCTGCTGATTCTGAGAGCGCCTGTAAAGAAGGCACCGTGTTGTTGCTTTGTCACCTAGCGAAACATGGCCACAAAGCTTCACTTAAAAAAATCCAATATTGTTGTCAGGAGGTCGCATATTTAGGCTACCTCCTGTCAAAGGAGGGAAGACGGTTGACACCTGAACGAATAAAGACTATTTCTGGCATGTCTGTCCAAAATACGCAGAAGCAAGTTAGAACCTTGATAGGTATGGCTTCTTATTGAAGATTGTGGATCCCTAACTTTTCGTTAACGATTAAACCAATGCTGGCTTTGACAAAGAAGGGCATTTCTTTGCCATTGCCATGGACTTTGGAACACCAGACAGCATTTGATTTGCTCAGATCCGCGCTATGTTTAGCGCCGGTTTTAGGAACTCCGAATTATGACAAGGCCTTTGTATTGTTTGTGCATGAACGTGATGGATGTGCTTTGGCTGTATTAACGCAGGAGCATGGAGGGAAGAATAGGCTGTGCGGTTACTATTCCTGCGCCCTTGATCCTGTAGCATGCGCTTTGCCAAGATGTTTGCGCGCTGCTGCTGCTGAGTCTGTAAAACAGAGTGAGGGAATGGTCCTGGGTCATGCGTTAACCCTAATGGTACCTCACTCTGTAGATATTTTATTGAATACAACTCAAACGCAACCCCTCACTTCTGCACGATTGACAAGATATGAACTAATCTTGTTTACCCCCCACATTCAAATTTAGAGGTGTTGTGTATTAAATCCGGCTGAACTTTTACCTGTCTTGCAAGATACTGTTGATGGTGACGATACGTCACACGATTGCCTTTATATGACGGAACAGGAGACTAAAGTCAGAATCGATCTGAAAGACACGCCTTTGAATAGCCCACAAGGAGAGCTATTTTGTGATGGTTCTTGTTTTAAACTTCCAGACGGTACATCCACGGCTGCTTATGCCGTCACTACTTTGAGCACGATTGTGGAAACTAAACGAATTATGCATAATTCCGCGCAGGCCGCAGAAATTATAGCGTTAACTCGAGCTTGTGAACTTTCTGAAGGGCTTACAGTAAATATATATACCGATAGTCAGTACGCTTTTGGGGTGGCCCAAAATTTCGGTAGACTTTGGAAAGAACGAGGTTTCTTGACCTGCACGGAATGAAAATCCAGCACGGCACTTTAATAGTGCGATTACTTTCAGCACTCGCACTCCCTGTTCAGTTAGCTATCATAAAATGTTCAGCACATCAAAAGGTTACAGATGATGTAGGAAAAGGGAATGCTTTCGCCGATCAGATAGCTAAACAAACTGCCACTGATTTCAGAGAAATGTATGCTGTAAAAGAAATTGTAAACGTTTGCACTTTGGGTGAAAGTATCAATGCTGTAAAAGATATTCAAGCAGATGCTACCATAGAGGAAACTAAGAGATGGATTGAGGGTGCAGGGAGATTGGATGATGATGGGTGTTGGGTAGACAATATTGAAGGAAAATGGTTATTCCCTGATGCCTACATTACAATGATGGTTATTATGGCTCATGGTCCGACACATGTTTGTGCGCGCAAATTGACTAAAATGCTACACAGTGTATGGGCCAATGATAAGATTTTCAAAACGGCAGAGTGTTTTGTCCAAAGCTGCATGGTCTGCTTGCAGCACAATGTAGGAAAAGGTACCTCGACTCCTAGAGGAAGTTTCGCTCCACCTTCTGTCCCGTTTGTGGTTATTCACTTTGATTTTATTGAGATGGAACGTTGTAACAATCTTAAATATGTATTGGTTTTCATTTGTGCCTTTAGTAAGTGGGTTGAGGCTTTCCCGGTTAGAGATGCAACGGCCATAACCACGGCAAAAACTCTGTTGAAAGAGTGTTTTCCTAGGTTCGGGCTGCCGAGAGTCATCTGGTCAGATAATAGGCCACACTTTATCGCTACTGTAATCCTACAAATTTGCAAAGGATTACAGATTGACAAACGGTTCCATTCGGCCAGACATGCCCAAAGTGCCGGATTAGTGGAAAGGGATAACGGCATTATAAAGAACAAGCTCGCTAAGGCGTGTGCTGGCACCAAGCTAAAATGGCCGGACGCCTTACCGATCGTGTTGCTATCGATGAGAACAACCCCTCAAACTAAGACTGGGCTCTCTCCCTTTGAGGTGGTAATGGGGAGGCCTGCTAATATTTGGGGTATGCCAAAAAGTCGCTCGTTGCGGGACATAGAAAATGTGCTTCTTTCAGATTTCTGTAACCAGTTGACTAAAAATCTGTTTTCAATTTATCACCAGGTGCGAGAGGCATTACCTGTACGGTCACAGTCTACGACCTGGGGACTGGATCCTCACGAAGGTTTTTGAGAGGTCGTCTTGCCTTGCACCTCGGTGGAGGGGTCCCTCCCAAGTCCTGCTAGTCACTCAGACTGCTGTGCGGGTAGCGGGTCGTAAGAACTGGATTCATGCGACGCACACCAAAAGGATCCCACAGCCCGCGCCATATGATACAAAAGATACAGAATCCCTTCCCACTGCTGTAACTAGCATGCCTGAAACAGCAACAACCAACAAGGGAGAATCGGAGACCACTTCAGAATCCGCAAGGCCAGACAAAATGGCCATCTTGTCTCCGCACTCCCCAACAGTGGAACTTCCGGATCAATCCTTTTCTGATCCCATTTCCGTTCATTCGCCACTTCCAGGAGGAAGTGACGACACTTTGTCCTCACCAGAAACTGCAAAATATAACTTGCGTCCAAGGAAGTAAACGTACAGCATGGTTTGACTGTGCGATTGAGAAAATCATTTGAGGGCTTGCCTTTTGGCCCGACTGTACAGGAAGATTCTGTTGGCTAAGGGTTGTGGGAAAGACATTGAGAAACGAGCGACTGGAGTCGCCAGCAAACAAACAATTAGTGTTTTTTCGGTTGAAGATTACAATGCCTGCACCCGCTACTGCTCGTACCGAACTTTTAGATAAACATGTGACTAGCAGAGACAATGATCAAGCATGTAAGGGGACCCCCAAAGTGTATTGTTGCCTTTTTGTGATAATTACTGGATTTTTAGTAACTGTTGGTTTTGGGTTATGGTATCTGGAGGAAGCATATCCGTTAGAGGACTTTTTACCTATTGAAAATGTAACTGTTATCCCCACTCCTTCCGTGCAATTGCATACTTTGTCGCCTAGAGATTCTTTACATAGACGGAACTATCAGAATAATACCCTTTTGTTATTCATGAATGCCACTCATGCAATTTTTAATAAGACCAGTTGTTGGATCTGTTCGCATTTACCGCAACATGGGGATAAGGGGCTAGGTTGGTATATTCATCCTTTACCTTTGACAACTGCCTGTTACGCTTCTCTTAGAGCACTATTTTTTGGTCGATGGAATGACAGCATCTCAGGGAACTTTGATGGTACAAATTTAAATAACTTTGAAAAGCATGTTTTGATGCCCCTGGGTTGCTCGCTTTTTGCAAATAGAAGTAAGCCAAACGTTGCTTCTGTTAGGCCCTCTGATAGATTGTCTCGTCCTTTTCAGTCTTTAATCTCTTTCAAAATGGCTCCCATAGGCAATAAGGATGCCAAGCCTCCATCTTATTCTGTTAATCATAGCCCCGATTCAGTATCCTTCTGCATACAGAGGAATGGAACACGGTCAATGGGTAATTTTAGGAAGTGCGCCAACGTTGCGAATTTGACTAGTGAAAACAGACCTCTGTACGTAGGCGAACCTGTCTATTTTGTTTGCGGTAATGTGGCATTTCCATGGTTGCCCAGGGATTGGCAAGGAACCTGCTATTTACGGATTCTACTACCTGGGGTATTTATTGCTAGTACTGCAGATGTTTCTAAAACTCGTCCACGACGAGGTGTGAAAGGGGATACTCCAGCGCAAACTCTAGGAGATATCATCAAATCCTTTGTGGCATTTTTTGGGCAAATTACGAATTCAGAAGTTATCAGGGGACTAGCGAGAGTATTGGAGAGAACCATCAATCGGACCACTGACATACTCTATAATACGACGTTAGAACAGAAAGCGATAAGGTTAGTGGCTCTTCAGAACCGGATGGCATTAGATGTCATTCTAGCTGAGCGTGGAGGAGTATGTAAATTAGTGGGGTCCGCTTGCTGCATTTACGTACCAGACTCCTCTCCAACGATCTTTAGGGCTATCCAAAATCTACATGTTCTTAGTTCAGAAGTACATGTTCCTGAGGGAAACTGGGAACTTAGTGCATGGTTTTGGGACTTCCTACGGTCATGGGGATGGAAGTTGTTTTCGGCCCTGCTGATTATCTTGGGAAGTTTTCTGTTTCTTTGCTGCTGTATACAGTGTCTCCCTAGTATATGCTCAGTATTAGGGGGATGTTGCGCGCAAGCAACAAGTGTACTAGGGCATAAAATATACGCCCCAGAGAAGGTTTCCAAAGAGTATGTGTTAAAAGAAACTCTGGTGTCAGATCTAATGGCAATAGATATGTCAGACAATGATTCGGGATGTATAGATGTTGAAATGTGGAGTTAGTTGCAAAGTTATTGAAGGTAGTTTAGCGCTTGGCATAGGCCAAAAGGAGGGTTTATTAGAACTGATATAATATTGTTTCGTCCTCATTGTATATGCTGGCCTGTGCCCAGTCGCTTTGCGAGGAAACCCGTATTACAAGGTCGTGACCCCAAGTGAATCGACCCTCCATTTCAGGTTAGAACCGCCATTTTAGTTTATTGTACAAAGTCACCCTGTAGTCTAAAATGGCCGTTTTACGTGCTCTTGTTCTTGCCTTAACCTCTTCGACCTCTGTAGGAGGGTTAATGTCCAACTTGCCTTCAGGCTACATGTACGGGTCACGTAGACCTTGTCCTTTGTTGACCTCGGGATCAGGGGATTACTTGAATTAGCAAATGTTAAACTACAAGAACAGTAATGCTATCCAAATACGATATGCGAAACATTTGTTTGATCTGTATTAAAACGATACGTAAAGAGTGTAATGTTAAATTAAAGAATAATAGAGTGTGTTAGTAAATGTATTCAAAAGTAAACCGCATGCACAAGCTATGTAAATTAGGAAAGGGAACCTGGCGCAACCCTAGCCCAATGTATTATTAACTTGTAAGAGGCTGGACATCATTATAACAAACTGTATAAATACGCTGATGTCTAGCTAGAAAATTCTGCTCACTGCTCACATTGAACCATGCTGGTGGTCTCTGTGATGTATTGACAGCCAAATAGCTATTTGTGTACTTTGTTGACTACTGTTCAGTTTTGTAATAAAGATTCTGGGAATCTTTACGAGCCCGTGTCGGTGTATTTTCCTTTGCTGAGTGTAACAACCGTAATATTGTATTTTTTTCTGATTCCACAAAGGGAGAGCAACAGCCCTGCATCAGACACCAGGACATGAAGTGCTCCCAGTGACGCTCATAGGCCTTTAAAATGGAGGGATCCTGTCCAGCTGAATAGAGCAAGCCACCCCCTCAGAGAGACTCACAAACTTCAGGTGAGTCTTTTGTGTTTCCCAGCCCCCCAGACCAGGTTCTTTTAGACCACCACCCCTCCAACACACGGGGCAGAGCACTGGAACCATCCCTCCGAGAGGGCAAGCATGGGGAATCCGCCAGCTGAAGTAGGAGCGGGAACCAATAACTGCAGGGCCAAAGAGGAACAACTAGAATCACCTCCGAATAAGAATTGCGAATTCTGAGCAGGACCCTCAAGTGGAGGGGAAGGGGCGGGAACACGTACAGAAGACCCTCCCACCACAAGGAATTCATGACATCCACCCCCTACACTCCTGCGGAGGGAAACCTGAAGAAGAAACAAGGAACCTTTGCATACAGGGGAGCGGCAAACAGGTCCAGAATCGGAAACCCTAGCGTCCTGAAGATCCTCTGGAAGGCCCCCTACCACAGCACCCAATCCTCTGAAGGAAAGACCCAGCTGAGGTGGTCTGCCACCGAGCTGTCCTGACCGCAGATGTGACACACTGTCCAGGCCAAGAGGTGAGCCTCTACTAAAGGGCCAAGCAGCTGATCCAGAGACACCAGTGACCTGGAGCGGGAGCTCCACCGACAGTTGATAAAGGCCACAGTGGCAGTATTGTGTGATTGCAACAGGACCGACCTACCCATGAGGACAGGGACAAAGACCTACAGAGCCCTGAATGCCGCCGCCAGCTCCCTCCAGTTGGAATACATGGTTGCCACCTGGCAGTAACACAGCTCCTGGCGAGTCTGCTGACCCAGCACCACCGCCCCACCCCAAAGTCTGGCATTTGTGGTAACAATGATCAGAGAGGTCAGACGATGAGGAAATCCCCACAAGTTGGGCAGGTGTAGCCATCACCGAAGCTGAACGTGCAGGGAGGGAGCCACTGGTATTGGGGCATCGAAGTCTAGAGAAGACTACTTCTAGAAGGTGTGGACATGAAGAAGGAGGGGATGCAGATGAAGCCTGGGCCAGGGAACAAGGAACACACAGGAAGCCATGAAATACTGAGCCTGCAGGAAGTATCTGGCAGGCGTCACCACCCAGGACAGAAGAAGGTCCAGACAGCCATGCAACCGGTGAGCCCTGGCAAGAGGAAGTAGAACTCAACCCATGCAGTCCAAAACCACGCCCGATAAACAGAATGTCCTGAGAGGGCCGCAGGTGAGACTTTGACTGGTTGACCAGGATGCCCATGGAATGCAGGAGGGCGCAAGTGGACACCACATGCTGAAGCAGAGGTCCCTCTGACCGGGCCTTGGGAGCCAGTTATCACAGTATGGAAAGACTTGAATCCCACAAAGGTGAAGAGTGGCCACAACTGGCCCCAAGACCTCAGTGATGATAAAGGGAGCAAATTTGAGTCTGGATGGCAGGGCTCTCAACTAGAAGTGGTCCCGGCCCACCGCAAACCTCAGGAACCTCTGATGGGGATGTGGACATGCACATCCTGTAGATCCAGTGAGGCCAGGAAGTCCAAGTCCCTCACCAGCAAAATGACCCATTGAAGGCATTCCACCTTGAAATGCTGAGTCTGAACGTGAAGATTCAGGGTCTTTAGGTCGATGATGAGATGGTGATACCTCGAGGGTTTGGGCACCAAAAACACATTGGAGTAGACCCCAAGGTGCTGATTCACCCAGGGGACCCTCTGGATAACCCGTTTGGAGAGCAGAACCCAGAGTGCATGCTGCATGGCCAACCTCTTGACATGGCACCTGGGGAGCGACTTCCAAACTGTGCCTGAAGGAAGAGCCGGGGACACAAACTCATACCAGTAAACCCCATCACACCGGCTGGTTGACCTAGGTATCTCCATAAAGCTGGGCCCACAGTGGCCAAGAGTACTTCAGGTGACCCAAACAGGCCTGGCATCAGGACTTCTGCTGGCAGGGCAGGGAAGGACGACCAAGGCGTCATTTCTGACCCATCAAAGGATGACCCTGAGCACTCGGGCGAGCCCAAGATTGCCTGGGCTGCCGAGCAGGTACAGGACCCCTCAAAGCAGGAGCAGACCTCCTCTGCAGCTGTCCGGCATGCTTGTCTACTTTTAAAACCCAGTGGATCCTATCCTCCAGGGACTCCTCAAACAACATTCAACCTTCGAATGGGATCTTCAAGGCCGTCAACTTCTGCCGATTGTCTGTCCTTCAATCCCTGATGTATAGGTGCTGAGGCCCCTCAACGATGGAACCCATTGACGTGACGGCAGCCTTCACCCCATCATAAGCGAGATCTGACAAAAAACTCCACCTGGGCACTGACAGCCTGCAGCACCAAAATTGGATCAGACTCCTCCTCAGCCGCCTTGATGACAGACTTCAAGCTCGCTTAGGCAGTTTCTGCAGTGTAGGAGGAGTAAGTGGCAGCCTGCAGGGCCAGATGCCAACCCCAGTAAGATTTCTTTAAAGTGGAGTCCACCTTCCGTTCCATTGGATCCTTGATAGTTTCTTCAGCAGCCTTAGAGGACCTCCCCACCAGGCACCGGTAGGATGTCATCAACCTGTAAAAACTGGAGATGAGGCGCGCACTCTGGTTCCCAGTCAGATTTACCTGCTAAAGCAACAGTTAGTCTTCTCCTCCAAACGTGTTCTTGACTCTATCAATCATCATGGAGGCTGTTTTCCTTTTCAGGTGTGTCTGGTTAATTCTCATTCAAGTCTCTAAGGATTCTGGTACATGTAGTCGCACACTTTATTTCAATGCAGGTGACTAGGCACCAACTCTCCTCCAAAGCCCAAATCTTACCCTTAATAGGGGGAGGGGGAAAACCATGTTTATGGCTCTCCTTATCAACTTGGACCACCTTTGGTATGGCAGCGTCCTCCTACTATAAGGGATACATTTTGATTAAGAACTGGGGGACCGAAGATCTGTCCGTATCAGTCCATTCCCTCAAGATTTCAGCGTTCATTTCAGTGAGGAGGTGAAGGCCCGTCTTGAGAGTGCACTTATACTGGGGAGAGGAGGCCTGGTAACACCCAGCTGCAATGGATGGGGTTCAGAATCCGGAAACCCCATGTAGTGTGACACCTGAAGAAGGACATCAGCAGTAGCTTCTTTGTCAAGGTATTTGCCTTTAAACTCTGCGGACCGAGGTGGATGGAGACATCAAAGCTGGGGGAAGAGGTGCCAGACGAAGGAGAGGGAGGAGATAACCCCCTGCTGTGGTGGCCCTGGATACCCTCCTCCTGCAGAGCCCTCTTGAAGATCTGGAGAAGCTTATCATCAGGCACCCGACTGCCCTTCCTCCGTTTAGGTGGGGGAGGGGAAGAGGAGGAGGAAGGGGAGGAAGACCTAGCTCAACATGTCTAAGCTTAGCAGCACATTTCCCCATCACAGGAGCACATAACACAGCAACACGAGAAGACAGGACTTGCAGACACCAGAAGCAACCCTGACTGCAGGTTCACCCCCTTGAAATAGAGTGCCAGCAAACAGATAAAACACAGGAACACCCAGGATGCTTAGCAACCCAAAACAAAAGGCCCCACATCAATGCCAAAATGATGCAAGGGGAAAGGCCAATCCCCCAAGGGAGGAAGGAAAACAGAAGCGTGGAAGCCCATCCTCACCTCCGCCTGTGGCGCGATCGCCCCAGCTCACCAACAACTGACCCAGCCAGGAGCTGCTCCACAGCCTGGAAGAGTACCATCACGGCCTTCTTCCTCGTCCAGGGGCGGCCTCCACTACAAACGCCCCTGGCTATGCAAAGGTGGCAAAGAGAGTAGGAGCACCAGCCCTGCTACTCAACAGGGAACCCCAGCTCAGCAGGGGGACCCCAGAGCCACTCCCGCTGTGAGCGCACAACCCCCACTCAGCAGGGGTAGGCCGTCTCATGGGAACAAAGAAAGCAGCCCCTCTCAGGCTATGCCCAAATTGGGAATGGGGGGCACAGCTCAGGAGTCGCTACTGGAGGCAGAACCAGAAAAAAACTGTGGTGGCTCATGGGTGGCAGGCTATGCCTGGAGGCGGGAAAAGGAGGGGCTAGGGAATCATAAAGATAGAAAATTGGTTCTTGTGGGAGGTGGATCACCTCATTGATTAGTACTGGGACTAGGAAGAGGGACATGGAGGTAATATCCAGCACTGTAACTAATCGTGCAATAGCAGCCCCAATCTCCGAATCCGATTAAGTTTCCCCTCAAGCCGCATTCTTTCTGTGAGTCCTGACAAAAGAGGCTGGGCTCACCCTGCAGCCACTTCATTAAGCTAGTGCGTGCGGGGCACCAGCAGGTCGATTAGAGTCCGCACGCCTCGCACATTATCACTGCATCTCTGCGATCCTTTCATCTCAAAGATCCTGGGATCTGGAAGAGTGGGCTCTCAGCTGTGGGGTCAACCTTTTTGGACAGAAAACGCCTTGTCCATTTAATTTGGCACACATTTCATTCTGAAGCGTTGTAAAAACGAATCCGAGCCCTCATATGTTTTTTCCTTGTTTGGCTTCTAAAGATTTAAAACAAATAATGATGTCACCATCAGCCACACAGTACTGTAGTCTGATTTGGTCGCTATGGTGGAATGGTAGAAGGAACTATGGTAATGGTGACGGTGCATGATGGATACCCTGAGGAGGCGTGTTAAAGGATTCTGTAAAGGTGTGCAAGGCCTCTGTTATAATTAAGACGTTTTCTGCACCTTAAATACAGAACATATTGCATGGACACGCGTACGTTTGTGTTTGAAGGAGTAACACTTGAGAAAGAACACTCTCATTCAGATTTTTGCTATACTCTATTGCATTTCCTATCCCATATCAGGCTTGAAGCTCCCGTGCAGACCTGCCAGTGTAGCTGAAGCTATCTAAACTCCAGGATTTATGAGTTGAGAATGTTCCTCTTTGTTGTTTCTGGTCTTTTGCCAGCAAATAAGTCACCGAAGCCCCCTCGCTGAGTGTCATTTGATAGGGAAAGGCTGGGATCACAAGGAAGCTTTCTCTCTTTTAAAAAGAAAAAAAAAGTGCTGAGGTAAGCAGTGTCAAACCCAGCTGCAAAAACACGGCGGGAGAAAGACGAATGATAGCGTTCGCTGCTGGGCGCAGGGACTGAGCGCGCGCAGCACCGCGAAACTCCTCACACACTCCAGGAACAGCTGTCAAAACTAAACCCGAATTGAACTGCAGTGGAAGTTAAACCTTGGATAAATCGGGTTCCCTTTCTATGAATGTCCTTCCATGCCTTTTACCTTGTGTTTGGATGTCCTCTCTTCATCACCTCTGTTCCTCTGTCTCTCACTCTCTCTCGCTCCCTCGCTCTTTCTCAATCCCTGTATGTATATATGGCTGCATTTCTACCTCTCTGTGTTTCTGGCTGCCTTCCTTTCAATCAAGTGCTAGATACACTACATGTTCAGGTGGGACAGGCGGATCAAAGCTTCAGAAGTTGGCATAGGTCGCACTAGGTGTGCTTACTTTTCTGTGATCAGCTTGAAGGACAAGAGGAGTCTTGGGTAGTTAGAGGTGCAATATGAGCACTGATGCGAGGAAGCCAGGTAGAGGTTGGGGTTGGGGTGGCGTTCTGTAAACCCGAGACAGTCTCTGCTTTCACTCCGCAGGCCCCACCGGCTCAGTGCGCTACTGTTGCCTGGGCAATGGTTCAGAGATTAGGCTGAATGCCTGGGGACGGTACCCTTCTTTGGGACACATGGACAGAGCAGACGGGGGTGGATGGCTTTTCCCCCCCTTTCTGTTTCTTCTTTTTATATTCAACAGATTAGACAGGCGTGTTGCCGTGGCGACGACACAGAGGTCTGCGGCACACCTGCACCACGAACAAGGAGCCTATCCAACAGCCAACGCAGGCTGGGGGAGCCATGGGAGTCCTGGACACACACTCTAGTGTGGGAAAAACTGTTGAACAAGAAGCAGAGAGAGAGACAGACAGACAGACAGACCAGGGTAGGGGGGAGAGGGGAAATAAATATACCACCAGCCCATTTCAGATAAAACAACAGAGGGGCCTTGTTATAAATGAAGATATGCAAATATATTCACTGCGACTACACAGAGACACCCTCTACAAACTCTTGCATAGTGAATACATCTCTCTCTACCTCTCTCTGTGGGATACACAGGCGTGTTCTCTTTTTGAACTTCTTGTAGCGCACAATAAAATAAACAAGGCGTGTTTGGAAAGAAAGGCGTGAGAGCGGGAAACCTACAGGCCGTCAAATGCATGCAAAGCTTGTCTCTGGCCGCCTGGAAGTGGGAAATGTTGATGTGTTTTGGGCAAGTCTCCTGCAGAAAAGGGTGCACTGTGGTGTGAAGAATGACATTATACGCCTTCCCTTTGGCAGACAGAGAGAGCGAAAAAAGTCAAACCAAGGAGGTCTTTAAGAGGCAGCCACGCTGGCCTGGAATGTTTTGGCGCGTCTCCAAGTTCTGCTAATGAAGCAGTCAGTGTCACGCTGTGCTCTCGCGCCTTGCCTCCCCCGGAAGCCAACTCTTACTCGTTTCATAGTGAACCTCTCCAGACGACTTTTGCCATTGTCAGCTACGTCACAACTGGAAAAAGGCGGCATTCCCGCTAAAACTTCACCACATTTGAAATGATTGTATGTACAGTAACGCGTGATGACGACTGTAGTTGAAAAATCGTGGGCAGGAAGGCTTCCCTCACTCCTCTGTTTTGTTTTGTAGAAACTGAAGCACTAGTAGGAAGGCTTGCATTCCATTTAGTTGAATGCAGTAGCTGATTAAAAAACTTAATGTCTGTTTTTGATGTCAAAATGTTTCATGCATTTTATTTATGGATAGAGTATAAACCACACAGCAACATAGAATGGTTTTCTTTCAAACTCTACAATCTACATTAAAGAGACACACTACATACAATTTCACAATGGGTTAATGCAGACCAATCTTAAAAATATCACACCATTGGTGCTGTTGTGCACATTTTAAAATGCACAATGTTCTTTACAGGATTAAAATCCAACGCGTGCATAACGCAGGCATTCACTTGCTCAATATATTACCTCAATCACTATTTTTTTAATGTCAAATTAAGACTTACATTTTCGCAAGAGAAGAAAGGGCCGCGTATTTCACGTGGTGATATACCATTACATTTCAGCGAGTGCTTCTACAAAACATAAGGCGCCATATATATAGTTCTATACTTCTTCATAATCACAAACTAAATCAAAAGAAGACGTAGTGTTCTTCCAGCTGATTAATGTGATTTTAGCCCTCCAAATTGAAAGACCACCATAGCTTGTGGTTGTAAGGCAACAACGTGTAGGCTCATCGCCATCCATCTGTGTCAGGCACAGTGGTAAATGCAACATGCAACTCACGTCAAATCGCAGTCCCGCTTCCTTAACATCCCCCCAAAATGGTGAAACGGCTGCCCCCATATAGCCGATGCAAGAGTAAAACAAGCGCCAACCCATTGAAGGATGACCAGTCACTCACGTTTCACACTGTTGCAGACTATCACCAGCAAAATGAATAATTCCATAAATACGAAGAGACCTTTTCAACAACGAAACACTTCTCCAGAGATTTAAATACCCCCCCCCCCCCGCCCCAGCAATCTGTACCAGACACTGGTTTTGGCAGTGTAACCCGCGTGAAGATGAAAGGTGTAAGAGCAGCATATACAATAATAGAGTGTTGAGGTGGGCTTTGTTAGCTGTGAGAGTGGGTTTGCGCACCATTGTGGTAGCGCTAGCTGAGGACTTGAACAGTAAGGTCTTCAGTGCTTTCCTGAACTGTGAGTGTGCGAGACGTGCAGAAGTATTGTGGGATGTTGTTGTTCAAGAGTTAGGGAATGCAACAAAAGGCCTCCTTTGTGCTTTTCTCTTTCTGGCAGTTTTTGGTTTCTAGTCGCCCAGTGTTGTGGCTTCTGCAGTTGCGCTGACCTTTGTAGATGGGTTTCCAGCCAAGCAGTGGCGTCGCCATGAATCAAATATAGGAGGGGCACAGAGGGGGCCACAGACACTAAGGGGCCACAGACAGAAGTAGGGGGGCGCCTATAAAGGGGCAACGTGTGATGTCAGAAGCCCTCCGGCAAATATTCTTTTGTGCACAACAACTACCACACCCCACTGCACCTTTCCTCCCATCAGAATGTAGGCACTAAACCATTAAGTCACTAATGACCCATCAGTAGTGGTTTTGTTTGCTACATTCTGATTGGAGGGGCTGCTCTTAGCTGCAGGGGGAACTTAACAGCTCTTCATTGTTGTACAGCAGCATTGATTGTGGCCCTGTGTGTGTGCTGTGCAGGCAGACACAGTACTGTAGATAGAACAGAGAAAGTAGCCATGCTGAGGTGGGGGCACAAGGGAGGCCTAGGATTTCAGAGGAGGGGCCTGGGCCTGCCCAGCTTTCCCCTAGCGACGTAACTACAGCTAGGTAAGGTTGCACCTGAATTGAAATAGCCTTCAATGTAATGCTGTCTGTTGCAAAGTTGTTCCAAGTTTGCATTGGCAGCCAAAGTAGCTCCCAGAGAGCTGGTGGCTGGTGGTGTGTGTGGCTGGGAGGGTGGGGGTTGGATATGATTGAACTTTCTGACACTGGTGATCAGTCTTGCTGCAGGATGTTGTACTGTTTTGAGAGGCGTGATGGCTGAGGCGGGCAATCCGAGAGGAGTGCTCTCCCCATCCAAAAGATTCCCCAGTAGGAATTTTAGATTTGTCCTGAAGTCAGGGCATGGCAAAAAGGGTTTTGCTTTATTTGGGAGGTGTAGATCATACCAGACTGTGTAGGTCATTATTGCAAAGTGAAGTTTGAATGTGAGGTTGCAGTTGACGTGATATCCAGTGATTTTGCCCTTGAGGCTAGGTTTTACATAAACCCTTCACGATTCAAAAGGGAACCATGGCATGATAAGTATCTGTCTAAATAGGTTACCAAGGAGCCCAGACTCAGTGTTGGTGAGGATGAGTTTTAACTATGTACTCATCCTCCAGGAATGACTGACCATGAGACAGCATTTCAACCATGAGATGTCTTCACTGCATTTGACAATTAAGTGTAACAGTGAGTCATCAGTATATTGTTGTAGCAAGATGTTGGGCCACATGATGAGAGCTACTAGATGCTCCATGTATATATTAAAGATAACTGGGGATAGAAAGGATCCTAAGTGACCTTTCATGTGACTAAGTGGAGCAGTGACTCGATATCCCCCAACTGGTCTAGTTGGTGCCTCTCTGAAAGCTAGGAGGTAAACCATTCCAGCACAGAATCTGTAAGCCCCACCTAGGTGGCAAGAAGTTTATGGATGGTGGTCTTGGCCACTGCTCAAATGTGAAGTAGGAGGAAGAAAGTGGAATCTCCTTTGTCAATAATATGCAATTGGTCACCAACAAACTATGTAGTTGCTGTTTTGGAGTTGCATTTTATGCCTGGAGTTGTCATATCTTAGCACACCAGACGCATCAGTTTTTTTGTAAATTTGTAAGGCTACCATCTTTTCATGATCGTCACTATGGAAAGGATGTTGGTGATTGGGTGGTAGTTTGTGAAGTTGCAGGGATAAAGATTTGTTTTTTTAAGAAGCTGCATTTATAGCCTGTCTTGACAGATGAAGGGAAGGTCCCTTGTGAGAAGGACAGATTGACTATTTGTTTGTATGTTTGTTTGTAGGGAACAAACAAACAAGGGCAGGAGAACTTGTTGCTTGTGGGGTGTAATCAAAGGCCTCAAACTAACAGCACCGAAGGGCCATGTGAAAAAAGCCTACCAGCCATTACCAAAGGAAAAGCAGCATTTTTAAATTCACAAATGAAGAAGAAATTCAAGGGTTCTTTTCATATGAAAAATAGGATTTAAGACACTGACACAAAAAAGCTTTGTATGTGTGTTTGCAGTTCAAATATGAAAAGGTACCCCTGCTAACATAAAAATGTTGAGGAAATAACATGGTGTGTGTTGATAAAAACATTATATATTATGTTTTGCATGCAGAATACCAGAACACATTTGAAAGGAAAAGCCCACTTTGTTTCCATATATAAGTTCCTTTGGCCCAAGGCAGACCCTGTTTGTTTGCTGTGGGACAAATGTTGCAAAGAGCTCCCTCAGAGAAAGTCTGGTTTACATCCCCCCCAGCTATTGTACAACTTCAATAAAGTGTGGCAGCTAAGAGGTGTTGAAAACAGGCTTTCTCTAGACTTGTTGTCTTTGAAAGGGCACTGTGCAGAGAAATTTGGCCCTGGCTGGTGCATCCCCGAAATGTAGACAGGAGGTCTGAAAACGGGCCTACAATTAAGGGAGGCTGAAACTCCAACTTCAAAAAGCAAGCTTCAAACACAAAGAGACTAATAAAGACTCTCTTTACAGGCTGACCCAGAGCGGCAAATGGCATGGAGGAAGGAAAGCTCATAATTCCACATATGAAGATTCCCCTTATTTAAAAGGACTATTATCATTTAGGCATTTTTTCTCAGCAACCATAAGTCGGATTTCCTTTCTTCATGTGTCATTTTTTAGGTAATTTCCAGGAGATTTTGGTGACATACAACTCACCCACCTACGACTCATGTTACTGCAATGGCCATATAAAATGGGTTTCTGGCTGATCTGAACATTCTCCAAATTTGGGAATTGGTGAACTGGAGGGTGAAATTAGGAATATGGGTAATGCATTTTCCAACAGACAGTCCTGCTAGAATTTACCACTGGGAGAGCTGCAAGGAAACACCAGAGACGATTGCGGAGAGTGCATCTGGGTGGAGCTGTCTATTTCTAAGAAGGCCTAAAAGCTGACTGGGTCCTATGATGGAGAGCGAGAGGCCATCCTTGAGAGTGGAGTGACCAGACCCCTGCCCTATCCAGAGAGTCCTGACATGCAGCTGTAAGTAGACCTGAGCCCTTTGTAAGCCAAAGGTGGGGGAATCTGCTTTCCTTAAAACCTTCCCCTGTATAGTGGACAGGGATGTGGGGGGCAAAACCATGTAGATCCTTAGCCTATTTAACTAAAAATATTAATTTAATTAATTCCCTTTGGCAGAACACTATGGAGTGTTTTTTGTTAAAATTCCAATTTAACAATGCTTACGTCCCAGTGTGTGCTGAAAATCTATAGCCTATCATTTAATTGGGTAATCCTTTTCAGCAGAGTGGTTTCTGAAACCCCAAATTCTTCGATCATCCTAATTTCCCCAAACCAGAACAAAGTATAGGGGATCTAAAAACAAACTGCTAAATCTCCCCGCGTTTATTTTAAATCAAAGGTGTGGGTGAAATCATAATTGGCATATGCATTTGCCCAAACTGAAAAACCAAACTGCTAGCCTTTTAAGCGTGCAGGAAAATTGAAACTGCAAAGCACTACATTTGTAAATTGTGTTCACTGATCAGAGCAAATTATTTCTTTAAGGGAAATTTCTAGAAAGTAAAGAATTGTGATTTGTGTTCTTTTCAACTCACTTGTGTGATTTATTTCTGTTGAGAGAAGTGTATTGTGTTGTGCCATGGATAAACTGGTGTTTGACATTTCAGTGCAAGTTCATATGAATTCAAATAAATATAAATATATTTCCTGTACACCGGCCTAGTTCTTGGCTCATTGGTAACTCATGGGGAGGGATTGAAGGGGTATTAGATGAATGGGAGATAAGGCTGAATAAAAAGAACTGACATTAGCCATTTATCGTGTGACACTTAGCTTGGGTAGGGAGGGAACTCCCTGTGTTGAAGGGTGTCCTCTCAATAAACCGATTGTTTGTGTACTAGAGGCGAGAAGGACATTGCCCCAGAATGTGGTGTGTTTGATGAACCAGAGGATGTTAGAGAGCTCAATTGTTGAGATGCCTCTGAAGTTTGATTGTTCAAGTAAAGTCTTTGATGGGATCAGGAGGGGCATGGGTTATTGGAGGTGTTGTCATTAATATGCACTCTGAAATTTTATATTTTATTGATGAAATATTCTTTATAACATCACGTGCCTGAGTTTCTCTACTCAATGCAGAGCCGACATGCTCTCAGTGAGCTTTTGGTTTTATCTCAATAGATGGCCCTGATGCCAAGGACTAGACCATGTCAAATGTGTTGTCTTTGATGCGGGCAGGGTCTATGATATGCTATTTGATGTCCAGGGGAGGCTAGGCTGTGTCACATGATAGTGGATGGACCAATGAGAATTTGTCACATAACAGGCTCCATCGGTGCTGGTGAAAGAAATGTCCAAATGCTGTTGATGTTGAGCGAAGTGGACAGGATCATCTGGGGCAAGTGAAGCAACAGTGGAGGGCCTTGTGCTTCAGTCTGACTCGCTGGCCACGTGATACAAGTTTGACTAAGAGGATAGCAAGTGGTACAGTCCTTGGATCTGAAAAATTAATGTCCAAATTCTGGTAATGTTGGGTGAGTTGAGTGGGGGAACTGTGGAGGAAAGTGAGACAAGAATAAAAGAGGGGAGTAGGCTGTTTTGGACCTTAATTCCATCTTCCAGCTCAAAGGATGCGGATAGACCTATGGGAGCATGAGAATGGACCACCCTCAGCTACAGCATTAGGCTCTGAGGAGTTAAATTAATGTCCAAATTCTGGTGAGATTGGGCGATTGATTAGGGACCTGCAGAGGTAAGTGAGCCAAGAGTGGATGGGGAGAGGAGGTTGTTCATGTTCATAAGTCTGGCTCAGAGGTTAGGTGATTGGGATTGCTTTTTGAATTCAAGTCAAGGGGTGGGCAACCTTGTCAAAAATAGCAGGTTCGGTGAAGTTAAAAATGAATGTTCAAGTATTGTTGATAGTGATGAGGGACGGGGGAACCTGATGGCGTAAGTGAGGCTAGAGTGGAGGGGGAGGGGAGAGTACTAATATCCAGCACCCTGGTCACAGAAGGGGTGACCAAACCTTGGGAGCACAGAAAGATCTGGGCTCCGGCAGTAGTGGCAGTGGGCTTTGTGGCACTAATAAATTAACATCCAAAAACTGATGATATTGGTTGAGTTCAGTGGAGACCTACGGGGAAAGTAAAAAAAGTGTGGAGTGGTTTATTTGAAGAATGGTATGAAACTTGACATGTCCTCTGACAAATGAATGAATAATGACACTTGACATTTGGGTTGTGGTTTCTCTGGCTGACTGCAGGGAAAAGAGCTGTCAGCCATTAAATGATAGACTTTGCATGAAGGTTTATGATAAAAAGGAACACATCATAGAAACAGAGGAAATACTTAACAGGAGTGCCTCTGCTGATTTTGTTCAGACATGTATGAAGATATTAGATTACGGTTCAATATTGTCCAAGACCCCCAAATGTAAGATGAGGTTGTGGTGTAGTGTGGTGAATTTGCTGCTAAGGGACCAAGGAAACAACCCTCAACACTCTTAAATGCTTTCCGAAAGCTCCACAAATATATGATAAAGTTTGAAAGGCTAGGGATAGCAATTCAGTATTGGTAAAGATCCTGGTATTAGGTGGTGGGAAAGAGTGTGAACATGCTGTCAAGGGGATAGCAACATCTCCTATAACACTCTAAGGGCTCACCGAAATAGCCACACACTGCAGACATGACTTAAAAGATGTATTCTGCAGCATCTAAGAGGAAGAGGAAACAGGCAAAATGTAAAAAAAAAGTGTCATCATATCAGGTAAAGAACGGAAACAAACCAACTGCTGAACTATAATTATTCCCATAGACGACGTAAGGAAACACTTTTCCTAATATGCCACGATGTACTCTTCCATCACCTTCCATATTAACACCAAGTCAACTAACAATGTTAACCCTTTGTTGAATGCTAAATATTGTCAAATCCAACAAACTGAACTAGGCATAAAGGTAAATTAGTAGTAAGGATTCTGGAGTCGCTGTTGGTTGCATGGTAGGATGAACACCACAAAACATTTGCAGGAATTTTTAGTCAACACTATGCCTCTTCACACATATTCACACCTCCAGTCACAAACAATGTGCATGCCTTTTGACGCCCCCACCTACCCAGCAACAGCCAAACAACAAGATAAAAATACTGGGAAAAGTGAGTGAATAATAGGATGAAGGGCTACACATATTACTCCAATGCACTCCATGTAGATTTTTGTACCTTGGACACCCTTCAGGAAATCAGATACTACAAAATGGAAGGGGTTTTGGCAGCATTGACTTTCACAGTGTACTACTCTCAGCATATTCCTCAAGTTGTACCATCAAATGTTACTGTCCAGGTTGTCCAAGCAAGCTGTCACAAGCAGGTGCTGCAGATCCAAATTAGGTACAAAGATGAAGGTTTTAGTTAGCACTATATTCGGAATTGCACATTTGGATGTTGGTAAAATATCAACCTGAAATCAGAAAGAGAACATCAAGGGGTCAAATCTGGGGGTAAACAGCACTAATAACTGTCCTATGAGGACCCATGAACTATAAACATGACTTTACTGACTCAATGGCCAAACTTTATGCCAAAGTCAAGGAAAGAGAAAATGTGCTTAATGATTTCAGTAATGGCTATAGAATTCCATACTCTTGCGACTCCCTACCAAGAAGATCTGCTTTCCCATCCGTGAAGATCTGCTCTCCAACCTTGACTCTAACGTTCCCTCTGTCCTCATCCTACTTGATCTCTCCTGTGCCTTCTACATGGTCAACCACACCACCCTGCTCAACTGTTTTTGTGACAACCTGGGTATTACTGATCAGGCTCTGGCCTGGCTGACCTCTTTCCTTTCTGATCGACCCTCTAAGGTACAACTTGGGTCCTTAGTTTCATCGATATCCCTCTCTACCTGTGGTGTCCCCAGGGGTCTAATCTCTCACTCTGGCTTTTCGACCAATACCTGGCAACTCTAGCCTACTGCATTTCCATTCTCTGCTCAAACTTCCAGTGCTATGCTGATGACATTCAACTCATTTTCAGGCTGCCCTCGGCCATGTCCTTTCCCTCCCTCATCTCTGATTGCCTAATCGCCATTCAAAATTAGCATACTGCCAACGATACTTGTCTAAATACCAACAAGCCTGAGATCCTCCTCATTGGTACACCCTCACCATCCTTTCCCCTCACTCTCTGGCCGGCCTCCCTTGGCCCTCTTCCTACCCCTACCTGCGATGCTAAGAACCTTGAAGTCATCTTTGTCTCCACACTTTCCTTCTCTGCCCACATTTCTGACGTCTCTAAAAAGTCAAACTACTTACTTCACCTCCTAAGAGCTACTCTCCCTTTCCTCTCCTTCCCCCAGAAGCTCACTGTCTCCCAAGCTCTGGTTCTCTCCAGGTTGGACTACTGTAGCAGCCTCTTTCTAAATCTACCTGCTTCCACTCTCCGCCCTCTACAACTAACCCAGAACAGGACTTCAAGACTTGTCCTTAGCCTCAAGCCCTGGGATCGTATTGCTCCAGCTCTGAAATCCCTTCATTGGCTCCCAGTGGATGCAAGGATTACATTGAAAACCCTCTGCATTGTGCACAAGGCTTTCTGGGGCCTGGGACCAAAATACCTTCAACTATCCCTTCGTAAATACTTCCCCTCCCGTACCCTTCACTCCTCTACTTCAAATCCCCTCAGCGTCAGTCGTTTTTCAAAGAAACAAGCTGCGGGTAGATCTCTGTCTTCGGCTGGGGACTCCCTTTGGAACAGCCTCCCTGCCACCTTGAAACTTGAAGAGAACCATCTCCAATTCCGAAAGCACCTCAAGACCTTCCTTTTCGCTTCTTCCACTGCCCCTCTTCTCCCCTGCTGACCTGTTTTCTCTCTTGGCACTGTTCACCTGGCCACCAACTGTCCTTCTGGCCCAGGTACCCGCTCACCCTGCCTCCCTCCTGCACTTTCTCCATGCCACCCACTGCACTGGGACCTGTATATGTACCCATACAGTCTCCCACCTTTCTTCTGCACTTATCAAATATACCCTATCTGACCAATCATGCACTTGCCAGCTGCACTACCACCTCTTCATTGCCTGTATTTATTTGTTTATTTCACTTATTATTTATTCTTTTCTCTACTCTGTTCTGCACTTTCCACTTCTCCCCCTTCCACGCACTTTACCCCTTTTCCCTTCTCCATGCATTTGCGCATTCTTAATGTCACTGGGTCTAGTAAGATGGTTGTTTTTGTTTTTTTTGTTCTCCCTTGTTCCCCTCCATTTGCTTGGTCATGCTCTGAAACACTTGTGTATGAGTGCGATATAAATAAAATATCATATTGTATCATATCATAAGAAACATGAGGACAGCACTTGAATTCCTCAATGTAGTGCAACAATGAAAGGCAACTTAGATGCATTTGAGCTGTTTCAGCCCACCCATTTAACAACTTTATTTCAATGGTGGATGGTCCATTATTTAACCAGTGGGATGTAAATGTATAGGCATAATATGTGGGAGCAGCTGAGCGCAGAAAGGAAGCCCGAACCAAAAAGAGGGATTCGAGGGGTTCTTCGGCCGAGAAATTCCTTAAAATAATGTATTAAAATTGTGCATTTTACAGCACTTTCATTGAAAAATTGGGTAAAAAGCCATACAGTTTGCAATCAGTTTTGTATGGAAGCACATGAAAAAGCCCAACAGATGCAAGTTACCAACAGTGCGTTGGACCATTTTCTAATACATTTTTATCATGCCTTTGCCCACAACATATGCCCGAATATAAATTATTTTCATGCCGGCTGTGCCCATACTTGTCCATACATGCTGCACCAATATATGCAACATAAGGACTCCCAGCCAATAAAAAATGCTATGCTTTAGCAAAAAGTATACCCAGACTGGCTGTAGCAAGATAATCCAATGTATCATGTAATCACACTTGTGTTCAATTTTACCCTTGCAACTAAGTACAAAAATGCCTTAAAACACAAAGAATATATGGATAGAATGGAGCCACCATTGTAAGACAGTCTAGCCACATAATAACGCTAATCATCTACAGTAACTGTGCATCAAGGGTAAAACAAAGGTAAGTGTTTATTAAGTGGCTAGATTGGCCTACATTCATTGTAGACAATCTATTCAGGAATTAATGTTAGGAGGCATATGAATGCGTCATCCATAGCTTCTGCCCCTCCCCTGCACCAATACTGCAAAGGTGAGAGATGTCACTCACTGAGACAGAGGTCAAGATTCATTCTAAACCTTCCAGCCATCGCCTCTTTTTTTGTGTACCACCCTCAGCTATCTCCCATGGGTGCATCAGGGTTTGGGGACAATGTGAGCTGAAGATGGTAAAAACATTAACACTAAAGTTGTAACATAAACGTGCATGCATTAGACAGGAAGCAAACTTGCACTCCACATGAAGAACACGTACAATAGGTAATATATGCAAAGCCAAGTGCAACTCCTGGTCCGACTCAGACCTCGTCACCCTTAAACGCAAGTGTAGGGTGGCTGAGAGGAAATGGCGAGTTTCATGTACATCCTCTGACAAGCTGGCTTGCCGCCTGCTGCAAAGGCAATACTGGCTCTCTGTCCTAACAAAGAAGATAGCGCATATCCAAACACGCGTCTCTGCAGCATCAAACAACACGGCCGAACTCTTTAAAATCTGCAAGGAACTGGCTATTCCTGCTGCAGTTTCTTCCTCTCATGTCCCTTCCAGGCCCTCTGTATGGCACTGGCTTCTCACTTCATCTCTAAAACTCAGGAAATCCTGTCATCTCTCTCCTCCTATCCCCTCTCATCCCCCATCCCTGCTCTTCCTTTGGCCTTTCTGCAGCCCCCTCTCCTCCCTCCTTCTCTGGCATTCCCCTTTTCTCCACTGACAAGCTTTCTAGACAAGTCCGATCTATGAAAGTCTCTTCATAACAGATTCACCCCTGTTCCTCCAAAACCATCAAGGACCACATTGACTCCCTGGCTCATGCCCTGGCCGATTTCTGCAATCACTCCTTCGCCACTGGAGTCTTCCCATCCGCCCTGAAGCACTCCCTTGTGCACCCCCTACTTAAGAAACCCTCTGCTGACCCCTCCTGCCTGGCTAACTATTGTCCCATCTCCATCACTCCCTTCCCGGGTAAGCTCCTGGAGAAACTGGCCATCTCCCAGCTTAATCTCCACACTGAATCTGTTGGCTGTCTTCATGACCATCAGTTTGGCTTCAGAGCTGCCAGAAGCATGGAAACTGCTCTCATGAACATCTGTGAAGACCTACTCTCCAACCTTGACTCTAACACCCCTTGCGTTCTCATCCTGCTTGATCTCTCTTCTGCCTTTGATACTGTCAACCATGCCATCCTGCTCAACCGTCTCTGTGATAACCTGGGTATCAGTGGTCAGGCTCTGGCGTGGCTGACCTCTTTCCTCTCCGACCGGCTGTCCCAGGTTCACCAGGGTCCTTCCTCTCTGCCATCTCTTTCTCTACCTGTGGTTTCCCCCAGGGGTCTAACCTCTCTCCCTGGCTGTTCAACCAATACCTGGCACTCCTGGCCCACCGCATAGCTGCTCTCTGCCCCAACTTTCAGTGCTACACGGATGACACTCAGCTCATCTTCAGGCTACCCTCGGCCTCCTCCTCTACTTCCCTCATCTCTGACTGTCTGTCTGCTATCCAGGAGTGGTGTGCCGCCAATGAACTCTGCCTTAATCCCAGTAAGACTGAGATTCTCCTCATCGGCACTCCCGCTCCCTCCTTTCCTGTAGCTCTCTGGCCAGCCTCTCTTGACCCCCTTCCTGCTCCCACCTGCAAGGCAAAGAAATCTCAGGTTCATCTTCAACTCTACACTCTCCTTCTCTCCTCACAGCTCTCACATCTCTAAGACGTCACACTACCAGCTGCACCTCCTCAGAGGTATTCTTCCTTTCCTCACCTTCCCCCAGAGGCTCACTGTCTCCAGAGCTCTGGTTCTCTCCAGGCTGGACTATTGCAACAGCCTCTTTCTAAATCTGCCTGCTTCTACTCTCCGCTCTCTGCATCTTATCTAGAAAAGGACTGCGAGACTTGTCCTTGGCCTCAAGCCCAGGGATCGTATCTCTTCAGGACTGAAATCTCTCTACTGTCTCCCAGTGGCTGCGAGGATTAAGTTCAAAACCCTCTGCATCGTCCACAGGGCCTTCTGGGTCCTGGGGCCTCAATACCTTCAAGGCTGTTCCAGACGGAGGCCCCGGCCGAAGAAAGAGATCTAACACCAATTCGTTGCTTGGAGAAGCGACTGACCCTGAGGGAGTTGGTGGCAGAGGAGCCAAGAGCCAAGAGCTCGAGAAGGAAGGTATTTAGGGAGAGGTAAATACCTTCCTTCTCGAGCTCTTGGCTCCTCTGCCACCAACTCCCTCAGGGTCAGTCGCTTCTCCAAGCAACGAATTGGTGTTAGATCTCTTTCTTCGGCCGGGGCCTCCGTCTGCAACAGCCTCCTGGCCTCCCTGAAACTTGAGGAGAATCATCTTTGGCTCCAGAAGCACCTCAAAACCATTCTCTTTGCATCTCCTTTTTCTCCTCCTCTCCCTTGCTAATTTCCTTGCTGACACTGGAACTGCACTGGTTACCTGGCCTCCCTCTGATCTCGGGCCCAGGTTCACTCCCCCGCCTGTCACTCTCCTGCACTGCCTTCCTGGCAACCCCCGCACTTGGTGATTGTTTTCTGTATCCCTACGGTCCCACTTCTAGCACTTGACACCGGACGTCTGCACTTACCCTTCCACCTGCCAGCCGATGGCCGTACTTTTATTTATTATTTTATTGTCTAATCCCATGTACTGCACTGTCCTCTCCCCTTCCCCCGCACTTCTCCTCCATCCCCTGCCATGCACTTGTGCGATCTGAATGACACCTGGTCTAGAAGGATCGTTGTCTGTCCTCCCTCTGTTCCCCCTCCCTTGCCTCGTCGCGCCTTGAAACACTTGTGTATAGGCGCGTTATAAATGCCATATCATATCATATCATCATATCATACATATCATATCATTTATACATGAATAATAATAACATGCCATCCACAGCCATGAAAAACACTAACATGACCAATATATAAGGTGGTACAACATGAACGACATGTGAAAATATAGCTCACTAAACACAGATGCAATAGTGTAATTGGGCAGTCATCTTATTAGAAATGGAAGCCACAGAATGTCTTTGAGGTTACATTGCAATAAGGATGGATCAGAACGAGGGAACGAAGGCATGAGATAGCAATTCCCAAGATGCAAGTAGTATACTCCCAGATGAATTGAGGTTTTATAAGAGGACAACCAGCCTTTGTTAGCCAGGTGCAGTACAACAGTAAGCCAAACGACTCCATGAAGAATCACTTCACAAAAACGGTTCCATCTCATGTGACCCATCATTGGAGAACACTGCATATTCATTAGAAATTAACATAGATAGGAAACCTGCAATATTTCCTACACGCAGACATAGACAGGAGGTATCACACAAGGCCAAGTAGAAAGGGATTTCCTGGTGTCGTGGCCTGAGAATGAAGGGTGGTAAACTTTAATTGAAGGAAAAACGTTCCATGGGCCTCTCTCCACCAACTCTATGCCTGGCTCATATATTGACGACCTGTCAAACATCCAAGGTTGGTTGGCATTGTGCCAACCTATCAAAATCCTTAGTGTCATGCCGCCCATCAATTAGTATGCCAACCAACCACTTGTCGTAGAGATGATATGTTTCAACCTTTATCAATATTGGGGTGGTTGCAGGTGGAGCCATCAGATACTTGCAACCCAATTAAATGCTCAACCGCTATGGAATCTATCGCCAAACCACTAACCTATCCCCAATCCTCATATGTTTTGTATGGTGATATCATAATATGATGTCATTGATAACACATTGGTAGTATTGAAGCAATTGTTTTTGACAAGCATATTGACAGGGACAAGATTTGAATACTTGTATGTGGTCCCGGCTTTGTCTTGATGTGAATAAAGCTAGGTTTTACCATGCGCTTTGTCTTCTTCATCATTTAGATTTGTTCGGATGGAATTTGATAAAGATGGGACTATCTGGGATTTTAGGGCCTCCTGAACATTAACACTTAACATGGCCATGTTTGCTTTACCCTTCATGCCCAATAACTGTGGATCAAAGGTAAAGCAAAGCAGTATTACATGTATACACTAGCTAAGATTTAGTGTAGCCAGTCTATCCAGGTAAACACACTTCACTTACCATGTTTGCTTTACCCTTGATGCATGGCACTGTGTGCATCAAGGGTAAAGCAAACAAGAATGCTATGCCCTTAGCAACTCCGAACCCTAAATTTAGGGGTGAGGGCTGAGACACAAACACATGCACACAAACACTTTCACCCATGCATCATTCATACAACCCCTTGCATGCACGCATTCATTAAAAAAAAACACCAATATACATACATGCATACATTCCATACATGCATACTATCCATGCATGGATCATACACATTAAGTACAAATAAAATACGTACCATACATCAAGATACCCTTCATAACGCCCTGCGTGGCCATGGGGAGGAATGGATGGCCCTGCCCTCCTCTCCAGGACGTAGACACGCTGCTTGACAGGGGATGTGCCTTTATTGTCAATCAGCATGCCCATGATCCGGGTTTCCACACTTGAACACGTTGACTGACAGGAGAGAAAGGCAGCATGTCTTCGCTGCTGTTGTAATAATGAAAGCTGGTGGGCCAGTGTACCAAGTCCCTGCCAGCTCACATCATTAGCTGTTGCATTTGTTGCAGGGCCGAAAGGGTGCCACAAGAAACAAAACAAACAAAACGTAGCAGGGGAAGCGCCCTTGTGGAGAGGACAAAAACACAGTGCCCCATGCAAATAAGGCACATGGAGGACTGTGTTGGCTTTTACTCAGGTGACGTGTCCACATGCTTTCATGCAGGCGTGTGTGCCCCCCCTGCCCATAATGATTGACAGACACTGCTTTATTTAATGAACACTTGGCATTATAGTTAAAGATGAAACAGGTAAGTATAGGGTTACCCACTACCCGACTATCCCTAAGGAAGTCTTTGTCGGGGACTTGTTTGATGAAGGGGCCTATCTGTGGCCTTTCCATTTAATGAAGCTGTTGAGCTGTTTAGGATGACAACCCAGGGCATCCTTCAGGTAAAAATTATAGAGAATTTCAATTCAGGCTGTTATCAGTGGATCTCAGAATTGCCACTTGCTCACCTTCCAGTTTTAAGGGCAGCCTTTACTTTTCAGAGATACATTGAGATGGTCTGCTCTATCTGCTATGTCTACTTTGAAACATTTAGCTATATTTTTTTGAGGTGCTCGGGTGTTGTGCAAGAGAGAGAACTTTCCATGAGGCAGATGCACTATTTACTTGACTTCCTTTTTGTGTAGAGAGGTGACTCCGATTGGTGCTCAACAGTCCTCAAATCTTTCGTTGCACTAACCAGTATGCTTGGTATTCATATGAACCCACAGAACACCAAAGGCCTCCAGAAGTATTTAGAACAAAAAGAATTTGTGACCAAGAGCAAGCTTCTCCCACCTTCAATCCTAAATCATGCTCCCACGAATTAAGAAATGAACACAAGCAATGTTCCCTTAATTTAGTTGAATCTTATGTTCTATATCCAAAGAGTGGTGCACCACCTGACTAATAGGTAAGAAAGCAAGACCTAGAAATATGTGCTCTCTGTGTTTCAGTACCACTCAAAACCCAGGTAAGTATAGCGCACATATACAAAATGGTCTTTAACATGTTAGATTAGTCCCCCTATTGATGCAGCAGACCAGTATAACATATATCACAAAAAGCTCCATAAATTCTTCACTTTAGACAATGACAAACATCAACTGTTTTCAGCAGGGTCATTATTTCTGCCATTCGTCAGGTGTTTCGAAATACCATGATGAAATGTGGAGACACGATGGCCCTACCATGTGTCAAGTTGGCTTCATTTGATAGCAGAATTAAGGTCGCCTTCTAAAATTAACAAATAGATTCAAAATCAGCTGACAAATTAATTGACGGTTGACCAAAACATGGTCGCCTTCTGAACATGTTTCACATAATACCTACTTTACGTCTACATCCTGACAATTGTCTCAACAGTAAGGTGTCATTTATGTGTGACAGTAGATTCACTGTACAAGTCATTCATTCACAATCTGTCTGTTTCCTGACGGCTTTAATTGGGACGAGGTAGTTGGTCATCTTTGCTGTATGGAAGCAATAAATCCAAAACATGTAGTTGGTATTTAGAATGTGACATTAAGTGCTGTGGTAAGTCAGACTCAGGAGGCGGACAAGAGGTCATTTCATACAGTGTGCTTTTGTAAACAATGAAAATATGGCCAATTCGATCCCTATCTCAAAGGAGGTTTTCACTGTACTCTATAAAGAAAACAAGAAAGGGTGCTCGCCAGGATGTCTGATCAACACAACACAGCCCTCCACCAAAGATTAATCTATGCTGAATCGTGTCCACACCACTAGCAAAAGGATAACACAAACGAAACCAAACCAGGTCTGGACATGGCGTTCTAATGAATGTAGGAAGTGGTGGGTGGCTTCTGACTCCGACCCAAATGTCTCTTTTGTTTCTCCCAGGCCACTTGCCCAGTGATATCGTTCAAAGTTTAGGTTTGCCCAATGTCTTCTTATCCTTTTTAATTTTATTGTTTAAAGTGCAGACCTCGCTCGAGAGCAGTGGAGCGCTGTACAGAGTGTTAGCTAGAATTTGGGCTGGCTTCTTTTTACAGCAGCGCAGTACTGTGAGCTCTTTGCATCGGTGTGTGCATCCATTGGAATTAGTCCTTGGTCAGATGTTGTTGAAAGAGAATTTTTTTGGAAGATTTGAGAAATTGGGGGATTGTGGGGGCATTCCGAACTGCCACAGGATCGAGTTTCAGAGGGAGGGTGCATGACAAGAGAGGGACTGTTTGTGGGTCCCTTTAACCCACATCATAACTGATTGTGCTATGAGTGTGCCTCCCTGAACATATTGTTATGAATTTTAATTCCCCCCTTGTTTCAGTGAGCACCCATGAGCTTGGCTTGTTGACCTTGTATGTATCATCTGGTTCTGTTCTCAGTGACTGCTGCCTCGTGGGAATGGCTCGCATGAAACGTCCTCCCAGCACCCCACTGCATTAGATCCTCCACACAATTTTGTTCCCCTGTAGCTAACCCAGCAGGGCCTGTCTGTGTTTCCCCATGTGATCTACTTACCTGTGTTTTTTATCTGACGCTGATGGTGCGGTGACACCCCACCTGTCACACCACCATATTTATCTCTCGACCCTATCCCACACACCCGAAGCCCCTTATGCCTCGCCTTTGGGCACCCCAGCTTTTCATGCGACATGTGTGCCCTATACACCTTTATTACAGCTGTCAATGATATCCTGTCCCATGTCTTGGGTGCCCCCTCCTGTTCCCATTATTCCTGTAACTGATAGGTACTCACCCGTGTACGGTGCTGTATCAGCACATTTTCTACACAGTCTTGAACAGAATCCTGGCTTGGAGTGGAACCATTGTAGTTTGTGTAAGATGGGGGTAATTTGGTCACATTTCCGTGCTCCTGCAATAAGACGTGCTGCAGCGTGGTGGGTGGTGAACTTTTTTTAGGGGAGCAAAGTGAGCAGCTGGGAGAACTGTCAGGAGAGCATTTCCCCCATCGATGTGCGAGGCCACAAGGGCCTGCACTGTGGTCCGGAATACCTGCACAGGGATGAAGGGTTTGATTTTTCGAAAGGTAGAGATTCTTAGTTAGGCTAGTTGGCCTGCTTGGCTATGTATTTCTGGTAGGAAAGAATCACAGATTGCTGTCAATGGTGATGTCTAAGGATTTCGCTGAGTCTGAGAGTTGTGGATCCTCCTTGGATAACAGTCTATTGCCCTCATTAGGAGTATGGTATCCCACCAGTAATTCTGGTGAGATACCGCAAACTCCACTTACCGTCTCCTCCACCCAATATCCTGATATCACCAGGATATTATTGCTGGTGGAGAGCCAGTAAGTCCCCATTCCCATGTAGTCGAATAGGACTACATAGGATGGGTGTTACTGAATCACCCGCCCGGCATTACTGGTACTAGTGATTCAGGCATTTATCTGCCGGTGGGAACCCGATCTCCCAGTAGGTCAGGCCTGCCAGGAGATCCTTGGCCTCCACCGACAGACTTGTGCTTTGCCGGTCTGGAAAAAATGCCAGTGCCAGAATTACCAGCATTTTTTTCAGACTGGCAAAGTTGAAATGAGCCCCTATGTCTTTTGGGATCAGCCCCTAATTATGGAGACCTGAAATATAGTGTCTCAGACCCCACCTTTGGGTATATCTTCTTCTCCACAACTGGGAGGTTTGTTGCTCAAACCTTGTCTTGGGGTATCAATTCTCACACCCCACCTTGGTGTTCGGCGTCTCACACCCTGTCTTGGGATCTCAGTCTCTCAGGCTGCCTAGGGGCTCCTGTCTGTCACCTCGCCTTGGGCTGTCTTACCTTTCACCCCATTTTGGTATATCTTGCCTCTCAACCCATCTTGGGTTGTCTTGTTTCTTGTCCCGTCTTGGGCTATCAGGTTTCTAACGCCTTCTTGGGTTATCTGGTTTCTCACCCCTTCTTACGGTATCTGGTTTGTCACCTTGTCTTGGGCTACTGGGTTTCTCACCCATTTGTATGTTATCAGGTTTCTCAACTCTTCTTGGAGTATCTGGAGTCTTGTCGCATCTTGGGCTGTCCAGTTTTGCACACCTTCTTAGGCTATCAGATTTCTCACTGCTTCTTGTGGTATTTGGTTTCTCACCCCTTCTTGTGGTATCTCATTTCTCGCCCTGTCATGGGCTATGGCCGGGCTTTTCTGTCCTTTTCCAGGTTCCCTGGATGCACCACGTACCTCATTCGCTGTGGCTGCATTCCTCGGGGGCGGTGGTCTCCTTGGCTAACACGGAACTGCAACTATGGTTTCTCTCCAGTTTTCCTCATTGGTACTCTTGCATCGTTTTTTCCCATTGAGGCTTGACAGGACTTCAGCGTCATTTCCAGCAGGTGTCGGTCAGCTACTTTGTGGCCAGTCACATCTTTTCCTTTTACAGTGGGCTCAAGTCTCTATGACTTCTGACCTTGTAAAGGGCAGCATTACTCCCCCGCGTTCCACTCAATCAGGCTGGTCCTTCATCCTGGCTCTACCTCGAATGGGGACGTGCCCTCCTCTTTATTATCCACTGGCTTGTCTCTCTCTCCTTCTCTCTCTCTCTCTCTCTCTCTCCTTATGTCGGCCTCACTGTATCTTTATGCTTCTCCCTACAACGGGATGAGGCAATCCATTGATTCACTGGTCCTGCGATTCATGCAAGGGTGGCAACAGTAAAGGGCCAGAAACCACCCCAGATATTCACATAGTAGGCTCTTTCAGTCCCTATGTAGCTAACAAAGATATTAGCACATCCATGTTCAGGGATTGCCTGTCCTATTAGTAGAAGTAGCTGTAGTAGTCATTCATATAGCGCCTTTTGTTTGTTTGTTTGTTTATTATTTATAGTGCGCCCCCCACCCTGAGGTATCTGGGAGTAATACAAGAATATGCATGTTCATGGTTACAGAATAGGTATTACACACAATAATTACATATAGAGGTATATGGCAAGAATAACGCTACGCACTTTAAACAAGAGGCAAGGTATATACATACAGCTGCAGAGTAATACAGTATGATACTAGAGGGAGATATATACACTTGAGCGTAGGAAGGAAGTAGGGGTCTATACAGGTGTGTCTTTGGAGGTCAACCAAAGTTTGGTGTCTTTTCTGAATTTGTAGAAGGATTGGTCTGTGCGTAGTGTAGGGGGGAGGGAGTTCCACAGTTGGGCAGCCATCACTGGGAAGCTGCTACCCCCAGCTCTTTTAGCTTTGTATTTTGGCACCCTTAGGCGGCTGGTGTTAGTCGTCCTGGTTGATCTGGTGGGGTTGTTTTGACACATTTTTCTGCCAGGTATAGAGGAGCAGCGTTATTAATGCATTTATAGGTAAGGGAGGCTGTTTTGAGCTGGATTCATTCTTGGATACAAAGCCAGTTGTTGTTCCGTCTAGTAGTTGAAATATTTTGCCATCTGGGGATACCCATTTCGGTTCTAAGGGCATTATTCTGCAAAATTTGAAGTTTATTGATAATAGATTTGTTGACTCCTAAATAAAGGGCATTGCAGTAGTACATTTTTGATAAGGCTATCGCACGCGCTAACCTGTCTGTGCAGGCTCAGGGAAGAATCTAGGTAAAAACCCAGTGTTTTAACTTCCTTGGCCACCTTTATATCGTTACCATCAATGTTGAAAGATCAGTATAGGTTGCTCAATTTCTTCATGTTGGTAGGGGAGGCTAGCAGGAGTAACTCGGTCTTCTCATCATTCAGGCACAGACTGTGAGTGGCCATCCAAGCCTGAATGATGAGGTAGCTTTTGTTGACAAGGGAAAGGACTGTGTCATAATCTCCTGACAGAGGCAGGAGGATCTGGGTGTCATCTGCATAGTTAGTGTAGGTGACACCCAGATGGTCCAGATCATCAAACAGAGGTTTGGTGAACACATTGTACATGGAAGGTGATACACATGAACCTTGTGGAACACCACAGGTAATGGGGATGTGGTCAGCTGCTGCAGAGGCAGAGAAGACTCTCATGGATCTATTGTTGAGGAAAGATTGGATCCATGCTGTTGCTTCAGTTGAAAAGTGAGCCGCAGTGGATAAGTGTCTACAGAGCACCTTGTGATCAACCAGATCAAAGGCGGCTGACAGGTCCAACAGAAGCAAGAGGGCAGATTTCCCTTTGTCCTTCAGGTCATCAATCTGGATCTTCAGATCGATCAGGGCAGTTTCTGTCCCATGTTGGGGCCTGAATCCGGATTGTCCAAGTAGCTTATAGGCCTCGAGGTACGTTTGAATTTGGTTATAGACAGCCTAGTCAATGATTTTAAGGAGAAAATGTACCATGGTGATGTGAAGGAAATTGGTGGGGATGCTAGGGTCAAGTGTGGGTTTTTTCAGTAGTGGGAGTACCCATGAGTTCTTCAGATTGGTTGGGACGGTGCCTGTGCGAAAGGAGGTATTGATGAGAGTGGTTATGAAAGGGGCCAATTCTTTGGCTGTGTCTTTGATAACAGAAGCTGGACATGAGTCACCTTGGCAATTTGAGGGTTTAAGTGAGGCAATAATGTTAATTCCTTCTTGAGTGGATACTGAGGTGAATTTGAATCGCTGTGGTGGTTTCGGCAAGATAGGGGTAGGTTTGAGCGTGGTATGCTGTGGAATCAGAATCTGGTTTTTTTGCTGCTATTTTCTTTTGAAGCAGGGTGCTTTTATTAGTTAAGGCTTCTTGAATTTTGGTTAACCAGGTCTTATCCTTGATGCAGTTATCAGTTGAGGGGTTGGGAGATTCAAGTTCTCTTAAAATAGTAAATAATTCTTTGGAATTTGAGCTAGCCTTTTCAATCCTATTATTATAGGTTTCTCTTTTAGCTATCAGAATGTCTTCTTTATATCTGACTGAGATTTTAAGCATGATGTCTTTATTGACTGGGGAAGGGTTATTTCAGGATGGTTCACATTTTCTTTTTTTGTTTCATATGGCTTTCAGTTTCGGGGAGAACCACAAGTTGAGGTGTGCTTTAGGTTTGCTTTTGTGCATTTTTAAAGGGGCAATGCTATCTAGCGCCGTAGTCAAGGTTTTGTTATAAAGGTCCACCAGATCTGATGGGTCGGAGGAGGCAAAGGAGGGCTCAAGTAGGGGTTGGAGGAGAGGCAAAAGTTTATCTACAGTAATATTCTTTCTGTTCCTGGTCAGCATGGATGGGGCAATGAGGTAGTGCATATTAGGAGGGGTACGACCTTGAAGGTTAAATGAGAGGAGGGAGTGGTCAGTCCAAGGTTGAGGCTCAATAGATGTGATGGTTGTGCTGCAGTGAAGGATTCTTTCTTTGTCATAGGTGGGGAGAAGGACTCTTTGAGTGAGGCCAAACTCCACTAAGGAGTTGGCAATGGATGTAGCATGAGTGTCAGTCAGGTCATTGAAACCTAGATTAAGCTCGCCTAGAAAGAGGATTTGAGATGCGGATTTCCTTTTGGTGGACAAAAGTGCATTAATATCTATCTTGAAGGAGCCCAACGGTCTGGGAGGTCTGTAGATTAGATGCATTGTTATGGTTCTAGAGTTTGTGAGGGGGAATTTTACAATCAATAGTTCAAAGGAATTGGTAGGGGTGTATGAGACAACTCTAAGTCCCAGTGTAGTTCTGGGTATGAAAGCCACCCCGCCTCCTCTGGTGGAGTCTCTGCCTGCTCCGAGGACCGTATAATTGTTTGGGGCCGCTAGTAGGAGGGATGGTCCAGCTATTGCATGTAACCAGGTCTCGGTTATTGCGAGGAGTCCAGATTTCTTTTCTAGGATTAGATCAGCGGTGTCCACTGCATGAGCGACTAGGGACCTGGCATTTATCATTGCTCCTCGGATAGCATTGTGGTTGTTGGTGTGGGCAGAGAGTAAGGGTGTGGCCGCGGCCAGTCTGGTCTTCTTCGAGTGTTTAGGTTTTGATATGGGTGTACGTTGAGGAGGATTATTAGTGGGCAATGGGACAGAAGGTATCTTGTAGGATTTACCAAGTCTGTTGCCAAGCCTTGCATTTCGGCTAGTTGATGGGCATGGATGATTGGGCATCAGTACGGTAGGGGGTCCTGGTAGGAGGAATAGAGGTCTTGGTGGGTTGAGGTGTGTCAAGTGGCGGGCCCTGAATTACCAATGGGTAATTGTTTGTAGCAGTTACTGTGGGCAGTGTGTAGGTTCTAAACAGAGGTGTGGTATGCAATGGTTTCAAAGGTGGCAGGAAAGAAGTCGGCTTGATCAGCGTAGGCAGGTTCAAGGGTGGCAGAAAGTAAGTAGGTGTGATGTGGTGATCAAGGTTAGGGTGCTTGGCCATGGTTTTATGTCTCCTGTGCGTGAAGGAGTGTAAATTATTACTATTATGTAGGGATGAAGGTAGGAGGATGCTACCGCTATTGAAGGAGATCAGGGTGAGGAGGCTCACCAAGGCTAGGTTTCTGATTGGGGCATACATAGTCATGGATAGTCACGGAGTGATTGGATACTGTGGTACTGCGGTATCCGTCTACGAGGCAAAGTCTGGCAAGGCGACTCAATAAGGGTTGCTAAAATATGTTGCAGCTAGGTAATATCAATGAGGAGTCCTAGTGATGCAGTTTAGCAGTAGGCATGAGTCAGGGTCATTAGAGCACTTGTTTGTGTGCTCAACGAGGGCCAGTATAAACAAGAGCAGGGGCAGCATACAACAGTACACATTTTGGTAGCATTTAAAAGAATATACATTTTGGTAGTAGACAGATAGTGGTCATGGGGGTGACATTGGCGCTTAAAGTTAACCAGGAAGAGTAAACAGTGCGAAGTCAGTGTCATAGGAAAATTATAGCATGAGCATCAGCGGCATTCAAAAATATACGTTTTGGTAGCATTTTAAAAATATACGTTTTGGTGGCATTTAAAAATATACATTTTGACATTAGACAGAAAGCAGCCATGGAGGTAAAAGTGGCACTTGTTGTTAATCATTAATATTAGGCAGTACAGAGACAGTGACAAGGGCTGAATGATGGCCTGGTAGGAGCTGGTTTTGAAAGGCAGGAATATGCATAGGAATTACGGCAATAGAGCATTCGGCATGAGTCCGGGTCGTTTGCACAATCAGCGAGGATCAATGTTAACAAGGTCAGTGGTGGCCTTTATGAGGTAGGCATTCTGGCAATAGACAGTTGGCCGCAGTGGGGGTGTCAATGGCACTTATAGTTGACAAATAGCCGTAGGTAGTATCGAATGAGTGTCAAGGGCTGGATGCGGGCCTGGTAGAACCAGATAATATAAGGCAGATTTATACGATTGCAATTACGGCAGGTTGGGCAAAGTTAGAGCAGGGTCAGGCGACGCTGTAAAAGGGCGTGAGCGGCACACAAATGCATGTAACCAGAGAAGGTGGCCCATATGATGGGGGAATATAGACACGATATGTCGCAAGCTAGCCCATTACAGATGGATCGTAGCAAGGAACCTTATAAGTATTGTAGATAACACTGGAAACACGGTGGTGGTTACAATAGCCTCATCACCCCGAGGCGAACAGGGGTAAACAGGGCCATTTGCTGGCCTTCTGCTGTTGCCGGCATTTCCGCCTGCCAGCGGGACTGGACGTGAGGTAAAAGCCTTAGTAACTAAGCAACAAAGCGAAGCCAGCCTCGTTGTGGCACGGCGTCTTCTTTGAAGCAGGCAGATTTTGTTGTAATGGTGAGCAAGGGCACAGCTCCACGCACAAGGAGCTGACTGTACCTAGCAGGGGCAAACAAGGTAATAAAATCAATCGGGGGGCCCAGATTCAGTAAAGTCTCACCGAATTCGGTGCTGTGCTGGAGGGCTGCAAGTACACCAGTCCTGCGGCGGATGCCACGCAGCTTCAAGGATGGTGGTGGTGGCGCCAGAGGTGGGATGGTGGGTGCTCCTGCCTTCTCCAACTCGAGGTTGCGGGTTCTGTTTAGTATGGTCTCAACGTGCTGGTGGTGGAAACACTCTCGAGGACCGCTGTCTAGAGTATGGGAACATTCTTAGAAAAGGCTTAGAATGCGTGTCTGAATTTGGCCAAGATAAGGAATTATGTGGGCTGGCCCGGCTCCTGTAAGCAACCCTTGAGATCAGGTATGCGGACGGGTGCTGAGGGAGCTCAGGAAAGAGACTCTTTATGTGTCCAGCAGTACTGAATTTTCTACGTAGGTCGTCGCTGTATTCTGATGGCTGAGGTATTGAGACTTAGTCTGGTGTAAGGAGGTGAACGTGTTATGTGCCCAGCTAGACCGAATTTGTCATGGATCATCATTGCATTCTGATGCATTCATGTGGGAAGTCATGCTTGTGGCAGATGTCCGCCAAAGTGATGCATTTATATGTACCATGATGCTCGGGTGGAGCTTTGTTATTTACACCACTGTTTGATCGGGTTGACCGTGTGTGAGAGTCCTCCAGGAGGGCTAGCCAGGTTGACATAATAGGTCTTTTAAGCGGCATGGAAAAGGTGTCATAATGCATCATCTAACTGTGTGAGGAATTCCAACATCCGCACGGTGGATGGGTTCGTGCTCGCCCTGGCCATATAATTTTTTTTTAAATGAATTAAATGATGGTATGATATGATATGATAGTTTATTTATATAGCGCCTATACACAATGTGTTTCAAAGCGCTTCAAGGCAAGGGAGAGAACAAGGGAAAAAACAATGACATTCTTACAGGCCATGAACAGTAAGGATGTGAGATTAACTATCGTACTCGGCCTGACGACATTTCAGATAGTGCAAGAGCTAAAACATAGATAAGGAAGGGAGGGGGAGAGTGGGAAGGAAATGGAAACAGACAGGCGACTACCGTACTAGGCCTGACGACATTTCTGGTAGAGCCGGAAAAAAAAACAAGAGGTGAGGGAGAGGGGTGCAGAAAGGTAGGGGATGAACAAAACAAGTGACTATCATATTAGGCCTGACGACATTTCAGATAGTGCTGGAGGGGGTTGGGGAGGAAAAAAAAAAAATGGGAGGGAAGAGGAGACAGACGAGGTTGCTAACATACTAAGTCCAGGGACAATTCTGATAGAGTAAGTGCATAGAAGAAAGTAAGGGGAGGAGATAGGAAAAGGCAGAAGGGAAAGGAGGAGAGAACAGAGAGTTAGCAGTCAAAAGAGTGGAGAAGCAAGAGGGGAGAGTGAATACAATTGCAGAAGTCAGTAGTAACACATAATGTTGCAAGCCAGGATACAAGATGAAGATGGGAACAGCATGATTCAGGGCCACCATGAGTACAAGATGCAAAAGAAGTTCAGCATGAGAGTTGAGAAGGGTGACGCACCATGAATGAATGAAGTCCATAAAAGTCAAATCCAGCATTGTCCACAAGACGGTGATGGTGAAACCAGAATGTATCAGGACAGACTCCTGCAGAAGTAGGCTTGAGTGGGGTGAGGGGGGAGCAGGGTAGAAGAATCGAGCAAAACACCTGTGTGCGAGAATGGGGGGGCACAAGGGAACATCATGGGGGGATCAGAGGGAGTAACACATGTTGGTGCATGCCTACCTGCTGTCTGAGCAGGGGGTCGGGCCCTGGGTCCTCCTGGTCTGAACAGGTCCAAACAGGAATTCCCCTTTTCATCGTCTACCCTTTGCTTAGGACGCCCGGGCGAGAGACGCCCTTGATCTAATAGTTAGGAGCAGGAAGGAAGAGGCAGGGCTAAGAAGGGGGTGGTGCTTGCTAAGTGGTGAAAAAGAGAGTAAAAGAGGAAGGCACCAGGTGGGCGGGGCTTGCGAAGTGGTGGAAGAGAGCAGCGGACAGGAAGGCACCAGGTGGGCTGGGGCTTAGGTCAGGTGACCTAAATCCACTTGCACCTGCTTCCCACCTGCAAAGGAAAAGAGGCTGGAGGGCTCCTTAAGTAAGGAAAAAGAGCGGCAAACAGGAAGGCACCAGGTGGGCAGGACTTGCTAAGTGGTGAAAAAGAGCGGCAGGCAGGAAGGTACCAGGTGGGCGGGGCTTAGGCCAGGTGACCTAGATCCACTTGCACCTGCTCCCCATCTGCGTAGATCAACATCCAGAAACTGTGTGGGCCTAATTTGCACACATTTTCCTATGCTCTGTGCACGACATATGCATAGACCTGTGTAGTCTGGGTGGACAAAGCTTACAAGCAAAGTCCACACCCTGTCATATTTAGTTGGGATCTGACAGGTGGAGTACACAATGCATCTCCACAAGGAGGAGAGGCAAAACTTCCCCCTGCCATGGCCAGCCTAATTAACTAACAAAGGCTCCATGGATCTGCTGTGTCCTTTTATTGAGCCGTGTAGCTGGTGGCATCATTCGCAAACTAATCCGAGTTGAATTCAAACAGTACAACATGGAGCCTGGCCTCAGAGGCTAACAAAGGAGACAGGAAACCCCACCACCCTTTCATATGCACTGTGTGAACCTGATGTATACAAAAGAGAAAACAAATCAAATGTCCTATTAATAATGCCTGTACCCCACTTTTACATATATTCAATACACAAAGTTATTACAAAACATATATCATTTTTTATTATACAATTCATCAACATTCTAAAAGACAAGATACAGTTGTAAAACATGGAGGTAATCCATGCAGCATCCACTAGACATTGGAAACTCTACAGACACATTAAATACACATTGACATCACAACATTAATGATTACATAAGAACACATAAGAGCATATATCAATATTTGGCCCAATTGTGTTTTATTAAGAACAGCCCGACATGTTTCAGTCCCTAGGCTTGATTAATCAAACCTTCTACAGGGGCTCACAAACCCACACATTTTTTGTTGCATATGCACACAGTGGTCTCTACAGCGTAGCAACCCCACTCGAAACACTGCTTCCACTGTTTGGTATTGCCTTTAGTGCATATATGCACACTTGCTCCTCATCAGTAGGGCAACTATGAATTTTCAAAAACAGGGTCTCGTAAGATGGAACACACCAGCAAACACTGGTCGGTGAAAGAACACGGGGCTCGTCTGGCTTCTATTGGGGAAGTGCGTCTATGTTGAGAAACAGGAAGGTTGTAGAAAGGCTAATTGTGGACATAGATTTCTTTAGAATTCCCTGGCATTTCTTAGAAAACAGTATTTACTCAACTGATATATGCTACGGCGAACATCTAACTTTAGAAAAAGTCCACAAGAATCTCAGACTTTGGAAAACCTCCCTACGAAGAATTTCACCTACTTTTAGGAACAAGTGAGTATTATAAATGGGCTTAGCTAGGAGTTTTTTCTATGTTGTTGATGCTTTAGGGTGAAATAAGACACTTTGAGCAACATTTCAGCTTTCACAAAAAAATGAGTGATAGTTCTTATTTAAGTATGAAGTATAAAGTATTGCACGCCTTATTAAAGGATACACATTTTCCTTTGGCTCAGGGCAATCTTTTTTGGCTTAGGCCTCCCTTTAAAGACAATGGCACGGGTCATCTGAAAGGAGATATATGGAACATCCACTGCACAGCTAAGACAACTACAGTTTTCCCAGTTTCACAGTACGTCAACAGAACCAGGAAAACATGGATTAGCTGCCGTAGGAAATTGGGAACGGTGCAACCCAAACATTTGTTTGTCAAAATGGGCCTCTAACGCTCTCTGATTATTGTCCTCAATGTGGCAACATTGGCAGATTGTTTTTCAATGTCTGTAAAGTACATTGCACCCCAATATTTCCATACTATAATGTTCATGCATTCTGATGTAACAGTTTGAATATATTGTAATTTCTAAAACAGAAAGCTGGAATTTTAGGATGGTTTGTTTACCGTTTTCATCTGTGATGTTCTGCTTCCTGTAATTTACAAGAAAAGGTTGATTGGGTAAGTCACACAATGAAGCAGCCATTGCTAATCGACAGTCATATAATACAGGGTATTGCTGACGTGAGAAGATGATGTATCAAATGTTAGACCTTGTATTGTTGATCACCTTAGAATATGATCAAAAATGTATCACAGTTTCGTTACAATCTTAAATTCATGAATGCTTTAAAAATAAACATTGGAGAAACCTTAAAATCACAAATCTGATTATTTTTATTGATATTATAGTACACATTGGAAAGTCAGTTGAACTGAAATATATATTCAAACTCAAGTCATTGCACAAAGAAAGTCCAATTTGTATTATTCCTCTTCCATCACAAACACGTGAAAGGGGGGGAAATTGACATTTTATGTCTGCAAGCTGGAAATATTGGATTCAAGTACAATTCTAAATTTGGTTAGTCTAAAGCCAACTTTCACTTCAATAACAGCAGCTTTGGTAAGACATAAAGGTTATGTGATGAAAAGCAATAGCACACAGGCCTCTTAGCAAAAAGACACATTTTGTCAGAAATGAGGGAGTGAGAAAGAAAGCGATAGTACAGACCTCAAAATCTCAGAAGAATTTAAAAATGCAATCAAGTTAGTGAAATATAGTGGAGCACTATGGACCATATAATTGAAATTGAATTGGGAAAGTAATGCAGTTGGGTGCCTGCATTTGCATTCCCATTCCAATTCCTGATTACCGGAACGAGTGCAGAATTTTCCTGGTGTTTTAGTAGGATCTGCCTCTTGGCTAATATTAGAACCTACACATTAAGAAGGCAATGGTCTCTGAAGTGCATGTGGGCATCCCTCATGCAAAGGAATTCAAAACAGGGATTCTCCTTTCTGACTGAACCTGCATGCTGCCGTTACAAAAGCATGAGGACATATTACTATACCAGAAGGAGCCACACCAAATATCCACCAATATAGGAGTTTGGGAATTTATCACTCATCTGCAGTCTTGAGCAAATGACCAAAAGGTTCTTCGGGCTCTACAGGTCCAATCCCATGAAGAAAGCAGTTATGAGCTTCTACCCTTTCACCACATCCTCTGACATGAAGGCCGTACCCATGTCCAAAGTTTGACATTTTACGTCTGCAAGCTGGAAATATTGGATTCAAGTACAATTCTAAATTTGGTTAGTCTAAAGCCAACTTTCACTTCAATAACAGCAGCATTGGTAAGACATAAAGGTTATGTGATGAAAAGCAATAGCACACAGGCCTCTTAGCAAAAAGACACATTTTATCAGAAATGAGGGAGTGAGAAAGAAAGCGATAGTACAGACCTCAAAATCTCAGAAGAATTTAAAAATGCAATCAAGTTAGTGAAATATAGTGAAGCACTATGGACCATATCATTGAAATTGAATTGGGAAAGTAATGAAGTTGGGTGCCTGCATTAGCATTCCCATTCCAATTCCTGATTACCGGGACAAGTGCAGATTATTCCTGGTCTTTTAGTAGTATGCGGCTTTATTAGATAAAGCCGCATACATCCAAATTCAAAAACACCTGGAACTGCACAAACTTTTAGGCAATAGACAATCTGGTTTCGGTCCACTACACGGAACAGAGACAGCCTTAATTGACCTAAAGTCCCAAATAGACGAGCAGAGAGACAAAGGAAGGACAGTACTCCTGCTCCTGCTTGATCTTTCTGCGGCATTTGATTTGGTCAATCACAAGGTCTTATGCCGGCACCTTGACTCTGCAGCCCACTTCTCCACGGGTGCCATCAAATGGATTGAGTCCTTGCTGAGTGAGCGAACCATGAGAGTCTTCTCCCCTTCAGCAACTGCCGACCCAATACGCATCCTATGCGGTGTTCCCCAAGGGTCTTTCATCTCGCCTACCCTCTACAATATCTTCACTAAGCCACTGTTCGACGATCTGGACCAGCTGGGTATCACCTACACTAACTGTGCAGATGATACTCAGATTCCCCTCCCACTTTCTGGGGATTACAGTACGGACATGGGTTTAGTGAACAAAGTTTACCTTATCATCCAAGCATGGATGGCCACTCATGGCCTTTGTTTGAATGATGATAAGACTGAACTTATAATTCTGGGTTCGCAGGCTAACATTAAAAAACTAGGCCAAGAATTCTCCTCATTTAATATTGGCGGGAACACCATCAAAGTCTCCAAGGAAGTAAAAACCCTTGGATTCGACCTGGACTCTACACTGTCCTTTGATAAACAGGTCAAATCCCTCACCTCTGCCACGGCTTACACCTGCAAGCTACTTAGAGCTGGTAAGCCGTTCCTCTCTGACAATAGTTGCCTGGTCCTGGCTAGAGCTCTAATACTCTCTAGAATTGACTATTGTAATGCCCTATACAGTGGTGCCAATAAATCTACCATCCAAAAGCTCCAAACACTACAGAATAATGCGCTAAGAGCAGCCCTAGGCATAAACAAGAAAACTCACATCTCTTCCCTGAGACGCCAACATAAATGGTTATCCACATCCAACAAAATACAACTAAAAATGCTTTCCTTGACCTACAAAGCCCTTAATAACGCAGCCCCCAGTTACCTTATAGATACACTCCAGAGAAGAACCTCTCGGAGACCTACCAGAACTGGGAATGCTAACTATCTGACTACACCCAAATATAAGCTCACCACTATTGGGGGCAATAGCTTTACTGTAAAGGCAGCTAAATTCTAGAACTCACTGCCTCAGGAGCTGAGAGCGGACCAACCTTACCTACATTTCAGGAAAAACGTAATAAAACACATCATTGCTACTGACCCTTAGTCTCCCATTACCCACTGGGGACCTGTCCACTTCCAAAGAGACTTGGTCATCCTGTATTAATAGTGTACTACTGCGCTAACTCTGAAGACCTTGTGATCTACTTGGAAGCCTAAGTGCTTTACGCAGGGCCCCACTTTTGCACGCATATCTTTTTGTACAGTGCCTATTGTTTATTTATGTAACAACATTGGCTACTCTTTGTCTTCGCCCTATTTTGTACATTGTATATATCCTGTAATCCTGCAAAACTGTATATTTTGTAACCTTGTAAATACTGTATCCTGTGTATATTCGTAACTTTTGTAAGCTTTGCATTTCCATATTGTTGCGCCCTTTTACTCACGAGTCTGGTGGCCCTAACAAATGAACAAACAAACAAAGTAAATCTTGGTGTGCCTTCAGGAATTGGTATCAATAAATGGCCCTGCACTGACGAGATTTCCAAATACGCAGCTACTCCTGCATGGTGGGACCTCAAGGGTACTTGCACACCATTATAGAGTTATGGCCAAGCAGGATACATTTATAGTTTCTTTCCTTTGATGGTTTCTTGTCTGAAGAGCAAGTGACCCGGTGACAATGGCCTTTTGAAAGGCTCTGATAAATTAACTATCATGTATTTGTACCATGAAGATTGAAAGGTCAAATCAATTGAAATCCGAAACGAAATTCTTATTATCAGCCAGAAATAGTTAAATGATAACGAATTTGGTGGAGCTTTTTGCTTTCACTATGAAACCTCAACCAAATTTACAAAGTGCTGCTGCTTCTTCGAATGACTGACTGATCGTTACAACGGTATTGCCGTTGCACTTAGTTTAATTACGACGTTTTGTTGGTGGTGCTTGTAACAGAAATATACAAACATGGTGCCCTCATTTGTGTGCCTCCTCAGTCACTGCAACTTTGCGGCCGCACAAAATACTGACTCCCATTTCTGCACCCAAGCAGAGCGATGGTTGTGGGGGTGTCCCCCGCTCTCCCTGGGGGCAGTAATGGGGTCGAGAGCTGCAGTGGTGTCCCCCGTTTACCATTTCGGTAAGCGGTGACAATTAAGTAAAAAAAAAAAGAAAAGCACTCTGAGGCGTCAGCTCTGACCCACGCAAGTGGGAGGAACCGACGCCGCAGAATAGCAGGGATCCTGCGGTGCACACAGAAGTGTGCCGGTGTAAAGGTAAGTGGGGTGGGGGGTCAGGAAGGGGTATGCGGGGTGGTGGAAGTGGGTAAAGTGATCTATTTGATTACTGCGCCGCACCGTAATTGGCATCCACATTGTTGTCGGCACAGTTACAGGGAGCGCAGTGATCACATACATTCTTTGTAACAAGAAATAAAAAAACCTGAAATCTTAATGAAGAGATTTTCTAACAGGTTATCAGAAAACATAGAATGGCGTGCAGCGGTGGGGTGTACACAAAATGGCCACGTTGGTTCACCCAGATAGACCATGGAGCATTCCTCACGCGATGTTCATCGTGTCATATCACGTCATTAAGGGACGAATAACAATCATTGCCACGTGATATAACATGAGACTGCTGGAAAGAAGATGTCGACTAGCGCGGCACTCTGTCAATTCACATCTAGTGATACCTCGGGTAAAGAACACAGAAATATAATTATGTTTCTTAACAGGTTAGATCTTGGCAAACGTTCACACATTTCTAAAGCATTTGTTCTAAGACACATCGTTATCTTATCTAAAGTATTGTAGATATTTCTCCAACGCATGACTCATGCTTACCACGTGCTTTTACTTCAGACATTGTGATAAACAGAGAAAAATGCGCAGACACTGTGCTTGGGAGCCACAGCCATACGCCCGCATTTGGTACAATTTGCTAAGCTAAAATTGTGTCTTTCGAATTCAAGATCATTTCATCATTTCGAGCTCTGCAAAGCAACCAAATTCTTTTTGACTGCCTAGAACAAGAAGACGATGTTGATTTGAGTTAGTGTTACGTGTAAAAAATAAGAAATGTAAGACTACAGCACCTGTGAACCGTGTTTGGGCATAGCTGTCTCTGGAGGATAGCTCAGGGACAAGGTGCTCCCCTTGGACGCAAAACGGCACGAAGCAACACAGGTTCGATCCCCGTGTCTGCGCTTAGAAACCTCTGGGTGTTAAGCGCCCTATTATATCATGTGTTTTATTTTTTGTTTCATTTGGGAATCGACATCACCCAGACATCTGAACACTGTGTTGGATCTAATGTATCTCTGGCACACATCGCACACTGCCTTTCATGACACTGCCTATCATTGCACCACTGGGTGGCTTCATTCCATTTAAAGTGGGTGGGAGTGCGAGGGGGGGGGTGGAGAATATAATGTAGGCCTTCTATTGAGCGGAGAGGTGTACAGGCACCCACCACTCTAACTGTAGCAGTAGTGGCTGCACGTTGGAAACCTACCTGGGGCATCAGCCATATTTTTTGAATAACGGTGTGAACCCAGTGTGCATCTCATCACTCAGTTACCCCTGACAATGTGCGTTGGTACATACCGTTATTGTGTTCATTGTTTGATGTTTATACGAGATGCAGACTCTCCTAGATGCAGTTCTGGTTCTACCATTGGTCTACCACACGCATTTGTGCACATACTGTATTCATCCTCGGTATGGGGGTGTAGGGTTTGAACTTGCTACAGTGCCTGCAGGTCATGTGATTATTCAATCTTCAACTCCCACCAGCCTTTCCCATTGAATTTCCTGTGTTGAGGTGATGGGAGTTGTAGTCCAAACATTTGGTGAGTGTTGAGAAAAAACAAACATTTGAAGGCAGTGCTTTGCAGGAGTTGTGGATTGTTACATTGTCGTGCAATGGACCTACTACACCGTAGAACAGATTTGTCTCATGTGCCTGGTGTGTTCTTTTAGGGGGCATCATTTTATGGTAGATCCTCATGGTCCCCTGAAGTAAAAACATTCAGCATTGCTATTCAGTGTTATTACCTAAGTAGAGTGTGTCTGGAGTGGTACCACATCAGCCCTCCCCCTGCTCTTGTGGCAAAGCTGCACATTAACACACGTCTTCAATTCAGATGTCCCTGCACTGGCTTCAGAAATGGCTCTTTAAAAGGGTGGTTGCTGTAGTTACTGGATGTTTGTGGAGATTTAACAAGGGGGGTCCTGGGAGTCTCTCTGCCAGACATTAGTCCTGGTTACGAGAGACTTACCCAGAGTCTTTAGCTCACTATCTTTTCACAGAGAAGAAATATCCCAAACATATCAGTCTTTGTCCTGCCCTGGAGCAGTCCAGCACCGAAATGCGAGGCAATTCTCCTCTGAACAAGAGTACCAACAGAAACCCCAGACACGTGTTTCGGTCTGGTTGGACCTCATCAGTAGGGTGGATCTGTGCCTCTCTAAGAATAGTGAGCAAGGGGTCCACGTCTGGATTCCCCTAGTAACTTAGGGTGAGACCCAAAGTTACTAAAATATGCAGATTTAACAAGGTGGGTCCTGGGAGTCTCTCTGCCAGACATTAGTCCTGGTTACGAGAGACTTACCCAGAGTCTTTAGCTCACTATCTTTTCACAGAGAAGAAATATCCCAAACATATCAGTCTTTGTCCTGCCCTGGGGCAGTCCAGCACCGAAATGCGAGGCAATTCTCCTCTGAACAAGAGTACCAACAGAAACCCCAGACACGTGTTTCGGTCTGGTTGGACCTCATCAGTAGGGTGGATCTGTGCCTCTCTAAGAATAGTGAGCAAGGGGTCCACGTCTGGATTCCCCTAGTAACTTAGGGTGAGACCCAAAGTTACTAAAATATGCAGATTTAACAAGGGGGGTCCTGGGAGTCTCTCTGCCAGACATTAGTCCTGGTTACGAGAGACTTACCCAGAGTCTTTAGCTCACTATCTTTTCACAGAGAAGAAATATCCCAAACATATCAGTCTTTGTCCTGCCCTGGGGCAGTCCAGCACCGAAATGCGAGGCAATTCTCCTCTGAACAAGAGTACCAACAGAAACCCCAGACACGTGTTTCGGTCTGGTTGGACCTCATCAGTAGGGTGGATCTGTGCCTCTCTAAGAATAGTGAGCAAGGGGTCCACGTCTGGATTCCCCTAGTAACTTAGGGTGAGACCCAAAGTTACTAAAATATGCAGATTTAACAAGGGGGGTCCTGGGAGTCTCTCTGCCAGACATTAGTCCTGGTTACGAGAGACTTACCCAGAGTCTTTAGCTCACTATCTTTTCACAGAGAAGAAATATCCCAAACATATCAGTCTTTGTCCTGCCCTGGGGCAGTCCAGCACCGAAATGCGAGGCAATTCTCCTCTGAACAAGAGTACCAACAGAAACCCCAGACACGTGTTTCGGTCTGGTTGGACCTCATCAGTAGGGTGGATCTGTGCCTCTCTAAGAATAGTGAGCAAGGGGTCCACGTCTGGATTCCCCTAGTAACTTAGGGTGAGACCCAAAGTTACTAAAATATGCAGATTTAACAAGGGGGGTCCTGGGAGTCTCTCTGCCAGACATTAGTCCTGGTTACGAGAGACTTACCCAGAGTCTTTAGCTCACTATCTTTTCACAGAGAAGAAATATCCCAAACATATCAGTCTTTGTCCTGCCCTGGGGCAGTCCAGCACCGAAATGCGAGGCAATTCTCCTCTGAACAAGAGTACCAACAGAAACCCCAGACACGTGTTTCGGTCTGGTTGGACCTCATCAGTAGGGTGGATCTGTGCCTCTCTAAGAATAGTGAGCAAGGGGTCCACGTCTGGATTCCCCTAGTAACTTAGGGTGAGACCCAAAGTTACTAAAATATGCAGATTTAACAAGGGGGGTCCTGGGAGTCTCTCTGCCAGACATTAGTCCTGGTTACGAGAGACTTACCCAGAGTCTTTAGCTCACTATCTTTTCACAGAGAAGAAATATCCCAAACATATCAGTCTTTGTCCTGCCCTGGGGCAGTCCAGCACCGAAATGCGAGGCAATTTTCCTCTGAACAAGAGTACCAACAGAAACCCCAGACACGTGTTTCGGTCTGGTTGGACCTCATCAGTAGGGTGGATCTGTGCCTCTCTAAGAATAGTGAGCAAGGGGTCCACGTCTGGATTCCCCTAGTAACTTAGGGTGAGACCCAAAGTTACTAAAATATGCAGATTTAACAAGGGGGGTCCTGGGAGTCTCTCTGCCAGACATTAGTCCTGGTTACGAGAGACTTACCCAGAGTCTTTAGCTCACTATCTTTTCACAGAGAAGAAATATCCCAAACATATCAGTCTTTGTCCTGCCCTGGGGCAGTCCAGCACCGAAATGCGAGGCAATTCTCCTCTGAACAAGAGTACCAACAGAAACCCCAGACACGTGTTTCGGTCTGGTTGGACCTCATCAGTAGGGTGGATCTGTGCCTCTCTAAGAATAGTGAGCAAGGGGTCCACGTCTGGATTCCCCTAGTAACTTAGGGTGAGACCCAAAGTTACTAAAATATGCAGATTTAACAAGGGGGGTCCTGGGAGTCTCTCTGCCAGACATTAGTCCTGGTTACGAGAGACTTACCCAGAGTCTTTAGCTCACTATCTTTTCACAGAGAAGAAATATCCCAAACATATCAGTCTTTGTCCTGCCCTGGGGCAGTCCAGCACCGAGATGCGAGGCAATTCTCCTCTGAACAAGAGTACCAACAGAAACCCCAGACACGTGTTTCGGTCTGGTTGGACCTCATCAGTAGGGTGGATCTGTGCCTCTCTAAGAATAGTGAGCAAGGGGTCCACGTCTGGATTCCCCTAGTAACTTAGGGTGAGACCCAAAGTTACTAAAATATGCAGATTTAACAAGGGGGGTCCTGGGAGTCTCTCTGCCAGACATTAGTCCTGGTTACGAGAGACTTACCCAGAGTCTTTAGCTCACTATCTTTTCACAGAGAAGAAATATCCCAAACATATCAGTCTTTGTCCTGCCCTGGGGCAGTCCAGCACCGAAATGCGAGGCAATTCTCCTCTGAACAAGAGTACCAACAGAAACCCCAGACACGTGTTTCGGTCTGGTTGGACCTCATCAGTAGGGTGGATCTGTGCCTCTCTAAGAATAGTGAGCAAGGGGTCCACGTCTGGATTCCCCTAGTAACTTAGGGTGAGACCCAAAGTTACTAAAATATGCAGATTTAACAAGGGGGGTCCTGGGAGTCTCTCTGCCAGACATTAGTCCTGGTTACGAGAGACTTACCCAGAGTCTTTAGCTCACTATCTTTTCACAGAGAAGAAATATCCCAAACATATCAGTCTTTGTCCTGCCCTGGGGCAGTCCAGCACCGAAATGCGAGGCAATTCTCCTCTGAACAAGAGTACCAACAGAAACCCCAGACACGTGTTTCGGTCTGGTTGGACCTCATCAGTAGGGTGGATCTGTGCCTCTCTAAGAATAGTGAGCAAGGGGTCCACGTCTGGATTCCCCTAGTAACTTAGGGTGAGACCCAAAGTTACTAAAATATGCAGATTTAACAAGGGGGGTCCTGGGAGTCTCTCTGCCAGACATTAGTCCTGGTTACGAGAGACTTACCCAGAGTCTTTAGCTCACTATCTTTTCACAGAGAAGAAATATCCCAAACATATCAGTCTTTGTCCTGCCCTGGGGCAGTCCAGCACCGAAATGCGAGGCAATTCTCCTCTGAACAAGAGTACCAACAGAAACCCCAGACACGTGTTTCGGTCTGGTTGGACCTCATCAGTAGGGTGGATCTGTGCCTCTCTAAGAATAGTGAGCAAGGGGTCCACGTCTGGATTCCCCTAGTAACTTAGGGTGAGACCCAAAGTTACTAAAATATGCAGATTTAACAAGGGGGGTCCTGGGAGTCTCTCTGCCAGACATTAGTCCTGGTTACGAGAGACTTACCCAGAGTCTTTAGCTCACTATCTTTTCACAGAGAAGAAATATCCCAAACATATCAGTCTTTGTCCTGCCCTGGGGCAGTCCAGCACCGAAATGCGAGGCAATTCTCCTCTGAACAAGAGTACCAACAGAAACCCCAGACACGTGTTTCGGTCTGGTTGGACCTCATCAGTAGGGTGGATCTGTGCCTCTCTAAGAATAGTGAGCAAGGGGTCCACGTCTGGATTCCCCTAGTAACTTAGGGTGAGACCCAAAGTTACTAAAATATGCAGATTTAACAAGGGGGGTCCTGGGAGTCTCTCTGCCAGACATTAGTCCTGGTTACGAGAGACTTACCCAGAGTCTTTAGCTCACTATCTTTTCACAGAGAAGAAATATCCCAAACATATCAGTCTTTGTCCTGCCCTGGGGCAGTCCAGCACCGAAATGCGAGGCAATTCTCCTCTGAACAAGAGTACCAACAGAAACCCCAGACACGTGTTTCGGTCTGGTTGGACCTCATCAGTAGGGTGGATCTGTGCCTCTCTAAGAATAGTGAGCAAGGGGTCCACGTCTGGATTCCCCTAGTAACTTAGGGTGAGACCCAAAGTTACTAAAATATGCAGATTTAACAAGGGGGGTCCTGGGAGTCTCTCTGCCAGACATTAGTCCTGGTTACGAGAGACTTACCCAGAGTCTTTAGCTCACTATCTTTTCACAGAGAAGAAATATCCCAAACATATCAGTCTTTGTCCTGCCCTGGGGCAGTCCAGCACCGAAATGCGAGGCAATTCTCCTCTGAACAAGAGTACCAACAGAAACCCCAGACACGTGTTTCGGTCTGGTTGGACCTCATCAGTAGGGTGGATCTGTGCCTCTCTAAGAATAGTGAGCAAGGGGTCCACGTCTGGATTCCCCTAGTAACTTAGGGTGAGACCCAAAGTTACTAAAATATGCAGATTTAACAAGGGGGGTCCTGGGAGTCTCTCTGCCAGACATTAGTCCTGGTTACGAGAGACTTACCCAGAGTCTTTAGCTCACTATCTTTTCACAGAGAAGAAATATCCCAAACATATCAGTCTTTGTCCTGCCCTGGGGCAGTCCAGCACCGAAATGCGAGGCAATTCTCCTCTGAACAAGAGTACCAACAGAAACCCCAGACACGTGTTTCGGTCTGGTTGGACCTCATCAGTAGGGTGGATCTGTGCCTCTCTAAGAATAGTGAGCAAGGGGTCCACGTCTGGATTCCCCTAGTAACTTAGGGTGAGACCCAAAGTTACTAAAATATGCAGATTTAACAAGGGGGGTCCTGGGAGTCTCTCTGCCAGACATTAGTCCTGGTTACGAGAGACTTACCCAGAGTCTTTAGCTCACTATCTTTTCACAGAGAAGAAATATCCCAAACATATCAGTCTTTGTCCTGCCCTGGGGCAGTCCAGCACCGAAATGCGAGGCAATTCTCCTCTGAACAAGAGTACCAACAGAAACCCCAGACACGTGTTTCGGTCTGGGGTTTCTGTTGGTACTCTAGGGGAATCCAGACGTGGACCCCTTGCTCACTATTCTTAGAGAGGCACAGATCCACCCTACTGATGAGGTCCAACCAGACCGAAACACGTGTCTGGGGTTTCTGTTGGTACTCTTGTTCAGAGGAGAATTGCCTAGCATTTCGGTGCTGGACTGCCCCAGGGCAGGACAAAGACTGATATGTTTGGGATATTTCTTCTCTGTGAAAGATAGTGAGCTAAAGACTCTGGGTAAGTCTCTCGTAACCAGGACTAATGTCTGGCAGAGGGACTCCCAGGACCCCCCTTGTTAATTTGCATATTTACGTAACTTTGGGTCTCACCCTAAGTTACTAGGGGAATCCAGACGTGGACCCCTTGCTCACTATTCTTAGAGAGGCACAGATCCACCCTACTGATGAGGTCCAACCAGACCGAAACACGTGTCTGGGGTTTCTGTTGGTACTCTTGTTCAGAGGAGAATTGCCTAGCATTTCGGTGCTGGACTGCCCCAGGGCAGGACAAAGACTGATATGTTTGGGATATTTCTTCTCTGTGAAAGATAGTGAGCTAAAGACTCTGGGTAAGTCTCTCGTAACCAGGACTAATGTCTGGCAGAGGGACTCCCAGGACCCCCCTTGTTAATTTGCATATTTACGTAACTTTGGGTCTCACCCTAAGTTACTAGGGGAATCCAGACGTGGACCCCTTGCTCACTATTCTTAGAGAGGCACATATCCACCCTACTGATGAGGTCCAACCAGACCGAAACACGTGTCTGGGGTTTCTGTTGGTACTCTTGTTCAGAGGAGAATTGCCTAGCATTTCGGTGCTGGACTGCCCCAGGGCAGGACAAAGACTGATATGTTTGGGATATTTCTTCTCTGTGAAAGATAGTGAGCTAAAGACTCTGGGTAAGTCTCTCGTAACCAGGACTAATGTCTGGCAGAGGGACTCCCAGGACCCCCCTTGTTAATTTGCATATTTACGTAACTTTGGGTCTCACCCTAAGTTACTAGGGGAATCCAGACGTGGACCCCTTGCTCACTATTCTTAGAGAGGCACAGATCCACCCTACTGATGAGGTCCAACCAGACCGAAACACGTGTCTGGGGTTTCTGTTGGTACTCTTGTTCAGAGGAGAATTGCCTAGCATTTCGGTGCTGGACTGCCCCAGGGCAGGACAAAGACTGATATGTTTGGGATATTTCTTCTCTGTGAAAGATAGTGAGCTAAAGACTCTGGGTAAATCTCTCGTAACCAGGACTAATGTCTGGCAGAGGGACTCCCAGGACCCCCCTTGTTAATTTGCATATTTACGTAACTTTGGGTCTCACCCTAAGTTACTTGGGGAATCCAGACGTGGACCCCTTGCTCACTATTCTTAGAGAGGCACAGATCCACCCTACTGATGAGGTCCAACCAGACCGAAACACGTGTCTGGGGTTTCTGTTGGTACTCTTGTTCAGAGGAGAATTGCCTAGCATTTCGGTGCTGGACTGCCCCAGGGCAGGACAAAGACTGATATGTTTGGGATATTTCTTCTCTGTGAAAGATAGTGAGCTAAAGACTCTGGGTAAGTCTCTCGTAACCAGGACTAATGTCTGGCAGAGGGACTCCCAGGACCCCCCTTGTTAATTTGCATATTTACGTAACTTTGGGTCTCACCCTAAGTTACTAGGGGAATCCAGACGTGGACCCCTTGCTCACTATTCTTAGAGAGGCACAGATCCACCCTACTGATGAGGTCCAACCAGACCGAAACACGTGTCTGGGGTTTCTGTTGGTACTCTTGTTCAGAGGAGAATTGCCTAGCATTTCGGTGCTGGACTGCCCCAGGGCAGGACAAAGACTGATACGTTTGGGATATTTCTTCTCTGTGAAAGATAGTGAGCTAAAGACTCTGGGTAAGTCTCTCGTAACCAGGACTAATGTCTGGCAGAGGGACTCCCAGGACCCCCCTTGTTAATTTGCATATTTACGTAACTTTGGGTCTCACCCTAAGTTACTAGGGGAATCCAGACGTGGACCCCTTGCTCACTATTCTTAGAGAGGCACAGATCCACCCTACTGATGAGGTCCAACCAGACCGAAACACGTGTCTGGGGTTTCTGTTGGTACTCTTGTTCAGAGGAGAATTGCCTAGCATTTCGGTGCTGGACTGCCCCAGGGCAGGACAAAGACTGATATGTTTGGGATATTTCTTCTCTGTGAAAGATAGTGAGCTAAAGACTCTGGGTAAGTCTCTCGTAACCAGGACTAATGTCTGGCAGAGGGACTCCCAGGACCCCCCTTGTTAATTTGCATATTTACGTAACTTTGGGTCTCACCCTAAGTTACTAGGGGAATCCAGATGTGGACCCCTTGCTCACTATTCTTAGAGAGGCACAGATCCACCCTACTGATGAGGTCCAACCAGACCGAAACACGTGTCTGGGGTTTCTGTTGGTACTCTTGTTCAGAGGAGAATTGCCTAGCATTTCGGTGCTGGACTGCCCCAGGGCAGGACAAAGACTGATATGTTTGGGATATTTCTTCTCTGTGAAAGATAGTGAGCTAAAGACTCTGGGTAAGTCTCTCGTAACCAGGACTAATATCTGGCAGAGGGACTCCCAGGACCCCCCTTGTTAATTTGCATATTTACGTAACTTTGGGTCTCACCCTAAGTTACTAGGGGAATCCAGACGTGGACCCCTTGCTCACTATTCTTAGAGAGGCACAGATCCACCCTACTGATGAGGTCCAACCAGACCGAAACACGTGTCTGGGGTTTCTGTTGGTACTCTTGTTCAGAGGAGAATTGCCTAGCATTTCGGTGCTGGACTGCCCCAGGGCAGGACAAAGACTGATATGTTTGGGATATTTCTTCTCTGTGAAAGATAGTGAGCTAAAGACTCTGGGTAAGTCTCTCGTAACCAGGACTAATGTCTGGCAGAGGGACTCCCAGGACCCCCCTTGTTAATTTGCATATTTACGTAACTTTGGGTCTCACCCTAAGTTACTAGGGGAATCCAGACGTGGACCCCTTGCTCACTATTCTTAGAGAGGCACAGATCCACCCTACTGATGAGGTCCAACCAGACCGAAACACGTGTCTGGGGTTTCTGTTGGTACTCTTGTTCAGAGGAGAATTGCCTAGCATTTCGGTGCTGGACTGCCCCAGGGCAGGACAAAGACTGATATGTTTGGGATATTTCTTCTCTGTGAAAGATAGTGAGCTAAAGACTCTGGGTAAGTCTCTCGTAACCAGGACTAATGTCTGGCAGAGGGACTCCCAGGACCCCCCTTGTTAATTTACTGGATGTTTGTGGGACAAGCATCATAGACTTTGCCCCTCTGGAATCGCAATTTGGTATGCACTTCAGAGGAGCACACCCACTTCATGGCCATTGCTCCACCTCTGCCACAAAAGATGTATCAGTTCCCACAGTTGTCATTGGTTGGAAATCACAGCTGTGGGCTGGCCACGAGTAGAACACACAGAAGACCTGACTATGCCCTTTCCATTTCTCAAATTGGGATTTATTTACACTGGGTTTAATATAGCACAACATACATAGCATTCCCCAAATCAAATAGATGAAGGCAGAGGATGTCCTCGTGTACCCAGGGGGGGTTCCTTCTCCCCCCCAGGAGTCACATGCAGTCAGATGAATAGTTCCGCTGCTAGGTACAGGTGTTCAGGTTCTTGTAGCCAGAGACTCTCTACCAAAAGACAGTTCACAACGTCCTCCTGGCTCAAAGTGCAAATCTGATCCCAGTGTGTGTTTTTATTGCAGGGAGAGATCCAGGAATCTCACCATCACCCATTATCGTTGTTCCATTGCAGCAGGCTTCTCTAAATCATGTTCCAGGTTCCAGGCAAGGAAGTTGGATAGCGAACTGGGAGAACTAGTCTGCTCTGCTTAGAGACAGACTACCTCTCTATCTGCATCTGGTCCCGGGCTCCCAAACTCCTCCTTTCCACTTTTGTGGAGTCCCTGTCACCTCAGTGTGACTGCACCATCATCAACATCCACCCACCTCTGGGCCTGCCTGGGAGAAACCTAATCCACCAGTTTCTCGTAAGTATCTCTAGCTCAAGGATTCTTCTCCTTCCCTCTTACTCTCACTACCATTGTGCACCTTCCTCACTCTTCCTCATGTTCAGTTTGTCACCTGGACCACCTCTTCCTCCGACATTCAGAGCAGCTGCTACAACACTTCCTCACGGGAATTGGCCTAGACTACATCCTTAGAACTCCTCTTCCACTCGTTCTTCTCGTCATTGATGCTTTCCTTTCTCTACCGAATGACAGGTCCTTGTCTCAGAACCACCTTCCCCAGTCCCTCAGGGCTCTTCTATGACCTGTTTCAAATCTACCTCCTATGGGGCTCTGGAATCAGCCAACCTTGATAGACCAACTCTCCTATTCTCTTCTCTTCCATCTTCGGTCCGTTTCTCTTGGTCTAGTCAAACCTCCACCATCTTTTGTACCTTAGTTCCCTTGTGGCTTCCCAGTTACTCTAGGTACGTCTCACCCATAGGGTCCAGTCTCCTTTAAGTCCATTTCCTCCTTCTAAGTTTCAAACTGACTTCGGCACCTTAAAATCTCAGGGTGTACCTGCCACCCCTAAATCAAGGGGTGTTCCCAATACCTACACATCTGAGGATTTTACATGTTCCTCAAAATATTGGGGTATCCTCTGCATGTGCATGACTAAATCTTGGAATAGGCCCTGCATCCCTTCCTCAGATTCTCTAAGTATTTCCTGTATCCTTACATTGGAATCCTTTGGTTTGTCCTTTCCCACTTTCCTTCTAGTTTTCGTGCTCCTATTCGCCTTCCTCCACCATCTACTTTACACAGTAGCTCCTCTTTTCCCATCAGTTCCATTCTCTGTCTTCTAGCTCCACCTCCTACCACCAAACCTCTTAGACTGAGGACACTGGCCTATGTAGTAGTACTACCCCCTCCCCTCAGAGGGGCTCCTCTAGATGGGATGCATCTCTCTGACCTGGTGTTTGCCTTTTGATGCCTGGGTCATGTGACCTGGTCTAGGTGAAGGTTTCTCTTTCTTTTGGCTGGTGTTTTTGGGTCTGGGCATGATGTGCTTGAGCTCTCTAGGTCCCTGATAACTTGACTAGTGGAAATGTTTCCTGCTTTCTTGGTGTTGTATGTCTTGAGAGTGCCCCCCACCCCTTTTGAGTGGGTACACAGGGAGGTGTACCCCACCCGAGCCCAGCACTCTCTACCTTAGAGCAGCACCTGGGCTCTTTGACCACGTCACTTTCAATCCCCAAAGTCAGGAAGGAGACTTCATCACACATCTCTAATGGCCTTCTCAGCCAGTGGTCATGGATGGTGGGGAGGGGGTTAGAGTGGATGAAGCAGCAGGTGGCTTTAATCAGAAAAGCAGTAACTATGCAAAGTCCATTAATTAGAGCCTGCAGCATTTATTCTGAGTGTCAATCATGTATTACACTGAACAGACTGCACAATACAACATTAAAAGTTCATAACAACAGGGTTGGTGATTATGGCAGGCATGGCACTCGGGCATACAGAGGATGTTGCTTGGATGGACAAGATTAACACTGTAAGGTCAATTCACAGATGTATGGTTCACAATCCGCAGCACTCAGAGACTGGCAGGTCATACCTGGAACCATCAAATCATAGGCTCACATTAGAGGCTGTCTTGTAATTCTTTATGTGATGCTGCATTAGGCACACGCTGTTACACATTGTTTTACTAACTCTTAAGATTGTGGTGTGGGCTTCCTGTTCATATAACCAAGTGCAGCTTTTCCATTACTAGTCTCAGTCCTGGGGCTTCCATTTCGATATTCCTCAGCTGTACACTGCACAGTATGTGCAAAATAGGAAGTGCAAAGTGTTTCAACACTGATCAGGGCAAGGGGTCCTAACAGCACATCCTGTCCCGGGATGAAATGACTTAAATGTGTTTTTAGGCTAAACAGGGATTTGGAAAAGAAATATAAATGTGGTTGGCTTTATACTGCAACCCAGGTTATCGGATTGGGACAAGATCTGCATTGATGGATGCTGTGAGGAGCCAGGAATGAGATGTGGAGACAGAGAGCTCATGTTTGTGGCTATAGACCTTTATTCAAAATTAAAAGGTGTTGCAAAATGTCTCACTGGGCCTCATTACGACCTTGGCGGAGGACCAGGGCGCTATTGGAACCATGGTCCATGGCGCTAAGTTGCCAACTCCGCCATGGTGGATGGCGGACTTACCGCCCCATTCCGACCTTGGCGGGGCGGTAAGTCCCCAATCCCCATTTACCCTTCCCCATTCCCATTTTTGCCCCATAGGGCATAATGGGAGTGGGGAAGGCGTTAATTACGCCACCGTAAATTACGGTGGCGTAATTAACATCAAGGTCCCTTAGCGCCATGGATTTTAACACCTGCTAAAAGCAGGTGTTAGATCCGCCATGGCGCTAAGGGATCTCGTATTCAGGCGGTAAGGGTCGGCGCTGTTTACGCTGGCGTAAACCCCTTACCGCCTGGGTCGTAATGAGGCCCACTGTCCCTACTCTAAGAGGTATTTCCCCACCTTAACCAAAAACGAAGGATCTGTCAGATGTCAAGCACGGCCATCTTAAGCATTTTTGGGGCCCTGGGCATGGACATCTTTGGGGCCCCCCTCCACCACACCAAAGGAATTAAGTGATCAAGAATATCTGGTGGCACCGCCCCGCCCCCACCGTGATCATAACCTATAGGTTGATATGCTGCCCCGCAGCATTCAAAATAAGCCTGTTTACTCCCTTTAAGTCCCCTTACCCATCATTTAAAGGCCAACATTAGCAATCTACGAAGAGGTTACTTCTCTTCCAGTATAGAAACAGGATACTTTTTAACAACAGCATCCGGGAAGGTATGCAGACTGTAGTATTAATGCAGGACTGTATGTAAAAGGTACATGTAACCCAGAATAGGAAGAGAACTCACATTAGCTGCCTCCGAGAATGTAAAAGTGCTCAAGCAGGGATAGAGGAGACCAAGTGTAAGGAAGGAGAAACCTACACATGGCATAACATGGATAGTGAATGCAGATTAGAAGCTACCAGGGAGGTGTCTCTAGCCAGACAGACTGAGATTAGAAGTGGGACATGGTTTTCAAATAGTGTTGCCATTAGAGATCAAGGGAACAAGTGCACGTGGTGTGTAGTATATCAATGCTCACTTTTACAGTGGAAGCAACTCCATAGCCAGTGAAACCATGAGTGAGGGTGTTTTGAAGATCATATCCTGAGAAGGAAATCTCTCTGAAGGGCTGGCAATTTTGAAAGGTTTAGGGACTGCCAATTCTGAGAGGTTAGACAATACAAGATTACATGAGATGCCCAGGATCACACATTGCTTAAGGGTTGAAGCTGGGATTTGTGCCAACTCTGCAATTTCTGCATTTGAACACTTTCTTTGCCATCTCTTACCATGTACTAAAATAATCTCATTTTATAAAACTGACTTGCAAAGTACACAAATCACATTTCCAAACCTGACAATTTTTAAAACCAAAATATTACAAAAGGATGTTACGCAAAATGGGAATGATTGTAGCTTCATTCTCTCCATCTACAAGGGAAGTATATAAGTACAAGCATATAAAACGATGTGATGTAACAGATTTAGTCTAACTATGTCTTTTGTACTTTTCATCTTTAAATACTTCCAAACCAATGACTTGTGAAATTGTCATTCATAAACGTGCAGAAAAACCTTTGACTTTTATTTTTTAAAAAGCAAAACATTTTTTGTGTCAAATGAACAAACCTTAAAATATGCTACACAATCTGGTCCGCTCGCTCCTGTCTACCACCCCTTCCACTCAAATGGCCTACATAAGAAGAAAGATCCAGTAATGAGCTAAACTATGCCATCAGCATGCAAGAAGGCAAACCTCACAGAAGACAGCACAGAAATGCAAGAGATATTATATGATTTGACCCGGATCACTGTATCGTCTGCTGGCAAAGCCAGGATACAAGCATGAACACTTTGGTTCCACAGTCTTGAATTTGGATACTTATTCACCTCTTGGACTAATAGTATATGCTCATCTTTGGAGGGGATTGCCTAGGTTTTACAACGCCCCATCTGAACAAACCAATTTCTAGACCTTCACCATACGAATGACATATTAGTTTTTATAGCAACCCCTATCTGGTGCAGGAACATTGCTGATAATAGCACCTCTTATGCTGCAAAACCAAGTACATATGCAGGTAGGTTTATAAACTTCAGACATAGGAAAGGTTCAGCCAGCCTTGCTGGAATGTACTCTTCTAATTTTGCATATGGACACATATCTCTGCAATGGGTGCTTCACACACAGAGCTAACTTCTGAACCATTGTGACACTCAATTTATCAATATGGATTTCAACTGTGGCTATTGCACATGATCAACATAATTCCCACAGGAAGGAAAGAATGCTACAGAAGTTGTGCCATACGGAACACACCAACTTTGTATTCCACAGTGAACACAGAAAAATTACATGATTAATTGATCAAGGCAGCACAAAATAGAGAAGCAATAGGATAAGCGCATCAGCAGGATTCCATAAAATCTCCTGCCATGTGCTATTTAAGTCTGTTGAACAATGGAATCTTACTTTAGATCAGGCAGCCTTGTGGGGGCCTCCCTCCAAGGTGGGGACCCTGGGCAAGTGCCCTTTTTGCCCTCCCATAAAAACGTCTCTGATGTCAAGATGTCCAAAGCCTAAATGTTCTGTGTCCGAAATACTATTCTGGCCCTCACATTCTAAAAGTAACTCTAAGGTGCAAAGGGTAATGTCTTTGGCCTTGAAAGTCCACAAATGTTCAAATTCAAAAGGAAAGGCGTAATTTCAATGAAAAAGTTCCCAATGGATGAAGTTAACAGTTCTAGGGGATGTCACAGTTTATTACACGGCACACGCCAACTAGAGAACTCCTTCCGCTACAATGGATGTGGCGTACAATAAAGCGCTTTTTTAATATACTACAGATTCCTTTTGAGTAGGCCTCCAACCCGTCTCGCACCCAAACTCCACAAACATCCTGTGTCATAATGTACTAGGAACCAGGCCGGTGTGTATCAATAAGATATGTATTAATTTGTTATGTAATTAAAAAAAAACTCAAAATACAGCAGCCACCAATGTTGTGGCAACACAAAATGTAATGGCCTCTACAGAACAGCCAGGTTAACATGTCCTATTACAGTTCACTCAGGTCTTTAATGGCAAAACAGAGAAAGAACATTTTCTTTCAAAGTGATAGCACCAACAGTTTAGCACTCCCCCCTGCAACACTCACCCCCAAACATCAATTAGACTTAATTCCTTTGAATGGAAGGCAGTGGCGAGGAGTAGGAATAAAGAGAGAAAATCAGGTTTGAGGTAAAGCCCACCACCACAAGATGGGAAGCCAGCAAAGAAAAGGAAAACCTGTTCTGGGAGCAAAAGGGAAGAATGGGGTTTTGGTTATTTCTCACAACTTCTAGGGGACAGAATTGAAGGGAATATGTATTGCTTACACTATACAGAAGAAATTACATCACTAATTGTACTAGGGGGAGTGCCCTGTAATTATCCCTGCTACCAGGATTGGACAATTTCTCTCTGTCTCTCCGCCCCCAGTCAGTATTGGATCGGGGATTTTGGAGCACCATCTGTCTTTCCCCTTTATTACCCTGTTTTGTTCTCAGCTCAACTTTTTGTCTAAAACCAGTCATTTTTTATCATAACTTTATAATTATACTAGCCACTGCCATGTGAAACATATATTCGGTTTTAGCTGGTCATAAGGAATTAGGTGAGCCGATCGCAAACTCTGTACGATGTAGCATGGCCATCTGGCAAATGTTTGTCCTTTTCATAAAATGTACAACAGTTATGAATCTGCAAATGATCAAACATGTTCCTAATTTAATTTCCATCCTTTCACCAACTGTCACATACGTCACCTGTTTAGATCAGCCAGAAAACTAGTCTAACTGGCCATTTGAGTCCACAAAGTCCCAGGTAAATGCAATGTTTGTCCCCAAAACTGCCTGGAAATTACAAGAAAAATTTCAAGAAATAGAAATAAATGGGATTTGTGTGCCATTCTACCTGCAAATCCCTGTTTAACAAATGGGGATTTGCGGGCGGAATGGCGCACAAATCGCGTTTCTTTCGGCGCAAATAATCCATGAATTACCACCTTAGTCTGATGGCTGTGCAAAATGGCTAAAATGGGATAGTCTTTTTATATTAATTCGGAGGGTCTTGTTCCACATGTGGGAAGGCCACCTTATCCCCCACAGCCATCTGTTCACCTGGGTCAGCCGGTGACCAAAGGGTTTTATGAGTCCCTTTGAAATTGGAAGTTTGCTCTTTGAAGTGGGCGCAGGAAGGGCTCACACCTGCTTGTCATGCTTCAGACACATTTTGCCTTCTTTGAAATCTCTGGGCTCCTGCCTTCATGTCTGCAGAACAGGGAATTATGACACCCTAAGCAGCATGACATTTTATTGCGGGATTTTTATAGGATATGTGTGATATCCAGTGGGAAGTGGGGCTTTGTCATTATGAAGTTCCTGCCTCAGCCCAAACTGTTTTTCCTGCAGTTAGTGTCTCTTCAAAGGTGACTGGAATTTTGTGGGTTGAAACAGAATTTACATTTGCTTTGGTCACCCCCCACATCATATTTCCCTGACATTTTCTGTTTGAGCAGTGCTATCTTTTCCCACTGTGGCTTTTTGATGCCGTTTTTCTTTTCACACATGTGCGGGCCATTTTTGTTTTTAATGTTAAAAATCCTGTCTGGCAGGTCACAGGATTCTTTGATTTCTCCTTCTGGGGTGAATTTTCATGTGCTGTTTGTGCATAGATTATGAGGGGTAGGCCCCATTCCACATGGTTGTTTAATTTGACATGAACACAAAGAAAAATCCAGGCCAGTAGTGTTTAAAGGGCTGCTGCTCAACTGAAAAGGAAAAGCAAAATCCGTTTTTGGTTGTAGTGTGGAAATTCTTGCCTCTCATGTGAAATAAATGTAAAGCAAGGACATTTTTTGGTTGCAGTGTATAACCTCTTGTCATTCATGTAAAATAAAAGCAAAGCAAGGCCGTTTTTGGTTGCAGTCTATAACTTCTTGTCATTCATGTGAAATAAAACTAAAGCAAGGCCGTTTTTGCTTGCAGTGTTTAAATGCTTGCCATTCATGTGACAGGGAAATCAAAGCAAGGTCGTTTTTGGTGGCAGTGTTTAAATGCTGCTTTTCAGGTGAAAGGGGCTTCTGTTTGGGGCCTTTAAAAGCACCCCACAGGGAGTTCTCCCATCCCCAGGTTTTCTCTTCAGGACACTTTAAACTCCTAATCTTATGTGTTTTCCTTGGAATCCTCTGATCAACAAAGAAACAAACAACTTGTATATAAAACAATTTGACTGTTAGTTACAACTTTGTAGGATACCTGGTGTACTCCCCTGCAGGTTTCTTATCCACTTTAATATAACCCTTTACTCACAGTCTTGGCTTTGCCTGGTATATTCTGCTAGCATGAGCTTTGGCAGAAGGGAGCACCCCTTTCCTGTCAAATATTTTTAAAATCATTGGACGCAATTACCCCAAACTTGTGGAAATTAAATCAAGACTTTGTGTCCTTGTTATTCCTTATTTGATCCAAATCGCTCCCGCATTTTTTGCGCTTCAGGACACACACATTTTTACTTTTTCTCTATGAAAAAATGAATGGGAATAGTCCGGAAACAAGGTTTTTTTCTTTTCTTAATAAAGTTTTAATTTTTTATCTAATCTTTCCCAGAATGTCCAGTCTGGGGAGGCCCGGGAATAACTTTTTGGGGGAAAATATCAGCCAAATGCATCATTCAAGTCAAACGTTATTAGCAATAGAATTTTCGGATTTCCTACGGATCTAGGTAATGACCTTAACTATAGTGCGGTATATGTGATCAAGCAACTGTTTTTTTGCAAAATGCTTAATAGCAACTTCTTATCCCTGCCGAGGGATCCATAAATAAAGGACTGTGTGCCATTGAAGGATTTGTTTCCTGCATCCTTGTACATATTTGGAGGTGGATGAGTGCAGCTGCAATGTGCTTTTCATGGACTGCTTCGTTATATATATATATATATATATATATATATATATATATATATATATATATATATATATATATATATATATATGGAAAAAACTTTAGTTGCAGGGACGTTAAGGTGAGAAAGTAATGCAACAAAACCCTGGAAATTCAGCTAAATCCACCTTAACTTCATGCCCCATGTTGCGCAGACTACGACCACAATCACTGATGACATCACTAATAACATGATGTACTGGGAACACTGATGACATTACAAATCACATCACTGATGCCATCACTGGTGACAACACTAATTGCATTGTATATAACTGATTGCATCAATAATGGACATAACACCATTATTAAGTTAGCTCATGAAAACCTTGACTACCATAATAAAAATGTAGGCCGTGGACTTGACCACGACAAAGGCTAGGGTCACTGGCCAGCAACAAAGGCCATAGCTAGTGGTCGGTTAGTGTTCAAAAATACCAAAGTGCATGGTTAAAAGTAATGCCTAGTAGTCCATCACTGTTTTAAAGTATACATTGGGCAACGTTGAAAGCTGTAGTCAGTGGGCATGCCTAAAGGCCATAGCTAGTGACCATTAATTTGTCAGAATATACAGTCGGCACAGCCAAAGGCCATGGCCACTAGCTAGTATTCTGTTTAAAGCCATGGCTAGCGGATGGTTAGTGTATATAATATACAATGGGCACAGTTGAAGGCCATAACATTGGCTGGTTAGTGTTGTGTAATACACAGTGGGCACAGCCGAAGGCCATCGCTTATTGCCTTTTATTATTTTTAAATTTACAGTGGACATGGCCAAAAGATGTACAAAACAGATCAAGGTCAAAGACCATGGCTAGTGGCCCATTTCTATGTTAGAATATATTGGGCACAGTCAAATATTGTGGCCACTGGCCAGTATTGTGCTTAAGTCCATGGCTAGTGTCTGTTCAGTGTGTATAATATACCGTGGACACTATTGAAAGCTGCATCTGCTGGTAAAGGCCAAAATCTTTGGTTCGTAGCTTGTTAGTGTTTTAAAACATTCAATGCACATGGGTGAACTTTGTGACCACTGTCCATAACTGAAGGCCATGACTAGTACCCATTCATGTGTTAAACTATATTTGGCCATGCACACTGACCATGGCTGAAGGCCATGCTGAATGACAGTTACTGTTGTAATGTAATTAGTGATGTGATCTCTTTTGTCATCATTGTGCTCATAGTCTGCGCAACAGGGGACACAAAGTTAAGGTAGCTTTAGCTGAATTTCCAGGATTTTGTTGCATTAAGTTCTCACTGTTTTAACGTCCCCGCAACTAAAGTTTTTTCCATGAATCTCAAAGGTTTTGTTACAATGTATTGCTCACCTTAACGTCCCTGCAACTAAAAATGTTTCCTTGAATTTCAAAGGTTGTGTTATAATGTATTGCTCACCTTAACTTCCCTGCAACTAAAAGTGTTTCCTTGAATTTCAAAGGTTGTGTTATAATGTATTGCTCACCTTAACTTCCCTGCAACTAAAGGTTTTTTCCTTGAATTCCAAGGCTTTTGTTATTCCATACATAATTAACATTAATTATACAGACCTACTCCTAAGACAAAAGTGCGCAAGACAAAATAACATTGGACTTTAAAAAAAAATAATGAACACCAGAAAAATAACCTGAGAGAGGAAATGTTCCCAAAAATATGCTGGCAAATTATAAAAGTTGCTCACCTTTAAAACCCAGCAATCTGTCATGAAATATTCCCTGGAAAACTAAATCCCACTACAAAACAAGTGCTTGTGGCCTTGTGAGTAAGCGTCTGCACTGAGAACATGACAACCTGAGTAAGAACCTGGTAGTCAAATACTTGAGCAAGTTTGCCACCCTAAAAAAACAAGGGGTTGCGTCTGTCCTTTGAAAAAAAGTTATGCTCTTCAACCACAAGTGTTCTTTGTTGTGCCCTGAAAAGCAGCCACAATCAGGGGAAAATAACTGCACCAGTGTCGAGGATTGCAAACTCTCTTGCCACATCGTGGGCAAATACTGATGACCTACTTGCCCTCTCATCATTTCCCCTCCTCACGCCCATGTCTGGCTTTCAACAATACTCTGCTTTGTAAAGATAACTTGAAAAGTACACATAGCATAGTTTCACTCACACATACAAATCCTTATAGATCTATGTTAGGCAAAAAGTGTACAATTGTGGCATTATTCACCCCATCTTGACTGTGAGACTACAAATACCAGAATGCAATTCAACAAAAGGCAAAAAAGTTGTCTCTGCATCCAAAACTTTCAAGAACTGACAGTAGCATGGTTTTAAAAAAAGAAATGTGGATGCCGTGTCTTATGAGATGTTAAAAACTTTGAGACCTCACAATGTTTTTAGGCAATGCGCAGTGAGATTACATTTTTTGACATGGATCACACACTTTGGGTAAGCAACGTTCTCCAAGCGGTACACTACTTTTCAGCGCCATCATTTTGGCGCAGGTCAATTTGACACGAGCATTCCGCTACATGGCCCATTTTGACGTGCCCTTTTCAGTGCGAAAGCCATTCTGCCACCGTTATTTTGGCACGAGGGATGCTTGGACGTGGCTGACAATGCAGCCACAACTAAATGCTGTCATGCTAAATAAAATCACCGGACTGCACTGCAACAAACCTCACCACCTCCCACTTACGTTGCTTTTCTTTTAATTAAATTAAAAACGAATTTAAAAATAGCATACAGCATTGAACCCTGCTCAGCCACAGTTCGAGGCACAGCATTTAACCACTAGGCCACAATTGCTCAGTGCTTCATGCATACATTTCATACTTAGCCTATAATTAAATATGTTCAATGATAAAAGCTAGATATGAAACTTGTGAAACTCCAAACAAATACATCATTGTAGCAAAATGGTTGAGTGCTGTGTCTTGAACTTCTTAAGGCCAGAGTTCTCTGATAGCAGTGTTCAGAATAATTGTGATTTTTTTCAATTTCATTTCTTCTGTTTTATAAAAATGTGGATGCCGTGTGTTATGAGATATGTAAAACTAAGAAAACACACAGCATTCAGGACCGTGGACTGTCTGCCATCCATGCACTAAACGGGACTGACCCTGCTTAGTTTCAAAGCGAGGAAGGATCCAGCCCCCTTAGGCCATGTTTCTCTAAGTGTTCTTCTAAGGCAGTTGCCACGTATTAGGCGATATGGTCTCAGTGGGCTGATGCTTTCCTCACTTTGAAGCTAAGCAGGGTTTGCCCCATTCACTGCATTGATGGGAAACCCACTGTTGCTGGAAAAATATGTTTTTTAAAATTATTGACTGAGAGACTACAAATACCAAAATGCAATTCAGCAAAAGGCAAAACATTGTCTCTGAGTGAAAAACCTTCAAGGACTGACAGTAGCATGGTTTTAAAAAAAAGTAAATAATTCAGATGCCCTGATTTTTTTACCCCAACATCACTATAACTATAGAAATATCTTTCACACCCCTAAACGTTTTTTAGGGGTAGCAATGGAGACCACAGGGGTAGCGAGGAAGAGCTCAGGGGTCGCAGGTGCGACCCCTGGTGACCCCCAAATTACATCCCTGTCAATAACTTTATTATTTTTTTAACAACTATTTACAAATCTTTGCAGTCTGGTGGGGCCCGCAGACTTTTAATCACTTTCGATATGTTGGCCAAATCTGTTACTCTAATCAAAAGTTATTAACAATAGAATTTTGAGTAGGTTCCTATGTGTCTGCGACTCACCTTAACTATATATAATATATATATATATTCTCTTAGTTTACCATGTTATCAAAACTATGGCAATAATTCAAATTAAGAATTTATGACGATTGATTGTCACATCAAGTAATCCCACTTACAGTAGATTAATACATTGGCATTGGCTCTGAATTGCAACAAGGTCATTTTCATTAACTTTTAGTAGCATGCATTTGTTCACAATGTGAATTTATTAATTTTGGGATGCTGGTTACTGGTTTTAGCAATTCTTTTTTCTTTATTTTGAATTTCCATTTCATTCCTAGTTTTGTTTTCTTTTTCAGTATTATCTTTGATTTCCAACTGGAGGTATGTAATTGTGTTGTGTTTTGTTATTACTAATCAAATATTTGTATATTTGTTAGGTAATCTTGCCTAGCTTTATCCTCGCTATGCACCACTGAGGCTTTTAATGGCTGGCTGCCATCGTGACATCAGGCATGCCTTCTGTGAGCAGCTGCATGTTGTCTCCTGGAATTGCTATGATGGCTGCCAGAAACGTACTGTGTTTGGTTCCTGATTTTCACATGGCTGCAAGACTGCCACACATAGCTGTAGTGGTGAACACTGACAATTGTCCATTGCTGGGCCTGTAAATAATGTGGGTTCAAACTAACGGAGAGGGGCAAAAAACATTGGGCCTCATTACGACCCAGGCGGTAGAGGGTTAACGGCGCCGGTAGAGCTGCTGGTCAGACCAGACGTCCTTAGCGGGACCCGCTAGCAGACCAGGATGCTAACAACGGGCCTGTCATTAACAGGCTTGTTCCTAGCATCCTCCCCATTCCCATTGAGCCCTATGGGGGCTCGAATAGAAATCGGGATGTACCGGGTCCGGGTCCCGAGAATGGGAATTACCAGGCCCGCCAAAGTCGGCATGGCCCAGTAATTCCCTATTTCTGGAACCCAGACCCGGTACCCGGTATGGGGGTAGCCATGCCGCTAAAAGCAGCATGGCTACCTCCATATTCGTAATGAGGCCCAATGTCTTGGTCAGTAAACACAGGGACTCTAGTCATTTGATCTAAGTGAGGGTTGAAACTGGCAGCAGGACTCTGGGAAGCCCATCCCGGCACTGGCTCAAGTTCACTGATGGTCTGGATTTCCTGGTCCTCAGTGCCCTCTGTAGCTCCTGGGATGGGGCCAAGACATTGCCCTCACCACACTGCCCATACAACCACCACATTTCGTCAGATCCCCATTTTTGTGGGGGCATCCATACATTATCTTGACTATTGACTATCTGGGAAATATTCGTTCATCACCCTTTTTAAAAACCTCTAATATAGCCTTACCTCATTTGATAGATGGATTTTTAGTGCCGTTCCTGTATCCCTGCTTACCGTTCTTTACCATGTAAAAGTGTTTAGTAAAACACATCAGTAAAGTATAAGTCTGCTGACAATGATTCTGATTAAAGACTTTTTTTTAAAAAAGAATACATTCATCGCATTTCTGAGGATGAAGGGGATGTGCACAATGCTTCACTCACTCAGACACTGCTTTGTCTTTAATAAAGGTTTCATTTTGATATGTTTCTATACTTCATGGGGAAAGCCTCATCCATAAAGGCATTAAGAACCTGCTGTGCAGTCCACTGTCGCATCCAGTTAATCCTATTAGTACCTTTTCTATCTCTATGAACACTGTAGGCATAGAGGAGGGTCCTTCTGCACTGAAGTCACAAGGGTACGTGATGACTCTCAGTTATCCGCAAAACCTTCATGTTGTTAATGTACAAAAGGTTGTGTAAAATCATAATCTATAATAGGAACAGAGTTTCATGTACTTCGAGTGAACCTTTTCTCATCAACCTCCTGTGACCATTGATCATTTGGAGATTTCAATCGTCAATGGAAGAATTCACAAAATTACCCTTGTTTTTTTTCCTTTCGTTTGGAACATTATGCTGTCTTTTAGATCTGAGATTTCAGTTGGAACTAGTTTCTCTATTGCCCTCTTTTTTGTACTTGTACGCAGTTGGTGAGAGGCCCTTTCTTCTAGAAACTCCAAAATCATCAGTCAGGTTGCAGATGAGAGCATAGTCCCCACAGGATCATAAACTCTAACTACCAATATCATATTAACAGAATAACCAACTGTTTCAAATTCCAATACAATTAAGATGAAAGTGTGCAAAGTTAACCTTACTCATTTTTGTATGACTTTTTGCACTTAGCAAAACGTTGCACTTGGGTCGGCAATTGGGTCGACCAGATCTCCTCACAATTAATAAAATAATTTTTAGAAATGAAATTTAGAAAACCCCTATCTGTCTGGTATTGTTTTTAGACTTCAGTGTTCCAGGAACTAAGGCTAGCAGCCCTCTTGCTGATATTAGCATCTCTGCTCATTCTTCAGCTGGAGAGTGTCTGGCAACTATGGCCAATGTGAGGTAGTGGATGATTTGCCAATTGTAATATGTTCCATAACAGAAGGTTAGCAAGCCTCCCTTTTCCCAGTAGGGCCTCATTATGAGTTTGGTGGTATCTCGGCAGTAATTCTGCTGCGATACCACCAAATAGATTTACTGTTACCGCCACTTGTTCCATTAGAATTACTGCCGTATTACAAGTGACGGTATGGCAGTTTTAGTCCCTATTTATGGAGTCCATAGGACTCTATGGGGATTTTGGTGGAATGGCCAACAGCGGTATTTCTGCCAGCGATAATTGCACCGAAATTACAGTTTTTTGGCGGTAAGGTGGCAGAATTATGTGGAGCATTTTGCTGGAGGTAATTCCGCCTACCAGCCCCTTTTCTTTGTTGAGTTTAAACTCCTGTACGCTGGGCACCATGCCAGGCATTCTCTCCTCGTGGTGGGGGCACGGTTACATGGAATGAAGCTGTGTGCAGCCACAGAAACTGGGAGCATGACTTTGCAACACAGGCCCTTTAACAGTCAAATGTAGTGCAGTTTGGCCCCTCTGCTGGAATATTGTTTTGTTTCATGTATAATATTTTAATCCAACCATTTTACTGCACTGCCATTTGCAGATCTCTAGTCCCCCTTGCCTCCATTTTGCCTCTACAGTAAGCCAGCCTTGATTTTCCTAGCATGTTTCTATGATCACTTATTGTGTTTTGCAAGGTTCCCTCAGTGATTCCCTGGGAGATGAGTCTCTGAGACATAACAAAATAGATATGCTGTATTCCCCAGTTTAAACAAGCAAATCTATCCCAATCATGTCTACTCATTGTGGTGGATGAGAAGATGGACACGAACACTCTGAAGATATTTCTAACAAGATGTATTAAATAATAAGAAGGCCTATCTCTCTCTATAGCTATGTTGTGTTTTCTACCTATCTAAATAACTAAGATGCTTGTCAGTCATCCAGAAATGTCCAAATCAAAACCAAGTTCACTGTCCAGAACTAATCCTACCTGACCCTACCACTATTAAAAACAAACTACGGCCAGGAGAATTACTCCCTTCTCCTAGTGAAGCAAGGTTCTGCTTTGCTTTAGAGTTCTCATAGTATCTTATTTTTCAATAGTCTTTAGTTCCTTTCTAAACCAGGGCTTACAATTCTTGGATAAGGTCTTTGGGTCTTCCCTCTTCCTGTGGGATAACTTTCCAAGGGTTGTTTTTTTGTGAAGATTGTTTGGTCCTTAAATCCACATGGTTTGGCTGGGTACAACCTTGAGTGATAACTTATCTTGGTGGAGTTGTCCATTCAGGACTATATGCCCCCCCCTAATTTTGGATTATTTTGGTTATTTATTTGTTCATCCAATTCTCTTGTCCTTTTATCATCTTGTTTCCACTGTCCTCTGTTTGATAACTCTTGAGAGTTGGAATGATCCTCCCTCTTCCCTGGGTAGATCTAGCCACTGATTAATAGTCTCTTACTCAGGTTTGAAATGAAATGAAATGATATTTTATTTATATCATGCTCGTACACAAGTGTTTCAGAGCGCGACCAGGCAAAAAGGGAGGGGAACAAGGGAGAGGAAAAACAGAAAAAACAGTGATCTTACTAGGCCCAGTGACATTTAAGAAAGCGCAAGTGCATGGGAAAGGAAAATGGGGGAAAAGTGCAAGGAGGGGGCAGGGGGAGTGGACAGTGCAAAGCAGAGGAGAGAAAACATAAATAAATATTAAATAGAATAAATAATAAAAAAGGGCTTTAAACCCTATTGTTTAACTAACATGTTTCCTCTTATATTGTTACAGTTCAGATGAATCAACATTGCAGTTAGAATTTTAACAATTCCACTGGGATGAATTTCTTCACTTGTATAAGGATTCCCTTCTGGCCTCCCAGTCTGCCAATTCTCCCCGTTACCACTCTTCTCATAGGGGAACATCTCTGGGGCCTATGGTCACTCGGTACCTTCCTTCTCGCTTGGTTTCTACTTAAGCGTGCAATCGCTGTCTTCTCGCTTTCCCTTCCTGCGACAGTCCGGTGCTTCTGCTGGCAACCGGTGCCGCTGCGGATGCCTCCTCGGGTTGGTGTCAGTGTAATTTGTTGGCCCACCTACCCATCACAACCTACTCATGGTCACACCACCAATGTGTCTCGGCTTCACACGCCCTTGATTTCTCGCTGATTCGATACACTGTCTCGCCAGTGTCTGGTACTCTAGTTCAGAGCAGTTCTCACCTTCGGAGGCTACACGGCTGCCGTTGTCTCTGCCTCCCACTAGCGTTATGCAGCCCAAGATGCTCCCCAGCTGCCATATGGTTCTCTGTACGATCTCAGCTTATCATCATCTTTAAACGTCCTCATCCCAGTGAAGTCGAGGTTTGTCCTTAAAGAGAGAACTTCTTTTTTCTGTTAATCATGGTACATGGTAAGTTTGTCTTCAGTCCAGTAATGTTTTTTATTGACATCATGGGGAATGGGTTTGGGAGTTCTTTAGAGGAACGGGACTCATTGTCCCCGAAAGAGTGAGTCTCTCCCAGTGAGGTCACAGACCATTAAGGAGGGTCTTGGGGAGTGGGCGCACCTCCTTACCCTCAAAACGGGAGGCTCCCCTTTGGGGAGACGGGACAAATTCTCTTGATCCGTCACACCATGCATAGTAATTATTTGGGGGAGGCCCTGAAAGTTTCCTTGGTCTGACTTTTTTTGGGCAATCCATACGTGTGTCAAAGTCTCTAATTTTGAACGTTGGAAGCTGGATTCCACACATTAACAACATTTTGTGATTCTGGGCATCTAACCTTTTCTTTATATATCAGTCCACATAAGTATCAACATTGAGTGACCACAGTAAGAAGTTCTACATGAAAACTAAACAAGCACAGGCTATGCCAATAGATTTTGCTTTGGTATAGGCATTACAAAGATAGTATGTGAGGAGTGGGAGAACGAGGGACGTGAGAGAAAGGGGGCAAGGAAAAGAAGGGTGGTGAGGGAAAGAGGTTGGTGATTAGCGATTGAAAACGGAGGAGCTCGCTTGGCACTGTCTTCACATGTATGAACAGGGAGATGGAGGGTGCTTTAGAGAATACGGCTGGGCAAAAATCACAAAAGCTATCTTAATATTAGTTCAGAAGAAGTACTTAAACCAATAGGTCATTTACTGCAACCAGTAGACAACTTTTGGAAATAGTCAGGTGGGAGAGCCATGAGGCCACCCTACCTTCATGCAATAAGTAGCATTAACACTTTTTTTCATTAAATACAGAGCACAAATATGGTCATAAGTGCTCTATCTGTGCACCTTCTGCAAGACATTATTAGCCTCATTACAAGGTTGCGGTGCTGTGAAAATGGTGATGTACCCCCACAGCAAGATGTTTGAGCTAAATCCTCCACTTCAAGAACAGAAATCATTGAATTTATCATGGTAAAATTACCACTTGTGGTGAACCTAATAAAATCTTCACAGCCTCCAAAAATGTAACTGACACTGCGTTACCACCACTCGTAATCCAAGGAAAATCTGTAGAATCAAGTCGTGGTAGTGATATTAGACGTGTAGAGATATTTCTTCAAATGCGTAACGAGGCCATTAAATTTAACGCACACGTTACTTCTGAACATCTTTGTAGCTTGTTTGTCATTTTAATACATGTTTCTTGTTTGAACTCTTCACTTAAGCAGAGCCTTGCATTTTTTAAAAAAAAAAAGAAATACAGGATAAGCAGGCCAACACAGACAAGCATGGCTTGTCATGTTGTAAAGAGTGTTATATAGGGTGGGCCGTGAATAAGTTTCGTCCAGTGGGCAATCTGGGCCAAAGACAGAACTGCCTGGGACTAAAGTCTGAAATCCAGAATCATCCGGGGAACATATCAGTGGTCATGATTTTAAAGAATTGATTATAAACACGTGTCTTGCTTTCCCGTTGCAAAACAGCACACCCACTAGCAGTTTAAATAATTATGTTGTAGGTCTTAGTTTCTACTAGTGGTAAAAATAAGAAAACAGCCTATAAAAACGTGGTAACCATTTTACTGTTGTTTGCATGTTCTTGTACACAAACTGTGGGAGTAAAAATGATAACCAACGTCAGCATCAAAGTCAAAATGAAAACGTCAACATGAACGCATTGTACGCCTTCCTCGTCTCAGTGCCCAAGTAATCGAGGAGTGTCCTATACGCGTGGAACAGAGAACCGCTGACACACTTTCCCAAAAAAAAATATAAATGACGCACAATCCTGCAGCCACTTTCCCAGTGTCTTCCGGTCCGTTTCGGGAAGAGATTGCTCTTCCGTTCCCAAAGGACTGAGACGAGGAAGTCTGAAGTAATGAAGATCAGTGCGCTCCCAGTTATGACGTGAAATTGTCTGGAAATGTAATACTCTGACTGCATCATATAGGCCTCATATCTGAATAATACAATACATACACATTGTCTGGGCATGCATTATATAAGGGATGGATGGAGAGAGTGTGAGGAAAGAGAGCCTGGATGCAAGCTGCAGTGAGTAGAGCGCATTTCTCTGGCACGCCCTGCGAATTAAAGACCGGCATCTGCAAAGCTATATTGAACGGGGGCATTTAACAGTGTGAACCTGCCAGTGCCAGCTGATGCCAACGTGAGCATCAGCACAAAGCCAAAAACCGAAGGCAGGTGCCAGAGTGTGGGGTCAAGTAAAAGAAATGAGAAAAACACTCTCCAACAGAACATCGGTTGTTCAACGCATGTCATTCATTAAAGTACACACAATAATTGACTAATAATGGGAATATTATTTCACGTGTGATGAATTCCTGCATATATAATAGTTTAGGGCCACTTCCGACAACCCGCTCGCATGAATTGTGCGCTTATCTAAAAGACGTTGTTTTTCCTCTGAAGACGGCCATTGTCCCCCTAGAGCGGTTTTAATTGATTGTAGTAGCTTTCCGTCTGAGAGCGAGAGCATCTGCTACTTAATGCACCCGCCTTCCCACCCTCCCCTCCTAAAAGCCCCTTCACCCAGGGCCTGGGAACAGAGTCTGCCATCGAGCTCATGTCTGCGTCTTTACAGGGCCGTGTCACGGGGCCTGCGCCGACGGAGGGGGCCAGGAGTCACACCCGTATATTGTCCATTGCACTAGCAAACCAGACACGCTGCTTAAATCCCAATAAGACCGAATGTGAATTCCCATCAGAGGGGAAAGTAGCAAAAGAAACATCGCAAAATGGCATATACGCCTGAACAACAAACATGGCGGCATTATACGTTCTTCTACAATCCACGCTGGCGAGCAGATGACTTGGTGCTCATTTCAGTGCATACAACGGTATTTGTATTCCACTAATGGCAGCCAACCGGAGGCATGGCAGTGCCTGACCCTGTGAAAAACAAAGCACCGCGTGCCACCAAGTACGTAATTTTAGGGGGAGACAAGGGTGTTTGTCCCCCCCAACTTTTGTGGTACACCATTTTGTCCCCATTCATTTGACAGGGGCACCTTTCATTTAGATGTCATGTCCCCCTCCAACATTTTCAGCAAAGTTACTCCACTGCGTGCCACCCCTACAGAGGATTTCTTCAAATTCGCCCTTTATTGTTTCTAAAGCAACCTAACTCTGCCACAACCATCATCATAAAACCATCATAAAAGGACAGAGACACCATTTAGTGGATTCTTTGGAGTGTTGGCTGTCACATCACATTTTAAACAACTCTAACCAGTTTGCAGTCCTCATCTTTTTCCTTTGCGCTCATTTGTCACTTAAATACTGACAAGTGTGGGTACATGCTGAATGCTTTTTGTTTTGACATATGCAGTGTCCGGACCGATGCTTGACAGTGGGCAGCATATGATTGTTTTACAATTATGGCAGTGTCAGAGTTATGGCTTCTTTAGACAGCATACGTGACACATTTGTGGTGTTTTGTTGTATGTGTTGCAACCATAAAATGCTTTAAAGAATGTTTTTGAGTAACTTTACAAAAATGTTAAAGGGAGCTTATGACATATCACACCTTGAACCAACATGATTTCTCCGAATTCCAGGGGGTATTTAGAGAATCTGAACCATAACAGAACAATCAACAAACATTTTTCGCTGAACTGTAAGTTGTTGTAATATATACACAATCATAGTGACAGTGCCCAATGGGCATGGACTATGGCAGAAGCCGTTGCCACTGGACACTTTGTTCACTTTGCGCATTCCCCGAGCCCAATGGCATGTGGCCATGGCAGAAGTAATTCTGACTGGGGTAGGGTCTTTTGGCTGTGCTTCAAGTTGACAAGAAACCAGAAGTGGTCACTGCCCATGACATTCAGCCATGTCCACTTCTACATTTTCTGGGAGCATGGCCCTCAGCCATGACCTCAGCCCTCTCCAAGCCACCCAAAGTTGGCAATAGAAATGGCTGTAGGCCATGGCCAGTGGTCTTCTCACTTGATTACTCCCCCCCACCCTGCCCAGAGAGCACCCTTCTTTGGCACTGGACATGGCTTGTGGCCATATTGCGTTGGTTCCTCCAAACAGATTCAAAGTGTCTACTTGTCATAGCCTTTGACCACTGTCCCCTTTGCCCTCCAAAGTGGTCACTGACTATGGCCAGAAGTCCACAAGCCCAGGGCATGGTGTACGGCAATGCCCTGAACCCCCTCCCCCAAACCACCCAATGTGAACAATAGCCGATTTCCATCGGAAATGGCCTACAGCCTTGATCAGTGTCGACAGTGGCTGGGGCCTCACCCCAACTCAGGCCCCTAACCTCATCCAGCTTCCCATAATTGTCATTGGGACTGGCCATGGCCACTTTCTCCGGGCCTCCTACAGCCTGAAATATTATAGGGCCAGTGATAGCGACACTCTAGTTATGGTTAGGTTAGACTCTCCATTCAAAGGGCACTGAATGATATGCTTATAACATCTGCACTGTTCAATGACTGTCCAATGACTCCAGACAAAGCTTTCCAAAAAGAGATATTGAACTACAATTTTCAACAAACTGAGGCTGTTGACATGCCAATACATTATGTACTTGGGAACGACCAATATAGCTATACGATGCTGTCTATCTTTCACCATTTAGTGACTCATTGCCACACAGCAGGTGATGAAATGCCAGTATGCCCTGGCCACAGCATTAATGGGTGCAGTGGTTTCAAGTGAAGGCACAAGTCTTAATCTGTAGCCTTGGTGCATACGAGGTCAGTGTGACGGATTGCCATTTGGCAAAGGTGTAGAAGCCCTGGCTTTTTTAAAATTGTTGCTAATTTAATATCAAATTATGGGGTTGTTTCTTCTCTGAAAGGGTAATATGCTGATCATATTCCCCTTTCATAAGCTCCATGCCAATACATAGTGTACACCTGTGCACTGCTGCATTAGTAGCCTGATCGCAGCACCTGCCCTACAGTGGCACAGAGCAGGTTCAGGTCACTGTCACTGCAGCACAGGTGTAGCATTCAGGGTATGCACCCCCATTCCAAAATATCATGATTGTGAGTAGCTCATGCTGGTGGCATGGTAAATGCTAAATATAAGCCACGCCTGAGATAGGGCATGGTGCACGCTGCTGCTCATAATCATTGGAGCCACGTCTAATTTGATATCACAGGTGTGTCAGCTCCTGTAAGCCAGCTCAGCTGTGGAAGGTGACGTGTATTGAGGCCAGAAAGGCTGGTTCTGCTAAGAGACAGGAAAGGAACCTGAATGTCCATGCCTCTTCTTTGAGCTCTTTGTATGGGCAGGTAACACCCTTCTCAAGACACAGACCCTCAACTTGAAGCTGTCTTGGGGCAAGGAATCAAAGGAGCACACCCATTCAAAAGGAGTAGCCTCCCACTAGGTTGCTACATACCAAAGGAGCCGTTCATCCTATTGAGAAGGGAAGGGATTAGTGAAGACTGGAAGATATCTGTAAATTAGGGGGGAGGTTCCACCATCTTGTTTCTCCCTGCCTCTCTCCTTCCTGTGCCCTCCACTGTCTCTAGCACAGATCTGTTTAGGTGTGATGTCAGAAGGTAAATTCCACTTCTTTCAAGAACAGGGATTGGATCATTAAAGGAGGCTAGCTTTAGTCCAATTACCTGCAGACTTTTACCTTTAAAAGAAGGGGTCTCCCATCACTGCTTTGCATAATATTTTGGATTTAACCCTGCAAGAGATTTCATTTGACCTCTGTTGGGAGATGTGATCCCTCCAAAGTCCTCCACCAGTGAGGTGCAGACTGAGTGTATATGGCAGTGGTGAGCTCTGTCCCCTAATCATCCCAATGGACCATTGGGGATGACCTGCTGCTGGGACAAGACCTGCCTTTCTGCCAACCACAACTTCGTAAAACAACTGCAGTTGTGGACCAGCCTCCCTAGTGCTGGAGAGAATGCGAACAAGGACCAAAACATATCCTTGAGCCTTTGATTTCGGGGTCACAGCACACAGAGAAGCAAGCCAGACAGGAATCCTGACTTCTCCAGTTAAACTACTTCAAACCATGATTTGAACCTGAATCGATGCCTTCAAACATACAGGACAAGCCAGAACTACCTTTGACTCTCTGCCACCTTGAACAGCTTTGCTGTATGTTCACCGCCACACCAAGGCAACTGAGCATGTCATTGCCTCGGCTTGAACTAGAAGATCTTTGTTGCAGCCACAGCCTTCGAAAATCCAACACCTTCGTAGGTGATCTTCATTTACACTTAACCAGGCTCTGCGGAACTCCTACGAACAACCATTCAAACTTATCTGCATATCCCGTCACCAGAATCCTTGCTGTCACTTGAATGGTTTTACAGACATTGGTGGCTCTCACATTCGTCACCTCTTGAGCAACCATTTCGAGCCACAAGGCAGTTCTGCCTTGACTCAGCTTTACACATGGTCGCCACCTGGAACCACGCAGCTGCTAACCTTAAACTCTTTGCCCCTCTTTGCCCTGACGTGCCTGCACTGATCGAAGCAACTTGGCTCTGTCTCAAACCTCACTGTGCCCGTCAACTGCCTGGCTCAAATCAACTGCTCCTTGCCAGCTCTTGACCCGAACCACAGGATAATGACTCATGCCGGCTGTTATGAAACGATTTGACCATGCTCCAACTTGAACTGCCACCTCCCGAACAGCATACTGGAACATCAAAGTCATTGCTTCAAACCCATACCGGACCTCGACGTGAACTGTTGGAGTGTCACTCATTGATCCTAACCAGAAGATAAACCTGTCTCAAAATGGTTCTACTTTGAGCTGACCATGGTACACCTTCCTACCTGCATCACTTGAGTGCAGCCTTCTAATTCTTGAGTTCCCGCATTCGACTGGGTTCGACGCCCGCTCTATATTTGGATCAACTATGATGCACAGTCCTCGAACTGGTTAGACCTAATTGCACAACAGCTAAAATCCCAGTTTGACACTATTTAACCCCCAAAAACCGCAGCTGGGTACTAATGACTATTAACTACCCCCTTGGTTCACTTCTGGGCCCCAGAGACTGGCCCTTTTTTTCAATCCATGAAATATATTCTTTTTTTTTTAATATATTTTTATTGGTTTTATACATAGACAGTATCACATGTGGCAAATACTTGAAGAACGCTGCAAGCAGCGGGATTGTGCTTTAGAAATGCATGTGGCAAAAAAAAACAAAAAACATAAACATCAACGGGTCGGAGCAATGTTCGTGAGGGAAGCCAGAAGGTTAGGGGTGCCAAGATAGTCGCTGTTAGTTGAGTGGAGGCGGACCAGGGGAATTGTACATGCTTCGGGATCGGGGCGATGGACGGAGAAAGGGGAATCACCAGCATCCTCGGCCTTCAATGTTTCGTTCCTGGTCTTGCGGGCAGGAGGGGAGCTTCTCTGATCGATTCCTCTGCTCTGCACTGCCCCCTCTGCTTTTCAGTCAGTTTTGTCCATCCATCGTATGGAGGGGGTTGACGGGCCAGACCTGGGAATTTCTGGGTGTAATCTAGGAAGGGGGCCCACGTCTGGAGGAACTTGTCTCTATTCCCGAACCAGAGGGCAGTTCTTTTTTCCGCTGCAATTATGTCCCAGCATTTCATCCACCACATTTGTACTGCCGGACCCTCGAGAACATTGTGGTTTTTGCTTGCCTTACACCTCTGATTCATTACTCAGAGTGCTGCACTGTGCTATCTTTGCTTATTCTCTGTTCTTTCGTCAGGGGTGGGTTCTGTGCAGAGTTTTTCAATTTAGTTATTTTGCAGATGGTTTGTTTTATTAAAGTATATCTATTTGTTTAGCACCCTGATTGAACATTCTGTTCATTTTGCACTGTTATGCTTTGCTGTGTGGGTCACTACTGAATCACATCAACACCCCTCTTACGAATGTAGCCTTCCCTCAGCCCACATAACCACAAAAGTCGATGAAGGTATATCTCTTAACTAGGCCTGTTTTAACTTTATGATTGTGTTGGCTCTTGGTTTGTAGCAGTGTGAGGTCTGAGTGGCCATTCTAGCCTCTACTCAGCCTTGTTGTACTTCTGCAGGGCAGAATCCAATTCATCACAGCCAGGCCGCTTGCCTTGTGAACCCCTTAATCAACTGTGAAGTAGGGTTCAAGTCTAATGGGCAAAGTGTTATTTTCCAGAATACAGTAGACATTTATGAGTATAGTTTATTTGTATGTATGCCCTGTTGTTCTGGCCGTACCTCCCTCACTTTGACTTAGCAGCCCGGGATTAGCGTTTACCTCTATCCATGTGTTTATTCACAAAAAGGAGTGACGCTGTACAGCATAGAGGAGCACCAATAGGTATGCGGCTCGCCGGTCGCCCCTCCTCCTCCACAGCCTATCAGCTACGCTCTGCTCGGCCGAACCTTTTACGTATTCCACGGATTCCAGACCGGACCAAAGCCTGACACGAGCATAGTCGGTTACCATTTGCGCACGTCAGTTTTGTTCGTGCACAGGTATCCACATTACAAACTAGTTGAAAACACTGGCAGTCTAGCAAGCAATACATTTCTGACCTGCGGTTTTTCCCGTCCGCCAGGTCGTGCTCCCTGCTGATACACTGCCTCTCTACTGCAGAGGCGTTCAAAGTCCTACACAGCTTCCCACGCCGATCCCGGTTGAATAACTTCAAACCGGTGAACTTGGACGAGAGGTAAGGAGACAAACACATTTTTTCAACATTACGCTAAGGCACTGATTTAATTTCAATGCTAAAAACTGTGCTTTTTCCTTATATACATCCAGAAAGGCAACCCGTTTTTGTTTTAGTATGCCCTTCAGTTCTCTCCAACTCTAGGAGCAAACCCAGTGTCTTTCCGATTTTTTCAACACCTATTTTTCCCTTTATTTGCAGCCGTTTCTTGCCGAGTTGCAGGCACCCAGCAGCTACTTTCGAGACAGTTTCTGCAATTGACTTCGGGCAAGAGCTGCCCCCCTTTTCTGGCCAGTCTGGACCACACAACAGAAGCATCCCTACATGTGGGAACGCTCACATCGGGCTCCCCCAGACTTTTCTTCTTCCTGTAGAGGTACCCATATACCTCCTGTACTTTCACAATCATTTAAGATCACACTCATAACGGCTTCTTCATGACCAGGTGGATGTTGCACATGGTGTATCTCCGATGTATGGGAGGCATGAACGAAAACTCTCATTTTTTCTATCTCTTTTCACTGGGGGCAAGGTTGTCACAGTATAAAGAGGTTTGGAGTTGAGCATTAGGGGTATTCTCAGTTCAGAGACGTACTCCACTTTCTAACAAGCAACATTTCCCTTTGACATGTCTTCAAAACACCAAGCAAGAATGATTGAATTGGTCATACTCCACTTTCCTTCTTTTTCTTCTTTTTTTGTACTGCAGGATTTCATTACTGCGGCCCTGATGAAGGGGAAACCCCCCTCGTTTCCATAATTCTGGTCTTCACCGCCGAAACACAATATTTGTGAGGGGTTTGCAGGATCCCCCCTTCTATTTATAGATGCAAGAAATCCTGCCTAGAATCTAGCTCCCCCGATGCGTTGGCAAACTTGTCCTTGGGAAACAAAGCTGTTCCCGAGATGTATTGTTATTGTTTTTTGCATTGATCTTTAGATTTAAATCAGGATTGACAAATGATAATTACAATTATGAGCTACATAAGGACTGTCTAGCTCATAGTTCCTGTTTTCAATACTCTGTTAGGACGGAATGGCTCTGTCCTCATTCCATTGTCATTTATTGTTTCTGTTATACATTTGCTAATCTCTCTGTTTCCCTTCTGCCTGTTCCCCTCTCTTTCCCTTTTTATTCTTCCACTTGGGTCTGTACTTCATGATTTTTGAACATATGTACATAGGTTTGTGTTATATGTATCTTTTGATTTGTAAACAATGTGGTTTATAAGCAAATACATTTTTTATCTGAATGTTTCTCCTTACTGTGTGTTTTTGTTTACTGTTATTGCAACCACTAACAGCTATTTTTATGTGTCTGTTTAACCAAATACAGATTTAATTTAGACATGTTTGCTCTTTTGGTGTTTCCTTTCTCCTTTCAAAGGGCCCAATGCAATTTGCTTCAATTTAATTTGGCTAAATAGAGGGTTGGCACAAAGAGATTACTAAATTAACTAACCCGCCTGCTTCAAACCCTGGGCACAGCAATACCCTTTCTTTGGTTTATATTGCCCTGTTGTTTTAGTCAGGTAAAATTACCAGTCCTGCCTTCTCAAAGTTATGTCCAACTGTATTTCGAGGTGTTTTCATTTTATATATATATATATAGGTTTTGATAGGATCTTCCAGGAACTCTCTTCAATCGAGTAATCTATTGTTCTAATTAACAAAGAGACTCAAGATGTTTGTATCATTTTGTGCCTCTTCCAAAGAAGGGATGGTATCGAACACATGCATTCACGTCCTCAACACAACATGATATTATGATATGAACATGAAGCAGATACATTTTGGTTATCTGCTTCAGGTACTGTAATGCACAAGGTGTGATTAAAGACTTTTGTTGGTTCCCGTCCCCTTGCTAGCATGGACACTACTAGCGTTATTTGTTTCTGTGTTCCTCTTAAAGTCATGGCAAAAGTTTTTATTCCAAAAACGGGGGTGTAAACATAGTGAATGAGTAGAAAGTAGGTGCGTCCATATGGTCAGTATTAACTGCCTGCACAGTCCCAGCTTTTTTTAGTATGTTGGACAACGCCTACACGATATAGATTGGCTATCATTCTGCATACAGTACTGTATATTGCCATACAGTCGAGCATGTTCAGAGCGGCACAGTAACAATAAGCGTCTGGCACAGTTCCGAGAACCAGGTACAAATGGTAAACTTACCTCTGGGAGTATGCCCTTCTCACTGAGACCCCATCCCCCAGAGATGTAGAAAGGGCAGGGCCTGAGTGGGCAAGGCTAAGCCACCATCTGTAAATGCCCACTCAGCAGCACTCTGTAGGCATTTACAGATGTTAATGTCCCTGCTGGGGCCCAGCTGCCTTAGCTTTAGGCCTCACTTCTTAGGCAATCCTGGTTACCCCTCTGCAGCCCCCACAGCTAGATGTGTGACAGGAGCAGCCTCTTTAAAATCACTGTTAACCATAAACTCCTCTCCCAACACATCCCTACAGTTTATTTGGAAATCGAGAGTACTTTGCTGTGCATTGCATCCAAAGTGCACCGCAATGCCGTCGCCTAATAGTGTGTATTAACCAACTGCTGGCGGTAAGTCTGAGCCCATTATTTGCCAAGGCACGATCTGTTAATGGCACCCATCTCTAAATCTAGACTAACATGTTAGAGAATGCAAGGCAGAACAGCTCAACTTCACCGATAGGTTATATTGGGATGTGAGGTGCCTGCCATGCAAAGTAAGAGAACTCAGAGGTCGAAGGAAAAGGTCCCCAAAGGCCAAGACAATGGCAATGCATCTGTAGTGCAAAGTTGTCTTCAACACGGACGTCAAGTTGCTGTTCTGTATGGTGTGTTTATTTTCTTCCTCCTCCCCTCTTACAAAAGATTCAGTTTTCACTGCCATTCGAAGAACATGATATGAGTGTGCAGCATTGTTTTATTGTGTCTTTCAATTTGTCAGGGTGTCATTCATTTTCTATTTCCATTGGAAGAATGCCTTAATAAGGGTTTTGATATTGAGTTCGGTACCGTACTGCGTATTATCTTCTTCCCATTTACGAGGCTGCCATTCCTTTTTTTATTGGTATTTTGAGGGTTTGAAATGGGGGGCGCAGTACTCTGTGTTGTTGCTTTCTTCCCATGTGTGAATACCATTGATGTTATGCTATATGTTTCTTTTATTTAGTGCCAGCAAATCAGCAGCCTCCACTCTACGCCATCTTGGAAGAGGCATTGCAACTAGATGACACACTGGAGTTGGGCATTGGTCAGCCTACTGTTGGGTGCGCAGAAAAGATCTCAATCACCACAGGCCTGTCCTCAACTTTATACTCCTGGATGCAGATGATTTTGGATCAGCTGTGCAGCCAGAAGTGACATATGTACCTACTAAGGACCACTGTGTTCCTTTTATGGACGACAGTACAAAAGGAGTACTGAGTTCTATCTGTGCATGTAATACTGCAGTGAGGAGCACAGGGGCTTTTGATACACACTGTTTTATCAAGAAGGTACCCCAGGAGGCAATTGCCCATGACCACGACTTCGACTCTAGCCTTCCATGACTTTCAACCCCAGAAACGCAACACTGTCTAATGTCACTGTCCTTCTTCTCCAACTGCCTGCTCCTTGATGCCTTTAGCAAGGATCCCATTTCTGACACCATTTCCTGCACATGCCACCCATCCGTCTTGACTATACATTCTGACTGCTCCCTTGGGTAATGATTATCAGCATTCCAGTAACACCAAACCCTCCCTGCTCTTCCAGCGCCAGTTGCTCCCCATGGTAGCAAAGATGCACCCCCACCCCTTGGTTGCGAGGAAGAAGAGCACAAGTGATATATTGTCTAATACCCATAGGAGCTCCTCTTGGGCTCTGTGTAATGGGAATCAGCAGCATAAATGTCCTACATAAGGCTTTTATGCTGCTGATTCCCGTCACAGCTCATTGTCTTCCATTTGTATGGCGGAGAGGAGGGGCAAAACACAAAATGTGTTTCTGTTGCCTCCCTTCCTCTCAGCCATACAAATGCACCTGCCTTTGCACTATCATGCATTTACATGCTGGTGCAAATGCTTGGAATCCCTATGGGGTCCATTGTAAACACTGGCTGCCACGTGAACATGGGAGGCAGAATTTACTCAATTTGCACCGGGTAGCGCAAAAGTCCAGGGCAAAAGGAAGCATACGCACATGCATTCCGACACAAGCCCTGCACTTTTGCACTCTGCCTTGCGGGGACCCGCCTATGTGTATGGATATCTGTAACATTACCACATTACCATGAAGGATGAGCAGGTCATTGGTAGCATTTATAATCTTGAGGGGAGATGGTCCACATTCTGTTCAACCACTTGGCCACTTTGCAGCTATAGCAAGACTGGTTTTAAAAAAAAAGTTAACTTTGATGGACCAGGCAACAAACCAGCCCTGCCTCTCAATCTTTTGGCCAAAATGATGTCCTTTGTCCCCACAAGGTTTATAGGGCATCACACACAGCCTGCACGGAAAAGGTTGGTACATTCTAAAAGATGAAGCTAGCTTTGATGTGACAGGTTATTTATAACGCGCTTAATACCCAGAGGTTTCTAAGCGTGGACATGGGGATCGAACCCGTGTTGCTCCGTGCCATCTTGCTTCCAAGGCGAGCACGCTGCCCCTGAGCTTTCCTCCCGAGACCCCTTCCTCCCGTCAGCACCCTCCCTCCCAGCAGTCAGAAATCTCTGCCCCATCAAACTCTGCCAGTACAGGTCATTCCCCAAATACCAGTGATTCGCTTGAACCCAACAAAAACGACCACCTTGACAGCCCTCCCTTCCCTGATGAATATTCATGTATTTATGGAATTACCTGTTTGTGCACTTTTTTCTAATGTCTACTAAAATCCCTGTCTAATCAGTATATTCATGTAAAACAACAAACAGGCCGTTCATCTCTGTAAGTGTGTTCTCTGTCTCCGAGCCTGGGTGTTGTGGTCAGCCATGTGAAAAAAATAAAAAAAGGGCACCTCACTTGACACCCGGGGTGCACTAGGCAAACTGTGGACAGAATGATCTCCCCATCGCTAGACATCGAAATTAGGTACACAAGCAGCTGACTAATTTCACATCTGATCTGGCCAGCATTGTCAATGGTGAGGGATGATGGGAGTCGGAGGCCAAGACACCTGATGAGCCTCAGGTCGAGTACAACTATTGCCCACAGTGTCCGAATGGCTACACATAGACAGTATGGTGCAACCAGAGTCCAGCACCCAGGACATTGTGTTCCCTTCCCCTAGAATTGATATGCAATAAAGAGAAATAGCAACTACAGTATACATTATGCAGTTTCTATTCACAAATGAAGAATGCAGGCGGCGATTTTCACAATGAGTTTGAAGTGAGCAGGATTAATGTGTTCCCCATTGGAGCTGCATAAGGAACGTTGTTTGGTAGGTACCATCAGAAGACATGATAGTTCCTCAGCATAGACAGAATGGCAAAACATGTCTTTAAAATGAGCAAAACCTGATTGAGGTTCAATATGAGTGCTCTATACTGTCTTGTACTATTAATAGGCAATTATCTTAAGCAGTATAGGGTAGCAGGAAGCTCAGGTGGACAGGTCAACGTCAACTGGGGAGATTCAAAAGTTATGTAACCACCAGGATGAATATTCCTTTTTGTTTCAATTTGAACCGGGACTGAAGCGCAGTAACGCCACTGTACATTGGCCTTGAGCCTAGTGGCCTCATCATGGGTGAGGGTACTGTGCAAGATATGGGAAAGGTGGCTCTGCAGAATGAACAATGTGAATGGACTCCTCACCTGCATGTCCTCCCCCCACCTTCGCTCCGCCTATCGCATGACTGCAGTAGCATAGGCAGACTGCCCATTGAACTGCACCATGATAATCAGGGTGTATTAGCCTTTGCATTCCAGATAACCAGAAATCACCCACTGAAAAGGTGCAAATCCACAACTTGAAACAGAAAAGAGGCCAGAAGGCACAGACCCCACTGAGGACATTGCAGTAGGTTATTGAATGTTTCTATATCAGCCTAGGTGTTAAGACTCTATCAGGATAACATGTTAGAAAGACATTAGAGCAGAGAGACCAAGGCCTTAGATAACACAGGCACTGACCTATCCCTCACTGCATGGGACCGGGCGGCGCACTGTGGAATCTAATCAGTGAGCTTAGGGAGTAACGCTCATAGCTAATACTCGGAAATTCTATATCGTTGGTTGTCAATTCTGCTCCCAGATGTTAGCTCCTATCGTGTAATTTACCTCTTATTGTATATCATTGTTTGTCATTCCTTTCACAATAGAACCGATTACAATCAATCAATTAGCCAATCAATACCTCAGAAAGGATTCTTAGCCAATCATTCATGGGTTCTATTACTTTTAGACAGCAATACCAAATATTTAGGTGAATCACACAAGCAGATCCTTTCAACTACTAATTTATGATGCCAATTACTCCCAGAGAAAAACATACAGGTAAGTTAATCAACATTATTTTGTACTTACTGTAGGTCATTTTAGGCCAATTAAAAAAGGAATTAAAGTAAGGGAGATTCACATCACGATCACCAGCAGCCCTTTTGTTGAAGAAAGTTTTTCAAAATACTACAATACCAGTGCTCTCTCTAAGAAGCCGGTGGAAGTTTAAGTAAGCTCGGACACGCCCTGACCCATCACTGTCTAAATGGCACCATCTTGACTAATCTCATCATACAAGCACATAACGTCTCTGGCAAATGCATTTTGGGATGTGTAGACCCAAATTAATCACATGATAAAAATGAAACAATTCAGCACAAATGTTAGCACACTTATCAATAAAACTGCATGTTTTTTTTAATTCCTGCAATTAAACAAAGTTTGTATAGGAAACAATATCCTCGATCATCAGTCAGGTTTGTCCAACTCCAGGCCTAGAGAGCCGGATCCATGCTGAGTTTTTCAGGATACTCCTGATTAATATTCATGAGATAAATTTGCATACAAAGATTCTAAATGTATGCACATTTTTCCTCATGAATAGTAATGAGGGATATCCTGAAAACCCGTCAGGATTTCGACCCTCAAGGCCCGGAATTGGACAACCCTGAATTATTCTAAGCAGTTCCAAATGTGATTACTTGATTTATTTAATAATGTGAGACAGTTTAAATATAAACTTTACACATATATACAATAAAATGAGAGAGAAGGATAAAAGAAAATATTAAACAAGCAATAAAAAAGAATACAATTAGGAAGACATTTTAAAAAAACAAAATAAAAAAGAATCAGACAAGGTTGGGAAGGTAAAGACCTCTCTTAAAAGCTTGCAGTTCTTAATATGTGATTTCCAAAAAGTAGTAGATTATCCAAAAGGAAAAAACAGAACAAAAGAAAAGCATTAGGAGACCTTGATAATCCTATACGATCACATACATGCAATTCAATGTGTTTATTCCCTCTGGGATCTGAGTCCTTCCCTTCCCCAAATCAAAATGTCCGCAGATAAATTATGTTGTTTTCATAGGTTCAGTATCATGCCCAAATGCCCTCAAGGATGATAATGAACTCTTCAGATCATAGGAAGGAGGGCATAATCTGCTAACCCAGTGTTCTGTGAGAAGATAGAGGTGTTGGATACGCTAGGTGGTAATAGCAAGAGACTTCTCAATATTCAGCCATATGCTATATATAGCTATGTGGGTTTTTATGGAAGTCGAGTTCAGGCTGTGATACCAGAACCATGACTCTTTTATGTGCTCCAAATTATGGACCACTTCCCCATAGCATAGTTCATAGGTTTTAAGCATGTCCGGGCAAGCTGTTAAGAGGTGTATAGCTGTTTCATTAATGGAGGCGTTCTTGCAGATTCGACAGTGTCTTTCCTGCGAGGGTAGATGACTGTCTATCCATTTATTTGCCAGTACCGGTAAGCATTCGAGACGCAGCAGAAGAAGGAAGCGTCTTAATTTACCAGAGGGACTCAGATTGAAGTACAGCTGTGGTTTCAGATAGATGTAAAGTCTGTATTGTATAAATTGATACTTCGTAATTTTGCTCAGATGGTCATAGTTCTCGAGCCAGTCCCATAGATCCATTCGTTTGGAAAGAGCCTTCTTCGATGCGTAACTTACAGCCCTTAATGCTGGAATCCAGCCAATCTCCTTATACAGGTTTTCCATACGGGGTTTCAGCTGATAGTGAGTCGCCTCCCTAGAGATTTCTTGTAGCAGTGATCTTAGTAAGAGGTTCGATGGTTGATTAGTCATCTTAGAATAGATCTCAGCTCTTTTTTTAAGTACGGTAGCTTTAAGGGAGGTTAGCCCCAGTTCCAGTCTCAGTATCACCCTAGGGATCCATTGGTGGAGACCCAGTATCCACCTCCAAAATGTACCCTCAATGACTTGGAGCCAACTTAAGTTGGTATATAGAAGTGCCTCCAATCCATATGTGAGCATAGGGACCAAAATCTGCAGATAGAGCTGACGCACGCCCCACATAGTATAGCCACAATTTTTTGTTGCAAAACGATGGATTAATGCAGTTAATTGTGCAGCTTTGGTGATTCGAGCTTGTATGCACTTAGTATATTCTCCTGTGACATCTACCTCCACACCCAGATATTTATATGAGGAGGTGTATTTTATCGCAGTCCCCTGGATGACTAGCTTGGGTCTGGCGAATTTATTTCCCGAGAATACCATTAATTGGGTTTTTTCTTTGTTAATAACCAAACCATTTTTAAGTGCGTATTCCCAGAGCGCATTGGCCGATCTAGAGAGGCCGCTGAATGTATGGTCCATAATGTTCAGATCGTCTGCATAGGCGAGCACAGCACAGTGCTCGGATCCGATCCGAGGAGGGCAATTATGTACTGCAGATATCGCTGGAGGAAGATCGTATGTGGACACGCTATACAGGAAAGGAGCAGTGACACAGCCTTGTTTCACCCCACAGTTCTGTGGAACTGGAGCGGTCAGATGGCCTTGTGCATCTAGCTTTAGTTTAGCCGTGGTATTTCAGTGAAAGGCTCTCAGATAGTAGAGAAGTTCTTCAGGACAACCCAGTAGTTTCAGTTTCGAGCAGAGTTTATCTCGAGGAACTGTGTCGAAAGCCGAACGAAAGTCTATAAAGAGGGCGTATAAGGGAGGTTTCCCACTGGTCTTAGCTCCAGTCCTCAGGAGATCAAGGATCATCAGGTTCATGGAGGTTGTATAGCCTTTTCTGAAACTACTTTGGAATTGGTTGAATATACCAGTTCTATCTGCCCACGTCTGCAGTTTGTCAAGAAGCATCGATGCAAAAAGCTTTCCTGTACAATCGAGCATGGACAGTAGTCTGTAGTTTGCCGGTTCAAGTCTGTTTCCTCTTTTAAATACTGGAATCAGTATGGAAGTTTGCCATGAGGATGGTGTATTGCCAGTTTCCAGTATATGGTCAAATTGGATCTTGATCAGGCTGGCCCAAAAATTGGGATTGCTTTTCAATACAGCATTGGCAAGGCCATTTGGTCCAGGCGCTCTAGAAGATTTTAATGATTTGATTTTAATAAGGAGTTGATCGTTGGTCACCAAGAAAGGTTTCTCAGGGGGGACCAATACACAGCTGCCGTGTTGGACTGAAGTTGTTGCTGCATTGCGTGAGGACAGGAATTCTGTCCATTGCTGGGCACCTATCGGATTAACCATGGAATGCTGGGTAGGGCCCCTCATTTCGTTTAATACACCCCAAATGTTTCTTGTATTTTTGGAGCACACTACTTGCACCATTTGTTGCCAACGATTTAATTTCTCTGCTCTTCTCTTGGTCTTGATCCAGGCACAATATTTGTTCTTCAAAGTTCTACACTGGGCTACACAGGATTCAAGTGTAGCTGTGGTAGTTTTTACTTTTCGTATGGAAGCCCTTAGTGCTTGTTTGGCATCGTGGACGGTTATGTCAAAGGTTATGGTCTTTCTTCCATCTTGGATCATCGTGCTAGAAGTAGTAGTGGCATGTGATGCAGAGAAGGCCGCAATCCATGATTCAATATCATTAGCAGTGAGTTTGGTGAAGGCTTGGATATCGTAAAGCAGGAGAGCCTGCGTCGAACAAGCTGCATTTTCGAGATTTTTTGGGTGCCAGCGTATCGAGGTGCCTGCTTGATTAATCGCCAGGTTACCCATAGAACAGGGTCTCGGGCTTGACCACTCAGCTGTAAACGTGAAGGTTAGAAGGCTATGATCGCTCCAATTGTTCGAGGTGATCTTCATATCTTTAGTTCTAGTGGCTATGTTTGGGCTGACAAATATGCAATCTAAGGTACTGTTTGCAAAGGCATTACGCCATGTATGGTTACCAGGATAGCCGCTATGCGTTCTACCATTGATAAGTTCGAGGTCCCAATCAGAAAAAAAGTGTAGCCAATTTGCACCTTCAGAATCTTCTACGTTGTGAAGCATACACCCCTTGGGTTGTAGTAAGGGGTTATGTGTAGTGCCTTTTGAGCGCTTTATGTGGCAGAGAAAGTCGCCTGCGAATATAACTGAATTGTTCCCCGATATCATAGTCCATTCGCTAAATAGTTCATGGGCAGCCTCTTGTAGTAATTCTCTACGCACAGCTCCTGGAGGATTGTATAAGGTTACAAGTAGAATTCTTTCAGATACGTCTTCATGGAGGACAGCAATTTCTACCGCTAAGATGTTGTCGGGTTGGTTGGTGTTGATACGCCAAGATTGGACAGAGTGTCTGATACCCACAATCAACCCTCTGTATGGTCTCCCCCTAGGGCCTTTATTGGCAAAAGACTGATATAAAGTATAGCCATTAAGGATCACCGGAGAGACCAACCATGTTTCCTGTAAGCAAATGCACAGGTGGTCTGCTAGGGTGTCTGCTGATCCTTGCGAAGATAGGAAGTGGTTAAAACCTCTACAATTCCATGAGATAATGGAGTGGTCTCATTGCTTATTTATGATTAGAGGGAGGGATTCGGCCAGCCATCTTAGGACTTTCTGTACGTCCGTTATCTGAACTTTATCCGCTTTTGGTAGATCAGTGGTCGGGAGGGATTTTTCCGGCAAAGAAACCATCTCACGGGGGCAGCATAGATCTTCAATTTCTGGGTCGGCATTAATCTCAATGTCTACATCCAGCAGATGTTGTTTGAAGCTTCGCATCAGTTGAGCTGTAGATAAAAATTTGCAATGGTCTGTAGAAACATTTGGGTTGGTAACATGGAGAGATTCCACTTATTCAAAGTCTGCAGAGCAGAGAACACGTAGTTGGGGCACTGAATGGAGCCTTGTCATAAGGGCCGATCTAGTAAGCCAGTTTTGTTCGTGTTGCTGATATAGATTTTTAAGGATACAGATTCGATTGTTAGAACAGTCAGTTGGTAGAGGCTCATTGAAAGTAGGTGGATTAGAGATACTTGATGTCAGAAGAGCCCTGGTTGGGCTTTTATTCGGGGTGGAGGAGATCTTCTCCAAATAGTTGTTCAATTAAGATGATTCAAAATCGGGTAGATTTTCTTCTGTGCAGATGGACTCATTTGCAATGTCCGGGATTATCCAGCTTGTTAGAGAGCCAGGGCCCTTAGCTTTACATTTCGACGCCCTGGTTGCTCTCTTTTTGGCCTTTTTTGACTGTTTCGGAGGCAGGGGAGAGGCTTTTTTTTCATGGCTGCTCTTTTAGCCAGCCTTCTTTGTTTACGAGAGAAATATACTTCTGACTCCTCTGAATGTTCAGATGCAGGTATTAGGTCAGAAGAAGGCCGTACAGGGTTGCTATCCGTAGGCCTGGGGGCCAGATTTTCTTCTACTCCAAGGATCTCTTTATCTCCTTCTCTTAATGCGATAGTGAGGGTAGTCTCTAAAATACGCCCACATAGTTTCAAAAGGATTTTTAGGGCGAATTGCAATGATGCCACTGAGGATTGCAGTTCAGCCAAGGCCGGGGTGTTCGTGGTAGAGACTCTGCTGGATTCGATGTTGGTTACCGATACAGAGGGCACTTGAAACGGAGCCAAGTTGGGAGATGTAGATAATCTTTCAGAATGATCCCTCTGTGAAGATGGAGCACTTGATAGGGGATTCTGTGAGATATTTACCAACTGACGCGGATGTGCTGGGGTCATTGCCCGCTGCATCGATAGGCAGAGGTCAAGAAGTGAATTGTTATCTATATCGTCGTAATTAGTGACTTCATGAGGTACCACAGTAGGATTGTTCTCTGGTTCCTCTACTTCTGTGACAATGGGGTTTTCTTCCGGAAGGACATTAGCAGGGAAAATGTCTGTAATAGCCCCTTTCACGGTGGGTTCTATCCTTTTTGGTTTCCCTTTTGTCATTGTACTGTTGCTTCCGGCGTCAGTGAAGTTACAATTGCGTTTCCGAAGGTTATAGTTCGATTGCGGTCCTTGCCTATAGAACGCCATATACCTTACTCAAATGAGTCAAAATGATCGATTTGTTGTTTCAAAATTCCTTGTCCTTACCGTAAGAACGTAATATAAGGGTCCCTAACTTGAGGCCTCTAAAAGCCGCTGACAATAGGCTGAGCGGTTGCGAATTTGACTTCAGAGGTGCACCCGCGATCAAAGCGATAAACCCTGCAGTCTCACGGCTAGTGTTTATGCTCAACAACAACGTCTCTCGGGCTGTGATACTTTACAAAAGAAACACAATATTTAGATAAGAGAGCTAACTGACAAAATTCACAATCTGTCCAGGGGGTCCACATGTGTTTGTAATTCCTGCACTAAATTAATGGTGCAGTGTCACTCAGGGCTCAAAGGTAGTCTACCAACAGTCACCCTAGGACACAATGCGCATTATTTATTCAGTTGTTCAATTGTTGTTGTTCAGGTATTCAATTATTCAATTGTTTTTAGGGCAGCCTGGAGCAAAAGCTAAACTGACGGTAATCTGCAATATCTCCCCAGAATAATTAGGGAAGCTTACAGCCAGCTAGCAAGCGAGTTCAGCAGTCAGTCAGGGGAATATGCTAAACAGGACCTGTGCATTCCTTACCGCATATCGTTAGCGTTCAGTTACGCCGGTGCCCAGCCGTAGCAGCCCGCTTTACTAGCGCGGCACCCGCGGCGCCCGCGGCTTGCTCCTGCGGCAAATTGCTCCCGCGGCAAATTGCAGTCGTCAGTCAGTCGCCGGAGCTCCGTGGAAAAGGACGCAGGGCGCCCGCAGTGTTACTACTGCTACTACGGCACTGCACTGCGCTGCTCAGCTGCTCTGCAATACTCTGCACGCCCTGACTCAAGCCGCACCCCCGGAAGGAAATCATTCCGGAGATCGCAACGATCGCAACGATGCTGGATCAACAAGGGGCCGCTTCCGAGTCAAACCCGAGTCACACCCGAGTCAAGAGAACCACAGAGAAGTGATTACAGCAACTGAGACATGAAAGTCTCCAAAGCAGTTCCAAATGTAGGCATCTTTATCCATAGACCGACTACTTCAACCTACCAAAAGTATAGGCAGCCAATCAGATTGGCTACCAAGCGGTGATGCAGGTTTCTTCGCCTTGCACACAGACAGCCGCTATATATCCCCATAGACCTATCGTCTTAGAGATGGGCTTCAGTGCCTACTATGCAAGACAGTCGATAATGGGCCATTTTGGGTATGGCCAAAACCTTGCACATGGAAAGTGCGGTTTTTGAACAGCACACGGAGGGAGTGGAGAGGTGCAATTAGCTTTTCTTTAGCCCTATCAATGATGGGGAAATAGAAATAAATGTGTCGGAGACAAAGGGTGTCATATCGCATAAAAGTGTGCGTCATATGTTATACTGCAATAGCCTCTTCCTTAACCTACACTCTTCTTCTCTATGACCCCTCCAGCTATTCAACAATACGACTGTGAGACTTATCCTTGGCCTCAATCCAAGGGACCATATCTCTCTAGCCCTAAAATCTCTCCACTGGCTCCTGATTACTACAAGGATCAAATTCAAATCCCTCTGCATCATCCATAAGGCCGTCTGGGGCCAGGGACCATGCTATCTACAACTGGCTCTCACTACTCTCCCTACAGATCTTCCGGCACCAACTCTATGTGTGTCAAGCACTTTGCTAAACAGCAAGCTTGTGGGCCATCTCTTTCCTTGGCTGGGTCCCTCCAATGGAACAGCCCCCCTCTTCGTCTTGAGCAAGATCTCCTCAAATTCCGGAAGCTCCTCAGGACCTTCCTTTTCACCTCCTCCTTCCCTCCCAACCTCCTCTGCTAAACCCCACAGTGGCTGAGATTTGTGGTTAGGGCCCTTGTCTGTCCACCCCAGTCCTGGCCTCCCACAAACAATCGCCTCAGCGTCTGCTTGATCAAGTCACTTAACAGCTGCTTTCCCCCTAGCACTTCCCTCCATGCTATTCCTAGCATTTATCCCCCTCCCTCATCCCTTCTCTCTCTCTGTAGTTGCACATTTTGAACACTCACAAGGCCTAGTAGGTCTGCCTCTACCTCTCATTGTTATATTTGCATTTCATTCACATGTTCCTTCCCTCTTTCACTGTGGGTGCTTCGAAACACAATTTACTTCATGTATAATCTCCTTACAAATGCACAATAAATAAAATTAAAATAAAATATCTCAGAGACCCAAACTCCTTGCTCTGGGTCACCTGACTCATGTAACCGGCACTTATCGGTACTTGGTGAAGCTGCCAAAGCACTCAGGTGACCCAATTTCCCTTCCCAGGACTCACCAGCTTTCTCTGGTATTCTTCGGACATCTCGAGGCAAACACACAAAAGCGCCCCAGCGTCCAGTCTTCAGTTCAAAGGCTTACCGGCTTCGTCTAAAGGCTTGCATGTCCTTCGTGGCTCCCGCTTTACAACTGAGCCCTTCTCCGTGTTCGGGCAGCGTTGGTACTGCTTCTTGGTTCCCGCGGTCATCAAGCAGGGTCCTCTTCTCCTCCTCTTGTGATCCCAGCACAGTGAACCAGCTCTGGCAGTCCTTCCTTTCTTTCTGTCTCCCCACTCACCTGTGGGCTTCTTCGCTTAGCTTTCCCAGCAGTAACTAGCTAGTTGCATATCTCTGTTACATTCAGCTGTTCCATTTTTAAACTCCTGCATCAAGGAAGAGAGTTGCTTGGAGCCAATCGGCTTCCTCCGAGTGATAGACTGCTCCTTCTGGTTCTGCTGAGTATTCAGCATTACTTGGCCCCTCTTCCTCATCTCAGATTTTATTACTCTGTTGGTTACAGAATATTGAGGGATACTATCCACAGGATTTAAGGGTTTTTGAAGGGGGTGACCACAATATGCCATCAAGGCATGATGGATGGAAGGGATATCCCTAAAAGGGAAAGAGGAAATCATGCCTCATCTCTCCAAGAGGGCCGCCTCCCCTCATGCCATCCTCCATCAAATAGCCACCCCCAGGATCAGGATCAGGTAGCGGCTGCCATCCCCTGGCCACATGAGGAGATGCTACCTCTGGGAAAGGAGTGATAACATCATCAGATTCATCACATACCCTTTCCCTAATGCTGATGGTTCTTTCAGCATCTATTGGAAAAAGATAAAGAAAATCTACATTCCCCCGATCTCTTCCTTTTCAACGTCCTACTGTGAAGCAGTAGGGCTGCATATATAGGAACCAGTGCATAACTCCTGCATGTGTGTCTTACAAAGGCTAATCCAAGTTAATGGTCACCAGTCTAAACTGTCTGCCAGTGAGATAGTATTTTAAGTATGAAACTGTGCATTGTATGGCTAAGGACTCAAGCTCAATCGTGGCATAGTTCTTTTCCCTGGGATATCATTTTCGACTAATGAAAAGAATCAGAAGTTTGAGGCCATCATGACCTTGGTAAAGAACAGCCCCTAACCCAAAATGTGAGGTGTCTGATTGTAAGATACATTCTTTGTTAAAATTTGCCACTTTTACTACTGGCTCACTGCACAAAATTCGTTTCAGTTTGTCAAAACAGTGTTGGTCTTCCAGACTCCATTTTACCTTTTGTCGTTCCGCATTTGTAAGATTATCAGCGAGGCAAGAGGTAATAGAGGAATAACTGGGAATGAATCGTCTATAATACCCAACCAAACCTAAAAAGGCTCTCAAATGTGTCTTTGTTTTGGGCACTGGGGTTTCTTGCACAGCCTTCACCTTTTCAGTTTGGAGTTGAACAAGTCCATTTCCCACAACGAAATTGAGAAATGTGATAGCTGACTGTGCCAAGTGACATTTTTTCAGGTTTGCAGTAAGGCCAGCGTTTCTCAGGGCTCTGATGACTATAAAGATTGTGCATATGTTCTGCCACGTTCAACTATGAATGATTACATCATCAATATAAGCCCCACAGAAAGAGGAATATGGCCGAAGGACTTGGTCCATTAACCTTTGAAATGTGGCTGGTGGCCCGTGAAGTCCAAAGGGCAACACTTTAAATTGCAACAGACCCATAGGGGTGGAGAAGGCTGTTTTCTCCTTGTCCTCCCGGTTGACGGGCACTTGCCAATAACCTTTTGTCAGATCAGTCGTGGAGAAGAAAACAACGGCTCCCAATGGATAAACCAGATCATCTATCCTTGGCATAGGATAACTGTCAAATTGGGATACTGTGTTCACCTTCCTGAAATCAATATAGAATCTCTATGATTGATCTGGCTTGGCAACAAGTACTATCAGAGAAGGCCAAGGACTCTGGATGGTTCAATAAATCAGCGATCAACATCTTCTCCACATCCTGTCCATCACTTTTCTTGCTTCCAATATCCAATATGGTTTTTAATGGACAACCTTCCCTCAGGGTGTACGGATGTAGTGAAAAACCCCTTTCACTCTACTTGGTAAATTTTTAAAGACGATCTGTTCAAATAAGTCTTGCAGATCTTGTTTCCTGGTCTGGGGTAGGTGAGAAGGAATCAAAGTGTCTTTATCTGACTCCTCTGTTAAGAGACTAGTCAGTACTACTGTTGTGGTTTCTACTGGGTACTCTCTGCATTCCTTAAGGAGGTTTATATGTTAGATATGGTTCTTGATTTGCCTATCTGGCTGGGAGATCTGATAGTCGTATGGTCCTGCTAGTTCAATCACCTCATAGGGTCGATGGCATTTAGACAACATCTTGTTCTCCAATGTTGGCAGGAGAACACAAACTTTCTGTCCAATAGGAAAAGTCCTTAATAGAGTTTTTTTTAATCATAGGAGGTCTTTTGGTTTTCTTGGGCTTTAGCCAGGTGTGCTTGAACTATCGATTTCACAGTGGCCATGTGTTCTTTTAAATGTTTAAGCGTTTGTTAGAGTGGTACAAGTACTCCCCACCCTCTCCTCCCATGTCTCCCTTAGCATCATTTCCACTCTGGCGTGAGCGGGTCCCGTGCTGACCAGAATTGCTGTTAAGACCCTCTGGGGCCTATTTATCCTTTGGTAATCTTTGTCTGGTGCCCCCTGTCTCCTGTTAATTGTTCCCGCGTTGTGTTTTTCCCTGTTGTTTGTTTCCTCCAGCCTCCCGCTTTCCTGCCTGCCCACCCCATCCCTATTTCGCTCTCCCCTTCTACTTCAGGCCCTCCCAGGACAGGTCAGTCCACTGCCCGGCAGCCCCATGGCTAAGGGCACCCAGGCAAAGGGCGGTTCCTACTTGGCGGCTCCCTGTTAGTGTCTGCAGGTGTCTGCAGGGGACGCCAGCAGCCAGTCACCTTCCTTCCTACTGCCCTGCCACCCCCTCCTCCCACCTGGAGGTGGTTCACTCCCGGCTGTTTTATAGTGACTGTACTGTTGAGTACTATAAAATTGCATCGTTAAAACTAGGCCTTTTCTTCCCATTAAGGAATCTCCAACTTAGGTGTGTCTCACCAGTCTTAACAATAATGTGCTTTTTGTGAGCTCCTTAATCCTGAGTGTCATCTCCCCCTCTCCCTTTTACCTCTCTCCTCTCCCGCCCACCCTATGGCGCTCTTTGTCTCTCCTATCTTTTCTAACTGCTTCTCTATTGACTATCCTGCTCTCCTCACTAAATCTGGTAGGATGAAGTTTAAAAAGGACATCCTGGTCTCCAACCCAGTATCGCTGACACCTACACCAGTGCCTCCTCCAAGGAAACTCTCACCGACATCCTCTTTGTCGTTACTTCACCAGACCTATGGACCCTTCATATGGTCTCTCTGCTCTCTCCTTTCCCCTCTTCTCCCATTAATGGTGGCACCCGTTGGGACGCCCTCCTGGCCTCCTTCCTCTCCTCTAAGGTCATCATTAATGTTTACTCTAATGGGATCGTCTTGGTCCAAGGCCCTCAGGACAACCTGCACCTTTTTTGATATACGCTTCCCACGCCTCATCAACTTCCTTTCTTGTCCTGCTGTCCCCCCTCCCCTTGCATTGGCTACCTTGCCTTCCCCCTCCCTCTCTGCCCCCTCTTGGGCTCCTTCTACACCTCTGCAGGGCGTACCCCTGATCTGTACCCCTCCCCGGAAGTCCTTCAAGGAGGGCAACCTTCTCCACATTGTCACTCTTAACTCTCGCTCTGCTGTCAAACATTCCTCTGATATCTGCCGCCTTCTTGAAGAACTTGACCTCGATGTCCTCGGTCTCACTGAGACATGGTTCATGGCCAGCTCTGTCACCAGCTTTGACACACTCCTACCCGACGGCTACAAGATCCTCTCCATGCCCAGGCCCAACCACTCTAGTGGGGGTGTAGCCCTTATCTTCCCTGAGTGGATTCCTGCCTCTGTCACTCCTATGCAGGCCTACTCCTCTTTTGAATGCCTCGTCTGCAGGCTCTCTCTCTCCTCTAGCCATTCCCTTACTGTGGCTACTATCTATCGGCCACCTGGTCAGATTTCTTCCTTCCTCTATGAGTGGGCGGACCTCTCCTCCTCACTCCTGGCCTCAACCACTCAACTCCTCCTTCTTGGAGACTTCAACATCCACCTCGATGCCTCCTGTCCCCCCTGTGGACTCTTCTGTGACCTCTGCGACTCTCTCTCTCACTCACCATTCTCCCCTCTGGCCCGACTCATTCTGCAGGGCACACTCTCGATGTTCTGATCTCCTCAGACCTTTCCCTCTCTGTCCCTCTCTCCACTCCTCTCTCCTGGAGTGATCACTTTCTCCTATCCTCCCACCTCACCCTCCTTAACCCTCAGGCCAAGCCACCTCCATCACTGCCACACACCTTCTTGGTCATCCGACCCATTCAGCACGTGTCAGTTGAGGCTTTCGCCGCCACCTTCTCACCCCCTCATCCCCCTTTGGCTGACTCTCACCCTGACACAGCCCTCTCCACGCTCCACTCTTCTATATCTGATACTCTTGATATCCTTGCCCCTGTCATGAGAATCCGCCTGAAGCCCAAAGCCGAGTGTAACTCCTGGTATGACTCAGACCTTGTGACCCTAAAACGCAAGTGCAGGGTGGCCGAGAGGGAATGGCATGCTTCATGTTCATCCTCTGACAAACTGGCTTGCCTCCTGCTGCAAAGGCAATACCGGCTCTCCGTCCTCACCAAGAAGAGAGCTCATATCCAAGCCTGCATCTCTGCGGCATATAACAACTCGGCTGAACTCTTTAAAATCTGCAAGGAACTGGCCAATCCGGCCGCAGTCTCTACCTCTCCTGTTCCTTCCCAGGCCCTCTGCACGGCACTGGCTTCTCACTTCATTTCAAAAACTCAGGACATCCTGTCCTCACTCTCCTCCTATCACCTCCCTCCCTCTATTCCCTGCTCCTCCTCTGGCCCTTCTGCAGCCACACCCCCCCTCCTTCTCTGCCTTTCCCCTTTTCTTTGCAGATGAGGTTTCTAGACAAGTCCCATCTATGAAAGTATCGGCTTCACCCCTGTTCCTCCAAAACTATCAATGACCACATTGATTCACTGGCTCCTGCCCTGGCTGATGTCTGCAATCACTCCTTCGCCACTGGACTCTTCCCAATCCCCCCTGAAGCACTCCCTTGTGCACCCTCTTCTTAAGAAACCCTCTGCCGACCCCTCCTGCCCGGCTAACTATTGCCCAATCTCCATCACTCCCTTCCTGGGCAAGCTACTGGAGAAACTGGCCATCTCCCAGCTTAATCTCCACACTGAATCTGTTGGGTGTCTTCATGACCATCAGTCCGGTTTCAGAGCTGCCAAAAGCAGGGGCGGAAACAACTCTCCTGAACATCCGCGAAGACCTGCTCTCCAACCGTGCGTCTTCATCTTGCTTAATCTCTCTGCTGCCTTTGACACTGTCAATCATGCCATCCTGCTCAACCATCTCTGTGATAACCTGGGTATCACTGGTCAGGCTCTGGCGTGGCTGACCTCTTTCTTCTCCCACAGACCCTCCCATGTCCAACTTGGCTCCTTCCTCTCCGATATCTTTTTCTCTACCTGGGGTGTCCCCCAGGGATCTAACCTCTCTCCCCGGCTGTTCAACCAATACCTGGTACTCCTTGCCCACCGCATAGCCGCTCTCTGCCCCAACTTTCAGTGCTATGTGGATGATGCCCAGCTCATTTTCAGGCTACCCTCGGCCTCCTCCTCTCCTTCCCTCATCTCTGACTGTCTGCCATCCAGGAGTGGTGTGCCGCCAATGATCTCTGCCTTAATGTCAGTAAGACTGAGATTCTACTCATCTGCACACCCACTCCCTCCTTCCCTGCAGCTCTCTGGCCAGCCTCTCTTGGCCCTCTTCCTGCTCCCACCTGCAAGGCTAAAAACCTCAGGGTCATCTTTGACTCCACACTTTCCTTATCTCCTCACATCTCTGATGTCTCTAAGAAGTCACACTACCAGCTGCACCTCCTCAGAGGTATTCTTCCTTTCCTCTCCTTCCCCCAGAAGCTCACTGTCTCCAGAGCCCTGTTTCCCTCTAGGCTGGACTATTGTAACAGCCTCTATCTAAATCTGCCTGCCTCTACTCTCCGCCCTCTGCAACTTATCCAGAACAGGACTGCAAGACTTGTCCTTGGCCTCAAGCCCAGGGAACGTATCTCTCCAGGACTGAAATCTCTGCACTGGCTCCCAGTGGCTGCGAGGATTAAGTGCAAAATCCTCTGCATTGTCCATAAGGTCTTCTGGGGCCTGGGGCTGCAATACCTTCAACTCTCTCTTTCTAAATATCTTCCTTCTCAAGCTCTTCGCTCATCCGCCTCCAACTCCCTCATGGTCAGTCGCTTCTCCAAGCAATGAGTTGGTGGTAGATCTTTCTCTTCGGCAGGGGCCTCCCTCTGGAATAGCATTGCTGCCTCCCTGAAACTTGAGGAGAACCATCTCCCGTTCCGGAAGCAACTCAAAACCTTCGTCTTTGCTTCTGCTTTCTCTCCCCTGCTGAATTCCTGGCAGAAACAGCACTGGTTACCTGGCCACCCTTTCTGATCTCAGGCCCAGGCCCTGCCAGTTGCCCACCTGCACTGCCTCCCTGGCAATCCCCTGCACCTGGGGACTGTTTTCTGTGTCCCTACAGTCCCCCTATCAGCACGTATGTCTGCACTTATCTTGTACTTGCCACCAGCTGGCCGTTTTTACTTATCTTATCTATTCTACTATCCCATGTACTGCACTTTCCACTCTCCCTTCCCCCACACACATTTTCCTTCCCATGCACTTGCGCGATCTGAATGACACCTGGCCTAGTAGGATCGTTGTCTGTCTTCACTTTGTCCCCCCTCCCTTGCCTCGTCGCACCTTGAAACACTTGTGTATAGGCGCGTTATAAATGCCATATCATATCATATCATGTCAATGACATCCTGTGGCTGCCTATCATAGAGTAACTCAAATGGTTAAAACCCAGTTGAAGATTGTGGTGTTTTTAGAACGTCAAAAAGGTCCCATGGTATTATAATATCCCAATTTTTGCTGTCGACCTCATCCAATTTTCGAATGACATTTTGAAGGTTTTTTTTTAAATGTTCCATCAATCCATTGCTTGTGGGTGGTAGACAGGAGTCCTAAGAGTTTTAATGTGCAGGATTTCCTTTACCTCTGCCATTAACCGACTCATGAAGGTAGTCCCTTGATCCATTAGGATCTCCTTTGGGAAACCAACTCGTAAAATAAATGGGATGAGCTGTGTCAAAATGTGTTAGGACGTATTATTCTACATTACTCAACCCTTTTTCCTTGTCTTAGTCTTTATTATTCTTTTGGTTACATAATATTGAAGAATACTACCAGCAGGCTTTAAGGGTTGTTGAAGGGGGTGATCACAGTATGCCATCAATGCACAGTGAATGGAAGCAGTATCCCTAAAAGGGAATGGTGGATACCATGTCTCATCTGATGATGCTGGGCCCTCCCCTTGAGGATCGCATCCCCTCCCCTCATGTGATCCTCGCTCAAATAGCCACTGCCATAATCAGGATCAGGTAGCAGCAGCTGTCCCCTGGCCACATGAGGAAAGGCTACCTCTGGGAAATGAGTGATGGCATCATCAGATTCACCACAGTACTCTCCTGCATACAAAAATTGCAAGACCTTTTCTATGCAACTAGTACTTTCTCTTGTCCATCACAAAACAATGGCTCAAAAAGTTACAACTAATAACTAAATCTTCTACTGCCACCATAGAATTCTAAAACATTTTCAATGAGACTCAGTGCAACCACTTAATGCCCTCTTGTACCTTCAAAGGATTCCAAGACTTTTTCTCTGCATATAGTATTTTCTCTCATTCATACCCTGCTAAACAGCTAGGCCAATTCCCGCACAGTGCCACCAGTGCACACTGACATGTGGTTCCACCTGCTATTCCATCTGTAGGACCAATACACTGACACACCTGCCAATGTACCTGAAGCACACCCTTTAGCAACTCCAAACAATTATGGGAGTTTTTCTCTGAAACTAGTATTTTCTCTCTTGCATCAAAAAAAGCTGGCACTGTAAATTACAGCCACTGAATATAGGCCCTCATTACGACCCTGGCGGAAAGTGACTGACCGGACCGCCACAGCGTAAATAGCGTTTCCGCCATTGCACGAAGGAGCAAAGTGCGGCCCATTCCGACCCATCGGGCACGAGCACCACGGCATGGCGGAAGTGCAAAGTCCGCGATGGCGGAAACGACCCCAAAACGGCCCACACCGCCGCCGTACGGCGCCCTAGGTGCAATACCGCCACCCATCACAGCGGACACCGCAGTGTGCGCCTACCGGAAAGTACGGTGACCGGAAATATACGGAAACGGAAGTTAAAACATGGGCCCGGAACGGGAAACATCCCGCCGTACACCTATAAAACCACTAAAACCACACAACCACTAAAATCACTACCCTGAGACACACCCCAACCCGTCATCCACCCTAGCGAAACCAAGAAAAATGGGAAAAGTAGCGAAGAAAGCGTGCGACCGCAAGCGGCAGGTCCACTTCTCCCGTGAGGAACTCACCGTGCTAACAGAGACCCTCCAGGAGAATGCTGCCGTCGTCTTCTGCACGCAAATGACCAGGACGGCACTTGCAAACAAGAAGGCCATATGGGCTCTGGTGGCACAGCGGGTAAGTGCGGTGGGGACCGCACCCCACAGCAATGCCGTAAGCGATGGGACGACCTGCGGATACGCGTCTGCAGCATACTCTCTGCCAACCGCAACATCGCCACAGCCACCGGGGGAGGTCCTGAATCACCCATCAAGTTGACCCCCTGGGAAGAAATCTGTGCCTCCACCATCGGAATGGAGAGCATAGAGGGAGTCGGAGGGATGGAGAAAGGAGTGCAGACATCCGAAGATTCAGGTAGGTGGGCCAAATGAAACAATGCCAAATCCACAAAGTCCATCCATGTGAAGTACCATGCGTCCACATAGTGCAACAGAAACACATGTCCAGGAGAACGTCCACACACATCGGCCTGATAGCGCACGTTAAAACCCACAATAAATACATAAATAATTAAAAACCCCTAAAACACGCACTACACGTGCAGCAGGCACACCCTAACTGCAGGCTGCCAAACAACTGCACCCTCACTCCACACACAAATGAAAGCACCTCCAAGGCCCCGACCCAAATCACCCTCAGGTACCACCCCAATGCATGTGATACAATGCCATTCCAATTCCCACAGACCCATCAATAACCCTCGCCCTCCTTTACTCCACCACAGGGTCCGATCCAAACGACGAGCTTCAGGACACCCCTACCAGCACACCTGCAAAGAGGGCCAAGACCAACGGCCAAAGACCCTCCACCTCAGCTGCACGCATCAAGACACGGCAGCAGCACAAATCAGGTGGCAGCACAGAGGAGGGAACATCAACAGGCACCCCAGCAGCCAGCATGCCCACAACACCACCACCACAGGTCCCCCCAACGGATGCCACAGAAGGCACTGCCTCTGGTGGCAGCAGCACCATAGGTGACACCCCATTGATGGCAGCATGCTCCGACACAGAAGACGGGGATGTCGAAGTCAGATCCATCCATGACCTGTCCCAATCCCCCTGTCTGTCCCATCCCGTACAACATGAGGATACCACGCAGGGGCACCCACAAGACGACGACTGGCCATCCCCCACAAGCCCTGTGGCAAGGCAACATGAGGACAACAGCCCCTCTGTGACACCCCCGCAAATGGCCATGGCCCAGCAGAGGCAACAGTCCCTCGACCAGTTAATCGTGCAACAGCAGCAACTGGCCACGCTCCTCAAGGACCATGCCGATGAATGTGGGGGCACTAAGGCAGACATAGAAACATCAACTGAGACACTTAGGGCAGAAATGGAGAGAAGTACAGAGACACTAAGGGCACAAATGGAGAGTAGCACCGAGAGCCTGAGAGTACAAATGGAGAGAAGCACCGAGAGCCTGAGGGGGGAACTGCATGCGACGTCCAAAGACGTATGTGCCGAACTTGCCGCAGTGCGCCGTGTGCTCACTGAGCTCTCGCAAACCCTTAGGGACATGCATGGACGTGAGCAGGCAGAGACATCATCCGTTGCAAGTTCCGTCCAGGGCAGCCCCCAACGTAGATCTGGGAGGAACCTGCGCTCCACAGGCAGGGGTGCCCCTGATACCCGCAGAGGGGGCTTGCAATAGCGACTGCCCACTGACAATGAGCATCTTTGGACACTGGTGTTCGGGGGGGAGGTAGGAGGGTGGAGGGGGTGTGTTGGGCTCACTTGGGTGGCGGGTCGATAGGGTGTACAACATGATATCACATATGCCATAAACAGTGCACGATCAACCAATGAGATGTGTGGACATTGATCTTTGTGTACGAGGCCATTATAGGCGTACAGTCCATATTGTGCATGTACCAGACACACACAGTGCCACGAGTCCCGTGTCCATGTATCAGCCACCAGGCGTGAGTGCTAGAAGCATGCATCTATGAGATGCTGACGAATGTCACGGCCCTCCTGTGCCTCGCAGACTCCTTGAGGTGCTGCCACATCCCCACCCTCATCATGACCATCATCAGGTGCTTGCAGTTCTGCGTCAGGGGGCATGGGCACATTTCTACGTACGCACATGTTGTGGAGCATGACACATGCCATCACCATCTTTGCAACCTTCACATGGCGGTACAGGAGTGCCCCGCCAGACCTGCTGAGGCAGCGGAAACGACCCTTCAGTAGGCCGAATGCCTGTTCAATGACTACACGGGTACGTGAGTGGGCATGGTTGTAGTCCTCCTCATGCTGGTCCCGTGGGTTCCGGACTGGTGTGAGGAGCCATCTCTTCAGTGGATATCCAGCATCACCTGTATGTGGACGAGAAACGTATGATGTGGAATGCCATTGCTACGTACGCACCCCCCCCCCCTTCCTGCCAGGTCATTGCCGAATCACATACCCCACATTATCATGCATGTAATGAGACTCACCGAGTAGGCAGGATCTGTTCCCTGCGTGTCGCTCCATGTAGCGTGGTATTGTAGAGTTCCTCAAGACCATTGAATCATGGGTTGATCCAGGGAATCGGGCACAACAATGTGTAATGATCCTGTTGGAGTCACACAACATTTGTACATTCAGAGAATGAAATTGTTTTCGGTTGCGGTACTGGGCCTCCATGGCATGTGGGACGACCAATTCCACATGGGTGCAGTCGATGGCACCAATGCAACCCGGTATGCCGGCAAGTGCATGGAATCCCACTTTTGTGTTGGTAATTTCCTGCTCCGAGCGTGGTAGGGAGATGTAGTCGTCTGCGTGCTGCAGGAGGGCATCGAGCACTTGCAATAGTGTCCGTGAGAACAGTGGCTGAGAAATGCCATGCAACTGTCCGACTGTGTGCTGGTAGGTGCCTGTGGCCAGGAAGTGGAGTACAGACACCACCTTCAGTAGGGGTGGGATGGCGGTTGGGCTATCTATCATGCTGACAAGGTCAGCCTGTGTCATGTCCACAATGGCGGCTATGGTGTCCCGGTCCAGACGGTAGAGGGTGTGGATCTGCTCATCAGTGAGGTTGAACGGATGTGCTCGGAGGCGTGGGATTGCGGGCTGCCTGCGTGGTGGTAGTGGCTGTGCTGGCGGCCCTTGCTGGCCCTGCCTTGGCCTCCTCCTCCTCCTGCGTCTCCTCCGTGCGGCCGGTTGTAGTTGGTGTTTGTCTTCTTCTTGGAGTTGGAGTACTTGCAGTGCTATCATGTCCCCCAGGGCCAACATCGCGAGTCCTGCCGGTAGCATTTCGGTGTGGTTGTGGGAGGAGACTGGCTGTGCAATTTATGTGTTTTCAGGCTGAATGGCCTCCACCTGTGGTGATTCATTCCACCTGTGCAAACTGCTCTCCCCTTTGGCCGAGCACGTCCCGCGCACAACGCTGCAATTCGTGGAATGGCATCTTGCTATTGCAATCATGTATTTGTACCCGATGGCCGTGTAACATTGGTTGATATGTTCATTCTGCTGTGGTCCCATTGTTTCACATACTATCTGTGCAGTCGCGAACAGACTTGTGAAGGGTCAGTGGAACGTAGTACTCGAGTAACGGTGGGCCCTCATGCATCACTGTACCGAGTTGCAACGACGGGCGGGGCGTCCCATTCGTGGGTGAAGGCAGTTGCCATTTTCACACACAGCCGCACTCGATGGATTAATTAGTGTTTTCAAACGGCCACAGATGCCTCTCCGACGTGATGTTGCAAATGAGGAATTCGAAGGGCGGCGCTTTCGGTTTTCAGCTAGCGGCGAGGAAATGCCCACAGGTCGGACTGCAAATATAACGTACTATTGTTCAATGTCCTTGAGACAGGGGCCATGGCGAGGATGCAATGATTGATATGAATAGTTTGGGATGCGCAATAGCGACGTGGGCGATGAGGCCGGACGCTCCCAAATACATGTTACTTCACTACACTGGAATTACGGGCTGGGGCACTGTGGATTTTGCAGGCTGCATAACGCACAGACTCAATGGATATTTCTAATGTTATGTGAGTAAATATTCAGGCGTTTTAATCCCGGGATGAGGGAATGATGAATGGATGCATGGGCAGGTGATTTGATGCAGAGTTTGCCATGTACAGGGCTTCTTGGGATCTATCCGCCTCCCCTACGCTATGTGATGCAGGGCTGCCATAGTGGGACCATCGTCTATCTGGCCTTGTTGAGCCCTCCCTGTCTCGACGCGCCCTCGGACACTTGTGTCCATGCACGTTACCAATCCCATCTGATGGATTCTGTTTTCACAGGCGCATGCACAGGTACACTCGTTTGTGATGGTGATTACACCTCGATATAGATAGTTATGAGTCGCAAGTGGTTTTTGGGTGGTGATGGACCTTTGGAGTGGGCTAGCATGCATATGGCTGTGGATTTAGTGTGATCATTGCAGTGAGTCGTTGGAATGTAGTACTGATGGCCATTCTGTTCTTTTTCTTTTCTTTTGGTTGACAGGTATCTCCTCCCCTTTTGCCACTGCCATCTGTATGCCACTCCTGCAGATGGGTTTTACTCCCGACACCTGCTGCTTCGTGTTAATCAGTGGAGCAGCATTACGATCTTATGGGACGATCGCCAATGGGCCACATGCCCTTACGCAGTACTGGTGGCTCGGAGCAACATTTCGGCCTTTCAGCTGGACTAGTGCCTCCCCATTGGGACGGCCCTGCGGTTCTGTGCGCTTCCATGTTGCCTTTTCGTACGTGAATGTGGCTCTGTGTACCATGATGGAACAGGGCGTCACACAAGTAGTGGCTGGTCATTTCTTGCGGATGCAGCCCACAATGGTGAAATGTGTTTTGGAGTTCATGGCCTGATGGCTGTATGGGCTTGGTGATTTTGATGTGCATTAAATTTCTATTCTGATTTGGCCCGTGTAGCGTTCTTCTTTGCAAGTGATGTGGCATATTCCTATTTGGGGAGCGATGTATTGTGAGGAGATCTGCATTGGGTTCCAGCTTCGGAGTTTAGTTGCGTGGTACTGTACTGGGCGCGTTTGCCTACGAAGCCCAGTGAGGTCAGGGATGGGGGCTGCCAATATGACTGTTTGAATGTTGTCATGCTCAGGGGCGGGGGATTGGGTTTTGTGTAACAGATGCCGGTCAGCCAGGTGGACTGGTGGAATGATGTGATTTTCGGAATATTGCTGGTCACAGGTGCCTGTGTTTGCGTGCGTTTCTTGGTGGGGGACTGTGGTCATGTCCATTGGGATGGCTTCTGTATTCGTGCCATCTGTGCCCTGCAGCTCCCATTGGCCTCTGTTGTGTTTCTTTTGTTCGTTGGCATGCATGGGTGACTTGTACATTTCACTGGTTGCATTGTGACTTCATTGCACCTACGGGGAGTTGTACTTTGTGGGCAGGGAGCGGTGTACAGGCACTCAGTGGGGCCGTTTACGGTTGATTCGCGATGCCGTACTTCTCACCATGGCGGAATGGTACATTCCGCCATGCTTGATGGCGTTAGGTACATGTCCGCTAGGGTCGGAATTGGCGTACCCTTGCGCCATGGTGGTGTTTACGGTTTGGCATGGCGCGCGCGCGCGTGCTTGGTGCAGTTAGCGTTGGCGTTCACTACGGTGTCGCTAATGGCATCGTACTTTGCGGTGACGGGTCATAGTCGCACCGAGCGCTATTCGATGGCGGTATTGCATTTCCGCCATCGTTTTCCGGATTCCGCCAGGGTCGTAATGAGGGCCATAATCTCTTCCTACCTTCAATGAATTCCATGACATTTTCTCTGCAAGTACCAATCACTAGTATTTTGTCTCATTCATCACAAAAACATGCCACTGAATGTGCTGTCCTCCTCCAAATAATTCTTGACTTTGTCTCAACTAGTATTTCACCTTAAATGTTACAAAAATAAGTCACAAAAGGTACAGCTACTGAGAATGATCTCCTGCTCCCTCCAAAGGATTATAACCTTTTCTCCCACAATTAGTATTTTCTATCATTTATCACAACTAGGTAGCACATCTAGTACAATCTCAGAGAGTACTCCAATGCCCCCAAAGAATTCAAAACGTTTTCTCTGTCATTAGTATTTTCTCCTGTTAGTCCCAAAATGATGGTGCACTGATTTACAGTCACCAAATATAATCTCCTCTTACATCCAATTAAATATAAGATCTTTTCTCTTAATGCATTATTTTTCTCTCATTCATCATAAAAACTGGTATATGCAGTAAAATCACCAAATGTACTCATCTGACAAGGAATTCCAAGCTTTTTCTCTGTTGCTAGGATGTCACTAGGATTTTCTCTCATCCATCAAAAGATAGCACACTAAATGACAGCCACTGAGTATGCTCTCCTCCTGTATCCAAAGAATCCTTCAAATGTTTCTCTGCAATTAGCTTTTTCTCTCTTGATAAAGAAAATGACACACCCAGCACAGTGGGAGAGACCTGAGGATATCCTCACTCCTACTCCCGATGGATCCTCTTCTCAGGTGGCCAGGGAAAAGCCATCACTTTTGGATCCTGCCCCTGGGTGTGGAGAAGCAAGGGAGGATAAACTGGGTTTAGGGTCCTTCGGTATTGGGAGTGGGGTACCCACAGGTAAGACATGGCATCCCTCTTTCCCTATTGAAAACTAACCTAACCCTCCCCGGGCCTTTATGGGCTATTGTAAAACATCTCCCCTCATTTTCCCACACCATACCTATGGCAGTACTGAGACGAGGAAGAGGCGACTAGGAATAATGAACACTAGTAACTCCTTTCACCACTCTAGTATTGGGACGAGGAAGATGCCTGCAAATTACTGTGAACCTCAGGCATGTCCCTCTAACTACAGTCACGCAAATCCAATTGAGAAACCACACCTGCAACCTGTCAAGTGGTTGCAGGTGTACAAGAAGAGAGGCAGAGAGCAGTAAGAGGACGTTGGGATCTTGTGGAGCTGCAGACAAGGGAGAAAGAAGAGAGGACGCCATCTGCATCTGTGGAAGAGAATCGTAGCTACCAGCAGAGGTGTTGCTATGGGGGGCTGAGGGGAATATAGCTCTGGGTCTTTTGATTGTAGCCCCAGATAGAATCTCAGGGGCTACAACCGAAAGGCTAGCTAGCCCGAGTCCCAACGGTCCCCAAATTAGTGTAACTCTGCATCTTTGCCAGAGCTAGCAACACCCTTGGCTACCAGCATGTGCAGGGAAGCACCCGGAGTGCAAGTGGGGCTCGCAATGACTGGCTGCCAGCCAGTGAAGCAGAAGGGAAGCAGCGAGGACGCCAGAGAGGAACAGCGAGGACCGGTGAATGCAGGAAAATGACACTCAAATCCGGGGGAACTCCTAGGGACTACGCATAAGTAATGAAGTGCCGTATGAATCCTCAAATTGAATACCGAATTGAATGAAAACTTGAAGCAAAGCTAAATTATGCATATTGAAAACCAAACTGAATGAAAACTTGAAATAAAGTTAAATCACGCATATTGAAAACCGATCTGTATGAAATCTTTGCAGACAAAGCTATTAGCTGATGGAAGTTAAAAGGGAGAGTGACCATTTAAAAGGAATCTACAAAATAAGAGCGCATGTATGAAAGAGCATGACAAAAATCTGGGGAATATAGAAAACCACCACAAAGTGAGCTTTATGAATAGATACAGTGCAGCAATGCCTAAGACTGGCATGAGATGTGTGACACTTTATGGGAAAGCCAAGAGGCTAACCAGGAGAAGCAAGTGAGAGTGTGAATCTGCACATAAAGCCAAGAAGCAGCAAAGAGAAGCTAAGTGAATGTGAATTAGTACACAGGGAAAAATGCAGAAGAACCTGTGTGGGCTGAAGAGCCCTGGGTTTCTGGTTGCACGCCCAGGGATGGGTGGACCTGGTAGTCTGACAACTGCGCCTAGACCAGGGAGCAAAAAAATAAAAGCCAGAGACATTGTGAAACAAACCAAGAAGGAGCACTGTAAGTGAACTGTTGATGCAATCCAGAAGGAGGGTCAAGTGGAACTGGAATTGTGTTGAACATTGGGAGACTGAAACAAGTTGCTACGGAGAAGTCTTGGGGATGGGAACCATGAGACTTGATGGACTGAAAATGTTGTCTTGATGACGGAGCCTCAAGACCCTTTTATTTTTTACTATGTTGACTTGAACCCTGAGGATTGCGTGGAACTGCATTGCCTTGATCTTAAGGAAGGGAACCTCAAGGATTTGTGGAACTTTCTTAAACTTGGGAAAGGGAAGCTGAAAAGGAAGCTAAGAGCTGGAAGAAGCTCAGAACATTGTTTTGATCAACATTTCTCTGATTATTGATATCCCTTCATATTGTTTAGTTTTCGTTGTGAGGGCATGGGTAGGTTTTGGACACAGATAAACTTTTAAGTTGAACTCTGGTAATTGCTCCCATTGATATACATAAGACAGAAGAGGTTGACATCTCCTTGATCTCGACACTGAGACTATTAAGTTTGTTGCCATTGCCTTTGGTGAACAGTCAGAAGGTGGGCAGGAGGGATCAGTTCTATCTATGTACTCCAATGAGAGGCATGCTAGTACTACATCCATGTCTCCATATCTTGTTTTAGAAACATTGCTAAGTAAATGCAAACAAATTTAAAATAAGTTGGAAAATCACTCTGAGATATTAAAAACAATACTACATACATGTTAAATGTATAATTCATATATAATGTAGTTTGTGAAAGGGACCCTGACATTTATGAGATAAGCGAAAGTAAAACACCAATTTGAGGGGGACGGGCAAGGATCCCAAGGAAATTATGGAAGATTGGATATTTATGATTGCTATAGAACAAAAATAGGTTGAGTGTAATATGGTGCCAAGTGTAGAGGTCATAGAAGAGATTGGCAATGGCTACTGTCAGGGCTTACCTTGGATCTGTGCACTCTAAAATAGCCCACCTCTTAAGAAGTAAATGTACGTTGTAATTAAAGCAAGTTTATTTCAAAGCAGCCCTGAGTCTCCCTGAACCACAAAACAGATACAGTATATATACATTTCCAGAACAGTTAACACACTCCCACATTTCCCTCATGTTCCCATACACAGTCTTCATCCAAAATACAAATGGTTTAGCCCTATACAAATAAATCTAGTCCCCACAATCTCATTGGCTGCCTTCACTGTTCCACCATCCCCTTAGACATACAATTCCAGGACATTGCAAATACAAGCCCAACCCTCTTCTGGGGTTCCTTCCTGCAGCACACACAACCCTTATATGGGCATAAAATACAGTTTTAGTACTGATTCCACTAGGTCACAGATCTGCAACACTAAATCTAACACTCAGGGTTTATGTATGGGCACTTCACTTTATGAAGCTATAGAGAGCTAACAAAAGGCTCCATTGATCGGGTACTAACTCTTCATTTCTTCAAACATTCTAACACCCTGAATATTTATTCTTGGCATCCTCTCGTGCCCATTCATTATGCAACCACCATTTCAATCCACCTGGCCTCTGGTCCCATGATACTCTTTTTCTTGCTAATCTATGTAACCCTCCCATAACCCTGCAGGGTTCTTCGCTTCCAGCCACCCTTCTACAGTTTTAGTCACCAACCCCAGATTGACTCTGCCAGGTAGTAGCTGCTTCTTTGGCTTCTCGAACAACAATTACCAAGCTCAAAGCCCTGGGCCCATTGCTCTTCATTCTATTTCCACTCAAAATATCTGCTCCCTTGTTGTTGCAGCTGTCACTCTGCCAATTGATACCTTTCCCTTCAGCCAGTCAGTTTTCCAAACAAGCTAGAAATCTATTTCACAAACTCAGGTGTCAGCCTACACAGCTCAAATCTGTGGCATCCAATCACCCCATGTACTTCCCATGTGTGCATGTTGATATTTATGTATGTGTTTTCAAAATGACAAGATCCCCTCATAATGGGTTTTGTATGAAGCTCTGCACTTTAAATCGCATTGCACTAAGGTGCACAGTGTGTTTCTATATTATGTTGCTATGTGTATGGAAATGTAAATATATAATACTAGACACAAAGTAACACTAAAAAGTAACTTTTAACAAACCACAATTAACTATTCTAGATACATCCAAAACTGCAATGTTGTAACAATATTGCATCAATGTTTGTCCCCTCATAGCATGAAATGGCAGTGGCCCTAGCTTTTTACAGGTTAGCAGATATTATATAAACACTTCATGGCATGTTAAAGGAACAGTGTCTACAAAATCTTGGCAAAGACAAAAAATACACAGGATAAAAATGATGATTGGCATCAGGATCTTCATTGCAAGACTCATCCATGATGGAACCCATGAAACCAAAAGTCAATCCACAAATCAGATGTAATGCCAGCCTCAAATTACATGGCCTGGTTCAGTTTGTGCAATTTGGTAATAGTCTGTGCAAGTGTCTCATTCATACCATCGTACACAGGTACAAAAGGTGCAACACAAACTACCAATTTTGCTACAAACCCCACCCTCCATATCAATAAGGCGGTTGAGGATGTAGTGATTCTGTAAGGTCATCAGCTTCAAAGCATGCATTTCGTCCTTGATGGCACTAAAGGCTAACTCTGAACAATTTACCAACAAAAGCAGTTTGAATTAGGTAATCTGGAGCCATTTTGCATTTGCTGTGGCTTGAACACCTGGGGCCAGGAATGAGGCAAACACCATCTCAGACTTGTTAAAAAGTCTATACTGCTCACGAATCCTGTTAAGTGCTTCTGTGGATGCTACTGAAACATAATTTAAGCATTTGATCCTACTGGGAAGTTCCATCTTCATAGGCTCAGAAATGTTTGATGCACTGTCCTCATCCAGAAACCCAAAGGATGCAGGGGGCACAGGGGGCTAGATAGGCACCAATTCAGTTTTGAATACCAAACTTCCAAACATCAAGTGTTTTTCCGGAACCACATAGATGGGCACATGCAGTTTAGTAAAACTGTACACACACCCCACTAGGCCGGAGGCAATTGCTGATAGGAATTTGCTCCACAAGTCCAAGCTGTGTCCAACAATGCAGTTGTTCCTCCAGCCAGGTCAGCAAGGCGTATCATGCCACTGCACTTTCATTAGTGCCTACCGGCATCCTGCCATCCTGTTTAAAACACAGAGAAAAAGGTGTAAGTAGCTGATTCTTAACAGGATTCTCTGGCTCCTTGAGCCATGTCAGACATTGTATATTTGATGGTTCGAGATATTTCCACAATCTTCAATAATTTCTGCTACCATTTCATCAGTATAGCCCCTCATTCCACCAGCTCTACAACACTTCACCCCTTGCTCCCATCGGATATCTACGATAATAGAGATTCAGTTGTACCCTTCTGGCACATTGTACATTATTTTCCTGCTCCTTAACATCTTTTCTCATACATTCATCTTTGTCAACAAAAATTACTGAAGCTGTAACAGACTGCCCTTGAAACTGTCCTCTAAACCAACATAAGGCTAGGTGCACCAAACATAGGGCAATTCTAGATTCTCTTTCATCTGGAATAAATAACCTAGGTATGCCAGAAGCATAGGGAATGAGTGAGCAGATATAACAAGATCCTGTAGATTTCTCTCTCCTCACATCCTTCATTTGCCCAAACCAAATATTATCAGCCGCAAACCCATGCATGTTTACAATCTTATAAAATTTGGTTCATCATACATTTTCACAGATTCTATTTCCATGTCTTTTGGAGGCCGTAACAATACTTCATTGAACTCTATACCCCTAGACAATTCATGAATATTTACAGTTGTTCTTCCTGATCCGTTAGAACAGAAAACTAAAGAAAAAAGAAAACCTGCACAACTAACAATCTTAGTATTAATTTGACACTTGATATTTCTGTTACACCTATGAGGGAATATACTCAGAATGGTCATCAGTCTTGTACTGGTCAACTGGAGTCAAAGGGAATTTCTTAGGCCTTACTTAATTTACATTTGTATCCATCTCATGAGTCAATGGGGGGTATCATTTCTCATGTCAGTTAGGTGGAGCCAACCCCAATGTCCCTACACTTTAACCGCTGTTGGAGTGGCAAGAATCCCCTTTGAGGGACCGTGAAATTTCCTCTCACTCCATCATTGTACAAATGTTCTAATGGAGATATGATCCCTGGGGAGCAATGGCTGATTCTTCTACTGTTCAGATCCATTGGCACTGTCTTTTGTGGCAGTTGACTGTTGATGAACAAACTCAAATTGTGAAGATGTAATTCTGACAGCTTTAGTTAAGTCCCAAGGTGCTCCCTAAACTCGTCACCCAGAATCTCTGCAGAATTTTGGCGATCTGCTGCAGTACATACAGGGGTAAGTGATGTACTCATCCTACGCCCTGTGAACATCTCATGTGGGGAAAGGTAATTATCCTTTCCCGGCTGCTTCCTCAGATGGAACAATGCCACTGCTAGGCAATATGGCCATTTCTTTCCTAGTTCACTGCAAAGTTTAGAAATCTTCATCTTTAATAAACCATTTAACCTTTCCACAATTCCATTGGTCTGTGGTTGATACCAATCGCAACCTGTACTTGATCCCCAAAAGTGAAGTCATTTCTGCAAACAGTGTATTAAAAAAATTGGTTCCATTATCAGACTTCAAAACCTCACAGATTCACCATCCTGGAAGTACTTCCCTCACCAAAATTGTGACTGCTGACTTGGTATCAGGGTCTACACAGGGACGAGCCTCAAGCCATCGGGAAAATGGGCAAACAATGACAGTTAAATATAAAAAATTACGGTAACTCTGTATTATGGCCACAAAATAGATATGCAACTCCCGGAAGGGTCCTGAAGGGCGGTGTATGATACCCCCATCACTTTTATTGTGTTTCCAGGATTGAGTAGTGTGAGCTGGGTAATGTAGTTGCTCTAGAGCCACATGAAGTAAATCTACACGCATCACTACCTTCCCTGTGTGCTCCTGTCTCCACATAAAATCTGTGGGTGAGAGAGTGCATCCCCTCTTTTCCCAGGGGGCCTCCCCTCTTTACCCAGAGCTCTTCTCCTCCTTTGGAGCTTTCCATTTCCACCCCACAGTTTGAAGCAAAGGGACTGCAGTATACAGGACTGGCAACTGTACCTGCTGGCAACAAAAATTCAAGTGGTATTCGCCAAGTCCTGTCTTGAATCCCAGAGACCCATTTTAGCACAACCATGACCCCATAAAAGAACAGAGCCATGTGCACAGGCACCCCCCTTATCATGCTGTAATGTGCATACAGAAGTGCTGTTGTTCTTACTGGGTACATCCCTGGAGTTGAGCATAAAATAACTTTCTCTGCGAATGCAATGGTCATATTTAGTTTTCTAACAAAGTCTCTACCCAAAAGATTCAATGGTGTATCCATATAATATAACAAGGGAGCCGATACATTTTGATTACTCACCTTGATATGCAAATCTTCTGTGTATGGAACCGACAGGACTGCCCCAGAAAATCCCTGTGTGTCGATCGTTTTACCAGATAAGGGACACTCATCTGCCTTAATACAAGATTTTGTAGCCCCTATATCTTTCATAAACAAACAAGTTACATCTCCTATTGAAATAGCTAGCTGGGGTTCTTCTTCCACATCAGCAGTAACAGACAGGACTGGACATGCTAGAGATTTCTGTGAGCTTTCCTAATCTGAATACACATTGGCACCCAGAAGCAGGGAAGGATTCCCTTCCAAAACACTCACAAGTATGCGCCATTATTCCTTGAAGTAAATGATTCTTATCCCATGTCTGCACCGATGCCTGTGCTGGCTTCACCGACTGAGGTATATAGTTCTGTGCAACTTCAGTCACCGGGTTCTGACCAACCTGAACATGCTGTGGTTGCACAGATCCTGGGGCACATGACAGGGTTGGGGGCTGCATCTGTGGTGAAGGACTGTATGGAAAACTACCAGCAAGCCCACATGGATTAGCAGGTGAGCCCAAAAAATACATAGGTCTACTCCGACAATCGCTTGACAAATGCTCAATTTTCCTGCTAGACCAGCATAGAACTCCATACAACCCTCCATACTGACCTCCCAGCCACCCAATCAACCGGGCCTCATCCCACCAAACCAGCCAAATGCACCACCTCCTCATGGGACTGCTCCTCTTCCCATCTGCCTAAAATCAGGAACATACCCATCTGTCCATCTTGATTCAAACTGTCCCTGTTGTTGCCACTGTCCCAGCTGTTCTTGCGCAGAGCCGGTAATCACTGCTCCTTCCAGATTAATTTTAGCTAATTGCTTCTTGACAAGCTTGGCTTCTGCTTTTTGTGCCTGATAAGCATTCTCTTTTTCCTTTTCCAATTTTCTTTCACAAAAAAGAATAATATGTGCTTGTATCTGCCTTGGCCTATCTCTTGTATCTCTACAACCTTGTATTAATCATGCTGAACCTCTTTAGGAAATCCCTTGTCAACATATGAAAATAAATGTCTATGTTCTTATTTCATACTTCACATGTGTCTGCTCTCCACATTTCATGAATTATCCGAATATATCTATAGTAGGCTAATCGTCCAATTTCATTGTTTTAGCTTAAATTGAATTAATGTCCGGCATACCGGGGTACATCACCCGTAGTGCCTTCCACACATCTGCCCTACAATTATTAAAAGGTGATCCATCATATTCATTTGATTTTAGTTTAACTTTGTGGTATCCTGTTTTCATTCACAGATGTTCTGATTGTTCCCCAATTAAAGCTGAAAATAAACTCTTCAAGTCTCCAACAGCTAACATGATCCCAGCAGTATCTTTTTCTAAAGCAAAAATCCACTTCACTGCTCCCACAATGAACGAGGGCAGTGCATCCATTAAATTATTCTGGTCCATGTGTGACCAGGGGACATAATAAGCTTTTCCTTGTACTTTCTGAAACAGTGGAAATTGAGTTGCGCTTATTTTTCCCATCCTTCCATTTCTACTTACAACTACCATGCAGTGACCCTGGCATGTCCTACAAACCCATGGTGTGGATTCTGTGACCGCTGCTACGGGAAATGCTGAGGCTGCTGCACCCTGATCTCCCTCTCCAGTAACATCTTCCCAATCCTCATCATCTTCTTCTATTGCTGCATCCATCTCTCTTCATACTTGTTCAAATCCTAGACCTAAAGCACCACTATTCTCATCAAGGTCTACCTTAATATCTTTGATGGAGGGTTTATCAAGCCTTGAAAGTACTTGTCCATACCTCCACTTCTCCAATCCAACCTTTCCTTCCTGTCTTTTCCATTCTTCCCTGCCTTGCTTTTGTAGTCCCAATACCTCCTCTTCTCTTTGTGACTCTGTTTCCTCCCAATCTCTACACATCTGTTTTTCAAGTTCCCTTCTCAACCTATCTTCTATTCTGGCTGTCGAAGGCCCTTCCAGTCCTCTTCCATTGGTCCGTCAAACCAAGAACGTTGACCTTCTCCCATCTTCTAAGTCAGCCAGTTGTAACCTCTCTGCTAATCAGGCTGGTGAAGGTGTAATTTCTCTGCTACGCCTCATTCTAAATCTTACGTAGCCCCTCTCTTAAGGCGTTGGATCTTGCCTTCATCTATCTGCAATCAATGGAGTAGTTGTTGGGGGTTCATACTCTGGGTTGGGGTATCCTTCAGCAGGTGCCAAGTAATAGCACCCATATGGTGGTTGGTGTGGAGGGACCCTCTGCACCTATCTGTTATATTCCACTTGCACATACCTGCAGCTCCCAGGGGGACGTTTGCCATTGCTGCTTGCCCTTGTCCTCCTGGTGGCTGTACCCAGGATGGTGTGGCAGGCCCCATACCTATCCATCATTCATTGGCAGGCTGCAAGGGACACCACGTTCGTCATGAGCACTTACGGGTCTGCCAGGCTTCATGCTACATCATGGCCCTGCCTCGCGGCAAAGGCTCCCATGATTGGTGACGGTGTTGTTTGTTTGACAGGGCCATGACCAACACCAGAACTGCTTGCAATCCGCATAAAAGGCCAGCAGAACCTCCATTATTTGTGTCATATTGCTCCTGGTAGCCTTGGCTGCTCTTCCCTCTTCCCTGGCCTTCTGACTCCTCCTGTTATTCCTTGACATTCCTTGGTTTCTCTCTCTCCCGGTTTCCCATCCTCTTTCTCCTATTGTGGTTGCCTGCACTGCCTAATCCCACCTGGCTAAATCTAGGGTTGGCTCTTGATGAGTATTGATTACTGCAGTTCTACTGCCCTTGCATCACATGAATACCACAAGGCGAGCCCGTGGTGTAAGGGAGCTGGTCTCTGACCTCGCTCAAGTACCCATTTGGTTGAGTCGGAAGGGGGCTGGAACTCTTACCCACACTACCAAAATACACCCTGGACAGCCCGCGAGCTGATGCCCCTAAGAAGACAAGTCAGACAATGCGTGACAGCCACCAGTGCACTGGTAAGTCATGCCCCTGTGATCAGGCACTTAACCGAATAAGACGCCTGGAGTCAGGACATGGAGGCATTGTAGGGACTATGTGAAAAATTACAGGCATTGTGCCTTGAAGTCACGGCCCTTAAACAAGAGAATGTGACCCTTAGAGCGGCCTTATCACATGATGTTGCAGCAACAGACTCTGAACTTCCGTAGCCCAGTCAACAACCAAGAAAATCAATGCGGACCCCAGGAAATTGACTGAATTAATAAATCATTGTATAATCCAATTTCTATTTCGCCTAGTCCATTCTGACCATGATAAAGCCAAGATTGGCTACATACTGAGCAATCTCGTGGGGAATACTGTGGTCTGGGCAGCTCCCTACATATCCACGAACAGCCCCATCTTGGACACTTTTCAGGAATTTGAAAAACGCATTTCTAGAAGCCTTTCAATCACCCAATTTGATGTCCCGAGCTCAAAATCAATATGGGGCTCAGGGTTTGATCTTGTACATCGGCCGATTATGCCAATTAGTGACTAATGTCCAGTGGCCCGATGTCACCAAGCGGACATTGTTCAGACGTGGATTAAGGGAGGACAAAAAAGATGAACTTGTGCACTATGGAGAACCCCAGGATCTCAATGCCATGATTGATTTGGTGCTCCGGATGGTTCACCGGTTTGCGGAAATAAGAGGGGAGAGGAGACAGACCGTACAGAACACTGCAACCCTCAGATCAGCTCTCACATGTCCTGTCGAGGCAATAGAGGATCTGGGGAATCTATGCAGTTGGGGCGATATAAGGTCCACTCACTGAGAAAGAAAAGAAACAAAGAAGAACCAATCAGTTATCTCTGTGCTGTGGGGTTTCTTGGCATCTCCTAGTTTCCTGTCCAGTTCGACCACCGAGGTCATCGGAAAACTAATGGGCTTGTTGTCTGAGGGGAAGAAGACACCAAGCCCATCCTGTTCTCCCATTCTTCCCGATCATTGTCACTGTTTGATGCAAGCTTCTCGTCTCTTGGTTCTGGATATTCATATTTACAATCCTGCCACATGGCAGAACATCTCCACTTTGGCTTTATTGGATTCCGGTGCCTCGGGTAGCTACATCGATCAAGCATTTGCCGTGGCACATGGTATACCTCTGATCCAGAAGGATGTTCCGGCCATGGTGGCCTTAATCGACGGGACACCAATATACTCTGGTCCTGTTACCCATCATTTGATACCTGTCCATCTGAAAATTAACCAACCTGGTGAACAACTTGCTTTTGATGTGTTGCTGACACCCTCCTATCTGGTGGTGTTGGGGCTGCCATGGCTCACCCGTTGATCAATTGGGCTACTCAGACATTGTTATTTAGTTCTAACATCTGCACCTCAATCTGTAGTGAGGATGGCTCAAGAGAACACAGCACTGTTTCCATGCTTAACAATGCCGATCTTGCTGCATCCTGTCTTTGTGGCATCCAGGGTGTACCCAGGGAATATCAGGATTATTAGATGGTTTTCTCAGAGTCTGATGCCATACCTTTCCCTCTGCAGCGTCCTTTTTACTGTGCTATTCCGCTTGTGCCTGTCAAAGCAATACTTCACAGGAAAATCTATTCATTGTCGCCATGAGAACGAGAGGAACTCCAGCAGTACCTAAAGGATTGCCTACAGAAAGGATACATTGTACATTCCAGTTCCCCAGCGGAAGAGTGCATTATGACCTTGTGCAGACTGCCATGACCTGAACAACATTACTTGTAAGGACCGACACCCGCTACGCCTTATTCGGGACATTCAAGCATCTTTAGTGGGTACGCATGTCTTCACCACGCTAGACGTACATGGGGCGTACCACCTTGTTCGCATCAAAATGGGTGATGAGTGGAAGACTGCCTTCAAGTCATCCCAGGATCACTTCGAATATAGGTGTATACCGTTCGGGTTGCGCAATGCCCCAGCTATATTCCAGAGATTCATGGATGTGATGTTTGCAGATCTTTTCAGATTAAGCATGTGGGTATATCTTGATGATATTTAGATTTTTTCTACCACCCTAGAGGAACCCCATTGGCATGTGAAAAAAGTTCTGCATCGCCTCGGTTCCAACCATCTTTATGCCAAGCCTACTAAGCGATAGATTTCGTGAAGAAATATCCTGGCCATCTGCACAGCGGTGGGAGGACTAGACATGGGGATAAAATGAGCTCGCTTTGAAAAATACTCCACCACTACCATGATGCAGGAATTGTCATCAGACTTAGGTAATTCCACTATGAAATCCACTGCGATTCTGTGACATGGTTTTGGTGGAGTTTCTGTGGCTTGCAATAGTCCTATTGCTCTTTGTCTCGATGTCTTGGTTTGGGTGCAGATGGGACAGGACGTAACATAGGAGACTACTTGTTTTCGCAGTCCAGGCCACTTCTCTTTGACTTTACAGTTCACTTCGCTAGGTGTTAATTTGCGTGAGAAGTAAGCAATGGGATGTTCCACAGAAGTTAGGGGGTCAGATTGCAGCAAGACTGCCACGATGGCTTTGTCGGATACATCTGCTTCGATGACAAAGGGAGCGCTGCATCTTCCATCAGGATAAGATAGACTTCATGGGACGACACCGCTCCCTTTGTCATCGAAGCAGATGTATAGATCGTAGATAGTAGCGCAACTTAACCATAACGTCCCTTTAACAAAGTTTTTTCATTGAATTTCATAGGTTTTTATTAGTCCAACTTAACCATAACGTCCCTTTAACAAAGTTTTTCTTTGAATTTCATAGGTTTTTATTAGTCCAACTTAACCATAACGTCCCTTTAACAATGTTTTTTGAGCGAATTTCAAAGGTTGTTATTAGTGCAACTTAACCATAACGTCCCCTTAACAAAGTTTTTTCATTGAATTTCTTAGGTTTTTATTAGTGCAACTTAACCATAACGTCCCTTACTTAATATCATACTTACCCAATATAGCAATATTTGCGTCCAATTTACAAAGTGTCACCTTAAAACTCTGCTATTTCCCACCTTCTAGAATCATTTTTAACACTTCTATACACTTTTTGCAACTATTTCAACTAGTTTTGCATCCGTGGACATCTACGAACATCTGACTTCATTGCAGACCTTTCAGACAGTGCCAGATGATCATACACTGGTGCGCGGCATGATGACGTGTCCGAGAACCCGTCCGCACTTCACGATAAGATCTGTGCTTCGCGGACATTTCGGAACTGCATTTTCTACTGATGTAGGAACTTTCATCTTCAAAATATTCCTTGCACAGCTCCAACACCTATTGCTACTCATTATCCATTAACAATCTGGTACACAGTACATACTCTTAGCAAAACTGCTATTTATCTTAAAATGGCATCAGCTAATTCCATCCCTCCTCCCCAAGAGCCACCACCACTGCTGTAATCAAGCAGCATGAGAAACACTGCCCCCTACCTTAGAAATAACACACGCGCAACATTTTCCCCTGTCCACCTACCCCTCCATATTAGTGTTTGGCGCCTCTTCCCTCATTTTCTCCCCACATTTCGTTCTTAACTCTCCTGCCAAAAAATAAATATATCCAAAAACAACAAAAGAAATGTTCCTTTAGGAACCACCTTTCACAGTTAAAAAATAGAACTAAAAAAAACCTTATAGACTCCATCTACTTTATATTTCTCAGTAAAGTACATAGACTCAATAAGATTTTCCAACATTTCCATTTGCATTTTGTGTTATGCTAATGGGAATATTGTGGCGTTCATCCTCTGTTCAAGGGACTGAAACAGTGGATACTGGCCCGGCAGCCCAAGTTATCAGGTCAAGCGAAGCGATGGGTGGATAACGGGGTCTCTGGACCATAATCCCCCTATTCCAGCCCAGGTAATGGTGGATGACAGCCATAAGCACCCTAGGTTCCCAAAGCGGGAACCCAGGGTGCTTAAAAAAAGGATTTTTCTTCCTAGAGCGGGACGCCTCTGGCGTCCCGGTGTAGGAAGGAAAATCCTTTTCCAAGATCGCCACCATGGAAAGGGAAGGCGGGGTTCCATACAGGACCGCTCTTCGCTTTCCATGGAAGCCTGTTTCCAAGATGGCCACCATGTAAAGGGGAAGCGGGGTTCCATACAGGGCCCCTCTTTGCTTTCCATGGAAGCCTGTAGAAGGCGAAAAGAGAACCCTATGCCCTTATTACCACAAGCACATTTTTCTTCCCTTTCAAATCTATCCCAATTTCGAATAACTTCACCACAAAGCCAGTCCCAGGTGGACATGGCCACTTTAACCCCATGTGTTGTCCCTCATGGTCATGGCCAGTAGCCAGATTGTCCGGATCATGACCTTATTCCATGATCTGGAGAATCTGCCCACTGCCCATGGCCACAAGCTACACCTCAGTGTAGATTTGTGAAATGGCACCACATTTATAAGCCTTTACAATATTTTGTGAACCCCCCTCAAATTCTGCTCCCTCTTGACAAAATCCTACCAAACTTTGCAAAAACATGTATATCTAGATCTATTATCAGTTTGCCAAATGAAGTGTATATTCGTCAAATGGCACCTCATTTATAAGCCTTTACATTATTTAGGGACCCCCCCTCTAATTTTGCCCCTCTTGACAAAATCCCACCAAATGTCGCAAAAACATTTATATCTAAATGTATTATCAGTTTCTCAAATTAGATTCCTCAAATGGCACCTCATTTATAAACCTTTACATTATTTTGGGACTTCTCCCTTTAATTTTTCCCCCTCATGACAGAATCCCACCGAACTTTGCAAACTCACTCAGAATCAAATTGGAAATATGCATACACAATTTCATGCAGTTCCATTAAGTGGCGCCGAAGTTATAAGCCATCCAAGAACTGCATTTCACCAACACTGTAATGCTGAGGTTTTTGCGAACTTTACAGGACTGTTCGCTGACATTCGCTGCAAAAAACGCCTGGTTTTTTTTGCTTCTTGCAGCCATATCCCATCCCATCCTCATCACCCCTCACCTCCCCAGAGATTATTTGATAAGTTTGACAAGTGCAATGTTGTGTATTCTAATATGTTTTCACTCCGATGTTTGCGGCCACCGACCGCTGTCCGCGAATCCAAGATGGCAGGCGTTTCCAAAAATCTGACGCACTTCACTCTCTTCACCATTCAATCAGCGAACATGTTGCATGTCTGCGGACATGACACAAGCCGATGAACCAATCGGTGTCCTGTCCGTGGAGCGAACAGGGAAGTGTTTCCACGGAGCGTACATAGATATCACACATTATTTTGACTTACATTTTGGTCATTTTAAAAATAACTACTGGACGGATTTACACCAAATTAAAAAAGCACGCTTTTGGGACCAAGCCGACACTCCTGAAGCAAATTTGGTGGAAATCGATCCAGCGGTTTGTGCTGTAGGCGTGAGCAAATTTATTCCCATTGTGTCTATGGGAAAAAAAGTCATTTTGGGACCCCCCCTATAACTTTGCCCCCCCTTGACCAAACCGCACCAAACTTTGCAAAATAATTCAGAGTCGGCCATATACCTTTTTTGCAATGTTCGGTGAGGATTCGTCCAGGGGGAGCAAAGTTCTAAGCCGCCCAAAAAGTGCTCTTTCTATGGGATTAGCAACTTATCCATAACTGCGTAATATATATTTCCAGAACAGTTAACACACTCCCACATTTCCCTCATGTTCCCTTATAAAGTCATCACCCTAAATACAAATGGTTTAGCCCTATGGAAGGAAATCTATTCCCCACAATCTCATGGGATGCCTTCACTATGGCACCATCCCCTTAGATATTCAATTTCATGATATTTCAAATACAAGTTGAACCCTCTTCTTGGGTTCCTTCCTGCAGGACACACGACCCTAACATGAGCATACAATACAGTTTTAGTACTGATTCCACTTGGGCACACACCTGCAACGCTAAATCTGACATGCATGATTTATGTATGGGCACTTCACTTTATGAGGCAAACAAAATACTCTTTTATCAGGCACTAACTCTTCATTTCTCCAAACACTCTGACACCCTGGATATTTACTCTTGGCCTCCTCTCAGGCCCTTCCATTATGCGACCACCATTTCAATCCATCTGGTCTCCGGCCCCATTGTACTCTTTTTCTTGATTATCTATTTGACACTCCCATAACCCACAGTTATTTTCCCTTCCATTCCCCCTTCTACAGTTTTAGCCACTAACTCCAGATTGTCCCTGTCCAGGTGGAAGATACTTCTTTGACCACCCGAACAACAATTTCCAAGCTCAAAACCCAGGGCACATTGCTCTTCATTCTATTTCAGCTCCAAATAGCCACTCCCATGTTGTTGAAGCTGTCCCTCTGCCTTTGCGCCTTGACACACTTGTCTATAGGTGAATAATAAATAACAAATAAATCAATCAATCAAACAATCCCCCTTAGCCAGCCAGTCTTCCGAACAAGTTAGACATCTATTTCATGAACTCAGGTCTCAGCCTACACCGCCCAAATCTGTGGCATCCAATCTCCCCATGTTTTTCCCATGTGTGCATGTTTATATTTATGTACGTGTGTTCAAAACTACCACATCCTCTCATAATGGGTTTCCCATTCAAGAGCCTTTTGCTACTTTGTATGAAGCTCTGCGCTTTAAATCTCATTGCGCTAAATTGCAAACTGTGCTCCCATATGATGTTGCTATGTCTATGCAAATCTAAATGCATCACACTAGACACAAAGTAACACTGAAAGTAACTTTTAACAAACCTCAATTAACTATTCTAGATACATGCAAAACTGCAACATTGTAACAATATCACATCCATTCTTTTCCCATCATAACATTAAAATGGTGCGCAATGTGAACCTTTCCTTTCTATTGGGATAAAATCCATCTACCACAACACTACCCATCACATTTCAGCAGCATTTCATGAAGAGGCCTGATGATTGTTTTGTATTACCCTCTTGGAACACTTGAGGTTCCTCTTATTATTTCTCAGAAGGGGATTTGTTGGAGTATATGCAGTGGTTCCCATTGTTTGCTCTAGAGGAAACATGGTCTGTGGAGCCTTTTGAAATTGATGGGAAATCAACCATATATGCCCTGGCAATTAGAGGACCCAGAGGGAGGGATAAAGGGAGTTTGCTGATCCCAGTGCATATTAAGTGGGAAATTGTGAGGTTGGAGGCCAGTACTGATATGGTTTTAGCTGAGATTTTTAAATGGAGAAATAGATCCATAATGGAAATCCTGATAATAACTATATAGATCCTCCAACTATGGCTATGCACCAAAAGAACATTAACACGATTAAGGAGTTCCTAACCAAGGCTCCTGGAAAGTTGTCTGTAATTGTGTGTATTGATTTCAATTCTAAAATTCCCCCCTGAGACTGAGGCCTTTGTACAGAATGAAGGCTCTGCTCCCATTCATTATTCCACGTATGATTCAAAGGCGAGATCATGGGCCTACTTGTTACACCAATTTGGCCTAAAGATGTTAAACAGCCACTGTCCGGGAGATAAAACAGGAGGATATACATGTGTGAGTACAGAAGTGCATCAACGATTGATGACCTCTTTATTAACCATTGGGCATTACCAAAAGTGATAGATATTGCAATTAAGATAAAGGTAGAGAGTGATATATTCCTTTATGTTTTATCTTAAATATGGAGTACACTTCAGAACATTTGGCTATAAATGGCAATGTACAAATTGATATGGGGCTAAATAGAATGCTGGGTTGTATAGGAAGTAGAGGTAATAGAGAAGTGTGGTGCCCTTATAGCAGCAATAAATTGACATGTGCATTCCGACAGAGTGTGTACAATATATATATATGTGGGGGTAAAGTTTAAAACAAATGTGGAGGGGTAAGGGCATGGGATTTGCTGAAAATGTTTGGCCAGGCTTTTATGAGAGCAGGAATAGATTTCTTTGATTGGGATTACTTAGTAATGTTGCAGTTCAATGTGCGCTATTGAAAAAACTATCACTTATTCATGTTTTAATAAGTTACTGTATTGCTCTATAATATTAGCAAAAAGCCAGATGAGTCATGCCACCCATTAGAACAATAAAGACAATTTACAAAGTTCACACTGCAAGATAAATTGTCATTCGGCTCACTTGTGCCTGTGTCACTTATGAGCTATGGTTTCTGTCTTACATGAAAGTGAAATAAATGATACTATATGTTTTTATAAATTTACTACATTTTTATTAAAACTATTAAATAAATATTGAAAAGTTCATATGAGCAGCATCCATAAATCAATGCAAACAGTTTCAACTTAATAAAGTAATATGTTGGCTCGGCACAGTAGCAAAATATATGTGATGCATATAGAATTAGCAACAGTAGCTATATGCTAAAACAAACGTGGGATTTCTGCTTAATTAAAAAAGTCAAACATATTTGTGATCATGCTGCGAAGGCAGATATTTGTACAACCCACATAACAAAACAGGGACTTATACACATACACAACACACACATACAAAGGGAAAACGGAAAAACGAATGGGAAAAGTAGGAAAAATGATATAAAATGCAGCACACCAATATTAATAGGATCATTTCATGAACCTTGTGCATGCATACTGCTAACACGTAAAAAAATGAAAATAAAGTGCTATTTCAATTAATATTTGCCGAGAAGTGCTGTAGTGCTAGCAATACATTTCTCTAGTATTTGAATATCACATTTATTGTGGCTCCAAGTGCAGTTTGATTGCAGTGAGGTGCACTCTTCCCTGATTCCTACCATGGTGATTTCCCTGAAGGAAGAGGCAGAGGGGAAGCTGCAGGATAAAATACAGTGGCAGCACGTAGCGCAGCGCAGAGTGCAGCTCCAAGTGCAGTTTGTCTGCAGTTCTGCTGCAGAGAAGTATATGTACTCTCCTTTTTTTCTCAGGCTTTGTGTTTGAGACCGGTTCAGCCTGGATATTTTGTTACAGTAGTGAGCCAAAAGAGGACAGTATAGTGCACGCTGGGCCCAGGTCAGCAGACTCAGCTAGTGTCGTTTGGAATTTTTGAATCGTACGGCTAGACACGAGTTGAAGATCTACAGCCTTTCTAGAGTATTGTGAGGTTTGACACAGAGTTACCGACTCTTTGAAAATGAGGGGGAAGGGAAAACAGTATAACCTAAGGAGCAAGGAGATTTCCCCCGTCAATAAAGAAGTCACTCGTGTATTGAAACAAGAGGGGACAGATCAATCTGATTAGACAATCAATGATTACTTTGTTGTTTCCACAAAAAACACGAAAACGTACAGTCAAGTACTGCAGGAGGAACCTGTGCTCTTGCTATGGAGGGTTTGTCAAGCGGTGCTCTAGTGAACTCTGTGCAGCACCCCCAGACTAAGATCCCCATAAATGCATCCATGCCTCCTTAATGAACACATGCCTAAGTCTAAAGAAGGACATCTTTGAATTATTCTCGCCGCCAACCATTGTAAGTGCCTCCCCATGTCTGTTCCCGACTTCACAAAACTTGATAGTGGAGAGTAGGGAGGAAGCCAGAGGCAATGTGCAAGGGAAGCTGAACAGCAGGCATTGTTTCTCATTCCGTTATAGTGGGAACGATATGGATGATATGGAGCAACCAGGCTTATTGGCTCCAGGGGGGAGGTGTTCGCAGCCCTAAACTTAGTGATTCAGGCCCTCACAGACTACATGATAACATTAATCTAGAGGTAAGATCGCAATCAGTGATGCTGACAGATATTAAATCTGCAATACATGTGATTTTGAAAATAAAACAGAGTGAACAACTAGGAAATAATGGCTGGAGTAGACAGACTGTTCTTCAATTGCTCAATGCACTATAGCTAATCATACTCAACAGTCACAGGTGACATGCCTAATGGATAGAGCACCTAGAGGGGAGGACTTGGGAGCTACAAAAAAAATGGAGAAGAAATGCAAGCCATGCATAAAGCCCTCCACAAAAAAAAAAAAAGAATCAGAAGAATGCTCTACCATATAGTCACGCTGGTTCCAGAAAACTTCTGCAGAAACATGTTAAGAACTTTGCAGGCGTTAATTAACCGGCACTGGCAGTCAGATTTTAGCAATGTACTAGAGCAGGATTGAATGGTTATAGTTGATACCCAGCCAGAACCCATGAGATGTGACTCTCGGAGGAAAATTAGGGAAGAAGAGGTTCAAGGGTCCAACCCGAGTCCTAGTTCGAAAAAGAAAGGCCCTTTCAAGAAAAAGAAGAAATTGAGGAATCGAAAGACGTAAGGGTCTTCTTTTGAAGTGACACGGAAATCACAGGTCAAGAGGCATCAGGAGCAATATCCCCTTTCCGGGCTCAGAACCCATTGACGAGCAAGAGACTGGTAGTGCCTTAGTGGTGGGAAACTGTAAGGTGTTTCAGGAGGCGCATCTGAGAAGAAGGGAAGTAGACCCAAAACCTGATAGTCTGGCTCTTGTGAAAAGGGAAAGTATTAGACGGGGTGGTCATTTTATTATGATTCTAGAAGCAATCTTTCGAGAAGAACAGAATTTCTCATTAAATAGATCATAAGTTACTGGACATGTTAGGGGTATTCCCTCCTTGTTGGAGCTCTCCTCAGATGATCTGAAATGTATTGATTTTCATGTGGTAGGTTGTGAACTTTCACTCATTACTGGCATGGAGCATGGCATGGGGGATAGTAAACACAGCATATGAAGAGTAACTGTGAAGAGATTATGACTCTTATCCTAAAGAGCTTTTGGGTTCTTGTTTCATTAACTATAAAAATCGAGCTATAAAAAAACGAACAAGTGCTATAGATAAGATCAATTTCGGACTGTCTCCAGCAAAAGTAAGTTGCAAAGTTGATTCAGAAGGTTGGAGGCAGGTTTTTGCCTACAACAAATTCACTGACTCAGAAGAGTACGGTTCATGGCTACCAGCAACCTTGTCCTCCAAAGCAGGAGTGCATCCAGGTTGCTGAGGGACATCCCTTATTGTGCTGGAACACACATAGTTGTAATCATTTTTTTAATTCATTTTAGGATGATGGAGCATTTTAAAACATATGAAATTGCATTCCAACACGAGATCTGGCTTTTTGAAGTAACAATAATGTATGGATTCTCCACCATCTTACAAAAAGTAAAAAAGGGCTTATGAGGCTGACCCTCTGGTGGTCTCCTAATAGCGGTAACACAATAATTTGGGGGTGGTGGAGCATCTGAAAATACATTCTAGTTCTATCTTAGCTGCAAAATTGGTGATCCAGCCATGGAATAGGGGAAATTACCTGCTTTTGATAAATGTATATTGTCACCCGGGACATAGAGGATTAAACAAGGGATAATTTAGATGTTATGTTACTGAACTGGATCTCGTCTCGTCCATCCTTGTTGATAGTTTGTGCTGGTGACTTCAATTATTTTTGTCCTGATCCAGAAGAATTAGAGGAATGGGTAGGAGTCACCTCTACTTTAGGATTGTGGAACTCAGCATCTAACCTAAGCAAAAAGGAGGCAGGGGCTTGGTATGGGCAGAATTTATGAATAAATGGGATTTTCAGAAAGTGAATGGAAATGTTCAGGGGGATAGGCCCAGTAAGGCTCTGAGGTTTGGTCTGCTCTCAAGCTCAAATATTAATTCGATTTTTGATTCTAGCTCACTGTTAAATAATATCATGTGTCTTGTTATTTTAGATGTGCAAGTAGTGATCATGCAATGTTACAACTGACAATGAGGCTGGAGGTGGGTAGTCAGTATGACAACACTTCAGGTTGTAAGTACTTAACTGTGAATATGTCAGGAGTATAAAGGCAGATCAAGAGATGATTATGCTTTTGATTAACTATGATAACAGGAGCATTTGCAGAGTATTAAATGGATATAGAAAGATCCAAATGCTGACTCAAGCAAACAGTGTCTCAGACTCCTCCTGGGTTCTTTACTTTCAAAACTTGTTTGCAAAAGTGAATGAGCCCCACTTAAAATTGCGAACTTGTTGCAAACTATTTGGCCAATACATTTTGATTTGGAAGATCTACAGTTTGCTCTTGGAAGGCTGAAAAACTGAAGGTCCAGGGGACCAGATGGACTATTGGTTAGAACCTTAAAGGAAAAACTGCCCCATCTTGGACACTTTTCAGGAATTTGAAAAACGCATTTCTAGAAGCCTTTCAATCACCCAATTTGATGTCCCGAGCTCAAAATCAATATGGGGCTCAGGGTTTGATCTTGTACATCGGCCGATTATGCCAATTAGTGACTAATGTCCAGTGGCCCGATGTCACCAAGCGGACATTGTTCAGACGTGGATTAAGGGAGGACAAAAAAGATGAACTTGTGCACTATGGAGAACCCCAGGATCTCAATGCCATGATTGATTTGGTGCTCCGGATGGTTCACCGGTTTGCGGAAATAAGAGGGGAGAGGAGACAGACCGTACAGAACACTGCAACCCTCAGATCAGCTCTCACATGTCCTGTCGAGGCAACAGAGGATCTGGGGAATCTATGCAGTTGGGGCGATATAAGGTCCACTCACTGAGAAAGAAAAGAAACAAAGAAGAACCAATCAGTTATCTCTGTGCTGTGGGGTTTCTTGGCATCTCCTAGTTTCCTGTCCAGTTCGACCACCGAGGTCATCGGAAAACTAATGGGCTTGTTGTCTGAGGGGAAGAAGACACCAAGCCCATCCTGTTCTCCCATTCTTCCCGATCATTGTCACTGTTTGATGCAAGCTTCTCGTCTCTTGGTTCTGGATATTCATATTTACAATCCTGCCACATGGCAGAACATCTCCACTTTGGCTTTATTGGATTCCGGTGCCTCGGGTAGCTACATCGATCAAGCATTTGCCGTGGCACATGGTATACCTCTGATCCAGAAGGATGTTCCGGCCATGGTGGCCTTAATCGACGGGACACCAATATACTCTGGTTCTGTTACCCATCATTTGATACCTGTCCATCTGAAAATTAACCAACCTGGTGAACAACTTGCTTTTGATGTGTTGCTGACACCCTCCTATCTGGTGGTGTTGGGGCTGCCATGGCTCACCCGTTGATCAATTGGGCTACTCAGACATTGTTATTTAGTTCTAACATCTGCACCTCAATCTGTAGTGAGGATGGCTCAAGAGAACACAGCACTGTTTCCATGCTTAACAATGCCGATCTTGCTGCATCCTGTCTTTGTGGCATCCAGGGTGTACCCAGGGAATATCAGGATTATTAGATGGTTTTCTCAGAGTCTGATGCCATACCTTTCCCTCTGCAGCGTCCTTTTTACTGTGCTATTCCGCTTGTGCCTGTCAAAGCAATACTTCACAGGAAAATCTATTCATTGTCGCCATGAGAACGAGAGGAACTCCAGCAGTACCTAAAGGATTGCCTACAGAAAGGATACATTGTACATTCCAGTTCCCCAGCGGAAGAGTGCATTATGACCTTGTGCAGACTGCCATGACCTGAACAACATTACTTGTAAGGACCGACACCCGCTACGCCTTATTCGGGACATTCAAGCATCTTTAATGGGTACGCATGTCTTCACCACGCTAGACGTACATGGGGCGTACCACCTTGTTCGCATCAAAATGGGTGATGAGTGGAAGACTGCCTTCAAGTCATCCCAGGATCACTTCGAATATAGGTGTATACCTTTCGGGTTGTGCAATGCCCCAGCTATATTCCAGAGATTCATGGATGTGATGTTTGCAGATCTTTTCAGATTAAGCACGTGGGTATATCTTGATGATATTTAGATTTTTTCTACCACCCTAGAGGAACCCCATTGGCATGTGAAAAAAGTTCTGCATCGCCTCGGTTCCAACCATCTTTATGCCAAGCCTACTAAGCGATAGATTTCGTGAAGAAATATCCTGGCCATCTGCACAGCGGTGGGAGGACTAGACATGGGGATAAAATGAGCTCGCTTTGAAAAATACTCCACCACTACCATGATGCAGGAATTGTTATCAGACTTAGGTAATTCCACTATGAAATCCACTGCGATTCTGTGACATGGTTTTGGTGGAGTTTCTGTGGCTTGCAATAGTCCTATTGCTCTTTGTCTCGATGTCTTGGTTTGGGTGCAGATGGGACAGGACGTAACATAGGAGACTACTTGTTTTCGCAGTCCAGGCCACTTCTCTTTGACTTTACAGTTCACTTCGCTAGGTGTTAATTTGCGTGAGAAGTAAGTAATGGGATGTTCCACAGAAGTTAGGGGGTCAGATTGCAGCAAGACTGCCACGATGGCTTTGTCGGATACATCTGCTTCGATGACAAAGGGAGCGCTGCATCTTCCATCAGGATAAGATAGACTTCATGGGACGACACCGCTCCCTTTGTCATCGAAGCAGATGTATAGATCGTAGATAGTAGCGCAACTTAACCATAACGTCCCTTTAACAAAGTTTTTTCATTGAATTTCATAGGTTTTTATTAGTCCAACTTAACCATAACGTCCCTTTAACAAAGTTTTTCTTTGAATTTCATAGGTTTTTATTAGTCCAACTTAACCATAACGTCCCTTTAACAATGTTTTTTGAGCGAATTTCAAAGGTTGTTATTAGTGCAACTTAACCATAACGTCCCCTTAACAAAGTTTTTTCATTGAATTTCTTAGGTTTTTATTAGTGCAACTTAACCATAACGTCCCTTACTTAATATCATACTTACCCAATATAGCAATATTTGCGTCCAATTTACAAAGTGTCACCTTAAAACTCTGCTATTTCCCACCTTCTAGAATCATTTTTAACACTTCTATACACTTTTTGCAACTATTTCAACTAGTTTTGCATCCGTGGACATCTACGAAAATCTGACTTCATTGCAGACCTTTCAGACAGTGCCAGATGATCATACACTGGTGCGCGGCATGATGACGTGTCCGAGAACCCGTCCGCACTTCACGATAAGATCTGTGCTTCGCGGACATTTCGGAACTGCATTTTCTACTGATGTAGGAACTTTCATCTTCAAAATATTCCTTGCACAGCTCCAACACCTATTGCTACTCATTATCCATTAACAATCTGGTACACAGTACATACTCTTAGCAAAACTGCTATTTATCTTAAAATGGCATCAGCTAATTCCATCCCTCCTCCCCAAGAGCCACCACCACTGCTGTAATCAAGGAGCATGAGAAACACTGCCCCCTACCTTAGAAATAACACACGCGCAACATTTTCCCCTGTCCACCTACCCCTCCATATTAGTGTTTGGCGCCTCTTCCCTCATTTTCTCCCCACATTTCGTTCTTAACTCTCCTGCCAAAAAAAAAATATATCCAAAAACAACAAAAGAAATGTTCCTTTAGGAACCACCTTTCACAGTTAAAAAATAGAACTAAAAAAAACCTTATAGACTCCATCTACTTTATATTTCTCAGTAAAGTACATAGACTCAATAAGATTTTCCAACATTTCCATTTGCATTTTGTGTTATGCTAATGGGAATATTGTGGCGTTCATCCTCTGTTCAAGGGACTGAAACAGTGGATACTGGCCCGGCAGCCCAAGTTATCAGGTCAAGCGAAGCGATGGGTGGATAACGGGGTCTCTGGACCATAATCCCCCTATTCCAGCCCAGGTAATGGTGGATGACAGCCATAAGCACCCTAGGTTCCCAAAGCGGGAACCCAGGGTGCTTAAAAAAAGGATTTTTCTTCCTAGAGCGGGATGCCTCTGGCGTCCCGGTGTAGGAAGGAAAATCCTTTTCCAAGATCGCCACCATGGAAAGGGAAGGCGGGGTTCCAAACAGGACCGCTCTTCGCTTTCCATGGAAGCCTGTTTCCAAGATGGCCACCATGTAAAGGGGAAGCGGGGTTCCATACAGGGCCCCTCTTTGCTTTCCATGGAAGCCTGTAGAAGGCGAAAAGAGAACCCTATGCCCTTATTACCACAAGCACATTTTTCTTCCCTTTCAAATCTATCCCAATTTCGAATAACTTCACCACAAAGCCAGTCCCAGGTGGACATGGCCACTTTAACCCCATGTGTTGTCCCTCATGGTCATGGCCAGTAGCCAGATTGTCCGGATCATGACCTTATTCCATGATCTGGAGAATCTGCCCACTGCCCATGGCCACAAGCTACACCTCAGTGTAGATTTGTGAAATGGCACCACATTTATAAGCCTTTACAATATTTTGTGAACCCCCCTCAAATTCTGCTCCCTCTTGACAAAATCCTACCAAACTTTGCAAAAACATGTATATCTAGATCTATTATCAGTTTGCCAAATGAAGTGTATATTCGTCAAATGGCACCTCATTTATAAGCCTTTACATTATTTAGGGACCCCCCCTCTAATTTTGCCCCTCTTGACAAAATCCCACCAAATGTCGCAAAAACATTTATATCTAAATGTATTATCAGTTTCTCAAATTAGATTCCTCAAATGGCACCTCATTTATAAACCTTTACATTATTTTGGGACTTCTCCCTTTAATTTTTCCCCCTCATGACAGAATCCCACCGAACTTTGCAAACTCACTCAGAATCAAATTGGAAATATGCATACACAATTTCATGCAGTTCCATTAAGTGGCGCCGAAGTTATAAGCCATCCAAGAACTGCATTTCACCAACACTGTAATGCTGAGGTTTTTGCGAACTTTACAGGACTGTTCGCTGACATTCGCTGCAAAAAACGCCTGGTTTTTTTTGCTTCTTGCAGCCATGTCCCATCCCATCCTCATCACCCCTCACCTCCCCAGAGATTATTTGATAAGTTTGACAAGTGCAATGTTGTGTATTCTAATATGTTTTCACTGCGATGTTTGCGGCCACCGACCGCTGTCCGCGAATCCAAGATGGCAGGCGTTTCCAAAAATCTGACGCACTTCACTCTCTTCACCATTCAATCAGCGAACATGTTGCATGTCTGCGGACATGACACAAGCCGATGAACCAATCGGTGTCCTGTCCGTGGAGCGAACAGGGAAGTGTTTCCACGGAGCGTACATAGATATCACACATTATTTTGACTTACATTTTGGTCATTTTAAAAATAACTACTGGACGGATTTACACCAAATTAAAAAAGCACGCTTTTGGGACCAAGCCGACACTCCTGAAGCAAATTTGGTGGAAATCGATCCAGCGGTTTGTGCTGTAGGCGTGAGCAAATTTATTCCCATTGTGTCTATGGGAAAAAAAGACATTTTGGGACCCCCCCTATAACTTTGCCCCCCCTTGACCAAACCGCACCAAACTTTGCAAAATAATTCAGAGTCGGCCATATACCTTTTTTGCAATGTTCGGTGAGGATTCGTCCAGGGGGAGCAAAGTTCTAAGCCGCCCAAAAAGTGCTCTTTCTATGGGATTAGCAACTTATCCATAACTGCGTAATATATATTTCCAGAACAGTTAACACACTCCCACATTTCCCTCATGTTCCCTTATAAAGTCATCACCCTAAATACAAATGGTTTAGCCCTATGGAAGGAAATCTATTCCCCACAATCTCATGGGATGCCTTCACTATGGCACCATCCCCTTAGATATTCAATTTCATGATATTTCAAATACAAGCTGAACCCTCTTCTTGGGTTCCTTCCTGCAGGACACACGACCCTAACATGAGCATACAATACAGTTTTAGTACTGATTCCACTTGGGCACACACCTGCAACGCTAAATCTGACATGCATGATTTATGTATGGGCACTTCACTTTATGAGGCAAACAAAATACTCTTTTATCAGGCACTAACTCTTCATTTCTCCAAACACTCTGACACCCTGGATATTTACTCTTGGCCTCCTCTCAGGCCCTTCCATTATGCGACCACCATTTCAATCCATCTGGTCTCCGGCCCCATTGTACTCTTTTTCTTGATTATCTATTTGACACTCCCATAACCCACAGTTATTTTCCCTTCCATTCCCCCTTCTACAGTTTTAGCCACTAACTCCAGATTGTCCCTGTCCAGGTGGAAGATACTTCTTTGACCACCCGAACAACAATTTCCAAGCTCAAAACCCAGGGCCCATTGCTCTTCATTCTATTTCAGCTCCAAATAGCCACTCCCATGTTGTTGAAGCTGTCCCTCTGCCTTTGCGCCTTGACACACTTGTCTATAGGTGAATAATAAATAACAAATAAATCAATCAATCAAACAATCCCCCTTAGCCAGCCAGTCTTCCGAACAAGTTAGACATCTATTTCATGAACTCAGGTCTCAGCCTACACCGCCCAAATCTGTGGCATCCAATCTCCCCATGTTTTTCCCATGTGTGCATGTTTATATTTATGTACGTGTGTTCAAAACTACTACATCCTCTCATAATGGGTTTCCCATTCAAGAGCCTTTTGCTACTTTGTATGAAGCTCTGCGCTTTAAATCTCATTGCGCTAAATTGCAAACTGTGCTCCCATATGATGTTGCTATGTCTATGCAAATCTAAATGCATCACACTAGACACAAAGTAACACTGAAAGTAACTTTTAACAAACCTCAATTAACTATTCTAGATACATGCAAAACTGCAACATTGTAACAATATCACATCCATTCTTTTCCCATCATAACATTAAAATGGTGCGCAATGTGAACCTTTCCTTTCTATTGGGATAAAATCCATCTACCACAACACTACCCATCACATTTCAGCAGCATTTCATGAAGAGGCCTGATGATTGTTTTGTATTACCCTCTTGGAACACTTGAGGTTCCTCTTATTATTTCTCAGAAGGGGATTTGTTGGAGTATATGCAGTGGTTCCCATTGTTTGCTCTAGGGGAAACATGGTCTGCGGAGCCTTTTGAAATTGATGGGAAATCAACCATATATGCCCTGGCAATTAGAGGACCCAGAGGGAGGGATAAAGGGAGTTTGCTGATCCCAGTGCATATTAAGTGGGAAATTGTGAGGTTGGAGGCCAGTACTGATATGGTTTTAGCTGAGATTTTTAAATGGAGAAATAGATCCATAATGGAAATCCTGATAATAACTATATAGATCCTCCAACTATGGCTATGCACCAAAAGAACATTAACACGATTAAGGAGTTCCTAACCAAGGCTCCTGGAAAGTTGTCTGTAATTGTGTGTATTGATTTCAATTCTAAAATTCCCCCCTGAGACTGAGGCCTTTGTACAGAATGAAGGCTCTGCTCCCATTCATTATTCCACGTATGATTCAAAGGCGAGATCATGGGCCTACTTGTTACACCAATTTGGCCTAAAGATGTTAAACAGCCACTGTCCGGGAGATAAAACAGGAGGATATACATGTGTGAGTACAGAAGTGCATCAACGATTGATGACCTCTTTATTAACCATTGGGCATTCCCAAAAGTGATAGATATTGCAATTAAGATAAAGGTAGAGAGTGATATATTCCTTTATGTTTTATCTTAAATATGGAGTACACTTCAGAACATTTGGCTATAAATGGCAATGTACAAATTGATATGGGGCTAAATAGAATACAGTGGAACCCACTGACCGCTAGAGAAAGCTAGATTGGTTGTGGGTTGTGAATTGGCCAATTTCTTATCACAGTCTACCGAATGCTGGGATGTATAGGAAGTAGAGGTAATAGAGAAGTGTGGTGCCCTTATAGCAGCAATAAATTGACATGTGCATTCCGACAGAGTGTGTACAATATATATATATGTGGGGGTAAAGTTTAAAACAAATGTGGAGGGGTAAGGGCATGGGATTTGCTGAAAATGTTTGGCCAGGCTTTTATGAGAGCAGGAATAGATTTCTTTGATTGGGATTACTTAGTAATGTTGCAGTTCAATGTGCGCTATTGAAAAAACTATCACTTATACATGTTTTAATAAGTTACTGTATTGCTCTATAATATTAGCAAAAAGCCAGATGAGTCATGCCACCCATTAGAACAATAAAGACAATTTACAAAGTTCACACTGCAAGATAAATTGTCATTCAGCTCACTTGTGCCTGTGTCACTTATGAGCTATGGTTTCTGTCTTACATGAAAGTGAAATAAATGATACTATATGTTTTTATAAATGTACTACATTTTTATTAAAACTATTAAATAAATATTGAAAAGTTCATATGAGCAGCATCCATAAATCAATGCAAACAGTTTCAACTTAATAAAGTAATATGTTGGCTCGGCACAGTAGCAAAATATATGTGATGCATATAGAATTAGCAACAGTAGCTATATGCTAAAACAAACGTAGGATTTCTGCTTAATTAAAAAAGTCAAACATATTTGTGATCATGCTGCGAAGGCAGATATTTGTACAACCCACATAACAAAACAGGGACTTATACACATACACAACACACACATACAAAGGGAAAACGGAAAAACGAATGGGAAAAGTAGGAAAAATGATATAAAATGCAGCACACCAATATTAATAGGATCATTTCATGAACCTTGTGCATGCATACTGCTAACACGTAAAAAAATGAAAATAAAGTGCTATTTCAATTAATATTTGCCGAGAAGTGCTGTAGTGCTAGCAATACATTTCTCTAGTATTTGAATATCACATTTATTGTGGCTCCAAGTGCAGTTTGATTGCAGTGAGATGCACTCTTCCCTGATTCCTACCATGGTGATTTCCCTGAAGGAAGAGGCAGAGGGGAAGCTGCAGGATAAAATACAGTGGCAGCACGTAGTGCAGCGCAGAGTGCAGCTCCAAGTGCAGTTTGTCTGCAGTTCTGCTGCAGAGAAGTATATGTACTCTCCTTTTTTTCTCAGGCTTTGTGTGTGAGACCGGTTCAGCCTGGATATTTTGTTACAGTAGTGAGCCAAAAGAGGACAGTATAGTGCACGCTGGGCCCAGGTCAGCAGACTCAGTTAGTGTCGTTTGGAATTTTTGAATCGTACGGCTAGACACGAGTTGAAGATCTACAGCCTTTCTAGAGTATTGTGAGGTTTGACACAGAGTTACCGACTCTTTGAAAATGAGGGGGAAGGGAAAACAGTATAACCTAAGGAGCAAGGAGATTTCCCCCGTCAATAAAGAAGTCACTCGTGTATTGAAACAAGAGGGGACAGATCAATCTGATTAGACAATCAATGATTACTTTGTTGTTTCCACAAAAAACACGAAAACGTACAGTCAAGTACTGCAGGAGGAACCTGTGCTCTTGCTATGGAGGGTTTGTCAAGCGGTGCTCTAGTGAACTCTGTGCAGCACCCCCAGACTAAGAACCCCATAAATGCATCCATGCCTCCTTAATGAACACATGCCTAAGTCTAAAGAAGGACATCTTTGAATTATTCTCGCCGCCAACCATTGTAAGTGCCTCTCCATGTCTGTTCCCGACTTCACAAAACTTGATAGTGGAGAGTAGGGAGGAAGCCAGAGGCAATGTGCAAGGGAAGCTGAACAGCAGGCATTGTTTCTCATTCCCTTATAGTGGGAACGATATGGATGATATGGAGCAACCAGGCTTATTGGCTCCAGGGGGGAGGTGTTCGCAGCCCTAAACTTAGTGATTCAGGCCCTCACAGACTACATGATAACATTAATCTAGAGGTAAGATCGCAATCAATGATGCTGACAGATATTAAATCTGCAATACATGTGATTTTGAAAATAAAACAGAGTGAACAACTAGGAAATAATGGCTGGAGTAGACAGACTGTTCTTCAATTGCTCAATGCACTATAGCTAATCATACTCAACAGTCACAGGTGACATGCCTAATGGATAGAGCGCCTAGAGGGAAGGACTTGGGAGCTACAAAAAAAATGGAGAAGAAATGCAAGCCATGCATAAAGCCCTCCACAAAAAAAAAAAGAATCAGAAGAATGCTCTACCATATAGTCACGCTGGTTCCAGAAAACTTCTGCAGAAACATATTAAGAACTTTGCAGGCGTTAATTAACCGGCACTGGCAGTCAGATTTTAGCAATGTACTAGAGCAGGATTGAATGGTTATAGTTGATACCCAGCCAGGACCCATGAGATGTGACTCTCGGAGGAAAATTAGGGAAGAAGAGGTTCAAGGGTCCAACCCGAGTCCTAGTTCGAAAAAGAAAGGCCCTTTCAAGAAAAAGAAGAAATTGAAGAAATCGAAAGACGTAAGGGTCTTCTTTTGAAGTGACACGGAAATCACAGGTCAAGGGGCATCAGGAGCAATCCCCCCTTCCCGGGCTCAGAACCCATTGACGAGCAAGAGACTGCTAGTGCCTTAGTGGTGGGAAACTGTAAGGTGTTTCAGGAGGCGCATCTGAGAAGAAGGGAAGTAGACGCAAAACCTGACAGTCTGGCTCTTGTGAAAAAGGAAAGTATTAGACGGGGTGGTCATTTTATTATGATTATAGAAGCAATCTTTCCAGAAGAACAGAATTCCTCATTAAATAGATCATAGGTTGCTGGACATGTTAGGGGCATTCCCTCCTTGTTGGAGCTCTCCTCAGCTGATCTGAAATGTATTGATTTTCATGTGGTAGGTTGTGAACTTTCACTCATTACTGGCATGGAGAATGGCATGGGGGATAGTAAACACAGCTTATGAAGAGCAACTGTGAAGAGATTATGTATGACTCTTATCCTAAAGAGCTTTGGGGTTCTTGTTTCATTAACTATAAAAATCGAGCTATAAAAAAACGAACAGGTGCTATAGATAAGATCAATTTCGCACTGTCTCCAGCAAAAGTAAGTTGCAAAGTTGATTCAGAAGGTTGGAGGCAGGTTTTTGCCTACAACAAATTCACTGACTCAGAAGAGTACGGGTCATGGCTACCAGCAACCTTGTCCTCCAAAGCAGGAGTGCATCCAGGTTGCTGAGGGACATCCCTTATTGTGCTGCAACACACATAGTTGTACTCATTTTTTTAATTCATTTTAGGATGATGGAGCATTTTAAAACATATGAAATTGCATTCCAACACGAGATCTGGCTTTTTGAAGTAACAATAATGTATGGATTCCCCACCATCTTACAAAAAGTAAAAAAGGGCTTATGAGGCTGACCCTCTGGTGGTCTCCTAATAGCGGTAACACAATAATTTGGGGGTGGTGGAGCATCTGAAAATAGATTCTAGTTCTATCTTAGCTGCAAAATTGGTGATCCAGCCATGGAATAGGGGAAATTACCTGCTTTTGATAAATGTATATTGTCACCCGGGACATAGAGGATTAAACAAGGGATAATTTAGATGTTATGTTACTGAACTGGATCTCGTCTCGTCCATCCTTGTTGATAGTTTGTGCTGGTGACTTCAATTGTTTTTGTCCTGATCCAGAAGAATTAGAGGAATGGGTAGGAGTCACCTCTACTTCAGGATTGTGGAACTCAGCATCTAACCTAAGCAAAAAGGAGGCAGGGGCTTGGTATGGGCAGAATTTATGAATAAATGGGATTTTCAGAAAGTGAATAGAAATGTTCAGGGGGATAGGCCCAGTAAGGCTCTGAGGTTTGGTCTGCTCTCAAGCTCAAATATTAATTCCATTTTTGATTCTAGCTCACTGTTAAATAATATCATGTGTCTTGTTATTTTAGATGTGCAAGTAGTGATCATGCAATGTTACAACTGACAATGAGGCTGGAGGTGGGTAGTCAGTATGACAACACTTCAGGTTGTAAGTACTTAACTGTGAATATGTCAGGAGTATAAAGGCAGATCAAGAGATGATCATGCTTTTGATTAACTATGATAACAGGGGCATTTGCAGAGTATTAAATGGATATAGAAAGATCCAAATGCTGACTCAAGCAAACAGTGTCTCAGACTCCTCCTGGGTTCTTTACTTTCAAAACTTGTTTGCAAAAGTGAATGAGCCCTACTTAAAATTGTGAACTTGTTGCAAACTATTTGGCCAATACATTTTGATTTTGAAGATCTACAGTTTGCTCTTGGAAGGCTGAAAAACTGAAGGTCCAGGGGACCAGATGGACTATTGGTTAGAACCTTAAAGGAAAAACTCCGAGTTGTGGGCTAATATTCTGCCTGTATTGTTTAGTCAAATTGCCACAAACATTATTATCCCAGACTCTTAGCACGAGGCAATCATTGTTCTAATCTACAAAAAGGAGGATAGACTGTCCCCCGCAAATTAGGACCTATTTCTGTAATAGACACTTCCAGTAAGGTCCTAGCGGGATTTGTTCTGAAGGATTTGCAGAGCTGGATAGAAAGATCTAAAGGGCTAAGTATTTTCCATATAGGTTTTAGGAGAGGCATGGGGTTGACACCTAATTGCCTAGTGTACACTTTATGCCAAAAGAAGTCCAATATGGCGAAGGGGGGCCGGTCTTTAAACAGCTAGTCTGGATTTAATGGCTGCCTTTGATAAGGTGTATCGAGGCCATTTAATAAAATAAAATTTATGGATGAAACTATTTGACTGGGCTATCCCACCAGGTCTCCTCAGTATGATTTTACTCTTTTACTCTGATAACAGTTTGATAGTATGCCTACATTCTGTAGCGGCTCTTACAAGTTCGATACCAGTTGAAACAGGCTAAAACGAGGGTGCATACTAGCCCCAACCCTTTTTATTTTGTATATCTCCGATGCACAGTGGCCCATTGAGGGAACACACTTTCCCCCTCCAGTTTGGGCTTTCTGACGGTTGCTTGGCTAGCTTACATAGATGACCTGATTCTGTTGGACTCCACACTGATAGGGTTACAGAGATGTCTGGACAGAGTTGGGGAATATAGCTCAGTAAATAGATTAGAGAATAATCTGGCAAAGTCTTGTATATTGAATTTTAAAAAATGTATAAACTATAAGCACTTTAAATGGTCAATAAATGCAGACAGAATTGAGGAAACTGATAATCTTGTACCCTTTGGCATTATCTTATGCAAATAAGAATAAAATGTGCCTTATCAAGGAGAATTTAGGACATAAAGTACTGCCCCTATGAGGATTACCCAGACAAAATGATGCTGTTATTCTCTAAAACCATTAAAAGAATGTTTTGATGCAAGGGTCCCACCTAACAGTATGTACGGTCTGGAGCTGTTAAACATCAGAAATGTGAAGTGGCTAAACATCTTGTGAAATCTGGTGGGCTGTTCTGGGCCTTCCTCTGGCCTTTCCTATTGGGTTCATCCAATTAGAGCTGGGTATGAACTCTTGGTGATTTAGGCACAAATGGAATCAATTACTTTTGCATTTTAAAATAAAAGAAAATAGGGGTGACTCGCAATTTAATTAATTGGGGGTATTTTGAGACGATACAGACCCAGGAATGTCTGAATATATGAAAACATCTGAAAGCTTCCTTATCGAAGCAGATATTAATATAGATACCCACAGTATGGTTATTAGGTGCAAATTGCAAGCCTGGGATTTATGGAAAAGTAGAGAAAGTCTAATTGATTTAAAACTGTATAAAGAATATGTCAACTCCCTGCAAGGTTTAAAGGTTCCAATGCCCTATATTTTAAGTCCCCCTCTCGCAGTCACAGATCATGGTTGATAAAATGTAGAGCCAATAGTCTGCATACCCTGGAAGTGATAGGCCCATGGTTAGGGTTGCCTGTGAGATTGTGTAAAATAGAGGAAGTTGAAACCGTTCCTCATCTATTATTAAATTGTACTAATTTGACAGCAAGAAGATGGTTCTACTTTGAGAGATTTATCCACTCTCCTACCGCTGTTATTTCAGAAAGGTTTTCTAGGAGACTGTTGAGTAGTAAGCAACTGTCTCTTTCAATATAACTAGTTGCATTTGTAAAGGAAATTGTCCCTCTTTTGGGTGACATTCTACATTTAAAGAGCTTGATCCTAAGCTTAGAGGATTGAGTATTATTGTCAGCTATTAATGTGTACATTTACAAGCAATACTGGTGGATTCATTGGATTTTAACAATAACTAGTGTACTATTGTTGTAGCTCACGAGTTGATGCTATATTCCTAAATTGTGATGTTGTTTCAGAAGGATTGTAAATGGAATGAACTATGTAGTATTTGTGTAGTATGTTTCTATGTGTGTATGCAATGTTTAATCTCCACCAGCCTTTTTTAGTACTTTTTAAAATGGCTTCCAATTATACATAATCATTCTAACATCAAAAGCAATAAAAAAATCATCAATAATATACCAATATGTAATACCCATTGCATTAAATCATAAATGGCCTAATACAATATTAGTGAAAGATAGAGGACTATCAATCTTACAAATGTTTTTGAGAAGTCTCCAAACCTGTAGCCATAAGGAATGAATATAAGTGCTTTCAAAAACATATGTTTAAACAAGCCCAAATTAGTATTACATGACCACAAGTTCACATCATTCACAAACGTGTTGTTAAATGACTTCATGGGAAAAAATAGATTTAGAGATGTGATTGCTGATGTTGAAATCACCTTACCTTTCCTCCAAATAGAAAACCAAGCATGTGCATCAAATGTCACCCCACAGTCTAACTCACACTGCCATTCAGAACACCAATATAATGTCTGGCGCTCTATTATTAATTATTAGGCATTATAATTTGCAGCTTTAACCCATGAAATTGATACCCAACATTATAATCTTGACTGATCAGTAACTAGTTTGTTATCTAGAAAGCAAATCAAGTTATCGAGACATGCATTTAGCAACTTACTGCACAAATTAAAATCCGAATTTGATGGAGAAAATGTAGTTTCAAATTCATTAAAGGACAGAATGTTCAACCAGAAAAGAAATGATACGTACAATTAATACCTTTGTTTAGCCATTGTTTCCAAATGACAGATCTCTGATTAACAAGAATTGTTTAGCTGTACCATAAATATTGTGAAAATGAATTTGATGGCTTATCATCAGTTATAAATAAAAACTCTCTAAGAATAGAAGTAGGTATAGACACTCGTTTAGAGTATCTATTTGTGGTACCGCCAACAATACATATTAAATCACTAATTGAAATTAATAAACCAACTCCTTTTCTACAAAAGTCTAAACAGAGGGATCTACATACTCCTCAGAAAGAAACCAGCCTGGTGCCGGTTTTAAAATAAATGCTTTATGATAACATTTAAAATCAGGAAACTTAGCACATCCATTATCAGATGTTTTTTTTTCAATTTACTAATAGCAATACTTTTATTTTCTTATTACTCCATAAGAAATGTTTGAGGGTTGAATTCATTGATTTAAACAGTAATGGAGGCAAAGGTACAGAACGCATTTGCAAAGAATATAAATGGTGACACCATCATTTTAATGGATTCCAGAAAACCTCTCCAAGACTAAAACAGTGTCAACTATGACACAACGCTAATCTTTAAGTCTATGTAACAAGGTATTCATATTAAGTTTAATTGTTTCATTGAGTGATGTTGAAAAATAGATACATAAATATTTAATAGAATTTTGGCACCATTTAAGTCCATAGATATCAAGTTCATGTTTAAGGCAACATGAATTAAGTGGTAACATTTCAGATGTGTCTTTATTGAATTTATAACCCAAAACAGAAGAAAAAGTTGTAAAATGATTAATAACATGGGAAGATCGAAATTTGAGTTTTTCATGAAAATTTGAACATTATCTGCATCATCAAATAATCTTATTTCGTGTTTATTGCACTTGATTGCAGGGATGATCAAATCATTTCTAATAAGATCTAATAATGGTTTCAATTGATAACACAAATAAAATAGGTGGAACAAGGGCATCCCTGTATTGTCACATGCTTCAATAAATAAAAGGAGAGAGTTGACCATTAATGAAAATAGATTTTCTGGGATCACAGTACAAAAGTTTAACTAATTATATAAAACCTTCACCACAAATATGCCAGCATAACGCCTCAAATAAAGAACTCCACTCAACTGTATCAAATGCTTTTTCAGCATCAAGTGCTGATGCAGCATAGCTATCCTCGGATGTGTTATCTCTACCTGTGATATGCATTGAATCACAAAACAATCTGTTGGAAGACATATTTCTACCTTTAGCAAATCCAACCTGATCTGATTTCAACATTTTGGGAAGAAAAGAATCAATTCTATTTGCTAATAACTTTGCAAACATTTTACAATCAACATTAATAAGGGAAGCACTACTATAGTTCTTAGGGTCTTCACAATGCTTATCAGTTTCAGCAAAAAATGATCAGTTACCCGTCTGCAAATAAACCAGACTGACCTACCACCATTGGAGAAGTATGAAAATAAAGTTCCCAACCTAGGAGCCAGTTAAAAGGCAAAATGCAGAAAATAAAATCCACAGAAAGGCCTTCACATGTTCTCAGATCCTTTTTGGCCTTATACCTTTTATTAATATGTAATATGTAACTTATTATCTAAGGAGCTTCTGATAGACAAGGATTTCTATCAAATTATCAAAAATAGCATTAAGATTGATCTGTGAATATCTTGCTTGGAGGTATATATGGTTCCTTACACATTTTTATGAGAGTCTAATATGGCTTTATCTATAGATACTTTAATACCCTGCTAATGTTTAATAGCATATAGCAGCACTTTCTTTTTTATTTTTAGATGAGATGCAAGAGCTTTACTATCTTTGTTGGAGGTATGGTAAATTGTGGGCTTGTATTTCAATAATAATATTTTTTTATTAATTTGACAATGTATAGTGAGGCTATTTTGAAACACATACAGGGTAATTCATAGAATTTCGCAGAAAAGTGTCGCAAGCGGCTGGCGCAGAGTGTCCGTGTGCGATTGTGTGCACCAGGAACGTGCGCTAAAACCCATTTCCGCGCACAGCGTATTCATGGATTTTAGGCTCCCAAACCAGCCGTGGCGCAGAGAATCGCAGCGACCCTGCAGCAGCGCCAGTAACGCCCCCAAGAACGCCCTCGCGCAAGGAAAAGCCATCAAAATAGCTAAATCATCGCAAAGGGCTGCGCTAACCCTGGACCAGTTCACCGGGCTGGCAAACAGCAAACGCCAAGCGGGGAACGTGTATTACAAGGGTGCGCGGGAAGTTCCACACGCGATTGGCCCAGTGCGAGCAGGGTACGTGTATTTCAGGGGTGCGCGGGAAGTTCCACACGCAATTTCAGCAGGGTACGTGTATTCCAGGGGTGCGCGGGAAGTTCTACACGCGATTGGCCCAGTGCGAGCAGGGTACGTGTATTTCAGGGGTGCGCGGGAAGTTCCACACGCGAATTCATCAGGGTACGTGTATTCCAGGGGTGCGCGGGAAGTACCACCAGCGATTGGCCCAGTGCGAGCAGGGTACGTGTATTTCAGGGGTGCGCGGGAAGTTCCACACGCGAATTCATCAGGGTACGTGTATTCCAGGGGTGCGCGGGAAGTACCACACGCGATTGGCCCAGTGCGAGCAGGGTACGTGTATTTCAGGGGTGCGCGGGAAGTTCCACACGCGATTTCAGCAGGGTACGTGTATTCCAGGGGTGCGCGGGAAGTTCCACACGCGATTGGCCCAGTGCGAGCAGGGTACGTGTATTTCAGGGGTGCGCGGGAAGTTCCACACGCGATTTCAGCAGGGTACGTGTATTCCAGGGGTGCGCGGGAAGTTCCACACGCGATTGACCCAGTGCGAGCAGGGTACGTGTATTTCAGGGGTGCGCGGGAAGTTCCACACGCGAATTCATCAGGGTACGTGTATTCCAGGGGTGCGCGGGAAGTACCACACGCGATTGGCCCAGTGCGAGCAGGGTACATGTATTACAGGGGTGCGCAGGAAGTTCCACACGCGATTTGAGCAGGGTACGTGTATTCCAGGGGTGCGCGGGAAGTTCCACACACGATTGGCCCAGTGCGAGCAGGGTACGTGTATTTCAGGGGTGCGCGGGAAGTTCCACACGCGATTTCAGCAGGGTACGTGTATTTCAGGGGTGCGCGGGAAGTTCCACACGCGATTGGCCCAGTGCGAGCAGGGTACGTGTATTCCATGGGTGCGCGGGAAGTTCCACATGAGATTCCAGCAGGGTATGTGAATTCCAGGGGTTCTGGGGAGTACTACACGTGAATTGGCCGTGTGGGTCCTCCCAGGTGTACGCTCGACAACCTCCACGGCCCCTGCAGGCAGCCCACACCACGGGGGACTACCCTGCACCCCTGCTCATGTCCCGCAGGCAGCCCATCCACCATGGGCATGCCCCGCAGCCAACCCACATGTCACCTTGCACTACTGATCAACAATGCATGTCTCCCACCACCCCCACCCCCCAGCAGTGCAGGGGCAGCACCACCAGGCCCCCACTCATGTCCCCCTGCACCCCCACCCCCCAGCATCCAGGGGCACTCTCCACCAGGCCCCCACTCATGTCTCCCACCACCCCCACCCCCCACCATCCAGGGGCAGCCTCCACCAGGCCCCCACTCATGTCTCCCACCACCCCCACCCCCCAGCAGTGCAGGGGCAGCCCCCACCAGGCCCCCACTCATGTCTCCCACCACCCCCACCCCCCAGCCACCAGGGGCACCCTCCACCAGGCCCCCACTCATGTCTCCCACCACCCCCACCCCCCAGCAGTGCAGGGGCACCCTCCACCAGGCCCCCACTCATGTCTCCCACCACCCTCACCCCCCACCATCCTGGGGCACCCTCCACCAGGCCCCCACTCATGTCTCCCACCACCCCCACCCCCCAGCCACCAGGGGCAGCCCCCACCAGGCCCCCACTCATGTCTCCCACCACCCCCACCCCCCAGCAGTGCAGGGGCAGCACCACCAGGCCCCCACTCATGTCCCCCTGCACCCCCACCCCCCAGCATCCAGGGGCACCCTCCACCAGGCCCCCACTCATGTCTCCCACCACCCCCACCCCCCAGCCACCAGGGGCAGCCCCCACCAGGCCCCCACTCATGTCTCCCACCACCCCCACCCCCCAGCAGTGCAGGGGCACCCTCCACCAGGCCCCCACTCATGTCTCTCACCACCCCCACCCCCCACCATCCAGGGGCACCCTCCACCAGGCCCCCACTCATGTCTCCCACCACCCCCACCCCCCAGCAGTGCAGGGGCAGCCCCCACCAGGCCCCCACTCATGTCTCCCACCACCCCCACCCCCCAGCCGTGCAGGGGCACCCTCCACCAGGCCCCCACTCATGTCTCCCACCACCCCCACCCCCCAGCAGTGCAGGGGCAGCCCCCACCAGGCCCCCACTCATGTCTCCCACCACCCCCACGCCCCAGCCACCAGGGGCACCCTCCACCAGGCCCCCACTCATGTCTCCCACCACCCCCACCCCCCAGCAGTGCAGGGGCACCCTCCACCAGGCCCCCACTCATGTCTCCCACCACCCCCACCCCCCAGCCGTGCAGGGGCACCCTCCACCAGGCCCCCACTCATGTCTCCCACCACCCCCACCCCCCAGCAGTGCAGGGGCAGCCCCCACCAGGCCCCCACTCATGTCTCCCACCATCCCCACCCCCCAGCCGTGCAGGGGCACCCTCCACCAGGCCCCCACTCATGTCTCCCACCACCCCCACCCCCCAGCCACCAGGGGCACCATCCACCAGGCCCCCACTCATGTCTCCCACCACCCCCACCCCCCAGCAGTGCAGGGGCACCCTCCACCAGGCCCCCACTCATGTCTCCCACCACCCCCACCCCCCACCATCCAGGGGCACCCTCCACCAGGCCCCCACTCATGTCTCCACCACCCCCACCCCCCAGCCACCAGGGGCAGCCCCCACCAGGCCCCCACACATGCCTCCCACCACCCCCACCCCCCAGCAGTGCAGGGGCAGCACCACCAGGCCCCCACTCATGTCCCCCTGCACCCCCACCCCCCAGCATCCAGGGGCACCCTCCACCAGGCCCCCACTCATGTCTCCCACCACCCCCACCCCCCACCATCCAGGGGCAGCCTCCACCAGGCCCCCACTCATGTCTCCCACCACCCCCACCCCCCAGCAGTGCAGGGGCAGCACCACCAGGCCCCCACTCATGTCCCCCTGCACCCCCACCCCCCAGCATCCAGGGGCACACTCCACCAGGCCCCCACTCATGTCTCCCACCACCCCCACCCCCCACCATCCAGGGGCAGCCTCCACCAGGCCCCCACTCATGTCTCCCACCACCCCCACCCCCCAGCAGTGCAGGGGCACCCTCCACCAGACCCCCACTCATGTCTCCCACCACCCCCACCCCCCAGCCACCAGGGGCAGCCCCCACCAGGCCCCCACTCATGTCTCCCACCACCCCCACCCCCCAGCAGTGCAGGGGCAGCCCCCACCAGGCCCCCACTCATGTCTCCCACCACCCCCATCCCCCAGCAGTGCAGGGGCAGCCCCCACCAGGCCCCCACTCATGTCTCCCACCACCCCCACCCCCCAGCAGTGCAGGGGCAGCCCCCACCAGGCCCCCACTCATGTCTCCCACCACCCCCACCCCCTAGCAGTGCAGGGGCAGCCCCCACCAGGCCCCCACTCATGTCTCCCACCACCCCCACCCCCCAGCAGTGCAGGGGCAGCCCCCACCAGGCCCCCACTCATGTCTCCCACCACCCCCACCCCCCAGCAGTGCAGGGGCACCCTCCACCAGGCCCCCACTCATGTCTCCCACCACCCCCACCCCCCAGCAGTGCAGGGGCAGCCCCCACCAGGCCCCCACTCATGTCTCCCACCACCCCCACCCCCCAGCAGTGCAGGGGCACCCTCCACCAGGCCCCCACTCATGTCTCCCACCACCCCCACCCCCCAGCAGTGCAGGGGCAGCCCCCACCAGGCCCCCACTCATGTCTCCCACCACCCCCACCCCCCAGCCACCAGGGGCACCCTCCACCAGGCCCCCACTCATGTCTCCCACCACCCCCACCCCCCAGCAGTGCAGGGGCACCCTCCACCAGGCCCCCACTCATGTCTCCCACTACCCCCACCCCCCAGCAGTGCAGGGGCAGCACCACCAGGCCCCCACTCATGTCCCCCTGCACCCCCACCCCCCAGCATCCAGGGGCACCCTCCACCAGGCCCCCACTCATGTCTCCCACCACCCCCACCCCCCACCATCCAGGGGCAGCCTCCACCAGGCCCCCACTCATGTCTCCCACCACCCCCACCCCCCAGCAGTGCAGGGGCAGCACCACCAGGCCCCCACTCATGTCCCCCTGCACCCCCACCCCCCAGCATCCAGGGGCACCCTCCACCAGGCCCCCACTCATGTCTCCCACCACCCCAACCCCCCACCATCCAGGGGCAGCCTCCACCAGGCCCCCACTCATGTCTCCCACCACCCCCCAGCAGTGCAGGGGCACCCTCCACCAGGCCCCCACTCATGTCTCCCACCACCCCCACCCCCCAGCCACCAGGGCCAGCCCCAGCCAGGCCCCCACTCATGTCTCCCACCACCCCCACCCCCCAGCAGTGCAGGGGCAGCCCCCACCAGGCCCCCACTCATGTCTCCCACCACCCCCACCCCCCAGCAGTGCAGGGGCAGCCCCCACCAGGCCCCCACTCATGTCTCCCACCACCCCCACCCCCCAGCAGTGCAGGGGCAGCCCCCACCAGGCCCCCACTCATGTCTCCCACCACCCCCACCCCCTAGCAGTGCAGGGGCAGCCCCCACCAGGCCCCCACTCATGTCTCCCACCACCCCCACCCCCCAGCAGTGCAGGGGCAGCCCCCACCAGGCCCCCACTCATGTCTCCCACCACCCCCACCCCCCAGCAGTGCAGGGGCACCCTCCACCAGGCCCCCACTCATGTCTCCCACCACCCCCACCCCCCAGCAGTGCAGGGGCAGCCCCCACCAGGCCCCCACTCATGTCTCCCACCACCCCCACCCCCCAGCAGTGCAGGGGCACCCTCCACCAGGCCCCCACTCATGTCTCCCACCACCCCCACCCCCCATCAGTGCAGGGGCAGCCCCCACCAGGCCCCCACTCATGTCTCCCACCACCCCCACCCCCCAGCCACCAGGGGCACCCTCCACCAGGCCCCCACTCATGTCTCCCACCCCCCCCACCCCCCAGCAGTGCAGGGGCACCCTCCACCAGGCCCCCACTCATGTCTCCCACTACCCCCACCCCCCAGCAGTGCAGGGGCAGCACCACCAGGCCCCCACTCATGTCCCCCTGCACCCCCACCGCCCAGCATCCAGGGGCACCCTCCACCAGGCCCCCACTCATGTCTCCCACCACCCCCACCCCCCACCATCCAGGGGCAGCCTCCACCAGGCCCCCACTCATGTCTCCCACCACCCCCACCCCCCAGCAGTGCAGGGGCAGCACCACCAGGCCCCCACTCATGTCCCCCTGCACCCCCACCCCCCAGCATCCAGGGGCACCCTCCACCAGGCCCCCACTCATGTCTCCCACCACCCCAACCCCCCACCATCCAGGGGCAGCCTCCACCAGGCCCCCACTCATGTCTCCCACCACCCCCAGCAGTGCAGGGGCACCCTCCACCAGGCCCCCACTCATGTCTCCCACCACCCCCACCCCCCAGCCACCAGGGCCAGCCCCAGCCAGGCCCCCACTCATGTCTCCCACCACCCCCACCCCCCAGCAGTGCAGGGGCAGCCCCCACCAGGCCCCCACTCATGTCTCCCACCACCCCCACCCCCCAGCAGTGCAGGGGCAGCCCCCACCAGGCCCCCACTCATGTCTCCCACCACCCCCACCCCCCAGCAGTGCAGGGGCAGCCCCCACCAGGCCCCCACTCATGTCTCCCACCACCCCCACCCCCAGCAGTGCAGGGTCAGGCCCCACCAGGCCCCACTCATGTCTCCCACCACCCCCACCCCCCAGCCACCAGGGGCACCCTCCACCAGGCCCCCACTCATGTCTCCCACCACCCCCACCCCCCAGCAGTGCAGGGGCACCCCCCACCAGGCCCCCACTCATGTCTCCCACCACCCCCACCCCCCAGCCGTGCAGGGGCACCCTCCACCAGGCCCCCACTCATGTCTCCCACCACCCCCACCTCCCAGCAGTGCAGGGGCAGCCCCCACCAGGACCCCACTCATGTCTCCCACCACCCCCACCCCCCAGCCGTGCAGGGGCACCCTCCACCAGGCCCCCACTCATGTCTCCCACCACCCCACCCCCCAGCCACCAGGGGCACCCTCCACCAGGCCCCCACTCATGTCTCCCACCACCCACACCCCCCACCATCCAGGGGCAGCCTCCACCAGGCCCCCACCCATGTCTCCCACCACCCCCACCCCCCAACAGTGCAGGGGCACCCTCCACCAGGCCCCCACTCATGTCTCCCACCACCCCCACCCCCCAGCCACCAGGGGCAGCCCCCACCAGCCCCCCACTCATGTCTCCCACCACCCCCACCCCCCAGCAGTGCAGGGGCAGCCCCCACCAGGCCCCCACTCATGTCTCCCACCACCCCCACCCCCACAGCAGTGCAGGGGCAGCCCCCACCAGGCCCCCACTCATGTCTCCCACAACCCCCACCCCCCAGCAGTGCAGGGGCAGCCCCCACCAGGCCCCCACTCATGTCTCCCACCACCCCCACCCCCCAGCAGTGCAGGGTCAGCCCCCACCAGGCCCCCAATCATGTCTCCCACCACCCCCACCCCCCAGCCACCAGGGGCACCCTCCACCAGGCCCCCACTCATGTCTCCCACCACCCCCACCCCCCAGCAGTGCAGGGGCACCCTCCACCAGGCCCCCACTCATGTCTCCCACCACCCCCACCCCCCAGCCGTGCAGGGGCACCCTCCACCAGGCCCCCACTCATGTCTCCCACCACCCCCACCTCCCAGCAGTGCAGGGGCAGCCCCCACCAGGCCCCCACTCATGTCTCCCACCACGCCCACCCCCCAGCCGTGCAGGGGCACCCTCCACCAGGCCCCCACTCATGTCTCCCACCACCCCACCCCCCAGCCACCAGGGGCACCCTCCACCAGGCCCCCACTCATGTCTCCCACCACCCCCACCCCCCAGCAGTGCAGGGGCACCCTCCACCAGGCCCCCACTCATGTCTCCCACCACCCCCACCCCCCACCATCCAGGGGCACCCTCCACCAGGCCCCCACTCATGTCTCCCACCACCCCCACCCCCCAGCCACCAGGGGCAGCCCCCACCAGGCCCCTGCTCATGTCTCCCACCACCCCCTCCCCCCAGCAGTGCAGGGGCAGCACCACCAGGCCCCCACTCATGTCCCCCTGCACCCCCAGCATCCAGGGGCACCCTCCACCAGGCCCCCACTCATGTCTCCCCCCACCCCCACCTCCCACCATCCAGGGGCAGCCTCCACCAGGCCCCCACTCATGTCTCCCACCACCCCCACCCCCCAGCAGTGCAGGGGCAGCACCACCAGGCCCCCACTCATGTCCCCCTGCACCCCCCCCCAGCATCCAGGGGCACCCTCCACCAGGCCCCCACTCATGTCTCCCACCACCCCCACCCCCCACCATCCAGGGGCAGCCTCCACCAGGCCCCCACTCATGTCTCCCACCACCCCCACCCCCCAACAGTGCAGGGGCACCCTCCACCAGGCCCCCACTCATGTCTCCCACCACCCCCACCCCCCAGCCACCAGGGGCAGCCCCCACCAGGCCCCCACTCATGTCTCCCACCACCCCCACCCCCCAGCAGTGCAGGGGCAGCCCCCACCAGGCCCCCACTCATGTCTCCCACCACCCCCACCCCCACAGCAGTGCAGGGGCAGCCCCCACCAGGCCCCCACTCATGTCTCCCACAACCCCCACCCCCCAGCAGTGCAGGGGCAGCCCCCACCAGGCCCCCACTCATGTCTCCCACCACCCCCACCCCCCAGCAGTGCAGGGTCAGCCCCCACCAGGCCCCCAATCATGTCTCCCACCACCCCCACCCCCCAGCCACAAGGGGCACCCTCCACCAGGCCCCCACTCATGTCTCCCACCACCCCCACCCCCCAGCAGTGCAGGGGCACCCTCCACCAGGCCCCCACTCATGTCTCCCACCACCCCCACCCCCCAGCCACCAGGGGCAGCCCCCACCAGGCCCATTCTCATGTCTCCCACCCCCCCACCCCCCAGCAGTGCAGGGGCAGCCCCCACCAGGCCTCCACTCATGTCTCCCACCACCCCCACCCCCCAGCAGTGCTGGGGCAGCCCCCACCAGGCCCCCACTCATGTCTCCCACCACCCCCACCCCCCAGCAGTGCAGGGGCACCCTCGACCAGGTCCTCACAATCCCCAATCATGTGCGTTATGGTCAGCCTCCACAGCCAAAAAGCCCTACAAAGTAACCCATTCACCCACATGGAAATGGAAATTACATGTCACACCCCCAATGTTCATGAAGCTAATGAACCCATGTCCGTCACACACAATGTTTGCAATTGAATGGTAAAACACCCAACATGACATGCATGAAACCAATGAGATGATACCACACAGTGAAGTATGAAAACAAAATTGTATTGAAAAAAAGAAAGAATGCTAAAGAAATGAAACAAACTACAATGGGAATTAAAAAAAATCAAGCTGCATGTCCGTATGAAAATAAAGAACTGCAAATCATAATCCAAAAAAATTTCGTCCAAAGTCCAATTTAAAATAAAATCTATCAAATCAAGAACTATGTACAAAACTCAAAAGGGTCCATGAGCCCAAATGAACAAAGGAAACCTAAAAAAAAGACCTAACTAAAAACTAACTATATACAAAAAGTGGAGCAGTGTCCGTCGACTCCAAATCATAAGAAAAAACAAAGGAAACCTAAAACTAAAGAACTATATACAAAGGCGGCGGGCAAGTCCAGCGGCTCACTCCGTGGTGTTCCGGGCCAGGGCATCATCGAACTCCTGTTCGATGTCCCGGAGGCGGTCCAGTTCCATGGCCCCGAGGGTCCGCAGGGACGACGCCGTGTCCTCCTCCAACCCCCTGCGGATTGCCTCGAGGCACTCGGCCCGCCTCAGGGCCCTCCGCATGGAGTTCTCCGCCCTGACCATTGTGAGCCGCGCCTCTTCCGCCCGCCGCCGCTCCGCACCTATGGCCTGGCCCAACCGCTGCCACACGGAAGACACTCTCTGTCCTGGGTCCTCCTGCCCTCCGGCCGATGCCTGCCCCTCCGATGTCGAAGGCCCCGAGCCTTCATGGCTCCCACCATGTTGCTGCTGCTGCTCTGCCTCTGCCCGTGCACTGCCTCCTGCTGCCTGCACATCCTCCGCCGGCTGGGGTGCAGTTGTTGATGTGGCCACCCCTGCTGGACGTCCGACTCCCGACTGTGGCAGGGATGCCTCCTCCACCAGCCTGGCCGCACCGTCAGAGGCAGCTCCACAGGGCACCCAGGTGACTGATTGGTGGGAAGATGGCACAGAGGACGACTGGCGCGTAGGGGGTCCAGTTGAGGAGGGGGTCGGAGCAAGCCCCATCAGACGGAGGAATCCGGTCTGGGTGACCTGTCCCAGCAGGCTGACGTGGTCAACGAGCCATTCGAGATGACGTGCAGTCTCTCCATGAAAAGACTGCAGGTCACCTCGCATGGCCCGTTGACGCAACGCCACACCAGCCAGGACAGGCTCAACCCGGACCTGGATAGCCACGTCCGCAGGCAGAGGAAGGCCAGTTGACGTCAGCTCATCCCCTGCCTGAAAACGGGTCTGGACGTAGGCATCCCTGCTCGTGCAAGATGATGCAGGGACAGGATCGGGGACAGGATTGCACACAGGCACCTCCGCGGCGGCCTGTGCTGCCTCCTGTCCCTGGTCCTGGACTGCACCACTAGCACCAGTGGGATCCCCACCTCCAGACCCCGTCTCTGGTGCTTGCACGGCCTCCTCCTCCACCAAACGCCCCACCAACCTGGATGACTCCGTGCCATCTTCCCCTGTTGGGCCCTGTGGGGTCCCAGCTGCCCCTTCTGCTGCCGAGGAGTCCAACTCCAACCTCCGCCTCTTGGACCTCCCCCCGGCAGCTGCGGCCTGGGACGCGGCACTGGACTCCTCACTCCCCGACGAGATGACAACACGGGAGGGGAGCCGGGCCTTGCGTCTCCGGCTGGCGGTCGGATCCCCGCCGCTGTGCTCCACAGCACCTTCTCCGCCCTCTTCATCAGTTGACGCTGCAGACAGGGAGAAACAAAACACAGGCATCAGGGCACTGTACAATGGACACATACACACATGACAGTTGCACATGAGTGGCATTGGCAAACCTCAGACATGTCATCACAATCCCCAACACACATGTCATTGCAACTCGCACACATGAGCCATACCACAGCCATATCGCAACTGCCAGCACCATCCCTACACATACAACAGCATCAGCAGCCAAAGGGGAGCCAGACATCACATGCAACACAGGAAGTGCACCACACATGTACACACACCACCACACTTGCATGCATGTGTACACCTCTGCCAAGTGTCGCACTGTTCAGACGGGCATCCATGTCACATCTGCCAATCAGGCTTCCACATACCGCTGTCACATGCATCCATGTTGCATCACTGTTGCACCCTTGTCAAATACACACACATGCACATGTACACAGTGCTCATACATGCAGCCGAAAACAACATACATGCGTGACATCACGGACATGTCTACTTACATACACATTCATCCAAACATGTGTGCACGCACAACTGCATTTGCCATGCAAGCCTACACACACAAGCACCATCCATGTCTCACACATTACAGCCCTCGCATGTGTCAGCCCCACGGCCCTGTACACCCCCACCCATACTCGACCCCATACAAACAGATGTGCAACCTGCACAATACCGAATAATCACCACACGCACTGCTCACAATCAGGATGCATGTACACTCACCGCTCGACTCCAGACGGGTCTGCTTCTCTAGGACCTGGACGTGGAGCGCTGGGGATATGCGTTCCAGGACCCCCATCTGTTCTTCCGACAGTGGCCCCGGCGCCCCTTGGCATCCGCTGCCTTCAAGAGGCGCCGGGCCTTGTTCAGGGTCCTGGACCTGAAGTCCTCCCAGCGCTTCCTGACATGTTGTAAGTCCCGGACTGCCACCCCCTCCGCGTTGATGGCAGTCACGATGTCAGTCCAGATCCGAGTCCGTCCTTCCTTGTCGGCGCGGGAACTTCCGAAGAGGGCATCATACTGCCCCAGGACTTGCTCTACCAGGACACCAACTTCGGTGGCACTGAAGCTGGTGCCCCTCTGCCTCTCTGGCCGGGGGTTGTCAGTGGTCACAGATGGTGTTTGCCCCGACATGACAACCCCAGAGGCAGGAGTGGGTGGGCAACTGGGTCCTGGGGCTGGGCTGTGGAGCGATGGAATTCCAGTCGGGAGTCTTCGGTTCCAGTAGGGGTGGTCACAGCAACAGCACCCCTGGCTGATGTGCAGGCAGCAAATGGCAGTGCACGTGGGCAGCAGGCAGTCAGGCAGCAACAGATGGCAGGTGGGAGCGTGCTCGGGGCTCTGGGGGGCAGTAGTTCGGCCTTCTGGGCAGGAGCGTGGTCTTCCGTGTGCTTACGCGTGGCCAGCTTGGTACGGAGTGATTTGGCACGTGAAAATCCTGCATGTCAGCGTGAAAATCGAGGAAAGGCCCTTAGCGCGTAAGCGCGTCAGCACGCATACGCGATTCTATTGGACCAAAGGCCCTCAGCGCGTAAGCGCGTCTGTGACGTGAACCACACGGGTGTTTCCCACACAGCACGTGATGACAGAGCACACGTGGAAAGACTGCACGTCAGAGTGTCATCGCGTGTAATTGGACAGCACGTCAGAGTCTCATCGCGTGTGATTGGTGGAAATGGCCCTACACGCAGAAGTGACAAAGCGTGTAATTGGTGGAAATGGCCCTACACGCATAAGTGACAAAGCGTGTAATTGGTGGAAATGGCCCCAGCGCGTACACGCCGCGTAAGTGACGCTGGACGTGTGGGCCTGTATAAAAGGTACGTGTAGAACACCATTTCCTTGTACGTGCTTTTCGTGGAGAGCGAGTGGGTGAATTCTGTACTTCTTGTCGTTTCACACGCGATTTACTTCACAGCGTTTCAAGTTCGTATTCCCTGTTGCCTCTGACAGCTTTTTCTCTTTTTTCTCTTTTACTGGTTTACCTGGGCCTGTTCCCTCAAACAGTGTTCCCTTCTACTGTTGTCCTGTCTCCTCAGACAGCGTACAAACGTTCTTTTGGCGGAGGTGTTGCCAACCAAACGCGCTCCTTTTTCACGCTCTTTTACCTGGCAGACGGTGAGTCACGCACGTATCTAACATCTGTGCTTGCCCCGTGTGTAGCCTACCCCTTCAGAGGTCATTCTAGGCTGCGTGTGACACGCATACGTTCATTCTTGTGTTACTGGGTGCCACAGCGTAGTGCAGGTTTTTCTTTCTGCACACGTGGTCTAGGAGGGGTTGCGTGCACGTCATCTCCCTTTTTTGGGGTTCCTGTGCGTAGCGTGACCCGTCATCTTTCCCCAGGGGTTACAATCAGCCTTGCAAGAGCACTAGGGTACAATTACCATCTGGTACCCAACCCCTTTGACCCCCAATTGCCCAGGACAATAGTTTACAGCCACTCCCATACGCACATTTACATCAGTGCCATGGCTGGGAGGCGAGGATTCCGTAAGGGTGGCAAAGGTGGAAGAGCCACAAGTGGTGGCCGTGGTGGATCCGGTAGGGGACGTGGTCGTTACTTGCAGGGTGAGCCTGTCCCCCCATGTGTGGAGGACCAGTCAAGGGCACCCATAATCCCCCCCCCTCCCGTTGAGGCTGATGTGGCTGACACCATCCATGCTCAGCCCTTGTTGGACCAGCCCATTGTGGCACCAGACCTGGCAGACTCCATGGCTGACTTCCAGGTCAGCAGGCCTATGACACGTGCGCTGGTGCACGTTGATGTCACCATGCCACGTGCATCTGGGGCAGCAAGGTCATCTGCTGCCCCAAGTAGCAGGGCGGAGAGGCTGCAGGGGCAGCTGCGGCTCCATCCACCCCAGCCCTCACACACCCAGCCAGGACAGTGTCGGTTCTAGTCCATGCTGCTGACATTCCCCCTGACACCATCACACTAGAGCCAATGCCTGCACCAACTCCCATGCTGAGTGTGCAATCCCACACTCCTCATACAGAGTCCACCAGGGCTCCTGCCCCTAGTGTCCAGAGCGGCGCAGGACACTCAGGATCACCACCACCTTCCAAGCGGAAGAGGAAGAGTGCTCGTCCAGCACAAGCTGATGCCCCAGACACGGCTACACAGTCCGGCCCGTCCAGGAAGCCCAGCTTCACGGATGACGAACTGAATGCACTTGTCGAGTATGTGTCCGCACATGACAACGAGATGGTCATTGTTGCAGGATCCAAGACCACACCTGCACAACGCCAGGCACACTGGCAGACCGTTGCGGACATCGTAAGTGCCCTTGGAATCGTGAGGCGCACAGCCAATGATTGCTATAAGCGCTGGAATGACCTAAAGCGCAGGGCAAAGAGTAAGCTGGCCTCAAGTCATGCCGCAACTCTAGTGACTGGAGGTGGGTCTCCAGTAGTAGACATGGAACTCACTCCACATGAGTCAGTCGCTGGGACCTACGTCACGGAGGAACAGATCCAAGGCGTGGGAGATCTGGCTGATTACGAGGCATTGTCCGGTGAGTGCACATGCATGTGTGTGTCATCCATTGTGCATTGGTGTGTGTGAGGGCTTCTGTTTGTGTGCCAGGTGAGAGTGTGTGCGCCTGAGTCATATGGGTCAGCCATGTGCTTCATGCAATACATCCTCCGCAGCTGCATTTGGCCATAGCAGTATCCCTTCTGCCAACAGTAGACATCTAGCCCAACTGCACGCCAGTTGCCCTTGAAGTGTCACCTTGCCACAACATTGTTGCTTATTTTTCACTGTTCATTCAGTCAGATTGTTTGCATTCCACCACCTTTACTAGGCATGTCGCAGTCCACTAGTCACATGTCTGACATGGCTATGGTAAAGTGGAGTGACTTTGTTACCTGGATATCATTTGTTCACACATGTCCCTGTGCAATTGGACCATTTCAGACTGCCAGCTCCAGGTGAAAAATCTGACCTGTTTGAATTAGAAAAGCTATTACATGCGGGAACTGGACTGAATGAATAGGTGCTGCCCTCCTCTCCATCTTCACTCAATAGCAATGGTACATGCCATCTGTGTGATGGCATGTGTGTTTCACCTGCCAATCACAGGCCAATGTGTGATGCCACTGCCAGGCAGCATGCAGAAAATGTGTTCATCTTCCATCTTGGTGTCATCAGTGTGTGCCATTTGCCTGCCCTTCATATGCAGTGAGGGTGCATGCATGGGAGGGTTTTAGTCATGTGGGACATGTGTCAATCAAGTACTGGTTCTCTTGCTTCTCAGCCCTCATTGTGTGCCATGGTGCTAATGCCTGTTTCCATTTCTTTGTTTTTATGTCTTTGCAGGGGAAGACGCACCTGATACTGCTGGGGTTGTGGAGATGGTGCAGACCCAGGAGGGGTCCGAGGGCCGACCAACCACCAGTGAGGGACGTGGTGTGGTGGTGGGTGAGAACCCACAAGTGCTGCAGGTCGTGCTCTCAAGGGGTGTCTCTGGCTGCACCTCCCCCGAGCTGTACTCAGGTGTTGATTTGGATGAGACCTATGTGCCGTCGCAGGTGAGTGTTCCAGGGAGGGATTCTGTTCTGTCCCACCCACCTGCACCAGGGTCAGAACCCTCAATGGGGATGTCAGTGTTGGCAGCTACGCCTTTGGTGGTTACGGATGCAGGGTCACACTCCGCGACATCTGATCCTGTTCCTGGGCCAGCAGATCAGAGGGGGAATGCAGTCCTGCAGCCTCAGGCAGTGCCGGCACAGCAAGGCGCAGTTCGCCTTGCCCCAGACAGGTGTGGTGCCCGCCGACGTGGTGGCCGTACGCCACCTGACAATACCGCATTTTTCTGGGACAATTTGTTGGCTTCCGTGGTTCCTGTGGGCATACGCAGCATTGTGGCTGGGCACATGCAGGCGTGTCATGTATTTGGTTCAGATGCTTGGGTTGAGTCACACACACCCCTCCTGCTTCCTGTTTCCATGGGCTTGCAAAGGGTGTGCCCAAGTGACATTGACGTACATGGTGACATTGGACTCCCACTACATGTGTGGGTAGTCTAGTCAATACTGTGTATACATTCCTAGTGCATATTGCTGTTGTGTTGTACACTGCATGTTGCATTGATGTGTAACTCATCATCTGTGTCTACCTCCCAATTTGCAGGTCCCTTCCTCATGTCTACACAAGGCCCTCTAGTCTGGAGATGGGGTCCATGTTGGCAGCAGTGCACCTACAACTCTACATGGGGCCAACACTGCACAGTTGGTAGTGGTGGGAGTGCAGGCATTTCCAGGTGGTGAGACTACTAATATATAACATTTGTGATGTCATGTTAATGGTAGTACCTGCTCAAGTTAGTTGTTGGTCCTGCATTACTGTGAGCATTTCAGGTGTTGCAAGTTTCAATTAGGGACACTCTACATTGTGATACTAGTGTCATGTTGTGGGGATTACTTTGTTTACCTGCAAATAGCATGACATGGCACGGTGTGTCGTGTGGCGGTGCTGGGGATGGGTTGGCTGACATGGCACTGTCCTCTTGTTGCATTTTGCAAGTGGGTATTCATTTTAGCTGCTTGAATGTGTTACTTCACAAAACTGCATTGGTGGTGTCTGTGTGGGTAGGGATGCACACATTGTGACACTTCCAGGTGAACAATCTCAGGCTGATATGGTTTTCACGGTTCATTCTCCAGACATTCAGGATCAGTGTCAGGTTGAGTCATCATTGATTGTCAGATAGAATGTGCCAGGGCAGTGTGCACTCCACAGGGGTGTGATTTCTATGTGAAGTAATTAGCCACTAGCTGTGTACGGGCTGCCTCCCCCCGTGCCCTTTCCCCTCCCATGCGCAGCGGCTGTGCATGTGGTTGGGGATGTGGGGCCACCACCATGCCCACGGCCAGGCCCCGCCGTGTTGCAACGTTGTGCAGGACACATGCTGCCACTATGATCCTGCACACTACTGGGGGAGCGTACAACAGCTGCCCGCCAGAACGGTCAAGGGAGCGAAAGCGTGACTTTAGCACTCCGAATGTGCGCTCCACTATGCCCCGGGTTGTAATGTGGGCTGTGTTATATCTTACCTGGGGTGGCGTGGTGGGGTTCCGAATTGGCGTCATCATGTGGGGGCTGAGAGGGTAGGCACTGTCCCCTGTGGAGGTGGTGATTGGTATCATTGGTGGGGTTGTGACCTTGCTCAGTATCTGACATGCATGCATGTGCAGTGGCATTCATACTCACCAAGCAGCCATGTATCGCCATGCCGCCCAGCTTCTAGGTCCCGGCTTAGGGTGGACATTCGGTAAATGAAGCTGTCGTGGGTTGACCCGGGATAGTTGGCATATACTGAGGTGATAATTCCCTTGGCATTACATACTACCTGCACGTTGATGGAATGCCAGTGATTGCGGTTCCTATAGATGTGCTCAGATGCCCTGGGGGGACGTAGAGCCACATGGGTGCAGTCGATGGCACCTAGCACTTTAAGGAATCGTGCCACAGCGTAAAAATCCAGGGTGGCAGCATGCCTTTCTGCAGGTGTTCTGGGCAGGTATATGTGCCTGCGGACTGATGGGCGTGCAGTGATGATGTTCAAGACCTGGTGTAGGCAGCGTGACTGGGTGGCCTGTGATACACCACCCACAATGGCACTTGTCCGCTGAAATGATCCAGTGGCTAAGAAGTGCAGTACATTGAGGACCTTCTCCAGGGGGCTGAGTGCTTGGGAGCACAGGGTGGGTGATGTGAGGTCATCCTCCCACTCACTCACCAGGTCCAGTATAATGTGTGGTGGAAACCTGTACCTCCCATGCACTTGGTCATCAGGCATCCCGAAAAGGCTGGTTCTGGGTGTGAATATTCTGGCCCTGACTATCCTCCTCCTCCTCCTTTGGTAGGCCACGCCCACTGCTGCTAGGAACGGTATGTTCATCCTGGGTCTGAGCTTGTTATTTTGTTAGCGCGCTAATTAATGCGTTGCGCGTGTTGTAGGCGAGCGTGTGACCCGCGCACCCCTGAAATCCAGTACCCAGTCCAATAGCGTGTGGAAATTCCCGCGCACCCCGGGATACAGGTGCGCTGACGTACTTGCGTGTGTAAGTGTCCGCGCACCCCTGATATACACGTACATAGGCCAATCTCGTGTATGCGCACTTTTGTCCAATTACACGCGATGACACTCTGACGTGCTGTCCAATTACACGCGATGACACTCTGACGTGCAGTCTTTCCACGTGTGCTCTGTCATCACGTGCTGTGTGGGAAACACCCGTGCGGGTCACGTCACAGACGCGTTTACGCGCTGAGGGCCTTTGGTCCAATAGAATCGCGTATGCGTGCTGACGCGTTTACGCACTGAGGGCCTTTGGTCCAATAGAATCGCGTATGCGTGCTGACGCGTTTACGCGCTGAGGGCCTTTGGCCCAATAGAATCGCGTATGCGTGCTGTCGAGCTTACGCGCTAAGGGCTTTTCCTCGATTTTCACGCTGACGTGCAGGATTTTCACGTGCCAAATCACTCCGTACCAAGCTGGCCACGCGTAAGCACACGGAAGACCACGCTCCTGCCCAGAAGGCCAAACTACTGCCCCCCAGAGCCCCGAGCACGCTCCCACCTGCCATCTGCTGCTGCCTGACTGCCTGCTGCACACGTGCACTGCCATTTGCTGCCTGCACATCAGCCAGGGGTGCTGTTGCTGTGACCACCCCTGCTGGAACCGAAGACTCCCGACTGGAATTCCATCGCTCCACAGCCCAGCCCCAGGACCCAGTTGCCCACCCACTCCTGCCTCTGGGGTTGTCATGTCGGGGCAAACACCATCTGTGACCACTGACAACCCCCAGCCAGAGAGGCAGAGGGGCACCAGCTTCAGTGCCACCGAAGTTGGTGTCCTGGTGGAGCAAGTCCTGGGGCAGTATGATGCCCTCTTCTGAAGTTCCCGCGCCGACAAGGAAGGACGGACTCGGATCTGGACTGACATCGTGACTGCCATCAACGCGGAGGGGGTGGCAGTCCAGGACTTACAACATGTCAGGAAGCGCTGGGAGGACTTCAGGTCCAGGACCCTGAACAAGGCCCGGCGCCTCTTGAAGGCAGCGGATGCCAAGGGGCGCCGGGGCCACTGTCGGAAGAACAGATGGGGGTCCTGGAACGCATATCCCCAGCACTCCACGTCCAGGTCCTAGAGAAGCAGACCTGTCTGGAGTCGAGCGGTGAGTGTACATGCATCCTGATTGTGAGCAGTGCGTGTGGTGATTATTCGGTATTGTGCAGGTTGCACATCTGTTTGTATGGGGTTGAGTATGGGTGGGGGTGTACAGGGCCGTGGGGCTGACACATGCGAGGGCTGTAATGTGTGAGACATGGATGGTGCTTGTGTGTGTAGGCTTGCATGGCAAATGCAGTTGTGCGTGCACACATGTTTGGATGAATGTGTATGTAAGTAGACATGTCTGTGATGTCACGCATGTATGTTGTTTTCGGCTGCATGTATGAGCACTGTGTACATGTGCATGTGTGTGTATTTGACAAGGGTGCAACAGTGATGCAACATGGATGCATGTGACAGCGGTATGTGGAAGCCTGATTGGCAGATGTGACATGGATGCCCGTCTGAACAGTGCGACACTTGGCAGAGGTGTACACATGCATGCAAGTGTGGTGGTGTGTGTACATGTGTGGTGCACTTCCTGTGTTGCATGTGATGTCTGGCTCCCCTTTGGCTGCTGATGCTGTTGTATGTGTAGGGATGGTGCTGGCAGTTGCGATATGGCTGTGGTATGGCTCATGTGTGCGAGTTGCAATGACATGTGTGTGACATGTGTGTGTGTGGGGATTGTGATGACATGTCTGAGGTTTGCCAATGCCACTCATGTGCAACTGTCATGTGTGTATGTGTCCATTGTACAGTGCCCTGATGCCTGTGTTTTGTTTCTCCCTGTCTGCAGCGTCAACTGATGAAGAGGGCGGAGAAGGTGCTGTGGAGCACAGCGGCGGGGATCCGACCGCCAGCCGGAGACGCAAGGCCCGGCTCCCCTCCCGTGTTGTCATCTCATCGGGGAGTGAGGAGTCCGGTGCCGCGTCCCAGGCCGCAGCTGCCGGGGGGAGGTCCAAGAGGCGGAGGTTGGAGTTGGACTCCTCGGCAGCAGAAGGGGCAGCTGGGACCCCACAGGGCCCAACAGGGGAAGATGGCACGGAGTCATCCAGGTTGGTGGGGGGTTTGGTGGAGGAGGAGGCCGTGCAAGCACCAGAGACGGGGTCTGGAGGTGGGGATCCTACTGGTGCTAGTGGTGCAGTGCAGGACCAGGGACAGGAGGCAGCACAGGCCGCCGCGGAGGTGCCTGTGTGCAATCCTGTCCCCGATCCTGTCCCTGCATCATCTTGCACCAGCAGGGATGCCTACGTCCAGACCCGTTTTCAGGCAGGGGATGAGCTGACGTCAACTGGCCTTCCTCTGCCTGCGGACGTGGCCATCCAGGTCCGGGTTGAGCATGTCCTGGCTGGTGTGGCGTTGCATCAACGGGCCATGCGAGGTGACCTGCAGTCTTTTCATGGAGAGACTGCACGTCATCTCGAATGGCTCGTTGAGCACGTCAGCCTGCTGGGACAGGTCACCCAGGCCGGATCCCTCCGTCTGATGGGGCTTGCTCCGACCCCCTGCTCAACTGGACCCCCTACGCACCAGTCATCCTCTGTGCCATCTTCCCACCCATCAGTCACCTGGGTGCCCTGTGGAGCTGCCTCTGACGGTGCGGCCAGGCTGGTGGAGGAGGCATCCCTGCCACAGTCGGGAGTCGGAGGTCCAGCAGGGGTGGCCACATCAACAACTGCACCCCAGCCGGCAGAGGATGTGCAGGCAGCAGGAGGCAGTGCACGGGCAGAGGCAGAGCAGCAGCAGCAACATGGTGGGAGCCATGAAGGCTCGGGGCTTTCGACATCGGAGGGGCAGGCATCGGCCGGAGGGCAGGGGGACCCAGGACAGAGAGTGTCTTCCGTGTGGCAGCGGTTGGGCCACGCCATAGGTGCGGAGCGGCGGCGGGCGGAAGAGGCGCGGCTCACAATGGTCAGGGCGGAGAACTCCATGCGGAGGGCCCTGAGGCGGGCCGAGTGCCTCGAGGCAATCCGCAGGGGGTTGGAGGAGGACACAGCGTCGTCCCTGCGGACCCTCGGGGCCATGGAACTGGACCGCCTCCGGGACATCGAACAGGAGTTCGATGATGCCCTGGCCCGGGACACCACGGAGTGAGCCGCTGGACTTGCCCGCCGCCTTTGTATATAGTTCTTTAGTTTTAGGTTTCCTTTGTTTCTTATTATGATTTGGAGTCGACGGACACTGCTCCACTTTTTGTATATAGTTGATTTTTAGTTAGGTTTAGTAGGTTTCCTTTGTTCAGTTGGGCTCATGGACCCTTGGTAGTTTTTACATAGTTCTTTATTGCATTGAGATTTTTTTACATTTGACTTTGGACGACATATTTTTGGATTCTGATTTGCAGTTTTTTTTTTTTAATACGGACATGCAGCTTATTTTTTCTCATTCCCATTGTAGTTTGTTTCCTTTCTTTAGCATTCTTTATTTTTTTCCAATACAATTTTGTTTTCATACTTCACTGTGTGGTATCATCTCATTGGTTTCATGCATGTCATGTTGGGTGTTTTCCCATTCAATTGCAACCATTGTGTGTGACGGACATGGGTTCATTAGCTTCATGAACATTGTGGGTGTAACATGTAATTTCCATTTCCATGTGGGTGAATGGTTACTTGGTAGGGCTTTTTGGCTGTGGAGGCTGACCATTACGCACATGATTGGGGATTGTGAGGACCTGGTGGAGGGTGCCCCTGGTGGCTGGGGGGTGGTGGGAGACATGAGTGGGGGCCTGGTGGAGGCTGCCCCTGCACTGCTGTGGGGTGGGGGTGGTGGGAGACATGAGTGGGGGCCTGGTGGAGGCTGCCCCTGCACTGCTGGGGGGTGGGGATGGTGGGAGATATGAGTGGGGGCCTGGTGGAGGGTGCCTCTGGATGCTGGGGGGTGGGGGTGCAGGGGGACATGAGTGGGGGCCTGGTGGAGGGTGCCCCTGGTGGCTGGGGGGTGGGGTGGTGGGAGACATGAGTGGGGGCCTGGTGGAGGGTGCCCCTGGTGGCTGGGGGGTGGGGGTGGTGGGAGACATGGGTGGGGGCCTGGTGGGGGCTGCCCATGGTGGCAGGGGGGTGGGGGTGGTGGGAGACATGAGTGGGGGCCTGGTGGGGCTGCCCATGGTGGCAGGGGGGTGGGGGTCGTGGAGACATGAGTGGGGGCCTGGTGGAGGGTGCCCCTGGATGCTGGGGGGTGGGGGTGCAGGGGGACATGAGTGGGGGCCTGGTGGAGGGTGCCCCTGGTGGCTGGGGGGTGGGGGTGCAGGGGGACATGAGGTGGGGGCCTGGTGTAGGGTGCCCCTGGTGGCTGGGGGTAGGGGTGGTGGGAGACATGAGTGGGGGCCTGGTGGAGGGTGCCCCTGCACTGCTGGGGGGTGGGGGTGGTGGGAGACATGAGTGGGGGCCTGGTGGAGGGTGCCCCTGGTGGCTGGGGGGTGGGGGGTGGGAGACATGAGTGGGGGCCTGGTGGAGGGTGCCCCTGGATGCTGGGGGGTGGGGGTGCAGGGGGACATGAGTGGGGGCCTGGTGGAGGGTGCCCCTGGTGGCTGGGGGGTGGGGGTGGTGGGAGACATGGGTGGGGGCCTGGTGGGGGCTGCCCCTGGATGCTGGGGGGTGGGGGTGCAGGGGGACATGAGTGGGGGCCTGGTGGAGGGTGCCCCTGGTGGCTGGGGGGTGGGGGTGCAGGGGGACATGAGTGGGGGCCTGGTGGAGGCTGCCCCTGCACTGCTGGGGGGTGGGGGTGGTGGGAGACATGAGTGGGGGCCTGGTGGGGGCTGCCCATGGTGGCAGGGGGGTGGGGGTGGTGGGAGACATGAGTGGGGGCCTGGTGGGGGCTGCCCATGGTGGCAGGGGGGTGGGGGTGGTGGGAGACATGAGTGGGGGCCTGGTGGGGGCTGGCCATGGTGGCAGGGGGGTGGGGGTGGTGGGAGACATGAGTGGGGGCCTGGTGGAGGGTGCCCCTGGTGGCTGGGGGGTGGGGGTGGTGGGAGACATGAGTGGGGGCCTGGTGGAGGGTGCCCCTGGATGCTGGGGGGTGTGGGTGCAGGGGGACATGAGTGGTGGCCTGGTGGAGGGTGCCCCTGCACTGCTGGGGGGTGGGGGTGGTGGTAGACATGAGTGGGGGCCTGGTGGGAGGCTGCCCCTGCACTGCTGGGGGGTGGGGGTGGTGGGAGACATGAGTGGGGGCCTGGTGGAGGCTGCCCCTGCACTGCTGGGGGGTGGGGGTGGTGGGAGACATGAGTGGGGGCCTGGTGGAGGGTGCCCCTGGTGGCTGGGGGGTGGGGGTGGTGGGAGACATGAGTGGGGGCCTGGTGGAGGGTGCCCCTGGATGCTGGGGGGTGGGGGTGGTGGGCGACATGAGTGGGGGCCTGGTGGAGGGTGCCCCTGGATGCTGGGGGGTGTGGGTGCAGGGGGACATGAGTGGGGGCCTGGTGGAGGGTGCCCCTGCACTGCTGGGGGGTGGGGGGTGGTGGTAGACATGAGTGGGGGCCTGGTGGAGGCTGCCCCTGCACTGCTGGGGGGTGGGGTGGTGGGAGACATGAGTGGGGGCCTGGTGGAGGCTGCCCCTGCACTGCTGGGGGGTGGGGGTGGTGGGAGACATGAGTGGGGGCCTGGTGGAGGGTGCCCCTGGTGGCTGGGGGGTGGGGGTGGTGGGAGACATGAGTGGGGGCCTGGTGGAGGGTGCCCCTGGATGCTGGGGGTGGGGGTGCAGGGGGACATGAGTGGGGCCTGGTGGAGGGTGCCCCTGGATGCTGGGGGGTGGGGGTTCAGGGGGACATGAGTGGGGGCCTGGTGGAGGGTGCCCCTGGTGGCTGGGGGTGGGGGTGGTGGGAGACATGAGTGGGGGCCTGGTGGAGGGTGCCCCTGGTGGCTGGGGGGTGGGAGTGCAGGGGACATGAGTGGGGGCCTGGTGGAGGCTGCCCCTGCACTGCTGGGGGGTGGGGGTGGTGGGAGACATGAGTGGGGGCCTGGTGGGGGCTGCCCATGGTGGCAGGGGGGTGGGGGTGGTGGGAGACATGAGTGGGGGCCTGGTGGGGGCTGCCCATGGTGGCAGGGGTGGGGGTGGTGGGAGACATGAGTGGGGGCCTGGTGGGGGCTGGCCATGGTGGCAGGGGGTGGGGGTGGTGGGAGACATGAGTGGGGGCCTGGTGGAGGGTGCCCCTGGGGGGGTGGGGTGGTGGGAGACATGAGTGGGGGCCTGGTGGAGGGTGCCCCTGGATGCTGGGGGGTGTGGGTGCAGGGGGACATGAGTGGGGGCCTGGTGGAGGGTGCCCCTGCACTGCTGGGGGGTGGGGGTGGTGGTAGACATGAGTGGGGGTCTGGTGGAGGCTGCCCCTGCACTGCTGGGGGGTGGGGTGGTGGGAGACATGAGTGGGGGCCTGGTGGAGGGTGCCCCTGGGATGCTGGGGGGTGGGGGTGCAGGGGGACATGAGTGGGGACCTGGTGGAGGGTGCCGTGCCTGGGGGTGGGGGTGGTGGGAGACATGAGTGGGGGCCTGGTGGAGGGTGCCCCTGGTGGCTGGGGGGTGGGAGTGCAGGGGGACATGAGTGGGGGCCTGGTGGAGGCTGCCCCTGCATTGCTGGGGGGTGGGGGTGGTGGGAGACATGAGTGGGGGCCTGGTGGGGGCTGCCCATGGTAGCAGGGGGGTGGGGGTGGTGGGAGACATGTGTGGGGGCCTGGTGGGGGCTGCCCATGGTGGCAGGGGGGTGGGGGTGGTGGGAGACATGAGTGGGGGCCTGGTGGGGGCTGGCCATGGTGGCAGGGGGGTGGGGGTGGTGGGAGACATGAGTGGGGGCCTGGTGGAGGGTGCCCCTGGTGGCTGGGGGGTGGGGGTGGTGGGAGTCATGAGTGGGGGCCTGGTGGAGGGTGCCCCTGGATGCTGGGGGGTGTGGGTGCAGGGGGACATGAGTGGGGGCCTGGTGGAGGGTGCCCCTGCACTGCTGGGGGGTGGGGGTGGTGGTAGACATGAGTGGGGGCCTGGTGGAGGCTGCCCCTGCACTGCTGGGGGGTGGGGGTGGTGGGAGACATGAGTGGGGGCCTGGTGGAGGCTGCCCCTGCACTGCTGGGGGTGGGGGTGGTGGGAGACATGAGTGGGGGCCTGGTGGAGGGTGCCCCTGCACTGCTGGGGGTGTGGGTGCAGGGGGAAATGAGTGGGGGCCTGGTGGAGGGTGCCCCTGCACTGCTGGGGGGTGGGGGTGGTGGTAGACATGAGTGGGGGCCTGGTGGAGGCTGCCCCTGCACTGCTGGGGGGTGGGGGTGGTGGGAGACATGAGTGGGGGCCTGGTGGAGGCTGCCCCTGCACTGCTGGGGGGTGGGGGTGGTGGGAGACATGAGTGGGGGCCTGGTGGAGGGTGCCCCTGGTGGCTGGGGGGTGGGGGTGGTGGGAGACATGAGTGGGGGCCTGGTGGAGGGTGGCCCTGGATGCTGGGGGGTGGGAGTGCAGGGGGACATGAGTGGGGGCCTGGTGGAGGGTGCCCCTGGATGCTGGGGGGTGGGGGTGCAGGGGGACATGAGTGGGGGCCTCGTGGAGGGTGCCCCTGGTGGCTGGGGGGTGGGGGTGGTGGGAGACATGAGTGGGGGCCTGGTGGAGGGTGCCCCTGGTGGCTGGGGGGTGGGAGTGCAGGGGGAATTGAGTGGGGGCCTGGTGGGGGCTGCCCATGGTGGCAGGGGGCTGGGGGTGGTGGGAGACATGAGTGGGGGCCTGGTGGGGGCTGCCCATGGTGGCAGGGGGGTGGGGGTGGTGGGAGACATGAGTGGGGGCCTGGTGGGGGCTGGCCATGGTGGCAGGGGGGTGGGGGTGGTGGGAGACATGAGTGGGGGCCTGGTGGAGGGTGCCCCTGGTGGCTGGGGGGTGGGGGTGGTGGGAGACATGAGTGGGGGCCTGGTGGAGGGTGCCCCTGGATGCTGGGGGGTGTGGGTGCAGGGGGACATGAGTGGGGGCCTGGTGGAGGGTGCCCCTGCACTGCTGGGGGGTGGGGGTGGTGGTAGACATGAGTGGGGGCCTGGTGGAGGCTGCCCCTGCACTGCTGGGGGGTGGGGGTGGTGGGAGACATTAGTGGGGGCCTGGTGGAGGGTGCCCCTGGATGCTGGGGGGTGGGGGTGCAGGGGGACATGAGTGGGGGCCTGGTGGAGGGTGCCCCTGGTGGCTGGGGGGTGGGGGTGGTGGGAGACATGAGTGGGGGCCTGGTGGAGGGTGCCCCTGGTGGCTGGGGGGTGGGAGTGAAGGGGGACATGAGTGGGGGCCTGGTGGAGGCTGCCCCTGCACTGCTGGGGGGTGGGGGTGGTGGGAGACATGAGTGGGGGCCTGGTGGGGGCTGCCCATGGTGGCAGGGGGGTGGGGGTGGTGGGAGACATGAGTGGGGCCCTTGTGGGGGCTGCCCATGGTGGCAGGGGGGTGGGGGTGGTGGGAGACATGAGTGGGGGCCTGGTGGGGGCTGGCCATGGTGGCAGGGGGGTGGGGGCGGTGGGAGACATGAGTGGGGGCCTGGTGGAGGGTGCCCCTGGTGGCTGGGGGGTGGGGGTGGTGGGAGACATGAGTGGGGGCCTGGTGGAGGGTGCCCCTGAATGCTGGGGGGTGTGGGTGCAGGGGGACATGAGTGGGGGCCTGGTGGAGGGTGCCCCTGCACTGCTGGGGGGTGGGGGTGGTGGTAGACATGAGTGGGGGCCTGGTGGAAGCTGCCCCTGCACTGCTGGGGGGTGGGGGTGTTGGGGGACATGAGTGGGGGCCTGGTGGAGGCTGCCCCTGCACTGCTGGGGGGTGGGGGTGGTGGGAGACATGAGTGGGGGCCTGGTGGAGGGTGCCCCTGGTGGCTGGGGGGTGGGGGTGGTGGGAGACATGAGTGGGGGCCTGGTGGAGGGTGCCCCTGGTGGCTGGGGGGTGGGGGTGGTGGGAGACATGAGTGGGGGCCTGGTGGAGGGTGCCCCTGGATGCTGGGGGTTGGGGGTGCAGGGGGACATGAGTGGGGGCCTGGTGGAGGGTGCCCCTGGTGGCTGGGGGGTGGGGGTGGTGGGAGACATGAGTGGGGGCCTGGTGGAGGGTGCCCCTGGTGGCTGGGGGTGGGAGTGCAGGGGGACATGAGTGGGGGCCTGGTGGAGGCTGCCCCTGCACTGCTGGGGTGTAGGGGTCATGGGAGACATGAGTGGGGGCCTGGTGGGGGCTGCCCATGGTGGCAGGGGGGTGGGGGTGGTGGGAGACATGAGTGGGGGCCTGGTGGGGGCTGCCCATGGTGGCAGGGGGGTGGGGGTGGTGGGAGACATGAGTGGGGGCCTGGTGGGGGCTGGCCATGGTGGCAGGGGGGTGGGGGTGGTGGGAGACATGAGTGGGGGCCTGGTGGAGGGTGCCCCTGGTGGCTGGGTGGTGGGGGTGGTGGGAGACATGAGTGGGGGCCTGGTGGAGGGTGCCCCTGGATGCTGGGGGGTGTGGGTGCAGGGGGACATGAGTGGGGGCCTGGTGGAGGGTGCCCCTGCACTGCTGGGGGGTGGGGGTGGTGGTAGACATGAGTGGGGGCCTGGTGGAGGCTGCCCCTGCACTGCTGGGGGGTGGGGGTGGTGGGAGACATGAGTGGGGGCCTGGTGGAGGCTGCCCCTGCACTGCTGGGGGGTGGGGGTGGTGGGAGACATGAGTGGGGGCCTGGTGGAGGCTGCCCCTGCACTTCTGGGGGGTGGGGGTGGTGGGAGACATGCATAGTTGATCAGTAGTGCAAGGTGACATGTGGGTTGGCTGGGGGGCATGCCCATGGTGGATGGGCTGCCTGCGGGACATGAGCAGGGGTGCAGGGTAGTCCCCCGTGGTGTGGGCTGCCTGCAGGGGCCGTGGAGGTTGTGGAGCGTACACCTGGGAGGACCCACACGGCCAATTCACGTGTGGTACTCCCCAGAACCCCTGAAATACACATACCCTGCTGAAATCGCGTGTGGAACTTCCCGCGCACCCCTGAAATACACGTACCCTGCTCGCACTGGGCCAATCGCGTGTGGAACTTCCCGCGCACCCCTGCAATACACTTACCCTGATGAAATCGCGTGTGGAACTTCCCGCGCACCCCTGAAATACACGTACCCTGATGAAATTGCGTGTGGAACTTCCCGCGCACCCCTGAAATACACATACCCTGCTGAAATCGCGTGTGGAAATTCCCGCGCACCCCTGAAATACACGTACCCTGCTTGCACGGGGCCAATCGCGTGTGGAACTTCCCGCGCACCCCTGAAATACACGTACCCTGCTTGCACGGGGCCATTCGCGTGTGGAAATTCCCGCGCACCCCTCAAATACACGTACCCTGCTCGCACTGGGCCAATCGCGTGTGGAACTTCCCGCGCACCCCTGAAATACACGTACCCTGATGAAATCGCGTGTGGAACTTCCCGCGCACCCCTGAAATACACATACCCTGCTGAAATCGCGTGTGGAACTTCCCGCGCACCCCTGAAATACACGTACCCTGCTTGCACGGGGCTGATCGCGTGTGGAACTTCCCGCCACCCCTGAAATACACCTACCCTGCTTGCACGGGGCCATTCGCGTGTGGAACTTCCCGCGCACCCCTGAAATACACGTACCCTGCTCGCACTGGGCCAATCGCGTGTGGAACTTCCCGCGCACCCCTGAAATACACGTACCCTGATGAAATCGCGTGTGGAACTTCCCGCGCACCCATGAAATACACATACCCTGCTGAAATCGCGTGTGGAACTTCCCGCGCACACCAGAAATCCACGTAGACGGCCAAATCGCGTGTGGAACTTCCCGCGCACCCCTGAAATCCACGTACCCGGCCAAATCGCGTGTGAGACTTCCCGCGCACCCCGGTATACACGCACACGTATTTTTTGTCAGCGGGTGTCCGTGTTTGTGGGTACCCCTTTGCACGTCATTTGTCCTGGAGGGCCACAGTATAGGACAAATACACATACCCTGCTGAAATCGCGTGTGGAACTTCCCGCGCACACCAGAAATCCACGTAGACGGCCAAATCGCGTGTGGAACTTCCCGCGCACCCCTGAAATCCACGTACCCGGCCAAATCGCGTGTGAGACTTCCCGCGCACCCCGGTATACACGCACACGTATTTTTTGTCAGCGGGTGTCCGTGTTTGTGGGTACCCCTTTGCACGTCATTTGTCCTGGAGGGCCACAGTATAGGACATTCATCATGGCAGTATATAGGTGCTATTTGTTGGCGCACCTTTTGGCGCACATTTGTTACAGCCGCAGAGATGCTACTGCCTGCTTTCTTGTGGCGGTCGTGTTTGTGCCTGTGCGCTGGTTTGAGCGTGCGCTTTTTTGCCCTATTCTATTCCATGAATACGTGTTGTAGGCGAGCGTGTGGGCGTTCCGCGCACTTGTGCCCTGTACTTCCCCCGTGACGCCCACGTTTTGGCAAGTTGTTCCCCATTCCGAGTGTTACGCCCGTGTTCCGCCTACTTTTGTTGCGTGCGCCGCGCTATGTGCGATTTTCGCTGTGGCCTGTGCGATTTTCGCTGTGACCTGGCGCACGCAGTTAGATGGCCTGTGCGCCAACGTGCGCCGCGCACTTTTTTATCGCACATCCGCTGGTTTTCTCGCGTACGGCCTTCCATGAATCGATATGCGCTGCTTTTCGTGCGATTTTCGCACTTGCACTGCGATTTTCGCTATTCCACTGCGATTCGCACGTTTTTGCCCACTTGCGCCGCGCTAATTATTCCATGAATCGGCCTCATAGTCTCTTGGATTTTGACTATACTTTTCCTCCAATTCATTAAGCTGCTCAAATAAAGAATCAATCAATATTTTTTTTTCTTTTTGATAACATAGGAAATAATATGCCCCCTATGGCTGCCTTATATGCATCTCAATTATTAACCGGAGATGTGTTTTCATACAAATTATTATGAATAAATTGTTTAAGGAGAAATTACAAGAAAGATCATTTTGGCTGGTCAAGGGTAATGACGTTTCCATGTCCTCTAGTTTTAAAAGTATAATAAAGCATTTGAAATCTATTGGGTCATCAAATACAGAGTTTTTCCTTTGAATGTAAACAGGTGAACAAGGCCATACCTTGCATTGAGCTGCCTTTAAGCCGGGCGATATGAGAGAAATTATTTTCTGAGCTGAGTAGTTTTCTGTGTGTGACATCCTGAGAATGTTAGATTCTACGACCATTCTATATGACATGATTCCATTCTTTCACCTTTTTGATAATCATTTGCAATTGAGTGCATTCCAGTAGCAGGAAAATCATTGCGCATGGTGTGGATCTTCTTTGTTTAGCAAAATCTTTTATTTCAATTTGATGTGCTCTTTAAATATTTACACTTGTGGAAGATTGCAATATAAGAAGGTTTAGTAACTTATTTTTTAGGAGTTAAACAGTATTATCTCCTTTGCAAACCTTTGGCAAACCAAATATGATTAGGTTGTTTCTATGCCCTTTGTTTTCTAATTCTTCTTTACGTTTCTGAAGATCATTAACTGGCTTTTCCAGAAGGGAAACTCGCATAGCAACATCTTCTGCCCCACTAAACCTTTTCTCCAACCCCAACATTCTGGATTTAAGCAAGGATCACCTGTCATCTAATAGCTGGAGTTTATTATTTGTAGCTTCTGTTAATGGCTTCAGATCCCTTAACTCCTGCAAAATCACTTCAATACTAGGATCAATAGGCGCTTGAGATGGCAGCGGGTTGTCGCTCTTGGGACACATTTTCTTTGTTACTAGAGCATTTTTGCACACCCCTTTGGGAAGCCGTGTCAGCAGAAGCAAGTTCAAAATTCACTGTCAGTTGAAATGCACCTTTAAAGTTAAACTGTAACCATCAATTATTAGTCTATATGAATGTTAAGAGATGTTGTCTAGGAATATCAAAAAAAATATATATATATTGAGAGATGAAACATTCCCCATTGGAAATAGTGCCTTAGAAATGAGCTTTCTGTATTAAATAAGGGAAGGTATGCAGTTTACACATGTGTCTGAATAAATATGTTCACTATATATATCTTACTGCAATTGTGTGGCACATTCGTTTCTGCCTGCATTTGCCTCATTTGTCACGGCAATGTCAGAGCGCTAGATCATTCTCCACAGACAGCCGCCAGACTGCTGTTATGGCAGGATAGACAGCGATGAAAATGGTCACTGCTTGATCCAATTCTCTCCCTGCAGACCTCTGCTCACTTTATTTTTCAGAACTTTGGAGGAAATTAGGTCCATTAAGAATGTGCATTTCTTAGGGGCAGGAGAGAGACAGTTAGGCCTCCATTGCTCTCAGCGCCAAGCCCCCCATACATTATGTTTAATGGCACATCTATTTTAAATCTAGGCATATTTTTAAATACTCTTATTCTTTTGTTTTGGTGCACCCTGATTGCGCTTGCACCTCAGTAACAATGATTTCTGGAAACAACCATGGTTGTAGGCTACCAGGGCCCCTTTACATTATCATTGATTCAGTCACCAACATCACTTTCATCTCTTTTTATATGTAGACTACTTTTCTCTACAAATTAAAGAAAAGTGCTGGAGACCCTTTACTGAAGACGAACATGGTTAAAATATCTGGTTCTTTGGAGTTTCCTCTACTCAGGAGGGTATACAACCATGTTTTAGCTCACTGCACCCTTCACAGAACAGAAATATCTATTTGCATATCAGTCTGTTCACACCTACAAGGCAGTCCAGCACCAAAATGCTAAGCGATTCATCTCTTAACAAGAGTACCATCATCAACCCCAGACACATGTTTCAGCCTTGTTAGACCTCCTCAGTGAGGTGAAGCCTCTGTAAGGCACAATGAGCAGGGACTCCATGTCTGGATTATCTTTGGTTACTTAGGGTGAAACCCCAAGTTTGACAAATTAAACAAGACTGTGGGAGCCCCTCTAATGAGGACGAACATGGTTAAAATAACCTGTTATATGGAATTACTTCCACTCAGGAGGGTCTACAACCACGTTTTAGCTCACTACACCCATCAGAGAGGAGAAACAACCATTTGAATATCAGTCTGGTCCTACCCAATTAGGCAGTCCAGCACCAAAATGCTAGGCAAATCTCCTCTGAACAACAGTACCCCCAGCAACCCCGGGCCTCATCGGTGAGGTGAAACTTTGCCTCTCTAAGCACAGTGAGCATTGAACAGGTTATTTTAACCATGTTCGTTCTCAGTAGAGGGGCTCCCACACGCTCTTTTATTTTGTAAAATTTGGGGTTAACTAAGGGTAATCCAGACGTAGACCCCTTTCTCTCTGTGCTTAGGCATGTCATTTATTTACTGGCATCAAGTGTAAAGCTACTATGAGTGTGTTTCATGCATGTACTGCCCTCCATTGGTGCAGCCAGACTAGAAATAATCTCTTACTGTGGCATGGTATTTTGTTACTGAATTCAAGGGTAAAGCCAACATGATGAAAGTTAGTATATGGCCATACTGCCTACAATCGTGCAGGCAGTCTGGGCACATTTCCTTACTCTGGAATTGCATTTCTTCGACTGGGCACCAAATGTAAAGCCAAAATGTCAACTATTCATACATGGCCGTACTGGCCTACATTGGTGGAGCCAGTGTGTACTTATTTTCTTGCTTAGAAATGTTTTTTACTGCCACTAAGGGTAAAGCCAGCAGGATGTTTGTTCTTAAATTGCCATATTGGCCTACATTGGTGCTGCTACACTGGAAATATTTCTTTACTGTGGCATGACATTTTTTACTGCCCATCGCAAGCCATCATCAAAACCAGAAAACAGCATGTACACCGAAAGAATCAGCAAGGCCAATTCCAACACAAAAGAGCTCTTCAATATCCTAAGAGAATTTGAATCTCCATCTCCAATACCTGACACATGCACCAAAGATACCTTGTGGTGCACAAATATACAAGAAGCCCTCCTCGGCAAAATTGCAATGCTCCAAGCTAAAATTGAAGCTAAAAAAGCAAGCCTTATGACTGCTAACAATATCACACCTTCTCCCCCCATCAAACAAACAGACCACAGCATCCCGTTCGAATTCTTTACCATCACCACCAAAGAGGTTGAAGACATCATATCCACCCTGAAACCATCCAAATGCCAAGGCGACACCTGCCCTGCCCCAGTAATCAAAGATGCGGCCAAACAGCTAGCTCCATTCATTACCTCACTCATTAACTCCTCATTCACTTCAAGCATAGTACCTGACAACCTTAAGGACTCCTGGGTCTTACCACTGATCAAGAAACCTACATTGGACCCCAGCATCCCCACCAACTACAGACCCATCACAACAGTGCCTTTTCTCTTAAAAATTCTAGACAGAGCAGTCTAACTGCAGATCCAGCGTCACCTAGAGAATAACAATCTACTTGGACTAAGACAATCTGGTTTCTGCCCTAAACATGGAACAGAAACCGCTCTACTCGACCTCAAGACACAAATGGACAAATTGAAAGACAACGGCAAACTGGCCCTCCTACTCCTCCTTGATCGATCAGCCGCTTTCGACTTAGCAAACCATGACATTCTTCGCAAACACCTAGCCTCTGCAGCCAACTTTTCCAACAAAGCAAACGCCTGGATCCAATCCTTCGTGGCAATAGACCCATGAGGGTATTTGCACCCACCGCTGCTTCCGAACCAGCCCCCGTTACATGCGGCGTCCCACAGGGATCTTGCGTCTCGCCTACACTATACAACGTGTTTACCAAACCTCTATTTGACATACTGGATCATTTGGGTGTCATCTACACAAATTACGCAGATGACACTCAAATACTCATCACTCTAACGGGCGACTACTCCTCTGACAGCAAAGCCCTCAACAACATCTACTCTATCATACAAGACTGGATGGCCAAGCATGGACTATGCCTCAATGACGACAAGACTGAGCTTCTTCTCCTAGGCTCCCAACCCAGACTTAACAACATTGACAAACTTTACCAATCATTCACCATTGACGGTAACAACATCGCTGTCTCCAACCATGTAAAAACCTTAGGAATCTACCTCGACTCTTCCCTCACCCTGACTAGACAAATCAACGCCATCTCATCCTCCACCGCTTACACCTGCAAGCTCATAAACGCCTGCAGACCTTACCTCTCCACAGCCAACTGCACAACCCTTGCCAGAGCGTTAATTCTCTCAAATGTTGACTATTGCAACGCATTACATCTAGGCACTAGTCAAAAGAACATTGACAAGCTCCAAGTAATTCAAAATAACGCTCTCAGAGCAGCCCTGAACATATCTAAAACGGAACACATCTCTGACCTGAGACGAACCACACACTGGCTATCGATACCCCAGAGAATCAAATACAAAACATTGTCTCTCACCCATAAGTGCTTGACCAATCAAGCCCCCAAATACCTGGATGACAACTTCACCTGCAACAGCTCATTATGGCCAACCAGATCAGCCCAATCCCACAGTCTAAATGTCCCTAGACACAAGCTCCAAAGTGCAGGTGGCGCAAGCTTCCCAGTCCTTGCCTCGAAACTCTGGAACTCCTTACCACTAGCTCTCAGAACCGAACCCTCCTACCAGCGATTCAGACAAAATGCCAAAACTTGGCTTAGCGCCAAAGAGGTCTAACCCTCACTTTCACTAACCTTAGTCACTTGTACATATATCCATTGCCAACACACCTGTGAAACCTGCTCCTGAGTCACTTGTACATATATCTATTGACATACCTAGCCTACACACTTGCGAAACCATGTTTATGTAATCTTACCTGTATTTCCATGTTCCACAGCGGACTGTATCAATTATGTATAACATGCTGAAGTCTGCATATGTAATTACTGTCCTGTACTAGAACAACCGTGTGTATTCAACAACCAGGTATAGTCTTACCTGCTTGGAACCATGTCAAGCGCCCAGTTGCCATTTTGCCAGGCCGCGCTATACAAAACAATAAACTAAACTAAACTAAACTAATAGTAAAGCCAACATAGGTTTTCTTATGTGCATTGGTGCAGCCAGTCTGGACATGTTTTCTTACTTTGGCATGGCATTGTTTAATGTCATCAAGGGTTAACCAAGCCTGATGAATGTTCTTACATTGGTGCAGCTAGTAAGGACACATTTATTATTTGATTTATTGTATTTTTACATTTGTAAAGCACACTAAGCCCAACGGCATCAAGGCACTGTTACAATTCAGGTTACACGGCCTGGTTATAGTAGTATTGAAAGACAGGTTGTTAGGGGAGAGCAGCTCAGTTGCAGCGCTCTGTGAAGAGTCATGTTCTCAAAAGTTTACGGAAAGTCCAGTAAGATTGTTACATTCTCAGGGCATGTGGGAGAGCGTTCCAAAGTTTCACTGCATTACTGGGAAGCTAGCACCACCATCCCTGGACAGCCTGAATTTGGGCATGAGGAGACGGTGGGCTTAAGCAGTTCTGATTGGTATCTGTGTTTTGGCTTTAGTGATCTTCTGTGAGAGGTAAAGTGGAGCAGAGTTAGAGAGGCACCTATGGGTGATCGCCAATGTTTTAAGGGTAATCCGGTCTCTCATAGGGAGCCAGTGTGTGGTTCTTCTTCCGGCAGAGATATGAGCTTGCCTAGGAATATTAAGGACTGCACAAAGTGCATTGTTCTGGATGACTTGCATCTTATGGATATTGCTGGTTGAAGTGCCTGCAAAGAGCGCATTGTAGGAATCTAGTCTGGAGCCAATGACGGCTCGGGTAATGGTGAGGCAGCTGTCAGCGGAGAGGAATGGTCTGCATTCGTTGATATGTTTGGTGGTGTGAGCTGCTGAGGAGGAAATGGCATTGACTTGACGAGTGGAGGAGAATGAGGCATCAATGTACACTCCAAGTGTCTTTACTGATGGGGAGACAGGGATTGAAATTCCATCAATGGTAAATGTGGCATAAAGCTGGTCAAGGTTTTTAAGCACAGCCGGAGATCCAACCATGAAGGGTAAAGTAAGCATTATGAGTGCTCTTACCGTCCTACATTGGTGCAGCCAGTCTAGACTAACTTTCTTACTCTGGCATGTTATTATTATTATTATTATTATTATGTCATTTTTTGCTGGCATAAAGGGTAAAGTCAACATGTGTGTTCTTACATTGCCACACTAAGCTACATTGGTGGAGCCAGTCTGAACATATTTTCTTACCTTGACATGTTCTACTAGATTCATGTTTTCATACTGTGGCATGGCATGTTTTACTGACAAAGCCAACAGAAATATGCTCTTTCAAGGGGGAACTATCATAATAAATTGGCATTTATATAGCGATACGAACCCTCAGGTATCTGAGCGCTGCATTTATCGACCTCTGAAGCATTAAAGGCTGAGTTTGGCCCTGCCGGGATTCGAACCTGCATTAGCAGGATGTCAAGGCAAGCGCTCTACTCGCTGTGCCACTTGACCGGCTAATCATATAACGGCAAAGTCAGCATGGACATGTTTTATATTATTATAATTACTGGCATGAGGGGGAGCAAACACGTGCTTTTTCTTCTATGGAAATATTGGCAATATATTGGTACAGGCAGCATATACATGTATGGGCAGAACCAGCATGAAAATTATGTTTATACTTGCATACATTAGATTTCTTTCACGTGTTACCCTAGAAAACAAATTGAAAACGACGTTGCTTTTTGCTCAATTTTGCACAGAAAGTGTGCTGTAAAGTGCACCATTTTGACACATTATTTTAAAAACGTTTACAGGGAGATATCTTGGTCATGTTTGCATTTATGCATTGTCAAATAGAAATGTACTTGTATTTACACTCTGAACTTAAGAGCATTCTTTTACCAGTCATCACAACCGTCAGTATGATGGACGTGTTCACCCTACAAAAACATATGTAGCAGAATGGTGCACAGTAATGTGGCAGTTAAACTAATACAAATGGATTTATTTTTTTCTGTGTACTTTGGCACCTGTCAATCCTAGCTTTAACAACTGTGAAGTTTAACACTTCACACTCATATTTTCCTGTTAGCTGTGGCCATTTTCCAAGGATTGAGCATTGTTCATTGCTTTTGCTGGATAGCTATTTGAGCCTATATTAGTTGCATAGTATTGTTCAGCAGCTGAGCCCATTTTACAGAAAGGTTACACCAGTTCGTCGAAGTTTACACCAATGCAAAACGTGCACTAGTACACGAATTAATTGAAAGCATATGGATTTAAAACTGCAGCAATTTGTCCTCCACTGCAAATGGCAGGCAAAACTGCACTTAAAAACTTTTTGGGAGTAAGTCTTGTATTTATCTGTGGCATGTCCTTCAGATGCTATAATAAATGGACCGGGTCACAACATGCATCTGAAATGAACACAGGCAAAAGAACTGGAGGCTTTCTTAATCTCTTGTTTTTCCTTCGGTTCCATGCTCCTTGTCTCTGTCGCAAACTGTTGGTTCCATCGATAGCAGTGGAACATTAGTTTACTTTAGTTTATTTATTTGTAAAGCGCACCTGACCTTCAGGTAACTGGGCGCATGAAACTTGGTACATGTTTGCAACAAAAAAAACAGTGTTAAAATTCAACAGAGACAAGCCGACTCAGAGTTACAGAGTAGTCGGTGTACATGTGAATACAGGTAAGTGCTAGCAATTAGCAGAAGTTACAATTCTATGATAGAACAGGCAGATGGCATAGGCTACCAAAAAGCCTTATCTGTAAGCCAGTTCTTTACTTTGGTTTTGAATGGCCAGAAAGATTGTTCGGTTCTGATCGTAGGAGGGAGATAATTCCAACATTTGGCAGCTTGAACTGGGAAGCTGGCTCCTCCGGCGGTTTTTAGGTTAAACCTAGGGATGCTCAGGCGATGTGAGTAGATAGATCTGGTGAGTCTAGCTGATTGATTTCTAATGAATTTGGCTGCAAGTTATTTAGGTGCATTATTGTACAGACATTTGTGCATGATAGCGAGCGTGCAGAGCAGTATCCTATCGCAAATCGGGAGCCAATGGGTGTCCCGTCTGAAGCTTCATATGTGGTGGGACCTAGGTATGTTTAATGCAGCCCTCAAGGCGTTATTCTGAAGGACCTGTAATCTATTCAAATTGTGTTCTGAGGACCCTAAGAATAGAGTTACAGTAATCCAGCTTGGATAACACTAGCGCCCTAGCTAGTGTAATGCAACTGTTAGGAGACAGGTTGGTTTGCATGCGTTAATAAGCTTATTAGTGTAAGCAGTTGTGCAGGCAATTGTGTTCACTTGTCTTTTGAGTGAGAGAGTAGAGTATAGATAGAATCCAATGGTCTTGACTACCTTTATAATGTTACCGTCAATGTTGAAGGACGTGTAACGAGAGTCAAGTTTGTTTAGGCGAGTTTGGGTCCCAATGATGAAGAGCTCTGTCTTGTCGTCATTGAGACACAAACTGTGGGAAGCCATCCAGACCTGTATTTCCTGGTAGATCTCATTTATCAAGTTAGAGTCATCTTCATAGCAAACCAGTGAGCGTGATGAGAACCTGGACGTCATCGGCATAGTTCGTCTAAGTGACACCAATGCTGTCAAGATGGTCATAGAGAAGCTGTCATGATGCCTACGCTCAGGCATCCGGACCAAGCCCATCAGCCCCGAGAGCAGGCATCTAGACATTTAGTAAAACCTCAGCAGCCCTGGCTAGGGGCTATCTGGGTTCAGTCCTGGCGCCTTAGGTGCCAGGCTCATAGTAGAAATCAGTCCTGGCGCCTAAGGCGCCAGGCTCATAGTCATTACTTACCTCAGGCAGACCATGCTGCAAATGACTCCAATCCAACATGAAGCCTGAAAGGGACTATTTTACTACAGGGACTATTTTTTACTCGGGTGTGGTTCCAGGGACTTCTTACCTGGGACTACTTTTGAGGCTATTTAAACCACGCCCGACCAGCAACACACGCTTCGCGTTACTCTGCATCCAGCAGCGTAACGCTCCCCATTCCTGCAGCCTGCATCCAGTCTTCTGCCACGCCCGCCTCGAATCCAGAGCTCCTAAAACAAAGAGGAAAGAAAGGGACAAAAGTTAGAAAACAAACTTATTTCTATTCCACACCTGATTCTGGATCCATTTTGTCTCCGGACCTGTAAAGAACATCATTTCTGCACGCGCCGCACCTCCAGCAGCAGCGCCGCGCAATACTCACCAGTCTTCACAGCATCCTTTGGGTCGGCGCTGCCTCCATCATTTCTTCGCCGAACTTCGGCACCTAGGAGACAAAAGAAAACCACAAGGTGAGCCGAGGGAACCAACAAATATAATTCTTACCACCATAGACTTACCTGATTTACCACTGGAGGCATCCTTTTGTGACTCTCCATATTTTCACATGCCGCATCTGTAAAGAGAGACAAAACAACACATTTTCCACGTGCAACATTTACCGGACAGCGCCGGGTAATACAGACTCTTACCTGAGCACCACCAGCTGCCACAAGAGCATCTTTTCATGAGCCAGCTGCAAGACAAGAAAGGAAGGGGGGAACAAGCGTGAACATCGGACATATTGAACTCTATGAACTTAATACTTACTGGTCCTCACCAGGAACCTCAGAGCCAATACTCTCCGGGACTCTCCCGAGCCTTCAAACCAGTGAAGGAACTTTGAATCGACGCGCCCCTGCAAATCCACGCAGGATGGAGAGCTCATCTTTCAAGAATATGAGGTGAGATTGCTGTGAGGGCATTTCGGAGGTGATTAGTTGGGGAGGACTGTGGGGGTGCCATCACTTGAATCCACAAGTGGCTAAATCCATCTCTCCACTTGCAGGAGAATATTTCTACGGGTTAAGCAGACAAGATTAGGAGGGCAGATCCAGTCAGTCATCTCAGCACTACGCATCGCGTGGGTGGAGACTGCAGCTGTCCGGGTCCGACCGACGCCCCTGTGGGAGCCAGGTGAGCGTAACAGAAGCTTTGTGAATATTTTATAAATTGGCGGGGAGACGCAGGAGCCCTCGGGTACTCCACTGGAGATAGGGATTAGCTCAGCTGAGGGTGCAAAGACTCTGGTGGTTCGGTTTGATAAGAAGGATTGAATCCAATTTGAGGCTTTAGGGGAGAAGGCAGCAGCTGAGGTTAGGTGATCTGTTAGAATCTGGTGATCGACCAGATCAAATGCTGCAGAGATCTAACAGCAGGAGTATGGCCAGCTTGCCTTTGTCTTTGGACTTGTCCATTTGGATTTTTAAGTCCAAGAGGGCAGTTTCGGTGCCGTGTCTCGGTCTAAAGCCAGATTGGCGGAGACCGAGAAGGTTGTTGTCCTCCAAATGTTGTTGGATTTGTACTCTCTCCAGTATTTTTAGAAGGAACGGGACAGTAGGAATGGGCCGATAATTGGTCGGGGTGTTAGGATCTAACGTGGGTTTTTTGAGCAGGGGCATTCATGGTTAGCGGGTAACCAGCCCAAAATAAATACTTATTTGGGTAATTGAGACCACCGTATGCCACGAGAAGGATGCCATTGGAACCCACAGGCTGTACAGAAACCTTTGAGACTTCTTACAGACGAATCATTTGAAAAAATATACATATGGGTCACTTCAGTTCACTCCTTAACCTATGAGCAAAACCTTTTCAGAAAGCTTTAGAATTGATTCACAAGTACAGGTTTCATGGATGGCTTCCATTCTTTTTATACATTTTTTATGTAATACATTTTAGTCAGGTGCAATGTAATACATGTGTATTCTTAATAATTAATTGTAAATAAAATCAGGGTTGAGTCCGAGAAGGAGAGAATTCAAAGAGGGTAAAAGGTCTGGAAGAACGGTTACATTTGGTGGTTACTCAGGTATACGTTATGTCAGTGGCATTTACATTCAAACGCTGCACACAACTTCCTATCCCCCCATTGGCCCCCTAAATCAGTAAGTTTCTTTTAAACATCGTTTTTCTAATTAGCTAATTTGGAGGAATGGAAGCTATGGCTCCTGAAAAAGAACGCATTCATCATGATTCCCTGTGCCTTGTAACATAGCAATAATCCTGTGTTCTACGGGCTACAATGGCTGGTAATGGCCCAGGGTCCAAGTTACAGGACCCAGCAAAGTGAGGGCTGTAATGCTGCGCCCCCAGTGCCCTTACCGGGCCAGTTTAGCTCACAGAATGTGGGATTATTGCTATTAGCACTCCGAGGAAAACCTTTTAGGTGCTAATAGCAATAGAACATTACAGGTGAACTGTTTTGGGTTGGGGCAGTGGTGAGAGTGAGGGGCTGGCTTTGGCAGCGGGGGTCAGGGGAGGAGTGAAAAGTGTTGCGCCGGTGGAGGGCAGTCTTGAAGAGCACATTGGTTGCTCTGAGCCCGGGCTTGCATCATTAGATTTATCTTTCATTTGGAGCAATCTGATTGGCTCCCTCACCCGCCGAGGGTGGTAATCCACATTAGTTGCGAAATGGCATCAAAATGTAATGGACATTTTTTAACCAAAGTATTCAATGCATCCCTGAAAAAGAGAAACTTTGGTTAAGGCTACTTCCTACTCCCGCGAATTGGGGATCCCATTTAGCTATTTGTAGGATAAATATACTCTGCACATGGGTACAAAAGAAGACGTTTTGTGTTGTCTCTTTCAATAAACAAAACGTGTGAGCAGTGCTTCTGATCAATAAGGACTTCCAACAGTTTCAAAATGATTAGCACAGTATTCAGGTTGATCAATGAAGAAAAACGTTTTAAACATGACTACTATGCATATAAGTCCATCAACATGCAGAGAATTCAAAATGAATTCAATTACGTTTTATTGTATTCTGCAAGTTTATAATGATCAGTGTATAAGCACGTGATATTACACACAATACCTCAAAAGGAATACGTGAAGAGTGAAGAATTGGAGGGGAGACAAGGTCCACTTGGCAAGATTGTGTAGAGTTGCTAGTTATTAGTGTTGTCTTTCGCAATTGGTCTATTTCTCCCTTCTGAGGCTCTGCCTTCCTGCCTCAGTCGGCAGTAAGAGCAGCAGGACAGACTGGAGAGAGGCAAGCGGTTTTCCCATGCCATTGAAAAACGAGAGGGCATAACGGTTTCAAAATGGTGGTTCTTTTTACCTGCATGGACTGTGCAGATTTAGTAGGAGCCATGGATGATGCAATGGGAGCCTGCTGGAAAATGGTGTACACATTGGAAAAGGTTACCGTGCTTTAACAAAAAATACCACAGTGAGACGACTATAGAAACATGACAGCATTTTGAAGATACGCTTAGGTACTCTATATTACCTATACTTTATTTAGAGGTTTTACTTACAATATTTTTTAAGAATGGTTTTGTATATCACAATATCTTCAGTGACTACAAACAAAAACACTTGCATAAAGTCCGACTCATCCCTTATGCACACTAAGAAATCTAGGGTACATAGAAGTGTCAATGTTTATCACAAATTTAGCCTTTTCATGCATATGTTGCTTTGTGATTAAATGCACATAAATCCCAGAGATGTTTTGAATTCCCATGATATTCAGCAAAAGGTTAATTTTTTTCGGCGCAACTTTAGTTGCATGCAAATTTAACAATTTTGATTCAATGTAGAAACCGACGTGTTTTCGACCTGGGAGTTTTTTACTTTATTGCCCAGCCTTACTCAGGGTTAAAGAATGGCTAAAGACATTATTATTCGGCCTAACATAGGGTGTGAATCTACAATTAAGAAATATGCAGAAAGTGGATGGAGTTCTTAATTTTATTATAAAATATCGATTGAGTATCAAGCTCACAGTGTGATCAGAAGAAATAGACATTAAGTGCAAGGACTTTTATTTTATTGGCATTGTATGTACTGGTGCCATATTGCACAAGTGCTTCAAGGTGCCAAAGCCATCTGGTCGCAGCCAGGATGTAAAAGCATGTACAAAACACTGCCTATTAATTAGGGTTAGTGAGCAAATACTTTCAATAAACTAGAGAGTATGTTCCAGAATTGCTAAGAAGACATGGAAAGAGGGAGAAGGGAGTAGATGTGCAGGTAAACACAGTCTACTGAAGAGGTACAAGTGCTATGGGGTCTGAAAGTGAATGGCAGGTAAGTGCTACTGTGGTGAAAGGGAGATGAAGAGGGGTGAAGGGGTGGCAGTGGATGTCTTAACCGGTGTGAAGGAGGGGGGAGAAGCGAGGGTCATCTGATCTGTCTAAGTGCTAATATAGTTGACAATGGGGGTATCCTGATGAAGGGGGGAGAGGAGTCATGCAGGTGAAGTGGTAGGGGCATGAAGGTTGAAGCAGGTGGTGCGTTAGGTGTGTGATTGAAGGATGGTTTAAGGTTGGCAGTGTACAAGCCTTTCCATAGTTTTTTGATGGTGTTGAATTTGGGATCAATGTAATAAACGAGTAGCCATCCTCTTTTTGTCAGAATTCTGTACTCTCTATAAAAGACAATTTTAGCATCCCTATTCTGGAACTTACTAAATATTTATTTTGACAAGCCTCTCTGTGTTATGATAGGATAGGTTATTTATAACGCGCTTAATACCCAGAGGCTACTAAGCGCATACCCAGGGATCGAACCTGTGGTGTTTCCAAGGCGAGCTCGTTGCCCCTGAGCTATCCTATCCTCCTGTGGTTCTACCTATTTCCATGAAGCATCGTAAATGTATGTTTGCCTCCTGTAGTTAACTGAAAAACATCAGAGGAGCAGCAGTGATAGAAAATATTGTCTCATAAGTTGTAAAGAAACAAATGGGTGCCTATGTGATTATTAGAAAGGGATTATAGCTATGGGAGATGTTATAACCAATAATGTGTGGGAGGCAGATACACAGTTGCACATGAATGGCATATGGAGTCTCATGTGTTTGAAGCAGAGAAAGCATGCTTCCCAATTATTTCAACATATATCCCCTAACTTGAAGGCAGTTTCGAAGGGCAAATAGTGTGGCACGGACACATGTGTATAGACATTTTGAGATGCAAAGGAGAAAAAAGGAAATCGGCTATTGATAGCATCATCTTAAACACCAAGGTTGGGGAGAGCTGTTACATGATGCAACATTCAACTATTGGGCAGTTTTATTTTTTAGGGCAACCATTTTGAGTGTATTTTGGAAAACCAGGCTTAGTACAGAATAGACCTATAATTTCCCATGGGGGCGACCATGTTGGGAGTCAAATGGATGAGTGTTTGTGCAGGTTAGGCTATTTCATGTAAAATTACATAAATTGAGGTGATCCATACTGCATCTTTTTTTCTAGGCATGTACTTTGTATCAGGGAACTGCTCCCCCCAACTTTGATGGGCGGGAACGCATGTCTTTTTACTATGTCTATTATTATTTTGTCTAAGTGTACAGTCACTAGCTTGGACATATTTTCAAAAGTTCAAACGTTTTATCAGGATATCTATAACCTTTGTAAGTAATTATGGTGGAGTCACAACACATTTCGATATGGTGCCAACACCATTTCAAAATGCACTATAAAGTCATACATTTATTTAATTGTATCCAACATGCCTAATAAACACTTTTGTAGCTACAAAAATGTGTGCACGCTATTGTTTGTACATAAAGTAGAAACTTAATGAACATGGTAAACAGACTCCCATCTACTGAGAAATTAAGTATTTCTACTGTGTCGATTATTTGTTCCATGTGTGCAATTACAGAGTTGCAGATGCCAAGCTATGGTGACTATAGTGTGACACAGTGTTCCAGCTTCTGACTGGCAACCGTCTGCATTAATGCTTTGTGACTGATAGGTTTGACAATCCTTATCTTTGTAGTGAAGTCGAATTACCTGGAAGCACGAGCAGGTGGTATCTGTTTGGAGGGCAAATGTGAGGAATGGATATGGGAATCCAGAAGTGCATTAGGCAGATCGATTTGTATGCTGAAAGGGCATTATGGGGAGCACAAGCATGTGTTCAGCCATCCATGTAGGCACATTTTGCTTGAGGTCTGTGTTAGCTAGATGCCTTTCCTTAACAGACTTTCATGCAAACCTGAATTCTTCCATATTTAGTGACCAAGACGAATCTGGAATGCCGTGCTGCTCAACTGCTAAAAATGCTTTGATCTATTTTCACATGTACTGCAGGTTCGTCACAGTATATTGCCAGAGCAATGTGTGTATTTTCCTGATTTTCCTGATACAATAATATGTAATATGCAACTCCTTTCCATCAAAGCAGATCCCCCTAGGATGGGGATGATCGATTCCCCACCCTTTTTTCACAGACGACGCAATGCTGTTATCAATGACCCCTATGGGGCTGCGCCTGGCCTTGTCCTGTTTTGTGACAAATGTGCTGATTTAGGACTGGAGATTAATGTTAACAAGACTAAGGGTCCCATTACGAGTAACCTGGTCCAGACAAAATTCAGGTAAAACGGCCTGTACTACCAGCTCTGGCATTTTTTCCAAACTGGGTTACTCCGAGTCTGCCAGTAGGGGCAGTGAACTACCGGCAGGCCTGAGCTGCCACTAGTTCAGTCCCCTACCAGCCGAAAAATGACTGACTGGGACTCCATGTAATGGGAATTTACCGCTGTTGCCGGCACCCATAATATCCTGGTAACACCGGGATCTCAAGCGCTGGTAATGGTAAGGTGAGACTGCTGGTAACCGCTACGGGTTACCGCAGTCTCATTATGTGGGCCTATGGTCTTCAGTTCGAGAAAGTCAAAATCTAGACCCCTTAACATAATATTGGGAGACATAGTGCTAGAACAAGTAACTTGGTATGACTACTTGGACATACGCTTCTCAACTAATGCAAGCTGGGTTAGCCAAATGCTTAAGGCAAATGTCACGTTGGAAAAAACAGTGGGGGCTCTGAAAAAGGTTTTACTTTAAGCACAGCGGGGGCACTACTAAACCAGTCCTTGATATTTACCAGGCACAGGCAAAGGCTTCAGCCCTGTATGGGTTGGACATTTGGGGCACAGGAATAGTTCTTCCCTGCCCATATTTGAAAGCAAGTTTCTAAGAATCTATCAAAGTAAACAAAGATTGACACCTGTTAATTTTGCACGTATCCTCTAGATATTGAACATGTAATGCAGAAATGTAATTCACAAGAAGAATTTTCTCCTGAGGAAGGGCCCAGCCCGAAACGCGTTGAGGTCACAATTTTACTTTATTTTGCTTTACTTCTATTCAGTAAATAGTTTGCTCATTAAAGTTGCACCAAACATCTTCTCCTTAACTGTTCGCTGATGAAACATAATCATTGAAAACTACATACTATTTGTATTACCAAATGTACTATTTGACTGATTTCAGTTACTGAGGTGTGCAGGGGACGGGAGTGTCCACAATCATAGGATACTGTTTTTGTGTATTTTATTAGTAAAGAGGCAGAGATGAGACCATTTTATTATTGGCTAAGTCTGTGGGGTAACCCCAGTTTAGTCAAATACCAAGAGGATCTAGTGCATTTAATGTCTTGCCTCATTCCAGTAAAGAAATGTCTCATGATACTTGTTCTAAGCTGGTATTGGGATGATCAGACATCAGTATCCCTGGACGCAAAGTTGATGGCAAAGATGGCCTTCCCAAGGTACAAGAGCCGCAGAATGATGTAATGTGCTCCGCACTGGATAGTGGGCCAGAATATCTGAAATGTAAGAGCATGCCAGGGTACGAGGAATACCTTGATGTTATTGGTATCACTACATATTATCCCCACTAAAAATACTGCTGTATATATGGTCGTCTGGAACGGCCATAGGTGATATTTTTGGGGGGGCTAATTTTTGGGGTTTTTAGGAGCAGGGTTGCGGGGGTATCACCCGCTCCTTTAAAAATAATGCAGGGGTTGCGGGGGTGACCCCCGGAGGTTCCATGCCTTAATATCGCCACTAAAATATGGTGCTATTTTTGTATGGCGATATTTTTGCGGGGATGTTAACACATGGAACCATGTTATTATTCCCCCGTTCGCACAAGCACTACACGTCAGATTCCTGCTGGGCTGATTGTGGGTAAGGTCCGTCACCAGTAAATGGCACAGGACACAGAGATAAAGCTGTTTGATTTGTGGCGCCGCAAGCAAAAGCCCCCTTCATTTTCTGCTCATATGTGAAGGCTTTGGAGACTTTAGAAGGACATTTTTAAAACCACTGTTTACATTGTTTCAAATTTCGACGACCAGTGAGGCTATTCTATTTTGTAAAACAACAGAAAACATGAATGTAGCATATTTTGTCACCAAATCCATTAATCAAGCCTGGCTAAAGAAGTCTAAACTACTAATAAGCATGCACTGAACTTTGATCTATTAATTACTACATGCACTAGCACTTTATGACCTGAGTTCCAACCAATGAATTATGTACTTTTAATATGATCTAAATTGATGACAGGGAGTAATTGTGGTAGTACTGTGTTTTTAGGGATTTTTACCTTGTCATTTAATATATTTTATGTTTTATCTTGTAATGGTTGTATTTTGAACCTAATGGCTGACGCCAAATAAAGGTTTTCACAATCATTAATATGTTCATCTATTTTAACTGCATCAAAATCTTCACAATGCGGCCTAATGCATTGGACAATGCTGCTCACCTCAATGTTTGTGTGAATTTTACTGCCATCTTGTCAGACCGGTAGATGGATGCCTGCGTAAGTCTGCTTGGCTTGTACGTTGAGCATGCTCAAACGAAAGTTGCAATCTCTGGAGGAAAATGTCTGGACGGTGTTTTGAGAGGGAAAAGCAGTAGGACAGATGTACTTAATGCAATTTTACATGTTTTGATGGAGAGCTTTGTCAAACATGGTTCTAGACTGGGCATTCAATGCATACAACAGTATAATTCTAATATTTCACAATAGGTGTGGTTAAAGCTGATGGCCTCGCGGGAGGAGGGAATCGGTTTCGTACTGTAAAATGTTGCCATAAATGCTATTGGATGACTATGATCATAATGGTTAAATAAACCATGATATGGGAGAGGTCCAGGAACAGTATTCTATACCCCCAGCATCATAATTATGTATGCGCCCGAGACGTTTCTTATTGTTCTTCTTATACACAGACATTGGATTGGGATACCCCTGCCCTTTGGCTGCTGATATTGCTTGCACTGAGTGCTTCTGCTAAAATGGCACATGTGCTAAGGACACTGTTGAGACAGCGCTTTTGGAAGCTCTCGAGTACACTGGGTGAAGGATGCCTGTACCTCAATCTGGGATTGTACTGGTATAAACCTGCTTGACAATGGGACACTATTCTTGACCGGATGTGTATCAGGAAGAGTTGGCCCCATATCCCTCACCTAAGGAGGATGGCACTTGATATCATCAGGTTAGAGCGACTGACCCAGAAGTGAAGAACCACACGGTCCCAGGAAGAAAGACGGAGACCAAAGACAGACTAGATTGTATACAATCTGTTCCATTGTGATGAAAAGGGGGCGGGGATACTAAGGGCCTGATTCACAGAGCGTTTTCCAATGGGATTGCACCATTACAAAACGCTTCTGTGAATCAGGCCCTTAAACGGATACACAACCAATGACACATTCTTCTATATAATGTACCCCTCTGAGTGTAAATAAAACACACACAAAGGAATCTATTACTAGGAAGATGGATCACCAGCGAGAACCTCTGTGAGATGGACACCAGGCGAAGAGCGTGACTGTAAGGAACAAACAGTGGTCAATGTATGTAAATAACAGTCAACTAATATAGTTTCTAGTAATATACCAAAGAACTAACCTGAATGGATAGTTCAATGGTCCAGAACCATGTAATAACTTTTCAGTCTATGATGTGTTAAGCAATCCTGGAAGACATACTGTAGACCAGATTCAATACTGTTTACAAACTAAAACAAACACACTGGAGGTAAACAATAACAGAGTGCAGCTTACCGTGAACCGTGGAGGAGATGACGGCAAAAGTCAAAGTTTCAATAGTTCCAAGAGATCCAAAATAATCAAGCAGCCAAAACACCTAGACCACCGAAACAAGGACGCCTGCACCTAGGGTGGCACTAGTCTCAGGTCCCGTAGGTCACCAGAACCCGACGTCATGCAAACGCCTAATGTACTTGCATCAATGCACATAAAGCAGTCTCAAGTCCGTGCGTGATAGGCAGTGTACGAAAGAAGAAGTCCAGAATGCAGGAGTGAAGTCGGCAACTTGCGGGCAAAAGTTCCAAATCAAAAAAAGTGAGCCGAGGCAATCCGTGTAACAATCCGAGTCGACAACAAGCCAGGAAGTTGAATTTGAAGTCGTGAAGAAAAGAATAGCCGTGGTTCGGAAAACAAGGTCAGCAACGAGGAGGACAGTAGTTAACAGGGTCAGGCAGAGACAATCCGGGGACAAGGCAATAGTCAGCAAACGAAGAGACAATCCAGACAATACACAAGAAACAAGCTAACATGAAGCGAATCAGAAGAGTCGCGACAGGTGCCAAGGTGGTTTAAATGAACAAAGTCACATGATCCTGCCGACACGTGTCACGTGAAAAGGCACATGGAGAGGGTGCCATTGTTTCCAGGGTAACCTCCAACACTCCAGCAGCCGGATCTTCCTCATGACATAGACTCGAAGTGGAGTGCTGGGAATGCGTTGTCAGGGATGTACTAAAGATCCAGGGTTCAAATGCACCACACGTAAATGCTTTGTCTACTTCTTGCTGTGCGATTCATCACACTCCTGTCAGGAGTAACTCCTTGATTCTTGACAGAGGGACACAAAGCTTGTAGGTGTTGCTTGGTTATATACCCACCCATTGACTAACCATGGCAATGTTAATCCCTATGGCCATTCCCACCCACTTACTGCCACTCCCCATCCAAAACACATACTCCCGATGTACGAGAGAGACGCCCAGCCAGCCCATAGAGCCGAGGTTTGCTCCAAAGTACTTTAAGACGAGATGGCTGCACCTTTGAGATGGATGGGGTGCAGATTTTATTACTCCAACACCAATCAATAAGGACAACTCAATGGTTTAGCAAAGGGAGTCTGTTTGATGACAAGTACAAAAAACGGGGAGTCATGGAAATCAGCAGTGATGAGATAGTCCGTCTCGCTTCAACTCCAACTAATTTCATACAAACAGTGACATTATTACTCAAAACTCCTCATAATATGACGTATAACACTCAAAAGTTAATAAACATTTTTATTGGTTAGGAAAAGGTAACTTTAATATAGGTGTTATATCTGTATATGATAACAGAGTGAGGGGATTGGGTACACACTGTCAGGTGGGCATCTAAGCCCTTCCTTAAAATATGACTACTGTAGACGTCACTAAAAGTACGACGTCCCATTGGTTCTACTAACTATAGGACCCTAGATTATTTGGTCCATTGTGATTGGGTTGGCATCAACCCCATGCATAAATTTCCACTTTGCTTAGCAGCACGCAGAATGGTCAGCCAGGTGCAGGGTGCCCCTCGATTCACCCGGCCTTCCTCCAATCAATCACTTTAGTGCCTATGTGTCAATTAGTTCACTGTGGTTGGCCTCGAAACTGCATCTTCTATCTGGAAATGTTCTGATATCTCTGTCTGGGCGGATGCCAAGCGTAGCTGTGAACCAGTGCTCCTTCTCGCACGGCTGGTCACATGCTGCTCACACTGTGAATTTGTCTAGTTTCTCTCAATTTGTGTATTTAATTCTTATTTGGCTTGCCACCTGCCTACGTCTCCTTATCTCGACCTTCCAAAGACAGGATATTCTGTTTTTAAGTTTCAATTATGTGAAACTACTGTTCGTTCCTTCTATTGGTCTGACCTTGGCTCTTCCTGGCGCAAGTTGCATCTGCTGAGTTTCGATTCAGCCATCTCTTCTCGTTTTACTAGAATATGAATCTTGTCTTGTTGGCCTCTAGTAACCTGAGTTGATTCTGCTTTTTGTGCAAAGTGGAATCGCACTTATAATACTGCTCTTCGTTTTGAGGTAGATTATATATAATGGCGCTGGCCGTTCTATTCTTCTACTTAGCATAACAAGCAGCACTGTTTTCTTAGCTTTTTTGCAGTTTCAAGCATATGTACTGGCGTTAGCTGGTTGAATATCTTCATCCTGCTTACAGCTTAAGATTCTTTATATTTCAACATCGTTCTCTTCTTCTAGGTTCACTATATTCTTATTCATTGCATTTCGTCTCTTTGCATCATCCTTGGGTCGTCATATCTTCTATCTGTGAGTTCGTCCGGGCCTTTGTGACGTCACCATTCGTCTTCCATTAAGGCCTTTTTGGTTTCTTCTGGGACCGTACTTAGGCAATCTTCATTTTATGTCATTTTCTGGTAGGGTTTACTCAATGGATACCTTACTGCCCATGGTTTTCTGTGTATTGGTACTTCAATAGGTGTTTCTCTTCTGATAGGTACTGGGCAGAGCCCTACTGCGGCTCTCTCCTGGTGTATTTGCTCATCATATGTTACATATTTTGGTGTGAACGTTTCTGGTACTTCAAAATGGGCGACTGGAGTGCAGGCTTTATTTGGGACCTCCTCTACACCGGGATCTCTTTTAGTGAGGTTTATCAAGCCTTGCAATTAAACTTTGAGCTCAAAGTGCCTGACAGCATTTTTAAAGCAGTCTTCTGAATGTTAATGACTTAATTGGAGCGTAAAGGTGGTACTGCTATAATGCAATTATTTTAACCAGGTCTGACTTCAGGCACTCAATTTATACACACTATTCATGTCCCCTGCTACAGTCCTGTCAAAAACAAGCACTGGCAAAGCCATCAGTTTTGGCTTGTGTATAGGTATTAGGCATTTGCCAGGCACTGGTATTATATGCCCATGGATTCATACTATTTTGCAGCTGCTGCCATCGATGGCCAATTAATACCAATATGACAATTCCTGGAAAATTCCGTTCCCCAGCCTACACAAAAGCCCAAACTGTTGGCATTGCCAATGCTTGTTATTGATGCCTTTCAGCATGGTATTGCAGTTGCGCTGCAGTCTGCTTTGTGAGTGGCTATTTCATGGTGTGTGTCCTGGTGCGTTGTTTCATGATCTCATATGAGCAGCAGTGGCACTGCAGTTGGAGTGGAACGGGTGGTGCAATACATCGCTTTTTTTCGAATCCAAACAATATACAATCAGCAAATATGGTGACATACACCAATAATTCTACTTGGCTTTTTTATGTTGAACTTGTTTAAGCTGTGATCCTGTTTCATTTATGTTAATATTAGCCCACAAATGCATGACATAATACAACTTTAAAAGTTTGCATTTAATCAAAATCCAGTGCTTTTTTCAAGTTGATAAAATCACTGGCAATATCCATATCTGACTAGAGTTTCTATTAAAATCAGTCACCACACTCCCTTTAGGAAGAGCCCCTCACCGCCCATGGGTTTCCTTTGGGCCCCTCCCCACAGTTTGAAGACCACTGCACTAGAGTGATGTTTTGCTCTCTGCCAGAGCTCTTGAACATACATAGAGGCCCTGAAGCCAATGATCTGCTCAGAGCTGCCAAACGAGTTCATCCTGGCAAAAGATATGGTACAATGATAAGTTACTTATATAGCTGTTTCCCCAAAGCGCTTTACACAGAACACATTATACAATATCCCACAAAGTTGGTATTCATTTATCAACCTCAGAAGGATGAAAGGCTGAGTTGGCTTTGGTGGGATTAAAACCTGCGATCTGCAGATCACAGATTGTGGCAGCAAGCGCTCAACCCGCTGAGCTATTTTACCAGCATAGCAGTTAAAGCAGTGGCCACTGTGTGTGAGAGAGATGAACTGTCTAATTTGGCCAGAAATTAATGAAACATGCTTTAATTTCTTTTTTCCCATGGTGCTTGGTACATTGATTTATTTTTCACTTTTTAAGAGTATTTTTGTTTATTTTTTTCTGACGCCTGCCATGCACCTCAGAACAAAGAAAATATGCTCTAAATTATAAAAGCCAGGCCTATTGGCTTTGTCAATGATTCTTTGTCAAAACATGTACAGTTACAAACAACATAATGAATAATGTAGTTAGGTAACTATGATTAAACGATTTCAAGACACATTGGCCAATTGCATGACATCAAAGTATGCAGAATATTTTCATACTCACTTTTTTGCAAGAGTGTTACGTTCAAGACAAACATGGTAATAAAAAGAAGTACACCTCGACTGTATCACGAAAACGTCCCAACTTGGTACATGTGTGATATTTCAATACTAGTCAGTACTTCTTTCTTAGAGCAAGATGATAGTTCAAAACACAAGTCTGAATATAATTGGTAAATAAATAAATATCGCTAAAGCACAGCATTTTCTATGAGTGAAGGGGTATGATAATAGTTGAGGAACGGACATCAATAGAAGAGAAAGGCAATCTATCACTAAAAGCAGGCATGCTTTAACCAACTCAGCAGTGATGGACCTGAAATCCGCAGTTTATTTAGCGCACATGTATTTATAAATTGAAGTGCACATGCAATTGTAAGTTCAACCTATTGATGCCAGGGGAAATTAGAGGAGGCCGTCGGGCTCGACACAGGGCGAGATCCAGGTTCTCCTTCATTCTGACCAGATCCCACATTGATTCCGACATACTTAAGTGCCAGGGACGAGTCTGCTCGTCCTTTTTGCATAGACTTGCGTAATAGCCTGGCACGTAAGGACCCCCACCCCCTCTCTTTTGCAACTTCTTTCACTACTTTTTATGTATGCAGCCAGAAGCCCACTAAAATATTTCAGGCGCTTTTTTTATAGTCTCGCCAATTTATTTTAATATAATTGACTGCAATATTATTACATCTACAACAAGATGTTTTTTGACCACAGTTAGCCGTGATGAGCTCATTTTACGAAAATGGGAACTCTGAGCCCAAACTGTCTTACAAAGGCAGCCTAAATTATACTAAGGAGCAAGTGAAGGTAATATAAATAATTTAGCATTTATACAGCGCTACGAACCCTCAGGTATCTGAGCGCTGCTTGGGTTGCGGGCCCACATCTATCCCTGTGTTGGTAGAGCTCAGGCATAATAGGATTCCAGTAAAGGATGCGCGAAGTGCAGCGACCCTGCCATTCACACCCTTCAGACCATAGCCTCTATACAACTATTTCCACATCTCTCTTGAGAGGCAGGATCCAGAGCAGCTCCACTTTGATATTTAATAAGAATGGAGCGCAGGAGCTGAACAATACAACCGGATCCCCAGATGTAGAGCCAGATTCCTAGAAAGGATCACCACTGAACCAAGTCTGGAGGCGCATGTTTCTTTGGCATTCACTTCAGAGATTCACAGGTGACCTTATTCTGACGGGTGACATGCACATTTCAGGGACGGCTGAACAGGTGCGCAAATAGATGCGCTGTCCGCCCCCCACCTTGCTTACATTAGTATCTTGAGCGCGCCTACATTCAACCTCAAATAAAAGTGATCAAGCGTGCCAGCCCATGGCACTGAACTGAATCACACATGTTCGGCTTTTAAGTTGCCGGCCCGCATAGGACCTGATTTACACGCATGCTTTAACTTGGGAAAGTCTCATTGCAATCATGTCTGTAGATCAGGCCCACAGTATGTTAAACACATGGCAGATTTCAGCTGCGTTGGGTTCAGTTTACGGTGAAGGTATCTCTTGTGCACTGTCAATCCATGCGATTGATCAGCGGATGGCTTTTGAGCCCCAAACTATTTTTGTACTTGTCATTTCTTTTTTATATTTGACTGCTATAATTCCAAAAATATGCAACGCCTGTTATTAATGTGAACTCCAGCTGGACTGCAGCATCCAAACGCATTCCCAACTTCTGGGCGCTGTCCCGGTTTCCACCCTGTGCGTTTGCTTAGGCATGCTCCGCAGCAAAGACACACACGCAGAACTCCAACCCTGCCGTGTGGTGCACGAGAAACGATGCGCCGTGTGGTCATGTCAATCATTTCTTTAATGGCCTGTACACGTTCAATAATACCTTCTTTTGACATGGGTCATATCCCACGGAGAAGGTAGTGCATATCATGTATTTATTGTAGAACAGGTTCTGAAATAATTCCTTTCACAGAATGTTCTTTTTTGGTTCACTATCCCAGAATGTCTTTGTTCTTTTCGGAGAATGTGTGCTCCCCACACATGTATTAGATTAAACCTAAATCTTTTGTCGTCCTCGTAATCATGCCTCCCTCTCTGTGCTTTTGTTAATATAGAAACTCGGGCATAACATGTACTGCAAATGTAATAACTCATTAAAGCCCGTCGTGCTCTAGTGCTGTGTAGGAATCGTCAGTCTGTCCCATGTGTTGGGAAACTTACCTGCACCTCCATATACCCTTGTACTGGCCACTCACAGGTTTTCAGTGGAGTAGTGCTAAGCTGCAAATCCAGGCGGCATGTTCTTCATGCTCTTCATGTCAACGTTCACCTTTGAACCTTTCTGTATCATTGCAATGTCCCTTTTCCGTAATGATACTTTAAGGATATCCTAAGCGAATTAAACTGACGAGCCATCCCAGCCTGAATACCCTTCGGACTACCGGCATGTCATGTAAGACAACTACTAGCCAAACACCAGACTGCCGTGCCAAAAAGCCTGGCTAACTCAGGCGGGATACACTCTCCTAGAGGCCACTCCATTGTGAGACTCGCCAAAACTGACATGAGATGGATAAACAGGAAACAGTCCTCTTGCTCCATAGCGGCCTACTGGAACACCATCCCGTTCTCAGTGAGGACCGCTCAAATGTTCCTGCAGTTCAGGAAGGAACTTAAGACCCAGCTCTTCAGGGAGTAACCAAGGGTCACTTGGGACATGCTACTTCTTTGGCATATACCATTCCAGTAGTGTGGGACGTTCAAGCTACTACAGCTTTGACTTCCCCTTTCCTGGCCTCTGTTAACCCCAAACTACAAATTACTCCTAGCTAGCCTTGCGCTATGCAAGGCCAAATTCAAGTACACATTCTTGGAATGGAATGCTTTGGACCAGAGGCCAGGGATGGCTAGGATTTGCATGTAGGATACAACGAATGAATGCACAGGTACATAAATAAATACATGTGTGGCAGTGATCATTCTAAGCATCTGACTTGCTTTGTTCTGCTCATGGCTGGCTCTCAGTCTAAATACAGATTTAAGATTGCAAGAGCAGGCCTAGGATTTAGAGATTGTGGTTCAGGAGCCACCCAGGGAGTTGGTGGTTGGGGTACAGGAGTCCCCCAGAGAGTTGGAGGAGGTGGTGCAGAAAGCAGAGATATTAAAGATCCAGAGAACAGAAATATTTGTGTCCAAAGAGGTAAAGGTGGTGATGGAGAGAAAGATACCTAGACAGTAGGGATATTTCTGGAGAAAGATGCAGAGAGTGTAGACAGTTGGGCCCAAATGGGTGACAATGATAATAGAGAGAGACCTGGAGAGTGGAGATAGCTGTGCCCAAAGGGTGCCTAAGGTAAAAGAGGGACCAGGAGAGCAGAGGCTGTTGTACCCAAGGATTGAAAAAGGCGACAGAATGAGAGATTGGAAGGAGAGAAGGGGGGGGAGTTACTGAGAGTGATCTACAAAAGTGGGAGAAGGATATACAACAATAACCAGAGGACAGGGAAGATGTGAAACCAGATAGCCAGTCTAAGAAGGGTGCAGCGATCCAGGTGGGTCCAAGGCAGGCACAGAAGGTGGGAGGAGGTACAAGACGGTGCTGCAGTGCTGAAGGAGAAGGAGGTCATAATATAAGAGAGGATGAAGGGAAATCCAGGCTGAGCCCCATAGAGAGAGAGAGAAGGAATTGCAGGGGGTGATCATGTCACACTCCTCTATCTGCCTCACAAGACCTCAAATGATGAGCATACATCAGATGAGACAAGGGATTGGTCAATGGGCCCAGGGGAGCAGACGACTGGTTGCTTTTGAAGGATTCGCCGAGACCTTATGGATGAGGATAGTTAGTCATGCAGTTGGGACCACAGAAAGGCCACAACTAGTACACTTGGATAACGTGTTGGTCCATTGAGACCATACATAAAGACAGACTTATTTGAACCACTCATTTCCCCCAGGCTGAGGACTGTAGGAAACAGGGCCCAGCCTTATTTCTTGCAATCACAGAAAGTATTACCGGAAGTCACATTTGTGTCCTCTGCTTGGGTATTTTGAAACACTTTTGCAAGCCATCCTGTACTCATAATGAAAATCATAAAAGAAGACCACTTTGGGTCTTGGCCTCATTTCTGGTCACATTCCCCTGTGCAGCAGCTCCACCCAAAGCTGACCAGGCACAGATTTACCATCATAAATCTGTGCATGGACAACGATTATCATATATCATCAGAGCATGGCTTTGTACCATAACAGTGGCTTGTCTATCAGAAGGCCGAGCAGCCAGACTCCGAAGACTCCTGGAGTTGTTATCACATCTGTGGAGCCCATCAGCTCATGTGTGCCTCAGAGTTCTGGATCATGTCACATCCTCTGTGTTTGTGGCACCCTATGCCAGATCGCTCCTCATGACACTCATTTCCTACTTGCATTCTCCTCAAGTCTGAAGTGCACAGGTATCTGAGAGTCTGCTACTGGTTCAGGAATGAATCAGAAATGAATTTCAGTAGTGGTTTATGCACTCAAATCTCCAGCAAATGCTTCCACTTAAGCCCCCAGCCTTGGCATGCTGCTCCTGCACTACTGCTCTGAAAGGTGGGAATCTGAGCACTGGTGTTCATGCCGTTTGACATCTGGAACTGCTTGAAAGGGACTAGAGTGGTTTACATTAATCCACTCACTGTGCAGGATGATGCTTCCATTTCATAACTGGGTCCTTAGCGTACGCAAGACATCTGTGCCACATTAATGGAGCCTCTGCTAGCTCGAAGGTTTGTTTTGCATCAATACTGTAGGAAAGAAGACCTTACACACAAATGCATGGTTCAAATGACCTTGTACCCACCCTGGATCAAAGAGTGACATGAAGACATTGACTCTATTGGCATGTTTAGACTCCAGATCGTGGGATGTGGCATTTGATTGCCAGCCACGGACACAGGAAATACACCCACTGCCGTAGACAACCCACTACTGATTGTTGGGTCATGAAAAAAGGCAAATGATGGTAAACTGTGTATCCCAAATGAGGAAACTGAGGATACACTTCACACCTTCTATGACAAATATATTTTGGGGCAAGTTGTCACTATTTGTTGGTTGTAATTTGAAACCCCATAAATTGTACACATCAATTTGACATATTTACATTAATCAGTTTGTTGCAATTAAACATATTTTTCTGAAACATTTCCTTCAGTTGCGATATTTGTTGAGGCATATGCATTCACTTATTTGTGTTAGTCATTGAGTTCCTGCCATGTATTGTTGCCCTAAATAAATCGTTTTTAATACTTTGTCAAAGAAATGACAAGACTATGAATTTTCACATTTTCCCAAGGGTTAACTTCCCCAGAGAGTTCTATCAACAAAGTATGTGTACACAATCCATGGGTTATTTCAGTGCCCTAGTCTTGCCTCCTGCTCAGGTTCTATGTAGACCACAATCCTGTATTAGTCTCAAGGGAACATCTCCGCACTCTTCCTCTTATTTCTTCGGGACTTGGACTTTTGAATCCTTCTTGCTTATTAGCCTCGGAAAACTATAACAATTTGCTCCTCATCAATGTTCTCTTCTGCTATCAGTTCCTTACGCAGCAACGGAGTGTAGCAAGAGAACCTGATCCAACCCAGCGAGGTTCCAGAGGTTCATCTCAGAGAAAATCTTTGGAAATCTTTTAAATAATGGGTTACAAATGTGCATTTTACAGCGAACATTCTGTGAAAAAATGGGTATAACGCCACACAATATTCTAATTATTTTTGTAGGACATGATATGAAAAAATCCATTTGATGCCAATCTACCAACAGTGAACAGGAGCATATTCATGATGCCTTTGCCCTCTATTTGATAGTATTCTGCCAGTGTTCATCCTGATTATGCTCATAAATGAGCATTCTGACTGCATTATCATATGCAGGTATTCTCAGATAAGAGCATACTCAGGTTTCCTTTCCCATAATGATACTGTATGAACACATGTCCATGCTGGCTGCAGAAATGCACCCCTATGTAAGAGCACTCGTCATGTTGGCTTTGCCCTTAACGCCAATAAAAAATAGCATACCACAGTAAGAAAATGTCCAGGCTGCCTGCCCCATTGTAGAAGCCTCTCCCACACTAACCCCTCCTCCACGTAATAATACTCATCAAGTTTACATTGACCAAAATGGCAGTAAAACATGCCATGTCACTGTAAGAAAACATGAAAAAAGTAGGTCAGGCGCGCACCCTAGTTCCCAGTCAAAAATTCTTGATGCAAATGGTAACTGGGTTAAATCCCAACAACATGCAGTAGTAACTGGGTTGAATCCCATGATGCAGTAATAACAGGGTTGAATCCCATGTGTTGCAGTTCCAATTCTTCTGTTGATTTTCTCCTCCTAGTACTTTCCTGTCTCAAACATTCTTCTGGGAGGCTGTAAACTTTTCAGGTGCTGCTAATTATTATCTGATTTCAGTCTTAAAGGATTATGGTACATGTAGTGATAACAAAGTTCAGTCATTTCAGGTGGCCAGGAACCAACACCCCTCCAAAACACAGTTCTTACCCAAAATTGGGGGAGGGGAGAGTACCAGCATTGTGGTCCTCCAAAGTGGGGCATGGTAACCCCATTGCTGCTGCCTCTAGAGCCCTGAACTCATGTAGAAAAAATGAAAAAAGTAGTCCAGGCGCGCACCCTAGTTCCCAGTCAAAAGTTAAGAAAACATCTATGCATGGTCCAAAGGCCCCGGTACCAGCCGCTCACACACACATTCATACCCATTTACCCACCAGTCTCACACCAATGCATCTTCTCTCTCAATCAATCATTCACACGTGTACCCAGAACATTCACACTGCATTATCATTCACACGTGCACTCATACTGTACTCTCCATCATGCATGCACTTTCCTGCTCTTGCTTGAACTAGTCTCTTCCTATCCCAACTTTCTCAAAATAGCTCCTACTCCGTAATTCTCAAAATCCCTGCCACTTTTACAGTTGCATGACTGCTCCTATGGGGCTATCCCTTTCCTGATTGGCTATTGCTTTGTGTGGGGCTGTGTAGGAATCGCCTAGATCTTCTAAGCCCCGGTGTTCCTCCAGATCCACCCTGGTGGAAGGTCCTCTACCTCCTACGTTCAGGTGATGTTTGTTGAGTGTGGGGAATGTGGAATGTTTAGTTCTGTGTGCCTGGGCTGAGTCCTGCCTGTTCTTCCTGGCCTGACATCTGCTCCTTGGATGAACATTGATGCTCCAGATTGGGCTCACCTTGCCAGGTCTACTAACTGTGTGTAGGAGGGACTTTTCTGTAGTGCTGACGAGTACCTATAAGCCCGGGCTGCCATCTTGTGCTCGCACAAGTCACTCAGTTTTGCATATACACAAGCGCAGGGCAACCATAGAGCAGCCACATCCTCTTCCACGCATGCCGTGATGTCAATCAGACTTCAGCCTGCTGTATTTGTTGCTCTGTTTGTTTCTGTGTTTGACAGGTGCTATGCTACCAGAGGTAGCACAGCCACATGGTCTGTGGTAATTTTAGTAATTAAGTCAGGCTCTCTCAAACTGCTGTAGATCTTCTTAAAGAGCCGTCTTTCAATTGTTACCCATGTGGCTGGTCCCTGTCAAATGGCAGGGACAATGTGAAGGTGACCAGGGGATCATCCCAATACCACAGCAGGTTCATCATCAGATAGATTGTGGAGGGTTCCAGAACCTCTGTTCGCTTCACAAACTGTGCCCAAAGTCAGGCAGAGGTCTTTGTTAAAACGTCAAACGTATAAAACATGTAGTATTGCATTACTTGTACATGTGGAAAATGTTCAACACAAATAGTTTTTGGCTTTCCAATTACTCCAGAATACAAATATGTGAGCAGACACACATTTAGAGTAAATGTGCCTTGCATAAATATTGTCTATGCATAGGATTACTTGGGGTCATGGCATATCCTTTCTGTAATGACAGCAAATGCAGACAGTCATGGCTGCAGTGTTTTGTTGAAAATACAGACAGGTAGCGCAACAAAGAGAAATTCATGTTCTCCAACTGGAAGGAGTTGACAGCAGCATTTCAGGTACTCAAGGCTTTAATTACATTGGGTGGCTGAAAAACCTCCTAGGATTTGGACAGAAAACACATTGGGCATCATTATAAGTTTGCTGGTCCAGTAACAAGCAAGCTTTCCGGTACCGTTGTTACCGGATCGGCAAACTACGAGTTCTGCTTGCGGGTGCCTTCCCATCCACTAGGACTGGCTTGGCGGGCGTACCAGCACCCGCGAGCAGAGCATGTCAGATGCACCGACACCAGTCTGAATGGTGCCAGTGCATCCAACCTCCCCATTCCCATTGCGCAAATGGGCAATTACCGGGTCCTGTGGGGCCGTAATGACCCGGTAATTGCCCATTCGCGGGTGTCGGAAAAAAATGCAAGTTTGGCGGCAGCCTGCAGGTTTTACCAGCAAGGCTGCCGCCAAACTTGTAATGAGGCTCATTGTCTTACAGAAAATGACAGATACAATCCACGTAAAAATGGTTAGCAAAGTTTGGGTTTTCCTGGGGGTCATGGATCACGCAACTTCTCCTTTCTTTGTTGGCTTATCACGTCTCTACAATAGGGAATTTTTGAGCAGACAAACTAGGCAGAGATGCTTTGGTTTCTCTGGACTAGATCCTGTGAGCACCTGTTGCTCTGCAGACACATTAGTGGTTGAGGCAACCATTGATAGCCCTCTTTTTCTCTTCAAGAAATAGATTGCTATCCATTTTTGGCCCGGATTTCCAGATGAATAGGCCTGTGGATCCGATGCTCTGAAAAGTTGGCCACAGGGACTGCTCTATGTTTGTTCTCATTTTCCCCCGAATCCCTTGAGTCCAAGAGAAAATTAGAGAGGCTTAGACAGAAGAAGTTTTAGTAGTCCCATTTTTGTCAGAACCACTTTTCATTCAGTTAGTTGTGACATGATAATGGAGGTCTCTGCATTCTGTATTCACGTTGCCCTAGTGATTCAGCTCCCAGCATCCTTCTATTTGGTCATGAGCGACAGCTCTTCAGAACTCCAGGAGACTTTTCATATTACAGGTTTATGTGCAATACTGTAAAACATCCAAGTCGAGTGTGAGACCAGAGAGCTTACCCTACTGGCTTTCAAGATCCCCTCTAGGATTAATGTTCTGCACAACAGAATTTCCTTAGGCCAATCCAAATCCATCATAACTCTTCAATGACCACAAGAAGGGTCCTTTTTGCAAACCAATTGTGTGTGTTAAAATCGGATTATCTAACGTTTGCACTGAATAATTGCCAGTAACACAAGTTTTGCTGCTTGAGTAATGCAGAACTTACCCAACAGGAGCCACTCAAAATCGATGCTGCCCAACGTTTTCTGGAATGGGTAGAAATAGTTTTGCCACTTTATTCTACCAGCACAAAAGGAGATAGGGAAATTGGGCGTCCTCCAAATTTAGGTAAAATGGAGTGGCTTTGGCCCAGGAGACCAATTATTAGTGACAGACATGTTATGGGGTAAAGTGGTGGTGTAATGGCACTCATACTGAGTGGACAGAAGAGAGAAAATGATACAGGGTCGTGGACAGGAACCATTTATTATCTACGAGGAGGAACATCTCCAAAATTAAAACTGTGACAGGGAAGAGTAGAATTAAGAAAAAAGAGATAACGATTTATCACAAGATGAGGAATACGTGGGAGGACACAATCCATTCGAACTTTACTTTACCAGTAGAAAATGCTGGTATTCTCAGAGTACGTTCAGCAAGCAAACAGTCCCAATCTCACTAGAAATTATGCCCTTTTTTCGGATCCTCGTAAATAGGTTCTGTTTCTTAACCCCAAACCATAATGAGGTATAGTCCTGAGCATCATGAGTGAAGCCCCTTAACCGGCAGAGGTTTTTTTTTTTAATGTCAACCCTTTTGTCAATGGCATCCGGGAGCACATACCTCAATCCCCTCAAACAAATAGGATGCCGTGACAGATGACCTGAACGACGCACCGAATCTCACTTTTATTGCAAGGCTTTTACCAAAGCACACAATAGACATATGGTGGGATTGTTTGCAAAAATCTGTATAATGGCAGAAGAGACAGGTAATGTTCGTGGAACAAAAGGGTTACTGGCTGGAAAATGGGTGTGGGAAGTGGCACTTTGGTCGTCTCTCTCACTCTCTTGCCTCCTCTGTCATTCTCACCCTAGCCCAGACATCCTTAGCTCCAGTTAGTGTCTACCGCACGGTAACCTCCTACTGTCTATTAACTAACTTGATCTTAAGGTAACTTCCCTGAGATGCTGGCAGTCTGGTTCCCCCAGGGACTTCCTACTTACTTCTATACTACCACATATGTTAGTTCTAGAGGGTGGGGTATGTGTGCCTCCTGACCTTGTCCCCCTTCTCTTTATTACAATACTACCCCCTATTCTCCTCTGTCCTACCAACGCTGCCTAACTTCTCTTCTGCACTGCCTTTTCTTCCTACCACTCTCTCCTCTTCTCTCTACCTTCTCTCCACCCTACTACAACACTTCCTTCTACTTCCACAACTACTTCCTGTATCATTACTACAAACGCTCTAACTACCACAACCAAGGTCTCTAATAACAGTGTCCCACTACTACTATTTCCATTGCTCTTCTATGCATGAAACTCATGGGTAGGGTGCCCTGCTTACCCCTTTGCAATTCATGAAACTTAGGGATATGGTGCCCTGCTCACCCATTTATTATACCCGCTCCCACTACTCTTACCCCCTCCCCACTTCACAAATAAATCCTACTCCTTGCACCCCACTTCTAAACCATCCCTACTAGCCTGTCTCTGCGAACAGCCATCCCCTCTCACAGATACTACTATCTTCCACACTGCCCACACACCAAACAGCACATATAACCTCTACCAACTAAAAACAAACCAGCACACAGTGATCAGTCTTTCCGAACTGAAGCTACCAACAGTTCATCAAAGCTCTCTTGTACTCTTCCCTCTCAATCCCACTAACTAATCCTCCTGAGCCCTCCATCCTTTTCAGATCCGCCAGAGCGCCTGGAGACCATTAAAAGGACACGGTGTGCGGTATAAATCACAATAACATGATGTAATATATGTTCAGTCTTTCTCACTCCCCTCCCCACTTCCTGAACCACAATACACTATACTGCATACCACTGATACCACTCTCTCTTAAATACTTCACCTTTTCAAATTCTACCAACACTCTGCACCACCTTCCTTTCTTTTTTCTTTTTTCTTCTCTCTCTCGCTCTCGCTCTCTATCTCTCTCTCTGCATTCCTGGTGAGATTTCTGATCTGCTGGGGTGTAGTTCTTTGTTGGGACAAGGTGCAACATCACAGTCCACTTGAATGGCAGCATTTTTGGCATTCTTGCTGTTTGGCTGCAGTCTGGATTTTCCTGGCTACCAGCCAGGGGATTCTGGGAGTTGTGGTTCTTAAAACAGAAAAAGAGAGCTGTGGCGAGCGACTGTATTGTGAGGCATTGATATTATGTGAGTGCACCACTGTTTTCATTATTGACACAAGGAGGCTGATTATTCAGAGACCAGTGACCCCACAGCTCCCACTTTGCATACCAAGGGCAGGACTTGTTTTCAGTTTAGTTTTAGAAAGCCTCCTGCTCCAATTTGAAAAGGATCACCCCCGCCCCTTGACAGGTTCAAGACCCTGACCCTGTCACAGATACATATAACCATAATGAAGTTGAGTTACAAATATTGTTAAAAATTGTTGTCCTAAAAGGATGTGCTTCTGAGAATATTCACACACTGGAGGAAATATGTTCATGGGAATGTTCATCGGAAGACGAACTCATAACAAACCTTTGTAAGACAATAAAGAAGCTAATAGAATTGGGCGGGAATAAAACCTTGGAAAAGGCTGCGTCTTATAAACTCTCGACAAAGATCTTTACTGACATAAAGAAGGTAAATGAAGTGAGAGGGTATCTGAAGAAATTCCTGAGTAAACAGCTGAGTAGATCATTCATGAGAATGCATCTAAATTTGCTGAAAACTGGAGAAATATTGGCAGCTATATAAAATCCTATTATTGCCTCAAAACTAGACAGAAATGTTCGAGTGCAAAGTTTACATCATTTGATAGTGTTAGATTGTTGATATGCAAAAGTGTTACAGAATTCTCTTACCCTTTTTTGTTCCCAAAGAAGGTCTCACTGCGTAGTTGCAAAAGGGTAAATAGTCAGGGGTTAAATACCACCTGTGGTTTGACAAACATTTATGTAAGTTGCCTTCACAACACCATGGAAAGAGTAGAAATGCGTTACTTTCCCGTTCGGCATATCGGAAAACATGGAATAAGTCAAACCGATGTCACTCGATGAGGCAACAAGTCTTGCATTGGGACAATGAAAGCATCTAGGTTAGCCGATATTACAACAATCGAGGACAGGTCATGTAAGTGCACACCAAACATGACACAGCTTCTGAATGTAAGTGTTGGTGCCTCTCATTTATTGGAACCTTGTAGATGGAACTATTGATTCATTTAGGTATGTCTCTATTTTCACATTCAGGCAGCAAAAAGGAATGTGTCCACTTGTATAGTTTGGGCATTGTCTTGTCAGCTCTGTTCCTGTGTCTGGCACATAGTGATGTATTCTGCCAGCTTGAAGAAATGGAATGTCACAGCATGTGAACATGAGCACTTTCCAGTGTATCTGCGGCCTTACTTACCTTTCATTGAATATACATGTAACTTTCAATGGCACATTTGAGCAACATGTAACTAGATTTTTTTTAGGGAATCAGAGGTAACACATTCAAAGCTCTGAGGGAACACGTTAATGTTCAGTAACTAGGCCTGCTTTGGGAGACTGTAATTAGCACACACACGAAGAGAGCACCCTTTGAATTATGTTTCTGTCATTTATTGGAAAACAATACTGAGTCAAGGATGCATTGTATTATAGCTTTAAGAGAGTGTTGAGTCTTTCCCTCTATTGGGATTTACGATCCATATACCAGTGATTCACTAAGCTCCCGTAGCATCCATCATTAGTACTCTGTGAATTCAAGGAACCTGAATCCTGTCAGAGGCTCTGAGCTCAAAATATGAATGAGCTCTCTCTCTTGGGTCGGCAAAGAAATGCATTCAGTTGCATGGCAAATGTATGATTTAGGGGCTGTCACCATGACTGCACGGTATAAATACATATTATCCCCACCAAAAATATCGCTGTATATATGGTCGTTTGGAACGGCCATAGGCGATATTTTTGGTGGGGATAATTTTGGGGGTTTTGGGAGCGGAGGTTGCGGGGGTGTCCCCTGTTCCTTTAAAAATAATATGGGGGTTGCAGGGGTGTCCGCCGCAGGTTCCATGCCTTAATATCGCCGCAGAAATATGGCGGCATTTTTGTATGCCGATATTTTTGCAGGGATATTAACACATGGAACCGACTGCACAGGAGGGGCTCCAGAGCGGACCCGCAAAAGAGGACACAAATCTGTCACACTTCAATCTGAATCTGAGATTCATCAGCAATTTCTTCATAGGATGGAGGAGGACAGCACACAACCTTTTCGCTCTTCTGGGTACTTCTGATTACTCACACTTACTGGGCCTCATTACGACCCTGGCGGAAATCGAAAAACGATGGCGGAAATGCAATACCGCCATCGAATAGCGCTCGGTGCGATCATGACCCGTCACCGCAAAGTACGATGCCATTAGCGACACCGTAGTGAACGCCAACGCTAACTGCACCAAGTACGCGCGCGCGCGCCATGCCAAACCGTAATTACCACCATGGCGCAACGGTACGCGAATTCTGACCCTAGCGGACATGCACCTAACGCCATCAAGCACGGCGGAAAGTACCATTCCGCCATGGTGAGAAGTACGGCATCGCGAACCAACCGTAAACGGCCCTACTGAGTGCCTGTACACCGCTCCCTGGCCACATTGTACAACTCCCCGTAGGTGCAATGAAGTCACACAATGCAACCAGTGAAATGTACTAGTCATCCATGCCTGCCAACGAACAAATGAATCTCAAGAGGGGCCAATGGGAGCTGCAGGGCACAGATGGCACGAATACAGAAGCTATACAAATGGACATGACCTCAGTCTCCCACCAAGAAACGCACGCAAACACAGGCACCTGTGACCAGCCATATTCCGATAATCACATCATTCCACCAATCCAACTGGCTGACCGGCATCTGTCACACAAAAGCTAATCCCCCGCCCCTGAGCATGACATCATCAAAACAGTCATATTGGCAGCCCTTATCCCTGACCTCACTGGGCTTCGTAGGCAAACGCGCCCAGCACAGTACCACGCAACTATACTCCGAAGCTGGAACCCAATGCAGATCTCCTCACAATACATCGCTCCCCAAATAGGAATATGCCACATCACTTGCAAAGAAGAACACTACACGGTTCATATCAGAATAGAAATTTAATGCACAACAAATTCACCAAGCCCATACAGCCATTAGGCCATGAACTCCAAAATACATTTCACCATTGTGGGCTGCATCCGCAATAAATGACCAGCTTCTTCTTGTGTGACGCCCTGTTCCTTCATGGTACACCGGGGCTACATTCTCGTACGAAAAGGCAACATGGAAGCGCCTAGAACCGCAGGGCCGTCCCAATAGGGAGGCACTAGTCCAGCTGAAAGGCCGAAATGTTGCTCCTAGCCACTAGTACTGCGTAAGGGCATGTGGCCCATTGGCGATCGTCCCATAAGATCGTAATGCTGCTCCACTGATTAACACGAAGCAGCAGGTGTCGGGAGTAAAATCCATCTGCAGGAGTGGCATACAGATGGCAGTGGCAAAAGGGGAGGAGATACCTGTCACCCAAATGAAATGAAAAAGAATAGTATGGGCATGAGAACTTCATTTGTATTACTCACTTCAATGATCACACTAAATCTACAGCCATATGCATGCTAGCCCACTCAAAAGGATTATTTCCACCCAAAAATCACTTGCGAATCATAACTATATAAATCGAGGTGAAAACACTATTACAAACGAGTGTACCTGTGCATGCGTCTGTTAAAACAGAATCCATCAGATGGGATTGGTAACGTGCATAGACACAAGTGTCTGAAGGCGCGTCGAGACAGGGAGGGCTCAACAAGGCCAGATAGACGATGGTCCCACTATGGCAGCCCTGCATCACATAGCGCAGGGGAGGCGGATAGATTCCAAGAAGCCCTGTACATGGCAAACTCTGTATCAAATCATCTGTCCATGCATCCATACATCATTCCCTCATCCCGTAATGAAAACGCCTGTTCCCATACTCACATAACATGTGAAATTTCCATTGAGTCTGTGCGTTATGCAGCCTGCAAAATCCACTGTGCCCCAGCCCGTAATTCCAGTGTTGTGAAGTAACATGTATTTGGGAACGTCCGGCCTTATCGCCCACTTCGCTATTGCGCATCCCAAACTATTCATATCAATCATTGCATCCTCGCCATGGCCCCTGTCCCAAGGACATTGAACAATAGAACGTTATATTTGCAGTCAGACCTGTGGGCATCTCCTCGCCGCTAGCTGAAAACCGAAAGCGCCGCCCTTCGAATTCCTCATTTGCAACATCACGTCGAAAAGGCATCTGTGGCCGCTTGAAATCACAAATTAATCCATCTAGTGCGGCTGTGTGTGAAAATGGCAACTGCCTTCACTCACAAATGGGACGCCCCGCCCGTCGGTGAACCTCGGTACAGTGTTGCATGAGGGTCCACCGTTACTCGAGTACTACGTTCCACTGACCCTTCACAAGTCTGTTCGCGACTGCAAAGATAGTATGTGAAACAATGGGACCATAGCCGAATGAACATATCAACCAATGTTACACTGCCATCGGGTACAAATACATGATTGTAATAGCAAGATGCCATTCGTCGAATTGCAGCGTTGTGTGCGGGACGTGCTCGCCCAAAGGGGAGAGCAGCTTGCACAGGTGGAATGAATCACCACAGGTGGAGGCCATACAGCCTGAAAACACATAAATTGCACACCCAGTCTCCTCCCACAACCACACCCACTCCGAAATGCTACCGGCAGGACTAGCTATGTTGGCCCTGGGGGACCTGATAGCACTGCAAGTACTCCAACTTCAAGAAGAAGACGAACACCAACTACAACCGGCCGCACGGAGGAGATGCAGGAGGAGGAGGAGGGCAAGGCAGGGCCAGCAAGGGCCGCCAGCACAGCCACTACCACCACGCAGGCAGCCCGCAATCCCACGCCTCCGAGCACATCCGTTCAACCTCACTGATGAGCAGATCCACACCCTCTACCGTTTGGACCGGGACACCATAACCGCCATTGTGGACATGACACAGGCTGACCTTGTCAGCATGATAGATAGCCCAACCGCCATCCCACCCCTACTGAAGGTGGTGTCTGTACTCCACTTCCTGGCCACAGGCACCTACCAGCACACAGTCGGACAGTTGCATGGCATATCACAGCCACTGTTCTCACGGACACTATTGCAAGTGCTCGATGCCCTCCTGCAGCACGCAGACGACTACATCTCTCTACCACGCTCGGAGCAGGAAATTACCAACACAAAAGTGGGATTCCATGCACTTGCCGGCATACCGGGTTGCATTGGTGCCATCGACTGCACCCATGTGGAATTGGTCGTCCCACATGCCATGGAGGCCCAGTACCGCAACCGAAAACAATTTCATTCTCTGAATGTAGAAATGGTGTGTGACTCCAACAGGATCATTACACATTGTTGTGCCCGATTCCCTGGATCAACCCATGATTCTATGGTCTTGAGGAACTCTACAATACCACGCTACATGGAGCGACACGCAGGGAACAGATCCTGGCTACTCGGTGAGTCTCATTTCATGCATGATGATGTGGGGTATGTGATGCGGCAATGACCTGGCAGGAAGGGGGGGGGGCGTACGTAGCAATGGCATTCCTCAAAATTCCTTTATTGTCCACATACAGGTGATGCCGGGTATCCACTGAAGAGATGGCTCCTCACACCAGTCCGGAACCCACAGGACCAGCATGAGGAGGACTACAACCATGCCCACTCACGTACCCGTGTAGTCATAGAACAGGCATTCGGCCTACTGAAGACTCGTTTCCGCTGCCTCAGCAGGTCTGGCGGGGCACTCCTGTACCGCCATGTGAAGGTTGCAAAGATGGTCATGGCATGTGTCATGCTCCACAACATGTGCGTACGTAGAAATGTGCCCATGCCCCCTGACGCAGAACTGCAAGCACCTGAAGATGGTCATGATGAGGGTGGGGATGTGGCAGCACCTCAAGGAGTCCGCGAGGCACAGGAGGGCCGTGACATTCGTCAGCATCTCATAGATGCATGCTTCTAGCACTCACGCCTGGTGGCTGATACATGGACACGGGACTCGTGGCACTGTGTGTGTCTGGAACATGCACAATATGGACTGTACGCCTATAATGGCCTCGTACACAAAGATCAATGTCCACACATCTCATTGGATGATCGTGCATTGTTTATGGCATATGTGATATCATGTTAAACACCCTATCGACCCGCCACCCAAGTGAGCCCAACACACCCCCTCCACCCTCCTACCTCCCCCCCGAACACCAGTGTCCAAAGATGCTCATTGTCAGTGGGCAGTCGCTATTGCAAGCCCCCTCTCCGGGTATCAGGGGCACCCCTGCCTGTGGAGCGCAGGTTCCTCCCAGATCTACGTTGGGGGCTGCCCTGGACGGAACTTGCAACGGATGATGTCTCTGCCTGCTCACGTCCATGCATGTCCCTAAGGGTTTGTGAGAGCTCAGTGAGCACACGGCGCACTGCGGCAAGTTCGGCACATACGTCTTTGGACGTCGCATGCAGTTCCCCCCTCAGGCTCTCGGTGCTTCTCTCCATTTGTACTCTCAGGCTCTCGGTGCTACTCTCCATTTGTGCCCTTAGTGTCTCTGTACTTCTCTCCATTTCTGCCCTAAGTGTCTCAGTTGATGTTTCTATGTCTGCCTTAGTGCCCCCACATTCATCGGCATGGTCCTTGAGGAGCGTGGCCAGTTGCTGCTGTTGCACGATTACCTGGTCGAGGGACTGTTGCCTCTGCTGGGCCATGGCCATTTGCGGTGGTGTCACAGAGTGGCTGATCACCTCATGTTGCCTTGCCAGAGGGCTTGTGGGGGATGGCCAGTCGTCGTCTTGTGGGTGCCCCTGCGTGGTATCCTCATGGTGTACGGGATGGAACAGACAGGGGGATTGAGACAGGTCATGGATGGATCTAACTTCGACATCCCCGTTTTCTGTGTCGGAGCATGCTGCCATTAATGCAGTGTCACCTATGGTGCTGCTGCCACCAGAAGCAGTGCCTACTGTGGCATCCATTGGGGGGACCTGTGGTGGTGCTGTTGTGGGCATGCTGGCTGCTGGGGTGCCTGTTGGAGTTCCCTCCTCTGTGCTGCCACTTGATTTGTGCTGCTTCCGTGTCTTGATGCGTGCAGCTGAGGTGGAGGGTCTTTGGCCGTTGGTCTTGGCCCTCTTTGCAGGTGTGCTGGTAGGGGTGTCCTGGAGCTCGTCGTTTGGATCAGGCCCTGTGGTGGAGTAAAGGAGGGCGAGCGTTATTAATGGGTCTGTGGGAATTGGAATGGCAATGTATCACATGCATTGGGGTGGTACCTGAGGGTGATTTGGGTCGGGGCCTTGGAGGTGGTTTCATTTGTGTGTGGAGTGAGGGTGCAGTTGTTTTGCAGCCTGCAGTTAGGGTGTGCCTGCTGCACGTGTAGAGGGTGTTTTTGGGATTTTTAATTATTTATGTATTTGATGTGAGTTTTAAAGTGTGCTATCAGGCCTATGTATGTGGACGTTCTCCTGGACATGTGTTACTGTTGCACTATGTGGACACGTGGTACTTCACATGATTGGACATTGTGGTTTTGGCATTGTTTTATTTGGGACACCTACCTGATTCTTCGGATGTCTGCACTCCTTTCTCCATCCCTCCGACTCCCTCTATGCTCTCCATTCCAATGGTGGAGGCACAGATTTCTTCCCAGGGGGTCAACTTGATGGGTGATTCCGATCCTCCCCCGGTAGCTGTGGCAATGTTGCGGTTGGCAGAAAGTATGCTACGGACGCGTATCCGCAGGTCGTCCCATCGCTTTCTGCATTGCTGTGGGTTGCGGGGTGCGGTCCCCACCGCACTTACCCGCTGTTCCACCAGGGCCCATATGGCCTTCTTGTTCGCAAGTGCCGTCCTGGTCATTTGCGTGGAGAAGACGGCGGCAGCATTCTCCTGGAGGGTCTCTGTGAGCACGGTGAGTTCCTCACGGGAGAAGTGGACCTGCCGCTTGCGGTCGCACGCTTTCTTCGCTACTTTTCCCATTTTTCTTGGTTTCACTAGGGTGGATGACGGGTTGGGATGTGTCTCAGGGTAGTATTTTTAATGGTTGTGTGGAATTTGTGGTTTTATAGGTGTACGGCGTGATGTTTCCCGTTCCGGGACCATGCTTTTACTTCCGTTTCCGTATATTTCCGGTCACCGTACTTTCCGGTTGGCGCTCACTGCGGTGTCCGCTAAGATGGGTGGCGGTATTGCACCTAGGGCGCCGTACGGCGGCGGTGTGGGCCGTTTTGGGGTCATTTCCGCCATCGCGGACTTTGCACTTCCGCCATGGCGTGGTGCTCGTGCCCGATGGGTCGGAATGAGCCGCACTTTGCTCCGTCGTGCAATGGCGGAAACGCTATTTACGCTATGGCGGTCCGGTCGGTTGATTTCCGCCAGGGTCGTAATGAGGGCCACTGTCTCAGCCAGCATTTGTATTTACCATGCCATTCTAATATCTCTCCCAACATGTATGTCTTAAACTTGGCCTGCTCCCTATTTCAGCATAATCTTCACCACACAATGGCCTATTGGAGCATATTATCTGTTACAGTGACTCACTGTGACTCAGCAAATCCAAAACATTTCAAAGGCACCTCTGACCCCCAGTCTCTGTGTTACAGTTAGTACACTGGGCCTCATTACATGTCTGGTAGTGTTCCGACAGTAAATCCACTGGAATACCAGCAAACGGAATTGCTATGACTGGCACTTGGTCTGCAGGAATTACCGGCAGATTACAAGTGCTGGTAAGGGCGGTAAATCCACATTCCATGGATTTCCAGAGGAGTTTGCCGCAATTACTGGCTGTGCCGGTAATAAAGGCAGTTTCTTGCTGGTAGGGGGCAGGCTTACCTCCAGCTATTAGCTGGAGGTAAATCCTCAACCCCTACCGGCTAAGTTGTAGTTGGCCGATCCGGTAAAAGTGCTGGTAAACGTTATTACCGGCACTTTTACTGTGTACCGGCCAACTCGCAATGAGGCTCTCTGTTTGGATGAGACTACAAAGATTAGTGACCCCAGATGCTGTCACACTGTGGGTTCCAGTGACCACTGTTTTCTATTTACAGCGATGCAGTTACTTGAACCTGTTAGATCAAATAATTAATGCTCTTTCTATTCATACTAGTTGATTTGTGTTCAATCAATCCACATCTTTTCAATTTACTTACATTATTTTCTAATAGTTGACTAGTTATAACATTAAATGGAAACATTTAACTTGACCATTGACGTAAAATATGTCTGGGTAGCGTTGTCCTACAATCTGAGCTCTTTGGATACACAGCTGTATTCTGTTCATGTTCACATTGTGATTTTAGTGTGTGGTATCAAACCAGTAAGTGTCTGAGACTCTATACCATTGCCTTCTTTGTGCATTATTCGCCTTCATGAGAAGGCCACACTGTGATCATTTCACAGTAATCTTTGTAAGAATGTAACCTCTCTTCTTTCAATTGTTGTTGTTACAATGGGTCATGTGATTAATCCTCTGGTGGAGAGGGCATTAGATAAGTCATGTAGAGAGAGTGCTGCTACCAGGTAAGGTCACATTTTGTAGTCCTTCATTTTAGACATGACTCTTTCACTGGATCACTTAAAAGAATGGTTCGGTCAGAAAATATTATTGCCCCTATGGTTCGGCCATGTGCTTTTAACCATAATTTGATCGATCGTTTCATTTCCTATGCACCTTACCCGAGTTTTCATCTCTTGAACACAAGCAAAATCAGGCAGCAGGGCGCGGCCATCTTGTGATAATCTTATCACTTGCCGCATCGCCCTGGGTGACCTGCGTTTGCGGCACTAAATCATATCCCCTGAGCCTGACATCACTAGACGCGTACCGCCCATTTCACAATGCCAAAGCACGTCTCGTGTCAACATTCTCTGTGCCTCAGTTAATGACGCGTCACCATGGAAATGGCAAGAAGCCTCTTTCCTCGATAAGTATAAACAGAGCGTTTCACAACACAGAACAGCAGATTTTCTTTTCCATTCCTCTCACTGTATTTCTTTGAGTATTCTGTGACTCGTTTCTGTGCTCTGGTCAGCTACCTTCATTGCTTGTAGCCCGTGTGAACAGATACCAGTACGACCTCTATAAATTGTTTTCTTTTCTTTACCACACAATGGCAACAATAATGCCCTACCTGTACGAGCCCGAGTATTCCGAGGAGGAATTACTGGAAAGAACAAGCTCTGTAAACGATGGGGCTTTGAACGACAGTTGGGCGGACATTTCAACAGATGAAGAGCCTGGGCCTAGTTGCATGGACGGTGTTTCCACCTGGTGTACCTGCAATCAGTGCGCGCTAATGCCAACCGAGGAGGAGAACTGCTGCTGCCTAGAAAACTCTGGATGCTTGTCCTACATATCGCAAGGCGATACACAGCCACAATGCGTTACCGAGCTGCCAGACTTCACAGCAGCCTGCCTCACACGGTCCGTGTTGAGGATTTTGATGGTGCTTATGCACAAACTGGTTTATAGTGACATTTTCGAATGTAATAATTTCGAATGCATTAATTTCGAATCAAAAATGTCGAAAAAAAAATGTTGATTTTTTTTTTATGGGGGGGTTTTCACTCCCAATCCCCCTTTTTTAATAACCCTTTTTTACTAGCCAAACCCCAAAAAAACACATAAAATGTTAAAAAAAAATGGAATTTTTTTTTTAGACATTTTTTTTCTACTAAATTAATGCATTTGAAATTATTCATTCGACATTTTAACTGGACACCGCACGAACTTCGCGCAACAGTTCACCCTCGTAATTCAAGTAATGAGTAAGTATAGTCTGGTTGTGATGTCAGTTAGGCCACTACTATTTCATGGTTGTCCCCTATATTCTCGTGACTTCAATATATCATTGTCATATCCGTTTAGTCTTGCAATTCTCTAGTAATAGTCGCATAAAAGTCGTTCAATATTTTGCAGTTTCTAGTTAGCATTTGACTGGCAAAAATGCTATTGCATACAAGAATTGTCATTGACAACTAAGGTTTAATACACTTATCTTGGTCATTAAAAAACAGATTGTATCTTTCTCTTTCATAGGTGGTACCGGCTGGTGGCCTATAGTTCGTACACATGGTGGCTTCATGAGAGGCTTGGACACCGCGTTCGACGAGTAATACCCGCCTGTGTCGTTGGCGCCATTAGACAAACTTTCCCCAGTGACAGCAGTCAGTATAGGGGATTTTCCCTCGCTGAGCTGCAACCAGACCTTTACAATGTCTAGTATTTTTGTGCCATCAAAATAAGAAACCAAATAAAACACAACATATTTTTTATCAATAGTTGTTTCAGTTTTTTAGTGAATCAAGTGTGTCTCCATTCAGCAGTGTTCTGGTGCCTTGTCTGCACGCCCCCGGAACTTTCCATCCCCCCTCCACTATCAAAGGCAGTTCGCACCAGTGGATGTGCGCTGCCATGGGGTGCTGTCAGGGGCGCGAATGGCCAAGGTGCCAAACACCATGTACACTTCAAAAGGTATCCTACGCCCAGGGGCCATTGTTCACATGGCCTACTCAGACCCCGTGTCTCCAGGCAGGCCTCCTTTGAAGCAGGGCGCTCCCCTGCAATACACTTAATACCATGACATATACACGTCATTCATTCACAAACACACCCCTTTTTTGTAATTCTTTATAAACCACTTGAAATTTACCATGAGAACATCTTTGAGCAATTGAACTCGTGAACGTGTTACTCTGTGACCGCTTCGAGTAAACTCGTCAGTGTGCTACCTGTGAACATCTCCCTATTCTCCTGCCACTAATTACTCTGCTTGCTGAATCCAACTGTTTGTTGGTCAAGGTAAGGGCATGTATCCTAATCATATCTCCTTCATTTGTAAATTTATATCTATTCTGAAGTAACGAACTCCGTAGTGCTATGTTAATTTGTATCATTTATTGGCTTGAGTTTCTTTTGTTATGTTATCGATATATCAATTTTTATCAGTGTCAATTGGCATCATATTGCATCCTTCGCGGATCGTGTCTATAGTATAAGCATTTTTCCTTTTCGGGCACGATAGAACATTCAAGGGACGAGTAACATGTTCTGATTTTCAAAACATGAATCATTTCTGAAATGTATCCCATAATACAGCCGCACACGCTGCACTGGTTTTGCTGTGGTGCCCAAAAGAAAGCGTGCAATGAACAATGTATGGTCCAATTCATTCTTTCTCACATGTTTATGCAAAATAATTTTCTAATAATGTTGACCTTTATTTTGCAGAATTTACAGCAATGCCTGCATGTTCTATTTTCAGTTGCCCTTCGAACCCACTGGTAACCCAAGCCTTTCGGTAGAGCAGATTTTGCTCATGTGGACAACCTACAGATGTGGGCCGACGGTGTCGAAGCCACCGAGGAAAATAGGGAACCCCATGCACTTCTGAAAACAAGGCACCTGTGGGAATACAGAGAGGTCTGACTTGCGTGATTCGCCCAAGAATGTATTACCCACAATCCCTGGCAAAGTCCAAAATTTGGCAAATAACACACAATATTTAAACATTTCACTCTGGCCACCCACCAAAACACACCGCCAACAACACATGTACTACCATCCTGCGTTCCCACAGGTGTCCCGACAAAAATGGTACCCCACATGTGTGTGTGCACCTACCTGGGCTCAAAGGGAAAAGGCTAACCCACGGGTAACCCAAGCCTTTCAGCAGAGCAGATTTTGCTCGTGTGGACAACCTACAGATGTGGGCCTAGGGTGTCAAAGCTACCAAGGAAAACAGGGAACCCTATGTATTTCTGAAAAGAAGGCACCTGTGGGAATACACAGAGGTCTGACTTGCGTGAATCACACAAGGATGTATTTACCACAATCCCCAGCAAAGTCCAAAATTTGGCAAAAAACACACAATTTTTAAATATTTCACTTTGGCCACCCACCGAAACACGCCGCCACCAACACATGTCCTACCATCCTGCGTTCCCACAGGTGTCCCGACAAAAATGGTACCCCACATATGTGTGTGCACCTACCTGGGCGCAAAGGGAAAAGGCTAACCCACTGGTAACCCAAGCCTTTCGGCAGAGCAGATTTTGCTCATGTGGACAACCTACAGATGTGGGCCGAGGGTGTCGAAGCCACCGAGGAAAATAGGGAACCCCATGCACTTCTGAAAACAAGGCACCTGTGGGAATACACAGAGGTCTGACTTGCGTGATTCGCCCAAGAATGTATTACCCACAATCCCTGGCAAAGTCCAAAATTTGGCAAATAACACACCATTTTTAAACATTTCACTCTGGCCACCCACCGAAAAACACCGCCAACAACACATGTCCTACCATCCTGCGTTCCCACAGGTGTCCCGACAAAAATGGTACCCCACATGTGTGTGTGCACCTACCTGGGCTCAAAGGGAAAAGGCTAATCCACTGGTAACCCAAGCCTTTCGGCAGAGCAGATTTTGCTTGTGTGGACAACCTACAGATGTGGGCCTAGGGTGTCGAAGCTACCAAGGAAAACAGGGAACCCTATGCATTTCTGAAAAGAAGGCACCTGTGGGAATAAACAGAGGTCTGACTTGCGTGAATCGCACAAGGATGTATTTCTCACAATCCCCGGCAAAGTCCAAATATTTGGCAAAAAACACACAATTTTTAAATATTTCACTTTGGCCACCCACCGAAACACGACGCCAACACCACATGTCCTACATTCCCGCCTTCCTACAAGTGTCCCGATGAAAACAGTACCTCACATGTGTGTGTGCACCTACCTGGGCGCAAAGGGAGATGACTAAACCACTGGTAACCCCCAAAGGGTTTGGGGAGGCAACCTAGAAATTTGGGTCTAGGGTGTCGAAGCCACCAAGGAAAACAGGGAACCCCATGCATTTCCGAAAAGAAGACACCCGTGGAAATACATAGAGGTCTGACTTGCGTGAATCACCCAAGAATGTATTACCCACAATCCCTGGCAAAGTCCAAAATTTGGCAAAAAACCCACAATTTTTAAACAATTTCACTCTGGCCACCCACCGAAACACGCCGCCAACAGCACATGTCCTACCATCCTGCGTTCCCACAGGTGTACCAACAACTATGGTACCCCACATGTGTGTGTGCACCTACCTGGGCTCAAAGGGAAAAGGCTAACCCACTGGTAACCCAAGCCTTTTGGCAGAGCAGATTTTGCTCATGTGGACAACCTAAAGATGTGGGCCTAGGGTGTCGAAGCCACAGAGGAAAACAGGGAACCCCATGCATTTCTGAAAAGAAGACACCCGTGGAAATACATAGAGGTCTGACTTGCGTGAATCGCCCAAGAATGTATTACCCACAATCCCTGGCAAAGTCCAAAATTTGGCAAATAACACACAATATTTAAACATTTCACTCTGGCCACCCACCGAAACACACCGCCAACAACACATGTACTACCATCCTGCGTTCCCACAGGTGTCCCGACAAAAATGGTACCCCACATGTGTGTGTGCACCTACCTGGGCTCAAAGGGAAAAGGCTAACCCACTGGTAACCCAAGCCTTTCGGCAGAGCAGATTTTGCTCGTGTGGACAACCTACAGATGTGGGCCTAGGGTGTCGAAGCTACCAAGGAAAACAGGGAACCCTATGTATTTCTGAAAAGAAGGCACCTGTGGGAATACACAGAGGTCTGACTTGCGTGAATCGCACAAGGATGTATTTACCACAATCCCCGGCAAAGTCCAAAATTTGGCAAAAAACACACCATTTTTAAATATTTCACTTTGGCCACCTACCGAAACACGCCGCCACCAACACATGTCCTACCATCCTGCGTTCCCACAGGTGTCCCGACAAAAATGGTACCCCACATGTGTGTGTGCACCTACCTGGGCTCAAAGGGAAAAGGCTAACCCACTGGTAACCCAAGCCTTTCGGCAGAGCAGATTTTGCTCGTGTGGACAACCTACAGATGTGGGCCTAGGGTGTCGAAGCTACCAAGGAAAACACGGAACCCTATGTATTTCTGAAAAGAAGGCACCTGTGGGAATACACAGAGGTCTGACTTGCGTGAATCGCACAAGGATGTATTTACCACAATCCCCGGCAAAGTCCAAAATTTGGCAAAAAACACACCATTTTTAAATATTTCACTTTGGCCACCCACCGAAACACGCCGCCACCAACACATGTCCTACGATCCTGCGTTCCCACAGGTGTCCTGACAAAAATGGTACCCCACATATGTGTGTGCACCTACCTGGGCGCAAAGGGAAAAGGCTAACCCACTGGTAACCCAAGCCTTTCGGCAGAGCAGATTTTGCTCATGTGGACAACCTACAGATGTGGGCCGACGGTGTCGAAGCCACCGAGGAAAATAGGGGACCCCATGCACTTCTGAAAACAAGGCACCTGTGGGAATACACAGAGGTCTGACTTGCGTGATTCGCCCAAGAATGTATTACCCACAATCCCTGGCAAAGTCCAAAATTTGGCAAATAACACACCATTTTTAAACATTTCACTCTGGCCACCCACCGAAAAACACCGCCAACAACACATGTCCTACCATCCTGCGTTCCCACAGGTGTCCCGACAAAAATGGTACCCCACATGTGTGTGTGCACCTACCTGGGCTCAAAGGGAAAAGGCTAATCCACTGGTAACCCAAGCCTTTCGGCAGAGCAGATTTTGCTTGTGTGGACAACCTACAGATGTGGGCCTAGGGTGTCGAAGCCACAGAGGAAAACAGGGAACCCCATGCATTTCTGAAAAGAAGACACCCTTGGAAATACATAGAGGTCTGACTTGCGTGAATCGCCCAAGAATGTATTACCCACAATCCCCGGCAAAGTCCAAAATTTGGCAAAAAACCACCATTTTTAAACATTTCACTCTGGCCACCCACCGAAACACGCCGCCATCAACACATGTCCTACCATCCTGAGATCCCACAGGTGTCCTGACAAAAATGGTACCCCACATGTGTGTGTGCACCTACCTGGGCTCAAAGGGAAAAGGTTAACCCACTGGTAACCCAAGCATTTCGGCAGAGCAGATTTTGCTTGTGTGGACAACCTACAGATGTGGGCCTAGGGTGTAGAAGCTACCAAGGAAAACAGGGAACCCTATGCATTTCTGAAAAGAAGGCACCTGTGGGAATACACAGAAGTCTGACTTGCGTGAATCGCACAAGGATGTGTTTCCCACAATCCCCGGCAAAGTCCAAAATTTGACAAAAAACACACAATTTTTAAACATTTCACTCTGGCCACCCACCGAAACACACCGCCAACAACACATGTCCTACATTCCCGCCTTCCTACAAGTGTCCCGATGAAAACACTACCTCACATGTGTGTGTGCACCTACCTGGGCGCAAAGGGAGATGACTAAACCACTGGTAACCCCCAAAGGGTTTGGGGAGGCAACCTAGAAATGTGGGTCTAGGGTGTCGAAGCCACCAAGGAAAACAGGGAACCCCATGCATTTCCGAAAAGAAGACACCCGTGGAAATACATAGAGGTCTGACTTGCGTGAATCACCCAAGAATGTATTACCCACAATCCCTGGCAAAGTCCAAAATTTGGCAAAAACCCCACAATTTTTAAACAATTTTACTCTGGCCACCCACCGAAACACGCCGCCAACAGCACATGTCCTACCATCCTTCGTTCCCACAGGTGTACCAACAACTATGGTACCCCACATGTGTGTGTGCAACTACCTGGGCTCAAAGGGAAAAGGCTAACCCACTGGTAACCCAAGCCTTTCGGCAGAGCAGATTTTGCTCATGTGGACAACCTAAAGATGTGGGCCTAGGGTGTCGAAGCCACAGAGGAAAACAGGGAACCCCATGCATTTCTGAAAAGAAGACACCCGTGGAAATACATAGAGGTCTGACTTGCGTGAATCGCCCAAGAATGTATTACCCACAATCCCTGGCAAAGTCCAAAATTTGGCAAATAACACAATATTTAAACATTTCACTCTGGCCACCCACCGAAACACACCGCCAACAACACATGTACTACCATCCTGCGTTCCCACAGGTGTCCCGACAAAAATGGTACCCCACATGTGTGTGTGCACCTACCTGGGCTCAAAGGGAAAAGGCTAAGCCACTGGTAACCCAAGCCTTTCAGCAGACCAGATTTTGCTCGTGTGGACAACCTACAGATGTGGGCCTAGGGTGTCGAAGCTACCAAGGAAAACAGGGAACCCTATGTATTTCTGAAAAGAAGGCACCTGTGGGAATACACAGGGGTCTGACTTGCGTGAATCACACAAGGATGTATTTACCACAATCCCCGGCAAAGTCCAAAATTTGGCAAAAAACACACCATTTTTAAATATTTCCCTTTGGCCACCCACCGAAACACGCCGCCACCAACACATGTCCTACCATCCTGCGTTCCCACAGGTGTCCCGACAAAAATGGTACCCCACATATGTGTGTGCACCTACCTGGGCGCAAAGGGAAAAGGCTAACCCACTGGTAACCCAAGCCTTTCGGCAGAGCAGATTTTGCTCATGTGGACAACCTACAGATGTGGGCCGACGGTGTCGAAGCTACCGAGGAAAATAGGGAACCCCATGCACTTCTGAAAACAAGGCACCTGTGGGAATACACAGAGGTCTGACTTGCGTGATTCGCCCAAGAATGTATTACCCACAATCCCTGGCAAAGTCCAAAATTTGGCAAATAACACACCATTTTTAAACATTTCACTCTGGCCACCCACCGAAAAACACCGCCAACAACACATGTTCTACCATCCTGCGTTCCCACAGGTGTCCCGACAAAAATGGTACCCCACATGTGTGTGTGCACCTACCTGGGCTCAAAGGTAAAAGGCTAATCCACTGGTAACCCAAGCCTTTCGGCAGAGCAGCTTTTGCCCATGTGGACAACCTACAGATGTGGGCCTAGGGTGTCGAAGCCACCGAGGAAAATAGGGAACCCCATGCACTTCTGAAAAGAAGGCACCTGTGGGAATACACAGAGGTCTGACTTGCGTGATTCGCCCAAGAATGCATTACCCACAATCCCTGGCAAAGTCCAAGATTTGGCAAATAACACACCATTTTTAAACATTTCACTCTGGCCACCCACCGAAAAACACTGCCAACAACACATGTCCTACCATTCTGCGTTCCCACAGGTGTCCCGACAAAAATGGTACCCCACATGTGTGTGTGCACCTACCTGGGCTCAAAGGGAAAAGGCTAACTCACTGGTAACCCAAGCCTTTCGGCAGAGCAGATTTTGCTTGTGTGGACAACCTACAGATGTGGGCCTAGGGTGTCAAAGCTACCAAGGAAAACAGGGAACCCTAAGCATTTCTGAAAAGAAGGCACCTGTGGGAATATACAGAGGTCTGACTTGCGTGAATCGCACAAGGATGTATTTCCCACAATCCCCGTGAAAGTCCAAAAATGTGGCAAAAAACACACACTTTTTAAATATTTCACTTTGGCCACCCACCGAAACACGACGCCAACACCACATGTCCTACATTCCTGCCTTCCTACAAGTGTCCCGATGAAAACAGTACCTCACATGTGTGTGTGCACCTACCTGGGCGCAAAGGGAGATGACTAAACCACTGGTAACCCCCAAAGGGTTTGGGGAGGCAACCTAGAAATTTGGGCATAGGGTGTCGAAGCCACCAAGGAAAACAGGGAACCCCATGCATTTCCGAAAAGAAGACACCCGTGGAAATACATAGAGGTCTGACTTGCGTGAATCACCCAAGAATGTATTACCCATAATCCCTGGCAAAGTCCAAAATTTGGCAAAAAACCCACAATTTTTAAACAATTTCACTCTGGCCACCCACCGAAACACGCCGCCAACAGCACATGCCCTACCATCCTGCGTTTCCACAGGTGTCCCAACAACTATGGTACCCCACATGTGTGTGTGCACCTACCTGGGCTCAAAGGGAAAAGGCTAAACCACTGGTAACCCAAGCCTTTCGGCAGAGCAGATTTTGCTCATGTGGACAACCTACAGATGTGGGCCGAGGATGTCGAAGCCACCAAGGAAAATAGGAAACCCGATGCAACTCTGAAAAGGAGGCACCTGTGGGAATACACAGAGGTCTGACTTGCGTGAATCGGCCAAGAATTTATTACCCACAATCCCTGCCAAAGTCCAAAATTTGGCAAAAAACACACCATTTTTAAACATTTCACTCTGGCCACCCACCGAAACACGCCGCCATCAACACATGTCCTACCATCCTGAGATCCCACAGGTGTACCAACAACTATGGTACCCCACATGTGTGTGTGCACCTACCTGGGCTCAAAGGGAAAAGGCTAACCCACTGGTAACCCAAGCCTTTCGGCAGAGCAGATTTTGCTCATGTGGACAACCTAAAGATGTGGGCCTAGGGTGTCGAAGCCACAGAGGAAAACAGGGAACCCCATGCATTTCTGAAAAGAAGACACCTGTGGAAATACATAGAGGTCTGACTTGCGTGAATCGCCCAAGAATGTATTACCCACAATCCCTGGCAAAGTCCAAAATTTGGCAAATAACACAGAATTTTTAAACATTTCACTCTGGCCACCCGCCGAAACACACTGCCAACAACACATGTACTACCATCCTGCGTTCCCACAGGTGTCCCGAAAAAAATGGTACCCCACATGTGTGTGTGCACCTACCTGGGCTCAAAGGGAAAAGGCTAACCCACTGGTAACCCAAGCCTTTCGGCAGAGCAGATTTTGCTCGTGTGGACAACCTACAGATGTGGGCCTAGGGTGTCGAAGCTACCAAGGAAAACAGGGAACCCTATGCATTTCTGAAAAGAAGGCACCTGTGGGAATACACAGAGGTCTGACTTGCGTGAATCGCACAAGGATGTATTTCCCACAATCCCCGGCAAAGTCCAAAATTTGGCTAAAAACACACAATTTTTAAATATTTCACTTTGGCCACCCACCGAAACACGCCGCCAACAACACATGTCCTACCATCCTGCGTTCCCACAGGTGTCCCGACAAAAATGGTACCCCACATATGTGTTTGCACCTACCTGGGCGCAAAGGGAAAAGGCTAACCCACTGGTAACCCAAGCCTTTCGGCAGAGCAGATTTTGCTCATGTGGCAACCTACAGATGTGGGCCGACGGTGTCGAAGCCACCGAGGAAAATAGGGAACCCCATGCACTTCTGAAAAGAAGGCACCTGTGGGAATACACAGAGGTCTGACTTGCGTGATTCGCCCAAGAATGTATTACCCACAATCCCTGGCAAAGTCCAGAATTTGGCAAATAACACACCATTTTTAAACATTTCACGCTGGCCACCCACTGAAAAACACCGCCAACAACACATGTCCTACCATCCTGCGTTCCCACAGGTGTCCCGACAAAAATGGTACCCCATATGTGTGTGTGCACCTACCTGGGCTCAAAGAGAAAAGGCTAACCCACTGGTAACCCAAGTCTTTCGGCAGAGCAGATTTTGCTCATGTGGACAACCTACAGATGTGGGCCGACGGTGTCGAAGCCACCGAGGAAAATAGGGAACCCCATGCACTTCTGAAAAGAAGGTACCTGTGGGAATACACAGAGGTCTGACTTGCGTGATTCGCCCAAGAATGTATTACCCACAATCCATGGCAAAGTCCAGAATTTGGCAAATAACACACCATTTTTAAACATTTCACGCTGGCCACCCACTGAAAAACACCGCCAACAACACATGTCCTACCATCCTGCGTTCCCACAGGTGTCCCGACAAAAATGGTACCCCATATGTGTGTGCACCTACCTGGGCTCAAAGAGAAAAGGCTAACCCACTGGTAACCCAAGCCTTTCGGCAGAGCAGATTTTGCTTGTGTGGACAACCTACAGATGTGGGCCTAGGGTGTCGAAGCTACCAAGGAAAACAGGGCACCCTATGCATTTCTGAAAAGAAGGCACCTGTGGGAATAAACAGAGGTCTGACTTGCGTGAATCGCACAAGGATGTATTTCCCACAATCCCCGGCAAAGTCCAAAATTTGGCAAAAAACACACAATTTTTAAATATTTCACTTTGGCCACCCACCGAAACACGCCGCCACCAACACATGTCCTACCATCCTGCGTTCCCACAGGTGTCCCGACAAAAATGGTACCCCACATATGTGTGTGCACCTACCTGGGCGCAAAGGGAAAAGGCTAACCCACTGGTAACCCAAGCCTTTCGGCAGAGCAGATTTTGCTCATGTGGACAACCTACAGATGTGGGCCGAGGGTGTCGAAGCCACCGAGGAAAATAGGGAACCCCATGCACTTCTGAAAACAAGGCACCTGTGGGAATACACAGAGGTCTGACTTGCGTGATTCGCCCAAGAATGTATTACCCACAATCCCTGGCAAAGTCCAAAATTTGGCAAATAACACACCATTTTTAAACATTTCACTCTGGCCACCCACCGAAAAACACCGCCAACAACACATGTCCTACCATCCTGCGTTCCCACAGGTGTCCCGACAAAAATGGTACCCCACATGTGTGTGTGCACCTACCTGGGCTCAAAGGGAAAAGGCTAATCCACTGGTAACCCAAGCCTTTCGGCAGAGCAGATTTTGCTTGTGTGGACAACCTACAGATGTGGGCCTAGGGTGTCGAAGCTACCAAGGAAAACAGGGAACCCTATGCATTTCTGAAAAGAAGGCACCTGTGGGAATAAACAGAGGTCTGACTTGCGTGAATCGCACAAGGATGTATTTCTCACAATCCCCGGCAAAGTCCAAATATTTGGCAAAAAACACACAATTTTTAAATATTTCACTTTGGCCACCCACCGAAACACGACGCCAACACCACATGTCCTACATTCCCGCCTTCCTACAAGTGTCCCGATGAAAACAGTACCTCACATGTGTGTGTGCACCTACCTGGGCGCAAAGGGAGATGACTAAACCACTGGTAACCCCCAAAGGGTTTGGGGAGGCAACCTAGAAATTTGGGTCTAGGGTGTCGAAGCCACCAAGGAAAACAGGGAACCCCATGCATTTCCGAAAAGAAGACACCCGTGGAAATACATAGAGGTCTGACTTGCGTGAATCACCCAAGAATGTATTACCCACAATCCCTGGCAAAGTCCAAAATTTGGCAAAAAACCCACAATTTTTAAACAATTTCACTCTGGCCACCCACCGAAACACGCCGCCAACAGCACATGTCCTACCATCCTGCGTTCCCACAGGTGTACCAACAACTATGGTACCCCACATGTGTGTGTGCACCTACCTGGGCTCAAAGGGAAAAGGCTAACCCACTGGTAACCCAAGCCTTTTGGCAGAGCAGATTTTGCTCATGTGGACAACCTAAAGATGTGGGCCTAGGGTGTCGAAGCCACAGAGGAAAACAGGGAACCCCATGCATTTCTGAAAAGAAGACACCCGTGGAAATACATAGAGGTCTGACTTGCGTGAATCGCCCAAGAATGTATTACCCACAATCCCTGGCAAAGTCCAAAATTTGGCAAATAACACACAATATTTAAACATTTCACTCTGGCCACCCACCGAAACACACCGCCAACAACACATGTACTACCATCCTGCGTTCCCACAGGTGTCCCGACAAAAATGGTACCCCACATGTGTGTGTGCACCTACCTGGGCTCAAAGGGAAAAGGCTAACCCACTGGTAACCCAAGCCTTTCGGCAGAGCAGATTTTGCTCGTGTGGACAACCTACAGATGTGGGCCTAGGGTGTCGAAGCTACCAAGGAAAACAGGGAACCCTATGTATTTCTGAAAAGAAGGCACCTGTGGGAATACACAGAGGTCTGACTTGCGTGAATCGCACAAGGATGTATTTACCACAATCCCCGGCAAAGTCCAAAATTTGGCAAAAAACACACCATTTTTAAATATTTCACTTTGGCCACCTACCGAAACACGCCGCCACCAACACATGTCCTACCATCCTGCGTTCCCACAGGTGTCCCGACAAAAATGGTACCCCACATGTGTGTGTGCACCTACCTGGGCTCAAAGGGAAAAGGCTAACCCACTGGTAACCCAAGCCTTTCGGCAGAGCAGATTTTGCTCGTGTGGACAACCTACAGATGTGGGCCTAGGGTGTCGAAGCTACCAAGGAAAACACGGAACCCTATGTATTTCTGAAAAGAAGGCACCTGTGGGAATACACAGAGGTCTGACTTGCGTGAATCGCACAAGGATGTATTTACCACAATCCCCGGCAAAGTCCAAAATTTGGCAAAAAACACACCATTTTTAAATATTTCACTTTGGCCACCCACCGAAACACGCCGCCACCAACACATGTCCTACGATCCTGCGTTCCCACAGGTGTCCTGACAAAAATGGTACCCCACATATGTGTGTGCACCTACCTGGGCGCAAAGGGAAAAGGCTAACCCACTGGTAACCCAAGCCTTTCGGCAGAGCAGATTTTGCTCATGTGGACAACCTACAGATGTGGGCCGACGGTGTCGAAGCCACCGAGGAAAATAGGGGACCCCATGCACTTCTGAAAACAAGGCACCTGTGGGAATACACAGAGGTCTGACTTGCGTGATTCGCCCAAGAATGTATTACCCACAATCCCTGGCAAAGTCCAAAATTTGGCAAATAACACACCATTTTTAAACATTTCACTCTGGCCACCCACCGAAAAACACCGCCAACAACACATGTCCTACCATCCTGCGTTCCCACAGGTGTCCCGACAAAAATGGTACCCCACATGTGTGTGTGCACCTACCTGGGCTCAAAGGGAAAAGGCTAATCCACTGGTAACCCAAGCCTTTCGGCAGAGCAGATTTTGCTTGTGTGGACAACCTACAGATGTGGGCCTAGGGTGTCGAAGCCACAGAGGAAAACAGGGAACCCCATGCATTTCTGAAAAGAAGACACCCTTGGAAATACATAGAGGTCTGACTTGCGTGAATCGCCCAAGAATGTATTACCCACAATCCCCGGCAAAGTCCAAAATTTGGCAAAAAACCACCATTTTTAAACATTTCACTCTGGCCACCCACCGAAACACGCCGCCATCAACACATGTCCTACCATCCTGAGATCCCACAGGTGTCCTGACAAAAATGGTACCCCACATGTGTGTGTGCACCTACCTGGGCTCAAAGGGAAAAGGTTAACCCACTGGTAACCCAAGCATTTCGGCAGAGCAGATTTTGCTTGTGTGGACAACCTACAGATGTGGGCCTAGGGTGTAGAAGCTACCAAGGAAAACAGGGAACCCTATGCATTTCTGAAAAGAAGGCACCTGTGGGAATACACAGAAGTCTGACTTGCGTGAATCGCACAAGGATGTGTTTCCCACAATCCCCGGCAAAGTCCAAAATTTGACAAAAAACACACAATTTTTAAACATTTCACTCTGGCCACCCACCGAAACACACCGCCAACAACACATGTCCTACATTCCCGCCTTCCTACAAGTGTCCCGATGAAAACACTACCTCACATGTGTGTGTGCACCTACCTGGGCGCAAAGGGAGATGACTAAACCACTGGTAACCCCCAAAGGGTTTGGGGAGGCAACCTAGAAATGTGGGTCTAGGGTGTCGAAGCCACCAAGGAAAACAGGGAACCCCATGCATTTCCGAAAAGAAGACACCCGTGGAAATACATAGAGGTCTGACTTGCGTGAATCACCCAAGAATGTATTACCCACAATCCCTGGCAAAGTCCAAAATTTGGCAAAAACCCCACAATTTTTAAACAATTTTACTCTGGCCACCCACCGAAACACGCCGCCAACAGCACATGTCCTACCATCCTTCGTTCCCACAGGTGTACCAACAACTATGGTACCCCACATGTGTGTGTGCAACTACCTGGGCTCAAAGGGAAAAGGCTAACCCACTGGTAACCCAAGCCTTTCGGCAGAGCAGATTTTGCTCATGTGGACAACCTAAAGATGTGGGCCTAGGGTGTCGAAGCCACAGAGGAAAACAGGGAACCCCATGCATTTCTGAAAAGAAGACACCCGTGGAAATACATAGAGGTCTGACTTGCGTGAATCGCCCAAGAATGTATTACCCACAATCCCTGGCAAAGTCCAAAATTTGGCAAATAACACAATATTTAAACATTTCACTCTGGCCACCCACCGAAACACACCGCCAACAACACATGTACTACCATCCTGCGTTCCCACAGGTGTCCCGACAAAAATGGTACCCCACATGTGTGTGTGCACCTACCTGGGCTCAAAGGGAAAAGGCTAAGCCACTGGTAACCCAAGCCTTTCAGCAGACCAGATTTTGCTCGTGTGGACAACCTACAGATGTGGGCCTAGGGTGTCGAAGCTACCAAGGAAAACAGGGAACCCTATGTATTTCTGAAAAGAAGGCACCTGTGGGAATACACAGGGGTCTGACTTGCGTGAATCACACAAGGATGTATTTACCACAATCCCCGGCAAAGTCCAAAATTTGGCAAAAAACACACCATTTTTAAATATTTCCCTTTGGCCACCCACCGAAACACGCCGCCACCAACACATGTCCTACCATCCTGCGTTCCCACAGGTGTCCCGACAAAAATGGTACCCCACATATGTGTGTGCACCTACCTGGGCGCAAAGGGAAAAGGCTAACCCACTGGTAACCCAAGCCTTTCGGCAGAGCAGATTTTGCTCATGTGGACAACCTACAGATGTGGGCCGACGGTGTCGAAGCTACCGAGGAAAATAGGGAACCCCATGCACTTCTGAAAACAAGGCACCTGTGGGAATACACAGAGGTCTGACTTGCGTGATTCGCCCAAGAATGTATTACCCACAATCCCTGGCAAAGTCCAAAATTTGGCAAATAACACACCATTTTTAAACATTTCACTCTGGCCACCCACCGAAAAACACCGCCAACAACACATGTTCTACCATCCTGCGTTCCCACAGGTGTCCCGACAAAAATGGTACCCCACATGTGTGTGTGCACCTACCTGGGCTCAAAGGTAAAAGGCTAATCCACTGGTAACCCAAGCCTTTCGGCAGAGCAGCTTTTGCCCATGTGGACAACCTACAGATGTGGGCCTAGGGTGTCGAAGCCACCGAGGAAAATAGGGAACCCCATGCACTTCTGAAAAGAAGGCACCTGTGGGAATACACAGAGGTCTGACTTGCGTGATTCGCCCAAGAATGCATTACCCACAATCCCTGGCAAAGTCCAAGATTTGGCAAATAACACACCATTTTTAAACATTTCACTCTGGCCACCCACCGAAAAACACTGCCAACAACACATGTCCTACCATTCTGCGTTCCCACAGGTGTCCCGACAAAAATGGTACCCCACATGTGTGTGTGCACCTACCTGGGCTCAAAGGGAAAAGGCTAACTCACTGGTAACCCAAGCCTTTCGGCAGAGCAGATTTTGCTTGTGTGGACAACCTACAGATGTGGGCCTAGGGTGTCAAAGCTACCAAGGAAAACAGGGAACCCTAAGCATTTCTGAAAAGAAGGCACCTGTGGGAATATACAGAGGTCTGACTTGCGTGAATCGCACAAGGATGTATTTCCCACAATCCCCGTGAAAGTCCAAAAATGTGGCAAAAAACACACACTTTTTAAATATTTCACTTTGGCCACCCACCGAAACACGACGCCAACACCACATGTCCTACATTCCTGCCTTCCTACAAGTGTCCCGATGAAAACAGTACCTCACATGTGTGTGTGCACCTACCTGGGCGCAAAGGGAGATGACTAAACCACTGGTAACCCCCAAAGGGTTTGGGGAGGCAACCTAGAAATTTGGGCATAGGGTGTCGAAGCCACCAAGGAAAACAGGGAACCCCATGCATTTCCGAAAAGAAGACACCCGTGGAAATACATAGAGGTCTGACTTGCGTGAATCACCCAAGAATGTATTACCCATAATCCCTGGCAAAGTCCAAAATTTGGCAAAAAACCCACAATTTTTAAACAATTTCACTCTGGCCACCCACCGAAACACGCCGCCAACAGCACATGCCCTACCATCCTGCGTTTCCACAGGTGTCCCAACAACTATGGTACCCCACATGTGTGTGTGCACCTACCTGGGCTCAAAGGGAAAAGGCTAAACCACTGGTAACCCAAGCCTTTCGGCAGAGCAGATTTTGCTCATGTGGACAACCTACAGATGTGGGCCGAGGATGTCGAAGCCACCAAGGAAAATAGGAAACCCGATGCAACTCTGAAAAGGAGGCACCTGTGGGAATACACAGAGGTCTGACTTGCGTGAATCGGCCAAGAATTTATTACCCACAATCCCTGCCAAAGTCCAAAATTTGGCAAAAAACACACCATTTTTAAACATTTCACTCTGGCCACCCACCGAAACACGCCGCCATCAACACATGTCCTACCATCCTGAGATCCCACAGGTGTACCAACAACTATGGTACCCCACATGTGTGTGTGCACCTACCTGGGCTCAAAGGGAAAAGGCTAACCCACTGGTAACCCAAGCCTTTCGGCAGAGCAGATTTTGCTCATGTGGACAACCTAAAGATGTGGGCCTAGGGTGTCGAAGCCACAGAGGAAAACAGGGAACCCCATGCATTTCTGAAAAGAAGACACCTGTGGAAATACATAGAGGTCTGACTTGCGTGAATCGCCCAAGAATGTATTACCCACAATCCCTGGCAAAGTCCAAAATTTGGCAAATAACACAGAATTTTTAAACATTTCACTCTGGCCACCCGCCGAAACACACTGCCAACAACACATGTACTACCATCCTGCGTTCCCACAGGTGTCCCGAAAAAAATGGTACCCCACATGTGTGTGTGCACCTACCTGGGCTCAAAGGGAAAAGGCTAACCCACTGGTAACCCAAGCCTTTCGGCAGAGCAGATTTTGCTCGTGTGGACAACCTACAGATGTGGGCCTAGGGTGTCGAAGCTACCAAGGAAAACAGGGAACCCTATGCATTTCTGAAAAGAAGGCACCTGTGGGAATACACAGAGGTCTGACTTGCGTGAATCGCACAAGGATGTATTTCCCACAATCCCCGGCAAAGTCCAAAATTTGGCTAAAAACACACAATTTTTAAATATTTCACTTTGGCCACCCACCGAAACACGCCGCCAACAACACATGTCCTACCATCCTGCGTTCCCACAGGTGTCCCGACAAAAATGGTACCCCACATATGTGTTTGCACCTACCTGGGCGCAAAGGGAAAAGGCTAACCCACTGGTAACCCAAGCCTTTCGGCAGAGCAGATTTTGCTCATGTGGCAACCTACAGATGTGGGCCGACGGTGTCGAAGCCACCGAGGAAAATAGGGAACCCCATGCACTTCTGAAAAGAAGGCACCTGTGGGAATACACAGAGGTCTGACTTGCGTGATTCGCCCAAGAATGTATTACCCACAATCCCTGGCAAAGTCCAGAATTTGGCAAATAACACACCATTTTTAAACATTTCACGCTGGCCACCCACTGAAAAACACCGCCAACAACACATGTCCTACCATCCTGCGTTCCCACAGGTGTCCCGACAAAAATGGTACCCCATATGTGTGTGTGCACCTACCTGGGCTCAAAGAGAAAAGGCTAACCCACTGGTAACCCAAGTCTTTCGGCAGAGCAGATTTTGCTCATGTGGACAACCTACAGATGTGGGCCGACGGTGTCGAAGCCACCGAGGAAAATAGGGAACCCCATGCACTTCTGAAAAGAAGGCACCTGTGGGAATACACAGAGGTCTGACTTGCGTGATTCGCCCAAGAATGTATTACCCACAATCCATGGCAAAGTCCAGAATTTGGCAAATAACACACCATTTTTAAACATTTCACGCTGGCCACCCACTGAAAAACACCGCCAACAACACATGTCCTACCATCCTGCGTTCCCACAGGTGTCCCGACAAAAATGGTACCCCATATGTGTGTGCACCTACCTGGGCTCAAAGAGAAAAGGCTAACCCACTGGTAACCCAAGCCTTTCGGCAGAGCAGATTTTGCTTGTGTGGACAACCTACAGATGTGGGCCTAGGGTGTCGAAGCTACCAAGGAAAACAGGGCACCCTATGCATTTCTGAAAAGAAGGCACCTGTGGGAATAAACAGAGGTCTGACTTGCGTGAATCGCACAAGGATGTATTTCCCACAATCCCCGGCAAAGTCCAAAAATTTGGCAAAAAACATACAATTTTTAAATATTTCACTTTGGCCACCCACCGAAACACGACGCCAACACCACATGTCCTACATTCCCGCCTTCCTACAAGTGTCCCGATGAAAACACTACCTCACATGTGTGTGTGCACCTACCTGGGCGCAAAGGGAGATGACTAAACTACTGGTAACCCCCAAAGGGTTTGGGGAGGCAACCTAGAAATGTGGGTCTAGGGTGTCGAAGCCACCAAGGAAAACAGGGAACCCCATGCATTTCCGAAAAGAAGACACCCGTGGAAATACATAGAGGTCTGACTTGCGTGAATCACCCAAGAATGTATTACCCACAATCCCTGGCAAAGTCCAAAATTTGGCAAAAACCCCACAATTTTTAAACAATTTTACTCTGGCCACCCACCGAAACACGCCGCCAACAGCACATGTCCTACCATCCTGCGTTCCCACAGGTTTACCAACAACTATGGTACCCCACATGTGTGTGTGCAACTACCTGGGCTCAAAGGGAAAAGGCTAACCCACTGGTAACCCAAGCCTTTCGGCAGAGCAGATTTTGCTCATGTGGACAACCTAAAGATGTGGGCCTAGGGTGTCGAAGCCACAGAGGAAAACAGGGAACCCCATGCATTTCTGAAAAGAAGACACCCGTGGAAATACATAGAGGTCTGACTTGCGTGAATCGCCCAAGAATGTATTACCCACAATCCCTGGCAAAGTCCAAAATTTGGCAAATAACACAATATTTAAACATTTCACTCTGGCCACCCACCGAAACACACCGCCAACAACACATGTACTACCATCCTGCGTTCCCACAGGTGTCCCGACAAAAATGGTACCCCACATGTGTGTGTGCACCTACCTGGGCTCAAAGGGAAAAGGCTAAGCCACTGGTAACCCAAGCCTTTCAGCAGACCAGATTTTGCTCGTGTGGACAACCTACAGATGTGGGCCTAGGGTGTCGAAGCTACCAAGGAAAACAGGGAACCCTATGTATTTCTGAAAAGAAGGCACCTGTGGGAATACACAGGGGTCTGACTTGCGTGAATCACACAAGGATGTATTTACCACAATCCCCGGCAAAGTCCAAAATTTGGCAAAAAACACACCATTTTTAAATATTTCCCTTTGGCCACCCACCGAAACACGCCGCCACCAACACATGTCCTACCATCCTGCGTTCCCACAGGTGTCCCGACAAAAATGGTACCCCACATATGTGTGTGCACCTACCTGGGCGCAAAGGGAAAAGGCTAACCCACTGGTAACCCAAGCCTTTCGGCAGAGCAGATTTTGCTCATGTGGACAACCTACAGATGTGGGCCGACGGTGTCGAAGCTACCGAGGAAAATAGGGAACCCCATGCACTTCTGAAAACAAGGCACCTGTGGGAATACACAGAGGTCTGACTTGCGTGATTCGCCCAAGAATGTATTACCCACAATCCCTGGCAAAGTCCAAAATTTGGCAAATAACACACCATTTTTAAACATTTCACTCTGGCCACCCACCGAAAAACACCGCCAACAACACATGTTCTACCATCCTGCGTTCCCACAGGTGTCCCGACAAAAATGGTACCCCACATGTGTGTGTGCACCTACCTGGGCTCAAAGGTAAAAGGCTAATCCACTGGTAACCCAAGCCTTTCGGCAGAGCAGCTTTTGCCCATGTGGACAACCTACAGATGTGGGCCTAGGGTGTCGAAGCTACCAAGGAAAACAGGGAACTCTATGCATTTCTGAAAAGAAGGCACCTGTGGGAATAAACAGAGGTCTGACTTGCGTGAATCGCACAAGGATGTATTTCTCACAATCCCCGGCAAAGTCCAAAAATTTGGCAAAAAACACACAATTTTTAAATATTTCACTTTGGCCACCCACCCAAACACGACGCCAACACCACATGTTCTACATTACCGCCTTCCTACAAGTGTCCCGATGAAAACAGTACCTCACATGTGTGTGTGCACCTACCTGGGCGCAAAGGGAGATGACTAAACCACTGGTAACCCCCAAAGGGTTTGTGGAGGCAACTTAGAAATTTGGGTCTAGGGTGTCGAAGCCACCAAGGAAAACAGGGAACCCCATGCATTTCCGAAAAGAAGACACCCGTGGAAATACATAGAGGTCTGACTTGCGTGAATCACCCAAGAACGTATTACCCACAATCCCTGGCAAAGTCCAAAATTTGGCAAAAAACCCACAATTTTTAAACAATTTCACTCTGGCCACCCACCGAAACACGCCGCCAACAGCACATGTCCTATCATCCTGCGTTCCCACAGGTGTACCAACAACTATGGTACTCCACATGTGTGTGTGCACCTACCTGGGCTCAAAGGGAAAATGCTAACCCACTGGTAACCCAAGCCTTTCGGCAGAGCAGATTTTGCTCATGTGGACAACCTTAAGATGTGGGCCTAGGGTGTCGAAGCCACAGAGGAAAACAGGGAACCCCATGCATTTCTGAAAAGAAGACACCCGTGGAAATACATAGAGGTCTGACTTGCGTGAATCGCCCAAGAATGTATTACCCACAATCCCCGGCAAAGTCCAAAATTTGACAAAAAACACACAATTTTTAAACATTTCACTCTGGCCACCCACCGAAACACACCGCTAACAACACATGTCCTACCATTCTGCGTTCCCACAGGTGTCCCGACAAAAATGGTACCCCACATGTGTGTGTGCACCTTCCTGGGCTTAAAGGGAAAAGGCTAACCCATTGGTAACCCAAGCCTTTCGGCAGAGCAGATTTTGCTCGTGTGGACAACCTACAGATGTGGGCCGACGGTGTCGAAGCCACTGAGGAAAATAGGGAACCCCGTGCACTTCTGAAAAGAAGGCACCTGTGGGAATACACAGAGGTCTGACTTGCGTGATTCGCCCAATAATGTATTACCCACAATCCCTGGCAAAGTCCAAGATTTGGAAATAACACACCATTTTTAAACATTTCACTCTGGCCACCCACCGAAAAACACTGCCAACAACACATGTCCTACCATCCTGCGTTCCCACAGGTGTCCCGACAAAAATGGTACCCCACATGTGTGTGTGCACCTACCTGGGCTCAAAGGGAAAAGGCTAACCCACTGGTAACCCAAGCCTTTCGGCAGAGCAGATTTTGCTTGTGTGGACAACCTACAGATGTGGGCCTAGGGTGTCAAAGCTACCAAGGAAAACAGGGAACCCTAAGCATTTCTGAAAAGAAGGCACCTGTGGGAATAAACAGAGGTCTGACTTGCGTGAATCGCACAAGGACGTATTTCCCACAATCCCCGGGAAAGTCCAAAAATGTGGCAAAAAACACACAATTTTTAAATATTTCACTTTGGCCACCCACCGAAACACGACGCCAACACCACATGTCCTACATTCCTGCCTTCCTACAAGTGTCCCGCTGAAAACAGTACCTCACATGTGTGTGTGCACCTACCTGGGCGCAAAGGGAGATGACTAAACCACTGGTAACCCCCAAAGGGTTTGGGGAGGCAACCTAGAAATTTGTGCATAGGGTGTCGAAGCCACCAAGGAAAACAGGGAACCCCATGCATTTCCGAAAAGAAGACACCCGTGGAAATACATAGAGGTCTGACTTGCGTGAATCACCCAAGAATGTATTACCCATAATCCCTGGCAAAGTCCAAAATTTGGCAAATAACACACAATATTTAAAGATTTCACTCTGGCCACCCACCTAAACACACCGCCAACAACACATGTACTACTATCCTGTGTTCCCACAGGTGTCCCGACAAAAATGGTACCCCACATATGTGTGTGCACCTACCTGGGCGCAAAGGGAAAAGGCTAACCCACTGGTAACCCAAGCCTTTCGGCAGAGCAGATTTTGCTCATGTGGACAACCTACAGATGTGGGCCGACGGTGTCGAAACCACCGAGGAAAATAGGGAACCCCATGCACTTCTGAAAAGAAGGCACCTGTGGGAATACACAGAGGTCTGACTTGCGTGATTCGCCCAAGAATGTATTACCCACAATCCCTGGCAAAGTCCAAAATTTGGCAAATAACACACCATTTTTAAACATTTCACTCTGTCCACCCCCCGAAAAACACCGCCAACAACACATGTTCTACCATCCTGCGTTCCCACAGGTGTCCCGACAAAAATGGTACCCCACATATGTGTGTGCACCTACCTGGGCTCAAAGAGAAAACGCTAACCCACTGGTAACCTAAGCCTTTCGGCAGAGCAGATTTTGCTCGTGTGGAAAACCTACAGATGTGGGCCTAGGGTGTCGAAGCTACCAAGGAAAACAGGGAACCCTATGCATTTCTGAAAAGAAGGCACCTGTGGGAATAAACAGAGGTCTGACTTACGTGAATAGCACAAGGATGTATTTCCCACAATCCCTGGCAAAGTCCAAAAATTTGGCAAAAAACACACAATTTTTAAATATTTCACTTTGGCCACCCACCGAAACACGACGCCAACACCACATGTCCTACATTCCCGCCTTCCTACAAGTGTCCCGATGAAAACAGTACCTCACATGTGTGTGTGCACCTACCTGGGCGCAAAGGCAGATGACTAAACCACTGGTAACCCCCAAAGGGTTTGGGGAGGCAACCTAGAAATTTGGGCCTAGGGTGACGAAGCCACCAAGGAAAACAGGGAACCCCATGCATTTCTGAAAAGAAGGCACCTGTGGGAATACACAGAGGTCTGACTTGCGTGAATCGCACAAGGATGTATTTCCCACAATCCCCGGCAAAGTCCAAAATTTGGCAAAAAACACACAATTTATAAATATTTCACTTTGGCCACCCACCGAAACACGCCACCAAGAACACATGTCCTACCATCCTGCGTTCCCACAGGTGTCCCGACAAAAATGGTACCCCACATATGTGTGTGCACCTACCTGGGCACAAAGGGAAAAGGCTAACCCACTGGTAACCCAAGCCTTTCGGCAGAGCAGATTTTGCTCATGTGGACAACCTACAGATGTGGGCCGACCGTGTCGAAGGCACCGATGAAAATAGGGAACCCCATGCACTTCTGAAAAGAAGGCACCTGTGGGAATACACAGAGGTCTGACTTGCGTGAATCGCACAAGGATGTATTTCCCACAATCCCCGGCAAAGTCCAAAATTTGGCAAAAAACACACAATTTATAAACATTTCACTCTGGCCACCCACCGAAAAACACCGCCGACAACACATGTCCTACCATCCTGCGTTCCCACAGGTGTCCCGACAAAAATGGTACCCCACATGTGTGTTTGCACCTACCTGGGCTCAAAGGGAAAAGGCTAACCCACTGGTAACCCAAGTCTTTCGGCAGAGCAGATTTTGCTTGTGTGGACAACCTACAGATGTGGGCCTAGGGTGTCGAAGCTACCAAGGAAAACAGGGAACCCTATGGATTTCTGAAAAGAAGGCACCTGTGGGAATAAACAGAGGTCTGACTTGCGTGAATCGCACAAGGATGTATTTCCCACAATCCCTGGCAAAGTCCAAAAATTTGGCAAAAACACACAATTTTTAATATTTCACTTTGGCCACCCACCGAAACACGACGCCAACACCACATGTCCTACATTCCCGCCTTCCTACAAGTATCCCGATGAAAACAGTCCCTCACGTGTGTGTGCACCTACCTGGGCGCAAAGGGAGATGACTAAACCACTGGTAACCCCCAAAGGGTTTGGGGAGGCAACCTACAAATTTGGGCCTAGGGTGTCGAAGCCACCAAGGAAAACAGGGAACCCCATGCATTTCTGAAAAGAAGACACCCGTGGAAATACATAGAGGTCTGACTTGCGTGAATCGCCCAAGAATGTATTACCCACAATCCCTGGCAAAGTCCAAAATTTGGCAAATAACACACAATTTTTAAACATTTCACTCTGGCCACCCACCGAAAACACACCGCCAACAACACATGTACTACCATCCTGCGTTCCCACAGGTGTCCCGACAAAAATGGTACCCCACATGTGTGTGTGCACCTACCTGGGCTCAAAGGGAAAAGGCTAACCCACGGGTAACCCAAGCCTTTCGGCAGAGCAGATTTTGTTCGTGTGGACAACCTACAGATGTGGGCCTAGGGTGTCGAAGCTACCAAGGAAAACAGGGAACCCTATGCATTTCTGAAAAGATGGCACCTGTGGGAATACACAGAGGTCTGACTTGCGTGAATCGCACAAGGATGTATTTCCCACAATCCATGGCAAAGTCCAAAATTTGGCAAACAACACACAATTTTTAAACATTTCACTCTGGCCACCCACCGAAACACACCGCCAACAACACATGTACTACCATCCTGCGTTCCCACAGGTGTCCTGACAAAAATGGTACCCCACATGTGTGTGTGCACCTACCTGGGCTCAAAGGGAAAAGGCTAACCCACTGGTAACCCAAGCCTTTCGGCAGAGCAGATTTTGCTTGTGTGGACAACCTACAGATGTGGGCCTAGGGTGTCGAAGCTACCAAGGAAAACAGGGAACCCTATGCATTTCTGAAAAGAAGGCACCTGTGGGAATACACAGAGGTTTGACTTGCGTGAATCGCACAAGGATGTATTTCCCACAATCCCCGGCAAACTCCAAAATTTGGTAAAAAACACACAATTTTTAAACATTTCACTCTGGCCACCCACCGAAAACACGCCGCCAACAACACATGTACTACCATCCTGCGTTCCCACAGGTGTCCCGACAAAAATGGTACCCCACATGTGTGTGTGCACCTACCTGGGCTCAAAGGGAAAAGGCTAACCCACTGGTAAACCAAGCCTTTCGGCAGAGCAGATTTTGCTCGTGTGGACAACCTACAGATGTGGGCCTAGGATGTCGAAGCTACCAAGGAAAACAGGAAACCCTATGCATTTCTGAAAAGAAGGCACCTGTGGGAATACACAGAGGTCTGCCTTGCGTGAATCGCACAAGGATGTATTTCCCACAATCCCTGGCAAAGTCCAAAATTTGGCAAATAACGCACAATTTTTAAACATTTCACTCTGGCAACCCACCGAAACACACCGCCAACAACACATGTACTACCATCCTGCGTTCCCACAGGTGACCCGACAAAAATGGTACCCCACATGTGTGTGTGCACCTACCTGGGCTCAAAGGGAAAAGGCTAACCCACTGGTAAACCAAGCCTTTCGGCAGAGCAGATTTTGCTCGTGTGGACAACCTACAGATGTGGGCCTAGGATGTCGAAGCTACCAAGGAAAACAGGAAACCCTATGCATTTCTGAAAAGAAGGCACCTGTGGGAATACACAGAGGTCTGCCTTGCGTGAATCGCACAAGGATGTATTTCCCACAATCCCTGGCAAAGTCCACAATTTGGCAAATAATACACAATTTTTAAACATTTCACTCTGGCCACCCACCGAAAACACGCCGCCAACAACACATGTACTACCATCCTGCGTTCCCACAGGTGTCCCGACAAAAATGGTACCCCACATGTGTGTGTGCACCTACCTGGGCTCAAAGGGAAAAGGCTAACCCACTGGTAAACCAGGCCTTTCGGCAGAGCAGATTTTGCTCGTGTGGACAACCTACAGATGTGGGCCTAGGATGTCGAAGCTACCAAGGAAAACAGGAAACCCTATGCATTTCTGAAAAGAAGGCACCTGTGGGAATACACCGAGGTCTGCCTTGCGTGAATCGCACAAGGATGTATTTCCCCCAATCCCTGGCAAAGTCCAAAATTTGGCAAATAACACACAATTTTTAAACATTTCACTCTGGCCACCCACCGAAAACACGCCGCCAACAACACATGTACTACCATCCTGCGTTCCCACAGGTGTCCCGACAAAAATGGTACCCCACATGTGTGTGTGCACCTACCTGGGCTCAAAGGGAAAAGGCTAACCCACTGGTAAACCAAGCCTTTCGGCAGAGCAGATTTTGCTCGTGTGGACAACCTACAGATGTGGGCCTAGGATGTTGAAGCTACCAAGGAAAACAGGAAACCCTATGCATTTCTGAAAAGAAGGCACCTGTGGGAATACACAGAGGTCTGCCTTGCGTGAATCGCACAAGGATGTATTTCCCACAATCCCTGGCAAAGTCCAAAATTTGGCAAATAACGCACAATTTTTAAACATTTCACTCTGGCAACCCACCGAAACACACCGCCAACAACACATGTACTACCATCCTGCGTTCCCACAGGTGTCCCGACAAAAATGGTACCCCACATGTGTGTGTGCACCTACCTGGGCTCAAAGGGAAAAGGCTAACCCACTGGTAACCCAAGCCTTTCGGCAGAGCAGATTTTGCTCGTGTGGACAACCTACAGATGTGGGCCTAGGATGTCGAAGCTACCAAGGAAAACAGGAAACCCTATGCATTTCTGAAAAGAAGGCACCTGTGGGAATACACAGAGGTCTGACTTGGAATTGCGTGAATCGCCCAAGAATGTATTACCCACAATCCCTGGCAAAGTCCAAAATTTGGCAAATAATACACAATTTTTAAACATTTCACTCTGGCCACCCACCGAAAACACGCCGCCAACAACACATGTACTACCATCCTGCGTTCCCACAGGTGTCCCGACAAAAATGGTACCCCACATGTGTGTGTGCACCTACCTGGGCTCAAAGGGAAAAGGCTAACCCACTGGTAAACCAAGCCTTTCGGCAGAGCAGATTTTGCTCGTGTGGACAACCTACAGATGTGGGCCTAGGATGTCGAAGCTACCAAGGAAAACAGGAAACCCTATGCATTTCTGAAAAGAAGGCACCTGTGGGAATACACCGAGGTCTGCCTTGCGTGAATCGCACAAGGATGTATTTCCCGCAATCCCTGGCAAAGTCCAAAATTTGGCAAATAACACACAATTTTTAAACATTTCACTCTGGCCACCCACCGAAACACACCGCCAACAACACATGTCCTACCATCCTGCATTCCCACAGGTGTCCCGACAAAAATGGTACCCCACATGTGTGTGTGCACCTACCTGGGCTCAAAGGGAAAAGGCTAACCCACTGGTAACCCAAGCCTTTCGGCAGAGCAAATTTTGCTTGTGTGGACAACCTACAGATGTGGGCTTAGGGTGTCGGAGCTACCAAGGAAAACAGGGAACCCTATGCATTTCTGAAAAGAAGGCACCTGTGGGAATAAACAGAGGTCTGACTTGCGTGAATCGCACAAGGATGTATTTCCCACAATCCCCGGCAAATTCCAAAAATTTGGCAAAAAACATACCATTTTTAAATATTTCACTTTGGCCACCCACCGAAACACGACGCCAACACCATATGTCCTACATTCCCGCCTTCCTACAAGTGTCCCGATGAAAACGGTACCTCACGTGTGTGTGCACCTACTGGGCGCAAAGGGAGATGACTAAACCACTGATAACCCCCAAAGGGTTTGGGGAGGCAACCTAGAAATTTGGGCCTAGGGTGTCGAAGCCACCAAGGAAAATAGGGAACCCCATGCACTTCTGAAAAGGAGGCACCTGTGGGAATACACAGAGGTCTGACTTGCGTGAATCGGCCAAGAATTTATTACCCACAATCCCTGGCAAATTCCAAAATTTGGCAAAAAACACACCATTTTTAAATATTTCACTTTGGCCACCCACCGAAACACGCCGCCAACAACACATGTCCTACCACCCTGCGTTCCCAAAGGTGTCCCGACAAAAATGGTACCCCACATATGTGTTTGCACCTACCTGGGCGCAAAGGGAAAAGGCTAACCCACTGGTAACCCAAGCCTTTCGGCAGAGCAGATTTTGCTCATGTGGACAACCTACAGATGTGGGCCGACGGTGTCGAAGCCACCAAGGAAAATAGGGAACCCCATGCACTTCTGAAAAGAAAGCACCTGTGGGAATACACAGAGGTCTGACTTGCGTGATTCGCCCAAGAATGTATTACCCACAATCCCTGGCAAAGTCCAAAATTTGGCAAATAACACACCATTTTTAAACATTTCACTCTGGCCACCCACCGAAAAACACTGCCATCAACAGATCTCCTACCATCCTGAGTTCGCACAGGTGTCCCGACAAAAATGGTACCCCACATGTGTGTGTGCACCTACCTGGGCTCAAAGGGAAAAGGCTAACCCACTGGTAATCAAAGCCTTTCGGCAGAGCAAATTTTGCTTTTGTGGACAACCTACAGATGTGGGCCTAGGGTGTCGAAACTACCAAGGAAAACAGGGAACCCTATGCATTTCTGAAAAGAAGGCACCTGTGGGAATAAACAGAGGTCTGACTTGCGTGAATTCCACAAGGATGTATTTCCCACAATCCCCGGCAAAGTCCAAAATTTGGCTAAAAACACACAATTTTTAAATATTTCACTTTGGCCACCCACCGAAACACGACGCCAACACCACATATCCTACATTCCCGCCTTCCTACAAGTGTCCCGATGAAAACGGTACCTCTCATGTGTGTGTGCACCTACCTGGGCGCAAAGGGAGAAGGCTAAACCACTGGTAACCCCCAAATGGTTTGGGGAGGCAACCTAGAAATTTGGGCCTAGGGTGTCGAAGCCACCAAGGAAAACAGGGAACCCCATGCCTTTCCGAAAAGAAGACACCCTTGGAAATACATAGAGGTCTGACTTGCGTGAATCGCCCAAAAATGTATTACCCACAATCCATGGCAAAGTCCAAAATTTGGCAAAAAACACACCATTTTTAAACATTTCACTCTGGCCACCCACCAAAACACGCCGCCATCAACACATGTCCTACCATCCTGCGTTCGCACAGGGGTCCCGACAAAAAGGGTACACCACATGTGTGTGTGCGCCTACCTGGTCTCAAAGGGAAAAGGCTAACCCACTGGTAACCCAAGCCTTTCGGCAGTGCAGATTTTGTTCATGTGGACAATCTACAGATGTGGGCCGAGTGTGTCGAAGCCACCGAGGAAAATAGGGAACCCCATGCACTTCTGAAAAGAAGGCACCTGTGGGAATACACAGAGGTCTGACTTGTGTGATTCGCCCAAGAATGTATTACGCACAATCCCTGGCAAAGTCCAAAATTTGGCAAATAACACACCATTTTTAAACATTTCACTCTGGCTACCCACCGAAACACACCGCCAACAACACATGTCCTAGCATCCTGAGTTCCCACAGGTGTCCCGACAAAAATGGTACCCCACATATGTGTGTGCACCTACCTGGTCGCAAAGGGAAAAGGCTAACCCACTGGTAACCCAAGCCTTTCGGCAGAGCAGATTTTGCTCATGTGGACAACCTACAGATGTGGGCCGAGGGTGTCGAAGCCACCAAGGAAAATAGGGAACCCCATGCACTTCTGAAAAGGAGGCACCTGTGGGAATACACAGAGGTCTGACTTGCGTGAATCGGCCAAGAATGTATTACCCACAATCCCTGGCAAAGTCCAAAATTTGGCAAAAAACACACCATTTTTAAACATTTCTCTCTGGTCACCCACCGAAACACGCCGCCATCAACAGATCTCCCACCATCCTGAGTTTGCACAGGTGTCCCGACAAAAATGGTACACCACATGTGCGTGTGCGCCTACCTGGTCTCAAAGGGAAAAGGCTAACCCACTGGTAACCCAAGCCTTTCGGCAGAGCAGATTTTGCTCGTGTGGACAACCTACAGATGTGGGCCTAGGGTGTCGAAGCTACCAAGGAAAACAGGGAACCCTATGCATTTCTGAAAAGAAGGCACCTGTGGGAATACACAGAGGTCTGACTTGCATGATTCGCCCAAGAATGTTTTACCCACAATCCCTGGCAAAGTCCAAAATTTGGCAAATAACACACAATTTTTAAACATTTCACTCTGGCCACCCACCGAAACACACCACCAACAACACATGTACTACCATCCTGCTTTCCCACAGGTGTCCTGACAAAAATGGTACCCCACATGTGTGTGTGCACCTATCTGGGCTCAAAGGGAAAAGGCTAACCCACTGGTAACCCAAGCCTTTCGGCAGAGCAGATTTTGCTCGTGTGGAGAACATACAGATGTGGGCCTAGGGTGTCGAAGCTACCAAGGAAAACAGGGAACCCCATGCACTTCTGAAAAGGAGGCACCTGTGGGAATACACAGAGGTCTGACTTGCGTGAATCGGCCAAGAATTTATTACCCACAATCCCTGGCAAAGTCCAAAATTTGGCAAAAAACACACCATTTTTAAACATTTCTCTCTGGCCACCCACCGAAACACGCCGCCATCAACAGATCTCCCACCATCCTGAGTTTGCACAGGTGTCCCGACAAAAATGGTACACCACATGTGCGTGTGCGCCTACCTGGTCTCAAAGGGAAAAGGCTAACCCACTGGTAACCCAAGCCTTTCGGCAGAGCAGATATTGCTCATGTGGACAACCTACAGATGTGGGCCGAGGGTGTCGAAGCCACAGAGGAAAATAGGGACCCCCATGCACTTCTGAAAAGAAGGCACCTGTGGGAATACACATAGGTCTGACTTGCGTGATTAGCCCAAGAATGTATTACTCACAATCCCTGGCAAAGTCCAAAATTTGGCAAAAAAAACACCATTTTTCAACATTTCACTCTGGCCACCCACCGAAACACGCCGCCATCAACACATGTCCTACCATCCTGCGTTCCAACAGGTGTCCCGACAACTATGGTACCCTACATGTGTGTGTGCACCTACCTGGGCTCAAAGGGAAAAGGCTAACCCACTGGTAACCCAAGCCTTTCGGCAGAGCAGATTTTGCTCATGTGGACAACCTACAGATGTGGGCCTAGGGTGTCGAAGCCACCGAGGAAAACAGGGAACCCCATGCATTTCTGAAAAGAAGGCACCCGTGGGAATACACAGAGGTCTGACTTGCGTGAATCGCCAAAGAATATATTACCCACAATCCCTGGATAAATCCACAATTTAGCAAAAAACACACAATTTTTAAACATTTCACTCTGGCCACCCACCGAAACACGCCGCCCACAACACATGTCCTACCATCCTGCGTTCCCACAGGTGTCCCGACAACTATGGTACCCCACATGTGTGTGTGCACCTACCTGGGCTCAAAGGGAAAAGGCTAACCCACTGGTAACCCAAGCCTTTCGGCAGAGCAGATTTTGCTTGTGTGGACAACCTACAGATGTGGGCCGAGGGTGTCGAAGCCACCGAGGAAAATAGGGAACCCCATGCACTTCTGAAAAGAAGGCACCTGTGGGAATACACAGAGGTCTGACTTGCGTGATTCGTTCAAGAATGTATTACCCACAATCCCTGGCAAAGTAAAAAATTTGGCAAATAACACACCATTTTTAAATATTTCACTTTGGCCACCCACCGAAACACGATGCCAACACCACATATCCTACATTCCCGCCTTCCTACAAGTGTCCCGATGAAAACGGTACCTCACATGTGTGTGTGCACCTACCTGGGCGCAAAGGGAGAAGGCTAAACCACTGGTAGCCCCCATATGGTTTGGGGAGGCAACCTAGAAATTTGGGCCTAGGGTGTCAAAGCCACCAAGGAAAACAGGGAACCCCATGCCTTTCCAAAAAGAAGACACCCTTGGAAATACATAGAGGTCTGACTTGCATGAATCGCCCAAAAATGTATTACCCACAATCCCTGGCAAAGTCCAAAATTTGTCAAAAAACACACCATTTTTAAACATTTCACTCTGGCCACCCACCAAAACACGCCGCCATCAACACATGTCCTACCATCCTGCGTTCGCACAGGTGTCCCGACAAAAAGGGTACACCACATGTGTGTGTGCGCCTACCTGGTCTCAAAGGGAAAAGGCTAACCCACTGGTAACCCAAGCCTTTCGGCAGTGCAGATTTTGTTCATGTGGACAACCTACAGATGTGGGCCGAGTGTGTCGAAGCCACCGAGGAAAATAGGGAACCCCATGCACTTCTGAAAAGAAGGCACCTGTGGGAATACACAGAGGTCTGACTTGTGTGATTCGACCAAGAATGTATTACGCACAATCCCTGGCAAAGTCCAAAATTTGGCAAATAACACACCATTTTTAAACATTTCACTCTGGCTACCCACCGAAACACACTGCCAACAACACATGTCCTACCATCCTGATTTCCCAAGGGTGTCCCGACAAAAATGGTACCCCACATGTGTTTGTGCACTGACCTGGGCTCAAAGGGAAAAGGTTAACCCACTGGTAACCCAAGCATTTCGTCAGAGCAAATTTTGCTCGTGGGGACAACCTACAGATGTGGGCCTAGGGTATCAAAGCTATCAAGGAAAACAGGGAACCCTATGCATTTCTGAAAAGAAGGCACCTGTGGGAATACACAGAGGTCTGACTTGCGTGAATCGCACAAGGATGTATTTCCCACAATCCCCGGCAAGGTCCGGCAAAGTCCAAAATTTGACAAAAAACACACCATTTTTAAACATTTCACGCTGGCCACCCACCGAAACACGCCGCCAACAACACATGTCCTACCATCCTGCGTTCCCACAGGTGTCCCGACAAAAATGGTACCCCACATATGTGTGTGCACCTACCTGGTCGCAAAGGGAAAAGGCTAACCCACTGGTAACACAAGCCTTTCGGCAGAGTAGATTTTGCTCATGTGGACAACCTACAGATGTGGGCCGAGGGTGTCAAAGCCACCAAGGAAAATAGGGAACCCCATGCACTTCTGAAAAGGAGGCACCTGTGGGAATACACAGAGGTCTGACTTTCGTGAATCGGACAAGAATGTATTACCCACAATCCCTCGCAAAGTCCAAAATTTGGCAAAAAACACACCATTTTTAAACATTTCACTCTGGCCACCCACCGAAACACGCCGCCATCAACACATGTCCTACCATCCTGCGTTCCCACAGGTGTCCCGACAACTATGGTACCCTACATGTGTGTGTGCACCTACCTGGGCTCAAAGGGAAAAGGCTAACCCACTGGTAACCCAAGCCTTTCGGCAGAGCAGATTTTGCTCGTGTGGACAACCTACAGATATGGGCATAGGGTGTCGAACTACCAAGGAAAACAGGGAACCCTATGCATTTCTGAAAAGAATGCACCTGTGGGAATACACAGAGGTTTGACTTGCGTGAATCGCACAAGGATGTATTTTCCACAATCCCCGGCAAAGTCCAAAATTTGGCTAAAAACACACAATTTTTAAATATTTAAATTTGGCCACCCACCGAAACACGACGCCAACACCACATGTCCTACATTCCCGCCTTCCTACAAGTGTCCCGATGAAAACGGTACCTCACATGTGTGTGTGCACCTACCTGGGCGCAAAGAGAGAAGGCTAAACCACTGGTAACCCCCAAATGGTTTGGGGAGGCAACCTAGAAATTTGGGCCGAGGGTGTCGAAGCCACCAAGGAAAACAGGGAACCCCATGCATTTCTGAAAAGAAGACACCCTTGGAAAATCATAGAGGTCTGACTTGCGTGAATTGCCCAGGAATTTATTACCCACAATCCCTGGCAAAGTCCAAAATTTGGCAAAAAACACACCATTTTTAAACATTTCACTCTGGCCACCCACGGAAACACGCCGCCATCAACACATGCCCTACCACCCTGCGTTCGCACAGGTGTCCCGACAAAAATGGTACACCACATGTGTGTGTGCGCCTACCTGGTCTCAAAGGGAAAAGGCTAACCCACTGGTAACCCAAGCCTTTCGGCAGTGTAGATTTTGCTCATGTGGACAACCTACAGATGTGGGCCAAGGGTGTCGAAGCCACCGAGGAAAACAGGGAACCCCATGCATTTCCAAAAAGAAGACACCCGTGGGAATACACAGAGGTCTGACTTGTGTGAATCGCCCAAGAATGTATTACCCACAATCCCTGGCAAAGTCCAAAATTTGGCTAAAAACACACCATTTTTAAACATTTCACTCTGGCCACCCACCGAAACACGCTGCCAACAACGCATGTCCTACCATCCTGCGTTCCCACAGGTGTCCCGACAAAAATGGTACCCCACATATGTGTGTGCACCTACCTGGGCGCAAAGGGAAAAGGCTAACCCACTGGTAACCCAAGCCTTTCGTTAGAGCAGATTTCGCTCGTGTGGACAACCTACAGATGTGGGCGTAGGGTGTCGAACTACCAAGGAAAACAGGGAACCCTATGCATTTCTGAAAAGAAGGCTCCTGTGGGAATACACAGAGGTCTGACTTGCATGAATCGCACAAGGATGTATTTCCCACAATCCCCGGCAAAGTCCAAAATTTGGCTAAAAACACACCATTTTTAAATATTTCACTTTGGGCTCCCACCGAAACACGACGCCAACACCACATGTCCTACATTCCCGCCTTTCTACAAGTGTCCCGATGAAAACGGTACCTCACATGTGTGTGTGCACCTACCTGGGCGCAAAGGGAGAAGGCTAAACCACTGGTAACCCCCAAATGGTTTGGGGAGGCAACCTATAAATTTGGGCCTACGGTGTTTAAGCCACCAAGGAAAACAGGGAACCCCATGCATTTCCGAAAAGAAGATACCCTTGGAAATACATAGAGGTCTGACTTGCGTGAATCGCCCAAAAACCTATTACCCACAATCCCTGGCAAATTCTAAAATTTGGCAAAAAACACAATTTTCAACATTTCACTCTGGCCAACCAACGAAACACGCTGCCAACAACACATGTCCTACTATCCTGCGTTCCCACAGGTGTCCTGAAGAAAATGGTACCCCACATGTTTGTGTGCACCTACCTGGGCGCAAAGGGAAAAGGCTAACCCACTGGTAACCCAAGCCTTTCGGCAGAGCAGATTTTGCTCATGTGGACAATCTACAGATGTGGGCCTAGGGTGTCAAAGCCACAGAGGAAAACAGGGAACACCATGCATTTCTGAAAAGAAGATACCCGTGCGAATACACAGAGGTCTGACTTGCGTGAATCGCACTAGAATTTATTATCCACAATCCCTGGCAAAGTCCAAAATTTGGCAAAAAACACACAATTTTTAAACATTTCACTCTGGCCACCAACCGAAAAACGATGCCAACACCACATGTCCTACATTCCCTCCTTCCTACAAGTGTCCCGATGAAAACAGTACCTCACATGTGTGTGTGTACCTACATGGGCGCAAAGGGAGAAGGCGAAACCACTGGTAATGCCCAAAGGGTTTGGGGAGGCAACCTAGAAATTTTGGCCTAGGGTGTCGAAGCCACCAAGGAAAACAGGGAACCCCATGCATTTCCCAAAAGTAGACACACGTGGGAATACACAGAGGTCTGACTTGCGTGAATCGCACAAGAATTTATTATCCACAATCCCCGGCAAAGTCCATAATTTGGCAAAAAACACACAATTTTTCAACATTTCACTTTGGCCACCCACCGAAACACGACGCCAACACCACATGTAATACATTCCTGCCTTCCTACAAGTGTCCCGATGAAAACGGTACCTCACATGTGTGTGGGCACCTACTTGGGCGCAAAGGCAAAAGGCTAACCCACTGGTAACCCAAGCCTTTCGGCAGAGCTGATTTTGCTCATGTGGACAACCTACAGATGTGGGCCGAGGGTGTCAAAGCCAATGAGGAAAATCGGGACCCCATGCACTTCTGAAAAGAAGGCACCTGTGGGAATACACATAGGTCTGACTTGCGTGATTCGCCCAAGAATGTATTACCCACAATCCCTGGCAAAGTCCAAAATTTGGCAAAAAAACCACAATTTTTCAACATTTCACTCTGGCCACCCACCGAAACACGCCGCCATCAACACATGTCCTACCATCCTGCGTTCCAACAGGTGTCCCGACAACTATGGTACCCCACATGTGTGTGTGCACCTACCTGGGCTCAAAGGGAAAAGGCTAACCCACTGGTAACCCACGCCTTTCGGCAGAGCAGATTTTGCTCATGTGGACAACCTACAGATGTGGACCCAGGGTGTTGAAGCCACAGAGGAAAACAGGGAACCCCATGCATTTCTGAAAAGAAGGCATGCGTGGGAATACACAGAGGTCTGACTTGCGTGAATCGCCAAAGAATATATTACCCACAATCCCTGGCTAAGTCCACAATTTGGCAAAAAACACACCATTTTTAAACATTTCACTCTGGCCACCGACCGAAACACGCCGCCATCAACACATGTCCTACCATCCTGCGTTCCCACAGGTGTCCCGACAACTATGGTACCCCACATGTGTGTGTGCACCTACCTGGGCTCAAAGGGAAAAGGCTAACCCACTGGTAACTTAAGCCTTTCGGCAAAGCAGATTTTGCTCGTGTGAACAACCTACAGATATGGGCGTAGGGTGTCGAACTACCAAGGAAAACAGGGAACCCTATGCATTTCTGAAAAGAAGGCACCTGTGGGAATAAACAGAGGTCTGACTTGCGTGAATCGCACAAGGATGTATTTCCCACAATCCCTGGCGAAGTCCAAAAATTTTGCAAAAAACACACAATTTTTAAATATATTCACTTTGGACACCCACCGAAACACGACGCCAACACCACATGTCCTACATTCCCGCCTTCCTACAAGTGTCCGGATGAATACAGTACCTCACATGTGTGTGTGCACCTACCTGGGCGCAAAGGGAGATGACTAAACCACTGGTAACCCCCAAAGGGTTTGGGGAGGCAACCTAGAAATTTGGGCCTAGGGTGTCGAAGCCACCAAGGAAAACAGGGAACCCCATGCATTTCCGAAAAGAAGACACCCGTGGAAATACATAGAGGTCTGACTTGCGTGAATCGCCCAAGGATGTATTACCCACAATCCCTGGCAAATGCCAAAATTTGGCAAATAGCACACAATTTTTAAACATTTCACTCTGGCCACCCACCGAAAACACACCGCCAACAACACATGTACTACCATCCTGCATTCCCACAGGTGTCCTGACAAAAATGGTACCCCACATGTGTGTGTGCACCTACCTGGGCTCAAAGGGAAAAGGCTAACCCACTGGTAACCCAAGCCTTTCGGCAGAGCAGATTTTGCTCATGTGGACAACCTACAGATGTGGGCCGACGGTGTCGAAGCCACCGAGGATAATAGGGAACCCCATGCACTTCTGAAAAGAAGGCACCTGTGGGAATACACAGAGGTCTGACTTGCGTGATTCGCCCAAGAATGTATTACCCACAATCCCTGGCAAAGTCCAAAATTTGGCAAATAACACACCATTTTTAAACATTTCACTCTGACCACCCACCGAAACACGCCGCCATCAACACATGCCCTACCACCCTGCGTTCGCACAGGTGTCCCGACAAAAATGGTACCCCACATATGTGTGTGCACCTACCTGGGCGCAAAGGGAAAAGGCTAACCCACTGGTAACCCAAGCCTTTCGGCAGAGCAGATTTTGCTCATGTAGACAACCTACAGATGTGGGCCGAGGGTGTCGAAGCCACAGAGGAAAATAGGAACCCCCATGCACTTCTGAAAAGAAGGCACCTGTGGGAATACACATAGGGCTGACTTGCGTGATTCACCCAAGAATGTATTACCCACAATCCCTGGTAAAGTCCAAAATTTGGCAAAAAAACCTCAATTTTTAAACATTTCACTCTGGCCACCCGCCGAAACACGCCGCCAACAACACATGTCCTACCATCCTGCGTTCCAACAGGTGTCCCGACAACTATGGTACCCCACATGTGTGTGTGCACCTACCTGGGGTCAAAGGGAAAAGGCTAACCCACTGGTAACCCAAGCCTTTCGGCAGAGCAGATTTTGCTCATGTGGACAACCTACAGATGTGGGCCTAGGGTGTCGAAGCCACCAAGGAAAACAGGGAACCCCATGCATTTCCGAAAAGAAGATACCCTTGGAAATACATAGAGGTCTGACTTGCGTGAATCGCCCAAAAACCTATTACCCACAATCCATGGCAAATTCTAAAATTTGGCAAAAAACACAATTTTCAACATTTCACTCTGGCCAACCAACAAAACACGCTGCCAACAACACATGTCCTACCATCCTGCGTTCCCACAGGTGTCCTGAAGAAAATGGTACCCCGCATGTTTGTGTGCACCTACCTGGGCGCAAAGGGAAAAGGCTAACCCACTGGTAACCCAAGCCTTTCGGCAGAGCAGATTTTGCTCATGTGGACAATCTACAGATGTGGGCCTAGGGTGTCAAAGCCACAGAGGAAAACAGGGAACACCATGCATTTCTGAAAAGAAGATACCCGTGCGAATACACAGAGGACTGACTTGCGTGAATCGCACTAGAATTTATTATCCACAATCCCTGGCAAAGTCCAAAATTTGGCAAAAAACACACCATTTTTAAACATTTCACTCTGGCCACCAACCGAAAAACGATGCCAACACCACATGTCCTACATTCCCTCCTTCCTACAAGTGTCCCGATGAAAACAGTACCTCACATGTGTGTGTGTACCTACATGGGCGCAAAGGGAGAAGGCGAAACCACTGGTAATGCCCAAAGGGTTTGGGGAGGCAACCTAGAAATTTGGGCCTAGGGTGTCGAAGCCACCAAGGAAAACAGGGAACCCCATGCATTTCCCAAAAGTAGACACCCGTGGGAATACACAGAGGTCTGACTTGCGTGAATCGCACAAGAATTTATTATCCACAATCCCCGGCAAAGTCCATAATTTGGCAAAAAACACACAATTTTTCAACATTTCACTTTGGCCACCCACCGAAACACGACGCCAACACCACATGTAATACATTCCTGCCTTCCTACAAGTGTCCCGATGAAAACGGTACCTCACATGTGTGTGGGCACCTACCTGGGCGCAAAGGCAAAAGGCTAACCCACTGGTAACCCAAGCCTTTCGGCAGAGCTGATTTTGCTCATGTGGACAACCTACAGATGTGGGCTGAGGGTGTCGAAGCCACAGAGGAAAATCGGGACCCCCATGCACTTCTGAAAAGAAGGCACCTGTGGGAATACACATAGGTCTGACTTGCGTGATTCGCCCAAGAATGTATTACCCACAATCCCTGGTAAAGTCCAAAATTTGGCAAAAGAAACACAATTTTTCAACATTTCACTCTGGCCACCCACCGAAACACGCCGCCATCAACACATGTCCTACCATCCTGCGTTCCAACAGGTGTCCCGACAAAAATGGTACCCCACATGTGTGTGTGCGCCTACCTGGGCTCAAAGGGAAAAGGCTAACCCACTGGTAACCCAAGCCTTTCGGCAGAGCAGATTTTGCTCATGTGGACAACCTACAGATGTGGGCCTAGGGTGTCGAAGCCACAGAGGAAAACAGGGAACCCCATGCATTTCTGAAAAGAAGGCACGCGTGGGAATACACAGAGGTCTGACTTGCGTGAATCGCCAAAGAATATATTACCCACAATCCCTGGCTAAATCCACAATTTGGCAAAAAACACACCATTTTTAAACATTTCACTCTGGCCACCCACCGAAACACGCCGCCATCAACACATGTCCTACCATCCTGCGTTCCCACAGGTGTCCCGACAACTATGGTACCCCACATGTGTGTGTGCACCTACCTGGGCTCAAAGGGAAAAGGCTAACCCACTGGTAACACAAGCCTTTCGGCAGAGCAGATTTTGCTCGTGTGGACAACCTACAGATATGGGCGTAGGGTGTCGACTACCAAGGAAAACAGGGAACCCTATGCATTTCTGAAAAGAAGGCACCTGTGGGAATAAACAGAGGTCTGACTTGTGTGAATCGCACAAGGATGTATTTCCCACAATCCCTGGCGAAGTCCAAAAATTTGGCAAAAAACACACAATTTTCAAATATTTCACTTTGGACACCCACCGAAACACGACGCCAACACCACATGTCCTACATTCCCGCCTTCCTACAAGTGTCCCGATGAAAACAGTACCTCACATGTGTGTGTGCACCTACCTGGGCGCAAAGGGAGATGACTAAACCACTGGTAACCCCCAAAGGGTATGGGGAGGCAACCTAGAAATTTGGGCCTAGGGTGTCGAAGCCACCAAGGAAAACAGGCAACCCCATGCATTTCCGAAAAGAAGACACCCGTGGAAATACATAGAGGTCTGACTTGCGTGAATCGCCCAAGGATGTATTACCCACAATCCCTGGCAAATGCCAACATTTGGCAAATAGCACACAATTTTTAAACATTTCACTCTGGCCACCCACCGAAAACACACCGCCAACAACACATGTACTACCATCCTGCATTCCTACAGGTGTCCCGACAAAAATGGTACCCTACATGTGTGTGTGCACCTACCTGGGCTCAAAGGGAAAAGGCTAACCCACTGGTAACCCAAGCCTTTCAGCAGAGCAGATTTTTCTCGTGTGGACAACCTACAGATGTGGGCCTAGGGTGTCGAAGCTACCAAGGAAAACAGGGAACCCTATGCATTTCTGAAAAGAAGGCACCCGTGGGAATACACAGAGGTCTGACTTGCGAGAATCGCACAAGGATGTATTTCCCACAATCCCCAGCAAAGTACAAAATTTGGCAAAAAACACACAATTTTTAAATATTTCACTTTGGCCACCCACCGAAACACGCCGCCAACAACACATGTCCTACCATCCTGCGTTCCCACAGGTGTCCCGACAAAAATGGTACCCCACAAATGTGTGTGCACCTACATGGGCGCAAAGGGAAAAGGCTAACCCACTGGTAACCCAAGCCTTTCAGCAGAGCAGATTTTGCTCATGTGGACAACCTACTGATGTGGGCCGACGGTGTCGAAGCCACCGAGGAAAATAGGGAACCCCATGCACTTCTGAAAAGAAGGCACCTGTGGGAATACACAGAGGTCTGACTTGCGTGATTCGCCCAAGAATGTATTACCCACAATCCCTGGTAAAGTCCAAAATTTGGCAAAAGAAACACAATTTTTCAACATTTCACTCTGGCCACCCACCGAAACACGCCGCCATCAACACATGTCCTACCATCCTGCGTTCCAACAGGTGTCCCGACAACTATGGTACCCCACATATGTGTGTGCGCCTACCTGGGCTCAAAGGGAAAAGGCTAACCCACTGGTAACCCAAGCCTTTCGGCAGAGCAGATTTTGCTCATGTGGACAACCTACAGATGTGGGCCTAGGGTGTCGAAGCCACAGAGGAAAACAGGGAACCCCATGCATTTCTGAAAAGAAGGCACGCGTGGGAATACACAGAGGTCTGACTTGCGTGAATCGCCAAAGAATATATTACCCACAATCCCTGGCTAAATCCACAATTTGGCAAAAAACACACCATTTTTAAACATTTCACTCTGGCCACCCACCGAAACAAGCCACCATCAACACATGTCCTACCATCCTGCGTTCCCACAGGTGTCCCGACAACTATGGTACCCCACATGTGTGTGTGCACCTACCTGGGCTCAAAGGCAAAAGGCTAACCCACTGGTAACACAAGCCTTTCGGCAGAGCAGATTTTGCTCGTGTGGACAACCTACAGATATGGGCGTAGGGTGTCGAACTACCAAGGAAAACAGGGAACCCTATGCATTTCTGAAAAGAAGGCACCTGTGGGAATAAACAGAGGTCTGACTTGTGTGAATCGCACAAGGATGTATTTCCCACAATCCCTGGCGAAGTCCAAAAATTTGGCAAAAAACACACAATTTTCAAATATTTCACTTTGGACACCCACCGAAACACGACGCCAACACCACATGTCCTACATTCCCGCCTTCCTACAAGTGTCCCGATGAAAACAGTACCTCACATGTGTGTGTGCACCTACCTGGGCGCAAAGGGAGATGACTAAACCACTGGTAACCCCCAAAGGGTATGGGGAGGCAACCTAGAAATTTGGGCCTAGGGTGTCGAAGCCACCAAGGAAAACAGGCAACCCCATGCATTTCCGAAAAGAAGACACCCGTGGAAATACATAGAGGTCTGACTTGCGTGAATCGCCCAAGGATGTATTACCCACAATCCCTGGCAAATGCCAAAATTTGGCAAATAGCACACAATTTTTAAACATTTCACTCTGGCCACCCACCGAAAACACACCGCCAACAACACATGTACTACCATCCTGCATTCCTACAGGTGTCCCGACAAAAATGGTACCCTACATGTGTGTGTGCACCTACCTGGGCTCAAAGGGAAAAGGCTAACCCACTGGTAACCCAAGCCTTTCAGCAGAGCAGATTTTTCTCGTGTGGACAACCTACAGATGTGGGCCTAGGGTGTCGAAGCTACCAAGGAAAACAGGGAACCCTATGCATTTCTGAAAAGAAGGCACCCGTGGGAATACACAGAGGTCTGACTTGCGAGAATCGCACAAGGATGTATTTCCCACAATCCCCAGCAAAGTACAAAATTTGGCAAAAAACACACAATTTTTAAATATTTCACTTTGGCCACCCACCGAAACATGCCGCCAACAACACATGTCCTACCATCCTGCGTTCCCACAGGTGTCCCGACAAAAATGGTACCCCACAAATGTGTGTGCACCTACATGGGCGCAAAGGGAAAAGGCTAACCCACTGGTAACCCAAGCCTTTCAGCAGAGCAGATTTTGCTCATGTGGACAACCTACTGATGTGGGCCGACGGTGTCGAAGCCACCGAGGAAAATAGGGAACCCCATGCACGTCTGAAAAGAAGGCACCTGTGGGAATACACAGAGGTCTGACTTGCGTGATTCGCCCAAGAATGTATTACCCACAATCCCTGGCAAAGTCCAAAATTTGGCAAATAACACACCATTTTTAAACATTTCACTCTGGCCACCCACCGAAACACGCCGCCATCAACACATGCCCTACCACCCTGCGTTCGCACAGGTGTCCCGACAAAAATGGTACCCCACATATGTGTGTGCACCTACCTGGGCGCAAAGGGAAAAGGCTAACCCACTGGTAACCCAAGCCTTTCGGCAGAGCAGATTTTGCTCATGTAGACAACCTACAGATGTGGGCCGAGGGTGTCGAAGCCACAGAGGAAAATAGGAACCCCCATGCACTTGTGAAAAGAAGGCACCTGTGGGAATAGACATAGGTCTGACTTGCGTGATTCGCCCAAGAATGTATTACCCACAATCCCTGGCAAAGTCCAAAATTTGGCAAAAAAACCTCAATTTTTAAACATTTCACTCTGGCCACCCACCGAAACACGCCGCCAACAACACATGTCCTACCATCCTGCATTCCAACAGGTGTCCCGACGACTATGGTACCCCACATGTGTGTGTGCACCTACCTGGGGTCAAAGGGAAAAGGCTAACCCACTGGTAACCCAAGCCTTTCGGCAGAGCAGATTTTGCTCATGTGGACAACCTACAGATGTGGGCCTAGGGTGTCGAAGCCACCGAGGAAAACAGGGAACCCCATGCATTTCTGAAAAGAAAGCACCCGTGGGAATACACAGAGGTCTGACTTGCGTGATTCGCCCAAGAATGTATTACCCACAATCCCTGGTAAAGTCCAAAATTTGGCAAAAGAAACACAATTTTTCAACATTTCACTCTGGCCACCCACCGAAACACGCCGCCATCAACACATGTCCTACCATCCTGCGTTCCAACAGGTGTCCCGACAACTATGGTACCCCACATGTGTGTGTGCGCCTACCTGGGCTCAAAGGGAAAAGGCTAACCCACTGGTAACCCAAGCCTTTCGGCAGAGCAGATTTTGCTCATGTGGACAACCTACAGATGTGGGCCTAGGGTGTCGAAGCCACAGAGGAAAACAGGGAACCCCATGCATTTCTGAAAAGAAGGCACGCGTGGGAATACACAGAGGTCTGACTTGCGTGAATCGCCAAAGAATATATTACCCACAATCCCTGGCTAAATCCACAATTTGGCAAAAAACACACCATTTTTAAACATTTCACTCTGGCCACCCACCGAAACACGCCGCCATCAACACATGTCCTACCATCCTGCGTTCCCACAGGTGTCCCGACAACTATGGTACCCCACATGTGTGTGTGCACCTACCTGGGCTCAAAGGGAAAAGGCTAACCCACTGGTAACACAAGCCTTTCGGCAGAGCAGATTTTGCTCGTGTGGACAACCTACAGATATGGGCGTAGGGTGTCGAACTACCAAGGAAAACAGGGAACCCTATGCATTTCTGAAAAGAAGGCACCTGTGGGAATAAACAGAGGTCTGACTTGTGTGAATCGCACAAGGATGTATTTCCCACAATCCCTGGCGAAGTCCAAAAATTTGGCAAAAAACACACAATTTTCAAATATTTCACTTTGGACACCCACCGAAACACGACGCCAACACCACATGTCCTACATTCCCGCCTTCCTACAAGTGTCCCGATGAAAACAGTACCTCACATGTGTGTGTGCACCTACCTGGGCGCAAAGGGAGATGACTAAACCACTGGTAACCCCCAAAGGGTATGGGGAGGCAACCTAGAAATTTGGGCCTAGGGTGTCGAAGCCACCAAGGAAAACAGGCAACCCCATGCATTTCCGAAAAGAAGACACCCGTGGAAATACATAGAGGTCTGACTTGCGTGAATCGCCCAAGGATGTATTACCCACAATCCCTGGCAAATGCCAAAATTTGGCAAATAGCACACAATTTTTAAACATTTCACTCTGGCCACCCACCGAAAACACACCGCCAACAACACATGTACTACCATCCTGCATTCCTACAGGTGTCCCGACAAAAATGGTACCCTACATGTGTGTGTGCACCTACCTGGGCTCAAAGGGAAAAGGCTAACCCACTGGTAACCCAAGCCTTTCAGCAGAGCAGATTTTTCTCGTGTGGACAACCTACAGATGTGGGCCTAGGGTGTCGAAGCTACCAAGGAAAACAGGGAACCCTATGCATTTCTGAAAAGAAGGCACCCGTGGGAATACACAGAGGTCTGACTTGCGAGAATCGCACAAGGATGTATTTCCCACAATCCCCAGCAAAGTACAAAATCTGGCAAAAAACACACAATTTTTAAATATTTCACTTTGGCCACCCACCGAAACACGCCGCCAACAACACATGTCCTACCATCCTGCGTTCCCACAGGTGTCCCGACAAAAATGGTACCCCACAAATGTGTGGGCACCTACATGGGCGCAAAGGGAAAAGGCTAACCCACTGGTAACCCAAGCCTTTCAGCAGAGCAGATTTTGCTCATGTGGACAACCTACTGATGTGGGCCGACGGTGTCGAAGCCACCGAGGAAAATAGGGAACCCCATGCACTTCTGAAAAGAAGGCACCTGTGGGAATACACAGAGGTCTGACTTGCGTGATTCGCCCAAGAATGTATTACCCACAATCCCTGGCAAAGTCCAAAATTTGGCAAATAACACACCATTTTTAAACATTTCACTCTGGCCACCCACCGAAACACGCCGCCATCAACACATGCCCTACCACCCTGCATTCGCACAGGTGTCCCGACAAAAATGGTACCCCACATATGTGTGTGCACCTACCTGGGCGCAAAGGGAAAAGGCTAACCCACTGGTAACCCAAGCCTTTCGGCAGAGCAGATTTTGCTCATGTAGACAACCTACAGATGTGGGCCGAGGGTGTCGAAGCCACAGAGGAAAATAGGAACCCCCATGCACTTGTGAAAAGAAGGCACCTGTGGGAATAGACATAGGTCTGACTTGCGTGATTCGCCCAAGAATGTATTACCCACAATCCCTGGCAAAGTCCAAAATTTGGCAAAAAAACCTCAATTTTTAAACATTTCACTCTGGCCACCCACCGAAACACGCCGCCAACAACACATGTCCTACCATCCTGCATTCCAACAGGTGTCCCGACAACTATGGTACCCCACATGTGTGTGTGCACCTACCTGGGGTCAAAGGGAAAAGGCTAACCCACTGGTAACCCAAGCCTTTCGGCAGAGCAGATTTTGCTCATGTGGACAACCTACAGAGGTGGGCCTAGGGTGTCGAAGCCACCGAGGAAAACAGGGAACCCCATGCATTTCTGAAAAGAAAGCACCCGTGGGAATACACAGAGGTCTGACTTGCGTGAATCGCCAAAGAATATATTACCTACAATCCCTGGCTAAATCCACAATTTGGCAAAAAACACACCATTTTTAAACATTTCACTCTGGCCACCCAACGAAACACACCGCCATCAACACATGTCCTACCATCCTGCGTTCCCACAGGTGTCCCGACAACTATGGTACCCCACATGTGTGTGCGCACCTACCTGGGCTCAAAGGGAAAAGGCTAACCCACTGGTAACCCAGGCCTTTCGGCAGAGCAGATTTTGCTTGTGTGGACAACCTACAGATATGGGCGTAGGGTGTCCAATTACCAAGGAAAACAGGGAACCCTATGCATTTCTGAAAAGAAGGCACCTGTGGGAATACACAGAGGTCTGACTTAAGTGAATCGCACAAGGATGTATTTCCCACAATCCCCGGCAAAGTCCAGAATTTGGCTAAAAACACACAATTTTCAAATATTTCACTTTGGACACCCACCGAAACACGACGCCAACACCACATGTCCTACATTCCCGCCTTCCTACAAGTGTCCCGATGAAAACAGTACCTCACATGTGTGTGTGCACCTACCTGGGCGCAAAGGGAGATGACTAAACCACTGGTAACCCCCAAAGGGTATGGGGAGGCAACCTAGAAATTTGGGCCTAGGGTGTCGAAGCCACCAAGGAAAACAGGCAACCCCATGCATTTCCGAAAAGAAGACACCCGTGGAAATACATAGAGGTCTGACTTGCGTGAATCGCCCAAGGATGTATTACCCACAATCCCTGGCAAATGCCAAAATTTGGCAAATAGCACACAATTTTTAAACATTTCACTCTGGCCACCCACCGAAAACACACCGCCAACAACACATGTACTACCATCCTGCATTCCTACAGGTGTCCCGACAAAAATGGTACCCTACATGTGTGTGTGCACCTACCTGGGCTCAAAGGGAAAAGGCTAACCCACTGGTAACCCAAGCCTTTCAGCAGAGCAGATTTTTCTCGTGTGGACAACCTACAGATGTGGGCCTAGGGTGTCGAAGCTACCAAGGAAAACAGGGAACCCTATGCATTTCTGAAAAGAAGGCACCCGTGGGAATACACAGAGGTCTGACTTGCGAGAATCGCACAAGGATGTATTTCCCACAATCCCCAGCAAAGTACAAAATTTGGCAAAAAACACACAATTTTTAAATATTTCACTTTGGCCACCCACCGAAACACGCCGCCAACAACACATGTCCTACCATCCTGCGTTCCCACAGGTGTCCCGACAAAAATGGTACCCCACAAATGTGTGTGCACCTACATGGGCGCAAAGGGAAAAGGCTAACCCACTGGTAACCCAAGCCTTTCAGCAGAGCAGATTTTGCTCATGTGGACAACCTACTGATGTGGGCCGACGGTGTCGAAGCCACCGAGGAAAATAGGGAACCCCATGCACTTCTGAAAAGAAGGCACCTGTGGGAATACACAGAGGTCTGACTTGCGTGATTCGCCCAAGAATGTATTACCCACAATCCCTGGCAAAGTCCAAAATTTGGCAAATAACACACCATTTTTAAACATTTCACTCTGGCCACCCACCGAAACACGCCGCCATCAACACATGCCCTACCACCCTGCGTTCGCACAGGTGTCCCGACAAAAATGGTACCCCACATATGTGTGTGCACCTACCTGGGCGCAAAGGGAAAAGGCTAACCCACTGGTAACCCAAGCCTTTCGGCAGAGCAGATTTTGCTCATGTAGACAACCTACAGATGTGGGCCGAGGGTGTCGAAGCCACAGAGGAAAATAGGAACCCCCATGCACTTGTGAAAAGAAGGCACCTGTGGGAATAGACATAGGTCTGACTTGCGTGATTCGCCCAAGAATGTATTACCCACAATCCCTGGCAAAGTCCAAAATTTGGCAAAAAAACCTCAATTTTTAAACATTTCACTCTGGCCACCCACCGAAACACGCCGCCAACAACACATGTCCTACCATCCTGCATTCCAACAGGTGTCCCGACAACTATGGTACCCCACATGTGTGTGTGCACCTACCTGGGGTCAAAGGGAAAAGGCTAACCCACTGGTAACCCAAGCCTTTCGGCAGAGCAGATTTTGCTCATGTGGACAACCTACAGAGGTGGGCCTAGGGTGTCGAAGCCACCGAGGAAAACAGGGAACCCCATGCATTTCTGAAAAGAAAGCACCCGTGGGAATACACAGAGGTCTGACTTGCGTGAATCGCCAAAGAATATATTACCTACAATCCCTGGCTAAATCCACAATTTGGCAAAAAACACACCATTTTTAAACATTTCACTCTGGCCACCCAACGAAACACACCGCCATCAACACATGTCCTACCATCCTGCGTTCCCACAGGTGTCCCGACAACTATGGTACCCCACATGTGTGTGCGCACCTACCTGGGCTCAAAGGGAAAAGGCTAACCCACTGGTAACCCAGGCCTTTCGGCAGAGCAGATTTTGCTTGTGTGGACAACCTACAGATATGGGCGTAGGGTGTCCAATTACCAAGGAAAACAGGGAACCCTATGCATTTCTGAAAAGAAGGCACCTGTGGGAATACACAGAGGTCTGACTTAAGTGAATCGCACAAGGATGTATTTCCCACAATCCCCGGCAAAGTCCAGAATTTGGCTAAAAACACACCATTTTTAAATATTTCACTTTGGGCACCCACCGAAACACGACGCCAACACCACATGTCCTACATTCCCGCCTTCCCACAAGTGTCCCGATGAAAACGGTACCTCACATGTGTGTGTGCACCTACCTGGGCGCAAAGGGAGAAGGCTAAACCACTGGTAACCCCCAAATGGTTTGGGGAGGCAACCTAGAAATTTGGGCCTAGGGTGTCGAAGCCATCAAGGAAAACAGGGAACCCCATGCATTTCCCAAAAGTAGACACCCGTGGGAATACACAGAGGTCTGACTTGCGTGAATCGCACAAGAATTTATTATCCACAATCCCCGGCAAAGTCCATAATTTGGCAAAAAACACACAACTTTTCAACATTTCACTTTGGCCACCCACCGAAACACGACGCCAACACCACATGTAATACATTCCTGCCTTCCTACAAGTGTCCCGATGAAAACGGTACCTCACATGTGTGTGGGCACCTACCTGGGCGCAAAGGCAAAAGGCTAACCCACTGGTAACCCAAGCCTTTCGGCAGAGCAGATTTTGCTCATGTGGACAACCTACAGATGTGGGCCGAGGGTGTCGAAGCCACACAGGAAAATCAGGACCCCCATGCACTTCTGAAAAGAAGGCACCTGTGGGAATACACAGAGGTCTGACTTGCGTGATTCGCCCAAGAATGTATTACCCACAATCCCTGGCAAAGTCCAAAATTTGGCAAAAAAACCACAATTTTTCAACATTTCACTCTGGCCACCCACCCAAACACGCCGCCATCAACACATGTCCTACCATCCTGCGTTCCAACAGGTGTCCCGACAACTATGGTACCCCACATGTGTGTGTGCACCTACCTGGGCTCAAAGGGAAAAGGCTAACCCACTGGTAACCCAAGCCTTTCGGCAGAGCAGATTTTGCTCATGTGGACAACCTACAGATGTGGGCCTAGGGTGTCGAAGCCACAGAGGAAAACAGGGAACCCCATGCATTTCTGAAAAGAACGCCCGCGTGGGAATACACAGAGGTCTGACTTGCGTGAATCGCCAAAGAATATATTACCCAAAATCCCTGGCTAAGTCCACAATTTGGCAAAAAACACACCATTTTTAAACATTTCACTCTGGCCACCCACCGAAACACGCCGCCAACAACACATGTCCTACCATCCTGCGTTCCCACAGGTGTCCCGACAACTATGGTACCTCACATGTGTGTGTGCACCTACCTGGGCTCAAAGGGAAAAGGCTAACCCACTGGTAACCCAAGCCTTTCGGCAGAGCAGATTTTGCTCGTGTGGACAACCTACAGATGTGGGCCGAGGGTGTCGAAGCCACATAGGAAAATTGGGACCCCCATGCACTTCTGAAAAGAAGGCACCTGTGGGAATACACATAGGTCTGACTTGCGTGATTCACCCAAGAATGTATTACCCACAATCCCTGGCAAAGTCCACAATTTGGCAAAAAACACACCATTTTTAAACATTTCACTCTGGCCACCCACCGAAACACACCGCCATCAACACATGTCCTACCATCCTGCGTTCCCACAGGTGTCCCGACAACTATGGTACCCTACATGTGTGTGTGCACCTACCTGGGCTCAAAGGGAAAAGGCTAACCCACTGGTAACCCAAGCCTTTCGGCAGAGCAGATTTTGCTCGTGTGGACAACCTACAGATATGGGCGTAGGGTGTCGAACTACCAAGGAAAACAGGGAACCCTATGCATTTCTGAAAATAAGGCACCCGTGGGAATAAACAGAGGTCTGACTTGCGTGAATCGCACAAGGATGTATTTCCCACAATCCCTGGCGAAGTCCAAAAATTTGGCAAAAAACACACAATTTTTAAATATTTCACTTTGGCCACCCACCGAAACACGATGCCAACACCACATGTCCTACATTCCCGCCTTCCTACAAGTGTCCCGATGAAAACAGTACCTCACATGTGTGTGTGCACCTACCTGGGCGCAAAGGGAGATGACTAAACCACTGGTAACCCCCAAAGGGTTTGGGCAGGCAACCTAGACATTTGGGCCTAGGGTGTCGAAGCCACCAAGGAAAACAGGGAACCCCATGCATTTCCAAAAAGAAGACACCCGTGGGAATAGACAGAGGTCTGATTTGCGTGAATCGCCCAAGAATGTATTACCCACAATCCCTGGCAAAGTCCAGAATTTGGCTAAAAACACACCATTTTTAAACATTTCACTCTGGCCACCCACCGAAACACGCTGCCAACAACACATGTCCTACCATCCTGCGTTCCCACAGGTGTCCCGACAAAAATGGTACCCCACATATGTGTGTGCACCTACCTGGGCGCAAAGGGAAAATGCTGACCCACTGGTAACCCAAGCATTTCAGTAGAGCAGATTTTGCTCATGTGGACAACCTACAGATGTTGGCCGAGGGTGTCGAAGCCACCGAGGAAAATAGGGAACCCCATGCACTTCTGAAAAGAAGGCACCTGTGGGAATACACAGAGGTCTGACTTGCGTGATTCGTTCAAGAATGTATTACCCACAATCCCTGGCAAAGTCAAAAATTTGGCAAATAACACACCATTTGTAAACATTTCACTCTGGCCACCCACCGAAACACACCGCCAACAACACATGTCCTACCATCCTGCGTTCCCACAGGTGTCCCGACAAAAATGGTACCCCACATGTGTGTGTGCACCTACCTGGGCTCAAAGGGAAAAGGCTAACCCACTGGTAACCCAAGCCTTTCGGCAGAGCAGATTTTGCTTGTGTGGACAACCTACAAATGTGGGCGTAGGGTGTCGAACTACCAAGGAAAACAGGGAACCCTATGCATTTCTGAAAAGAAGGCACCTGTGGGAATACACAGAGGTCTGACTTGCGTGAATCGCACAAGGATGTATTTCCCACAATCCCCGGCAAAGTCCAAAATTTGGCTAAAAACACACAATTTTTAAATATTTCACTTTGGCCACCCACCGAAACACGACGCCAACAACACATGTCCTACCATCCTGCGTTCCCACAGGTGTCCCGACAAAAATGGTACCCCACATGTGTGTGTGCACCTACCTGGGCTGAAAGGGAAAAGGCTAACCCACTGGTAACCCAAGCCTTTCGGCAGAGCAGATTTTGCTTGCGTGGACAACCTACAGATGTGGGCGTAGGGTGTCGAACTACCAATGAAAACAGGGAACCCTATGCATTTCTGAAAAGAAGACACCCTTGGAAATACATAGAGGTCTGACTTGCGTGAATCGGCCAAGAATGTATTACCCACAATCCCTGGCAAATTCCATAATTTGGCAAAAAACACACCATTTTTAAACATTTCACTCTGGCCACCCACCGAAACACCCCGCCAACAACACATGTCCTACCATCCTGCGTTCCCACAGGTGTCCCGACAAAAATGGTTCCCCACATATGTGTGTGCACCTACCTGGGCGCAAAGGGAAAAGGCTAACCCACTGGTAACCCAAGCCTTTCGCAGTGCAGATTTTGCTCATGTGGACAACCTACAGATGTGGGCCAAGGGTGTCGAAGCCACCGGGGAAAACAGGGAACCCCATGCATTTCCAAAAAGAAGACACCCGTGGGAATAGACAGAGGTCTGATTTGCGTGAATCGCCCAAGAATGTATTACCCACAATCCCTGGCAAAGTCCAGAATTTGGCTAAAAACACACCATTTTTAAACATTTCACTCTGGCCACCCACCGAAACACGCTGCCAACAACACATGTCCTACCATCCTGCGTTCCCACAGGTGTCCCGACAAAAATGGTACCCCACATATGTGTGTGCACCTACCTGGGCGCAAAGGGAAAATGCTGACCCACTGGTAACCCAAGCATTTCAGTAGAGCAGATTTTGCTCATGTGGACAACCTACAGATGTTGGCCGAGGGTGTCGAAGCCACCGAGGAAAATAGGGAACCCCATGCACTTCTCAAAAGAAGGCACCTGTGGGAATACACAGAGGTCTGACTTGCGTGATTCGTTCAAGAATGTATTACCCACAATCCCTGGCAAAGTCAAAAATTTGGCAAATAACACACCATTTGTAAACATTTCACTCTGGCCACCCACCGAAACACACCGCCAACAACACATGTCCTGCCATCCTGCGTTCCCACAGGTGTCCCGACAAAAATGGTACCCCACATGTGTGTGTGCACCTACCTGGGCTCAAAGGGAAAAGGCTAACCCACTGGTAACCCAAGCCTTTCGGCAGAGCAGATTTTGCTTGTGTGGACAACCTACAAATGTGGGCGTAGGGTGTCGAACTACCAAGGAAAACAGGGAACCCTATGCATTTCTGAAAAGAAGACACCCTTGGAAATACATAGAAGTCTGACTTGCGTGAATCGGCCAAGAATGTATTACCCACAATCCCTGGCAAATTCCAAAATTTGGCAAAAAACACACCATTTTTAAACATTTCACTTTGGCCACCCACCGAAACACCCCGCCAACAACACATGTCCTACCATCCTGCGTTCCCACAGCTGTCCCGACAAAAATGGTTCCCCACATATGTTTGTGCACCTACCTGGGCGCAAAGGGAAAAGGCTAACCCACTGGTAACCCAAGCCTTTCGCAGTGCAGATTTTGCTCATGTGGACAACCTACAGATGTGGGCCAAGGGTGTCGAAGCCACCGGGGAAAACAGGGAACCCCATGCATTTCCAAAAAGAAGACACCCGTGGGAATAGACAGAGGTCTGATTTGCGTGAATCGCCCAAGAATGTATTACCCACAATCCCTGGCAAAGTCCAGAATTTGGCTAAAAACACACCATTTTTAAACATTTCACTCTGGCCACCCACCGAAACACGCTGCCAACAACACATGTCCTACCATCCTGCGTTCCCACAGGTGTCCCGACAAAAATGGTACCCCACATATGTGTGTGCACCTACCTGGGCGCAAAGGGAAAATGCTGACCCACTGGTAACCCAAGCATTTCAGTAGAGCAGATTTTGCTCATGTGGACAACCTACAGATGTTGGCCGAGGGTGTCGAAGCCACCGAGGAAAATAGGGAACCCCATGCACTTCTCAAAAGAAGGCACCTGTGGGAATACACAGAGGTCTGACTTGCGTGATTCGTTCAAGAATGTATTACCCACAATCCCTGGCAAAGTCAAAAATTTGGCAAATAACACACCATTTGTAAACATTTCACTCTGGCCACCCACCGAAACACACCGCCAACAACACATGTCCTGCCATCCTGCGTTCCCACAGGTGTCCCGACAAAAATGGTACCCCACATGTGTGTGTGCACCTACCTGGGCTCAAAGGGAAAAGGCTAACCCACTGGTAACCCAAGCCTTTCGGCAGAGCAGATTTTGCTTGTGTGGACAACCTACAAATGTGGGCGTAGGGTGTCGAACTACCAAGGAAAACAGGGAACCCTATGCATTTCTGAAAAGAAGGCACCTGTGGGAATACACAGAGGTCTGACTTGCGTGAATCGCACAAGGATGTATTTCCCACAATCCCCGGCAAAGTCCAAAATTTGGCTAAAAACACACAATTTTTAAATATTTCACTTTGGCCACCCACCGAAACACGACGCCAACAACACATGTCCTACCGTCCTGCGTTCCCACAGGTGTCCCGACAAAAATGGTACCCCACATGTGTGTGTGCACCTACCTGGGCTCAAAGGGAAAAGGCTAACCCACTGGTAACCCAAGCCTTTCGGCAGAGCAGATTTTGCTTGCGTGGACAACCTACAGATGTGGGCGTAGGGTGTCGAACTACCAATGAAAACAGGGAACCCTATGCATTTCTGAAAAGAAGACACCCTTGGAAATACATAGAGGTCTGACTTGCGTGAATCGGCCAAGAATGTATTACCCACAATCCCTGGCAAATTCCAAAATTTGGCAAAAAACACACCATTTTTAAACATTTCACTTTGGCCACCCACCGAAACACCCCGCCAACAACACATGTCCTACCATCCTGCGTTCACACAGGTGTCCCGACAAAAATGGTACCCCACATATGTGTGTGCACCTACCTGGGCGCAAAGGGAAAAGGCTAACCCACTGGTAACCCAAGCCTTTCGGCAGAGCAGATTTTGCTCATGTGGACAACCTACAGATGTGGGCCGAGGGTGTCGAAGCCACCAAGGAAAATAGGGAACCCCATGCACTTCTGAAAAGGAGGCACCTGTGGGAATACACAGAGGTCTGACTTGCGTGAATCGCCCAAGAATGTATTACCCACAATCCCTGGCAAAGTCCAAAATTTGGCTAAAAACACACCATTTTTAAACATTTCACTCTGGCCACCCACCGAAACACGCCGCCAACAACACATGTCCTACCATCCTGCGTTCCCACAGGTGTCCCGACAAAAATGGTACCCCACATATGTGTGTGCACCGACCTGGGCGCAAAGGGAAAAGGCTAACCCACTGGTATCCCAAGCCTTTCGGTAGAGCAGATTTTGCTCATGTGGACAACCTACAGATGTGGGCCGAGGGTGTCGAAGCCACCGAGGAAAATAGGGAACCCCATGCACTTCTGAAAAGAAGGCACCTGTGGGAATACACAGAGGTCTGACTTGCGTGATTCGTTCAAGAATGTATTACCCACAATCCCTGGCAAAGTCCAAAATTTGGCAAATAACACACCATTTTTAAACATTTCACTCTGGCCACCCACCGAAACACACCGCCAACAACACATGTCCTACCATCCTGCGTTCCCACAGGTGTCCCGACAAAAATGGTACCCCACATGTGTGTGTGCACCTACCTGGGCTCAAAGGGAAAAGGCTAACCCACTGGTAACCCAAGCCTTTCGGCAGAGCAGATTTTGCTCGTGTGGACAACCTACAGATGTGGGCGTAGGGTTTCGAACTACCAAGGAAAACAGGGAACCCTATGCATTTCTGAAAAGAAGGCACCTGTGGGAATACACAGAGGTCTGACTTGCATGAATTGCACAAGGATGTATTTCCCACAATCCCCGGCAAAGTCCAAAATTTGGATAAAAACACACAATTTTTAAATATTTCACTTTGGCCACCCACCGAAACACGACGCCAACACCACATGTCCTACATTCCCGCCTTCCTACAAGTGTCCCGATGAAAACGGTACCTCACATGTGTGTGTGCACCTACCTGGGCGCAAAGGGAGAAGGCTAAACCACTGGTAACCCCCAAATGGTTTGGGGAGGCAACCTAGAAATTTGGGCCTAGGGTTTCGAAGCCACCAAGGAAAACAGGGAACACCATGCATTTCCGAAAAGAAGATACCCTTGGAAATACATAGAGGTCTGACTTGCGTGAATCGCCCAAAAACGTATTACCCACAATCCCTGGCAAATTCTAAAATTTGGCAAAAAACACAATTTTCAACATTTCACTCTGGCCAACCAACGAAACACGCTGCCAACAACACATGTCCTACCATCCTGCGTTCCCAAAGGTGTCCTCAAGAAAATGGTACCCCACATGTTTGTGTGCACCTACCTGGGCGCAAAGGGAAAAGGCTAACCCACTGGTAACCCAAGCCTTTCGGCAGAGCAGATTTTGCTCATGTGGACAACCTACAGATGTGGGCCTAGGGTGTCAAAGCCACAGAGGAAAACAGGGAACACCATGCATTTCTGAAAAGAAGATACCCGTGGGAATACACAGAGGACTGACTTGCGTGAATCGCACTAGAATTTATTATCCACAATCCCTGGCAAAGTCCAAAATTTGGCAAAAAACACACCATTTTTAAACATTTCACTCTGGCCACCAACCGAAAAACGATGCCAACACCACATATCCTACATTCCCTCCTTCCTACAAGTGTCCCGCTGAAAACAGTACCTCACATGTGTGTGTGTACCTACATGGGCGCAAAGGGAGAAGGCGAAACCACTGGTAATGCCCAAAGGGTTTGGGGAGGCAACCTAGAAATTTGGGCCTAGGGTGTCGAAGCCACCAAGGAAAACAGAGAACCCTATGCATTTCCCAAAAGTAGAGACCCGTGGGAATACACAGAGGTCTGACTTGCGTGAATCGCACAAGAATTTATTATCCACAATCCCCGGCAAAGTCCATAATTTGGCAAAAAACACACAATTTTTAAACATTTCACTCTGGCCACCCACCGAAACATGCCGCCAACAACACATGTCCTACATTCCCGCCTTCCTACAAGTGTCCCGATGAAAACAGTACTTCACATGTTTGTGTGCACCTACCTGATCGCAAAGGGAGAAGGCTAAACCACTGGTAACCCCCAAAGGGTTTGGGGCGGCAACCTAGAAATTTGGGCATAGGGTGTCGAAGCCACCAACGAAAACAGGGAACCCTACGCATTTCCTAAAACAAGACACCTCTGGGAATCCACAGAGGTCTCACTTGCACGAATCGCCTAGGATATATATTACCCACAATCCCTGGCAAACTCCAAAATTTGTAAAAAAACACACAATTTTTCAACATTTCACTCTGGCCACCCAACGAAACACGCCGCCAACAACACATGTCCTACCATCCTGCATTCCCACAGGTGTCCTGACAAAAATGGTACCCCACATGTGTGTGTGCACCTACCTGGGCGCAAAGGGAAAAGGCTAATACACTGGTAACCCAAGCCTTTCGGCAGAGCAGATTTTGCTCATGTGGACAACCTACAGATATGGGGTTGGGGTGTTGAAGCCACAGAGGAAAAAAGGGAACCCCATGCATTTCCGAAAAGAAGACATCCGTGGGAATACACAGAGGTCGGACTTGCGTGAATCGCACAAGAATTTATTACCCACAATCCCCGGAACATTCAAAAATTTGTTAAAAAACACACAATTTTTCAAATTTCACTTTACCCACCCACCGAAACATGACGCCAACACCACATGTCCTACATTCCCGCCTTCCTACAAGTGTCCCGATTAAAACAGTACCTCACATGTGTGTGTGCACCTACCTGGGCGCAAAGGCAGAAGGCTAACCCACTGGTAACCCCCAAATGGTTTGGGAGGCAACCGAGAAATTTGGGCATAGGGTGTCGAAGCCACCAAGGAAAACAGAGAACGCCATGCTTTTCCCAAAAGAAGACACCTGTGGGAATACACAGAGGTCTGACTTGCACGAATCACCCCAGAATGTATTACCCACAATCCCTGGCAAAGTCCAAAATGTGGCTAAAAACACACCATTTTTAAACAATTTCACTCTGGCCACCCACCGAAACACGCCGCCAACAACACATGTCCTACCATCCTGCGTGCCCACAGGTGTCCTGATAAAAATGGTACCCCACATGTGTGTGTGCAGCTACCTGGGCGCAATGGGAAAATGCTAACCCACTAGTAACTCCAATCCTTTCTGCAGAGTAGATTTTGCTCATGTGGACAACCTACAGATTTGGGCCTAGGGTGTCGAAGCCACCAAGGAAAACAGGGAACCCCATGCATTTCTGAAAAGAAGATACCCGCGGGAATCCACATAGGTCTGATTTGCGCAAATCGCCCAAGAATCTATTACCCACATTCCCCGGCAAAGTCCAAAACTTGGCAATAAAAACCACCATTTTTAGACATTTCACTCTGGTCATCCACCGAAACACGCTGCCAACAACACATGTCCTACCATCCTGCGTTCCCACAGGTGTACCGACGACAGCGGTACCTCACATCTGTGGGTGCACCTACCTTTGTGCAAAGGGAAAAGGCTAATCCACAAGTACCCCAAGCCTTTCGGAAGAGCAGATTTTGCTAATATGTACAACCTATAGATTTGGGCTTAGGGTGTTGAAGCCACCAAGGAAAGAGAGAACCCCATACATTTCTGAAAAGAAGACACCCATGGGAATCCACAGAGGTCTGACTTGCGTGAATCGCCCCAGAATGTATTACCCACATTCCCTGACAAGTCTGAAATTTGGTGGAAAAAAACACAATTTTCAGACATTTCGCTCTGGCCACCTACCGAAACACTCCACCAACAACACATGTCCTACCTTCCCACGTTCCCACAGTTGTCGCGATGAAAAAGGTACCTCACATGTATGGGTGCACCCACCTGGGCACAAATGGAAAAGGCTTACCCTCTGGTAACTACAAGCCTTTCGGCAGAGCAGATTTTGCTCATGTTGTCAACCTACAGATTTGGGCCTAGGGTGTCGAAGCCACCAAGGAAAACAGGGAGCCCCATGCATTTCTGAAAAGAAGACACCAGTGGGAAACCACAGAGGTCTGACTTGCGTGAATTGCCCCCAAATGTATCATGCACAATACCTGACAATGTCCGAAATTTGGTGAAAAAAACACAATTTTCAGACATTTCACTCTGGCCACCCACCGAAACACTCCACCAACAACACATGTCCTACCTTCCTGCGTTCGCACAGGGGTCCCGACAAAAAGGGTACACCACATGTGTGTGTGCGCCTACCTGGTCTCAAAGGGAAAAGGCTAATACACTGGTAACCCAAGCCTTTCGGCAGAGCAGATTTTGCTCATGTGGACAACCTACAGATGTGGGGTTGGGGTGTTGAAGCCACAGAGGAAAAAAGGGAACCCCATGCATTTCCGAAAAGAAGACATCCGTGGGAATACACAGAGGTCGGACTTGCGTGAATCGCACAAGAATTTATTACCCACAATCCCCGGAACATTCAAAAATTTGTTAAAAAACACACAATTTTTCAAATTTCACTTTACCCACCCACCGAAACATGACGCCAACACCACATGTCCTACATTCCCGCCTTCCTACAAGTGTCCCGATTAAAACAGTACCTCACATGTGTGTGTGCACCTACCTGGGCGCAAAGGCAGAAGGCTAACCCACTGGTAACCCCCAAATGGTTTGGGAGGCAACCGAGAAATTTGGGCATAGGGTGTCGAAGCCACCAAGGAAAACAGAGAACGCCATGCTTTTCCCAAAAGAAGACACCTGTGGGAATACACAGAGGTCTGACTTGCACGAATCACCCCAGAATGTATTACCCACAATCCCTGGCAAAGTCCAAAATGTGGCTAAAAACACACCATTTTTAAACAATTTCACTCTGGCCACCCACCGAAACACGCCGCCAACAACACATGTCCTACCATCCTGCGTGCCCACAGGTGTCCTGATAAAAATGGTACCCCACATGTGTGTGTGCAGCTACCTGGGCGCAATGGGAAAATGCTAACCCACTAGTAACTCCAATCCTTTCTGCAGAGTAGATTTTGCTCATGTGGACAACCTACAGATTTGGGCCTAGGGTGTCGAAGCCACCAAGGAAAACAGGGAACCCCATGCATTTCTGAAAAGAAGATACCCGCGGGAATCCACATAGGTCTGATTTGCGCAAATCGCCCAAGAATCTATTACCCACATTCCCCGGCAAAGTCCAAAACTTGGCAATAAAAACCACCATTTTTAGACATTTCACTCTGGTCATCCACCGAAACACGCTGCCAACAACACATGTCCTACCATCCTGCGTTCCCACAGGTGTACCGACGACAGCGGTACCTCACATCTGTGGGTGCACCTACCTTTGTGCAAAGGGAAAAGGCTAATCCACAAGTACCCCAAGCCTTTCGGAAGAGCAGATTTTGCTAATATGTACAACCTATAGATTTGGGCTTAGGGTGTTGAAGCCACCAAGGAAAGAGAGAACCCCATACATTTCTGAAAAGAAGACACCCATGGGAATCCACAGAGGTCTGACTTGCGTGAATCGCCCCAGAATGTATTACCCACATTCCCTGACAAGTCTGAAATTTGGTGGAAAAAAACACAATTTTCAGACATTTCGCTCTGGCCACCTACCGAAACACTCCACCAACAACACATGTCCTACCTTCCCACGTTCCCACAGTTGTCGCGATGAAAAAGGTACCTCACATGTATGGGTGCACCCACCTGGGCACAAATGGAAAAGGCTTACCCTCTGGTAACTACAAGCCTTTCGGCAGAGCAGATTTTGCTCATGTTGTCAACCTACAGATTTGGGCCTAGGGTGTCGAAGCCACCAAGGAAAACAGGGAGCCCCATGCATTTCTGAAAAGAAGACACCAGTGGGAAACCACAGAGGTCTGACTTGCGTGAATTGCCCCCAAATGTATCATGCACAATACCTGACAATGTCCGAAATTTGGTGAAAAAAACACAATTTTCAGACATTTCACTCTGGCCACCCACCGAAACACTCCACCAACAACACATGTCCTACCTTCCCGCGTCCCCACAGGTGTCCCGATGAAAAAGGTACCTCACATGTATTGGTGCACCAAACTTGGCACAAAGCGAAAAGTCTAACCCACTGGTAACCCAAAGCCTTCAGGCAGAGCACATTTTTGCTCATGTGGACAACCTACAGATTTAGGCCTAGGGTGTCAAAGCCACTGAGGAACCCCATGTATTTTCTAAAAGAAGACACCCGTGGGAATCCACAGAGGTCTGACTTGCGCGAATCGCCCCAGAATGTATTACCCACAGTCTGCAGCGAAGTCTGAAATTTGGCAAAAAAGCCACCATTTTTAAACATTTCACTCTGGCCACCCACAGAAACACGCCGCCAACAACACATGTCCTACTACCCTGCATTCCCACACGTGTCCCGACAAAAACAGTACCTTACATGTGTGGGTGCACCTACCTGGGCGCAATGGGAAAAGGCTAACCCACTGGTAACTCCAATCCTTTCTGCAGAGTAGATTTTGCTAATGTGCACAACCTACACATTTGGGCCTAGGGTGTCGAAGCCACCAAGGAAAACAGGGAACCCCATGCATTTCCGAAATAAAGATATCCGCGGGAATCCACAGAGGTCTGATTTGCGCAAATCGCCCCAGAATGTATTACCCACAGTCCGCAGCGAAGTCTGAAATTTGGCCAAAAAAATCACAATTTTTAGACATTTCACTCTGGCCACCCACTGAAACACGCCGCCAACACCACATGTCCTACATTCCCGCCTTCCTACAGGTGTCCCGAGGAAAACGGTACCTCACATGTATGTGTGCGCCTATCTGGGGGCAAAGGTAGAAGGCTAAACCACTGGTAACCCCCACAGGGTTTGGGGAGGCCACCTAGAAATTTGGGCCTAGGGTGTCAAAGCCACGAAGGAAAACAGGGAACCCCATGCATTTCCGAAAAGAAGACACCTGTGGGAATCCAGAGAGGTCTGACTTGTGCTAATCGCCCCAGAAAGTATTACCCACAAACCCTGACAAAGTCCAAAATGTAGCAAAAAAACACAATTTTCAGACGTTTCCCTCCACCCAGCCACCGAAACACGCCGCCAACAACATATGTCCTACCATCCTGCATTCCCACAGGTGTCCCAATGAAAACAGTACCTCACATGTGTGAATGCACGTACCTGGGCACAAAGCGAAAAGTCTAACCCACTGCTAACCCCAAGCCTTTCGGCAGAGCAGATTTTGCTCATGTGGACAACCTACACATTTGGGCCTAGGGTGTCGAAGTCACCAAGGAAAACAGGGAAACCCATGCATTTCCAAAAAGAAGACACCTGTGGGAATCCACAGAGGTCTGACTTGCACGAATCGCCCCAGCATTTATTACCAACAGTCCCCAGAAAAGACCGCAATTTGGCGAAAAAAACACAATTTTTAGACATTTCACTCTGGCCACCCAACGAAACACGCCGCCAAATGAAGAGTAGTTGGGTGCAGCTCTTGGCTTCTTCAGGAGAGGTATGACAGTGGGGGGTTTGTAAAAGACTATTAAGAACCCAAATGAGAGGGATGGGTTGCATAGGGTGGACAGGTGAGTGGAGATGACAGGTGGCTGTTCCTTAATAGTTTGTGGTGCAGAGGGGTCAAGTGGTGCATGGGATGAGTTGGCAGAGTAATGATGGGTAGAAGTTCAGTGAGGAAGGTGGTGAGAAGTGGAATAGAGAGGAGAGTGGGGAAGGTGTAAGGAGGGAAGAATGACAGTGCAGATGGGAGATAAAGAAGGGAAAAAATTGCGATTTTATGGAAAAGTTAAAGGCAAATTCACCAGCAGAGAGAGAGGAGGAAATTGAGTAGTTCTTAGGTGGGGAAAAGACAGCTTGGGTTGTCATTGATAATTTGTTAGGTTGCAAGAGGAGATGGAAAATAAAACTAGTTTGATAGGAAGATTTGCCTGTGTTGAAAGCTGAATTAGGGACAATAGCTAGACCTTGTGGGCAGTGAAGAGAATAGAGATCGATATTTGGGTCAGTGATGTATGAAGTGATGCATAATTGTTCTCAGCAGCTCAATGGCTGGGGAGAGGGAGATCCAAGGTTGAAGGCACGAACACGGGGGATGACTGAGCGGGCAGCGTAGTGATTATTAAATGGGATGGACAGTGCACAGTTGAATTTAATGAAGACAACATTGGTGGAGTAAGCAAATGGTGGAGGGAGAGCTTGGAGCAATATTTTGCATGGGTTGGGGTAGGGTACCTTGCAGTTGGGCTTTAAATCAGGTTTTGTGACAGATGAGGGCAGGAGAAGGCATGGTGGTGGGATATGGAGATAATGAGGTGTATACATCAATGGTCAGAGGGTGAGGGGGTCAATCCTGAGAGTAGAGGAAACCAGGTTGAAAGATAGGAATATGATATCAAGAGAATTGCCTTAGGCATGGGTTGGAAGGTAATGTAGGTTGACTAGTGAGCTGTCAGAGAGAGAGAGTGGAGTGAGGTTGGAGCTGATCAGTCTTAGTCGTATTGAAGTGGTTAAGGTCACCCATCATGTTGGTAGGGGCATTAGTTGTAAGTCTTTCAACTACAAGATACAAGATCAGTGAAGAAGAGATTGAAGGATCCAAGTGGACAGTAAATGAGGAGCATAGCAAGAGGGGTGGCAGCGAGGAGTTGGACAAAGATGTACTTTAAGGAGAACGCAGTAAAATTAGAGAGAGATGGGGAAGATGATGTCCCTTTGCTTATAATGAGGCCAATACTACCACCTTTTTTGGAGAGATAAGGGGAGTGAAAGAAAGACGCAAAGTCGGTGTGAAGGGCTGCCAGCGTGGTCGTGTCATGGGGGCAATCCAGGTTTCAATTACAGATATCATTGAGAATTTGGAGTGATGAGAAACACAATGATTAGTAAAAATTATTTTAAGCAGTGGGAACGGGCATTCTGAAGACCCATGGTAAGGTCAGTGGGGGCAGAGGTTTAGCTGTTTTTTGCAGAAATAGATGAGAAGAGAGATTGGAGTGGGTGGGATCAGAGAGAGCGGAGCTGTATTAGTAGATTTGGGAGTAAGGGTTTTATACCGGCTGGGATGCTGCAAATGCATCGGAGGGACAAGGCCTCCGTATCCTTGTCCTTTACTGCTTTCTGTCGTGTGTTCTGTCATGTTTTCTGCACAGGAGTTCATGTGGGACTCCTGGCAGTGGCAGCTCCATGCTGAATTTTTTCGGTGCTCTGAGTATCCTCCCTTTTGGGATACCCAGGCCCTGCCATTGGAATCAGTTGATTCCTGATAGGAAACAAGATGGCCCCTGTGGCCTCTTGCTTTCTATCACCTGTTACCTTGTTTTCTCAAAAGTCCTGGGAAGCCCTGACTCTGTCCCTTCCCCCTGACTGGCTGTAGGGTGGAAGTTCCATATGTAGTGTTGTTGTGAAGTCCAGGTCAGACTGGCTGGAACCTTACCAGTGACTGTATGCTGTGGGTAAACCCTGTGGGTGGGACCTGGGTGAATGGAGTGTGTGACCAATATACACTTCTTGTTGTGGATGTCTGGTTTCTGGTGTTTGACACAATGACTGAGACAGCCCTGCCCGAAACTGGTATGAATGCAGTGTGGAGTGTTGAATGGCTGGGTACCGGTCCCGATACACATAACTTGTTGTGAGTGTCTGGAGAGAAGTGAATGGCCTGAATGCACTATGCACCTGATTGGCTGCCTGCCTGCATGAATGCCCTTCTGACCGATTGGTTTGCCTGAGTGTGACCCAGCAGAATGAATGGGAGATCAACTAGTATATCTGGGGGCCTCTCACTGCTAGTATTCGTGTTCAGAAGCTGAAGAGGACTGGAGTTGAAACTGAAGTTTAACCTTGAAGCCCTGCTGGAAGAGAAGTCTTGCTGCTGCTCTACTTCATTGATCTGAAAGCTGCTGTGTCTCCAAGCACTGACCCAGAGAGGACCTGGTTAGGTGACCTCTTCCGAGCTACGAGGGACCATCGTGCACTTCTATTCTTTGCCAGCGCTCACTGGTAGACAGACCTACGACCGGCTGCCGACCGGAGACAGGGACCGCCGCGGAATCACAAAGAGAAGCGCCCGGACACTGTTGTCCATCACCGTCGACGACCGCCATCGCTGACCGGAGCCGCTGTGATCCCTTTGCCTAAGTAACATTTGATCCAAGGACGCTCACACCTGCACTGTCGACCGCTTTGTCCCGACGGAGAAAGTCGAGGCCGCTGACGGGCCGAGGAGCATCCGCCAGTGGGTTTCCCGCCACCTAAAAACCACAGAGATGCCGACGACTCAACGCCCTTGCTGTGCCACAGTTCTTCAAACTCTTTGTGGTCCTGAACTATTGTCACTGAGGTGCCCCGCATGCCTCTTCCTTGCAGGACGTCAACGCTCCATCGTCGCCGAGCACCGCTAGGAACGAAGCTGCTTCCTCTAAATCATCATTCATCCTTTTTCCTCGTGGGATCTCGACGATCCGTGGCTCCTGCTTTAAAGGGAGCCGCTCAAGAAGGATCCGTCGATGACCCAACGTCGAACTCTGCTATTCCAGGTACATTGGGGTTGTAGAACTATTTTAGAAGGAAATAAGACTCGTGTGAAGAATATATGGACTGGGCTTGTGACATATCTTTACTTACAGGTTGCCCAGGTGGGGGGATCTCCACACAGAACTGTGTCTAGGTAACAGGGCCAGTATTCTGCCAATTGTTCCAACCCACTGCTTTCCTCCTATTTCTATTGTTGATTTCCTTTATTGAATGATCTGTGTGACATTTAACCAGAGTACCGTTGATGCACTTTAATGAAATCTAATAGTAATTGTGGTACCACGTAGAACTGTGTATATTTGCCATTATAGATTAACTAAGCACAAAGTGAGTGATCCTGATTGTATATAACCTTGAACTTAATTATATAAATACTGTGTTTTAACTAATGCTGTGTGTGGACATTCCTTTGTGGGGGCTTGGGGACAACACTGTACTTAAGAACCAGCCTGCATCACCTCCTAAGAAGCTAGGCCTTGATTGCTCGACTACGTACCAATAAAAGAGAATCTTGGCTGTGGTCTTCTGTGCCTCTCGTCTGCCATATAGAGAGCATAAGTACAGACCGCCCTCCGGTCTTTACACTGGTGGCAGCGGTGGGGTGCTTATGGTTTTAAGAATCAGTGTATAACCGTGCCACTTACAAAATGTCTGCACTTTGTTAAATTGAGGTTTAGTTGTGTACAAGAAAACTGCATTACAAGCAATGGAATCTATTGCAAATGGTAAATTGACTAGGATGAGCTTAGAGGCTCTCCAGAGTGCTTGTGAAGGGTTATAGGTCAAAGGATCGATTTAAAAGGATCGAATGACAAAAGGGTCGAATGAAAAGGACCAAAAACAAAAGGATCGATTTGTTTATTTTTTACATTTTTTTTTGGGGGGGGGTCCCCCTTTTTGGGGGGGTCCCCCCAACCCCTGTTTTTTGTGGTAAAAAGCACTTTTTATACCTATACGAAAACCCAAAAAAATATATATAATGAAAAAAAAGAAATTGATCCTTTTGTTTTCGGTCCTATTACGTCGATCCTTTTGCATTTGATCCTTTTACAGTCGATACTTTAACTGGACACCCTTGTGAAGCCAGGGAGTTAGACTTTGTGCATAAGTCTAGGGCTGAGCTGATAGCTCCCATGGTGGACTAGCAGACTGATGCTGAAATTCTTGAAGGGGGGAATGCCACCAATGAAGACTCTGCCCCTGGGGTTGTTGCTGAATCTGATTCTGGGAATGCCACCATTCCTGCTGCCTCTGTTCCAAACCCCAGCACTGCTCTTCAGGGGCAAGACCTGAAGATTGAACTTTTAAAATTGGAGCCACAACGGGAACAGTTAGCCTTTCAATACAAAAAGTTGGCAACAGAAGCTGAGTTGAAGAAAGAGGAGTTGGCACAGCAAGTGATGCTCAAAGATAGGGACACTGAGCACCAAAGAATTCAGCTAGAGAAAGCTAGAGTGGAGACCTCAGCTAAACCAGTTGAAAGTGGTAGGTCCCCACCCACCCAGTTTATGAAAGATTTGGTTGGTGTGTATGCAGAGGGTTCTGATATCCTCCAATGGATTGAAGCATTTGAAATGGCTTGTGCAATTCACGATGTTGATAAAAGAGATTGGGCTAAGTGTTTATTAAGCAGAATGCCTCAGACTGGGTATCACTGTATTCAAAAACTGAGTGTGGAAGAATGGGGTCAGTATGAGTGCATGAAGTCTGCTTTGATTGCCAAGTTTGGCAAGACACCTACCCAATACCTTAAAAGGTTCAGGGATTTTAAGAAAAGAGAGAATGTGTCTTGGGTTGACTGGGTGGGTGCTGCGCACATGAACATGATGGGGTGGATTGATGGTTACAAAGTGAAAACGGTTGTTGAATTGTCCCACCTTTTTTTTAGCATTTTTATGAAGCCTGTTCACCAGAGCTGCGTCAGTATGTTGCTGACCAGAACATTTTGGATCCCTTTAAGCTGGCCAGGATGGCTGTCAAGTGGGTCTCCCACCAGGTGTCCCATAAGGACTCCAGTGGGAAGGACAAGGACAAAGAAAAGGGGACCTCTCAGAAAGCTGAGGAGTCCCAGAAGCAATCACAGTCGAGTAAACCAAAACCTTCCTCTCCTAAGACCCAAAAATCTAGTGGGGATAAGTCATCTGTGGGTGTGAATAAGAGTAGTGGTCCACCTGCTGCAAAGCAGGCTCCCGGTGGTTCCAGTACCGTACCCCGCATTCCTGGCACTTGCTGGGACTGTGTGGGCTCTGGATCACAAGCAGGGTGACCCTGAGTGTAAAGGTAAGGCACTTCGAGTCCAAGCTGTCAGCCTGACCTACCCTTACCCCATGTCTGAGGTGGAGGCCACTGTCCTCCCCTCCTCTACAGGGATCACATTTGGTGCTCCTGTGGAGATTTCTTTAGTGTCCCTTGGGGCCTGGGACCAGTATGCAGAAGTACTGGTGACTATCCCACATAACACCCGTAGGTTTTTTAGAAGTGTCCTCTTGAATGGCCAGCCTTCTACTGGCTTGAGAGACACTGGGGCAAGCATGACAGTGGTGGACAGGACCCTGCTCAAGCCAGAGGACTATGTAGATGCTCCTCTGAGAACCACCAGGTTAGCTGGTGGGCCTCCTAAATTATCGCCTGTAGCCTTAGTCACACTCATGATTAGAGACAAGACAGCAAAGCTTCCTGTCCTGGTTCAGGACAATGTCCCTGCCAACATACTGTTAGGTAATGATCTAGTAGAGTTGGGGTTGATCTTGGATGGTCTCCCCATGACTGCTGCTGCAGTCACTAGGTCACAGGTGACACAGGGTCCGGCTGTGAGTCAGGTACCCGAGCCAAAGGCGAGGCCTAAGGCAAGAAGACGGAAGAACAAGAAGGCCAACATTGTGAAAGGGGCTCCTTCTTTTCCTACAGTTCCAACAGAACCTATTGGAATCCATTCTCCGGACAGGCTGGATCCAGTGGAAAACCCAAACTCAACTCCTAAAGGAAAAGAGACAGAAGACTCTCCTGTGGGAGAGGTTCTCAACCCGGAGGACCACCCCGACCTTCAATGCCTGCTGGCTGAAGAGGGACCCTCCTGGGTGGACTTCTGTAAGGGACAGCGAGAGTGCCACTCTCTCGAGGGTCTGAGGAAACAGGCCCTGTCCCAGGCACAGGGAGAAGTGCCTAGGACATTCCGGATCTATTGGGAGGGTGAGCTCCTTGTTAGTGAGCCCACTAAGCCTGGACCTGGTGCCCTTAAGAGGTTGGTGGTACCCCAGGTTTACAGGCCCTTCCTGCTGCAGTTGGTGCATGAGGTGCCCTTAGCTGGTCATCTTGGTACCAAGAAGACTAAGCAGAGGTTCTCTGCCCATTTGTACTGGCCACAGATGGGAGTAGAAGTGGAGTCCCACTGCAGGACCTGCCCAACTTGTCAGTTGTCTGGCAAGACTGGAGGCAGTGTCATTGCCCCACTGAAACCATTGCCAGTGGTTGGCACACCATTCGGGAGGTTGGGCACCGACATTGTTGGTCCCCTTGACACTCCCACTTCAGGTGGACATCGGTTCATCCTGGTCTTGGTTGATCACACCACCAGGTACCCTGAGGCTATACCCCTTCGGACTGTTACTGCCAAGGTGGTCGCCCCGGCTCTCCTGGGAATTTTCACCCGTGTTGGATTCCCTAAGGAGGTTGTCTCTGACAGAGGATCCAACTTCATGTCTAGTTACATGAAAACCATGTGGAAAGAGTGCAGGGTAACCTACAAGTTCTCCACCTCTTACCTCCACCTCTCCACCAGCTCCAACGATCACAATACTACAGCATATGTACTCCTCAACTGTAAGAAATGTGGACTATATCAGACTGCACAGTTTCCACTGACTTAAAGTTGCCAAAAGCATCAATTAAAATCACTCTCCATGATGCAAGCAGAAACCTCCATTTCTCATTGGACAATCCTCTCTTTTTTCCTCACTTCCAGAGACCTCATTCTTGAGGTAGTTCTTTATCAATCCTCACTCCTCATCTGTGAAATCTCCTCTCTTAGAGTCACTCCATTCCACACTACCTTGCAATTCCAAGACTTTACAAAGAATAACTGGCCCAGAATTTGTGCAATATCTTGGCTGTGAAGAAGGCTGGTAGTTGATCTCTTTCCTAAATGACCTCCCTTCATTGTCCTTCTCTTTTAGTGGAAATCACAATGTAGTGTAGTGAACAAGAGTACCCAAGTACCTAAATTATGTGCCTCTCTGCCTTTCTTTTTTCAGTGGATTTGGTGAGTTATGTGTTATTCTGGCAGGCCCCCCATTCCTGTTTTTAGCGTTGGTGGACGATATTAGTTGAGGTTCTTTGGGTGAGTGGCCAGGGGACTTGGGAAGCGAGAGCATTTGCAATGTGAAGTTGGATAGGTACCAAGGGCCAGGTTTCTGTATTTGGAGATCTGCCTGGGAAACCATACACTGGCCAGGCATTTTGGAAGAGAACCAGGGCTTGTCGAATTACCAGGCGAGTGCCTATGCTAGGCAACTCAAGACATGTGGCGATCAATAGCCAGGTCACTGAGAATACATTTAGAAGGATATCCAAGGCGCTCTATAAATCATGCCTAAGATATTGAACCCCCCACAAATGTGAATCAAGGCCACTGCAGAGCACAAACCAGTGCCTGAGACTTCTTCCTGCAAGTTGGCATGGATAACGGTAGAATACTTGAACATCTTCACGATCGTTGATGGTGGAGACTGTGGGAACCCGGAGAGAGCATATCTGCAATGGGGACTTTTGAAACATTTCAAGAGACAAGATCCAGAAGAAGCTATGAACAAGGAAAAGGGTAAGTGACAGTTCATCCCTACAAGGGGCAGCAATGGAGGATAGTGTGGATCCTGGTGCAAATATTGGTGAAGCAGCCACTGCAGGTGAGAGGAGACAAGTGAGAGTGAGACCCTGATTGACCCTGTGAGCATGCTTGTATTTCTAAAAACAAACCAAGGGAGGAGAATGACTGAAATGAGTGCAGTCACTAAGATCATCAGTTGTCCTTCTCTATCCTGAAGCCAACTATGTTCACTAGGTCTGTTTCACCAATAAACCATTGACTGTGCTGCAGATTCCCTCCGTACTCATCTGCCCTCTGTCATCCCCATCCTTTGAGATCCTTCCTAAACCAACCCAGTAGCTCTAAAAATAAAATTGCCTTCTATGGGTTTGGCAGAGGAGATTGATGTGGAATACAGTGTCCATTTAGAGAGGTGAGAGCTGGAGGAGAAAGGGGTTAAAGGATAATAGAATTGAAGGTGTATATGGGAGCTGGGAGTATTGTACAGTATGGGGCGAAAAGGTGGTGAGTGCAAAGGTCATGGAGGTGAGGAAGGCCAATAAGATGCTTCTTACTTCAACTGAGGATAAATGATGGAATATCCCTCTTAAAGAAGAAGGAGCATCCCTATCTTGAAACATCAGATTAAAACAGAATAGTTAACCTGGTCAAATGAAAGTTTGCTAATGGTTTTGTTGTGGCAGGGCCCTAATAAACTCAGCCCACCCGGGTCTACCTCTTGAGGAACAAGTGCACATTTTGTACTTAAAGCAAGGTTTATTGTACAAATATCCGGAGAGCAGTTAGATGGTACTGTGGGAACAAACTAACCCAAGTCTCAACAAACGACATAAATTGATACATTTTTATACATATTAGCAACAGTTAAAACATTCCCAGATATGTTATTACCACCCACCCCTCAACTATGATGGGACAAAATATTTACAAAGAAGTTCCACCTTTTCACAATTCATTCTCTCTCATTGGTCATCAACAATCTTTATTACTATCTTCTGATCGTGTTCAAAGGCTGCCTTTGCCAGGGATTGTTCCGTGGTAGGTTATGACATCATGGCACAATGAAACATTCAGATACTACATAATTAATTACTTAGCAACAACCGGCCTGGAGCCCTTTAACCTTAAGTGTGATTGCACATGGTCCGCCTGGATATCTTTGCAATACGAGTAAGGACTGAACAAACAGGTTCTCTTTAAATTACTGTTTGAAATCTCATCCACCCCCACCTCCTGGCTCCTCCTTAGACATTCTAATTTATGCCAACACTACTCAAGCACTACAGCCTCTAGTTTCACCCTGAGAAAAAAATTGAACACTGGGCCTCGGATCTCATCTTAATTGCCGGTCCAAGCAAATCGTCAACCCCTCTGTGGGACTTCAAGGCAATGGACAAGATTACATCTCCTCCTTGCAGAACTGTTAAACCATAAACATGCATCCTTCTCAATGGCTGACCTTCTACTGTTTGACTCATTCTTTCTCCATCAGCCCACAAGCCCAAAAAACAGAATCTCCCAGATACCACAAATTCATGGTGCAACTGCTAACTGCAAAGTCTGAATAAACTCACAAAACACCCACTACATGCACATTTATATAAACTACTAATTAGACTCCTTTTCATGTTTCTCTGTGTGTATGTTTTATACATATTATTTCTTCTTTACAGTGGGATTTCAGGACTGTCACCCCTCTGGATTAGCATTGAAATGCTCTCTGTTTCCCAGTTTCCATGTGCTTCAGAGCATCCTGTGTGTAAATTGTGTTCATTTTGTATTTGCAGTTTTAACATTGCATTCTTTCTACGCATGTGTAAATGTAATGTATCAATTTGAAACAAATAGTAACGCTAAAAGTAACATATCCCATCCATAATTAACTCTACACAATACATATGAATTTGCAAAATCGCGGCAAGTTCACCACCACTCCCAGTCATTAATATAGCGCGTGCATCATGAACCCATCAAAATCAAGGAGACCAGTCCTGACCCATTACATTTTCCCCCCTTTAGTTAATACTTTAACTAACAAATCATAATCATCTTCTTGGGGAACAACCCTACAATCGTCCCTCATACATGTGCCAATATGGGCATAGTTGTCCGCCAAACAACCCCGACTTGTCCCCCCATCATTTCCGCAATCTACCCGCTTCTCCACACAAGCATGCCAATTTGGTGGCGGACACAAAACAACTTCAGTATTAGTACCTTTATGAGATAGAGTGATGGTGTCCCTAGACTTGGAAAGGATTACAGTAATCATGGCAGCAGCTGTTGGTACCTGAGCAGAGCAACATCATAAGAGCAATTGATAGGAACAGAAAAGGATAAGAAAAAAGACAAAAATAGGCAACAGAATCTTCAGAGCAAGGCTCATCGAAGAAGGTACGCAAGAAAACAGGGAGTCGAGTCATGGCTTGTTGGTAATGCCAGCCTCATTTTCCATGATCATTTTCAGTTTATTGAAGGCAGAAATGTTTCTAGTGAGGTATTACGCAAATTGACCTTTTACAATTGACCTTTTGCACAATTGACCTAATTAAAGTGGTCCTAATTGACCTTTATATTATTTTAGTTATTTTATATATGTATTGGGTTGGTTTTGGATTATAAATAATATAAGGGGATTGGATGGGAGGTTGCGGGGGGTTTGGATTGGGTGGGGGGCTGTGGGGGGTTTCCCCCCCACATATATGTCCTAATTGACCTTCTAAATTAGGTCAATTTTCCCGAGGTCAATTCTCCCGAGGTCAATTGTGAAAAGGTCAATTAGCATACAACCTCTAGTGAGGGTAACATTCTCTGTTTCATTGGCAGCAACAAATGTGCAGTAGGTACTCCCAATTTTCCGGCATACTCCCTCGTTTGTTGTCAGGAGGTCAAGTATGTACTGGTTCTGCAAAATCATCAGCCTTAGTTCCCTCAATTCTTCCCTAATGGCACTGAACGCTGAGTCACCTGGATCCATTTGATATTGGCCGCTGCTTGGGTGCCAGATGCCAGGAGGGAAGCAAAAAAGGTCTCTGTGGTGCTAAACAGCCGGTATCGATCAGGAACATCTGCTAACGCCTTTGATGATGCTGCTGTAAGATAGTTAGATGGTCTCTTGCATTGCAATTGTTCATGATTCTAGTCTTTGGTTTGTCCATATAAGATGATAAAAGGAATGCAAAGGGCACAGGGGACAAAGGGGGCATAGATGTAACTTCGGCCTTCGGATGGGCCCAAACTGAATGTTCCCTAGGTATAATGAAAACGGGTACATGAAGGGTAGAGAAACTGCACACACCTAGCCAGCCTGGAGGCAACTGTTGGTATGCATTTTGTCGACAGGTCCAAAATTTTTCTAAAAGAGCAGTTGTAACCCCAGCCAGATCTGCGACGTGAAGGGTGCGGCTGCAGTTCCCATTTGTGCCAACGGGCACCGTGCCATCGCCCTTAAAGCACAGAGTAAAGTGTTTGACTGTTTGTATCTAAACATGTTTATCTGGCTCCTTGAGCAACATCAGATGTTGCAAGTGGTTTCTCAAAACTGTCCCACACTCCTGACTTGTTTATGCCATCCCTTCTTCTGAGAATGCCCTCATTCCTGCAACTCTTCATCCCTTGTTCCCATCAATTCTTAGTACTATAGCCCCTTCCAAAAGTAATTTTGAACACACTTTGTCATTTTCTGCTCTGTACGATCAGCAATTGAAGAGTCTTCCTCAATTGTTATCATTAATGCCATAATTGATTGCCCTTTAAACTGCCCTTGAACCCTGCACAGGGCTATATTCACTAGATATAGTTCATCTGCTACCTCTACCTCACTCAGGAAAATATCCTAGGAACGTCAGAAGAATGGGGGATGAGTCAGCAGATGTAGCAGTATCTGTCATGAGCACTGCTCCCGAGAAGCCAAGTCAAGCCCAGCATCCTCGGAAGCAGGCTCACGACCCTCGTCCCCGGCTCCAGCAAACCCCTATTGGGGCCCTTTGGACCATGTCCTGGCGCCTCTGGCGCCAGGCTCATAAGGAACCTCAGTCCCGGCGCCAGGGGCGCTGGGCTCATAATTCTTGCAAAGGTGCTTGGGTGGACCTACCTGTAGCAGACCATGCTGCATACTCACCTTTGCTAATGCTGGCAGGATGAAGTCCCCAGCCTTCTGCTGGGAGGAACTATTCCCTGAACTGGGACTACTTTCTTACCTGGGTGGGGCTGGTGCCACTCCTTAGCTCTGGAACACAGGAACTCTTTTACCTGGGCGAGGCTGAGGAAGAAGACACCCAATCACTCCAACACTATTTAAACCACACCCGATTGGGAAAACGTGCTTCGCGTTATTCTGCATCTGCAGCAGGACGCTCACCGAGTCAGCTCCAGCATTCCAGTGACATCTCCAGCTTCAGCTCAGCAACCTGTGGAAGAAAGACACGAGAACTATACTTACCATCCAGGAATCCAGACACCGGCAGAAGCAAAAGAAACATAAGGTTAACAAGTTGCAACACGTTCGCAGCCGCGCTCGCTTACCTGATCCATCTGTGCTTTCACGGATTCTTCGCGGCCTTCTCTTCAGCAGCCTAACGGCACCTGTAAAGACAAAGAACATTGTTAAGTAGGAATCGGGTGAAGGCGGCCGCATTTACTTTTTTTACCTGCTTTTGTGCGCGGATTACGATCTCTTCAACCGCAGCAGCCCGGCACCTGAAAACACGAAAATACGTTATTTAAGTGCCATTAAAGACTGCAAGAAAGCCTAACACTTACGTGTTTCCCCACGTGCATCCGCGACTGGGAAAACGCCCGCAAGGTCCCGACACCTGCAAATAAGAAAAGAACATTGTTAGAGGTGCTATAATAAGGTCACAGATCATTATACTCACGTACTTCGCACGTGCAACGGCAACGGACGAACAACGGCCGCAACATCTCAAGACCTGAAAACAGAAAACAAGGGACATTATTGAGGTGTCATTGAAATTCCCATACCTACGTACAACCGCACGTGTCGTGCTCTCAGTGACTACGCCCTCAGCATCCAGGCACGTGAAAAAGACAATGCAAAGACTTCATTAAAGGTGCCCATCTCTTCAAGACTATAAACTCTTTATACCTACTGGCATCCGCTCGTGCAGTAACGGCGGCATCACCTTTTGGCATCTCAGCACCTGTGCCACTTCTAAGGCCACAAAAGACTTTGATGACCTCCAGTGACGTAACTGGAACCCACGCACCCCTGCATAAGTCGCAGGATGGAGAGCCCAGCATTTATACGCCTAAGGTGAGAGCTCACCAGGACATTGGACTTTCGGAGAGTTGGCGATTAGTGAGGAGGAAGTCCAGCCAAACGGTCATTAACCCTTTTTTTCTTCCGCCTGCAGAAACCTTACCCTGCAAGCCAGACGGTCAATAAGAGGAAGCCCAGTCCAGAGAGTCATCCGAGCTCTACGCTTCTCAATTGAAGAGACTATAACAGTTCAGCCGGGACCAGCGCCTCCGTGGGAATCAGGTGAGCGTTACAGAACGCGAAGCCCTCCAATAACCTCCTACCCAGGCGCTATGGAAACTTCTGACACTGATCAACTAGCCCAGTTACTAGGGGAATTAAGAGCTGAAGTACATGCTGCCCACCAGGAAACGAATGCCCTGAGGAGGGAATTGATTATGTCCAAAGAACGAACTGATGACCTCGCCAGACAGTTATTACAAACACAAGCGGGGCAAACCCCTCTACCTAATTCAGGAGGGACCTATACCCCGGCGGCTTCAGCCAATCCTGTTCAAATCAATCTGCCCGGAAATGTGCCTTTGGCTCCGCCCGAACGCTTCTGTGGTGACCCTAAGAGGTTTGCGGTGTTCATAAATCAGTGCCGATTGCACTTTCTTTGTAGACCAGCTGCTTTTCCGACTGATCAGACTAAAGTAGCCTTTGTGCTTTCGAATCTTAGCGGCAGCGCCGCTGATTGGTCGATCTCTCTGGTTACACAGGATGACCCGATTCTTCGCAATTTCCAGGCCTTCCAGGCCAATATGGAAAGACTTTTCGCAAGACATTCCCAGGGGCAGGCCCTGGACAACGAACTCCTTTCCCTACGGCAGGGCAATCAGGATCTTCTGGCTTATATTGCGTCATTTAACAGACTAATCGTAGAAACCAGATGGCCCGAGGACAAGAGGATCACGCTTTTCCACAGGGGTTTGCGTGGCGAACTCAAAGACGTCCTAGCCCAGGTCGTGAATCCCCCTCAAGATTGTTCAGAGTACATTGATTTAGTGGTCCAATTGGATCACAGACTGCAAAACAGAAAGGCAGACCGCTCCAGGTTCGAAACTCGAGTATTCTCTAAGCCACTAACTCACACCAAAGGAGTTGAAGCCGTAGAACCTATGCAAATAGGGGTCGTAAAGGGTCCCCTAACCCAGAAAGAACGCGACAGGAGACGACAATTGCAGCTATGTCTCTATTGTGGAAATTCAGGACATTTCCTCAGAGATTGCCCGGTGAAACCTCCGAAGAAGACAGTGGGAGCTTCTGATAAGAATTCCGAAAAGCCCGAGCCGGGAAACGACCTCGCCCGACAAGTGTAGAGGTCCGCTTGCCGAGCGTAAAAACCAGTTCTTTGACCTCGCACTTCATAATGTCAATGGTCCTCATAAATCCAGAACGACCGGATCGTTTGCATGCCATTAAAGCATACATTGATAGCGGAGCGATTGGAAATTATGTAGACCGCGAGGTGGCTTCCAGGATGAACCTACCCCTTTGTCCTAAGGTAATTAAAAACGTCATTACCACAGTGGATGGTACGGAAATAGCCTCCTGACCGGTAACCCATACCACCACAGAAGTGACGTTATTAGGCCAAGATGGACATCGGGAGGTAATCGTGTTCGATGTGATCAAGGCCCCTTAGTTCCAAATAATTCTGGGGATTCCTTGGGTGGAGAAACACAATCCTCAAATTGATTGGCGAGCAAAGACGATACAGTTCCCAGAGTGTGCACCTACTTGTTATCCTCGACCCAGTATTGGCCTAGCGGTAGCAACATCCGAAGGACCGCAATTGCCTCCAGAGTATCAAGAATTCCAAGATGTCTTTCAGAAGGAACAGGCTAATACCCTGCCTCCCCACAGATCTTACGACTGTCAAATAGACCTGATACCCGGAGCCACTCCCCCTTGTAGTAGAATTTACGCCCTTACCGAGCCTGAAAATCTTCATTTGCGACAGTATCTGGACCAGTACCTGGCCAATGGATTTATCCGCCCATCAAAGTCTCCTGCATCCTCGGCTCTGTTCTTCGTACCTAAAAAAGAAGCTGACCTTAGAACCTGTATTGATTATCGTGCCCTGAACCAGATAACGGTAAAGAACAGATACCCCCTACCTCTGATCCCGGAACTCCTTGACCAAGTTAAGAACGCCTGCATTTATACAAAGCTAGATCTCCGGGGAGCCTACCACTTGGTACGGATTAAAGAAGGCGACGAATGGAAGACGGCATTTCGCACCAAGTATGGACTATTTGAATACCAAGTGATGCCCTTCGGACTATGCAATGCACCAGCCGCTTTTCAGTATTTTATGAATGATGTCCTCAGAGAACTCATAGATGTTTGCGTAGTCGTCTACATAGCTGACATCCTTGTGTACTCATCTTCAGAAGCAGATCATCGGAAACATGTTAGAGCCGTCCTTGAAAAACTCCGCCAACATAAGCTTTTTGCTAAGCTCGAAAAATGTGTTTTTCACGTCACGGAGGTCGAATTTCTAGGCTTTATTCTGACACCCAAAGGAGTCCACATGGACTCGAGAAAGGTGGACGCTATCATCAAGTGGCCATCACCTACTTCCGTGAAAGGTGTCCAAAGCATGTTAGGTTTCGCCAACTTTTACCGCAGGTTTATTCCAGAGTTTTCACGAGTGGTGCAGCCCATCACCGCCCTCTTAAGAAAAAACAAACGTTTCGAGTGGTCAACAGAAGCAGAACAGGCCTTTCAAGAGCTAAAAGCCAAGTTCACCTCAGCAACCATACTGAAACACCCATGCCCAGACCTCCCTTAAATCGTTGAGACCGACGCCTCCAGCTTAGCAATGGGGGCGGTTCTATCACAGAGAGATCCGGAAACTAACCAATTGCACCCCGTGGCATTCTGGTCTCGCAAGTTCTCGGCGCCTGAAATTAACTACACCATCACGGATAAAGAGCTTTTAGCAATTAAGTCCGCTTTCAAGGCCTGGCGGCACTATCTCCTTGGAGCCAAACACACTGTCACAGTAATCACCGATCATCGAAACCTACAATACCTGAAAACCGCCAAAGCTCAGTCCTCCAGACAGCTTCGCTGGGCACTTTTCTTTGCCGAATTTGACTTTGTAATTACTTATCGCCCCGGCAACAAAAATGGCAAAGCGGATGCCCTTTCCCGGATTGGAATGGGAGATAATATTGTCAATCCTGAACCTGTGCCAATAATTCCAGAACAGAGAATCCTGGGCCTGATTTCTTCACAATCCATCGAAGATATCGAAGCAAAAGTTAAACAACTTGTGACCCCTTCGGACTTACAAAACTGGCAACTGAAGGGAAAGGACTTCATCATAAAAAAAGACCTGCCTTATTTTCAGGGACGACTATTCCTACCACATGCCGATTTACAAAAACAGGTAATCTCTTGCTACCATGATTCCTTGATGGAGGGCCACCGAGGCATTGCCAAAACCTCGGAAAAAGTCAAGAGACACTTCTGGTGGCCGTCATGAAGAAAAGACATAAAGGAGTTTGTGATGTCCTGTGGTATGTGTGCCCAAAACAAAGGTCAGAAGGAAAGACCAGCGGGTCTCCTGCATCCGCTAGACATCCCGCCACATCCCTGGCATACCCTCTCCATGGACTTCATCACCGATTTACCCTCCTGTTCCGGATACAACACTATTCTAGTAATTGTAGATTTGTTTTCTAAAATGGCCCACTTCGTTCCACTAAAGGGCTTACCTTCAGCTTCAGTTCTAGCACGGGAATTCCTTGAAAATATTGTAAGATTGCACGGCTTCCCTTCGGTTTTGATCTCAGATAGGGGGAGCCAGTTTATCTCTCACTTTTGGCGAAGTTGCTGTCGTTTAGCTCAAATCGATGTGAGCCTTTTAACCAGCCATCATCCCCAGACCGACGGACAAACTGAGAGGACAAACCAAACTCTGCAACAATATTTACGTTGTATGCTACAGCAGTCGGAAAGTAATTGGAAAGATATCCTTTGGATAGCCGAATATGCTTACAACAACTCGATCCATTCAGGAACCGGAAAAAGTCCCTTTTACATTTTATATGGGATTCATCCTCAAACCTCCAATCTCGACCCGCCCCAAGATCTTGGAACGCCTGCCGTGGATCAACTTCACAATGCTATCACTCAAGCTTTCAAAGAAGCGAAAATCCACCTACAACAGGCTAAAGAACGGTACAAAAGGGGAGCAGACCAACACCGAAGAGAAGACCCTCAATACCAGGTTGGAGATCAAGTTTGGTTATCCACCAAACATTTATCACTTAAAGGACCTCACACCTTCAACCCAAAATATCTGGGACCATATCCAATTACAGCCATAATAAACCCAGTGGCTGTCAAATTGGGTTTGCCATCCCACATGAAAATACATCCGGTGTTTCACGTATCTCTACTAAAACCTATGCAACCTGGAACCAGACTGAATAAACCTCCAGAGCCTATTCAAGTAAATGGAGAACCTGAATTTGAGGTTAAAAACATCATGGACTCCAAGATCATCAAGTCAAAATTATACTATCTGATGGACTGGAAGGGTTACGGACCTCAAGAACGATCATGGGAACCCTCTGACCACGTCCATGCTCCTCGTCTAGTCAGAAAATTCCACCAAACTTTTCCCAATAGGCCAAAACCTCCGGGGAAGACAAGTTTGGGAGGGGCCTTGAGGGGGGGTGCTGTCATGAGCACTGCTCCCGAGAAGCCAAGTCAAGCCCAGCATCCCCGGAAGCAGGCTCACGACCCTCGTCCCCGGCTCCAGCAAACCCCTATTGGGGCCCTTTGGACCATGTCCTGGCGCCTCTGGCACCAGGCTCATAAGGAACCTCAGTCCCGGCGCCAGGGGCGCCGGGCTCATAATTCTTGCAAAGGTGCTTGGGTGGACCTACCTGTAGCAGACCATGCTGCATACTCACCTTTGCAAATGCTGGCAGGATGAAGTCCCCAGCCTTCTGCTGGGAGGAACTATTCCCTGAACTGGGACTACTTTCTTACCTAGGTGGGGCTGGTGCAACTCCTTAGCTCTGGAACACAGGAACTCTTTTACCTGGGCGAGGCTGAGGAAGAAGACACCCAATCACTCCAACACTATTTAAACCACACCCGATTGGGAAAACGTGCTTCGCGTTATTCTGCATCTGCAGCAGGACGCTCACCGAGTCAGCTCCAGCATTCCAGTGACATCTCCAGCTTCAGCTCAGCAACCTGTGGAAGAAAGACACGAGAACTATACTTACCATCCAGGAATCCAGACACCGGCAGAACCTGCAAGCAAAAGAAACATAAGGTTAGCAAGTTGCAACACGTTCGCAGCTGCGCTCGCTTACCTGATCCATCTGTGCTTTCACGGATTCTTCGCGGCCTTCTCTTCAGCAGCCTAACGGCACCTGTAAAGACAAAGAACATTGTTAAGTAGGAATTGGGTGAAGGCGGCCGCATTTACTTTTTTTACCTGCTTTTGTGCGCAGATTACGATCTCTTCAAACGCAGCAGCCCGGCACCTGAAAACAAGAAAAGACGTTATTTAAGTGCCATTAAAGACTGCAAGAAAGCCTAACACTTACGTGTTTCCCCACGTGCATCCGCGACTGCGAAAACGCCCGCAAGGTCCCGACACCTGCAAATAAGAAAAGAACATTGTTAGAGGTGCTATAATAAGGTCACAGATCATTATACTCACGTACTTCGCACTTGCAACGGCAACGGACGAACAACGCCCGCAACATCTCAAGACCTGAAAACAGAAAACAAGGGACATTATTGAGGTGTCATTGAAATTCCCATACCTACGTACAACCGCACGTGTCGTGCTCTCAGTGACCACGCCCTCAGCATCCAGGCACCTGAAAAAGACAATGCAAAGACTTCATTAAAGGTGCCCATCTCTTCAAGACTATAAACTCTTTATACCTACTGGTATCCGCTCGTGCAGTAACGGCGGCATCACCTTTTGGCATCTCAGCACCTGTGCCACTTCTAAGGCCACAAAAGACTTTGAGGACCTCCAGTGACGTAACTGGAACCCACGAACCCCTGCATAAGTCGCAGGATGCAGAGCCCAGCATTTATACGCCTAAGGTGAGAGCTCACCAGGACATTGGACTTTCGGAGAGTTGGCGATTAGTGAGGAGGAAGTCCAGCCAAACGGTCATTAATCCTTTTTTTCTTCCGCCTGCAGAAACCTTACCCTGCAAGCCAGACGGTCAATAAGAGGAAGCCCAGTCCAGAGAGTCATCCGAGCTCTACGCTTCTCAATTGAAGAGACTATAACAGTTCAGCCGGGACCAGCGCCTCCGTGGGAATCAGGTGAGCGTTACAGTATCCTACGGATCTCTCTCTCCCCACCTTCCTCAAATGGCTATACCATACATTATCCGCTGCAAAACTGTGCCTATTCATTGTGGGATCTAGTTAATCATCCCAATTATCAAAAAGAACATCATCAACATGTATTTTTTCTCTTAATATGATCGCCTCGATTTCCGCAAAACTAGACACATTTGAATGTTCTGTATTTACACTAGTTGTCATCTTCAGACATGATGGCACAAAGACAATACAAATATTCATTTTCACACAATTTATAAGCTTAGACATTTATTTTCTTAAACAAAATGATTCAAATTCTAGATCTTTGTTCACACCCCCCTTTGCACTGAAACAAACAGTGAATCCTAAGGGTATCCTTAACATTATGTCTGCTCCTGTGCCAGTGTCGGGCTGCCAGTACCTCATCGGGTATCACTAAGGAGTATCACATTTTTGTTGCCCAACACCTTCACAGCAGATGGAGTTGAGTAGATCACTCGGTGAGGCCCATGGAAACACTGTTTGTTCCAAATGACGCACAAAGATGTGGATGTAGATTTGGTCTCCCGGGAGTAGCTGTGTCTTGCATTAATTGTCACTAGTCTTGCCGTTTTCTCCTGTTGTCTGATGGTGAGAAGACACAACCTGTGAAGATATAATCTTAACACTTTTCGTTAAAGCCCTATGGTATTCCCATAACTCCTCTCTTAAGACCGCTGCGGTCTTGTACGTGTCTGATGCCATGCGTGTAGGTGAGAGAGGTGTGTGTAGACTGCACCCTGTCATGATATCATGGGGGCTTAAGTGGTGGTTCATCCCTGGCTGATTTTGCAAGTAGAATAATGCCAGTGGAAGGCAATAGTGCCAAGATTTATTTAATTAATTACAAAGCTTGGCTAAACAGGCCTTAAGGACTCCATTGAGACTCTCCATGAGACTGTTAACATGTGGGTGGTACACTGAGCACAACCTGTGCTTTATTCCAAACAGCAAAGTAATTTCTGTGAACAAGTCATCAAAGAAGTTTGTTCCATTGTCAGATTTTAAGACCTCACAAATTCCCAACTGTGGAAACACCTCTCTCACCAGAAAGCTTGCTGCCGATTTAGCATCAGGATGTATGCAGTGACCAATCTCAAGCCACCAGGACAATGGACCAGCTACCATCATTATATATCTGAAATTGCTGCATATCGTAATCATGTCCAAGAAATCGATGTGGAGCTCCTTGTATGAACCAGAGGGTCTGGGCAAGAACCCCCTCATTGACATCATGGTATTTCCAGGATTTAATTCCTTGCACACTACACAATTCCCAATGAATCTGTTCTTGTAATTTAGGGATATACCAGTCCTCCTGGAGTTCTGCTCTGTTTTGCCACTGAGAAGTATGCGACGGGTAGTGTAGTTGCTCTAGAGCCAAAAGAGCCAGCTCTACAGGCATTACTACATTCCCCATCACCACCTTCCTCCAGAGCAAATCTGTTGCATTTCTATAATCTGAAGTACCGGGAATGCATTGTATGGGGCTGGTAACTGTGCCTGTTGGGACACAGTTTTCATGTTCTGGGAATCTGTAAAAGGTAAAGATGCTGCTACTTCCGTCGCCTTGTCAGTGGCATCATTACAGAAATCTATTGGATTAGTGTTCTTAGTATGAGCCACGCATTTAACGAAACTTATCTCTGCTGGCAAAGTTAACACCTCAATTTGTTGGAAAAGCAGCTAAGCATGCTGGACAGGTGACCCGATAGTCCTCATAAACCCTCTATTCTCCCATCTTGATAACGTAGAATGGACGGTGGAGGTGATGTTCCCAGAGTCAGAATAAACAGGGACTGCCCTCCCCTGTTGCCTTTTACTAGGCCTGAAAGGAGGATGCGCACACGGAGGGGTTCATCAACACATCTTTATTTTCTTCCCGCTAACAGTAACTGGCGCTTCCTGCGCCTTACCCAGAACTCCCCTCGTTCCCCAACTCCCCTTCACAAACTCTGCCTCTCCAACGGCGGGGGCTAAACAAGTTAACCCATGGGTGGCCGGCAACACCACCCCCGAACAATATGTCCAAACATCAACTTAACACTCTTCAACAAGCCTCATAGGTCTCCTGATGGCTCTCTGTGGTCTCTCATCTTGGGCAACTGGCCCTAACGTTTCCTGAGTTCCAGCTTCATGGCTTGTCCCTCCAGGGTCTCCTACCGGAGGGGGTCCATAGGTCGTCTCGCGGCTCTCGCAGTTCTGGGGAAACCGATCTCTGAGGTAACTCCGCTCCCTCTCGCCTGACATAGTGTCTGAATTGTTGACAGTTCCTGGTGACAGCTCTGTTCTGATCTTCGGCTGTCACCATTGTACCTTTCACTGCGGTTACCCTCATGGGACTTGGGGCAAACCGCAGATCTGTCTTTCTGGGCGTTGGCTGTTGGACGAGGACTTCATCTCCTATGAGGAAATCTTTTGTCACTGCGTGGCGGCGAGCGTTAGTGTCTCGTCTTGCTCTCTCTTTGGCTTCTGCATCCCTTTGGAGTATGTCCATGTCAGGCGGCTCATCGCCTGACGGGTTGCGTGGTATGCGGGTTCGCACTTCGTAGCGGAGCATTAGCTTGGCGGGTGTCTTGTTCGTAGCTTCATGGGGTGTGTTTCTATAGTCTCGTAGCAGTCGGCACAGTGCCTGGTGGGGATTGACTGCTTCGACCCTGGCTCTCTGTATTGTCTTTTTAATCGACGCCATGAAGCGTTCTGCCATTCCGTTCGCTTGCGGGTGGCGAGGGGTTATCTTCATATGCCTGAAACCCAGATGCTCCGCCAGTGTCTCGAACTCGTGTCCACAGAACGGTGGTCCATTGTCAGATTTGACTGTTTTGGGGATTCCCCACTCGCTGAATACTTCCTCCAGTGCCGCTGCTACTTGGGGAAACGCTGTGGTGGCAACCATTTTGACAATCGGGAATCTTGAATGTTCGTCTATTAGAAGCAGGAGATAGTCACCCGCTTCCGGGGGCCCATAGAAGTCCATGGCTACCCGTTCCCACGGGCGATCGGGTATCTGCGTCTGCTGTAGTGGGGGTGGGTTTTCAGCCGGGGCTGTGCACTGGCAGGCATGACAGTTCTTCACCCATTCCTCTACCGCTGCATCTAAGAAGGGGAACCAGACATTGCACCTCAGCTGTTTTTTGGTGTTTTCGGCCCCTCTGTGCCCCACATGGGCCTTTCGGACAACCTCGCTCCTTAGTGTGGCCGGGATGACAATCCTGCACCCTCTGAGAAGAATATTGTTGTCCTTGACAGCCAGTTCCTTGTGCACCCTTGCCAGCCTTTCAATCTCCTGTCTGCTCACTCCCGGATGTGCCAGCATCGCCCTGTGATGGTCTTTCCACTTATTTGTCAATGTGAGGCTGATAGCGAGGGCTGTCGTAGGGTCAGCAGCTGATGCAGTGGCAACCATCTCGAGGGATAAAGCCGATGGTAACGAGTTGGATGCTACGTACTGCACATAGGCGACATCTCCTTTCTGGGTCAGTGGGGCCCCGACAGGATGTCGCGACAGATAGTCGGCGGGGTTGAGGTCACCCCCGGGACGATGTACAATGTCATAGTTGTATTCCTGTAGCCGGATGCCCCACCGCTCAATCCTTGGGGGCATCTTGGTGGGCGGGTTCCCGAACAACGACAGCATCGCCTGGTGGTCAGTGATCAAGGTGAACCGTTTCCCAATGAGGAAGTTGTGAAAATGCTCACATGCCCAGACCACAGCCAAACTCTCCTTCTCCGCCTGGGAATAGGCCAGTTCTGGGGTTGACAATGCCCTGCTTGCATAAGCAACCACGTATCTGGGGTTGACATCTGCACCACTGGTTTGGGCTAAGATGGCTCCAAGGCCAACTGGGCTCGCGTCTACCACCACTTATGTGTGCCACGAGGGGTTGAAGTACACAAGGCGGTGGGCTTCTGTAAGGGCCTGCTTGATGCTAGTGAAAGCCTGGCGACATGCGGGGGACCACTCGAAAGTTGATTCTTTTTGCAGTAGTTTTCTCAGTGGGTCAGTGAGAGAGGCATAATGGGGTATGTACCTTGCACAATATCCCGCCATGCCGAGGAAGGAGCGGACATCCGCGACCTGCTGTGGTTCGCTGAGGTTGGTGATTGTGTCGACTTTGTCGGGATCTGGCATCATCCCTTCACTGGAAAAGATGTGCCCGAAGAACTTTAGTTTTGTCTTGCTGAATCGGCACTTGGTGATGTTGAGTGTGAGGCCCGCCTACTGAAGCGCTGCACAGGTGGCGTTTAACGCCTCGTCGTGGGACTCCTTTGACGATCCAAAAACGAGGATATCGTCGCTGTAGTTCAGAGTGCCCCTTATGGGTCTGATTATCTGGCGTATGGCTTCCTGGAAAATATCCGCGGCGGACGAGATACCAAAATTCAGTCTCCGGTATCTGAAAAGTCCATCGTGCGTCGCAAATGTTGTGATGGGCCTGGAGTCAGGATGTAGCTCCAGCTGATGGTAGCCTTGGACTAGGTCGAGCTTGGAGAACATCCGGGCATTGTTTAGTTGCACAATCATGTCCTCAATGCACAGACCCGGATGCCTCTCACGTTGAATGGCGGTGTTTGCTACCCTCATGTCCACCCACAGCCGGGATCTTGCCTCCTTCCTTGGGCACGACCACGAGAGGGGATACCCATGGTGTTGGCCCCGTTGCTGGTTCGATGATACCATCGGAAAGCAGTTGTTGGAGTGCTTCTGACACTGCCGCTTGCAGGTGGAACCCAACTCTTCTGGGATGTTGCGGCACTGGTCTCACTGAGGGGTCAATGTGGAGTCTGATGGGAGGGGCCTTGAGTTTTCCCAGCCCTGTGCATAGGTTGGGGAATTTTCTTGTGATGTCGCCTTGTGTGATGAGGTTCTAGGATTGATAGCACGCTATAGTGCCGACAGAGTCCCTCGGATTCAGTCTGTTTGAGGTTGCGGTAATGGTGTCTCCCGCCTTCACTTGTATCTCAATCAATCCTAGGCGGGATGCCGTATGATAGCTGAGTAGGCATCGGCTTCTGGCAAGTGAATGGATGAGGTGGATCGTTGTGTCCACTTGCCGACCATTCAGGAGGAGACGTTGAGTGAAACGTCCCACTGTCTGCAGGGGGGTGGCAGCTCCCCACTGTAAAATTCTCGAGTGTGATGGTTTGAGCGTCGGCGGGTTTGGTATCCTAGCGTAGTCCTGCTTGCCCATGATATTAACAGTAGCGCCTGAGTCGACCATGAATTGGAACTGGCAGTTTCCCATTTTGATTGGGATTTTGGGGGCCTCCCTGGCCTCTTCGTTGTCAAGTATGAGATTGACAAACTCGTCCTGGTCGTACGGATGATATGGCGTGTTATATGCTGCTTCCTGCTTGTCATGGTACAATGTTTCAGGCCTATATTCAGTCGGTGGGTAATCATACTCATCCGTGAAATGTCTGGTTTGGTCTGCCTGGTCTAGCTGTGGTGGGTACCCCTGTGCTTGGTACTCATCAATGGCTCTGACGTATCGCCTCTGTCCTTGCCCTTGTTGGTAGTATCTGGGTTGATTGTATCGTGGGGAAGGCGAGCGGAGAGGCGTCCTGGCGGGCGCTTGGGGGTGCATTGGAGGAAATGGTATGCCTTCTCGGCATACAGACTGAAAGTGTCCCTCTCTTCCACAGTTTGTGCATCGTTGGGATAGAGCTGAGCATGACCCTGAATGTGGAAAGGACATCCCACAGCGGTAGCATTGTCTCTGTTGGCGTGGAACCTGCGTAGCTTGTGCTCTGTATGGTTGCGACTCTCTGTCGCCTTGACGAGGTGGCTGTATGGCTGCGACGAGTTCATTGGTGTCTTGTTTGGGGTTGCCTGTGTTGCCCATGGATGAGGCTTGGGCATCAACTCTCTCATGTATGCGAGCAAGCTCACTGACTTCTGGGAGGGTGAGGGTTTTTTTTAGTAGTTGTTTCTTGAGTGCGGGGGAAAGACACCCTTCTATGACCCTCAACCTTATCGCTTCTTCTAGAGAGAATGCGTCGAACTGGCAGTTTGCTCCCTTCACTCTTAGGCGGGTTATGAATTCGTCGACCGTCTCTTGTGGCAATTGGGTGCATTTGTTAAATAATTATCGCTCGTAGTCGCGGTTGACTTCGATGATGAGGAGTTTGTCTAGGGCCCCAATCAGGTTTGTGAAGGTGTTTTGTTCAGCTGCGGCAATCGTTTTCACAACTGTCTTTATTTCCCCCCCCCCACCAAATTGAGGAAGATGTCCCTGATGTTGGGGGAGTCGCCGTCGCCAGTCCCTCTGACGTAGTGCTGGAAGTCTTCCATCCAGTCAGTCCATCTCGGCCCCTTGGTGGCTTGAGGCGCCATGGTGAATGGCGGGGGTAGCCGCAGCTGTATTGGCTTTGCCTCGCGGGCCGGTTGGGGGGACCCGGGATTGGACATAGGGGTGCTCATGTTGCTGGGCGGTGAGAGTCTGCGGGTGTGCACTCAGCCGGTGTGTGCAGTGATTTGCTGCCTCAAACCTGCGGGCTGGCACGTGCAGCCGGAGGGTGTGGGTGGGATCACCGGCATGCGTCACCTGAGAGGACTTGGCGGACTGCCAGGACCAAAATGCGCACTTCCCAGTGCTCGCGCAGCTGTCTGGCACGCCGCCCCAGGCGTGACGATGGAGGAGGAGAGGAGCTCGGCGTGTAGGCATGTTAGGGAGAATTCTCTGTTTAGGCTGAATTTCCTAACCTAGTGAGTCCCCCAGCAGCTTTGCTGGATTTCTGGAGTTTGTTTTTTTCATCCTGCCAACAGTGAGACTCGTTTCCTGCCACTCTTGGACATGATTGTGGTTGATTTCTTTGAATGTCAATGTGTTCTATGGGCTATGGGGTCTTTTAGTCCATAGGGCCTCATGTGTTTTGCTATGTGTGTTACACCGCACCCTCCGTGCCGTAACACTGGGGTGTCCTAGAGGATCCCCACCATAGACTCCATACCCTGGGACTGACTACTGTCTCCCAGGGCATGTAAAGTCACCATTGGCTTTACTAGACCTAAATTTACTAACAGAACTAGTACAAACCATCCTATTGTGGACGTACTGGTAGGGGTAATTCGATTACCCCTGGGTCTGTTGTTCGAGGGGGCACTGTCCCGTCCCCCTCGTCGAGTTTTGGCTGGTGGCAGTGGATACTACTTTTTATATTCGACCGCAAATATATTCCTATGGGATTCTTCCCATTGTTCGAGGCTAATACCTTTTCACATTAGTCTCTAACTTACCGCCGGTTTATTTGTCTTAAATAAATCACCGGTTGGTATTTTCTGCCAGAACTTGGTTTTTAAAATGGCGTATGTGTTCGCCTCTGTAACTCCGAACCAAAGGTTGAGCCCTTTGTACCACTTTTGGCGGGCTTCTGCACAGAAGCCCTCCAGAGTGGTGCCATTCTGTCTGGGTACCACAGGGGGTGTGAGAGGGGGTTTAGGCACCCTGGACTGAGTTGCCTTGCCAACTCAAGTCGCACTCTGGTGTGATTGGCCCGAGTGGTGAGCCGCCCTGCTCACCACTTAGCATGTTTGATTGACAGCTAGGCTGATTGAATGGGGGTTTTCTGCATAAAAGCAGGGCTTTTGGGACTGGAACTTCAGAAGTCGCCATAGGACCTAAGAATCCGACGAGGGTAAAGCTGAGCCGAGCTGCAATGACGACACCTCCGGATGAGCCCTGCTGAACCGACTCACCACTTCCCAACGACAGAGGAGATCTCCCTGATGGAGAGTCTTCTTCCCCTGACTGGTGGGAACAACCAGTCCCTTGCTTTTTCTTCGCTTCCAGGACGTCTAGTGGTCGAATTGCCCGTGCTGAGCACCCCGGCAACCGGATAGCCACTAACCACTGTACCGCGACCAAAAGGTGGGGCCTTGTGATTGAGCACTCCGCGGCTGGTCTCTTCCCTGATGGTGCAACGATCTTCAAGTTTCCTCGACGACGAGATCATCTCATCTTCTGGCAAAGCCCCGACTTGCATCCACCACCAGGAACAACTGCCCCCGTCGGAGCTGCCTCTTCACTCTCAAGGTACTGTGTCCGCCTGCCTTCCCTTGAAACGGTTAGCGTGAGGTGTCTTAAATCCTTACCTTTCTATTGGGTCGCCTCCAGACCTTCTTAAACTTTTGTTCTAAACTGGTCCAACCTTTCTGTGACATTTTGCTACAAAGACTTGAAGTGCATTTCCACTGTGGTACTTTTGGGACATACCACCTTGCCTCTCTCCGAGTGGGCCTGGCCTCTGAACTTTGTGATTTACAGTAGACCCTGCCTTGCTTGCCTTGCATTTGTTTCGTAAAAGTGTTGGTACTGAGTTGGTTTCATACCCTGCCTTTTTCTCTCCCTTTCTAACAAATACTAGAGTGCCATCTAGGTTAAAGCATTCACCTCTGTCTGCAAATAAGTGGTGCCGTTGAACCTAGACTTGTCGAAATATGTTTATGGGCCTGATATATAGTTATAGAAACTGTGATCGAAGTTGTTTGCCATATTAGTGCCAGTGTGTTTTCCATAGATGTGTTTTTAAATAAATAATTATATATCTTTACACCCAAGCTCTGATCAGTGTCTGCTTGTTCTACTGTGTAAATTGCCCTATCCTGTATACTCCAAATACGGCCTAACTCGTCTTGAGAGAAGTCTGACTGCTCAGCCACAGCTACCAGGTAAATCTGGGTGGTGCAGACTCCTACCAATTGGGTTTACTGCTAACTCCTGTAGACTTAAACTTTTTGCAGTGGTCCCAGAGGGAACTGCACAGGTTTCTGCCTAACAAGGCAGACGCCCAAGCGTACGTGGCGGATTGTCGTCACTCGCACTGGAGGAGGAGGAGTAGGAGGAGACTCGGCGGGTCATCCGAGCGTGGATGTGGCGGATTGCCAAAGGAGGACTCCGCTGTGCGCACGGACAGCCTTCGTCGCCAGTGTTGCCTTTTACTAGGCCTGAAAGGAGGACGCGCACACGGAGGGGTTCATCAACACATCTTTATTTTCTTCCCGCTAACAGTAACTGGCGCTTCTTGCGCCTTACTCAAAACTCCCCTCGTTCCCCAACTCCCCGTCACAAACTCCGCCTCTCCAACGGCGGGGGCTAAACAAGTCAACCCATGGGTGGCCGGGAACATCCCCTTACTCATTTCTAGCTCCTCTATGAGTGCCGCCAGTTCTGCTGCTTGTGCAGAGTAATGAGTAGGCAGCTGTCTCTTCAGTCCAACCCAGCATTCCCCATCCACAAGACCCACAACAGCTGCACCTGTATGCCTCTCACCCGTCTCCGATGGTTGAAGACCTATCAACACAAATCCCCTCACCGCCCTCCAGGGAATCCTCTTTCACATTCACAATCTCTTCCTCTTCTCCCTCATACGTGGCACAATAGTGAACACTGTCCTCAGGCTGCATCAGCTCAGCTACAAATGTCACAAGATTAACTAGGTGACATTGCAAGGGATGAATTGATGCATTTGGCAAAATTACTTCATACTCTGAGTCATTAATGTGATGTGCATGCTCCATGTACAATGTCACTGGGCAACCCATAGTAATGGTCAAAGACTTTTGTATTGCAAAAGCCATTGCTGCTAGAGCTTGCTCACAAGGGAACTGTCCCAGCATCACTGGGTCTAGGAGTCCGCTGTAATATGCTAAGGTATTGTGAGCTAACAGTGTCTGCTGGGTCAGGAACGCTGTCATCACCTGCCCATTTGAATTTGAAAAAAGATAAAATGGCTTCTTGTAATTCGGTGTCGCACAGACTTGAGTTCTCGAAAGCAAGTCCCCATTTCCTCAGAGCACTCTATCAGACCTTTCAGCTTCTGCCCCTCCTTGAGTCCTTGCAGTAAGGGCCTCACATAACAAGAACAATCGAAGATCCATGATCTACAATAGTTGCAGAGTCCCATAAACTGCTACATCTGTTTTACTGTGACTGGCTGAGGCATATTCTGCACTGCGATGGCTCCCTCCAGCATTACCTCTGTTCCTGCAGTCAATATTTCTTGCCCCAACTTTACTACCTATGTCTTTGTCCACTTTGTACTCTTTCTCCATGAGCAGGGTGAGGAGCGTTATCGAGTCGCCTCGACACTGCTCCTCTGAAGTGCTACAGACTATTAGATCATCCACGTACTGAATTATGGTACTGGACACATGCAAATTCCCCAAATCCATTTGAACCACCCTGTTAAAGACACTCAGAGATTTGCAGTACCCCTGGGGCAACCTTGTGTGCTTGAATCTCTGAACACGATACGTTAGCTCTGTGTAGTACCGAGAATCGAGATGTAAGGGAACAGAGAAAAATGAATTTTTTAAATCAATCACCATGAAGTGGGTCGACCTAGTAGGGCTGTTACGGAGAATGGTGGCAGGATTTGGTAACACAACTGAAATCCTGCCTCAACAATATTATTGAAGGGGTGCAAATCCTGGACCATCCTCCAATTGTACCCCTTTGCTTTCTTCAATGGATAAATAGCTGTATTGCATTATATTTGTGGTATTAACATTGTATCTTTCAATGCATGTGCACATGTAATAGGTATACATTCTAAACAAACAGTAATGCTAAAAGTAACATATCTCATCCATAATTAACTACAATCGATACATATGAAATTGCAACATCTCGCCTAGGCAACCACCAGCGCCAATCATTAATACCCTGCTTGCAATTTGAACCCCCCATAATCATGGGAACCCTTCTTGACCACCCCAACAGTTCAAATGGATGCAAGCAACATCCCATCCCTTGAGAGGGAACAGCATCAACAATCTCAAGCCATATACCTCTACCAAAGGGGCGATGATTGGCACATGTTGTGGTTTAAGTATCAGTATCATGTGTTGAGGAGGTACTGGAGATCATAAGTCCTTCAGTGCTTCATCAGGAAAGAGTACCATATCCTAAGGATAGGGGGATCGAGGGGCAATGCAGGCTAACCGAGAAAAAAAACACTAGTCACTATTCATTATTGGCACCACTATAGGAGAGTTCTGAGGATGATTCAGTACAGGAAAATCTAACTTTCACTGAGATAATGAAGTGTAATCTGAGATGGAGAAGAATGACATGGGAGAAAGTTGGTCCCCCAGTGCATGATCAGCAAATTATGTCTTATGATTCAGCAATGCTGGAAACCTTGCAAGCAACACAAGCAGTTACAAAAAGGTAGCATGTGGAAACTGAGGCATAGAACTAAACACGTCATTTCTAAAATGGATGGTCAAATTTCTATGATACAGGAAATGGTTAAAATCCACAAGACCCTCCTAAATCGCTTGGATGGTATAAGTAGACTGTGCAAGAATGGCCTGGGAAGACAGACCAACAGATGGAATGCCTCAGATTTTAGGTGGAATATCTAGAATCCCAATATCAGCGAAACAATATATTCAGTTCTGAAGGAGAAACTCAAGATCTATGGGACTTTTCAAAGGATCTCTTTAAGCAAATATTTTTTGATCCTAAACTAGAGGTGCACCATACCCAGTAGAATGGCTGAGTGGACTTCCAGATTTTGAGATATAAAAAGAGGTACCTAGGATTGTTTTGATCAACCTGTTGATGTTTCAGATTAAGAAGCTGCTGATGAAAAACTCTAGAACAAAATGATGATTTCAGATAGAGTTTTTAGCAATGTTTTGTATTGCTGAATGAGAATGTGTGTGTAACCAGGATGTGATGAGCTCTGAAACACTTATAGTGACACTCTTAAAGTGAGGGGTAAAGGTTCACTATCCTAAAAGAATTAGCTTCAGAGTTAATTGCTATAACAATCCTCAGTTCACTGTCGCAAAATGGCAGAAGACATTTTCTGAATTGCTACTAAGGGGATGCATAAAAATAGATACATTATATTCGTGTTTTTTTGTCTCTTCTTTAGAAGTGTTAAATGTGAGATAATAACCACATGAATTATTGCTATTTTTTCGTTTTTCGTTTAGTTTTATATTTCTCTTGAGGGCCATGAGCCAAAGTGTGAGGATGATGCTTGCACATCTTGCTGATTGGTGTGTGCTTCACTTTATGGATGTGTGCAGGGATGGTTGCAGAGGGCGGAGAGGAATGTGCTGGGGGAGGAATAATGCAAACAACTGTATAGTCTAGAAAACAACAACATGTTATGGGGAGACATATGGCAGTGGATATCGGCAAGGAAATGTGCACAGGATCACACAGTGGGTAATAAGTATCAAACAACATTCACTCAGAAACCAAGAGGCATCTACACTAAAACCCAGGATGTGCAAGTAGAGCATGATAAGAATACAAATGTATAAAAAGGATGTGGGGTAAGCATTAAAAACTCCATATAATTACAAAGAAAGTCTGCAAGCTCTTCACCCACAATTGCTGTTGCAGGCACTGACAGAGCTAAACCCACATATAAGACAAGCAATGACAGTATCTGTGAGCTATAACTCTTCGTGGTATTGTATAAGATAACTTAAAGGCAATACTCTGCAGGATGAGAAACACCATCTGAAATGTCAGTGAAGCCCATGAACCCTGCTGATCAAACAGGAACCCAGAAAGGCATTAAGAGCAAAGGGAGGATAACTTAATACATAGGACTCCTGACAAGGGACAAGTAGGAATAGTGCTTACAGAATATTGAGGAAAACATAGGCATTCATTAGGGAGCTGGATACAGCAGCACACCACACCTAACAATCAAAAGGGAACAAAGAGAGATGTGCAAAGGAAACCCGGGAACAGACTCCAAGAGAAAGTAAAGGAACAGGAACAGGCAAAACGAAATTACAAGTGGAAAACCTCTCCCAGCGTAACCAGAAAACGAAAGGAAAATGGTACAAAATAATAAATCCATAAATTAGTGGTTTCTAAATGATAAAGGTTACACTGCAGAATAGCGCAAAGTCAAAGGAATAAAGAACACAGACAACGTGGGCGGCAGGAAGCAGAAACTACTAATAAGAACACTTATTTTCGACATCCAGGAACAAGAAGTTTGAAACTTGGAACTAGACATTATGCATAAGATCAAGGGACCTGTCACAAACAGGAACACTGCAATAATGACCAGCGCTGGACTGAAGCAAACTGAGGCTTTTAATGCTGGCTAACGATCAAACGCTTTGTGTGTGATCCTTACTCACAGCTGCAGCCAGAAGTCAGATAGCACAGCGGGTAGAGTGCTCACTTTGACATATGTGCAGAGCCTACAGACCCATGTTCAAATCCCGGCTGGCCAAACTCAGACTTTCATCCATCTGAGGTCGATAAATGAGCACAAGCCACCATGGGTAATAATAAGCAGCACTCAGGTGCCCGAGGGTTCATAGTGCTATATAAATGCAAAATATTATTATTATCCTCTTGCCACCCTCGTCCTGTAAGGAAGGCGATGAAGCAGTGAACAAGGAACACTGGGAAGCATATTCTTTTGAATAAAAAACCATAATGGCCGCCAAAAAACAGAAATGAATCTGAAAGGGAAGTGAAATGGAAAATAGGGCTTTTGAGCTCCAGTCAAATATGAAAAAGATCCCAAATCCTGCCCCCAAGTGGTGTGAACGAGAGCAGAGGGAGCAAATTGTGACACAAAATAACATTAGAGAATTACATTTCTGTATAAAAATGGACAGCTATAGGTTTAAAAATATGCCTGCAGAACACTTTAAAACTTTAATAGCTTTGACTTGCAAAACAAATGCATGTTTTGGAATTTATTTTAAATCATCATTTTCATGTATAGCGCTTTTAGGAGACTCATGTTAAGTCAAATAAAAGGAATATGTTGAATCATCACAGTATTCACTGTTCAGGTATTTTGACTCAAAGTGTGTCAAAAAATGGTGGTGTAATCTGTTTGTTAAATACTCATCTGAAATACATTAAAATTGATTGAGAAAAACAGGATGGTGGTCGAAAACAAGCAATGGGGCGATTGTGAATAATTTTTACAGGATCATAAAATACAGCTATTCCAGTATTAAAGATGTGCAAAGTGAATGTAGAGGATCCCCACGGTATTTGTGATAAACAAGCTGAAGTCGGAAAGTGGCCCAGAGTAGTAATTCTGGGTGTGGATTTGAACTTGGCTCCAAATTCTGGATTAGAAACATACATCCAGAAGAACAAGATGTCCAAGGCCTAAAATTATATAGCAGTTGAATACAGTTCCAATTAGTTTCTTTCAAAGAAGTGTTGAGGGAACACAACACAAATGTGTGTGTGAATATCCATTTTATTCTCACTTTGCATGGCAACTTTAATGCACAGACCTTTATTTTATTTTTTATTGAGCATTTGTATGACACATACACATCATAAAGTGTTTCCAGGTTCCACAAGACAAGGGGGGTTACGGGGGAGAAAATAGCAGTAACGGTCCTACTAGGCCTTGTGACATACGGATCGTGCAAGTGCAATAACAGGAAGTGGAGGGAGAGGGGAGGAGGGGGAAGCGCGGGTGGGAGGAGCAAGTGCTAAGAGAGGCCCAAGAGGAAAAGTGCTCAGGAAAGGGGATAAGGGTCAACTAGCGTGAGGGAGGGAAGGTGGACCAGTCTTAGTAGGCTACTCTTGTTAGGGCGGTCGAGGGCAAGTGCTGGTAAGGATAAGGGGGAGACTAATCAAAGGAGGTCCTGCCCCAGTAAGACATTGAGGGATACAGGCCACTAGACCAAAAGGCAGGTGGAACTACCAGGGGAGGGGGAAGGAGAAGGAGAAAAGGGAGGTCTTGAGAAGCTTATGGAATTTAAGGAGATCCGGCTTAAGGTGGTGAGGGGCAGGAAGGCAATTCCAGAGTGAGGCTCCTGCCGTGGAACGAGATCTACCCCCACGATCTGCTTAGAGAAGCGTCTGACTTGTAGATAGTTAGATCTAGAAGACCGAAGAATTCTAGCAGGGGGGTATTTAGGGAGAGAGAGTTGAATGTTGTGTGGTTCCAAGCACCAGAAAGCCTTGTGGATGATGCAGAGGCTCTTAAATCTGATGCTTGTAGCCACAGGGAGCTAGTGGAGAGATTCTAGGGCTGAAGAGATGCAGTCCCTGGGCTTGAGGCCAAGGATACATCTTGCTGCCTGTATTGTCACGGTGCGTATCAAATATAGACACGGTGGGAATTATGGGGTATATATATTTATTGTATTAGATAATTATAAGTATCTATATCAGGCTCCACCGACTGGTAAATACAGGCGTTGGTGTTTGAATCCCGCATCTCCTCCGTCACCGGCGCCGTCACATTCTATATGACGCGCTCTTATCTCGTGCGTGCCTGGCTCACCGCAATGTTGATAAGGGAAGTGAATGTACGATACTACACATCTCCCCTTCTTAACTTATCTGATACTACAAGTTTAATGTCCAACGTATAGAAAGTCTTCCATTGGCTCAATGTTCCCACACAAAGTCTGTCAATCCACGAGGATCGCGAATGACTCTTCCTCTGCTTGATTTGCGTGAGATATCTGTTTTAGGCTTTGGCAAGGAAACACTTTGCAAGTTCTTCTTATTCACTACATCCCTACCACATTCTTCCACATCACTAGAACCATCATTACCATTGACTCTTCCATGATCACCATGTTTTGGCACATTCACTTTAGGCATATCCCAGACACATACTCTCTCCATATTCCAAACTCTACCATCCTCAACCCTCACTGCATGCTTAAACACTTCGACCACACCGACAGGTTTTGACCACTTGCACGGACCATTTCTCAAAACAGGTGGAAGCTTGATTCTCACCAAACCTCCGACCATCAATGGTGACCTTTTCACATTTCTGCCTATGGATCTATCATGAGTTTTCTTGTTCTTCAATTGCATAGTTCTGATGCTCTCACACACATCTCCAAAATCCTTCTTTATTACAGTCATCCTTTTCATCCAGGATGGTGTCAACTTAGTGTTGGCCTTCCGGCCCCTACTCATTTCAAAAGGTGACAAACCTGTAGTACAGTGTGTTGTGAAACGATGAGCATTAATCTTTTGTCTGACAGCTTCCTCCCATCTCACACCATTTGCCCAGGCCCATCTCACCGCATCTTTGAGCACTCTGTTAAAACGCTCGACCACTCCATTGGTCTGCGGGTGGTATATTGCACTTCTTTTGTGCACAATGGAATTTTCTGCACAAAACTTTTGCATTTCTTTCAAACGGAACTGGACACCATTGTCCGTTAATATACTTTTTGGTAAACCTTCCCTTCCACAGACCTCTGCTAGAAATTCAACTACCATTTTGGCAGTCATGCATGGCTTGATCATGACTTCAACCCACCTAGTCAACAGATCAATGATTACTAGGCAATATTGTTGTTTGCCCTCGCTGCAAATTGGACCCAATATATCCATACCCAGGTCGTCCCATACATTACTCGGGAGATCTGTAACTACCATGGGTATTTCTCCGTCACACATCCTCTATCACTCTCTTTGCAAAGGATACAATCACATATAATTCTCTCGATTTGCAGATCATATCCTGGCCACCAGAATTCATCACGTATTCTTCTCATTGTCTTCACAACACCCTGGTGACCCTCGTAGCCCAACGCAATGATCCTTTGGGGCAGACTTGCGGGTGGAATGATTCTGTCACTTCTCATAATTCTATTATTCTCCACCTTGAGTTCATTTGCAACTTTCCAAAATTCTAACAGCCCATTTTCTTCATACTTGGCTTTGACCAACGGACTACCACTTAATATGATTTGTCTCAATTTTCCGAATGATATGTCTGATTCCTCTGCCTCTTCCCATTCCTTCTCCGATATGGATAGATCTTCAATATTAAGTACAACTTCAGATTTCATATCCTCGTCATCATCTATCTCAGAGATGTTAGTGAGTCGCGAAAGACAGTCGGCAGCACGATTTTCCGTGCCTGGTACATACTTCACTACACAGTTGTATTCTTGCAGGAGTATGACCCACCTTTTTATGCGATTCGAAACATTTTCCAAACCTTTATTCATTATGACGTGGACCAATGGCTTGTGGTCCGTGCGGAACTCCACTTCTGCACCCCAAATAAAATTTCGAAACTTTTCTGCAGCCCATTTGATAGCCAATGTTTCTTTCTCAATGGCTGCATATGTTTTTTCCGCGCCTTTCAACAGTCTAGATGCAAAAGCTATTAAACTCTCCTTGCCATTAATCTCCTGTGTGACAACTGCACCAAGACCTACATTGCTGGCATCTGTCGTGATGATGGTTTTCTCTCCGCTCTTGAAATTTTTCAGCAACGGTGCTTTATTCAACTCATGTTTTATCCATACAAATTCCTCTTCACATTCTGTATCCCATGCAAATGACTTCCTCTTCAAAAGTTCTCGGAGTGGAATGGTGTGTATGGCAAAATCACGCATGAATTTTGAATAGTACTCGGCCATGCCAATGAAAGTACGCACTTCCTCCTTAGATTTGGGTCTTGGCATATTTTCTATAGCATCTAATAGTTGTTTCTTCGGCCGTACTCCTTCAGCTGATATAGTATGTCCTAAATATTCAATTTCGCAACAATCAATTTTGCATTTCTCTTTACTTAAGGTCATTCCAGCTTCATAAAGTTTCTTGCACACATATTGCAGTCTCTCATCATGTGTTCTTTGATCAATAGCATGTATTAGTATGTCATCCTGGAAACATATAACACCCTGGTCTTCTGCAAACAGTTTATGCATGATCTTCTGAAAGACAGATGCAGCCGATATGAGCCCAAACGGTAACCTCTTATATTGATATAAACCATCTGGCGTGATAAATGCTGTCATGCACCTAGATTCTCTATGTAATTTTACTTGATGGTATGCTGAGGTCAAATCAAGAGTGGAGAAATGCTTCGATGGACCAATGGTGGAAACTATTTCTTGGATGTTAGGGAGTGGGTGTCTGTCAGGAATTACACATTTATTCAGCTCCCGCATGTCCACACATATCCTCAATTTCCCAGATTTGTTCCTCAGGACAACTAATGGAGATACCCATTCACTGGCATCAATACTTTCTATGATACCTTGTTCTTCTAGGCTCTTTATTTCTTTTTTTACTTCCTCTCTCATAGATAGGGGAATGTTGCGAAGCCTGTGTGCTACTGGAACACAATCAGGTTTCATCCTGATTTTATGTGAGTAACCCCTCAAACATCCAATCTCATTCTTGAAAACACTTCTCATCATCTCTTCATTATTCTTTGTCTCATTTATTCTCATGTGTTTTCCTGACTTTTCATTGTCAATGTTCATCACCGATTCATCAGCACCGGCATCCAACTTCACTTTGAGTTTACTTTGATGAGTCCAGCTTAATAAGGGAATTCTACCCGTTCTTGTAATGTAGATTTTCCCATTAGCTTTCCTATCTTTAAACTTAAGTGCACCCCAAAACCATCCGATAACATCAATTTTAATTCCACCATAGGCTCTTATGTCTGCTTCATGTAAATATTTGTGTCTCCTTTTATCCCACATATCTTGCGGTATCAAAGTGTATTTGGCACCAGCGTCAATCATCATGTTCATATTCACTCCATCTATACACACCATAGCCTTAGGACTTTCCATTTCCTCCTCATGCTCTTCATCCATTATAACAAATACGCACTCATCATCTTCATCATTACTGCCATTATCATCGCCGATCCAATTCATGGAGGTATTTTGTGCTCTGCAACATCTAGCATAATGGCCCTTGCCTTTGCATTTTCCGCATATGATCTTCAGCGCTGGGCATTCAGGATTGTCCGCCCAATGATCCGTACCATCACATCTAAAGCATTTTCCAGTATTCCTCCTTCTTGGACTGCTCCTTTGTCTTCGTGGAGGAGGACTCCTCCTTCTTGCATGTATCTTGGGTACTCCTTTGCTTCTTCTATCCTCATTCCACAAAGGTTTTCGAGTTTTGTCCCACTTGTTCTTTCCACTGGTTACATCCATCACTTGGGCTATTGATTCATTATTCTTGTTAATGTTCATAGTGCAATTGCTCTTTGGGGCATCATGTTTGACTTCAACAGACTGTATTCTGTTCTCTAGTTCTTGAACACATTTCTCGGTATGTTCAACTTCTTTGGCTATTCTTAAAACTGTATCGAGGGGTGGATCATCTTCAGCCCACAGCTTTTCTCTTACCTTGCTGCTTCTGCATTCCAGCATAAACTGATCGCGTAATCTCTCATCTAATTGAGCATTGAATTTGCAGGTCCTGGCCAATTTCCTCAAGATGGTTATGTATTGTTCAACACTTTCACCTTCTTCTTGAATTCTTTTCCCAAACTTGTAACGTTCAAGGATAGTGCTCAATTTTTTTTCATAATGTTTGCTCATCTTTTTCACTGAGTTCTCATATTCATTCAAATCTGCACTATCTTCCGGCAATAGTTCAGGCAAGTCTTCAAATTTTTCTTGCCCAGCTGGCCCTAGGCAGTGCAACAAAAGTGACTTCCTTTTTTCCACGCTGCAATTTTGGCCACACACCACCCCTGAGTAGTGTTCGAAGGCTTTAATCCACCTCTTCCATGGAATTGACGGTTCTCCCACCTCTGACAGGAAAAACATGGGGGGTGGAACACCACTGAATGCCATGGCAGACTATATGCGTAAGATTTAATGTTTATTAGACAATGCAGTTCAGCTGTGTTGTGGTTTTCCACTGCAGCAGCACAAATCCATGTGACAATAATTCTCACTTTTATTATGCTGTGTGTCTTGAAACATTGAATAGACACTTTATGAGAGGTGCCCTCCTTCTGATTTGTTGTAAAATGTATGTGCTCAAACTATTTTTGCTGACTTCAAGCATGTATTTCCCCTCAGTGCTCCTCTATACCAAGCTCTCCATAATGTATTTTCAGACTTCCTCTAGTGCTCTTCTATACGGTGTATTATGGTTATTTTTCTAACAGTTGGGATAGGCTGGCCTTTATGAGGCGGAGCTACAATCCGGAAAACATAATGCGGCGGAGACTTACTTGCTTTGGCCGCTGCAACGCTAAGGGAAGCGGAGCGGCCTCTGTAGAAACGAGTCGCTCCTCCGATACCGAGGATTAAACAATGTGGCCGCTGCAACGCTCGGAGAGGTGAAGCGGAGCAGCCTCTGGGGAAATTGATTGCAGCACAGCAATCACTTACACGCAGGTCCTCAGGAGGCGGTGGAGCCCGAATCCTCGTCGCCACTTGTAGTGTCACGGTGCGTATCAAATATAGACATGGTGGGAATTATGGGGTATATATATTTATTGTATTAGATAATTATAAGTATCTATATCAGGCTCCACCGACTGGTAAATACAGGCGTTGGTGTTTGAATCCCGCATCTCCTCCATCACCGGCGCCGTCACATTCTATATGACGCGCTCTTATCTCGTGCGTGCCTGGCTCACCGCAATGTTGATAAGGCAAGTGAATGTACGATACTACACTGCCCTTTTCTGGATTAGCTGAAGAGGGCAGATGGAGGAAAGAGGCAGATTAAGGAAGAGGCTGTTGGAGTAATCAAGCCTAGATAGAACCAGAGCTCTGGAGACATTGAGTTTCTGGGGGAAGGTGAGGAAAGGGAGAATGCCTTTGAGGACGTGAAGCTGAATGTGACATTTCTTGACAAGGTCAGCAATGTGAGGTGAGAAGGTGAGAAAGGAGACAAAGATGACACCCGGGTTTTTTGCCTCACAAGAGGGTGAGGGGAGGGTGGCCCACGGAGGGCAGCCAGAGAGTGAGGGGGAAGGAGTCCCAATGAGAAGGATCTGAGTCTTACTGGCATTAAGGCAAAAATCATTAGAAGCACACCATGCCTGAATAGCAGTCAGACAGTCGGGGAATGATAGAGGAAGGAGAGTAGGAAGAAGAGGAAAGCTTAAAGGAGAGCTGAGTGTCGTCAGTGTAGCATTGCAAATGAGGAGAGAAGGTGGAGATCAAGTCGGTGAGAGGGGCAAGGTATATGTTGAAGAGCCATGGCGAGAGGATAGAACCCTGAGGGACACTGTAGGTGGAGAATAAGGGAGACAGAGGAGCGGAACAGGCCCAGTTGAACTTGAGAGGGCCTATTTGAGAGGAAGGAGATCAACCAATCCAGTGCCCAGTTAGTGATGCCTTGGGTTTCACAAAGCCGTTTTATGAGGGTGCAATGATTGACCGCGTCGAAGACGGAAGATAGATTGAGGAGGATGAGAACAGAAGGAGAATTTGAATCAAAGATTAAGAGCAGGTCATCAGGGCTGTTCAGCAGAGCAGATTCTGTGCCTCTGGCTGCTTTGAAGCCCAACTGGTGGTTGTGAAGACAGCCAATAGATTCAGTGTGAAAGATTAGTTGGGACGTCTGCTGTGTATTCATTAACATCAGAATTAATGTCAAAGCAAACCATAATGGGATTGCATGGTTAACATGCTGAAATGTAGATACATATGTACATTTTCCAGATAAGAGAGTACTAGGATATTTGATGAAGAAAATGTTAGTTTTGAGGAATTTGGTGATTTGGTTGATGGATGACTGAGGAAATTGCATTTTTTTAGTTAAGTTCTAAAATGTACATTAGATAGATGGGTGATAAATCTGTGACTATGATCGCTCTGATTTGACACTTGGATACAGTATATTGTGTCCAACTGAGGCTACAAATATTTATCTGTTGTTGAAAGATTATTGACGCACAGACATAGTCTTGCGATTATGATTGTAATTAATCTGTACTTTTGTTATGCTCTTCAGATACAGGGCATTAGGTTTAATTGATGCTGCTAATTATTTTGCCTGCTGAAGATGGATTTTTAATTTACACATCTCTCTTTCTTTCCTTTTTATATGTTTTTTAACCTGGAATGTGTATTTGTATTTTTCTTCACGTAAAGACTAAAGTCGACTAAAGGTTGTTTTGACTGACTGAAATTGAATTTTATTTCAATACAAATTGTGGGTCAGTAGATATACAAGTTTTGTGGGATGCTTGAAATCAATTAATTGGTTAGCATTTTTTTTTCATTAAGGTATATAGGAACAAGCATATTGGTGATTAAGAGCATCCGATTTAGAAAGTGGTTGAATTCCACCATAAAGAGATATCCGGCAGACAGTAAGCTAAAGTACATTATTTGAACATAGTTATGAGATAGTGGAACAGGGTAGTTGGATGAGATGCACAAATACCCTGATTCACGGATAAGTTTTCGAAACAGAGTTCAGTTTATTCTCTTCTATACAAACGCAAAGGAACAGCAAGTGAAGTGTTTTTAAAAGTTCATAATGTAAGTCGCTTACAATTTGTCCAGCAAAGGAGGTCCGCCCAACCCTGCTTGAATGCCTGATTGCTAACCCTGGTCATTGTCTGCAGGCTATTGATTTACAGAATGACTAACCTTCATCTGTTGGATTCGATGGAGGTGAGCATTAATAGGACAGTATCTTGCATCTGTCAGCAGGACTCCTCCAGCAAGGTTAGACAGGGGCTGAGCTTTGCCATGATAGGTCGCTTTTGCCAGTCTTTTGGGTTGGGTCTGGGTGTTCTAGATCACTTGACAGTCTCCCTTCTTTAGGATCCTGGACCCTAAAACACAGCTCTCTGACCCCTCCTAGATTATGCTCCTGGCCCCAGTGAGATTGAACTTTATCGTACTTTATCCCTTTCCCTCCGGGTTCTGTGCGCAATCGACCTGATCTGTTGGAACCTTTCTTTTATCTCTTTCAAGAAAGAGCGCACCCATCTTTCTGGTATAGGGAAGATATGTCCCACACTACCTTTTCCTGCCTGACCCAGATGTGAAGAGCGTCTCTGGGCATTGCAACTCTGTTTGTCTAACACACACCTAGATGCTATAAGTGCGTTATTAGTAGGTTTAGTATGGAAGTAAATGAAGGTTCACAGGAGTCAAGAGAGGCTTTGCAGGGCCAAGACAAATGTGGCAGGGCTACTTTTTGCAGATATTTCAAACATGTTGACCGTAAATGATGATGCCCTTATTCAGGTTATATTACATGGAGACAAACCACACTTCAGTCTTTATGGAAGATCTTGAGAGGACACTATACATTTCCAGAAGTTGAAGGTTACAGGGTCTCTATTCATACAACCAAGTGTGGTCACACAGCTCAAAATACTTATAGATTCACATATGGCAAAATGTAACTATTTTGTGGAATATTAAAGTGCTGCTACTGATTATTTTCTAAAATGATTGTGGCTCAATGGGCCAAGCAGGGATTGGTCACAGTAGGTCAGCTATTCTAAAGACCGCTGTTTTTGTGCCAATGAGGATATAACGAGGAAAGAGGGTCGGCCTCAACAACATTTCTTCTCATTTCTTTAGATTAGGAGTTTTATATCCTGTAAGGAGCAGGCTGTACTTGGAACCGAGGCCATCGATTATTTAAATTGCTAATCTAAGGGTGAGGGCACTATCACCAAATATTACCAATGATCTCCGAGATGAAGCGATATGCCTTAAAAACGATGCTTTCAACAAATGGCAAGCAAGCTTACCCGAAAACAATGTTTGTGCAATGGCAGAAGAAAATCGGAGAGTCACTCAAAAGTGTTTTATTTGTGAGTAAATGTGCTCCTAATAGATGGAGGAATTGGTTTCCAAAAGGTCTATTTATATGTGCTAGATATGTAATTAATAAGGCAAGACATGAAGCATGTTTTAAACATTACTGGATATTTTGTCCCTATTGTGCAAAGGAGATAGAAAGACTTTCACATATTGTAAAGGTCCCCCGCTCTCCTGATTTGCCACTAACCATCTTTGGCCAAGTATGAGAACAAAGAGGACTGGAACAAAATCGAGGGCTTGAAGGTAATGATATAGACCGGTTGCACATTTCAGTTTTTTGGAGAGCTAGGGCTTGCTCGAGTTTTCTTTCAAACCATAAATGTATTGTGATTTTTAATACAGGGAACACATATTACGATGGATAGTGAAGTTATTACATCTTTGTAAAACATGGTTGTAGTTCATAAACGTCCTGGATAATTTGTAATATAAATTTATTATTAACATTCAAATGTTCTATATGTTATTTCTGTGAACTGCTGCTTTGGATAAAAAAGATCATTACATTTCCTATCACTTCACCTGTGGTGACAGTGATAAGAGGCGTCATAAAAGAGTGTTGATGATGCTCTTAGGCAGTTTCTTGGTCATACAGAACCATTGTCAAGGGCCAGCTACCGAGAACCTGGCGCTGGAAGCCACCAGGAGCGGTGTTGCAGGCCTAGAGCATCCAATGGCACATATGGGACAACACTACATTAGCCCGCCGCCCCAGCTCTCGTACACTTGTGGTGCATATGGAGGGTAAGAACTGTAAGCCTGATCACTTTGCCCAGCGTTTGCTCTTCATCCTACACTTTCCATGTTCTGTTTGTAGTATTGTGGTCTCTTTCCTTCCTTGAATGACATGTGAGGGGATCCTGTCTGTATTGTTTATCATTTCTTAGGTATGTGGCTACCTGATTCCTCATTACTGAGCTTGGGCTCAGTATTGAACTTGTGCAGCCTGATCCACTGCTTGTTTCTGGAATTCGGTGTCTTCTTGTTGCCAAACTTTGAAATAGGTTTTTGAGACTGCTGCTGTGGGACACCCTGCTTGTGTTAAATTGCCTTGGATCTTTGTGTATCGAACCTAGACTATGTTAAGACGTGTTGGTTGGAGTGATTGCTGGTATTATTACGTATCACTCTTTCTACTGGAGTGCACCATATATGTCCCCAATGTTCTACCCTGGTGGAACCAGATGTCCCTGCTTCCTTTAACTCTGTTTGAACAGCCCCTGTGATATCCTTTAGATTCGTTACTGTGTTGCCTGAGGAGGTCCTTGTATTACCACTATTTGCATCCTAATTCCACCGAGGTGGTCCTTCCGGTCTCTGGAATCTATATCCCAACATCCTATCCCCTATATTCCGGGCCCTGAGAGCTGTGATTGGGAGGTGGGAGGTGTATAACACAATTTAGTCTTGCACCTGATATATGTTCCTCGCCTTCACAGAGTAAAGACAGCAACTTGCCGGGTGTCAGATCCTTCCCTTTCCAAATTATTGGCGATTTCCCTTCTCCCCGGATTCAGAATTAACACCACGTTGGGAGCCTTGATCGGGTGAGGTTGTGGGTGTATTCTGTGGACACGCACCCTGACTACAACAGGAACAGATATTGGGGATTGGTGACTGTTACTGTCATAGACATCATTTGGGCGTTAGCAGGGGTGCCAACTGCTATCCCTGGTGAATTACGATCACTGGCTGTGGGGTCACAGGGGAAGAGCTGAAACAAAAGTAAATAGGGCTCTGATGAGAGCTGTGGTTAATTTGGGTAGTTCACATCAACTTTTCTTCCCTTTGCCGTTAAGCGACCTCCTGATTGCTGTTGAGGGATTAGAAGAGGGACAGAGTGTGGGAACTACTCATCCCACTTTCACCACACCAGAAGGATGGGATGTGGTGGGAGCAGTAAGGTGGCTGTAGTACAGAAGCAGCCATAACTGACAGTGGACTGTGCTATGAATATGATGGTAGCAAGTGCAGTTGTGAGGCTGTTCATTACATATAGTGACTGTGCTGGTCATTTCAGACATTTACAAGAACTGGATGGCATTTCTGAGGAATTGAGGCAGCACTTGGCATGTGATGGAAACACCTACTCCTTGATCCCTGCCTTGCATATTGTTCATAGAGCAGGCAGAGGGTGCATACAGTGCTTGAAGTGTCATAAAGTGGCAGTACTTGGGCATTTCCGCCTGCGTATTGTATGTGATGGAAGTACCTGGACATATTATGACTCCACCCACAATATTAGGCTGTGGCAAGCATTGGAGGCCAACATCCACATTTTGGAGCCTACACTTTGCAACACCTGGAAAGGTGGAACACGTTTAAATATTTAATGCCTTCACCTGGGTCAGGAGGCTGTCAATGGCCTATGGTGGTGGTAAATTGGCACATGGTGCTGCCCTGGCATGTCAAGGATGTACCTGAAGCCTATGTTTATTTTAATGGTTGTGCCCCTTCATATAATAACCCCAGCCATGATAGGGAAAAGGAGAGGCATAGTAAAAATATGGGTGCCAACTATAATAGTGTTTGATCTTTATTCTTCTTAAGCATAGTTTTGTCTTTACATTTATGATATTAGTTCCTTATAATGCCATCATGATGAAAGTTCATGTGACATCACTTCCTGTGATGTCATCGTACGTGTGATGTCATTTTGCTATCCCTAGCACGTTGGTGAATTGATGTCCCTGTTACAGTATCATATCATGAGTCTCATCTCCAAACAATTCCACTTCATTTTTAGTCTTTTGATTTTTCATTTAGCCAGATAAATTAGTAAATTATATGTTGTGAATGCTAATTCCTACCCCTGAATTTAGTGCACAATATACATGTATACAATACATCAATAAAATTACCTACAACCTTTAGCTTTTGCAATGTTCAAAAAGAATAGTAGGTAATGATCCCTTGTGAAATCCTTTGAAATAAATCCACTATAAATTAAGGTATTATGATGTAGTGGGACTAAAGAAGAACACCCGAGACATGAATAATGCAGTTCATTTATTTGTTTATATTGAACATTTGTATGGTGCCTATACAGCAAAAAGTGGTTCCAGGCACCACAAGACAAGAGAGGGTTGGGGGCGGGCAGAGGTGAAAATAACAATAACGGTCCTACTAGGCCTTGTGACATTCATAACAATAACGTGTTTAAGAGGACAGACTACTTTGGAGGGAGGAGAGCAAGTGCTATGCAGAGGCAAGCCTATGTAGCAACAACGCCCTGGACGGGCAGAGCCACATCAAGCCACGGAGCCAGCGTGGCGTGATCGAAGTGAGAAACTTCCAGCTAGAGGCTGGATGGCGGGTGCCTTGACCAAGCAAGAGGCTCCACACAGGGAAGGAGACATGACGGAAAGACAACTGTCTTCTCTGGTGGTGCGGACACTGAAGAGCAGTGCTGGACAGGGCGCCCAGCAACCAGTGCTGAGACCAGAGACAGGAGAGGAGCCCAGGTACCCAAGCGCCTATTATGCAGAGGGAGATAGTGGTGGGGACATGGACGCTGTTGATTTATAGATGTCAGTGAGGGCTATAATGGTTGGTTTTACAAAGTACAGAACCTGACACAGGTATGAACAACACAGTGAAAGACGTATGAACACTGTATGTTACGGCTGGAATAGCCACAAAAAGAATGAAAACTTAAAAAAAGCTAACAAGCTCATATGCCCGCTGAAACAGAGAGAAAGAAATATGAACACTGTATGTTACGGCTGGGATAGCAGCCAAAAGCTCAAGAATTTAAGAGAAGGTAACGGTCTCAAAGCACCGCTGAAAGAGTAAGAAAGGAATACAAACACTGTATGTTATGGCTGCAACCGCCACCAAAAGCATGAGGATTTAAGAGACACTAATGGGCTCACGGACCCAGTGAAACAGTGTGAGAGAAGCACAAGCATTGTGTATAAAGATTGGAATAGCAAACAAGGCTACTGGGGAACAGCGTGAAAAGAAGGTGAATGTTCTGCCGCAAGTCTAGCCAATTGCATAAGGCAACACAAAACAAGCAACTCCTATGTCTCTTTACAATAACTATTGTTTATATGTCAATGAAGACCATTCCGTAATTCATTACAGTAGTTTATTTTTAATTTTTCATAATTGGCTAGTCAAAGGGAACAAGCATTGCATATTAATATCAGATGTGGCCACAGGATCTCAAGTCATACAGCTTGACCTTTCATATCATATCATGTCATATCATATCATATCATTATTCACAAAACCATACTCTTACAATCAAACACATAGGCTACATTTTTCAGGCAGTCAAGATACAAGCTGCATGTACAAAACCCTAATGTCAGAAGTGAAGCATAAGCAACTATGTGCAGGATTGGTATACACAAACATCCTTCTGGAGAAAATAGTAAAAACAAGTGAAAACCCTGAATTGGTAGTGGGGTGCTTAAATCTAATGTCAGCAATTAATCAAACTGTCATACATCATTGCAAAGGATGTCTGTTATACGTCAAAAAGCCTCATGGGCATAGCAAAGCTCCATCGTTCTGGCTGGAAATTAATCACAAATCATCTTGAGTTTGACTTCAAATTGGTCAATGGCCTACTCAAGTTTTTGCTGACATGGCTCTGTTTTAGTCAATGTGTCCTTCCTTCGTCAGGGAAGAAAACAGTCTGTTTGTAGTGGGAGTGATGAATACAGCCTAGGTCAAAAGAAGAAGAGATCAGTATCCAAACCTATTGCTCCCATCACTAAAATGACATACAGTGAATGACCAAAGAAATCGGAATAACTGGTAAAACTTGGAGAAACTCCAAGGATGGTCACATCTATAGAAGAAGGCCTCAACGTGCCTGACCGAGGACAGAAGACCAACTTGATGGACTGGTACAGGAAGTACAGGGGGAACTTAAGAGAAACCATTGGCCTCACAGACCCAGTTAAACAGTGTGAAAGAAGTACGAGCATTGTGTTTAAAGACTGGAATAGCCGACAAGGCTACTTGGGAACAGAGTGAAAGGAAGGTGAATGCTCTGCATCAAGGCAGGCCAATTGCATAAGGCCACAGGAACCTGCAATACCCAAACAAAACCTAAGTTGAATGCTATAATTGCGACACAAGACACGTACTAGAGAGTCACTGGACTTTGAGGTGGAGTCCCAGTGCGATGAAAGGGGACACAGCGAAGTGTCTTGTTGAGTAACCCTGGAGGGATTTTGAAAATTGAAAACAAAGAAGATATTTATAATTTTTACAGCAACAGTTTTTGGTCTCTGAAAAGAGGAAGAGTGAAACATATTGAAGATAATTAAAATGTGTTACCGAGACAGTATGAGGGAAGACTGTAATTAATATATCCTGGTGTTCTGAAGGAGCTCTAAGACTGAGAACAAGTCATTTGCAAGTTGGGCCAGGCAGAACCCCATGCCGAGGCTATTGTGTAAGCCTCCCCTTTTTCTTTTGGTTAGGTATTTTCTAAAGTGGTAGGGCCAGTTAGTTGTTTAGGATTCTGACAGAAGAATGTTTACTTTGGACTTGACCTGCACCCTTAGCTTTAGCTTTGCTACATAGAGAACATAGAGAACTTCCCTGGTAATGATAGGGCTAATTCAGCGTTTTACTTTGTATTTAAATAAAACTCATTTAAATCTGCCCTAATGTATTCCAAATCCTTCTTTTGGTTCACCCCAGAGCCCCCAGGAAGCTCTTGCTTCTCCTCTTTGCTACCTTGCCTTTGCCCGGATCTGACCGATCGCTCCCAGCATGGTTGTAGCAAACTCTCTTCCTTACTGTCTGACCTTTTCTACTGTCTGCGATACAGCTTACAGCTGGCCCGTTCTTCCTAGGGAGAAACTCTCCCCAGGAGCTGAGAAGTAGCCCTCTGCCCTGTGGTCTCCTTTCTTCTGTCACTCTGGTTAGAGTTAATTCATTTTGGAGACAGCTGCCATTATGGCAAACCCTGCTCTAGCTGGTGCTTTGTATAGGGCTCCTGATTACCCAATTTACACAGTAAGGTATGCATTAGTTGAGCCATTGCCCAGTTTTCTGTAAGCCAGTGGACTGACTAAAAATCTGTTTTTACAAATATTTGTGTCATGTGGCTTGTAACTCTTTATTGGAGTTCTGAGCATCATCCCTACCCTAACTTTCCTTAATTGGTGGATTGCCTGAACTGAAACAGGCCAAGGGCTTAATGCTTGGTTTTGCCATCTTGAGGTCAGGCACACATGCGCACTGCAATGCACGGCTCTACGCTCTGTAACAGATCTCCATGTTGGTTTCTGGATTTGCAGGTAAGTGATCTGATTTCAAACAATCAGTTTAACAATGTTTAGTTGGGTCCCAGACTTCTTTGCGGATTTTGTTTGTGTATGCAAGAGCCCTCCCTGTAGTTCCACCTGCAGCTGCCTACAATACTCTCCTAAGTGTTCACGCTGTTTCAGCAAATCACCATGGAATGGAATGCCCTCTGGGTTCCACAAGGAAAATAAGGAGCAGATAACAGTGGTGTAATCATGAGGAATACTCACTATCTACAGGGACATCCCACAGATGGTGGCAAACTATTTCTGAACTCTAAGCCTAGAATACCATTTGGCAGAGGATGGTCGGGAAAGGAGCGAGAATTCTTCTTGTATAACTCTGTTTAACTCTTCCCAAAACGTGTGGGTGTTGCAAGACCCTGAGTCTCTTCACCCTCCCTAAGTGGTCTTCTAGATGTCAGGCAGTGGCAACAGTGTTATGGGATTTCCGGTAACCTGCTGCCTGCCGCAGGTTTTAACACTGACCTTGTAATGAGGGCCAAGGGCCCAAGCTAATTGATGCTAAAGACTCATCAAATGTAATGTGTAGCATTACATGTCCAGTTCTTGCAATCATATGTCATGCACAGCTGTAAATGCCACAGTAATACCAGTTAATGTTCTAAGCATGGTATAATCATCAAATTAAATGTGCAGCCTTCACTTGTTTAGTTACTGCCATCATATCATTCACCACAGGAACGTTGCTATTTTTCCTGAGCAATGCCAATCATGTCTTAATGTACTATGGAAAATCTTTGTTGGCTGTTTCCTACAAGACAGTCTGCTTCATGTGTTCCCAATATGTCTCTTTACGCATTTGCAGAATGCCAGACCTGCTACCTATCCTTTGACATTTTCCCTTCCATATCGTATCCTTCTTTGCTTATCCTTTATATCCAGACCAAGGTCCCATGGTACCTGGTTGGGACTCAATGCACCTGTGTTTGCACAAACTTACATGCTTTGAGACTACTATGGTGGTGATCTGGCACAGTATAAAACCCCAAAATGTATAAATTAATTATTAGTATGCCTAGAGCAGCTTCAAATGCCTCAATAACACCATTCCGTTCCACCTAATTTCTGATGTGCATGCTATCATAATTTGTGTTCCTATATAGCACTTCATTCTAGATTCCTTCTGATCATAAGTGCTGTAAAAACATGTGTTATTATTGCCCCAATATTTGGTACTCAATTTATCAACCTTGAAAGGATAAAAATGTATCTTCTCCATGCCGTCATTTTCACACTTCCAAAAGGCAGGCTTGACCCATGGGAGAGGCAAAAACTTCACTTATGAGCTATTCATCCAGACAGTTAATAGTTGCCATGCGTGAGGGACTCTACAAACTAACACGTGCATGTGTTACCATCATATGTTATTTTATGTTAAGTTGTCTTATACCGTGCATCGTTACCATTGGCATAGTCTCCAGGTGCTCACGTGGTTCTGTAAGAAAGTGGATTGGGTAGGTTAGTGAGGGAAGAGGGAATACTATAGAAGTTGTGCTTTTCTGTTGGTGCTTATTGAACCAGGAGGAACAGGTCTAGTGTGGATCTGCTTTCTAGGTGTGTTTGGATTGTGCGCACTGGGGCTATTGTGTCTGGATGGGAAGCATCCCGTAATTGGATATTTGTTTGCAGCAGTTAGTTTCATGGTGGATATGTGGGTTGTGTTTCAGTGGGATTTAGACTGATCCGAGGATCGTGTCGGAAGTGGCAAGGTAATCAGTTGGTGGCTTTTCTTCGGTCCCTGTTGGTATCGCTCCCAGTGTCCATTTTGTGCTGGTCATTTTGCGTTCAATAGCCATGTTTTCAGTCATTTTTTGAAAGTGAGGTGGTCTTCTGTCATTCTAATTTCCTTCGGTATTGTGTTCCATGGATTGGCAATTAGACGTGAGAATGCGGTTCCTCTGAATTTCCTTTATTCACATTTTTTTGTTTCGATATGGCAGCCGTTGCTTGATCTTAGGTCTCTTTCTGGTAGCGGTTGATTTTGGCCTGGAGGAATTCAGCACCTTTTTGTTGTAATGATTTGTGGGCAATGCAGAGGGCTTTGAGGTTAATGCATTTTTTTATTTGGAGCCAATGTAGGCTTTTCAGAGATGGTGTGCTGTGGTCTCTTCTGTTTAGTCTCAGGAGTATCCTTGCTGCAGTGTTTGAATGCATTGCCATTTTTTTGTGAGCTATTCTAGCATTCCAAGGTAGAGGCTGTATGCATAGTCAATTCTTGATAGTACTTGGGAGATGATTGTGAGGGTTATATGTGGGAAGGAGAGGTAGGGGAGCATCACTCTAAGTTGTCTAAGGAGATAGAAGCATTGCTTTGTAATAGCGTTGACATGTGGTTCCAGTAAGGGTGTGTTGCCCATGAGTATTCCCAGGTTTTAACCACAGTCAATGGACCTCATTACAACGAGTGCAGACCCGTAATGAACGGTGCCGGTAAGGGACCGGCACCGTTCATTACGGGTCGCCTCATTACGAGGTCAGCAGCGGGTCCTGCTCAGGATGCCTGGCCAGACCAGGCGTCCTTAGCGGGACCCGCTAGCAGACCAGGATGCTAACATGTTAGCATCCTCCCCATTCCCATTGAGCCCTATGGGGGCTCAAATGGGAATGGGGATGTACCAGGCCCGGGTCCGCCAAAGTCCGCATGGCCCGGTAATTCCCTATTCCTGGAACCCAGACCCAGTACCTCTTATGGGGGTAGCCATGCCACTAAAAGCGACATGGCTACCTCCATACTCGTAATGAGGCCCAATGTCTCCAGTTTGGTTCTCATGCCAGGTGGCCAGTCCAGGAAACTAGTTGTCTCTCTTTTGAACACGATTTCTATTTTTCTCTTGAGAAAAGATCAGGAGGAAGTTCTCCAAACATACACTTTCGGGTCACATGTGGGATTTTTCAACATGCATGGGTCTCAAAACATGTTGCTTGCTTGTGTTATTAAGGCCTGGGAAATACACCATTCAATCCCAGTGCTATTCAAAGCACGCCTTTCCACTCAATGGAAAAAATGAAAAAAACCCTCTCACTAACTGGCCTCTCCAAAGTGGAAACCATATGTTGAGGGTTCCTCCAACCTACTCCTCTGTGAACTTCCTCCAGATCTTTTCTCAAGAGAAAAAGAGAGATCATGTTCAAAAGAGAGACAACTAGTTTCCTTGACCAAGGATATAGGAACCAGAATCATAGAAGACCGAACGAAAGATCCACAGACAGCACAAGACACATATCTGCCCCTGAAGAATGTCCAGTTATTCTTAACATCCAGGACAGAAACTTATATAAGTTGGGCTATGTTAACACAGTAGGAAGCAAGAGAAATTAAGTTGCTACTGTGTTGTTTCAAGCATTTGTGAACTTGATTCTGTGAGGTGGAATAATTCTTTTTACTACTGTATATTGATATGTTGTGTATATGTATGTCACGTTCACCTGGTCTCCACGGTGAGCACGTAGCACGTAGCCGTAGGAATGATGTCTGCACTGGCGTAGCTCTGGTGGTATGATGATGTCCTCTCCCCTGTTATCACCCCAGGAGGCGTTTGTCTGCAATATTGAAACAAGATATTAGCTTTTGAGTGGGGTCTGGATTGGTCCCACTTCCTTCAACCTCCTGATGTCCAACTCCTCTTCTGGCTCACCTTTGAGTTTTGTAAGGTTAGCTCTCCGTCCTGCTTGACTCTCAGCAGGGGCGCTGTAAGCTCAGTCTTTCCCCAGACACCATTACTTCACTGGTCCAGAGTGGCTGTTGCTGTGTCTGGAATATCTGGATTAAGCAGGTAAATATCTATGCCAATGGATGCTTGGTATAGGTGCTCAATGTCTTTATTTCTCAAGGTTTAAATGTGTTTTGTCTTTCTTGCAGGTGCGGATTCGTACAGAGGTTTGGATGAAGATTTGACTCTCCTAGGATGCTGGGCAGATTATCTCCAGGTGAGTATTAGCGTGGGTGAGTGGCGCTGGATGGCTGAATAATTGTTCGTTTTTGTTTGTGCGCGACTAACCTGCTGTTTTCTGTTCTTTCTATGCAGGTGAGTATTGGAGGCCTGTGCGGATGCAGATGCCCTCTTCCCAACACGGACGACGATCCGAAGATCAGCTGAAGGCGAGACCGGTGAATGAGAATTGCAGGTAAGGCCTTTGTCGCTGTAATAACTCCTGTTCTTCAATAACTCTTTCTTCTTTGGATTTCATCCAATGGATGGAAATCTCAGAATGGGCGTGGCTGTAGAAGCTCCAGGACAGAGCAGACACAGTGAGCATTACGCTGCAGGAGTGCAGAATAACGCAAAGCGTGTTTTGCCTGCAAGGCGTGGCTTAAATAGTCTTGCAGGTAAAGTAGTCCCTCGGTCACGCCCTGGATTTGCAGAAAGGCTCAGCCTCATTATGCTGAATAAGTAGTCCATATGGTTCAAACCATCTTATGAGCCTGGTTCCAAAGGCGCCAGGACTGGGTCCAGGAGGTTCTGGAATGCTCCTTTGGGGCTTCATAAGCCCTATTGGGTGTCAATGAATGGGGTGGGCCCATCAGTTCCAGGGGTTTCGGAGCACGCACCATGGCAATGTGTTTTTTTAATGTCTTTTGATACTTGTGCAATGAATAAGCAAACTAATTAAAATATGATTTTTTAGGAAACCTTTGCATATGTTATTAATGATACTATACGCATCCCACATTTGATAAGTGGTTGCATATAGTTCCTTGATATCTGAGGGGAGCACGTTTGAGTTATGGATTATGTATGTGTCCCTTCTTTTGGTTGAATATATGTATTGTATCCTCACTTGGTAGGAGGGATCATCACCACAGTGTGGGGCAACCCTGGAATGAAATAACATTGAAATGATTTTCATCAGGGGGACATGTAGATGTTGAATAATAGAAGAGAGAGGCTAGAGCCTTGTGGCACTCCAGGGGAGATGTTTTTGGTGGTTGAGGTAAAAGGCGGTAGGTAGTTTCATTCGGTTCAATTTGTAAGTTAGGATTTTAGCCATTTTAAGGCATTAAGATAAAGTCTTTTACACTGCATTCCTCCAGTCTCTCAATTAGTGTTGTGTGGCTGATTGTGTCAAACGCTGCTGATATGTCCAGTAATATGAGGACAGATTGAGAATTGTTGTCTGCATTTATTTTTAAGTCGTCCCATATGGATAGGAGTGCCGATTCCGTTCCTCTCATGGGTCTGAAGCTGAGTGGTCGAGTATTCTGTTTGTTTCTACATAGTTCTGTAGAATTTTGTATACATGGTTCTCCAGTAGTTTAATTGGGTATGGTAGGTTGGATATAGGTCTGTAGTTACTGGGGTCTTCCCATTTAGTTTTTTATGAGTGGCTTGTTGTAAGCCGATTTTAAAGATTTTGGTACTATTCCTGTGTTTAGTATAGGTTCATCAGAAGCTGGAAGTATGATGCTGGGGTGCTGTGGTTGAGGATTTCTTTTTAGATGCTCAGGGGGAAAGGGTGACTTGGAGATCCGGCGAGGTTGGTATCCTTTATTAGTGTGGAGAAAACGTATTTGTCTATTGGTTCATATTGGTCGAGTCTTGCTGTGGTTGGTGGACCACCAGTTGTCCATGGTTCTGTGGTTTTAATTGTATTTACAGTTGTGTGGCTTGCTTCGATCGTCTGTTGGATTGTTTCAATTTTTTGTTCTGAGGTATTTGGTGATGTTGTCACATAGTGCTTGTTATGGGGTGACACCTTTTTCGCAGGATTAGGGTTTTCGATGTCTTTAATGATCTTGAAGAGTTATTTTTGAGGATTTTTGCCAAATAAATTCTCGTGGCATAGTAAATTTTTTTTGTTGCTTTGAGGACTGCCGATTATTATATTCCGATTTGTCTTTGGTATTTATGTTGTCTGATTGATTGTAATGCTTTCCCACATTTTTGTCCAGTTTTCAGTTTGTTTTTGTGAGTTCTCTCAGCTCTTCAGTAAACCAACTTACTGCCATCTTTTTTGTTGTGGCTTTGAGAGGTTTTGCTGGTGCTAGTTGGTCTAGGTCCTCAGTGATCCAGGTGTCCAGTATTTTATCCCGCTGAGTCCGGGAACATTCTGTTCAGTTTGGCGGTGTTTGGTTGAGTCGATTCCAGCAGATCTGTTAAGGATTCCAAGTCAAGACTCTTCCAGTTTCTTTTCCTTGTGGTGTGTAATATTACATTTTCGGGCATTATGCAGGTTTGAAGATTGACATAGTATGATATCAGGTGGTGATTGCTCCAAACCATTGGTAATGGTTGGGTGGAGGTACAGAGCCGTTCTCTGCAGAAGATTGTGTCCTTGGTGTGTTCGGCATTGTGGATGGATCTATTTACTATTTGCTTGAAGAGTGTTTCCAGGAGGGCACAGAGTGAGTTTGATGTGGTTTTGTTCTCTCTATTTCAAACCAGACGTTGAAGTCACCCAGGGGGATTATGTTATCATGGTAGGTGAAAAGATTGGCGATGGAGTCAGTGAGTTTGGTTGCAAAGTTTGGGTTCTAAGATGGTGGCCTGTAGATCAGAAGGAACACTATGCTGGCTTGGTCGTTGAGTTTGATCTTAATGAGGAGAGAGTCACAGTCTTCTATGTCTGTTGAGCGGAGTGGCATGGTGCAGATTTGATCTTTGTGAGCCATTGCAATTCCGCCTATTCTTCGGTTTTCTCTGTTGGCATGTATTAGTTTGAAATTCTCTGATATGGCTTTGTGCGCAATTGTCTCGCAGTTGTCTGATAGCCATGTTTCTAAGAGGAAAAGTGCATCTGTGTCTCCCTTGCTTCGGACGTCATATATTTCTGTTTTGTGTTTCGCCATAGATCTTACATTGAGTAAGCTGCAGTGCAGTGCATCTATTTTCTCTTGTGGGTTGTTGTCTATCTTTTCGTGGGTCCTTGCTGGTGTGGGGTTTATCAGGTTTCCATTTCTTGGAACTCTCCTTTGGATGGAGCTGTTTGTTGAGATTGTTCTTGGGTGTTCTGTCTCCTCGTTGAGGAGTTCATTTAGCTTGATGGCAGGGTTGCTCAGTTCTTATTTGTGCAAGTTGGTTGGTTGTTTGTGCGTGGGGGCTTTTTTCCAGACTTTGGTAATGTAGGGAGTTTTAATATTTATGGATCCAAGATTGCCTCTGATTCTTATTGGGGTTTTGTCAAGGTTGTTTTCTGAGTTGCTGTGTGTTTTGCGTTTTGGTGTATTGGGTTTGGCGCCCTGGTGGAGTCTAGGTTTGTTTGGATTTTGCTTATCTGTTATTTGCCGGTTGTCTGTTATCCACTGAGTTGGGTTTGTAAGTGGGGAGATAGCGTCAGATGTATTCCATGTTTGCTTTTTTCTTAGTTTGTATCCTGTTGGGTGTCCTGACACACGTTTGGACTATTATGCTGCAACATTTGGTGCTGTGGGCTTAGGAAATCCAAGATGGTGGAAAAGCCCACATTTGCGCCAGAATCCAGGAGAACCGTGCAGTTTTGCGCACACCAAAATGGTCCCCTGACCTGCCACCCACCAGTGCAAAGAAAGATGGTTCTGTTCAAAACCCGTTTTTATTAATGTCAAAAATTGCTAAGATCATGCGCCCGAAACCACCAAACAAAAATCCAACTATGGTTGAGTGTTTTACTTTACTCTACTACAGATCCACATCAATGCCATGTCAAGCAAGGATCATATACTATCAAGTAAAATCCTTTTCTTTTGAAATGTATTAATTCAAGACAGCTGTCAAAAATAGGTGCAGTACCGGCATTGGACACTGACTGGCACTGGCGCTCTATAAATCCTGACAGGAGAGCTGTCTTGCAGAACTGGGCAGTGAACAGAAGGGGGTCTTATGTAATTAAAAGTTCAAAAGACTGCCCTTTCCTGAGAACTCTTAACACCCCAGAGACCCACACCAGGAGGCAGGATAACACATGGCCTTGTTGATTGAGAGGGAGGGGACTTCCCTGCAGCCTGCTGGACACAACATAATAGACCCTTGCAATTGAATGGGGTATGCTGATTTTGGGTGTGGACTGTAAACAGAGCTCTGCCTGGAAGGAGAGACATGTCATCCCTGACTCCCCCAGTTCCTAGGGGCGGGCCAGACAGGACTGTGGATTCATATTGCAGCAAATATATGTTTAAGTTAAATGCTTCTAAAATCTTGTATTAAACTCACAGAAATGTACAATTTGGGGATCCTGAAAATGAAAAATGCCCTCACGATTTGAGCCCAAATTCCACTTTGTACGGTGTTCTGGGACTGAACCCTGCTATTTATTAATATTGCAGACACTGTGTTTAGGATAGAGACATAGTAATTTCCAGTAATATGCTCAGGGAAGGGGTGCAGGTCTGTGTAAATTTTGAGGAAAAACCAATATGGCGAAAGTCACTAAAAAGCACAAAATGTTGCCATTTGTGAACCCAGGCTCTGAGGGGGATCAGAGTTGGGCGAGAGTGTATCTTAAATTAATCTGTGAAATGTGTATGTAATTGCAACGACGTGTGTATCTGGGAAACCTGTTAGTTATGAAAAATTCATTTTCTAAGTAAAAGCAAAGGGGCGTTTTTTCAATAGACTGTAAGACTCTGACTCACTCTGGCACACTATCCCTTCTCAAATCAGGTTACAGAGAATCCTTGACCTATCAAATCATGAGAGGGTTGGGCATGCAGAATGAGCCGACCCACCCACTTTCAAAACACATAAAAAGAGACTGCTTGGACAGGCAAGACATTCACTTTTCATTTTCTTGCGGAGCGTTTTGCCGGACCACACAACATCTAGAAGGAACATCCAGAACTTAGACTCCAGATAGACTACAGAACTTAAAGCAAAGGCCTAACCCACAAGTTGGGAACTCTTCTCAGCAGGCCTTCAGAATCCAGCAATCCAACCAAACTATTCTACAGCCGGGTGAGCTGTTGGATTCTTTGCCAAGAACTTTTGCCAGAACCGGTAGCAGACCCAGAAAGCAGTGCTGTATCCAGAATCCACTTGATCCAGACCAGCAGAACCACAGACCAGACCGCTGTGAAGTGCCCACAGCAGAACCACAGACCAGACCAGAACCAGAGATCCAAACCAGAGAACCAGTACCAGAAACCGCCCGGAGTCCAGTCCAAACCTACTGACCAGACCCTGACAGCCTATTTCAAATTCATAGTGTGAGTACTCAGCTAGAACTGTGCCAGAACCAATCTCTTAGTCTAAAATAATCTGATCCAAACCATTTTAACCTGTCCAGAACTGCATCATAGAATCGTGTGTCCCTTCTCCGATTTTAAACCTGTAAAGTGTCATTTTGCCATTTTGAATAATTTTTTCATTTCTGAAAAACTACCTTCATAAAATCATCCGTACCTTTGAAACCGACTTGCTACTCCTTATAGTTCCTTGGTCCGTATCTTTGAAACCGACTTGCTACTCCTTATAGTTCCTCGATAATCGCGATCGACGCACTCGGAAAAAAGTGCCGCGAATTGACAGTTTGCTTAATTTCAACCACGTGTAAAAATATCTGTCTTTTGCTTCCATTACTGAATCCCGTTTTCAACCTGATAACCATTCCTGAATCATTGTTAGGGCTGACCTGAACTGATTTAAAGTATCTCTCACTCACCCTGAACCTCTAGAGGGAATTAAAAGCATTTTCAGCATATTTTGCACTTCATTGCCACCACATTTAAAAGGATCTTGCCTGCTTTAAAATCATACCTGTTTTCCTCTAAGTTCGCTGGGGGGAACTGGAAATTTGTATTGCATTTGTATTCCTGAGAATTGTGTGCTCTCCTTCCATCTCCTTATCTTGCATAAGGGGGGGGGGAGAATTGTCAAAGAAAAAGTGATCATATTATCTTTTGTTGAAATCATATCAAGTTTATTTCTGTGCTGAATTTTTCCCTCATTGCATTTCCTTGAAACCATAAAAGTATTTTCTGCTACCTTATCCTTCCTATACTAACTCCTCATTGATTGTAAAGAAGTGTGCTAGTGTCAGATTATCTATTGTTGATCAACATTATATTCAAAAGGGTGCTATCAATTATTAATTTATTCATAAAAGTGTGATATATATATCTTGTTTACTTTCTCAATAAAGCTTTTAAATTGCAAAACAAACCTACTTCTTGGCTCAGTGAGGTCAGGGGGATTCAAAGAGAGGGGCGTTATATAAGGGTTTATCATCCAGAGTATAACTTGTCATAAAAATATACAAATAAGGGCTTCCCTTGAGCAATCCCAGACAAGGCACTGACTTAGTGGGAGTGCTTGATTGGAGTCACTTAACAGGATTGGGGGCTCGTCCGGGCTTCTGGATTAAATCTATCACTTGTGCAGATTAATACAGTGTGCTAACTGACAGGATATATAAATTCTGTTGAATAACCACGCCTTGTTACACTGTAAAAACACCCCTCAAAGGAACGCTCTAAGGAAACGGTCTGTTTTGCAAAATAAAATACAAACTTCTGTAAGTCAGGAAGAAAATCAATTTCAAGAATGACGACCTTCGTAGATAACAAAATAGCCAGAGAACACCTCTTACATAAGCTATTTGTGAGAGGTGAGTGGGCTCATCAGGACCAGGCGGTCTGGTTGCAGGCAATCACACCCCAGATCACTGAAACAGGGTCAGACATATGGAGATATCAGGGTCCATTACATGTGGTCCTGAGTGAACTATATATGGCCCCTAAGGCCAAGGATGAGCACAACAAGATCGCCAGGGTAGCGGCATATTTATATTTATATATTGGAGCCATACAGGACAAATGTGCTGAAGGCCAAGATCTGGCAAATAGGCAACTGATGGCATTAGAGAAGGCCCAATCTGACCTGGTCTCTTTTGAGCAGAGGCTGCAGAGGAGCCAGGAGTCAGAAAATGATAGTAGGCAGTATATTATTAAAATAAAGGAGGATATGGATATCCTGCAACAGGAAAAGGCTGACCAGGATGCCAGATTTCTGGCCTTGCAGAAGGAGTACCAAGAAGGTTTGGACTCCCTACTGCAGAGCCAGAAAAATCTGGAGCAACAAATAGACTTTAACAGGGCATGCACAGAGCAGGTAGCCACCCTGCAAATCCGACTAGACAGAGAGAAAGAGGAAAGCAATACATTGATTTTGAAAGACCTGGATACCCAGGCAGAGTTTGATCAAAAACGCCAGAAAGCTGGTGCCTTTCAAAGGGAGAGGGACGACCTGGCGGCACAGATGCAGGCTCTTAGTCAGGAAAGGGACACCTCAGGCCAGGAGGTCTGCCAATTAAAAGAAAAATTTGAAGAAAATCACTTGGCCCTGCAGGGACTGGGTGACCTCCAAAAAGAGAATCAGAACTTGTTAAAGCACACCAGGAGGTTGGAAGATGCTCTGGCAAGAAAGGAACAGGCCAGTAGGGATGGGACTCAGGAGGTAACCCTCCTGCAGCAAAGACTGGCCCAGTATTCCAGGACCAATCAGGAGGCGCAGAGTGAAAATTAGGCTCTCTGTCAGCACAATGATAGGCTCCAGCAGCAGGTAGCCATGCAGGAGAGACTGATAGAGTCTAGTAAGGCCTTAACTGAGGAACTGAAAGTGCAGGCTCTTGCATTGCAACAGGGAGCAGGGGCTGACAGAAATGAAGTTCGCTGGGAAAGGAAAACACCTGAGCATAACCTCAGGAGCTCTAGTACCAGAGGCCTTCATCTCTCTCAGTCCTTGGACTCTGCCACCCCCATGTCGCCTGGCGCACATGAGCACAGGGCCACAGGGAGGGCAGATTACTATCCAGCCAAAAGTATGGGGTTCAGAGGCCAGTACCTCCCAGGAATGGATGGGCGGGCATCCGGGTATGGGCACCTAAGCACAGTGCAATTTAGTGGGGAACCCCAGGAGAGTAGGCCCACTAAGGGCATCCTGAAAACCTCTGCCCAGTTAGGTCAGTGGGGGGTACCCATCAAATCCTGGCAGCAAGGAGGGATCTGAAGACTCCTCTGAGCGGCCCAGGACACAGGAGACTAGGTCCCCACATTCTGCCAGCCATTCCCAGGCTCGCAGAATCCGGGAAAACCTGGAAGATCAGACGGACACCTCTCGGAGCAGTGCCTCTGAGTCAGAGGATGAGTGGACCAGGGTTACCCGAACCAAAAAGGCCAATAAGGCAAAAAAGGGCCTTGCTTAAGGACCCCTTAAAGCAGATCAAGGCAATAAGGAGTGTCATCACCCCTTATCACAAGAACGCCAAGTATTCTGTTTGGGAACACTTGGAGCTTTATGAGCAAATGATGGAGACTTTCCATTTGAAAGACAGCAGTAGCTGCATTCAGTATGTAAAATGGACATTCTCCCCAGAATACTCCAGTTTCTTTGCGGGGCTGGAGGACCAAAATCATTCAAGATGGTCCACCTACAGGGTGGCCATCTTGAAACATTTTTCTGTTCACTGAAATACCCAAGAGGCTCGCAAGGCAGCCTACAATTTGCAATGTGGGGAGGATCAGGCCCCACAAGAATGTGTGCAGGAGTTAAAGCGTGCTTTTGCGCATACTACAAAAAGGGTACGCACGGACAGTAAAGAATTTGTTAATACGTTTTTCCATGCCTTACCCAAATACATAATGACCCAGCTTGTGAGAGACTTTCGCAAGAAAAGATCTTTATACTGGGTCATTGAGCAAGCCACCCGCATCTATGAGGTGCAGAAACCGGTGGAAAATAAGAATCAGCCCAAAAAACCCAAAACCAACAGCACCCCTGCTGCTGCCAAGGTGGCAGAGGTAAAGGTTGCCCCCGTTTTAGATTTGGAAATGGGGGGACCTAAAAACCTGCCGGCACCAAATAATTCTAAGCCCAGAAGGCCCTCGGGCCAGTCACAGACAGGGAGTCGAGGAGGTAGTCCCACAAATGGGGTCCCTCGCTCCCCTGACTATGTAAGTCCCCGCTATTGGAAACAGTCCAATCCTGGGTTATGTGTGGACTCCTCCAGCCCAAGGGGGGGGGATCCAACCAAGCGCCCAACCCAGGGAACTTCCTTCTGCACTTTCCCCAGGAGGGCAGAAATTCACCAAATCCTGGGCAGAACTTGTTCCCCAGGTATCCACCCAACTTCCAGCCCCAAAATCATCCATCCTTCTTTCCCCAATTCCCTGAGCCCAGACAACTGAATCCGGGAGAGGGGAGGCCAAGGGTGGAGGGGTAGCCAAATCTTCCCAACCCAGGGTACTACCAGAGAAGGGATAGCTACCCTTCCCGGGATCAGCCCACGGGAGAAAATAGAACCCCATATCAGCCTGAGCGGGTTTCACAGTTAGAGCGCCAGGTCCAAAATATGGCACAGGATCGGGTCACATACTGAGGGCTCAACAGAACCCTCAGATGAGCATGCCAACGCAGAATGCCCCAGAATCTGGGCCTGGTGCTCTAGAACAATGACCAGGGTAACACCCCGATAACCCACCAGTTCCCAGGGAGGAGGCACAAGTGGAAGGGGGTGTAAAGCCTTGGAGGAAGCTTCCTTCCCCACTTGCAAACAGCCCCTAGAAACCCAGGAACTGGAAACAAAATCTCCTACCCCTGAAAGTCTGCCACCCAGGGAGCAGAGAGGAGTTAGAAGAAACAAAGGACTCAAGCAGACCCATTTTGTGGAGGAGGTACAGGTCTTCCAATTTGAGGGAGAGGGATCCTCAGAGGATCCTGGGAAAAGGATCATCTCCTTCAGAGATGGGGGGTCTCCTCCCAAGGAAAAATGGGTCCCAAGGGATTCCAACCCAGACTGGGTAGATGTGGGGATTGAGCTGTCGCCGCCCATCATTCTATCCCAGAACCAACAAGACCGAAAACCCCTGGTTCAAACCCATCCTGGTGACTGCCTCCAAAAAGGGGGGGGCGGCCCAGAACCGGAACCATGGGAACCTAAAACCAAATCAATAGACTGGGTAGATGTGGGGATTGAGCTGTCGCCGCCCATCATTCTATCCCAGAACCAACAATACTGAAAACCCCTGGTTCAAACCCATCCTGGTGACTGCCTCCAAAAAGGGGGGGGGTCCAGAACCGGAACCAGGGGAACCCAAAACCGCATCAATAGACTGGGTAGATGTGGGGATTGAGCTGTCGCCGCCCATCATTCTATCCCAGAACCAACAGCATCAAAATCCCCGGGTTCAAACCCATTCTGGTGACTGCCTCCAAAAAGGAGTGGGGGGGGGCAGCCCAGGACCGGAATCAGGGGAACTCGAATATCCTCTTTCAAGTTGCCAACTTTTTCTTGCAGATTCCCATGACTCTCCACAGAATTCTGCCCAAATCACTTCTCTCCCAATGTCCAAAACCAGAAAATTAGCCCACCAGTTGTCCAAAAATGTGCATTATCTGTGCCACCTTGAGGAGAAGGAGGGACAATACTATGCCCCGGTACAAGTACAGGGGCAGGGTACAATTTTGGCACTGGTGGACACTGGATCCCAAGCTACCCTTCTGTCCAAAAGGGCCTTTGATGAACTAAATGCAGGACGGGGAGAGAATTACCGTATTCCTCTCACCTCTCTTCCTGGACAACTCCAGAACTTTGACGGGAAGGAAATTCCCATTAAGGGGACTGCAGATTTGGACATCAAGATTGGGCGACACAAGGTGAAACACCTGGTCATAGTAGTGACTCCAGAGGGCACCCCTTGTTTGCTGGAGAATGACCTCCTGAGAAGGTTGTCACCCCTAATAGATTGCGTAAACAAGGTCCTCTGGACCCAGACTAGCCGACCAATAAAATGAAAACAGAGCGTCAACCATGTTAGTTTAAACGGCACCTGCCACATGGTTGAACAGAAATCTGACCAAGTAGAATTTCACTTCTAGAACAACCAAATTCCAGACGTGACAGTAATAGCAGTAGGACAACAGACTGGTGATGGGGGGTCCTCTCTATTTCTGAAAATCAACCTTCCTTCCAGTTTAAGGTGGTATTCCACACTGGAAGGAAACACTCTGAAGTTCTTTACTAATCCACAATCAGACATTCCCACTCCGATAGTCCGGAAAGATGTGAAATCAGCTCAGAGCCTGGCTGATGTTCAGCAAATTGGAGAGCAGTTGTTCATCCCTGTTCAGTTAAATGAAGGGAAGGACTCTGTTCTTGCCCGAGTGTGTGTGAACAACGGTAAGAGCTTCATCAGCGAAGCCATGTTCCGCCAAATCCCAAAAGATCCAGCCATTCCCACATTCAAACTGATAGACAAATGGGAAATGGATATGGAAACACCCAATTCGAAACATCTCCTGCTAAGCAGGTGTATGCTCAAAATCTCCATTGGCAACAAGAGCATAGTCCATAATTGTTGGGTCGTGCGAGACGTCACTGCCGCCTTTTACTTAGGCAGTGACATTCTCAATCGCTTTGCCATTAGTTTGAACCTAATAAACTTCAAAGCTTGGTCCCGATTAGCGGATAATCCCATGGGCTTTGATGATCCAGAAAAAGCATTTAGGTCAGCTCAATTGCTACCTTATGCAGTTGAAATTCAGGTTAAAGAGGAAGTCACCATCCCAGAAAGGACCCGACAATTCTCCCTGGGAGTGAAAGTTAAAAGAGGACAAAAATTGAAAAACCCTGATGCTTATATTCATCTAAATGCTTCTCTCCAACAGCAAGGGTTGGGGGTAAACCCAACACCATTAGTCAATATAGAACATGACACCATTCCAATAGAGGTGGATAACAGCGACTTAAAGAGTATTACTCTAGCCGCAGGCACCATTATTGGAATGGCGGTTGATGACCGACATTTCTCCATTGATTTAGGAAATGAACTGTTAGGACCAATCCCTAAGGACTGTCTTAACAGTGACAGTGATGACAATACAACACCAGACAGGATCTTTACCCGGCATGGGGGGAACTTCCTGGTGTACACTTCTTGCCCTTATGGTAAGGAAGATGTGACTTGTGACTTCAGACGTGATGAGGTGATTTTCCAGGTCCATGAGGGCTGCCTTTCCCACCTGAAGCCTCCGGTCCAAATCAGCACTCTGACCAGGGACTTCTCCACCCAGCTGGAGGAGGCCGCTGAGATAGCAAAACCAGAAGTGTTTCCAGGCTTCAGGCAGATGGTGGAAGAGAGAGTCAACCTAGCTGATGCCTGTGTGACTCTGGAACAGAAGCAAAAGTTGGAACAAGTTTTCTTGGATTTCCAAGATCTCTTTGCGGTAGACTCATATGACTGTGGTCGCACCGACATCCACACGACAACAATTCCCACGGACCCTGGCATGACTCTAGTGTTTGTGAAGCAATATCGCTTGCCTCTCGCATCAATGGAGTCCCTTACTGAAATAATTAAGAACCTTGAGTCCCGGGGAATAATCCGTCCAGTCCACAGCACCTTCAATAATCCGGTGCTGGGAATATTGAAGCCAAACGTCCAGTGGAGACTCTGCGCCGACCTTAGGGAGCTCAACAAACGGGTCCATACTTCCCGATGACCTCTGCCCTACATTGACCAACGGCTGGCCCAGATTCAGGGGTCACAGGTATTCACTGCAATAGACCTGACCAATGGATACTGGACCGTGCCTGTCAGTAGGGAGGACCAATACAAACTGGCTTTTACCTTTGGGGGCCAGCAGTACACATGGACCCGGACTCCCTTCGGATACCTCAACTCCGGCAATGAGTTCAACATTTTCCTACACAAGGCCATGCCCGACCTGGGTGCAAGGGGTAACTTGGCTTATGTAGATGATGTCCTCATCAAAAGTTCATCTGTGGAGGAACATATAGCGGAGATCCGTTATGTTCTGACACAGTTGAGGGCCGCCGGAGTAAAACTTTCCTTTCAGAAAGCACAGTGGTGTAGAACCCGTGTTAATTTCTTGGGGCATGAGATTACTCCTCAGGGTCTCTGTCCCCAAGAAAAGAAAGTGGGAGCACTTCAGAAACTGAAAGACCCCACCACTCTGCGGGAACTAAGGAGCCTCCTTGGACTGACTAATTACAGCAGAAAGTTCATTGAGGGCTGCGCAGAGATCACCAGACCCCTAATTCATCTCTTGAAGGGGGGGTCAAGTGGGAATGGGGTCCGGAACAAGCCGAGGCAGTAAGAGAGCTCAAAAGAAGCCTCTCACAAGCGCCCTGCCTAGCTTACCCTGTCAGAAACAAGGAGTTTTTCCTGGAGACCGGGTTCTCTAATACGTGCTTGATGGCAGTATTATACCAAAAGCATGACAAGGTCAATAAAGTAATCTCCTATGCGAGCAAAACTTTATCCTCTGTGGAGGAAAAATTCAACAATTGTGAGAAGCCACTCCTGGCAACGGTGTGGGCATTGAAGAATTACCGCCCGTTCATCCAGGGGGAACACATCATAGTGGAGACTCCACACCAGCCTCTGCAATATCACCAAATTGACAGAATGCGGACAGGAAATGTGAGTAATTCCCAAATTACTTCCTGGATCCTGTCAATGCAAGGCTTTCCTGTGGAGGTCAGATATGGCCAAAACAAGAAGAGTCCCCTCGCGCAAGGTCTGGCTGACTTGCATGATTGTGCCAGAGAAAACTGTCTCGATGACGAAAGTATAAAAATGAAGGACAAAATGGAGGCATACCTTAATTCCCCACACAAAGTCTTTGAAGAGGACAAGTGGGAGGGAATGCCCACTGTCTATGTGGATGGATGCTCTTACCATGTTGACAACAACGGGGAAAAGGAACTGGTGGCTGGCGTAGGGAATGCATGGGTGAAGGAGTCCCCAGAACCCTCCGCTGGGTACAAAATTGGTCCCCGAAGTAGTCAGGTGGCAGAATTGATGGCTGTGTATCAAGCCATCCTCACTGCTGTCCAACATCAACTCCACAAACTGGTCATAATCACAGATTCAGATTATGTACGGAACGGGTTTGTGGAGCACCTGGTTAACTGGAAAACCAGAGGCATGTTATGTGCTAATAACAAACCCTTGAAACATGGGAAGTTAATCCAAAATATTGATGATCTGGTCACCGTGAATGGGATGACCATCTATTGGAAGAGGATCAAGGGTCATTCCAAAGTAGAGGGACCAGACAAAACTGGAAATGACTTAGCTGATTAGCTGGCCAAAACCGGGGCCATCCAAGGGAATCTAATAGAGATTGAGTCCCTGTGGGGGAAATCCAGGTCACTGCTATCACTAGGTCCCATACAAATGCTCACAATGATCTTTCAACTGCACAATGGAGTAAGGAGACCCCAGATGCTGATTTGATTACGGCTCAAAAGGGGGATCCAATAATTGGTAAGTTTTACCAACACATTGAGGACCCTGAGAACTTTCCCCTGACGGATACCGATTACATTGGGAAAGAGGACCTTAGAGTGTTGATGAAATGTCCAAAGATGTTCCGAATCCAAGACGGTTTGTTGGTAAGGAAATCTCAAGCTGGCCATGATCAGTGGGTGGTCCCTACCTCATTCCGAAGCCTGATGTTAAGTCACGCCCATGATGCGGCCACCACCAGTCATAGGGGGTTTCATACAACACTTGAGATCTTAAGAGAGGTTGCATACTGGCCACACATGGGGCAGGACCTCGACCAATACTTGAAGGGGTGTCTTGTGTGTGCACAATTTCAGCCAACATCCCTCACACACCGGGCGCCTCTTCAAAAGAGGGGGATGACACTGCCATGGTCAGATTTGCAAATCGACTTCATAGGCCCCGTGATTCGCTCCTCTAGGGGAAACAAGTACATGTTGACGGTCACATGCTTGTTTAGCAAGTGGGTGGAATGTCTCCCGGCCCCAAACTGCAAGGCAAAAACAGCAGCAGCCCTGATGATTAACCACATCTTTTCCCGTTTTGGTCTACCTCAAAGGATTGAGCCAGACAGAGGTAGCCATTTTACCAGCGAAGTAATGACTAAGATGTGGGAGATACTGGGGGTTAAAAGGAAGCTACATATTGCTTACCGGCCAGCCTCTTCTGGTGTAGTGGAATCTACAACATAACCACTGTGAGCATCTTAAAGAAGTTTGTGGCAGATTCTGGGCCAAGTTGGGATACCCGATTACCTCTGGTCCTAATGGCCATCAGATCTACCCATTCATCTGCAACCAAAATGTCACCATTTGAGCTGATGACTGGACGCAAGATGGTGCTTCCCCAGCATTTGCTCTACAGGACCCAAGAGCAGACATTGATAAATGCCTCCACAACTCATGAGTATGTGGAGAATTTAAGGAAACACCTTCAACATGCTTTTGCCTATGCTCAGCGGAATCTAGAAAGATGAGCTGATACAATGATGCCCATTACGATTTGAAGACCACCCGGAAAGAATACAATGTGGGAGACCGGGTCTATCTATACAATTTCCAAAGAAACCAGGCCAAACAGCGAAAATGTTTGCCTACATGGAAGGGACCTTTTGAAATTATAGATAAGATCTCCCCAGTTGCCTACAAGATCTGCTTCCCCAAAGGTAGTTTGGCAGAAGGGGAAGACAAGTGGGTCCATATAAATCAGTTAAAGTATTGCCATCCCAGGCACACTCTGCAGCAACTGGAGGAGTCCTCTGCAATACCAGAGGGGGCCGCTCCAGAGTAATTCAGTTCCAAACCTAAAATATTCCACATATAGCCTATAAAATTCTATGATTCTTGAATGCAAATTGTCTCCTGATTAAAAAAAAATGTATATGTTCTTGTCTCCTGAAAAAAAAAATGTTTACGTTCATGTCTTTGGATTTATAAAATGTATATGCCGCCCCACTATATCAATAGTGGGGGAGAAATGTTTACAAATAGGTATTGCCGCTTTGCTTTGTCATCCTAGGACAGATGAAACCATGGAGATTGACCAAGGAAGACGACCTGGGGACCGGGAGCAAAGATCCGAGGGGCCCGCGGTACCACCCAGTACTCTCATCAGGACCAGCGAGGAGAACCGATCGATCCACCCTGATGGAGGAAAAGATGCTGAACTTTGTCATCTGCGGAATCGGAAGAAGATGATGCGGACATCCCAGCGCGTGGATCAAAACATCCTTTGCACCCGACTCCCCCTCGACTCGAAATCAAAGCGAAGTCGGGAAGGGGGGCTTGTTGGGTGTCCTGACCCACATTTGGACTATTATGCTGCAACATTTGGTGCTGTGGGCTTAGGAAATCCAAGATGGTGGAAAAGCCCACATTTGCACCAGAATCCAGGAGAACCGTGCAGTTTTGCGCACACCAAAATGGTCCCCTGACCTGCCACCCACCAGTGCAAAGAAAGATGGTTCTGTTCAAAACCCGTTTTTATTAATGTCAAAAATTGCTAAAATCATGGGCCCGAAACCACCAAACAAAAATCCAACTATGGTTGAGTGTTTTACTTTACTCTACTACAAATCCACATCAATGCCATGTCAAGCAAGGATCATATACTATCAAGTAAAATCCTTTCCTTTTGAAATGTATTAATTCAAGACAGCTGTCAAAAATAGGTGCAGTACCGGCATTGGACACTGACTGGCACTGGCGCTCTATAAATCCTGACAGGAGAGCTGTCTTGCAGAACTGGGCAGTGAACAGAAGGGGGTCTTATGTAATTAAAAGTTCAAAAGACTAGCCTTTCCTGAGAACTCTTAACACCCCAGAGACCCACACCAGGAGGCAGGATATCACATGGCCCTGTTGATTGAGATGGAGGGGACTTCCCTGTAGCCTGCTGGGCCCAACACAATAGACCCTTGCAATTGAATGGGGTATGCTGATTTTGGGTGTGGACTGTAAACAGAGCTCTGCCTGGAAGGAGAGACATGTGATCCCTGACTCCCCCAGTTCCTAGGGGTGTGCCAGAAAGGACTGTGGATTCATATTGCAGCAAATATATGTTTAAGTCAAATGCTTCTAAAATCTTGTATTAAGCTCACAGAAATGTACAATTTGTGGATCCTGAAAATGAAAAATGCCCTCACGATTTGAGCCCAAATTCCACTTTGTACGGTGTTCTGGGACCGAACCCTGCTATTTATTAATATTGCAGACACTGTGTTTAGGATAGAGACATAGTAATTTCCAGTAATATGCTCAGGGAAGGGGTGCAGGTCTGTGTAAATTTTGAGGAAAAACCAATATGGCGAAAGTCACTAAAAAGCACAAAATGTTGCCATTTGTGAACCCAGGCTCTGAGGGGGATCAGAGTTGGGCGAGAGTGTATCTTAAATTAATCTGTGAAATGTGTATGTAATTTCAACAACGTGTGTATCTGGGAAACCTGTTAGTTATGAAAAATTCATTTTCTAAGTAAAAGCAAAGGGGCATTTCTTTAATAGACTGTAAGACTCTGACTCACTCTGACACACTATCCCTTCTCAAATCAGGTCACAGAGAATCCTTGACCTATCAAATCATGAGAGGGTTGGGCATGCAGAATGAGCCGACCCACCCACTTTCAAAACACATAAAAAGAGACTGCTTGGACAGGCAAGACATTCACTTTTCATTTTCTTGCAGAGCGTTTTGCCGGACCACACAACATCTAGAAGGAACATCCAAAACTTAGAATACATATAGACTACAGAACTTAAAGCAAAGGCCTAACCCACAAGCTGATGACTCTTCTCAGCAGGCCTTCAGAATCCAGCAATCCAACCAAACTATTCTACAGCCGGGCGAGCTGTTGGATTCTTTGCCAAGAACTTTTGCCAGAACCGGTAGCAGACCCAAAAAGCAGTGCTGTATCCAGAATCTACTTGATCCAGACCAGCAGAACCACATACCAGACCGCTGTGAAGTGCAGACAGCAGAACCACAGACCAGACCAGAACCAGAGATCCAAACCAGAGAACCAGTACCAGAAACCACCCGCAGTCCAGTCCAAACCTGCTGACCAGACCCTGATGGCCTATTTCAAATTCATAGTGTGAGTACTCAGCTAGAACTGTGCCAGAACCAATCTCTTAGTCTAAAATAATCTGATCCAAACCATTTTAACCTGTCCAGAACTGCATCATAGAATCGTGTGTCCCTTCTCCGATTTTAAACCTGTAAAGTGTCATTTTGCCATTTTGAATCATTATTTAATTTCTGAAAAACTACCTTCATAAAATCATCCGTATCTTTGAAACCGACTTGCTACTCCTTATAGTTCCTTGGTCCGTATCTTTGAAACCGACTTGCTACTCCTTATAGTTCCTCGGTAATCGCGATCGACGCACTCGGAAAAAAGTGCCGCGAATTGACAGTTTGCTTAATTTCAACCACGTGTAAAAATATCTGTCTTTTGCTTCCATTACTGAATCCCGTTTTCAACCTGATAACCATTCCTGAATCATTGGTAGGGCTGACCTGAACTGATTTAAAGTATCTCTCACTCACCCTGAACCTCTAGAGGGAATTAAAAGCATTTTCAGCATATTTTTCACTTCATTGCCACCACATTTAAAAGGATCTTGCCTGCTTTAAAATCATACCTGTTTTCCTCTAAGTTCGCTGGGGGGAACTGGAAATTTGTATTGCATTTGTATTCCTGAGAATTGTGTGCTCTACTTCCATCTCCTTATCTTGCATAAGGGGGGGGGGAGAATTGTCAAAGAAAAAGTGATCATATTATCTTTTGTTGAAATCATATCAAGTTTATTTCTGTGCTGAATTTTTCCCTCATTGCTTTTCCTTGAAACCATAAAAGTATTTTCTGCTACCTTATCCTTCCTATACTAACTCCTCATTGATTGTAAAGAAGTGTGCTAGTGTCAGATTATCTATTGTTGATCAACATTATATTCAAAAGGGTGCTATCAGTTATTAATTTATTCATAAAAGTGTGATATATATATCTTTTTTACTTTCTCAATAAAGCTTTTAAATTGCAAAACAAACCTACTTCTTGGCTCAGTGAGGTCAGGGGGATTCAAAGAGAGGGGCGTTATATAAGGGTTTATCATCCAGAGTATAACTTGTCATAAAAATATACAAATAAGGGCTTCCCTTGAGCAATCCCAGACAAGGCACTGACTTAGTGGGAGTGCTTGATTGGAGTCACTTAACAGGATTGGGGGCTTGTCCGGGCTTCTGGATTAAATCTATCACTTGTGCAGATTAATACAGTGTGCTAACTGACAGGATATATAAATTCTGTTGGATAACCACGCCTTGTTACACTGTAAAAACACCCCTCAAAGGAACGCTCTAAGGAAACAGTCTGTTTTGCAAAATAAAATACAAACTTCTGTAAGTCAGGAAGAAAATCAATTTCAAGAATGACGACCTTCGTAGATAACAAAATAGCCAGAGAACACCTCTTACATAAGCTATTTGTGAGAGGTGAGTGGGCTCATCAGGACCAGGCGGTCTGGTTGCAGGCAATCACACCCCAGATCACTGAAACAGGGTCAGACATATGGAGATATCAGGGTCCTAAGGCCAAGGATGAGCACAACAAGATCACCAGGGTAGCGGCATATTTATATTTATATATTGGAGCCATACAGGACAAATGTGCTGAAGGCCAAGATCTGGCAAATAGGCAACTGATGGCATTAGAGAAGGCCCAATCTGACCTGGTCTCTTTTGAGCAGAGGCTGCAGAGGAGCCAGGAGTCAGAAAATGATAGTAGGCAGTATATTATTAAAATAAAGGAGGATATGGATATCCTGCAACAGGAAAAGGCTGACCAGGATGCCAGATTTCTGGCCTTGCAGAAGGAGTACCAAGAAGGTTTGGACTCCCTACTGCAGAGCCAGAAAAATCTGGAGCAACAAATAGACTTTAACAGGGCATGCACAGAGCAGGTAGCCACCCTGCAAATCCGACTAGACAGAGAGAAAGAGGAAAGCAATACATTGATTTTGAAAGACCTGGATACCCAGGCAGAGTTTGATCAAAAACGCCAGAAAGCTGGTGCCTTTCAAAGGGAGAGGGACGACCTGGCGGCACAGATGCAGGCTCTTAGTCAGGAAAGGGACACCTCAGGCCAGGAGGTCTGCCAATTAAAAGAAAAATTTGAAGAAAATCACTTGGCCCTGCAGGGACTGGGTGACCTCCAAAAAGAGAATCAGAACTTGTTAAAGCACACCAGGAGGTTGGAAGATGCTCTGGCAAGAAAGGAACAGGCCAGTAGGGATGGGACTCAGGAGGTAACCCTCCTGCAGCAAAGACTGGCCCAGTATTCCAGGACCAATCAGGAGGCGCAGAGAGAAAATTAGGCTCTCTGTCAGCACAATGATAGGCTCCAGCAGCAGGTAGCCATGCAGGAGAGACTGATAGAGTCTAGTAAGGTCTTAACTGAGGAACTGAACGTGCAGGCTCTTGCATTGCAACAGGGAGGAGGGGCTGACAGAAATGAAGTTCGCTGGGAAAGGAAAACACCTGAGCATAACCTCAGGAGCCCTAGTACCAGAGGCCTTCATCTCTCTCAGTCCTTGGACTCTGCCACCCCCATGTCGCCTGGCGCACATGAGCACAGGGCCACAGGGAGGGCAGATTACTATCCAGCCAAAAGTATGGGGTTCATAGGCCAGTACCTCCCAGGAATGGATGGGCGGGCATCCGGGTATGGGCACCTAAGCACAGTGCAATTTAGTGGGGAACCCCAGGAGAGTAGGCCCACTAAGGGCATCCTGAAAACCTCTGCCCAGTTAGGTCAGTGGGGGGTACCCATCAAATCCTGGCAGCAAGGAGGGATCTGAAGACTCCTCTGAGCGGCCCAGGACACAGGAGACTAGGTCCCCACATTCTGCCAGCCATTCCCAGGCTCGCAGAATCCAGGAAAACCTGGAAGATCAGACGGACACCTCTCGGAGCAGTGCCTCTGAGTCAGAGGATGAGTGGACCAGGGTTACCCGAACCAAAAAGGCCCATAAGGAAAAAAAGGGCCTTGCTTAAGGACCCCTTAAAGCAGATCAAGGCAATAAGGAGTGTCATCACCCCTTATCACAAGAACGCCAAGTATTCTGTTTGGGAACACTTGGAGCTTTATGAGCAAATGATGGAGACTTTCCATTTGAAAGACAGCAGTAGCTGCATTCAGTATGTAAAATGGACATTCTCCCCAGAATACTCCAGTTTCTTTGCGGGGCTGGAGGACCAAAATCATTCAAGATGGTCCACCTACAGGGTGGCCATCTTGAAACATTTTTCTGTTCACTGAAATACCCAAGAGGCTCGCAAGGCAGCCTACAATTTGCAATGTGGGGAGGATCAGGCCCCACAAGAATGTGTGCAGGAGTTAAAGCGTGCTTTTGCGCATACTACAAAAAGGGTACGCACAGACAGTAAAGAATTTGTTAATACGTTTTTCCATGCCTTACCCAAATACATAATGACCCAGCTTGTGAGAGACTTTCGCAAGAAAAGATCTTTAGACTGGGTCATTGAGCAAGCCACCCGCATCTATGAGGTGCAGAAACCGGTGGAAAATAAGAATCAGCCCAAAAAACCCCAAACCAACAGCACCCCTGCTGCTGCCAAGGTGGCAGAGGTAAAGGTTGCCCCCGTTTTAGATTTGGAGATGGGGGAACCTAAAAACCTGCCGGCACCAAATAATTCTAAGCCCAGAAGGCCCTCGGGCCAGTCACAGACAGGGAGTCGAGGAGGTAGTCCCACAAATGGGGTCCCTCGCTCCCCTGACTATGTAAGTCCCCGCTATTGGAAACAGTCCAATCCTGGGTTATGTGTGGACTCCTCCAGCCCAAGGGGGGGGATCCAACCAAGCGCCCAACCCAGGGAACTTCCTTCTGCACTTCCCCCAGGAGGGCAGAAATTCACCAAATCCTGGGCAGAACTTGTTCCCCAGGTATCCACCCAACTTCCAGCCCCAAAATCATCCATCCTTCTTTCCCCAATTCCCTGAGCCCAGACAACTGAATCCGGGAGAGGGGAGGCCAAGGGTGGAGGGGTACCCAAATCTTCCCAACCCAGGGTACTACCAGAGAAGGGATAGCTACCCTTCCCGGGATCAGCCCACGGGAGAAAATAGAACCCCATATCAGCCTGAGCGGGTTTCACAGTTAAAGCGCCAGGTCCAAAATATGGCACGGGATCTGGGTCACATACTGAGGGCTCAACAGAACCCTCAGATGAGCATGCCAACGCAGAATGCCCCAGAATCTGGGCCTGGTGCTCTAGAACAATGACCAGGGTAACACCCCGATAACCCACCAGTTCCCAGGGAGGAGGCACAAGTGGAAGGGGGTGTAAAGCCTTGGAGGAAGCTTCCTTCCCCACTTGCAAACAGCCCCTAGAAACCCAGGAACTGGAAACAAAATCTCCTACCCCTGAAAGTCTGCCACCCAGGGAGCAGAGAGGAGGTAGGAGAAACAAAGGACCCAAGCAGACCCATTTTGTGGAGGAGGTACAGGTCTTCCAATTTGAGGGAGAGGGATCCTCAGAGGATCCTGGGAAAAGGATCTTCTCCTTCAGAGATGGGGCGTCTCCTCCCAAGGAAAAATGGGTCCCAAGGGATTCCAACCCAGACTGGGTAGATGTGGGGATTGAGCTGTCGCCGCCCATCATTCTATCCCAGAACCAACAAGACCGAAAACCCCTGGTTCAAACCCATCCTGGTGACTGCCTCCAAAAAGGGGGGGGGCGGCCCAGAACCGGAACCATGGGAACCTAAAACCAAATCAATAGACTGGGTAGATGTGGGGATTGAGCTGTCGCCGCCCATCATTCTATCCCAGAACCAACAATACTGAAAACCCCTGGTTCAAACCCATCCTGGTGACTGCCTCCAAAAAGGGGGGGGTCCAGAACCGGAACCAGGGGAACCCAAAACCGCATCAATAGACTGGGTAGATGTGGGGATTGAGCTGTCGCCGTCCATCATTCTATCCCAGAACCAACAGCATCAAAATCCCCGGGTTCAAACCCATTCTGGTGACTGCCTCCAAAAAGGAGTGGGGGGGGGGCAGCCCAGGACCGGAATCAGGGGAACTCGAATATCCTCTTTCAAGTTGCCAACTTTTTCTTGCAGATTCCCATGACTCTCCACAGAATTCTGCCCAAATCACTTCTCTCCCAATGTCCAAAACCAGAAAATTAGCCCACCAGTTGTCCAAAAATGTGCATTATCTGTGCCACCTTGAGGAGAAGGAGGGACAATACTATGCCCCGGTACAAGTACAGGGGCAGGGTACAATTTTGGCACTGGTGGACACTGGATCCCAAGCTACCCTTCTGTCCAAAAGGGCCTTTGATGAACTAAATGCAGGACGGGGAGAGAATTACCGTATTCCTCTCACCTCTCTTCCTGGACAACTCCAGAACTTTGACGGGAAGGAAATTCCCATTAAGGGGACTGCAGATTTGGACATCAAGATTGGGCGACACAAGGTGAAACACCTGGTCATAGTAGTGACTCCAGAGGGCACCCCTTGTTTGCTGGAGAATGACCTCCTGAGAAGGTTGTCACCCCTAATAGATTGCGTAAACAAGGTCCTCTGGACCCAGACTAGCCGACCAATAAAATGAAAACAGAGCGTCAACCATGTTAGTTTAAACGGCACCTGCCACATGGTTGAACAGAAATCTGACCAAGTAGAATTTCACTTCTAGAACAACCAAATTCCAGACGTGACAGTAATAGCAGTAGGACAACAGACTGGTGATGGGGGGTCCTCTCTATTTCTGAAAATCAACCTTCCTTCCAGTTTAAGGTGGTATTCCACACTGGAAGGAAACACTCTGAAGTTCTTTACTAATCCACAATCAGACATTCCCACTCCGATAGTCCGGAAAGATGTGAAATCAGCTCAGAGCCTGGCTGATGTTCAGCAAATTGGAGAGCAGTTGTTCATCCCTGTTCAGTTAAATGAAGGGAAGGACTCTGTTCTTGCCCGAGTGTGTGTGAACAACGGTAAGAGCTTCATCAGCGAAGCCATGTTCCGCCAAATCCCAAAAGATCCAGCCATTCCCACATTCAAACTGATAGACAAATGGGAAATGGATATGGAAACACCCAATTCGAAACATCTCCTGCTAAGCAGGTGTATGCTCAAAATCTCCATTGGCAACAAGAGCATAGTCCATAATTGTTGGGTCGTGCGAGACGTCACTGCCGCCTTTTACTTAGGCAGTGACATTCTCAATCGCTTTGCCATTAGTTTGAACCTAATAAACTTCAAAGCTTGGTCCCGATTAGCGGATAATCCCATGGGCTTTGATGATCCAGAAAAAGCATTTAGGTCAGCTCAATTGCTACCTTATGCAGTTGAAATTCAGGTTAAAGAGGAAGTCACCATCCCAGAAAGGACCCGACAATTCTCCCTGGGAGTGAAAGTTAAAAGAGGACAAAAATTGAAAAACCCTGATGCTTATATTCATCTAAATGCTTCTCTCCAACAGCAAGGGTTGGGGGTAAACCCAACACCATTAGTCCATATAGAACATGACACCATTCCAATAGAGGTGGATAACAGCGACTTAAAGAGTATTACTCTAGCCGCAGGCACCATTATTGGAATGGCGGTTGATGACCGACATTTCTCCATTGATTTAGGAAATGAACTGTTAGGACCAATCCCTAAGGACTGTCTTAACAGTGACAGTGATGACAATACAACACCAGACAGGATCTTTACCCGGCATGGGGGGAACTTCCTGGTGTACACTTCTTGCCCTTATGGTAAGGAAGATGTGACTTGTGACTTCAGACGTGATGAGGTGATTTTCCAGGTCCATGAGGGCTGCCTTTCCCACCTGAAGCCTCCGGTCCAAATCAGCACTCTGACCAGGGACTTCTCCACCCAGCTGGAGGAGGCCGCTGAGATAGCAAAACCAGAAGTGTTTCCAGGCTTCAGGCAGATGGTGGAAGAGAGAGTCAACCTAGCTGATGCCTGTGTGACTCTGGAACAGAAGCAAAAGTTGAAACAAGTTTTCTTGGATTTCCAAGATCTCTTTGCGGTAGACTCATATGACTGTGGTCGCACCGACATCCACACGACAACAATTCCCACGGACCCTGGCATGACTCTAGTGTTTGTGAAGCAATATCGCTTGCCTCTCGCATCAATGGAGTCCCTTACTGAAATAATTAAGAACCTTGAGTCCCGGGGAATAATCCGTCCAGTCCACAGCACCTTCAATAATCCGGTGCTGGGAATATTGAAGCCAAACGTCCAGTGGAGACTCTGCGCCGACCTTAGGGAGCTCAACAAACGGGTCCATACTTCCCGATGACCTCTGCCCTACATTGACCAACGGCTGGCCCAGATTCAGGGGTCACAGGTATTCACTGCAATAGACCTGACCAATGGATACTGGACCGTGCCTGTCAGTAGGGAGGACCAATACAAACTGGCTTTTACCTTTGGGGGCCAGCAGTACACATGGACCCGGACTCCCTTCGGATACCTCAACTCCGGCAATGAGTTCAACATTTTCCTACACAAGGCCATGCCCGACCTGGGTGCAAGGGGTAACTTGGCATATGTAGATGATGTCCTCATCAAAAGTTCATCTGTGGAAGAACATATAGCGGAGATCCGTTATGTTCTGACACAGTTGAGGGCCGCCGGAGTAAAACTTTCCTTTCAGAAAGCACAGTGGTGTAGAACCCGTGTTAATTTCTTGGGGCATGAGATTACTCCTAAGGGTCTCTGTCCCCAAGAAAAGAAAGTGGGAGCACTTCAGAAACTGAAAGACCCCACCACTCTGCGGGAACTAAGGAGCCTCCTTGGACTGACTAATTACAGCAGAAAGTTCATTGAGGGCTGCGCAGAGATCACCAGACCCCTGATTCCTCTCTTGAAGGGGGGGTCAAGTGGGAATGGGGTCCGGAACAAGCCGAGGCAGTAAGAGAGCTCAAAAGAAGCCTCTCACAAGCGCCCTGCCTAGCTTACCCTGTCAGAAACAAGGAGTTTTTCCTGGAGACCGGGTTCTCTAATACGTGCTTGATGGCAGTATTATACCAAAAGCATGACAAGGTCAATAAAGTAATCTCCTATGCGAGCAAAACTTTATCCTCTGTGGAGGAAAAATTCAACAATTGTGAGAAGCCACTCCTGGCAACGGTGTGGGCATTGAAGAATTACCGCCCGTTCATCCAGGGGGAACACATCATAGTGGAGACTCCACACCAGCCTCTGCAATATCACCAAATTGACAGAATGTGGACAGGAAATGTGAGTAATTCCCAAATTACTTCCTGGATCCTGTCAATGCAAGGCTTTCCTGTGGAGGTCAGATATGGCCAAAACAAGAAGAGTCCCCTCGCGCAAGGTCTGGCTGACTTGCATGATTGTGCCAGAGAAAACTGTCTCGATGACGAAAGTCTAAAAATGAAGGACAAAATGGAGGCATACCTTAATTCCCCACACAATGTCTTTGAAGAGGACAAGTGTGAGGGAATGCCCACTGTCTATGTGGATGGATGCTCTTACCATGTTGACAACAACGGGGAAAAGGAACTGGTGGCCGGCGTAGGTAATGCATGGGTGAAGGAGTCCCCAGAACCCTCCGCTGGGTACATAATTGGTCCCCGAAGTAGTCAGGTGGCAGAATTGATGGCTGTGTATCAAGCCATCCTCACTGCTGTCCAACATCAACTCCACAAACTGGTCATAATCACAGATTCAGATTATGTACGGAACGGGTTTGTGGAGCACCTGGTTAACTGGAAAACCAGAGGCATGTTATGTGCTAATAACAAACCCTTGAAACATGGGAAGTTAATCCAAAATATTGATGATCTGGTCACCGTGAATGGGATGACCATCTATTGGAAGAGGATCAAGGGTCATTCCAAAGTAGAGGGACCAGACAAAACTGGAAATGACTTAGCTGATTAGCTGGCCAAAACTGGGGCCATCCAAGGGAATCTAATATAGATTGAGTCCCTGTGGGGGAAATCCAGGTCACTGCTATCACTAGGTCCCATACAAATGCTCACAATGATCTTTCAACTGCACAATGGAGTAAGGAGACCCCAGATGCTGATTTGATTACGGCTCAAAAGGGGGATCCAATAATTGGTAAGTTTTACCAACACATTGAGGACCCTGAGAACATTCCCCTGACGGATACCGATTACATTGGGAAAGAGGACCTTAGAGTGTTGATGAAATGTCCAAAGATGTTCCGAATCCAAGACGGTTTGTTGGTAAGGAAATCTCAAGCTGGCCATGATCAGTGGGTGGTCCCTACCTCATTCCGAAGCCTGATGTTAAGTCACGCCCATGATGCGGCCACCACCAGTCATAGGGGGTTTCATACAACACTTGAGATCTTAAGAGAGGTTGCATACTGGCCACACATGGGGCAGGACCTCGACCAATACTTGAAGGGGTGTCTTGTGTGTGCACAATTTCAGCCAACATCCCTCACACACCGACGCCTCTTCAAAAGAGGGGGATGACACTGCCATGGTCAGATTTGCAAATCGACTTCATAGGCCCCGTGATTCGCTCCTCTAGGGGAAACAAGTACATGTTGACGGTCACATGCTTGTTTAGCAAGTGGGTGGAATGTCTCCCGGCCCCAAACTGCAAGGCAGAAACAGCAGCAGCCCTGATGATTAACCACATCTTTTCCCGTTTTGGTCTACCTCAAAGGATTGAGCCAGACAGAGGTAGCCATTTTACCAGCGAAGTAATGACTAAGATGTGGGAGATACTGGGGGTTAAAAGGAAGCTACATATTGCTTACCGGCCAGCCTCTTCTGGTGCAGTGGAATCTACAACATAACCATTGTGAGCATCTTAAAGTAGTTTGTGGCAGATTCTGGGCCAAGTTGGGATACCCGATTACCTCTGGTCCTAATGGCAATCAGATCTACCCCTTCATCTGCAACCAAAATGTCACCATTTGAGCTGATGACTGGACGCAAGATGGTGCTTCCCCAGCATTTGCTCATGAGTATGTGGAGAATTTAAGGAAACACCTTCAACATGCTTTTGCCTATGCTCAGCGGAATCTAGAAAGATGAGCTGATACAATGATGCCCATTACGATTTGAAGACCACCCGGAAAGAATACAATGTGGGAGACCGGGTCTATCTATACAATTTCCAAAGAAACCAGGCCAAACAGCGAAAATGTTTGCCTACATGGAAGGGACCTTTTGAAATTATAGATAAGATCTCCCCAGTTGCCTACAAGATCTGCTTCCCCAAAGGTAGTTTGGCAGAAGGGGAAGACAAGTGGGTCCATATAAATCAGTTAAAGTATTGCCATCCCAGGCACACTCTGCAGCAACTGGAGGAGTCCTCTGCAATACCAGAGGGGGCCGCTCCAGAGTAATTCAGTTCCAAACCTAAAATATTCTACACATAGCCTATAAAATTCTATGATTCTTGAATGCAAATTGTCTCCTGATTAAAAAAAAATGTATATGTTCTTGTCTCCTGAAAAAAAAAATGTTTATGTTCATGTCTTTGGATTTATAAAATGTATATGCCGCCCCACTATATCAATAGTGGGGGAGAAATGTTTACAAATAGGTATTGCCGCTTTGCTTTGTCATCCTAGGAGAGATGAAACCATGGAGATTGACCAAGGAAGACGACCTGGGGACCGGGAGCAAAGATCCGAGGGGCCCGGGGTACCACCCAGTACTCTCATCAGGACCAGCGAGGAGAACCGATCGATCCACCCTGATGGAGGAAAAGATGCTGAACTTTGTAATCTGCGGAATCGGAAGAAGATGATGCGGACATCCCAGCGCGTGGATCAAAACATCCTTTGCACCCGACTCCCCCTCGACTCGAAATCAAAGCGCAGTCGGGAAGGGGGGCTTGTTGGGTGTCCTGACCCACATTTGGACTATTATGCTGCAACATTTGGTGCTGTGGGCTTAGGAAATCCAAGATGGTGGAAAAGCCCACATTTGCACCAGAATCCAGGAGAACCGTGCAGTTTTGCGCACACCAAAATGGTCCCCTGACCTGCCACCCACCAGTGCAAAGAAAGATGGTTCTGTTCAAAACCCGTTTTTATTAATGTCAAAAATTGCTAAAATCAGGGGCCCGAAACCACCAAACAAAAATCCAACTATGGTTGAGTGTTTTACTTTACTCTACTACAAATCCACATCAATGCCATGTCAAGCAAGGATCATATACTATCAAGTAAAATCCTTTCCTTTTGAAATGTATTAATTCAAGACAGCTGTCAAAAATAGGTGCAGTACCGGCATTGGACACTGACTGACACTGGCGCTCTATAAATCCTGACAGGAGAGCTGTCTTGCAGAACTGGGCAGTGAACAGAAGGGGGTCTTATGTAATTAAAAGTTCAAAAGACTAGCCTTTCCTGAGAACTCTTAACACCCCAGAGACCCACACCAGGAGGCAGGATATCACATGGCCCTGTTGATTGAGATGGAGGGGACTTCCCTTTAGCCTGCTGGGCCCAACACAATAGACCCTTGCAATTGAATGGGGTATGCTGATTTTGGGTGTGGACTGTAAACAGAGCTCTGCCTGGAAGAAGAGACATGTGATCCCTGACTCCCCCAGTTCCTAGGGGTGTGCCAGACAGGACTGCGGATTCATATTGCAACAAATATATGTTTAAGTTAAATGCTTCTAAAATCTTGTATTAAGCTCACAGAAATGTACAATTTGTGGATCCTGAAAATGAAAAATGCCCTCACGATTTGAGCCCAAATTCCACTTTGTACGGTGTTCTGGGACCGAACCCTGCTATTTATTAATATTGCAGACACTGTGTTTAGGATAGAGACATAGTAATTTCCAGTAATATGCTCAGGGAAGGGGTGCAGGTCTGTGTAAATTTTGAGGAAAAACCAATATGGCGAAAGTCACTAAAAAGCACAAAATGTTGCCATTTGTGAACCCAGGCTCTGAGGGGGATCAGAGTTGGGCGAGAGTGTATCTTAAATTAATCTGTGAAATGTGTATGTAATTTCAACGACGTGTGTATCTGGGAAACCTGTTAGTTATGAAAAATTCATTTTCTAAGTAAAAGCAAAGGGGCATTTCTTTAATAGACTGTAAGACTCTGACTCACTCTGACACACTATCCCTTCTCAAATCAGGTCACAGAGAATCCTTGACCTATCAAATCATGAGAGGGTTGGGCATGCAGAATGAGCCGACCCACCCACTTTCAAAACACATAAAAAGAGACTGCTTGGACAGGCAAGACATTCACTTTTCATTTTCTTGCAGAGCGTTTTGCCGGACCACACAACATCTAGAAGGAACATCCAAAACTTAGAATCCAGATAGACTACAGAACTTAAAGCAAAGGCCTAACCCACAAGCTGATGACTCTTCTCAGCAGGCCTTCAGAATCCAGCAATCCAACCAAACTATTCTACAGCCGGGCGAGCTGTTGGATTCTTTGCCAAGAACTTTTGCCAGAACTGGTAGCAGACCCAAAAAGCAGTGCTGTATCCAGAATCTACTTGATCCAGACCAGCAGAACCACATACCAGACCGCTGTGAAGTGCAGACAGCAGAACCACAGACCAGACCAGAACCAGAGATCCAAACCAGAGAACCAGTACCAGAAACCACCCGGAGTCCAGTCCAAACCTGCTGACCAGACCCTGATGGCCTATTTCAAATTCATAGTGTGAGTACTCAGCTAGAACTGTGCCAGAACCAATCTCTTAGTCTAAAATAATCTGATCCAAACCATTTTAACCTGTCCAGAACTGCATCATAGAATCGTGTGTCCCTTCTCCGATTTTAAACCTGTAAAGTGTCATTTTGCATTTTGAATCATTATTTCATTTCTGAAAAACGACCTTCATAAAATCGTCTGTATCTTTGGAATCGTAGGTGCTAGGAACATGGTTTAACTTTCATCTTAAAGCTAAGATTAAAAGCTTCACAAGGAGCCTAAAACTGACTTGCTACTCGCGAATTGACAGTTTGCTTCATTTCAACCACGCGTAAAAATATCTGTCTTTTGCTTCCATTACTGAATCCCGTTTTCAACCTGATAACTATTCCTGAATCATTGGTAGGGCTGACCTGAACTGATTTAAAGTATCTCTCACTCACCCTGAACCTCTAGAGGGAATTAAAAGCATTTTCAGCATATTTTTCACTTCATTGCCACCACATTTAAAAGGATCTTGCCTGCTTTAAAATCATACCTGTTTTCCTCTAAGCTCGCTGGGGGGAACTGGAAATTTGTATTGCATTTGTATTCCTGAGAATTGTGTGCTCTCCTTCCATCTCCTTATCTTGCATAGGGTGGGAGGGAATTGTCAAAGAAAAAGTGATCATATTATCTTTTGTTGAAATCATATGAAGTTTTTTTCTGCGCTGAATTTTTCCCTCATTGCTTTTCCTTGAAACCATAAAAGTATTTTCTGCTACCTCATCCTTCCTATACTAACTCCTCATTGATTGTAAAGAAGTGTGCTAGTGTCAGATTATCTATTGTTGATCAACATTATATTCATAAGGGTGCTATCAATTATTAATTTATTCATAAAAGTGTGATATATATATATCTTTTTTACTTTCTCAATAAATCTTTTAAATTGCAAAACAAACCTACTTCTTGGCTCAGTGAGGTCAGGGGATTCAAAGAGAGGGGCATTATATAAGGGTTTATCATCCAGAGTATAACTTGTCATAAAAATATACAAATAAGGGCTTCCCTTGAGCAATCCCAGAAAAGGCACTGACTTAGTGGGAGTGCTTGATTGGAATCACTTAACAATCCCTAGTTCGTGTATGCCAAGCAGATCTTCAAATGCCACATTAATGCCAGACAATGATAATTAATTCCATGCCCCTGGCCCAATGCACCTTGAAATGCATTCTACTGCAATTGTGTTCTAAATATGTCTTGTAAAGTTATCCAACCCCTGTGAAAATTCTTTAAACTTGTTTTCTTTTTTTTAATCCCATCATGTTTTTGGTTAGTGTTAATGGCTGAAAGTGCTTTATACCTTAGCATAGATCATTTACACAATTATGGGAGAATGCCCAAACCTCACTACAAATTGAAATAGGCATCCCTTCATGTAGTAGCCTGCATGATATAAAATGCACCCATTAGCACAAATGGCACTGACAATCCATGGGTCGAACCACCAAACACATTAGGCCTAATTTCTAAGCGTTTTTCAATGGGATTTCCTCATTGAATAACACTTTTTAAATGATGTCCCTTGTGTTTTGGCATTTAAATAATTTCACATGTATCAATATTACTGGTTCATTGTTCTCTTAAGATCGCCAAGTTATTTATCTGGACTTCAAACCCCCCACTATCATTATAAAGACGATATTTGTGCTCTGGAGGACTTTGTGTTTTTGTCCCACTTTTAAACGTTTGAGTGTCCCTGTCTGAGCTGTAAACAAGAAGAGGCAGCCATTTTGCATCTGGCTTGGAGCTGCCTAAACATACAGGAATATTGTGCAAAGTGGTTCGGAAATGAAGCTTGATTACTGAGCTAAAACGTTGTTGTAGACCATCCTGAGTGGAAGAAATTCCATAGACCAGGGTATTTGACCCATGTTCGTTCTCAGTAGAGAGGCTCCTACACTGCTTTGTAACCTTGTAAAACTTGGGATTTTGCCTGAAGTAACCCCGGGTAATCCAGAGGTGTACCCCTGGCTCTCTGTGTATTATAGAGGTTCAGCTTCACTGCACTGATGAGGCTAGACTAGACAGAAACACGTGTCTGTGGTTGCTGATGGTACTCTTGTTCAAAGGAGATTTGCCTAGCATTTCGGTGCTGGACTGCCCATGTGGGTGGGACAAAGACTGATATGCAAATGGATATAACTTCTCTGTGAAAGGTGCAGTGAGCTAAAGTGGGGTTGTAGACCGTCTTGGGTGGAAGACATTCCCTAGGACAGGGTATTTGACCCATGTTCGTTCTCAGTAGAGAGGCTCCCACACTCCTTTGTAACTTTGATCACTGAGAAGACAGTTACTCTTGACCCACTGATATGCCTATTTGGATCGGTGCAAGCTTCCGAAATGGATATGCAGATGTGTTGCTCTTGCACTGTTGGTAGCGTGCAATCGTGTTGCTTTACACAGGAAATGTCCCATCTCCCCCACGTTAATGACCTGGTTTAGGGAGCGGGTGTGGGTCAATGAACATGAAGACAGATATTAAGAGCTTTTTCCTAAAATCTGCCGCCCCAGAAGTACATGCTCTGCCTTTATGAGCTACCTGTGCTTGCTGACTGAGCAGCAGCCATTTCATGATTAATGTTCTGTACTGATTTCATATAAATCATTGTTTGACATCTCTGAAATTACCTGTCTGATTTCTTCCTGGATAAGATTCCACTGTTGGCGGGTTGATACCCTTATACTGCATTTCTGTATTATGATCACATCCTTTCACATTGTGTGGTTTCTATTAAATCTTATAAGCAAAAGAATGTGGTAAAATAAATTGCGACAAATGGGCCTCGAGCTCATTTTCTCGAGCAAACATCATAGGACTCGATAGACAGCAAAGGCACACCTGTTTGCCCCACGGGAGAGGACGACGAAATAGCAATTTGCATTGGAATGCCATTGAACAAATTTATTTTCAGCTAACACATTGCGCTTTACATTTTACAGGAAGTATGGAATTTAAAAAACAAACATAATTTCCCCCCCTTTTTGGTCACATTTTTTGGTTCTATATTTGCTCGAGAAAATTTGCCCCAACGCCATCTGTTTCCAATTTCATTTTGTATTTAACCCATTTCCTCACCACAAAAATACAGGGGAGACCCCCCAACAAACCTTCCACAAATACCTAAACCCAACCCCCATCTATAGTTGGAGGAAATATGTTAAAGAAAAGGATAACAAATGGGCCTCGAGCAAATGGGCCTCGAGCAAATAGGCCTCGAGCAAATGAGCCTCAAGCAAATGGACTAGCCCGGCCTATTGGAGCAAGCGACCGATGAAGTGTATGGTGTGGACAAGCTGGGTGTGTGGGTGCATTCAGGCACCAGACTTCTGCCATTGTACTTCAATGGCAATACACATTTCCAAATGCAGTGGCATAGTTCTGGAAATGTCAGGGGGTGGGGGGAGAGCTTGAGGAGGTTGCTGTGAGCTTTGTATGCATTATAAATGGTTTATAGTGACTTTTTCAAATGGCATATTTTCAAATGCCATTTTCTCGACACAATTCTGCCCAAAAAGTTTTTTTTAAATGTTTATTTTTTTAATTTAATTTTTGAAATGGGGGGTTCCCCCAAACCCCTTTTTTAAATCCTTTTTTTTACTTACGAAACCAAAAAAACTATAAAATAAAAAAATAATACATTCGAACAAAAAGAATTCGGCAAAATGTTTTCGACAAAATGGTGTTTCGAAAATACGTTTTCGAAAAAATGACCGGATACCTTAAAATTCCTCTGATCAAAATTGTCTTTGTCCCAGAGCCACGCTGTGGGTAGAGGGAGCCTGTTATTGCAGTACTACACATGTCATTGTGTTAAGGAATTGTGACTGTCAGGTCAGTAAATATAGTGTGTCAGAATTGTGTGCATTATTGGGAATTTCTTTTGTTAAGCGTTGAATATTTTAATGTTATTATTTGTTTACAATTCATATTTTTGGTCTTCCTTTCTGCAATCTGTTGTACAGGGCTTTAAGTGGACCGGGTGACTCTGAGGGGGAGGAGGGTGCTAACCGGGGCTCCCCCCCACCACAGGCGTTCTGCAAAAATTGCCCTCAAGTTGGGGTCTCCAACAGCTGACTTCCTCTGTTTAATTTCCTAGCGCGCTAAAGTACATGAAAAGAGGATGAGTGACAAAGCCGTGCTACCCAGGTGGGCTCATCTGATTATGGCATCTGGAATTAGAGCCCTTGTTTTCTGGCACAAAAGGCACGCGAAAGTATAAAGCAGAGAATACACTGTTTTTGCAACATACATGTGACCTAATTCACAGAAGTGTTTTATAATGGCCAAACCCCATTGGAAAATGCTCTGTGAATCAGGACCATATTTTGGGCTCCTTTCATTAGAATGGTTTAATAAAAAGAATGCATATGCGTCATGTATTTTCTGCAAACGAATTGAGGGACAGAAACGTCCATATACCTATTTTGATTTGATTCGATTTCATGATGGGATATTTTGATTTTAGTCGATTGCTTTTTACTGCACATAAATCATTTTAAGACACACTTTGAAGCAGATTGCACCCAGATTCTAGGTCTGAAAACTCAAGCAGATCTGTTGGGCCACCGCTTTAGTCACTCAGGCCCCATGTACTCTAACAGTTCCTTTGTTACCTGGGGTTCTGGGGCGTACCAGACATTTCTTAGGGCCTGCCACCAAATATTGTTATGTGATGCCTCGTGGACCCCCTGGATCTCTGATCCCACTTAGCTGAGAATGAATGTCACCAGTAGACTTCAACCAGAACTGGGCATTGTGCCGGGCACTTCCGTTGGCACCCGCCGGCAACTGCGGCGCCTTCTCCGCCTTTAGCCTGTAGATTTAGAAAGAAACCAATAATTGAAAAGTAAACAGGTAGACTCCAAAATTACTCTGACCTTTTTATGTTCATTCTTAATTCCATTGCGAAAGCGTCCGCGCGCTGCCAAGTAACAAATGCATTCTCTCAGAATCGCGTCATTCAGAGCGCGAGAAATGGCGTAGACCACACTACGCCCACCTTTTTTTTGCAACTGGAGAGGGTTGGCCATCCTGTCTATTAAGGAACGGGGAAAGAGTGGTTAAACAATGATCGGTGTATCTTGAGATGTGCGCGGGGGTATAGAATAGTAAATTATAGACATCTTGTGAAACCTAAATGGAGCTTGCCTCGCAGTCTCACATGAATTATTCCCGGCTCTCTCTGTTCTCCTGGATCCCTTACGTAATAACTGCCATTTACAAATGACCTATTCTCAAGGGATGACAAAGAGCTCATTGTGAACCGAGCTATTAAACAATTAAAGCAGGTGAAAAGTTCTGCGTTCCTTCCCCATTATAGCTTAGATGCTTCTGGGAACAGGAAATGCACCGAGATGATTATGTACCCGGCCAATGCTGCAATACTTAGCCTGACAGGCTAACCCCACTCCAGTGCGAATAAGCCTTTCATTGTCAAGCGTGCAGGGGACGATTTCCCTCTGCCGTACGCTATGGACGCAGGTAAAAACAACGTAATGCGTTGTGACGTCAAATGGTCCCGGTTGCCATTTTGTAGGCGCCCGAGCTTGGGACTGCTGCCCTTCTCTAGTGATCCCGAAGCTCTAGCCAGGGGTCCCATTTCTAAAGTGAGACAGTGGGTTACTGACTCATGTCACACTTTATGAACCCACAAGTCCACAATTTCAGCTCCCTGCATCCAAGAGTTTCTATGGATGTGGTAGCCATTTCTAAGTTTCCCTTTAACACGAGGCCCTTGTTGCCCATTATTCCCAGCCATTATAATCAGCACAAACAGTACTATGGAAGGTTGATAGCTATAATAATCAGCACAGCAAATCAGCACACAGGAAATTGGCAGTTGTTAGGCAATATAAGCATTGTTTAAACTTGACAGAAACTAAACATTCCAATGACTATTGAAAGGGAAAGTAAGCATCATTAAAAGCTGTTAAAAAATACTCTTTTGAAAGAAAAATGAGACGGTTTCCACGAGCAAAATAAAGAGTACACTCATAATTGTGGACTGGTTCATTCGATCATTTAGTCCAAGTTACATCAACAGTAATTCATTGTATACAAAGTAGTGGTCGAAGTGGGCGGGAGCAGCTGGGAGTGGTGCTCCTCTGCTATACTGTTCCCATACTACCTTAAACAACAGGGACATTTGTATGGGGATTTTTATTGTGTGTAGGAGGGGCTGTGGCGATGGGGTTTGCCTAGAGCGGGGAAGGCCTGCGGGGACCATAGTTCCACTACTTCTTTTCACATACTTTGACTTCTGATACAAAGGTTTAAAGGGAGACGAGGGACCACATGGGGAATGGTTGAAGGCAAGGGAGGGCAAGGAAGCGAATGATGCATCCAGAGTGGAAATGCACAGTAGAGAGGATGGACAACATCCATAGCTGTCAACCTAACAAGGAAGACCCATGCATGACATGAGCCCATCATTCAAGTATAGAAATGTTCTCCACATGCTCATTTATACAGATCACCCCTCGTCTTGAAGAACACCTTTTGATGGTGGGCGGTGAGACTCAAGAAAGAAAAAAGACCCAAAGTTGGGGTCCTCCTGTCCCCTGCACACTTTTTAAGGTCGCCAAAAATGCGGCTAGTAAATTCAAAATGAACAGTAATGGTGTAACTTATGATTCACAATCGAGCTGATTCATCAAATATTACGCATCAACCAGTAGTTTTTGAAACAACAAATATAATTGATTTAATCCAAAACACACGTAGAAGCAAAAAAAGCACACATCAGTTTGTCCAATATTCAAGGCTGACGCGTTTCGAGGTGGACCCTCTTCTTCTAGGGCCTAATTGAACTGTTGTTGAATCACATACACAAAAGGAAAAGAAATTTGAATGAACACTGTCATTAATACAATCACTAAAGTTTATAAATCAGTCAATATGTTAAAATCAGACAAAATTACAGAAATCGCATAATTCAATATTTGAAGTGGTTGTAATGGTTAAGACAAGACACATGGACCCGGAGGACCAGTGAGGCATGAATCATTATGTGCAAATAGAAGAAAAATCGAATCAATTGATAATACACCGAGAACCTTCATTTTATCTTTGCTAAAGCTATATAATGTGAGATGATATATAATAAGGTGATAAAGGATAAGGAAAGTGGATATTCCCCTACTCACCATGGTGTATATAAAAGATAGCAGATGTGAAGAGGAGCAAAGCATAGAAAGTTCTGGGGATAACGTGGGTCTATGTCAAACTACTAACTTCAAGAAGGGAACTTAAGTGTATTGCGAGGTGTTAACTTCAAGTGAAGGGCACTCACCAATGACAGTGGGTGTTACTCCTGGTCCCTGAGACTCACTCATATCCGTAACCCAGTACTCAAAGACTCAAAGGTGGACTTACTCTGCCCTTTCATATTTGTAAGATGAATCTGATGGCCACCAGTAACGTCCTGAGCATGAAATCTCTTGCTCATTAGTCCACCGAGAACAGTCCTTCCAAGTATTGCACTCAGAGACAATTTCTTTGCCTTCCACTGAATTGCATTCCGGTCTGCCAGTCAAGGGGGAGGGGAGTAATGGCACAATTTTTCACTTTTTGCCTAACATAGTTCAATAAGAATTTTTATATTTGAGTGACACTATGGAATGTGTACTTTTCAAGTTATCTTTATAAAGCAGAGTATTGTTGAAAGTCAGACATGACGACGAGGAGGGGAAATGATGAGAGGGCAAGTAAGCCATGAGTATTTGGCCATTTTGTGGCAAGAGAGTTTAGAATCCTGGACACTGATGCAGTTATTCTCCCCTGATTGTGGCTGCTTTTCAGGGCACAAGTAAATGACACATGTGGGTGAAGAGTGTACATTTTTCCAGAGGGTGGTTGCAAAACATGGGATTTTATGAGGTTGGCAAGCTTTCTCAAATATTTGGATGTGAAGATTATACTCAGGTTGTCATGTTCCCAGTGCTTACCCACACAACCACATGTGATTGTTTTGTATTGAGATTTTGTTTGCCAGGGAATATTTCATGACAAATTGATGCGTTTAAAAGGTGAGCACCTTTTATACTTTGCCAGCATATTTATTGGAACATTTTCTCTCTCAGGTTATTTTTCTAGTGTTCATTACTTTATTGGAGCACGCTGCTTAACCAAAGTGTGTGGCCCATGGCAAATATAGTTATCTCACTGTGCATGGCCTAAAAACATTGTGAGTTCCCTGTAATCTTTTATACATAACAATATCACTTTCAAAACAGGACAAAATCAGTTTGTGATTGATGAAGGTCTTTGAGTGATGGGTTGCAAGTGTTTTAAAAGATAGAGTGGCTGTTCCCACCGGTCATGGCCAAAGGCCATGGCTAGTGGTCTGATAGCATTTTAAAATGACAGCGGGCATGGCAAAAGGCTGGAAGCATTCTAAAACTCTATGGACTAACAGAACCTTTGAAATTCAAGGAAAAAACTTTAGTTGGAGGGACGTTAAGGTGAGCAATACATGGTAACAAAAACCTTTGAAATTAATGGAAAAAATCTTTGTTGCAGGGGCGTTAACATGAGAATTGAAAGCAACAAAACCCCTCAAATTCAGCTAGACCCACCTTAACTTCGCACCCCCTGTTGCGCAGCCTAGGACCACAATGATTCCCAAATTCATGTATGCTAAGATATCAAATTTCTCGTCCGCTATGGCAGCCCCTCACCTTTGGTGTTCCCTTCCAATATCTCTTCGGCTTCCCTTTGGTCTTGTTTCTTTTCAGCATGTTGCCTTTACTTGTTTACTTTGTTTTTATATTCTTTTTGTATCAGGTGCTTTGATGATTGTTTTCCGTTTCTTTGGCTTTTAGAAGGGTTTAAGTATTGTGCTATAGCAAATAGAGACATAAATAAAGAACTGAAGAAATGACTAGCTAATAGGCACAATGCACACCAGTTGATAGGTCCTCCAACTATCTATTTTTCCAATGATTAATATGTATTTTTAGTTTGTAAACTAATGATAGAGACAGGAAAAAATATGTTAACGTAAACACACATAGACAATATATAATTTGTTAAACAAAATAGCAACACCCCAATACCACTAAAAATCAATAATTGCTCATTTAAAATAATTAATCCATCAACTTTCCTTGAGCAGTCTCTGTTATACCAACAAATGCACAGGACATTCTGTTCCAAGGCATGGTCACCAGTAGTGTCATTCCAGTTTCCAACATGGAGACGTGAGATTTACTCAGTCGGATTTCACAGTGCTAATGATGTCAGTTCCTTAATTCATCAGAGTGCATCATTACATGTATGATTGTCTTAATATCCTTATCACCCCACAGGTAAGTTCGCTCTTTCTCAATATTTTCTCCATGACACCTATGATCTCTGATGGGCCTCTGTGCACCCACTAAAAGGATACCTCAATTGAATAAAAGTTTGAACTGAAAAGACAACATTTGGGCTGCGGCCTGTGCACAGCAGTTTTGAAAAATCACACATGCAAGCAAAATGTGTAATATTTCAAAGTCCCCTAAAACCAGAATATAGAGACAAGGCCTGAGATGAACATTTCAAGTGCCAGAAAATAACCTGCAACTTTTGTTAAGAGGTTGAAAAATGCTGCAATTGTGAATGCAACCAATTTTAAATGGAGCCAGCACTGAATTCTGACATATGGCAATCCTTTCAACTCACAAGGACATCCCCCAAACCCAGCATACAGGATGGGAGGACAAATAAGTTCCCTGCCCAAGCTAATCAATGCTTTGAAGCTTCCCACTGCATATAAGGATCCTCCTTCAAACAAGCAAAACAGACCAGACTCTGCCATACAGTTTAAGTGTTAAGTATTATTACTTGCCATGTGGGTGTGTTAGGGCTTAACATGTTAACAAATAATTTCAATTCAGATGAATCCATGGTCCTGTTCAGTCAAATCTATTAACACTATCTTACAGACATTCCATAATAAAAGAATGTAACACTTGACAGGACTGCAGATCTGGAAACATCTCAGGACGAGATATAATTAACACCATATAACGCTCAAGAACTTTAGATTACAAAGGCTATTTTCATCAGCCAGCTCCTGGGCCATAAAGACCATATGAGCCAGGCATAAGTCAAGAAGAGCAGATTTCCACCCCTAACTCAATAGAAAATAATGTCATATATTTGTATGAAGGAAAATGCACTGTAAATGTACATTGCATTGTTCATATTGCCTGTATCTCTTCAACCAAACCTATTAGAGAACTTGCTTACATGTGCAAACATTCAGCAGAAAATCCTCTACTAGACAGATCGAAAACAAGTTTTTAAAATGTAGTTTTTTTTTTTTTGGTTTTTTTTGTATATAATTGTATTACAATTTTTACAAATTCTGTCCAAATTTTTATGTCCTTGCTTCCTGTTTTCCTTTGTGACTATCCTGGGATTTTCTGTTCAATGGGATGTTTGAAAGCTTTCTGTTGTTATTTCTTTTTCGTCCAGTTTCAATTTTTCCAAGAAGGTCGCTGTAGCCACCGTCAAAGATGTGGAATTGCCACACATTAGCATATTCCACCAAGTTTCTTCATTTGCCGTTTGGTACCGAGCTTTGAGTGGTTTGAGATGGATAGTTCGCATGGTTGCCGTTCCTGCGCAGTGGAGAAGAAGATGGCGTAGTGTTTCGATTTCCCTCTGCTCACAATATCTACAGTTTTTGGTTGTCGACTGTTTTCTTCGAAAGAGGATCTCATTGGTTTTCAATAAGTTTAACCTTGCTCTCAAGAAAGTTGTTCTCAGTCGTTTGTCTGGAAACTTTTTTAGGTAATTTCTGACTTCGTCTACTTTTTGGGTGTTCATAGTGTAATGTGTAGTGATTGTGAGCTCTTCTGTTTTATCTAAAGTCTCAATCCAGTCTTGTATTTTCAGTTTTTTCTTTACTTTTCCCGGGATCCGTTCTATTTCCCATTCAGAACATCCAATTTTTTCCGCTTGTTCCAATAGTCTGCTGTACCAACTTGATAGCATTGGGTTTGTTTCACTCTTCATCTCTTGATGTATTATCTCCAGTATTTTAGGACGCGGCTGCCTTATGATTTTACCCAGGAATAGGAGACTGTTTCTTATTACCAAAGATTCCAATGATTGGAGACTCAATTCACATCGAATGATTGTCGCAGAAGTGGAATTTGGAAGTTGTAGTACTCTCCGCCAAAATATACCTTCTAATTTAGCCCACAGTGACTTTGGCAGGTATAGCATGGCCTCGGTCCATAGGTCAGAGTTGGACAGACCTTTGCTCTGTAAAAGTTTATTAATGGGAGGATTGAAAATTTCACAAATTTTCAGTCCAAAGATGTTGCCTGGGCTGCTAGCGTTTTTGTTTTGGAGATAAGATGCTCTTGCATCGTTATTTCAATTTTACTCGACGATAGTTTTACCCCTAGGTAGGTGCAGCTTTTCACTATTTCTAATGGCTCCGAGTTTGCGAACCATTTCTTTCTTTTTTTTGTTCTCGCTGGTTTTTCTAAGATCAGGATTTTTGTTTTAGATATATTAAGTTCCAAGTCATTTTTCGTCAGATAGGCTGTGAGGCTGTCTATTTGTCTCTGTAGACCGATTGCTGTTTGATCTAGCAATAAGATGTCGTCTGCATACAGCAATCTTGTCACTTTTGAGTCGCCTATTTGAGGAGGAAATGATCTGGTGTCATTTTCGGGATCTGCGATGTCGGCCATGTAGGCCTTATATAGTGCCGGTGCCAGGGGGCAGCCTTGTTTCACGCCTCTGTCTGTTTTTATATTTTCCGACAATAAGCCTGCTTCATTGAGTCGAATTTTAATCGATGTTCCACTATATAGCGCTTTCACTTGAGCGAGAATGGCTGATGGACATTTTTGTTTCTCCAGTTTTTTCCATAGTTTTTTTCTGTTCACGCGATCAAAGGCTTGCACCAGATCAATTGAAGCAATGAATATTGATGGTTGCCCCTCGAAGACCTTTGATTTTAGTATGCTAATCAGCATAATATTTACCGACGTTCCGAGGTTCTTCTCGAATCCTGATTGAAAGGGGTCAGTTGTTTTTGCCTCTTTTTGCCATATCTGAAGTTCATCCAACAACAATGATCCGTAAAGTTTGCCAAGCACATCTAGTAGTGCAATTGGCCTATAGTTTCTCGGATCGTCCCTTGGGCCCTTTTTATAAATTGGGACGATGTTTGCAGTCTTCCATGTCTCCGGAATGGTTCTCGAAATCCTAGATCTTCTAAAGATTTCTGCTATTAATGGGGCCCAATTTTCAGCATCCTGCTTCAGAATGGCGTTGGAGATGCCGTCAGGTCCGGGGGCCCTGGAGTTGTTCAGTTTCTTGATCTTAGACAAAATGTCCTTCTCTGAGCATACTATCCAGTTAACCTCTTCTTGGATAATCGGTGTTACTTCCCCTGGAGTGGGGTCATTGTATAGCTCGGTGAAATGGTCACTCCATTTTTCTTCTGCGACACTGTTTGTAATTCTTGTGTCCGTGGGCGAGATTTTGTGTTTTATGATAGTCCAAAAATCTCTTGAGTTCTTTTTACAAACTGCTCTCAACATATTCTCTGCGTCCATCTTGTATAGTTTCCATCGTGTCGCTTGTAGCCAGGATTTATACAATTTTTTGGTTTTAGATGCCAGGTGTACATTTGTTTGCGTTGGATTTGTTCGTGCAAGCCGAATAGCCTTTCTTAGATTTGATTTCTTTGTTCTCAATTCCTCATTGTGAGTATGTAAATGAGTTTTATCATCTACTCTTTTACGTCGTGGATGGAGATAAGGGATCAAGAGAGGCGTGTAATCCAAGTTTGCTTTCTCTGTATTTAAGGTCGTTTGTCCGTTATAGGCTTCCGTGATCGAAGTTATGCCTTCTGTTGTAATTTTCAATCAGTTTCCTTGTTGGTTTAGTTCCAGATTTTTCGACATTGTCACCGACATCTTTTTTTTTGCTGGCCATATTGCGGTTAGTAAATTATGGTCACTGGCCGTAGTCTTCACTACCTTGAAGCTTGTGATTAGGCGATACAACTCTTTAGAGGCAAAGATGTGGTCAATTGTACTTCTTTTACCCGCGCTTTCCCATGTTGGAATTCTGGATTTGGCTGAATCTAGGGAGTTTAAATTGTACAAGTCCCTGGAATCCATCAGTTTGGCCCATGCTGCACCTCTCGTTGTTGATTGAGTGTTGCTCGTATTGTGCGTTGGTCTTTCCTTCTCCGATACCGGGCAAGAGGCGTTTAAATCGCCACATATCAAGATGTGGTCCATGTCATACATCTCTGTTGTATCTGTAAGGATTTTATCCACCTTATTTAGAAAGTTTTTTGTCTTTGTTATCGACGGGTTCCAGTAGATGTTTAGTACCAGGATAAGATCTCGCTTTGGTTTTTTTTTTTGCCGGGGGTCCTCTTTATTCCATTCCAGCAATGTCGCCTGAATTGTCAGAGATGATATCAGGTTATGAACTATTCTAAGAACTCCGCCAGTTTTTACAGCTGTCAACAAGCCTGAGGTAGGACGTCCTTGTGTTCCTTTTTGTGCCGGCGAGAGTGATACTTCAAAACCACCCAGGCTCGGTTGAGATAACAACCAGGTCTCCTGCAAAGTTATGAGGTCGAAAAGACCAAGGTTGACATCTCCTGGATGAGTCAGGTGAATGTGGCCTCTTGTATTCCAGGAGCCAAGAATAATGTTTTGATCCGGTTCTTGGGCCATGTGTAGCTCCTTTAACGTCTCTCCAACGAAATTGTCAGATTGACGATTTGATTGCTATTTCCTCACATATTTTGTTAGTGCTGTAGAAATCCATGCCCATTTATTGGTGTTTTTTTCTATTTCTTGCGTCTGGATCTGTGTTGATGTGTTTCTACATGTGATACGTTTATCTTTTTCTCTGCGGGACTGTGTCAGAAACGGCCCTTTCGGGTATCTTGGGGATAGACTTTGTGGTTTCTTATCGTTTTGTGTCCAGTTGTCTTGGGAGGAAGAATTTTCTTTGATCTTGTCTCTTTCTTTGTCCTTTTTCTTTCTTGAACCACTTTGATCTAATGTTTCTCGTGATTTTCGACGTTCATCTTCTTCCTTTTGCTCTTCTCTTTCCGGTGTATAGTTGTGTTTTCTCTTTGTTCTAGTTCGTCTTTCAGTTACAGTCGTTGTCTTCCGTGGTTCTTTAGCGTTTGTCATATGTTTACATTTTTCTTTTGTGTCATGCTCATCCTCTCTTCTGTGCCCTCTTTCTTCTGCAGTTGTTTCTCTTAAGGTATACCCTCTTTTGGCTAAATCTCCTGCCACGGACAACAGCAGTTTCTTCACTGTATGAGATGTGATGTGGAGGAAGATACTATCCGTTCGAGCTTTATGTGCAAACTCCACTATGTTTAGGTCGACACTTTTGATTTGGTCTCCATTCTGTACTTTTTGTATTAATCTCATGGTTTCTCTCCTGTTTAATAAAAGCTTTTCTCCCTTTTTGTCACTTTTTTCTAATTTCAAGGTACGTGATGAGTTACTCTTGTGAGTGAAGATTGTTGATGTCCGGGTGGGATTAGACTGTGTAAGGTAATCCAAAGGCCTTCTGTTTGATCTCTTATTTCTTTCTGAGTGTCTCTCACTTGAGCCCGTTTTTTCTCTTCTTTTATTTCGATTTTCTGGTGTTTTTGTCCTTTTTCTATAAGGAGAAATTTCTGGTTTGTATTGTCGTGCATTTTTGTAATATTGAAAGTGTTGTTTGTGACGTGTTCCGCTATTCGACGTGTTTCCGGCCCATTCTCTCACGTGCTTTTCCTTTGTGTTCTGTGCAGGGCAATCCCTGACTTTTTCGTGTTCAATTTTGTTTATCTTTGTGTTGGCCACTCGGAACAACGTTTTCCTTTCTGGGGTTATCCGACTTCTTCTATAGCTTAAGTCGTCCGTTTTATTTATTTCTTTTCCAGATACTTTTGATTGTAACTGCTTGTGTTTGACCCTTTGTTCTATTATTGGCACGGTGTCTTCCACAAATGACACCTTTCTTTTTTTATTAATTGGACGAGGGATTTCTGGTTCTGAGTTTTCAATCGAATATGTACTCAGGTCCAACAAGTTTGGCGAGCTCTCCTCCACCCGTTTGCGATTTGCTTTCATGTTTGTCTCTTGTAATTCGCTTTCTACATTTTTGGTTTTTTGGGCTATACCAGCTATCCATTTGGAAATACTCAAATTTGCGTTTTTTTCTGTAGTTTGTTTCTCTTGTGCTATTGACCCTATAGTGCTCAGTTTATCTTTTTGACTTGAACTGATTTTTGAGATCTTCTGTCTCTGGGGTTGCGGGGTATTTTCATTTTGGTCCCTCATTTGCTGAATTTCTTTGTGTCCCACTTTTAGTTTTTTTTCCATTTTCTTTAAGTTCATGTCGTTTTCTTTAGTTGGTGTCAGTTCACAATTGGTATCTGCTGTGGTTTCTATTAGTTCCTCTTCGTAGCTGTTTTGTCTGGTCTCCCTCTGGTTAGTTTGAGAATAAGAGGATACTGCTTTTTTTTTAAACTGGAACACCTCAGTTTTATCCGTCATGGTGCCTTGTTCCTTTGTGGAGGCCTTCCAGGCCTCTAACGTTGTTATGTATCCTTCCAAATGAATTAGCTTCATGTTGCATGCTGCTAGTACTGAAGTGTGATCTTTAAGTGTTTCATTTATTGTTTAGTACAATTTCCCAAAGGGTGCCAGAGCAATGGTCATAGCTGACATTACAGGTAAGATGTCCGAGTTTTTAACTGGTGATTTCTTGTCTTCTTTTTCTTTCAATGGAGTTCCAGTTTCGTTTTTCGCTTTATGTGGCGTAGATAACAAAACTCGTAAGGCATCTGTCGAGATGTCTAATTTTTTATGTTGCGGCGAGCACTTCTCACCTATAGTATTCTCTCTTTGTTTTAACATTTTTTTTTATAGTTCAGTATTGCTTCTGCCAATTTTATTTCTTCTTGATTCCACATATGGCTTGATTTTGGTTTTACCAAGTCATCCACTTTCTTGTCCTCTTTCTTGTTTTTATTTTCGTTGTATATAATCTCAATGGTTTTTTCCACTGGTTTGTCTGGCTGTATACATCCCAATTTTTGGTTTTTGTTATTTGTTACCTCTGGTGATTCCCTGGCTTTATTGTTTCCTTCTGTCTGAATAGAGTTTGATATGACTTCCTGTTTTTTTTCGGTATCCTTTTCTGACGTTACTATTTTCAGTGTTGATTTGTTTTTATCTTTCTCGTGCTCCTGAGGTCTATTCTCTGTAGTTCTCTTGTCTGTGCCAGTTTTAGTTGTTTCTGTCCTTTGGCATACAGGAGGTTGGCTTGGGTGCCAACGTATGTGTGGTAGTAAGACTCCTCCCTCTGTCGATTTTTCTATCTTCAGTGGGTTTATTTTATTTCTTTGGGGGGATGGTGGAATTCCTGCCAAAATTTCTAAATCGGAAAGCTCAAAACGATTTACAGTCGGAGGCTTCCCCAGTTTTTCAAAGAATCTTCCAATCGGGTTGTTAGACGGTATTAACGGTTTTCCCGTTTTTTTCGTTTGTGGCTTTGGTGGGAATCTATTTTTCGGAGTCGATGCCTCAGTGGGATTGTATTTTTCCCCTCCTAATCTTTTTGTTTGTTGGTCCATTAAAAGTTCATTTTCTTTATGACTAGAAAATATTTGTATTTCTTTTCCTTTTAGATTGTCCTCAAGTAACTGTTTTGTTACTGATTTATGAGACTCTTCTTCTTGCTTCTCTAGTTGTAAATAAGTATGTGTTTTTGCCCAGTTATGTTCTCTCAGGATGTTTAATTCGTCCATGTCATCTCCTTCCTGTTCATCTGAGTATGATAGGGTAATGTTCTGACAGCTAGCATCTCTGAGCTCTGATTGATTCCATTCCGGGCTGGGTAGGTCAGATCTCACTGTCACTGGATGAAGGTTACTTTCGCATGTTTGAAGATCTTGTGGATCTGGCCTCTTATTTATCTTTATCACCTCGATCTCTGTGAGCTCTGCCGAGCCCTTTATGTTCTTTTGTATGTTTTCATTTGTACTAATTATATTTGTAGCTTTGCACTTCTTCGCTGTACCACCAGGTAGCGTCTCCTCAATCCACACGGCGGCAGGCCCGTGGGCTCCGCTCCCCAAGAGCTCCACGCACAGCCCTAAAACCGCTCGTGCTGGCTCTTCTCCCCTAACAGTTTCTCTGTGCTCTCTCAGCAAGTCCTCTGGTGGTGTCTCTTCCTTCTTCTGCACGGTGGCGGGCCCGCGAGCTCCGTTCCCCAAGAGTTCCGCGCTCAGCCCTAAAACCACTCGTGCAGACACCTTGCTCCTATCTGTGACTTTGCACTTCTTCGCCCCGCCCTCGGCAGGCACCATCTCTCCCTGCACAGTGGTGGGCTCGCTAGCTCCGCTCCCCGCGGGCTCCGCACTGGGCCCTGGAGCCGCTCGTTTCGGGTTTGCCTCGATTCCTCTCTCCCTCTCCCTTTCCCCACAGCGGTCTCTCACATCACTACCGCTGCCCACCTCACCTTTTCCCCGTTCTTCCTGAGCGGGAGACGGCGGAACCCGCCCCGGTCTCTCTGCGAAAACCTCCCCTTCATCATCGCCGGCCTCGCCTCGCAGAGACCGAGACTGGGGCACCCGCCTCTCCCAACTCCACGGCCGCTCACGTCCCTCGCAGCCAGGCTCCAAATTCATCTCCTCTCTCCAAGGTGAGTCGTGTTGGTGGGGGGATCTGAGGGGGGGTATTGGAGGAGAGGCTGTGCTGGTTTTCGAGATTGCGGTTTCAGTTGTTATTTTTAACGTTTTTTTTCGTGTTTCACTCAACACTGTTTCTTTTGTATTTTGTGCGCTGCTCCTTAACACGCGGCCCGTTTCTTCATGTTCTTTTGGCCGTGGGTTGTTACCCCCAGTGGTGTCCTCCGTGATGCCGCAAAACTCTCCCCTAGATGATTTTTTTGTTTGTTTCTTCAACAATGAATCAATTGAGATGTATTGTAATGGGGGAGGCGCGGTAGGGTGGGTACCCGTTTTTTGGTCCATTCCTAAATAAGGGTACCAACACTTTGTTTAATCCTTTTCAAAGTTGCTGTACGTTGACTTTATATAGTGCTCCAGCGGCCAGACTGCCAGACTGCACCTCCTCGCAGCTCTCCGCGGCCGCTCCGCGGCCAAAATGGGTTTTTAAGCCCTTGTAGCAGTAAACACTGCAGACAGACTTTCACAGCAAACAGGAAGAAAAAAAAATCAGAGTTTCCTGCCAGACTGCACCTCCTCGCAGCTCTCCGCATTAGCAAATTAGGCAAAGTGCATTTTGTTGCAAAGAAATGTAGTACACTAGTGTGTCATATATCATAGCATTTGCAGGGACAAGCCTATTATGTTTGGATGGAAAAATAATTTGAATATAAATGTAGAAGTGAGTTAGTGAGTTAAAGAGAAAAATCTATAACTCAAATTATTAATGTGGTCACATAGGTGGAATTTAATATTTCAGCATGTGATACATTTTAATGCAAGAAACCTCTGAGATAACATCATATTAAAGGGGAGAGAAACTGGCTGCATAGGTCACTCCCATCAGACTGCCCTCTTCATTAAAATTCCCAATGACTGCGGAGGGGTACGTCTACCGTGATGTCCCTTTGGGAACATTATCCAATCATATACATTGGTCAATTAGATTGGGGAAATTATACAGACCTCAAAAAAGTTGAGGTTTCTGTTCTATAAAAGGTCAAACACACAGCAAGAAGGGGACTTAGACACGTACTCATGGACACTCTACAAAGACACTCACTTGCTCACTCACTGACTGATGAGGAAGAAGGAGAGAAACGAGGATTGATAATAACCAGAAGGAGATGGAATAGATTGCTCTCCTTTCGGACCCATTTTGGATTATCATCAAATCCCTGAAAGTGAGGTCTAGCAGGAGTTAATGTTCCAGGCTTTCTTCAGTGGAAAGAGAATGCAGACATGCTATGGAGAAAAGTGGATCCCATCTTGCTGACTGATGCCCACCTGTTTCTTGATGGGGAGAATTGAACCAGTCCTTAAGAGGCGGTGCCCAACTGTCTGTGATTGAGCCCAAAACAATCCTGATGTGAGCATTATCTAAAAGGGAAGTAATCTTGCAGGGAGTGATCCTACAAAGGGAATTTGAATGCATTCCGGCCTCTATTATTTGTTAGTAGTGAGGAGTGGAATCAGATACATTAATCGTGCATCTTGGGAAGTTAGGGAACATTTCAAAAGTGTATGTGCTACTGGAAAAACATATATAATTGATAGACTAGGTCCATGGTGATTAGATAGTGAGATTCCCCAACTCCTTTTGCAAGCACAGAAGAGCATAGGACATCACACTGTGTGCATATCTAGACGAATACAGTAATTAAAGTCACTTCCTGGATATAGCATTGAGTAGTATAATGTTGTTAAAGCTAAGTTGCTCAAGATAAAAGGGAGAGGGTGATTATTCGCTGTCCATTTCTCTCTGCTGTTCAAGGTGCCAATCGAATGGGAGAAAGGCACATTTTAGATGCTAATTGAATAGAAACATCACTGAACAGAATGTTGCCAACATACTGCGGATCATACATTTGCTTTGCCACAACCCATCCAGATACCTTAAGGTCTAATAGTTTGGTACAATTGAATTGAAACCCTGACCTGTCTCTAGAGTTAGGGCGTAGAATTTTAAATAAAGGGGAAGTAGCGAGAAGTGGATAGGCAGTGGTATTTAAACAAATTTGTTTCACAAATGAAAGATGCATCCTGGACTCTTATGCATCCAATCCATGGTGCATGCCTGATCAGGGTGAATTAAATTCATAGATACTGTTGGTGAACCAGTGTTACTAAAGTCTATGGGCCTCATTACATGGTAGGCGGTAAGGGTTTACCGGTACCAGTAAACCCTTACCGCCTTTCTACGAGGTCCCTTTGCGGGTTGGGGAATTTAACGCCTGCTTTTTGCAGGCGTTAAAAAACGAACTCACAAAGGGACCGGGGTGCTAATTACGGTACCCCAATTTGCGGTACCGTAATTAGCGCCTTCCCCATTCCCGTTATGCCCTATGGGGAAAAAATGGGAATGGGGAAGAGCAATGGAGGAAGGAGGAATTACTGCCTTCCCAACCTTGGAATAGGGCAGTAATTCCCCTTTCCTCCAAGGCGGTACCGGGAAATTACCGGCATGAACCATGGCGCTAACAGCGCCATGGTTTACCGCCTACCGTGTAATGAGGCCCTGTGTTTCCATATCTGTGGCATTGAAACTTTAACTGACTTGTGTGTTGATTTTATCCTATCGTTGGCTGCTTGTAAAGAAACTATTTGTTTATCTGTAATTACATTCCATTATTTATGTTTTGTTAATAAATAAACCTTCTGTGCAACCCTGCGTTTTCTTGTCCCAAAAGGGGACAAAAGCGATAAGGAATCTATTCTATTAAATTGGATGTCCAACATTCATAAAATGAACGTTATTAATTAAAGGATAATTTTGCATTCCTGGTTTGGGGTGGCCGGAAAATTCCCCATAGTTAGATATCGCCTGGTTAAAACATCCTACACCACCAAGTTATTATAATATATCCCAACGATATCTACAGCGGTGTTCAACTTCAAGTGTGCCAGGTCTGTGAGGTGATCCTTGACCCATATACCACTTTCCGCTATGATCTTAAATGTCTTCAGCACTTAGTGGTCAGGTCCTTCTATCTCTTTTACACATGTATACACAATCCCCCTTTCATCCCCTATATTGGGCACAGTTCCAAGTATGCCAGTTGGCTCACTGAAATACAGTAACATCTCCTCTGACATCCCATTTACTGATTACAGTTGTATCAACAACAAAGACATGAGTATGTTCTGAGTTTTCTAGCATTCAATAATATCAAACCTAATTTGGCCCAGATCAGTTGAACCTGAGTTCCCTGCCTTGATGCCTAAACCTGTTGTCGGAAGTGACCATTTGCAGAGGCCAGCTCTTCCTTCCCTGATATATTCTATACTCCTTTCCCAAACAGCAGGCACAGAGAGAACTTCCCCATGTAAGCCTTTATTACTGGTTAAATAACTGACCCACAAACTGTTCCGTTCTGTTTCTCATTGAACAGCCTTTTCTGCTTCTTCAGCCATTGTTGTGCAGTTCAATTATTTCTTACATCAAATGTTTGTCCCAGGTACATGTATTCTGAGACAAATTCTACGATATTGTCTCCAGTTCTATGAATAGAATTCATTTAGCATTTTCTGATAAATAGCATTTTTATCTTCCCATATTGAATGGTCAGTTTATTTCTCAGACCGTGTTCCTGGCATGCAGCCAGCCATTTCTGAAGAACTATTGGAATGAAGCCTAGGGGTACTCTGTCACCCATTGGCTCTAGACTAGACTATTGCAATGCCCTACTATCTGGGACGTCTAGCAAAAACCTTTCTAAACTGCAAGTAGCCTAAAACAATGCCCTCAGGGCAGCCACCGGGACCTCAAGAAAAGAACACATCTCAGAAATCAGGAGACAAGTTCACTGGCTCCCGGTTAAACAGGGAATCATTTTCAAAACTCTCTCACTAGCGCACAAATGCCTCCATGATACTGCCCCTCCATACCTTGTACAGAGGATTGTGAAACACACTGCCACAAGACCCCTTAGGGAAGGTTACTCTAACCTTATCCTAATGCCCAAAACCAATAAGGCCCGTGCAGGAGGCTCCAGCTTCCCCACGATAGCTGCCACACAGTGGAATGCCCTCCCGCCGAGCCTCAGAATGATTCAGTCCCACCTAGCCTTCCGCAAAGCACTCAAGACACAACTTTTCATCTAACCAACAAGCTGTTTTGATATGTACGCCTTAAGAAAAATTGTTATGAACTCTGTACGTGCAACTAAGAGACCTGTTTGGTCATATGTAACCTGCCTACTGAAAATTCCTTGTAATCTCTTGTAACAAGCGCCACGATGCCCCCGGGCTGTACGTGCCCTCTACAAATGCAAATAAATAAATAAATATAGAAGATAATACCCCAATGATGTCTCCGCAGGAAAGGTTGAAAGGCTTCTCCTTTTTCCAGATCGCTTTGGTGGTCTGCTATTTCGAGGTTAAACAAGAGTAGGGGAGGCCACCAGGGGGCGCAGGCATGATGGCCACCTGATCGTTCGGCTCCCCTGAATCCCCGAGAGATTTGTGGAGTAAACTGCGATAAAAGGAACGTTATCCTCCTACATAGGCTGAATCCAGATGGGGGAACTCCTGGGGACTCCGGAGACACCTTCCTGAGTCTTGGGGTGCCCGGGTCCCCAAGATATTTGATTTGGAGCATTCGCGCTTCCCTTCCCCCATCCGGGCCCGTGCCACACACGAAGTGAAGCTCCGTGGCCGGGCTCCTCCTCTCCGCGGATGAGCGTCTCGCCGGGATCAATCTGAGGAATCAACACCCTGCACCTCTGAAGGCAGCGCGGAAAGCCCGTGGGAGTCCCTCTGAAACCGGGGCCCTCGCCCATGGGGGCCTCCTCAGACGAGCCCACCTTCAGCTCCCGCTGAGGCGACTCTGGACGTTAATACGCTTTGGGCCTCCAAGGCCGGACCCCGGCTTGCCGCACACGCATTTGTGTATCTTGACCCGGGCCGTCGCTGGAGCGCGCCCGGGCTCCTTCCTCTCCGCACCCCCCAGGCGTTGGGGAACATCTTTGTAACAATTACCATAAGGACTCTCCCCGGCTACTAATGCGACGCAACTCTTAGAGGCCTACACAGAACAGGCCCGGGCCAACGCGGGTGCGCGCCTGGGCCCCTCTGCGACCTTTGAAAGCACCTACCGGCCCCACGTCGGAGCAAGCATGAGTAGTGGCCGCCGGGGGGGTTGGGGCGCGACCCGCCCGTCCTAACCACCACACCTCATCGGAGTTGGCGTGGATCGAGGGGACCGTCTCCCTGAGCCCCAGGGGGAGATTGCGGGGAACTACGAAGACCTAGAGGGGGAGACACCCCATGAGTTGGAAAGGAACCCTGGCAAGATACCAATTCATTCCCCGAAAACAAGAGATGGAGACCAACCCGCCGCCCACGCCGACCCCTGACATGAACACCATGCAGAGCAATATCCAGACAATCCTAGACGAAATCAGGGGGATGAGAACGGACATGGGTGCCAAGCTGGCCGACCTCACCGCCAAGGTCTCCACATTGGAGGATAGAATGGAGGGGGTGGAGAACAACCAGGCTTCCACCGTCTTCCTGGAGGCTCAGATTGAGGCGAGTTTCAAGGAGATGCAGCGGCTTGAGGGAGAGCTCTGCTTCAAAGTGGACAATGTGGAAAATCGTGAACGGAGATGCAACCTGCGATTCTTCGGCCTGTCGGAGGTGGAGGGGGAGACCCAGACCGGCCTGGAGGGCAAAGTGCAGGAGATCATTAGGATTGTCCTGGGAACTGACTCCGGAGAAACCATCCTGATCGACAGAGTTCATCGAGCTGGCGGAGGCGGTAGGGGCCCACGCTCCGTGCTTGCGAAGCTCCACTATTACAGGGACAAAGCAAAAATACTTAAAAGAGCTAGAACCCTAAGAGAGATACAATTCGACAACTCCAGGGTGGCAATATACCAGGACCTGTCCGCCCTCACGCTACAAATGAGGAAAAAATGTGCCCCGATCACCAGGTGGCTCCACGAGAAGGGCGTCCGGTACCGCTGGGGACACCCATTCTACCTATCCTTTGAGTGGCAAGGGGAAAACTTTCAACTCGTTACAGAAGAAGACCTCCAAAGAGGCATCGACAAACTGATCGAGGTCCCTCCGGGGCCCTCGGGGAGAGCGGTGGACCCGACAGAGAACCGAGTCGGGCCCCACGGGGCCCTGACCACAGCCAGGGGAAACACAAAGTGAAGGGCACCCGGAAATTCAGGAAAACTAGACACCCCTCGGAGGGACGCGGAGGACCCGCATGAGTACGAGATAGAGGGGAGAAGAAATGGAACGCAGTGCTGATCGGTTGTGGTTCACTCGCCCGCTCGCCCCGGCAAATTGAGGAGAAGCATTTGTTCCACTTCTGCGGATGCCGAAGCACACGCGGTGGATCCGAGTGACTGAGAAGGAAGGGGAGAAAGTTAAGGAATGTGATGTTGTTATGTTGATGTGTTGTACTGCTTCTGACCGCTGGGTCCTCACGGGGCCCCTCACGTTTGGGGGCGTTTATGTTACGTTGTGATGTTGCCACGGTTGGCGAGGCTTAGGCCGAAATTGAGGGCTGAAGGTTTCGGGTCCCACCTGCTTGACACACGGAGGGGGGTTTCTCTCGGTCGTCAGAGGGTGGCCAGCTGCATCCCCCGAGGCCTTCAAAGATCCCTCCGACTCACATTGGAAGCTAGTTCACGGTTGGACCTAGCTCCGATGAGACACGTGGCAGGAGTAGAGGGGACTGGGGTAGGGGAGGTCTTGTGGCGGGACTGGACCCCGACTAAAGCCGCTGAATGTTTCTAAGAGTAAAAATTGGAGGGTACGCTCGACACTATCTATCTCTCGGGGCCCAGGCAGCGGCCCTGGTGGTTCGTTGACTGAACCCGATGTCTGTCGGGCGATGGAGATGGACGCCTACCAAAATGGGTAAGGGGAATGGGGAACCGGGGAGGGGGGAGGTGAAAGAAATAGGGAACGCCAAGCCATGGTTCTGGGGTCCAAGCCAAGCCAAGACAAAGGGGACACTCACTGAGGTTTCACAGGGCAAGGATAGCGACGACCATGGTTGAAGGTCGGATCGGTACGCTCAACGTTAAGGGTCTAAACTCGCAGAACAAGCGGTCTCTCACAAGTAATTTATTCCGCAAACAGAAATTACTGGCCCTCTTCCTACAAGAAACCCACTACAGAAGGGGGGCAGAGTCAACGATTAAGGGAAAGGAGATAGGCAGAAACTTCTGGGCCTTGCACAAATCCTCTAGGAAGGAGGGAGTGGGTATCCTCTTGGGTAAATCGCTGCACCTCACCGATGTAGAAACGAAGAGGGGCTTTGGAGGCAGATTTCTGGCGATCAAGGGGTTAGGCCAGGGTACACGAGTCACACTAGCCACAATATACACACCCAACGCCGGCCAAGTCAAGCTTATTCGCAGGGTCTTTGAGGTCATAGATGGGTGGGCCGAGGGAGCCACAATCCTGGGCGGGGACTTCAATCTCATTACAGACCCCCATCTGGACTGGTGGTCAGCCAGAGGGACGGGACCAAGAGCCCCCACAAAAGACAATCTCGCCCTTGAGAGACCTCATACAAGAATACTACTGGGTTGATGTATGGCGCAAATGCCGGCAGACCCCTGGGGGTTACACATTCTTCTCCCCTCCCCACCAAACTTACACTAGAATTGAATTACTGCTGGTCTTGGAGGAGGGAGGGGAGAATTTGGGGACCCTATGGTTGAGTCAGTGACCAGGTCAGATCATGAGCTCCTCGTTGTGGAATGGCGGTTGCAAGCCACCGTGAAATCACGTAGGTGGCGCTGTAACGATGCCCTCGTGAGAGACCAGGTGTTTAGGGAATTCCTTAGGAACGAAATGAAGGCCTTCTTCCTATCAAACGACACAGGGGAGGTCCCAATGGTCTCAGTCTGGGAGGCAGCGAAGGCCACCTTCAGGGGTCTCCTCATTGCAGAGGGTGCAAGCAAGAAGCGAGAGAGGGCCCTGATAGAATCCAGACTCCGGGAAGACCTGCGGGCCATGAGGGCACAGCTCACCAAGGGAAAAATAGATCGCGAAAACCTCCTGAGTGAAATGAGAGAGAAGAGACAGGCTCTGCATACAATCCTGATTGGAGAGGCAGTTAAAAAAATGAGATACACGAAGCAGAGATACTACGAGAGGGGCGACAGGGTTGGGACTCTTCTGGCGCACAGGCTGAGGGGAAATAGGGTGGACAGACACGTAGAAAAGGTCAGGGACGGGGCGGGTAACACCCAGATAAAAACTGAACATATAGCAGAATCATTTGCGGCCTTTTATAGGGCCCTCTACACCAAACAAGAGGGTGAATCACTGGAAGAAATTCGAAAATATCTTGATGACCACCCCCTACCCAAGCTCACAGACCTAGAGAGAGAGAGACACTGGACAAGGAGATAACAAGGAGGAGGTGGAGGAGGCCATCAAAAAGCTTAAAATAGGCAAGAACCCCGGGGGAAGACGGGTACACAGCGGATTTCTATAAACAATTCCAGTCCGAACTAACCCAACCGCTGTCCAAATTATTTAACCACATCAAGACCTTAGAAACCATTTCACCGACATTCCTACAGGCTATAATCACAGTTATCCCCAAGCCGGGCAGAGACCCAGCAGAGTGTGGCTCATATAGGCCCGTCTCGCTCCTGAACACAGACGCCAAGATCTTCACCAGGATCCTGGCGACACGCCTAGAACAATGTCTCCCCTGGATGATTCACCCTGACCAGGTGGGCTTCGTAGTAAATAGACAAGGAGCGGATAGTATGCGCAAGACCCTGCACATATTGAGCTCAGATGGAGTGAAATCCGATGGTGCCCTTCTCCTGTCTCTAGACGCGGAGAAGGCGTTCGACAGGGTGAGCTGGGCCTTCATGGAGGGTGTTCTATCGTCCTTGGGGATGGGACCCACGTGGCGGGGATGGATGACAGCCCTCTACTCCTGCCCTTCCGCTAAGGTGGCGGTCAATGGAAGAGAGTCAGAGTCCTTCCCCTTAGAGAGAGGCACAAGACAAGGATGCCCATTGTCCCCCCTCATATATGCCCTGGTGATGGAACCATGGGCCATAACAATCAGGACCAATGATCAGATCCAGGGTGTTAAGATAGGGGGAACAGATTCCAAAATAACCCTGTTTGACGACGATGTCCTCCTGTACCTCTCTAAACCATCCCAATCTGTCCCAGAGGTGTTGAATAGTCTGGAGCGATATGGTTCACTGGCAGGCTACAGGGTCAACGTGGATAAATCAGTGGCATTCCCGGCAGGCCAGCTCAACGAGACCGAGAGACAATATATCGACAACCTTCCGTTTTGTAAACGTACAGAGGGATTCTCCCACCTGGGGATCCAAATTCCATCAGACTTAGGGGATCTCTTCAAAGTAAACTACCCGCCCCTATGGAGGTCGATCAAACACGACCTGAGACGTTGGTCGAAATCCGGCCTCTCATGGATGGCTCACCTCAACTCCATCAAAATGGTAATCCTCCCCAAATTCTTGTACCTGTTCCAAATGCTGCCAACCCAGATACCAAACCCATTCCTCCTGGAGATCAAACGGGCCCTTCTCTGTTATCTGTGGGCTGGTAAATCCCATAGAATCGTCTACGACACTCTCAGAAGACCCAAAGATGAGGGTGGGGTGGGTTTTCCCGATCTTGACACCTACTATAAAGCGTCACAATTGCGCGTCCTTGTTGACCACTTGATGACTGGCCCAAAGAAACAATGGGTAACGCTAGACAACACACTCTTCTCGCCGGTCACATTGGACGAATGGCTATGGGTCCCCAAGACATCCATTCCAAGAAGGGTTCTGAAACACCCAGTGTTGGGAGTGCTGTGGTCTATTTGGAAGGAAGGGGGTTATCTGAGATGGCTCAAAACGTGGCCCTCACCTTTGAGCTGCGTCTGGGCCCCACCGCTTTGGGAAGGGATCAACGAACCACTAGCCTTCCAGCAATGGTATGAGGTGGGTCTTTGTAGGGCCGGACAGCTCTGGGTGGATGGGGTGTTTATTTCTCTAGGTGACTTGAAGGATGCCCTGGGCCTCCCTGACCTCTCCCCCTTTCGATATCTACAGCTCAAGGGTGCCCTTACCGAGAGTAGATGGGGAGACACACTTAGGCGGGACCTAACCGATTTTGAGAAATTCCTCATAAAGCACAAAGGCACCAAGGGGGTGATATGGCTTCTTGCTGTTCTCTACCCCACGGGACCCCCATCTTCCCAAGTACAATGGGGGAAAGACCTGGGAACCCCTATAACGGAAAAGAGATGGACCAAGATCTGTAGGCAGGCACACCGCTCCACAACGACACCCCAATACCGCCACCAGGCCCTGAAGTTGATACACAGATGGCACTACCCCCCACAAAGGATAGCCAGAATGAGAAAAGGCTACGACCCCCACTGCTGGAAATGCCATGTTGAAAAGGGAGACTATGTCCATATGTGGTGGAAGTGCCAGGTGGCACAAACCTATTGGAGTGAGGTCCTGTCATGGATAAGGGGAGTGGACGGATTGGTGAGAACTCTGTCCCCCTGGCTGGTGTTGTTCGGTATTGAGTTTGAGGGGGGCCCCAAGGTGAAACACGACCACATGTTGCAGGTCATGCTAGTCGCGGCTAGATGCTGCTGCGCCCAGAAATGGAAATCACCCGACCTCCGGGGGAGGGGGAGTGGGTAGCGAAAACACATGCAATCTACGATATGGAGTATTTGACCCACCTGATCGATGAATCCAAATCTAACATCGAGGCCCTATGGCTGCCATTTTTTGACAAATACAGGAAAACAGCCTGAGGCACGAGTAACCATCTCAGACTGTTCTCTTGATGGGAACAACACGATTGGGGCTACCCCCTTGGAGTGGGAGGAGATCTATTGTTATAAGACATGTGACTCTTACATGTTGGACCTTATTTTCTGAGCACCGTTTCTCTTTCGGAAGCAACCCTATGCTCGCATTGTATCCTCAGAGGATGTACTGGTCCCTGTTGTTGTTATCTACCATTAAATCATGGCGTGGGATGGGGGGGTGGGTAAGGTAGGTGGGGGGGAGAGTTGTGACCTCACCTTGTTATATATGGATGTTTGCATTATTTTTAGAATTATGTCGTAACTGTAAAATTCCAATAAAACCAAATTTTCAACAAAAAAAAACAAGAGTAGGACCAGCATGTACTCCTGTTTCAGACCTATGTTGGTATATACATTTTTCACAATGCTGGCCATTCCCATCCAGGTTCACATGCCCCCAAGTATTGGAATACACCAGTAGAAGTACCTCTCACAGGCCCCACAGGAGTGGTGACTCCTCCAATCAATTAAACCCACAATTTTGTTCTGTTGACCTTAGCAATAGCAGTGGTGAGGTCTACATATGCAAGATACAATGGCTGTCAACCTTTCAACACTGCCCTTTTGGCAAATATGCCTAAAAACATGCAGTTTGAGGCCACCAAATCGCTTTTACAAGGCCGGATTGTGAGATTGGCAGAATGTTTAATTGACATAACTAGCTCTCGTGCTGTTGCAGGATATTATTCGCAAAGCGTTTCCCCACTGCGTCCAAGAAGGGGTTTTTTTTAGTTCTATAATTTTCAGACATATTTCATCTCCCCCATTTATGAAGAGGAACCAAATACCTTTCTCTCTAGCTATCCCATGTGTCTGAAACGTCTCTATGGTGCAGCAGCAACTGTCACTCCTACCCTTTTAGCCATGCTTTGCAGGCAGCACTGGAGAAATTTACTGCACTTTATTGCTTTGTAGCCTGTGTCGTGTCCTAAAAATGTGTTACACCTTCTATGAAAATAATCATTTCTCCCTTCTCATTTTTATCCAAGTTGTTTATATACTACAACAATACAATTGCTTTTCATTTGGGCTTCTGTCCTTCTGTCTCATATACCAACCATTATAATTGTCTCATATTTTTTAACTTTATATACCACCTGCATCACTTAAGAATATTCACTTTTCATAATTGTTTACAGAATTCTATGATCATTTTTACTTGTTTTGCACCTACTTTCTCAGGATTCCCTTCTCCTCTAATACTGGATCATGGATTTTCTGATCTGGCCAAATTCCCTCAAGTTATTTTGTTAAAGGCACAACATTTATTTGAAAATGGGGGCCTCTTACAAATTGCTACCTGCTCTGTCCATGACCCTCTTTAAGCAGATGCACCCACACCTGCTGTACATAAGTGATCATTTTTCATCCTGTAGGGCACTCATAACATCTTCCAATATTACATATTCATTGGATTGAAGCTCCAATAGTTCCCCCAATGTTTTCCTAGGCTATACAACATTTCTGCTCTTACCCAACCTCTTGAATGTAGCATGAAATGGGCAATCTTTGATTGGTTCAAATTCCTTGCCTTAGTTAAGCATGAAGTGAAATGGGGCCCCTCCAAATGTGGTCCTACCCTCCCTCAGATTTACTAACCAATCCACAATCTTAAATGAACAGAATATACTATCAATCAATAAGGTAGCATGGCATTTATGATCTGTATCCCTCACAGGGCATTCCCCAGGAAGTCACACATTAATCATGCATGGATTGAGTCCATGCACCCCAATATCAGGCAATCCCTGCTTCTCTGGCAAATAATGATGAGGGAATAGTTGGGAGTTGATTCAAATGAAATACATCACATTTCTCAGCTGTTCCACTGGGACTGAGAACCTCAATTTGAAGACATTAATGCACCAGCAGGGAATAATCTAATGTCCAATTTAGAAAGCAATCATAGAAGAAAATGTGCAAGGAATTTCTAAGAAGTTGCAGTCTTATATCTCAATACTATAATTCTTTCACCAGATGGAAAAGCAGATAAACAATGACAATCATTACAAAAGTGCATAAGAATTCAGCAGGAACAGTAGCTTGAAAAATATACATGTTAATGCTAGGTGAGGAACATGTGAGTTACTACATTTTTAACTCAATTTAGGTTATACAACAGTCTAGAATTTGTGTTTAGATGTGTCTGTAAAGAGTATTATTAGGTCTTTTGATGTAAAAAGGCCCCAGGAAATGTTTCCCCTGCAGTAGTGGTGTGTGAGAAAATAGTTCTGGGGATCGGAAGCGGAAGTCCCATGTCCCTCAGTGATTTAGGATGAGGCAAATGTCGAAGGAGATGTTTTAGGGGGGCTGGGAGAATGTTGGGGTGAGGGGGGCCACCCATAGAAGCTGATTTGTAATGGACATGTAGTGAATCCCGGTGTGTCGAATCGGCAGCATTCAACACAGTAAGCCATGACACCCTGATCAAGAGACTAGAAGATATAGGTATAATGGACATAGCACTACTCTGGATTAAATCATTCCTAGCGAACAGAACAGAAATTGTTTGGATAAAGCCCTTCAAATCTAGTCCACGAGTTAAGGACTGTGGAGTACCACAAGGATCCGCACTAACACCACTGTACTTCAACATCTACCAGACTCCGCTAATCAAAAATATAACCTTATGTGCTACATCTACACAGACGACACTCAAATCATCTACAAAATCAAATATGCACAAGCAGATCACTGAACTCTAGGAGAATGTCTGAAAGAAATCTATGACTGGATGAATGCCAACAACCTAAAAAACAACCCAGGAAAGTCAGAAATCATGATTATATCCCAAAACCAAGAGAACAACACCTAGATACCGTGGCCGATAAAACTTGGAACAGCGCCCACACCAGCAAAGGTAGTCAAAAACCTGGGAGTCCTAATGGACAATGCACTAACCTTTGAACCACAAGTAAACACGATAATTAAAAAATGCTTCTTTCTTTTTCATTCAACAACAAAAAATCCTACCTTTCCTGTCCTTCACCCACAAAACACTGACAATCGTCGCCTCTACCTCAGGATTCCGGAACACCTTCTGAAGAAATGACAACTCATCCAAAACGCAGCAACTAGACTCCTCCTCAAACTATCTCAAAGAGATCACATCACACCAGCGTTAAAAATGCTACATTGGCTCCCAATCAAACAAAGTATCACGTTAAAAACTATGTGCATAACACACAGGGCAATCAACGGACAGGGAGCAGAATTGCTACAAAAGGAAATAACAATCTACAAGCCAACGAGACTCCTCAGATCAAGCAATGAAATCCACCTGGAACTAAAGCCATACGTCAGGTAAATACTAGGGGGCTCCTCTTTCTCCCACCTGGTGGCAAAAACCTGGAACAACTTCCCGAATGGAATAAGAAACACCAAAGCCCACCTAAAATGTAGAAAATGACTAAAAACCTGGCTCTCACCTCGGAACAGACAGAAAACTGAAACAATATAACAGGAAATGCAAAAGAACAGGCTGACAGAACCCATGACGGCACAGAAAACACCTAGAACCGACAAAGAGGAAAGTCCCACCAGAACAAGAGAGACAATACTAGGTGGAACCAAACACGAGCGACAACCCTATCAGGACAGAACAATAGCAAACAAGGCTGACACATACAGGCACAACTACCATCCTTAACCACTCAGACAGAGCGATGGTTACGGGCATCGGTCGCAAGTATATAGATCCATGAGGACCATTTTGCATCAACCATAGACTCTGATCTAGGGGATGGCCTGAGTAAGAAAAAATTGAAATGTAGAGACTAACTAATGCAACATAATGACAAAGAGATGAGAGACAACCTTATGATGCTGAAACTAGATCACTGTAAGGAAGACAATTGTGTCTAAATCTCGAAAGACACACAATAGGAGTGTGCATTTCCCCAGACAACAATGCTATTAACCAACCCTTCTAAAAACTGCTAACACCTCCCCCTCTTCACACACCTCTCAAACCCTAACTAAACACAACCATACCTCTTAAACCACAGCAACCCGCACGCACTTCACTACACCCCAACAACAAACACACCACACAGACCCTCCACAACAGCACACGACAGACTCCGACCGGATACTACACCAAAAAGCTCAGCGAACGGTGTTAACCGAACTGAATCTGCCAACAGCACACTAAAGCTCCCTTGCTCCTCTCCAAACTTTGTCCTACTAACACGCCCTACCCTACCCCTCTTTTTCTTTCAGATCTGCCATAGTGCCAGGGTCCACTCCGGTGTTGATAGTGCATGGTACAAATATCTGTTAATATATTTATATTAATATCTTATGTGTAAGAAGATTTATTTTAGAAGTCAGGTGACATTTTTAAATTGAGGCCTAAGGCCATAGCTATGCCAATATGCCTAATTCCGTCCCGACGATTAGAGGGGTATTCATGAGTTTTCTGCTTGAAGCCCGGGCAGCCTAGTACAAGGTTGATTTACTGAAGACCCACAGTTCTCCATTGTATCTTATCATTAGTGTATGTAACCCAGAAGGAATGTGCTCTGCAAGGCCACGAGAGGATCAGAATTGATCTTTGAAGACCAGCCCAAGACCCCTAGCCATAAAACTGTAAATTGACCAATCGATCAGGAAGATCAGAGAGCAGTGATGATCTGCCCCCACCATCAGTTTATATGATTTGTGCTGCAAGGTGCCACGGGAGAAGGTAACAAATTTAGACAGCGGGTGGGAAAGTTTGAGGAGGCGCTGATGCGTCTGGGTTTGAGCAGGGATTCACGTAGTTCTGAGAGTTATCTCGACCTCGAAAGTATCCACTTCAATCATGTCCTTGGTACCAGGTGCACCGTAGTGCCAAGAAATAATGAACTGTGTAACCAAAACTACCAATTAGAGCATCTGTATCAGATGACGGAAGAGGAAGATCTCCACGTGGAAGAAGATTGGGAACAATTGCCTGGCATCCCGTATGGAGCAGGCTATATGTGTAAAGGGTCGCACCAACCAGCTTCATTTGTAACCTATGTTATGTACGTCACTTGTGACATTATGTATCTTTAAAACCCATTGCTTTTGCTGTACTTGTCAGAGAGCTCTGTGGTAGCAGAGTTCTTTGCTGGAATATACTTGTATTTTTGTGAGATTCAACCTTTTTCTCTTTGCAAGAGGTGTGTCAGGCCTTTTTCCCTAGTGGGTTGTATTTTTTCTCATGTATGCATTGGAGGTCTACCCTACAAATTGGTGACCCCACCGTGATACGCATATTTTCTGCAGAGACGGAGGATACCTGGCCGCACATCTAGAGGGGCCACACCCACATGCAGTGACAAGCCCCAAGCACGCAACCCGCAGTGATGTACAGGAGCTGTTTTGACAGAATTCTTGTCTGCTCGTTGGTGCTGGGCACAGCTCCTAGGATCTTCCAGGCCATTAATGGGACCCATGACAGAGGAGCTTGGGGGAACACGCAGATGTAAGTACACCTCTTGTGGGTGAAAATAACGGGGGAGGACGCTAAGAGGGAAAGTGGGGGAACAGGGAAAAAGGTATGTGGGTTTGCATGTGTTGAAGAGGAGGGGTTGAGAGGGCATGGTGGAATGGTGTGTGAGCAAGTTGAGTAACGTGTAAAGACTACGTGGTGGTTATATATATTTTTATTATTAGTATAAGTATATGAGAAGAAAAATGGAGAAGTGAGATTGAGATCCTTTCTGAGGCAGGGAAGAAGATGATGCCATATTTTGAATAAAGAGAAGAGAATACAGAAGTAGGGGCTCCATATAGTTAGAGGGCTCGAATTCCTGTATCCGATATTTTCTTGGTGGGGGAATAAGGTGAAGTAGTGATTGTTATTTTAGTTTATTGTTTTAGCTTGTTCTTTTAGTGTTTTTCTATATAATGTTTTTCAGCATGGGGGTAGTTACATCGTTAGAGTACATGTGCAGTGCATTGCCATTGTATAAGGCTAGAATAGAGCAGGGTATGAACAATAGGGGGGAAACTGGAACACGTACGCATTTTTGGTAAAAAGCTCCAAAGGAGGAAAGATATTTTAGAACTATGGAAAATGGTTGAGGACTTAGAGGATAATGATGAGGGTAAATCCCAGTGTGACAACAACCCAACCCTAAGTGTCATTAAAGTGATACCTGAGGAAATACTGCTGCTTCCGCCCCCATATCCAACACTGCCTGCCACTGGATACACCAATACACCAATCCAATGTATGTGCCCCTCCAGACACACCACCCCCCCCGATCTGTGTTACCACCATCATACCAAACGAATACTAACACTGCTGACACATACCGAGTGAGTGATGGATAGGAAACTACAGAAGGAGTTAGAAGAGGCTTTGAAGGCAACGTAATAGTAGCTGGTGCAGTTGAGGACCCTCAGGGAGGAAGGAAGCAAATCAGGGTGTGAACTAGATGAATGGCGGGCAGGAGACATTTTGTTTAGATTGGATGGTGCTGCGATCAAGGGTGTTCACATTGAGAAGGAGAAGAGAAGTGTGAAGAGTGAGGGGCAGGGAGTGTAGACTACGGGATAGTGAGGTCTGATGGAGATACGAATAGAGAGTTGTGGGAGGAAGAATGAGACACAGTGGATGATTCACAGAATGAAGAGGAGACGCCGGTAATTACCCCAAGGGTAGAGAGCTTGTGGGGCCCATGGTTGAGAAACAGATTCGGGCGGGCAGCAGTGGCGAGGAAAAAGGCAACTGACAGCAAGAAGGGGGGGAAAGGGAGCAGACACACAGTTGCCATTATTGCATAAAGGCCCCGGTAGGGCGTAATGTGTACCTTGGGCTCAGATGGACAAAAACAACCTGATCAACGCCCTCCCACATCCTCACTACAGGGGCTGGGAAAACAGATGACTGGCATCCTTTTAGCAGTGAGAGATATATAAAGTTTGCTTATAGCAATTGTGGGGGATCAGGCAGGTGACATTTGGGTTAAGATACCCAGGAGTAAAGATAGACAATGATGTACACAATGGGGCGCACTTCGACAACATCAGAGCTTCGGCGGGCATAGCAAGATACACCAAATTTGTAGTCCATAATGCAGTATACAATGGGTGATGATGAAGACCCTGCTCAATACATTTTGAAAGTAGAGGAGACGTGGAGGGCACAGGCGGGGGAGCAGTGGCACCTGTCTGTTTGCCGTTTTTATTTTGTTATCGAAAGGGGATTGCCCAAGGAAGTACAGAAAGCTATCAGCAAGATAGTGGCTATGGAGGCGAAAGGGTTGGACAAAATACAGACTATAATTTACATCACTGTAAGTGGATTGAAGAAAGAATGAAAGAAACGGCACAGAGGATGCAGGCTGAGGAAGCAGAACTAGTACAGAAGAAACTAGAAAAAAGCTCAGTTTAAGGGGCGGATGTGTCAGTGACTCAAATGGACTAAGCAGAGCAGGGAGTGGTGCGAACGGACGCAAGAATAGCAGCATTCTGGCCAGGCGGAGGGCAATGGAACGGTGGATCTCAATCAAAGTACCCTGAGAGGTACCAAGGGGGTCAGCAGCAAGGAAGAGGAGGTGTTTGAGAAGGACGGGGGAGGGCAGAGGTGGATTCGGAGGAATGGGGCAGAAAAGGCGAGCAGGACCAGTTTAGTGTTGGGGATGCAGCAGAATTGGTCATTTTGAGAGAGAGTGTAGGAGTAGGAATGGGGCAGGATATAATCTGTACACTCCTGTGTTCCCAACACCACAACAGCAACAGCTTGCAGTGCCCCAGATGCCCATATCAATACCACATTAGATACACCAAGCGTATACACTGTTGCCACCATGACCCCCTCATGCATAGCTGCCCACCCCACCCAGCATCCCACCTAAAGCTGCGCCACCAGGCCAATCATCTGGTGCCCAAATGCCCGGTAGCAATGCCGTTCCAAATTGGACAGTGACGCATTACGGAGGAGCGAGTGTCATAGGAGGCAACCCTTTCACGTTCCCGGGTACAAATACATATCCTGATTAGGACAGCCCACAGAGAGCTCTTGTGTGTCCAGTCCTGTCCATTACTACCCACCCAGATGAGGAACACTTGGTGGGTGCTGAGATAGGAAATAAACAATTAATCTTCATGGTTGACACTCATGCCACTAAATCATGCATTAGTGATGCAAACTTCCCGTTATCATGTGAAACACTTGCCATGCGGGGCTTCTCTGGGGCTGTAGCAAAGGTTCCTTTCACAGAAGAAGTACCCATCAAATAGGAGTCAAAGTGGTGCATGCACCTTTATTATATTCGGAACACTCCCCAATAAATGTGTTATGATGTGACATCTTGAGGAAACTTAATACAACCATCTCATTTACAGATCGAGGAATAGTATGTGATACCCCGGGAATGTGCACTGTGAGAGCCATGATGATAATATGGTTACATGTCTGTATACCGAAATATTGTATAAAGAATGAACATATATCGAAAATATTTTATGACGAAAAATGTTTTAGAGAATGCATTTTTCCTCCACCCCTAAAAACCCATCCCAAGCGTTTCTGAAAAATATTGAACCTTTTACCACACCCCTAAATGCATTCTCTATAACATTTTTTGTTAGAAAATATTCAATATATGTTCATGCTTTATAAAATATTCGATATAAAGACTGCATACCGAAAATACATTAAGCACAAAAGTGATGGGTGGAAGGTTCTGAATGAATCTAAACCACTGGCATTGCTCTGGGCCACCTTCCACACCACGTTTTTTAGCCCGTCTGCGCTATTGCAAAAGGGGTCCAGTCATATGCAAATCAGTCAGGTACTGCCACCAATGGTAGCAGCCCAGCCCGAACTGCTAGGCCAGGTCCCCTCTGCACAGAAACACAAGGAACCCCAGACATGTTTCGGTCTTGTTGGGCCTCCTCAGTGAGGTGCAGCTTGGTTCCCTATGGCGCAGCGAGCAAGGGACCCACGTCTGGGCATACCCTCTCTCACATAGTGAGACAAACAATAAGCACAAAAGTGATGGGTGGAAGGTTCTGAATGAATCTGAACCACTGGCATTGCTCTGGGCCACCTTCCACACCACTGTTTTTTAGCCTGTCTGCGCCATTGAAAAAGGGGTCCAGCCATATGCAAATCAGTCAGGTACTGCCACCAATGGTAGCAGCCCAGCCCGAACTGCTAGGCCAGGTCCCCTCTGCACGGAAACACAAGCAACCCCAGACATGTTTCGGCCTTGTTGGGCCTCCTCTGTGAGGTGCAGCTTGGTTCCCTATGGCGCAGCGAGCAAGGGACCCACGTCTGGGCATACCCTCTCTCACATAGTGAGACAAACAATAAGCACCATAGTGATGGGTGGAAAGTTCTGAATGAATCTAAACCACTGGCATTGCTCTGGGCCACCTTCCACACCATCGTTTTTTACCCTGTCTGCGCCATTGCAAAAGGGGTCCAGCCATATGCAAATCAGTCAGGTACTGCCACCAATGGTAGCAGCCAGCCCGAACTGCTAGGCCAGGTCCCCTCTGCACGGACACACGTCTGGGCATACCCTCTCTCACATAGTGAGACAAACAATAAGCACAAAAGAGGGTATGCCCAGACGTGGGTCCCTTGCTCGCTGCGCCATAGGGAACCAAGCTGCACCTCACTGAGGAGGCCCAACAAGGCCGAAACATGTCTGGGGTTGCTTGTGTTTCCGTGCAGAGGGGACCTGGCCTAGCAGTTCGGGCTGGGCTGCTACCATTGGTGGCAGTACCTGACTGATTTGCATATGGCTGGACCCCTTTTGCAATGGCGCAGACGGGCTAAAGAACGGTGTTGTGGAAGGTTGCCCAGAGCAATACCAGTGGTTTAGATTCATTCAAAACCTTCCACCGATCATTTTTGTGCTTACAGTTTGTCTCACTATGTGAGAGAGGGTATGCCCAGACGTGGGTCCCTTGCTCGCTGCGCCATAGGGAATCAAGCTGCACCTCACTGAGGAGGCCCAACAAGGCCGAAACATGTCTGGGGTTGCTTGAGTTTCCATGCAGAGGGGACCTGGCCTAGCAGTTCGGGCTGAGCTGCTACCATTGGTGGCAGTATGTGACTGATTTGCATATGGCTGGACCCCTTTTGCAATGGTGCAGACGGGCTAAAAAACGGTGGTGTGGAAGGTTGCCCAGAGCAATGCCAGTGGTTTAGATTCATTCAAAACCTTACACCGATCACTTTTGTGCTTACCGATAATACATGCCATAGGTGGGGAGATATTGGTTCGCGACATTCCTGTTCACCCAGATATGTTTGTTTATGGCATTACACTATTACTCAATGCAGGTCCCCCAGATCTGAAAAGTGTGTTAGCGGATACCAACTGATTTTATTTTTAGACCTGCTGTGTCACCGGAACTTGTGACACGAACAGTTATTTCACTGGATTTGGAAGGAATGGTGGTGTTAGCGGAGAGCAATGTAGTAATTGGGGCTGATTCAGACGGAAGTGAGTGGTGTATCGTACTGTGTTTTGAGCTGACAGTACCCTTGAAAGAAGTAACAGATGTAGAATTGTTTGAGGACAGGGTTGATGATGGAGAAATAATGCTGGCTATTTGCATACCTTGTGTGATAATGGTACAATACCATAGAGTACAGTGCCCCATGATGGTCCTTGTAAAAGCGTCCCTTTCAGTGAACATGACCTAGCACAGGTTCCCGAGAGGTTATGGAAAACCAGTGCTCATTATGTAGGCCTCTTACAGGGAGTGGCACCCGTTAGAATAACACTCAAGCAAGGTGCAGTGTTACCCTGGGTGAGACAATATCCACTGTGCAAAGAAGCAGAGGAGGGGATAAAAGACACCATTTCTGCACTCCTAAATCAGGGTATTATTGTGCACTCCAACTCACCATATAACACAGCAATCTACCAGATATAAAAGGTGAAGGGATCAAGTTGGAGAATGATACAAGTTCTTCGTACCTTGAATGACATTGTACAGGCAGAGGTTTCGGTAGTTCCTAACCCTGTGACCATTCTGTGCAGCATTCCAAAGAAAGCAGCACATTTCACTGTTATAGACATAAAGAATGTCTTATTTTCCATAACACTTCACCTAGAGTCTCAATATCTCACCGCGTTTACGCATGGGGAAAGCGGTATGAACTGTGAGGTTGTCATCATGGAAGGACGCACAGACAAAAGATTGAAGGTATAACAAAATGTTTTATTAAAGAAAAGGTCAGGATGGATTAAGGCCTAACCTGCCCTATACTAAGGTGGGATTTTCCTACCTTAAGATGCGAAGGAAAACCTGTGTCAGAAAGTTCAACTGAGAAGTCTGTCTGTATCCAAAACCTATGCTAGCCCTCACAACTAAAACAAAGCAATGTGTAGGGATGTCAACCATAAACTAAACAGTGCTCTAAACTGAAGGTTCCATGCTTATTACAGCTCAGGCCTATTCTTCAGCTTCTTTTTCCCAAATGTCAATATGTTCTTTGTAATGTTCAATTTACCTTCTGGTGGACTTGAAATGAAAAAGTTCCATCTTTTCATACAGGTCAGGATGCCGTTCCCCATGTTCAATATAGTTCCAAGGCAACAGGTATCAGGATTCCCTTCCCCTAGTTCAATGTTAAAGAATGACACACAAAGAAGTATCTTGAGGCTTGGTTCTTTAAACAACATTTCAACAATTCTTTACAGTTCAGGGTTAACCTCACCAAACCTTAAATGTGCCAATGATAGCTTTCCTCTTCAACACAACAGCAAACTTCCCTGTTCACATATATGGTTCTCTGGTTTTAGCACAGTTTTTAGGCCACACGGTGCACCCATTACTGGTCATGCAACCAGGAACTTCCAGGTTTCCTCGGATAGTACAATATTCGGCCAAACAAGTGGTTTCTTCACTTACACTCCAACTTTGCACTCAGAGCCTTTTATTCAGTGTAATTTCCAATTTGCTTTCAGTTCATTTTTTAATAATAGTATTTTATATGTTTTGTATCATTCAATATTCAAAACTGATAGTCTTTTGGCTTTCCTTTTGCTTGGTGTTTTGCCTTTCAGACACGTATAATAACCTCAGAATTACTTACCCTATTACACAGACTAAAAGTTCTTGGACTCGGAGAGGCAATAACATACACTTAGACCATTAGGTAGAAAATAAGTGGTTCTTTACAGGCCCTTTATTCACACTTCGTAAACATAGATATAACTGTAAAGTAAATGTGAATGATTACATATGAATACATGAGAGAAAATGAGCATAACAGGTATACATCACCATTAGGGCAGTTGTAGGACAAAGCTTCATCTCAGCCACAACAACCCTACCCAGTCCCAAGGCAGGTAAGCACAGAAATCATGCATCAACTAACAGGGTCTGGAGCAGAGCGTCCTCCCTCTCAGTGAGACTTCGACACCTGGGGTTCCAATTCTCTGTCACCTAATTGGGACCTTCTCCTCTTAGGGGGGAAGAATCCCTGCCCCTCATAGGTTGCAGACTGCCCCGGCCGAAGGACAGAGAGCAAGCATGGGAAGCAAGAGTGGAACAATCCAGACAGTGGGAAAACCCAGCTCGTCTCCCACGCTCTTGTTCCCAGCACCCCTTATCAATTCACCTGCACATCTCTGACTCCCCTCTCGCCTCATCCTTGAGTGAACAATACACAAACTATCCTACACAATGAGCTCATCTACTTCATGCTAAAATATTGCGACCACTGCAAAAGTCATGTCTCCTAACTGAGCTCACAGAAACATAGACTTTCATTGCGGTCTGGGAGTGAATATCTAAAATGCCCGTGCAGTGGCGCCATGTTTTTTTAGCTAATTTTCTCACATGCATTACACTTGGATATTAAATAGGTGCAAGTTTTACGTATTTCATTCAGTTCGGTATTCGATAAATGTATCTTTGCTGAGTTTCTTTAATTTCAATGTTCAATAAGTTTAATGTTGTCGGTTTCATTCAATTCAGTAGTCAATAAGGGCAACGTGACTTGTTTCATTCAGTTCAGCAAATGGTAAGTGTAGCTTTGCTTATTTTATTTTATTCGGCATTCAATAAAGACAGCTTTGCTGTTTTAGTTCAGTATTCAATAAATATAGGCTTGTTTGTTTTATTTAGTTCTCATTCAATTCGGTGTTTGAAAAATGCTACTTTGCCAGTTTCAGTTCATTTCCATATTCAATAAGGACAGCAATGCTGATTTAATGCAGTTTAGTATTCAATAGTATCAACTTTGCCATTTTTCAGGGACCGCTAGGTTATGCATGTTCCCTTGGAGCTCTGAGGTGTTTCTGGTCTCTCTGACACTTACCTGCATCAGGAGCTCCATCCTGGCCTGCTTTCCCCCAGCCGGGAAAGCCTGTTCGCTGGGTGTGTTATTTCACCTCCTCTGGCTCTTGTGCGTAGCTTTGTCTCTGCTTCCTGAAAGCTTCGGCTATCTGCCTTACCTTTCGATGTACCTTCTCCCTGTCTAGTCTGACCCGCCGGACTCCTGGGCTATGGAGTGGCCTTTCCACGTCTCACTGTCTTGGCTGCTCACACGGCTTCTCCTGCTGTGTCGACCGGTTTTCCTGGTTCTCCTTCTCGCTCTGTGCCTCTGTAATCCACTTAATATACACCTACAGCGCTGGAATGGGCTGCAGGTGTCCTTCATTAAGGATGCCTGGTTCTGATTATAGGGACATGCCTGACCTTCCTTCATCTTCTTCGTTGCAGTACCAGAGTGATGATAGTAAAAGGTGTCTATCACTGTCAGTTGCTTCTTCCTCATGTCACTACTAAAGTGGGGAATTTGTATAATGTTCCTAACTCTCAAGGGTTTCTTCCTCATATCAGTAATGGAATGAGAAGAGTGTGTAATGTGTATAACTCTTAGTTGTTCTTTCCTCATCTCAGTAGCATTCAATACCCCAAGAGGGGAATAAAGGGGAATTGCCTTACAATGAACCAACAAGGTCGGGGAAATGGAAGGTGGGTTGTTATGAGGGTATGGGGGATACTGTGGTCTATCCTACGATATCTCATTCCCGATTCTTCTTCTCCTCTTTCTTATATATTGGGTGAATAATATCTCCCTTTCTTCTCCTGGACAAGGGAGCATGGGGAACATTATCCCATAACGGCCTCTAAGATAGGGGTATCTTCCTTAAAGGAAAATGAGGAAAACTGTGTCTCACTTAGGTGATCCCACATCCGAATCCCCAAGGATCCTCTACCCAGGTTATCCTCCCTCGCTTGCCCACCCCCACGGTTGGGATCCAAAAGCTATGGCCCTTTCCTGGCCACCTGCATAGAGCATCCAAGGGGAGTACTTGTGAGAACGTCCTCAGGTTTCTCCCAGAATACACAAGATTACCAAAGTGGTATTGTGAATCCCCTAGCATATTTAACAGAATTTTACATGCAGATTTGGGAATCATACAGGTACCCAGCACCATCATTCAATATGTAGATGGCTTGGTGGTATGCAGTGATAATGAACAGCAGTGCTGAAGGAACTCTGTCACGCTCTTACAGCTGTTAGCACATAAGGGGCACAAAGTGGATAAAGCTAAATTACAGTATTGCCTCCAGGAGGTTCTTTACTTGAGACAGTCAATATCCATCCATTGGAATAAAATAACACCAGAACGTGCTGCTTCAGTGTGCAGCGTCCCCAAGCTAAAAACTGTTAAAGAAAAGCAAAATTGCCTTGGGCTGTGTAATGACTGCAGAGTGTGGATCCTAGATTACACAGAATAGTCTTGGCCCATGTTACAAGGCCTTAAGGAAGCACAAAAGACATACAATAAGAGAACATGGACAGAGGACATGTCCACAATCTTTAATGAACTGAAAGAGGTTATTTTCACTGCCCCGGTGTCGACAACCCCTGACTAAACCCAAGAGTTTTATTTGTTCTCTCATTCCAATGGTCAAATGATGACGGCAGTACTCAATCAAAAGAGCGCTGTGGGCCACAAGCCATTGGCCTATTACAGTGGGATGCTAGATTCAGTAATGCAGGGGCAGTTCCCTTATAGACAAGTGCTTGCCACTGCCACATTCGCAATGGAAAAGAGCTCCACAATCACCATGGGGTGTTCAGTAACATTGTATGTGGAACATGCAGAATTTGCCATACTAGAATGATCCAAATCATGTCACGACCCTCGCCCAAAAGCCCCTATGGCAAACCCATTGGCCAGGTGGAGTCAGGACTCGAGCCTCTAGAGCCTGGCATCCTCTTCAAAAGCCCTCATGGGGCCAGTCCTGCTGCCTATGGCGCAAGGCTCATACACCATGAAAAACAATGTGCTTGGGAACTACTTTATTGTATTGTCAGCCAACATGGAGGCATCCACATAGCTTGGTCCCTAAGAACCAAGCTATGCGGTCTAGGGTTTTGGGTGTGGTAGCCTAGGGACTACTTTACCTGGACTATTTTGTTGGGGCTATTTAAACCACACCCGAGCAAGACAACACGCTTCGCGTTACTTTGCAGCTTGCAACGTGATGCTCACCGTGTCCAGCTATTCCCTCGAACCTCGGAGAAGCAGAACCTGCAAGGAGACAAAAGGAACATCATTAGCAGCAGCATCTTACCTGCAGTCTTCATCTTTAAACACTCACAGCTACTGAGAACAGCTTCCTCGAATCTGCACGCCTCCTGGAGAGGACGACCTGAAAGAGGAAGATAGAGGCAACATTAAAGAAAGCAGTAGAGACATTTACAAATTACGAACTGCTCAAAGGGCTTACCTGGCTGGTCGCCTCTCGGCTGGCACCACTCCGGACACGAACATTCCACTTGCACTGAAGAACACCGCGACCTACAAGGAAGGAAAACACAGGTTAGCAAAGGCAAGACTTTGCAGTGCTGCGTATAGCGCATACTTACCGCATCATAGCGCTCTTAATGCGCCATCATTTACCAGCAGGGCTCACCCAAGCCAGTTCGCCGCGCTGAAGCTCCGCATACCTAAGGGAGAAAAAAGAGACATTTTAAACATAGAAAGGCATGCAATATAGCAACAAAACTAAAGAACAGCAATAAGACCTACCTGAACAATATCAAAAGGGCCGGCGTCAGTGAAGTAACTGGACCGCACTCGCCCAAGAAAGTCAACAGTCCCTGCAAAGAAGGCAGGACGGAGAGCACGCCTAATTCTACCACAAGGTGAGGAGAGGGCGCCAGAGGGACTGAAATCATATGGGGGTGGAGGGAGGATACTTAGCCCAGTCGGTCAGTCTTGAACAGTCCTCCTGTATTTTCAAGCAGAACCTTCCCAGCAGACCACATCAGGGCAAAGCTGAGAAGCATACCAGCGAGTAACCCGGCTGGGTGACGTCCCTGTGGATACCAGGTGAGCATAACAAATCAATGCTAACCACACAGTGGGAATCCAAATATAAGGTTATCTTATCCAACCCGAACATTCACATAGTATAATGCAAGACAGTAAACGCAGCCACTTTCCTGATGTAACTGTGCACTGAGGAAGATAGTACTAGGCATGACTGTGTGACATTTGACATGGAGGAGGAGGACATACCAAAGGTCAAAGATAACCCACTTGGAGGGGGGGTACCTTTTATTGACGGGTCAGAAACCATTGATAAGGGGACACGCTTGAGACATACGGGATCGGCAGAAGTGCGCATAGTAGATGGAGAGTACGAAGTGAAGTACTGGTACAAAAGAGGCTGCCCATGCAATATTCAGCCCACGAAACGGAGCTCAGAGTGCTTATTGAAGCACTTCCTGGGGTGTTGGGTGACCATTTATTCAGACTCAGCCTAAGTAACCCCAATGGTGCATTCAGAGCTTGCGAGGTGGAAGAGGAGAGGGTTTAGGAGGGCTGAGTTATCTAATAATGACATGACAATTACCTATTGATATGCTTATTGGTGGTGTGTGAAGTTAAGAAACAACCTGATAGTACTGTGTTTTTACCTGCATTTATATGTGTGATGCATTTTACATTCAAAATATTATTTATTTTTGTGTTTGGTTTAGGAATATATTTAGCATGTCATGTTATATGGTTGGAACATACAAAAGGGGGCGATATTCAATGGAGGTGTACCATGGGCGGGTGTACATATCAGAATGGTGATGACAACAAAATACTGTAAAATTACATTAATACATCAATAAATGGGAACATCAAGACACAAAAAATAAATGTGAATACATTAACAGCTGCAAAGGTATATGTGCCATATGCAAGCATACTAAAACTCTTTAGAAGGAAGACCAAGAAAAAAAAGTATAACAAATATAGAGGATTGGGATATGATATGATAGAAGATGTGCACCACCCATAGATGAGTAACAGTTGGAAGGCGGGCATGAGTGTGTTGGGGAAACAGAGGGTAAATGGTAGTTGTTATATTTATTCCTTAATACCACACATGTCAGGAGCACCCCAAGATACTAACACCACAAGAGGCTCTGCTTTGGATGCTCAATGTCTTGTCCATCTAGCAATTTGTAGTTTGTGAAGCATGTTCCAAGCGCACAGAATACAGCTTGTAATGATGGACTCAGATGAACAGCAGTGTGCCTGTAATGCCAAAAGCCCACAGTGCTTACAAAGAACATACATGCAGCTGGAATGAGTGAAGTTAGCGGCCAATCAGTGGGAAGAGACTGCGACAAGCTGTATGGCAGGAGGACTCATATGATATGAAAAAGAAGTAATTCAGAGTGTGAATGAGGCATGTCGAGAGTACTGGGGAAAGCACGTGGCAAAGCTAACATGGATTGAAGCAAAGGAGAAGCCATTGAAGGTGCATAAACAAGAAGAATATCAACTGTACATCTATAATGTAGGAGATGTCCCTGTGGGTACCAATGACAAGTGCAATGTGACAATAAACATGCCAGACATCAAGAAAGGAACATCAGCAGGATGGATATGTACTGGGTTTGTGGTCAACAGGCATTCCTGCACTTTCCACCATCATGCAGGGGCATATTCTCTTTGGCCATGTTGCACTCAGCTCTCCTTGTGGTCCCTGAAGCCCACCTAATTATAAGACCAGTGAGCTTTGTTGCCCCCCTGCCACCGCCAGGGCCAACCGCCTCTGCATCACCACTGAAGCCCTCAGTATTCCAAACCTTACCAGGGAAAAACGAAAACATACTTTTAAAAAGGAAAAGGAGGTCTAATTATCTGTCAAAATACTCAACTGACTTGCTTAAAGAAATAATGGATCAATACAGACTGTACAATAAAGAATAGACATTTTGTGCTTCTCTGTTAGTGCCACTAGTGCTACAAATAGTTTGATGGGAAGTGATACAACTGGCGAATGATACTGAACAAGGATTCAACGCGATCGAAGTTGAACTGAGAGCCATCTGGTTAATGACATTGCAGAACCAGTAAGTACTTGATCTGCTCACAGCCATGGAAAAAAATAGGCCAATCTTGCTGCACTTGCATACCCCAAATGATGCTGTGAATGGGTCCCTCACACAAATAATAGAGGCCTTACACACCCTCGGAGAACATATGCAGACGGAAGCAGGGATTCAAAGAAGTGATTGGTTTGATGATCTCTTCGCATGGGCACTGTTGTGGATGGGAGCAGTTGGGAAGATACAAGTGCCAGTGGTGGTGTTCATGCTGGGGATCTTCTGCACTTGCCATTTGGGATTTTGATGCTGTGCTAAATCTATCCCTAATCTATCCCTAATCGTGCAATGATGATGGTCTCAATTTGGGTAAGCAGGGAACCTTGCGGTACAAAAGATGGGCAGGCACAAAAAGATTACCCAAATATACCAGGCATTGTGAGAATAGAGCAAAGAATTGACCCCTCTGGAACAGTTACTATGGCATCACCTGATCACGAAAACTATGAGCACTGGGTTGACTTAGAAGCAGATGGGGGCTGCATTCATTTACATGCACCCCAGAACAGTACGCACAGGCAGATAAAGTTTGTGTTTGGTATGTAGAGCGTGAGTGCCCCAGAAAGGAACATGGAGGTATGAGGAGGCTGAGAGAGTGTCAAGGGAGTTTGTCAATATAGGATTAACGAAAGAGGGGAATGTTGGAATGCGGGGCATAATTCCCAGGCCCCTCAGCAATTTAAGATGAGTTAAATGTAGAAGGAGATGTAGTAAGGGAGCTGGGAGAACATAGAGGTGTGGGGGGGCCACCCATATGAGCTGGCTTGTACTGGAAATATAGTGAATCACATTATTAATATTGCATCTGTAAAGAGATTTATTGTAGAAGTCAGATGCCATTTTTAAATTGAGGCCTAGTGCAAGAGCTATGCCAGTAAGCCTAATTCTGTCCTGAGGGTTAGAGGGGTGTGTGTGCATTTTCTGCTTGCAGCCCTGGCAGCATCGCAGAAGGTTAATTTACTGAAGACACACAGCTCTCTGCTGTGTCTTGTCATTAGGGCATGTAACCCAGAAGGAATAGGCCCTTCAAGGCCAAGAGAGGGTCAGAATTGATCTTTGAAGAGCTATCCCACGAGAAGGGGGGAGAGGGCTTTAAACTTCACCAGTCAAGATCTTTGAGTTACAGTGGCCAGGGATTCCTGAGCCAAGGCTCCAAGTATTTGAGTGCACTAACCAGCCCGAGACCTCTGGTCATAAAACTGTAAATTGACCAATCGATCAGAAAGATCATAGAGTGGTGATGGGCTGCCCTCAAAATCGGTTCATGTGATTTGTGCTGCAAGGTTCCAGGGGAGAAGGTAACAAATTTAGACTCTGGGTGGGATAGTTTTAAGAGGTGCCGTCTCATATGGGATTGAGCGGGGGTTCACGTAGTTCGGAGAGTTATCTCAACCTTGAAAGTATCCACCTCACTCATGTCTTGGTACCAGGTACACCATAGCGCTACGAAATAATGACCTTTGTAACCAAAACTGCCAATTAGAGCGTCTGTATTGGATGACAGAAGAACAGCATCCCCACATGGAAGTAGAGGCACAGAAGATGCTGGATCCAATCTCCTGGCATCCCGTATGGAGCAGGCTATATGAGTATTGGGTCGAACCAACAAGCATCATGGGTTTTTGTAACCTATGTAATGTACATCACTTGTGATGTTATGTATATTGAAAACCCACTGATTTTGCTGTACTAGTCAGAGTGCTCTGTGGTAGCAGAGTTCTTTGCTGGCATGTACTTGTATGTTTGTGAGATTTAACCTTGTCCTCCTTGCAAGAGGTGTGCCGGCCCTTTTTCCCTACTGGGTTGTATTTTATCTCATCTGTGCGTTGGATGTCTACTCTACAATAGTCAATATTGGAATAGTATACAGTCACAAATTAATGGGAGAATCCACTCTAAAAAGTTCTCTTTGAACCATGTTTTGGTATTTGAAGCACTAGAACAAGAGTAGCAAGAGGCTGGGATGTAATCTCAGAAATTACTCAAGTCATACTTAGTGACAGTGACCAGGAAAAAGATTGTTAAGACATGGATTGGTGGGAAATCTGCAGAGTGCTCCAAATGGTTGAAAGATATACTCTGTATCTTCAGATCGGAAAGGTGAATTTGTTGTAGAAACTAGAGAATTATCAAAACTAACAATAAACATAGCATAAAGAGATAATGAAATAGAACTGTTATCAAAGTTTTTCTTAATAATAATATAATGATATTTAATACCATCAAGCACTCTTTAATGCTACTTGCCCTGGATTTTATTCAAGTCCAGTTAAGTCAAGTCAAGTCAAGTATTTGAGCAAGGCAGTAGTATCAGAGCAATGATTATTGCATCCATACACCTAATCGAAATCAGCAAGTCGTCATCCAAATATGTTGCGTGAGGAATCTCCCATGCTTCATCTATTGCCATTCTCCCTGTCATTTTCCAAATCTGTGTGAAAATTTGCAGTCAGATCCCCTCCTATCAGTATTTCATCCTTTGGGAATTTCAATACAATCTCTGGCAGGCAAACTTCTTGTACATGGCGCAGGGTGGACATTTTAAAGGACCTGTTACTAGCACTGAAACACAAGACAACAGTTCAGACAAATAGCAACTTGAAAGAGCCAGTAAGACTGATTAAATGTTGACCCATGCTTATACCTCTTACAAAAATGGGTTCTTCAAGGAGGTTTAAGATATGTGAGGTCTACAAGGGTACTAAGGTACTTGTGATTGGAATGTGTTTGGAATTTGTCATAATAACTAAAGAAAACTGAGCTAATGAGGCTAATTATGTTATCAATGCACAGTATTATTGTGATATACACTGTGTGATTTACTCCTCTATTACAAGCACTGTTTCGAGTCTTAAATATTTTGAAAGACTGTTGCCAGTGTATATGTCTGGTGTGAATTTAGTGCAGAGCTAATGGCTGGTCGCAGATGCTGACGGCAATTATTGGTCATTTGGTTATCTGGTCACCCACCAAGTCATGGCCATTTGGGTAACTTCTCCTCTGCCATTTTTCATCCACCATTTGTCATCCCCTATTTTCCCCATTTGCTTAATTCATCCACATTCTTTTTTTCCTGAAGGACTGATGGTGTAGAGAACAGCAGCGATGTTGCTACCCAACATCTGGTAGGAAAAGAAGAAGAGGACCACACTGACCCAGTCAAATGGGAAGATGGTCAGGGGAACAAAGAAGAAAGCATGGGTGGCCAAATGGGAGGCTTGTTGACCAACAAGGCAGAGATTGTGGTATGGTCCAATGATACAGATATAAACATTGTCCAAATTAAGGACTCCACAGTGATGGAGATGGAAAATGTGATATTTGTTAGTAACATAGCTATGGTGATCTTTACAATGTAGTCTTCGCTTGACAAAAAAGTGTATTTGACATTTTATCACACACGTCCATCCACTCCCACCCGAAACCCACCAACTTTTCTGCTCGCCCGCTATTCCTGTCGACCATCACAACCCCACTCCTCTTGCTCTCCAGTTTCCTCCCTCTCCCACCCACCCCCATCTCTGCAGCGCCAACATTAACCTCATCTACCAAAGTGAATTGCATCCTATTTAATGCCCGATCCATAGCAAAAAACAGACACAGCATCTTTGATCTCCCCACCTGTGACAAACCAGACCTGGTCTTCATCACCTAAACCTGGTTCTCTGACGACTTCGCCCCTATCGCCTATGAAGCCTTCCCCTCCGACTACTCCCTCATCCCACTGAACCGTCCCTCTAGAGGAGGAGGAAAAGGATTCGCCTTCAATTCTCACTTCCACGCCTCAATCATCGACAGCCAACCTTCCATTCCTTCCTGCGAATCACTCCTTGTTAAACTATCCCTTTCCCCTTCTTTCTCACACAGCTTCCGAATAATTTACAGACACCCTGGCTACGACAGACAATTCTCAAACAACCTCTGCGACTCTATTGCCACCCTCCAAATAAACCATCCCAACTTCACCCTTCTAGGAGTTTTCAACAAATGGCTTGACAATCCCACCAGCCCTATGACACACTCCCTGGTTGACGGCCTAGATGTGATTAACCTCCAATCCCACATTAACAGCCCGACTCACTATAAAGGACACACTCTCAATGCCATTTTCAGCTCCCACAACCGGATACAGCTAAACCCCCCCACCCCTATCATCTGGTCCGATCACTTCATTGTTTCTTTTACCATTCGCTCACCCAACCCGCTTCCAGTACCCAAACATGAACCTCCGAATCTACGCAAATGCTGGAAGAAACGAATAATCCTTCCTGATCTAGCCGACACACTCCTCCAGTCTCCTCCGCCTACCTGCCTACTCAATAATCAACTAACCCCTGACGCCTTTGACTCATGGCTCAACACCTCACTAATGCGGCTCACACCCTCTTGCAAACCATCAGCCCGCTGTGGCCTTTTCCCTAGATGGTTCACACCTGAATTGAAGACCAGTAAACAACTATGAAATGTTACAAATAGCAACAATCAATTTTTTACTATCTCTAATGCTTGAGCCAAAGTGTGTGGTTGTACATCGAAAGAAGCAACAAAAAAGATTATATTAGATTTTGTCTCTTCTTTGTTTTCTTCCTTTTCAGACTTGGTGTTCCTTATCTCATTTGCTTGTGTGTTGGTTATGACAATGTGTCACGCTCACCTGATTCCCACGGAGGCGCAGGTCTGGCTTCGAGTGCTGATGCTTCTTCTATGGTGAAGCGCAGGACTCTGAAGATGGACTCACTGGCTCGCAGGAATATTCCCCTGTGCATGAAAAGGGAGTATTACCTACTGACGGAATAATGCTCAAGCCTCCCATTCCCTTCCAGCCCTCCACGATACCCTTCCTCGATTCCCCGTGAAGCCTCACCTTAGGGTCTGTAAGGATGAGTCCTCCATCCTGCTTCTGATGCAGGGGCGCGTTGAAACCCAGTTACTTCACTGGATTGAGGTTTGATGGGAGTTCAATAAGCTTGACTATTCAGGTAAGGCGCTGTAAGAGTTCTGTAGCAAGTTCAAAAGTTCAAACTTAATAATAATGTTCATTGTCTTATTGCAGCAAGTGCTAATGCTTATGTCTTTTTCCCCTTAGGGGCCGGGGTTCGGAATGCCGGAGATATGGCGCCGACCCAAAGTGAAACGTGCAGTTCCAGTAAATGACAGGTAAGTTCTGGATGAGCGTTCGGGTAATGTCTTTGCATTCGCTCATTCAATGTCTTTGTCTTTTTTCCCCATAGGGGCAGAGGTCCGGAATGCCAGGAAGCGGCAGGACCCGAAATGAAATGGGAATGACCCAACAGGTAAGTCTTAGAAGGAAACTGAGCTTTTCCTATTCCCTTCCTTCTCTCACCTTGTGTTCTTGTCTTTTTCTCTCTAGGCTCTGGGAAGTGGCTGCGGATCCGGATGATCGCTGCTGAAGATGGAGGTGCCCAGGAAAGGTGAGTGAAATGCAGCGCTGCAGCGATCGAAGCGAAATGCTTTTAAAATGATGTCTTCCCTTTCAGGATCGTCGGTGTGAAGTCTCCGTGATGCAGCTTTAGCAGGTAAGGTCTTCTTTCTCCCCAATTCTCTCTTAGCAGGTGACCCAGGATGCTGACAGGCGTGGCTGAAGTCCAGATGCAGGAGCTGACACGGTGAGCATCCAGCTGCGAGGAGCAGAACAACACGAAGCGTGAGTTGCTGATCGGGCGTGGTTTAAATAGCTTTGGAAGAAGTTCCAGGTATGTATCCTTCCACCGATCAGGTATGTATCCTTCCCCGACCACACCCAGGGGAAAGTAGGTCCACAGGTTAAGTAGTTCCATTCAGGCCTCAAGAGGGCCTGGATGTAGCAGCATGGTCTGCATCAGGTAAGTGCACCTTAAAACACTTGAACACATGTCTAGCTTTATGAGCCTGGCGCCTAAGGCGCCAGGACAGGGGTCCAACATGAGCCTGGCGCCTAAGGCGCCAGGACTGTGTCAAAGGGCCCCAGCTTGGGCCCGCTGGCGCTTCCCTGGGGGAAATGATGCCTGCCTCTGGGGTTGCTGGGTCAGACCTGGCTCCTTGGAGGTAGGCATCATGACAGTACCACCCCTCAAGGCCCCTCCCAAGGTTGTTCCCTCCGGGGTTTTGGCTTGTTCGGAAATCTCCGGTGGAACCTTTGTATTAATCGAGGTGCGTGAACATGGTTACTAGGCTCCCACGATCTCTCCTGAGGTCCATATCCCTTCCAGTCAACAAGATAGAAGAGTTTGGACTTTAACACCTTGGAGTCTAAAATGTCTTTAACTTCGAATTCTAATTCCCCTTCAATTTGAACTGGGTCTGGAGGCTTGGACAGTCGGGTCCCTGGTTGTACTGGCTTCAAAAGTGATGCATGAAAAACTGGATGAATACGCATGTTAGACGGTTAATCCAGTTTAAAGGCCACGGGATTGATTATAGCCTTGATGGGATAAGGTCCTATGAATCTGGGATTGAAGGTTCGCGGGCCCTTGAGGGGTAAATGTTTCGTTGCTAGCCAAACCTGATCTCCTACTTGGTAAGGAGGAGTTTTACTTCGGTGCAAATCAGCGTTTTCTTTATACTCTTTCTTGGCTTGCTGTAAATGAGTTGCAGCTTCTTTGAAGGCTTGGGTTATTGTGGAATGCAGATGATTTACAGTGGGCATTTCCAGGGTCAGAGGTGGATCTAGATCAGAGGTCCGAGGATGGTGACCATACAAAGTATAAAAAGGAGTTTGTCCGGTTCCAGAATGCACTGAATTGTTGTATGCATATTCTACGATCCAAAGGATGTCTTTCCAATTTAACTCGGATTGGTGTAACATGCACCGAAGATATTGCTCGAGAGTCTGATTGGTTCTCTCGGTTTGTCCGTCGGTCTGGGGGTGGTGGCTGGTGGATAGCCACACATCTATTTGTGCTAGTTGGCAACACTTCTTCCAAAAATGGGAGATAAATTGACTTCCACGATCCGAGACTAATATGGAAGGGAAACCATGTATGCAAACTATATTCTCCAGAAATTCCTTGGCCAAGGTGGAAGCTGAAGGCAAACCTTTTAAAGGGATAAAGTGGGCCATTTCGGAGAATAGATCCACAATTACAAGGATAGTGTTGTAACCAGCACAAGGAGGCAGGTCAGTTATAAAGTCCATTGACAAGGTGTGCCATGGTGCCGGTGGAATATCCAAGGGTTGAAGTAGGCCGGCTGGCCTTTTCTTTTGACCCTTGTTTTGGGCGCAAATTCCACAAGACAAAACAAAAGACTTTATGTCTTTTCTCCAAGAAGGCCACCAGAAGTGGCGTTTGATTTTTTCCTCCGTTTTAGCGATACCAGGGTGTCCTTCCATTAATGATTCATGATGATGGGCAATAACAAGTTCTTGCAATTCTTTACTAGGCAGAAACAACCGCTCCTGGAAGTAGGGTAAGTCATCCTTAACGGTGTAATGAGGACCCTTTTGACTCTATTCCAGTAAGGCTGAAGAGTCTAGAAGTTGTTTTACTTGCGTTTGGATGTCCTCAATAGTTTGCAATGAAGTTAGGCCTAAGATTATTTGTTCTGGTATGATTGGGACAGGTTCTAAACTCGAATTGGGTTCTTCCATGCCAATCCGGGATAAGGCATCCGCTTTACCATTCTTGCAGCCAGGGCGATAGGTAATTACAAAATCAAATTCCGCAAAGAATAGAGCCCATCGGAGTTGTCATGAAGATTGAGCCTTGGCCGTCTTTAAATACTGTACATTTCTGTGGTCTGTAATTACGGTGATGGTGTGTCTTGCCCCGAGAAGGTAGTGACGCCAAGCCTTGAAAGCAGATTTAATAGCCAGTAACTCTTTGTCGGTAATTGCGTAGTTGATTTCAGGAGGAGAAAATTTCCTGGACCAAAAGGCCACAGGGTGTAGTTGGTTAGTTTCTGGGTCTCTTTGCGACAGGACAGCTCCCATGACCGAACTGGATGCATCGGTTTCCACAATGTAAGGGAGATCTGGGTGCGGGTGCTTCAATATAGGTGCAGAGGTGAATTTGGTTTTCAGGTCCTGAAAGGCTTGTTCGGCCTCAAGAGTCCATTCAAATCGTTTGTTTTTCTTTAGGAGAGCTGTGATGGGTTGGACTGTTCGGGAAAATTCCGGGATGAATCTTCGATAGAAATTGGCGAAGCCGAGCATGCTCTGAACTCCCTTCACCGAGCTAGGAGATGGCCATTTGAGGATGGCGTCCACCTTTCGCGAGTCCATTCGGACTCCTTGAGGTGTCAGGATAAATCCGAGAAACTCCACTTCTGTGGTATGAAAAACGCATTTTTCGAGCTTTGCAAATAGTCTGTGCTGGCGCAATTTCTCAAGAACTGCCCTAACATGTTTTCTGTGATCGGATTCTGAAGAGGAGTACACCAGGATGTCGTCAATATAAACAATGACACAGACGTCGATAAGTTCCCGAAGAACATCATTCATAAAGTACTGAAAGGCGGCAGGTGCATTGCACAAACCGAAGGGCATCACCTGATATTCGAAGAGCCCAAATATGGTGCGGAATGCAGTTTTCCATTCGTCGCCTTCTTTTATACGCACCAGGTGATAAGCTCCTCAGAGATCTAACTTGGTGTACACACAAGCGTCTTTCACCTGGTCGATAAGCTCAGGGATCAGGGGCAGAGGATAACGATTCTTAATCGTTATTTGATTTAGGGCGCGATAGTCCATACATGTTCTAAGGTCGCCCTCTTTTTTCAGCACGAAGAACAGAGCTGAGGAGACAGGAGACTTGGACGGGCGAATAAAACCATTGGCTAGGTACTGATCTAAATACTGACGCAAATGTAGGTTCTCAGGTTCCGTAAGAGCATAAATCCTACTACAAGGTAGTTGAGCATTGGGTACCAGATCGATTTGGCAATCATAAGACCGATGGGGAGGTAACGTGTTAGCCTGTTCCTTCTGAAAAACGTCTTGGAATTCTTGGTATTCTGACGGTAGCTGTACAGGGGTGGAAGTTGCTGAGGCTAGACCCATAACTGGATTTCTTGGGTAACAAGTTGGTTCACAATCAGGAAAACTTATCTTCTTTGCTCGCCAGTCAATTCTGGGATTATGTGTTTCTAACCAAGGAATTCCAAGAATTACTTGAAATTGTGGGGCCTTGATCACATCAAACACGATTGCTTCCCGATGTCCATCCTGACCCACCAGTGTCATTTCAACAGTGGAATGCGTTACAGGCCCTGAGGCTATTTCGGTTCCATCTACTGTAGTAATGACATCTTGGGTTCTTTTCGGGCGGAGAGGGAGCTTAATCCTGGAAGCCAATTCACGGTCTATGTAATTTCCAATAGCTCCACTGTCGATGTACGCTTTTATAGCATGCAACAGCTGAGGCTGTTTTGGGTCCACGAGAACCATTGGCATGACAAAATGCGAGGTCAAAGAGTTTGTTTTCAAGCTCGGCAAGTGGACCCCTATGCTTGTTGGGCTAGGTCGTTTCCCGAATCAGGTGTCAATAAATCGTTGTCAGTGGCTCCAACCACCTTCTTAGGTGGTTTAACCGGACAATTTCGAAGAAAGTGACCGGAAGTCCCGCAATACAGGCAAAGTTGCATTTGCCACCTTCTCTCTCGTTCCTTCTGTGTTAATGGTCCTTTAACACCGCCGATTTGCATAGGTTCGATAAGTCGGTACTCTTGGAGTTACCGTGGGTTTTGATCGGTACTCGGGTTTCGTACTTGAACCGATCTGCTTTTCTATTTTGAAGTCTGTGATCAAGTTGAACCACCAAGTCTATGTAGTCTGCGCAGACCTGGGGTGGATCTACTATCTGAGCTAGAACATCCTTAAGCTCTCCGCGCAGGCCTCGATGAAACAATGTGATCCTTTTGTTTTCTGGCCATCCAGTTTCCACAGCCAGTCTATTAAAGGTGGCAAAGTAGGACAGAAGATCCTGATTTCCTTGTCGTAAGGATAGCAGTTCGTTATCAAGGGCCTGTCCTTGAGAGTGTCGAGCAAACAATCTTTCCATGCTGGCCTGGAAACCCTGAAAATCCTGGAGAATGGGATCATCCTGATTTACCAATGGAATAGACCAATCGGCAGCACTGCCACTGAGGTAAGATAGTATAAAGGCTACCTTGTTCTGGTCGTTAGGGAAGGCCCCGGGTCTGCATAGAAAGTGTAAATGACATTGGTTCATAAAGACGGCATATTTCTTGGGATCCCCCGCAAAACGTTCAGGCGGGGCCAAAGGCATGTGTCCAGGTAGATTGATTTGTACCGGGTTATTCAAACCCATTGATGTGGAAGTATCTCCGGAATTAGGTAAAGGAGTGTGCCCTGCCTGGGCCTGCAATAACCTTTTGGCCAGGTCATCTGTTCTTTCTCTGGATAGGATCAGTTCTCTTTTGAGAGCGTTAGTCTCCTGGCGGGCTGAGTGCACTTCTGCCCGTAATTCCCCCAAAAGCTGGGCCAGCTGATCTGTCTCGGAAGTCTCCACAGCGCCCGGGTGGGAAATTGTGGGTAGGCTTCGCGTTCTGTCACGCTCACCTGATTCCCACGGAGGCGCAGGTCTGGCTTCGAGTGCTGATGCTTCTTCTATGGTGAAGCGCAGGACTCTGAAGATGGACTCACTGGCTCGCAGGAATATTCCCCTGTGCGTGAAAAGGGAGTATTACCTACTGACGGAATAATGCTCAAGCCTCCCACTCCCTTCCAGCCCTCCACGATACCGTTCCTCGATTCCCCGTGAAGTCTCACCTTAGGGTCTGGAAGGATGAGTTCTCCATCCTGCTTCTGATGCAGGGGCGCGTTGAAACCCAGTTACTTCACTGGATTGAGGTTTGATGGGAGTTCAATAAGCTTGACTATTCAGGTAAGGCGCTGTAAGAGTTCTGTAGCAAGTTCAAAAGTTCAAGCTTAATAATAATGTTCATTGTCTTATTGCAGCAAGTGCTAACGCTTATGTCTTTTTCCCCTTAGGGGCCGGGGTTCGGAATGCCGGAGATATGGCGCCGACCCGAAGTGAAACGTGCAGTTCCAGTAAATGACAGGTAAGTTCTGGATGAGCGTTCGGGTAATGTCTTTGCATTCGCTCATTCAATGTCTTTGTCTTTTTTCACCATAGGGGCCGGGGTCCGGAATGCCAGGAAGCGGCAGGACCCGAAATGAAATGGGAATGACCCAACAGGTAAGTCTTAGAAGGAAACTGAGCTTTTCCTATTCCCTTCCTTCTCTCACCGTGTGTTCTTGTCTTTTTCTCTCTAGGCTCTGGGAAGTGGCTGCGGATCCGGATGATCGCTGCTGAAGATGGAGGTGCCCAGGAAAGGTGAGTGAAATGCAGCGCTGCAGCGATCGAAGCGAAATGCTTTTAAAATGATGTCTTCCCTTTCAGGATCGTCGGTGTGAAGTCTCCGTGATGCAGCTTTAGCAGTTAAGGTCTTCTTTCTCCCCAATTCTCTCTTAGCAGGTGACCCAGGATGCTGACAGGCGTGGCTGAAGTCCAGATGCAGGTGCTGACACGGTGAGCGTCCAGCTCGAGAAGCAGAACAACGCGAAGCGTGAGTTGCTGATCGGGCGTGGTTTAAATAGCTTTGGAAGAAGTTCCAGGTATGTATCCTTCCACCGATCAGGTATGTATCCTTCCCCGACCACACCCAGGGGAAAGTAGGTCCACAGGTTAAGTAGTTCCATTCAGGCCTCAAGAGGGCCTGGATGTAGCAGCATGGTCTGCATCAGGTAAGTGCACCTTAAAACACTTGAACACATGTCTAGCTTTATGAGCCTGGCGCCTAAGGCGCCAGGACAGGGGTCCAACATCAGCCTGGCGCCTAAGGCGCCAGGACTTTGTCCAAAGGGCCCCAGCTTGGGCCCGCTCGCGCTTCCCTGGGGGAAATGATGCCTGCCTCTGGGGTTGCTGGGTCGGACCTGGCTCCTTGGAGGTAGGCATCATGACACAATGTTCCACAAGTGCTAGATGCTAATTTTGCACATAGATGAAAGACACTTATTGTAAATAGGTTTTTTAGTAAACAACTATATAAACTCCAAGAACGCAAATGGCAGAAAGACAAAACTCCCCTGAGCAGATCCTCCTTGGCCTGGCACCTACATCAGTACAAGACCGAAATCCGGAAAACAAAAAAAGCCCATTACAACTCCCGAATCCTAAACTGTAAAAACCCCAGCAAAGAACTTCACAAAATCATCACCAAACTCACCAAACCATCATGCACTACCACCGTCCCGACCCCCTCACAATCGCTGTGCGGCTTACTCTCTCTCCACTTTTACACCATAGCTTTCGAAAGAACAAATGCTCTAATTAACAAACTAGCTCTCTTACACCCTCCAAGCAACCCACCCCCCACACCGGCCAATCCACCGCCTGCGACCACCACCCAACCAATGTTCGACTCTTTTAGTCCAATATCACCCGACCAAACTTCTCTCTGCCCGCAAACCATCCGGCTCTCTGCTAGACCCTTGCCCGGCCACAACCCTCAAAGAAATTTTCGCTTCTACCTGCACAGGAAAACACGCAAGATCCATTATAAATGACTCCCTTTCCTTTGGAAATTTTCCCGACGCATTCAAAATGGTTCATGTCAAACCTCTTGCCTTTGTCGAAGCCAACAATCTCCTAGACCTGGTGCAATCAGGTTTCAGAGTCCGACTCGGAACTGAAACTACCCTAACCTCAAACTGGGATGATCTTAAAAACACAGCAGACTCGGCGGGATGCGCCACATTAATCTTTCTTAACCTATCCGCCGCCTTCGACACAATCAATCACTCAATCCTCCTTGACCGCCTCCACTCCCTAGGAATTCATGGAACCGCTCTCAAATGGATAGCATCCTTCCTCAAAAATAGGAACCAAATTACCCTACTCTCCACCTATTCCTCCCAAGCCCGATCAATCGACAGAGGAGTTCCACAAGGAGCATGCCTATCAGCCCTCCTGTTCAATCTCTACGTGTCCACCCTCCCACGAATAATTCGTTCACGCAACATCCTGTGTTACAACTACGCTGATGACACTCAACTAATTCTAAAACTCCTGAACTCAAAACCCAACTGCCCACCTGCCTCCTCGACATAGAACTCTGGATGACCACAAACCGCTTCTTGCTAAACCCCTCCAAAACCGAAATCATGGTATGTGGCAACTCCGAACTTCTTCCACACCCACTACCCTGGCCATCTGTCATGGGCAACTCACCGAATCCCTCTAAATCAGTAAAAAACCTTGGATGCACCCTACACTCTGACCTAACACTCTCGTGCCAAGTCAACAATGTCTCAAGGTCCTGCCACTACTACCTTAAAACTCTTAGGCGCATTTTTCCATACCTCTGCTGTCCCAACAGACTCTCTGCAGTCCAATCAATTGTTATATCAAGACTGGACTACGCTAACCCCCTCTACCTCGGAGTCCACGCATACCAACTGTCTAAACTACAAAGAGCACAAAACACCACAGCCAAACCTCTACTAGCGCGCGGCCCGAGAGACCACATCTCCCCAGCCCTCAAAACTCTGCACTGCCTTCCGGTTGCCCGAAGGGTGACCTTCAAAACCTTATGCATTTCTCACCGAGCACTGCATAAAATCGGACCTCAATATCGTCAAGACAAACTAAAACCTTATCACCCTCCACGTACTCTAAGATCAAGCTCAGCTGGACTCCTAGCCATACCTAAAACAAACTCAGTCAGGTTAGGCGGATCATCATTTTCAGCCTTGGCCCTCCGCTGTGGAACGCACTCCCACCCCACATCCGACTCACTGAAGACCTCATGTCTTTCCGCAAATTACTGAAAACTTGGCTCTTCTCCTAAAACCGACCCCAACCTCAATCTAACTCAAACTGGATAACAGCATCTCAATGACTTTACCAAATGGTAGATCATAAAATAGCAAAGCAGCGTCATGATCCAAGCGAGAAATCGAAAACTAATACTCTATTGGTTAGCTAAAAAGGACAAACAAAATAGATTGAGTAAAAAGGATCAAACTTGCGAAGTAGATAAAAAGAATACGTTGTGCGAGTGCAGTAAAGTCGCTGAAATTAAGGACATGGACAAAATTAAATGTAATGGACAAGAGGATCAATGTGGACGTGAGGAATAAAATGGATAACAACAATTCAACTAACCCAAGCTACTAGACCTTAAACAACAATAAAACAAATAGCAATACAACAGCAAGATCCAAGCGAGAAATCGACAACTGATAACCTCTAATGTAAACTAAAAGGACAAAGAGAATAGAATGAGTAAAGTGGATCAAAGCTGTGAAGTGAAAAAAAAAATGTACGAAAGCTGTAAAACGGTTGAAATTAATGAAATGGATGTAATGACTGCAATGGACGAAAGGAACAAAATGGACTAAATGAATAAAGTGAAGAGGATGGAAAGATGAATACAAGAGACGGATGTGATGCTGGAAATGCATTGGAGGGACAGGGCCTCCGTATCCTTGTCCTTTACTGCCTTTTCATCGTGTGTTCTGTCATATTTTCCACGCAGGAGTTCATGTGGGACTCCTGGCGGTGCAGCTCTCTCTCTTTTGGTTTGGTGAACAGACCCGTGGGATACCCTTACGGCACCCATGGGTGGGGGTAAAACCCTGTGCCCCTAGTGTATGTTTTTAGGCACCTGTGGGTGGCCCGCAGAGAAGGGTATGGGCTGGTGACAGCTCCATGCTGAATTTGACAGGTGCGCTGAGTATCCTCCATTTTGGAATACCCATTGGAATCAGTTGATTCCTGATGGAAAACAAGATAGCCCCTGTGGCCTCTTGCTTTCTATTACCTATTACCTTGTTTTCCCAAAGTCCTGGGAAGCCCTGACTCTGGTTCTTCCCCGTGACTGGCTGTTGGGTGGAAGTTCCATATATGGTGTTGTTGTGAAGTCCAGTCCAGACTGACTGGAGCCTTCCCAGTGACTGTATGTTGTGGGTACGCCCTGTGGGTGGGACCTGGGTAAATAGAGTGTGTGACCAATATGCACTTCTTGTTGTGGCTGTCTGGTTTCTGGTATGAGAGACAAAGACTGAGACAGCCCTGCCCGAAACTGGCCTGAATGCAGTGTGTAGTGTTGAATGGCTGGGTACTTGTCACAATCCACATTCCTTGTTGTGAGTGTCTGAGAGGGAGGAGGGTTGCCTGAATGCACTGTGTGCCTGATTGGCTGACTGACTGCATGAATGCCCTTCTGTATGATCGGCTGCTGAAAGTGACCCAGCAGTGTGGATGAGAGACAAGGTAGTATATCTGGGGACCTCTCACCACTGGAAATTGTTCAGAAGCTGTGTCTACACTTTAAGAGTAACTGGAACTGCTGATCCACGACGCCCAGCTGGAAGACAAAGACTTGCTGTTGCATTTGCTTCGACGTGTTCTGAAAGCTGCCGAACTCATCAAGGACTGATCCGAGAGAGGAAGGCGCCCTCTTCCCGTGCTCCGAGGGACCATCGAGCACCGTTAACCTTCGCCGAAGCTCCCTGGAAGTCAGACACTCGAAAGGCTGCCGACCCGAGACGGGACCGCTGAGGAGAACGAAGCAAAGCACCCGGACTTCGCCGCTGTCAAAGTCTATTGCCGTCGACCAGGGTTCGCAGGTTTGTGTAACCGCTGGAGGCCCGTCAAAGTTGTGTTGACCAGCCGTGGGGACCACTTGATGCCGTGCCGCCGACGACCGGAGCAGCCCACTCCTTTGCCTAAGAACAGTTGAATCCAAGGACTCCCTTGCCAGCAACGTCAACCGCTATGTCCCGCCGGAGAAAGTCGAGGACGACCAACGCGCCGAGGAGAATCCGCCGGCTGGTTTCCTGCCACCTGAAGGCCACAAAGTCTTCGACGACTCGACGCCTTGTTGGGCCACAGTTCTTCTGAAACTCTTTGCGGTCCTGAACAATCCGTCGCCGAGGTGCCCCGCACACCTCATCCTCACAGGACGTCGTTGACGAGCACCGCCTGGATCGACATCGGGGTCTCGGCACCCTTGTACTTCTCATCGCCGCCGTCGACGACAAGTTCACCATCTTCGACGCCTCTCGACGATCCGTGGCTCCTGCTTTAAAGGGAGTCACTCAAGAAGGATCCTTTGACGTGTCTTCGAAGAACTCTACTCCACCAGGTACATTGGGGGGGTAAAACATTAATGGGAGGAAATAAGGCTATTGAACAAAATATGCACTGGGCTTGTGCTATATATCTTTATTTCACAGGTTGCCCAGGTGGGGGGATCTCCACACAGAACTGTGTCGATCGGTAGGGGCCAGTATTCTGCCTATTGTTTCAACCATCTTGCCTCAGACTGCGTATGACTGTATTGTAAAGCTGAGTGTGGAAGAAAGGGGTCAGTATGAGTGATGAAATCTGCTTTGATTGCCAAGTTTGGCAAGACACCTACCCAATACCTTAAAAGGTTCAGGGATTTTAAGAAAAGAGAGAATGTGTCTTGGGTTGACTGGGTGAGTGCTGCGCACATGAACATGATGGGGTGGATTGATGGTTTCAAGGTGAAAACTTTTGTTGAATTGTCCCACCTGTTGTTTTTTGAGCAATTTTCTGAAGCCTGTTCACTGGAGCTGCGTCAGTATGTTGCTGACCAGAACATTTTGGATCCCTTTAAGCTGGCTAGGCTGGCTGACAAGTGGGTCTCCCACCGGGTGTCCCCTAAGGACTCCAGTGGGAAGCACAAGGACAAAGAAAAGGGGGCCTCTCAGAAAGGAGTCCCAAAAGCAGTCACAGTCGGGTAAACCTAAACCCTCCTCTCCTAAGACCCAAAAATCTAGTGGGGATAAGTCATCTGTGGGTGGGAATAAGAGTAGTGGTCCACCTGCTGCAAAGCAGGCTCCCAGTGGTTCCAGTACCGTACTCCACACTCCCGGCAGTTGTTGGAATTGTGGGGCTCTGGATCACAAGAGGGGTGACTCCAAGTGTAAAGGTAAGGCACTTGGAGTACAGGCTGTCAGCCTGACCTATCCTTACCCCATGTCTGAGGTGGAGGCCACTGTCCTCCCCTCCTCTACAAGGATCACATTTGGTGCTCCTGTAGAGATTTCCTTAGTGTCTCTTGGGGCCTGGGACCAGTACGCGGAAGTACTGGCGACTATCCCACAGAACACCCGTAGATTTTTGAGAAGTGTCCTCCTGAATGGCCAGCCTTCTACTCGTTTGGGAGACACTGGGCCAAGCATGACATTGGTGGACAGGATCCTGCTCAAGCCAGAGGACTATGTAAGTGCTCCTCTGAGAACCACCAGGTTAGCTGGTCGGCCTCAGAATTATAGCCTGTAGCCTTAGTCACGCTCGTAATTGGAGACAAGACGGCAAAGCTTCCTGTCCTGGTTCAGGACAATGTCCCTGCTAACATTCTGTTAGATAATGATCTAGTAGATTTGGGATTGATCTCGGATGGTCTTCCCATGACTGCTGCTGCAGTCACTAGGTCACAGGTGACCCTGGGTCTGGCTGTGAGTCAGGTACCTGAGCCAAAGGCGCGGCCTAAGGCAAGACAAAGGAAGAACAAGAAGGCCACCTCTGTGGAGGGAGCTCCTTCTCTTCCTGCAGTTCTTACAGCACCCATTGGGATCCATGCTCCGGACGGGCTGGGTCCAGTGGTAAACCCTGTCTCAACTCCTGTGGGAGAAGAGCCAGAAGACTCTCCTGTGGGAGAGGTTCTCAACCCGGAGGATCATCCCGATCTTCAATGCTTGTTAGCTGAAGGGGGACCCTTCCGGGCAGACTTCTGTAAAGAACAGAGAGAGTGCCACTCTCTCGAGGGTCTGAGGAAACAGGCCCTGTCCCAGGCACAAGGAGAAGTGCCTAGGACATTCCGGATTTATTGGGAGGGAGAGCTCCTTGTTAGTGAGCCCACTAAACCTGAACCTTGTGCCCTCAAGAGGTTGGTGGTACCCCAAGTTTACAGGCCCTTCCTACTGCAGTTGGCGCATGAGGTGCCCTTGGCTGGTCATCTTGGTACCAAGAAGACTAAGCAGAGGCTCTCTGGCCATTTCTACTGGCCCCAGATGGGAGTAGAAGTGGAGTCCCACTGCGGGACCTGCCCAACTTGTCAGTTGTCTGGCAAGACTGGAGGCAGTGTCATTGCCCCACTGCAACCATTGCCAGTGGTTGGCACACCATTTGAGAGGGTGGGCATCGACATTGTCATCCCCCTGGACCCTCCCACTTTAGGTGGACATCGGTTCATCCTGGTTTTGGTAGATCATGCCACCAGGTACCCTGAGGCTATACCCATTTGGACTGTAACTGCCAAGGTGGTTGACAGGGCTCTCCTGCGCATTTTCACCCGTGTTGGATTCCCCAAGGAGGTTGTCTCTGACAGAGGATCCAACTTCATGTCTAGTTACATGAAGACTATGTGGAAAGAGTGCGGAGTAACCTATAAGTTCTCCACCTCTTACCACCCCCAGACCAATGGTCTGGTTGAGAGTTTTAATAAAACTCTCAAGGGCATGATAGGTGCTTTGGAAGAGCCCCTAAGGAGGAAATGGGATCTCCTCCTGCCATGCCTGCTGTTTTCTTACAGAGAGGTACCTCAAGAGGGTATTGGTTTCAGCCCCTTTGAGTTACTCTTTGGACATCCCGTGAGGGGGCCCCTTGCCTTGATCAGAGAAGGTTTGGAAGCCACCCCTCAAGGTCCCGCCAAGCAAGTGGGGGACTATCTGTTAGGCCTCAGACGGAAGATGACGCAGATGATGGGTCAGGCAACAGCGAATCTCAAGGCCAGCCAGGACTTGAACAAATACTGGCATGACCTTAAAGCATCGCAAGTGGATTGGACTCCGGGACAGGAGATCCTCGTTATGGAGCCTACCAAGCCTCGGGCATTGGCAGATAAGTGGACTGGACCCTTCAGGATAATCTTCCAGATGGGCGAGGTCAATTATCTGGTTGACATGGGAATCCCAGGGGTAGCCCCTCAGGTATTCCATGTTAATAGGCTCAAGCCTTTCCACACACGAGCCGAAGTCTCATGTCTCTTGCTGGCTTCAGAGCAAGATGAGGATGAGAGTGAGCCCCTTCCTGATTTTCTGTATAGCAACCCTCAGGATGGCTCAGTGGAGGGAGTGCATCTCTCTCCAGGCTTGACAACAGAGCAGCAGAGGGCCTGCAGGACTTTGCTCGAGCAGTATGCCTCTCTGTTTTTGCTGACACCAGGCCTTACACCGTGGTGTAAGCACGAGATTGACACTGGTGACGGCGTGTCTGTCAAGAGCAGGAGCTACCGTATGTCAGACACTGTTAAGAACCACATCCAGGCTGAGGTCGCCAAGCTGTTGGATATGGGTGTTATTGAACCCTCAACCAGTCCCTGGTCCAGTCCCGTGGTCCTGGTCCCCAAGGCAAGTTCCCAGGCAGCTACCAAGGATTGGAGGTCTATGTGGACTACTGAGGAGTCAATGCTGTCACCAAAACTGATGCGCACACATTGCCCCGGGCTGATGAGCTCGTGGACACCATAGGTGCTGCCAAATTTGTGAGCACCTTTGACCTCACCTCAGGCTATTGGCAAATAGCTCTGACGGACCATGCCAAGGAAAAGACAGCCTTCTCAACACCAGTGGGACTCTACCAGTTTGGGGTCGTGCCTTTTGGGTTGAAGAATGCCCCTGCCACCTTCCAGAGATTGGTCAATCATGCTCTCAGTGGGCTGGAAGCCTTTTGTGTGGCTTATTTAGATGGCATTGCCGTCTACAGTTCCACTTGGGAAGAGCAGTTGACACATCTGGGTAAGGTGTTGCAGGCCTTGAAAAGGGCTAACCTCACTATCAAGGCCACCAAGTGCCAGATAGCCCAGGGGAAAGTCACATATCTTGGTCATGAGGTAGGAGGGGGTCAAATCCAACCTCTCCCCAGTAAGGTACAGGATGTACAGGACTGGGAGACTCCCACTACTCAAACCCAGGTGAGAGCCTTTTTGGGCCTCACTGGGTATTATCGCAATTTCATGGCGGACTGTGGAACCATAGCTGCACCACTGACAGCTCTAACTTCCCCCAAACAACCTAGGAAGGTTAATTGGACGGAAGACTGTCAGAGGGCCTATGATGGTTTGAAAGAAAGTCTGTGTAGGACACCTGTGTTGTGTGCGCCTGACTACAGCCGAGCCTTTATCGTCCAGACGGATGCCTGCAACACCGGAATTGGAGCTGTCTTGTCCCAGTTAGATGACATAGGGAGGGAACATCCTATTATCTTCATCAGTAGACAACTTAAGGGTAGAGAACTTAGGTGGGTTACTGTTGAGAAGGAGTGTTTCAGTATAGTTTGGAGCCTTAGGCGTTTTAGGCCCTACCTTACGGGGTCGACCTTCAAGGTCCAAACAGATCATAAGCCCCTGAAGTGGTTTATGCAGATGAAGGGTGAAAATCTGAAACTGCTCAGGTGGTCCATTAGCCTGCAAGGGCTAGATTTCACCATAGAGCACAGACCAGGGAAGAGTCACGATAATGCAGATGGCCTTTCCAGAAGGTATGTTGACCGTCTGGATGAGAGTGTCTATCCCGTGGGAGATTAGGCACTCTCCACCTCAGGCTGGGGGGGGGGGGGCGACTGTGATGCTGGAAATGCATCGGAGGGACAGGGCCTCCGAATCCTTGTCCTTTACTGCCTTTTCATCGTGTGTTCTGTCTTATTTTCCGCGCAGGAGTTCATGTGGGACTCCTGGTGGTGCAGCTCTCTCTCTTTTGGTTTGGTGAACAGACCTGTGGGATACCCTTACGACACCCATGGGTGGGGGTACAACCCTGTGCCCCTAGTGTATGTTTTTGGGCACCTGTGGGTGGCCCACAGAGCAGGGTATCGGCTGGTGGCAGCTCCATGCTGAATTTGACAGGTGCGCTGAGTATCCTCCATTTTGGGATACCCAGGCCCTGCCATTGGAATCAGTTGATTCCTGATGGACAACAAGATGGCCCCTGTGGCCTCTTGCTTTCTATTACCTATTACCTTGTTTTCGTAAAGTCCTGGGAAGCCCTGACTCTGTCCCTTCCCCCTGACTGGCTGTTGGGTGGAAGTTCCATATATGGTGTTGTTGTGAAGTCCAGTCCACACTGACTGGAGCCTTCCCAGTGACTGTATGTTTTGGGTACGCCCTGTGGGTGGGACCTGGGTGAATGGAGTGTGCGACCAATATGCACTTCTTGTTGTGGCTGTCTGGTTTCTGGTATGAGAGACAAAGACTGAGACAGCCCTGCCCGAAACTGGCCTGAATGCAGTGTGTAGTGTTGAATGGCTGGGTACTTGTCCCAATCCACATTCCTTGTTGTGAGTGTCTGAGAGGGAGGAGGATGGCCTGAATGCACTGTGTGCCTGATTGGCTGACTGACTGCATGAATGCCCTTCTGTATGATTGGCTGCTGAAAGTGACCAAGCAGTGTGGATGAGAGACAAGATAGTATATCTGTGGACCTCTCACCACTGGAAATTGTTCAGAAGCTGTGTCTACACTTTAAGAGTAACTGGAACTGCTGATCCTCGACGCCCAGCTGGAAGACGAAGACTTGCTGTTGCATTTGCTTCGACCTGATCTGAAAGCTGCCAAACTCGTCAAGGACTGATCCGAGAGAGGACCTGGTAAGGCGCCCTCTTCCCGTGCTCCGAGGGACCATCGAGCACCGCTAACCTTTGCCGAAGCTCCCTGGAAGTCAGACCCTTGAAAGGCTGCTCACCCGAGACGGGACCGCTGAGGAGAACGAAGCAAAGCACCCGGACTTCGCCGCTGTCGAAGTCTATTGCCGTCGACCAGGGTTCGCAGGTTTGTGTAACCGCTGGAGGCCCGTCGAAGTTGTGTTGCCTAGCCATGGGGACCACTTGACGCCATGCCGCCAACGACCGGAGCCGCTCGCTCCTTTGCGTAAGAACATTTCAATCTAGGGACTCCCTTGCCCGCAACATCGACTGCTTTGTCCCGCCAGAGAAAGTCGAGGACGACCAACGCGCCGAGGAGAATCCGCCGGTGGGTTTCCTGCCACCTGAAGGCCACAAAGACTTTGATGACTCGACGTCCTTGTTGGGCCACAGTTCTTCTGAAACTCTTTGCGGTCCTGAACAATCCATCGCTGAGGTGCCCCGCACACCTCATCCTTGCAGGACGTCGCTGACGAGCACCGCCTGGATCGACATCGGGGTCTCGGCACCCTTGAACTTCTCATCGCCGCCGTCGACGACAAGTTCACCATCTTCGACGCCTCTCGACGATCCGTGGCTCCTGCTTTAAAGGGAGTCACTCAAGAAGGATCCTTCGATGCGTCTTCGAAGAACTCTACTCCACCAGGTACATTGGGGGGGTAAAACCTTAATAGGAGGAAATAAGGCCATTGAACAATATATGGACTGGGCCTGTGATATATATCTTTATTTTACAGGTTGCCCAGGTGGGGGGATCTCCAGACAGAACTGTGTCGATCGTTAGGGGGCCAGTATTTTGCCTATTGTTTCAACCATATTACGTTCCTTCCTATCTCTATTGCTGGTTTCCTCGTTATTGATCTGTGTGAAATTTTAACCATACAGTTGATGCACTTTAATGAGATTTGATAATATTGGTGGTACCACTTTAGAATTGTATATATTTATCATTGTTGATTTCCGAGTACAAAGTGCGTTATTGTGATCGTGTACATACCTTTGAATGTTTATTATATAAAGACTGTGTTTTCAGTAATACAGTGTGTGGACATTCCTTTGTGGGGGTTCGGGGACTACACTGTACTTAAGAACCAGCCTGCGTCACCTCCTGAGAAGCTAGGCCTTGATTGCTCGACTACGTTACCAATAATAGAGAATCTTGGCTGGGGTCCTCTGTGCCTCTCCTCTACCATATAGAGAGCGGAAGTACAGACACTCCCCTCCAGTCTTTACAACGGATGAGTACACAGACAGATGACACGGAATGTTAGAGTACATGGTATAAACGGAAAAGTACAGAATATATTATTCGAGTACATGAGACGGATGTAGTGCATGGGACAGAGGGAGAGCACGGAACGGATCGAGTGCGTATGACAAGTGCCCTGGGCTGAATCCAATGAATGAACGAAGTGAGTGGAGCGGATGAAGATGGTGGAGTAGATGAACCCCGTAGAGCAGATGAGTGTGTTGAGCAGATGGGTGCGTTGAACGGATGAGTGTGTAGAGTGGATGAGTGTGTTGAATGGATGAGTGTGTAGAAGGGATGAATGTGTAGAGTGGTTGAGTCTGTAGAGCGGATGAGTCTGTAGAGCGGATGAATGTGTAGAGTGGATGAATGTGTAGTGCGGATGAGTGCGCAGAGCGGATGAGTGCACAGAGCGGATTAGTGCGCAGAGCGGATGAGTGCGCAGAGTGGATGAGTGCGTAGAGCAGGTGAATGCGCAGAGTGGGTGAATGTGCAGAGCGGATGAGAGCGTAGAGCGGATGAAAGCGCAAAATGAATGAGGGCATAGAGCGGTTGAGAGCATGGAACAGAGTTAGGGTGTTGTGGTGTTGAACAGAGTTAGGGTGTTGAACGGATGTAGAGCAGGATGGTGTTGAGCAGATGTAGGGTGTTGAGGGGATGTAGAGTATTGTGTGGTTACAGAGCGGGTGTAGAGTGCGGAGCGGATGTAGAGTGAGGAGCGGGTGTAGAGTGCGAAGCGAGTGTAGAATGCAGAGCGAGCAGCGGCTGTTGAGTGGGGAGTGGGTGTAGAGTGCGGAACAAGTGTAGAGTGCGGAGCGAAATGAGGAATGATCCACCAACAGAAGACCGGTAAGTGTTATGGCGGAAAATTAGGCTTTCCTCATATGTTCCTTCTGCTCACCTTTTGTCTCTTCTTCTCTCCCCTAGGCGCAGAGATGTGGCGACCGGTGCAGACAGTCACGGTGGAGCCAGAAGAACTCCCGAGGACAGGTGAGTGAAGCGCGGCACTGCAGCGAGCAACGCGGTGCTTTTAAATGAAAGTCTTTTCTCAGGAACGCTGGCGTGAAGGTTCCGGATGCAGGTAAGAAGTTTGATAAAATCCTTGGTTTTCACCTTTCTCTTCTCTTCTTTCCTTACAGGTTTTCCAGGATCGAGGCGGGGGTGGCTGGAGACCAGATGCAGGAGCAGACACGGTGAGAGTTCAGCTGCTTGGATACAGAACAAAGCGAAGCGTGAGCTACTGTCTGGGCGTGGCTTAAATAGCCCCCAAAGTAGTTCCAGGTAAGTAGCCTTCCCTGGCCACGCCCGAGTGGCAAAATAGTCCCAATGAAAAAATAGTCCCTTTCAGCTCTCAGGGAGGCCTGAATCTTGCAGCATGGTCTGCATCAGGTAAGTGCACCAAAACACCTTCCTTTATGAGCCTGGCGCCTATGGCGCCAGGACTGATGTCCAACATGAGCCTGGCGCCAAAGGCGCCAGGACAGAGTCCAAAGAGCCCCTATAAGGGGCCGCTGGGCTTTTACCTGGGGGCATGATGCCTGCTCCCGGGGGTGCTGAGCCTGGCCTGGTGCTCCGGGGGTAGGCATCATGACACCCAACTAAACACTGCTGGCTACACACCCTCCTGCCTAGGCGTTCTCCTCAGGCCTAATGCAGCCAGAATCAGTCTGGATAAAACCTGCCAGAACGAACACATACTCTTGATCTCCCAACCAGCACACCTACCACTAAGAAGCAGCTATCACACGCATGTCACACCAGCTGCACACATATCCGGTGCTCACACGCACCTTTGACTCTCTCTACTCTCTCTACTGACTTGAACTTCGGTTCCCGAGGGCGTTCAACCTACCAGCGCCTTGAGACCATACCAATGGTACATAAGGTGCTATATAAATGGAAAGTAACATAACATAACATAACAGAAAGTAAGCGCAGTCAGGAACACCCCATGCACTATAAAAGACTGCAGGAAGCGGTGGGACGACTTGCGGCTGAGAGTACGGAACATACTCTCTGCCAACAGGAGCCAGGCAATGTCAACAGGCGGAGGAGCCAGCTCCCCCATCAAGCTGTCCCGATGGGAGGACATCTGTGCTAGCCTGATTGGCATTGAGGGAATAGAATGTGTCGGAGACATGGAGTGTGGCGCCACAACATTGACGGATGGAGGTGAGGGTCCTAAGAAAACACTGTAATGCACAGTCTGATGAAAGTCCACCAATATGTCTGTCCAAAGAGGCAAGCCATGGCCCAACACACACACACTGTGAGCAAAGTTGTCGGACACATCAGAGACACATGCAGTTTCCTGCAGCAAGGCTATGTGGTACCTGACACATACCACACAAAGATGTAAATGGCATGAGTCACACTGCATTCAGGCCTCAACAAATATGCATGTCCCATACCATACGTCTTCCCCAACATGAGTGACCCCGACGTATGCCTGCATCACCCACTCATATATCAAACAACGTGATCATCCAAACTCAAAATGCCTATTACCCTCGATTGTGTGGATGATCAATTGTACAAATGTATGTATGATGCCTATCAAACCATCACTCATGCTGTCTCTCTCTTCGACCCCCCCAGGCTCAGACCATGACAGCGATGCCCAGGACTCACCCCACAGCAAACCACACCCAGGAAGAAGGCCCGGGTTGAGGCCAACCAGCCTTCCACCTCGAAGGGCCAACCCAAGGCCCACCGTGCACCACCATTGAAAACACCTCAAGTTGCCAGGGCACCGGTGCTGCCAAGGGCCGAAGAGGCAGAAGCGCCAACACCTGTCGCACAGCCACAAAAAACAGCTGAGGCTACACACTCGGCAGAGTCCAGTTTGGCTGGGGAGGTGGCAGCAACAGCACCCCAGGCTCAGGAGGAGGCACAGGAAGAAGAATGGGTGCCCATGGAGGACAATTCCTCCGAACTGCCCCGTACGCCCAGTCCACTGCCATCCCCCCAAATCACATCTCTTGATTCAGACCACGGCACCACCCCGGAGCACTCTGGGGGGAGTTAATTCAAGGGGCCATTAGTCCCATAGTGGAGAGCAGTGAGGCCGAACATGAGACCCAGGCACCATCCACCTCCACAGGTGCACCCGCAGGGCCGCAGCGTTATGAGCAGCTGACTACCCTTGTGCGGCAGTTCGTGGAGGACAACGCCCAAGCAAGGCAGGAGTGGCGGGAGAACATCACCTCTCTAGGCAAGACAATCAGTGATAACACCACCTCCGTGGGCAAGATATTTGCGGAGGACACTAGCCGCCTGTGCGAGGAGGTATCCGCCCTGCGGCAGGTACTCAGCTGCATCGCCGATGCCATGGAGTCAGAATGTCTGGCAACCCAGTTTGAGCAGGTGGCCACACCATCCTCATCAAGCTCTACCCAGACCAGCCCACTCCGTAGGTTGTCGCGCACCCTGCGCCGGCCGGACATGCCGCCACCAGGTCCAGGGAGTGAATAAAATAGTCTGGCTAGCCTGATGAAGGTATTAGAGACTTGTTGGGACACGTGTGGGGGAGTTCTGGGGGGAGGGTTAGGGGCCGAAGATTTGTGGGGGAGTTGTGGGGGGAGGGGAAAAGGGGTGAGGGTGGTGGAGGGTTATTGCACTATATAGTTTTCAGTGTTAATTTCAATACACCCGCTGTGTCAAAAGCAAGACGTGAGTGGACATTCATCATTGTGCGTGTGTCATTTATTCATACACAGTGCATAGTGTGCATGGACCCCCACACCCAGTGGCCTCTGTCAAACTATCATGTCACCCTCTGCAGCCATGTGTCTCAGTAATATTGGGCAATCACTGACTGACCCACAGCACGTCCCTCCTGGTCATTGGCACCCCAATGATGTGCAGCCACTTCTTCTTCATCCCCTTCATCATCACCAGGTGGTTGCAGTCCAATGTCAGGGGGCAGGGGCTCATTGCGTCGGATACTCATGTCGTGCAGCATGACACATGCCATGATCATTTTGGCCACCTTCTCATGCCTCTAGAGGAGAGCCCCACCTGAGGGGCTAAGGCAGCGAAACAATGCACTCAACAGGCCAATGATCTGCTCAAAGACCACACGGGTACGGGCATGGGATCGATAGTAGTCCTCCTCGTGCCTGTTCTGTGGGTTATCGGGCAGGGGTGAGGAGCCACGTCATCAAGGGATAGTGTAAAGACCGGAGGGTGGTCTGCACTTCCCCTCTCTATATGGTAGAGGGGAGGCACAGAGACCCCTGCCAAGATTCTCTATTATTGGTGCGTGGTTGAGCAATCAAGGCCTAGCTTCTCAAGAGGTGATGCAAGCTGGTTCTTAAGTACAGTGTAGTCCCCAAGCACCCACAAAGGAATGTCCACACACAGTATCGGTTAAAATACAGTCTTTATATAATGAATATTCAAAGGTATATACAATATCACGATAACTCAATCAGCAATGGTAAATATATACAGTTCTACCGTGGTACCACTAAGGTTATTAGATCTCATTAAAGTGCATACGGTCAGAATGACACACATATCAGAATAAAGAGGAAACCAGCAGTAGAGAGAGGAAGGAAAGCAAGATGGTTGAACACTTGGCAGAATACTGGCCCCGTACCACTAGACACAGTTTTGTGTGGAGATCCCCCCACCTGGACAACCTGTAAAGCAAAGATGTATCACAAGCCCAGTCCATATATTGTTCACACTAGACTTTCCAATAGTTCTGCAACCCCAAAGTACCTTGGCGTTGTAGCGTTCCGCATCGTGGAATCGACAGCCCTTCTGGAGTGTCCTCCCTTTCAGGCAGGAGTCACGGGTCGTTGAAAGAACAGGTCAAGCTACAACGGTGAAGTGGCTGCGTCGTTCCTAGCGGTGCTCATTGACGGGGAAGCATAAACGTCCTGCCAGGAAGAGGCGTGCGGCGTACCTCGGTGTCAATAGTTCTGGACCGCAAAGAGTTGAAGAACTGTGGCCCAGCAAGGGCGTTGAGTCGTCAGCATCTATGTGGTCTTTGGGTGGCGGGAAACTCACCGGTGGATGCTCCTTGGCGCATCTACGGTCAGACCTTCTCCAGCAGGATACAGCAGCGATGATGCGGACGAGCGTGCCCTTGGATCAATAAAGTTCTTAGGCAACGGGAGCACAGCGGCTCCAGTTGGCGACGGCGGTCGTCGACAGTGGCGGACAACAGTCCGGGCGCTTCTCCTTGGAGTTCCGCTGCAATCCCCGTATCGGGTCAGCAGCCTGTCGAAGGTCTGTCTACCAGGGAGCTTAGGCAAAGATCAGCTGTGCACGATGGTCCCTCGAAGCTCGGGAAGAGGGCGCCTTACCAGGTCCTCTCTGGGTCAGTCCTTGAAGCACAGCAGCTTTCAGATTGCGAAGGAGAGCAACAGCAATTCTTCTCGTCCAGCAGGGCTTCAAGATCAAGCTTCAGTTACTCGTCGTAGTGGACTTCAGCTTCTGAACATGATTCCTAGCAGTGAGAGGTCCCCAGATATACTGTTGATCTCCCATTCATTCCGCTGGGTCACACTCAAGCATCCAATCACGACTACGGTCATTCATGCAGGCAGGCAGCCAATCAGGCACATGGTGCATTCAGGCCTTTCACTTCTCTCCAGACACTCACAACAAGTTATGTGTATTGGGTCAAGTACCGAGCCATTCAACACTCCAAGCTGCATTCATACCGGCTTCGGGCAGGGCTGTCTCAACCATTGTGCCAACCACCAGATACCAGACAGCCACAACATAGAATGTATATTCGTCACACACTCCAGTCACCCAGGTCCCATCCACAGGCGTACCCACAACATACGGTCATTGAGAAGGCTCCAGCCAGTCTGGTCGGCACTTCCCCACGCTACCATATACGGAACTTCCATCCAACAGCCAGTTAGGGGGAAGGGACAGAGGCAGGGCTTCCCGGGACTTCGGGAAGATCAAGGTTACAGGTGAAGGAAGGCAAGAGGCCATGGGGGCCATTTTGTCTCCATCCAGAATCTACCAATTCCAATGACAGGGCCTGGGCATCCCAAAATGGAGGACGCTCAGGGCATCAGTCATTTCAGCACAGAGCTTCCACCAGCCCGTACCCTGCTCTGTGGGTCACACAGAGGTGCCCTAAAACATACACTAGGGGCACAGGGTTGCACCTCTACCCATGGGTGCCAAAAGGGTATCCCAGGGGTCTGTTCACCAAACCAAAAGAGAGAGGGCTGCACTGCCAGGAGTCCCACATGAACTCCTGTGCGGAAAACACGACAGAACACTTGATAAAAAGCAGTAAAGGACAAGGATACGGAGGCCCTGTCCCTCCGATGCATTTCCAGCATCACAGTCGCCCCCCACCAGACTGAGTTTAGGGTGCCTAATCTCCCATGGGATAGGCACCCTCATCCAGACGGTCAACATACCTTCTGGAAAGGCCATATGCATTATCGTGACTCTTCCCTAGTCTGTGCTCAATGGTAAAGTCTAGTCCTTGCAGACTAATGGACCACCTGAGCAGTTTCGGTTTTCACCCTTCATCAGCATAAGCTACTTAAGGTGCTTATGATCTGTTTGGTCCTTGAAGGTAGACCCGGTAAGGTAGGGTCTAAAATGCCTGAGGCTCCAAACTATACTAAAACATACATTCCTTTTCAACAGTAGCCCACCTAAGTTCCCTACCGTTGAGTTATCTACTGATGAATATGATTGGATGTTCTCTTCCTTTGTCATCTAACTGGGACAAGACGGCTCCAATTCCAGTGTCGCAGGCGTCAGTTTGAACAATAAAGGGCTTGCTTTAATCAGGCGCACACAACACGGGTGCCTTACACAGACTTCCTTTCAAGCCATCGAAGGCCCTCTGACAGTCTTCCGTCCACTTAACCTTCCTCGGTTGCTTGGGTGAAGTCAGAGCTGTCAGGGGTGCAGCTATGGTTCCATAGTCTGCCATGAAATTGTGATGATACCCCGTAAGGCCCAAAAAGGCTCTCACCTGGATTTGAGTAGTGGGAGTCTCCCAGTCATGTACATACTGTACTTTACTGGGGTGAGGTTGGATTTGACCCCCTCCTACCTCATGACCAAGATACGTGACTTTTCCCTGAACTATCTGGCACTTGGTGGCCTTGATAGTGAGGTTAGCCCTTTTTAACGCCTGCAACACTTTATCCAGATGAGTCATATGCTCTTCTCAGGTGGAACTATAGACAGCAATGTCGTTTAAGTAAGCCACACAAAAGGCTTCCAGCCCACTGAGTGCATGGTTGACTAATCTCTGGAAAGTGGCAGGGGCATTCTTTAACCCAAAAAGCATGACTGTAAACTGGTAGATTCCCTCTGGTGTTGAGAACGCCGTCTTTTCCTTGGTAATGTCGAAGGTGCTCACAAACTTGGCAGCACCTATTGTGTCCAAGAGCTCAACAGCCCGGGGCAATGGGTGCGCGTCAGTTTAGGTGACGGCATTGACTCCTCGATAGTCCACACAGAACCTCCAATCCTTGGCACCTGCCTGGGAACTTGCCTTGGGGACAAGGACCACGGGACTGGTTGAGGGTTCAATAACACCCAGATCCAACATCTTGGCGACCTCAGCCTAGATGTGGTTCTTGACGGTATCTGACATACGGTAGCACCTGCTTTTGACAGGCACACTGTCACCAGTGTCAATCTCGTGCTACACCACGGTGTAAGGCCTGGTGTCAGTGAAAACAGAGAGGCGTACTGCAGGAGCAAAGCCCTGCAAGCCCTCTGCTGCTCTGTTGTCAGATTGGGGGAGAGATGTACTCCCTCCACGGAACCATCCTGAGGGTTGCTATGTAGAAAATCAGGAAGGGGCTCACTCTCATCCTCTTCTTGCCCTGAAGCTATCAAGAGACATGAGACTTCGGCCCGCCTGTGGAAAGGCTTGAGCCTGTTAACATGGAATACCTGAAGGGCTACCCCAGAAGCTCCCAGGTCAACCAGATAATTGACTTTCCCCATCTTGGATATGATCCTGAAGGGTCCAGTCCATTTATCTGCCAAAGCCCGAGGCTTGGTTAGCTCCATCACGAGGACCTCCTGTCCCGGAGTCCAATCCACTTGCGATGCTTTAAGGTCGTGCCAGTACTTATTCAATTCCTGGTTTGCCTCAAGATTCCCTGTTGCCTGACCCATCATCTGTGTCATCCTCTGTCTGAGGCCTAAAGCATAGTCCCCCACTTGCTTGGCGGGACATGGAGGGAGGCCTCCCAACCTTCTTGGATCAAGGCGAGGGGCCCCCTCACGGGATATCCAAAGAATAACTCAAAGGGGCTGAAACCAACACCCTCTTGAGGTACCTCTCTGTAAGCATACAGCAGGCATGGCAGGAGAAGATCCCACTTCTTCCTGAGGGGCTCTTCCAAAGCGCCTAACATGCCCTTGAGAGTTTTGTTAAATCTCTCAACCAAACCGTTGGTCTAGAGTGGAAAGAGGTGGAGAATTTTTGTAAGTTACTCCGCATTCTTTCCACATGGTTTTCATGTAACTCGACATGAAGTTGGATCCTCTATCAGAGACAACCTCCTTAGGGAATCCAACATGGGTGAAAATGCCCAGGAGATCCCTGGCAACCACCTTGGCCGTAACCGTCCGAAGGGGTATAGCCTCAGGGTAACTGGTGGCATGATCTACCAAGACTAGGATGAACCGATGTCCACCCGACGTGGGAGGGTCAAGTGGATCAACGATGTCGATGCCCACCCTCACAAACGGTGTGCCAACCACTGGCAATGGTTACAATGGGGTGATGACTCTGCCTCCAGTCTGACAACTTTGGCAGGTCCTTCAGTGTGACTCCACTTCTACTCCCATCCGTGGCCAGTAGAAATGGGCCGAGAGCCTCTGCTTTGTCTTCTTGGTCCCAAGATGACCAGCTAAGGGCACCTCATGCTCCAACTGCAGCAGGAAGGGACTGTAAACCTGGGGTACTACCAACCGCTTGAGGGCACCAGGTTCAGGCTTAGTGGGCTCACTAACAAGGAGCTCACCCTCCCAATAGATCCGAAATGTCCTAGGCACTTCTCCTTGTGCCTGGGACAGGGACTGTGTCGTCAGACCCTGGAGAGAGTGGCACTCTCTCTGTCCCTTACAGAAGTCCGCCCGGGAGGGTCCAACTTCAGCCAACAAGCATTGAAGGTCGGGATGATCCTCCGGGTTAAGAGCCTCTCCCACAGGAAAGTCTTCTGGCTCGTCTCCCACAGGAGTTGAGACGGGATTTACCACTGGACTCAGCCCGTCCGGAGCACGGATCCCAATGGGTGCTGTCAGAACAGCGGGAAGAGCAGGGGCTCCCTCCACAGGGGTGGCCTTCTTACTCCTCCATTTCTTTCGTGCCTTGGGTTCCCCATCGGCAAGGGTACTGGGCTCGTAACCGGATCCTGTGTGACCTGCGATCGGGTGACCGCCACAGCAGCCATGGGTAGACCATCCGTGATCATCCCCAACTCAACCAAATCGTTTCCCAATTTTTTTTTTCGCAGGCACGTTGTCCTGAACCAGGACCGGAAGCTTTGCTGTCTTGTCTCCAATCGTAATGTTCACTAAGGCTACAGGCGATAATTTGGGAGGCCCACCAGCTTACCTGGTGGTTCTCAGAGGAGCACCTACATAGTCCTCCGGCTTGAGCAGGGCCCTGTCCACCACTGTCATGCTTGCCCCAGTGTCTCTCACACCAGTAGAAGGCTGGCCATTCAAGAGCACACTTCTCAAAAACCTACGAGTGTTTTGTGGGATAGTCGCCAGTACTTCTGCGTACTGGTCCCAGGCCCCAAGGGACACTAAGGAAATCTCTACGGGGGCACCGAAGGTGATCCCAGTGGAGGAAGGGAGGACAGTGGCCTCCACCTCAGGTACGGAGTAGGGGTAGGTCAGGCTGGCAGCCTGGACTCCAAGTGCCTTACCCTTACACATGGGGTCACCCCTTCGGTGGTCCAGAGCCCCACAATCCAAACAAGTGCCAGGAGTGCAGGGTACGGTACTGGAGCCACTGGGACCCTGCTTTGCAGCAGGTAGACCACTACTCTTACTCCCACCCACAACAGACTTATCCCCATTAGGTTTTTGGGTCTTCGGAGAGGAAGGTTTTGGTTTACCCGACTGTGACTGCTTTTGGGACTCCTCAGCTTTCTGAGAGGCCCCCTTTTCTTTGTCCTTGTCCTTCCCACTGGAGTCCTTAGGGGACACTCGGTGGGAGACCCACTTGTCAGCCAACCTAGCCAGCTTAAAGGGGTCCAAAATGTTCTGGTCAGCAACATACTGACACAGCTCTGGTGAACAGGCTTCCAAAAAATGCTAAAAAAACAAAAGGTGAGACAATTCAACAAATGTTTTCACTTTGTAACCATCAATCCACCCCATCATGTTCATGTGCGCAGCACTCACCCAGTCAATCCAAGACACATTCTCTCGTTTCTTAAAATCCCTGAACCGTTTAAGATATTGGGTAGACGTTTTGCCAAACTTGGAAATGAAAGCAGACTTCATGCACTCATACTGACCCCTTTCTTCCACATTCAGTTTCAGAATACAGTCATATCCAGTCTGAGGCACTCTGCTTAACAAACACATAGCCCAATCTCTCTTGTCAACATCGTGAATTGCACAAGCCATTTCAAATGCTTCAATCCATTGGAGGATATCAGAACCCTCCGCATACACACCAACCAAAACTTTCATAAACTTGGTTGCTGGGGACCTGACACTCTCAACTGGTTTAGCTGAAGTCTCCACTCGAGCTTTCTCTAGCTGGATTCTTTGGTGCTCAGTGTCCCTATCTTTGAGTATCACTTGATGTGCCAACTCCTCCTTCTTAAGCTCAGCATCTGTTGCTAACTTTTTGCATTGAAAGGCCAACTGTTCCCGTTGTAGCTCCAATTTTAAAAGTTCAATCTTCAGGCCTTCCCCCTGAAGAGCAGTGCTGTGGTTTGGAACAGAGGCAGTAGGAATGGTGGCATTCCCAGAATCCGACAAACCCCCGGGGTAGAGTCCTCATTGGTTGCATCCCCCCCTTCAAGTCCGTGGTAGGGATATGTATTCCGTTGTGTGCTTGAGGAGGGCATCCAGCACTTGCTTCAGGATGCAAGTAAATAAGGGTGGTGATATGCCATGAGTGTGCCCCACTGTGTGCTGGTAGGTGCCTGTGGAAAGGAAGTGGAGCACCAACATACCTTCAGTAGAGGGGGGATGGCGGTGCGTATTTCAATGTGGCTGACAATGTTGTTATGTATCATGTCCACGATGGTGTCGATGGTGTCCCAGTCCAGACGGTACAGGGTGTGGTTCTGCTCCGGAGTTGGGTTGAAAGGACTGGCTCTGATGTTTGGGATTGGGGGCTGCCTGCATGGTTACGCTGGCTGCACTGGTGGGGCATGCTGGCCTGTCTCACCCTCCTTCTCCTGCTGTATCTCCTCTGTGGTGCCTGCTGCTGCTGTTGGTGTTGTTGCTGGTGTTGCAATGCAAGTATGTCCTGCAGCTCAAGTATTGATGCTACTATTGTATTAATCTTGATGTGGAAAGGTGTGTGGTGTGTGGGTGTGCTCCTTTTGTACAGGCCCAGACTCCATTGCCCCCACCTCTGCTGATGGTGTGCACCTTTGGCAGTTGGGAACACTGCACATAGCATTTTACGGTTGGTCCGCGATGCCGGTATTTACAGCATGCCGGTATCCACTTTTAGTGCCTTCATGATGCCGGTATTTGCATGTCCGCCTGACTTGTGATGTCCTCCAGTTTATGGCATGCCGGTATTGCCAGCATGAAGGGCGCGTGCCCGCGCCCATGACGCTATTAAAGGCACTGTTATTTACGGTGCCGCTAATAGTGGGTTGGCAGGTCGGAATAGCCGAGAGCAGTAAGCGTTTTTACCTTACCTCCAACCTCGGAATGACCCCCAGTGCCTTTTACGAAAGATGGTTCCAAAATAAAGAATATTGAGTGAAATTGACTGAAAGTTGATTGGCGTAGTAGGAATAGTGGAAGGTTGATAGGCACAGAAGGTACAGTACTCTTTGATGTATGCGAAAAATTGACCAAGGGGTATCTAGAGTCACCAAAGTGTCTATGTGCTAGTGGGGTGTGTGTGACATTAGAAACAAACACATGCAGCATGGGTAGCCTGTATTAAGCTGTATTAGCTAGTAAAGCTATTGTAGTAATTGTCTGGTTTAATTATTCATTCACCATGTGGACACTTGTCACATTTTCACAATTCAAATTTGGACTTGATCTTTGAAAGCATATTATACTGCTAGCCTACATCACTTGGTAGCCACATTGTGGAGGAGTTGTGAGTGCATCACATTTCAATCTAACGTTGACAAAACTGTGCACCAAATTAATTCTTGGCATAGATCAAGAGGTGGTTTAAGAGAGGAAGATAGGTAAGGCAGCCGGCCCATTTGTCACCAATTATACAAAAATGAAAGGTGTTTGACAGACGAGGGGAGATGGCGTTGACAATTATGTTGGAGCAGCAGGGTGGACCTGAGGATAGATGCCAGGAAGCTCACTCTCATGCTAAAACAAAACGATTAAGAGAGATGGAAAACCTACAAAATTTCCAATGGTTCCCTTGAGGAGGACTGTCCTGAAAACTGAGATATTACTTTCTGCTATCTGTGCACATCAAGCCAGCATGTAGGGCACAGTCAACTGAAAACAAATAGTGATTCCCATTGTGGATTAACACTCAAGACTGATGGTGTGTGTGGTCTCTGCCATGCACCAAGTGCTAAACTGCGGATGAACGATCAGCAATTCACTGATACACCTTCAAGGGTGTCCAGTCAAAGGATCGATTACAAAAGGCTCGAATGCAAAAGGTGAGAGTCAATAGGGTCGAAAACCAAAGGTTCGAATTTTTTTTTATTTATATATTTATTTTTGGGTTTCCGTGTAGGTAAAAAAGTTGTTTTTACCACAAAAAGGGGGGTTGAGTGGGACCCCCCCAAATTTTTTTTAACAAAAATACATTTCGAACCTTTTGTTTTCGAGACTATTGACTCGAACCTTTTGTCATTCGACCCTTTGCAGTCGATCCTTTGACCTATAACCACCTTCAAGGCCTCTTGTTTCTGCTTTGCCCACTGTGGCCATGAGAATGGAGTCAAGCTTTTAAAACTGCTGCCTCTTCCACATATACTAGATAACCTTCCTATAGTCATAAAGGGCAATGGAAGATTCTGCTGCATGCCCAAAAGTTTGAACTGTCAAAAGATAAATACTGTGGGTATCCTCTATGCCATCTTATGCCAACAATATACTGCCATCTCAGAGGAATATTGCACCTTGCAGTTGAGCGCCACCGCTAATCTATGGGATTAACACATATAGCATATTAGTCCGGGCACGTTCTGAGCTTCCCTAGGAACACCATCATTGGGCACCCTCATCAGAGAAACACTAACATGACACATAGGGCAATAAAAAAAAAAGAAATTCTGGTCCTGCTGAGGACTGCAAATAAACCTGAAGTTACATCCCCTAGACAGAGAGGAGAGGTGATACTGGTGCACGACCTACAGGCTGGCAACATGGCCCACAGTCTGCCCCTACATGCAGCCCATAAGCTCAAACCCCCCTGTCCCCCCACCCCGACTCAGCCCCAGGAGGCCCTCACAATTGGCCAACCGGACACAGCCTCGGGCATCCCCAGGACATGACCTAGGAGTCACCCGCAGCACTCAGGAACAAATCAAGGCACAAAAGTACCAATCCCTCACAACACGACTGCACCAACACACAGACACACGCTGACAGAGGATGAACATGGGTCCTGATTTGATTCTATTTGTCTGCAGCCTTTGATACCATGTGCCATGACATCCTCCTGGGCCGCCTGTACAGAATGGGTCTAAGAGGGATTCCCTGGAACTGGGTCAAATCGTATTTCACCGACTGAACCCAACAGACATTGCTTCCACCTTTTCAATCCTCCTGAAGATTTATCACTTGAATATCCCATTGTTCTTCTCTGAGTCCACCTGTTTTTAATGTGCATTTGAAAGCTTTTGCATACCTTGTCCATGGTGGTGGGATGCGATTCTATATGTGTGTAGATGATTTCCAAGTAATCCTGCTATTATAAGGGATTGATCGAGATCCAGTCAAGAATACAAAATCATGCATAGAGCAAGTTGGTTCCTTGATGTCCTTAAATCGTAGCAACTCAATGCACAGAAAAACAAGGTTGTGTTCTGCAAAAACAGAACTGGACTATTATCTCCGACCTGTTCCTACACTTGTAACATCAATACATAATCTGGTTATCTGGCTCGACCCAGATCTTATCTTTTTGACACAAATAAACACATTTAGTTGTAACTTTTTTCAACTGAAACCATTAAATATGTTCCTTGATCAATTAAACTTTCCAGCAAGAATCCAAGCCATGAATGAATTTATCTTGAGTCGCTTGGATTATGGCAATACTACTTATCTTGGTTTGCCTGAGAAAATGCTTTCGAAATTACAATGAATTCAGAATGCCACTGCCAGACTTCTATTTCATCTGAACAGCCAGGCTCATATTTCCTCTGTCCTTAAAGATTTGTATTGACTACCTGCGGTTACAAGGATAGACTTCAAGATGCTCCAAATGTTTCACAAAGCTTTTCAGTGGAAAGGACCAGCCTTTATTCCTAATTGATTGGTATGGTACACCCCTGGGAGACAATTTAGATCTACTTCTGCAATCTGCTGAAAGTGCAGAAGTTTAAATACCAGCATTGGGAGGCCAATCCTTCAATATTTTGGCACCTAAATTATGGAATGGCATCCCACTTCGGACCATTTTGAACCATTTAGAATTCAGACATCATCTGAAGACCTTATTGTTTCCGAGTTAAATGCTAAAATTGCTCGGAAGACAGACGTTTTCTGATGGGTTATCACCTAAATTACTCCTTTGGGGCGAGTAGTGTGCTCTACAAATGCATTACCTACCTACAGGCACGTGCACACACACACACACATATGTACATGTGAACATTGGCACAGATGATTTATAAGTCATTTTAAATAATGTGGACTACTTTACCATGTGGGGACATGGGTTCAGGTCCCCACAGTGAAATCAAGTCCCCACAGCAAGTGTGTGCTATCATGCCCAAGTCCCCAAAAGGATAGAATTACACCCCCCCCCCATTCCCACACACACACACACACCACACTTGATAATCCATAGGACTGCCCTACTTGTAGCCCAGAAAAACCCACACCTTTGCAGACAGCACAGTAAAGGTTACAAATGTGTACACATTTGAAAACCACTATTCACAAAATGGCAAATAGCTATATCAATGCAATCACACTGTGTCCTGTCTTTTACAAGGCTAGCTCAACCCACCCCACCAACTGTACCCAATGTCACACAAGTTATCATTACTGGTAATGTGGAGATGGAAATGAGTACACACACGTCAGGCAGGCATAAACAGAACTAATCCATGAAAAATGATAGTTCTCGCTTCTTGGGGACACTCTCATACTGAACTTGTTTAACTTCCATGAGCACTACGTACTTTACCTAACACACCTGCAGAAGCAGGATTACAGGACTCCACCCTTTTTGTTTGTATATTTTTAAAATGGGATAGACATAAATGCTTCCCACAAATATGGGGCGTAAGCAAGTGTAAAGAGGGATCCTAAAACAACCAAGAAAGTATCAGGGGTCAACCAAGGACTGTTTCTACCATCATAGGTGCATTTTATAGCTCACCTTTTGTGAAAAATTGGATAAAAAGCCACTGTTTGTGATTGGTTTTGTATGGTAACTCATTAAAATAGACATAAGTCACCAACAGTGCACATCAGCCTTTTCCAATGAATTTTCATGATGCCTTTTCCCACAAAATATGCCAGTATGTAAACATGTCCAAGCTGGCTGCACCAATGCCAGTGTTCCCATATACAAACATACTCATATTTACTTTTTCCATAATGCCAGTCATGTTAGTATAAGAATATTGCTCTGCCAATATAAGACAGTATTCCCACATGGGAACAAGCTCCTGTTGGCTTTGCCAGTAGAAATGCCATACCACAACAGGAAAACGTGCACATGTTGGCTGCATAAGCATAGGCCCATCTAGCCACATATGAACACTCATCATACTGTATTTATCCTTGATGCCAGTAAAAAATGCCATGTCACAATAAAAAAATATATTTGGATCAGCTGCACCATGAAGGCCAGTCAAGCTACTTAATAATTCTTATGTTTGCTTTTTCATTCAGGCACAGTAAGAAATGGCATCCCACAGTAAGAAAACATGTCCAGACTGGCTGCACCAATGTAGGCCAGTCTAGCTATTAATAACACCCACCATGTTCGGTTTACCCTTGATGCCCAGTTAAACAAATTCCATGTCACAGAAAGAAAATATAGCCAGAATGTGATGCCCAGTAAGAATTCCATGCCACAGTAACAAAATATATGCAGACTTGTGCCTTCAATGTAGGCCAGTCGATTAAAAATTCTAAATGTGCACTAGAGTGTTAATTAAAAGTGTACACCGCTCACCCAAAGCGAAGGGACGGCTACACGTTAAGCTGAGAACTTGAGGCCTTTTGGTTCTCAAAAAACACAGATCATTGCTGCAAGTTCCACACATTTCCAGCATGGGATGGATTCCTACAACAATGGCGTCCCTTATGGTCCAGTCAATGAGCCTTACTTATCATGCACCATCAAAGAAAAGGTAAGAAAGAGCTGAGCCAGAGATGGAGGTGAAGAAAAGCCTTCTCTGTGCTTTTACATATTTTTGTAACCCTGACACAAAAACGACCCTTTCCTTCAAAAGTGCATTTTTATATTAGTTCACATGAAAAGACTAATGTTCTTGCTCTACGTACAACAATATACCTCAAGACAGTTATGTCAATAGTTGAGTAAATGTGTTGCCTGGGTTCTTAGAATGTTACCTCTATTGTCAATTTCCCCCTAAAGCAATCATTAGAACCCACAGACTAAACAGCAAAACTGTAATTTCAAAGGAATGTGCCAGTCTCACCTCTAGTTTCTACTAGCACCTTTGTGTGATAAATGGAACATGTGAATAATGCAAGCTTTTATCACAGGCACTGGTGCCTTTAAGGGCATGGTTACTTCATGCTTCCTCGTTCGTTCTTGGAGCGCCTCCAAGGAACAATTTCTTTGGCAACTGGCGTGCTTTTATTTTTAAAAGGGGCGAAACAAAAGACAGGAAGGTGGATGTTTTCAAGGTAATCCAAACCAGGTTGCGCTTTTTGGCTGCATCAGAAAGTCCATGGAGATACTGTCTATAAAAGCCAGGACTGCTGCAGGAGCCCCACGGGAAAGCAGGCAGAGTGACATGCTCAGTTATCTCTGCCTGCTCTGAGGATCCAGGCCACATGTTCAGTCCTGGGCCTTGTGGAGTGCAGTCTGTTTGCGATCATATTGAAGGGTTTGAAGTCCCTTGCCAGCAGCTCGACTTTCGGGTTTAGCCATATTTTTCTCTAGCCAAGGGTTGCCATTATGTGCCCTGTGGAAAGTGTGTTGTTTGAAGAGGGTGGCATGCAGGGAAGGGTCCAGATTCAATATTTGGAGGACAGTTTTCTTAAATAAAAGTCACGCGTGAGGTCACGAATGATCACGCAATATCCAACGCACCTCCTAGTGCCATGGAACCTAACTACCAGTTCTGCCTTTGCTTTGTGCACTCTGCCTCAGTAACCTTCATGATAAGCTCTCGCTCTCCTCCCAAATGTCCTGCAACAAATTAGGAAAAATAATTAGTCATAATGGTCAGTGAGTGCTGATAATAATTACCTGTACAGAGGCCCATGCAGTGTGCCAGCACAAATAAAGTCCTCTTAGGCGATATCAACATCAAACTAGACGATCACAACAATGATACTATGTCTTGCTCCTTCCTCAACAACATATCTGTCCATAACATAAAATCCCCTCTCACATCGCACACCAGGAAGGGCATTCCATTGACATTATCTGATCTTCAAATCTCCCACTGCCCAAAGCAACTTCTACTTCAGTAGAATGGCCTGACCATTACTTCCTCACTATTACCTGGTCACATAACACTCCCTCCAGCTCACACACAAAATCAAACACAACCCAGAAAATGTCCTTCGGATCAATGAAAAAAATCACCCACCAACACCTCAGAAAACCCTTTAACTAGAAATCACTCTTCGACTCCATACAGTCCCTCACCACTGCAACAGACATTATGCAAAATAATTACCATGAAACAAGCACCACACTTGACACTCCCGCTCCCCTAAAAACATGTCAAACAAAACTACAAGAAACAAGTTCCAACTAATAGTTTGACTGCTCTAGAACCTCCATAAATGTCCACTTAGAAAAACCGAGTACAAATGAAGAAAACAGAAATCAGAATAAGACAAACTTTTTTTCAAATTCCTCTCCCATGGAAATAGCTCGATGATAAAGAGGAAAAAAAATGCTCTACCAATCCATTATCACCTGTGCTCCATTCCAAACAGGTGAACTCTTCAAAATATACTGGCAAATCACCAACCCTGAAACCTTGGACAACCTCCCCACTTGTACCCAAAGCTGGACTGACTATACAGCTCTAGCTTTCCAAACAAAGATTAAGGAAATCCAAAAATATATAAACTATTTCAACCTTAAACACCATTTGACAGCCCTGCCACTCAACCCTGGGATCAGTCCACCTACATTCAAAGCCTTCATGCCTACTTCAGCATGAGAAAAGGAAAAGATATTCATGAACCTGCAGGCAACATCCACTCACACTGTCCTTTGCCCAGCTTCTTTAATCAAAGAAATGAGATCCCTACTATCTCCCCACATAGTCCAACTCTGCAATGCCTCATTCCAGCTGCTTCATACCCCACAGAGCTCATCAAAGCAATAGGTAAATCACTCCTGAAAAAGACTAATCTTGGTGAAAAGAACCCAAACAGCTATCGACCAATCTCTAATCAACCATTCATAGCAAAAATCGTGGAGACACTTGAATGCGACCAACTCACTAAATTCTCAGAAACGCACAGACTCCTCCATGACAATCAATTTGGTTATCAGGCCCACCTGAAGCACTGAAACTGCACATCTATGAATGGGAAAACACGAATTACGTAAAAAAAAAATGCATTTCTTACTGCAAGGTCAAAAACCTTGAATGGAAAACAAGTTTGTTCTATTTAAAATGCGGGTGAGACCCCCTCAGAGTCCACCTCCAAATTCCCCATGAATGCATACCCCAATGCAAACACCCATCTATTTTTTCATTTGTAACTGTTGTTTTCCATGTGAGGTTTCAGCCTCGCAGTGATGGTTTGCGTTATAATTGGGTGATTCCAGAAAACACATCCATCCCCCACTAGATAACAACACTCCTACCTGCCTAATTCTTCTAGATCTCTCTTCAGCATTTGACACTGTCAGTCACTCCACACACCTTAAATACCTGCATTTCCAGAGAGGCATCCAAGACTCTGCCCTAAAATGGATTGAGTCAAAACGGCACCACCACAATAAACGTTGGAGATTTTCTTTCAGTCCCTAGGAAAATTACTCAAGGAGTGCCTCATGGATCCATTGTATCCCCATGGCTCGTCAATGCCTTTATCAAGCCCCTCACACACATTATCGAACAACTCACACCCACGATTCAAGGATACACATAACTTGCCTTGTCCATTTCACCACACATCTAATCCCACAACTCCATTGACCAATGTCCTATGGCCATAACAAAATGGATGTCTGAAAACAACCTATGCCTCGACCCAGCAATACAGAGGTCATGGTCTTTGCACCCAACACACATGCAACCTTCCTTTTATATGACTCGCTGACCAAGGATCCCGGCTCCTCCTACTTCAGAAGCACAGAACGTGGAAATGCTAATAGACATTGACCCTTCCCTTAAACCACATATAAAAGACCTCACTTAATAAACTACCTCCTACACATCCTCAAAACATACTCCCCTACTTGGAGCTTTACCAAAGGATCATCATCACCAATGCCCTAATTATCTCTAAACTACAATAGTGTATTTCTCTCTATATGGGTCTGCCTTCAGAAAACCTAAAATCGCTCCACATTATCAAAATGGAACTCCAAGAGGCAAATTAAAGCACAAGCCTTACGAGCTTGTCGGTCAGCTTGAAAAACACTCAACTGGTTAGCCATCAAATAGAATTCAAAATACTAACCACATCCACAAGACCATCTACTTTTCTATTCCCCCAGGCCTCCTATCATTCCTTAAGCTTGCCTTCCCATGCAGATCCCTACGGTCACCAAATAAGACTAAACTAACACCACTCATTCCCTCCCATGCCCGCATCCTATGGAACACACCACCAGACTAGATCTCACATGAACCCAAATTCAACACCTTCAAAAAACTATCAAAAAACTATCTGATGACTGGAGCACTGCTAACCTTCAATCGCAAACCCAACACACCACCTGCTTCAACCTTCATGCACCTAAAACTTCACCTGCATGGCTCCACCCCGCCCTTTATCCAGACACCCCCTTTTTCAACTATGTAAGCACTTTAACACACCGACAGCCCTTTCTACTCCCCCTCCTTGCACTATGGTTAACACTTTCCCAGCCACCCCTTCTCACCCTCCTTTCATCTCCCTTTTACCACATTAGCAGCTATTTACAATGCCCTTTCAGACCCTCTTGCTGCTAGCACTAGTACCTCTTCAGTAAACGGCACTTACTTTCACTCCAACTCCACCCTCCCTCCATTGCTCCTCTTCCTGCCCACCTTCTGTCCCCTGCCCCCCCCTGTATGCCCTTAACAGTTCTGGAGCAAACTCTTGTGTGCCTTTTGTGACTTGAAAGTATTTTCTTGGTAACCCTAATTAAGTGCTTTTACATCCTGGCTGCGACCGGATGACTTCGGTGCCTTTTGTTGTTGATGGCGGGCCTATTTTTTTTTATCCCAGTCTGTGCCAACTGAGGAGCAATTAATTAATCAACACTGTATTTAGTGCTATAGATGAGGCCCCAGAATGTGTTAAAAGGTATTAATTAGATGTGAAGAAATAAACACAAATGCGTCAGTTTCTCCTTTATATGATGTTCATTTAACATCGCCTTCCCTCCCCGCCATTACCCTCGAGGAGAAACACCGTGATGAAGCAAAGTGTAACTCAGTGTAGGGAAATAAAAAGAGTTACACATAATCCAATCTTCCCCAGGTTTAAAGCCTGTGGTTGGTGATTTGTCTGAGCAGTCAAGGAAAGCGCAGTTCAGTGGTTTGCGCTACGGCATGCCTTAACGTTTTCATAATGTCGTGGCCATTATCCAATGGCAGAGACCCAAGGCTTAAGGTACTTTCTGTTCTTTGCTCCTCGCTCGTGCAACACCTGAACCTCCTGAGGCAAATCAAGCAGAGAATTAAACTTGAAAAAAAAGTTCACCTGCCTGGTTTGTATAAGGACATTATTTTAATGCTGTGAGGCTTAAGTAATCAGTACAGGATCTTAATAGGAAGGGGAGGTATCGTGGAATATGCAAGCTTTAAAAAAGAAAAACTGTCTGAATAGAGCCACGACACTTGAAGGGTTTTTCTGCACTGTGTTCTGTGAACATTCACTTCCCTTTGTGATTCTGAAATCATTTTCGGGGGTCTTTTCTCGTTTGCTGCTGTTCCCTTCCCTTGCTCCTCTCCCAGCCCTCAGTGTCAGGAATGAGTGATCCCACTTGGGTGGACTTGGGTGATTGAGGCTAGAGGCCACATATTGTTGGCATGGAGAATCGTTCTTAGGTGCTATGGAACTGTATACAAAAACTCTCACTATGTATATGTGGGAGCCAATTGCTTATAACACTATTGTATGGAAAGGAACATTCCACAACACATAGCTATGGCTTTTTAGACAATAGAGGGCCTCAATAAGGAAACTTTCCATGGGTGCAAGTGAACATTTAGCAGAGTGTTAGCACTAGTGCAAACATTGCACTATACATATGTTCAATGCATCTTTGCATCAGGGTAATGTCTGTCATGTAGTGTGGCTGCCATGTCCTATAGGGGTAAAGACAAATATTGCCTTGGTGTAAAAGGAATACGAAAAATACATCTTTGTAATAGAGCACATGTTACCCTAGTGCTAATACCATGCAAAGCTGAAATTGCACCTCTGCAAACGTTCTGTGATGAGGTCCCAAGTGTCCAGGAATGGTCCAGAGAGTCTGTACAGCTTACATTATTATACGAACTCACTGAGATGATCTCATATTAAAGAGATTGGAAAGTTGCAGACTGCATCCAGAGAAAGCACTAACAATAGATAACCTCATAAAGAACCAGTGATAACTCAGTGATGTGTGAGTTGTGCATTGTAACCTGACTGTTTCAAATTATCTTGTAACCTCAAGCCACTTTCAATGAAGCTGGAGGCTAACTAATCATTACATGTTTAATTTTAATGTACGCCTGAACTGAATAGCAAACATTGTATAATACTGAATTAAGGCTTTGTGGAGATGTTCTCGTGCAGAATTATGCCTCAATAGAAGACTGCAAAGGAAGATCAGCACTGAGGAGTGTTTGTGTTGTAGGTCAGTCAACAAACTTTTATCGGCATTGAGCCTTCAAGTAAAACACATCAGTTACAGACATGAAATAGAACCATTATTTAAACACAGGGAACAAACTATTTGCCGCAATAAGTACTTAATACACAGACAGTTTACATTTAGGATCTAAGATGAGAGACCTGCTCGCAACCTCTTTTAAAACAGTCGCCAGGTCTATCAGGGTTAGTTCTGGAAGAACAAGGGGGGAACCCTACTCACCGTCTCGGGGGCTCACAGGCACGGGGATAGGAAAAAAAGTGCCTGAGCCTTACTCAGGGCTTGGGTTCAAAAATGTTTTCTTAACAGCCAAGCCCTGTGGGTGTACTGGCCGGACCCATGCACCACGAAAGGGTCAACACTCTGGTACAAAAAAAGTAATTGCTGCTTCAGTATCACTGATCCCAGCCGCCCTCAGTGGGGGTCTCAAATAAATGAGCCTTGGGGATTTTGATTTAGAACATAGAAGCATGATGTGTAGTGTGGTTTTGGATGCCATCCCGCACATTGGGCATTGGTCAACATTTACTGGGTTCCATGATTGCATAAAGGTGGCCACTAGGAGGATGCCTACTCTTACTCGTGGGTATAAGGACCTTTCGCAATGGGGATATATAGTTCAGATAAGATTTAGGACAAGGATAGCTAACCTCAAGATATGCAGGGCCCAGTTTAAGTTTCATAGCATCACGCAGCAGTTGATCCCGGACTTTGATGAGTGCATATTTAATTATTTCTTAATGCCCAAATCTAGCATTCTGGGTTGACCCACAGGTTACTATCCCCGCTTCGTAAAGCTAATGCCATGAGGTGGTTCAATGCGTCTCTCAATTTTTCCAGCCCTTCCTGATTCCATTTATTTAGCCATAAAAGAACTGGTTTGAGCTTAAACTGTGCAGCCACGGGAGTAACATTAAGTTCAGAAAGTACTAAGGAAGAAGGAGCACTCTTTGGGAGTGAGACCAACTTTTTGGGAAATGTAAGTTTGTTTTTTGTGATGGTGTCTATGTTGGCATGTCCCCATAGTTCTGCCCCAGACAGAGCTGGGCGTAGCACATGCTTTTTGTATAGATTCAGGGCAGGGAAATCGGTGCCTCCCCCATGTTTAACATGAAATGACTTCATTGAGGCGCTAAGCAACCTACCTGCTGAACCCACGCTCCCGTCTCTTGAAATCTCACACCAAGGTAATCAAAACATTTTACTTGGGCGAGCTGTGCTCCTTCTACCTTAAGCACGAATGGTGTGTATTTGGTAAAACAAGGTTTGAACACCAGTACCTTGGACTTATCAATGTTCAATTATAGGCCTAGCTCTTTACATTTGGCCAAAAAGATTGCCCGGGATTTCTCCAGGCCTTGGGGAGTAGTTGCCACCAACACTGCGTCATCTGCATATAATAAGGCTGGATATTTATTTAAGGCCATTTTGGGGCAGTCCTGGCACCCCTTCAACAACATAAATTATTTCTTGGATATACAAGTTGAATAGAAGGGGAGCCAGGGCACAGCCTTGCTTTACACCCATGTTGACAGCAAATGATGCTGTGTTTTCACCCTCCATTTCATAACGCATTGTGGCACTATTTCCGAGGTATAGTAAACCGATATTAATCAAGTTGGCTGGAGCTTTATGTGACTCTAGGAGGCTCCATCATTTTTCTCGAGAAACGGAAACAAAAGCCCTCCTTAAGTCTAGAAACGGTTCATACAATTTCATTCATTTTAATACTGTATATTTCTGAAATAACAAGTACAGCATTAGGCATTGTTCAATAGTGCTCTTGTTTTTTTAAAACCAACCTGTAGGTCATCAGTAATTACGTTATCATTGTCAACCCAGTCATGGAGGTGTGCCAGGATAACCTTCCCGAAGAATTTTCCTCCACTGTCAAGTAGGGAGATTGGGCGGTAATTCACCGGGAGGTTCTTTCCACACTTCTAGCATCGGGGAATTTACAAGGCCTTACGCCAAGACTTGTTTTGTGTGTCTTTGTGTTTGTATGTGTGTGTGTCGTGTGTGCGTGCGTGTGCGTGTGTGCGTGTGTATGTGTGTGTGTGTGTACATGCGCAAAGATGGACTGGCAAGGGGGCAGAGTGGCAATTGACCTCCAAAAGGCTGGGCTACTGCCTCATAGGCCAGAGCTTCAAAATGTAAAAGAAATAATTGAAAAAGACCAAATGCTACATAATCTAGCCTGCCACAAAAGAACTGAGTGCTGAAAATTTGGCTCAGATTATTTGTAAATGTTGTGAGGCATTCGTCTTGATGTCAGCAATGTTGGAGATGTGCCAGGACAGCCCATATCACCCAATGGCCATGTGTGCATTTAATTAACAGATTGTGTGTCCCTGGATGTTAATGTTGGCATGACTGCTCCACATAAACCATTGGTCGATTACAATCCACAGCAGTTTATCACGACTCCCACTTGCGGAGGAAGTAAGTGTCCATATCTTATTAGAGCTTGTCCTTGGTTTGATTCTGTACAAATGCTTCCCCTATGGTCTGGTGAATTACTTGATCAACAGTGTGTTCATACAAAAAGAGTTTAATAGCACCCATGGAGTCTTTCAAGGACGGCAACCTTCTCCATATTGCGACTCTAAACTCTTGCTCATCTGTCAAACACTCCTCCGACATCTGACGCCTTCTGGAGGAACTTGACCTCAATGTCCTCGGTCTCACCGAGACCTGGTTCACGGCCAGCTCTGTCACGAACTTTGACACTCTCCTCCCTGACAGCTACAAGATCCTCTCCACGCTCAGGACCAACCGTTCCGGAGGGGGTGTAGCCCTGATCTTCCCTGAGTGTATTCCTGCCTCTGTCATTCCTACACAGGCCTACTCCTCTTTTGAATGCCTCGTCTTCAGGCTCTCTCTCTCTGCTAGCCATTCCCTTACTGTGTCTATTATCTATCGGCCACCTGGTCAGATCTCTTCCTTCCTCTCTGAGTGGGCGGACCTCTCCTCTTCCCTCCTGGTCTCGACCACTCAACTCCTCCTTCTTGGAGACTTCAACATCCACCTGGATGCATCCTGTCCTTCCTTTGGACTTTTTCGCAACTTTTGCGACTCTCTCTCACTCTCTATTCTCCCCTCTGGCCCGACTCACTCTGCAGGGCACAATCTGGACGCTCTGATCTCCTCTGACCTTCCCCTTTCTATCCCTCTCAACACTTCTCTCTCCTGGAGTGATCACTTTCTCCTTTCCTCCCAGCTCACCCTCTCTACCACTCAGGCCAAGCCAACTCCATCACTGTCACCCACCTTCTCAGTCCTCCGACCCATGAAGTGCGTGTCAGTTGAGGCTTTTGCCACCATGTTCCCACCCCATCCCCCTTTGGCTGACTCACACCCTGACACAGCCCTTTCCATGCTTCACTCTGCAATATTTGACACTCTCGATGTTCTTGCCCCTGTCATGAGGATCCGCCTAAAGCCCAAAGCCAAGTGCAACTCCTGGTATGACTCAGACCTTGTCACCCTTAAACGCAAGTGTAGGGTGGCTGAGAGGACATGGCATGCTTCATGTACATCCTCTGACAAACTGGCCTGCTGCATGCTCCAAAGGCAATACCGGCTCTGTCCTCACCAAGAAGAGAGCTCACATCCAAGCCCGCGTCTCTGCAGCATCTAACAACTCGGCTGAACTTTTTGAAATCTGCAAGGAACTGGCCAATCCTGCCGCAGTCTCTACCTCTCCTGTCCCTTCCCAGGCCCTCTGCATGGCACTAGCTTTTCATTTCATCTCTTAAACTCATGACATCCTGTCCTCTCTTTCCTCCTCTTCCCTTCCTCCCTCTACTCCCTGCTCTTCCTCTGGCCCTTCTTTGGCCACCTCTCCTCCCTCCTTCTCTGTGTTTCCCCAGTTTTCCCCAGACAATGTTTATAGACAAGTCCAAACTATGAAAGTCTCATCAAAACAGGTCCATCCCTATTCCTCCAAAACTATCAAGGACCACATTGACTCCCTGGCTCCTGCTTTGGCCAACTTCTGCAACCACTCATTCACCACTGGAGTCTTCCCTTACCCCCTGAAGCTCTCCCTTGTGCACCCTCTTCTTAAGAAACCCTCTGCCGACCCGTCCTGCCTGTCTAACTATCGGCCAATCTCATCTCTCCTTCCTGGGCAAACTCTTGGAAAAGCTGGCCATTTCCAAGCTAAATCTTCACACTGAATCTGTTGGTTGTCTCGATGATCATCAGACTGGCTTCAGAGCTGCCAGAAGCATGGAAACTGCTCTCCTGAACATTTGTGAAGACCTACTCTCCAACCTTGATTCCAACACCCCCTGTGTACTTGTAAAGACTGGTAGGGGGTGTCTGTACTCCGATCTCTCTATATGGTAGAGGAGAGGAACAGAGGACCCCAGCCAAGATTCTCTATTATTGGTAACGTAGTCGAGCAATCAAGACCTAGCTTCTCAGGAGGTGATGCAGGCTGGTTCTTAAGTACAGTGTAGTCCCCGAACCCCCACAAAGGAATGCCCACATACTGTATTACTGAAAACACAGTCTTTATATAATTAATATTCAAAGGTATGTACACGATCACAATAACGCACTTTGTACTCGGAAGTCAATAATGATAAATATATACAATTCTAAAGCGATACCACCAATGTTATCAAATCTCATTAAAGTGCATCAACTGTACGGTTAAAATGTCACACAGATCAATAACAAGGAAACCAGCAATAGAGATAGGAAGGAACGCAAGATGGTTGAAACAATAGGCAGAATTCTGACCCCTACCCTTAGGCACAGTTCTGTGTGGAGATCCCCCCACCTGTGCAACCTGTAAATAAAGATATATAACACAAGCCTAGTCCATGTAATGTTCAATTGTCTTATCTCCTCCTATTAAGGTTTTACCCCCCAAATGTACCTGGTGGAGTAGAGTTCTTCGAAGACGCGTTGAAGGATCCTTCTTGAGTGACTCCCTTTAAAGCAGGAGCCACGGATCGCCGAGAGGCGTCGGGGGAACTTGGCGTTCGGTGTCGGGGAATCGACGGCCCTTCTTGAGTGCCCTCCGTTTAAGGCAGGAGTCACGGGTCGTCGAACGTCTGCCGGTGAACAGGTTGAACTACAGCGGTGAAGTGGCAGCTTCGTTCCTAGCGGTGCTCGTAGACGACAGAGCGTTGGCGTCCTGCAAGGAAGAGGCCTGCGGGTCACCTCGGTGACGATAGTTCTGGACCGCAAAGAGATGATGAAGAACTGTGGCCCAGCAAGGGCGTCGAGTCGTCGGCGTCTCTGTGGTATTTAGGTGGCGGGAAACCCACCGGCGGATGCTCCTCGGCGCGTCGACGGTCGGGCCTTCTCCAGCGGGAGAAAAGAGGGTGACGATGCAGATGAGAGCGTCCGATGATCACTTGAAGTTCTTAGGCAAACGGGAGCACGGCGGCAGTCCCCATCTCGGGCGGCAGCCTGTCGAAGGTCTGTCTACCAGGGAGCTTTGGCAAAGATCAGCTGTGCACGATGGTCCCTCGTAGCTCGGGTAGAGGGCGCCTTACCAGGTCTTCTCTGGGTCAGTCCTTGGAGGCACAGCAGCTTTCAGATTGTGAAGGAGAGCAACAGCACTTCTTCTCGTCCAGAGGGGTTTTTCAAGGTCAAGCTTCAGTTACTCCAGTTACTCGTCGTAGTGGACTTCAGCTTCTGAATACGATTCCTAGCAGTGAGAGGTCCCCAGATATACTGTTGATCTCCCATTTATTCTGCTGGGTTACACTCAAGCATCCAATCACGACTAAGGGCATTCATGCGGGCAGGCAGCCAATCAGGCACACAAGGTATTCAGGCCATTCACTTCTCTCCAGACACTCACAACAAGTTATGTGTATTGGGACAGGTACCGAGCAATTCAACACTCCAAGCTGCATTCATACCGGTTTCGGGCAGGGCTGTCTCAGTCATTGTGTCAATCACCAGATACTAGACATCCACAACACAGAATGCATATTCGTCACACACTCTATTCACCCAGGACCCACCCACAGGAGCTACCTACAACATACATCACTGGGAAGGCTCCAGCTAGTCTGGCCGTGCCTTCAAAACAACACCATATATGGCATTTCCACCCAACAGCCAGTCAGGGGGAAGGGACAGAGTCAGGGCTTCCCAGGACTTTGGGAAAACAAGGTAATGGGTAATAGAAAGCAAGAGGCCACAGGGGCCATCTTGGTTTTCATCAGGAATCAACTGATCCCAATGGCAGGGCCGAGATATCCCAAAATGGAGGATACTCCGCGCACCTGTCAACTTCAGCATGGAGCTGCCACCAGCCCATACCCTGCTCTGCGGGCCACCCACAGGTGCCTGAAAACATACACTAGGGGCACAGGGTTGTACCCCCACCCATGGGTGCCATAAGGGTATCCCACGGGTCGGTTCACCAAACCAAAAGAGAGAGAGCTGCACCACCAGGAGTCCCACATGAACTCCTGCGCGGAAAACACGACAGAACACACAATAAAAATCAGTAAAGGACAAGGATTCGGAGGCCCTGTCCCTCCGATGCATTTCCAGCATCACAATCGCCCCCCCCAGACTGAGGTGGAGGGTGCCTAATCTCCCACGGGATAGACACCTTCATCCAGACGGTCAACATACCTTCTGGAAAGGCCATCTGCATTATCGTGACTCTTCCCTCGTCTGTGCTCTATGGTGAAGTCTAGCCCTTGCAGGCTAATGAACCACCTGAGCAGTTTCGGGTTCTCACCCTTCATCTGCATAAGCCACTTCAGGGGCTTATGATCTGTTTGGACCTTGAAGGTAGACCCCGTAAGGTAGGGCCTAAAACGCCTAAGGCTCCAAACTATACTAAAACACTCCTTTTCAACAGTAGCCCATCTAAGTTCTCTACCAGTGAGTTGTCTACTGATGAATATGATAGGATGTTCTCTCCCTTTGTCATCCAACTGCGAAGAGACAGCTCCAATTCCGGTGTTGCAGGCATCCGTCTGGACGATAAAGGGCCGGCTGTAGTCAGGCGCACACAACACGGGTGCCCTACACAGACTTTCTTTCAAGCCATCAAAGCCCCTCTGACAGTCTTCAGTCCAATTAACCTTCCTAGGCTGCTTGGGTGAAGTCAGAGCTGTCAGTGGTGCAGCTATGGTTCCATAGTCCGCCATGAAATTGCCATAATACCCAGTGAGGCCCAAAAAGGCTCTCACCTGGGTTTGAGTAGTGGGAGTCTCCCAGTCCTGTTCATCCTGTACCTTACTGGGGAGAGGTTGTATTTGACCCCCTCCTACCTCATGACCAAGATACGTGACTTTCCCCTGAGCTATTTGGCACTTGGTGGCCTTGATAGTGAGGTTAGCCCTCTTTAAGGCCTGCAACACTCTACCCAGATGTGTCAAGTGCTCTTCCCAAGTGGAACTGTAGACGGCAATGTCGTCTAAATAAGCCACACAAAAGGCTTCCAGCCCACTGAGAGCATGATTGACCAATCTCTGGAAGGTGGCAGGGGCATTCTTCAACCCAAAAGACATGACCCTAAACTGGTAGAGTCCCTCTGGTGTTGAGAATGCCGTCTTTTCCTTGGCATGGTCCGTCAGAGCTATTTGCCAATAGCCTGAGGTGAGGTCAAAGGTGCTCACAAATTTGGCAGCACTTATGGTGTCCACGAGCTCATCAGCCCTGGGCAATGGGTGCGCGTCAGTTTTGGTGACGGCATTGACTCCTCGGTAGTCCACACAGATCCTCCAATCCTTGGTACCTGCCTGGGAACTTGCCTTGGGGACAAGGACCACGGGACTGGACCAGGGACTGGTTGAGGGTTCAATAACACCTAGATCCAACATCTTGGTGACCTCAGCCTGGATGTGGTTCTTGACCGTATCTGACATTCGGTAGCTCCTGCTTTTGACAGACACGCTGTCACCAGTGTCAATCTCGTGCTTACACCACGGTGTAAGGCCTGGCGTCAGTGAAAACAGAGAGGCATACTGCTGGAGAAAAGTCCTGCAGGCCCTCTGCTCCTCGGTTGTCAAATCTGGAGAGAGATGCACTCCCTTCACTGAGCCATCCTGAGGGTTGCTATGCAGCAAATCAGGAAGGGGCTCACTCTCATCCTCTTCTTGCTCTGAAGCCAGCAAGAGACATGAGACTTCGGCTCGCCTGTGGAAAGGCTTGAGCCTATTAACATGGAATACCTGAGTGGCTACCCCTGGGATTCCCATGTCAACCAGATAATTGACCTCACCCATCTTGGAGATTATCCTGAAGGGTCCAGTCCACTTATCTGCCAATGCCCGAGGCTTGGTAGGCTCCATCACGAGGACCTCCTGTCCCTGAGTCCAATCCACTTGCAATGCTTTAAGGTCATGCCAGTATTTGTTCAATTCCTGGCTGGCCTTGAGATTTGCTGTTGCTTGACCCATCATTTGTGTCATCCTCCGCCTGAGGCCTAACACATAGTCCCCCACTTGCTTGGCGGGACCGGGAGGGGTGGCTTCCAAACCTTCTCAGATCAAGGCAAGGGGCCCCCTCACGGGATGTCCAAAGAGTAACTCAAAGGGGTTGAAACCAACCCCCTCTTGAGGTACCTCTCTGTAAGCAAACAGCAGGCATGGCAGGAGGGGCTCTTCCAAAGCACCTAGCATGCCCTTGTGAGTTTTATTAAATCTCTCAACCAGACCATTGGTCTGGGGGTGGTAAGAGGTGGAGAACTTGGAGGTTACCCCGCACTCTTTCCACCTGGTTTTCATGTAACTAGACATGAAGTTGGATCCTCTGTCAGAGACAACCTCCTTGGGGAATCCAACACGGGTGAAAATGCCCAGGAGAGCCCTGGTCACCACCTTGGCATTAACAGTCTGAAGGGGTATAGCCTCAGGGTACCTGATGGCATGATCTACCAAAACCAAGATGAACCGATGTCCACCTGACGTGGGAGGGTCAAGGGGACCGACAATGTCGATGCCCACCCTCTCAAATGGTGTGCCAACCACTGGCAATGGCTGCAGTGGGGCAATGACACTGCCTCCAGTCTTGCCAGACAACTGACAAGTGGGGCAGGTCCTGCAGTGGGACTTCACTTCTACTCCCATCCGAGGCCAGTAGAAATGGGCAGAGATCCTCTGCTTAGTCTTCTTGGTACCAAGATGACCAGCCAAGGGTACCTCATGCGCCAACTGCAGTAGGAAGGGCCTGTAAACCTGGTGTACCACCAACCTCTTGAGGGTACCAGGTTCAGGCTTAGTGGGCTCACTAACAAGGAGCTCACCCTCCCAATAAATCTGGAATGTCCTAGGCACTTCTCCTTGTGCCTGGGACAGGGCCTGTTTCATCAGACCCGAGAGAGAGAGAGAGAGAGAGAGAGAAGAGAGAGAGAGAGAGAGAGAGAGAGAGAGGGACACTCTCTCTGTCCTTTACAGAAGTCTGCCCGGGAGGGTCCCCCTTCAGCTAACAAGCATTGAAGATCGGGATGATCCTCCGGGTTGAGAACCTCTCCCACAGGAGAGTCTTCTGGCTCTTCTCCCACAGGAGTTGAGATGCGGTTTACCACTGGACCCAGCCCGTCCGGAGCATGGATCCCAATGGGTGCTGTAGGAACAGCAGGAAGAGAAGGATCTCCCTCCACAGAGGTGGCCTTCTTGCTCTTCCTTCGTCGTGCCTTAGGCCGTGCCTTCGGCTCGTGTACCTGACTCACATCCAGACCTGGTGTCACCTGTGATCTAGTGACCGCAGCAGCAGTCATGGGAAGACCATCCGCGATCAATCCCAACTCTACTAGATCGTTACCTAACAGAATGTTAGCAGGGACATTGTCCTGAACCAGGACAGGAAGCTTTGCTGTCTTGTCTCCAATTACGAGTGTGACTCGGGCTACAGGCGATAATTTGGGAGGCCCACTAGCTAACCAGGTGATTCTCAGAGGAGCATCTACATAGTCCTCTGGCTTGAGCAGGGTCCTGTCCACCACTGTCATGCTTGCCCCAGTGTCTCTCAAACCAGTAGAAGGCTGGCCATTCAGGAGGACACTTTTCAAAAATCTACGGGTGTTCTGTGGGATAGTCGCCAATATTTCCGCGTACTGGTCCCAGGCCCCAAGGGACACTAAGGAAATCTCTACGGGATCACCAAATGTGATCCCTGTAGAGGAAGGGAGGACAGTGGACTCCACCTCAGACATGCGGTAAGGGTAGGTCAGGCTGACAGCCTGTACTCCGAGTGCCTTACCTTTACACTTGGAGTCACCCCTTTTGTGATCCAGAGCCCCACAGTCCCAACAAGTGCCGGGAGTGCGGGGTACGGTACTGGAACTATCGGGAGCCTGCTTTGCAGCAGGTGGACCACTACTCTTATTCCCACCCACAGATGACTTATCCCCACTAGATTTTTGGGTCTTAGGAGAGGAGGGTTTAGGTTTATTCGACTGTGACTGCTTTTGGGACTCCTCAGCTTTCTGAAAGGCCCCCTTTTCTTTGTCTTTGTCCTTCCCACTGGAGTCCTTAGGGGACACCCGGTGGGAGACCCAATTGTCAGCCAACCTAACCAGCCTAAAGGGATCCAAAATGTTCTGGTCAGCAATATACAGACGCAGCTCCGGTGAACAGGCTTCAGAAAAATGCTCAAAAAACAACAGGTGGGACAATTCAACAAAAGTTTTCACCTTGTAACCATCAATCCACCCCATCATATTCATGTGCGCAGCACTCACCCAGTCAACTCAAGACACATTCTCTCTTTTCTTAAAATCCCTGAACCTTTTAAGGTATTGGGTAGGTGTCTTGCCAAACTTGGCAATCAAAGCAGATTTCATACACTCATACTGATCCCTTTCTTCCACACTCAGCTTCAGAATACAGTCATATCCAGTTTGAGGCACTCTGTTTAGCAAACACTTAGCCCAATCTCTTTTGTCAACATCATGAATTGCACAAGCCATTTCAAACGCTTCAATCCATTGGAGGATATCAGAACCCTCCACAAACAAACCAACCAAATCCTTCATAAATTTAGCTGCTGGGGACCTGACACTCTCACTTGGTTTCGCTGAAGTCTCCACTCGAGCTGTCTCTAGCTGGATTCTCTGACATTCAGTGTCCTTGTCTTTGAGTTCAAGATCCCAATTCTTGAGTTCAACTTGTTGAGCCAGCTCCTCCTTCTTAAGCTCAATATCTATTTCAAACTTGCGATATTCAAAGGCCAATTTCATCCTTAATAACTCAAGCTCCAAGGAATTGCTGGGGTTTGGAACAGAGGCAGCAGGAATGGCGGCATTCCCAGAAACAGATTCAGTAGAAACCCCAGGGGCAGAGTCCTCATTGGTTGCATTCCCCTCCTCATCAAGAGTTTCACCATTGGTCTGGTAGTCCACCAGGGCAGCTAACAGCTCAGCCCTAGACTTATCCACAAAGTCTAACTCCCTGGCTTCACAAGCACTCTGGAGAGCCTCTAAGCTCATCCGAGTCAATTTACCATTTGCAATAGACTCCATTGCTTGTAATGCAGTTATTTTGTACACACCCAAACCTTAATCTAATAAAGTGCAGATATTTTGTAAGTGGCACGGTTATACACTGAGTCTTAAAACCATAAGCATCCCACGGCTGCCACCAGTGTAAAGACTGGTAGGGGGTGTCTGTACTTCTACTCTCTATATGGTAGAGGAGAGGCACAGAGGACCCCAGCCAAGATTCTCTATTATTGGTAACGTAGTCGAGCAATCAAGGCCTAGCTTCTCAGGAGGTGATGCAGGCTGGTTCTTAAGTACAGTGAAGTCCCCGAACCCCCACAAAGGAATGTCCACACACTGTATTACTGAAAACACAGTCTTTATATAATTAATATTCAAAGGTATGTACACGATCACAATAACGCACTTTGTACTCGGAAGTCAATAATGATAAATATATACAATTCTAAAGTGGTACCACCAATGTTATCAAATCTCATTAAAGTGCATCAACTGTACGGTTAAAATGTCACACAGATCAATAACGAGGAAACCAGCAATAGAGATAGGAAGGAACGCAAGATGGTTGAAACAATAGGCAGAATTCTGACCCCTACCCAGATTGTGAAGGAGAGCAACAGCACTTCTTCTCGTCCAGCGGGGCTTCAAGGTCAAGCTTCAGTTACTCCAGTTACTCATCGTAGTGGACTTCAGCTTCTGAACACGATTCCTAGCAGTGAGAGGTCCCCGGATATACTGTTGATCTCCCATTCATTCTGCTGGGTTACACTCAAGCATCCAATCACGACTAAGGGCATTCATGCAGGCAGGCAGCCAATCAGGCACACAAGGTATTCAGGCCATTCACTTCTCTCCAGACACTCACAACAAGTTATGTGTATTGGGACAAGTACCGAGCCATTCAACACTCCAAGCTGCATTCATACCGGTTTCGGGCAGGGCTGTCTCAGTCATTGTGTCGACCACCAGATACTAGACATCCACAACACAGAATGCATATTCGTCACACACTCTATTCACCTAGGTCCCACCCACAGGAGGTACCCACAACATACATCACTGGGAAGGCTCCAGCTAGTCTGGCCAGGCCTTCACAACAACACCATATATGGCATTTCCACCCAACAGCCAGTCAGGGGGAAGGGACAGAGTCAGGGCTTCCCAGGACTTTGGGAAAACAAGGTAATGGGTAATAGAAAGCAAGAGGCCACAGGGGTCATCTTGGTTTCCATCAGGAATCAACTGATCCCAATGGCAGGGCCGAGGCATCCCAAAATGGAGGATACTCCACACACCTGTCAACTTCAGCATGGAGCTGCCACCAGCCCATACCCTGCTCTGCGGGCCACCCACAGGTGCCCAAAAACATACACTAGGGGCACAGAGTTGTACCCCCACCCATGGGTGCCATAAGGGTATCCCACGGGTCCGTTCACCAAACCAAAAGAGAGAGAGCTGCACCGACAGGAGTCCCACATGAACTCCTGCGTGGAAAACACGACAGAACACACGACAAACACGCGGAAACACTACAGAACACACGATAAAAAGCAGTAAAGGACAGGTATTGGCTTTACATGGTGCTATTAGCACCATGGTCCATGCTGGGGTTCATTCATGGTGAATGGCGGAATTACCGCCCCATTCCACGGTTGGTGGGGCGGTAATTCCCCATTCACCATGGCCCCTTCCCCATTCCCATTTTTGGCCCATAGGGCTCAATGGGAATGGGGAAGGCGCTAATTACGGCACTGTAAATTACGGTGCCGTAATTAGCTCCTAGGTCCCTTTGCGGGTTGGTTTTTTAACGCCTCCTAAAAGCAGGCGTTAAAGTGCTACCCGCAAAGGGACCTCGTAATCAGGCGTTAAGGGTTTAACGGCGCTGACACCTTTTACGGCGCCATTAACCCTTTAACGCCTGGGTTGTAATGAGGCCCTGTGTATTATAATTCATATGGAGGAAGGCAAATGACAAATGTTTCGGTGGACATATTGTTCTTGCCATCTTCTTCAGGACGAAGCAAATGGATGACCCTTGATAAGGCACCTGTAAATTGCCACAAGTATAGATCACAATTGATGGCTGGCCAGAATGGGAAACGATGGCCAAATTAACCAAGCACAAGGTAAACAGACCCAGAACACCGTCCTGTTAAAAAGCTAGACACGTAAAAGCACTATTTACAGATGCCACTGTAATCAGTGTCTCTGGCCCTGAACATCCATGTACTAGCTGAACAAATGCATCATGATGCTGCTGATTCAGGCTTAAAGTAATACTGCTGCCAAGAGCTGCACTGATGTTTACTGGGAAATAAAAGGAAATTAATCACCCGACATCTAGGATAGGGTTATAGGTACACATGCATGGAGTGTTGTGTGACATGTTAAGGGTTATCTGTTCAATGGAGACCAGCCATACAAGTCACTAAGTCTGCACCAGCCCAGATCCCTACCCCTGGCAGTGGGAATGTGCAAGGTGTGTTAGGAAGGCCTGCATCTTTCTGCACCACGTCAGTCTTCCTTGACACAGAGATATGAGTCAGAGTCCCCTGTCCTTGGAAGTGCCCTACTATTTTAGGCAATGGAAAGCCCCAAGTTTGTTACCAAAAAAGGAAACCAGTCTAAACAAGTTTGAGTCAGGGAAATCCTATCAAATTCAACTTCTTGCCGGTAAATCAGCACAAGGCCACTTCTTGGCGATTGGGCATGCAAGCCAAGTCCAGCAGATGTAAAATGGCAGTTTTGTACCCTGACCCAGTGGTCTGCCTCCTTGCCACATGGGATCATTTTACCAAGGTCTACTGATCACTCCCTTTGGGAGGCACCCTGCAACCTGTGTGTTGAAAATACAGAGCTTCATCAGGAGGAGCACCTATAACGTATAGACGTAGATGGGACGTTTGATGGGTCCCTTTCTCTAAGCTCCCCGCTCACTCTGGCGTGTTGCCGTATTGATTCCAGCGGCTTCGGCGGCCTCGGCGGCTCCGCGGTTTCGCGGTTCCAGCGGTCCCGTACTGCAGTGGACTGAAGAAGTCGACACGCTGTTACTCGGCGGCAAGGGTCAGTGGAAGACTCTTTGCCACCCTGGGCAGCCTTGGCAGCCTTGCCAGCCCTCGCGGTAAGCGCCTAGGATTCAGACATAATTTCTGGATAGTTCCACACCACGCTAGAGTTGTAGCGTCTGGCTGGTGCTCCCATTGCTTTTTGTATTGTTTAATCTGCCGTTGCTGCATATCTTGCTGATTTTGCTTGCCCAGCCCCGGCTGTGTAATTTGGGGTCATCATGTCCGCTAATAAGAAGAGCAATATTGATGGCATGCTGAGTAGACAGAAGGAACAGTCTGAAGGGGCCTCTCAGGGCTTTGGGGCCTCTTCCCCTCCGACCAACAGAGAATGTGTTTCGGAGGTCTTGGCACTCAGTACTCGCAGGAGACTAAGATTGCGTGATAGACCTGCTGCCACTATAATGCCTGACAATAAAAATCCTGCTTACTCAAAAAAAACGCCCAGCCAGGAGCCATGTAGTTCCACCGTTAAAACTGGCCCCCTAGAACTTGTGTCACCAGAATGCCTACAAAAACCTAGCACTGTTGAGACCATGGTGCCAGTTTTGACCCCAGTCAAAACCCCATGCTTGGGAAAATTTATGAATCACACTGGTAACAACCAAGGCCACACTCCCCAAAGTCGGACCAGGCCTATTTTAGCTCAATTTGAGCACATCGACCCCTCGGAATGGTCTGCTCTTATGGCCAGTATAGCCAAAGAGCTACTTCTATGTAAGGACCCTTTTGACCTTGGTCTTCTGGCTGACGCCCTGAATGACTGGGTGGCGGACATGCGACCGCCTAAAGTGAATACTGCGGCACAAACAGTTGAGCTGTTTAGTCTTCCAGCCCCCCCTCAGATATTAAAGGTTAACAATGATTGTCAAGTCCGCATTCGTAAGGAGATTAGAGATCAAGTCGTACAAACTGATGTTTGTAGAGAGAGGCCACCTAATTCCATCAAGCTTATTTTAGACAGCAGGAAGAAAATAACAACCCCCAATTTGCTCCCCAAGAACCTAATACAGGATATAGCGCTCTCCTCATTGCCCCATACACAGGATACAATACTTCTCCGAGTGCCCTCTGACCAGAAATCTGACCCAGAAACAGCCAATCCTCCCTCAATGATGAAAGCTAATTGCGAGTCTCTACCCATATGGAACATTCGCCTAAAAAAGTCACAAATGCCAACAATAAAGGACATTAATATGCACGATTTCGTCATGGATCAAAGACATTTTGTTATAACCAACATTCACAAAATAGAAGGAAAAGAGACTAAAGAAGGTTTGCGCAATAAGGTTCTTGCCTGGTTGTGGCAGAGAACTAGACCTGGTGTGGTTAGACTCTCTGATCTAAAAATCCTGCGCAGAATGGACCAGAGTGACTGGTGCTCTCAACCTAACAGTGATTGTGTCTTAGTGGGTTGTGGGGACAGTAACCTACCTGCATTTCTCAGCTGTTGTAAATATTTACCCAGAGGGCCCTCGAATTGTAATCTAATCCTCTGATGAACGTTTAGGGTACACTTTTCTGTTTTTCTTTAACCACCACTTATGTTATGGACCTTTTATACCCTTTTGAGTTTGTTGAAATTTTCTGAATTAATTTTGAATCTCTCATACTGAATGTATTATTTCTGTTCTTACCTTTCTAGTTTGTATTTATGTTGTTCGTTCTGTAAGCGCCCGTAAGCCTTTGGGTACCTTGGTGCGCTATATCAAGTAAATAAACATAAACATTAATAAACATAAACATAAACATAACTCTCAATTTCCCCTTGGAATATGTGGGAAAGCACAGATAAAAGGATGTCTGAATTTTCTACTCATATCAGTTAAATGTCCTACATGCTGATGTCTGTTGCTAGTGTCTCACCTTTGCTAGTGTTATCACTGCATCATAGTGAGACAGTACTGACACCTCTACCCCCACAAGTGGCCAACCATGGTTGGTCTGCTGACATTGGAATCCTGATGATGGAGCAGTCTCTCCAGGAAGATGCTCCACCATCCCAGACCTGGCACAGGCTGTCTGGAAAACTATTTTGAGCCAATGTTTGGGTGGAAGATGGTGTGGGGTGCAGGGCAAGATGTATCTAAGGGACGGTGAATGGGTTATTTTACGAAGCCACAGGAGGATTTGCAAATGATAACCGAAAATAGAGCCTTGATGCTGAAACAGTACTTACTGAGCAGTCAGCACTAGAAGCCGTTAGCATTTCAGTGTTGGATTCTATGGGACATTGACTTCTATCAAAGATCTGAGAAGGATAAATATGAGGTGGGCAGAGAGGTCAAGAGGTAAACGATAATTGCTTATTGGAGATTGTTACATACAAAAGTGACAATCTTTGGGGAGAAACAAAAGGGTAACTTCCTCTTGAAGTCCGACAAATAAAAAGTCCCTGAATTCCTTATGGCGACCACTAAGAGTTTGGCCATTTCAGGTTCCCCATTGGTTTGTTCAGGGTGCTTTCTTCACTTCCCTGACTTCATAGGCTGACTCTAGTCCCCAACACCCCTTCTTCGTCTACCTCCTCAAAGAGCCACAGTGGTCTAGTGCCTAGTAGGAACTCCTTCTCCTTGATGACTCACTGCATGCCCATAACTCCACCCTTCTTTAATGTTCTTCCTTAAACCTTGTAGCAGCCTTGTCTATTATGTTCCCCTTCTCTAACACGCCCTTGTACTTTCTTCTCTCATCCGGTGCCCCCTGTCTGGTTGGTTGTTCTGCAGGCCCCTTTTGGGGGTGTTCTCCTTTGTAGTTATTCCCCTTCCTCTCCCCTCCTTATCTGTTTCTTCACCCACCACACCTCTCCAAGTGTTATTCCTTCTCACCTCCTTTATGTAGAAACTAAGGAAAATAATCTGATGTAAAAAAACGTTTTTTAATATCAAATCCGTTTGTAAATCAATTGTTCATTTGCATCATTGGTATGCAGCAATGTGATTCATTAGCCTCTCAAATCATAAATCCCTCGACATGTGTTTCTCCACCTCGTGTTTAAGGCTGGTTCATCAGGAGGGGTCTGATGAAAACCTAAATGTTATGACTTATAATAGTATGTACTGAATGCACTTTTAAATTCCAATGTGGCTTGTCAATTTGATATGGAGCACTTCTGTATTGCGATCTTCTGCTTGTCAAAATCGAGTTCCACTGTTCCCAGATTGTTTTTAGAGTCAAATACTGATTTTCTTAACTCTTAAAGCTGTCCAATTCTAATTCATATCAGATTAGAAGTTGTGTGCAGTTTCCCATTCCGAAATAGTTTTCCTCGGGGCATATTATCTGCCTTTATGTACTCCACCTCCATCTCGCTCCAATTCTTACCCCTTAATGCCTCATCACTGTTGCAACTGCATTCCTGTGTCATCTTCTCACAAGTTTCCTGTGTTACATAGAGGTAAGGCCCTCTCCCCCAGGGACCACCCATGCGTAATTGCGATCAAATGTGGGCCAGGATTAGACTTCAAATGTGATTTGGTTTTGCTACATGTGACAGTGGGTTTACTGCAACTCTCACAATCCTGCCCCTACATTCACAGGGATGCGGCACAACCTTTGATCAAGGAATATTGGTTTGCATCCAGCAAATGCCATGGGTGGGGCTTACCAAAGAGGAGCTCGATGGCCCATGCCTCTTTGTATGATTGCTCCAAAAATAACTATATTTTCACCAAAAGACCCCCAGATGAGGGAGAGTTTGCACATACTGCAAACTATAAGGGACACCACTTTAAGCATAAACCTTGCATTCTCTATATACTACCATCCGCATGGCATTCGAGACGTTGAAAACCCTCTTTCCCAAGAATACAATGGTTGGGTTAAGAAGTGCCCTGCTAAACTTTCCTTTGCAACATGGTTGCCATGACCACTTGATGGCACAAACTGTAGGAGCAGCTGTAAGACTGTTGTGCTTGGATTTTAGCTCATCACTCAGGGATAGATCCTCCTCAAAGGGGTTAGGGTTATGTTTCTGGGCACTGTGATCTGCCGCTGCCAAATCACCAGAGCATTGGTGGTGGACCAGTGTATCCCCCCATGATACCTGAAATCCAGCAGTGCATGGACAGCAGCATTACCTCACCAAAATGGCCACCCCACTCTTTACCCAAAAAAAGAGGTCTTCATCACACTCAGCACACCCAAAATGTTATTCTTATTACTGGGCACACCTGCATTCAGTAGACTAACAACAGTCCAGTGGTAACCTGGGTCCCAATTACTAAACATAAATCTCCCGCACAAATGGCATATACTGCCATTTCGGATTGGCTTTACAGCAGGGTCCCTTCTGTTATTCCACATGAATTCCCATTATTGATTTAGGTATGCATTTAAAAGGGTCATTTTCCTCATTTGCATGTTCTGCTGTCCAAATGAGAGAATCATATTTGCCCGTTGGTATGTTTGTTTGATCGGAGCATACGCATGGGCAACTCGGTTGTGGAATAACACACCCAATGTGAGTCACTCAGGAGGTGCTAGACAGTCAGGCCCTTGATTCAATTAAATATTTGCATACAAAATCAGGGATTTGCGTGTCAATTTTCACACATATCCCCATTCTACGATTCATGGAACCGAGTGTGCTGGACTTTTCCGGGACTTGCATGGATTCTGGGCAGTCCTGACACGACTCTGCGAGAGGACGAGCACCTTGTGCGAGACTGCAAGCAGAGTGTGGGCCGGGCCTCTGCAGATACCCAAATAGGGGTGGAACATGCAGAATGAGGAAGGTTCACCGCCAAGCAATCACACACCCATAGCAATGCAAATACAACCGTATTCATGGATATGAGCTCGGAACTTTGCGTGTGAAAAATCACACACATGCCACATGATATCAGGCGTAAAGTCCAAAGGCCCAAAGGAAACAACAAGCACCAAACGCTGATCATACGGGTGACGGTACGTACAATCGCAGGGGTGCATGCAAGTTACGATGACTCGTAACTTGCATGCCCTCTGTAAGTTACTATCAACATCACTCAACTTGTGATCAGCATCACTCAACCTATGATCAGCATCAATCAACGTGCATGCCCTCTTTAAGTTACGATCAGCATCACTCAATTTAAGATCAGCATCACACAACTTTCATGCCCTCTGTAAGTTATGATCAGCACCTCGTAACTTGGGTTCATGAAAGTTGAGTGGTGTTGATCACAACTTACAGAGGGCATGTAAGTTGAGTGAATCTGATTGTAAGTTGAGTGATGCAGATTGTAACTTACACAGGGCATGCAAGCTAAGTGATTCTGATCGTAAGTTGACTGATGCTGATCGTAAGTTGAGTGATGCAGATTGTAACTTACAGAGGGCAGGCAAGCTAAGTGATGCTGATTGTAAGTTGAGTGATGCTGATCATATGTTGAGTGATGCTGATTCTAAGTTGAGTGGTAATGATCGTAACTTGAGTGCACCAAATTAATGGGTGATCGTGCGCAGCTCTTAGGAGTGCTGCATGCTCGGGCAAAGGTAGGCGCAAAGATTGTTGTGTGGTTTGCATGGGGGAATGTTGTGGGTGTTCCGGACACAATTTGCCTGTGCGGTTAATTTGCGTGAACAATTCCATGAATACGTGGAGCGCACAGAAAAACTTATGCTTGAAGGCTCGAGCAGAGTCATTGTCGGCGCGCAGGATCTGTGGGATCGATGCACCCCTTTCCATGAATCGGGCCCTCACTGTGCATTAAAGGCACATTAAAGGCACATCTCAAAGATGCTCTTTATGAGGAGGCGAGAAGGGCCACATGGAGTGGAGCCACACACTTGTCACCCTGCCACTACCTTACTTCCCCCATGGCAGAGCCACGACCATTGCAAATACTTTTAGCAATTAACGGAAAATGTCCCCATAACCACTGGAAAAATGTTGTTTCCTGCAGTTATTATAACCATCAAAAGCTAGAAACATACATCTTAAAATGTGTTGCACTGTGAGCAAGACCTATTTGCGATCCTGACCGTGAAGGTACAGAGGCTGTGAAACTCAAGCATGTAACAGCAGCAGAAGGCAGCAGTAAGTGAAAACAAGTGAATTAAATTTTAACTTTGTTTTAAAAACTTTAAACTGAACTTTTTTGATCTGTACTATCTTATATATATAGTTCTTTCTGGATGTCTGTGCATTGGACATGACCACACGAAGACCCAGCCCCATCACTTCTAAAATTCTCTGAAACAACAAGCACACCAGCCGTAGTGCTCCAAAAAAGTAGTAGATTGTAACCTCCAATCCAAAGCCTTGGACCGTGTAAATGAGCATATATGTTTCATAGTTACACATATTTTAATATAGCGGTGAGTGTTGTCAAAAATTAAATAAGAACCAAACCCAGAGTGTAGTATTTACTTAATGTGTCAAGCACACAATGTTTTTGTCAGCGACACATTTGTCAAATATAAAGGGCTGTGGTCATTCTTATGTTTCCAAAATGTATTTTGATTTCAGCAAAGCAGCCAGTTACTTCATTGGTTCTATTTGTCCCCTTCGACTTTCTTGTAGTAATATTGGAGTGTACCAGATTGTCCATCTTGGAAAAATATCCTGGAATTCGAAAATAATTTACATGGTTGTTTTGGGTCGGCGTCTTCCAGTCAGGCGGGGAAGTCACTGCTGCAGAGGACGTTCTAGGGATTTTAAGTCCAGCTGGGGATTGACCATTTTGGGGAGAGGCTAGAAAGGGCTTTCTTTAGTTGCCTTTTTCTTTTTTGCATGTGTATTTGTAAGCTACTTGTTTAATGATCATTGGATAGTCGGGCACGTTGTTCTTTTGCTCTTACTTTTATGTAACTATTTTTATGTTGTTATTTTGTGATAAAGATGTCTGTGCACCCCCCTGGAGACATTTGCCTTGCTATGTGTTGTTGTTCAGTTCACTCGAGCCACTTGACAATTGCTGCACTGTCTAGATGAGTGGGGGCACAATGTACATGCAAAGGGTTTTACTTGATTCCGGCACACCCTTTTTCGAATTGGTCACCTTTCACATCGACTTTTCCACCACTGTGTTGTCTTGAAACCATTGTTTGATGATTGTGTGCCGCTCTTTCATCATTGTTTGCCTTTCCATCTTGTAATAACTCACATTTGCCTCCTTCATAATGGATGACCCTCCTCCATACATTCCCGTTTCCAATGCTTACTCCCTGGGGTTTCTCACAGCCCCCTTTCTTCCCACAGTTCTGAGGTTCCCATGTACCATCTTATGACATCCTCCCTCTTCCCGACTCTCAGCTCCCCATACCTGGCAAAATCCCCAATGAATGGGGATGGTGAAACAGAAGTGCCTGGGTCTTCTTGTGTAATGTTTTCTTGTTCTTGTTTTACTTTCTTGCAATCCCATTTGAACACCATTCATAGAATTTGGATTAAAAGGAACATCAATTCTTTCTTTATTCCCTGCCTGGGAATGGAAAGGGTTGAATATGTGCCCTTCATGGTGTAGCTGGGCATGTTCATTATCTGATGGAAGGAACCACTGAGTAATGTGGGGCATTGGTAACTTTGGATACTAGCCTGTAGTTATGGTGTGTGTTGGTCTCATTTTCTATAACTCCCTAAGGCACGGGTGCACAACTTAAGGCCCGCGGGCAGTTGCGACCCGCCATGCTGTTTTGTCCGGCCCGCCAGCAACAAAGACTTTCCTAATGGAGTGCAGCCTGCAAGCAGCACAGGCCGCCCTCCATCTGGAAAAGTCTTTGTTGTTCTTCCCGGCCGGGCAAATCAGTGACCCTATTGGCTCAGTGCACACTCACCATGTAGCTCCTACGAGCCACATAATGCGTGCATGCTGCATCAATGGAGTGCCAGCATTACGGCTGGCGTGGTCAATAAGGCTTGATGCTGGAAGGCATTTCAGCCTTGCCACGCCAGCCGTATTAGCACAAACCGTGCCAGCGTTCCAGCTAGCCTGCCCTGCTGCACGTCTGGTAAGAAGGGGGTCGGGTCGGGTCTGCTTGTCTGTGTGTTTTTGTGCTTGTGCTGAGATGCGGTGGTGGGGGAGGGGAGTGTTGGGTCTGCCTGCCTGTATGTTTGTTTGTATGTTTTTGTGTGTATGTTTATGATGCGGTGGTGGGGGAGGGGGGGTGTCAGGTCTGCCTGCCTGTATGTTTGTTTTTGTGTGTATGTTGAGATGCAGTGGTGGGGGGGGGGTGTCGGGGCTGCCTGCTGTATGTTTGTTTTTGTGTTTTTGTGTGTATGTTGAGATGCGGTGGTGGGGGGGTGTCAGGTCTGCCTGCCTATATGTTTGTTTTTGTGAGTATGTTGAGATGCGGGGGGGGGGGGTGTCAGGTCTACCTGTATGTTTGTTTTGGTGTTTTTGAGTGTATGTTGGGATGCGGTAGTGTGGGTGGGGGATGTCGGGCCTTCCTGTATGTTTGTTTTTGTGTTTGTTTGTGTATGTTGAGATGTGGTGGGGGGGGATTGTCGGGTCTGCCTACCTGATTGTGTGTTTTTGTGTGTATGTTGAGATGCAGTGGTGGGGGCGGGGGAGGCTGGGTGCTGGGTCTGCCTGCCTGTATGTTTGTTTTTGTGTGTTTGTGTATATGTTGAGATGCGGTGGAGGGGTCGGGTCTGTATGGGTATGTATGCATGGTGTATGCTTGTTAGTCTGTATGCTGCGGTGGGGGGGTTCGGGTCTGTATGGATATGTATGCATGGTGTATGCTTGTTAGTCTGTATGCTGGGGTTGGGGGTTTCGGGTCTGTATGGGTATGTCTGCATGGTGTATGCTTGTTAGTCTGTATGCTGGGGTGGGGGCCTAAGGCTAACATTCTATTTGTGTGGTGAGTTGCATTTCCATGTTTGCACAACTTCACTGAGTACATTAAGTACTTACTTCAGGATAAAAAGTGCAGAGTGAATTCAACAAATACATTTATGAAAAGGTATGGAGGCAAATATGTAGAGCATGGCTGTTCTAAGAAGCATGCCTGAGACTCCCGACAAAAGACATCCACTGAACTTCAGATAGTTGGTATTCTTTTCTGATTGTGCTGTCATGTGTGCTGTCCATTTGAAGGGCACATTTCTGAAGTATTTCGGAGGATGAATCAACCATTTCCTAGAAGGTAAATGTCAACTCACACATCAGGTTAAAAAAGAAATCCCTACCAGGTTTGTAGTACCCCAGGCTCCATGGTGCAGCAGGATACCCAAGCAGCACTAGTGGATGCTGGTGCCACCCACTCCATCCTTATGATATGATATGTCATTTATAACGCGCCTATACAAAAGTGTTTCTAGGGGCGACATTGTCATTTGTCAATAGCAGCAGAAACAAAAATCATCATCTCCAACAGTATATGTGCAGGGTAGGGCGTGCCAGTTCATCTTCCTCATTGTTAGGATTCCTTCATTTATGGCTCACAGACTTGCCCTTCTGTCTCTGATGATCACCGCCACGGCAAGAACAACACATTCCGAGTTGCCATGCCAGCAGGGCCCAATAGATTTTGATTGCATGCATGCTTGTTGATGATAACTGTTCCATTTTGCTGTACCAATAAAGCAGACGCTCGTCATAAATAGTGAGTGGTGCATTATCTTTGAGATACTGCTCAAGCATTTTTCCTGCTATCCTTCTTGGTGTGGACAATAGTTCTATTGTCTGAGCCTTGAGTCCAAATGTGGCTAATTATTTCCAGACTAGTGTAAAAGCCTGTGTACACGGGCTCAAGTGTGTAAAGGGAGACATTTTCAGAGTATTAATATATTATGTGGGAGACCGCCAGGGGGCGCGGAGCATGCTGGACGTGTGAGACTAGCGCTCCTCCACCACCGCAGGGCCTAGCACTCTGAGCCAATCCCCGGCCGGCAGTTTGGAGTAACCCTGACGAGAACGCGCGCCCCCGCGGCAGCGGCCCAACGAATCGAGCGCTCCTCTGAAAGTGGACACAGCCTGGTCCCGATTTGAGGCCCTGCTCGCTGAGCAACAGAGAGGACACCTTTTCGGACGCCATGCAGCAGAGCCCTTGGGGGCGGCACGCGTTGCGGTGCCCCAGGCTTCAGCCAGACCCGCCGCGGAGCCCGGAGCCGCCGGTCGCCGCCCCCGCAGCCGCGGTCTGGGACCGGAGCTTTGGGGGCTCCCCCCCACCCATAACACCGAGAGGAGGACGCCAGAGCACGCCCCCCACAGTGCGTGGACGCTGCGCAGGCCCTGGAGCTCTGCCCCGGTGGTGTGTGGACGTCGCGCGGGGCCGGGGCGAGTGGGGTGTCATGGTGGGAGCCCCCACCACCAAGAACCGCTCCAGTGCGGGGCCTCCGGCCGGTCCCCGGGAAATCACCACCGGCAGCAAATCAGCACTCCGGGAGCGTCCCGACCCATCCCCCGCGCACGGAGGCCTACACGAAAAGAGGTCTCCAGTGAAGGGGCCCAAGCCCACAACGGATGTGTGGCGGCCCCCGGCAGCCTGAAGAAGGTGAGGAGCGCAGGGGGGAGAACTGATACTTGAGACTCGGTGGGCTGTGTTTGGCCCCCCCGCCTCCCCTCCAGCGCCCACCAAGCACGGACCAGTACAATCCACTCCACAAAAGCTGGCCCGGCCTTCCCCCCTGGAGGACAGGGGGCCCCCTGGAACATTTCAGCCATGACGCATCTGGGGAAGCAGGCCCCAATGAAAAACTCAGCCCCCCTCGAGAGGACCTGAGCCATCTCCAGGGTCCCCCCCACATGCGAACTTGCCAGGCATTAAGGCAGGGTGAGGGGCGCCCTCACCCATACTCCAAAGTGCATCCAGAGATCGGAGTCCTGGAACCGACCCAGCCCACGTGCGCAATCCACTCCCTCCAACGCTTCCGTCAGTCCAACGCACCCCTCAGAGAACCACACAGAGTCACCATGCCTTCGAGTGCCGACCTGCTCCGCAGTGCTAACGAAGGACGAGCTCAAGGACATCCTCCAGGAGATAAAGGCGATCCGAACGGACATACAAGCCTCAATAGTTGATCTCAGGGGAGAGTGGAGACGCTCGAAGAAAAAATGGAGGGAATGGAAAACAACCACCTCCAAACTGACCTGTTAGACATGAAATACGAAGCGAGGCTAACAGACCTGGAAATCAGAGAGGAGGACATAGTCCTGAAAATGGACGACCTAGAGAACAGAGAACGCCGAAACAACCTGCGCATCACGGGTGTGACTCAACAGAGAGGTGAGACGGCCGCAGACGTGAGGAGAAAGGTTTTGGCCTCATTAACCAACTCTTCACACTCGAGGGGGGCAAGGAAGTCCAGCTGGAAAGAGCCCACCGAGGGGGAGGTGGAGCGAGGGGCAGCCCAAGGTCCATCGTTGTGTTCTTTCTCCCCTACAGAGAGAAAATGGAGGTCCTCGAGAAAGCGAGAAGGCTGGAGAGCTTCTTGTTCGAAGGAGACACAGTTAGAATTTACTATGACCTTTCGGGTTTCACGCTTACCCGCAGAAGAGAGTGCCGGCCACTCACCCAGTGGCTCACAAGTCAGGACATAAGATACAGGTGGTCCTTCGCCTTGTCTTTCGAGTGTGCAGGAGTGGACTATAGAGTGACCAGAGGCAAGGAGGCATCCCAAGTGCTGCAGGTACTCAAAGGGGATACCCCAGAGGACGGAAACGAGATGGGGGTGCAGGATCCTCGGAGCGCCAGGAGGGAGCCAGAGGGCCCCTGGTCCACAAAGAAGAAGATAAAGGGCAGAAGGAAATTCAAGAAACTAAACACCCCCACAACGGAAGCCGAAGGGGACTAAGTTGTCAGAGGCTCGCCATTAGAGAAACCGAGAGATTGAATCAAACAGCCTCGGCCGGGGATGCTGAGCTTAACAAGGGGACTGCGGTGGATGGACTTGCATTCACCCTGGTGGCTTGCCCGTTGGCAGGCGTCGCGATAAAGAGGGGTAGGGGGGAAGAGGGAAGGGAGGCAGTTGGGTTTGGCGATTTTGGGGACCCACACAGTCTCAAAACTACATGGGAAGGCGGCAGCATGCATAGATCTGGGAAGACGGTATACACAAGGCAAGGATCCAAGGCAGACAATGAGAATAGGGGCCGGGCTGAGTCACTGAGAATAGGTTCACTCAATGTAAAGGGTCTGAACTCCCCAGCAAAGCGCTCCCTCTTGGGGAGGGAAATGAAGAATGCTAAAATAGATGTCCTTTTCGTCCAGGAAACTAGAACGGTCACGGGAGAGGAGAGGGCCATCCCGGGAGCGCAGGTGGGCCAGACCTTCTGGGCATCCGCTCCCACGAAGCAGAGCGGAGTCGGGATCATGCTGCAGAGCAACCAGAGATTCACAGAGGTAACGAGGTGGGGGAGGGAAGACGGAAGAGCCATGATTATATCGGGTAACTTGCACAACTCCAGAGTCTCCCTAGCAGCTATCTATTGTGCTAATGTGGGCCAGGCTGAATTTCTCAAAGAGGCAATGGGAGAGATAATGGCCAAGGCAGAGGGGCTCCTTATACTGGGTGGAGACTTTAACATGTGGGCAAATCGGGAACTAGACCATAGTGGAGGGGCCATCCCGCTAGGCAGCAGAGGGGGTAGACCCCAGGGGAAATTCCAGGAGCTGATCAGGGGCTATGGATTTGTGGACACATGGAGGGAATTACATCCGGAGGGAAAGGGATACACCTTCTACTCAGCGGTCCATGGTACCAGAACGAGAATAAATTACCTTTTCATGGGGCACCAGAACATGAGCCGAGTGGAGTCCTGCACCATCCGCCAGGTTAGCTGGTCGGACCATGATATGGTCTGGGCAGATATTAGTGTATCGGGTCTGAAGCCCAGAGAATCCCTCTGGAAATGCAATGATCTCCTACTTAGGGATGTGGTTTTTAAGGAGGAGATGGAGAAGGCGATCAACGAATATTTCGAACTGAACAACACGGGCAAAGTTAACATAGAGACAGTGTGGGAGGCAGCAAAGGCGACCTGGAGGGGTGTTCTGATTATAGAGGGGGCTTCCAAAAAAAGGACCAGGACCCTCCTGGCTCATAGGCTACGGGCAGAGATAATGGCATTGGAGGGATCTGAAGGGGAGGGTGACGAAGAGAGGGAACAGGACTTGGGGGATGCAAGAGAGAAAAGGCAAGAGCTGAGAGCATTGGAGATGGGGAAAATTGTAGCGGGCCTCCAACACCTGCGTCAAAGGTATTATGAAAAAGGAGATAAGGCTGAGGCTATGCTGGCGGCCAAACTCCGGGGCCAACGGAGAGATAGATGGGTGACAAGGATCTCAAGCAGGGAGGAGGGGGCAAAAACGGATCCCGAGGGTATAGTGGAGGAATTTGCGGGGTTTTACGAGACTCTCTACGGGAGGGAAGGAGAAGTGGAGGCGGAGGCACTGGGAGTATACCTCGGAGGAGTAACATTACCTGTGATGGACCCCTCAGAGGCATCAGCCTTAGACACCCCAATAACGAGCGAGGAGGTACTCAAGGCAATATCGGGACTTAAGCTGGGCGGGGCCCAGGGGGAGGATGGATTCACCGCAGGCTTTTATGAGGCCTTTGGAGGCCTTCTAGCAGGGTTCTTGGCGGGCCTATTCACAAATATCATGAGGACCGGGAGTGCACCCGCGTCTTTTGGCAAAGCACTGATAACAGTGATCCTGAAGGAGGGCAAAGATCCAGCAGACTGCCGGTCATATAGACCAATTGCCCTCCTGAATGTGGACGCTAAACTGTTCAACAGGATCATAGCCACGAGACTAGACAGCCATATGCCGGTACTCATCCATTCCGACCAGGTGGGCTTCATACAGATGAGACAGGGGGCGGACACCCTCCGTAAAACCCTGCACCTCATGAGGGAAGCGGCCCCGAAGGGAGACAACCCTGTCTTGGTGGCCATCGACGCCGAAAAAGCGTTCGACAGGGTGGACTGGGAGTTTCTACATGGAGTCCTTGTCAAACTGGGCTTCGGTGACGGAATCAGACGAGCCATTAGGGCCTTATATACAGACCCCTCTGCTAGAGTCATGGTAAATGGTCGCCTGTCACGAACATTCAGCCTTCAAAGGGGGACGAGGCAGGGCTGCCCCCTCTCCCCAATCCTGTTCACCATGACCATGGAAATACTTGCAGAGTACATCAGATGTGCCCCGATGGTTCGCGGTATTGACGTTGGAGGTCGGACCTTTAAGCTTGGCCTCTATGCAGATGACATACTGCTCCACTTGAGGGAACCTACTAGTTCTGTCCCGGCTGCCGTGCGGGTTATCGAACGGTTTGGCCAATTCTCAGGCTTCAGGATAAACATAGGGAAGTCAATGATCTTCCTCTTTTCCCCAGATGCAGACAGGGACCTGACAGAGCTGTCCCCCCTGGGTTTTCAAATCTGTACCGAAGAGATCAAATACCTGGGGATCAATATCGTCCGGCCCCACGAAGATTTAAGCCAGGCAAATTACCCACCGCTGTTCGACAAATTATTCAAAGAGATGGAGACATGGGGTAGGGGGCAAATCTCATGGATGGGAAGAATAAGCGCCATAAAGATGAACCTCCTCCCCAGGGTCCTGTACGTTTTCCAGATGCTCCCTTTAGAGGCCCCAGAAGCACTCCTTAAAGAAGCCAAAAAACGCATAACGAAATTCGTATGGCAAGGCCAGAGACCCAGAATAGGTTATGAAACACTCACCCTCCCCAAGGATAGAGGGGGGGTCGGCCTCCCAGATTTATGAACCTACCACAGAGCAGCCCAGCTCAGAACCCTGGCCCCCCACCTCAGAGAGGACCCCAACAAGGAATGGGTCTTTCTTGAAAACTCCCTCCTGAGCCTTGTCACAGTGGGTGAGTGGTTATGGGTCCCGATGAAAAAGCTCCCAAGGAGAATTAGGGAACACCCAATACTAGTAACAATGTGGAAGGTGCTGGAAGGTAAGGGAGACACAGAGAAGGTGACCACTTGGCCCTCCCCCATGAGCCACATCTGGTCCACACCAGTTGTAGAGGAAATCCCATGCCACAAACACTATCAGCCCTGGTTTGACGCGGGCCTATGCAGAGTTGGTCAGTTGGTCAGGGAGGAGTCTTTTATAAGTATCCAGGAGCTTGAAGAGTCCCTGGGAATAGGCAGGCTCTCCCCACTCCTCTACCTGAGACTCAAGGGAATCCTAATGAAACCAAAACTAAAGCCCAAATTACAAGGAAAACTCACCCCAGTTGAGAAAATCTTAGACACCCATGTAGTAATGAAAGGCCTCATCTCACTCCTTTATTCTGCTCTTTTAAACCCCCAGGAGGGAACCACCAAAAGCCTCAGAGGGAAATGGGAAAGAGATTTGGGTTGTAGGATCAGAGACAGTCTCTGGGGGCGACTCTGTAGTAGATCATTCAAAACTTCGATCTCCTGCCAATACAAAACCCATGCTGTTAAACTCCTGCACACATGGCAGTATGACCCGATCACACTCTCTAGGATGTTCCCAGATGTAATCGCGCTTTGCTAGCACGGGTGTGGGGAAAGGGCAAACTATTGGCACATGTGGTGGTCATGCGGGAAGGTCCAAACTTACTGGGCCGAAGTGCTCAGCTGGCTGAAAGAGGCGGGAGAAGGGGTACTCCCACTAGACCCGATTTTGATATTGTTCGGCCTGCAGCGTAAGGATGACCACTGGGGAAAATTACCAGACCTCTCACACTCCCTACTGTTGGCAGCCAGAGCGGCCCGTGCTAGAACATGGAAGAGGCCCGCCCTCCCCACGAAGAGAGAATGGGTGATGATAGCCAAAGACATATTCCTTATGGAAAGACTTACAGCGGCCTTACATGGTTCAAGCACCCAAATAGAGATAGGCTGGCTGCAATTTCAAGAGGTGTTTGGCAAAACAGAGGTCACATCCTGAGACCCTCAGGCGCCCTTGGCCCGGCCCAAAAACAAGCCCTGACATTGAATGAATGGACCTGGAACTTGGAAAGCCGGTTAACCACTGGCGGAGAAAACCCGGATCGACGCTGCTCTATGCCGCATGACTTTTATAAGCAGACTGTATCTCCTGAGATACTGGGTGGGGTGGGTGGGAGCTATGGAGGGGGGGAATAAACGCAGGGCATAATGGCCTATAGTTTGACTTGTTGAGGGAGATTGCCCAAATGTTGAGATTTGAGTACCTATGCTGTTATTTTCAAAAATCAATAAAAATTGAATTAAAAAATATATATATATTATGTGGTATATTTTAATGTAATTTATGTTAATAGAAAGACATATTTTCTTTTTTTAAAATAAAGAATTAAAATTATAAACTTTAAAGTAGACATGATATTGTAATATAAACTAAGTTAAAGTATACTAATGTTTAAAAAGTACATGAAGAATATTATTGACATAATCATAAGTACCAAGGAATATTACAATTAATAATTACATAACACATAAGGACAGTCTAACTAAATGAACTGTCAAAACCTATATATTTATTCGAAGTATACATTTTTGAAAACAATGTTTTTTGTTAACATATTATCACTGTAATATCTTTCCTTGCATGGAACCTTGAAGTATCTTAATTTGACATCAGATGATGTACGAACTTGAGACATTGCAACATAAAGTTGTCTGTGATTGAACACTCGATATGGAAGGAATAGTCCAACTCTTTCTAAAGTTTGACCTTGTGACTTGTTAATGGTCATTGCAAAGGCAAGTTTGATTGGAAACTGTCTCCTCCACAAAATGAATGGTAGTTCAATGTTGGCAGGGACTAAATCTATTTGGGGGGTAAACACTATCTAGTTTTGAGCTGTTCCTGTGAGCACCTTTGTAATTATCAGATTGGGCTTACGATCTTTAACTGACAATCTGGTTCCATTGCACAGACCTCTTTTGGTGTTAAGATCTCTAAGCAACATAATAATACTGCCAACTTTAATTTTCAATTTATGAAGAGGCTTTCCCGATGGAGTCAACTCGTTTAGAAATTATATGGGATAGTTTAGAGCATATTCATCTGTCTGAAAGTCAATGGATTCCGAACTTAGATATGTTCTCTAAGGCATCAGCTCCCTCTAGTGGTGACAGCGAAGAGGGTGGCTTCAGACAAATATACATCTGGCCTGTTATCATATAGTATAATAGGGTTCTGGGCTTTTGTCTGAACTTGGGCAAACCCTGTATAAGAAGACATGCTTGAACTTGTGTTCTTTTGCATATTGTGAATAGTTGGAGGTATTGCAGAGGCTAGTGATTTCCACTGTACTGGGACTATGGTGGGAGTGGTGGGCACCACTGTGAGTCCAGTGTCTGGATAGTAAAAGAGGGAATTTCGCCAGTTACTTGCCTTCTTCCTCTCATGTACGTAGTTTAGTCAGCAAGCCACGTCTTTTATAATCTCTTTCCCGAATTGTCATCCTCTTTTTTGCCGCTCACCTTCTCTACTCCAGAAGACTAAAGATCTTGATAACTGTGGTCGAGGCATGGTATGCTACTCCACGGACAAGCATAGTTGATATGATGGAGATCTGGTCCAGCATAAAAGCAGATTAACATAACATATCACCCTTCTATGAAGGAAAAAGGCAGACCTTCAAGCTCTTCAACCTGAGTTTAAAATCGTGTCCACGATAAGCTCCTTGGAGACAACTATGTCTGTGTTGATCCTGCCATTTGTTCCTATGGGCTGCTTCATGTTATTGGCCAGTCACAATTCTTAAAAATCAAATTCTTCCCTATTTTACAGCCCCATCCTCTGAATCGGACTGTTAAGAATATAAAACAGAGGGACCACATCGCTGATAGTAATTGCTGAGAGAATGTTAAGCATATAGAAAAATCACTAGAAGCTGGGTGAGCCATTTCACAAGACTACAATGCCTTGGACTTAAAGACATGGATGACCCTGCTTTACCTTTGTGTTGTGTCATATAGTCGTTGATAGCTTTGAGCAATCTAGGAAGCATTGGAGAATATGTAGGGTTGAATTCCATTGGGTAGAAACCTTCTGTATGATGCCAACTGGGGAAGACCATTCACAGTTTCTCAGCATTTTCTGAACTTGACAAAATGGTTGAAAAGGTCACACATTTTGTGACATAGGGCCATTGCAGTGACAACTACTTTCTTTATTCAGGATGGCACACTCTATCAGGTTCAAGAAGTATGAAAAACAGGGCACAATGTAGTGATTGCTATCTGCCATTTGTCAAAAATGGCACATGAATTACTCAAAGTCTCAGAGATGGCTGGAGGCTTTTTATTGCCAACTTTGTGGACCCAAGGGCCGTCCCCTTTCCCTCGCTCACATTAAATTGACCCTCCAATCTAACCCTGGTGTCCCTGACCCCAGGTTAGTAGATATCAAATGTGCACACTGTGTCACGCCCCTGAGGAGACCATGGTCTTTGTGGCATCGATGGTCTCTTAGACGGATTGCGGCCATCTTTACTCCCAAGATGGCCGCCGCTACGGATGGTGTGGGTCTAGGTTTACACCAAGACCGCGCGGTGGAAGGACCGCCCCCGGCTCCGGAGCCGGTTCATCTGTTCCTGCAGACAACGCGCGGACGCGTTGCTACTCTTCAACAACAACGCTTCGTGAGTTCGACACTAGGATCTATTGCATACGAGTTTGTTTGTCGCTCCTTTTGTGTAATTCTACCCTTTTCCCTTCTTAAACTTACCACTTTCCTCTGTCTTTATTCAGACGGCTCCCCTTCAGCGGATAGTCCGGGCACCAAGAACCTCTCCAGACAGACGACATCCACCCAGAGCATCGACACAGGGTTTTCTGCCCCAGAGGGTTTCCCTGGGGTCCTTCCCCTCCTTACTCCTTGTGTTGTGGGCGGAGGAAGGGTCTCAGGGAGGCACTCGTTCTCTACCCCTGTCGGAATCTTTCTGAAGAAGGCAGCTTAGGAAGGAGAACGACTGGTGTTTCTCTAAGGTAACCTTTTGGTGTTATTCAAATTTCTTGTAAGTTATCTAAATATTACAGTTAGCAACGCCCAAACAAAGATTAGAAGTTACTGGGGCTTCCCAGGCGCTGAACGGTTGCCTTAGAGAACTCAATAGTTCAAGGAGATATCATGGACGCAGCCCAACAGCAGCAATTGGTTTCTGCAGTCCAGTCTTTGACTGCGGAAGTCCAGGCATTAAAACAGGAAAATGACTTCTTGAGACAACAGGTAGGAAGGTTACCTAGTTGTTCAGAATTACCTCCTGGTCCCATTCCAGGGAGTTTATATGATGGGAATCCCCACAAACTTAAAGCTTTTATCGAAGCATGTACTGTCCAGTTTTCGTTCAAGACGGCCTTCTTTCAGAGTGATCGTGACAGGGTGGGACATATGATAGCTAACTTGACTGGACCGGCATTGGCATGGGCTACACCACTGGTTGTGACAAACAACGCTCTGCTAGACTCCTATCCCGCCTTTCTGAACAGTCTTAGATCCATGTTCAGTAGACAAGAGATCACTGTTTCCTCCCAAGAGCAATTATTGGACTTCAAACAGGGATCACAGGATCTACTGTCTTATATCACCTCTTTTAAACAGCTTGCTGCGGGAACCTCTTGGGCTGATGATGCTCTGATAACACTATTTCGTAGGGGTTTGAATGAGGAACTTAAAGACGAGGTGTCTAGAGTGTCTCGACCTCCCAACTTAGCGGAAATGATTGCATTAGTGATGCAGATGGACTACCGTCTACAGGAAAGGCTCAGAGAACGACGTCGAAATCGTTCTGTGAGACCATTGACTACGCATCCTACTAGTCCCATGAAAACCCCAATTGATGAACCAATGCAGATAGGAATCACAAGAGGAAGAGGTAGACTCACCTTGGAAGAACGTAATCGACGGAGAGCTAAAGGCTTGTGTATGTATTGTGGGTCCAAAGACCACCCAGTACAGGATTGTCCCATCACCCCTACCAAACGACAGGGAAACGCTTCCTCCCAACCGCAAGGGGAACCGCGGCTAGGGAGCCAATAATAGGTTCCTCAACCAAGTCTTTGACTTCTCAAATCACAGACACACCCGATCCTCCCATGATTGTCATTCAGGTTTCAATGGAATGGGGCACCTCCGAGCCAATTTTGGTTCCCGCATTGATTGATTGCGGAGCTGCGGGGAATTTTGTAGATACCCATTGGAAGAATGACAAGAATATACCATGCTCCCTAAAGGCCATTGCGGTTCCAGTAGAATCTGTTGACGGAAGTCCATTGATTTCCGGTCCTATCAGGGAACAAACAAGACCGATTCAAATGAAGATTGCATCTCATCAAGAGACTATTGTATTCGATGTCATTCGTACAGCACATTATCCCTTGATATTGGGGTTACCGTGGCTTAGAACCCATAATCCATACATTAATTGGAAGGCCGGCACAATCTTTCTAGGATCAGAACATTGCCTTACTCATTGCCTTTCTGGTGGAGCGTTAGGATTCTGTTCTACACACTCCATCCAAGAAAAGAATTGCACTACCTCGGTGTTACATAACATCCAGGAGATTCCTCCTGACTACCAAGAATTTCAAGTAGTGTTTTCCAATTCAGAGTTCGCAGAATTACCTCCTCATCGTAGAGATGATTGCGCCCTTGAACTAGCACCTGGTGTTCCAATCCCTTTTGGGCGCATGTATATACTATCAGCGCGCGAACGGGAAGTCCTAAAGGAGTATCTCCAGAAGAATTTACATAACGGTCTCATTCAGGAATCCACTTCTCCTGCCGGCGCCTCACTGTTCTTTATCCCTAAGAAGGATTCGACAGAACTCAGACCATGTGTAGACTATCGGGGTTTGAACAAGATCACCACTCCGGATCGCTACCCGATGCCCTTAATCCCGGATATTCTTGAGGCAGTAAAGGGTGCCAAGATATTTACCAAGCTAGACCTACGCGGAGCTTACCATCTTATCCGAATCCGCGCAGGGGATGAATGGAAAACTGCCTTTCGTACTCCCTTGGGCCACTATGAATACAAAGTGATGCCATTCGGACTTTCCAATGCACCAGCTGTTTTCCAACGTTTTATGGATCACATATTCTCGGATATTCTTCTACATACCGTCATTGTCTATTTAGACGACATACTGGTCTTCTCCGTATCCATGTCCGACCATATCCGGCATGTGAAGGAAGTATTGCAGAGACTGGAGGAGAATCATCTTTTTTGCAAGTTAGACAAGTGTGAATTCCACAAGGATAGAGTGGCCTATTTGGGTTATGTACTGTCAGCCGAGGGAGTTGCCATGGATCCCAGGAAAGTCTCTGCTATAACAGAATGGCCAGTTCCACTGGGTGTTAAAGATCTGCAGAGATTCTTAGGATTCGCCAACTTTTATAGGCGTTTCATTCCCCACTATTCAGAAAAGATTCTCCCTATGACGGCTCTCCTTAAGAAGAATGCAAAGTTCTTTTGGTCAGACGGGGCTCAAATAGCCTTTGAGAATCTCAAGGAAGATTTCACCAAGCAACCTATACTTCTCACCCCTGACCAAAACAAGAGGTTCATTGTAGAATCGGACGCATCGCATCATGCGGTAGGTGCCGTTCTACTGCAAGAGAATGAACAAGGAGACGAGTGTCCTGTGGCCTATCTATCTAAAACACTCTCACCTTCAGAGATCAATTACTCAGTCCTTGAAAAGGAATTATTAGCTATTAAGAGAGCCTTTGAGGAGTGGCGACATCTGCTACTGGGGGCCAAACATGCCATTGAAGTACGGACCGATCACAGCAATCTCCGAGCCCTACAATACTCTCAAACACGAAATAGCCGCCAAGCTCGTTGGGCCCATTTTTTTTTCGCCCTATGATATCGTCTTCTCCTTCATACCGGGAAGAGTCAACCTCAAGGCAGATGCATTATCCAGAAAGGATTACAACTCAACCACTCCTTTCCGTTCCGAACCCTTGTTTCCCAAGGCCAGAATTTTGCAGGAAATCACCACCTTTCTTCAACTGGTGGCTATGGATACCTCGCGATTTATTCAGACCAATCCTCGATTTGCCGCTCTCTGGATGCTTAACTCATCTCAAGGATGCTTCTATAGAGAGAAACAGTTATTCATTCCCTCCGAAGAATTAAGGAGAGTAGTCCTTCAACTCCGTCATGATTCTCCGATGGCAGGGCATCGAGGGATGGCTAATACCAAGGAATTGATTCAACGCCATTTTTGGTGGCCAAGGTTGAGTAGAGATATCAGAGACTATGTTTCAGCATGTGCCATATGTTTACAAACAAAGGTCCCTCGATCGGCCCCAGTTGGTCTCCTATCGGTGATGCCAATTCCTGATCGTCCCAGGCAGATAATTTCGACAGATTTCATAGTCGAACTCCTTATCTCGGAGGGCTGTACAGTAATTATGGTTACAATTGACTACTTTACGAAGATGGCACACTTTATTCCTCTACCATGCATTCCCACTGCAGCTCAGATGGCGAAAATATTCCTTTCACGGGTCTTCACGCTCCATGGGCTTCCAGAAACCATCATCTCCGATTGTGGTTCCCAATATACTTCACGTTATTGGCAACAGATATGTAAAAGCCTCAAAATTTCCCGGGCATTGAGTTCTGGCTTCCATCCTCAAACTAACGGCCAGACGGAATGACTGAACCAGACATTGGAGGGCTATCTGCGCTGCTACATTTCGGCCTCACAGGACAACTGGGTTTCTCTATTACCATTGGCGGAGTTTGCCTACAACAACTTCCGTCATTCCGCTCTGGGTTCCAGTCCTTTTTTCTGCTCATATGGATTTCACCCTTCCTGTTTTCCTACTGGCCTTCCTTCTTCATCACGATTTCCAGATGTGGATAACCTACTTCAAGTTATCCAGACAGGACATTGGGCGGCCAAATCTTCGCTACTTGAGGCTCAGGATAGAGTCAAACGATTTGCAGACAAGCACCGTTCTCCAGCGCCCTCCCTGAAGGCGGGTGATTTGGTATGGTTGGCCTCTCGTTTCTTACCACGGCATCTGGTCCCGTCCAAGCTGTCTCCTAAATATTTCGGACCTTTCCCCATCCTACAGAAGTTGGGTTCCTCTGCTTTCAAACTCAGACTTCCCCCTTCTTGGTCCCGGATTCATCCCGTGTTTCATGTATCCCAACTGAAGAAAGATGTGTGTGATCGATTTTCAAGATTAAGGAATACTCACCCTCCTCCGGTGTCTACCCCGTCAGTTCCTGAATATGAGGTGGCGGATATTTGTGACTCTCGTATCTTTCGAGGTCGCCTTCAGTTTTTGATTGACTGGCAAGGTTATACTCCTGCTGAACGTTCCTGGGAACCTGCCGCTGCAGTACATGCACCGGCTCTTATTCGCCGATTCTTCCGTAACCATCCAGGGAAGCCAGGGGCCCCTGCCCTTCGGAGGGGGCATACTGTCACGCCCATGCGGAGACCATGGTCTCTGTGGCATCGATGGTCTCTTAGACGGATTGCGGCCATCTTTACTCCCAAGATGGCCACCGCTACGGATGGTGTGGGTCTAGGTTTACACCAAGACCGCGCGGTGGAAGGACCGCCCCCCGGCTCCGGAGCCGGTTCATCTGTTCCTGCAGACAACGCGCGGACGCTAGGATCTATTGCATGCTAGTTTGTTTGTCGCTCCTTTTGTGTAATTCTACCCTTTTCACTCACCTATTTTCAGACCTGACTCCTTCTCCCAAATCTTGCACGACATCGGAGACTCGAGTGGACTCTCTCAGCCTCACTCGTTACAAGCTGAACCTCACTGATCGGTTTGCTAGTGAGAATTTCTCCCTGGCGAGCGGTACGTGAGAATTGATAGTCCCTTGTAGACCCGTGGGTTAGAAATAGGCCCAGGATTGACACCTAATATTGTCTCACCTCTGCAGAAACAGGGATATGCGGGGTCCGATCCGCAGCATTGAGATTTGAGAATCGTTCTCTTTCGGGAACGGCCTCAAGGTTACTCCTATCCGAGTCTTATCGGAAGATCTGCAATATAGCTCGATAAGTGGTATCCCCCTTCCGATCAGGTACTCTTCATTTTCTCTACCCATATTCTACTTTCTAGTTTCCCTTCTTAAACTTACCACTTTCCTCTGTCTTTATTCAGACGGCTCCCCTTCAGCGGATAGTCCGGGTACCAAGAACCTCTCCAGACAGACGACATCCATCTAGAGCATCGACACAGGGTTTTCTGCCCCAGAGGGTTTCCCTGGGGTCCTTCCCCTCCTTACTCCTTGTGTTGTGGGCGGAGGAAGGGTCTCAGGGAGGCACTCGTTCTCTACCCCTGTCGGAATCTTTCTGAAGAAGGCAGCTTAGGAAGGAGAACGACTGGTGTTTCTCTAAGGTAACCTTTTGGTGTTATTCAAATTTCTTGTAAGTTATCTAAATATTACACACTGTTGCTTAAGAGACAAATCATCTGCATCCAAGGGACAGACTGTATTAAAGACTCCCTAAATGCTGTTATTTGCTACGCCTCTGCTCAGGCATTGAGATTGTAGATGGGTTGTTTTTGCCCCTTCTCGCCCCGTCTCGTGTAATTGTGTGGTTGCGTGTAAGAGGTGGAGGATAAGCTTAGAAAAATAGAATACCAGAGAGTACAGCTGGAGAAAGGCGTGGCCATGCTTAAAACAGATATAAAAAAGGTTGCAGAAAGGCAGAGGACTTGGTAGGGAGATCCAAAAGGAACAATCTGGGTTTGGTGGGCCTGCTGGAGCCTAACCGTATATAGGGCAGTCTTGAAATATTTGTGGAATCTATATTTGCTACTTAACATCCTGTGGAACGTGGTAGTATAGCATTATTTTATCTTGGAAAAGGCCCATAGATCCTTGGCTAATAGACCCCCTCCTGGTGCCGTTATGTTCAATCCTGCCTAAGCTTTCGAATTATCGGTACAAAGATTCTTTACATTCGGTGGCAAGACATCAAGGAGAAGAGAGATCTGAAAATGAAACTGTTTTTGTGTTATTTAAGAATTCATTCATACATGTCTATAATATTTTGTGAGGTCGTCTACACTTTTGTCTGTTACTTTTCTAATTAGTGATCATGTTAGGTTAGTAGTCTAATAATTGTTGTATTGCACACATCCATGTGTATATGTACTACTCTCGATATGTGTAGGAAATGTTTTGGGATGTATTGAACATGAGAATGCAGCTTTCTTTAAAGAATCTGTGTTACTAAAATTGTTGTTAATATTATGATGTTCCTCTATGATTAACATTGAACGTTTGCTTGAGGCATGGATAGACTATTTAGGGACATTTGGCTCTGAGACCCAGTTGCTCCTTTTGTGCTGCTTGACGATATTGCTCAGCAGCTTTCACTGTAGACAAATGGAAACATCTGTACCCTGGGCGACGAGAGAATATACTTTTTATCCTTCTGTACACAAAACCTCATTCGTACTGCAAAACACAATATAGAATCCATGCCACACCTACGAAACCAAGAAGCCAGCCAAAGAGCATGGGTACATATCACACTCCATGTTTATGGAACATAGTCGAAGGCAAGGCCACCCACCCGCACACATCTGCAACCATACACCACTTTCAATGACACATCGCACAACACCTCTGCCATTAGAATGCAGCTATTCCCCTTGACAAAAATTTGGTCTAGCTGGACACATAATGAGTTCTACTACTCTTGCATATTCTCTTGTCAACTTCAAAGCACCCATCCACTTGCCAGCTCGATATTGATAGCTAGTAGGGGCCTGGCCAACCCTACCAAACTTCGCTTTGGCAAAAATGCACATGTATATTCTAAACTCCTCTGATCAATTTTTACAAACCTTGAACTACGGTCCACTGAGGGCATTCGCCTACAACGCTTTGAGGCTATACCAGTGGGATAAAGGAACTATACAAATGCCAAATTATATTACATTAGATTTCATGATGTGAATAGGCTATATGTTCGCCAGTAAATTGCTAAGTGTGGCTACAGGGGTGCACATCCTTCCACATACATTGTCTGATGACTCACCAATACAGATCTCTTGTACTTTGCCCTATGGATCTGTATGCCATAGTAGATGGAGCTTTAATGGAAAGCCCGGTTGGACCCACAATTCAAACAGGGTGTAACAGATGATATAACATTGTTTTTCAGAAGAATTCAGTCCCGGGATGAAATGGTGCTTTTGGAAAACTTTAAATGTTAATTTAGGAGGATGTGTATTTCTAGAGAGGATGTCCCTCTTAAGACTATTAGGAAACAGTTGAGTAAACTGGAGGCCGAATTGGAAGACTTTGAAAAGTAATGCACACAGAAGGGGCGGAGTTATTGGGGGTGCTGAAAGGTAAACCTGATGCTTTGAGAGAGGCTGCGGGCAGTGAAGTGCAGTACTTATAACAAAACTCCTGATCCCATCACTATGGAGAGGGAAACAGACCAGGGTGACTATTAGCATGGACAATAAGACAGGTAGATGGAACATTACCATCCAGGTGATAAATTATGTGTTTTGAGTATATGTATTGTATTGTATTGTATTTATTTATAGTGCGCACCTAACCCAGGGGTAATAAGGCATAGAGGCATCAAGGGGATTGCGAAGCTTGGCTACATACAGAAAGGATAAGGTCCAGTTGAGGTTACAGTACTGGAAACTTCAAAAAACAATGAGAGCCGATGAGGCAAAGGTTACAAAAAATATACAATATGAGCAATACTATATACAAAGTGCAGGTTATATCATAAATTGTATCTGCGCAGATCAGTTGATAACCTGTGTGTACATATTTACAGTCATAGTAGAATGGCGCAGCAGGAGGGTGTTATGTATCGTGGTCCTTGAGCCAATGGATGGTCTTAGATCTGAATTGGCAATAAGGGAGTGTGGGATGTTTTTACCCATGCATCCAAGCCCTACAATAAAACTGTGCAGTACTGGCATTGAAAACATCATGATGGCCAGAACTCCCCAGAGAGTGCACAGGGAAAACATGAAGAATAGGCTGCCACCCATTTTTGCCTATGTTGTGAGCACAGGAGGGCACTGCCTAACCACCATTGGGCTACACACACAGTAGCCTGAAACCATTGGGAATGGCAATGCTGATTGCCAAAAGCAACCCAGAACTGTGGGGAATTCATTTTCTTAATCCCAAAAATGGTTGCATTACCGGTACTCACCACTACCAGAAAGCCGGCGTTTTAAAACCACCAGACTTTTGTGTAAAACTGAAGAAATGAAACAAAACCAGACCAAGGAAAGACTTGCTAAGAGGTGGATACAATGTAAAACTATATTCTGAAATGACTTGAAGGAAGTAATTATTTAATGTATAGGTAAAAATTGTCAGTTTGATTTGAATGTAGAAAACTGGGAACAAAAAGTGACATTTAGCTGAAACCTGGCTTAATGAAACTGGATTCTGCCTGACAACTACCCCCGACAGGAGAAACCTGTTCAGCCACTCTTCCCAGGCCTAGCTGCATCCTGCTGCCCCTTGCCAAAAGGAGTTGTCACCTCTCTGATTAGATTAGGGGTGGAGCACCTGGGAACTGGAAGGAACAGAACAATGCAACTCCCTTGACTCAGGCAAATGTTACATTGGGGGCGTCGTAAAGTGGCTTCCTCTTAGGGGAAACTGGGAGGGGCAGTGCCTCTGCTAGCAGCTGAGCTTGGGGGGAAGTGGATAAACCAGTTATTCCACCCTGTGATGTGGGAAGCCACACCCCTTTTTGACCGGGGCATAATTTTAAAAAGATAGATAACTCATAGTGCGGACTTGTCAGAATTATATAAGTAATATCATTATTTTTGTGATTTTTCTGTGAACATTTTGAGAGGCGTTAGGACCCTGTGGTGTATTCTGGGGGGTTGCTAGCGCAAAATAGGGTCTCACTCCAAATGTCTGCATGTTAAAAATCTGACACTTCATCAATTAATGTCCATACTCCTTGCGCACATGTGTGTAATTTTGGGTAAATGTCCGATATTGCAAAACCAGTTAAAAAGCGCAAAATGTTGTCATTTTTGAATGCAAGCCCCCAGGAAGATCAGATGCGGACAAGCATGGACCATGAGGAATATATAATGTGTACATGTAATTTCAACAAATTGTATATCTGGGAAAGATGTATTTGAATCAAATATAGATTTGTGGGCAAACTGACCAGGGGAGGATCCTCTGACCCATAAACAGACCTCATCATGATGACAATCCATTTCCTTCCCCCAAACATGGGAGAGGGGAGAATTGGGCCAATGACAAGTAGAGAGGGGCAGGCTTAGCTAGGCCCAGGCACACACCCATTTTCAAAACACATAAAAAGAGACTGCTGGGACAGGTAAAGACATTCAATTCCATTTTCTGCGGAGCATGCTGACCGACGACTTCACATCCAGAGATCCAGACTTCAAATCCATCAATCTCCAAAGACCAGAACTTTACTTCAGAACTTAAAGCAAGGGCCTAAACCCACAAACTGAGAACTCTTCTCAGCAGGCCTCAGCATCCTTAAAATGATTTGCAACTATTCCACAGCCGGGTGAGCTGTTTGAATTCTTTTGCCAAGAACAATTGCCAGAGACCAGACCAGAGATCCAGAGTGACCCAGACCGCTGTGAGCAGAACCAGAGAGCTGACCCAGATCACTGTGAAGTGCCGAGACAAGAACCGGAGTCCAGTCCAAAACCTGACCAGATCCGTGACGAGGCCTAGTTCAAATTTATATTGTGAGTACCTAGCAGAACTGTGCAGAACCAATCTCTTAGTTAAAATAATCTAATCCAAACTATTTTAACCTAAGTAGAACTGCCTCCTAGAAATCGCGTCATCTGTCATTTTTAAAGCTGCACAACTGTCACCTGTCAATTCTGCAGCTGCAAGCTGTCACCTGTCATTTTGAGTTTACTTTAAATCCGAAAAACTACCTTTATTTAATCGTCCGTATCTCTGGAACCGTTTGGGCTAGGAACGAAATTTAACTTTCATCTGAAAGCTTAGAATCTAGGCTTTCCAACAATCAGATGATGGCGGCGGCCAGTACCCCCTTTGGCGTTTCTCTTTCGTGCAGGTGAGCTTAGTGTCAGAGGTCTTGCATGTCTCGTGAAGGCAGAGGTCCTGGAGAAATCCTCTGCTGGATTTCAGTGACCAGTGTGTGCAGGGCCGTTAGAATGTCCAGCGACATGGCCCTAGGTCTAGGGTCTGGGCTGACGAGCCTCCTCTTGCGAGCGGGGCACCCTTCGTGATCTGTATAGCAACTGCTCTGCCGGGCACTGTCCTCATCAGTACTCAAGTAGATCTGCTCTGGACTGTCCGGAGCAGCCCGCTGGTCCACATACTGTGGAAGGTCCACTGCAGGGACTGTATCCATCTCCTTCTCAGGAGGTTGCCGGACCTGTGTGGCTGCCGGGTCTTTCCTCGACCCCGGAGTGGCCGGTGTCTTCTTCGCTGCTTCCTTATACTTTTACCGCAATCGCGATTCACGCACTCGCGAAATTTACCGCGATTTGCGATTTTGGCTCAATTTCTCCACTTGTCAAAATAGCAGCTCCATTCTTTCTTTTGTTAAAATCCGTTTGCAACTTGGTAATAACTCATAGAGCATTGCTAAAGTGAGCCTGAACTAATACCAACACGCATCTCCCACTCACCCTGAATCTCTAGAGGGAATTAAAATCAGTTGGCACATTTTCCCATCCATTGCCATCACATTTAAAAAGCATTTTGGGCCTGTGTTTCAAACTCCTACCTGTTTCCTCTAAGCTTGCTGGGGGGGAACTGAATTTCGTATTGTATTTGATTGCATTCCTGAGAACTGTGTGCTCCTCTTTCCATCTCCTTCCATTTCTTACATTGCATAGGGGAGGGGGGTGAATTGCCAGAGAAAAGTGATTATCTTATCTTTTGCTAAAATCATATCAAGTATTTCTGTACTGCATTTTGTTCCTCATTGCTTTTCCCTTGAAATCATAAAAGTATTTTTGCTACTTTATCCATCCTATACTAACTCCTCATTGATTGTAAAGAAGTGTGCTAGTGCCTGATTACCCAATGTTGATCAACATCATATGTCTAAGTGTGCTATCAGATATTAATTTATTATAAAGTGTGATATATATATATACTGTTTAAATTCTCAAATAAACCTTTTAATTTGCAAAACAAACCTACTTCTTGGCTCAGTGGGTTCAGGGGGATTCTAAGAGGGGGGTGTTATACAAGGGTGGTCATCCAGAGTACTGAACTAGACATAAAAATACACTAATAAGGGTTTTCCTCAGCATCCCAGACTAGGCATTGACTTGGCTGTAGTGTTGATTGAATATCGCTTACAAAAGTGGGGGCTCGAGCCGGGATATTCTGGGTTAGATTTACCATTTGTGCAGATTAATACAGTGTGCCAGCTGACCAGATACACATATCCGGTCGGATCACCACGCTGTGTTACGCTGTAGAGCACTCCTCAAAGGAACGCTCTAAGGAAACGGTCTGTTTTGCAAAAATAAAATACAAACTTCTGTAAGTCAGGAAGGAACTCGAATTCCAGAATGTCGACACTGGTAGACATCAAAATAGCCAGAGAGCACTTCTTACAGAAGCTATTTGTGAGAGGTGAGTGGACTCATCAGGACCAAACGGTCTGGTTGCAGGCAATCGCGCAACAGGTCACTGAAACAGGGTCAGATATATGGGGAGATCAGGGTCCCCTACATGTGGCCCTGAGTGAACTATATATGGCCCCTAAAGCCAAAGATGAACATAATAAGATTGCCAGGATAGCAGCATATTTGTATCTATATATGGGAGCCATGCAGGACAAATGTGCTGAAGGCCAAGATCTGGCAAATAGGCAACAGCTGGCATTAGAAAAGGCCCAATCTGACCTGGTCTCTTCTGAGCAGAGGCTGCAGAGGAGCCAGGAGTCAGAAAATGATAGCAGGCAGTATATCATTAAAATAAAAGAGGACATGGATAGACTGCAACAGGAAAAGGCTGACCAGGATACCAGATTTCTGGCCTTGCAGAAGGAGTACCAAGAAGGTTTGGGCTCCCTTCTGCAGAGCCAGAAAAAGCTGGAGCAACAACTGAACTTCAACAGGGCATGCACATAGCAGGTAGCCACCCTGCAAATTCGATTAGACAGAGAGAAAGAGGAAAGCAATAAATTGATTCTGAAAGACCTGGATACCCAGGCAGAGTTTGATCAGGAGCGCCAGAAAGCTGGTGCCTTCCAAAGGCAAAGGGACGACCTGGCCGCACAGATGCAGGCTCTTAGTCAGGAAAGGGATACCTTAGGCCAGGAAGTCTGCCACTTAAAAAGGAAAATGGAAGAAAATCACCTGGCCCTCCAGGGACTGGGTGACCTCCAAAAAGAACACCAGAACTTGTTAGAGCACACCAGGAGGGTGGAGGATGCTCTGGCAAGAAAGGAGCAGGCCAATAGGGACACAGCTCAGGAGGTAACCCTCCTGCAGCAGAGACTGGCCCAGTACTCCAGGACCAATCAGGAGGCACAGAGAGAAAATGAGGCTCTCTGTCAGCACAATGATAGGCTCCAGCAACAGGTAGCGATGCAGGAGAGACTGATAGAGTCTAGTAAGGCCTTAACTGAGGAACTGAAAGCGCAGGCTCTTGCATTGCAACAGGAAGCAGGGGCGGATAGAGATGAGGTTTGCTGGGAAAGAGAAACTCCTGAGCATAACCTCAGGAGCCCTAGTACCAGAGGCCTTCATCTCTCCCAGTCCCTGGACTCTGCCACCCCCATGTCCCCTCGCGCACATGAGCCCAGGGCCACGGGGATGGCAGATTACTATCCAGCTAGAAGTATGGGGCTCATAGGCCAGTACCTCCCAGGAATGGATGGGCAGGTATCCGGGTATAGGCACCCAAGCACAGTGCAATTTAGTGGGGAACCCCAGGAGAGTAGGCCCATTAAGGGCATCCTGAAAACCTCTGCCCAGTTAGGTCAGTGGGGGGGATACCCAGCAAATCCTGGTAGCAAGGAGGGATCTGAAGACTCCTCTGAGTGTTACAGGACACAGGAGACCAGGTCCCCACATTCTGCCAGCCATTCCCAGGCTCGCAGAATCCGGGAAAACCTGGAAGATCAGACGGGCACCTCTGGGAGCAGTGCTTCTGAGTCAGAGGATGAATGGACCAGGGTTACCCGAACCGAAAAGGCCAATAAGGCAAAAAGGGCCTTGCTTAAGGATCCATTGAAACAAATAAAGGCAATCAGGAGTGTCATCATTCCTTATCATAAGAACGCCAAGTATTCCGTTTGGGAACACATAGAGCTCTATGAGCAAATGATGGAGACTTTCCATTTGAAGGACAGCAGTAGCTGCATCCAGTACGTCAAATGGACATTCTCCCCAGAATACTCCAGTTTCTTTGCGGGGCTGGAGGACCAAAATCATTTAAGATGGTCCACCTATAAGGCGGCCATCTTGAAACATTTTTCTGTTCACAGAAATCCTCAAGAGGCTCGCAAGGCAGCCTACAATTTGCAATGTGGGGAGGATCAGGTCCCACAAGAGTTTGTGCAAGAATTAAAACGTGCTTTTGCGCAGACCACCAGAAGGGTGCGCACAGATAGCAGAGAATTTATCAATACGTTTTTCCATGCCTTACCCAAATACATAATGACCCAGCTCGTGAGAGATTTTCATGAGAAAAGATCTTTAGACTGGGTCATTGAACAGGCTACCCGGATCTATGAGGTGCAGAAGCCCATCGAAAATAAAAATAATGCGCCGAAAAACCCCAAAACCAACAGCACCCCTGCTGCTGCCAAGGTGGCAGAGGTAAAGGTTGCCCCCATTTTAGATTTGGAGATGGGGGGGCCTAAAAACCTGCCTGCACCAAATAATTCACAGCCCAGACGGCCCTCGGGCCAGTCACAGACAGGGAGTCGAGGAGGTAGTCCCACAAATGGGGTCCCTCGCTCCCCTGACTATGTAAGTCCCCGCTACAAGGGAAACCGACCAATCCTGGGTTATGTGTGGACTCCTCCGCCCAAGAGGGGGATCCAGCCAAGCACCTGACCCGCTGAACTTCCCTCCTAACTTCCCCCAGGAGGGCAGAAATTCTCCAAATCCTGGGCAGAACTTTTTCCCCAGGTATCTGCCCAATTTCCAGCCCCAAAATCATCCATCCTTCTTTCCCCAATTCCCTGAGCTCAGACAACCTAATCCGGGAGAGGGGAGGCCAAGGGTGGAGGGGTACCAAAATCTTCCCAACCAGGGGTACTACCAGAGAAGAGATAGCTACCCTTCCCGGGATCAGCCCAGGGGAGAAAATAGAGCCCCATATCAGCCTGAGCGGGTTTCACAACTTGAGCGCCAGGTCCAAAATATGTCACGGGATCTGGGTCACATACTGAGGGCTCAACAGAACCCTCAGATGAGCATGCCACCACAGAATGCCCCAAACTCTGGACCTGGTTCTCCAGAACAATGACGGGGGCAGCACCCCGATAACCCACCGGTTCCCAGGGAGGAGGCACAAGGGGAAGGGGGGTGTAAAGCCTTGGAGGAAGCTTCCTTCCCAACTTGTAAACAGCCCCTGGAAAACCAGAAACCGGAAACAAAATCTCCTACCCCTGAAAGTCTGCCCCCCAAGGAGCCGAGAGGGGGTAGGAGAAACAAAGTACCCAAACAGACCCAGTTTGTGGAGGAGGTACAGATCTTCCAATTTGAGGGAGAGGGATCCTCAGAGGATCCTGGGGAAAGGATCTTCTCCTTTAGAGATGGGGGAACTCCTCCCAAGGAAAAATGGGTCCCAAGGGACGCCAATTCAGACTGGGGAGATGTGGAGACTGAGCTACCGCCGCCCATCATCTCATCCCAGAACCCACAATACCGAAATCCCCTGGTTCAAACCCATCCTGGTGACTGCCTCCAAAAAGGGGGGGGTGGCCCAGATCCGGAACCAGGGGAACCCACAATGGCTCTGATCTCCAGTTGCCAACTTTTTCTTTCAGATTCCCAAGACTCTCCACAGAATTCTGCCCAAATCTCTTCTCTCGCCATTTCAAAACCAGAAAGTTAGCCCACCAGTTGTCCAAAAATGTGCATTATCTGTGCCCCCTTGAGGAGAAGGAGGGAAGATACTATGCCCCGGTACAAGTACAGGAGCAGGGTACAATTTTGGCACTGGTGGACACTGGATCCCAAGCTACCCTTCTGTCCAAAAGGGCCTTTGAGGAACTAAATGCAGGAAGGGGGGAGAATTACCGAATTCCTCTCACCTCTCTTCCTGGACAACTGCAGAACTTTGACGGGAAGGAAATTCCTGTTGAGGGGACGGCAGATCTGGACATCAAAATTGGGCGACACAAGGTGAAACACCCGGTCATAGTAGTGACTCCAGAGGGCACCCCTTGTTTACTAGGGAATGACCTCCTGAGAAGGTTGTCACCCCTAATAGATTGCGTAAACAAGGTCCTCTGGACCCAGACTAGTCGACCAATAAAATTAAAACAGAGTGTCAACCATGTTAGTTTAAACGGCACCTGCCACATGGTTGAACAAAAATCTGACCAAGTAGAATTTCACTTCCAGAACAACCAAACTCCAGACGTGACAGTAATAGCAGTAGGACAACAGACTGGTGATGGGGGGTCCTCTCTATTTCTGAAAATCAACCTTCCCTTCAGTTTAAGGTGGTATTCCACACTGGAAGGAAACACCCTGAAATTCTTTACTAATCCACAATCAGAAACTCCCACTCCTATAGTCCAGAAAGATGTGAAATCAGCTCAGGGCCTGGCTGATATTCAGAAAATTGGAGAGCAGTTGTTCATCCCTGTTCAGTTAAATGATGGGAAGGACTCTGTTCTCGCTCGAGTGAGTGTGAACAACAGTAAGAGCTTCATCAGCGAAGCCATGTTCCGCCAACTCCCAAAAGATCCAGCCATTCCCACATTCAAACTGCTAGACAAATGGGAAATGGACCTGGAAGCACCTAATTCCAAACATCTCCTGCCAAGCAAGTGTATGCTCAAAATCTCCATTGGCAACAAGAGCATAGTCCATAATTGTTGGGTCGTGTGAGACGTCACTGCCGCCTTTTACTTAGGCAGTGACATTCTCAATCGCTTTGCCATTAGTTTGGACCTAATAAACTTCAAAGCTTGGTCCCGATTAGCGGATAATCCCATGGGCTTTGATGATTCAGAAAAAGCATTTAGGTCAGCTCAATTGCTACCTTATGCAGTTGAAATTCAGATTAAAGAGGAAGTCACCATCCCAGAAAGGACCCGACAATTCTCACTGGGAGTGAAAGCTAAAAGAGGACAAACATTGAAAAACCCTGATGCTTGTATTCATCTAAATGCTTCTCTCCAACTGCAAGGGTTGGGGGTAAACCCAACACCATTAGTCAACATAGAACATGACACCAATCCAATAGAGGTGGATAACAGCGAGTTAAAGAGTATTACTCTAGCCGCAGGCACCATTATTGGAATGGCGGTTGATGACCGACATTTCTCCATTGATTTAGGAAATGAACTGTTAGGACCAATCCCCAAGGACTGTTTTGACAGTGACAGTGATGACGACACAACACCAGACAGGATTTTCACCCGGCATGGGGGGAACTTCCTGGTGTACACTTCTTGCCCTTACGGTAAGCAAGATGTGACTTGTGACTTCAGGAGGGATGAGGTGATTTTCCAGGTCCATGAGGGCTGCCTTTCCCACCTTAAGCCTCCAGTCCAAATCAGCACTCTGACCAGGGACTTCTCCACCCAGCTGGAGGAGGCCGCTGAGATAGCCAAACCAGAAGTCTTTCCAGGCTTCAGGCAGATGGTGGAAGAGAGAGTCAACCTAGCTGATGCCTGTGTGACTCTGGAACAAAAGCAAAAGTTGAAACAAGTTTTCTTGGATTTCCAAGATCTCTTTGCGGTAGACTCATATGACTGTGGTCGCACCGACATCCACACTACAACAATTCCCACGGACCCTGGAATGACTCCAGTGTTTGTGAAGCAATATCGCTTGCCTCTCGCATCCATGGAGTCCCTTACTGAAATAATTAAGAACCTTGAGTCCCGGGGAATAATCCGTCCAGTCCACAGCACTTTCAATCATCCGGTGCTGGGAATATTGAAGCCAAACGGCCAGTGGAGACTCTGTGCCGAGCTTAGGGAGCTCAACAAACGGGTCCATACTTCCCGATGGCCTCTGCCCAGCATTGACCAAGGGCTGGCCCAGATCCAGGGGTCACAGGTATTCACTGCAATAGACCTGACCAATGGGTACTGGACCGTGCCTGTCAGTAGGGAGGACCAATACAAACTGGCTTTTACCTTTGGGGGCCAGCAGTACACCTGGACCCGGACTCCCTTCGGATACCTCAACTCCGGCAATGAATTCAACATTTTCCTACATAAATCCATGCCCGACCTGGGAGCGAGGGGTAACCTGGCTTATGTAGATGATGTCCTCATCAAAAGTTCATCTGTGGAGGAACACATAGCGGAGATCCGTTATGTTCTGACACAGTTGAGGGCCATGGAGCAAAACTTTCCATTCAGAAAGCACAGTGGTGTAGAACCCGTGTTAATTTCTTGGGGCATGAGATTACTCCTCAGGGCCTCTGTCCCCAAGAAAAGAAAGTGGAAGCACTTCAGAAGCTGAAAGACCCCACAACTCTGCGGGAACTAAGGAGCCTCCTTGGACTGACTAATTACAGCAGAAAGTTAATTGAACGCTACGCAGAGATCACTAGACCCCTGATTCATCTCTTGAAGGGGGGGTCAAGTGGGAATGGGGTCCAGAACAATCCGAGGTGGTAAGACAACTCAAAAGAAGCCTCTCACAAGCGCCTTGCCTAGCTTACCCTGTCAGAAACAAGGAGTTCTTCCTGGAGATAGGGTTCTCTAATACGTGCTTGACGGCAGTATTCTACCAAAAGCATGACAAGGTCAATAAAGTAATCTCCTATGCGAGCAAAACTTTATCCTCTGTGGAGGAAAAATTCAACGGTTGTGAGAAGGCACTCCTGGCAACGGTGTGGGCATTGAAGAATTACCGCCCGTTTATCCAGGGGGAACACATCATACTCCACACCAGCCTCTGCAATATCTCCAAAGTGACAGAATCCGGGCCGGAAATGTGAGTAATTCCCGAATTACTTCCTAGATTCTGTCAATGCAAGGCTTTCCTGTGGAGGTCAGATATGGCCAAAACAAGAAGAGTCCCCTCACGCAAGGTCTGGCTGACTTGCATGATTGTGCAAGAGAAAACTGTCTCGAGGACGAAAGTCTAAAAACCAAAGACAACATGGAGGCATACCTTAATTCCCCACACAAAGTCTTTGAAGAAGACAAGTGTGAGGGAATGCCGACTGTCTATGTGGATGGATGCTCTCACCATGTTGACAACAACGGGGAGAAAGAACTGGTGGCCGGCGTAGGGAACGCATGGGTGAATGAGTCCCCAGAACCCTCTGCTGGATACAAAATTGGTCCCCGAAGTAGTCAGGTGGCAGAATTGATGGCTGTGCATCAGGCCATCCTCACTGCTGTCCAACATCAACTCCACGAACTGGTCATAATCACAGATTCGGATTATGTACGGAACGGGTTTGTGGAGCCCCTTGTTAATTGGAAAACCAGAGGCATGTTATGTGCCAATAACAAACCCCTGAAACATGGGAAGTTAATCCAAAATATTGGTGATCTGGTCACATCGAATGGGATGACCATCTACTGGAAAAAGATCAAGGGTCATTCCAAAGTAGAGGGACCAGACAAAACTGGAAAAGACTTAGCTGATCAGCTGGCCAAAACCGGGGCCATCCAAGGGGATCTAATAGAAATAGTGTCCCTGTTGGGGGAAATCCAGGTCACTGCTATCACTAGGTCCCAGACAAATGCTCACAATGATCTTTCAACTGCACAATGGAGTAAGGAGACCCCTGATGCTGATTTGATTACAGCTCAGAAGGGGGATCCAATTATTGGTAAGTTTTACCAACACCTTGAGGACCCTGAGAACTTTCCCCTGACGGATACCGATTACATTGGGAAAGAGGACCTAAGAGTGTTGATGAAATGTCCAAAAATGTTCCGAATCCAAGACAGTTTGTTGGTAAGGAAATCCCAAGCTGGCCATGATCAGTGGGTGGTTCCTACCTCTTTCCGAAGCCTGATGTTAAGTCACGCCCATGATGCGGCCACCGCTGGTCATAGGGGGTTTCACACAACACTGGAAATCTTAAGAGAGGTTGCATACTGGCCACACATGGGGCAGGACCTCGACCAATACTTGAAGGGGTGTCTTGTGTGCGCACAATTTCAGCCATCATCCCTCACACACCGTGCGCCTCTCCAAAAGAGGGGGATGACACTGCCATGGTCAGATTTGCAAATCGACTTTGTAGGCCCTGTGATTCGCTCGTCTAAAGGAAACAAGTACATGTTGACCGTTACATGCTTGTTTACCAAGTGGGTGGAATGTCTCCCAGCCCCAAACTGCAAGGCAGAAACAGCAGCTGCATTGATGATTAACCACATCTTTTCCCGTTTTGGTCTACCTCAAAGGATTGAGTCAGACAGAGGTAGCCACTTCACCAGTGAAGTAATGACAAAGATGTGGGAGATACTGGGGGTTGAAAGGAAGCTACACATTGCTTACAGGCCAGCTTCTTCTGGAGCAGTGGAGAGATATAACCGAACCATTGTGAGCATCTTAAAAAAGTTTGTGGCAGATTCTGGGCCAAGTTGGGATATCCGATTACCTCTGGTCCTAATGGCCATCAGATCTACCCCTTCATCTGCAACCAAAATGTCACCATTTGAGTTGATGACTGGACGCAAGATGGTGCTTCCCCGGCATTTCCTCTACAGAACCCAAGAACAAACGTTGATAAATGCCTCCACAACTCATGAGTATGTGGAGAATTTAAGGAAACACCTTCAGCATGCTTTTGCCTATGCTCAGCGGAATCTAGAAAGATCAGCCGAGAGCATGAAGACCCACTATGATTTAAAAACTACCCGAAAGGAATATAAGGTGGGTGATCGGGTCTATCTATACAATTTCCAAAGGAACCAGGCCAAACAGCGAAAATGTTTGCCTACATGGAAGGGAACGTTTGAAATTATAGACAAAATCTCCCCTGTGGCCTACAAGATCCGCATCCCCAAAGGCGGTTTGGCAGAGGGGGAAGACAAGTGGGTACATATAAATCAGCAAAAGTGTTGCCATCCCAGGCACACTCTGCAACAACTGGAGGAATCCACTGGAATCCCAGAGGGGGCTGCTCCAGAGTAATTCAGTTCCAACCCTAAAATATTCCACATATAGCATATAAAATTCTGTGATCCTTGTATATATATATATATGTTCTTGTCTCCTAAGTTAAAAAAGAAAATGTATATGTTCATATCTTCTGATTCATAAAATGTATATGTTCGCCACACCATTAATAGTGGTGGAAAAATGTCTAGGAATGTGTATTGCCGCTTTGCTTTATCATCCTAGGAGAGATGAAACCATGGAGACTGACCAAGGAGGACGACCGGGGACCGGGAGCAGAGAACCGAGGGGCCCAGGGTACCGCCCAATCCTCCCATCAGGACCGGCGAGGAGAACCGATCGATCCAACTGGATGGGGGAAAAGATGCTGAACTGTGCCATCTACCGGAAGAAGATGAGGAGAACATCCCAGATCTTGCCAGTTCCATCTGAAAAAGGACAGAATGGCCATCGCAAGAGGGGGGGCTTGTGGGATGTTTTTACCCATGCATCCAAGCCCTACAATAAAACTGTGCAGTACTGGCATGGAAAACATCATGATGGCCAGAACTCCCCAGAGAGTGCACAGGGAAAACATGAAAAATAGGCTGTCACCCATTTTTGCCTATGTTGTGAGCACAGGAGGGCACTGCCTAACCACCATTGGGCTACACACACAGTAGCCTGAAACCATTGGGAATGGCAATGCTGATTGCCAAAAGCAACCCAGAACTGTGGAATCCCAAAAATGGTTGCATTACCAGTACTCACCACTATCAGAAAGCCGGCGTTTTAAAACCACAAGACATTTGTGTAAAACTGAAGAAATTAAACAAAACCAGACCAAGGAAAGACTTGCTAAGAGGTGGATACAATGTAAAACTATATTCTGAAATGACTTGAAGGAAGTAATTATTTAATGTATAGGTACAAATTGTTAGTTTGATTTGAATGTAGAAAACTGGGAACAAAAAGTGACATTTAGCTGAAACCTGCCTTAATGAAACTGGATTCTGCCTGACAACTACCCCCGACAGGAGAAACCTCTTCAGCCACTCTTCCCAGGCCTAGCTGCATCCTGCTGCCCCTTGCCAAAAGGAGTTGTCACCTCTCTGATTAGATTAGGGGTGGAGCACCTGGGAACTGGAAGGAACAGAACAATGCAACTCCCTTGACTCAGGCAAATGTTATATTGGGGGCGTCGTAAAGTGGCTTCCTCTTAGGGGAAACTGGGAGGGGCAGTGCCTCTGCTAGCAGCTGAGCTTGGGGGAAGTGGATAAACCAGCTATTCCACCCTGTGATGTGGGAAGCCACACCCCTTTTTGACCGGGGCATAATTTTAAAAAGATAGATAACTCATAGTGCGGACTTGTCAGAATTATATAAGTAATATCATTATTTTTGTGATTTTTCTGTGAACATTTTGAGAGGCGTTAGGACCCTGTGGTGTATTCTGGGGGGTTGCTAGCGGAAAATAGGGTCTCACTCCAAATGTCTGCATGTTAAAAATCTGACACTTCATCAATTAATGTCCATACTCCTTGCGCACATTTGTGTAATTTTGGGTAAATGTCCGATATTGCAAAACCAGTTAAAAAGCGCAAAATGTTGTCATTTTTTAATGCAAGCCCCCAGGAAGATCAGATGCGGACAAGCATGGACCATAAGGAATATATAATGTGTACATGTAATTTCAACAAATTGTATATCTGGGAAAGATGTATTTGAATCAAATATAGATTTGTGGGCAAACTGACCAGGGGAGGATCCTCTGACCCATAAACAGACCTCATCATGATGACAATACATTTCCTTCCCCCAATCATGGGAGAGGGGAGAATTGGGCCAATGACAATTAGAGAGGGGCAGGCTTAGCTAGGCCCAGGCACACGCCCATTTTCAAAACACATAAAAAGAGACTGCTGGTACAGGTAGAGACATTCAATTCCATTTTCTGCAGAGCATGCTGACCGACGACTTCACATCCAGAGATCCAGACTTCAAATCCATCAATCTCCAAAGACCAGAACTTTACTTCAGAACTGAAAGCAAGGGCCTAAACCCACAAACTGAGAACTCTTCTCAGAAGGCCTCAGCATCCTTAAAATCATTTGCAACTATTCCACAGCCGGGCGAGCTGTTTGAATTCTTTTGCCAAGAACAATTGTCAGAGACCAGACCAGAGATCCAGAGTGACCCAGACCGCTGTGAGCAGAACCAGAAAGCTGACCCAGATCACTGTGAAGTGCCGAGACCAGAACCGGAGTCCAGTCCAAAACCTGACCAGATCCGTGACGAGGCCTAGTTCAAATTTATATTGTGAGTACCTAGCAGAACTGTGCAGAACCAATCTCTTAGTTAAAATAATCTAATCCAAACTATTTTAACCTAAGAAGAACTGCCTCCTAGAAATCGTGTCATCTGTCATTTTTAAAGCTGCACAACTGTCACCTGTCAATTCTGCAGCTGGAAGCTGTCACCTGTCATTTTGAGTTTACTTTAAATCCGAAAAACTACCTTTATTTAATCGTCCGTATCTCTGGAACCGTTTGGGCTAGGAACGAAATTTAACTTTCATCTGAAAGCTTAGAATCTAGGCTTTCCGACAATCGGCGTTTCTGTTTCGCGCGGGTGAGCTTAGTGTCAGAGGTCTTGCATGTCTCGTGAAGGCAGAGGTCCTGGAGAAATCATCTGCTGGATTTCAGTGACCAGTGTGTGCAGGGTCGTTAGAATGTCCAGCGACATGGCCGTAGGTCTAGGGTCTGGGCTGACGCGCCTCCTCTTGCAAGCGGGGCACCCTTCGTGATCTGTATAGCAACTGCTCTGCCGGGCACTGTCCTCATCAGTACTCAAGTAGATCTGCTCTGGACTGTCCGGAGCAGCCTGCTGGTCCACGTACTGTGGAAGGTCCACTGCAGGGACTGTATCCATCTCCTTCTCAGGAGGTTGCCGGACCTGTGTGGCTGCCGGGTCTTTCCTCGACCCCCGAGTGGCCAGTGTCTTCTTCGCTGCCTCCTTATACTTTTACCGCAATCGCGATTCACGCACTCGCGAAATTTACCGCGATTTGCGATTTTGGCTCAATTTCTCCACTTGTCAAAAAAGCAGCTCCATTCTTTCTTTTGTTAAAATCTGTTTACAACTTGGTAATAACTCATAGAGCATTGCTAAAGTGAGCCTGAACTAATACCAACACGCATCTCCCACTCACCCTGAATCTCTAGAGGGAATTAAAATCAGTTGGCACATTTTCCCATCCATTGCCATCACATTTAAAAAGCATTTTGGGCCTGTGTTTCAAACTCCTACATGTTTCCTCTAAGCTTGCTGGGGGGGAACTGAATTTCGTATTGTATTTGATTGCATTCTTGAGAACTGTGTGCTCCTCTTTCCATCTCTTTCCATTTCTTACATTGCATAGAGGAGGGGGGTGAATTGCCAGAGAAAAGTGATTATCTTATGCTAAAATCATATCAAGTATTTCTGTACTGCATTTTGTTCCTCATTGCTTTTCCCTTGAAATCATAAAAGTATTTTTGCTACTTTATCCATCCTATACTAACTCTTCATTGATTGTAAAGAAGTGTGCTAGTGCCAGATGACCCATTGTTGATCAACATCATATGTCTAAGTGTACTATCAGATATTAATTTATTATAAAGTGTGATATATATATATTGTTTAAATTCTCAAATAAACCTTTTAATTTGCAAAACAAACCTACTTCTTGGCTCAGTGGGGTCAGGGGGATTCTAAGAGGGGGGTGTTATACAAGGGTGGTCATCCAGAGTACTGAACTAGACATAAAAATACACTAATAAGGGTTTTCCTCAGCATCCCAGACTAGGCATTGACTTGGCTGTAGTGTTGATTGAATATCGCTTACAAAAGGTCTTCCCTGCAAGGAGGTGGTAGGGAGTTCCAAAAATGTGCTGCTTTTACAGGAAAGCTATTCCCTCCAGACATTGTACGTTTAAATCTGGGCACAAGGATGAGATTGGAGTTGGCCATTCTAGAGTGGCGAGAGGAAACTGGTCTGGTGAATCTAGTTATAAGGTTTTGAGGGGCTGCTTGGTGGAGGCATTTGTGAGTCAAAGAGACAGATTTGCGGAAGATTTTGTGTTTCGAAGATAGCCAATTGACAGATCTTCTAGTGTCAGAAATGTGGGCTTTCTTCGGGATGCTGAGGGCCGCTCTTAGGGAGTTATTTTGTAGAATTTGCATTTTATTTGTGATATATTTGTTGCAACCTACATATAACGCATTGCAATAGTCCAACTTGGATAGGATCAGAGCCCTGGCTAAAGTTATGCAGTTAGATGGTGAGAGGAATGGTTTGGCTGCTCTGATAAGTTTGCATGTGTACGATGTGGCGGACACCATAGCATTAACTTGTTTTTTGAAGGTGAGAGTGGAATCTAGGTAGAAGCCGAGGGTTTTGACCTCCTTGGCTACAGTGATCTTATTATTATCAATTACGAGAGAGGAGTAGTTTTGGTCTAGTTTGTTGAGGTTATGTGAGGAACCTAGAATGAGCAGTTCTGTTTTGTCATCATTCAGGCATAGACCATGTGAGGCCATCCATGCCTGGATGATGAGGTACACCTTGTTGATGAAGGCCAAATCCGTGTGCGTCAGTGATCATCTCCACCTATATAGCATATTATGAAAGACTATATTCCTCTTTGGTGAACCAATCTACAGAGGAGATACAGCTTTTTAGATGAAATTTATCTTGAGAAGTGAGGCTTGGAAATGAGATCCCTTATGTAAGAGCCCATTACAGTGGATGAACTTGGTTCAGTGGTTAAGTGGTTAAGTCACTTCCGAATGGAAAGACTCCAGGCATAGATGGCTCGCCCTCGATTTCTACAAGGAATTCTTTACAGAGTTTGCTCCCCACTGCATTAGGATTCATGAGACATCTCTTTGGGATGGGATCCTTCCTAAAAACACTGGAACTTGCTTATCGCAGCAATACTGAAACCAGACAAGCGCTCAGAACAGTACTTATCTTATGGAACTATATCCATAATAAATACAAGCTGCAAAATCCTAGCAAAATTGCTAGTGACCATGCTGCAAAAGCATATACCCGCCTTGGTGCTCCGAGGACAATGTGGTTTTATACTGGCCCTGGTGAGGACGCACAATCTACAGAGACTATTTGTAATAATATATAATGTTGAAGAAAGGGAGAAGGTTTTTTTCTATGTGACCCTGTGCGTTTATTGATTTAGTTGTCCTCACTAGTTCCCAAATTCTGGAATGATTGTGATGTACACACTTGGTAGTGTTTTTGATACTGTGTTATGCTTTATTCAATTATTTTCACATGTGTTATATAAACACAAGTTACTTCACTTAGTGTATTCAATTTCGTAATTTTAATTGTCGTGACTTTTTCTGGTAGGGAATGTATCATTTATAAAAACAAATATCTGGGTGCCAACATTTCTTTGCATGTGCTACTGTTTCGCCCTTCCTTGGGCTTTATCGAGGCACTTTTTTACATTGTTATATGTGTCAATTTCAATCACATTCATATTTTACGCATACCTTTCATAGTTATGACACACAAATATGTTTCTTGATTCTCAATGAAATAGTTTTTCTCTTTGATGTTGTTCCTGAGTGAGCAAACTTCATTGGTTCTTATGTACCAATTTGATGGTACTCTGGTTTAGCGTCCTGATTAGGTATCGGGTATTTGTGATTCCTTCTTCTGACATATACCAATCTTTACTATGGCTGGTTATATCATAACCTTTTGGTCTGGTTGTAGTTGTCCCCGTAGTCGGGTCTCGTCTTCTCGTGAATGTGATGGCTGTCAATTGCCTATTCACAAGGGGTTGAAATATAGATCAACTCTAGTAAAGATAGCGCACGGATGCTGTTTATTGATTTATATCTCCCTCCCAGAATGAAGTCCATTGAAGTTGTCCTCCAAAATTTGGAGGAACGTTATGTTAACAACTGCTCTTCGGATGGAGATGATGGAATTGTTTTGCTGGGTGGGGATTTAAACGCCCAATGTTGTGATTACTCATTGTGTTCTATCTTCAGTAAAGTAATCTCTAGGAGCATAATGCCACAAGGGAGTGGTAACGCAAGAGGGAATAGACTGGTTGGTTACCTCAGACATTGGGACCTCAGTATGCTCAATGGTAGAAAAGGGGAAGAGATCCCTGGACAACACACTTGGGAGGGTAATAGTGCTACTGCTACATAGGATTACTTTTTTGGAAACAACTCCTGTTTAATGGCTGCCTGCGAATTTAGGGTCAAGATATGCGATTACAGTGATCATTACCAACTGACTCTGACCTTGGAACTTGGAGTTAGTACTAACAGTCAGGGATATTCGGAGGGGTGCTCGGGTTTGTTGACTAACCATGCAGGTAATACTATAAAATGGACTGGCAGGAATCTCAGTAAAATATGGACAATCGTCAAGGCCTTAGACTTCGAGGATATAGATTTACTGCGGAATCCAAGTGGCAATGAGATAGAAGATTGGCTCAAGAAATTGGCTAGGACTGGTAACAGTCTTAAGGAATACACTTTAATTAGTGATAAATTCAAGAATAAATTTGATCAGGCTGTTAGAGATGATAAGCGCATTATGCGCATCGAAATAAGATTGGTGAATAGCTCTCCGTATACTAGTGAAAAGAAACTTGTTAGGATAAGACAATTAAAGAATTCATATAGAGGACGGCAGAAAAGCTGGAAATATTCTGTAAAAAAACAGGCAATGGCAAGACATGATTACGGTCCTGAGGAAGGGAAATCCTAATGAAATTTTGACACAATTGAACAAAGCTAAGGGGGTGAACAAAGAGAAAACTGTTAACCCTATACAGGAAAGTGTATGGCTTGAGTATATAAATGGGGGTAATGTAAATGGTGATCGGGTCTTGCCTCCAAGATACTCATTAGAGGATTGGCAATTGGATATTAGCGAAGTTGTAATTGAAAATAAAATAATGAAACAAAAAATGTCCAAGGCTCCATGCCCGAATGGTCTTGCCAATGCTGTCCTCAAACAAAATCCTACGAAGTGGGCTCTTTTGTTAAAGATACTCTTTGATAGAGTTTGTTATACTCAAACAATCCCGTCCTCATAGCAACACGCGGTTTTGGTGCCTGTATATGAAAAGGGGGATCGCAGCCTGCCTTCCAACTATAGGCTACTCTCTCTCCTGGATACCATGGGGAACATTTTTACTTCTTTCATACTCGAGGCATTACGGCAATGGGTAGAGGAAGCAAATACACTGAGTTATGCCCAGACAGGGTTTTGGCCAGGGTGCAGTACTTCCCACAATATTGGACTAATGGATACATTATATAGGGAGGCTTCTGACCCAGGGGTGCTGCTTTGTACTCCATATTTGAGGACTTCAGGGCAGGCTTCGATGGGGTTTGCCGGGAGAAGCTTTGGGCCAAGATGAAAGGATGGGATGCCCTTGCTGTTTGCTTAGTGTGCTCAAAGTTCTGCACTACGACACCATGGCGCAGATAAGGTTGGACAATTGGGGCGGGTTGTCTGCCTATGCACGGACTAACACATTAGTTAAGCAGGGCTGCATCTTGGCACCCCTGTTGTACTGTATATACACAGTAGATTTGCCATTACTGTATCATGCATGCTTTAGGCAGATGACCTTGTTTTCTTCAACTACACATAAGTGGGGATAAAGGCAATGTTTGAGAAATTAGTAGAGTACACAGTGGTAAATGACCTTGTTATAAACATGGAATGTCAGTTGGGGAGCAGCTGTATCAGGAAATGGTCAACGTTGGGGAGGAGGAGATTCCCATGACACAGAGGGAGCCCCTGCTGGGTATCTAGAACATAACTTCCAACACTAAGCACCTCTTTGTGAGCGTAGAGTCTTTATTAGGTAAATGTCAACTTGCTATGCACTGAGACAGGCAAGCTTTCCCTACATGAGAGCAATGGATGAGAGATCTCAGCTACAGTAATACCAATAGTGAATTATATACTGCCACTCTCCCTATATCCTGTATACATAGAGAATTAATTTAGGAACAATTTAACAGGGTACCAGGGCGCCTGTGGAAATCTTACTGTGATGATCCCGGCATCTCTAATAGAAAGGGGTGCATGGGGTCGGCGACACAATAAAAAGGCAAGGCTTTTTTTATGAGAAAACATTGAAGCGCACGCATGTAAACACGAGCTACAGCCCTTACAACAACAGAATAAGGTCATCTATGCATAAAGTTGGAGAAAAAACCAGTATGATTGTCAATCAGATGAAAAAAGAAGGGATGGGAGGATGAGTGGTCTGGAACCTAAGAGACCCCTGAAAAATACTGTAATGTTCTGTAAACTGTGCCGCATGAAAAGATGTGGGAAAATATACATGCTCATTAGGAGTTTTCTGGTCCAGAAATAAGGTGCCTATACTAACGTGTACTGGCACATTTTCAGACTGGCAAACTCAAGTCTGTAGTTCAGACAATTGCCACAATCACACGCACCGGAAATACCAAAGGGGTGTCTGGCAGAAGGTCAGAGACACAATAGAAAAGCAAGGCTTTTTCTTTGCAAAGCCTGAAGCTCGCCGAAACAATTTTTGGAGCCTGCCGTGGCTCTGCCCCGGTTAGCTCTGGCCCACTTAAAGCCCTGGTTATGCCTGTCTTCCTGCTTGTACGGAGACCGGATTCTGCTAAGACATGCAGCCGGCACTGTTTCAACTGCTTACGCAGCCCACCGCAAGCACTGTCACAGGCACATATTCTGAATCCAAGATCAAGCGTGTACCTGCCCTCAACTCTGCATCGCATCTAATGGTGGTCACAAAACTGCAAATACTTCCAGGCAACCTAGTTCTGCCTAGTAAGGATGCAGAACTTCGAACTTCTGTCAACAATGATGACTTAATATAATGTATGTATGTCCTGAGCATGCAGTACAGTCTTTTATTTCATGGACTTCAAGAGGGCATTCCCGCCTATTAACAGAACCAGAACTGGGAAGTCTCATTGGGAGCTTTAGTATTATTTTGATCCATGAGACCTAGATATGTGCTTCATTTTCAACCTGCCAAAAAAGGGTCACTGGGTCATCCGGTTGGGGGGATTCTGACTGCTATAAAATCTGATATTATTTGTGCTCCTGTTAAAAAGCTGGCAATGCAGAAGGGTGTCCTGGCCATCTTCGTTGCCGTTTCAATAAATAATTATTATTTTATTATTGTGTTATACAGTACTAAGGTACTTTTAACACATATACATACAATCCACAGATACACAATCCAGCATACAAATAACCAACCTTTATAAAATTACAGCAACTTTCTTTAAAAATTCTAAAACATGTATGGTCAAACTTAATTCATTACAATTCATTATCCTCCACCATAGTTCATTCTCGGAGGAGTAAACCAAGCCTGCTAAAAAGCATGTCCGCAAATCAATCAGTTTTGGACAAGTCACACACAAGTGCTTTAAGGTCTCAATGTTTGTGCTACAGTGCCGGCATAGCCTCTGATCTTGCGGAATGTTCGCCCGACGACTCAGTACTTCTTTTGTTGATAACAAGTTTAACCTGAGCCTTAGCACTTGAGACCTAAAAGATCGCGAAGGATGGTTTTTAAGATAAGGTGCAAGTGTGTTAAAACTTTTACATGACCAAAGAAAATGATCCCCAAAGCATTTGTACTCCATTATCTCAGATCTCAAGTTAGACCATACATGTCTACACCATCTTTTGCAACCTTTGGTGTCAACTCCAGTTCCTCTTGAGGAATATTTGCCTGCTGATGCATTAATTGACAATTCTGAACCCAGTCCCTGAGAACCCTACAGCCGCCCTGAAGTCTTACCAGATTTAGTTGTTCGTATATTGACGACCCTGGTGGGTTCAGTATATTTACCAGCAACTGAAGCTTGCCCCAATCTACCAGAGTTTGTACTGGTAGCAAGCCTAATTCAAACAGAATCCCTGCTAAAGGGACTGACTGCGGAAGTTGGAGCAAACCTTTCCATAATGCCCCCTCTAGTAATGACCAATTAATCGGCTGATTCCGAGTTTGCGCTCCGTAGATTAATTTTGGGGTTAATTGTTGTTTATATAATTTTAGGACTGGTAAAAGAGAGTATCTACCGAATTTTCCATCGAAAATTCTGAGTTGTATGCCAGCCCCTACAAATTTTGCCCGTAAATCTTCCTGTAGTTCGGAACCAGAGAACTTGTCGTAAATTGTCAGCCCTAAGTACACAAATTTATTTACAACTTCTGTTTTGACGTTTTTCAAGTACCAGGGCAGTACTTTACAATTTGTCCTACTCCCCTTAAATACCAGAACCTTTGATTTTACAGTATTTAGTGCTAGGTCTAGTTTTTCCAGGAACCCCTCTACGGCTAATAAAGCTCTTTGGAGCCCAATAGCTGTGAGGTCACATAAAACAATGTCATCTGCATAAAGTAAATATTGGACAACCATAGTACCCAATCTTGGAGGGAAAGTTTTTACGGAATCCATACAGCATCCAAGTCCCAATAAATACAAGCAAAAAAAAAAGGGTGCCAAGACACACCCCTGTCTTAAGCCCCTGTTTGTCTGTATCCAAGGGGAAAAGTTACCCAGTTCGTCCAACCTTACCCTAATCCTTGTGTTTGTATGGAGGGCCACCAGAATACTTATCAAGGCTATGGGACACCCCCTGTCGTACAATTGTTTCCACAAAAGGGCCCTGTTAACCATGTCGAAAGCTTTACTAATATCTAAGAAAGCAAAGAATACTGGCTGTGCTTGCTTCTTTGCTTGATGTGCTAGTAAATCTAGCACCATGCAATTGGTTGATGTACTCAGCCCTTGCCGAAAACCTGACTGAAAAACATCTAAGGAGTCTGATTAGGAGAGGACCTATCCCCACCTTTAAACACAAGGATTAGGGTTGCTGCTGACCAGGTAGAAGGAAACGAATTACTAGCCAAAATATCCACGAACAAAGCAGACAATACCTGCGACCAAACTACTGCCTTTGTAGGTCAGGTTAGAGAGACCGTCTGGGCCTGGTGCGTTCGAGGACTTACTTTTCTTTATCAAGATCTTTAAATCCTCCAGATCCCATTCTATAGCACCCCTCCAGTCCGCCTCTGGCCATGTGACTGACTGGTCTAGACCTTCCACCCTGTACAAATCTGAGAAATGTTTTACCCAGCCAATGTCACTAACCGCCTGTGCCTGAAGATAATCTTGTGTACCTTTCGGTTTAATTAGGTCCCAAAATATACCCGGCCTATTCCCTAACATACAAGCCAGCATTCTCTCGGCGTCCTTAATGTATAATATGTACTTTCTACCTTTTGCCCAATTCCTATATGTTTGTTTTAATTTCCTCACCTTTTCCATGTAACCCGGAAGTGCAGATTTTTTGAGAAGCCTCAGTTCTCGATGTAGTTCCTTTTTGTGAACCTGAACTTCTATATCAAAGGAGTGAGAACCCTTCCTACTTGCCACCGTCTGGGTTAGACCCCTATCTGTTGTTAACCTTCCTAACAACTCCCTTACCATAGTAGGGTATCCTTCTGCTGTGCATAAGCGGGCCATCTAGTTTGCTGGCAAATTTACGATTCCAGACAAAAATGCCGCCGCAATTCTAGGGGCCCACTTAACCTCATTCTTTCTTGAGTTTATCTCCACTCCCACAGTGTCTGATTCGCTATATTTTGCCACACCAAGCAATTTAAATTCCAAGAGGGAGTGTTCGCTCCATTTCAGGAATTTTATTTCCAGGGAAACTCCTTTTGTGATAAGATCGTGCGAAATGAAGATGTAATCTATTGTTGATTTCCACAGCCCTTTCTGCCATGTAAAAGCTGGCGGAATGTCCATCTGTATGTTACCGTTGATTATACTTAGGTTCCATGCCTCAAATTCCTGGGTGATCCTCTTCCCTCTCTCCCGGGATTCCTTGCAGACAGACTTTCTATCATTCTCTAGATACCACTTTTCGTCGAGGCATTCTGCGTTAAAGTCTCCAACAATTATCACTGAGGCCCCCTCCTCTGGAAATTCTCCCAATAATGTGAAAGAAATTGCCATCAAGGCTTCTTCCAACTTATCCTTTAAGGGACTGAAGTAAACGTTTACCAGGAAACATTTGCTTGTGGGACTCTCATCGTCTTCTTGCCATTCTAAGAGTACAACCAGAATGTCTGACCTGTCTACCTCAATTACCTGCATTGAAAGCCCCAAAGAACGTTTAACTGCAGTTAGGAGACCCCCAAACGGCCTACCCTTCGCTCCCCGTTGGGCCTTGACGTAGACTGTGTTGAATCCATCTATCATGGGTGTGTCTAACAAAAAAGTTTCCTGCAAACAAATAATGTCAAAATTTAAAAAGAGTTTGTGATTATTCATAATATTCTTGTATCCACTCGAATTCCATGTAATTATTGACAAGTTAGACCATCATGTGTGTTGGAATCGATTTTCCTCCCTTTCCTGGTTTATCCCTCTACCAAATGGAACTTGCGTATAACCTTTGGAACTATAAATCTCCTTGTTATATCTTTCTCTTTCATCTTGTATCTTGCCTTTCTTTACTTGGTGGATGGGTACCAAACTTGATAAAATTGAGGGCCCTGTATCTGTAACTTCAAAACCAAGCGCTAGGAAGCGTTCTCTCTCCCCCAATATTATTTCCTTTGTTAAGTGTGACCTTAGATGAAGTCTTACAATATCTAGGCAGTCGTCATAGACGAATTCTACCGTCTTAATGTCCCCTGAGGATATCAATTTCAACTTTTGGATTTCCTGCATTAAAGCCAAGATATAATGTCTGTTTAGAGGGTATCTATTAGAGCTTTCGAACAGACGACTCATGAAGATGGTTAACTCGCCGTTAACAGGCGTCTTTTTTTCCAAGTTTGGCTCTTGCCTTGGATTCCACTTTTTAGGCGATCTTGCTTGCCCCATACTCTCTCCCACCCCCTTCGATTGATCCAGGAACTTACATTTTGGGGTCCCAAGGCCCACTTCCTCCACTAATCTCGAGGTCGGAAAAGGCACTAATTGAGGAACCCTTAGCTGTGGCAGCTTCCCCGAGTCCGTCTTCACCACCCCGGGTTTCGAGAAAATTGCATACAACTTAGGAGCCGGTAAATTTCCTGTTTCTACAGCTTCTACCAAAGGTTTCACCAGACCCCTTCCTACTGTTATAAATGGTGGGACCGATAGTCCTTCTACCAGAGGACAACTCTTTCCAACTCCCTTCCCAATTCCAGGTTCAATGTTTTTTATAACCTCTAGTCCCTTAGTCCATTCGGGCTCTACCTCTCCCATGTCTACTGGATAGACGGATATATTGCTTAGATCGAAGGAAGGACTATCACCCTCCTGCACAGTATCCAACACAGATGAAACCTTGTCAGCTTCCTTAACCCTTAATGATTCCTTGTTTAGACCCCTTTTCCAGTTTATAAAGAAATCCTTCTTTCTCTGTTCTAATATGTCTCTATCAATTTGCATGTGTTTATCCACAGCCAACCTTAGGTTACGTAGGAATTTCCGTGACCCTTTATTCTGTTGTGAAGGTGGGGGTTTACAGTTTTTAGGTTTTTTTTGCTGAAGAGACTGCTTGTTTATATTACTAAGTTTGCTCACCTTTGGGCTACTACTCAGCGGCTTGATTTCCTGTACCTGTTCCTTCCCCAACATTGATACCGAAGGGAGGGCTATTTCTGATACCTCATGAGCTACTAAAGCACAGTCTCCCTTTAACTCAGCCTTCTCCCCCTGTATTCCCAAATTTTTAAGTTCAGCACTATTTCCTTGTACCACCCCAGACCCCTCAATGTCCATCTTATTTGGGCTTACAGTATTTAAAACTGAGACTGCCATTATGTAGCCTTCCAAGAAGTGCACTTTACTCAGTACTTCCTTCATTGATTGTCTTAAATCCCGAATTTCAGAATTCAATGTATCGTAGCCTCTATCCATAGAGTCCATAATTCTAGAGAGAACCGGAAATGATAGCTCATCTACCGGGGGTAGCTGATCATGTAGGGAGACTTCTTTAGTTTCAATAGCCTCTGGATCTTCAGCCTCAGTCTCTGGCTTCTCCACTAGGAAGTCATCATCCCCTGATTTAACACTTTCACTGCCCTGGAGTAATAATGGGGAAGTCTCGTCCCTTCGCCCAATTTCCCTTTCGTACTTGTGACTGAACTGGTACTGTGACAATTTCTCCTTATAGCCCCATTGCTTAGGTGAGAAGACAGTGGATACTGGCTCTTTCCATTTAGGGTCTCTTGGGCCATGAACTTTCCTAGAAAGTTCAAGGGACAACAGTGGGCCCAATATGGAAGTGTCTGATACTAAATCTTGCTCCACCGCCATTGGTTCGTCAGCCAAAAAGTTCATCTTTGACTCAATGTTTAACAAAGTCCGGTTTATAACTCCCACCACCTCTACCATAGAGTCCGTTTGATTAATTTGCTCTGGACCAAAATCCGTAGGAACCTCTTTACCTGGAGAAGTAGGACTTCCCTGGGGGGCTACCAGAGTCACTTCTCCAGTGAATGGAGCAGAACCCAACTTAACAGGTTGAAACGCTTGCGACAAATGTGGAAGAGAGATTACCACCTGTGGTGGGGCTCTACCCCCCTGTACTATGGATTCCTCTGGGATACTTCCCATGCTTCTGAGTGTGACTCCCATTGTATAAACTCAGGGAGTCACCACTCTTAGAGAAGTTATAAAAAAATATAAGTATGGATTGAGTAAAATTAAGTATTGCAAAAATATTTTAAAAGGTGTCCTAACCAATCATTTGTTTGACCATACAAAATTTAAAAACAGTTAGATACCACTGCACGCTGTCGTACTAAAAGTAAGTGCAAGTATATAGATCGGGAAATCCCATACAAAGAACATCAATAAATAGAAACTGTGCAGAATAGTCGATTATGAAGAACTCCGAAGGAGTGACGGCGTACTCTGCGCCCTTACTTGACCACTATACAGTGATTTCGCCCCCTCAGCCCCGCCAGCTCCCCAAAAGCCGCACAACAGTCGAAGGGCTTGACCCCGCCGGGCTTAAAGCCGCAAGGGCGGTAGCCTCCGGGTTTTGAAGGGAAGCCAAGTCACGTGATGTGGTCACGTGCAATGCACACCACGCCTCCTCCAGGAAGCGCTCCTCCGATCCGATGCGGCAAGAGCCTCTAGCTCGCAGTGCCGAATGAAAGTCTCACTGAGACTAATAACTGCTCCAACACGCCTCCCAGGAGCACACAGAGAATCCAAAACCACTCGCTCACACTGGGCGGGCGGCAGCCTCCGGGTTTTGAAGGGAAGCCAAGTCACGTGATGTGGTCACGTTCAATGCACACCACGCCTCCTCCAGGAAGCGCTCCTCCGATCCGATGCGGCAAGAGCCTCTAGCTCGCAGTGTCGAATGAAAGTCTCACTGAGACTAATAACAGCTCCAACACGCCTCCCAGGAGCACACAGAGAATCCAAAACCACTCGCTCACACTGGGCGGGCGGCAGCCTCCGGGTTTTGAAGGGAAGCCAAGTCACGTGATGTGGTCACGTGCAATGCACACCACGCCTCCTCCAGGAAGCGCTCCTCCGATCCGATGCGGCAAGAGCCTCTAGCTCGCAGTGCCGAATGAAAGTCTCACTGAGACTAATAACTGCTCCAACACGCCTCCCAGGAGCACACAGAGAATCCAAAACCACTCGCTCACACTGGGCGGGCGGCAGCCTCCGGGTTTTGAAGGGAAGCCAAGTCACGTGATGTGGTCACGTGCAATGCACACCACGCCTCCTCCAGGAAGCGCTCCTCCGATCCAATGCGGCAAGAGCCTCTAGCTCGCAGTGCCGAATGAAAGTCTCACTGAGACTAATAACTGCTCCAACACGCCTCCCAGGAGCACACAGAGAATCCAAAACCACTCGCTTTCAATAAATAATCTCATGTGGAATTGTCTGATAATTAATATATATTGGAATGAGGGAATTCCTGTCTATTTTGGAAAGTCAGAGTCTAAATTGGTTGGATGAGAAAGGGAATGAGCATATTATTTTAGCTGGGGATTTGAACTCAGACTGCTTGCTCTCCTCCGCAGTGACAGTGATGGGAGGCACTTTTGGGGAAAGTGCTCCAAAAAGGGCAATTATGAGAAAATGTGGGTGCATAAGCTAGCTTCGTTGGATTAGTTATGCCCAATGGACATAAGTCAGGACATTGTCCTCCTAGTCATGCATGGAAGAATGGTGCCCTGCACTCAATAATTGATTATGTGTTTGTAGATCCTGCGATGTATGCCCTTTGTAATAATCTCCATGTAAGAATGGCTGACGCGAGAGATCATAATGTACTTGTATTTTCCTCTACTGCTCCTATGAAGACTAAAGAAGTTATAATAGTAGTCCCTTTGAGGGTAAGCCAAGGTAAACATTGGTTGTACATAAATATTGATGCATTGCATGCTCTCAAAGTGCATTTGGAACAGGCTTGGAATGTTAGTACTCTGGAATGGAAATGTAGTACTATTAATGTAGAATCATTCCATGACTATTTGAAAGAAACAATAGAGAATGTCCTTAATAGATCAGGTTTTACTAGGTGTATGAAAACTACTGCTCGCGCTCATACCCATAGATTTGACAACATTGTTGTGCAGTGTGAGAAGTTGCTTAGGGAAACTATTCGATGTATTCAAAATAGTAAAGAACCCTTAGAGTTGAAGATGGGTTTAATGAAAACCACTAAGAACATTTATAAGATCTGGCTTAGGGGTGACAGATGTGCTATGCTTCAGAATGATGGTGAGGCAAAGCTTTGATTAATGAAGAATGGCAGTTCCTCAGCTTTCTGGCAGGTTAACAATGCCTTGGAAAATACTCAGACCTCCCTCCAACTTAATCAGTTATCGGAGGAGGCCTGGATCAGACATCAGACATTTTAAGACAATTTTCTGTAAGGGTCCCTTGGGGTTTGAAACTGGTCACTCCATGGAGAAAGCCTTTACTAGCACCTATATCATTAATTCGCGTATGGTGATGGATGCTATTAGGAGGGCCGCCTATCAATGTGCTGAATAATTATATGTTCAAGACAGCTTGTGATGTATGGGTTTCCTTATTGGTTTGGTTTTTCAACAGATACTTGTTAAAGGAGTCCTGCCAGAATCTTGGGATACATCTTATGTATTGCCTCTTTTTTTAAAAAGGGGATTGCCTCAATCCATGTAATTAAAGGCCATTGATGATCATGGGCACCGATCAACATTTTTTGCATCAATCCCCTTAAAATTCCTTACGGAATGGGCAAATAAGGCGGCAGAATGAAGAAATTCCAGGTAGGTTGGTTTCCGCCAAAATCAAGGCACCTCATTGAATGGTTTCTTGGTTATATTGCTGCAGGATGCCACCTGGAGTAAAAATAAGGACTATGAACATGTATACGTGGCCTCCATAGAAATTGAATATGGAAACAATTGGCTGGGTGGGGGATTCCTCAGGGTTTGTTAAAACTGTTAATATTGTTGTATAGTGATTCTTGCATTCAGGTCATGAAGGGTTATTGTCTCAGATAGTGGCCTCCAATAATGGCCTAGGTCAAGGGTAGATTTTGGCACCATGTCTTTTCCATTTTTATTGATCTTTTTTTCATGGATGCAGTTTTAGCTCCTTTTAGTTTTGCTACCCGAGCTTGGCACCGCTTAGTTATTTTTTTATGGCATACGCTAATGGCATCATGTTGTTTGATATTACACCTATTGGTTTACAAAGACTGATTACCGCACTTGCCTTCTATGCCCAAAACAACTTTCTATCTTTGAACCGGATCAATCTAAAATGTTGGACTTTACGTCTAGAAAAAAACGAATCACTTTATTTGGTGGTTGTGTTCGCAGAAGCTGACTGCCATGGAAAATATTTTGTATTTGGCATTTCCCATCTTTAACAAACCATCCAAAGGGAAAATGTAGGAAATATGAAAATCTAAGGCAGAGCGTTTGGGTACACATACACGGGTTAGCAAACAGAAGTATTGTAAGTTCTCAATCAAGCGTCTGGTGTTATTTTACGTGGTTAAAGTCATACCTAAATTAATGTATGGAATTGAGATAATGTCCATGTGGGTGATTGAGAAAGTGGAGATGCTTGAGGCTTTGATTTGGAGGAAAGCTTTAAATCTTACTAATTGTGTTCCCATCGAGTTTATTTGATATGAGCTGGGATTGCATTTGCTAACTGCTAGACTGTTGGAAAGTAATTAGTTTAGTGTGGACATTTTTAGATCCACCCAAATTGTCGATGTATGAGGATATGAGAATTTTACTCAACAAAGGCACGAATGAAACTATTCGACTTTAACTTTCCACATGTACAAATATTATTGAGAAGTTGGGATTCACTCTTCAGATGATCCCTAGAGATATAATGGGAATTAACAAAGCACTATATAAGGTTGATTGGTGTGAAACTAACAAAACTATTCATAAATATAGTTCCCTAAATCACCTGAAATTCGAGTATAAGTGTGCTGGCTATTTACCCAAATATCTTAGACTTTCTCCAAACAGTACAATGTGTGATATGTTAATGCGATTAAGGCTCAATATCTAACCTACAAGGGAGATCAAAGTCAGATGGGGTTTGCTTAACCCGTCCTCTCTAACCTGTCGCTATTGTTGGGTTGTAGATTGCATTGAGATTTTGCAGGATGTTATGATGAATTGCCCTGCATTGCACTTCAAAACAATGAAATATTTTATACATTGGATTTTTAGGACTGATTTTATTCATTGTGATGCTGTGTGGTCTTTTGCATGGGCATTCTTATCAAGCACTATTTGCACTTTATCAATTCATGACTGATATTCAATTGAATTTGGATGATGGTTTGAAATGACAGCTGTACTTTATTCGTCTTTCTCTTTGATGAAATCCTTTTATGTAACTGTTTGATTATCTTACTGTTTTGGTTTACCACTAACCTTGTAATGGGGGCCACTGTTGCTGCAGCAATCCATGATTAATTGCAGAAGATCAATGCCCAGCAGGGCTTCGTGACTGCTCCACAAAGAGCATTATATCTCAGGCAATCTATACAAATGAACTAGTGCACCTGGAGTATTACCAGCACGGCCCAGGTTCAAATCTCCTTTAGGGGAGAAGTTAATACATTAATAAATGAAGGTGTTCTTTACTGCCATCCTGGAATGGTGGCCAGGGTCAAATAAAATAAGGGAACGCTGACTAAATTACCCCAAAAGAAAGTTAACGTCGTACCTTTTAGTTCCTGCCCACTTTGACCTCTGGCTTTTGGAGGGAGAAGGAAATGGGTCAGGCAAACATGGGAGCAACATTTGCAATTGTTTAATTCAGTGCCATTGTTTTCAATGATTCACAGGGTCATAACCTCCAAAGTTAGGATATGATTTCACTTTTCTCCTACATTTTCAAAAAGAAATCATGTCAGATATATGCTACCTTCCCCATACATAGATGTTTTGGTGGTATTTCGGCAGTAAATCTGCCGAGATACCACCAAACAGAATTACTGTTACTACCACTTGGTCTGGCGGCATTACTGTCAGATTACGAGTGGCAGTGGCGGTGTTGGTCCCCATTTACTTTGAGTCTATATGGCTCTATGAGGCATTTCGGTGGAATTACCAAAGCAGTAATTCCATTGGTGGTAATTCTACCAAAAACGGCCGGAAAGTTGGTGGATTTACCTCCAGCTCAGAGCTGGAGGTGAATCCTCCAATTTTCTGCCCAACTCATAGTTGAGCGGTGCGGTAATGTGGCGGTACATGATATTACTGCGACATTTAACTCACACTGCCCGACTCGCAATGAGGCCCATAACAATTTGTAATCATGCCTTCACCACAAATTTGTTATCACCACCTACAGTATAAGCATGTTACAGCCCTTGGGAGGTCACAGTAAGAAATGAGGCGTAATTCTGCACTGTGAGCTCCGTACTCCCTGCAACCTTTCTCAGCGCTTTAGGCATAGGACCTGCCAAGCTTTATTACTGTCACCGGCACCGGGTTTGGTGGAAAAACTGCCAAATTGCGAATGGTTAGTTGGCAGAGTTATTCCCCTCCTTGTAGGCTAAGATACTTCAAGTGGGTTTTGGAGCAGTTTGATGGGTACTTCACTATGCGGCTAGTCATTTTGACTAGTGCTGCTGAATAGATATCTTTAAATTGCGCAATTTGCATCACATTTTTTCAAAAAAGTCCCCCTTGGGTACTATTCAAACAGCATCACAAAAGGAATGAATTGCATTTGCAACCGTGGGCCACATTTTCAATAGTGCCCAAGACAATTTTATTGCCCAGTCCAACCCAGACGGTAGGTACTAATTGCACTGATGAGTAATCCTCCATTTTGTGGAGTTAAAGTGGAGGAAAAACTTCCAGCCAAGTACTGGAGGTCTTTCCTCCACTTTGCCTTCAAGGTCAGGATATGGTGCTGTGGTAAACTGGCAGTAGAGCCATTCTTACAGCAGTGACCTACTCGCAATGCATCCCATAGTCTTTTAAACTCAACTAAATTCCTACTCATGACATTCATGACATGAGGTTTTCACAGCTTCGTATTCACCCTTTCATGATGACATACATGTCATAGGCGCCCACCATATGCCCAATGTTTTCAGAATGCAGGGATGATATTCCTCTCTCTCACACACACACGCTGAAATTATCCATTATCATCAGCCATTGACACCAGAATTCAGATCTGATGCATGCGCAGTATATAAATACACTATTAGAGACCAGGCATTGGCAAAGCCAATAGATTTTAGCTGTCACGTGTGAAATGTACCATCAAATACCCCAATAATGCCCTCATACGCCTGGCATAATCAACATGCGATAAGTTCTACACTCAGCTGTGCAGCTGCTGCTATCATACCCTATGCCCAGTCTCAAATGATCCCATACTGCTCCATATGAAATGCAGAGATAGCTACATGAATGCATGTGTAGTCATGCAGGATATCCATGACTAGGTTGTGAGTCACACAAGTCCCCTTTTCTTTGGAAGGCTAGAGTTGCATTTTGCATGACAGCATCTTGATTACAAGCCCTGAGGAAACTCACTTTTTCAACCTGCTTGTTAAACATTTTTTCATAAATGAATGTATGTTATGCCTGAAGAATTCTCCTTGTTGCCTACCGACCTACCTACTAAATTGTTTACATGTGTGTGTTTAACAAACACCCTATTATCCTTTGTATAGTTAACATGTCTCAGAGTGGGTGCCATCATCCCCAAGGCAACAGCAGTTTGTCTCTATTTAAATCGGGGAGCCAGGAAAAGGTGTGTGGGGGGCTGGAACGTGGTGCAGTAAAGAGGGGGAGTATCGAGGTAAATACTAGATCTCACAGGCTTTGTCTAGACAGGGAGAGAAATAATGGTGCAGTGGGCAGGGGTCGAGAAATCGGCAAAGAAACTTTCTTCATATCTGTTCAGGAGATGTACATATCCCACGTTCAGCAAAAACAGGCAGTAGAAACCATTTGAAAATAGTTACCTTATGCCCTGACTCCTTCGACGGTTCCGGGTTCAACGCGCCGGAGGTAGAGTCAGCATTTTCGTGAATACCTGGGGCCAGATTTCCAAAACTTTGCACCGGTGCAAGTGCAAAATTGCACGGTATTAGTGCTAGGGCAAGGTTTCCCCTATTTCTAAAAACACTGGGACATATTGGAAAACCGTAGCACCATGACAAGTACAGTTTGGCGTATTATAAACACCAGCGCAGAAATGGCTGTGGTGCAAAAAAGATACATTTTCGATGTATTTTTGCACCAGGGCAAACTTTGTCCTAGCGCCAATACCACTGCATATTAGCACTAGGGCAAACCTTGATCTCTTCCAAAAATGCAGTGAAAATATGTCTTTTTGTCACAATTTCTGCCCCGGTGCTTATAACATGTGAAACTGCACTTGTCACGGTGCAATGGTTTTCTCACATGTCCCAGTGTTTTTAGAAATAGGGCAAACTTTGCCCTATTACTATTACCATGCACCTTTGTGGCCCATTCCATGTGACTTCATTACACCTTGTGTACCTACACATAAGGAGACCAGCTAAACATGTAAACAAAGGGAGCGCGAATTAGGTCCTAAGAGGCATTTTGTAGGTGGCCCAGAGTCTAAGCCCCTCTGCAGCAGTAACTGTTTCACAGGACTGTAAATGCTTTCTGTCCCATTGTATGATGATCTGTGAGAAGAATGATGAGAATGATGATGGGTGATGAACTCAATATCATGGCTATAGGTAGCAGTTGAGAAAGGCAGTATTGCCTTCAGCATTGTGAGGAAAATGCAGTGATTGGCTTCAACAAACTTCTCGTTCAACTGAGTCAAACTTGTTTAACATTTATAAGAGGCACCTTCAAGTCCATAATTGACTACTTAGTTATTAATATCGAACGTTTGCCATGTAAAGATGATTTGCAAGTAACCGATTAGGTTGCGATCAATTATTTGCCCTTTATACTACACATAGACATAGGTAACTGTAGGCGGTGCCCTAAGAATGAATGAACTAATGTATAATTAAAATGCAACTAAATTGTAATACCTGTTTACAAATGAGTATATAATTAAACAAATAAGTAGCAACCCTTTCATTCATAACTCATTTCTACTTATTGTGTAACGTACACCTCATGAGTGGCTGAGAGGTAATTCTCTACAGAATGAGTAGGACTTGTGGCCTAGTTGTGGCTACTGCAAACTGTTGAGATGACCCCTTTTCACTGTGCCTTTTAAATCTGTCTCCCGACTGTGACATGTGCCAGGGGTGCAAAGTGCATGCTATGTTGAACTATTCATAACACATGCACATGGGTGATTATTTGGGGTCCCAAGAGTTTGGCATTAAGGCAGCCAGGCGGGATTCCCTCTTTAGCACTGGTGAATCGTGGGTGAACCACTCATTCTGCACAAATTAAACCCAGATCCAGTAGTTAGGAGTATGTGGCAAAATCATTACTCGTTAGTTACCCCTTACTAATCAGTTGTTACACTTTTGTTGCATGTTAACTACTCTTTCATTAATGCATTTAGTGCACCTTGTCATAAAGTAATGTCAGAATACTATTTGCGTTAATCTAAATGTAAAAGTCTATCAAGAAACTCAGCAATTTGCCTGACATTATTCTACAAAAGGTTACTATGTTAATGGACATAATAATTAGTCAGCTGAGACAAAATGCCATGCTCATAATTGAAGGTTATGTGTTGTTTAACATGCTCAGGTGCTCTGCACAGAGGAGTCTGCCGGTACCAAAGCGGACTGAAGGGAACTCCACCAGTACTGACTGCACCATATAGAGCTGATTCATTATAATAATATAATATATGACACCCTTTGGAATAATATGAAAATAATATCTTAATATAACGTCATCTTCTTCACGGCTTGAAATGCAGAGAACTGTGGCCAATGCATTTCGGAACACGTTGGTCCTTCATCAGGAGAATGTCTAGAAAATATATATGTAATAGTGACCCCGAACAGGGTTAATGCCATTCACTAGATAAGAAAGCAAATAAACCAGGGCACACCTAAAAAGTAGAAAAGTCAAAAAGAACTTTTAAAAATCTATAGACATCAAAATGCCAGTAAAATAGCTCAGCGGGTTGAGCACTTGCTGCTCTGATCTGTATGTGATGTGCCGGTGGCAAGCTCGAACATCGGCAAGGCCGAATCAGCCATTCATCCTTCCAAGGTCGATACAGGACTACCAACTTCGATTGGCTGACAATTGTATGTACATATGTTATGTGTACAGCACTTTGGCGAAAGTGCTATATAAATAACAAATCATTATCAAGATATAAAGGGAAATACATCACCTATAATGAGACACAAATCCAACCCAATGTGTTTTTAAGGGTGAAAAATATCCTTATAACAAAAATAGAAAAAGTAGCTCGATTTCTGGGCTACCCGATTACAATGATAGAAGGAAAAGAAAAGAGGTGATGGCTGGAAGGTTTTGAATTAATCTTAACCTGTGGAATTGTTCTGGGCAACCCTCAAGACCATCGTTCTTCATGTGCCAAGTATTACAAAAGAGGAAAGATCATATGCAAATCGGGCTTGGTCCCACCCCAAAAGGGGTAGTCAGCCCGAACTGCTTGGTCACATTCCTTCTGCAAGAGACCACAAGCAACCCCAGACATAAAGTACCCTCCTGCCTGAAGCTGCCACTGATGGTGACTCCTATGCGGAGTCATGATAGTACCCCCCCTTAACGGCCGAACTCCAGATGGTGTTCCTCCTAGAAGCGAAGAAAGTGTAACATCAACTGGGGAGCATGTACACTTGGGGCAGGTTCCCAGATATGGTATTCGGGTCTGTACTCCTTACAGGCTACAGAATAAGCAGCCTCTATGGAATTGAGGGTCTAGAATGGCATGGATTTTGTATTCATCTGAGAACTCGACCAGTACAAGAACTGGTTTGACAACAAGGCGGGTACCAGGATTACATGGTTTCAACAGAGACACGTGAAGGATGGAATGTATCTTGCAGAATGAAGGTAGGAGTAAACACATTGCCACTGGGTTAGCGACAAGGACTATAGAATCCGGACCAAAGTATTTGGCTAACATTTTACAGGGTCGAGGAAGACGTAGATGTTGTGTCAATAGCCACACCCAATGCCCTCCTTTATATGGGCGAGCTTCACTTCTTTTCTTGTCTGACCAACGTGTATGTGCTTCTCAGGCTGCAACAAGGTTTTCTAGATACACTGGCTTGGATGGCGTGAATATGTTGTGCCATGAGATCAGCTGTCGGGACCAAATAACACAAAGGTAGAGGGTCAGGCAACATGCGTGTGTAATGTCCATATGATGCAAAAAAATGGGGATACTTTGATAGAGGAATGGCATTCTAAATTTTTTTTATTTGCATTTTTAAAGCGCTCACACAGCCCTTGGGTATTGAGGTGCTGTTACAGGAATATGTCTCTTAGTTGGGTATTTATAATGCGCTTAATACCCGGAGGTTTTTAAGCGCAGACTCGGGGATGGAACCTGTGTTGCTTCATGTCATCTTGTTTACAAGGCGAGCATGTTGCCGCTGACCTATCCTCCCAGATCATAAGACACCTCTGCAGTACGGTCAGTGATAGACAACTTTCTAGATTTTGCAAACAGAAACACCTAAGGTACTGTTCGAGTTTCTGGTTCAGACGTTTGGTCTATCCATCCATCCGAGGATGGTAGGCCAAAGAATACCATAAATCAATGTTTATTATAGCAGCTATGGCTTTCCAAAATTTGGAAGTGAATTGGGAACCCCTATCAGCAATGACAATGGACGGAAGACCATGGAGATGAAACAAATGTAAATAAAACAACCAGTCTAATTCAGCTGCTTTGTGTACGCATTTGCATGCTATGAAGTGTCCCATTCTGCTAAACAATCGATGACCAATAAGATAGTGTGATATTTATCTACAGGAGTTAACTCTACAATGAAATCTATTGACACGGTATGCCATGGTGTGGGAGGAATTGGCATGGCACATAGTTTCCCAGGTTGCCTTTTGCTTTGGGCGCAAATGGCACAAGCAAGGACATGTTGACGTGTGTCTGCCCACATAGACGGCCACCACAGCTACCTTTGCAATAGATCCAGTGTTTTCTGGACACCAGGATGTCCGGCTAACTTGGTATTGTGACACCACCTAACATCCAATTGTTATATGTCAGTAGTGGGGAGATAAAGAGACGATTTCAAGAAAGGAAGCACCTGACATTCATCAATTCCCAGCATTTTCTCGATGGTAGATGCTACCTCCTTCCAAGAAGAAAGTCGTTCTACCACACCTGGGCCAGGAAATTCTCCAGTTCTTGTTTGCTTTCTACATCAGTACCAAATTACTGTGATAAAGCATCTGCTTTACTGTTCTTGGCACCAGGACGAAACATGACTATGAAATTATATGTTGAAAAAAAGATGCCAGCGTGCTTGCCTCGCATTGGTACATTTGGCTGTACTTAAGTTTTGAACATTCTTATGGTCAGTAAAGGTGTCCTGTCATTTTATCGAATGTAAAAGTTCTGAAAAGGCAAACTTTCAAATTTTTTTTTCTCGAAATGCCATTCTTTCGAATGACAATTTCTTTGAAAAAAATGTGAAACTGCCGTCGACATGGGTTAGGGTTAGGGTTGGGGCTTCGGTTAGGGTTGGGGGTGGGAGGGTGGCGTGTAGGTTGGGGGCATGGGCGGAACCCCCCCAATATACACTAAAACCTTGAAACATTACATGGAGCTGTCCAGTGCTGAAATTACAGCACTGGACAGCTCCATGTAACGTTTCAAAGTAAAAAAAAAAGCATTTAAATGCCAATATACACAAAAACTTTGAAACGTTACATGGAGCTGTCCAGTGCTGTAATTACAGCACTGGACAGCAACATCTAAAGTTTCAACGTTACAAAAAAAGCATTGAAATGCTAGTTTTGACTTGTAAAAGTGAATTTGAATTGAAACCAATCCATGAATATTGTCGATGGATTGGTTTTGAAAGAAATGCACTTTGCATGTTAAATATAGCATGTCACAGCTTTGTTTTCGGAACTTTTGTTTTGAAAGTTTTGTTTTTCGAAACTTTTGATTCGAAACTATCACTACGAACCGTCAGTAAACACTTGCCTTTTGCAATGGCGCAAACGGGCTAAAAAACGGTGGTGTGGAAGGTTACCCAGAGCAATGCCAGTGGTTCAGATTCATTCAGAACCTTCCACCCATCACTTTTGTGCTTACTGTTTGTCTCACTATGTGAGAGAGGGCATGCCCAGACGTGGGTCCCTTGCTCGCTGTGCCATAGGGAACCAAGCTGCACCTCACTGAGGAGGCCCAACATGTCCGAAACATGTCTGGGGTTGCTTGTGTTTCCATGCAGAGGGGACCTGGCCTAGCAGTTCGGGCTGGGCTCCTACCATTGGTGGCAGTACCTGACTGATTTGCATATGGCTGGACCCCTTTTGCAATGGCGCAGACGGGCTAAAAAACGATGGTGTGGAAGGTTACCCAGAGCAATGCCAGTGGTTCAGAATTCATTCAGAACCTTCCACCCATCACTTTTGTGCTAACAGGAAAGGCAGAAACCAATAGGTGAAGTCTCCACTCCTGGAGTGCATCTTTGATTGCTACAGGTTTGTCTGTTACATTGTAGTGTTTTACTGTGGCTGTAAGTTTACAGGACTAAAACAGTACTGGCTGGAGGTGTTCTGTCTGCCCACAATGCTGAGCTAAGACTGCTCCAGTGGTGCTGTCTGACGGTGCTTCAGGATCAGCATGTTGTAACAACAGAGCGATAGTAGACATCTCTTTCAATGCCACAACTGCTTCTTGTGCTTCAGGTCCCCATCTAGAGGGGGATTTTTTTGTATGTTCAGTGAGAGGTATTATAATGGTGCAGATGTCTCGAGAAACAAAAAACTATAAAAATGTGCAAACCCTAAAATAGATTGCAGTGATCTAAAGGAGGATGGTGTCAGCCACACAAGCACTGCCTCTACTTTACTGTCATCCATTACCACACCTTCAGGTTTAGGATGAATCCGAAAAACCTGAACCTACTGGTATGGAATACACATTGTTCTAAATTAGCGAACAAGCAGAGTATTCATAAATGCAGCCACACTTCTCTAAAATGTTTCACATTTTGTGTAAGGGGTGGAGAAATAATCAGTATATCATCCAGATATATAATGGCAAACACGTCTAATATATCATGAAAAACCTCACTGAGGAAGTGCTGGAAGTTAGCAGAAGGGTGTATTCGAACAACCGTAACGAGTACAGAAGGCTGTCTTCCACTCATCCCATGCTCGGACATGGACAAAGTGATAGGCTTCCCACAGGTTCAGTTTGGTATACACAACCACCCCTTGCACTTGGTCTTGCAGGATGGAAATAAGGGGTAGGATGTATCTATTCTTGATCGTAACAGCGTTAACCATTCTATAGTCGATGCAGGTTCTTAATTCACCCCCCTTCTTAGGCATGAAAATGAGTGGACATCCTGCTGGTGACTTAAAGTGTCTAATGAAATCCGTTTGGAGAGAGTCATCCAAGTAATTGAGTATATGAGGGCCTTCTGCTTGAGTAAGGGCTATATGTGCCCATATGGAATGTGTGCACCTGGAGGTAGATTAATTGGGCAATCATACTCTATGGTGTGGTAAACTTTGGGCTTCTTTTTAATCAATAACGTCCATAAAACCCTGATAAGAATCTGGAAGCACTGTCTGCAAGGAATTGATTTCATGTACTGAGGAGACGAGGACTTGACTAGGGCTATGGGGATCTCGGTTGCTCTAGAAACACTGATCTTCACAGAAAACAGAATGGAAGGTCCCTATCCAGATCAGGGTTATGGAGAGATAACTAAGGTAAACCCAATATGATGCCGAAAAAAGAAGCTGCAGTGACATCAAAGACTATCTGTTCGGTATGGTTTGTTACACACACCTGAGAGAGTGCAGCAGTGCTATATGTAATGGATCTGATGTTAGAGCAGAACCATCTGCTGTTTCAGGCTTCTCCTTTAGTACCATTGGTATTTTATGCAATTTTTCAAAGGATTGGTCCATATAAATACCTGAGGCATTACAATCAAGGAATGCATCCATATAGAGAGAGTCCTCGCCTTCTATTTTCAGGCATACAGGTAAACTGTATTGGGTCGACACCATATGTCTTAGTGGAAGGGTGCATATATTGCCAAGGCTCATTCCACATGCCCCATCTACAGTGGAGTAACTTTGCTGAAAATGTTGGGGGGGACATGACATCTGAACAAAAGGTGCCCCAGCCAAATCAATGGGGAAAAATGGTGTGCCATGAAAGTTGGGGGGACAAACACCCCTGTCCCCCCTAAAATTACGCCCATGCCCATCGATGGACGAGCCCTTTCATTTCCCGACCGCCGCGCAGGTTTTCCTGGGGACTCTCATACAAAATGCCCAGTTTCCCAAAATATAAACAAAGCAGAGACTTATGGCAACATTCTCTTTCCTCAGGGATAACGGTCCCATGAAGCCCTCTGTTTGCATGGGGTTGGGATAATCGGCTGCACTATGAGGCTTGTTACCGGAAGGATCTTGAGAAGACACTCACTGAAAAAAGCCTGCGCTGGACCTTCCTTTCCGAAAGATGTGAGTCGACTTGTGAGGTTATATCTAAAAGACTTGCATTGGCCCCTGCAATGTCATCCCTAAGTCTCTGATAGAAAAAAGGGGCCTATTTCTCCTCATGCCAGGAGATTTCTGCAATTAACTGTCCTTCCTCCCCTGGGTTAGTTCCAAAAATTCTAAATCTGTAGCCTGTCCTCGTGGCATATGTCGAACACTTTAGCCATTTTGGTTCTGAGGGCGTCAAAGTCATATAACAGGTCGCTATACTCTTCTAGGAGGGGGTTTGCGCAGAAGGCTGCAGACCTCCCCAAATACGATAAGACAAAGGTCGCTTTAGAGTTAGCATCTGGAAATTAGGCTGGTCAGCATAGAAAATGCAATTTCTATTTGTTTATTTTGTTTGTTTATTTTATTTCTAAAGCGCCTTCGCAAAGGCTCTTTTCAAAAACTAATGAGATGGTACAAGAAATAGAAAAGATGGAATATAAGAACAGGATACAAAAGAAAGAACAACAACCAGCAAGACGAAAAGTAATGATGAACCAGAAATGAATTGTTGTAAGACACAACAGCCGTTCCTCAACCAAAAATTTCCATGAGGGGGGCAGATATTAAAAGTCAAGTCCCAGGCTAAAATTAAAAGAAAAAAGTGCTTTGAAATAAAAAATAGTCAATAGCCCAAGGCACAAGTCCACTGCGGTAAATTAAACTAAAGACATCAACCTCCAGGCTCCAATCTTACAGCCTCCAATCTTCCATCCCTTGCCACAGAAAGCTCCAAAACCAGAAGAATGGATCCCCAGTCCACCGACTCTCCAGAGTTGAGTCAAATGGTGCAGAGAACTTGTTGGCAACTGCCACAATGGGCTACACCAGCAAAGTAAGAGGCGAAAGCCTGCTACTGGCACAAGCAGTCAAGGCAGAAGCAATGGAGCCCAGAAACAGCAGGAGGCAGTCCCCAATGAGCGCCCACTGGTACCCCGCCCCCGATAACAAGCAGATGAGCTCCAGGAGCACTGAGGAGCAGCAGCTGCTGACGTGGCCCTCTGCAAAATCTTGGCTGTGGCCGGCTAAAAAATGCTGCAAGACCAGGCATCAACGACTCATGCTGGACTGCCCCGGACTCAGCAACATCGCTTCCACCTCTGTAACTGTTACCTACGCTACCAGCCTCAAGCGGCAATCTCAATCTCCATCCACTTCGGCAGCCCAAACTGTGGGCAAATGCCCATGGGCTGTGATCCCTGAACTGTACCCACAACTGTGGCACCTACGACGGCACTAGCAGCGGCAGTCCATCTGGCAGCACCCACAGTGGCAGCCCACACAGCTGCATCTTGGTTTATGATGTGGTTTTATAATTGATTTAGAAAAGTTCTATATAATTTGGGATTGCCCACAAAGTGTTCCATAGATCCTAAAGGAAAATGCATAGGACCACTCTGGCCAGTGAATAACTGGGGGACAAGGGCAGCATCCAGAGGGAGGACATCTCCACCCACGTGCACTTGGTCATCTGTGGGTAACAGGTGTGCAACAGCTTGTAATCCATCTAGGTGATTATGCATCGCTGCCACCTCGGCACGTAACACTGTCACTGCTTGAAGTAAAGCAGCAACAGGGTAAGTGACAGGCCTACATAGCAATCTAAGCAGAGTAAGGTCTCTACAAACTTTTAGGCCTTCACGGGTGATGTCTGAGAGGATTGCCCTGACCGTCCCCCTGACCTAACATGGGAAAACCTACGGGAAACATTGGTTTCCCAAGGTAAACAAAAAGGATGGGAGGAAAATGGATACCAATGACAAGGAACCAACAGGCTGGAAAAACAAAGCAGGATAGATTTAGAAGGCCAGCAAGAAATTATATTTTGTGGTAGGTAAGGACAATCAGCTACCTAAGGCGAGTACAGCAAACGATAAGAGCCTAACTGTTATCGATGTATCTCCCCGAGCACTGTTTACAGATTACAAGAGAGCCTGCACAATGACACGAGGTGCGACAAAAGAACACAAAAAAAGGCGAAGGGACCTAACACGCCGGACTGAAGATGCTCTAAGGGAGAAAGGAAGAAGTGCAGGTAGGTAGTCCCAGGCCATGGAAAACAAGAGTAATCAAGGATCTTTGGGCACAGCAATGAAAATACTATAGCGCTCCAAAAGTAACCACAAAATCCACCAAAAGGCAATCCAGAATCCAGAAAAAAAGACCAGAAGGTAGTACTCAGGAGATTTACAAGGAGAACACAGACAAGGACAACATACTTCAACAGGCACAAGTCGGTACATGAGGAGTCTGCAGCAGATAGTAGAGGGAAGATGAAAACAAATACAGGGGAGATGGATGGAAACAAAGGGCAGGAAACAGACAGAACCAACAATCTTTTTGTGTGCCTGTTGCGGTACGTCTTGCGTGGCTTACCTCCCTGCCTCACTGCATCATGTGACCTCTGCATCATGTGACAGGGCACCATGTGGCTCGATGCAATCGTGCCATGGCCCTGTGATAAATCAGAGATGATTCCCCCAGAAACCAGGCCTGGGACTTCCTCATGTGGCCAGGGAAAGGCAGATGCATTCTGATCCTGACCCTGGGGGTGGTGTTCTGTGGTAGGATCACATGGGGGGAAGCAGGTCAGGAGGATTGGGAACCATCCTTTCATAACTTTCCCTGATACCCCACTATTCTGATGGCTTATTCTAAAATAGAATCTGTGAGAAAAAAGATTTTTACTGTGAACTCCAAGTCCCATAATTCCCAAAGTACTGGGACGAAGAAGAGGACTGCAGAGGAAAGAGACTGCAAACTGCAGCCTATTATGGTTAGTTATCCAGACCTGTGGGAGACAGGGAGGCAAACAAGGTCCTCTCACATGCAGTCCAAAGGGAAGGAAGGTAGCAGCAGGAGGTGGAGTGGCTGCGAAACTTTAAAGTGACAGCAGAAGCTGAAGTTAGAGAAGAGCAGAGGCGTTGGGACCACTGTTGTGAGCCGAACGTATGCCGGTCTTCATGGGGTTTTCTTCTTTACAAGGCCATAATAGCAGCGGGTGTGCAGCAGGAAGCATTGGGATTGACAACACAATTTGAAAGCTTTCCTTATCTTCATCTGAGCTCCGGTGGCAAGTAAGCACCGGAGAGCTGTGGGAGTAAGGAGAGCTCCTGTTTCGACTGGCGTGGGCCACGGCAATCCAAGAAGCAGAGGTTGCCGGGCCACAAAGGGAAGCAGAAGCGAAGGACCTGGAGGCAGCGAGGCGAGCGGACATGCACGCCAGACCCATTGAGTACAGAAGAGGTTGTAACCCCAGAGCGCACCATAACCACCCGCTGGTCAGTTCTGGATGCCTTAAGCACAGGGATACTATAAGCAGAGTGAAATGGAAAGGAAAGCATGTTTAGAATACCAAACTGATATAAAACAGGCTTATCATTCTTTAGTAAACCAACATGACTATAAAAGAAGCAAGAGGGCAATAATTCAAGCACACAACTATTACCAGAGACAAAAGAGAATTGTACCAAAGCTAATTGAAGGGAACAACCATTGCCAAAGCCAGGAGAGTGCAATTAAGAATCCCGGTGTTTGTAAAATATATTGCCGACATACAACGAAGTAAGTAAGAGGAACTGGCCTAAACCCACATTGCAAAAGCCAAAGAATTGTAAGAGTGGGAGAGAACCATTGTCAGCAGTTGGTTGCCCTTCTGATAGGAACTACTCAGAAAGAGTGCCGCATAACCTGCAGTGAACGCGGCAATCATGAAATGTAATTAACTGCACAAGTGTGTTTTTTGTTTTCTCAGAAGAAATTACTTAATTTGATGTTATGAAGCAAGAGACATTACTAAGTTGTTGAAGAAGCTAACCTTTACCACAGATGTACTTGTAGTTAGTGGTTTCATTCTGTCCTGGCATGAGAGTACACCATGGCAGAGAACTTTGTAGTAGTAGGCCTGGCAGGTGAGAGGTATGGGTGGAAGTCACTGAAGTACTGTGAAGTGGTTAAAAGTTTTGAAGAGAAAGTGACAGAACTACAAAGATGTGTTGTTGAACTGTTACAGAATCATCCTGACAAATTAGTAGTGCTATAGCAAGTGTGGTTTGAACTGCCGCAAAATGATCAGTAATCGGAAAAACAAGTGTTTTCTGAACTGTCGAGGAATTATCCTGACAAAAAGCATTTGTGTTGATCCTAATGAACTATGGAAGTATTCTTGGTTTACGAGAAGATGCTTCCCTGAATTATTTTGTCACAAGTGAAAAGAGGAAAACCTTGTGGAATACTTTTGTACTGTTGTTATAATTCAAGTTGAAACAAACAGAACTGTGTTGGAACCTTTGTAATCAAGTGGAACCAAAAGAACAGAGTTGGAACATTATTGCAATATAGTATTTCCTTATCTTTTTGGAACTGTTGAACATAATCCTGGTGAACCAGTGGAAGGGTAATTCACCCAGATTGAAAGGTGGGACAGTTATCAGATTGAGAACCTAACTGTTACATTTGTTGTATTTGATTTGCCATGTATTACCTTATTGAGTTGTTGTATGTACAAGTGTGAGGGACTGACACCTTTTGTTATAGTGTTTCTCCTACTTTATTTTAGGCAGGTAAAACCTTGTCAGGGTAGTGAGATGAGGCGTTCATCCAACCCTTTGAGTTAGTAAAATGGCATCTTTTGAAAAATCTTCACAAAGATGTCTGCCTCACATTTCTGACCCTTCATAGGCCCGCTGGGACATAAAGACCCTCGTGCCCGCAGCCGCTACGGCAGCTGCCAGAGCCACTGACTGAGACTCCTATGTGGAGTCATGACAGAAACACTTAGAAAAATATTTAAAAAAGGCTCCAAACCATAAATCGCATACACTAGAACAGCCACATTACGAGCAAGACAAAGCCCATCAATCTTGTCCTGTACACCAACAATAGGTGGAACATTTGGATCGGAGTAGTGTTATCTATTAATGAAAAAGCAAGATATTAGTAGTAAGCAAATTGATATGATTAGATACATAATACATGGATGTTTTTTAATATTTTACCTTACCGACCAAACCTCACATCGTCTAAATGTATATAGAAACATGCACAACTGGAATATTCCATGATTGATTCATATGAGACCGAATTCCAAGGTTTCTTTACAGTAGATTGAATAACTTCAGCAACCATACAAAAGAGTATCAGAAAGTAAAATCATTCTGAAAAAATGCCCCACATTACTAGACAGGACCTTTCAATTTAATGAAATAGACATGGGAATACCACACTTGTGTAAAACAATGGAATACGGAATACCCATATTTTTTCAGGATGGATAAACTAGCCCAATGCAAGCTACAGAATAAGAAAATAATGCTGCTGTACTTATCTTACCAACTTCCATCAAGACTTTAATTCAAAGAAAAATCCCAATGTTTACTAGACATTCATCGCGTATGTCATCACATGCACTATGTGTGATATCATGACAACCATATAAACATATTCAAAATGGCACCTGCATTAGGAATACGTGGGACACTGAATGCTGAAAACACTGTTTATAGATGACTATCCAACTGGACAGAGTGCCGGTAGGATCTTATTCCGAAAAAATTGGCTTTACACACTAAGGCTCACATTTAGTTAATTTTATATAAAATGGAAACACTGCATATATATGTGTTTCCTCCCCCTCAGAAATAATACTCGAGAATGACTGCAAGAAAGAAATCCTTAAAGAATTGTGAGTACTTCATGTTTAACCTCTACAGGACTTAGTAAGCCACCATAACTACTTTTCGTATAGTTTTAGGAATGATAATTCATTGTTACAAATTACCTTTAGCGTGCTGAGTGACCAATTCTACTTTCATTTTATCAGAACACAGAAATCAGAATCAATGTGAAGGACAATTGAGGATCAAGGAATTGTATTACTCTTTGTGACACTAATCTCAAACTATTTGGATAGGTGTGGGTATAGTATCCGTACATTCATTGAAACCAAGAATGGAATTTGGGACATTTCATGACTTTACTTAATAGATTATTTTTGCGGTTTTTCATTTTTTTTTTCTTTTTCCTCTCTCTGGGATTTATGTTTTTTTTGTTATTGCACCTTTTGTATATTTTAATCACAATGCAACAATTGTTCAATCAATTATAGATACGTGTTGTCCAAATGGCGGACATTGTAAATAACTCACAATTTTAAATTATTGTCTATCACTCAATCACAAATTGTATGACTCACGTAGCCTTGAAAAAGACCATGATGGTGGAAACACGTGTTGGCTATGCTAAAACTTATCATGGGCATCCCAATTGGGCAATTAGAAAATTATCTCATCAAATAACAAAATCAGTAATTGAAATAACTTTCCTTTATTTCACAAACAAGTGTATTTGAATCAATAATCTATTGTGATAGAACTAAATGTTCTTATAATTTATTTGAAAATCTCTAATGAGCAGCTCATGACTTACAGAAAAGACTCCCCAAGGTTTAGGGGACAAGTCACAAGTTGTAGTGTCACACTTCAAAATGTCCCAGTGGCTACAAATACTCTTTTCTAATTTTCTTGCTCTGTGAAGTGTATTTAGATAAAAATACCATAGGTGGTTTCTTCCGATCTGTCTTGCTCTGTAAAAGTGTTTCTGTAGCTATACATGTTACCTTGGCCTGCACAGTATCTAATTATTCCTTTGAATAACCTCTCCCTGAGAATTTGACAAGCATCTGTAGAGGTTCATTACAATATTGTTCAACATGAATGACAATAATTTGGACACAAACGAGTTGACTATATTTTAAACCTCTTAGTGTGCTTGGGGTATGGAACTGTAAATGATGCAACAGACTGTTTCTATCAGTCTATTTAAGGATATGTATTTGTTGCTAGTTTCAGTTGTTTGGGTACTGCTATAACATCAAGAAAATGCACGCCCAGTGAATTGAATGTGGTCACCAGTAGCATTGACAAACTCTAGAAAATCATGCAGTGTTCCCAATGGGCCATGCAAAATAGCAAAAACATCATTGAAGTAGCATCCCCAGTATCTCAGATATTTATGCCATACAGGATGGTTGATGATGTGGTCAGATTCAAATGTGTACACTAAACAATTGGCATATTCCTGGGCTATTGTGGCCCCATAGATGTACCAGATGTCTGTAAATAGTATTGGTCCTTGAACCTAAAGTCTGAATTAAGTTAAATAAATACTCATAATGTAAGAATGAATTCCTTTGCCACTCCAATGTGATATTCTTGAAGTGATATCCATTCTACGGCTTCTAGATTTAAAGAATGGGGTAGAGAAGTGTATACGCTCCTACATCAACAGTGAAATGAATATCTTCTTCACCCAATGCTACCGTTGGTTGCTGCCACTTCCGGGTTTGCCTGGTGGTTCAACAGGATGTTTGTGTATTTGTAGAAAGGTGGAGTTTAAGGCTGCATGGCCAAAGGGAATCTTCTAGTTTTGTCCTAAATCCTGCCCATGAGTACAACATGTTCAAGAGGTGATGTTAAGTTAGTCTGGATGTCCTTTGTAAGATCATGATCCAGTTCAGCATAAGCATCTGTGATGCCTAGCCGTCTAACATTCGTAACAATAAACTACATTTGTAATATTAAGTATGCAAAGGAATGAGGGTGTCACCCTTGTCTGCCGGGCAAATGGCAATATTATTATTGTATAGAGAGATTTAATTAGCAAAATCTCCCATCCATTTAAATTGCACTGGCTCAGTTTCTTGTATGACTATTTTGTGAGATCCCTTGAAACAGCTTCATGAAGAATGTCTTTGGAGGGAGTCATAATGGAAGGCATAAATGTGCTATTTGATGTAAATTCAACATACTCTTCTTCCTCAAATTCATTAAGTGCTACATTAGTAGTTTCAAGATTAGACAAAGACACGTTAAGTCTAAGCTTAAATTTGAATAGGTCAGCTGTTAAGTTTATGCTTTAGAGTAAAATATACAGGTGGAGCCGTACGTGGGTTTAATAAGTCTTTACTGGGTTCAAGGTTCAGGTAAGTACATGAGGGCAGTTAATTAAATAACATAGGCAGGGAGAGACATCCACCGGCCCCCTTGTCCATTCAGTTCCAGGTCCCAATTGCTATTCTTGAAACACTCATGCTCAGTGGAACACTCATGCACAGTTCAGTCCAAACATTCCACAACAACACTCTGGACATGACCTATGCATACACACCATGGACAGGGAGCAGATCAAAAACTTAACATCAGCTTTTCTTTAGAAAAAAGTTGGGTCTATGCCATCAAAGCGATGCCCGTCATGCAAAGAACAGTATTTGTCTGTCGAGTATGAGGACAGCATCCCTGCTTGTTTCTTGCAGTTGTTTTTTCATGGGTGTTGAGTAGCCCTCAAAACCCTCTCACACAGCAAACTTACAGATACAGGTTATAAAGTCCCCATTCAGTCATCAGATGTTTAGGCAGCTCCCTACTGTAGCTTAGATTACTAAATGGTGTTGAAAGCCGGCAGGAGTTCCTGAGTGTATTAATTGCGAAGTGGTTGGATGAGATGAGGAGCAGGAAAGATTAAACATGGAGTGAGCATACTTCAGAGTGTCCCACTAAGCTGAGTTCACCAATCATTGACCTAAAGGGGGTGTCATGGAACCGGGAGGTGTAGAGGAACGGGCTGACAGTGAAAGAAAGGTTGTGGTTGGGAATGACTGCCATTGGAGTAGATTGAGTAATCCAACAACTCTGAAATCTTGAATTCCTAGAATCTCCTACCCATGGCTAGATACAGAGCCCATTTCAAATCCCTGCTCCAGAGCAAAATAATGAGCCCTGGCACTAGACACTAGGGGGATTGTTTCCTCAAGAAGAGCAATATAATATCCTGCAATAGGAAAAGCAGGGTGCATCATCCTTCAGCCTAAGGTGTCCCAGTACTCAAAGAAAGGATGCATTGCCAAACATCTATGCAGTATTAATATAGGTGTTGGGCAAAGTTCTTCCAGGGGTTGATTGGCGGAACATGCAAATGGGTGTCAGGGCTCACAGAACCCAAAGTAAATAGATGTAAGGAGGGGCTGTCTGACCTTACCATCTGCACAGGAGGTGAACCATGTCCACTGTTGTTGTCCTGGGTCAGAAAGGTACTGCCACATCCATGAACAACTTCTTGCATGGCAAAGGAGTGGGGGGGGGCTGCCTTTCAAAAATATTGATGTTGGATTACTTGTCCAATGCTGGTCTGACAAATCTTGCTATGATATCTGGGGTGAGTATCAATATTGTGTTTGTACAATTTTGATGCAAGTTCCAAAAGCTATGGAATGACATGTGTTTTGGCCATCTGGCCCCAATTTTATTGTCTGGTAATTTTTCAAAAATCAGCAAAAATGCCCTAAACACTGTGACAGTTTTTAGGAAGATCCTCGATATGGAACCAGGTATATATTTATTTTTTTATTATAAATGTTCTGTTTGGTAATACAAACTTTTCATTATATCATTTACAAAATGAGAAAGGGTTAACATTTATGTTTCTGATTCTCGAAACTTGCTATGGTTCAAGAACGCAGTCCAAAATTTAACTACTGTTAAAATTAGGTTCTTGTTGTGTCCTTTTAAGAGATGGACCCATCGTTCCTGTGTATTCATCTGTTTCTGGGAAATTTTGAAGAAGTCCTTGAACAAGTTTCTTTTATCTGTCAAAGCATGGCAATCCATGATTACATGGAAGAGAGTCTCTCTAGTATTGTCAATCTTACAAAACCGGCAATCTGTGGTCGTTGTGGTTGGATGTTTTATGCTTGATAGGTAATCACGGGTTGGTAATATATTTAGGCGAAAGCGCAGAAATAGATCTCGTATTGACCGTTCTGGAAAGCATGCTAAATATGGTGGTAGTTTGTTAAGAGCTCTTAATTCTATTGAACAGTTCATCGCTCATTTATATTTTGATTGTTCCTCTATGGTTTTGATCCAATCATTTTGCTGAACTCTTCTTTTAGCATGTTGTGGTCTGTTTATTAGCATGTCTTCGCTAATGTCTTCGGCCTTCATTTTCTTTTTTATTCCGTTGGTCCAGTATTGCAGAGCTGTTACACATACAGGGGTCTTTTTTTCCTTGAGTATTTCTAAGGATGGAATTTTATCCTGACAAATTATTTTTCTGTGGAGATCCATTTTTTTCCAGGTAAGTATAGATTCCAGAGATTGTAGAGCCAATTCAAAACGAATTCTGGGGATTGGATATGAGTTAGGTAAAGCAAGAGTTTTTCTCCAGAATATGGCCTTGTATTGTTGCCATTTCATTGTATCTTGATTGATTATTGTTTCTCCAGCGTAAGTTAGGATGGGGACCACCTTTTGTCTATACAGTAGGATTGTTGATTTTATTGTAAAGGTTCCAAATTTGCAATGAAAAAAGCGACCCAAACGAGCTAAGGATCTTGCTTTTCTCTCGATGTGGTCTTTCCATTCTTGCTCAACTGGTGATGAATTTATCAAGGCACCAAGATATTTGAATGCTTTGGTTTCTTCAATCTCTTTATCTTCTAGTTGTAGTTTCACATTTTGTCGTCTGGTACTTGTAAAGACTGGAGGGGGGTGTCTGTACTTCCACTCTCTATATGGTAGAGGAGCGGCACAGAGGACCCCAGCCAAGATTCTCTATTATTAGTAACGTAGTCGAGCAATCAAGGTCTAGCTTCTCAGGAGGTGATGCAGGCTGGTTCTTAAGTACAGTGTAGTCCCCAAACACCATTACAGGAATGTCCACACACTGTATTACTGAAAACACAGTCTTTATATAATTAATATTCAAAGGTATGTACACAATCACAATAACGCACTTTGTACTCAGAAATCAACAATGATAAATATATACAATTCTAAAGTGGTACCACCAATGTTATCAAATCTCGTTAAAGTGCATCAACTGTACGGTTAAAATGTCACACAGGTCAATAACGAGGAAACCAGCAATAGAGATAGGAAGGAACGTAAGATGGTTGAAACAATAGGCAGAATACCAGCCCCTACCGATCGACACAGTTCTGTGTGGAGATCCCCCCCACCTGGGCAACCTGTAAACTAAAGATATATAGCACAAGCCCAGTCCATATATTGTTCAATAGCCTTATTTTCTCCTATTAAGGTTTTACCACCCCAATGTACCTGGTGGAGTAGAGTTCTTCGAAGACGCGTCGAAGGATCCTTCTTGAGTGACTCCCTTCAAAGCAAGAGCCACGGATCGTCGAGAGGCGTCGAAGATGGTGAACTTGTCATCGACGGCGGCGATGAGAAGTTCAAGGGTGCCGAGACCCCGATGTCGATCCAGGCGGTGCTCGTCAGCGACGTCCTGTGAGGATGAGGTGTGCGGGGCACCTCGGCGATAGATTGTTCAGGACTGCAAAGAGTTTCAGAAGAGCTGTGGCCCAACGAGGGCTTCGAGTTGTCGAAGTCTTTGTGGCCTTCAGGTGGCGGGAAACCCACCGGTGGATTCTCCTCGGCGCGTTGGTCGTCCTCGACTTTCTCCGGTGGGACAAAGCGGTCGACGTTGCGGACAAGGGAGTCCTTGGATTCAAATGTTCTTAGGCAAAGGAGCGGGCGGCTCCGGTCGTTGGCGGCACAGCGTCATGTGGTCCCCACGGCTGGGCAACACAACTTCGACGGGCCTCCAGCGGTTACACAAACCTACGAACCCTCGTTGACGGCAATAGACTTCGATAGCGGCAAAGTCCGGGTGCTTTGCTTCGTTCTCCTCAGCGGTCCCGTCTCGGGTCGGCAGCCTTTCGAGGTTCTGACTTCCAGGGAGCTCCGGCGAAGGTTAGCGGTGCTCGATGGTCCCTCAGAGCACGGGAAGAGGGTGCCTTACCAGGTCCTCTCTCGGATCAGTCCTTGACGAGTTCGGCAGCTTTCAGATCAGGTCGAAGCAAATGCAACAGCAAGTCTTCGTCTTCCAGCTGGGCGTCGAGGATCAGCAGTTCCAGTTACTCTTCAAATGTAGACACAGCTTCTGAATAATTTCCGGTGGTGAGAGGTCCCCAAATATACAATCTTGTCTCTCATCCACACTGCTGGGTCACTCTCAGCAGCCAATCATACAGAAGGGCATTCATGCAGTCAGTCAGCCAATCAGGCACACAGTGCATTCAGGCCATCCTCCTCCCTCTCAGACACTCACAACAAGGAATGTGGATTGGGACAAGTACCCAGCCATTCAACACTACACACTGCATACAGGCCATGCTTTGCTTCGTTCTCCTCAGCGGCCCCGTCTCGGGTCGGCAGCCTTTCGAGGGTCTGCCTTCCAGGGTGCTTCGCTTCGTTCTCCTCAGCGGTCCCGTCTCGGGTCGGCAGCCTTTCGAGGGTCTGACTTCCAGGGAGCTTCGGCGAAGGTTAGCGGTGCTCGATGGTCCCTCAGAGCACGGAAGAAGGCGCCTTACCAGGTCCTCTCTCGGATCAGTCCTTGACGAGTTCGGCTGCTTTCAGATCAGGTCGAAGCAAATGCAACAGCAAGTCTTCGTCTTCCAGCTGGGCGTCGAGGATCAGCAGTTCCAGTTACTCTTCAAATGTAGACACAGCTTCTGAATAATTTCCGGTGGTGAGAGGTCCCCAAATATACCATCTTGTCTCTCATCCACACTGCTGGGTCACTCTCAGCAGCCAATCATACAGAAGGGCATTCATGCAGTCAGTCAGCCAATCAGGCACACAGTGCATTCAGGCCATCCTCCTCCCTCTCAGACACTCACAACAAGGAATGTGGATTGGGACAAGTACCCAGCCATTCAACACTACACACTGCATTCAGTCCAGTTTCGGGCAGGTCTGTCTCAGTCTTTGTCTCTCATACCAGAAACCAGACAGCCACAACAACAAGTGCATATTGGTCACACACTCCATTCACCCAGGTCCCACCCACAGGAGGTACCCACAACATACCGTCACTGGGAAGGCTCCAGTCAGTCTGGACTGAACTTCACAACAACACCATATATGGCACTCCCACCCAACAGCTAGTCAGGGGGAACGGACAGAGTCAGGGCTTCCCAGGACTTTGGGAAAACAAGGTAATAGGTAATAGAAAGCAAGAGGCCACAGGGGCCATCTTGGTTTCCATCAGGAATCAACTGATTCCAATGGCAGGGCCTGGGGATGCCAAAATGGAGGATACTCAGCACCCCTGTCAAATTCAGCATGGGGCTGCCACCAGCCCATACCCTGCTCTGCGGGCCACCGACAGGTGCCAAAAAACATACACTAGGGGCATAGGGTTGTACCCCCACCCATTGGTGCCATAAGGGCATCCCACGGGCCAAAAGAGAGAGAGCTGCACCACCAGGAGTCCCACATGAACTCCTGCACGGAAAATACAACAGAACACACAATAAAAAGGCAGTAAAGGACAAGGATATGGAGGCCCTGTCCCTCCGATGCATTTCCAGCATCGCAGTACTATGTAAAGATGTTAATCTCATTAACTTGGTTTTGGGAATGTTAATTTGTAGGTCATTCTCTTTCATGAAAAAGTCCACTTTGTTTAATGTTTTTTGTAGACCTGATTGCGTTTTGTCCATGACAATGCTGTCATCTGCATACATTAAGGTTTTTAGCGGTTCGTTATTAATCTTCGACGGAATAGAGAGTGGATCATGAATCGCTTGTACAAAGCCAAAAATGTATAAGTTGTGTAGACAAGCAGCCAAGGGGCACCCTTGTTTCAGGCCATTCCAGGAGGTCATTTCGTCTGTTACTGCACCATCTTTTGTCAGTCTTATTCTGATTGATGTATTAGAGTAGAGCTGTTTAATTGGATTGAGAATGGTTGGGGGACAACTCCATGATGTTAAATTCATCCATAGTTTTTCGCTATTCACCGAATCTAATGTTGTTTTTAGGTCTATAAACACAGCGTAAACTTGTTGTTTCTTTATTGTCGCTTCATACTTAATCGTATTCAGAAGTAGCAGATTGACGTTTGTGCCCATTTTGTTAGCGAAACCAGTCTGCCTCTTCTCTTGAAAGCCATTTTCCGCTGCCCATGACTTAAGTTTTTTCATTAGAAATCCCGCGAACAGCTTTCCCAGTGGGTCAAGAAGGGCTATGGGTCTATAGTTTGTTGGCATTTTCCTGTCACCAGCTTTATAGATCGGTATCAATATCGCAAGGTCCAGCTGCGTGGGATTTGTTTGGTTTTCTCTATTAAATTAAGAGGTTTTGAAAAAAGATAGCCCATTCTTCGAGGGCAGATTTTAGGTTGGCGTTGGAGAGCCCATCAGGGCCAGGTGCTCACGATGGCTTTAAGGATATGATAGTTTTTCTGATCTCATCTCTTTCCCATTTTAGGTCCCAGTCATGTTGGTTATTCGAGCTTCCTGCTAGTGAAATGTCTGTTTTCGCTTTTTAGAGGTTTTTGAAATGTTGTGACCATTCTCCGGATTCTACCTCTTGTATCAAGGTTGATCCATTGGATTTTTCGTTAAGAAGCGACCACAGCTGTCTGGTGTTTTTCTGTTTTAGAGCCGCTAAAATCGCTTCTGCGTCTGATTGGCTCATTATAGCTTTATGTGATTTTATGAATTTGGAATATTTCTGTTTTTCCTTTTTTATTTCTGCAGCAGAGGTTATTGTATTCTGTTTTTTGAGTTGTCGAATTTAATGTCGCGATTAAACTGATGTTTGTGTTTGCTTTGCTGGTTCACACTATTTTTTTTGGGTTGTTGATATTTGTGCAGAATCGACTCGTAGTTGAGTTTTGATTGGTCTGGTAATTTTGATGCCTCAAACTTTGTCAGCAGATCAACCATTTGGTGTTTGTTTATTCGAAGCTTGTTTAGACCATTGTTTAGTTCCAACTCTGGGAGATTTAATCGTGAGATTTGATTTCGAGCATTAGTCCATGTTATTAGAATTTGGTGGTGGTCACTATTTATTTGTGGATGGTTTGCAGTTGCCGTTAGGTTTTTTAGTATCCTGTCATGATCACTGCTTCCAAGGAGCCAGGACCAGCCCAACGTCCTTGGAAGCAGGCCCCTAACCCTAATCCTAGGCACCAGCCGGTCCCCACTGGGACCTTTTGGACCATGTCCTGGCGCCGGTGGCACCAGGCTCATCAAAACCATTGGTCCCGGCACTGGAAGCGCCGGGCTCATAATAGGTGTAAGGATGCTTGGGTGGACTTACCTGCAGCAGACCATGCTGCTTACTTACCAGTCACTTAGAAGCTATCTAAGAACAGGGACTACTTTCTTACCTGGGTGGGGCAGCTCCACTCCCTGGATACAGCACTGGAACTCTTCTGGAAACTGGAACTCTTTTCTTACCTAGGCAGGCCGTGGAAGAAGACGCCTCATCACCCCAAGGCTATTTAAACCGCACCCGATAGATGAAGCGTGCTTCGCGTTATTCTGCATCTGCAGCAGAACGCTCACCGAGTCTGCCCCGGCTTTTCTTCTTCTGATCCTGGACCTGCAAGAATCTACTTACCATTTCAGTATCCAGACATCATCAGCACCTGCAAAGAACAGAAACAACAGGTTAGCAAGGCGAACTTTACACGCAGCACTTACTCACCTGATCCATCGGCTGCGGCCGCTTCGTCACGCCGCATCTCCACCTGCAAAGGCAAAAGTATTGCCATACTTACCGGCACGCTGTGGATTCCGGATTTCTTCGTTCTGCATCGCCGCCTGTAAAGACAAAGCATTGTTAACAACTTACTGGCATTCCGCGGACTCCGGCGCTGCAAACCAACATCTGAAAGGCAAAAGAAAAGACATTAAGCAGGTATTTACTTACGTCCATCCCGCTCGTCGCAATAAAACGCCTGCAAATACTCCGGCGTCCCTTTAACACGAACTAAGCTGCAAGGAAAGAAACAATTAGAGCGCTTGCCATACTTACAAACTTCCAGGCGCTTTACTTCATCTTCCATCTCAAGAGCCCTGCAATACATAAGGGAAAAGCATTATATAGAGTCTGCATATAAACGTGCCACGCATTTAAAGACTATACAGACAAAAGGTGTCCAGAAACTCACCGCTCGTGCAGACAACGACGGTAACCATCCTCTGAATTCAAGAGGCCTATGTTTCACCAGTGAAGGAACTGGCAACGGCACCCTGCACCAGACGCAGATGGAGAGCCCAGCATTCACCTATATAAGGTGAGCACGTTGACCTGGGGGCTCTACGAAAAAGCTGGGAAGAGAGAGGGAGAGAGGGACATTCAACTACCCAGACCATTAACCCCCATATTCTTTCACCTGCAGAAACCTCACTCTTCGAGTCCGACACACAGTGCAAAGAGGTTCGACCCCAGAAGCCAATCGAGTCCTGCACATCACTTTTCGAGTCACAGACAGCTTCCTGCCAAGACCCGCGCCTCCGTGGGAATCAGGTGAGCGTTACAATCCTTTCTGAGATTAATATATAGTCTATAATTGAGTTGGATTTTTCACGGGTGCATGTTGGAGGAGGTTTATCTTGATCATTTCGTGGTTGCTCAGTCAATGTTAAGTTTCTAATAAAAAATTCTTTGGACCATTTTTTTGCTCTTGCGGATAGATTGGAGAAATGTAGTCTCAAACCTTCATGGGTATGAAGATGGATGTTCAAATCACCAGCAATTATAAATTCTGTTGAGTTATATAAATTGGCAATTGAATCAAATTCATCAAAAATAGAATCTAGGAATATGTTCTCATTCATTGATGTTGGGTTCCAGTAAATGTTGACGACTGTTAGATAGCTGGATTCCTTTTTTGGGGTTTGGATACAGATGATCATGCATTGAGCCCAGGGATGTAGATTTTGATTTACTATGATTGACCAAGATGGATTTAATTTGGTCATAATCAGAATGCCTGATGACGGTCTACCTTGATGTCAAGTAATCGCTGGATTCATGAAGGTCGAGAAGCCTTCGAATGTTACCTCTTCAGACAGCCAAGTTTCCTGAAGGCAGATTAAAGCCGCATCTTTTTGATTTAGAGATCCTTCTTCGAAGAGATGGTTTGAGCCTCTGGTATTCCAGGAGCAAAGTGTTATGTCTTCTGTCTTTGTTTCTTTCGTTTTTGATTGTTATAGATAGGTCTTAATTCTTGAGTTTTGAGTATCGACTCGTTGTGTTAATTTTTGTTTGATTTGAGCATTGTAAGACATGTCAGAATGCGTTTGGTCTGTCCTGTGGATCGGATGAGAATGTGATTGAGTATCTTTGTCTCGCAGGTCATTGTATGGTATTAACTGCATAATGTTCTGTTGTTTGTCGATAATCTTCTGTTTGTTTTGATTCGAATACTCTTGGTTCATGGTTATTTTTAGTTTTTTTGAGGCCATAGATTTGGTTACAAGGACTTCTTCTGTTGTAAATCACAATTTCATTTGGTGATTGTTTGTTGACAGGACATGCATCATCGTCTTTTGGTTGTAGATGTCAATGTGGACTATGTCCATCTGTTTTTTATTTGGGAAATGTAGGACTTCGATGTCTCTCGAACTGATTTGAGCCAATTGTGGAATAACTGTAAATAGACGCAGAAGTTTTGATCTGTTCATGATTAATGATTCAGTAGAATTTAGGCTAGTTGCAGACAGTGATAGCCGGAAGATATTATTTACTTTCCTCGGATCCACAAAGATTGGTCGAATGAGGGTGCATTCGCCTTTCCCGTAGTCATTTCCTCACTTTTATAGGAATTTTCAGTTTCAACTGAAGTCCAGCTTTCCTCATTTGATACTGTAGAGTATGTGAAGGAGATATTAGTGGATGTTTTAATTGAGATCGAATTGGCAGTTGAGGTCTCAGAACATTCATCTAGGACTATTAGTAACTCGTCTTGAGGATCAGTCAGAGTGTCATCTAGTTCCGTTGGAGTACTAGACCTTATAGGTTTGTCGGGACGATTCCTCGTCAAATCGATTAGTGCTTCTTGGTAAATCACGGCTAGTAGGGCGTCGAGTGGTTCGTCCTCTCTTTGCATCAATGTTTCTCGTCTTTGTTCCGAGGCAGCCGTTGCTTCTTTGGGATCTGATCTTCATGTCGCGGAGGCTTTCCTCATATCTAGTCGAGCTTGGTCATTCATATTTTCAGGATTTTTTTTGTGTTGTTATTATAGGTGTAGTTTGTTGTTTTTCAACCACCTGTAGTTTTCTTAGGAACGCTCAGGAGCCTGTCTGGTGTTTTTTTGCAGTTTTTTTCTTTGGCATTGGTTGGTTTCCTAGATGGCCTCATTTGGTTAGGTCAAAGATGTCAAAAGGAGTACATGATGAGGGTTCAGTATTTGCCATACTTATAAGTAGTTTTACAGAGTCTACTTGAATTTCGTATTGAGTAGTTTGATTAGTTTTTGTTCTCTACATGGCGGATATGAAGACATCCCAAGAAAGGATCCGTGCGTTCCCTCCAAAAGTGAACGGTATGGAAGTCCCGTGGATGTTATACGCAGATGATGCAGTATTTGCAGGTCAGACCCCTATTGGTCTGCAACGTAGAATTGAAGCTTTCAACAAATACCTGAAAGAAAATGACATGCAAATCAATGTAAAGAAATCAATGATACTGATACTGTGCATGAAATCGAGTCGTGGGAAAAAACCTGCAGGGAAACGACAGATATGGATGCTGGATCAAGAGAAACTTGAAGTAGTGGATACTTCCATCTACCTGGGTATTAGAATAAATAAAAATTGCAATGAACAAGCACAATACACCCTTATTCGAGAGAAACTCGCAGCGTTAACTAATCAAGGAATCCTACTGCACTACAGATATGGAAAATTTTCATTGCAGCCAATCATCACATTTTATAAGCAAAAGGTGGTGGCTGTGTTAACATATGGAGCAGAGGCACTTTTGTCTTTGAGATGGAAAAGCTGGAATCTGTGCGAGGCCTACTTCTGGCGAAGGATTTTACATCTTCCGAATTCATTGCCCTTAGTTCTGATAAGATCGGAACTTAGACTTCAATCTATGGTTTCAATCACGGTGTGGAAATCTCTTTCATTATTTCGGAAGTGTATTTTGGACAAACCGGCGCAGCCATTAAGGGGCCGATTCATGGAACAAACGTGCGCCGAAAATCTACGCGCAAGCAGGCGCAAGGAGGCGCAAGCAGGCGCAAGCGGAAAAAAAGAGGCGCACGCGCACGCGTGCGATACATGGAAGTCCCTGCGCGTGTCTTCCTCGGGATGTGCGCCAAACCCGTGCATGGCGCACACGTCACTGCAACATCCCGAAAGACGTGCGCGACGCGCACAGTGAAAGCGCACAACCTCTGCGCATACACTAGAAAGTGGGCGGAACACGGGGCGTAACGCGCGGAATGGGGAACAACTTGCGAAAACAAGGGCGTAACTGGGGATGTACTGCAGGGAAGCAGAGGGAACGCCCACACGCACCCGAACCACACGTATTCATGGAACCGAATAGGGCAAAGCCACGCACAGCGAAAGACACGCACAAGCCGATACACGTCCGCCACACGAAGGCAGGCGGTAGCGTCCCTGCGCATTACAAAAGTGGCAACATACAGCAATTGTGCGAGCGGGGCACGTGTATTTCGGGGTTGCGCGGGAAGTTACACACGCGATTGAGCGGGATACGTGTATTTCAGGGGTTCGCGTGAACTTTCTCACGCGATCGGGCCTGGGGGAGCGGGCTACGTGTATTTCAGGGGTTCGCGTGAACTTTCCCACGCGATCGGGCCTGGGGGAGCGGGCTACGTGTATTTCAGGGGTTCGCGTGAAGTTTCTCACGCGATCGGGCCTGGGGGAGCGGGCTACGTGTATTTCAGGGGTTCGCGTGAAGTTTCTCACGCGATCGGGCCTGGGGGAGCGGGCTACGTGTATTTCAGGGGTTCGCGTGAACTTTCTCACGCGATCGGGCCGGGGGGAGCGGGCTACGTGTATTTCAGGGGTGCGCGTGAACTTCTTCACGCGATCGGGCCTGGGGGAGCGGGCTACGTGTATTTCAGGGGTGCGCGTGAACTTCTTCACGCGATCGGGCCTGGGGGAGCGGGCTACGTGTATTTCAGGGGTGCGCGTGAAGTTTCTCACGCGATCGGGCCTGGGGGAGCGGGCTACGCTTATTTCTGGGGCGCGCGGGAAGTGACACATGCGATTGAGCGGGGTACGTGCATTTCGGGGGTGCGCGGGAAGTTACACACGCAATACCATCAGGGTACGTGTATTACAGGTGTGCGCATATCAACAGGGTACGTGTATTACAGGGGTGCGCGGGGAGCAGCACACTTGAATTGCACGTGTGGGTCCTCCCAGGTGTACCCTCTACACCCTCCACGGCCCCTGCAGGTGGCTCACACCACAGGGGCCTACCCAGCCCATGTCATGCAGGCACCCCACCCACCATGCCCATGCCCACCAGCCAACCCACATGTCAACTTGCACTACTCCCCCCCACTGCATGTGACCCTGCACCCCCAGCCACCAGGGGCAGCCTCCACCAGGTCCTCACAATCCCCAACACACATGCATGTCAGCGTGTAATACGAGGAAAGGGCCATGCGCGTAAGCGCGCATACGAGGAAAGCCCATGCGCGTAAGCACGCATGAAAACTGCACGTCCGCGTGTAATACGAGGAAAGAGCCAATGCGCGTAAGTGACGTGACGCGCGCGTGCGTTTCCCTCAGCACGGGTTAAAGGTGAGCGGGCCCAGCAGTTCGCTGTACGTGCCTTTCGTGGAGACCGACGTGTGTTGCTGCTTCCTGTTGTTTCGCGCGCCATCACAACTTCACAGCTCTCAAGGACGTATCTCTTCTTTTGGCGGGGGTATTGGCTACGCGTGTTTTTCTGCATCGCGCTAGTCAGACGGTGAGTCACACACGCTCTTCTTCCCACTGCGGGTGCCCCTGTGTATCGCACCCATTTTTGATGTCATAGTAGCCTGCGTGTCCCACGCGTACGCGTTATTCGTGTTACTGGGTGCCACCGCGTACTGCGGGAGGTCCAATCCACGCACGTAGGCTGCAGGGTTGCGTGCACGGTTTTACTGCAGTTTTGGGGTGCCTGAGCGTTGCGTGACCCGTCACCACATCACCGGGGTCACATACAGCCTTGCAGGTGCAGGGGGGCTGTTAACATCTTGCTTCCCACCCCCTTCACCCCAATTGCCCAGGTCAATTGTGGTGTACACCTCCCATTGGCACCACTCCATCTGTGCCAGCACTACTACATCTGTGCCATGGTTGGGAGGCCACCAAAGGTGAGGGGCGCCTCAGCTGGGCGTACTCCTCGTGGCGGGCGTGGTCGGGGACGTGGCCGTGGTGACCAGGGAGTAGGGGGACTCCAGGGTGTCCAGGGCAGCCACAGAGGGGGAAGAGGCAGGGGTGCGCCACTTGAGCACAATGTTGTGCCATGTGTCGGTGCAGCCATGCCACCACCTCCTGTGGTTCCGGGGGATGCAGCTCCTGCATCTGGCACTGGCACCCATATGACCCGGCAGTCCGTTCCATCGACTGCCACGGGCCCAAGGGTGGTGGTAGCTGCAGGTGCAGCTGTGGACACCACCACCCAGGCTCAGGGTCTGCCAGCGCAGGCTGCGTTGGCACTTGAAGAGCCCTTGGTAGATCTCCAACAGGCCAGGGGGGAAACCATAGGGGCACGCTGGGCTGCTCAGACCAAGACACGTGTCCCTGGGGCAGTCATGTCATCTGCTGCCCCGAACAGCCGGGTGTTGGCAAGTGCAGGGGCAGATGCACCCAACAGCACCCCGGTTGTGAGCCTGCCAACCAGGACCGTTGCGGCCAAGCACCCTGCCACAGCTGATGTTGCTGCGCAGGGTCCATTAGTGGGCACCCAGCTGCCACTGACACAAGTCAGGCCTCTGGTCATCCCTCCACCTGCCACTCCCTTGGCTCAATCCACCGAACCCACTGGCCATGCTGGTCAGGGCGGCATTAGCCAGCCAGGGTCTGCGCCACAGTCCAAGAGGAGGAAGGTTGCACCTGCAGCACAGGCTGCGACCCCACACACAGCCACGACCTCCTGCACGTCGAGGAAGAAGCCTTTCTGTAAGCAGGAACTGGACTTCCTCGTGGACTACGTGCGGGGCCACAGCCGTGACATGCTAGTGGGTGCCAATAGTCAGACCACGGCTGCCCAACGTGACACCCACTGGAAGCATGTTGCGGAACATGTCAGTTCATTCGGCCATGAGGTGCGCACGGCGCAGGAGTGCAGAAAGCGTTGGAATGACATCAAGCGCAGCACTAAGGCCAAGCGTGCCTCAAATTACAACTTGACTCTGGTGACTGGCGGTGGGCCTGCACCAGAGGAGGAAGAACTCACTCCGCATGAGGCTCTCGTTGCGGAGTTCATACCACCTGAATTGGTCGAAGGAGTGGGAGAGAAGCTGGACTTCGATGCCCAGTCCAGTGAGTGTTGATGCGTGTTTGTTGAGGACGTGTGTGGTTCACTTGTGGGATGTGTTGTGCATGATTGCTGCTACATGTGACGTGTACATGGTTCTGATGTGTAAGTAATGCAATGCTAACGTCATGCATGTCTCCTCTGCCTGCATGCGGGACTCCATGTAGGCATGCTCCCTTGCCCCTCCTCTGCCACTCTGCACCCCAGTTCCACCTTTGCACTGGTCTGCTCCAATCTTGCCAGTGTGTAGTTTCTTGTCCATGTGTCCTGTGTAGATGCTAACTTCCAGCGTAGAATCTGCCAGACATATGCCATGTCGTACAGCCTTAGTACTCGATGCAGGGTATCTCACTTGTACTGTGCGTGGGTCACATGTCCCGCAGGGACATGAGTGCCCATTCATGCTCCATGTGCATTGCACGCATGCCCCTATGTGTCCTTGACTGGATGATCACTGTAATATCAGTCCTTGGTTACATACATTGCCTGCCATCTCATCAGCCTTCCCATGTCAACTGTGCCTCAGTCCTGCGTTGCACACATGTTTAGGCTCTGACAATCTGTGTGGCTCACAGGCCTCAGCCTGTTCAATGGCCAATGACTCTGTCCAACTCTTGTTGTGTCTTCTTCACACGTGGGCGGCCTCCGGAGTTTCCATCATGTGTCCTGCCCACTGTCCCAGCATCATTTGCAGTGTTGTCATTTGAATCACATGAAGCTGTTGATGCCAGTCAACACTGCCTGTCAATACACAGGTGTATGGTCAGCCTTTTGATACCATGATAGGCATCCCTGCTTTGGTACTGGGGTGGAGGGGTGCTTGGCTTCTGGACATGGTACACATTGAATGCACAATGCACGTGATGTCTGATTTTGACATTGCACTGCCTTCACATTTCCTGGCACACACCATGTAGTGCTTGTACATGTAGGTAGTGAGTGGCGTACACATTTTCTGCACTGCATAGACCCACTTCCATGGAAACTGCCACCTTTCAACAGGTCTGATCACAGAAGCTATTCAAAGTAGACCCAGCATGCATGCCAGGTCATATGTTGTGTGTCACATGTCTGCCTGATGCCTTTGCTGTCGGTGTGTGTGTGTGTCGTGTGCTTCTGACATGTGTATTGACCTTTTTCCCTCTATTTTTCAGGTGATGACGCAATGGAGGCAGAGGATGGTGTTGTCATGCCAGACACAGGGTTGGTAACGCCACATCAACCCGGCACTAGTGTGGGTCGTGGGGTGGTAGGCCACGAAAACCCCCAAGTGCTGCAGTCCATCTTGTCTCTGGCTGCCTATGAGTCCAGCCTTGATGACGACTCTGACGTCCATGTTGAGTTGGATGACCATCAAGTCCATGTGTCAGGGGTGAGTGATTCTGATGTGGACACTCCTCTGTCTGCGACACCTGCACTGAGGGATCAGACAGTCTTGGTTCCTCCGCCCGTGGTGGATCGGGACGCAGGGTCACCCTCCACACCAGTCACTGATGTGCCTGGGACATCACGTCGACGGGGGCATGTAGTCGTGCAGCCGCAGGCGGTGCCAACACAGCGAGGACCCCCGGTCCTTGGGTCCCGCAGGGGTCAAGCCCGGCAACGCGGTCGCCGCGCGCAACCGCTGTATACTGAGTGGGAGCAAGACATGACTGCCAATTCCGAACGGCAGGGGGCAGCAATGGAGAACATCGCTGAGAGCATGGAGCGTGTGGCCCGATCTGTGCTCCCCCCTGCTAGGCAGGTGCTTCTCCAGCAGCAGGCGGCACGGTCCACGGCCCGCTCGCTCAGGCTGGGCATGGCGGCCTCAGACAGGGCACGCCAGGCTGAAATGTCGTCTCTGCGTCAAGAAATTGCTGCTCACGCAGAGGCGCACATGGATGCCTTGAGGGAGGAGTATGCTTCCCTCAGATCCACTCTGGGTGTCCTTATGATGTCCCAGAGGCAGCGGGCAGAGGAGCGGTTTGCACAGCTTGAGTGTACCATCTCGGCTGAGCTACAGGCTTGCCGGGAGGTGCAGCGGTTGTCAAGCCAGGCCTTGCAGGAGGAACTCCGTGTTACACGTGCTACCTTGCAAGAGGAAGCACGTGTATCACGGGAGGTTCTGCATGCAGACCTACGTCACATCGCCACACAGAACCAGGCTCACCCGTCCGGCAGACTTGCTGCCGACGAGGGGCAAGCTGCGGCTAGGCGTGGCCAGGCTACTGTGCCACGTCCTCCTTTACAGGATGAGCCAGACTCGGACGACCATCTATCTCCCACATAGGTCGTGCTGTGCAGGCGTTGAGCCCATGGAGGTATTTTTTTTTGGCTCAGCATCATCGCATGTGGATGTTGAGCAGCACCCTGTACCTCCCCCCTCCTGGGTGCCTCCCCTCCCCCCCGGGTCGTATGTGGCCATTTTTGATTTTTCTTCTAGTTTAGTTAGTTAAGTTTCTGTTTGATAGTTAGTTTAAATAGGTAATGTAGGTTTTCCATAGTTAGTGTAATTAGTTAATAGTTGAGTTAGTTTAAAATTGCTAGTCTATTGTGCTTTCATGTGACGGTGCGGTGCTTTGTGGCTTTTGAAGGCATCCACTGTCTGTTCCAGCTGGGCCCTTCATGGTTGTCTTGTGTATGTGTTTGCTGCTTGGGTTCCTTGACTCACATATGCCACTCCTGCCTCCCTTATCCATGGGCTCGCAAGGATGGTTCGGTGTCACAGCATTTTACACAAGGGCATTGGACTGTCATATCTGTGGCATGTCTGGTGCTGTGTGACTTGTGTTGACACCCCTAGTGGGGATGATTTAGGTGTCATTGTCCACTGTTCAGCTTTTGCTAGATGGGGTGTATCATGATTAATGTGGACATTGATTGCTATGCATTGTGTAGTATGTTTCATTTCTTTCCTGTACATGTGCGTGTTGCTATTCATGCTGTAGATAGTGTTCCACACTTTGTAGGTGAAAGACGGACTGATGGTGTGATTTGTGATGTGACTCTCTGACATGGTCAAGTAATGAGATGCCTGATGAGACACACACAGATTACTTTGAAGCATTAATCATGTGTTACATGCCCTTTCTGCAGGGGGATGAGCCTCCAGAGCACCTTTGCCAGCAGACATGTCCCATTGGACGACGGAATTCTGGACCCGTTTGTTGGTGCCCACATGCACATGTGTGCAGGAGCAGAGGCACAGTGATTGCAGACCCACATCCTAGTACTGCTGACATGTTCCAAGGAACTCCAGGCAAGGTGAGCATCACAGGGGGGCCACGACACAGCAAAGCTTGCACCAGGCGAGTTGCACATGCAGGCTTAGTCACAGCACTGAGGGTGAGCTTAGACGAATATTGGTGTTGAAGCACACAATGCAGCTCAGATGTGTTTGTGGACTGATGGCTGCTGATAGTAGGGTTGTCTGGGACACATGCAGGGGCAGTGGCACATACCCTCCGGTACACCAAGGTCCATTGAGCCACTTGTATCAACCATGTAGCCTTCCGAGACATGGAAAGGGGCAGCTCACAGGGACATGCAGCAAGGGACATACTCGGGTGCAGTGCATGTCTTTTCCACGTACTTCATGATAAATGCACTGCCAACTTTGTTTCGGTCATGGTGGTACACAACTTGCTCTGTAGTCATGGCTTGCAATATGGGTCTGTCTGCTTACCCAGGGAACATTGCATGTTGTGTGAATTGTGACACATTGGTGTTCCATTTGCCACGCACCCAGCAGCGGCTGCCTTACTGCATTGACTGTGTATGACCCGTCACAGGGGTGATGTTATATATGGGTACGAAGCATCAACCACAGATTGTCTGTTTGTAGAGTAGTCTGTTGCTATGGGGCATGTTTGGTGTTGTGTTTTTGTGCAATTGGCACGTACAGGTTGTTGACTGTGTCTCTCTTTGCAGCATTGCAGTGCTCCTGTAACCGGACCTGAGAGTGCGCAGGCAGGAGGCCAGCACTCAAAACCAGAGCTAAGTGTCTTGTTGTTTTTCTTACAAACTGCTCTGCATAGGCTTGCTGGGGAGTGTACTGATGCATGGATGTATGTGTGGTTCAATTTGGTATGTTATTTTCTCCCTAATCACCCGTGATCCTATGCAATTTTGAAACCTGTACCCTCTACCCGGTGTTCCTGCTTCCCGTGCCTATCCAAGCAACGTTCCCTGACCCTCTTTCCCCACTGGGGTTGTGGATGCCTGTGTAAGCCCCGAACTTGCAGGTGCCAAAACCCTAGAGGGGGTGGTGGGTTCGTACCGCTCCTGAGCCTGGACTACAGAAGGCCATGACAATGATGTCCAAGTCTGTTTGGATTGTGTATGTGTTCATGCAGGTTGTACATTTTCGTGCATTCCCTAGTTTCATGTGTCATTCCACCTCCCCTCTCCTGCCGCTCATTCCAGTCATCCAGTGTGACAACACCTGTCCCGACTGCATATCCCTGAACCTCCTTCCCCACCAGGGTCTCAGGGGCCTGTGTGAGTTTGACCTTGCAGGCACCCGGGACATGGTGGGGGTGGTTGTTTCGTGGCACTCCCGCGCCTGTACAGGGGACCTGTGACAGTACACATCCATTCATGGTGCATCATCCGATGTCATGTACCACACATGTCTCACATCCTGTCGTGACATTGTTTTGCTGTGCTACCTTGGTTGTTGCATCATTGTGGTAGTACTTGGCCTTTGTGAGGTACTGCTACGTCAAGTCATCTACTGGAGGGTGTTTGGGTTCGTTTTTATGCCTTGGATTTTGTGTTTCGGAAATGAGTGTGTATTCAGGGGGTTCAGGCATCTTATTACACACAAGGTGGGAGATGATGACGAAGGGTAAAGGTGATCCTGTGGCCAGGTGGAATTGAGGTTTGGGGGCTCCATGACCCAGGTGCAGTTGTTCAGTGGGTCATGGTCATTTGTGAGGGAGGGGGGGGTTGTTGTTGATTGTTGCCTTGCCCTGCAGTGTGATGGGAACTCTGACATAGTAATGGTGGTATCCCATGTACATGTTGTGTTCTGCTGATCAATGCCTGTTCATGTGTTGTGTTTTCCTTTCAGGTGCAAGGGGATAGTTGAGGTTTGACATGCTGGGGTGTACACATGGTGGATGTTCACATGTGATGTGTAGGGAACACTGATGGTCACTTGAGTGCACATGCATATGTGGAGTGCATGTCCTTGCAGAACCACACACTTGCACTCTGATGCACTACATGTACTCCCACCCTTGCATATACACATGTACACTGTTTGCCTTCTGGTGCCCACTGTGTCCCGGCAGCACATGTTCTGTGACCGATCATGGATCCAGTACATGCCTGATTTGATGTTTGACGTGGTCTGTCACTTAGATTTGATGCTCAGGGTGTGCATCACACACAATGGCTGTTCACTGTGCTGTGCGCTGAGCAGTGTGATGCAGGAGTAGGACACTGCACACATGAGCTGCAGTGTTGATTTTGCAATGCATGATGTGCATGTAGACAGGCATTCATTGTGATATTACGTCTACGACTGTTGTAATGCATTTTGAAATGACTTATTTTGGGTGGGAGGTTGTTGGTCTGTCATTTCATCTGATTCCGGGTCAGCCAGCAGTGTCCGATGCCACTGTGCATTTAGGACATGGCAATGTGTACCTTATCGTTACTGCATTGGTGTATGGGTATTGCGTGCCATGACATGTTGATGTTTGGGAGGGTTTGTGTGACATGACAGTGATGGCCATGGCCTGGTTTGCAGGTGTGTGTGATGCACACCTTGCATGTCCGTGTCATCCGCTTCTCAGAGCAACTAGCTGGGGGTAGATTTCTCTCCGCAGCAGGGCCCTCCCCCTGGAACAGACTTCCGGCCTGACTTGAACTTGAGGGGAATCATCTCCAGTTCTGGAAGCACCTCATGTCCTTCCTCTTTGCTTCTGCTTACTCTCTGCCTCTCCCTTGCAGAATTCTCCACTGGAACTGCACAGGAGCTGCAACTGGGCCACTCTCACCGACCTTGGTCCCTGGCCCAGCCACTCTCCACTTGCACTGCCTCCCTGGCAACCCCTGCACTGCAGTACTGTCTCTCTATCCCTACAGCCCTCCCTTCCCAGCACTTGACTGCACTCACCTTTGTAGTTGCCACCAGGTGACCTATGTATTATTTTTTCGGGCTACTTCCCCTCTACTGGACTCCCCCCCACCCTTCCCCTTGCACTTTTCCCATTCCCCCTACCCCTGCACTTGCACGATCCCAATGACACCTGGCCTAGTAGTACCGTTCTCTGTGTTCCCTTGTTCCCCCCTCCCTGCCTCATTGCGCCTTGGAATACTTGTGTATGGCCCATATCATGTCATATGTCATATGTGTGCCTTTTGGTCACACAGGATAGCTTGTGTTTAAGTAGCTAGGGATGCAGACGATGTGGCACTTCCATGGCAACTATCTCAGGGTGGTAAGGTTGTGACAGTTGACTGTCTCTTTGTCATCATCGATTGTCACCTGGTATGTGCCAGGCCTGTGTGCACTCCGCAGGGGTGGGAGTTTAGGTGAAAAATGTGGCCACAAGCTGGGTCCGGGCTTCCTCGCCACGTGCCCTGTCCCCTCCCATGGGCAGCGCCTGTGGTTGGGGATGTGGGGGCACCACCATGTCCACCGGGACGCCCTGCCGTGTTGCAACATTGTGCAGGACACATGCTGCCACAATGATCCTGCACACTACTGGTGGTGCATAGAGTAGTTGCCCGCCAGAGCGGTCAAGGGAGCGGAAACGTGACTTGAGCACTCCGAATGTGCGCTCCACTATGCCCCTGGTTGCAATATGGGCGGCGTTGTATTTTACCTGGGGTGGTGTGGTGGGGTTCCGGATTGGCGTCATCATGTGGTTGCTCAGTGGGTAGGCACTGTCCCCTGGGGAGATGATAATAGTTGAGATAATTAGGGTTTGGATATTTGTCTGTGTGTGACTTGCATGCATGTGCAAAGGCATTTGTACTGACCTAGGAGCCATGTGTCGCCATGCTGCCCAGCTTCCAGGGCCCGGCTCAGGGCGGACATTCTGTATATGAAACTGTCATGGGTGGAGCCAGGGTAGTTTGCATAGACAGAGGTGATGATTCCCTTTGCATCACATACCACCTGTACATTGATGGAATGCCAGTGCTTGCGGTTTCGGTAGATGTGCTCAATGGCCCTAGGTGGACGTAGGGCCACATGGGTGCAATCTATGGCACCGAGCACTTTGGGGAAGTGTGCCACCCTGAAAAAATCCAGGACAATGGCCTGCCTTTCTGCGGGTGTTCTGGGCATGTATATGTGCCTGCGGACTGAGGGGTGCGCTGTCATGATTGCCAGTACCTGGTGTAGGCAGCGTGACTGCGTGGCCTGTGAGACCCCCCCCACTATGGCAGTGGTCCGCTGAAATGACCCAGTGGCCAGAAAATGCAGGACATTGAGCACCTTCTCCAAGGGGCTCAATGCTTGGGAGCAAAGGGTGGGGGATGTGAGGTCATCTTCCCACTCCCTGACCAGGTCTAGGATGATATGGGGTGGAAACCTATACCTGCCATAGACCTGGTCGTCAGGCATCCCAAAAAGGCTTGTCCGTGTTGCGAAAATGCGTGCCCCGGCTATTCTCCTCCTCCTGCGGTGTCCCACGATCAGTGCAGCGACAAATGGGGCATTCATCGTAGCTGTATATACGCGTTTGTTGTTTGCGCGCACTTTTATGCTGTGCACGGGGACGCTTCCGCCTGCCTTCGTGTGGCAGACGCGTTGACGCCTGTGCACGTCTTTTGCTGTGCGCGTGTTTCCCGTGTTCGGATACGGTCCAAGTGTCATCGCGTGTGATTGGAGGGGAGTGTGCGTACACGCAAGTGGCCTGGGTACGTGTGTTCCGGGGTGCCGGGAACTTTCACACGCGATTGGTGGAAATCCACGTGTGTTCTGTCATCACGTGCAATGAGGGTAACACCTGCGTGCGTCACGTCACTTACGCGCATAGGCCCTTTCCTCGTATTACACGCGGACGTGCAGTTTCCACTACGCGCATGGCCCTTTCCTCGTATTACACGCTGACGTGCATGTGTGTTGGGGATTGTGAGGACCTGGTGGAGGCTGGCCATGGTGACTGGGGGGGGTGGGGGTGGTGGGAGACATGGGTGAGGGCCTGGTGGAGGCTGCCCCTGGTGACTGGGGGGGTGGGGGTGGTGGGAGACATGGGTGGGGGCCTGGTGGTGGGTGCCCCTGCACTGCTGGGGGGTGGGGGTGGTGGGGGACATGAGTTGGACATGGGTGGGGGCCTGGTGGCAGGTGCCCCACAGTGCTGGGGGGTGGGGGTGGTGGGGGACATGAGTTGGACATGGGTGGGGGCCTGCTGGCAGGTGCCCCACAGTGCTGGGGGGTGGGGGTGGTGGGGGACATGAGTTGGACATGGGTGGGGGCCTGCTGGCAGGTGCCCCACAGTGCTGGGGGTGGGGGTGGTGGGGGACATGAGTTGGACATGGGTGGGGGCCTGGTGGCAGGTGCCCCACAGTGCTGGGGGGTGGGGGTGGTGGGGGACATGAGTTGGACATGGGTGGGGGCCTGCTGGTAGGTGCCCCACAGTGCTGGGGGGTGGGGGTGGTGGGGGACATGAGTTGGACATGGGTGGGGGCCTGCTGGCAGGTGCCCCACAGTGCTGGGGGGTGGGGGTGGTGGGGGACATGAGTTGGTGTTCATTAGTTCAAGGAGACATGTGCCTTTGCTGGGGGGCATGCCCATGTTGGGTGGGCTGCCTGCGGGACATGACCAGGGATGCAGGGTAGTCCCCTGTGGTGTGGGCTGCCTGCAGGGGCCGTTAAGGGTGTACAGGGAACACCTGGGAGGACCCACACTGTCAAATCACATGTAGGACTCCCCGGCACCCCTGAAATACACGTACCCTGCTGAAATCGCATGTAAAACTTCCCGCGCACCCCTGAAATACACGCGCCCAGGCTATTTGCGTGTGGAACTTAACGCGCACCCCTGAAATACACGCGCCCAGGCTATTCGCGTGTGGAACTTCCCGCGCACCCCTGAAATACACGTACCCTGCTGAAATCGCATGTAAAACTTCCCGCGCACCCCTGAAATACACGCGCCCAGGCTATTCGCGTGTGGAACTTCCCGCACACCCCTGAAATACACGCGCCCAGGCTAGTCGCGTGTGGAACTTCCCGCGCACCCCTGAAATACACGCGCCCAGGCTATTCGCGTGTGGAACTTCCCGCGCACCCCTGAAATACACGCGCCCAGGCTATTCGCGTGTGGAACTTCCCGCGCACCCCTGAAATACACGCGCCCAGGCTATTCGCGTGTGGAACTTCCCGCGCACCCCTGAAATACACGCGCCCAGGCTATTCGCGTGTGGAACTTCCCGCGCACCCCTGAAATACACGTACCCTGCTGAAATCGCGTGTAAAACTTCCCGCGAACCCCTGAAATACACGCGCCCAGGCTATTCGCGTGTGGAACTTCCCGCGCACCCCTGTAATACACGCGCCCAGGCTATTCGCGTGTGGAACTTCTCACGCACCCCTGGAATACACGTAGCCCGCTCCCCCAGGCCCGATCGCGTGAGGAAGTTCACGCGAACCCCTGAAATACACGTAGCCCGCTCCCCCAGGACCGATCGCGTGTGAAACTTCACGTGAACCCCTGTAATACACGTAGCCCGCTTGCCGTGCTGGTACAGGGTTAGCGCAGCCCTTTGCGCTGGATTGGGGATTTTGATGGCTTTTCCCTGCGCGGAAGGCGTTCTTGGGGGCGTAACTGGCGCTGCTGCAAGGTCGCTGCGCCATTGTGCGCCACGGCTGGTTTTGGTGGCTGGAATCCATGAATACGCTGTGCGCGGAAATGTGTTTCGGCGCACGCGGCTGGCGCAGACTACCGCACGCGCACACTGTGCGCCAGCCGCGTGCGCCACTTGTGCGCCGAATTCTATGAATTGGCCCTTTTAGCAAGACCTGGTATGCCCAATGAAGATATAATTTTTCAAGATTGGAAGAAGAGATGTGAGGATACCTTGGAACATCTAGGTATCTCACTGGAAATTCTGAAGTGTAATCCTGACAAGGCCAAAAGAATCCTGCGGGAAAAAGACTGGGAGGAAACCCAGGTCACTAAATTGGCAGGAAACTGGGCTCACAACATCGTCTGGGAACGTAAAGCATTAAATATTCTCCCACCATACCTTCAGAAATTTCCATCTAAACATTATAGAGATCTGCTATTACGATGTAGATTAAATATCTGGCATTCCCGAGAGGTTAAGCTGAGAAGACGGCTCATTGAAAAAGCATCAGCGATCTGCAGGTTCTGCAAAATGAAGGACCAACTTGAATTAGTGCGACACGTGATGCTAACATGCCCGGTTCTGGCACCAAAGCGATTAGCGTTTTTGGGCAACTATATAAGCAACATCACGATGGAAACAGAAGAAGAATACTGGGAACGCCTTCTAACAGCGGAAAAGGTGGGTCGAACTATTGACGCACTAAAGTTTGTCGAATCCCTAAATCTGGACCAGGAAGAAACGGAAATGGAGGAGAGACAGGAGCCCTAAGACTACTGGGTGTATCTGTTGCGGTGAAGGCTTCCATTGGAGGGATAACTAAACCGATTGGAACTCAAATAATACTTTAGTTGAGGAACTTTGGACTCTTGTTTCTCGGACTCTTATTTGAGGTTTGTTAAAGGTTTACCTATGATTAACCAATAAAACACAAAAAAAAAAATTAGTTTTGATTTTGGCATCAGATGCAGCTTTTTCTGCTTTTTCACTTTAAGGTTGTGTTCAGAAGTGATCTGGTTTGTTGTCTGTACCAAGGTGTTTTTTTTTATTTGTCATCCAGCATTTTCTTTGTGATCATTGTTAAGTTATCTGTTAAGTTTTGTTTGTCAACCCGGTCAATTCTTGCGATTTCTGCCAGGCGGCTTTGCCAGGTCCTGGTGGCTTCTGCCTCACATTCTTGTATCGTACCTATGAAGCCTTCAATATTGATTTGTTTTGTTAGGATCATAGCCAATAGGGTCGCTTGGTCTTTTGTAGAATCTACCATTGCTTCTTGGATCTTGGATCTTAAGTAAGGGTACCATAGCTAATGAGAGAACAGCCACTAACGTGTTCTGGAGATCCAGCATTGTGGTTGGAATTCTTTCTGGAATCTCAGTGGGAACGTTCGTTGTAATCTCCTCTATTACAGGTTGATTATTGTCGACTGGTGAGGATTTTGGTGCAGAGACATGAGCGGGAAAGGTTTTCATATGCATTGGTTTGGTTTTATTGAAGATTGGCGTGGATGTGCTGTTTGTTGTCATTATTTTGTTATTTTTTGGGTCTCCGAAGATTTCTTTCCTTCGTTCCTGTGAGTTCATAATTGCATCTATTTCCTTGATGTCAAGAGATAGACGGGCCACACGGTTTTCCAGTTGTTTATTTGTGTTTCGTTGTGGAGAGTCTAACGGGTAATATGATGTTTGCCATTGTTGTTTTGCAGTTTACGCTCTTTGCTGTAAAGATGGCGTACAGGGTAAATCCATGTATGTCTTTGAATGATTTTTTGCAGTTTGTATAGATGCAACAGTGTGTGAAGGAGACTCACTGTTTTGAAATGTTAGAGCAATTTGTTTAGTTTTATTTTTTTCTAGCTTCATTGCTGGTTTTAAATCAGATTGTTCATTATTTCCTATTGCGTTGTGTATAAGTGCCGTAGTTAATTTATCTTCTGTCTTTAGCTCAGTATGAGGCGGTTGGTCAGTTTTGTTTGTTAGATTATCGGGAGTGATAAGTTGATCTTGGCTGGGGCTTACAACTGGATCTATAGATATAGGGTTTTTAGGCACATTAGCTAATGTCTCTTCCAGTTTTTCCTGTAATCTAGTGCGGGGTTTAGTGGAGTCCATTGCCTCTATCTCGCAATTAGATCTATGCTATACAGCTGTGTGACAGGTAAAATAAAGACGCTTACCGCGTCACCTGCCATAAACAGAAGCAAACAGCATCTGTAAATTGCCCTTTACTCCGACGGGCTTAACGCCGCAAGGGCAGTCGGGTCTTCCTTTTGTCCGTGTTTCCGGGGGGGCGTGGCTTGTTGCTACCACGTGACACGCTTCAGTTGTTAGCCACGCTCGCTTCAAACTGCTACGGCTCCAGCTGCAATCTAACGCGAATCGGAGCCTGGTAGGCAGTCAATTCAGGGTATTCAGAGGCACAGGGAAACAGGGGCTCAGCAAGAGCAACAGAAGGAACAGGAGCAGCAAACAGCGTCTGTAGATCGCCCTTTACTCCGACGGTCTTAACGTCGCAAGGGCAGTCGGGTCTTCCTTTTGTCCGTGCTTCCGGGGGGCGTGGCTTGTTGCTACCACGTGACACGCTTCAGTTGTTAGCCACGCTCACTTCAAACTGCTACAGCTCCAGCCGCAGTCTGAAGCGAATTGGAGTGTGGCAGGCAGTCAATTCAGGGTATTCAGAGGCACAGGGAAACAGGGGCTCAGCAAGAGCAACAGAAGGAACAGGAGCAGCAAACAGCATCTGTAGATCGCCCTTTACTCCGACGGGCTTAACCAGGTATCATTGTGCTCCTCTTCACTTGGACAAGCAAAGAATGTGTCAGAAATTGGGATGTAGGCCTTGAAGAAGCTTTATTCTCTAACATTCTGCTTGATAATTGCCAATAAAATAAATACAAATATTTGGCTTGGGACAAAGCAGTGCACTCAGCAATGATTCTGGGGTCTATTCAGCAATGATTCTGGGGTCTATTGTCTTGGTTGGTTTCAGGTCTATAGGCTGAGGAGGGCTTGCAACAGAGTAAAACATCCCCCCAATTCAGACCCTGACAAAGCATTCAGACATCCCAGCAGGTTATATATACCATACCTGGCCCTGTTCAGAGCACTGTGCCCTATTCCCATCCAAATATATTACTAAAACAATATAGACAATGCAAAACTCCTGGCAGTATTTGTGATGGAGCAAACTCCCAGCAACAATTGTGTAACTTTTAGAGCTTACCATCAAAAAGTACCCGTTCACCGAATGGGTTCCGTGTACAGACATGACAACACTCTCATCAGTTGTTGAAAATCAATGATCTTTAGGTTGCTGTTCCGATTCGACAAGTCATTCTATGACCACATTGATGCTTCGCTGATTTCAGGCAAGCGCCTCATGTGTGAAGGTGCTGAAATCTGGGCAAAGGGGTGCTTCTTCCAAATGCTATGTAGCCAATAATGTCTGGAGGGTCCTTACAGGTAACTATGCAACATTTGGTGTAGATTGGTGAAAAAGTGTGGAATTGTATAAGGAACAATGCTTCGCAAGGCCAGAAAGCAACAAACACATTTAGAGTTTGTCTGGAATCCAGGGAAAGGGGTGGGGTGTCCGCATGTCCTTTGGCCAGTAATGTCTGGAGGGTCCTAATATGTAACTATGCAGAATTCAGTGTAGATTGGTGAAACGGTATGCAATTGTATAGGGAACAATGTTTCGCCAAACCACAAACCCACAAAGAAATTTAGAGCTTCACTGAAATTCATGGAAGGGGATGGGGTTTCCAAATGTCATGTAGCCAGTAATGTCCGCAGGGTCCTAACAGGTAACTATACAAAATTTGGTGTGATGGTTTTTAGGAAGATCCTCAATCTGGAACCAGGTATCTTTGCGCTGTTCTTCATTTGGACAGGCAAAGAATGTGTCAGACATTGACATGTGTGCCTTGAAGCAGCTTTATTCTCTAACATTCTGCTTGCTAATTGCCAATAAAATAAACACAAATATTTGGCTTGGAAGAAAGCTGAGCACCCAGCAATGATGCTGGGGTCTATTGTCTTGGTTGGTTTCAGGTATATAGCGCGAGGAGGGCTTGCAACAGAATAAAACAACCCCCAATTCAGAACCCTAGCAAAGCCCCCAGACATGCCAGCAGGCTATATATACCTTACCTACCCCCATTCAGATCACTGCGCCCTATTCCCATCCAAATACACTACTAAGACAACATAGAAATGAAATGAAATGATAAATGAAATTAAATATTTTATTTATTTTATTTTAAAATGCAAAAATGGTTCAGTCTTTGTGATGAAGCCAACTCCCACGAACAATTGTATAATTTTTAGAGCTTACTAGCAAAAAGTACCCGTTCTCCGAACGAGTTCTGCGGACGGGCATGACAACACTCTCATCAATTTTTGAAAATCAATGATCCGTTAGGTCGCTGTTCTGATTTCATCGCTTGATGTGCTTTGCACTCTGAAGTAAACTGCACTGAGAATGGGCGCGTGTGGCTGGCTGACATACCCCGGAGCAGACGTTGGGGGGAGTCGAGAGTTGGTGTGCTGCTGCATACTGGGACCTTCTGTACTCTCTCCCCACCTGTCGCCTCATTCTGGTGTGGCACAGTTTTTTCTGGTGCAAATATCTCGGAAACCGTGCACCCTAGTTTTGTTCCTCGTGTCGAGACCATTCCTTCTACACCACATTTCATGCAACCGTTTCATGCGTGAAGGTGCTGAAATCCGGGGAAAGGGGTAGGGTGTCCAAATGTTATGTGGCCAGTTATGTTTGAAAGTGTCCTAACAGGTAACTATGCAAAATGTGGTGCAGATTGGTGAAAACGTGTGAAATATTTTAAGGAACAACGCTTCACCAAGACACAACCATAGCCACAAACCCTCACATTTTCATATAGATAGATGATAGATAGATAGATAGATAGATAGATAGATAGATAGATAGATAGATAGATAGATAGATAATATAAGATCTAAGCATGTGGCAACACTCCTTAATATGTAGAAAACAGCATTATAGCAGATTCTACAGTGCAATTTTTATTTTCATCTGGTGCCACAAAGTAATCACAAAACATTATAGTTTCTTCTTTCCCCAAGTAGGGATCCTAGTGTTTTATTGACTGTCTTAAAACTAGACAGATACATGAGTCTATCTACGAGTGTGCCAATAGTGCTCGCTTTGGATGCTAATTCTATCTTGGCATTCTAGGTGGAGGGTGCTAATATACGTTCTTTCTATTTAATCTTATAATATCGGAGCATGGCCGTAGGCTGTGTGTGCAAAGGCCTGCCCACAGTACACCATGTCAGATTAGAACAACGGGGTTCAGTTGTTCTGACCATGAAAAGGGTTAAATAATGCTCCCCCAACACATCACACTGATATGCTAAGCCTTTAAGTTGAGACACACAGCATTGTTGAAGTGCACCAGTATGTTTTGCACTCAGCCCAGGGGAACAAAACGGAAGCAAGGCCGTGACAATATCTGTCTAGCCAACTGGCGAGAAGAATTGCTCATCTCGAAGAGACCGGCAAGAAACAAAGGACACGGGTGAACAGTTCCGTCTGCTTGTGTATTGTGTAAGCAGGACTTCGACACACGTAGTTCTATTGTTGGTTTACCGCAGTGCTTATTTTTTTTTCATATAAGGAAGAGAACATCGCCTACCACAAAACTGGTTCCAGCATGCACGTGTTGCTCTGAGGAGGAATTGAACTCGCTTGCCTCGAACCGTCGGGCAGCGGCCGTTCAGTTGTATGAAATGAGCAGTGGTTGTTGTTGCGTTTTCTTTGTTTTCGTGTTTGATGGTATTTCAGTCCCCAGCTCGGTCATTTAAATAATTTGTATGTATGCTTTTGTGCCCTGACCTCCTATCTGCTAGCTGTCCAAATAGCAAAGAAACTGAGAGAAATACGCACAATCCCGGCCCACAAAATCATAATTGCTGCCACACGGTGACAGTCCTGCATTAAGCCAGAAATAACAAACAAATAGAATAAAAAAATAAGAATGACAATGAGGTTGATCAATTAAACAAGACACTCATTGGGACTGATAATATGTGTCTGGTAGAAAGACACACAGAGCATCATTTTAAATGGAGTCCAGCGGGAAATGGAGCTTTTTGTTTTTTCACCTGCTCCAAACCAGGCGGATTTCTGCGGAATCCGTTAGTAAACACTGGCCCTCATTACAACCCTGGCGTTAAGGGGTTAACGGCGCCGTAAAAGGTGGCGGCGCCGTTAACCCCTTAACGCCTGATTACGAGGTCCCTTTGTGGATTGGCGATTTTAGCGCCTGCTTTTTGCAGGCGTTAAAAACCAACCAGCAAAGGGACCTTGGTGCTAAGTACGGTGCCGCAATTTGCGGCACCGTACTTAGCGCCTTCCCCATTCCCATTGAGCCCTATGGGGCAAAACTGGGAATGGGGAAGGGCCATGGCGGCATGGGGAATTACCGCCCCGCCAACCTCGGAATGGGGCGGTAATTCCCCATTGCGCCATGGCGAAGTCGGTAAGTTACCGGCATGGACCATGGTGCTATTAGCACCATGGTCCAACGCCAGGGTCGTAATCTGTAAAACATTGGGCCTCATTACGACCCAGGCGGTAAGTTACCGCCTGGGTCGTACCTTTACCACCGTGGCGTAAACTATGTTTACGCCATGGTGGTTGGCGGACTTACCGCCCCATTCCGAGGTTGGCGGGGCGGTAAGTCCCCAATCCCCATTTACCCTTCCCCATTCCCATTTTTGCCCCATAGGGCATAATGGGAGTGGGGAAGGCGTTAATTACGTAAATTACGGTGGCGTAATTAACATCAAGGGCCCTCATTACGACCCTGGCGCTAAGTAATCGAAATTACCGCCATGGCGTAATGAGCGTTAACGCCATGGTCCGATGGCGCTAAGAGCGCCATATTACGACCCATCGCGCACGAGCATTATGCCATGGTGGTAATGTAAACTGCGCCATGGCGTTGATGCCCCCAAAACGGCACCTACCGGCATCGTATGCCGCGCAAGGTGCACCACCGCCACCCTGACCACCGTTCATAGCGGTGACCGTAGTTAGCGGTCACCGCAATTAGCGGTGACCGTAGATAAGCGGAACCGGAAGTAGCGTCACCGCGGCGGAACGGGAAAGAGCACGGCGGCCATCTTTAAAAACACAATCCATTGCCATCCTCCGCAACCACTGGACATCCGAGCCTGGGACCCGGCAAATACCATCATCAACCTTCTTCCTGCAAGAAAATGCCTAAAGTGGTTAAGAAAGCCTGTGACCGCCAGCGGCAAGACCGCTTCACCAGAGAGGAGCTCACCATGCTTGCGGAGACCCTCCAGGAGAACGCCGCAGTGGTATTCTCCAACCAAATGACCAGACCGGCCATAGCCAAGAAGAAGGCCATATGGGCACTGGTAGCTCAGCGGGTCAGTGCCGTGGGAACAACACCCCGCAATGTGAGACAGTGCCGCAAGCGGTGGGACGATCTCCGGCTCAGAGTCAGGAGCATACTATCGGCGAACAGAAACCTGGCCATGGAAACCGGTGAAGGATCGCAGTCCCCTATCAAATTGCAGCCATGGGAGGAAATCTGTGCCTCCACCATCGGAATGGAGAGCATAGAAGGAGTAGGAGGAATGGAGAGAGGAGCCCCGACATCAGGCGATGCAGGTAGGTGGCTCAAATCAAGCCATGCAAAATTCACCAAAGTCCATTCATGTGAAGTACAATGTTGCCCCATAGTGTAAATGCAACACATCAGCAGGAGACTGCCCACAGATACATCCGATCTCCAGCCTGTACACATGCAGTATGCACACCCTAACTGCAGGCACCCACATACCTCCATGCTACTTCCACACAAAAGGGAGACAACCAGTTTTCCCCTGCCTCAAATGTGCCGCATGTACTAACTGATAAGATGTCAGTCGTCACAATGCCCGCCCAATGTCCACAGATCCATCAATAACACTTTCCCTCCTTTGCTCCACCACAGGCTCAAATTCCGACCTTGAGGATGAGGACACCACTGCCTCCACACCCACCAAGAGGGCCAGGACAACTGTCCCAACACCACAACCCTCCACCTCTGCCGTCCCGAGGAAAACCCCACAGCAGCCAAAATCCAAGCCAGGAAAACAGGACAGGGCACTGACAGCCACCCCAGCAGGCAGCACAGAAGCAGCAGCAGCCATTACCCAAATCGTGCCCACAGAAGGGACAGGCTCTGCTGCAAGCAGCACTATTGGGGAAACTGCTGCCATCGCAGCCTCCTCCGATAGCGAAGGAGGGATCATTGAGGAGTCTGATGTTGGAAGCCCCACTGCCCACCCTCATTCCCCCTACCTGTCCCTAAGCAGCCCGCATGCGGGTGCTACACAGGGGCAGTCAGAGGATGACGATTGGCCAGGCTCTCCATCCCCGCTGCAGGAGGTGAGCAGCCCAATGGGAATACCACTGCCATTAGCCATGGCCCAGAAAGAACAACTAAGCCTGGAGGAGATCGTCACCCGGCAGCAGCAACTATCCTCGCTCCTCAATGAGCATGTTGCAGAATGTGGGGGGTCAACGGCAGCAATGGAGAAATGTGCGGAGACAGTGAAGGCTGCTATAGAGTCCTCCACAAAGGACATCTGCGCAGAACTCGCCGCTGTGCGGCACGCCATCACTGAACTTGTGCAGACAATTCGGGACATGCGTCCAAATGAGCAGGCAGGAACCTCCTCGGCTGCCAGCTCGACACCAAGCAGCCCCATCCGCCGATCGGGGAGGAACCTGCGCAGCACAGGCAGGGGTGCCCCGGGGGCCAGGGGAGGGGGCTGCCAATAGTGGCCGGACAGTGGAGAAATCCTGCATCAGACACTGCTGCACAGACTTACTCACACCTTTGTAGGGATTCCAGGGGGGAGGATGGAGGGGGGAGTGGGTGTGTTGGGGAGTTCAGGGGGGAGGGGGGAGTGGGTGTGTTGGGGAGTTCAGGGGGGAGGGGGGAGTGGGTGTGTTGGGGAGTTCAGGGGGGAGGGGGGAGTGGGTGTGTTGGGGAGTTCAGGGGGGAGGGGGGAGTGGGTGTGTTCAACAAAATCACTTTCACAATACACTTTTCATATTTGCACAAATCAGATGTGTGGACATTGCTCATTGCGTATGTGTGATGTATTGGTAAACAGTCCCCAGTGTCCATATAACAGACGCACACAGTGCCACAATCGTCATCTCCAGGTGACACCCCCCATTCGCGTGTGCTAGAATAATTGGTTGATCAGAGTACTATGCATTTCACGCCCCTCCTGTGCATCGCCGCCTCCATGAGGTGCTGCCGAATCCCCACCTTCATCATCCTCATCGACAGGTGGTTGCAGTTCAGCATCAGGGGGCAGGGGCACATTGCGTCTGACGCACATATTGTGTAGCATGACACATGCCATGACGATCTTTGCCATCTTCTCATGGTGGTACAGGAGTGCCCCACCAGACCTGCTGAGGCAGCGAAACCGTGCCTTCAATAGGCCAAAAGCCTGCTCAATCACCGCACGGGTACGTGTATGTGCACGGTTGGAGTCCTCCTCGTGCTGGTTCTGTGGGTTCCGGACTGGTGTAAGTAGCCACCTCTTCAGGGGATAGCCTGCATCACCTGTATGTGGGCGAGAATGTATGTGTCAGTCATGACGTCTATTTCAAGACATGACGTGCCACCATGGCTTGCATCCAACTGTTACTTCGGACCTCTTTTGAATGCACTAATTGATTCACACTATGCGACCAGTATATGCTCATGGCTCCTATGGAATGTGGTGCATGCCATCAACCAATGTATGCAGGGGGGTCAAGTGCTTTGTGAGTGTCCATCCACTGTGTTCGTTCATACCGTTTGTTTTGGTGGCCTGGCACGTGTCCTGTGAGGTCAACGCTCACATCATTGCAACATTGCTGTCAGCATCATCATGACCCCAGTGAGCAATACTGATGTTGATAGGGACATTTTGTGGGCCTTGCTGTCTGTGTGATGGTGTGTTGATGTTTCTGTCCGTCATGTGCCTAATTCGTGCGCAGTTATGGGGACAGGCCTTTCAGTGGATGGTGTCTGGTGACGTGCATGTAGGTGCATTTCGTTGAGGTAAATGTGGTGTGAATTGGTACAATGCACTTGCAGATGGTTGTGTCAATGTTGGGGCACACCTTCATTCACGTGGTGGGGCAGCATACATCGGGCATTAGGTTTAGTGGTGTCAGCTGAGGTTTGTGCTGCTTTAGGGTATGATCTGGCTCCATTGTCTCTGCTACTCACAGCCAGGTGGGGTATTCAGTAGGGGTGGGATGGCGGTTGGTGTTTCTATCATGCTGTTTGTGTATCATGTATACGATGGTGTTGATGGTGTCCCGGTCCAAACGGTACAGGGTGTGTATCTGCTCAGCGGTGGGGTTGAATGGACTGGCTCTGATGCGTGGGATTGTGGGCTGCCTGCGTGGTGCCACTGGCTGTGCTGGTGGGGCTTGCTGGCCCTGCCTTGCCCTCCTTCTCCTCCAGCGTCTCCTCTGTGCAGCCTATTGTTGTTGTTGTTGTAGTTGAAGTTGTAGCACTTGCATTGCTATCAGGTCCTCCAGCCCCAACATTGCTAGTCCTATTGGAATCATTGTGGAGTGTGACTGGGTCTGGGAAGGGGTTGGGTGTGCTCTTTTTGTACTTCCTGACTCTGTATTGCCTCCACCTGTGCTGGTTCTGTGCGCCTGTGGCAGCTGGATTCACTGCACAAGGCCCTTTACGGTTGGTTCGCGATGGCGTTATTTGCACCATGGCGGTAAGGTACTTAACGGGCTGGGTGATGGCGTTAGGTGCATGTCCGCTTGGGTCGGCATTCGCGTACCTTTACGCCATGGCGCTAAGTACGGTGTGGGAGGTCGCGTGCGCGCGCCATTGGCGCAGTTAGCGGCAGCGTTAACTACGATGCCGCTAATGGCATCGTAGTTACCGGTCACGGGTCATGATCGGACCTAGCGGAAAACGATGGCGGTAACCATTTACCGCCATCGTTTTTCACTTAGCGCCAGGGTCGTAATGAGGGCCAAGGTCCCTTAGCGCCATGGATTTTAACACCTGCTAAAAGCAGGTGTTAAAACCTCCATGGCGCTAAGGGACCTCGGAATCAGGCGGTAAGGGTCGGCGCTGTTTACGCCGCCGTAAACCCCTTACCGCCTGAGTCGTAATGAGGCCCATTGTTTTACTTGTTCGAGTGATGGAGAGGAACATGGAAAACTCACTTGCACACTTCTTGAAAGTTTAAAATTGCATGCAAGGGCACCGCAAAGCATGCACGTGTTAATGCTAATGTCCCCTGAATGCAATCAGCATTTCTTCTAAAATGTGCACCCTTTCCACATACACTCACTGGCACACCCAGGCAGCCATCCATCCATCATGCACTCACTCATTCACGCATATTACATTATATAGACGCACACACACACACACATTTGCAAAAAATACATGTTCTTATCTTTTTGAATCTGTTGGTCTGAGGAATGAGGCCTCCAGCTCTATGCAGCAGGAAAGTAAGACAGAATTGGTGGCTGGGTGTGCATGTGTCTGAGTGTATGGCGACTAGTCTGTCAGTGTGTGTGTGCTTGGGTTTAATGCCTGGATTACTTACTGGTAATCCTCATTACTCCTTACCCTACTGTTCCTCGTCCCAGTACTTGTGTATGAGGCACCTTGCCTCAGACGTAAGAAATGGGATGAGGAAGAGGCAGATGGAGGTAAGTCTGGGCCAAGGAGCTGATTTTGGGGGCTGGGAAAGTGGAGGTAGGGAGAGGGGATCTGTGGGGGTGGGGTCAGGTTGGGGTTGTTCGCTAAATCATAGTGGTGATCCATCTCCAGGCAAACCATGCATGATATGTGCTATTAGAATTTTGGTGCAGCCAGTCTAGTCATTTCTTACTGTGGCTTGACTTTTTTTACTGGGCTTTTCCCATGAAGCAGTCCTCTTAGGTGTAATTACCTGGCTAGACTGGCATTTGGGTGTAGCCAGTCTAGCTGCTACTGTGGCTTGTATATTTTTCTGAGGATCTTTGATAAAATTACCATGATACATGTTATTGCTTCGGCTGGCATTTTGGTGCAACCAATCTAAGTATGTCTTAATGTGGCATGACATGTTTTACTGTAATATGTTTATTACGTGTCCAGACTGGTCTACATTATGCAGCCAGTGGACATGTTTTTACTGTGGCGTGGCATTTTTAATAGCAACACATTACATTAGTTAAAGCAATAATGTCCCTGTGAGTTGTGGGTGACCTGCATGTATTGGATTTTAGTATTGGTGTTACCCTATAAAACGCAAGCGCTCTGGATTTTTAGGCAATTTTTCTCAGAAAGTGTGCTGTGTAATGCATTAAAACACATATTTATATCCTTCGACAAGTGCAGTGTGCAGCGTACCCCTGCAACAGCATGTTTTTGCGTAATGCGCAAGGGTGGTAATCTAGGCCGTAGTGTGGCGCAAAACGTGATTTGTTGAGCTTGCAGAGTTGGGGGAGGGGTTCAGCATGGCTCGCGGGGGGGTACATTGTGCGCTACGCCATTGTGCTTCATAGATTATAATGAGCCACTTAAATCATGTAGTGCACAGCAAAAATACAATTATAAACATACCAAAGTATTAAATGAACAGCAATGCTAGGACAATAAGAAATGCAATAATATCCAACCTAGAAAGTACAGCTCTACGCTAAATAATTAATAAATTGGAAAAGGTAGCTACTTCCACACAACGACTTCGTTTAAACATGAACTATGTCAGAATTGTCCATGACTCCAGCACACCAGAAAAAATACACAAAAGAAAGAGATCAGCCTTTCCCTCTCTTTTTCTGTTTGCCTCAGAACCCGGGATATTATGGTATTGATTTCAAAACTTTGTAGCAAGAAAAGGGAACATTATGGCTCAAATCTGCATATTTTGTGGCATTTATGTGTTTTTAAACAAGTAACATGCAGCCACTTGTGTTACACAATTCAACCGATGTAGCCCTTACTGAGCCTCCTGGTGAAAAAAAACTCTCACAGAATGGGCCTCATTCCGAGTACGGCGCTAACCAATGGCGCTATTAACGCCTTGGTTGACGCCGTACCCGGACCGGCAGCGCCTTGGTGGATGGCGGAATTACCGCCCCATTCCAAGGTTGGCGGGGCGGTAATTCCCCAATCCCCATTTACCCTTCCCCATTCCCATTCTTGCCCCATAGGGCATAATGGGAGTGGGGAAGGCGTCAATTACGCCACCGTAAATTACGGTGGCGTAATTAACATCAAGGTCCCTTAGCGCCATGGTTTTTAACACCTGCTAAAAGCAGGTGTTAAAACCACCATGGCGCAAAGGGAACTCGGAGTATGGCGGTAAGGGATTACCGCGACCGCTCTCGTTAGCGGTGGCCGCTATCCCTTACCGCCATACTCGGAAAGAGGCCCAATGTGTGCCTTCATTTAAATTGAATGTGCGGCTAGCTAACACTGGTACCGTGCTCACGCAACATCAACAGTGTACATGCATTGCCATTTGGACTAAGCATGGTGAAATGATGCGCCTTTTGGAGACATTTTAGAAATGTTATGTCATATTTGAAAATTCAACATTTTTCAATTTTTGTTGCAAGCTAAACCCACTATCAGCTGTTCTGCCCGAGTGTGGCCCTGGAAAGCGCAGAAGTGTTCGGCCAGGCTTAAAGCACAGACGTCAGAAGCTCTTGCCAGGCCAGGCGTCAAGCAACCAATGTTGTCCTTTCATCCCTGAAGCCATTCATTTGGTTTTGCTCATCATCTGTTTAGTGAAAAATCAAGCATTGCAAAGCCAACAGTTTTGGCTTGCAGTAGGCCAGGCACTACCCTCAAATGCTGAAGCGTAGACACCATTTGGCGCATCATGAGGCAGGTTTTGCTCTAACGCCCTAGGGATTGCCATCATATGCCCATGCACCATTGAATTTCAGTCACTAAACCTTTGCAACCGGAATGGTCCATGCACTGTTCATGTGCATCACGTGTACTTGGTGCTGTAGAATGACCGAATCATCATTTCATGCAGGATTGGCCCTAATGTTATCAATGACAATGCTGCTTCACTGTGAGATGTTACAACTCTTTACAAGCATATACACTCAGTGTTTACCAAGTCAGAACGGGAGACCGGGCTTTCTCTGTAGCAAGCGCAAAACAGTCTGAAACGTGCTACCATAGGTGGCCATCTCATCTTTTTGTAGAAACGCTAAGACATGGGCGTTTCCTTAGTAAACAGCACATACAATAGCATAATGAGAAGTCTACAAGTGCCCTTGTTACCCTTAGAAGTTGCTTTACAATCATCAGTAGTGTTCTTACAACCCCAACAGAGTGAACCTATAGGATAGTGTCAAGAGGTCACTTTGGCAGTATTTGAGCTCTGCATTTAACATATAAACTGGTTTATTTTTTTATTTTTTTATTGTATATGGTCAAAGAAACTTAGACCTTTACAAAAAGAAAACATAACAATAACATTAGACTTCATCACAATATATGAAAGAAAGAATTACATTTAATTCCTTAAAATCAAGTGTAAAACAATAAAAAGATAAGAAAAAAGGATAAAAACCGTAAAAACCCACAATATGTAACTGTGTAAACATAGACCATGGCAGCATCAAATGACGTCTTAAGTTGTCCCACTAACCTGGACGCCCACACATTTCTTATTAGAGCGGTGTGATCCAAACTGCACTGTACATAAAATAATTACAACGGCAGTAATTGCAATTTCATTCCACCTGCAAATGTAAACACCTTAAAAAAACAATCACAGCTATACATGTTGAAGTGGGATACCCCCGTAAGCAATATAAACAAAAGGATTCGCTATCTTTAAAAGAAAATTCTGTGGCAGGGCAAGGTCGCAGTGTTTTGGCGCGCAAGTCCCTCGAGGGACTCTCTACTTCCTGGTTCCTCTTGGCCACGCCCCCTGGCCTTATCAGCGCTCCACCAGCCCCGCAGTGGTGAAGCCCGCGGCGGGTCAAGAACGCTGTGTTTGGTGCGCGAGTCTCTGGAGGGCCTCTCTACTTCCTCGTTCCTCTTGGCCACGCCACCCTGGGCTTATCAGCGCTCCACCGGCCCTGCAGCGGTGAAGCCCGTGGAGGGGCAAGGGCGCAGTGTTTGGCGCGCGAGTCCCTGGGGGGACTCTCTACTTCCTGGTTCCTCTTGGCCACACCCACCTGGGTTTATGAGCACTCCACCGGCCCCGCAGCGGTGAAGCCCGCAGCGGGGAAAGGGCGCAGTGTTTGGCACCACGTGGTTTTCGGCATAGCAGGGAGTTCATGGACAAATCCAGGTTGCTCAGGCACTGAACACTGAACACTGAGGGATAATAACAAAGTCTGTGAAGGAGGTGTGCTGCGGGCCCCAGCAAAAACACTTCGAAACACAAGCTTCACGGGACATACCGCCTTCTGAACCTACCGACCCTACCGACCCTACCTCCCCTTTCCCCCCGCTTCTTTTCTGCCCTCAGATCACTACCCAAGACCTCCTCCTCCACAAATCCCAGTGCAAGACTTTAGTAGTGAAAAGACAGCGACCACTGGGGGGACCCCCATGGGGCTCAATGGGAATGGGCAAGGAGCAAATAACGGGCCCGCAAATAACGGGCCAGTTATTAGCTCCCTGGTCCCTTAGCGGGTCCCGCTAAGGGCGGCTGGTAAAACCAGCCGGCCTTAGCGGGACCCGCTAAGGGACCTCGGAATGCGGTGGTATGGGGGTTAACGGCACCGGCATCCTTACGCGAATTTGAGTTTCAAACCCTTTTATAATGCTGAGCAGTTGCAAAATAAACCACCCACCCCCCCACAAAGTGGAGGGAATTTGTTTGTCCCGCAACCAGGCCATGTCTATGTTTGATAAGAACCAGAAGACCCACTGCAGGACGCCTGTAGGCACCTTTACTAGCGTGCTTCACAAATAGAAGATAACCCTCTAAAATGGGACAGTGCATTAGCCAGATCTCCTGTAAAAGGATCCAATGATATGATGTCAGCAATCCAACTGCCTCAGTGTTTGTAAATAAATTGATATGTCGTCTTGTATTCCATGAAAGCAGACTAAGGCAAGAAGGACCACTAAAGATTCCTAGAGGATCCATGCAAGTGTGTTGGACCATGAATAGCCCCTGCCAGTCATGTCCAATCTCCCTCAATATTTCTTTCAGAGCCCATATGGTGTGAATATTCCCCTCTACTTGTAATTCCCACCATTGTTATTCACTGATACCAAAATCTTTTTCCCATCATGATTGTTAAGTGATTTTGTGATGCAACGTTCAATAATAACGCTATATTCACTCAACTTCAAGCCCAGGTGTCTGAGTTCAGCAGCCTCGTCGTTGGTTCTCCCGGGACTGACAAACTGAACTCTTTCAATATCATGAGATGAAAACAATCTTAATGTTCCCACTTCAGAGAAAATTAACAACACATTAGTTCTATTTAAGAACAGTTGCTTTTGTTCCCAAAACATACTGGTCAGCGCTAATTTAAGGAGTGCAACAACCTTTGGAACAGATCTCAATTCCTCATTACTTGGTTTGTAACCCTCTTTCTTCGTGTGCCCTGAATGTGGCAAATGATTACCCATTTTAATGTCATCGGGTTGTTTACTCAAGGCACCTCTTAGTCTGCTGAACACGGATGCTATTTGTTTCTTGATTTTTCAGATCCATTTTCCCTGTGAGTTTTTTTTATCATAAGTGGGCTCCTTGATGTGACTAAGTGAATACCGTTCTTTAATTGCTTGGTTATTAGCTTCCCATGCCACAAAATGTTCATAAAGTATGCGAACAGCAGAAGACGAGGAGGCCTGCGATGTCAAAGGAACTTCCCTCCTTTCTCTGCTGGAACAGATAGTTGAACAATTACTGTAATAATTGTCCAGTGCAAACTCTTTGTCTACCTCATAGACAGTCTGCATTTGTTGAACATCCTGTAGTTTGACGTTTTTAAGGTTTCTAAGATGAACACTGACCTGCTTTTTGGCAGGCTAATCAACTACAATAATTGGGTCAGTCTGGACAGCAATATTTGCACTGACACCGTCAATTACACTTATCGCATTATTTAGTTCAGGTGAAACTAGAGCCTTAGCCATAGTTCCACTATCAATAGTTGTAGTATGAGTTTCAACTGTACAAGAAGGGGCAGGGATTACAATAGGCTTTGCTAATAATGGGTCTGTCTGCATAGAGAGAGACCACTGTATTTTGAGATTTTGAAAACAAAAATTGATCAAACATTTATACAGCATTTCAATTTCAGATTTTTTGATGTCTTTGTTTGTTTACCCTCCCTCTTTTTTTCTTAGCCTTATTGGACATGACAACATTTTCTACCTCAGTATTAATATCCACCTGTACCATTTCCTCCAGGTGGCTATTAACCTGAGGTGCACAAACTGTATGATCAGCAATATGAGAACCCCCCATGCAGTTTGGTCTGTGGTATGTCAGGTGGTCACCGGTTATCACTTTGGAACTCAACCAAATTATCCGAGGTGAGACATACCCGGGTCAGGAGGAGATGGCACATGGCACAAACTAATTTGAATAGTGGCATTAGCTGTAGTTTCCACTTTGAGGTTAATTTCGCTCAACATGATTGTGTGTGCTCTAACTTCATCTCTTATGTTGTACATTGCAACAAAGGCATTAAGAACCAAGTTCAGTGCTGATAGAGATAGAGAAGCGAGCTTAATTCTTTTGTCCATATCCAGAAGGCAATGGTGTAGAGGAGCCTCACCCCTGCTACTGGAAGAGATTGAGAGCACTTCACCTGAATTGGTTAATAGTTCCATAAGAGCAGTAGGAGTTCCTGTGTTTGATTTAGCTGAGGAGAAATCTGAGTCTTCCGGATAAATGTTGCAGTTCACACAAGCAGAAATCACATCATTAGATAATTCAAACTGCTGCATCGACTCCGCCAAGTTCACCATGCTTTGGTCAATTATGTGTGAAAGATCCGTCATTACCAGGGCACAGGACTTAGCAGGTGGTCTGATTTCTGTGATTGTGCCAGATTTTGGAAACAAGCCCATGATTTTATGTCCAGCGATAGGCGTGAGCAATATTACATCTTGTTGTAGGCTCTGCGTGCTAAGACGCGGCATCAGTGGCGTTGTGCCCAAGTCTATATTTGGGCTCATGACCAAGACATTCTCTACTGTATGTATGCCCAAGTTTGAGCAAAGAGTCAAAATAATTCTGTCCTCTGGCTCCCCCCAAATTGGAGCTCTCCCGATCAAGGGTTCTCCAGGGAGCCTCCGACCTACCCCCATGAGGTCACAACTGGGGGATTCGCTAGTGCAGTAATCATGTTACTCCTCGCGGAAGAGCACCCAATAATAGTTTTAATAGCCAGACTACTAGAGCTAATGGTGTATAGCCGAGTTCTGAACTCCCAGGCAGATTTCACCAAATAGCTCACAGTTCTGTAAAGCAAGTACCGCACAAATGAGGCTCTAAATAACAGTCCCGTAGCAATGGCAGCCTTAATAAGGGGCCAACAAGAACAAAATCTGTTTTCCAAAGGTAATTGTCACAAATTGTCGGCAGAGGCCAATAAAGATTTCAGATGCTTTCAGGAGTCTAATATCAGAAGCAACTTAAAACAAGGCTGAAGTCAATGCTGTTGTTGGGATGTGGATAAAACGCGGATAAAATATATTTCACTCGACTACACGGTATGCCAAATAGTTTATTTTAAGCTCACCGAGTGTCAGGTGCTCCTGACGATTTCTTTGCCCCATAAGATCCGTTCAGGCCGGAGGCAGGGGGCCGAGGTTAATCCCGAGGATAAAGCATTAATCAAGGTCGCATTAGAGCAGAGTTAGAGGAAGAGGCACGGGTCCAAGAAGGCCCAAGAAAGCAAGCTCTGCCTGTCTACCGACCAATGGGATGGCCTCACCCCCTGCCCACACTGATCTCACTAATCACTTGACGCACTTTGCGGCGCTTCGCTTTCTACAGGGTTTTTAAGTGATTTGAATTTAAAGTCGGCATGGCTTTCTCACACATCCGGTATGTTCTGCCTCTGTCTCTACACTAATCACTTGACGCACATATAAAAAACCATCAACCAAGAAGCACCCTTTGATGATGAGTTTATATATGCAACAATCTCAATCTATTGGCAGTGAAAGCACTTTTAATTGGTCCAGCACATGTTCAAAGGTTCAAAGTTAACTCCTTCAAAGTTAACTCCTTCCCATCAACATACGTTTATACATTGTATTTAGGCACTGTGCCACTGGTGTCTGACTACTTCCCTCATCCTGGGCACTACAAACTCTGGCACCACCAGACACGTACAACCACTCTTTCAAATGTAAGGCTTGTGGTGTATAGGTTGCACAGCATTCTATGGGCCTCATACCGAGGTGGGCGCAAAGGGATACCGGGCACCGTTAAGGACACTGGTGCCGATAATCCCTTTGCGTCCTATTCCGAGGTCCCTTAGCGGGTCCCGCAATGGGAGTCTGGTTTTACCAGGCGCCGTTAGCGGGAGCCGCTAAGGGACCAGAGAGCTAATAACGGTACTGCAAATTGCGGTACCGTTATTAGCTACTTCCCCATTACCATTGAGCCCTATGGGGGCTGAAATAGGAATGGGCAATGTTTTTTTCAATGGGGACTTACCGGTCCCTCCAAGGTCGGAATGGACTGGTAAGTCCCCATTGAACCAGGTCGGACTCGGTACCGGTATGGGAGGTAGTCATAGCGCAAACAGCGCCATGACTACCCCCATACTCGGAATGAGACCCTATGAATTTGGTGCTAAGATTCCTTGACCTATTTTCCTTGCTCTATCCATTTATTGTCGTCCCATAGTGCCTATATTACTCTTTACCAGCGATTTGAGATAATTCAGTATCCAACAAGTATTCGGATAGAACGTGGGTATCGTTTCAAAGAAATCTGTTGATTTTGGTGTGCCAAAAGCATTGCATCAAGGTGCACAGTACACCTTAAGTGGCAATCTCCGAAGCCAGGACAGGGTGTCAGGTATACTGAGGCGGACCATGGGAAAGGCCCATGCCGTCACAGCCACACATGTCATTTCCTGCAATCATCACAAGCAGTATTTGGGCCCCAGTTTTACATTGCTTTTCCAATGCTAATGCTTTGCTGTGCTAATCCGTCACTCTCTATACATCATGCCCTTGATGCCATTGTAAGACTGGTTTCTTCTCTATGTTCAACGCCAGCACGAGCACCTGGCATTCCACTTTGAAGGTGAGTAGTCATGCATTTTGGTCAACCCAGGTACTCTGCCGGCTTTGATCTTGGTATAGATTTTGTCGCAGGAGGTCTCAGACAAACCCCTTGCATTCTCAAGTGTTCTGTCTGAACTGTGCCAAATTCACGCTGGCATTCTCCTGGTATTGCAAGTCCTCTGGAGTGATATTCGGCTCATCTCATCTATTTCTACTATACATGAGTTCAAATGGGGACATTTCCCACAGATATTTGAATAGTCTTTCTGACAAAAAGGGGGACTCAGGGTGGTAAGACTTTCCAATTCCTTCCGTGTTGGCCAACAACCTTCCTCAGGAGTGGTTTGAGAGTTTTGCTGAACATTCTTATCAGGCTGCCTGTCTATTGGTGGAATATGGGTTCATGTTTCAGTTTTGCTCTTTGTAAAGTTGCTAATTTCCCCCATTATGTGGGATAAAAAAGTGTGCTTTGTTCCCTCAAAATATCTCTTTTAAAACACATCTGGTTCATTGGAGTGTAAATACATTTAGTGTAGGAAGGGTGGTATTGGTGCATAATGGATATGCCTCTGGGTATTGCTTGTCATAATCCACTTGATGGGTGCACTTGAAATCACTCTTATGTTTTCAGTGGCCTGATGGTGCCATTGTTAACCTCCCGAATGGCAGATCTATTGCAGCCAGGGTTTGTAAAGCCACTATTGGAATACTTTCTGTTGCTGGTCTTTTGGCAGATCTTACAGGCCAGGCTATATTTTTCATTATACTGTTGGTCCCCAGCCAAAATACCCTGCTTAATATATAGGCCTGGGTCTTGGCTATCCACAAATGAGCAGCTGTAAGCTGCGCATGGGGCTGGTTCATTACAGTTAGATGAAAGAGCTTCAGAAACAGTAGCTCTCAGCCTCCATGGCTGCCTGTCCCTTTTTAAACTGATTATACTCTATGAAAGAGTCCTCACTTCTCAGTAAAAAATACTTGGTTACCCCCTATGCCATTTTTATATGTAATTCTCTAGACATGTTTTACCGTAAGATCTTCATGCTGGTTGTCATGAAGTCAAGTGACATCATTGGTTCTTGCTCTTCTGAGCTATCTGATGGCCCTGTTTGCTTTCTAGTGAGCAGCTATGGTTGTTTGGGGCATTCCTTAGTACTCATGATGGCAACTAGGCAGGAGAAGGCATTCCTAGACGTCCGCAACTACATGAGGATGAGAGGCACGGGAGGTCGCCAACGCAGGAAAATGGAGGACAATGGGGAGAAGGCAGCAGAGGGTAAACCCAGAGAAGGGGACAGTGCAATGCATCAGAGTGCTGTGCCCAGACACAGGAGAAACCAAGATGAACTAGACAGAATATGGACTGGTGAGTGCCTGAAGGGTCACAGTGCACAGATCCAGAGCAGGATCAGAAAGTGGTTCAGGGACCGGCTAACCACAAAACAGCCAAGCAAGCCATGATCCAGTAATGAGTCCAAAAAGAGAGTGCCAAAAGTCAGCAATGGAGATAATACAAACACATTGGGCCTCATTACGAGTTGGGCGCAAAGGGATACTGGGCACCAGTAAGGACACCGGTTCCGGTAATCCCTTTGCGCCCTATTCCGAATTCTCTTCCACTCCAGTCTTGAAACAGCACTTTGATGCCTCAGCCATGAGTGCTGTATAAGAGACTAAAGACCATAGACAGAGAACATTTTTATTTCAAACTCCTAGTGACAGACAGGCACCTTTAGTTAATTTGGTTAGGTAGGCAACATCCCTGTAGCAATAGAGTAAGATAGGCCTTTTCTTTATTATATTGAATAAATACCAAAGAAATATCCATTATGTGTCCGAGGTCCTTCTTCTGATCCACCATATATGGTGTCAGTTGTGGGATGTTGATGATCCGACTGAGAGGCAGACCTAGGTCCTATTTGCATGGCAACACCCATTGATAAACTCTCACCCATATGCCATTGGGGTATAAAATCATCACTGTGTGAAACCCAAGTCTATCAGCCTATGGAACTTAGAATCCACAGCATTCACTTCAAGGCTCGCTAAAGACTCTGACGAGGAGGAAGAAGAAGGAAACACCCTTACTGAGGTTTCCTCATTCCTGAGAACCCCAGGAATTAAAATGAGTATGCTCAAATCCCTCCTGAAGTGAATCATAGACCACCGGATCAGGTGGATCAACGTCCCCAAGATAGTCTCAACCAACGAAGAGCTGGCCCCGCCCACCGTATAGTACTTCATGGGGTACTCCAACACTATTATGAGGAAGAAGATTTGGGGGCCTTCATTATAAATATAAATTTATAGTAGCCTAATTTAATTGGGCTGAAAATAAAAAAGGTCTGTTATCTGGCCCTACTTATAAAGGGAGAAATACAAGCATCATACCAAAATGTAAGTCCCCACGAGTCAACTTTTTTCTGATATAAAAAGGGCCCTGTTAGATCAGCTAGGGCAGACCATAGCTTTTCACTGGCTACCATTTATTTAAGAATCTTCAACAACTTCTAAGCAAAATCCCCCTAGAACTAGCAGGCTGTGTACAACATTTTCATAATATACTGAAAAGCAGGCAATCCCACTCTCTGGATTGGGGAAATACATCACTTTTTTAACAGAAAGACAAACATCCAGAGGAAACAATTTACAAAAGTAGAAAAGCTATTTAATTAATTATATTGAACAAATCAAGAATAAATCAAAGAGCAACAATTTAATGCAGGAAAATCACAACAAATTATCTGTTAAAAATCCGCATTAGGCATAATGCCTTAGTCTTAACAAGCATATCCATGTCTGCATTCCTTCATCCCATTCACACACATAAAAATTATACTTTTGAACATAATTGTGATTATATATAAATAAATAAATAAATCAATCAATCAATAAAAAAATGTCTTCGTCTCTTCCTGGGATGGATAGTAATTCATTTTCATGAACCCATTTCCAGGCTTTTGAAACAAAGACGACCGGTTTCGAGGTATTGGCGGAAGTTAGCCACGTCTTCATCAGGGAACATATGAAAGTCTTAAAACATTAATATATAAAATAGATCAAAATCCTGCATGGAGCATATATACTATGGACATTTATATCACATGGATACCACTTGCTGACCTTAATCCATGTGCTCAGAACCATCTAATACATTGCAGAAGTGCCTGAAAATCTGAGGTGCCACAGAAATCAAGCTGTGTCCCACCGAGCAATCACATCACAATGTTCTTACCCATTGGCTTGGAAGAAATACTTTATCAGAAGTCCTAGAAGCCCTTGCCTTAGGGCAGTTTATGAGTGCCCTACTCCATCTCTCCAGCAAGATATATTACAACAGCTACAGCTACGGCATACCTTTGCCCTTCTCGGTCATGATTATTGTCCTGTGCCCGGCCTAGTCACACATTGAAATTCAAGTCATTCATCACTCCCAACTGATATGTTCAACTAATGCGGCATACCACTAGCATCATGCACAGTCCTAATTGTCTGTGGCCAATAATATTGTATGCCTCATTGGCTGCAGGCACACAAGTGAACGTACTAGCCCTAGACTACCCTGACTACCTCAGGACCTCCATGGCCAACAAGGACACAAATCTCATTACCCAGCCCATTCCTCCTGAACACTAGTACTCCAACAGCATTGGTGCTAATCACTTGCCACCCACCATCCTTAAGACGTACTACCCCTAGAGTAAAACAAATTTACCATGTCCTCTTATAGCCAGAAATTCTAGACTTCAGGTTAGACTAACGAGACTCCATGAACAACCGACTAATACCTCCATAAAAATAAATCCCATCATTATGGGGCTCAATACCAAAACCAAGACTTAAGCTAATACTGACTACAGAAATAATAAATCTGTCCCAACTACCACGCCAGACTCACAACTTAAAACATATCAGGGTAAACCTCTTGTTGTGACTAAGGACATCAACCACCCTAATATCAAGGGCGCATTAATCAACGCCAGATCCTTAGTGGTGCACGCTACAGAAATAGCGGATCTAATCACAGCGGACAACCTCAACTTCCTTGTGATAACAGAGTCGTGGCTTCATGCTGCTGCAGGCCCCACCCTCCTACTAGCAGTTCCTGATAACTATGAAATTTTAAGACCGACAGAGCGGACTCTAGAGGCTGAGGCATTGCCCTCATCGCCAAGTCTGACCTAGCTATGAGAATAGTTCAATCTCCTAATGTTAGCTCCTGTTACTACAGCAAAATACCTATCTCTAACTCAGGCACCCTAATTATACACTTACTATATAGACCACCAGGACCGATTGGCTCTTTCGAAGAAGACCTGTCTGCAATTCTTTCTGACAAAACTAAACTGGCCTCTCAAATTCTCTTACTAGGAGATTTCCATCTAGGTTCAATGATCCCAAAGACCATCATGCTCTAGTTATCTCTAATGTACTAAAAGAACTGGCACTCACCCAAAGAGTGACCCAGGCCACCCATAACAAAGGGAGAACCCTCAACTGGGTGGCGGACTTCAATTGTGCAGTATCTATCACATCTATTACGCCCCAAACCTGGACAGAGCACTTTGTGCTCTCCTTCTCCTTGTCAATCAACACCCCTATTTCCAAGGTCATTTCAATTGCACCCCCTCTCCCTACAAAAAAGGAACATTACTGTAGATAAGCTTAAACCACTTATCAGGCCTACTCTCAATTCACTGCCGGACTCCACCAGTCCAGATAACCTTGTAGATGTTTACAATGCTACCATGATGAAAGCTCTAGAGGCTATTGCTCCACTGAACATGCGGAAAAGCAAACATAAAGCTCATCTGAATTCATAGTTCACCCCTCACTTAAAATCTTTGAGAACCGACAAAAGAAAACTTGAAACCCTGTGGAAACTTACTCCTACTGAGGAAAACAAAACTAACCTGATCAACCTTGCTACCTTCTACAAAAAGGAAATAATACGCACCAAACAAGATTCCTATAATGAGTGGATCAATAAAGCTAGATCAAGCACCAAGGAATTGCTCACCATTCTAAGGGAAATGAAAGCACTGATTCCCCAGACAGACGAGTGTCTGAAGGACAAATGCTGGTCACAAATATCCAGAACGCCCTAGTGAATAAAATGTCTCTTCTCCAAAGCAAGATTGGCAATAAAAAAGCTAACCTACCCAACATTGGTAAGCATAGCGCAGCCACAGCTTCGTCTAGCAAACCTTCACAGTATTTCAGCTTCTCCCAAGCCTCCATCTATGAGGTAGAAACAGTTATCTCGTCTCTCAACTCTTCAAGGTTCCAAGGAGACAGCTGCCCGGCACAGATAACCATTGATGCCGCTAGTGATCTGGTGCCATTTATAACTAAACTAATTAACTCATCATTCACTTCTGGCACTGTCCCTAGAAATTTAAAAGAGTCCTGGGTCTTACCCCTCTTGAAAAAACAATCACTGGACTCTTCAATCCTTACCAACTATAGGCCAATTACCACCACCTCATTCTTACTCAAGATCCTTGACAAAGTGGCTTACACCCAAATACAGGAGTCCCTAGAGAATAACCACCTCTTTTGGTGCCAGCCAATCTGGCTATAGACCATGTCATGGTACTGAGACAGCTCTAATAGATCTAAAAACACAGATCGATGAGCACAAGGGTCAAGGAAAAACAGCAGCACTGCTGCTACTCCTTGATCTTTCGGCCGCCTTTGACCTGATGGATCACCAAGTACTCTGTAAACACCTAGCCTCGGCTGTGCACTTTTCACAAGACTCTATCACCTGGGTTAAATCCTTCTTGAATAACAGGACTATGAGAGTCTTCTCTCCACTGGCAGCTGCTGACCCTATCCCGATAACCTGTGGTGTGCCACAAGGTTCTTGTGTATTTCCTACAATGTATAATATATTCACAAAGCCATTGTTCAGTGACCTAGACCATCTGGGTGTCACCTACACTAACTATGCAGATGACACCCAGAGCCTCATACAGGAGAGGATGACTTGGTGAATAAAATATACCTTATCATCCAGGCTTGGATAGCCACACACAGCCTATGCCTGAATGATGATAAGACCGAACTTCTCATCCTCGGAACCACAGCTAACCTTAACAAATTGAATTCGAACTACTCCGCCTTCAATATCGACGGTAATACCATTAAAGTGGTAAAAGAAGTAAAAACTCTAGGTTTTTACCTTGATTCTGCCTTCACTTTTAACACACAAGTCAACGCCATGGCATCCTCTACAGCTTACACTTGTAAGTTGATTAGGGCCTGTAAACCTTTCTTGTCCAAAGAAAGTGGCACAATCCTAGCTAGAGCACTTATCCTCTCTAAGTTGGATTACTGTAACTCTTGGTACTTGGGGCAAGCAAATACATCACTAATAAAATCCAAATCCTGCAAAACAATGCTCTGAGGGCAGCTCATGGCATACATAGGAGATTACATATCTCGCATTTGAGGAGACAGATCAAATGGCTTTCGACTAAGGACAAAATGATGCTTAAAACTTTATCACTAACGCATAAATGCCTTAACCAAGCAACGCCTATCTATCTAGCTGAGAGAATCATTACAAATCCACATCACTACCCACTAGGTCAGTCAATGCATCTTGTCTGGTCGTGCCCAGATTTAAACTAAAAAAAGCAGGAGGAAGTAGCTTCCCGGTTTTGGCTGTACACGCATGGAACACCCTAACCCACTCACTAAGAGCCAACCAACCCTTCTTCATATTCAGGTGCAATACCATGAAGTGTCTGGTTTCTAACGACACAACTGGATAGTTCTAGTCTTGTACAGACGAGAATACCTGCTTTTTTGACTCTGCTAAGTAACTTCTCCTGACTATTCTCTTCTGTACCTGTACTTTATGTATATAGCTCTTCACCTTACCCTGTATAATTCACTGCATCCGTTGTATATTTTGCTTATATTGTATATTCACTGTATCCATTGTATTTTGTATCCACTGTAACCAAGTTGAAAGTATTCTTGTAACCTCTGTGTGAAAGGCGACCAGATACCTCCAGGTTGGGTGCAACATACAAATAAATAAACAAATAAACAAACAAACAACGTCAACTCTCCATGGAAACAACTATCCAAATTGTGCAGGCCCATTCTGAGGCCGCCAAATATCTTAAAAATACTGGCATAAATGGAGAAGCAAGAAGAGATTTTAGACCACCTCCCAGATATGTGCCCGCTGAGAAACCCCAATCAGGCGAGTGTATCCTCGAGAAGCCCCAACCTAGGAGGAAGTCACTAAAAGAACCCCATTGATGCCAATAATTAAACCCAGACAGCCCCCTAGAGAGGAGAGGGGTATAAGGAAAAACACCCTATCCTGTTTCTTAAATCTGCTTCTCCTGTGGACAAAAGGGGCATTTTGCCAAATTCTGTCCCCAAACCATCCCTGAGGAGCTTATGGAGATGGGTCGATAGCGGCAGAACAGTGGAGCATGGCAGAGGGGGAATTGGAGGACGATCCAGACAAGACTGAGATTTGCTATTGTGCCCCACAGCCCTTCCAGAGTCATGAAGACGTCTAAGTTAATGGATTCTGGACTAAAGCCCTTATTGGCTCACGGAGTAAACAAACTGCCATATGAGCTAACCTAATGTGTCCTGATGATTTTCAGGGAAACCAAGCCATCAGGATCACATGTGTCCATGGGCATGTTGAGACCTATCCCAAAGTCCCTCTGCTGTTAAGGGTCAGAAGACAACCCACACCTCTGAAAACTGCAATGGTACCCGGCCTCCATGAGGAAGTGATTATTGGTACTGACTTCCCAGGTTTCTTGGAGCTCCTAAATCCTCCCTCAAATCAGCGTACCTCAAAATACTATTCACCTCTGCTATTCTGGGAAACCTTTTTCGACATCAAAGAATCAGCTGCCTGGAATGGGAAGAAGACTACATCCAAAAGGGTCCAATTCTCTGAAGCAACATGTCAAGGTCTCAGGAATAAGAAAAGTCAACCATCCATAGTTGATGATAGTCCACATCTTCTTCATAGAGAAGGGGAAGCCATTCCTTTAAGGGGAAGTCTATGTGACAAATCAAGAGTATTAGCTGATTCTCCCTAGGGGTGGGGGGGAGCCACATGCTTTTAGGAAAGGGAGGTGAGCTCACGCCGCAAGACCCTCTTTAAGGGTCTGGTCAAGTGGGACCTTAATGGGAGTGACTCCATCTAAGGGAACAAGAACTCTCATTCCCACAAGGAACTCCATATGCAAACCACCTAATCTGCATATATGGGATTCCCTACAGAAAATAAATAATGTTCTCTCATTTTGTTTGGCTCCAGGCAATGCTGAATCAACCACGACGTCTGATGGAAAATGGAATATCCCTTCAAGAGGGAACATGTATGTTTAAAGGATGAGTGGATCGGAGAAGAGGAGAGAAAGTCATACACAGGGGAAGCTCTCTGACGTAGCTCCACCTTGGAGGGGTGGAGCAGAGTGGAGCCGCAGAGTCTCCAGCAACCTGAGAAGCAGAGAATGCCAGAGTGAGATGGCAGAGACCAGGCACCCAAACAGCAGAAAACCTGCTAACAGGACAGAGCTGGAGGATTGTCCGATGTGGTGGATTGACCACAGAAGCACTGTGGGTAGACGTGGGGTCAGTCTAATGACACCAAAATCAGGGACACAGAGACCTGAAATCTCTTGTCAACAAGTATTCGCTGAGTGCAGCAATCTACAGAGATGCAGAGAGCGGGCATTTGCGAAGCCCGGAGCAGGGAGACGAGGAATTTAAGAAGCAGACGTGTAAGCGCTAATCCCTGAAAGGCCACCCATCAGGAATAAAGGTACAGCGGTGGAATGGAGACGGGGGGGGGGGGGCTGCCAGGGAAGCATACCTAGACATCCAGTACTCGAGCTCAGCTCACATGTTCAACATGTTAATGGCTTTTCTTGCAGACAGGATTAGCTATAGTGAACTGCTGAGTGTACATTCAAAGGAAACTTGGGTGCTTTTATGGGTCAGTGCAGTCTGTAACCCCACCCCATGTGCGAGTGACTATGGAGAGTCAATGGAGTCCTCCTTTTCCTTTAAATCTCTTGAGATGGCCCATGCACGTTCTGGGAGGCACTCACGCACAGGGCCTGATTCCTCATGCACACTTTAATAATACCAAGCAGGGCTGGCTGAAGAATCAGGGATGGTGGGGGGCCATTTCAACATACTGTTGGAGGCCCACTTGCCATGCAGCTAGGAAAAAGAGTCTAAGTTACCCATTGGATGCTTAAATAGTAAAGACATCAAAAGAATGCAGCGATGTGCTCAATAGCTGCAGATTACCATGGAACAGGCCACCAGTAGGGATCAGAAACAGTACATGTCCGGTGATAAGGTATAAATGTCTCTTTGATAGTAGGGTGCTAATGTCGGGGCAACCAGAGTAAAAAGGAAAAGAGCTGATAAGAACATTGCTTGATACTGCAACAGGGAGGTGGCCAGCATAAGGGCACCAGCAAAGGCAGTTTATAACGTGTGTGCTGTGCGTATTTAATGACCACATTAAAGTAATACTACACTGCCAACATGGGGCAGCTGCTTAGGGGCTCACAGATGAATATATGCAATAGGATAAACTCTGCATTGGACAAGTCCCTATGCAAAAGAGGGAACACTCACTCCAAAGTGTGCATCCGTAGAGGTAGTGGGTGCACATTTGTGTTAAAAAAGAGACCTTTAGGCCCCTGCAGTAATATCAAGGTGCGCCCATAGAGCTCAATGTGCCATTTGGACAGTGGGCAACAGAGTGTTAGCCAGCAATATATTTCACCAAAATCAGTATTATTATTATACTCAAAATATGAGACAATTGTGAGGCATTCAACCATCTGCACGGTGGGTGTGAGCTCGCCTGGGCTTTTTATGAAATGTTAAATGAAATTGAATGATGGTAGATCAACCTCTGGAAAATGTGGTGGACTAATCTGCACACATTTTCCTATGCTCAACACACGACATACACATAGACCTGTGTACTCTGGGTGGACACCGTATTAAGTATTTTAATCAGGTGATACACCCTGGTCTCAGCCTAGTATGCAGCGCACAGCTGAAATGCTTACTTTGTTATGTCTATAGGTTCAATATTCTGGGTGATATACCACTCATATCACACCCCTTCTCAAAATACCCCAGGTCACAATGGACAAGGAATCAGGCTGGTTGGTAAAGGTAATATTTATTTATTTATTTAAAATTCAAATCAAACATATACTTTTGAATAGGGAGCAGCAATCACCAATGTGGTGACAATAACAGATAAAAAGGTATGTAATGTACTTAAATTCACTTTTAAGCCACACAAAATATAAAACACCAGAGAAAAGAACACTTTTGGCTTGTTGGGAAAGATAGCATTTAAGTTAGGATTTCCCCCTGCAAAATTCCTCCACCCACAAATAAGCAATTATAGTTAGAGATAAGGAAGCAGCAGGTAATCAGGAATAAGGAATGATAAACAGAATTTGAATACAACCTTCCCTCTCCAAACAAGAGCGAAAAACGGATTTGAAATGTCACACTTTTAAAATGACATTTCGGAAATGGCTGTGTAAAACAATGATGTGTGCAAAAATCCTTAAATCAATACAAATTTCTATGGAAGCAACATTGACAAGATGCTAACAATCATGACCTATAGTTTGAGCAAAATTAACCACTTTGAATCTGAATGGAAGGTCAGAAATAATTTAGAGTGAAAATCACACGTGTAAAACTTTGCAGAAATGCAGATTCCTGCCTAAATTTAACCAAACGGAAGTCTCTAGATATTAAATTGAGTGAGTTATGCAATGTTGAATGAGAGATGTTTTTGGAAAATAAAGGTGCGAAAAAGAAAACAGAATTCAACTTTTACAAGAATAGTTATGCTCTACATTAGGGCATTCAGGCTAAGTTACCAGATTTAAACACAGTAAGCTCTAGAGTTGATCCGCAGAACCAACCCCAGCACCTCTGCGCCCGCCCTGGCGGACCCAGTCCAATTACCCGAAGGATGATTAAGAATTTAGGATTTCACAAGACAAAATTATTTAAAGAAGTTAGCACAAGCACAAAGAATCAAAGGGATGGTTTCAAGAATGGTTGTGAATACATTACAAGTTCTTAAGGTAAGGATAGGATGGTTTAGAGATTGGGATGGAACAAAACAAGGCAAGGTATGCTATGATTGTCTATGCTTCCTATTAATACTTACAGTCCACTTTAATTTATGATTTTGCAACGTCAAGGGTTCTGGTCATCACACGGATCGGGTCTATCCAAGGACAGGAGGGCACCTCTGGCGGGATAGGGTCAGCTGGGCTGTTCTGGTCACCTGGATGCACTGGACTGGACTGGATTGGCCCTTCTAGTTACTGTAGACTGGAGATCAGTGGGATGGCAAGTTTGCAGGCATGCATCCAGTAGTAGTAAGCCAAACTGGATCAAAATGCTTCCCTTGGTTTTTTAGAATTTGACCTAGCTGAACATGGAGTCAGCAATGCATAGGCCTTGGTTTTGCAATGACAATCAGGAATCAGGATCAAAGATAAAGAAATCAGGAACAAGACACCACACAGAAAATCAGGAAGATGTCAATAATCACTCTTTTCTTTGTGTGTCATGTTTCCTGATTTATCATGCCAATTGACATCACTAAATTATATGGCAGGGGCAGGCTTACTACCCACACCCCCTAATGCTAGGATTGGGCAGGAGCACAGTTTCCGCCTTGCTTTTCGCTGATTGGATGACAGAAAAGGATGTCATGTTTATGGTGTTAGTTTTACAATGTCCAGAAACCTCCCCTAGCCACTGGAACCAAAATCTAACTTTCCCACAAATACATATTTATGCATTTAGAACCTCTGAGAAAATCAGATACACAGGTTACATATTTTTTGGGTCACATTTCAATCCAAATCCCAAGTCTGTGGTGCCAAGTTTTGACTTTCTGCTATTTTCGCAATTTTAACCATGAAAGATTTGGCCTAATATTTCCCAATTCTGTACATATATGCGCAATTACCCCTGGGATATGTGTACACAATGTTATGTTTGCAACACTAATACTTTCTGCGCAATCAGTCATTCTTTATAACTTCTGTTCCTTATGCAGTACTGAGTCCTACCAAGTGGTGAAATGAATAGCATAAAATTAGATTCAAAACTACCAACTTTCAGATTTTTCCTCATTCTTGTGGCAAAGTTAAAAAAGTTAAATGTTTTGAAAGCTCGGTTGCAAAATAGGCTTTTTAAACAGCAAATGTCACTTGTCCGTTTTTTTCTTATTCCCAAGTGTAAGCAAATGTCAATCTCTTTGAAGTAAAATGAGGGGCCTCTCCCTTGACTGAAGTTTCCTGCCCCTCCCACTTGAAAGGTGAGAGTCTTAGCCTGCTATTGTCTCAGCCTGGGGCAAAGACGAATGTCTAATACCGACTGGGAAGTCCCATTGTCCTGGGTATTCAAAGCCTCCAAGCTAGCAATTAGCCTTTCCTGTGCCAGCAAATTATGAGGTGTCACCCTTTCTCAGGGCTAACACTGGCAAAGCAGGTTTTTTTCTTATATATAGTTTACCAACTTATTCTGGGTTTAGCTTTTATTTTCTCATTTTGAATACTGCCTGAGACCTAGGAATCAAAACAGTTTATAGGAGTACTTTTATCAGCAAGAAATATTTTTACATTTCTAAATGAGCATGCCTTTATACAACAATGTACTTTAAATAGGCGATTTTGCTCTTCATTCAGGAAAAAGCACATTTAACTTATTTCTTTAAATTTGGTTTTCATCTGTAGCAAATACACACTTTGGGTAGCTTTATTTCTTTCCTTGAGTGCTGGAGTTGTTTGCACCATAGATACTTGTGCCATGCCGCTGTTTAGAGTCTTTCTCTGGACAGCTGATTCTTGATACTTGTTGCAAAGAAATAGCTGCGTTTCACATGGAAAATGAAAACACTGTCCCTGGTTTGCTTTTCCAAAGATACTTTTGATAGGGGCTGTCATTCAAATGAGGCCAGTTCCTCTGAGACTCAAGAATGATCCTGGGCACTGCAGGGCCTTTTTGATCATAGTGGTTCAAGGAGGAATTGATGAATTTAGCGTCATAACAGCACTTCGAAGGTTGAAAAGATGACATTTTAAAGAGGCCTTTTGGGTTTACAGCAAAGTAATGCTGCTTCTTTCCTTTGCTCCTTGTAAAATGTTGCAGAGCACATTGGCATACTCCTGCAGTGAGTATTCTGTTCCAACCCACCTGAAATGTGTGTTGGCAGGGCGGTGCAGTCATTTTCTGGTTATTACAAAACGCAGTTTAAGGATTTTGGCATGCAGAGGAGTCAGCGCAGCCATTTTGTGCTGTATCTTGCACCAATGCAGCAAAGTGATGTAGTGAAGCATAGCTGAGTGGATCAAAATATCCCACAACAGCCTACAGGCGCTGTCCCCTCTGTCGAATTTAGTTAGAATATGACAGCCAGAGTACATTATGGCATCTCAGAAGTGGGAAGGCAACACCTTCCTCCTGCCATGGCCAGCCTAATTAACGATCAAATGCTCCATGGATCTGCCCTGTCCTTTTGTGTAAGCACTGCAGAATGGTGGCAGCAATAAACATAATTATCATACTAATAGAGTATACTTCAAACAGGCCCACATGGGGCCAAGCTGCAGAGGGGAACAAAGGAGACAGGAAACCCCAAAAACCTTTGGTATGCACTGTGTCAACCTGAAGCCAGCTCCCGCCCTAAAGTATCAATGACACTGAGCTTGTTATGTCTGGGACTAGGTGTTTACAGTAGGCAACCCCCGGAGGGGGACCCCATCCAGAAGGTAGAAGAATGTGTTTTGCAGGCAACAGAATTCATTGGTTCATTAAGGTACGCTTGCACTACACCAATCACTGGCTTTTGGCTTTAAAAAAGGGCTGAGCCCCTCTTTTGGCCAGATCATCTGAAGACTTTGCAAGGAGTAACAAGAAGAACTAATTTGGACCCTGACTTAAGGTACAGTCTACCTTATAGCTTCTGCCAGCGAAGGCAAGCCTGTATTTCCAAAGTGGGAAGCAAGAGCATTGCCCTAACCATTTTCCAGGGAACAGATGGAGATGCTGAATCCGGAGGACCCTCCAGCAGCTCCAGAACCGGTACCCAGCCAGTACACAGTGTGCCCTGATAGGCTCTGCAAGTAGGCTTCCTAAGTGGGAAGTGACAGAGAGTCTCTGAACCAAACCCAGGACACGGCTGGTGCCTGCAACACTCTCCTCAGCTTTGGGCCGTCCCTCTCAAAGGACACACAAGCCCAGCGAAGGAGCTAGGTGGAGTGTATCGACAAGCATCAACCAGCGTCTGTCTTAAAGGACAGTTTTGAGCCAGTCGAGCCCCTTGTGCTGCAATCGACTGCACCGCTGACTGTTGTCAAGCCGCAGTCGCTAACATCATCTGTGGTGCCTCGACCAGTGCTTCAGACCCACCAACCAGCACTGGGACAGTGATTCATGACTCTGATCCGCCGTGCAGGTCAACCTGCAGCCATCCATGCAGCCTTGCTTGGCGAACTGCCTGCCGCCTGATACCCGCACCTGTTTCCGATGTTGAACTCTGTTGCAGGAGCTGCAAAGTGCCATGAAACTGACTCGACCCTGGTGACCACCAAGAACTTCTACAAGCACAAGGTACATTGAGGTTCTGTCCCCATGGTCCTTCTCTGAAAGCCCTAGTGAGATTTTAACACCCGTTGCTCCCTTTGTATTGAAACCAAGTATCCTTTAAATACTGTGATTAATTACTTTACCGACTACCCTCCTGTTATTATCCAGAGTGCATCCCTTTTCCTTCTTTGAAACTGTCGTTTCTCTGCAGGATGCATTTTGTAGTGTGCTAGAACTGTCTGTTGTGATAATAATAAAGAAGGTATTTGTTATTCAACCTTGACTGGACAGTCCCTTTTCTCATTGGGTAATAATCGTATTTTTGCTGTGTTACAACTGACGAGCGACCCAGGACCTGGACAAGGAGGTTTATAATTTGTTTTTGTTTCCAATCTGTTTGGATCCCTTCTGGTGTACTAGAGGTGTGGGGCTGATTGAGATATTCATCCCTGGACCAGCGGTGCCCCGGAAGTTGATTTGTCAAAGCAATATATAAGAAATGTTTGCAAGGGACTGACATATAAATGAATTGATCTCGATTCCGCCGAAATCTCCTCAGCAATTGTGCTCCAGCATGATAATATTGTGTACTATTTGGCTCTGCAAGTCACCTTTTTAGCAAGTAAGTATGTTAAATGAATAAGACGCTCTTGAGGTCCACAGCTATTTTTGACGCCTTCCTATCAGCGTGGCATTTCACAAAAAGACCCCAAAGAAATACGATGTCCAAGATTCAATCAAAAAAAAATACTACACTCTGTTATGCTGGCTCCTCGGACAAAGAAGTCACCACCTTGCTCGCGATGAAAGACAAAAGGCGGGATTAGAACATTACGGCGTCAATTGTTAGAACATTTCTATTCCATTATTTCCATCCTTTACCTGCACGAACTCCACAAAATCCCAGCAAAGCTTTAAGTGGGACTGTTACAGAAATGCCGTTAATACATTTCGGCAATTAAACTCTTGAAAGTAAATAGCAAGCTGCGTTATGCGTGCTGTAAATGTCACGCGGGTTTAAGCATTGTTATGACAGGATTTACATCTCTTCAGGGGACGGCGGGCTGGCGAGTCGATGGGCGGGGGTCTCGGAGTTTTGTGTTTATTTAAGTTTTTTTCATACCTTGCCAGGCTGCATTCCAACGCCAGCCATTTCATAATTGAATGAGTACTCGGCATATTAGCGGTTTGGGAGCATTAAGAGGTTTTCTTTCCGTTACCAGGCCATTCATTAGCTACCCGAGCACAAACACCCTCGGGCGCACGCGGCAATATGCCTGGCCTTCTTCCGTGCGCACCAACAGGGGTGACCCACAAATCCCAAACATTGGCGTTCCATTTAATATCTAAAAATAATGAGATGGAAGGCGAAGGGATCGATTAACTATTCTGGAAAAAAAGGCTCCAAAGCATAATTTGAAACTATGTATTGGAATGGGGCATAGTTATGGTGTACTTTTCCAGTAGGGCGCTTGACAGAATAAGGCATCATTTATCAGTGATTCACATTGTTTTCGCTTCCATGTGATGTTAATGAAAAATGTTACAACGAAAACATTTTTACCGAAACTTAAATACCGAAAAAGATAACAATTTTCTTTTTTTTATTTTTATTGGCGGGTACCTCTCAACCCCCCAGTTTTGCATTGATTATAATCCCACTCCCACCTGCTCCCCACCCTTTTTAATCCCTTACCCCGCCTCCATGTATATATATATATTTATATTTATTACAAAATTCGGGGATTTTCGGTATTACAGTTTCGTAAAAAATGTTATTCGTTATTGTTTATTCGCTAAAATCACTGGATACTTTATTTCCTGCTTACCAGGCTTTAAAGGAAATTGATCAAAGACTGAGAATTGTTTTGTGCACAAAGGGACCCTAGGTGGGAGGAAGGCCTCTTGCTTCCTCCCAGGTCTCAGTGGCATGGATGTCCTGTAATTAGCCATTCGATGGGCACCTGAACCTGTGTGTCCCCCTTATGGCTGCAGTGAAGGAGGTGGTTTAGTCGGCAAATGCTTAAAGTGCAGCTGGCAGAGTTTACCTGTTGTTGCCTGTTGGTCAATGTGAAAGAAACGGTGAGGGGTGAGCGGTTCTGGTGAAATAGAGGAAGCAGGTGAGGGCAAAAATGAAGGGTGAGAGGGTTTGAGGAAGCACCGGCAGCAGAAGTCGCAGGAATCTGATAAGCGTGACAGGTTCTAGGGAGGTCTCTGCGGTTATAAGGGTGTAGCTTGAATAGGCGGGACAGCCTCTTGTTATAGGGCAATGGATCAATAGACAACTTGAACGGGAGATTCAAAGGGATTGCCTGAGGTATGTGGACGGGAATGTGGAGAACTTTCAGGACCATAGTCCTCAATCCTTCATGGTCTCCCTTAGGCTCCTCCCATCTGGTGGAGAACAAAGAGCCACTCGCAGTTTTGGGGGTTTTAAGTGCCTCACACTTCTTCCTTGGCTGAGATGTTTTTTTGGTCAGGATGTTACCTGTCTGCTTCTTTTCCTAGATACATTTGCCACTACCAACATTGGGTCTTGCATCGTTGAGACGTAGACCAGATGTCCGACTCTTTAGGATCCTTTGCCGGATTGTATTGGGCTTAACACCTTGTCACGCTAATAGAGGCCTACTTGGCTTACCCTTTTCCACAAAGCCTGGTATCTCCCTAAGCACTCGGCTGCAGGCCAATCCTCTCCTTTCTTGTCTCCTTCCTCCTTATCGTTTACCATGTTTTTGCTCATTAGTAGTTTGTATTTATTTATGTATATATTTTTTTATTTAATTATTCATTCCCCCTTAAATTTAAATTTTTGGGACGTAATGTTGGTTTTGTTATACTGTCTGGTTAGGTCAGTCATGTTACCTTATATTATGTCATGTTTCGTTATGGTGTTTCACATTAATGTCAAATGCCAAGCGCTTTGAAACAGGCAAACTGTGGCAGGTAACACACTTCAAAGCACATAAATAAATAAATAAATAAATAAATAAATAAATAAATAAAGCACTTGAGTTGCTCTTAGTTCAGCCATACTGCCTGAAGTAGACCTACAAATGTAAGTTGGTAGGCAGACTCTACGACCATGTTTGACCTAGGAGCCCTATGCTGGTGTTTGGTATCAGGACAAGGCAAAACCATCCAAGGTTGAGAAGAGTAAACAAGGCTGAAATACGCATAGGAACTCACAGAAAAGTGAAGCCTCGGCCAAAAAGGAATCATGACTCCCACACCACTCTAACCATCCCTACAAGATTCCGAGCAGACCACAAGAACTCACAGGAAGCCGGGCCCGGGGCTTTGCTCCAGAGGAGCCACAGTTCATAACTCACCCTCGTGTAAAAGTGCCTGTAGTTCCTCAGAGTTTTCCTGTCTGCAGAATCTTGTTGTTTGAGATCTCAGGAGCACCAAGAAGAGTGAGAACTTGCCTGTTCCCATGTGCATGGTTTTTACACACCCAGGCTCACAAACACACCTTGGTGTTGTAGAAGGCTTAAACGTTTGACCACCTCTGAACCAAAGACATACTTACATCATTATTTTGCGCCAAAGAGTGCATGATAGTCACTGAAAACAGAAGGACAGACATCTGGCTCTTCCCTGTTTGTTGTACACCTGGAATCACTTTTCACACAGTATAATGAGCTTGGCCTGCATAGGGAGCACAGGACATTTGTTCTCATTCTATATGGGAAGATATTTCTATACTTTGATAGCCTGTACCCAAGTAAGGTGCAACATTGGCCCTCATTACAACCTTGGCGGAGGACCATGGTGCCATTAGCACCATGGTCCATGCCGCTAAGGTTGCAATTCCGCCATGGTGGTAGGCGGACTTACCGCCCCATTCCGAGGTCGGCGGGGCGGTAAGTCCCCAATCCCCATTTACCCTTCCCCATTCCCATTTTTGCCCCATAGGGCATAATGGGAGTGGGGAAGGCGTTAATTACGCCACCGTAAATTACGGTGGCGTAATTAACTCCATGGTCCCTTAGCGCCATGGATTTTAACACCTGCTAAAAGCAGGTGTTAAAAGCTCCATGGCGCTAAGGGACCTCGTACTCAGGCGGTAAGGGTCGGCGCTGTTTACGCTGCCGTAAACCCCTTACGGCCTGGGTCGTAATGAGGCCCATTGTCTCACCATGCACTAAAATAATGTCTAATGACACAGAACAAACATTTAAGGTGCCTGTGTTTTTCAACGTTACTGTATTAGTTTGATCACTCCATTTGCTTACCTTCTGCTACCAAAGCATTACCTTTATTCAAAATCTATTCTTGACTCAGCCATGCTGGCTTCATGTGTGACAGTCCCAGAATTACCATCCGGCAGTTGTATCTGGGGTACAAAGTACAGAGATGCTGGTTCAAACAAGCCATCAAACTCTCAGGATTTCCCCAGCCTGCCCTCGAGTCCCTCGGACATCCAACCTTACATTTTGTATTAACTTATGCTTCTACAAACCCAATTTACACAGCACTTAAAAGCATATACCTCTCTCTTTTGCAGACCTATAGTCCACCCCTCAGTACTGACATGCACCCAAAAAATCACGAAACATTCTTCCCTGCTGCATCCTTCCCTTCTTTGGTGTGTATCATCTGTTTCCTGCTTGCCCATCCTCTTATCCGTCCCTAGTGCATTGTCTTTCCTCCACCAGAGTAAGGTCTGAATACCAGTGTCAGGTACATAGTATGTCACTCCACTGACAAGCCTAATCACTCTCAAACGTCGCCAGTCATGATTTGGCACAGTATACAAGCCTATTATCATGAAATAACATGTCCTCCTGTCTTTTGGTTATCACTCTCCTCTACCCCCTGTCTTTCTTTCTCTCCTCGTTTCCTTCTAAACGATTTACCCTGCTCTGTCCTGGCCCTTACCCCTCTCCCCCTGGTTTCTCTTTCTGCTCCTCCTCCTTCTTTCTTCTCGCAGCCCCCCTCTTTATTTTCCTCCCTATCACCCCATCTCCACCTCTCTCTACCAGTCTCTTCACCACTTTTTGATCTTCTTTCTCCTCATGCACTCCTCTCTTCTTTTGTTCCTTGTATGGTCTGCAGACAACTTCTCTGCTCTTTCCTCACTTTCTCCTCCACTCCTCTCCCTGATGTGTCAGGTCTCGATATTCTGGTCAATGTAGGAACCGTTGCTAGCCCCACATGCCCCCTGGAAGGAGCATCTGCCCCTACCTAAGTTTACAGCGATTTACTGGACCACCCCTAACAGGGTAAGGGGAATTGGATACAATATAAAGAAAACAAAAATCCAGCTTCCTCTAGGCTTCTGGAAAGTTTGCAGAAGACACTACTTTGTCCCTCCCTAGCCTCCGTGATCTGCACACCATAGACCCCTTTTAGTACATGGAGGCCTCCTGGAAGAGCTTAAAGGCAAGTTAAATTCTAAGTGCTAAAGTCGCACTCCTTGAACTCAGCTGAGATCCTTTTTCTTAATGAAACTATGGCTCCTTTTATAAAACTGTATGAAAGTCTAAACGAAAACCAACGAGATCAATCGACAATGATTGCCCTAATGAATAGTAAAATGATCTATGTGGAATCAGTCATGGAATCAATCAAAGAAAAGCGAAGCCGAGAGAAAGAAATGGATGGAGTGATCCTAAAAACATTGATTGATTCACTGCAAGATGCAAAAACTGACAAACATCATTTTCTAGAAGGAATTTGAGAAATCATCACGACTTTAGCACCCCAACCAAAAAGGACTGAATCAGGATTGGATATCATGCAGCCAATTACATGCGAAGACCAAAGAGACGTCCAACATGTCCCATCTGTGGTCGAACCTGACCCAACACAGCCCATTGCACATGGAGACCAAGGAGCATCCGCCACTGTGTCATTGAGTGCAAGATTGACTCCCAAACCAACACAAGTCGAAAATGGAATTGGACAAAAAACCTTACCTGATACTTCAGAAAAATCGTTGGAAAATGCAGATAAAGCAGCCACAAGTGCTTTTCCAATATTTGATTCCAACGCAAATAAAAAGTCAGAAGAAGTAAAAATACAAAAATACACAAAAGAAAGGCCAAAAAAGTACATGTAAAACAAAAAATGCGATCAATAAAGAAAAGAAAAAGATCTGCGGGTCAAGGAGTTTTTGGCGAAATGCAAAAGTCACAATGGAAGAAGAGCCACTTAGCACCGCTTTTCGCAGTAAACCTGTAGAGACTCCACCGCAGTTGATCTCGGAAAAGATCCAGACGGTATCCGTGTCATCCGAAGATTCTAGTTCACACGATGGAAGTCTATAAGAACTTTTGGACTGTTCGGTCTATGATGCTGAAAATTCGCAAAAAAACGAAACACAGGAAAGGGTGATCATGGATTTCAATATATACTAAGCCAAAGAAGTATGCATTGATCCCAGGGTGCCAGATGAAGAAGACTTTCTAAGCCTAAGTGATAAATTAAAAAAATGCACAGGCAAACACTCCGAAATAAAAGAACTAAAGGAAAGTTTTTCGCAGAAAGAAGTGCAATCTACCAACTCGAATATTGTACAACAAAAAGATACAAGAAATGGGACAGGACCACAGAGTGAAAAACAAGGAACCTTGAGAAGCACTGGCCTAAACCACAAATGGATGAAGCAAAAACCGAAACCACCGAAAAATACGGTTGTAATAACAAAAAAATTGGCAAGAAATTCTGATGGGCTAATACTAAACAGATCAGCTGTCATGAAACTTCTACAGTATATCCCACAATTAAAAATAATAAAATCAGAGGAAATACTGTCAGTAAGTTTCCCCGATGAAGCTCGTGTCGATCTAGTTGAAATTGTGACGAATTTGGTGATACTTGCTTCCATCATTCTAGAGGCCCACGAAAACTTCAGAGTACTGGGCTTTAAGATCACAGAACCAGTAGATCTCCAAAACCTCAATGAAGAGCCTGGAACTAGTGGTAAAAAAAATACTGAGCACTTCAAGAGAGATTTCTCTGAAGTTGAGGAGATGCAATATAACAAATTGAGAATTGAAAATGGAAAACCAAATCAGAGAGAGAACTACCATTATGTCATGTGGGCAGAAGCAAAGATCCAATAAGACTGACTTCAGAACCAATGAACAGAATACTGAAGGAAAATGGAAATGAAGATAAAATTCAAAAGCATGAAAAAGAACATCTAAAGAACATCTAAATAAAATAAAAATAACCATAAGAAGAAATCAAAAAATGGCTGAATCACCCAACTCACTACAAATAGCAAAAGAGGATCCGAAGTACTGCAATTGGCTAGCTGGTACTCTTGCTAGTAAACCAAAACTGTAGCCATCCAAAAAAGACCAGATCGACCAATGGAAAATAGGAAGCTGGAATACCAGGGGATTTCGCCACCTTTTCAATGACTTCAATCCCTCCTTAAACGAGCTGGACATAATATGCCTACAAGAATCTTGGTTAAAAATCGCTCCATTCAAGGAAGGATACATCGTGCTATGCAATCCGGCTAAAGGAGGTTCGCTTGGAAGACCATATGCAGGTCTTTTAACCCTAATCAAAAACGGGTCTGGAATAATGGTGCTTGAATTTACAAATATTAATCCCTATATACAAGCAACAGTTGTACAATTTCAATTGGAAGCTCCAAAAGTTAAACAAACAATGTTAATACTGAATGTCTACTGGAATCCCTTAAAAAATGAAAGCAAACGCTTCATAGATCAAATAATGGAATGCCTGGATGAAAAAAGAGAAGCGTTCCAAGATCTAAATATCATCATCTGTGGTGATCTCAATGCAAATTGCTTCGAAGAAAATAAACTAACCCAAAATGACATAAATCAAAAAAATTGTCAAAAATGCAAACGTGGGAAATCATGGAATGATGAAATGGAAGCAAGGAGATTGCACAGATTAAATGGAAACACGAAGGGAGATATACCGCCAGCAAAGACCTGGTCAAATGGCAATGTGAGCAATACACTCGACTACATGTTTGTCTGTGAACAACTGCTAGCGAAAACTCAAAGCTTCAGGATATCACCTTCAATTTACAGCGATCATGAACCAATTATCGCTGTATTCTCACATTGGGAGAATAGAACAAATCAAACATGGGATGCAAAAATAGAGCTAGAACACGGACTAAACCGCTTAAGGTTGAAAAAAAGTGACTTTGATACTGTATTGGAAAATCTGGAAAAGTGGCAATCCAAAGAAAAAATGTCTGTAGAATACGATACATCACTACAGATATTTAGACAAAGCATCGGAAAACACGCAAAACCAAGAGTCAAAAAATTACATGTATATGATCCAGAAGTGGCGACATAAAAGAAACAACTAAGAAAGGATCTATGCGCATTAAAAAATGAAAAGAATAAAGGAATGAAAGAACTGATCCAAACAAGAAAACAAAAATACAAAAATTGGCAGAAAGCCCACAAATCACAATTGTTACAACAGGATGCAGAAGGCATGCAAAAAGCCATGAATAACACAAACAGTAGGACATTATGGGACCTGCTAAATGATAAACAATCATCAAAAGCGGCGCTCACAAATCCAATATCAGAAATTGTTTGGATGGAGCACTTCGCAAAATTGTTCAACGAGATAGAAAAATCGGATACTGAAAATAACACTAATGAAGAAAAAGCAGTACCATGGGATATTTCATTCGATAGGGAGGAGATAAAGTTGCTAATTATGAGAGCAAGCTCCTCAAGAGCCCCAGGGCCAGATGGTCTATCGAATGCAGTGTTAAAAGAAGACCCAGAGAAATGGGTAATCTTTTGTGAAAGACTGTTCAAGAGAATTGTTAAGCAGGGACAAATACCAAAATCGTAGAAGCTGGCCATTGTTGTCCCAATTTTCAAAAAAGGCAACAGGATGGCCCCCAAACATTATTGACCAATTGCCCTACTAGATTGTGTTGGGAAAATCTTTGCCACTCTTTTGCTAAAACAACTGAAAACATGGATCAAAGACTCAAACACATATGACAAAAGACAATCGAGCTTTGTTGAAAATGTGGGGTGTAATTTAAATCTCCTGATACTAGGATTGATGAAAAAAAGAGCCTACACAAATAAACAAAAACTTTATACAGCCAGCATTGATCTGCGCCAAGCCTTTGATAGTGTAAACAGAAGTCAGCTTTGGGAAAAATTGGCCTCCAAAGGTTTCCCTACAGATCTCCTGAAAGCCATCAAGGAACTGTATGCCAAAACTTCTATAAGAGTCAAATTAGATCAAGGTGGCAACCTATCAAAGGATATAAAAACAACAAAAGGCCTCAAACAAGGATGCCCGTTAGCAGCCACTTTGTTCTGCTTCTACATTGAAGACTTGCAATACTGCCTGGAAAACAGCAGGACCTTTACACCTAGATTAAATGGCAGACCTATCAACCATCTGCTTTATGCTGATGACCTGATAATATTATATCACACACAAATTGGTCTACAAAGAGCCTTAAATCAGATTGAAAAATACATAGAAAGAAATGATCTAGAAATAAATGCAGATAAAACCGAAATACTAATATTCGGTGACAAAAGATGGAAAAAGAGCAAAAACGAAGAATGGAAAGTTAACAAAACGTGGATAAAACCATGCGACGAAATTAGATATCTGGGCATCCAAGTAAGTGGAATAAAAAATGAAGAGCCCTGGAAAAGGATGCTAAAGACAAAAACAAAACAACTAACAGCCCAAGCTAACATCATCAACAATAGATATGGAAAATTCTCCCTCCGACCGGTGATAACATTCTACAGGCTCAAAGTAATACCAACACGTACATACGGAGCAGAGACTTGTATGAATATCTCAGAGAAGTTCTGGAACACTTTGGAAGGACTATTCTGGAAAAACATCTTACCGATACCGAAAGCAACACCAATGACGGTAATTAGACATGAACTTGGTTTGACAGCTCTATACGTACACATCCGCTACAATAAGCTGATGTTGTACAGAAAAACAATGAGCAACCTGACGCCTCCCCAATTTGAAATATTTTGTAAAAATAATAACTTCGAAGAAAAAGTTGTAGAAGACTGGAAAAGAGAAAATGAACATATTCTGACTGAATCTGCCCTCAAAACCCAAACATTAGCAGAAAATCCAATAGCTGTAAAAAGAGCGTTTTGGGCCGAGGACTGGTCGAACACCGAAATGAAAAGAGCTCTGTCAAAAACTCATACACTCTTGAAAACCAATTGTGGTGTGATGTCCATCATACCGGACTATCTGAGAAAATTTCCAAATTGCAAACAAAGAGATCTGCTACTTCGCTTCAGATTGAATATCCTTCAAAACAAAACAACAAAGGCAAGATACACTAAAGAAAAGATATGCACAAAGTGCAGACTGTGTAAAAGAAGTGAAGAATCACTAAATCACTTAGTGTTATTCTGCACAAAACTAAGAGATCTTCGAAATTTGTATTTAACCAGCAACATTGCTGACCTATGTGACCTAGACGCGGAGAAATGGTGGAGTCTAATTTATGCTTGCCAAATTCCAAAAATAAATTTTGTAACGGTCACATTTCTAGAAAAAACCCTTAAAAGGCTAGACCATATCGATGAAGGAAATGCATTGTAAATAGTGAATTTGATATGGTTAAAAGGATGCTTTGTTTTAGTGTTTAGTGTTTATTTTTCACTGTCTAGTTTGCTCTAAACTTATTATTATTGTTTAAAAACAAAAACTTGTTTTAAGTATTCCGTTTCTAATTCGAACGGTTTTTAAATTAGATTTAGCCTACTAAGGATTTTCTGGTTTTCCCTGCATCTGACCTCTGTTTTTGTACTTGCCTGATGTTGATTTCGTTATGATAAATCTCTTTGTGAAACAAAATTCTTTTCACTGATTGTGAAAGGTTTGTAATAAACCAAATACACTTAATAAAAAAAATAAAAAAAAGTAAGTTTTGTATTATACTGTATCAAGAAGTGACTTTCCGGAAAAATCGGAGTCTTTTGCTAGTATCCAGACAATGTTGTGAGGTTCCTCTTCTGTTCAGCAGCATGTCACTTTCAATACATATTGTTTGGCATTTCCTTTTTTTTTCGTGCCTTTTTGTGGAATTATTCAAATCTAAATTCCCTTGATAGCTAAACTGACACCAATTCCGCGTCTATCCCTAACACAATCTGACTTATCCTAACTCTAATACCTGACCATTAGGACCCTCAAAACCAAGGCCTCTTGTTAAAGATTCCTAAAGCAAAGCTTTTGAAACAGAAATTGTCACGAGCTTGTATCTGCCTTCTTTCATGATGTTTCCTAAGTGAATGGATGATGACGTTATTGTGTTACTTCATCACAATTCTGTTCCTAATCTTCTCGTGCACCGGACTCTTTCCCATGAGAGTGGAACGCTAATCACTTCTCCAGAGATGCTGCCCTTGCCCAGTCCAGGAAAGCCAACATGTAAGACAGTCACTAACTTGGTACGCTCTTTGAGAAAGTGTGCAGAGGGAATGGCGTTTGAGTGCTTCTGGGACTACTAATGAGCACGCGCAGTAGAAGGTGTACACTCTTGATGCTAATTCCTTCAATGTGGACTGATTTCTAACGATGCTGGAAATCTTGTAACTACGTTTTGTAATACGGCTCGCCCCAACTCCATCAGAATCTCTGCTGCATGTCCCACAGCAAGCCTCAAAACAGAAATTGGAAATACCCAAACGTTTTGATGAGGGAAGATGGGGGAACCAATCCAGTCTGAAAGTGGACCTGACGAATGGCAGTTTCTAATGAATGTGAAACAAACATGAATGCCCACAACAATTGTTAGCTCTTTCCTCTATCTTGTGTTGGGGATAAGGCAGTTTCCTTTCAGTTAAGGATATTAGGAAAACAGAAAACCTCACACAAACACTCAGAAAGTAGCCACATTCAGACACAAACCCGTTACCCAACCTACATATGTAAACTCCAGACATGAGCCAATAGCAATTCCAAATGCCGCCCTTCTTCTTAGCAGTATCCTGAGCCCTGAAATCTCAGAACCCTACTCTCCCCTCTTCCAACTCTTTTGTGGTTCCGTATTTGCTGTTTTTTTTCTTTTCTTTTCTGCACTTATTCAGACACACCCTGTCTGTTGCCTTATTCCTAGTACTTGCCACTTGCTGGCTGCACCACCACTGTTTGTTGCTTTTTTGTTATTTATTTATTTATTCGAGTTTTTTTTTTACTTATTCTTATTTTGCTCAGCACTTTCCACCTCTCACCGTCCCTTGCACTTACCCCTCTCGCTCTCCCATGCACGTGCACATTCTCAATGTCACTGGGCCTAGTAAGATCGTTGTTTTTTTTCTCCCTTGTTCCCCTCCCTTGCCTCGTCGCACTCTGAAACACTTGTATACGAGCGCGATAAAAATAAAATATCAATATCAATACCAAGCCCTATCGCACTGCTCCCACCTCTAACTCCCTACTCCCAAACATCCCTTGTTCTCTGTCCCCTTTTATAGTCAAGTTGCTTCACTGCTTGTCCTCTAATTGTAAGAATAACATCATCTGGAGCCACATTTTGAGTGGGCACTCTGGTTGACAGGCACACAGAGAAACTACACAGTCTCCAGCTGCTCCTATTTGTTGTCAGGCCCAGAAGTGAGTGCATGGGTCGATGGTGCGAGCATGCAAGACACAATTGTAGATGCCCATGTGCCTGTACATGGGTTCAGGGGTTCTCTAAATAGGTTCACACTCCTCTTCACATGCAGTGTGTTACTTTGTTGTATCTTTTAGCGCACAGAGTATCGCAAACCACAATGGTCCTGGTTCACAGGCTCCTGTGAGAGCAGGCTCTGCAAGTGAACTGTTTGCTTTGTACAGACCACTGAGTTAGCGGCTTACTCTCTTACTGGCAGGGATCTGTGTTAGTGGTTGAGTGAGAAGGTGTGTTCGCACACTGATATTGGTATTCCAGCAAGTCATTTCCAAATCCATGAATAGACAGTGCTCATTTTAGTTCATCACCTTCTCAGTCTGTCCCAATCCCTCTGAATTTAAAACACAATGTTCAAACATGTCCTTGTCGGAGCTCCTAGACAGATGGTGGTGATGGACTGGTCAGCCAGTCGGATCCTCTAAGTACATCTTTTGGGGTCTGCATCAAAGAACATTTGGTGACACCCAGTCCCCATAGTCACCCCAGTCAAATCATTACAGATTGTACAGGGGATGCCAAATATAAGGGCAGCATTATAAGAGTTGTCTGAAGATGTTTTGGCATGCAGTTCTCTACCCACGAGAAGAATGCAGGAAAAAAGGGAAAAAGAAAGACGGGCAATGGGCCATTGAGGGATACGTACACCTACAATTGGGGGTAAACGCATAATTTACAGAACAATTGGATTGGGCTCAAACACAGAAGCCATCATTGTGCTATAAGTAGTGGGGGCGGGAAGAAGCTTGCCCTAGCATGGTCCACAGTGGAGAAACAGACTTCAGAAGAGCGTGGGCTGCAGGACAGTGTACAGGGACAAGCCCCCCTCCCCTCAAACTGAATGTATAGGAGGTAGGTCCCACCCCCTTCAAAACGAATGCAGATAACTTGTCGGGTTGATTAATGACTCTAATACTGCAAAAATCGGAAATGTAGTGCCTTTCATGAGAGTGCTTTAAAGATGATCTATTTTGTGGGGTCAGAATGTCATGCAGAGTAGAGAATATATCATATTATGGTTATGATAAATTATCAAATAATCTAGATTCGAAACAGAGTAGGTACCAAGTTTTGAGTAAAAAATAGGTTGGTCAGGCATTTTGTAATTTGATCAGCCATTTTCAGTGGGACAAAGTCAGGCAAACTCTCAAGCAAACTATACGATGGATGCTAGATACAAAATGGTGGACTTCTGCAAGTCATGCCAGAAATAATGATATAATTACCTCATGGCAGTTCAGTGAGAGTACAGTAGCCAAGGACATGGTGTCTGGACTTCTCGTCTGTAATCTTGACAGTGATGGGCCAGGGAGCCATGTATTGATCAAGGGAAGATAACAAGAGTACAAATATCTGGTTAAACTAACAACAATTGCTAAGTACACAGAGGAGGCACATAGCTGACGTCCATACTTGGGCTTCTGTGACAGAGAGAGATGATGCTGTTTGCTAAACATAGCTCAGGATTGATGTCAGTAATTTTCTTTCCTGATACTTGAAAGGATTCACAGTATCACACACAATTTGAATCAGTTACATGCATAGGTATGACATATGTGTTTGATGAGTGACATTTCAGTCAACCAACCCTAGAAGGGGAAGTGGCTTGTCTTGGAGTGCCTAAACCTATGAAAGTAAACAGCATCATAAATAGGGAGCTGAGCCAAGTGAATAGCATATATAAGGGGGCAAAATGTATAGCTTTTTGGGAGATCTGTTGGGTGTCTTGATGGGAGATGTATGCTGTACCTTGCCCTGCTGTACTTTGAAGAATAAAGATGTCTTTGAAAATGCTGCTTGAGTTGTTTTGCCTGCTTCCATACTTGGTCCTCAGAATGCCTACCCACATCCAGAGAGATGTCAAGACCCTAGGATGGGCGCTGGTTCCTCCAGTACCACACCACTGCCTTTCTGGTGTTAAGAAGAAGGACTGGGAAGAATGCAGTCCAGTTGTAAGCAGGCAGAAGGACTATGGAAAGCAAATGTGGTGATGTAGGTCTGAGGACAAGGCATAGTGAGATGTGAGACTGTGGGGACACTGAGCATGGCAACTGATACGCATTTGTTAGGCTGTGAGCACATGAAAGGAAAAACTGAGGGTGAAAGCACCAGGTGTGTATCATAGAGTAGTAGGTTAGGATAAAAGCCAATGATCCCAGAGGGACTAGAACAGAGGATTTGCCAAGGAAAAGGAGGGCTTGGAGCGGGACCTTCAAGAGAATGGTTGTGGTTTCCAGAGGAAGAAGAGTGGATTGAAATGGCAGAATTTTGAAGAAAATTGGGAGGATGAGTGGTTGCAGGCAGCATAGTAGGACATAACTATAAAGGGACTAAAGGTGCACAAAGTAGACAGAAGCTGCTGAGCAATCATCAGGAGTCGGAGATGGTCTGTTCCTGGGAGATTCTGGATTTGGCAGGGCCTTGCAGGGGGCATGGGACCAAAGAAGTGTTGAAAAGAGCAATGTCCTTAAGGACTGGTTATTTGGGGCACAGGAAACACTTCAGTTTGGTCAAAGGGGAACAACAAGAGAGTGGAAGATAGCAAATGAGAGGAGTGGAGTGCCTACTTAAGTAGGCATGTACATATGCAGATACAGAACGATGCCAGAATTGGATTAGGGGAAGAAGATTAGAATATGGGTACTGATGAATGATGACCGTGCGAATGTGTTAATGGTCAGGGTGACATTCGAAAAGGTGTGGTTTGCATTGAGGAGATGGCAGCAAATGGGTATCACAAAGCCATTCAGGGTTTAATTTATGGCAACTACAAGCGAAAACAATTGGTTGAGGTAGTTTAGTGGCATATTCAAACTTCCACAAAGGGAACTGAGATGTGGGGAAGGGTCCAAAGAAGACATAGGGGTTCTAGTTCATAAGCCAAGCGTGTCAACGAAAATAGCTGAATGTCAGCCTGTCGCTTGCCAGTGAATATTGTGAACATTTCCATAGAGTAGTATAGTGATTTTTAAATATGCGGCAGATAAAGTTTTTTTTGGAATAGACTGGCTATGATATGGCGAGGAATGTTGGTTTGCCTCGGAAAGGGCCATTTCATGACATGAGGACAATTGGACATGGACTTGAGGCTCCAATGGATGGCTTCTACAAGGCTGATATCTGACACACATATGGCTAACGGTCTGCTATTACCATTTACTACCCTTGTGGTCTGATAATTTCAGGATGGGATTATATTTAAGCACAGCACAAGGCATGGGGGTACATATTGGGCCTTCATTAGAGGGGTATTCACAAGAACGATGCGTACATCTCGGCACAGCTGCTCCAAGTGTGCAGTCAGTCAATGCTTCTGGCAACTAGTTCAAGCAGGAGATGGGAGTAACAGAGGTGGGTTAAAGGAAAGGCTCACATGACAGATACATTTGAGGTATCACAGAGTTGTTTGGCCCATTATCGACACAGAAAGAATGATAAGGTTGTTAAGGGAGGGAATTAATTGTGTCTTGAAATTACCATGCATGAGTCCCAAACTGGGAAAGTGGCCAGAACAATTCACGGTACTAAGAGAATATTCAGATTTGTGCAAATAATTGCGGAAAAAGATAATTAAAAGGTTTATTACCCGGCCATTTCTGATTTGACCTCTGAGGGACCTGATCATTTCACACCTCTATAATGTCCCGACCAAGAGCAAAGCGAGTTCTGTCTCCTCCACCACCTGTTATGACGAGGTAGGGACATCTATCACTGAATGTATAGGTCAAGAGCAGTGCAAGGTTGTGTATTCTAACACCAACAAGATGAATGAGGTGACTCTGAAGCGGAAGCAGAAATCGCAGTGTGTACATTAAAGGCCTGATTCACAGAACGTTTTCCTATGGGATTGCGCCATTATAAAACACTTCCATGAACCAGGCCCTAAGTGTGCATTCTGGATATCCTCGATACATCTCATTTCTACTTGTAGTTTATGAAAGTTGTATGTGCCATTTTGGTGGATAATGGCATGCCAATCGGGTGCTCAATATAATGTGTGCTTCATGGAATGGGGTTTTGGTCAGAAATAAGGATCAGAGTAAGTGCTGCACTACATGGGCGACTTTCTGTTGGTGGGGGATACAGGGAAGCGGAGGCAGTGTTAACATTTACTGACAGAATTTCAGGAGATGGCAAAGTAGTTTGGGATTACCTTGGCTCCAGAAAAAACAGAGGACCCAGAAAATGCTTGATGTTTCTGGGGAAGAAGATGCATTTGGAAAAAAACGGCATCCAGGTTACCTCTCAAGAGGCTAGTGAGGTAGAGAACGTTAGGGGCATTTGTATGTGAAACAAATGCAGCAGCCGCTGAGGCTTATCAATTTATTTTCCAAACTGGTTGCGTATTCTGCAGAAACATGGTATTAGTGATCAGGGGGAGCTGACAAGCCTCACGATAGGCTGCAAAGCACCCAGAGAATAAGGGAGGATTTGACAGTGGGGCAGGATTTTTCAATCTTAAAACAATGGTATAAACATGTAGTCAGTAATGGGTAAACTGCAGCCCTCCAGGTTTATTTTCCTATAACTCCCATCAGCCCTCTCCAGCATAGTCAATGTTGAGGGGTTATGGGAGTTGTAGGCAAACACAGCTTTCCTGCCACTAATGTAGCTCCTCAATGAAAACATGGTGGGGAATGAGGAGTATTCAGATAAACGCTGTTAGAGCTGAATCAACAGACTTCTGAGTTTTTTTCCAGAGGAACAATTTTGAGCAGAGTGATGGCAGAGGAATGTTACAGCAGGAGAGGAACTTTTCATGTGGACAATAAGAGTTTGGTGACAGACGTGAACAGGCAGTCTACAAAACGTTTCTAGGTTTTGTAGTTCCTACCCGTATTTATTTTGCAGTGTCTGGAAATGAATATACAGTTTAAATCCAGATGCTTACCAGGATTGGAGAGCAGAATAGCGGTTGCGCTTTCTTGTTCACGGTTGTGGGCGTTCCCTGAGTTGGCTCCAGAGGTGATGGAGTTGATGGTGGTGAGCATGCCCTAGGATTGGTGGAAGCTGGGAGCACTGCAGTGCCTACAGTGGTCATTGGTAAAGTTCACTAAAGAGATGTATACGCATGCTTGCCATTAATTCCTGTACAGTGGCGCAAAGAAGAGAAATGCAATACTTTTCTTTCAGTTTTGATTGACAAGAAATCTGCTTTGCCCACCATTACTGCCAAGTGTGTGGCTGTTGCATTTGATTGCAAACTAGCAGAAGTACCCGTTCTAAGAATGGTTTATGTAGACAGACATGATAACATGGATCCTGTAGGTCGCTGTTTCGATTCGCTTCTCACTTGATGTGTTTTGCACCCTGAAGTAAACTGCACTGAGAATGGGCGCGGGTGGCTGGCTGGCATAACTCAGAGCAAGAGGCAAGTGTTGGTGTGCTGCTGCATACTGGGACCTTCTGTGCTCTCTCCCACCTGTCTCCTCACTCTGGCGTGGTGCAGTTTGTTGTGGTGCATTACAGTGCAAACATCTTGAAAACCTTGCAATCTAGGACCTGGACATAGAGTTTTGTTCCTCGTGTTGGGACTGGTCTTTCTACGACCACCTTGATGTTTTGCCGATTTCAGACAACAATCTAATATGTGAAGGTGCTAATGTCCGGGGAAAGGGGTGGGGTCTACCAATGTCATGTAGCCAGGAATGTCCAAATGGTCCTAACAGGCAACTATGCAACATTTGGTGCATATTGGGGAAATGGTGTGGAATTGTATAAGAAACAACACTTCACCACAAATCACGGCACAACCAAACACATTTTGGGATTGGCATTACAAGCCATAAGGGTGCAATGGGGAGAACAATGCAAGAGAGGCTGGGGTATGTCGTGTAGCAGAAAAAAAAGATACAAGGAAAGGAATGACCTTGAGGTTGTTGTGAATGGGAATATTGGAATGTGCATGTGTTTATTAGGGGAGGAGGGCATCTCTGTCATTTGCAGAAAAGAGGCATGAGGACAACGCTGTCATTTGGGGACTGTGGACATGGGCGATTGACCGATAGATAAGATGGAGAATCTGTTCGGTGGACCAGGCTGTGAAAGGAAGGGGAGCGTAGGTCAAACAGGTTTCGGGAGAAAAGCGATTATAGAATGATGTGACTGTGAAGTCAGGGGAATTAGCTTTTTTGACAGAACGAGTGGGTTGTTAATGTTCTTAGAGAGTACTTAGAGGGTGGTGTGGTATATAAATTGGAATGTGCAGGTCGTACGGTGATGCAACCAAAGATGTGGAACTTGTCAGTCTGTGAAAAACTCCAGTAAATGCAACCTGTTATCAAAAACAAAAGTGTGGGTGTCTGATATTGGGCTGCTTGTGTTCAAAGGCGCCCTGCGGGAATGGCTTCCTCCTCTGGCCTGATGGCAGCTGAGTAAGGTAGCCCGTGTATTGCACCATCACAGATATCTCTGGCCTATTTAGGGCTTACATGATCAGGCCCTGTGAAACTGCTGCCACCCGGTAGGATAACATTAGAGTTGTGTAGGAAGCTCCCGCCCATCCACTGTAAGGAAGCAGCAAAGCATGTATTATGCCCAGGTCAAGAATAACGTGTGGAATGGAGGGGATTTGTACAAAGGAAGATGCATGTTAAAAGTATGTGCCTCTGACCCTGACTGTAGCATTTCTAGACGTCAGCCTGGGAACCAGATTGACCGAGTTACAACAGTTTATGTTTTGGCATTGAGGGTGGGCTATTCACGTTGTTAGAGCCTGGATGGGTGGTGTCTAGGGCTGGGAGGATAGCTCAGGGGCAACGTGGTTGTCTTGGAAGCAAGACAACGCCGAGTACTCAGAGACTGGTCTCCGGTATTAGGCACAAAATACAAGATAAATTAAAGCTCAAATGTATTAGTAAGCTATGTAGGGTATGTTTAGTTTGTAATCTGATCAAGCTGAAGATGTGGTATTTGAACGTTTGTGACAACCTCCAATAAAAGCGAGCGATTATCAAAATTGAAAGTGTTTGTGCCCCTCTCAAAGAAATAGCCCAGATTATTCATACTACAACAAAGGACACGTTTTGGGACACACTTGAAAAATATAATTTTTCCTTCTGGGAAAGATTTCTTATGAAAGAGGGTATTGCAGAGTCTTTTGAAGAATTTAAAAGACTCTGCATTAAAACTGATCACAATGCTCGTTTAAAGTGCGTGTGCACCAGGCAAACTGACACACCTGTGGATTCATGCAGTAAAGGAGATGTCTGATTCTTCCAAGTCTCAAATCCTGCCATGCAGCACGCATTCTTTGGGCAGGACTAGACTGGCAAAAGGTCCCTTAAAATTCCCCTAATTGTTCATTTGAGGGAGCTGAGATATTAATTGAGCATGTCCCAATGTTCTAAATGAACCACCTGAACTGCACCTGGGTACACTGGGTACACTGTTGTAACCCTACGCAATGTTTTCACAATACTTACGTTCTCTATGTCACTGGGCCTAGTAAGATCATTCTTTTGTTTCTCCCCTGTTCCCCTCCCTTGCCTTGTCGCGCTCTCTGAAACACATGTGTATGAGCGCGATAGAAATAAAATATCAATTCAATTCAATACATATTTTGTTTGATGGGTGGCAGATTTCAGACTCAATGAGGAGGGAGGAACCAAGCTTTCCCCAAAAAATATTAGATCAAAGAAGCTATCATTAGCCTCAACAAATTGGGCATGGAATTTCCCAGGGCCTAATACCAAAGTAAGGCCTCACTTCACTTTGCCTTATATAAAGGGGATACATTTAGCATTCATCAGGTACCCCAAACAAGTATATTCATCAACTGATTCAAACCTTTACAGCCCCACCAATCATATAAAGTTCTTGTAGCCCTTTCAAACCACCACGAATTCAATCTCTTTAAAAATGTATCATCAATGATATTGCTGCAGGGAAAGAGGGGAGTAACAAAGTGTAACTGGACAACACAACACAAGAAGGGTGCTCTTTTAACTTGTTTTTTTGTTTTACTACATATTTTGTCTAGGGTAAGCCTAATGGGTAAATGTCCAGGAAAAGAAGAAAATACCCAAAAAATGAAATCAGGAATTCTTCTCCTTGAAACCCAGGTTCTGTTTCCATCCCCTTCCTATGAGGTTTTCCCGAAATATGTTATATGCTTTTTTTGAAATAAAATATTGCTGTGTCATTTTTCAGTCTCTCCTGCATTTTCATAACGTTCTGTCATATTTATATGGTGTGTAGCATGCGGGACTGGCACCACGACTTTGAAGTTATTTTGGTGCGGGTAGTCTCATCTACACCCGAGTGAGCTACCGCGCAACCTCTGGTGGCATATTTCTATACAGACTGGTAATCCACTGTTAGAACCAGTGTGAGTTGGATGCCAAGTCGCTTGCTGTTGGTTGGTCAGAGGACGCATATCATGGTAATCCAAGGAAGTGAATGGGACTTTTCAGCTTCTCGTGTGCGCTGAGACGGCATTGTTGCTCCTGTGTTTCCTGCACCAGTGTGTCATCTGCAGTGTTGTCACAACACATTTTTGTCTTAGTAAGGGCTTTAGTGGGTGCTTTTCTGCTATTTTAAATTCAAGGATCATTCAGGGGACTCGGGAAGTGGCTCGTCTGCTACAGGGTCATCCTCGTTTTGAAGAGCATCAGGTTTTATCAGGTGGACTTGCCACCAGTTCAAGTAAACAGACAAACATAGTAATCAGCAAAGAATTGGCACTCTTATGTAAAATTGAGAAACATCAGAAGAGGGAGATCTCCAAGTGGTGGGAGTATCATTCGCTCCAGAATTACCTTGATGTAAAACGTGTATCACGAGGCTTGCACATAATGACAAGTCCTTCATTCGAGGACCAAGATCCCGTTATGCTTGAAGAATGGGGGAAAACCAGTAATGAATGTTCTGCGTGATATTGGTGAAAAATGCGATGTTAAATCACACCACTGCCTTGAAACCATTTAAAGAAGCAGAAATTCATCTGAAGGAAATACCATCCACCGAAGAAGGTGAAAAATTGAGATCTAAGAATAAGGCCAAACTGATTGCCAATTAGAAAGCTATCAGAAAACACAGAAAAATCATCAGAGACAAAACTGACTATGAGACCGGGCGAGTGTACAAGTTTGCCAAGAGTTTGATGCTCTTCACAACGCTACCAAGCCTTCTGTACAGGCAAGAGAGTCTAACGGTGTGTTTTAAATTTCCTCTGAATCAGATATATGAAATTCTGAAAATTATGAACCTACCATCCAGTTGAATTTTTTACATGAGATGCAGCTCCTGCATCAAGATGGAAAATCTCAAAAATGCGGCAGGGGGCGCGCAAGAGGCCGAGGACACAATTTACCAGCTGGAAGAAGACCTGGCGGGGCCAATGCAGGCAACGAGCACAGCACAGATCCTCAGTGCAGATTAACTCGCTTTGGAGCATGCGGGAAAAAGCCATAAACGCTGATACCACGCAAGTTATCGATCTTCCGTCACATGAGCTCACCCCATCTCAGAGGTATGCAGTGATAAAATCGCTGCAAAAATGTCACCTTTAGAAAAAATTGCGGCAAAAATACTATGGTTTGACCCACTAAAGGTGTACCCCATTATACCTCTGAACGTCCCATCAGAAAGGCCCTCTCAAATAGCATCAAAGTCCCTAACTTTAAACTGAAAAGAACTGGTGGGTCTAGCTTCCCGGTGCTAGCAGCACAGCTCTGGAACTCCATCCCAGATGCACTTAGAGCCACCCCCTCCTTCCATGTGTTCAAAGCCAACGCTAAACTCTGGCTTAAAAATAACGACCGCTAAATGCCCCAACTATACCAAATACTCTGTATATTCATTGCAAACTCTGTAACTGTAACTCATCTATACTGTAAGTCATCCAACAGTGCTACACAAAAGATTCTGATATATGTAACATATCTCTCTTGTAAGTAAGAAATGCTTTATATATGAGCTTGTAATATATGATCCTGTAACCTAAGTAATGTAACGTATTCATGTACCTGTAACCCAAGATTTATTTTCTGCAAGCGCCCAGTTGCTTAACGGCCAGGCGCGCTCTATAAATAAATAAACAATACAATACAATACAAGGGGAGCAGGGGTTGCAGGGGTGTCCCCCACTCTCCTTAAATGGTATAATGGGTCTGTGTGTTGCAGGGGTGTCCCCTGCATCCTTTACATGGATTGTGGCGGCAAAACCACTGCCTTTTTGCAGCGATTTGTTGTGTAAATGGACATTTTTGCCGTGATTTTAACACATGGAACCATCTCAGACTGATCTTCTCAGTTTGTGTCCCAGTGCATCTTCGGATTATGTCCAGACTCGCCTCCATTTTGATATGTTTTTCAGGAAAATCAAGCTTAAAAAGATTTTTGCCACCAAACCAGACAAGGTTTCTAGAACCACACCTCGCCAAGGTCGGACTGACTTACTCATTTCTGATATTGAGTCCCTAACTGACTTGGCAAGTCTGGCCGAGCTCCCTTTTGATCCGATTAATATTAATCTTGAGGTGTTTGACATCAATCCACATTGGCCAGGCAGTTCACATCTCAAATGCCAGTCAGAATTCAAACCCCTTATATCCATAGGAGACTGTACGGAGGCTTTCCATGACCTATGCATAGCTGACTTGCGCAGATTGCGATTGTGATTGTTTGTAACACTTTTTTAATCATTGTTACTGATATTTGACTGTGGTTGGTCCCATTCCAACATGTCTGCCTTCATTGCCTGCCTGTCAGGCTTCATCTGCATAGCTGCCAAAAGTGTGAAGGGACTATTTGTTATCTTTGTGACTTGTAGCCACTTGAACCTTTGTGTATACAAGCACCGTTCTGGTGTGAAACGTGTTACCCGGACTTTCTCTCCCGTTGTACCGTGTATGTTATGCTTTTTTAATAATAAAATATTGAACCTTTGTCTGAAAAAGCACCTTTCTGGTGCAAAACGCATTATCTGGACTTTCACTCCCGTTGTACTGTGCATGTTATGCTTTTTTAATAATAAAATATTGCTGTGTTACTTTATCACGGATTTTTTTGTCATTTTTCAGTCTCTCCTGCCCTTGGAGTGCGGTCTGCGCGCGTTTTCACAGGATTTACGTCCCGTTTTGATATTCTTTTCTGTTGACAGGACATCATTGATGGTTCCCAAAACCGGAGTTACTCTCTTGGTTATTCCTTATTTTGACTACCTACCGGTAGAGCTGGTTTTGTAAAAACGTATAACAAGTATATTAAGGACAAATGCTGGTAAACAATGAAAATAACTCAAGAACTCTCCTGGATAAAGAAGCAAAAAGAAAGGGGTATAGTGTTTGTGTGAAGTCTTTCAGGAATCTCACAGCACTTCCAGGGCCACAGTCTTGTAGTCACTGTAGTCACAGGCTCAGGTGTTCATTCCTAAATGGTGACCTTTTCAACTGCTTAGCAGGAGAATGACTCCCCCCCATTTAGGGGATACCAAAGGGATAAGTCCCAGCAGCACCTTGTAAGTTTCAACCAGCAAGGCCCAAAGATTCTGGCAGGCATGGGCCAGATCAGCTCTTACGCTGGTGACATGTTTAGGGGACTGATCACCTCCCTGGCACTGATCCTCTGTAACCCACTTTCCATCACCTCCTCAATGCCTCATAGCATGTTATTTCCTGTGCGGCAATGCACTGCATATTTGCTTCCCTCCATCTTCCGCAGACTTTATCTGCACTTTATCTGCACCTCCTTGATGCCTCCACAAATGCTCACTTCTACACCCAACCCAGGCGTGCGCATTCGGGGACTTTTGGATTAAGATCTCTGTTGCAACTTTCTTTCTTTTCTACTCCCACCTCTCAATTTAGATGTTTTTCGAAACCTCCTGCACACCCCTCTGACCAAGCTCCTCTTTTTGTCTTATACTTTGCCTCGTTTCCTCCCCCTGTTTTAGCACCCTTTTCAATGTGCATGTATGGGTAAGTCGGTGTCCTTTATCTACTGCATCATCAATGTGACGTCAGGAAGCAATGTTGGCATATATTGTGGGCAAAGCATTGTTAAAGTTATTTTCAATGGAAATGCTGGCATAGATTGTGGCACTGCATCCTCATACAGTGTCAACACTAGCATATATTGTGACACGGCATTATGAAACTGATCTGAAATTGCATTTCTGGCATATAGAATGGGAACATCATCATACATGTGAAATATAGTGGCAGAGCTGGCATATATTAGGAAAAGCACCATGAAAAATATATGTGAGGTAGCAATTCTGGCATGCATTGATGGGTGTTGCATCATAAAAGTGAGATGTGATGGCAATGCTGGTATGTAGTCTGGGTGCACCTAAATTCAAAAAAGTGATTTATAGTACAATTGCTTTTACATAGTGTGGGTGCAGCTTAGTTAAAATTAGTTGTAGTGGCCATGCTGGCACCTATTGTGCATGCAACATCAAAGTGTATTATTCCTGGCACTGCTTGGTTTATGAAACTGCTTTACAGTGGCAATGCTGGTGCACTATGTGCTCAAGAGCAACATGATTTGCAGTGGAAATGCTGGCATATTGTGGGTGCAACATCATGAAAGATATGTACTGTGACGATGCAGGTATACATTGTGGGTGCAGATCCATCAAGGTTAGTTATAGTGGCCATGCAGGTATATATTGTTGGTGCTGAATCATGAAAGTAATTTACATTGGTAATGCTGGAATACTTTGCCGACACAAGCTTCATAAACATTTTATTCAACATTCTTATGTACCCTTGGTGATGTGGCATCTATTGGATGTTTTCATGTTTTAACCTAAAGAACCGATTATAAACTGCATGTCTTTTTAGCCATTTTTCTCAAAAAGTGTGTGGTAAAATTCACCATTTAAACTCATTGTTTTAGAAATGTTCTTGGGGGAGAACTCTGCCCAAGGCCCATGAGATTACTTAGGACTACCTCGTTACCCTCAGTCACTGGTGCAAATTCAGGAAAGAGGGTAATATCCATTCACTGACATTTTCACAAGCCACCACTGCCTTTGAAGCGGTGAGAATGCTGCTGTCCACTGGTCTGAAAATAAACTCTAGTCAGAATAAACCTCACCTCACTATTCTAGGGCAGGGACACAGTTGCAAAACACGTAACCACTACACACTACACTACTGTCTTAAGTGTTACCCATTTCCAAGTTTGAAAGGTAACTGGGCCAGATTCTACCAGGTTCAAATATAGTTAACGAGGGATAGCCAATTCTAGCATCACTCTTCATCCCTAGAAATAGCTGCATGCTTAGATGCCCCAGCACCTCCCTGAAAGCCGCTAAAATGCGGACCACTTCATAGTCACACAGCCATCCGCATGCTAATCAGGGTCTCAATCAACTATGAATTGTCCCCTGTGGGGAATTCAGACAAAAGAGAGAACTCACTGAGATTTTCAGGGGGGGTTGCACATTTTGATGAGGCCACGGGCAAAGTGTCCACTCAGTATGGCTGGCACAGGTCATGTCCTGTTACCACAGCAGCTGGCTTGGATGTGCCTCAGGGCAAAGTGACCCCTCGGCATTGGCCAAATTGGGTATCTTGAGAGTTTAGGAGGCCACTGAACATGGTGGCTGGTTAAGCCCATTGGTCCCAGCAGGTGGTTTGGGAGTAAACACGGAATGACAAAATGCCATGCTCTGGACATATTGTCTACTGTAGCCATGACCAGGGGCTCCAGTGATTTGCTTAGGGGTTCCGTGGCAAGTTCACTGCCATGCCCAAGAAAAGTGTCCACACCGGGAATGCACACAGGCCAGGCCCGATGAAGAGGGTATGTCAGTTGGCCCTGGGGGATCTAGCCATGGCCATGAGCCATACCCTGGTCACAGTGGCCACTGGGCATGCGCACAGGCTGCACCCAGTGGCCCCAGAGGCTGATTTGGAGTAGCCTTAAACTTTACCAGCTTTCATGGATAGATTCCACTCCTCTGGTGACCTCCTTTTTTGCTCCCTAGGGTGGGAGGACAAGGCTGTAACTATATCTACTCTTAGCTTTTTTATCCTCTCAACCCTTCGGTCTGGAGTTCCCCTCACTGCTGCTTCCCCTAGGCATCCCTGCTGCTCTGCTAACCCTGCATCCTACTTTTAACCACTGGGTGTGTCCCCTTTGTACAGCACTCCTGTTCTTCCCAGCTCGATTTTTGCTTTACAAATCCCATACATATACAGCATTAGGTCTGCAGGGCCCTCTAAAAATTCACTGGTCACAATGGAAGCCATTTCGAAAAGGTTCCCAGACAAATCAGGCTGTTTTCTGAACAGCCAATACTGTTGCTTCTTACTGAAATGTGTGGACCCAACCAGGGTCTGCAGACGTGAATGGTCCAATAAGGGCCACAAAATCAGCCCTGGTGTTTGCAAAGACGGTCCATAAAACAAGATATCATAACGGGACCTTGGCCGTATTTGGTGAAATATTTTAAAGAATACTGGACAGATTTTCAGCAGACAAATGAAAGTTCACTTTCAGGACGAAGCGTACTAGCTACTCGCAAATGTTTAGTGCAAATGTGTCCAGTGGTTTTTGCTTTAGGTTAGACAAAGGTTTGTCCTATGAGAAATTGAATAGGAAGCGCACGTTTTGGGACTCCCTCTTATACCTACAAATGTCTGAGTTGGCGGTTTATTTATTGTGGAAAGTTTTGGATGGATTAGTTGAACAGCACCAAAGTTCTAAGCATATGAACATATGCACTCGCTATCAAGAGTCCCGCTCAACCACAACTATAGCATCACTATCGCTAGTACAACGTTGTTAGATCGCCAGGCTTTTTTTTCACAGAGCTTTTTGCCAAGAATCTTTGGCTGAAAAATCTCATCGAAATTATGGGGGAGGGAAAGAGCTAAGGGGGCAGAAGGGGCAATGGGATATGGGAAAGAGGGACTAGATACTAGGGAAGAGGAGCTTGCCCCCCAAATAAATAAACGAAGGTGAAGAGTTTTTTCAGCCTAAAATATTCTGCAAAAACAACCCTGGCGATCTAAGAACATAGAACCCTATCACTGACTCCAACACAAATATTGAGTACATATGCGTAGTGACTAAATAAAATAACTATTATAGTGTCATGTAAAAATGGATAACTACATTTAGCTTTAGGGGTCCCAAGGTGATGGCGAGAGGCACTTTGGGGGCCAGGGGTTGCCACTTGCTCAGTGATGTGATCCCTGGAGGTTGTATATGGGGGATCCACCAGAGTTTACCTGACCTCCCCACTCCAAGCCATCAAACACCCCTTCACCAACCATTCAGGGAATTCCTTGCCCATGGACTACCAGGACATACATTACATAAGAGGGAGTGCATAGTCCCCTACAGAAGAGCCACAGTGGTGCAGTGATTTCCGGAGTCAGGAACACATAAGCCACCTATTTGAGGGTGGGTTTTCGGAATATATTGAACAGAGAGCTAATATGCTTGTCTCGCTATGTGCAGCCTGCAAGCCCACTTGTGTAGCAGGAGAATTGTTTGCTATGTGCATCAAAGAAAAAGACTTTCTGGGAAGGGGGGTTCAAACTAAAGCAGGTGCCTACAAACACAAGAAGTAAGCAGGCTATGCGGGCTCAGTATTCTAGAGTACCGAGTGGGAGAAAGTAGTTACTGGCTGGGTAGGGTGTAGGACCATTGGGTTTCATGACAAAGATGATGGTCTTGCCCGACTCTAAGCTGGTGCCTGGCACATTTGTACCCTCGTCTCTCAAAAGCAGAGGTAATCAACCCATTGGAGAACACAGACAGTTAGGAGATGCGCAGTCTAGAAAGAAAGAATGGAGAAGCTTAGAGGAGGGTGTTGGGGTCATGAAGCATAAGCTAAGATAGTGGCACAGCTAAATAGGATATAACCCAGACAATTGATGATATTGTTGAGGCACTTGAATCCGGTAAAACTGTGTAAAAGGAGGCTTTCCAGAAATTGGTGTATTAACAGTGAGTGTAGCAAGAGAACAGAATGGCCAATGGCTTAGAAAGTAAGTCCAGTTCCTTTGAGCGATAAGACAACTATGAGAGCTTGGTTCAAAACTCCTGCTGCAGCCTCTAGGCCAGAGTCTAGAAAGAGGTGGAAGTCAATAAGAAGGGCGAGTTTGACTAGTTGGCTGCGGTCTGCAGCTCAGACCTTGGTGTGGGCGCTGTGACCACCAGAGCTTGACAAGGAATTTTGTGACCAGCTGGGTTGAACACTAGTAGGGTATGGAAGACTGAAAAGCATATCAGTGCCTGTGCTAAGCACAAGCTTAAGATGGCAACCCTCAGCTGGTGGGTGAAAATAACTTCAGTCCAAAAGATGCTCAAGCAGGAAGGGGGACATTCCTACTGTTAATCATTTTGGTTATCACTTAGGGCCAGGAGGAATCATACAATCCACCGGTTTGTTGTGTCCTGTGTCTATATGCGAAGCCTAGGAGCTGGATCCAAGATCACAGGAGTGCCACACCTGTGACAGGAGCATTTTCTAAGTTCAGGAAATGAGCATACTTGGGTGCTTTTAATATCCCGCGACTGTGAGTGAACTGAAAGAAAGGGTGCATTACCTCAAAAACCTTCGAATGGCTGGACGTAGGCTGGGAAGTCAGCCTTCTTGATGTAGAACCCTGCACTTGATTCTGTTAATCCGACATCCTGAAATGGTTAGCATAGATCCTCCCTCCTTTGTTTTAGGTTCCTTCTCCAATATACCATACAGGAGTTCATTCATCTCCGTCCCAGGATACATCGAAATAATGGTGTTGAACTTGTCCCCTGTGTCTCAAGTCATCTGCTGCACCCCGCAACATGACAAACCACAGTATTGTGCATGCATTTATGCTGTCAAACTCATGCAACAATATGCCTATTAGCTTCAGGCTACTAACAGTGTGTAGTAGGTTCAGGCCATGGATGGCATTCTTCTTCTGTGTCAGAAAGAACAGTTTTTAAGGGGAGAACACTAGCCAAGAGGTTTGAACACAAGTTCCATGACTGAGCACTTTTTAAATTTGAGTGTCAGAACTGTAAGGTTGCAGAGGCATGAGTCTGACACAGTGGTGGCATGTTTGTTGGCAAAGACTTTCAATAATAAAAGTAAAAGAAAAGGAAAACCTATCTTGCCCTCTATCAGGAGCTGCCCTGCCTCAATAAACATACAAAGTCTCTGTCAGGATGTTGTGTTCAAACCCATTTCAGTCTTTTAACCTAGACTAACAAGAAAACTGGGCATCTTCTTGATCCAGAAGGGGGCTTCTCTCACTCTGGTTATGGATTTGGTTGTTCACTCCTGGTTGACAAAAAAAGGAGTGATATATTAACTTAAAGCCATTTGCTCTTTAACTGTTCTTCCAAACGTATACAAAACACAGTTCTCAAATGTCCCCTCCTCTCTCCAACTTACAAATGCAGCATCAAGTATGGTTCACTATCCCGCCAGACTTGACTGTAGATTTCTAAAAACACAAAACTCAGTTCCCAAGTATTGGGGGGGGGTATCTTGCCCTGTTCCTTCTTCTAGACTTGACTGTAGATTTCCAAAAACACAGTTCCCAAGCATCAGGGGGAGACTCTTGCCTTGTTCCTTCTTCAGTTCACAACTGTTGCCTCAAGTCTGGTTCACTATATTACCAGACTTGACTGTATCATTTCAGAAAAAATCCCTGTAACTCTGTCCAATGTATTGTGGGTCTGATACCCTGTTACGGTGTTCTGGCTGGGCTACCCTGACTTCGTATGGGTTCCAGACCCTGGTCTGTTGCTTCTGTGGGACCACTGTCCCTATTTCACTTGATGACCAACTGAACACAGTGGGTGTACTCTACTGCCAAGTACGGTTCCATATAGAATTTGTCTTAATTTCTTTCTGGCTTTTATAGATCTCTTGTTATCCCTTTCTGTCTCCTGGGATATTGGTATGTGTATCTTTCCTATCTTTGGCCGCCCTCTGTGTCCCACCAGCAGGCATGACCCTTTCCCTTCCTTTGGGAAATGTTATTGCAGTCTTTGTTCCCGCTTTCACTGTCAGCGTCCAGCTCTTGGCGGCTCTGCAGCATTAGGCTCTCTCTCGCATCCTCGACTACGCAGCTTCTTCTTTCTTCAGTTCCATAGGTGTCAGAATCGGAAACTACCACCCCCGAAGGCTCCTCACCTGACTCCTTAGAGGAATCCTCCTTGGTAGATGTCTATGGTCTTCTTCTCCCCTTCTTCTTGATCTCCTGCGGGTCTTCGTCCGTCTTGGTGCTCTTCCTTCCCTTTTTGTCCTTCTTGCGCTCGTAGAGATAGGGACGAGCTCCGCTTGAGGCCACCCTGACAGTGGTAGGAACAAGCTGTCAGGTGGACCCAGGGGAGCCAGTCCCATAACGTCAGGGAAAAAGCCAGTGACGGCAGAAAAAACCCTGTTAGATGGCGAGTCCTTGCTGGCAGGGAGTGTGTCGGAAGTGGAGGGCTGATGTCGAAAAGGATCGGAAGAAAGTCCACTGCGATCCAAGGAAGGCACAAGCGGAGGCTGCACACGAGCAGTCAGGAGGGATGGTAAGGCTATAATGCAGGTAAGAGTGAGAGAGCGAGAGAGAGAGAGCTGGTACAGGAGAGCGAGAGAGAGAGAGGAGAATGAGAGAGTGAACAGAAGCGGGAGCGAGCAAGGAGGGGAGAGAGAGATAAATAGTAGGGAGAGCGAGCGGGAGCAAAAGCGGGTGAACAAGAGTAAAGAATCTAGCGAAAGCGAGAGAGAGAGCAAGCGGGAGCGAAAGCGTATGAACAAGAGTAAAGAATCTAGCGAAAGCGAGAGAGAGAGCAAGCGGGAGCGAAAGCGTATGAACAAGAGTAAGGAATCAAGCGCCAGGGAGAGAGAGAGAGCAAGCCGGAGAGAATTAGCGGAGGGGCGCGAAGGATGGCTTTACAGTACGGAACCCCGTACAAAAGGAAAGAGCCGAGAAACAGGGAAAGCCGAAGCGGGCTGAGTACTAGGTAGAAAAGTATCAAAGGACCAAGCTCAAGGAGCGGCACTGCAGGCGAAGTTAGCGAAAGGCTGACAATGCGAGTTGCAACGCACAGCGTTGTGGGCGTGGCTACCTTTTAAAGGAAAAGGACCAAAAAGACTACAACGGTAAGGACCGCAAGGTGCCTAAGTAAGCCTCCATCTTTTCCACAGTGTCCAGGGTCGCGTTGTGACAGTATGCCCCCTTCTCATCTGGGGTTCCCCGGGCTTACCAGGATGAAGGCGGTGAAAAAGACGTAACAAGCGAGGGGCATGGATGTGGCTTCTAGGTTCCCAGGTACGCTCTGCAGTGGAGTACCCCTTCCAATGTACCAGGTACTGAACTGTACCATGTCTGTAGCGAGAATCCACCAGCCTCTCCACCTCGTATTCCTCAGGTTCTGGATTATCGGGAATTGATGGGCGTGGCACTGTCCGACCATGCGGATCTGATAGATAGGCCTTGAGAAGGGACGAGTGGAACACAGGATGGATGCGCTTCATACTGTGAGGAAGTTTCAGGCGAAAGGCCACCGGATTGATCTGTGCGGAAATGGGGAAAGGCCCAATGAATCTGGCAGAAAACTTCCCTGGGTGTAGCCAGCATGGCAAGAATTTAGTGGACAACCAAACTTTTGTGCCAACAGTCCATTTGGGGTTTTGAGATCTCTTCCTGTCAGCGTACTTCTTTTGGAGCTCCCTGCTAGTCTCCAAGTTCTTCTTAGCCTCCCCTTGTATACGTCTTAGTTCACTAAGCCTTTGGTCAACCGCAGGGACAGCAGTCGATGGTATTCCGACCAAGGGGATATGCATGGGATGAAAGCCGTAGGAGAAAAAGAATGGACTGGTTCCTAGGGAAGAGTGTACTGTATTATTGTAGGCGAATTCCGCCGTGGAGAGAAAAGATTTCCAACTCTCCTGTTCTTGACCACAGAAACAACGAAGGTAATGTTCTAAAGTGGAGTTCAGACGCTCAGTTTGTCCGTTGCTTTGGGGGTGATAACCAGAAGAGAGAGCTCTACTGATTCCCAGAGTCTTGCACAGTGTAGACCAGAAACGAGAAGTGAATTGAGAGCCTCTGTCGGAAACAATAGTTTGGGGTAGACTGTGAAGCCTAACCACATCTCTCAGAAAAACCTCAGCTACTTCTGGAGCCGATGGTAGGCCAGGTAGAGGAGAAAAGTGTGCCATCTTACTCAGGGAATCTTCTGTAACCATGATGGCGGTAGAGCCCATAGAGAGAGGAAGATCCACAATAAAATCAGTAGAAATGTGTTCCCAAGGACGTGCTGGCAAAGGTCCTTGTTGAAGGAGACCCAAAGGGCGATGCGTAGAGGGCTTACTGGAGGCGCAAATAGGACATGCGGCTACATAAGCCTTTACATCCTTGGCTAAAGTGGGCCACCAGAAATACCTTGATACCACATTGGTCGTGGCTCTTTGCCCCTTGTGGCCAGCAGAGGGTAGATCGTGACACCAAGACATAGCTTGAATTTGAAGCTCTTTAGACGGAAGGAACAGGGTGTCCTTGTAGAAATACACTGTCCCTCTTTTCTCCAAAGAAGACAGACGGTCGTTGGGTATCTGGGTAGAACTAGTTGTACGTTCAACCTCTTGTAGAAATGAATTGACCGCCCCTAATATCCTTTTCCCTGAAAGAATCTCTTCAGGTTTGTGTCCTTCTACTGGACATTCTTCTCCTAGGCTCCGGGATAAGGCATCAGCCAACACGTTCTCCTTCCCTGGAAGATACGTGATGTCAAAGTCAAATTGGGAGAAGAAATATGCCCACGGGCATGTCTGGAATTGTGACACTCCATTTGTTGGAGTACCTTAAGGTTCCTATGATCCGTTCTCACCAGAAATGGATGGGCAGCCCCCTTCGAGTCTCCACTCGACACAAGCCTGGCGGATGGCCAACAATTCCCTTTCCAATACCGAGTAGTTTCTTTCACTCGGGGTGAGTGTCCGGGAGTAGTACGCCACCGGGTGTTCGATACCATCCTTACCAGACTGTAATAAGGCTGCTCCTATGGCACCTCCAGAGGCGTCCGTTTCAACCACAAAAGGAAGGGACTGATTGGGTTGAATGAGGATGGGCGCAGTGGTGAAGGCTTCTTTGAGTACCTGGAAAGCTTGTTCTGCCTTCGAGTCCCATAAAAATTCTTGACCCTTCTTTAGTAGATTGGTAATGGGTAGCACGATCTCTGAAAAATTTGGGATAAAGCGTCTGTAAAAATTTGAGAGACCCAAGAACCTTGGTATATCCTTAGGGCTACTGGGAGTAGGCCATAGAAGTACCGCCTTCACCTTCTCGGGATCCATCTGAACTCCTTCTTTGGAGAGAATAAAGCCTAGGTAGGGAACAGACGAGGATTCGAAGATGCACTTTTCTGGCTTTAACAATAGATGATTCTCTTGTAGTCTTCTTAACACCTGCTCAACATGTCTGTGGTGTTCGGCCGGAGAAGAAGAGAAGACAAGAATGTCGTCAAGATAGACTACTACAAAAGAGTATAGCAGGTCTGAGAATATCTTGTCCACAAACCGTTGGAAAACCGCCGGGGGGTTTACCAGTCCGAAGGGCATCACTCGATATTCAAAGTGTCCCAGAGGAGTTCTGAAGGCGGTTTTCCACTCATCTCCATCCTTGATTCTCAACAAAGGATAGGCACCTCGAAGGTCGAGTTTGGTGAAAATGTTAGCCCCTTCAACTGCTTCCAGTATTTCCTTTATAAGAGGCATGGGATATCTGTCTCTTATAGTCATACAGTTCAAACCTCGATAATCAATACACGGTCTCAATTCGGAGGTCCCTTTCTTGGGTACAAAGAACATAGATGCTCCGGCAGAGGAGCGTGACTCTCTGATGAGACCGTTCTGAAGGTTTGCGTCCAGATATTCCTTAAGGGCCCTTCTTTCTGGGAGAGACATGGGATACATTCGGCCAAAAGGAATGGAAGCACCTGGTTTTAACTCAATGGAGCAGTCTTCAGGCCGATGAGGAGGTAAAGAGCGTGGTAGTTCGTCTTCAAAAAGTTTGGCGTATTGTTGGTAGCAGAGCGGCACCATCTGCACCACTGAGGCGGACTTAGGAGTAGGGATTCCCTTACCAGGAACCGGATTTGTCTGGAGAAGGCAGGAAGAAGTACAGAAAGAAGATGAAAAGCATATAGTGTTGGCTGACCAGTCTATAGTAGGATTATGCCTACGTAGCCATGGTATACCCAGTATTATTGGGAAGTGTGCGGCTCTTATCACATTGAAAACAATCTGTTCCTGGTGTTGAAAAAGAAGCATAATAGTGGGTATGGTTTCTTGTACAATGGGCCCGGAGGAGAGTGGAGTTCCATCGACTCCTTCTACGGGTAAGGAACAGCTCTTTTGTAGAAAAGGCACCCCCTGATCTTGAGCCCAATGGACATCGATGAAATTACCCGCAGCACCACAGTCCAACATAGCCAAGACCTCAACAGTGGGATTGGGCTCGAAAATGAGATGAATGGTGAACACCAACAATCTGTTATCATCTTCTATAGCCTTCTGACATGTAAGGTTGCAGGGATTGATCGTCTCTGTCCGGTTCTTATCCCTGCTCAAGACCGAGGAGAAGCGTTTCCCGAATGTCTTGGAGGTACTTCGGGGCAGTTCCGGAGCAAATGCTTAGAAGATCCACAGTACATGCAGAGACCCAGATCTCTACGTCTCTTTCTCTCCTCTGGAGTCAGAGGACCTCTAGTAGTTCGGATCTGCATTGGTTCTTCAGTATGGCTCAGGTTAGGAAGAGGAACTGGAGTAGTACTGGCAGAAGGAAGGTTTCGGAACCTCCTCCTTTCTTGTCTTCGCTCTTGAAGTCGGTATTCCAGCTGAAGAGTCAAAGTCACTAGTTCTTGGAAGGAGGTCGGACGAGCCACTCTGGCTAGCTCGTCTTTGAGATTGTCATGGAGTCCCCTGCGAAAGAGGGTTTGTTGAGCAGAGTCAGGCCATCCTGCATCCTTTGCCAGTCTGATGAAAGCAGAAGCAAAAGTTTGAACATCTTGATTCCCTTGACGAATGTCCAAGAGGGCTTCATAAGAGGAAAACTGAACCTCAGGTCTGTCGAATCTGGCTCTCATCTGTTGGGTAAACAGGGAATAATCGTTGACTGCTGGATCGGATTGGAATATCAATGGGGTGGCCCAAGCCAAGGCGTTTCTGACGAGATTAGCACCAAGGAAACCAACCTTGGACCTGTCTAGTTCCTAGGCCTTCGGTCTAAAAGTGAAATAGACCATGCAAGCATCCAGGAATTCCTTCAAATGCTTTGGATTGCCATCATATTTTCCAAAAGAGAATGACTGTGGAGGCAAGTCGCCCCGAGTATCATCTCGTACTGCGATCTGTTGTCGTAGACTGACATTTTCGGTTTGGAGATTCTGTACTTCAGTCTGAAGGCCTTGGATAACAGCTACCATCTCCTGGATCTGTTCTAGGAAGGCCATGTTGACTTGTGGGCGTTGCAAACTGTCAGAATCGGAAACTACCACCCCCGAAGGCTCCTCACCTGACTCCTTAGAGGAATCCTCCTTGGTAGATGTCTATGGTCTTCATCTCCCCTCCTTCTTGATCTCCTGCGGGTCTTCGTCCGTCTTGGTGCTCTTCCTTCCCTTTTTGTCCTTCTTTGCTCGTAGAGATAGGGACGAGCTCCGCTTGAGGCCACCCTGACAGTGGTAGGAACAAGCTGTCAGGTGGACCCAGGGGAGCCAGTCCCGTAACGTCAGGGAAAAAGCCAGTGACGGCAGAAAAAACCCTGTTAGATGGCGAGTCCTTGCTGGCAGGGAGTGTGTCGGAAGTGGAGGGCTGATGTCGAAAAGGATCGGAAGAAAGTCCACTGCGATCCAAGGAAGGCAAAAACGGAGGCTGCACACGAGCAGTCAGGAGGGATGGTAAGGCTATAATGCAGGTAAGAGTGAGAGAGGGAGAGAGAGAGAGCTGGTACAGGAGAGCGAGAGAGAGAGGAGAATGAGAGAGTGAACAGAAGCGGGAGCGAGCAAGGAGGGGAGAGAGAGAGAAATAGTAGGGAGAGCGAGCGGGAGCAAAAGCGGGTGAACAAGAGTAAAGAATCTAGCGAAAGCGAGAGAGAGAGCAAGCGGGAGCGAAAGCGTATGAACAAGAGTAAAGAATCTAGCGAAAGCGAGAGAGAGAGCAAGCGGGAGCGAAAGCGTATGAACAAGAGTAAAGAATCTAGCGAAAGCGAGAGAGAGAGCAAGCGGGAGCGAAAGCGTATGAACAAGAGTAAGGAATCAAGCGCCAGGGAGAGAGAGAGAGCAAGCCGGAGAGAATTAGCGGAGGGGCGCGAAGGATGGCTTTACAGTACGGAACCCCGTACAAAAGGAAAGAGCCGAGAAACAGGGAAAGCCGAAGCAGGCTGAGTACTAGGTAGAAAAGTATAAAAGGACCAAGCTCAAGGAGCGCCACTGCAGGCGAAGTTAGCGAAAGGCTGACAATGCGAGTTGCAACGCACAGCGTTGTGGGCGTGGCTACCTTTTAAAGGAAAAGGACCAAAAAGACTAGAACGGTAAGGACCGCAAGGTGCCTAAGTAAGCCACCATCTTTTCCACAGTGTCCAGGGTCGCGTTGTGACAATAGGTCAGATTTTCTCCTTCCCCGACACCGAACAAGGTCCTGCTCCGCGGACATAGTGGAGACACTCCGGCCTCCCCAAGGGCGTCTCATCCTCTTCTCCATGGATCTCTCACCACGGAACCGGCATTGCTCTTCCAGGGTTGTCTTGATGAAGTACATGGTCCTTCTTTGGTTTTTATCACTGAGACTGCCTCTAGTAGGCTGTACTGCGTAGGTTGGTTCTGCAGTGGACTTTGACCTCTATGGTTGATCTTCTTGCCAGTGACTGTTTCCACTCCTCCTAGGTACGCTTCACTCTCCCTCATCCCAGTATGATTGGAATGAATGGAGTCCTCTATTCTACAGAGGTATATAGAGGTGTGGGGTGCCACAGGGGTCTGAGTGGAGTGAGAGGAGAGAGGGGACAGAAATGAAGGACGTGAATACTGTGTTTTCCCAAGGCTATCGTCACTGGTTCCATGGAGATCCACCCACTGAGTACCACCCCCAGGGGGACTGTCGGGTAGCCGGCTCACCTCCTAACCTCATGGGAAGGAGCTCCCTCACCGAAGCAGTGACAATGCCCTGCGATTCATCACAGAACCTATATGCTAGTAATGTGTATTTGTATTTGTATTTATTTGGTTCATATAGCTAATGAGGATGTGGGCACAATTGTAAATTATCTTAAAAACAGAGCACAGTGCTGCAGTATCCCACTCACTCAGTCCTATACCACAGGGCATAGTATTATCTAAACTGTTGGCCATAACTTAACTCTCATGATTGGGCAGGGTGATGTATGCAGTTCGTTTTTATTTAGCTGTGGGCGTGATAGGGAAAAATGTGGTTTGTAGAGATGCAGTGTATGGTATCTCAGAAAGGGCACATCACACTTTTATACAATGCAGGCCATGTAGCCAATGTAGACAATGTAGACAATGCAGAGCCAATGCAACTCCTGGAGAAACTGGCCATCTCCCATCTTAATCTCCACACCAAATCTGTTGGTTGTCTTCAAGACCATCAGTCAGGCTTCAGGGCTGCTAGAAGCACAGAAACTGCTCTCCTGAACATCCATGAAGACCTGCTCTCCAACCTTAATTCCAACACCCCGTGTGTCCTCATCTTGCTTGAGCTCTCTTCTGCCTTCGACACCGTCAACCACACCATCCTGCTCAACCGTCTCTGTGATAACCTGGGTATCACAGGACAGGCTCTGGCGTGGCAGACTTCTTTCCACTCTGACCGACCCTCCCAGGTCCAACTTGGGTCCTTCCTCTCCGATATCTTTCTCTCTACCTGTGGTGTCCCCCAGGGATCTAACCTCTCTGCCTGGCTGTTCAACCAATATCTGGCACTCCTTGCCCACCGCATCGCTGCTCTCTGCCCCAATTTTCAGTGCTATGCGGATGATACCCAGCTCATCTTCAGGCTACCCTCGGCCTCCTCCTCTCCCTCCCTCATCGCTGACTGTCTGTCTGCTATCCAGGAGTGGTGTGCTGCCAATGACCTCTGCCTTAATGCCAGTAAAACCGAGATTCTACTCATAGGCACACCCTCTCCCTCCTTCCCTGCAGCTCTCTGGCCGGCCTCTCTTGGCCCTCTTCCTGTTCCCACCTGCAAGGCTAAATACCTTGGGGTCATCTTCGACTCCACACTCTCCTTCTCTCCTCACATCTCTGACGTCTCTAAGAAGTCACACTACCAGCTGCACCTCCTCAGAGGTATTCTTCCTCTCGTCTCCTTCCCCCAGAAGCTCAGCGTCTCCAGAGCCCTGGTTCTCTCTAAGCTGGACTATTGCAACAGCCTCTATCTAAACCTGCCTGCCTCTACTCTCCGCTCTCTGCAACTTATCCAAAACAGGACTGCGAGACTTGTCCTTGGCCTCAAGCCCAGGGATCGTATCTCTCCAGGAATGAAATCTCTGCACTGGCTTCCAGTGGCTGCAAGGATTAAGTTCAAAACCCTCTGCATTATCCACAAGGCCTTCTGGGGGCTGGGGCCGCATTACCTTCAACTCTCTCTTCCTAAATACCTTCCTTCTGGGGCTCTCCGCTCATCTGCCTCCAACTCCCTCAGGGTCAGCCGCTTCTCCAAGCAACGAGTTGGTGGTCGATCTCTCTCTTCGGCAGGATCCTCCCTCTGGAACAGCCTTCCTGCCTCCCTGAAACTTGAGGAGAACCATCTCTGGTTCCGGAAACACCTCAAAACCTTCCTCTTTGCTTCTGCTTTCACTGCCTCTCTCCCCTGCTGAAACCCCTGGCCTAACCTGCTTTGGGTCCCTGGCCACCCCTCTGACCCTGGGGCCAGGTCCCACCCCTTGCACTCCTGCCCTGCCTCCCCGGAAACCCCCTGCACTTAGGGACTGTTTTCTGTATCCCTTCAGTCCCCCCCACCAGCACTTCTGCTCTACCTTGCACTTGCCACCATCAGGCCGTTTACCTATCGTATTTATTCCTCCATCCCATGTACTGCACTTCCCCTCTCCCTTCCCCCAGGCACTTTCCCTTCTCCCTACCCTTGCACTTGCGCGATCTGAATGACACTTGACCTAGTAGGATCGTTTGTCTGTCTTTCCACTGTTTTTTCCCTTCCCTGCCTCGTCGCGCCTTGAAACACTTGTGTATAGGCGCGTTATAAATACCGTATCATATCATATCATATCATTATGGAGTTGTCAAGTATGTTCAAATATTAACCCAAGAGGTGGATGTTGCACAAACATCAGAAGCTCACAATACCCAGGACCATAAGCATCATACAATATATGACTGATCAGGCCTACGAGGCGTCCAAGAAAGCTGTCTTCAATTCTATGAGGGAAGAGGGAGGTCCAGCGTATGTGTCAGAGCATCTATAACTCATCCACGTGTGGTTAGCTGAGAGAGTAGCTAGAAGGTTTTAGCAGCCTGATCTGGAGCATCTGGTCTGCTGATATTGCAAGAAGATATCAAATTGTAATATTTAGGCCGTTCCACGTAGGACGTAGTGGATAATGCATAAGGTTTTGAATTGGGTGCAGGTTTTAAGGCTGGAGTAATATAGTCTATGGCGGAGCCTGACAATCTGACAATGATGGCAGCTGCATCTTTTCTGGGCCCTTTGTAGGCTTTGTGGATACTGTCATGTACAATGACGTGAGTGATGGAACTTGGGGGGGGGGACCAAGACACCGTGCATGAAAGTCGAGACGTCCCGATATTGCCCTCTGTAAAGTCAATCCATCTGGCACGGCAAAAGAAATGTCAGTTCATGACGCAGCAGGACCCTGCATTGATTTCATGTCTGGAGCCTACGAACAAGAAGGGGGTTATTTTACAAGGCGCAAAGCGATAGTAAAGCTAAATGCGTTTGCGCCCAGCTTTTCCACTCTAGGACATTGTCCTTCCCTGTTCATGTCGGAGAAGGGGCACAAAGCGGAATTAGCAGTGCTTTACAAACCATAAAGTGCCAGTTTAAGGTGTAAAAGCAAGGTGTTCGACGTGTAAGCCTTACTTTAACACTCGACGTAACGGTTTTAGCATTCCCGCTGTGCATTGTTCCTCTGACTTCAAAAGACACACAGAGTTTCCCCTGAATGAGGTTTCCACGCAGGTGTAAGAAAAAAAAGCAATAGATCCCTATGGAATCGCTTGCTTTAGCACCTGATAAAAGTAGGCGGGTTCCTCATAAAAAAATGCTGTCCTCAAAGTGTTACAAGTTGGGCAAAACGGGGACTAAAATGAAAGAGTAAAGGCGAATTTGCTGGTTTTTACTCTGTCATGTAGCTCTCCATTCGTTGAACATTTGTTGAACATGTCATGCAAGGTAAATACCGCCATGTAAATTCTAATGTTGATGGTCTCCTTCATGCAAATTGCATTTGTTTTGTAAAAATGACCCACATGCAGCCTCTTTATCAATGCGGCAGAGCATTTACATGTTGGCGCAGTGGCCATAGAGAGGAGGGGCATGGAGCAGCGATACAATCTCTGCAGTGCAGTCCTCCTCCTCAGGTCAATGTGTCCAGTTGCGTGACGTTGCGTGAGGCGTGGCGTTGCGTGAGACGTTCATGCCGGCGTCCCACACTTGTATGTATGTATATTCCACCTCTGTTTTGCACCTTGTCAAGACCAGGCGGATTACAGAGGAATCCATTAGTAAACGCGGCTGCAACTCGTATTTGCAGGGGATGTTTAATTTTTACAAGAGTAAAAGAAAGTTTCCATCGCGTTTAATCTTTCCTTTTCCCCCATGCCTCACGAAGGTTTAAAATTGCATGCAGGTGACCCACACACGTGCTTAAGTGGGCTGTTCTGTGCATGCAATGTGCACTTTTAATAAAATGACCCTTTAAACGATGAGCAAAATACATACGTCCCTGATTTGTTGCATGCACTGTTTTAAGTTTCCCATAGCCCAATTACAGAACATAAACAAAGTTCTTTCTGTGAATGATAAATGAACACCCAAGACCCCTTTGTGCACAACGTGCTCAGAAGTGCATCGCAAATTTACGCAGCTTCAGAATGTATGGGTGTAAAGAAAGCTCAGAGGGATTCAATATTTACCAGCTGGGGGAACTGTTTATCATGTTCTAAGAGCACTTTGTGACTAGAACCCTTTGTCTAACTTCAAAATGCATTTCAGAAATCAGTTTGAATTCAGTCATGAAAGCTTTGTAGGTCGCCGCAGGCGAACTGGTTTGTGGTTTCGTAACTGGCAAGCACATACACTGGAGCGCTATTCTGGGAAGGCCTCCATTGTTTGCAAAATTAAGGTATTTGTTTATGTTGAAGCTCATAATGGGGTGCATTGTGCAGTGTGGTCTTCTCGATAATGAGGGCATCCGCGAGGACCACAAAAGTGGGTGTGAAATGCAAGTTGCCTGTTCCCAGAGCAAAGGGATGTGCTTGAAAAACGTTAAACTGCTGCACACGTCTGTGGATTCATGTTAAGCAGTTGATCCTAACTAAGGGTCTGTGGACTAATCGTACACCCACTTTTAGTTTCACACCCGCAAGGAATGGTCTGCCTCACGCACCCTGTCCCTACCCTCTCACGTACTATGACCACTAACCCTCGTCTTGCCAGGGGTAGGTAATGGCCATGTTTTCATCTGCCCATAAACTGCTCTCATAAAGTGGAGTGGACAAGCGCCATGTTAAATTCATCTAAGCAGAATTGATGGTTCAACAAACATTGACACGTGTATTTAGACATGGATTGGGGAAGCACTAAATAAGACTTGTGTTGGGTGTTTTTAGAGAACGCATTTGTTAATTTGCAACTTAAGTAGGTGTACTGTTATGTTGTTATGTTATGTTATTTGGCATTTATATAGCGCTCTATATGTCATTGGTATGACCTCAATGCACTTGTGGGTTGAACGCCCTCGGGGACCGTAGTCCAGGTCAGTAGAGAGAGTAGGGTATCGTAGGGTGCTTGAGTGCTCTCATTATGTGTGCATCTGATGCGATTGGTTGATGGTAGCTGCATGGTAGCAATAGGTGTGGTGGTATTGAGATCAGTTGAATGTGTGCAGTCAGGAGGTTGGTCTCAGGGACTGGATTCTGGCTGTGTTAGGCCAGTGTAGGATGCTCATGTGTACAGCTAGGCCGATTTATTGTGGCGAGTAACTGCGTTCTAGCAGGATGTTGAGGTGTTCATGGGCTGTTGTTCGTATGTGAGCAGCTAGGCCGAAATTGATCGAGGGGTGTAGCTGCGCTCTATTGTGTGCTGGTGTAGAGTAAAGAGTGAGCATAGTGATGGGAGAGGCGAGTGTCTGGAGTGGACGTTTGATTCATACAAGATTCATAATGTGCAGGGTTGCATTATGAGTATTGCGATTGCAGCGTTCAGAGGGCTTTATTAGTGACTTATTCGTCGAATTCAGAGGTGTCACTGTTCGGAATTTCATTGAGCATTTGTATGCAGGTTGTAGGGACTTTGCAGCCTTCGAAGGTCACAATCGGCATTATGGAAAGAGCTAGGTTTTTAGAGCTTCCAATGGGTATTCAGCCAAAATTCAGCTGTAGAAGCTTGTCAACCCCAGCCGACAACATAGTGGGCCTCATAATGAGTCCGGCGGTAGCCATGTCGGTAAAACCAGCAGGCTGCTGCCGGACCCGTAGGGATTTACCGGCTCCGGACTTGTCAGAATTACTGGGGCATTACAGCCCCGGTGATCTGGTAAATCCAGAGCCGGCATTCTGTAAATCCCCACTCCTGTGGACTCCCATAGGAATGGAGAAGTGGAACCATCGGCAGCATGTTGTAGTGGTGCCGGTGTTTCTGCGTTTCTGACTGTGGCAGTGGGCCGTTACGACTGCCAGGTCAGACCTGGCGGGTGTACCACCACATGGCCACAGAACTCGTAGTTAGCTGGTCCAGAAAACGGTGCCAGTACGGTTTTACTGGCACCGTTATATCCGGACCGGTTAACTTGTAATGAGGCCCATTGTCTTCATGTCGAAATGAAACTGATCAGAGTTGCAAAGACAAAGTACAGAAGCATTGTGGGTGTGTATACCTAAACAGATCACTATGTAAGGCCCAAGTGCATCATTTGCTTGACAGTCATTTGATTAGTGTGTTCTGGTAGCAGGTTGATGAACAGCTGCAACCCTTTTACGATTATAGCGTTCTAAAGCGCACAACACAATCTCAATTCTTTTAGGTGCTACAATCCCCAAAGAAGCATACGTGGGTGGACAGAAGCGAATAGTGGAGCTCCGCCTCCCAGCAACATATCTAATATAATGTAAAGGTAGCGAGGCCCCATCACCCATTCCATCGTGGGTGCAGATCTCTTTCTAAGGCATGTTGGGTCCACTATGCTGCCATACAACATGTGCCTTCATAATTCATAATATAAGCAATAATGACACATGCGTTTTTGTATGCCTAAAAAAGATTCCTGCTAAAAACGTTGCTTTCTGACCAGCTAAATTGGCATGGAACGTGGCCCATCTATCAAGAAAAATTCACTTGTTTTCTAAAATTCTCGTCGACATGTCTGTTAAACACTTAAACTTGATTCCGGTCATAGATATTTAACATATTGTTGTTTGCTGGTGCAATTTCCATCTAAATTCTAAGTTCTATGTTATTGTACTTTATAAATGGTCTGCCTCTCTGGTCTGGTTATCTTTTTTTATGGGTGTCGATTCAACTTTGTATGACGTCACCATTCATCTTTGCCATTTAGTTTCTCTGCTTCTTGAGGAATTTTGTTCAAATGGCCATCATATTGTCTTGGATGCAAGTATGGTTTCCTCAATGGGTACTTTACCTCCCATATTCTCTTAAGTATAGGTATTGTTTTGGGTACTGCACAGAGTCCACACTCTTCTCTTTGCTGCTTTAACTGTTCAGTATATGTCACATACTTTGGTTCATACGTTTCAGGTAATGTAGGCAGGGCAGTTGGAGTGGGGGTACTTGGCTCCTCCTCAACAAGCGTGTGCCTGTACTCCCTTTTATTCCCAAGAGAAGAGAATCTGATGCAAGGCCAAGTTCAAAGACAGTCTGCATGGCAGAAGGCATGGGCGATGAGAGATGATGGTCTAACTGGGTGGGAAGCAAAAGTCATGCCCACCTCCCGGCACCTGGGTATGAGCTAACGTGCTGCTAAGGAGCCAAATGTTCCATACATGGCATAAGCATGCCAACCAGTTATAGAGGGACGTATAACGAAAAGGCCTTCTGGTTTAAGAGCCAATAGTATTCTGTGTACTTAATAAGTGTTGAAGATGACTTGCACTAGGGGTGTGCATAAGTTGTCCACCTGACTGTAGAGACCTATAGAAAGTATACTTAGGTGTTCCCTGTGACCCAACCACAACACCCCATAGGTTTCTCTTATTTTCCACAAAGTATGACATCACTTATGACGAATCTTTAGTACTTGAGTGTATAAGTTGTCCACCTGACTGTAGAGACCTATAGAAAGTATACTTAGGTGTTCCCTGTGACCCAACCACAACACCCCATAGGTTTCTCTTATTTTCCACAAAGTATGACATCACTTATGACGAATCTTTAGTACTTGAGTGTATTTCTATGTCAATTGCATTGAGAGCTTGAGCGAACGTCTATTGAGGTCTGTTGTAACCCGTTTTAGACAATTGATATTAAAACAGTCGAATGAGACTTTTGTCAATTTCCTGCGTCGGTCTGATTATTTGGTGTGAGGTTTACTCTGCATCACAGCCATGCATGACATGTTACTGATTAAGGACCTTATGTTCAGACTGTTTCCTTTTTCACATACTTACGGCATGTTTCCATTGTGTACACTCCCTGTGCCAAGACAACACTGGTGTGGCATGTGATGGATGCGGACTTGGATGTGGATAAGTGTGTCTGCTTGTTGCCATGTGATGTAATTGCACATCACAGAGCCACATGTACATGCCCATTTCATTGGTATTAGTCAACAGTTTGCAGTTTCATGGGCCATAATGTGCTTCTTAATTACCCTGTTGGTTGGCAATGTGTCCACTGGCAGCATGGCCCTGATCAGGGAATTTTGTTGTCAGTCTGCATATGCCATGCTTAGATATCTTGCTCTCCATAGTGTGTGGATGCTGTATTTCTTATGGCGACATGCCCTGTATTTTGTTGCATGACAGCAATGTGATATACATGTTTACTGTGGACACATTGCACATGACTCCACATGTCTTTTTCTGTCCATGTGCAGGTGAGGAGGCACTAGATGCAGAGGAGGAGGAAGAGGGTGAAGAAGAGTCTGTGGTGCTTCGGACCATCAGTGGAGAATGTGGTGTGGCATGATGTGAGAACCCATTGGTGCTACAGACCCTTCTGACTCTTTGGACTCAACTGGCTCTGATGCTGAACCGGATGTTCAGTCCTCAATGCTGGCTGAGGTGAGTGCACAAATGGATGGAGCAGTTGGGGCCAGTGAGTCTTCAAGGGGTCCGGTGCCTTCACAAGGCCAGTCAGTGGTGGCACGCCCATCTGTGGTGGTTATGGCTGCAGTCCTTCAGCCAAGGACAGGGGCATCACAGCAAGGTCCATGCTACCTTGGATCAGGCAGATGTGGGTCATGCACACAGGAATGTGTGCAGGCTGGGCAGTCAGAGTGGGAGCAGCAGATGTTGCGTTCCGAATAATGACAGGGTGCTGCCTTTGAGAGTTTGGCTGAGGGCATGTACAGTTTGGCCACTTCCATGATCCCTCCAGCAACACAGGTGGAGCAATAGCTGCAAGTCCTGTGGTCCACATGCCGCTCCCACATGCCGCTCCCACAGGCTGCACATGGAGGCCAACATCAGAGGCAATGCGCATATCTGCAGTGTCTGCAGGCATCCCTGCTTGCAGAGGGTCAGGCACACAGGGATGCCCTGAGGCATGAGTTGTTGGCCCATAGAACTGCAATCCATGAGGAACATGCAGCCAGCAGAAGACTGTACCACTGTGAGATGTTAGCATTGAGGCAGACAATATCAGAGGACTGTGTGGTGAACCTCCAGCATCACTTCCACCTTCAGATTCAGCGCAGGATGGGGGCGCCAGCACAGACATGTCTTCAGGTCCACCATAGCCTTGCGGTCAGTGAGCCCATGGAGGGGAATCTTTCATTTTTTCTTTTTTTTTGGACGTCCACCCACGTTGACATGCCCCCTGCCCTTCATCCCTCCTGGGTGGACCCCCCCCGGTCCATGATGGACATTTTTGATTAAAAAACATAAATAATTGATACTTTTGTAGACCCCAGGCCCAGATGTTGGCATTTTATTTTTGAGTTGTCCTTTCCAGGTTTCCTTTTTTTTCTTTTTCTTTTTACCTTGAGTTGTGCAGTTGCCCTCTCAAGGCCATGATGTGTGCAGTGGTGGACATTCAGGCATGCAAAGTGAGGTCAACTTGCATGTTTGCATGGTGGTGGGCAGGATGGCATCTGCAGGTAACTATGGGTTCAGTGTATCCTCGCACATTTGTGCTGTGTGAATGGTACTTCCCTATGCCTGTTGTAATGTCTTCTCCCATGTTGTTTCAGTAATCCGTAATGTGGCAGTGACTGCTGTTCCAGGGGAGACAATCTGCACCCATTGACGTCCATGCTCCACATGCCCTCCACCAGGCACTGGACCTCCTGTCACAAATTCGGAGACAACGTTCCTGGTGAACATGATGCGGGATTCACACCATGCTGGCACAGTTAGCGGGTAAGCATGAGCACTGTCTTGCATGTTGAGCATGCGTCATTGTTCCCCATGTTTGCTGCATGTGTAACTTTACTTATATGTGCTTTGTATGCTACCATGCCAGGATGGCTTTTTAAGTGGTACGCAGGTCACTTTGTTACCTCCCTCGGTCAACTCATCTATGCCCACACCTACTGTGGTGTAGTGCATGTCATTGGCCATCTCCAATCCAGTCAGTGTACTCCTTGATGTGTGTTTAACTTGCCTTCCATCTCACTGTCACTCTCTCTCCCTCTCTCTGTTGTGCTACACTGCACTCATGGGCAGATCACAATCTATGTCCGGTCACCCTCTTGCATCATGTGGTGCTTCTGAAGTGGGTGGTCTCTGCATATTTTCGGGATCCATTAATAATAATAATAATAATAATAATAATAATAATAATAATAATTTAGCATCTATATAGCGCTACAAACCCTCAGGTATCTGAGCGCTGCTTATTATTACCCATTCGACCTCGGAAGGATGAAAGGCTGAGTTTGGCCCTGCCGGGATTCAAACCTGCGTCATTAGGCTCTGCACGGATACCAAAGCGAGCACTCTACTCACTGTGCTATTTGACTGGCTATTTTCATGTGTTGTCATGGATGTGCATGTACTTTCTGTTGTTACTATGGATATCATTGCATTTAGGGGATGCGTCTCCCGATGGGTTGCATCATATGCAAGTGAGGTGGGTACCCTGTGCTGGTAAGTGAAGGGCATTTTCAGATGCTTGTGTAGTGTTTGGTTGGGAGTCTTGCACTGTGTATGTGATCACTTCGGATTACTTGCCTTGTGGGGCACCAGTACTACTTCATGGGTGCATGTTTCACAGGGTGTGTTTCTGTTGATAGATCTGAGCATGGTGTTGTTTCTATGGATTGTGGGGCCACTGGTTCCATATTCTAAATTGCGGGTGTTCCAACTGTGTGGGCCTTTCTTGGGTGGTTGGGAGTGGGTGGCAAGGCCAGCTGTTTGTGGCCTGTGACAGATGTTGATGGTTGTGCTGGTGTGTTTCTCATTGCACTTTGACCATGTGTACTGAGTGACACTCACATCCCTTGCAATGTTTGTGGGGTAATGGTTCAAGGACACATATGGCCTCTCTTGCTTAGCGTTCCACAATTATGGTGTGCAGCCTCAGTTACGAGCCACAACCATGGAACCATTGATGCACATCTTTGGAATGCTATGTTGTGAACACAGGAAAAAGCATTCCGATATACCCAAGAAGGCTATAACCCAAAGGAACAAGGGGATACCTCACGCATTGGTGAAACAAAGTAATGAAAAATGGAGAGTAAGATTTAGAGGTACATTGTTTAGTTTGAATGATGGAAGCAGTATCGACGAAACAGGCCTTGGGAGAAGAGGATACAATATTGTCAATTCGTCTGGAAGAAGAAACCAAAGAGGAAGACAAGGGAAGAATAGATGCAATAGCAATAGAAGAGGATCAAACAGACAGCATTTTTTAGAAAGGGACTAACAGGATTGGCATCTGGAACCGAGAATCACTCGGAGTATGAGAGCATTGTGGTGAATCTATCAACACACAACCTAACTAAGAACGAGAAAACAACATTAGAGAAAGGGCTAGGCTTTGTAACCAGCAATACACATAGCTGTTCTGACTTTATAGAAGACTTTTCTGAGTTTATGTGAAAGATACATCTCAAACAATATTTTGCAGAGAAAGAATCCGAAGACGGCTTAATAGACAGTGGGCTACGGAGCAAATCAAACTTCACAGCGATGACACAAACACAAAGAGTATTAACCGACCTTGAGAAACTTGAACCAAAAAATAAGGAAGCCAAGAAGTTTCAAAACACCAGTAAAATTGAAAACGATGCATTAAGATCTTTAATACAAAATGAAAACATCATCATCCGCCGAGCGGATAAAGGTAGGCGATAATAGTGCAAGATAGAACTGTCTACATTCAAGAATGCCATAGGCATCTGGCTAATGGTGACTACTATCAAAGACTAGAAGAAGAAGATCCCACTGAAACATTGGAAGTAATGATAAACCACAAGATAGAAAAAGATCCTGGATCTCGAAAAAAGAAGCTGTCTTTTTGCGAACTGAGAAACCTAGAACACCCCAGTTCAACACCCTCCCTAAAATACATAAAACCCTTACTAGACCACCAGGTCGACCAATAGTTTCAGCTCTAGATTCAGTGCTACAGCCTCTTTTGAAATTTACCTACAACCATTAGTTAAAACAATTACTTTGCATGTTAAAGACAAAACACAAATGGTAAAGGAAATGTAATGAATTTCCTTCGACCAGAATAAAGAAATTCTAATGTCTTTAGATGTGATTGCTCTGTTTACAAGCATACCACAAAGAGTATCCTTAGAGATGCTGGAAGAACGTCTGATGCAAGAAACAAGAACCTCGACCACGCATCATTGTCCATCCTCTGGTATGCAGAAGTTGCCCTCGCAGACAATTATTTCCATTTTAATGGACATTTTTATAACCAAACCCAGGGCGCTGTGATGGGAGCAACTTTAACGCGTTGTGTTGCAAATTTGTATATGGAGTTTTTCAAAATCAATTCAATATATAGTGTAACAAATACTTTTAAAGAACATCTTCACCTATGGTGACGCTATATAGATGATGTGTTTGTTCTCTGGACAGGAAATGAAGAGGAAGCAGCCCTTTTTTTAACTGGTTTAATATACAAGACAGACATCTGAAATGTACCCAAGTTATCAATAGGAAAGAAATAAACTACCTAGACTTGACAATTACAGCTGATAAACATAAAACAACACTCTTTGTTAAACCTTACAACAAATCAACAGACAAGAACTCCCTATTACACTATAATAGTTTCCACCCACGACATGTGTAGGACAATCTACCCCTAGGACAATTCTTGCGACTCAAGAGGAATAGCACAAACTGAGAAGATTAGAAAAGAGAAGCAATGAAACTAAGAGACAAACTATCAGAAAGAGGATACCCAACAAAATTGATGACAAAAGCGATGAAACAAGCAAATAACAAAAACTGTGAAGCCTTGCTAGACCATGCAAAAGAATGGAAAAATACAAATGAAACAAATTTAGTGTTTTATAACACCTAGAGTAATCTGTCCAACCAAATCAAAAAGATTATTTACAAAAACTGGAAAATAAATGGTGAAAGGCAAATGTCCTTTGAAACGGCCCTTATTGCGTTTAAAAGAAGCAAAAGCATTAAAGATCAGGTAATGCCAAACAACATCAAAGCTCAGACTAAAAGACAAACAACCCTAACAGAACACTGGGGTCTGCAGAGAATAAAAGGGCATAATCCATGTGGAAATTGCACATGCTGTAGCCAAACTAACAAAAGCAAACAAGTATCTATAGGACTTGAAAGACCATGGAAGCAGCAAACACTAACAAACTGTAATTAAAAAATGGTAGTATACGCCATTTGGAGCCCTTCTGGCAAAATATATATTGGGAAAACAGAAAGAAAAAGAAAAACATGAATAACAGAACACAAGAGTTCATTAAGAACAGGATACATACAACACCCCTTGTGAGTCACTTTATTGAAATGATACACAAGGCAGAAGACTTGAAATGGACAATTATTTACCAGATAAAACCAGGAATGGATACAAACTCAGTCAAAAAGGGATTGTTACAAAAAGAGAAATAACTGATCTTCCTAACCAACAGTATGGAGAGAGGACTTAATGAAAGAATGGAGGAAAGAAATTAAAAAATAAAAAGAGAAGAATAAGATACTAAATGAAGAATAACTGCGGGCCAAATGAACACTGGAAGAAGCATAATTAACAGACAATTAACGATCATGCTGGGTTAAATAATTGAAAATGTATAAAAGAAAAAAAAAGATGTGAAAGGTACAAGTCAACCAAAAGTATAGAACTGAGTTTATGACTATAAAGTTTGCATTAGCTGTAAATTGAAAACAGCAAATTGCAACAAAGAGAACTGTTTACATATGACTATATGGAAACCGCTTAGAGGAAAGCACTGCAGAACGCGGAAGAGAAACGTGCCGTTTTAAATAACAACAAATGACGGAGAGGACCTGTAAGGCAGAAGCAGAGACAGACTGCAGAAGGAATACATGTTTAAAGGTTAGTGAAATACGAAATGCACCCTACAGCTGTGAAAGCGACATTTGTGGTAATTTAAAGGATGCAAGAGACAGAAGTTCTAAATATTCGTTTTGGTTCCTGCAGATATCGGCCAGAACCAGACATAGTAGAAAGCCAAACAGCACACAAGCTGAAATCCTGAATGAGACACAAATGTGAATTTGAAATATAGAGCCGTTAGAATATATGGTAAGCACAGTGTGTGAATAATGTTGGAACCCTTATAAAAGATACTACACTCATGATAGTGCACAACATGCCACCAGCTCCCGTCCCCTATAGCGTTTTCCTACTTACTTGTTTGTTTGTTTGTTTGTTTGTCTGTTTGTTTATTTATATTGCGCACCAGACCCAGGGGTATTCGGGCATGAAGGCAAAAAGAGGGTTGTTGAGCTTAGTTTACAGGTTACACGTTAAAACATAGGGGTACAGCTACGGTTACAATGCTGTAAAAAACGTATTGTCAAGGAATCACAGCTGTATATACAGTAAGTTTACAAGAGTTCAGGTAAATCAGGGAGTCACAAGTGTATATACAGTAAGTTTACAGGAGGCAGGTATGACATAAATAAGGTAGAACAAATATACAAAATATACATAAGATCCTAGATGTTCGAAGGGTGAGGTTAGGCATCATGATCTTTTAGCCATTGGATCAGATTGGATCTGAATTGCCGTTAAGGGAGGTCTTCCCTTAGAGCAGGGGGAAGGGAGTTCCAATATTGGGCTGCTTTAACAGCGAAGCTACTCCCGCCAGATTTAGTGAGTTTGAATCTGGGTACTAACAAAAGGTTGGAGTTAGCTTTTCTTAGGGGACGGGAGGCAGTTTGTCTGGTGAACCTGTCTATAAGGTATTGCGGGGCTGCGTGGTTAAGACATTTGTGTGTAAGGGATGCTGTTTTGAGGAGGATTTTGTCATTAGTGGTGAGCCAGTTAGTAGATCTCCTGAGGTCAGATATGTGGGCATTTTTAGGGAAGTTTAGGGCGGCTCTCAGGGCATTATTTTGAAGTGTCTGTATTTTGGCGGTGATGTATTTGTTACTGCCTATGTAGAGGGCGTTGCAGTAATCTAGTTTCGATAGGATTAGTGCTCTTGCTAGAATGACGCAGTTATTGGGAGAGAGGAAGGGCTTGGCTGCTCTAATTAACTTGCAGGTGTAGGAAGTGGCTGAGGCCATGGCATTCACTTGTTTACCAAAGGTAAGCGTGGAATCTATGTAGAAGCCAAGGGTTGTCACTAGTTTGGCCACAGTAATGATGTTATTGTCAATTATGAAGGAGTCATAGTTGGGGCCTAGTTTTTTGATGTTGGAGGAAGTGCCTAGAATGAGGAGTTCAGTTTTGTCATCATTCAGGCATAGACCGTGGGGGGCCATCCATGCCTGGATGATGAGGTAGACTCTATTCACAAAGGCCAAATCCTTCTCATAATCTCCCGTCAACGGGATGAGGATCTGTGTATCATCTGCGTAGTTAGTGTAGGTGATACCTAGACCATCTAGATCATCGAAAAGGGGCTTTGTGAAAATACTGTGTAGGGTGGGAGATACACATGATCCTTGGGGTACGCCGCATGATATAGGTGCAGGGTCTGTGGCTGCTAGAGGAGAGAAAACTCGCATTGTCCTCTTATCTAAGAAGGACTGGATCCATGCAACTGCCTCATGGGAGAAGCGGGCTGCCGTGACCAGATGGTTGCAAAGTATTGCATGGTCTACCAGGTCGAATGCGGCAGAGAGGTCGAGTAATAGTAGGAGTGAGGTTGTGCCTTTATCTCTGAGTGTGTCTATTTGTGACTTAAGGTCTAGGAGGGCAGTCTCAGTACCATGTTTGTATAACATTAGATGGTGAACAAACAAAACATCATAGTCGTAAAAGATAGACGATTGAAACAATCTGGTACTTTGTCCCTGCAGATACCGGCCAGAACCGGAGATAACGAAATCTTGAGGCTCCATAAGCAAACATCCTGAGAGGGACCTTAACGGATAAAGTTCGAAATGTGGAGCTGCCTCAATAACAGTAAGCTCGTTTCTAGTGAATAATGTTGAAAAGTTGAACAACAGAGACTGTACCCATAAACACATTGGGTGTGTAACTAGCTGTCAGTCTTTCTTCTCCCCCCCACCCCTTTGTTATCCACAACCTGAATGATATTCGACAAGCAGCACATTATTAAACATGGCAGCAGAGTAACAAGAGGACGAATGCATGTAATAAAGGAAAACATGGTGACGATGACAATAACCTGCAAAAAGGACGCAAACTTAAATGTGTAGAAGTTGCAGTGCTAGTGTTTTCACCATAAGCAAGTAATAGAAAACGAGAATTAATCTCTCATAATCAAAGTAATAGTAACGAATAGTATAACTAAAATGTACTGAAATGAACGGTTACATTAAATACTGTTAAAACCGTTGTTGCAGGTAACTGCCTCAATGATTATAAAGCTCAGAGAAAGAAGAATCACAGATAAACAAGAGAGCGTGAAATAAGGATCCAATTAAACACATTCAACACTGAATCAATGAAATTGGAAATTTAGGATATTGAATCATAGAAGTAGTAAACTTGTGGGATTGAGTTCATGTGTTATCTTGTGCACACCCCTGATGAATTTTGTGTAAACTCGTTTTTAGCAAAGTGAAAGGAGGAATGAAACATTTTGGGCCAATAGATATGAATGTGATTTAGAGTGTGAGTATGAATGTAGTTGAAACAGAATCGTTTTAACAATATTGATAAAATATATTTTTCTTTTTTTTAACAACAATTAAGGTTCTAACAAAATAATATTTTTGGGCTTTTGTAAATGCACTATGAAGTTAGAAACCACACAACCCCAATTTGTGATAATTAAATTAATTGTATTTGTGAAATAATATCTGTGATAAAAGTGAATTAAATATTTTCTATCGAACAAAAGAGTCAGTGTCAACTAACCAATGAATGATTAGACACAGCTGATTTGAATATAAATGTGAGCTTGGTTGGTTGATGAGAAAGTTCTCTGAAGTATTGATAACAAGGCATATAACCAAAATGACAGAAGACCAACCAAACACCTTTTGAGTATTGAATTTTGTGAACTGGCACATTACACTGTGCAATGTTGGTGTTTTCACATGCATTTCTCATGCATGATGCGCCAAGGTGTTTGCAGCTTCAAGTTGACAGCAGCTGGGTGCATGGTACTGCTGCATTCAACTGAATGCACAATTGGACCAATTGTATGCTGTCACAATGAAGTCTGCATTGACCTTGCACTTTTACTTTGCATCCTACGTTTAGCATGTATTTATCCTTGCTTGGAGTATCACATAGCTTTGTCATGTCTGCTTATATCTTCCATGGCAGTTGCCTCAGTGTCCAGCCTTCCAGTCTGACATCTGCCTCTGTGAATTGATGCCTCAAGCATCATCCTGCCTGGAGTGCAAGAGGTGAGTATTTGTGTACTGGCCTTCTTGTGCTTTGCATCGTGGGCTCCAATGACTGTGTTCACTGCAGTGTCCCAATCATACACAGGTGATGGCATGCCTTGTCATGTCAATGATAGTCTTCCAGGGGTGTCTATTATTTTTTGGGGGCTCTATTATCTGCATATGTGATGTCTTCTCATTTTCATGCAGCATGTTAACTGATGCGTGTGTTGTGTATGCGCCATCGTCTTGGGAATGGGGATATGTACATGCACATTTGCTGCATGTAATTCAGGTGGACAGGCAGTGTGGGGGTTGTTGTTTGTCAGTGTGTGTGATTTTTGCGTTTGATATACATGCAGTGTGCAGGTGTTGCTACATGTGTGCTGGGACACATGTTGATGGTTGTCTTGTGAGTTGTTGTTTGCATGTGTTGTATGTCACTGAGGGGGGGCAGTGGGTCTTGAGATTGTGGGTGCATGGATGTGTTGGCTGCACTATGTTTCATTTTGTTCATTGTCTGCAGGGAATTATGGCTATTTCATGGGATGAAATGCTACTGTCGACTGCATGCCAAGGCGACAGGTAAGATGGGCATTTATCTTGATCGTTATGGAATGGCTACATTAGTTGCTGCATGTCTGGGTTGGGCCATTCTGGTGTGTCTCTCTCTTTGTCACAATTGTAAATTACCTCTTGTTAATTTGTGCTTTTGTGGTGGGGTTTATTGTTCTCATGTTGCCAGATTGTGTCACATGTGTATCGTTACTGCAATGCTTTCCTACACCCCACAATAGGGACATGTTTGTGCGCATCATGCACATTCTAGGACATGTGTGCAGTGATATGCCACTGTGCTTGTATTTTGTGTCCATGTTAATGTTTTCAGCCATGTATGGCTTGCAGCTCGGACATCATGTTTCAGGATTTATCGCTGCTTACACATTTCACAGGTATGTTAGTCATATAGGATGTTTTTGGTGCCAAAGGGGTAATTTCATTAAATGCTTGGCATGGTGGTAGTGGTGTTCTCCCTCTTCAATGTGTTTCTTTTGGAAACACAAAATGAAATGTCTTTTTAGTTCTAAGGGATGCACACAAATGTGCACTTCCAAGGGCACTTTCTCAGGGTGGTTTTGTGGGCACAGTTGATTGGCCCATTGTCATCATTGAATGGCACCTGGAATTTGGCAGGAATGTGTGCACTCCACAGGGGAAGTATTTTAGGTGAAAAAAGATTGCACAAGATGGCTACGTGCAGCCTCTCCATGTGCCCTTTGCCCAGCCATACGCAAGCGGTGTGCCTGTGGGTGTGGACGGTGTGCCACCACCATGTCCACAGGGACGCCACGCTGTGTTACAACATTGTGCAGAACACATGCTGCCACAATGATCCTGCAGACTACTGGTGATGCATATAGCAACACACCACTCCAGTGGTCAAGGGAGAGGAAATGTGACTTGAACACTCCGAATGTGGGCTCCACTATGCCCCGAGTCACAATATGGGCAGTGTTGTGCCTTACCTCGGCAGGTGTGTTGGAGTTGTGTATGGGCATCATCATGTATGTGCTCAGAGGGTAGGCACTGTCCCCTGTGGAGGTGATAATGGTTGTCATTGTCATGTGCTGACAGTGTCTATTAGTCTGTGTGCAACATGCATGCATGTGCATGGCCATTCATACTCACCAATGAGCCATGTGTTGCCATGCTTCCCAGCTTCCAGGGCCCGGTGTAGCAGGGACATCCTGAAGATGTAACTATCATGTGTGCTACCAGGATAGATGGCATACACTTCAGTAATGATGCCCTTAGCATCACACACAACCTGAACATTGATGAAGTTCCAATGTTTCTGGTTGCAGTAGATGTGCTCTGTTGCTGTAGGTGGACGTAGAGCAACATGGGTGCAATCAATGCAACTAGCACTTTTGGGAAGTGCACCACCCCATAAAAATCCTAGACCACTGCTTGCCTTACTGCCAGTGTTCTGGGCATATAGGAATGCCGGCAGAAAGAAGGACGTGCAGTTATGATAGCCAACACCTGGTGTAAGCAGCGAGAGTGCGTGGCCAGTGAGATGCCACCTACTATGGCGGTGGTCCGCTGGAATGAGCCAGTGGCCAAAAAATGCAGAGCAGTGAACACCTTTTGCAAGGGACTCAGTGCTTGGGAGCACATAGTGGGTGATGTGAGGTCACCTTCCAACTCCGTTACCAGGTCTAGGATGTTATGGGTGGGGAACCCATACCTGCCATAGACCTGGTCATCAGGCATCACAAAAAGGCTGGTCCTTGGGTGGAATATCTGGGCCCTGGACATCCTCCTCCTCTGGCGGATCCATGGAAAAATGTTGGTCAGCAACTGCCATTCCATTAATGGTGCCTGCGCCCAGAGTGATACTCCTAGGGTCACTGTTATCCATCAATATTGGAATGGTGTTGTGTTCTACATTGACTTATGGTGTTGGGTTTAACCCCAACCCCTGCTGACCTGCTCCCCAATTGGAACTTCAACGGCATATGGCAGCAATTGGGCTGACCGAAATGCTTTTTCCGAATCATCAAAGTCCATGGGAATGCCCCCTAGGCGGGACCAGGCTTTGTACTTTATCAGGTCCAAATTAATTGCAAACCGATTGAGAATGTCACTGCCTAAATAGAATGCAGCAGGGACATCTTGCACGACCCAACAACTATGTTCTATGCTTTTGTCCCCTATAGAAATGTTGAGCATACACCTGCTATGCAGCAGATGTTTGGAATTGGGAGTTTTCAGGCCCATTCCCACTTATCGATCAATTTAAATGTGGGAATGGCTGGATCTTTTGGGAGCTTTCTGAACATGGCTTCGCTGATGAAGCTCTTTCCGTTGTTCACACACACTCGGGCGGGAACAGACCCCTTCCCCTTATTTAACTGAATGGGGAGGAACAACTGTTCTCTAATTTTCTGTATGTCAACTAAACATTGAGCTGGTTTCTCATCAGTTTTGACTATAGAATTGGAATTTTTAGATTGTGAATCAGTATAAAATTTCAAAGTATTTCCTTCCAGTGTGAAATGCCACATAAAACTGGAAGGAAGGTTGATTTTCAGGAATGGAGAGGAGTTCCATCACCAGTTTGTTGTCCTACAGCAAATACTGTAACGTCAGGTATTTGATTATTCTGGAAATGACACTCAATATGATCAGATTTATGTTCAACCATGTGGCATGTGCCATTTAAACTAACATGGTTGACACTCTGTTTTAATTTTATTGGCCTATTAGTCTGAGTCCAGAGTACCTTGTTCACACAGTCTATTAGGGGGGACAACCTGCGCAGGATGTCATTCCCTAGTAGACAGGGTGTTCCCTCTGGAATCACGACTATGACTGGGCGTTTCACCTTGTGTCGCCCAATTTTTATTTCCAAATCCACTGTCCCCTCGACAGGAATTTAATTTCCGTCGAAGTTCTGTAGTTGTCCAGGTACAGGGGTGAGAGGGATCTGGTGTCTCTCCCCCTCCTGAATTAGCTGCTCAAAGGCCCTTTTTGACAGAAGAGTGGCTTGGGATCCAGTATCCACCAGTGCAGAAAATGCACGTTGCCCTTGCACTTGCACTGGGGCATAACATCTCACCTCCTTCTCCTCAAGTGGGCACAGGTAATGAGCATTTTTGGCAAGTTGGGTGGTCAATTTCTTTATTTTGGATTCCGACACGGTGGAGTTTTGGGCAATTTTCTGTGCGGGAGTCTAGGAATCTGTAATAAAGATTTTGCATTCTGACAAAGATCGGATTTTGGAATCCCCTTTTTTCCCATAGCTCTGTGCTGCCCCCTTTTACCTGGAGGCAGTCACTAGGACTAGTTTGTGGGTAGGATGCATCCTTTACTATTTTCTTCTCAGAATGGCAATTCTGGGGTTCAGGGATCGGTGGCTCTGAATCAGTCCCCTCACCCACCCAGTCGTCATTCAGATCTCTTGGGACCCATTTTTCATTGGGAGGAATTCCCCCCGTCCCTGAAGGAGAAGATTATTTTCCCAGAATCCTCTAAGGATTCTTCCCCTTCAAATTGGAGGACACTAACTTCCTCCCCAAAATGGGCCTTCTTGATGTCTTTATTTCTCCTACCCACCCTCTGTTCCCTGGGTTGCAGATTTTCGGGGGCAGGAGATTTTAGTTCTGCTTCCGGGGAGTCCAGGGGCTTCTCGTGGGTGAGGAAGGAAGCTTCCTCTACGGCTTTAGACCCTCCTTGCCCCCCGTGCCTCCTCCTCGGGAACCAGTGAATTATCGGGGTTCTCTCCCCGTCATTGTTCTGGGGAGCCAGACCCTTGGTTTGAGTGGTTCTGAGCTGCCATGTTCGTCTGAGGGTTCTGCTGAGCCCTCAACATGCGACCCAGCTCTTGTGTGAGGTTCTGGACCTGGTGCTAAAGTTGGGACACCCGTTCCGGCTGGTAAGGAGGTCTTTGTTCATACCTAGGGGATTCACGGGAAGGGTAACTATCCCTTCTCCCGGAGTACCCTGGGTACTGTGGATTTTGGTAACCCACCACCCTTAGCCTCTCCTCTCCCAGATTGGGTGGTCTGGACTGAAAGAAAGGAGGATTATCTTGCAGGTTGGGGTTTTGTGGATACCAGGGAAAGAAACTTAACCCAGGATTTGGGGGATTACTGCCCTCCTGAGGGAAGTTAGGAGGGAAATTTCCTGGGGCGGTACTTACCTGGTTGGATCCCCCCTTGGGCTGGGGGAGTCCATACATACCCCAAGATAGGCCGGTTGCCCTTGTATCTGGGACTTATATAATTAGGAGAGTTAGGGGTCGCATTGGTGTGATTACCTCCCTGACTGCCACCTGTTGCGGATTGGTTAGAAGACCTTCTTGGCCTCTGATTTTGTTGGTTTTGGGTAGGTTCATTTTTAGGCTCCCCCATTTCTAGGTCCAAAATGGGGGCAACCTTCACCTCTGCCACCTTAGCAGCGGCAGGGGTGTTGGTTGGTTTGGGATTTTTTACCTGATTTTTATTTTCTGCAGGTTTTTGGACCTCATTTATCTGGGTAGCCTGCTCTATTACCCAGTCCAGGGATCTTTTATCATGAAAATCCCTCACCAGCTGGGTCATGATGTATTTTGGTAGCGCATGAAAGTAGGTAGTTATAAACTCTCTGCTATCCGTGCGTACCCTCCGGTGGTTTGTTCAAAGGCGCATTTTAGCTCCTGCACAAATACTCGTGGGGCCTGATCTTCTCTGCATTGTAAATTGTAGGCCGCTTTACAAGCCTCTTTGGGGTTTCTCTGGGCGGAAAAGTGCTTCAAGATGGCCACCTTGTAGGTGGACCATCTTGAATGGTTTTGGTCTTCCAGTCCAGCAAAGAAGCTGGAGTACTCTAGAAAGAACGTCCATTTGGCATATTTTATACAGTTCTGGCTATCTTTTATGTGGAAAGTGTCCATAGAGTTCCAAATGCTCCCAGACAGAATATTTTGCGTTTTTATGGTACAGTGTTATAGAATTCCTAATGGCCTTGATCTGCCTAATGGGGTCTTTCACCAGAACTCTCTTTAGTTAATTTGCCTTCTTTTGCCGCGTCACCTGAGTCCATTTGCCCTCAGACTCAGAGGCGCTATTGTTGGAGGATCCCTCCTGGTCTTCTAGGCGCTCCCTGATTCTTTGACCTTGTGAGGGGCTCGCAGAATGGTGTGGCCTAGTTGCTCCTCTCCTGTGGTGTGCAGGAGAGTAGTCTTCTGACTCCTCCCTGCTTCCAGGGTTGGCAAAGGATCCCCCCACTGCCCGGATTGGGTGGAGGTCACAGGAGGTTCTTTTGGGGCCTCATTTCATGCTGTTATTATGCAAGTTGAACCAAATGGTCCCTTTGGAGATAGTGCTTTTGCAACTCTAATTCCCTGACTTTCTCCTCATAGGAGGCTTCCTTATCAGAGGCATCAGCCATATTATTTTGGTATCTATACAGGGACGCCCGTCCATCAATTTCTGGGGGGCGCTGACCTGTCAGCTCCATTATGATAGGCCTATTTAATTTTGATGGCCTCATGGTTTCTGGCTCATGTGAACCAGTAGACATGAAGTCAGCAGTGCACAAAGTATTACATGGGTTTGAGTGCCTTAGTACAGAGGTCATCATACTATGATCAGGGATTGCCCTGTCCCTCTCTACCTGTTCGGGGTCCCTCCAGTTTGGATTAGATATAGCATACTCTTTCTCCACCCTCGCAAGTTTTTCCTTCTCAGCCCCTACCTCTTGATAATATGCAAAGGTCTGAGCCTTTTGCTAGGCTATCAGGGCTTTACTGGCCTCTATAACCCGCTCTTGAGCTGCCACCTACTTGTTGAGTCCATCGTACTCATCACAGAGGGCCTCATTGTCTCTTTGCACTACCTGTATGTTCTGAGAGAGACAATTTCTGTTGCAGGAGCTGAATCTCCTTTCTCTGCACATTTAGAGTCTCTATGGCCTTCTCTAACTCAAGTTCCATTTGTCTCCTATGTCCTATTAATTGTTCACATTCTTCTTTTATGCCAGTCAGTCCCTGGAGGTCTGACACCCTTCTCTCCAGATTGGTTTTTAAACTGCACATTTCCTATAGGGCCTCTTTCTCCTGATACAGTGCGCCCCTTTGTTCAGCCAGGTCATCCCTTTGTTGTGTTATGGCGCCTAATTTCTGGCACTCTTCATCATATTCAGATTGAAAGTGGAGGTCTCTCATAATTAATTCATTATTTTCCTCTTCCAATTATTTTAGCTGATTCTGTAAAGTGGCCATATGCTCTACACTGGCATTATTGTATCTCACTTGATGTTTTAATTTCAGTTGCATCTCTTCCAAAGAGTCAACTCTTTCTTGACACTCCACTCTTAAGGTACTTTATTGGTCCTCTTGGTCTGCATTATTTTGCTGTTGTAGAGCCAAGTCCTCTTTTAACTGTTTGATATAGTTCTCAACTTAGACCTCAGAATCGTGGCTCTTTTTCAAATTTGTTTCCACTAGTTTTATCTCAGTCTGGATTTCAGTCAAGAGTTCTGATTGGCTTTGCGCCAGAGTTCTATTTTCCTCAAATTTCGCCTGCATCACCCCCATGTGGAGATACATGCATGCTGTGATTCAGACCATTTTAATCTGCTCTTCTTTAAGATTTGGAGTCATGTAGAATAAATACACTTAAGGCTTGATGGAACAGGCCACCATCTTGCCACGCATCAGTGTCCATGGCGGTGATCTGTCGCATCATCTCTCCTAGCCAGACATCCTCATCTTGCTGCTGCCATTCTACTCTGACAAATAACTTGTGCGGAAGTTGCTCCCTGGACATATTTATCTCTACTGTGGTCATTTTGGAAAGTGTTCTCTCTTTATTACTTTATTTATGTCAGGATAATCTGTATTCTGTTGCTTTTTGTCTATTTTGCGGTTGATTTAGCTTTAATTTTATACACAGGCCTGGTTCTTGGGATCTTTGTTTTGGGGAGGCACTTCTACAGCGTAACCCAGTGTTCTAACCACACAAAGTATCACTACCTTGAAGGTTAGCCTGCTGTGTTAAACTGTCACTGGTGAATACACAAACCCAAATCCCGGACAAGCCCCCAATTTGTTAAGGATTCCAATCGGGCGCCACACACCGGACCAGGACTCTTGCCCTTAGCCTAGGAGGTAGCGCTCAATTAGAATACTTTTCCTTTATTTTCTATTAATTCAAATTGAGCTGGCACCCAACCCATCTTTTACAAATACCCTGGGTCACAATGGACCATGAACCAGGCCTGTGGGTGGTAATACAATATTTATTTATTTTAAGTTCAAAGAAAATCACACCGTTTGAATATTGGGCAGTGTAAACTAATGAAACTAATGTGTAAACTAATGAAATACACTTGGTTGACCTTCTACAAGATTATGTCCAAAGCACAAATGAATAGGAGCACTTTTTCTCTTTGGGTAGATAGCACCCGAGTTAGGATTTCCCCCTGCAGTGCCCCCTCAAACCCAAATTAATCAAATTTTGAGTGGATAGAAAGGAGCAGCAAGGAGCCAGGGATATTAGGCAGCAACCAGAATCAGAATCCGACCTTCCCTCACAAAATAAGAGGCACATTTTAAAACCCTTTGTAATTGCATAAAATGACACTCGGAATTGGTAAATGATTAATTTACGTGCGGTTGAATAAATGAGGTAAAGATGATTTATCACAGTATCAGGGATGTAATATCACTAGCAAATACAAGGCAAGGTATCAACAAAGGGCATACAGTTCAAAAAGCAACTTGAAAGTAAAACCACAGGGCAGCCAAAATCACACGTTGAAAAGTTACATTTTTCTTTTTTGCAGTTTAAAATGTCAAAACGTTTTTTTTTTTTTAAAAACGGGTGAAATAGAATCCGAATGTGGTTTTTAGGCTGGGTGATAGATGCACATCACAGGGACAATATAGAAGTGAAAGAGTGGATCTATCTGAATAATTGGATGAGATTTCCAGGTAAAAGGAGATTCGGGTTTGGGAAAATAAAAGCAGTTAAAAGAGAAAATCGGTTGGGAAAGAAAAGGACAAGTTTCACTTAAACTAGACTAAGGGGCTGATTCATGGAATTTTGGGCCGAAACAAACAGGGATTTGTGCGCCATTCTGCCCGCAAATCCCTGTTTAACGAATGGGGACTTGCGGGCAGAATGGCGCACAAATCCCCATTTTTGGCGCAAATAATCCATGAATCAGCCCCTTAATGGCTAGAACAGAGAAATGCCACCCGAGAATAGAAAAGTTATGCTGCAGTTGTAACCCTTCACGCTGTGTGCCTCTTTTCTTAGGGAGAATTATTTAATTTAATCAAAATATTGCTAAGAAATTACAAAACAGAAGTGAGCGGAAGAATGGAGCTAACACTAGGAAATCAAGGACAGGATGCACAGAGAATTCAGACAGTTTTAAAACAAGTTACCAGGGTATGGATAGGATTACTTAGAGAGTGAAACAAAGACAAGGTATCAAGATGGGGTATGCTACGTGTTGCTATGGGATGGGGAAATGCTCACAATCAGCACTTGAGTTTGGAATTAGGGACAGCCAACAGGGTTCTGGACTCAAAGGCTCTGGTCACAGCACGGCAGACTCTCCTGGCAAAAGACAGCTGGGCAAAGGTCTGGTCATGGCACAGCAAACCTCAGCTGGATGGAGCAGGTAAGCAGGGCAAGCAGGCGGTACTGGAGAATCCCAAAGCGGGCACAGCCACATTTCCTCTTTCTCCATGAATTTAGTGGGATTTTCTTATGGAGTTTAGTGCTGAAGGGTGGTTCTGCCTAGATAGGAAGGCCTGGATCAACTATCCCTTTTCTGGCAGTGGGGTCTGGAATCTGCAGGGTGAATGTGGAATATCTGGATATGCAGGCACTGGAAAATTCAGAAGAGAGTATCTCACTGTGAGCTTCCACCCTTTATTTATAAGGCCGTTGACATCACAGGATTTATTGTTGGGCAGAACTAAGCTAGACCTACCCCTAAGAACCAGATAGGTCAGCCTATGTTGGTCGCCTCCTCCAAGAGGGGACCCAGTTTATGCGGTTGTGTCTTATGAGGTACAAAGCCATCCCACAGTCCTTTGTGCCAAAAATCATTCTTAACATAAATCACACATTTATACAGTTATGGCACTTTTGCACTTACATAGGCAGATTGCGTATTTCAGACAGAACATGGTAGTCCAACTCCCAAGTTTGTAGGACTTTGTTTCACCCTTCTAATAATTTTTCGCGATTTTTAGTGGGAACCGCTTCCCCCTAAATTCCACAATTTTAGGTATGTGTACATATCATCATAGAGCATATTTCCCTTAATATTTAACGTTCCACCATATGTACTTTTCCCATGATTCACATTTTCCTGGCATTTAAGCCACAAAAATTACCTATAAATTGCAAAACCTCTACATTACTGCATGGCTCGGTTATAGAAATAACAGTATTAAAGTTTACTAATAAAAACAGTCTTTTAAGCCAGATGGGCTAGCCTTTTGTCCTCTAAATATGGTCATGTCTTTCCAGGCTACCCCCAAATGTCAGTTTAGCCCAGGGCTGCCATGGAGTTCCTCAGTTTGAGTGAAGGGTAGGTGTTACTTCCAAAACTAACACATAGGTGTCCAAGAATCTATTGTCTCAAGCTGGAGCACAGACACAAGTCTGACGAGCATGTGAGATGCATCCTCTTGGCCCATTCAAGGTTTCTATGGGCAGAAAGTAACACGTAGGTGTCCCAGAAATCCATGTGGCTTGTTTTGGGGGAAGGCCACTCATGTTTCCAGCACAAAATTGTCCTTTGAAGCCATGCAGAAAACCTGTTTGGCTGGTTCCCCAGTACAGCCAATGTATTTAATTACTTATTTATTTATTTAGTTTTCCTGAGCCCAACAGCAAGGCTGTTAGAATAAAACATTATATTATATTTTAACCAACCCCTCACCCCCCTTACATTTCTAGTCAGTGACAGGGCCTTATTCAACATTACACTTTTAAAACAGATATTTTTCTTGTTTGCAAAAGCCAATTTTGACACGTGGTAAATTCTGCTGGGATGTCCCTTTCAAATTCGGTTTCTCTTCCATCTGGATTCCAAACATTGTTTGGCGCCCTAGTCAGTTTCTCTTACACAGCAATCTTTTCAAGGCACAGGTCCACTGAAATTGGCATATGCACATAGAGCTAGGGTTTCTTTTGAAGCATTTATTTTTTACATTTTGGGGCTGATTCATGGAATTTGTGCACCAGAAAACAGGGATTTGTGCGCCATTCTGCCCGAAAATCCCTGTTTAACAAATGGGGACTTGCGGGCAAAATGGCGCATAAATCCACATTTTCGGCGCAAATAATTCCATGAATCAGCCCCTTAATGGCTAGAACAGAGAAATGCCACCCGAGAATAGAAAAGTTACGCTGCAGTTGTAACCCTTCACGCTGTGTGCCTCTTTTCTTAGGGAGAATTATTTAATTTAATCAAAATATTGCTAAGAACTTACAAAACAGAAGTGAGCGGAAGAATGGAGCTAACACTAGGAAATCAAGGACAGGATGCACAGAGAATTCAGACAGTTTTAAAACAAGTTACCAGGGTATGGATAGGATTTCTTAGAGAGTGGAACAAAGACAAGGTATCAAGATGGGGTATGCTATGTGTTGCTATGGGATGGGGAAATACTCACAATCAGCACTTGAGGTTGGAATTAGGGACAGCCAACCGGGTTCTGGACTCAAAGGCTCTGGTCACCGCACGGCAGACTCTCCTGGCAAAAGACAGCTGGGCAAAGGTCTGGTCATGGCACAGCACACCTCAGCTGGATGGAGCAGGTAAGCAGGGCAAGCAGGCGGTACTGGAGAATCCCAAAGCGGGCACAGCCACATTTCCTCTTTCTCCATGAATTTAGTGGGATTTTGTTATGGAGTTTAGTGCTGAAGGGTGGTTCTGCCTAGATAGGAAGGCCTGGATCAACTATCCCTTTCCTGGCAGTGGGGTCTGGAATCTGCAGGGTGAATGTGGAATATCTGGATATGCAGGCACTGGAAAATTCAGAAGAGAGTATCTCACTGTGAGCTTCCACCCTTTATTTATAAGGCGGGTGACATCACAGGATTTATTGTTGGGCAGAACTAAGCTACACCTACCCCTAAGAACCAGATAGGTCAGCCTATGTTGGTCGCCTCCTCCAGGAGGGGACCCAGTTTATACGGTTGGGTTTTATGAGGTACAAAGCCATCCCACAGTCCTTTGTACCAAAAATCATTCTTAACATAAATCACACATTTATACAGTTATGGCACTTTTGTACTTGCATAGGCAGATTGCATATTTCAGACAGAACATCGTAGTCCAACTCCCAAGTTTGTAGGACTTTGTTTCACCCTTCTAATAATTTTTCGCGATTTCTAGTGAGAACTGCTTCCCCCTAAATTCCACAATTTTAGGTATGTGTACATATCATCATAGAGCATATTTCCCTTAATATTTAACGTTCTACCATATGTACTTTTCCCATGATTCAAATTTTCCTGGCATTTAAGCCACATAAATTACCTATAAATTGCAAAACCTCTACATTACTGCATGGCCCGATTATAGAAATAACAGTATTAAAGTTTACTAATAAAAACAGTCTTTTAAGCCAGATGGGCTAGCCTTTTGTCCTCTAAGTATGGTCATGTCTTTCCAGGCTACCCCCAAATGTCAGTTTAGCCCAGGGCTGCCATGGAGTTCCTCGGTTTGAGTGAAGGGTAGGTTTTACTTCCAAAACTAACACATAGGTGTCCAAGAATCTATTGTCTCAAGCTGGAGCACAGACACAAGTCTGACGAGCATGTGAGATGCATCCTCTTGGCCCATTCAAGGTTTCTAGGGGCAGAAAGTAACACGTAGGTGTCCCAGAAATCCATGTGGCTTGTTTTGGGGGAAGGCCACTCATGTTGCCAGCACAAAATTGTCCTTTGAAGCCATGCAGAAAACCTGTTTGGCTGGTTCCCCAGTACAGCCAATGTATTTAATTACTTATTTATTTATTTAGTTTTCCTGAGCCCAACAGCAAGGCTGTTAGAATAAAACATTATATTATATTTTAACTCACCCCCCCTTACATTTCTAGTCAGTGACAGGGCCTTATTCAACATTACACGTTTAAAACAGATATTTTTCTTGTTTGCAAAAGCCAGTTTTGACACGTGGTGAATTCTGCTGGGATGTCCCTTTCAAATTCGGTTTCTCTTCCATCTGGATTCCAAACATTGTTTGCCGCCCTAGTCAGTTTCTCTTACACAGCAATCTTTTCAAGGCACAGGTCCACTGAAATTGGCATATGCACATAGAGCTAGGGTTTCTTTTGAAGAATTTATTTTTTACACTTTGGGGCTGATTCATTGAATTTGTGCACCAGAAAACAGGGATTTGTGCACCATTCTGCCTGAAAATCCCTGTTTAACAAATGGGGACTTGCGGGCAGAATGGCGCATAAATCCCCATTTTCGGCACAAATAATTCCATGAATCAGCCCCTTAATGGCTAGAACAGGGAAATGCCACCCGAGAATAGAAAAGTTACGCTGCAGTTGTAACCCTTCACGCTGTGTGCCTCTTTTCTTAGGGAGAATTATTTAATTTAATCAAAATATTGCTAAGAACTTACAAAACAGAAGTGAGCGGAAGAATGGAACTAACACTAAGAAATCAAGGACAGGATGCACAGAGAATTCAGACAGTTTTAAAACAAGTTACCAGGGTATGGATAGGATTACTTAGAGAGTGGAACAAAGACAAGGTATCAAGATGGGGTATGCTATGTGTTGCTATGGGATGGGGAAATACTCACAATCCGCACTTGAGGTTGGAATTAGGGACAGCCAACCGGGTTCTGGACTCAAAGGCTCTGGTCACCGCACGGCAGACTCTCCTGGCAAAAGACAGCTGGGCAAAGGTCTGGTCATGGCACAGCACACCTCAGCTGGATGGAGCAGGTAAGCAGGGAAAGCAGGCGGTACTGGAGAATCCCAAGCGGGCACAGCCACATTTCCTCTTTCTCCATGAATTTAGTGGGATTTTGTTATGGAGTTTAGTGCTGAAGGGTGGTTCTGCCTAGATAGGAAGGCCTGGATCAACTATCCCTTTTCTGGCAGTGGGGTCTGGAATCTGCAGGGTGAATGTGGAATATCTGGATATGCAGGCACTGGAAAATTCAGAAGAGAGTATCTCACTGTGAGCTTCCACCCTTTATTTATAAGGCGGGTGACATCACAGGATTTATTGTTGGGCAGAACTAAGCTAGACCTACCCCTAAGAACCAGATAGGTCAGCCTATGTTGGTCGCCTCCTCCAGGAGGGGACCCAGTTTATGCGGTTGGGTTTTATGAGGTACAAAGCCATCCCACAGTCCTTTGTGCCAAAAATCATTCTTAACATAAATCACACATTTATACAGTTATGGCACTTTTGTACTTGCATAGGCAGATTGCATATTTGAGACAGAACATGGTAGTCCAACTCCCAAGTTTGTAGGACTTTGTTTCACCCTTCTAATAATTTTTCGCGATTTTTAGTGAGAACCGCTTCCCCCTAAATTCCACAATTTTAGGTATGTGTACATATCATCATAGAGCATATTTCCCTTAATATTTAACGTTCTACCATATGTACTTTTCCCATGATTCACATTTTCCTGGCATTTAAGCCACAAAAATGACCTATAAATTGCAAAACCTCTACATTACTGCGTGGCCCGGTTATAGAAATAACAGTATTAAGGTTTACTAATAAAAAGAGTCTTTTAAGCCAGATGGGCTAGCCATTTGTCCTCTAAATATGGTCATGTCTTTCCAGGCTACCCCCAAATGTCAGTTTAGCCCAGGGCTGCCATGGAGTTCCTCAGTTTGAGTGAAGGGTAGGTGCTACTCCCAAAACTAACACATAGGTGTCCAAGAATCTATTGTCTCAAGCTGGAGCACAGACACAAGTCTGACGAGCATGTGAGATGCATCCTCTTGGCCCATTCGAGATTTCTAGGGGCAGAAAGTAACACGTAGGTGTCCCAGAAATCCATGTGGCTTGTTTTGGGGGAAGGCCACTCATGTTGCCAGCACAAAATTGTCCTTTGAAGCCATGCAGAAAACCTGTTTGGCTGGTTCCCCAGTACAGCCAATGTATTTAATTACTAATTTATTAATTTAGTTTTCCTGAGCCCAACAGCAAGGCTGTTAGAATAAAACATTATATTATATTTTAACCAACCCCTCACCCCCCTTACATTTCTAGTCAGTGACAGGGCCTTATTCAACATTACACTTTTAAAACAGATATTTTTCTTGTTTGCAAAAGCCAATTTTGACACGTGGTGAATTCTGCTGGGATGTCCCTTTCAAATTCGGTTTCTCTTCCATCTGGATTCCAAACTTTGTTTGCAGCCCTAGTCAGTTTCTCTTACACAGCAATCTTTTCAAGGCACAGGTCCACTGAAATTGGCATATGCACATAGAGCTAGGGTTTCTTTTGTAGCATTTATTTTTGACATTTTGGGGCTGATTCATGGAATTTGTGCACCAGAAAACGGGGATTTGGGCGCCATTCTGCCCGCAAATCCCTGTTTAACAAATGGGGATTTGCGGGCAGAATGGCGCACAAATCCCTGTTTTTCGGCGCACAAATTCCATGAATCAGCCCCTTTGTAGCACAAAAGTCAAGCATTTTTCCATATGGCTGAGACTAAAGTTTCTGGTGATATTCCAGATCATGTCTGACACAGCCTGTCATTCATTGATAATGCGTTCTTTTGCTAAAGCACAACTTGAATATGGCTGGGCATAGTTGGGCCTTATTGGATCAGAATTGTATATTGTTTAACAGATGAAAGAGCATCAGGGCGCATCATCTAAATGTAAAATATTTCCTTTTTCAAGTGGAAATTCTGAGCTAGCAGCAAAGCAGCACTGCTTTTCAATTCTCTTCTTTGGTGCACATAAGAAAACACACTGGCAGCCTTTCTTAGTGTGCTCCCTGTTCCATCTTGCCCAATAGGTGCTTGGCAAGACAGGACAGTGCAGCCATCATTTTGTAGCTGCAAAAAGCAGTTTGATGCAAGGCAAAGGTGCCCCAAGGAGCCAGTGCAGCAATTTTGCTGGTAACTGCTGAAGTACAGCTTGGTGATGGAGCGGAATTCTGCTGAGTGGGTTAATGTACCCCACAGTTGGAAGATCATCATTCACTCTATCACCTTTGGTCTTGCCACTTGGCCTGCGTTGTATACTTTGGAAGGTTGTAAGATTACAGAAGTTATCACTTTCCTTTGGTGGTTACTATTCAGATTAACAACATACCCAGGAAGATTAACTGTATTTTTGCCCATCGATGGAAAATCTATCATCCAGAGAAAACTAAAATGTGTTACACAACTGGGTGAGAAGATGCAGCTAAAGATCTATGACACCATTAGTACCAACTTAATGGAATTCTTATCTATCCAAGTCCTTACCATTATTTATTAGATGCCCATACTTATATTATGAGTGCAGTGAGACAGATTTTACTATTCAAATCAAAGCCTAAAATGACTGACTATCTGAATAAATGGTACTCGTCAGAATGTGAATGTCAGAGCTTCTTTAATGGTAACACACACTGCATACCCAAAAGATAGGTCAGAGATATCCCGTGCTCAGGTTTACTACAACATTAAATGTAAGGAAGCAAGGGGGAAATTTAAAGAGGAACCGTATTAGAACCGGTTGCAGTGGCACAGAGTTCTAGGAGATTCGGGCAGATGGTAGCACATAGGCTGAATTGTGGGGAAAACATGCTGTTTCCAATCACATAACCCCTACCCATTGGATTAAACATTTTATGAATGCATACATAAAAGAGACACCGGGTTCTGTCAAGTAACTTCTTATATATTTTTATGATGAAAATACTAGGAGTTTCATTGACACGAGATGGCTAAAGCTCCATGTTCTACATCAATTATAGTTGATACATTTAAAATTGATAATAACCTATGGTCATGGATCTTGGTAACTGTGCTTTTCTTAGTTTTCACCACTGAGTCTTTCCGAAGATCATGGTGCTCTGCTGTGCTAGTTCCCATACACAAAAAGGGCCCTAAGAGTGAACCTCCATCATATAGACCGATATCCTTATTAGATAGCTCTGCCAAAATGTATGGACAATTATTATTATTATTATGGTATTTGCTGAGCATGGACCTAGCTTCGGGAATCAACGGAGTGCTTTACAATCATAGGTGGAATTATTCTTAGCTTGAGTTATGGAATGGGCGGATGCCAACGTGATTTTAATCACCAATCAAATGTGGTTTTAGTCAGGGTCTAGGGACCATTTATCAAATTATACACCTTTATTTAATTTCAGCTAAGGTACCTTATATTAGGATGCAAAACATCTATTAAGTCTGTATAGAGATCTCCATGGCCCTCTACTTGGTGGATCGAAGGAATCTGTGAGAGATCTTGCACAGTATGTGCATTCATCCAGGTCTATTCAAATTATTGATTGCCCTCCATTCCAATAAATCGGCTTGTTCACAGTCCAACCTAGATGGACCTTGCACTGATGATTTTGGGATGGAGTGTGGTGTAAGTCAAGGGTGTGTTTTGGTTCCAATGCTTCTTAAGCATTATGTCTACTCCCTCAATGATGTTTTAAAAGCAGCAGCATCAGATACCCCCTAATTTCAGCAATTAAATCCCTGATGCTGGAATATGTGAATGACATTGTTTTAATTGCTAGGAGCCCCGCACATTGTTATAACAGCATATACTTATTGCATGTGCTCGTCAGTCGTCCAAAAAGAATAAAAATGTGTCCTCTGTTCAAAACCCAATTCTACCTTGCCCTACCACTATTGAAAAAAGCGAAAGACCAGAAAGCTGTGCTTAAGACTTCCCTTGGACGATCTCAGTGGGGTTCTTCTCAGGGAAGTGTTCTTATTTACAATGAAAAATTAAAGGTCTTCATTTAAAGTCAATGAAGAACGTTTCTTAATCCTCCTTGTACACTCCTCAAGAGAATCTGTATTTCATGGTATGCATTGAAAGTCTTAACATCTCTACATGTAGGGATCCTTCTCATATCCTTTCCCCACTTCCTTGGGTGCTTTTTTCAAGCTTTCTCCTGTAATAGGTTGAATCCTCCAAATTCTATTATATTAATTACTTAACCAGTGTCTCTTATAGGGCCCTGAAGGCCTTTGTATTCCTTATACTTGACAAGACTCGTGGCACTTCGCCAATGTTCACACTTATGACTTCTCTGGATCCTCTAACCAACACTCAGTTACTTCTGTTATTTCCAGTTGCCTCCCCATGTTTGCCGGGGTTTGTAATTTCATCAGTCCGTCTTCCCCTGGTTTCACTCTCTAATCTCTCCTGTCTCTCAGCATCTCTGTTTCTCAACTTGCCTGCCTCGGCAGTCTCAGGTGGAGCGGAGGACTCGCACCAATGCGCTCGGTGTCAGCATTCAGTCATGGCTCTAAGCCCACCACAGGAACCCTGTGATTACGCCACCAAGCGGGACAGTCTTCATGACCCCATTCCTGTAGTGGTTGTTCCACTGGTCTCATTGCACAGCCTTCTGGCGATCATCTCTATGTCTTCAATTTTCTTGTGATGCCGCTGGCTCCATGTCCATGCAGTGCTCCGCCCCACCAGGACGTTCCTTCATCAGAGACGATTCTCTGTGTACGGTTCTCTCTTGCTCTCATTTGCGTTACGTTTTCTGCCAACTCTTAAAGAGGTGTTTCATTTCTCTTTGTTGGTTCCATGAAATCCAGCATTATCTATATCCAAGGCGATGGGAATTGTATTGCTGGTTGTTGAAGGCGATAGAGCAAAGTGCAGGCATATTAATTCCCAGATAAGCTGATAGTGTTTCTCTCCTTGGGAGTTTCTCATGGGAATGGGAGTCTGGGAATCACTCTCGGCGAGGACCCACTTGCCCAGACCCCTACAGAGTGTCTTGCATAGTAGGCTCACCTCCCTAGCCTCAAAGGGGATGGCGCAACCTTGGGGAAAAGGCACCAAAACCCTAGACTCATCACATAACCTAAACTCATATGAGACTGCCCAATTCCAATGTCACTGTGATGCTCAGGGCTGAATCCTCATGTGATGCCCGAATTTGTGTCAAAGATTCGGATGTAGCAGTTCTTCCATGGGCTCCCACAGATTCATCTGAACACAGCTATTGAGCCTGCAGAGGTCAGGGTGGGGGGGAATTTAGAAAGATTTGCACTGGCTTAATTAAAGATATGCTATAGAGAGATTATTTACAGAGAAGGCACCTTACATTTTAAGGTACTGTTCTGTTCATACATATGTTTGTTACTGTTGATTAATCTAATAACTTTATTCTGAGCCTTTCGGTGAATAACCATTTTGTTGCAACCCTGTGTATGCAGGTTCGACCAACCACAGCTCCTTTATCATGGTTTTCCCATTATTGCCCTTCCATGAGTTAGGGAGGGTTGCGAAGCCTGTGGTGATATAAGTGAATGTGTGGAATCCTTAATGATTCCTTGAAGACTCTAGGCCTGACACACAAACTCAATAGAATTAGGGCCTAAGACATACTTTACTGGCTAAGTATAAGGTAAGGACGCTCAACTCTTGCAACAGCTGGGGAGCAGGTGCAAGTGGATCTAGGAAACCTGGCCTAAGCCCCGCCCACCTGGTGCCTTCCTGGTCTTAGCTCTTTTTCACTACTTAGCAAGCCCCGTCCCAACTGGTTCCTTTCATCTTGCCGCTCCTTTCCCTAGTTAAGGAGCCCTCCAGCCTCTTTTCCTTTGCTGCTGGAGAGCAGGTGCAAGTTGATCAAGGTCACCTGGCCTAAGCCCCGCCCACCTGGGACCTTCCTGGTTGCTGCTCTTTTTCACCTCTTAGCAAGCCCCGCCCACCTGGTGCCTTCCGGCTTGCCGCTCTTTTCCTTAGTTAAGCAGCCCTCCAGCCTCTTTTCCTTTGCAGCGGGGGAGCAGGTGCAAGTGGATCTAGGTCACCTGGCCTAAGGCCCGCCCACCTTGTGCCTTCCTGGTTGCTGCTCTTTTTTACCACTTAGCAAGCCCGGCCGACCTGGTGCCTTCCTGCTTGCTGCTCTTTTCCCTACTTAAGGAGCCCTCCAGCCTCTTTTCATTTGCAGCTGGGGAGCATGTGCAAGTGGATCTAGGAAACCTGGCCTAAGCCCCGCCCACCTGGTGCCTTCCTGGTCTTAGCTCTTTTTCGCCACTTAGCAATCCCCGCCCACCTGGTGCCTTCAGGCTTGCCGCTCCTTTCCCTACTTAAGGAGCCCTCCAGCCTCTTTTCCTTTGCAGCTGGAGAGCAGATGCAAGTTGATCTAGGTCACCTGGCCTAAGCCCCGCCCACCTGGTGCCTTCCTGGTTGCTGCTCTTTTTCACCTCTTAGCAAGCCCCGCCCTCCTGGTGCCTTCCTGCTTGCTGCTCTTTTCCCTATTTAAGGAGCCCTCCAGACTCTTTGTTTTGCAGCTGGGGAGCAGGTGGAAATGGATCTAGTTCACCTCCCCTAAGCCCTGCCTACCTGGGGCCTTCCTGTTTGCCACTCTTTTTCACCACTTAGCAAGCCCCGCCCACCTGGTGCCTTCCTGCTTGCCACTCCTTTCCCTACTTAAGGAGCCCTCCAGCCTCTTTTCCTTTGCAGCTGGGGAGCAGGTGCAAGTGGATCTAGTTCACCTGCCCTAAGCCCCGCTCACCTGGGACCTTCCTGGTTGCTGCTCTTTTTCAACACTTAGCAAGCCCGCCCACCTGGTGCCTTCCGGCTTGCCGCTCTTTTCCCTAGTTATGCAGCCCTCCAGCCTCTTTTCCTTTGCAGCCGGGGAGCAGGTGCAAGTGGATCTAGGTCACCTGGCCTAAGCCCCGCACACCTGGTGCCTTCCTGGTTGCTGCTCTTTTTTACCACTTAGCAAGCTCCCCCCACCTGGTGCCTTCCTGCTTGCTGCTCTTTTCCCTACTTAAGAAGCCCTCCAGCCTCTTTTCCTTTGCAGCTGGGGAGCATGTTCAAGTGGATCTAGGAAACTTGGCCTAAGCCCGCGCACCTGGTGCCTTCCTGGTCGTTGCTCTTTTTCACTACTTAGGAAGCCCCGCCCACCTGGTTCCTTTCATCTTGCCGCTCCTTTCCCTACTTAAGGAGCCCCCCAGCCTCTTTTCCTTTGCTGCTGGAGAGCAGGTGCAAGTTGATCTAGGTCACCTGGCCTAAGCCCCACCCACCTGGTGCCTTCCTGGTTGACGCTCTTTTTCACCACTTAGCAAGCCCCGCCCACCTGGTGCCTTCCTGCTTGCCGCTCTTTTCCCTACTTAAGGAGCCCCTCTTGTCCTTTGCAGCTGGGGAGCAGGTGCAAGTGGATCTAGGTCACCTGGCCTAAGCCCCGCCCACCTGGTGCCTTCCTGGTTGCTGCTCTTTTTCACCACTAAGCAAGCTCCACCCACCTGGTGCCTTCGGGCTTGCCGCTCTTTTCCCTAGTTAAGGAGCCGTCCAGCCTCTTTTCCTTTGCAGCTGGAGGGCAGATGCAAGTTGATCTAGGTTACCTGGCCTAAGCCCCGCCCACCCAGTGCCTTCCTGGTTGCCACTCTTTTTCACCACTTAGCAGGCCATGCCTACCTGGTGCCTTCCTGCTTGCTGCTCTTTTCCCTACTTAAGGAGGCCTCCAGCCTCTTTTCCTTTGCAGCTGGGGAGCAGGTGCAAGTGGATCTAGGTCACCTGGCCTAAGCACCACCCACCTTCTTAGCCCTGCCTCTTCCTTCCTGCTCTTAACTCTTAGATTAAAGATGTCTCTTGCCCGGGCGTCCGAAGCGAAGGGCAGACAAAGAAAAGGGCAATTCCTGTTTGTGCCTGTTCGGACCAGGAGGACTCAGGGCCGATCCCCTGCTCGGACAGCAGGTAAGCATGCACCAACATGTGCTACTCCCTCTGTCCCCACAGGCCATCCCCACCCACTCTGGCTCCCCGTGATGTTCCCTTGTGCCCCCACCATTCTCGCACACAGGTGTTGCCTGTTTTGCTTGATTCTTCTACCCTGCTCCCCCCTTACCTCCCTCAAGCCTACTTCTGCAGGAGTCTGTCCTGATAAATTCTGGTTTCACCATCACCGTCTTGTGGCCAATGCTGGATTTGACTTTTATGGACTTCATTCATTCACGGCGCGTCACCCTTTCTCAACTCTCATCCTGGATTTGCTTTGCATCTTGTACTCATGGTGGCCCTGAATCATGCTGTTCCCATCTTCATCTTCTATCCTAGCTTGCAACATTATGTGTTACTACTGACTTCTGCAATTATATTCACTCTCCCCTCTTGCTTCTCCACTCTTTTTGACTGCTTACTCTCTGTTCTCTCCTACTCTCCCTTCTCCCTTTTCCTATCTTCTCCCCTCCTCCCCTTATTTTCTTCTATGCACTTACTCTATCAGAATTGTCCCTGGACCTAGTATGATAGTATGTTTCCTCCCTTTCCCCTTTCCCCTCCTACACCCCAGCACTAACTGAAATGTTGTCAGACCTAATACGATAGTCGCTTGTTTTGTTCATCCCCTCCTTTTCTGCACCCCTCTCCTCACCTTTTGTTTTTCTCCGGCTCTACCAGAAATCTCGTCAGGCCTAGTGCGGTAGTCGCCTGTCTGTTTCAATTTCCTTCCCACTCTCCCCCTCTCTTCCTTATCTATGGATTAGCTCTTGCACTATCTGAAATGTTATCAGGCCGAATACGATAGTTAATTTCACATCCTTACTGTTCATGGCATGTAAGAATGCCATTCTATTTTCCCTTGTTCCCTGCCTTGCCTTGAAGCGCTTTGAAACACATTGTGTATAGGCACTATATAAATACACGATCATATCACATCATAACCCAAACAGGCACTTCTGGAAAAGATCCTAGCAACAGCAATCTTAAAGGAACACATATGCCCTCTTTGTTTTTCCCTGTAAGAGCTGCAGTCAAGGCTTTAACCTGCTACACTTCGAGGGGAACATGGTCCCTTCTGCTACATGATAGAACAGCAAGCACTTTTATATACCTGTAGGCCTCCTAACCCCTGTATAGTTGTAACTCTTGTGGTCTGTCAGAATCAGGAGATGAACATGGAGGCATGATTGGTATCAATTGTATTCTCTCTTCAAGGTAAAAAGGCCTAATATTTACAAAAACTTGTGATACTAGGCCCTACTCTAAAAGGGTGCTAATTAGGGTATCAAGATGCCAGAACATCAATAAAGTCCTCTATCCAGAATGCTATTCTAACCTATTTTCCCCCTACTACACTAAAGAAAACACATTAATAACCAAGATATACTTTTGGGTATTGCCCAATGGAAGGGGAGACTGCTGGCTTCTAACCAATCCCTGGTGTCACGTTACCATAGGCCGTTGCCTATGTTCACAGTGCCAAATTTACTGTTTGTGTAATGCTGTAGAAACATCCCAGGGTTCAGCCAGGTTTGTCTGGTTCTCTTCCAAAATTTAGTTTTTCACAGTCTTTGTCCCTTCAGTCTCTCCGGCATTCCTATCTCTGCAGACCCACTTACACAACTCAACAACTGTACTCTACATCGGTTGGTGGCTTCTCTCCTTTCCCTGTCTCTCCATGCGAGAACTGGTGGGTGGTTTCTTCTTTGGTCTTTCCTCGGCCCTCTAAGGTTCTCTGCTCTTGCTCCTGTTTCACGCTCCTTTTATCTGACTCTGAGGCATTGCTGAAATTGCCAAGTGCACACTGCCATGTGGGACGGATGATCTGGCGTCCTTTCTCTCCTGATGGTCCTGTGTTGCAATAAATTTGAAGTCCACGGGCTCTGCTGATAACTTCTCCTGAATGCTTCCTCAGATGACGTTCCTTCAGGGGGATGTTCTTTTCGAAGTTTCTGCTATTTCCCATAAGGACTGAGTAAGGTTTGGGTCAGAAGCACAGCCAGCCATTAAAGGGGTCATAGGTCATAGGTTTATTATACACCTTAGCTCCTACATAATCTGTTAAGGCTTTAATGTCGGGGGGCGGGGAGGTCACAAGTCTATTTCTAGGGGTTACCTGTCACCTAAGTGGGAGTCACCACCAGAGGGATCCTGCTCCCCCTGTCCCCTAAAGGTTGTTAAGCGTAGCAGGCTCAATTCCCTAGGCCCAAAGGAGGCAGCTTCCCCTTGCCGAGAGGTGAGAAACTCCTTGGACTCTTCGCAGTAGCCACAACTTTGAAAACAACACTTTCCTCCTTTAACCAATTCCAGAAGTCTCTTATCTTTCCCCATGCCATGTCTATCATGTTTGGAAGCATTTAAGTCTATGTTTATGCTCTGCAATAGCCAGGAAAAGCCTGCAAAAGCCTCACCAGGGAAACCTCTGTGTGGCCGAAAAGAATCTTGTTATCTACAAATAGTAAAATGGGAACTGCATGATTGCCAGTCATTAAGACCTCTTCTCCCTGATGATGCTTATCCATTTAATTATCAAATATGTTAAAAAGGTAAGAGAAAGCACACATCCCCTTCAACTGGCCACTAAGGAATTCCTATGTCTACCCGTTCTTTGGCCTATACCTCACGTGTGCAACTGTCCCATTCCCTTTGAAGTTCCTTAAGAAAATTACCGTTGGCTAGATTCATACCCACCTTTCAGATGACATCTGGGAGGAGCAAAGCTATTTAACTGAGACAGAGATGGCCTTTAGATCTAAAAGGCACTGTTGAGTTTTTCCATTTTCAGATCAACATCCTTTATTTGGATAAGCAACATATGGGTATACTTTATCCTAATACTATGCCCTATGCTAACACCCGCCTGCACTGAATATATGATCCACTTATCATGTATCCAGTTTAAGAGGCAGTCCAAGATTGAACTACAAAAATGTTTCCTTGAGACTCTAATGGAAATTGGTCCAGAGCAAATTTAACTCGTAATAAGTCAGGGAGTGATTTCTTTTTCCTTCTAGGATCATGGAGGTAGGTTATTGGAAAGAAAGTCATACAGAACAGCCACAAACAAAGAAGGCCTGACACATGTGTCTGACTTGTACAGGCATGCCAGGACATTAGCCATGCCAGTGCCTTATTGGATCTTTATTAAGAAACCTTTTGCCCCACTCCATCCATACAAATGGTATGGATGGACTCCCTCTCTCCAAACCACAAAGGGCTAGGTAGATCTACATCTATGTGAGATGGATCCCCTACTTTATTGAACAAGGTACTAAAATGGATTTCACAAGCCTCACTGTTAATGGAGGGAACAGGATGTGGACCATAGCATCTGATCACCCAGTTAATCAGGGATTATGCTATCCCCGAATCCCTGATGCCAGAGTTTCAGGATATTGGTTCCATGGTCTATTGGCATAGTATAGCTTAATTACTGACACCTTCCAATAGCCATTCACACTTTTTGTCTAAATGTGGAAGTAACTCTGAGTGTGCTGGTAACGTTCTATATAGGTTATTGGATATATGTACAATGAAGCATAGGTGTGTTGGTATAGAAAGACCAGGTGCATGGTGGCAGTAGCAAAATGATTAACGCCTGTAATAATTACTCAAAATCTCCCAGAGAATGAAGACTACCCAGGCTTGCAGCACAGGGAGTCTTGATTCTATTAAAGACACAGAGATGAGTATTATGCTTCAACTTCTTTAATTTACTCTTCAGCAGTTTCAACACTTAATTAACTGAAAATGAACACAATTTTCTCTTTTTGTTTTTTTAACCTACATTTCCCGATCTTTTGTTCCATTTCTGTACTTCTTCACACTTCCTGTCTCTGTAGCCCTCTAGCTACCTCTGGCCTATGGCTCCTCCTCTTCTCTGGATGCCCTGAACTGCACCCTGTGTGTCACAACTGCAACAACGAAGCACGGAAGTTAACACTGGCCCTGATAAAACATCTCAGGTTCGAACCTTCCAACAAAACTAGCTCCTCTGCCACAGAGCAACTCATGCAGTCATTCCATGCGCTCGGCATCTCTCATCCGTTCTTCTGGTCATCTCCTGTCAAATCAGAAAGAACACTGTTAGGAAGGGAGAATGCACCGCACTGTTTGTCAGAGAGGAAAAATGACAGTATTAGTACAATGATACATTACAGTGCATTTGCCAGGTGGGAAAGTAGTGCTTGCCTCTGTGTCTTTAATAGAAGCAGGACTCCCTGTGCTCTAAGGCTGGGTAATCTCCAATCTATGTCAAGACCAGAGGTGAGCATTATGCATGTTCAAAGCTCTGCACCTCTGCCTCTTCCACTGATGAGACTGGTTTGCAATAAAAGGTCTTAAATCAGCTGTTGCTTGACCAGTCTGCCGCTCGCAAGATGTTTACGATCGCTGCACCTGCTGTGAATGCTTTGGACACCATCGCGGCTCTCACTGAGTGAGCCCCGAACTGGTCCAAATCAATGTCTGCTTGCTGCATGATCTCATGAACCCACATGGCTATAGTGGCTGAAGCCACTGCAATGAAATGTTTCCTGCAAGCAATAAGCAGCTGCATCACCCCTGCCAGACGATATTCTTCTGTCCTGGCGTCATACACGCTAATGCAAGTTTGCACGCACAGCTGAGGCTGTCCGGGTAGATAAGTACGATATAGAAAAGGAGTTAATCTTGGTCCTTTTCTCCAATGTGAAAATCACACCTTCTGGGCCCTAGATCTTCCTATCTATCTCCAATGCTTTGGCATCTGAGACCCTCCATCCTGACACCAGCCACAAAAGCATTGCATGCTTTTCTGACAGTTGTGTCATCAAGAAGTACCTATTTGTCTGCCAGTCCATCAGGAAATGTAGCACTACATTCCCACCCATAGGTGTGTGTGTTTCAAGACTGGGTGAACACAAAACTCTGCCCCCTTCATGAGTCTACCCACCACTGGATGGTCTCCCAAAGGAGCGCCGTCCACTGCTGCGTGCCCCACCGATATTGCAGATCTATAAACCCCTATCACCCTGAAGGCCTTGCCATCCTCTAGGAGGGAGGCCAAGAAATTGAGAATGGCAGAAACGGGATTCATATTTTGTCTTCTGCACCAGAGCTCCCTCTTGCTCCATGATGCATTATAGCTCCTGTGGTGGACGGGGCCCAGTAGTCCGACATAAGTTGGGCAGTAAGGCTCTAAATGCCTGGAATTGCCCATCTTCTCCCGGCACCCTGCAATACATCAACAGGAGTGTGTCCATCTCTCTCTGAGGATGAAATTGCCCATCTGGGTCCTTGAACAGGGGCATCTCTGGTGCTAGGGTCTGTGGAAAATCTGAGGAAAGTTCTATCAGAGCTGGAAACCATACTTGCAATTTGCACAAGGGCACCACAATCAAGATCGTCGCTTTCTCCCTGTAAACTTTCACTAGGACTCTGCTCAGCATCATGAAAGGTGGAAATGCATAGTGCACTCCTACATCCCTGTACTGTTGGAACGCATCTGTCCCTATAGCACATGGGTCCAGCCTCCAGCTGAAGAAGCTGGTCATCTGCGTATTCAGCACAGATGTGAATAAATTCTTGTGATTCGGCCCCCATAATATATACAGGCACCTCAAAACTTCTCTGTCGAGTTTCCAGTCATTTGAGTCCATCAGGTATCGAGACTTCAAGTCCACTACAATGTTAAGGGAGCCAGGCAGGTACTCCACTTTCACTGATATTCCAGATTGTAGGCAGTAGTGCCAGAAGTCTTTCACCAGCTCTGAGAGGAGTCTGGACTTTGTCTCTCCTAAGTGATTTATGAATCTGACTGCTGAGATATTGTCCATCTTTAGAATAATGTAGCAGTTTGCTCTGTCTATTGAAAAATCCCTTATTGTGAATGCCCCAGCTGACAGGTCTAGACAGTTTATATGCAGATATAGTTCTTTGGAGCTGATTTGCCCCCTTTCTCTAGGGCGCTGCACTTGGCTCCCCATCCTGCTCAGTTGATGTCTGATACTTTGATTAGGTACGGTCTGTCTCTGAAAATGGCATGTCGGTTCCATGCTTCCATGCTCTGTAGCTACCATTGTAATTCTCTGTTTGATTCCTGGTCCAAAGGAATTATCTGGTGGTATCTCAGACCCTGTTGAAGATGCTTGATCTTCAGTCTCTGGAAGGCCCTGTAGTGTAGAGGCCCCAGAAATATGACCTGAATGGAGGACGCTAGCAGCCCTACTACTCTTGCCAGCATGCAGCGGGAGATGACCTCTTTGTCGAGGCACACTTTTATTGTCAGGAGCCAAGGCGGATTGCTGCCCACATGCTCAATGTTGACACATCAGTAACATTCCAAGATGGCCACCAGCCTTGACACACATGAGAATCTACCAACATGGCTTCCATCTGGACCCCTAATTGAAAGAGAAAAGGAGAAGTGCAGCACTGCAAACACACAGGCTATATAAACTACACCCAGCTGGAAGCATGTGATTTGCATTGTTTGCAGGTTGAAGAAGATTGTCAGGACGTTTACCTCTGTGTCCCTGTTTCCTGTCTCCCATTCATCTTTCATTCTCCCTCGACCCCAAAGAACAGAAGAACCTACGCTACCCACTATAACCCTGACTCGGGATTACCTCTGACACACTTATGAAGCCCAAAGACTACCGTGAAGTCAAAGGCAGCCTCAGGTGCTCTTGCGAGGGTTCCTACTCACACGCTGCCTCTCATACTGGTTGCAGCACAACGCAGGAACCAGCTGAGCGCATTTGCATCATCGCGTGTTGGCCTGTGAAGTTAACAGGTTGCACTGCACTCCCGTTGTTCGTGGACAATTGAGGGACGATATAAATGAGGAACGGACTACAGTGGAAACTGCTGATCCTCACATCTAGCTCTCCACCACGTATTCATTTCCATACGATGCATCAATGCAAATTCTGTTTGTCCAACGACATCAGACCAGCAATACATGGCATAGCCGCTACTTACCAGTACTGGATCCCGGAACCTCTGCCATCTTGGGCCTCTGGTGGACTATCTTCAATAAAAGAGAGAAAAGAGAGGTTAATATACGCCAAGAGAGAAAAGAGATACTACCATATGCCAAGAGAGAAAAGAGACATTACCATATGCCAAGATGTTCAGGGTAAGACCAGTGAAATCAACCACAAATAACCCTTCAGAACCACGTTCCTCACAAACACTCATGGACTCTGTCTATTCACAGATCTGATCACAGCACCCCAACACCATGGCCGGAGTCATACCACAACCCAAGAGCCCTGGTAAGGCAACAGGGCATAGTACCCCATACCCTCGCCCCAAAAGTGGATGTCATTGCCCCCCTTTGCTCGGACTCTAATTTGCCCTATATCGCCCACAGAGAGAATAGCATGGAGAAAAGAACAAAGGGGAAGACCCATCCCACAACCACTACAGCCCAGTCCTATCACTTGGAAGGGAAGGACGAGTGTATTTTCATAATCTGCACATGTTTTTGTCCCTGTAGAGGTGTAGACACTATCTGTAGTTGCGTATCACAGCCCCAAGAACAGGTAGGTCTCCTCCATGCCTGCGGAACATCAAGAAAGTGTCACATTTATCTCCTTCTGATATCTTGCATCTTCACCCCTGGCAGTTCCAGTGTTGCTTTCTTTGTATCTACCACGAAGCCTAGGAAGTCAAGTCTCCTGGTTGGGGGCATGTCTGACTTTTCCTGATTGATCAGGAACCCAAGAGTTGACAGGAGATTCTTCACCAACTGTATCTGATACCTCAAGGTCTCCCTGTTGTCCTCTAGGAGCAGAATGTCATTGAGGTATATTGTTAATCAGATACCCTTCTATCAGATGGCAGCTGCCACTGGTCTCATCAGCATGATGAAGGCCCACTGAGATGGGGCAAGACCGAAGGGTAGCGTTTTGAACTGCCAGAATTGCCCTTCCCATCTAAAAGCCAGAAAGGGTCGGTATACCTCCACCACTGGGATCAACAGGCAAGTGTCCTTCAGATCCAGTCTTTTCTGAGAATGTCTCTCAGTAGATGAATGCCTTCCATTTTGAAGTGTCTGTAAGTTACCCGGCTGTTCAGCTCTTTTAGGTTTATGGCTGGCCATACTTTCTCTTTCTCTTTCCTGTAAACTAGAAACATATTGCTCTCACAAATTTGGCCAGCAGGACGCTGCATCATTCTAGGGCTCCCTTTGCTCAGGCTATATAAGCTTGCTCTGCAGGAGAGATTGTTCCACCTCTGACATTTGCATGGGGAATGACCAGGCTGCCTGTATCAGGGTTTGTATGAAGTCTAGGTGGAAACCTCAGGCTGTCTGAAAGAACCATGCATCACTGGAGAGCGTGCATCAATTTAGCCAATATTACATCGTTCTGCCACCTACTGGGGGATATACTATAGGAGGTTTGCTCACCTGAGTTTTCTCCTTGTGATCTGTCTGCTCCTCTGCCTCTGCAACCGCTGATGTTCCTTCCTCTGGTCTGAAAGAAGGAATCTTGCATTCCCGATTCCCAGTAGTGGGCTCTGGCACTCTGCGGTCTTCTGCACAATGAGAAGTGACCGGCCGATCAACCCCTATAGCGGCCGGTCCCAGAAAAAACCCTGTTCGGGAAAACCCTTTTAATAGAGGCTTGCGCCTTCTGCTGGAAAGTGGACGTGCCAACAATCCTCCCCATCTCCTGCTTCACCTGCTTCATAGAAGATGAAATTGCTCAATTAATCATTGATTTTTAGGAGGTGATCCCTCCGTCTCTCTGAGGAAATTGCCCACTTGGAGTTTTCCAGAAGACGCAGTGCTCACTGCACCTGATTTGCTAGTGTGTCAGGGTTTACCTCTTCACCTCATCCAGGTCCATAATTTTTGCAATGCGTCCGGTGAGGTCCAGCAGTTTCACCAGACAACTCCTCCAGGACCTATCCATGCCTTTCCTCAGGTCCTTTGAGGTTTTGGTAACTAAGATGATCATTTTGGGGTCTAATAGGGGGCGGCACCAACCTTTCCTGACAGATCCAGGCGCGGGCATACGGCCCTCATGCGCATCCTGGTATCCTTGTCTAATGGCTTCCTGACCCTCTGCGCCATATACTTTGCCACTTTAGGTGAGGGTTGCCAGTTTTAAGACTTGGGGTTTCGGATCCCCTCCGGGTCGAACATATCAGATATCTCTGTGTCAAGGATCTCCAGATTCTTTTATTTTCAGGACTTTTTACTGCCAACTGGGGTTGATATCTCTTCTTTCGGTTTACTGTCCTCCTCTTGTGAGAAAGCTGTAGCCTCTGGGGACTCTCCACCAGTGTCCTTGGTCTGTGTCACCCAATTTATGATCCTGTGGGATTGGGGTCAGGAGGCTTGGGACTGCTGTTTTCTAGAGGAAATCTTCTTTCAGCTTTCCAAAAGCATCAGCAGCCTCTGGGCTTGGTGTTCGACCCCATAACATTGACCCAGGGGAGTACGAGAGAGTTTCCTCTTCTGGACCGTGTTACTCCTTTGAATGCTCTTTTCCTGAACGGCAGCCTTCTTGGACGTGCTACAGTTATCTTTATGGGTGCTTTTACTTTTCTTCCCCAGGATAGATTCTAGTGTCTAGCCTTTCTTGTAGCGGCTTGACCCCCTCCGTCATCTGCTTAAAACTGAGCACCAGGTCGCTCTCTGTCTGCTCTTCCTCACTCCACTCGGACTCTGACATAGTGATGCTGGGTTGAGTAGGCCAAGTGTAGGTGGTGTGCGCCAGTGCCTGAACTTTGCAGCCTGATGTGCTTGTCCGCTGAAATATCCTGGTGTAGGCCTGGTGGGCTCAATTACACACACAGTAGTACCACTGCTTTTACTTTGCACTAGCAGTTTCCTTTGTGTTTCTAAAGGGGAAGGTATTACTGCTCTAGTGCAGCTTTTACAGCTTGAAATCTGTGAAGGGGTTAGCTTATACTTGTTCTGCCCCTCAACATGTCTGCTGTGTGTATAGAGGGTTCTGTAAGAGAAGCGCAGTCATGAGCCACTCCATTTGAGTCCAAGACGGTGGCTGCAGTTTGAGCGTTTCTTGGTAATATATGCGTTCTGCACTCTATACGTGCTCCAGAGCCGCTCACTCTTGGCTCTGTTGGACCCTCACTATTGTGCAAGCGTTTCTCCCTGTGGCACTCATAGAGCCAGGGTAGCATCACATAAGCAATGAAGGAAAGCTCCACCCCTCCCCCCCCACGAGGGAAGGGGCCCTGGCTACTCTGAGTCGCTCTCTCCGGCTCCACCGTCCCCAAGTGTGCGTGCAATAAAGCATGGGTCCCGCTCAGTGCTTATGGTGACTCTCACTCCTGGCCTGGGAAGTCCTGACTGGGTGAATGTTCACCTGCGCTGTGCTCACTGCCATAGCTAGATGATCGCATGCCTCATCAACCTGATAATGTTCAATGAAAGAATGAAATATTCAACTATCAGTACAAGTACATGATCTACAGTACAAATAATACGTATCTTGTTGACGAACAGCTAAAGAAGAGGAGGAGCCATAGGCAGGAAGTCGCTAGAGGGCTAGAGAGACAGGAAATGTGATGGATAACAAAAATTGAACAAAAGATAGGGAAATGTAGTTTAAAAGATATAAGAACATCTTGCTAATTTTCTGTTTATTAAGTGTTAAAACTGCTGGAGTAAATTAAAGGAGTACATTAAAGAAGTTGAAGCATAATGCTCACCTCCGGTCTTGATATAGAATCATACAGACTCCATAAAATAGGATTAACTCCAACAGTAACCCACTCAAAAGCTGGCAGAAAATCTGTCAGGCTGAGTCATGGTGAGAGTAATCCATTTTGGTGGTATTTATTAGTGGCCAGAACAATTATGTTAAAGAAAATGAGTCAGTGTGCAAGAGCCTTTTAATTCCTTCCGGTTTCATGTTGTGTATTGCAACAGCCTCTTTCTAAATCTGCCGGCTTCTACCCTGCACCCTCTGCAACTCATCGAGAACAGGACTGCGAGACTTGTTCTTGGCATCAAGTCCAGGGATCGTATCTCTCCGGCACTGAAATCTCTGCATTGGCTGCCAGTGGCTGTGAGGAGTAAGTTAAAGACCCTCTGCATTGTCCACAAGAACTTCTGGGGCCTGGGTCTTCAATACCTCCAGCTCTCTCTTTGTAAATACCTTCCTACTCGAGCTCTTCGCTCCTTCACCTCCAACTCCCTCTGGGTCACTCGCTTCTCCAAGCAATGGGTTGGTGGTAGATATCTTTCTTCGGCTGGGGCCTCCTTCGGGAACAGCCTCCCTGCCTCTCTGAAACCTGAGGAGAACCATCTCCGGTTCCGGAAGCACCTCAAGACCTTCCTCTTTGCTTATGACTTCTCTCTTCCTCTCCCCTGCTGATTTCCTGTCTGATATTGGCTACCCTCTGATTTTGGGCCATGGTCCCTGCCCGCCTAGTTGCACACCTGCACTGCCTCCCGGCAAACCTTGCACTTGGGTCTGTATTTGTAACCCTACAGTCCCCCTACCTGCACTGCACTTTTGGACACCTGCTGTCTGCACTTACCCTTGCACCTGCCACCTGCTCGCTGCACTTCTTGTTATTGTTTTGTAGAGGGGGAGCCAAAAGCCTCTACCGGAAGTCCCACCCCTAAGCTACCTATATGTTGGGAACCGGAAATCGAGACAAGCAAGACACCTGTAATGATGCTAATAACACAAGCAGCCTTTGAAGCAAAGTATCCATTGAGAAACCTTTATGTATCCACGAAGAGCTGACAGTCTCTTAGGGAAGATCCCTGAAGAACGAGAGAAGATGACCGAAAGAGCAGACTGGTGACGTCACATGACGTAAAGTGACACAGAGAAGAGATAACAGAAGAGAAAGTAAAGAGAACATATAGAATTATGTGACAAAGTAAAGAACTGAGTGACCTTTTAAAATGAAGATTACACGTGTGAAGAGCATGCAAGAAAATGCAAACCATTTTATAACTGTACAGATGCTGGAAATGCAAGTAGACTAAGTAATCATAAAGGCTGGCTATACATAGTGAATAGATTGCGACGATGCGCCAAGGTATATATATATGCATAGGAAATCTGGATATTCCACATCGTGTTTTAGCAAGCAGAGATTCCATGATCAGGAAAGCTGAAAGCGTGGCTCAGTTAATAAAAGAAACTGACAAGCAACAAAGAATTCAAGAGGGCATGGTTGGCCCAGTGTCAAAAGACCAGTGCAGCTGAGAACTGGTTGTCTAGCTTCAAAAGAAACAATGAATGCAAGAGGCGGGCCAAGCCCTGCCAAGGTACAACAAAAGGACAATGAGTGCCAAGTTTTATTAGTTTTAAAACCCATTAAATTCGAAGAAGAAGCCTGAAACATGGTCTGCAGTCATGTGATCTAAATGGAAATAGACTTGGGCGGACGACGTTGAGGCGAGAAGATGAGAACAGGCTCACACTCCCTTTTTATTCCCAGCAGATGTGCAGCTTGCAAGGCCATGTTCAAAGGCTAATTGAATGACAGAAAGTAAGAATGATGATAGATGTTGGGCTAATTGGGTGGAGAGGCATCATCAAGCCCAACCCACCAACACCTGGGGTAGCAGCTTGTGTGCTGCTAGCAAGTGGAATATTCCAGAAGGGTACAAGCGTGCCAACCAATTATAGAGGGCCATGTATCAAAGAGCCCTTTAGTTTGTGAACCAATAAATTGTTGTGTATTTTATGATGATGAAGATGACTTGCACTAGAGGAGGGCTCAGTTGCCCACCTGTCAATAGAAGTCCTATCACTACTTACACCCCATAGAAAGTATATGTAGATGTTTTCTGTTATCCAACCACAATCTAGTATAAGTTTTACAGTTTGCCATGTAGGATGATGTCACTGATGATGAATATTTACTATATAAATGTGTTTTTTATGAAAATCTTTGAGACCTTGCCATGAGACATCCAACGATGTCCGTTGTACTCCCTGTTTTAGATAATTGTTAAGAAAACAGTGTACCCTTTGCCAACTTTCTGAGCCAATCTTTTTATTGATGTTTGAGCAACTTCTGCATCCCCATCCTTCTCATAAGAGCACCACCTTGTCTTAGAGGGCCCTATACAGGTTCAGTTTTGATCCCAAGTACAGCAGTGCCCTCTCCCCTTTCGCTTGTCACTTTTACCCTCCCACCTCCCTTGCACTTGCGTGATCTCAATGTCACTTGTCCTAGTAAGATTGTTGTCTCTCTCCTCCCTCTGTCCCCCTCCCTTGCCTCGTCGCACCTTGAAACAGTTGTGTATAGGAGCGTTATAAATACCATATCATATCATATCCTAATTTGCATCTTAGTTACTCATCAATTTTGTCTAGCTAGTTTATCAGCAATCACTGAGGATGACATGTTTAGCTTACAGTGTTAAGGCATAAAGATATCAGGCAGCTCCAAGGTCCAAGTCAGTCAAGGAATGTCTTGGTAGTTGTGCCACAGCAGCATTTCAGATCATGTAGAATTAGGGAGAAAGTGGTCACTAGGATTTCATGTGTTTAATTTGGTGCTACAAAAGATGTATCTCACTCTAAACCAGGGTCAACACAGTTCAGTGAAATGTATGATTAAAAAACATCAAAAATGTTCATTCTGATATAGAACAGAGTGGGACCGATCAATCACATTGTTGATGCAAACCCTCTTCAAATGTCTTAAGGATGCAGTTAACACATGTTTCGAGCCTGGTGTGGTACTTCCACTGGACTGATGGCATTCATTAAAGAAACTGTCACTCCGTGATGATGTCTTTTGTCCACTTAGTTTCTCTGTGTGCCTCCATTTTAGCTTGGCACCTTACTTCACTCTTTACTGCCTCCAATAGGTCGTTGCTCATATTACCATTTTTGAGTCCTCTCTGTTCCATTTCAATTTCATGATGTCTAACCTAATTTTCTCCAGCATGGGGTCTGGCATAGATTCACATGCTCATGAATATTCCCCATCCTCAGGCTGGGAATCCTCGGTAAAATAAAAAACTGTTTCACTTTTGTTTATAAACTGTCTTTCTCATATAAACCAATCACTGAGCTCTGGGTCAGACTGCCCTCAGCCAATGACTGCTCTCTCCCTAAGCCCCTCCTCTGGCAGCCATCTTCAGATTTTTACCGCAAGTTCAAATGTTGGGAGTCCCCGCGTTTCGCTCTTTGAGCTTTCTGTGTTTTCTGTGCTTTTTTGATAGAAAATCCATATTTTTGTTACATCTAGCCCGTGTGCTCCATCGTATACTCATCCGATTAACGGGGACCAGTTTTTTGGCATCTTTCATCACTCCTCAAGGGCAACATAATTGAGTGTTTCTGTCACGACCCTAAGCCCTGATCCCCCCTGGCAAGCCCATTGGCCAGGTGGAATCAGGGCTCGGATCACTAATAAGGCCTGTCATCCACTTCTCAGGCCCTCTTGCGGCCAGTCCTGGTGCCTTTGGCGCCAGGCTCATCAGTAGGGAAAGACATCTGCTTGAGGAACTACTTTATTTAGGCTTTCAGCCAACATGGAGGCATCCACATAGCTTGATTCTTAGAACCAAGCTATGCGGTCTAGTGTTTTGGGTGTGGTGGCCTAGGGAGTACTTTACCTGGACTACTTTACAGTGGCTATTTAAACCACACCCGAACAAGACAACACGCTTCGCGTTACTTTGCTTCTAGCAACGTGACGCTCACCGTGTCCAGCTTTCTCACGAGAGTGGTGAATTCCGGATCTGCAGAAAAACCAAGAACATCGTTAGCAGCAGAATCTTACCTGCATTCATCATCCTTCACTGCTCGCAGCTCCTGAGCAGCTCTGTTGGTGGAGTTCACCGCCCGGATCGAAGGACCTGGGAAAAGGAGGAAGACATCATTAAAGGAGGTATTGGAGACATTACAACCACAAAGCACTTAAAGAATTGCCTGGTTGGTTGCTTTTCGGCCGGCATAGCTCCGGAACTCCATCTGCGCTGGGAACTCACCTCGACCTACGAAAAGAGAAAAGCACAGGTCAGTGAGGACAAGACATAGCTGCGCTATGCAAAGCGCCTCCTTACCGCATCATAGCGCTAAAGCGCGCCATCATCTCCCGGTGAGAACCAGCATATCCAGTTCTCCAAGCGGACACTCCGCGCTCCTAGGGAGATAAAAAAAAGAGACATTTAGAACAGAGAAAAGGCATGCAAGAATTACGACGCCATCAATCGCAATAAGACCTACCTGAAAGACACTACAAGGGCAGCAGTCAGTGAAGTAACTGGACCGCCCGTGCCCACAAAAGACAGCGAGTCCCTGCCCAGAGAGCAGGACGGAGAGCCCACTGATTCCGACAACCAGGTGAGAAGAGAACCTGGAGGGGCTGGAAACACAAGCGAGGTGGGGGAAAACGTACCTTGGTCGCCCAGTCCTAATATAGTCTTCATTTCCAGGCGGAATTCCATCGACACCGAGACCACACCAGGGAATCATTGGGAAGGGCACCAACGACCAACTGCTGGGTGGCTTCCCCGTGGATACAAGGTGAGCGTAACAGAACGTGAAGCCTCACATATATAATCCACCGGGGCGCCATGGAAACATCAGAAATCGACCAATTGGCCCAATTGTTGGCAGACCTTCATGCTGAGGTTCATTCAGTCCGACAAGAGACTAATGCACTCCAGAGAGACCTAATAGTGACCAAGGAGCGCACCGACGAAATCAGCAGACAATTCTTGCAATCGCAGGCAGGGCAGACTCCTCTGCCTGAAGGAAATCCACTGATGCAAAATCCTATCTCACCATCTTATACCCCCACACCAGTACAGATCACGCTGCCTGGAACAGTTCCCCTGGCACCACCAGAAAGGTTTTCGGACGACCCACGGAAGTATGCAGCATTCATAAATCAGTGTCGCCTTCACTTCCTTTGTCACCCTGGGGCATTTCCAAATGACCAAGCTCGGGTAGCTTTCATCCTATCATACTTGAGTGGAAGTGCAGCGGATTGGTCGGTGCCGTTGGTGACCCATAATGATCCGTTGTTGCAGGACTATGGGGGGTTCCAGAGAGAAATGGAAAAACTGGTTGCTCGCAATACCCAGGAACAAGCAGTGGATAACAAACTTTTATCCTTCCGGCAGGGGAACCAAGACTTGTTAACATACATTGCGACTTTCAATAGACTGGTTGCTGAAGCCAGCTGGCCAGAAAACAAAAGAACCACATTATTCCATCGAGGCTTACGAGGCGAATTAAAGGACGTCTTGGCCCAGGTAGTTGATCCCCCCAGAGACTGTACCGAATTCATAAATCTGGTTGTGCAGCTAGACCATCGGTTGCAGGACCGAAAAGCAGACCGGTCGAAAGCAGACTCTCGAGTAGTTTATGTTCGGCCTAAAGACAATGCACCACGGGGGCCAGACAACGCCGTAGATCCCATGCAGATTGAGGGATACAACCTCCATTAACAAAACAAGAGCGGGATAAAAGAAGATAACAGCAACTTTGTTTATATTGTGGAAAACCAGGACATTTTCTGAAAGACTGCCCAATAAAACCCCCAAGGAGGACAGTCGGGGCCACAGAAAAGGATGAAGTTAAGGAATCTGAATACTATCAAGCTCGGCAACCGTAGAGGTCAGTTTGTCGAGTGATGAGAAAGAGCCAATGACCTCACACTTTGCGATACACGTGATCTTAATAAATCACCAACAATCGTCAAAGATGCATGCCGTAGAAGCGTACATCGACAGCGGAGCAGTTGGGAACTATATATATCAAGAGTTGGCAGCAGAGATGGGACTCCCTTTGTGTTCTAAGTCTACCAGGGACAAGGGGACTACCGTGGATGGGACAGAAATCGCCTCCGGACCAGTAACCCAGTGCACAGCAGTAGTTACCTTGCTGTGCAAGGATGGACATCGGGAGTGTATTTCGTTCGATCTTATAAAGGCACTTCAGTTCCGGTTGATACTAGGGATGCCATGGTTGGTTGCTCACAACCCTTTGATAGACTGGCGGGCACGGAAATTAACCTTCTCCAGCAACTGCTCCCTAACTTGCTAATCTCCTGACCCGGAACCCGACACCTGTGTCTCCAAGACTTCCAATACTAGAGCCTCTACTCTGGGAGTAACAAATACTTTGCCAGATGAATATCGTGACTTTCAGGACGTATTCCAAAAAGACCAGGCTTACACATTGCCACCGCATAGGCCTTATGATTGTCAAATTGACTTTATTCCTGGGGCACAAATCCCTTGCGGCAGGATCTACGCTCTTACCGAACCAGAACACCTTCACCTGAAATCCTATTTGTACCAGTACCTTGCAAGCAGATTTATCCACCCATCTAAGTCCCCAGCAGCCAGTCCTTTGTTCTTCGTACCGAAAAAGGAAGGGGACTTGAGGACCTGTATGGATTACCACGCAATAAACCAGATAACCGTGAAGAGCCGCTAACCCTTGCCTCTTATCCCGGAAATGCTAGACCAAGTCAAAGATGCCCAGACCTATACCAAATCAGACCTTCGGGGAGCATACCACCTGGTCCGGGTCAGAAGTGGAGATGAGTGGAAAACCGCTTTCCGTACCAAATATGGCTTGTTTGAATATCAAGTCATGCCTTTTGGCTTATGTAACGCTCCCGCAGCGTTTCAATATTTCATGAATGATGTCTTGAGAGAACTGATTGACGTTTGCGCCTTAGTGTACATTGATGACATCTTGGTTTATTCAGCCTCAAAATAAGATCATATCAGGCATGTTCGTTCAGTCCTCAGCAAGCTCCGCCAACATCGTTTGTATGTAAAGCTGGAGAAATGTTTTTTTCACGTCACCGAAGTAGAGGTTTCATCCTTTCACCGAAAGGCATCAGAATGGACGTACATAAGGTTGCCGCTATTCTAAAATTGCCATCAGCAACATCTCTGAAGGGGATACAGAGCATGCTATGCTTTGCGAACTTTTACCGCCGGTTTATCCCAGACTTCTCTCAGGTTGTGCACCCGATCACAGTACTGCTACGAAAAAGCAATAAAATGTTTGCTTGGACTGAGGAGGCAGAAAGAGCCTTTCAGGAACTGAAACAAAGGTTCACCTCCGCTCCAATCCTGCGGCATCCGCTTCCAGACCTCCCTTATGTCGTAGAAACGGATGCTTCCAGTATGGCAATGGGAGCGGTCCTTTCACAAAGGGACCCAGAAACTGGCCAGCTGCATCCTGTGGCCTTCTGATCAAAAAAATGTTCACCCCCGGAAATTAATTACGCTATCATGGACAAAGAACTCCTAGCCATCAAGTCCGCTTTCAAGGCGTGGTGACACTATCTTCTGGGAGCTAGACACACCATTACAGTGATCACAGACCACCGGAACTTGCAGTATCTCAAAACAGCCAAAGCCCAGTCTTCACGCCAGTTATGGTGGACCCTCTTCTTCACCGAATATGACTATGTGATCACCTTTCGACCAGGGGTCAAGAATGGGAAAGCTGACGCCTTATCTCGAATGGGCATCGATGAAACGGTGTATACAACTCCAGACCCGGTACCCATCATACCTGAAGACAAACTCTTGGGTATCACAACAGCGTTATCACAAGCCAAATTACAAAGCAAAATTCGACAGTCAATCAACCCGGATGCTTTCCTCGCATGGCAAACTCAAGGAGAACAATATTGCATCAAGGATCAGTTACCTTATTTATGGACCGGCTATATGTACCCGAGAAGGAGTTACAACAGCATATCATTTCAGGTATGACTCTCTGATCGAAGGACACCCTGGAATTGCTGAAACTTTAGCCAAGGTAAAAAAGAACTTTTGGTGGCCTATCTGGCGTAAGGACATTGTCCAGTATGTTCAGTCCTGTGGCGTCTGTGCACAAAATAAATCACAGAAACAAAAACCTTCGGGTCTCCTACAACCACTGGACATCCCTCCCGCTCCATGGCACACTCTTTCCCTCGACTTTATCACTGACCTGCCACCAAGTCAAGGCTTTAACACCATTCTTGTAATCGTGGATTTGTTCTCAAAAATGGCACATTTTATTCCTCTCAAGGGCCTCCCAGGCGCATCCACCCTAGCAGAAGTATTTCTGGAAAACATTGTCAAGCTGCATGGCTTTCCATCAGTTCTGGTCTCCGATCGAGGCAGCCAATTTGTATCCAAGTTTTGGAGAAAATGTTGCGCAATGGCACAGATTGACGTCCGGCTATCCACTAGTCACCACCCCCAGACAGACGGCCAAACCGAGAGGACCAACCAGACCCTCGAGCAGTATTTACGGTGCATGCTGCACCATGAATTCATAGATTGGAAGGACTTACTGTGGATAACCGAGTACGCATATAACAACTTCGTACATTCTAGCACGGGCCAAACACCTTTTTACACCTTGTATGGCAGACATCCACGTACATCAGAACTTGACCTTCCTGCCAGCTTGGAAATGCCTGCAGTAAAGACTCTTCATACAACCATCACTCAGGCGTTCAGAAAGGTGAAGGAACATCTTATTCATGCTAAAGAAAAACAAAAGCACTTCGCCAACCAGCGTCGGAAAAAGGCCCCAGACTATCAAGTAGGAGACCAGGTTTGGTTAGCCGCCAAATACGTTCCCATCAAAGGGACCCGGACCTTCCATCTTCGATATTTGGGACCCTATACCTTCAAGGCAATTTTCAACAGCCGTCAAATTGGATTTACCACCTAATCTACAAATCCATCCGGTATTCCATGTGTCCCTCTTCAAACCAATGCAACCCGGTACACGAATCAAGACACCACCTCAACCTATACTAATAGATGGAGAACTAGAATTCGAAGTCAAGGGCATCCTGGACTCTAAGTACTCTAGAGCCAAGTTGTACTATCTCGTCGACTTGAAGGGGTTTGGGCCTCAAGATAGATCCTGGGAACCCAGTGAGAACATCCATGCACCACGTCTGATCAAGAAGTTTCATCAGAACTTCCCAACTAAACCTGGACCAGGCAGGAGACACACCTTGGGAGGGGCCTTGGGGGGGGGAATGCTGTCACGACCCTCAGCCCTGATCCCCCTGGCAAGCCCATTGGCCAGGTGGAATCAGGGCTCGGATCACTAATAAGGCCTGGCATCCACTTCTCAGGCCCTCTTTGGGCCAGTCCTGGCGCCTTTGGCACCAGGCTCATCAGTAAGGAAAGACATATGCTTGAGGAACTACTTTATTTAGGCTTTCAGCCAACATGGAGGCATCCACATAGCTTGATTCCTAGAACCAAGCTATGCGGTCTAGTGTTTTGGGTGTGGTGGCCTAGGGACTACTTTACCTGGACTACTTTACAGTGGCTATTTAAACCACACCCGAACAAGACAACACACTTCGCGTTACTTTGCTTCTAACAACGTGACGCTCACTGTGTCCAGCTTTCTCACGAGCCTGGTGAATTCCGGACCTGCAGAAAAACCAAGAACATCGTTAGCAGCAGAATCTTACCTGCATTCATCATCCTTCACTGCTCGCAGCTCCTGAGCAGCTCTGTTGGTGGAGTTCACCGCCCGGATCGAAGGACCTGAGAAAAGGAGGAAGACATCATTAAAGGAGGTAGTGGAGACATTACAACCACAAAGCGCTTAAAGACTTACCTGGTTGGTTGCTTTTCGGCCGGCATAGCTCCGGAACTCCATCTGTGCTGGGAACTCACCGTGACCTACGAAAAGAGAAAAGCACAGGTCAGTGAGGACAAGACATCGCTGCGCTACGCAAAGCGCCTCCTTACCGCATCATAGCGCTATAGCGCGCCATCATGTTCCCGGTGAGAACCAGCATATCCCGATCTCCAAGCGGACACTCCGCGCTTCTAGAGAGATAAAAAAAGCGACATTTAGAACAGAGAAAAGGCATACAAGAATTACGATGCCATCAATCGCAATAAGACCTACGTGAAAGACACTACAAGGGCAGCAGTCAGTGAAGTAACTGGACCGCCCGTGCCCACAAAAGACTAAGCGCCCCTGCCCAGAGAGCAGGATGGAGAGCCCACCGATTCCGACAACCAGGTGAAAAGAGAACCTGGAGGGGCTGGAAACACAAGGGAGGTGGAGGAAAACTTACCTTGGCGGCCAGTCCTAATATAGTCTTCATTTCCAGGGTGAATCCCATCGACACCGTGACCACACCAGGGAATCATTGGGAAGGACACCAACGACCAACTCGCTGGCTGGCGTCCCCGTGGATACCAGGTGAGCGCAACTGTTTCTTCTTGGAAGCTTTCAGAAGACCATCAGGCCTACACTGCGCCGGACCATGTCAGAGGAGAAGAAGGACGGTACTTCCCTCTACAAGTTCTGCTCCAGCTGCGGTTTGAGGAATGTTTTCACGGACGACAAGCATTCCCAGTGCCTGTACTGCCTACACCCGACGCACAAGGATGAAGATTGTGAGATTTGCTTTGGCTTCTCCAAGCGCACAATAAAGGATCGACACGTCTGCCAGCGATGTGGCTTAAGGCCAGGGCCTCTACCCCGGGTGGTTCACAGCAGTGGCGGCTGCTTCTATTGGGCGGGGGGGCGCCGCCCCCCCCACAGAGAGAAGAAGAGAGAAGAAGAGAAAATAAGAGAAGAGACAGAGTCTCTCTCTTTCTCTTTGCTCTTTCTCTAAAGAGTTTGAGTAGTTATTTAAATTAATTAGATCTGTGCAGAGCGGCAGATTAATTATTTATTTATTAATCTGCCGCTCTGCAGCCTGGGCTGCTGGCCTGGCCCAGACCTGCTGCTGCGGCGGGGCGCATCCGGATTTAGTCAGTTTTCGGCAATGTAGAGTGCGTGGAGCTCGTAGCTCCACGCACTCTACGTAACCATTCGCCCATTAAAGAGGCTGTTGGGGCGCTGGAGGGGTGGCCCTGCACTCTTGGTATTCGGCGTAAACAGCGTACCAGTGTCCTCCTCCTAAGCAGTATATGGGCCATGAGCATAGGAACAGAATTGTCATTGGCTGTTTGCCAGCCAATGACAATCCGTGTCTGGTGTGTGGGTGGAGTCGGGTCATGGGCACACCGTGCCTCGCCTTCTTGTTCTTTCTTTCCGGGCCCGTGGTGTGTGGTCGACTCGTGGACACTTCTCGCGACCAGCTCCTGCCTGCAAGTGTCAACCCAAGTTACCAGGCTGAGGCCCATCCACAGACCGGAGGATGTGCTGCCTCAGCTCGGCTGGCTGCTGCCTGCAATCCTGCTCCCTGAGCTCCCCAGCAGCCCAGTGATTAACATATAGGTAAGTATTTGCAAAGTAATTTAAATTAATGTATTTGTGTTCGTAATAATCGCTGCTTCAATCCTGCTGCAGCCCGCACAATGGGGTCGTGTGGACCGACTTGCCTTTGGGCCACAGCGTGTGTCGTCATGATCATAGACTTGTGTTCAGGCGGCGGCCTACTACGGCCCGCCGGTCGGCCTTCACTAGGATTCCAAATCCTGGTGAAGGCGAGCGGCAGGCAACGGTTACGGATGAAATGATATGGATAATTCCTGCCTGCCAATACACCCTGCGGCCCACACAATGGTCGCAGACTTGGCCTACTACGGCCTGCCGCTCAGCCTTCACTAGGATTCCAATCCTGGTGAATGCCGAGTGGCATGCAACGGTTACGGATGAAATGAATACTGATTCAATTATTCCTGCCTGCTAACACGCTGCGGCCGGCGGCCTGCACAATGGTCGTGGACTTGCCTGCGGGTCGCAGCGCGTGTTCATGGACTTGTGGGCTGCGGCACGTCTCTCCATTGGTTAGATAGCCCATAACAGTGCTGCTAATAGTGGTATAAGCTGATTCCAGAAGACATGTGAGTAGTGTGTCACCACTGAGTGGTCAAAGCCTTAAACGGTACACTGGCATATGTGTTTGGCGAGGAATGGCAACATTTGCTAAAGTTGAGCGATGTGGAGTGATGCAGTTTTTCAAATGTGCATTCCAATACCTTGAACTCGGACGTCATTGGGTTTAGTTGCATGTAAGCACTCAACATTAATGTGTGGACGTGATAACTTGAAGAGCATGAAAGCAGGAGGCAGACGCGGGCTGCTGATTTTGGGGCAGTGCTTCTGTTGAAGTATAGGGGGTTGCGTCTGTTGATTTCTGGATGCTGGTGTCATTGTATTGCACTCTGACTTTGTACATTGTGCTGAGTGTCCTTTAATGCAGGGATGTAGAGCCAGTGCGCGCACTCCAGATTCTGGGCCACGTGGCCATTGTGTTGCGTGCATGATGTTGCGCTGCTGTCAGGTGTCCAGTTGTTAGTGGCTTGCGTGTTTGTTTTGGTCAGGACTGCCGGAAGGTAATTGTTGCAGCGAATCTTGGACAGAACCGTGGGTCTATGCACCTGGGCTACGTATTCACTGGCCCGTTTGGAATTGCTAATAAGCCCAGCTGCATCAATGAGCGCATCGCACCTGCATTGCTTAGAGGAGATCCTGCGCGCATGAAGCAATCCTTGGCAGTTCTATTCTCTCAGAAGCACATTAATGTAGATCACCTGATTAAAATGTGCTCGACTCTGGATAGCTCGCAGAGAGAAGCTTTGGGTCAAAAGACAGAAGTCGGAGGTGCTGTTGTGAATGGTGTATGTTTTGAACCCATGAACCCTTGCCATAAGGAGCCTCAGAGCATTGTCGGAGCGTTCTTTTGAAATCGTTCTTTTACATTTTTATTTAAATCCCACCTTAGTAAGAGGATGAAGACATATGAATGCCAGTAACAGCATGACAAACATATGTTTCCATTATTACTGACGATATAATGAATTTCATTATGCATACACCATAATACCAGCTATTCTCAATACATGCTACTGTAAAATACACCATCACACTTGCGCACTTAAGAATAATGTACCACCATTAGTATGTAAAACCTAATGCTTTTTGTCATATTTCGGTGGGTTTTTAGGACAGTAAATTGCACATTTTGGAGGCCATTTTTCAAAAGGTTTAGTGGGGAGAATCCCCCAGCACCCTCCTTGGGTGGTGTAGGCTCGCGCGCTGCGCATGCTCGCTCAAAAAATTGCCCCGGGGAAATGTACGCCCCACCAGGTTTCAAACTCACCAGCCGCCACTGGTTCACAGGGGCATGCCTCATCCAGATCCAGCCAACCAGAGTGGGCTTCTAAGTCCTTTGAGCATGCTCCATCCATTGGGGCGCAAGACAAGGCCAAGCACTGCGTGTCTGCTTTCGTTGGGGTCGCTGCGCAAGCAGGTCCTGCGACGGTCAGGGCGCGTTCATCATCTCCGTCTGCCTCAATCTCCAGCCACCGCTCCAGCTCTTTGTCCAAGAGAAAGTCAGCTACCAGAGGGAAGATCAACACCAAGTGCTGGAGGGTAGCCAGCAAGGTCCACCAGCTGGGGAGCATGGGGGACGCATTCTCCTTCCCTTGGGATGGCCTGTTTCTGTATGCGTTCCCTCCATTGCCACTACTACTACCAGTCATCAGTCAACTCAGACGGTACCGGTGCAGGATGATCCTCATCGCACCAGCGTGGCTGAGGCAGATCTGGTGCCCAGACATTCTGACCATGTCAGCATACCCTCCAGTGAAGCTGCCAGTGGTCGCAGATCTCCTCGCCAGGCAAGAAGGTGAAATTCTGCACCACGACCCAGGATTGCTGAACCTAAAGGCCTAGCTCCTGCTGCATTAGAGTTAGGTGGTTATGAGCTACCAGCGGACTGCAGGGAAGTCCTCGCCAAGGCCAGAGCATCAGCGACTTTGAAGTGCTATGGGCACACATGGAAGCGTTTTGCGACTTGATGCTGGTTGCAGAAGATTAACACTCTGAGGGTCACGGCCCCTTAAGTACGTCTGTATTTATTGTCATTGGCTAAATCGGGGCTGGCGCACGCCTCCTTCAAGGTGCATCTGGCAGCTATCTCCCGCTATAGCAGGTCTCCGGGACAGTTGTCGCTGTGGTCGCACTGTCTAGTCAAAGAGTTCATCAAGGGACTCTTCCGCTAGTTCCCACCACTGAAGGCTCCGGCCCCGGCGTAGGAACTCAACGTGGTACTGACTAGGCTTATAGGGCCCCTATTCGAGCCTATGCATTCAGCTCTGCTCAAGTTTCTGACTTGGAAGACCGCTTTCCTCATAGCCATTACCTCTGCAAGGAGAGTAGGTGTGATCCAGGCCCTGTCCTGCAAGCGGCCTTACCTGACTTTCCACGAGATGAGGGTGGTGCTGCGGACGCACCCCTCCTTCATGCCCAAGGTTCCATCGGAATTTCATCTCAACATACCCTTGGTGTTGCCTGTGTTTTTTCCAAAGCCTTTGTCACTGGCTGAAAGGAATTTGCACTCGCTGGATGTGGCTCGAGCGCTGAAGTTTTATGTGGCCCACACGAAGTGTTTCCGGAAGACTTCTCAGCTTTTTGTGAACTTTGGTCCTGTGAACCATGGGAAGGCCTTGTCTAAGGCTTCCATTTCCAGGTGGCTCTCCGGCTGCATCACACATTGTCACTGGTTGGCAAACCGACTGCTGCCGGCAGTCCAAGAGCCCATTCTACCAGGGCGATAGCTGCTACGATGACGTTCCTGTCTGGTTTGCCCCTGTTGGACATTTGCAGGGCTGCTACATGGAGGTCGATGCACACCTTCACAAAATTCTACTGCGTCGGCAGGGATTCCAGGGAGGAGTCCAGAGTCGACGTAGCAGTGCTGCGCAACCTGTTTGCCTGAAGGTGAGCCTGTTGAGGAGGTAAGAGTAATTGCTTCTGTTGAGCCTTGCCACCTCTTGTGGTCGTGTGATTATGTACTGTGTAATCCTTATCCATGAGCATGCCAATCCATGCCAGACGAATGCTGGAGAAGGAACAAGTTACTTACCTTTAACTGTTGTTCTCCAGCATGGGTCTGGCATCATGGATTCACATGCGAACCCTCCTGCCTGCCCCTCTGCGGCTCTTCTTTTGGTCCTACTGCCACTTTACGTGCTACCAAATCTGAAGATGGCTGCCAGAGGAGGGGCTTAGGGAGAGGGCAGTCATTGGCTGGGGGCAGTATGACCCAGAGCTCAGTGATTGGTTTATGGGAGAAAAACTGTTTATAAACCAAAGTGAAACTGTTTTTTCTTCTACTGAGGATTCACAGCCTGACAACGGGGAATATTCATGTGAATCTATGCCAGACCCATGCTGGAGAGTAACAGTTACAGCTAAGTAACTTGATCCATTTTTTAACTTCAGACAATGAATGTGCAATACATGCAGACCCTTATAACTGGTTGCTATGCAGGATCTTACAAAGTCTCCAATGAACTGAGCAAGAATAGCAGAAAGAGGGAGGTAGATTCATTTCCTCTGCAGGCTCTTCCCTCTGGAACGGCCTCTTTTCTCCCCTCACACTTGAGTCAGATCTTCTAAAGTGTCGGAAACTTCTCAAGACTTTCCTTATCTCCTCTTCCTTCCCTCTCCCCCTCCCGTGCTTATTTCCCTCTGCTGCTGCAACTGGTGCCTGGTTCCTTCTGAGTCATACTGGGGCTAGACCACCCTGACCAGTCTCCCCCAGCATCCCTTACCAGCACTTGCCCTCAGGCTCCCTCCCCCGGACTAGCCCGATTCTGGTCCACCCTGTCCATCGCACTTATCTGCCCTTCCCCTTTTTTCCCCTAGCACTTGCCCTTGTTGTCCCCCCTAAGCACTTGCTCACAATCTTTGCCCCCAGCACTCTCCTCCTCCTCCCATCCCTGCCGTCTACTGCTCACTACTCTGCACATATTCCCTTTGTCTTTACACTTTCAGGGTAGGATTGTTACAAGGACAATATAACCGTCATGGTTGTTTTCTTTTTCCTATGTCCCACCCCCACCTTTTTTTGTCTTGTGGCGCATGGAAACACTTGTGTACAGGCACCATACAAATGCCCAATAAAATAAAATAAGACTGCCAGAATGCACAAAGTATCATTATGACTGCTGGCAATTCAGCAGGCCTAGCAAAAGAGATTCAGCGAGAATGGTTTGCTAATATTTACAGAAATAAATACCAATAACAACACAAAATTAATTTGAACAGCTATCCAAACTGTAGAAAGAATTTTGAAATAGAAGCAACAGATAAACTGAAACAATCAACACAAATGGTGTAAGCGGTGAGGTAAAGCACGGTCTGCAAATGAAAATGAGAAATAGCTTGGCAGGGAGTGCTTCTGCGGCATCAGGTTTAGTGAAAGTCTCACGCTGGACCACCCTGTTGCAGCACCTCTTATTTGGAGCCTTCATAGCGCTGCATACAATGCCTTTGCATATGGCGTCTTACTTTGAATGAGGATTTTATTCATTTTCATATTTCGACCTTTGCACTCTATTCAACTCCCCTACCCCCACCCCACCTTTGCATTTATAGGCGGATGGCCCGACTTCATCCCTGGCCCACCCTGGTCCTGGGAGGCAACATTATGTGTTACTACTGACTTCTGCAATTGTATTGGCTCTCCCCTCTTGCTTCTCCACACTTTCTGACTGCTTACTGTGTTCTCTCCTCCTCTCCTCCTCTCCCTTTCACCCTTTTCTTAACTCCTCCCCTTACTTTCTTCTATGCACTTACTCTATCAGAATCGTCCCTGGACCTAGTATGATAGCAACCTTGTCTGTCTCCTCCCCCCTCCCCTTACTTGTTTTTTTTTCCTCCTCCCCCCTCCAGCACTATCTGAAATTTCGTCAGGCCTAGTACGATAGTCGCTTGTTTTATTCCTGCCCTCCCTTTCGGCACCCTTCTCCCTCACCGTTTGTTTTTCTCTGCTCTACCAGAAATGTTGTCAGGCCTGGTATAGTAGTCGCCTGTCTGTTTCCATCTCCTTCCCACTCTCTCCCTCCCTTCCTTATCTATGGGCCTCATTACATGGTAGGCGGTGAGCCATGGCGCTATTAGCGCCATGGCTCATGCCGGTAAAATACCGGCACCGCCTTGGCGGAAAGGGGATTTACCGCCCCATTCCAAGGTTGGAGGGGCGGTAAATCCCCTTTCCTCCATTGCCCTTCCCCTTTCCCATTTCTGCCCCATAGGGCTCTATGGAAATGGGGAAGGCGCTAATTACGGCACCGCAATTTTGCGGTGCCGTAATTAGCTCCGAGGTATCTTAGCGGGTTGGATTTTAACGCCTGCAAGAAGCAGGCGTTAAATCCTCCAACCCGCAAAGGGACCTCGTAGTACGGCGGTAAGGGTTAACGGTCACCGTTGCCATTAACGGTGACCGTTAACCCTTACCGCCGTCCGTGTAATGAGGCCCTATGTCTTAGCTCTTGCACTATCTGAAATGTCACTGAGTATGATAGTTAATTTCACATCCTTACTGCTCATGGCCTGTATCATATCATACCTTTCTCAAATCCCTTTTGATGTTTTTGAAATGAGATCTCTTGATCTAGGATCAAAGTAAGGGAGTCTTCGCTCATTTTCATTGAAACACCATACTCCTACTCCATTTATTCTGATAACCGAACGCAGTATGCCATATTCCCTACTTGTCAATGTACAAAGCCTGTACTTATCCCTAAGTACTCACCTTTAGGTCCCAGGATCCAAACCTAGTCCACCACCCATATGGTTGCTCTTTGCAACACCCACCTGCCAACTCACACTCATTTCTCACAACTCTTGCCTGAAGCCAGGATCTGTGACAGTCTTTCCAGCTTTTAGCTGCTTCTTTTAAACTTTAATTCATATCTACTTCTGGTTGCCTTGAATGTTTCACTCTGTAGGTTTGAATCGTGGGTGTCCCTCATCACCTACGTAAAAATGGATTTCACAAACCCGACTGTCTCGGAATCACAGCTTTGACCTGAAACCCTTTGCCCAGGACTTTTTTTTGGATTGAAGAGCAATAGGCCAGTAGCCATCCTACCCTAATAGAGATCAGTGGAACAAGAGGCTGGTTCTGGTTGTGTTTAGACCCAGCCAATGTTGCTACATGTATTCACTGTCAATACAGTCACACACACTGGCTAAGAGCCCGGTTTCTACTGGGGCTGAATGGTTGCACAGCACAAAGTTGTTGTTAAAGCAGCTTTTGTAGCCAATTGGCTCTGAACAAAGACATCAATTCCAATGTGAAAGTAGGGCAAATGTGCAGCACATGTGTTGTTCTGGTGGTGCCACTCAATTGCTCAACGATCACTTTGGGCTGCTGGGAGGTAGGCTCATTTATCTCTTCCTCCAAATGGTGTTTTGGGTTTGCCAAACTGGTGCACCAATTCACTGGAGGTGTGTCACAGAGAGAAATTGGTTGTTATGCGCTTTCTCACTTGTGCAAACTGCCTGCAGAAGGCAAGACTGGGCAGGTGCAAAGGGCGCAATCCGTAGAGCAGGCAAGAGAGGGCAGATGGGTCCGTTGGCATTAGGTATGGGTGCTAAGATGAACGCAGGGCCAATTGAAGGCAACCCCTGCTCCAGAGGACCCCCTGGTTTGCCCCCCATGTCAGGAGCTCTGTTGCTTCCCAGCTAGGTTTGCGCTTTGCCATACCTACATATTACATTCCTACCAAACCCGTCCACTTCGTCGTGGCCGTTTCACCGTCTTTTATGCTAATTTTTAGTGGGGGCAGGTTCGGGAATGATACAAACATGATTTTAAGGGTAGTGGGGGCAGTGGGAGAGGCGTGGAGGAGTGGGGATATGTGGGGATTGCCCCCCCACCCCAAAAACAATGCTGCAGAAAATACAGGGAAACAGACTCCGCAATGCGATGGGCTAAATCCAATGCATACATACAAACATACAGAGAAAGCATTATAGAAGCTAGCCCTGTTGTAGACACTATACGGGTGCTTCTGGTATATGTATGATACTGTTAATAGGGGGAAAGCATATCTTGCTCTCTTGATGTCAGTGGAGCTGGTGGAACTTGGTCATTTCACATCACTAGACTGGTTCTTGAACCGACCCATGTACCCATGGTAAGCAGCGGCTTGCAAGACATTGGGCCTCATTTCGTGTCCGGCGGTAACAGCGCCGTTGATACCGGCGGGTTGTCGCCAGACCCGTAATGATTTACTTGCACCTGACTTCCTGGTAAAACCGGGCGGATTACAAACCTGGCGGCCTGAAAAGTCAGGCGCTGGTAAATTTTAAGTCCCCATTCCCATAGAATCCCGTAGGACTCTATGGGAGTGGTGACCCGGAAGCACTGGCACCGTTAATAAGGGTGCCAGTGTTTCTGTGAAAACTCTGCAGGCGGGTGCCGTTCCGCCTGGCAGGTCTGCCTGCTTGGCGGGACGGCACCCGCCTGCAGTGTTGTAGTGTGCCGGTCCAGAAACAACGGTGCCGGTAAGCTTCAAGGCACACACTTGAGGCACACTTGAGGGCCAATGTGCAATGATGCCTGCTGCTGCCTGATTTCTAGATGAAGTTAGGGTTAAAATAAGGACTCAAGAGCCTTAAAAACTAATCTCTTTACTCATGCACTTATAGGGTAGGATTATGATCTGGTATGGCTATTCCCTCTATGAGCAGCACATTTTTTTCAATATCCATACCTCAATTTCACCTGAAATTGAGGTATGTTCATTAAGACTGTGATAGTTTCCCCCGTACGCGGTCTGTGTGCCACAGCGCCGGAATCCCGGCCCAGAAAACGGTACACACAAAAGGGTGCCGTGCTGTGCCACGGGCTTTCGGCATTGCAGGCATACAGAACGCAGAAGGAGGAGAGAAGCAGGCAGCGGGGGGCCATATCAGGTAAGTGGGGGAGCGTCAGGAGGGAGCGCAGGATGCCGCTTGGTTTTGGTGGGACCCCCTGACATGGACCAGGAAGGGACAATGCAGGAAAGGTCGCACCTTCAGGATTTCGCCCTTTTGTGCTGCAATCGAGGGTGTGACCTTAGATATAGAACCGTTTCCTTAGCCACCGCTCCAACTTTTAGATCCTGGAAATGATCACGAACTTGCTTGAACTTTCTTGTTTTTCGAGACTGATTCTCAACACCAGCAGCCTCGCTTGCACTGTTTTATCAGGTTTTGAGGCCGTTTACAATGGATGTTTACATTCTTTTCGAAGAACCTTTGGGGAACGGGTAGGTCCTCAGAGAGAGTTGGTTCACATGGGGGCTCTTCAGGGCTTCTTGATTTCCTTTGTCTGTTTGCATGACCGCGGATTAGTTCGGAATAATAGCATCTTTTGGCTCACTGTGTGCATATGTAGAAGGCACCCACCCCTGTTGTGTTTGCGTCTGATTCATTGAGAGAACTTTCCCATGTCCGTTCTAGGTTTTGACATGCCATTTCTTTCTTCGTCGTCTTCTTCTGATGGGCGCCAAGTTATTAAGGCTGCTTTGGTACAGTCTTTTAAGGAGTTCCTCAGGTTTTCATGGCGTGTGTGGGGTGTAATTGGTATGTTTTTAAGTGGAGGTGTAACTTTTCACAACGTTGTTGTGCTCTCTTATATTAATGGAATCTCTACACTCAAATGCTGGTGAGAGAGTTTTACTTCACCTTTGAAAGGAAGAATGTGTTCAGTGAATGCTCCAACCAAAACTCCAACCAAAAAACATGATGTTTGACCTCTAAGTTGTGATTGGGTGCCTTATTTACTTTGTGGCAGCCTCGTGCAATGAACTGCTAATTCTTGATCAGAACCTGATGCATACATGATTTGATTAAATCCGTTAGGGGCTTTATTCTTGGTCTGGTCAGTTTCCACCCACGGTTTAAATCCCCCATCATAAGGACTTACCAGTCCAAAGTTTATCAGCGGAAAGACATTTCTAGATTTCATTTGGGAATAAGGCAACATTTCCTGGTGGGAGGGAGGTCACTGAAATGACCATGGTGGTGTTTCTTTGAATACACACTGGGTGGGGGTGTCCCGAAGACGAAGAAGTAATTGGCGTCTTGTATTTGCATGCTAGTCAACTCTTTTGAGGGAACAAAGGCAACTCCTCTCCTTGTGTCTCTGTTTAATGGGCAATGCTGCAGCATTATGGCAGGGGAACATGGAGGGTTGTGTTTGAATAGTCTACTATGCCTCTGTGAGACCAGGAATGAGTCAGTTGTTGTCCTTTATAATGTTGAGGGCCTCACAAAGGGTTTCTGAGAAGAGTGATGGTTTTTAAGACTGACATGCATGATGGGTTATCCTTCGGGAAGAGAGATTATCCTTGAGGATGGGGCTGTCTGTATTTGGACTGGATTCATAACTCGGTGGAATCTTGTGGGTTTTACCTCATGTAAGTGTTTTGGGTTTGAGTGACGCATTCATAGTGGGCGGAGCGTTGGGTTTTTTCTGGGTGTGACCTCTGGTGATGTGGTGTCATTATAGTTTGGTGATTGAGCACCCAGAAATGTTTGAAGGTGAGATCAGCAAGGAATCTTCCTGGGAGGCGTATAACAAAGTCTGTGTGGGTTTAGCAGAAGGTAAGAGTCCTCCAAGTGTATCCTCTGGGGAAATAGTCATTGATGTCAGGCGATTGTTTAATGTGCCCTCCTTGTGTCTGAGACTCCCCGGTAGGTGAGGGATGGGAGGTTCAGCCATTTTATTCTTGATTAATTTGGGTTACTCCTTGGCCCCACACTCCAGTCGGATGCTAGCTAGGTGAGGGCCGGTATAACAAAGGTATTTGCTTATTCAGGAGCAGAACTTTTGCAAACCCTTTAACTGACTGTGCTTTTGACTCACAAGTATAACTTCAACCCTTGTGGCCCTCAGATGTCCTTCAAAATTAGATAAAATCTCATCGTAAAAGGTGCAAATATTAGCATTTTATCCATCTGGCCATTCGTGCAATTATCTTGAATGACGAATTAATGGGAATTTAGTTATCTGGCGACAGCAGCTCCAATGTCACCGCCGCGTCCCACAGTGGATTAGTGTGGAGGCTGACGGGACTTGTTTTCAATCCAAAGCTGCCATGCGGCCCCTGTCATGTCTGACTCCTGCAGCTAGTCCTGACTTTTCTGCCAAAAGTGCTTTGCATGCTGTGACGTGTAGGTTCCAGTATCAAATTATAAGAGTATGGTACTATCAGTTCTGGCAAGCAAAGTGCAGTTGCCTGAAAGGACTTGCAGTGCTGCCGTGGCCATCAGGGGGATGCAATGAGTGACAGCTGAATTAGAATTTTGTAAATGCAACGATGCTGTATCTGTGTGTTAATTAAGTACAGTTTTCACTTCACATGCAGTCTGTTGAATTTTCATTTTTGGATGGCAAGTATTTCAAGTAGGTGACATAGTACCGTCAGGATTTTTCTTTAGGAAATTAAGTTGCATGCAACTTCTGGAAAGTAGTCACTGGTTTAGTGAATGGTGTGTCAATATTGCTCTCGTGCCTGGCAGCGACACCTGTGTGCGAAGATATTGAGGGAGATTGCTGTCAATAAAATATCCAGTGAGACAACTGAAGGAAAATGCTACGTCTTTTTTCCACATATTGCTGCTTTTATTTATTTTCTATTTATTTATTTAATATGCATATAGCCAAATTAGACTTTACATATAAAATCCAAATTAGACTTTACATATAAAATCCTAAAAATCATCATATACATGACACATTATTGCTGCTTTTGCAAGGTTTATTTGTCTCTATGTTAATGACCACCTCTTTCTCAGGTCTCTTTATAATGTTCACAGTCGTTCTCATCTCTCAATTTCTTTCAAGGTGACTCTTAATCCCAAAAATGCATCGTCTCTGCTGCCAGGTTCGCACTGCAGTGGCTGCGAATATAGCCCCTCCCACCTAACACTCCAATACCCAGACAGCGATCTACACAGACTAGGGGATGGGCAGAGAGGTGGAAGAGAAGCGAGGCCGCCAATGAGAGCCGCCCCCCACACACCCCACTGTAGGGAAGAGAGTGAACATTGAGCTGCTGAGCAATCATCACTACTGCCCTCCTGCCTTCTTTTAGTAGTACCCATTGTGGGCAAGTGGTGACAAGTGATGAACCTAGGCGTGCTCACAAACTCTTCCAGGTGCCTGCATCCATAGGCCAGGATTCCTGCACGACAGCACGAGGTGGAACAAAAGGAAAAAACATCCGCAGGGAGATTACACACTGGCACATGGACTCGTCTACGAGGGCGGTAAGTGCAAGCCATCCCATTAACTGTAGATCCAAGGGAGAAGAAGAGAATCTTCCCCAAGAGTCTTCCAAAGCATTACAAAAGGAGGAACAGGTCCAGGCATAAGGTCCACAATGAACATATCCACAAAACAAGGAAGTTGCACAGAGGATTTCACTAGCCCCAGGCATAGCCCTGCAGACAGCTGGGAGTGTAAAGGCAAGTGACTAACTAGTCAGGATCAGAAGAGTGAAGGAGAATGACAGGAGATAGTTCTCAGCATCAGTAAGGTTAATCAGGTGAAAACAACTCTAGCGCACCAGAATGTTGAGCAATGTACTCTGCCGCAGGTGAGATTCACGTGGGTGGCGTTGCCTCTGCACAACACTCCCATATGTCACCCCGAAGGTAGATTTCGGCATCACATGACATGTGAGGCATCCCCTTGTCCAGGAGGGGAGGAAATCACTGACGGGCCCATAGGTCAGCACTCACCCTCTAGAACTTGTAAGACAAGATAGCTGCACCATATGAGGACAGGGGGTGCAGGATTCACTTACTCCGACACGACTCAATAACGAGGACTCAGTAGTTTGGCAAAGGGAAGTCCGTTTAAAGATACATACATCAAACAGGGAAACAAATGGGAATCAGCTGTAGTGCGATCACCGGTCTCGCTCCGACTTCCATGAACTTTGGTAGAACAGCAATTCTTATAGGCAAACATCATCATCACTGACGTCTAATTTCTATAAAAAATCATCATGCAATATAATTGGTTAGGAAGGGTAACTTAAGTATAGGTGCTATATCTGTATATAGAAATAAAGCATGTGGATTGGATAACTCTTATTGGGTGTGAGTCCACGCCCATCCCTCTACATCACACGAGATTGACGTCACTACAAGTACGACGTCTCATTGGTTACAGTGGCCCTCATTACGACCCTTGCGGAATACGAAAAACGATGGCGGAAATGTGATACCGCCATCGAATACCGCCCGTTGCGTTGCAATCATGACCCGTCACCGTAAAGTACGATGCGATTAGCGACACCGTAGTGAACGCCAACGCTAACTGCACCAAGTACGCGCACGCGCGCCGTGCAAAACCGCAATATCCGCCATGGCGCAACGGTACGCGAATGCTGACCCCAGCGGACATTCACCTAACGCCATCAAGCATGGCGGAAAGTACCATTCCGCCATGGCGAGAACTACGGCATCGCGAACCAACCGTAATGGCCCTACTGAGTGCCTGTACTCCACTCCCTGGCCACATTGCACAACTCCTCGTAGGCGCAATGCAGTCACACCATGCAACCAGTGAAATGTACAAGTCACCCATGCATGCCAACGAACCAATGCATGCAGGGGCCCCAAGTGCCCTGTGAGTGGCCATCCACAATTGGCAACACACCATTGCCGTACTGATGCAGCACAGACATCTGAAGGTGCAAGTACACCAAAATGAACTGAAAATGCCATGACACAAAACAACAACAGTCCCCCATCGCTTGCCACCAGTGTAAACCAACAGTCAAAGCAGTAACCTGAGGGAGACTGCACCAGCCCTGTACACATGCCAGTAGTCAAACCAACCATCAGCATAAGCACGTACCACACAACTGTACCCAGAAGCCGGAACCCAATGCAGAACACCTCCCAACACATCGCGCCACAAATTGGAATATGCCACATTACTAGCAAAGAATAACGCTACACGGTTAATATCTGAATATAAATTTAATGCACATCAAAATCACCAAGCCCATACAGCCATTTGAGCATAAACTCACAAATGATCAGCATTACTGTGGGCTGCATCCGCAATAAATGACCAGCTTCCCCATGTGTGACGCCCTGTACCTTCATGGCACACAGGGGCTACATCCACGTCCAAAAAGGCAACATGGAAGCGCCTAGGACCGCAGGCCTGTCCCATGAAGTAGGCACTAGTCCAGCTGGAAGCTAGGTATGCTGCACCTAGCCACTAGTACTGCGTAAGGGCATGTGGGCCATTGGCGATCGTCCCATAAGATCGTAATGGTGCTCCACTGATTAACTCGAAGCTGCAGGTGTCGACTGTAGAAGCCATCTGCAGGAGTGGCGTACAGATGGCAGCGGCAGAAGGGGAGGAGATACCTGTCACCCAAATGAAAAAAAAGATAGTATGGGCATCCGAACTTCATATGTATTACTCACTACATTCAACACACCAAACCTACAACCATATGCATGCTAGCCCACTCATAAGGATCAATTGCACCCAAAAATCACTTGCGAATCATAACGACACAAATCGAGGTGAATACACTATTTCAAACGAGTGTCTGTGTGCATGCGCCTGTCAGAACAGGATCCATCAGATGGGATCATCAACGTGCATAGACACAAGTGATTGAAGGCGCGTCGAGACAGGGAGGCTTCAACAAGGGCAGACAGACGATGGTCCCACTATGGCAGCCTTGCATCACATAGCGCAGGGGAAGGGGATAGATTCCAAATAGCCATGTACATGGCAGAGTCCCAATTAAATCATCTTTCCATGCATCCATTCATCATTCCCTCAACCCGTAATGAAAACGCCTGAATATTCACTCACATAACATTCGACATCTCCATTGAGTCTATGCGTAATGCAGCCTTCAAAATCCACTGTGCTCCTGCCCGGATTCCTTGTGTAGTGAAGTCACATGTATTTGGGAACGTCCTGCCTTATCGTCCACTACGCTATAGCGCATCCCATTCAAATCACATCAATCATTGCATTCCCGTCATGGGCCCTGTCCCAAGGACATTCAACAATAGAACGTTACATTTCCAGTCAGACCTGTGGGCGTCTCCACGCCGCTAGTTGAAAAACGAAAGCGCTGTCCTTCGAATTCCTAATTTGCAACATCACGTTGAAAAGGCATCTGTGAACGCTTGTATTCACAAATACATCTATGCAGTGCGGCTGTGTGTGAAAATGGTAACTGGCCTCAGTCACTGATGGGACTCTCCGCCCGTCGGTGAACGTCGGTACAGTGCTGCATGAGGGTCCACCGTTGATCGAGCACTACATTCCACTGACCCTTCACAAGTCTGCTCGCGAATGCAAATATCGTATGTGCAACAATGGGACCATAGCAGAATTAACTTATAAACCAATATTCCACAGCCTTCGGGATTAAGAACATGAATGCAAATGCAAGATGCCATGCGTCGAATTGCAGCGTCGTGTGCGGGACGTGCTCGCACGAAAGGCATTGCAGCTGACACAGGTGGAATGAATCACCACAGGTGAAGGCTATACAGCCTGAAAACACATAAATTGCATACCCAAACCCCTCCCACAACCACACCCACTCCAGAATGCTACGGGCAGGACTAGCGATGTTGGCCCTGGGGGACCTGATAGCACTGCAAGTACTCCAACTTCAAGAAGAAGACGAACGCCAACTACTACAACAACCGGCCGCACAGAGGAGACGCAGGAGGAGGAGGAGGAGGGCAAGGCATGGCCAGCAAGCCCCACCAGCACAGCCACTACCACCACGCAGGCAGCCCGCAATCCCACGCCTCCGAGCTAATCTGTTCAACCTCATAGCTGAGCAGATCCACACCCTCTACCGTTTGGACCGGGACACCATAACCGCCATTGTCGACATGACACACGCTGACCTTGTCAGCATGATAGATAGCCCAACCGCCATCCCACCCCTACTGAAGGTGGTGTCTGTACTCCACTTCCTGGCCACAGGCACCTACAAGCACACAGTCGGACAGTTGCATGGCATTTCACAGCCACTATTCTCACGGACACTATTCCAAGTGCTTGATGCCCTCCTGAAGCACTCAGACGACTACATTACTTTACCACGCTCGGAGCAGGAGCTTACAAACACAAAAGTGGGATTCCATGCACTTGGCGGCATACCGGGTTGCATTGGTGCCATCGACTGCACCCATGTGGAATTGGTTGTCCCACATGCCATGGAGGCCCAGTACCGCAACCGGAAACAATATCATTCTATCAATGTACAAATGGTGTGTGACTCCAACAGGATCTTTACACATTGTTCTGCCCGATTTCCAGGATCAACACATGATTCCATGGTCTTGCAGAACTCTAGAATACCACGCTACATGGAGCGACACGCAGGGCGCCGATCCTGGCTACTCGGTGAGTCTCATTTAATGCATGAGTATGTGGGGTAGGTGATGCGTGAATGACCTGGCAGGAAGGGGGGGGTGCGTACGTAGCAATGACATTCCACAAACATCCTTTCTTGTCCACATACAGGTGATTGCGGGTATCCACTGAAGAGATGGCTCCTTACACCAATCCGGAACCCACAGGACCAGCATGAGGAGGACTACAACCATGCCCACTCACGTACCCGTGTGGTCATAGAACAGGCATTCGGCCTACTGAAGGCTCGTTTCCGCTGCCTCAGCAGGTCTGGCGGGGCACTCCTGTACCACCATGAGAAGGTGGCAAAGATGGTCATGGCATGTGTCATGCTACACAACATGTGCGTACGTAGGAATGTGGCCATGCCCCCCGAGGCAGAACTGCTAGCACCTGAAGATGGTCATGATGAGGGTGGGGATTTGGAAGCACCTCAAGGGGTCCGCGAGGCACAGGAGGCCCGTGAATTACGTCAGAATCTCATAGATGCATGCTTCTAGCACTCACGCCTGGTGGCTGTTACATGGACACGGGTCTTGTGGCACTGTGTGTGTCTGGAACATGCACAATGTGGACTGTACGCCAAGATAGGCCTCGTACACAGAGATCAATGTCCACACATCTCATTGGATGAATATGAAGAATTGTATTGCAGATGTGAAATGACATTACACACCCAATCGAACCGCCACCCAAAGAAGCACAACACACCCCCTCCACCCTCCTAACCCCCCCAACACCAGTGTCCAATGACGCTCATTGTCAGTGGGCAGACGCTATTGCAAGCCCCCTCTCCGGGTATCAGGGGCACCCCTGCCTGTGGAGCGCCGGTTCCTCCCAGATCTACGTTGGGGGCTGCCCTGGACGGAACTTGCAACGGATGATGTCTCTGCCTGCTCACGTCCATGCATGTCCCTAAGGGTTTGTGAGAGCTCAGTGAGCACACGGCGCACAGCGGCAAGTTCACCACATACGTCTTTGGACGTCGCATGCAGTTCCCCCCTCAGGCTCTCGGTGCTTCTCTCCATTTGTCCCCTCAGGCTCTCGGTACTTCTCTCCATTTGTGCCCTTAGTGTCTCTGTACTACGCTCCATTTCTGCCCTAAGTGTCTCAGTAGATGTTTCAATGGCTGCCTTAGAACCCCCACATTCAGCAGCATGCTCCTTGAGGAGCGTGGAGATTTGCTGCTGTTGCACTATCATCTGCTCGAGGGACTGTTGCCTCTGCTGGGCCATGCCCATTTGCGGTGGTGTCACAGAGGGGCTGGACGCCTCATGTTGCCTTGCAACAGGCCTTGTGGGGGTTGGCCAGTCGTCGTCTTGTGGGTGCCCCTGCGTGGTTTCCTCATGGTGTACGGGATGATACAAACAGGGGGATTGAGACAGGTCATGGATGTGTCCTACTTCGGCAGCACCGTTTTCTGTGTCGGAGCATGCTGGCATGTATGCAGTGTCACCTGTGGTGCTGCTGCCACCAGAAGCAGTGCCTTCTGTGGCATCCATTGGGGGGACCTGTGGTGCTGCTGTTGTGGACATGCTGGCTGCTGGGGTGCCTGTTGATGTCCCCTCCAGTGTGCTGCCACTCGATTTGTGCTGCTGCCGTGTCTTGATCCGTGCAGCCACGGTGGAGGGTCTTTGGCCGTTGGTCTTGGCCCTCTTTGCAGGTGTGCTGGTAGGGGTGTCCTGAAGCTCGTCGTTGGAATCGGACCCTGTGGTGGAGTAAAGGAGGGCGATCGTTATTCATGGGTCTGTGGTAATTGTAATGGCAATTGTATCACGTGCATTGGGGTGGTACCTGGGGGTGATTTGGGTCAGGGCCTTGGAGGTGGTCTCATTTTTGTGTGCATTGGGGATGCAGTTATTTTGCAGTCTGCAGTTAGGGTGTGCATGCTGCACATGTAGAGTGTGTTTTTTGGATTTTTAAATATTTATTTATTTAATCTGACTTTTAAGGGGCGCTGTCATGGCAATGTATGTGGTCGTTCTCCTGGACATGTGTTTCTAGTGCACTATGGGGACACATGGTACTTCACATGGTTGGTAATTGTGGATTTGGCATAGTTTCATTTGTGCCACCTACCTGATTCTTCTGATGTCTGCACTCCTTTCTCCATCCCTCCGACTCCCTCTATGCTCTCCATTCCAATGGTGGAGGCACAGATTTCTTCCCAGGGGGTCAACTTGATGGGTGATTCCGATCCTCCCCCGGTAGCTGTGGCAATGTTCCGGTTGGCAGAGAGTATGCTCCGGACGCGTATCCGTAGGTCGTCCCATCGCTTTCTGCATTGCTGTGGGTTGCGGGGTGCGGTCCCCACCGCACTTACCCGCTGTGCCACCAGCGCCCATATGGCCTTCTTGTTCGCAAGTGCCGTCCTGGTCATTTGCGTCGAGAAGACGACGGCAGCGTTCTCCTGGAGGGTCTCTGTGAGCACGGTGAGTTCCTCGTGGGAGAAGTGGACCTGCCGCTTGCGGTCGCACGCTTTTTTAGCAACTTTTCCCATATTGATTTTTTGGACTGGGGTGGCTAACGGGTTGGGATGTGTCTCAGGGTCGGATTTTTAATGGTTGTGTTGGGATTCTGATTTTATGGGTGTGCGGCGTGCTGTTTCCCGTTCCGGCCCCATGTTTTTACTTCCGTTTCCGTATATTTACGGTGACCGTATTTTGCGCTGACCGCTCATTACAGTGACCGCTAAGATGGGTGGCGGAATTGCACCTAGGGCGACGTACGACGGCGGTAAGGGGCGTTTTGGGGTCATTTCCGCCATCGCGGACTTTGCACTTCCGCCATGGCGTAATGCTCGTGCCCGATGGGTCAGAATTAGCTGCACTTTCCTCCATCGTGCAGTGGCGGAAACGCTATTTACGCTATGGCGGTCATGTCAGTTGATTTCCGCCAGGGTCGTAATGAGGGCCAGTGTCTATAGGACCCTAGATTACATAGTCTATTGTGATTGGGCAAGTTACACCCCTAAACATAAATCTCCACTTTAATTAGCAGCATGCAGAATAGACACCCAGGTGCCTAGTTCCCCAAGATTCACCCTTCCTCCTTTCCATCAATCAGTGTTTTAGGGCTATGTGTCAATTAGTTGGCTGGGTATGGCCTTGGAACTGTAGCCTCTTATCAGGAAAAGTTATGGCATCCTCGGGTTCTGGATGACATCCGGCCGTGGTACCTCTTCGCGCCTGGCTGTTCATGTGTTGGTTCACCGTGAATCTGCTTCAGTTTTTAGCCTTTTGTGCATTTAATTCTGTATCAGCATACCCACTTGCATGGGCCTCTCTTATCTTGACCTTCACGGACGGGCTGGTATGCTCTGTAGTTAGAGTCTTGTGAGCTCATGCTCTCCTCCCCTTCTCTGGTTGACCTCGATTTCCTAAGCATGAGTCGCTCTTTGCTGACTTTCTATTCCGCTCCTTCTCCTGCCTTAGGCTGGGTTTCGAAACTTGGTCAGTCAGGCCTCTGGCTGCCTGGGTACCTTTCTGCTTTTACAAAATGGAGTCGTACTTGTATAATGTGCCTTATTGAGGTAGATATATGATTGGTGCTTGCCGCTCTATCTTCTACTGAGCATTGCAAGCACTATCGATTTCTTAGCATCTTGCGTTTCAAGCCTATTTACACACGTTTAACAGGATGGTTGCTTCCATCTTGTCTCGTAGCACCATTTCCTTACGTTTTAACATTGTCTCTTCTCTACGTACATTACATTTATTCTCGTAGCTACTTGCACTGGCGTGCTTGTCTTCAATAGCCACTTTTGCTCTTTCATGAGTCTGTTCAGGCCCTTGTGTCATTTCCACTGGCCTTCCATTGCGGCTTTTGGGGTCTCTTCGTGGACCGTGTGCAGGTATTCTTCATTTCGTATCAGCGGCTGGTATGGCTGTCTGATAGGGTACCGTGTTGCCCAGGGTTGTCGAGTTATGGTTGCTTCAACCGGTACGGATCTTCTTATGTACACAGGGCAGAGTCCCAGTGCGGCTCTCTTTCGGTTAGTTTGCTCCTCATACATCACATACCTTGGTGAGTACCCTCTTGGTAGCTCGAGATGAGGGGCAGGGTGAAGGTCATTTCTGGGACCTCCTTTACACCCTATGTGCTTTGGCTAATCAGTAGTTTCTACAGTCCGCTAGACACGAGGGGAGTTGTGAGAACCGAGCCGCAGTGTGGTGCTCACGTGGAGTGGATGGAGCACTGATGCGGTTTACTTCACATCTCTTAGCCATTAGGTTTACTTTTTGCTTATTACAGTCTTACAAGCACAAGGGCTCTGTGTTCTCCTTCTAATGACCAATGCCACCCTCTAGCCATGAATACTTTGCATCGGTTGGTACACTCATTCTGTGCTCTTAGACTGCACTGGATATCCGAGTCACCGGTCACCGAATTCCCAACAGATGGTATTTTGTTTCCACATTTCCACGTGTTTCTACTGCTTAACATCTCTGAGGGCTTGAGCATGTCTCCCGTGTACATTACTTGCGGATTCACAATCCCTCTCAGGATCTCTGCACCTTGCTTGTTTAATTGCTGTGAGGTTCTCCAAATCCTCCAGTTTCAAGTGTTCTCCACCTCTCAGCCTCAAGTGCTCTTCACCTCTCAGCCTCAAGTGCGCTCCACCTCTCTCAAGATGTTCAGTACCTTTGACGTTCAAGTGCTCTCAGTATTTTCGGGGCCTCTCATAGTGTTCTCCTGACCCTCACCATCTCTCGGGTTCGGGCCTCCACTGGGCTTCTCCTCAAAATGGACATCTTCCTGACTAAACATAGACTCTTTTTAATAAATTCAAGTGGCCTGACAAATCCTTTCCCATACTATCTTTTGGGATAGGTCTTCCTCCTTTTCATCTCCCATCGGAATAAGGATTGTCTATTGTCCCATTATCCCACAACCCTTTCGATCCATAGCGACGCCTCACGCTTGAGAGTTACATTATCTCCAACCATCATCTTGTTTTCATTTTTTCTGCTGTTCCCCAAACATATTGTCCACATCTGCATGTACCCCATGCTGTCACTTAACTCTAGGTAAGAGAGTCCAGCAGCGAGCAATGCCAGCCAATGCTTTTTGTCTCTGTACTGACAACGACTTTGCACATGACCACTGTGCAGTGGTGAGAGCTCCGTTGTTTGTTCATGTGTGCGGTGAAAACCAAGCTGCTGGTGTGCGGTTCCCTCTGACGGCACCTTCAGTTCGTAGATGGGGTGACCAGACATCCCGGTTTTGCCAGGACTACCCCGAAATTTGGTGCTCTGTGTCACTTTCTCAAGATTATTTTTATGCTGGAAAATGCAGTGGTCGCGGTTTTTGGACTTCATAGCTGGCAGGCAGGAATACACAATGTCACACAGAAAAAAGGCTGCGGTTTACGAATTAAAAAACTGTTAGTGTGAGTTAAATTCATTGTGTTATGTGTCTATTCCACCAGTAACTCTTAAAGCTCCGTCTCCTCCAACCGGTACTGTAGTGTAGTGCTTTGACAGCCATTTACAAGAGTTAGTCCTACTTTTATGTTAGTTGCCCTGTCCCGGTTTTTTACTTTTTCAATCTGGTCACACTGTTCGTGGGCCTTTCATCACCTTGTCAGTATATGCAAGGCTGTGCGCCAAAGAGAGCAATGCGAAGGCCAGCAATGTGCTCGGTGAAGCAGCAGTTACGTCTACACCTCATGATGCTGGTTAAGCAGAGACGTGTAGGCGCAGTTCTCAGAGGACTACGAGCAGTGCAGTTAACATTAAGCGGGCTGATTACAAAGTAAACATTTGTGAACTGTTCAAGGGACCTGGTGGCCCGAGTAGAGGTTAATTTGCAGTCTGCCTGCTGGTATGAGAATTGCCTCCACGCTAATTAGACGCTATTGTTGCTAATTATCAAATACATTTTTCAAAGGTGTCCCTTTTTCGTTGAAAGGAGATTAAATGCACCTGAATAGCAAATCATATTCCTAGCTGTGCTGGAAGCTTCTGCTAGGGTTTCCCATATCATTCACACCGGCCCTGCTAAGACAGTAATTGCGTAGCCTCCTGCAATTCTCGAAACCCAGTGTAAGTAACAGGCCCCGGTACGCTCGCGCTCGCCCTTGAGTAAAGCTATTATCATCATCTAACAGGCGCAGCGCCAGATGCAGGAAGCGGCTTGGGCCTGCTGCTTAAAGAGCAGAATTAGGCTAATAGAATCATTTCACCCATAGCACACTTGCTAAAACAAAGGCCCGATTACCCTGCAAAGCCACGTTCCCAGTGTGTGCCGGCTCTGCCTGCTCTGTGCGCATGTTAATGAGGCTGGGGCATGCCAGTCACGCTGGGGAAAGGTGTGGCAGGTGCAAGCAGAGCTGTGCCCACGGGGACACATGCCCTGCTGCGCGCAGCTGACGAGTCCGTGTGAACTCGTGGGAAACCTTGTAACGACATGTCTGTGCTTCCAGAGTTTGCGCCCACAGGCCCTTGCAGAGGACAATGGGCAGCAAATGCCCAATTTTCTGCCTTAAAGGGGTCCAAGGAAACAAGGGTAGAATGAGTTGAAGATCCCCCATTTTAAATAATCACTGCATAATTCAATGTTCTGAGTCGCACAGGGGATGGAACTATGCACATCAGAATATTAATGGTGGTAAAATGCAGACTTCCTGGCTTCCCTTTACCATTCTGGTTACGTCACTGTCATGCTCAGCATTTTGAGATACAACCTTATATGCCAGGACCCGCAGCGTCCTGTAGCAATGTGCCGAGTTCTGTGGCACCTCCATTTCCGTAATGCGCCCTACAGTTTAGTAAAATTGACCAAAAACACTACACATTGTGTTTGCCTTCTCAAAGTTGTAATTTCTTATGTGTTTTCGTTTTTGAAAGACAATTATGTAGCTGTTTTTCTGCAAGAAAGAGTGCTCTAATAAACAGACACATTGGGCCTCATTACGACCCTGGCGCTAAGTGAAAAACAATGGCGGTAAATGGTTACCGCCATCGTTTTCCGCCAGGTCCGATCATGACCCGTGACCGTTAACTACGATGCCATTAGCGGCATCGTAGTTAACGCTGCCGCTAACTGCGCTAAGGGTGCGCGCACGCGACCGGCCACACCGTACTTAGCGCCATGGCGGAAAGGTACGCAAATGCCGACCCAAGTGGACATGCACCTAACGCCATCACCCAGCCCGTTAAGTACCTTACCGCCATGGTGCTAATTACGCCATCGCGAACCAACCGTAAAGGGCCATGTAAAGTGAATGCAGCTGCCACAGGTGCACAGAAACAGTACAGGTGAAGGCAATACAGACTCAGGAAGTACAAAAAGAGCACACCCCACCCCTTCCCACACCCAGTCACACTCCACAATGATACCAATACGACTAGCAATGTTGGGGCTGGAGGACCTGATAGCAATGCATGTGCCACAACAGCAACAACAACAACAGGCAGCACAGAGGAGACGCAGGAGGAGAAGGAGGGCAAGGCAGGCCCAGCAAGCCCCACCAGCACAGCCAGTGCCACCACGCAGGCAGCCCCCAATCCCACGCATCAGAGCCAATCCATTCAACCTCACTGCTGAGCAGATCCACACCCTGTACCGTTTGGACCGGGACACCATCACCGCCATCGTAGACATGATACACAACGACATCGTCAGCATGATAGAAACTCCAACCGCCACCCCCCCCCCTACTGAAGGTAGTGTCTGTACTCCACTTCCTGGCCACAGGCACCTACCAGCACACAGTGGGGCACTTGCATGGCATTTCACAACCATTATTCTCACGAACACTCTTCCAAGTGCTCGATGCCCTCCTCAAGCACACAGACGACCACATCTCATTACCACGGACTGCCCAGGACATTGCAAACACCAAAGTGGGTTTCCATGCACTAGCCGGCATACCCGGTTGCATTGGTGCCATCGACTGCACCCATGTGGAATTGGTGGTTCCACGTGCCATGGAGGTACCGTACCACAACCGGAAACAGTTCCACTCAATCAACGTGCAAATGGTCTGTGACTCCAACAAGATCATCACACATTGTTGTGCCCGATTCCCCGGATCAACCCATGATTCTATGGTCCTGAGGAACTCCACAATACCACGCTACATGGAGCGACATGCAGGCCCAAGATCCTGGCTACTCGGTGAGTCCAATGTCATGGAAGTGGGCAGGTGAATGACATACCGATGCATACTCCACCTGGCTGAAAGGGGGGGATGATGCATACTCCACCTGGCTGATAGGGGGGGAATGATGCATACTCCACCTGGCTGAAAGGGGGGGGGATGATGCATACTCCACCTGGCTGATAGGGGGGGTGATGCATACTCCACCTGGCTGAAAGGGGGGGGGGTGATGCATACTCCACCTGGCTGATAGGGGGGGAATGATGCATACTCCACCTGGCTGAAAGGGGGGGGGATGATGCATACTCCACCTGGCTGAAAGGGGGGGGATGATGCATACTCCACCTGGCTGTGAGTAACACAGAGAACGGAGACAGAGGATGGGCACTCACAATGCACTCAACCTCTCTGCATACATTGGGTGATGGCATGCAAAACAGGCCATGGGAGCCATGAGCATATACTGGTTGCATTGTGTGAATCAATTAGTGCATGTAGAAGTGAGCCAAAGTAACAGTTGGATGCAAGCCATGTTGGCACATCATGTTCTTGATCAGACGACATGACTGACACATACATTCTCGCCTACATACATGTGATGCAGGCTATCTCCTGAAGAGGTGGCTCCTTACACCAGTCCGTAACCCGCAGAACCAGCACGAGGAGGACTTCAACCGTGCACATACACGTACTCGTGTGGTCATAGAGCAGACATTCGGCCTATTGAAGGCACGGTTCCGAAGCCTCAGCAGGTCTGGTGGGGCACTCCTGTACCACCATGAGAAGGTGGCAAAGATCGTCATGGCATGTGTCATGCTACACAATATGTGCGTCAGACGGAATGTGCCCCTGCCCCCTGACGCAGAACTGCAACCACCTGACGATGAGGATGAGGAGGGTGCAGATGGGGCGGCACCCCATGGAGGAGGCGACGCACAGGAGGGGCGTGCAATGCGCCTAAGTATCATCGACCACGGCTTCTAGCACACACGGCTGGTGTGAATCACATGGAGACTGCACTTGGGGCACTGTGTGTCTCTGGGACATGCACACTGTGGACTGTACACCAATAAAGCACACATACGCAATGAAAATGTCCACACATTTCATTTTGGGAAAGAAAAAAGTGTATTTAAACTATGAAACGTTGTGACACACCCCCTTCCCCCTCCCGCCTCCACACCCCAACACACCCCCTCCCCCCTCCCCCTGCACACCCCAACACACCCCCTCCCCCCTGCACACCCCAACACACCCCCTCCCTCCTCCCCCTGCACACCCCAACACATCCGCTCCCCCCTCCCCCCTGCACACCCCAACACACCCCCTCCCCCCTCCCCCCTGCACACCCCAACACACCCCATGTAGGTGTCAACAGATGCCTGTGACAGTGGGCACAGGCTGTTACAAGCCCCCTCTCCCGGACCCCGGGGCACCCCTGGCTGTGGAGCGCAGGTTACGTCCGGAACGTCGGATGGGGCTGCTCTGTGCAGAACTGGCAGTGGAGGATATCCCTGCCTGCCCCCGTGCATGCACGTCCTGTAGGGCGTGGGTGAGCTCAGTGAGCGCACGACGCAAGCCGGCAAGTTCAGCACAGATGTCCATGGACATGGCCTGCATGGCATCCCTCAGGGTGGCAGTGCTCTGCGCAACTTCGGCCCTTAGGGTCTCCGTGGCCTTTTCAATGGTTGCCCTAGCCCCCACACATTCTGCGGCATGCTCAGCCAGCATCGTGGACAGTTGTTGCTGCCGTTCTGTGATGTCCTCGAGGGACTGCTGCCCCTGCTGGCCCATGGCCAGTGCTGGTGGTGTGATGGAGGGGCTTCTCCCCTCCTGTGGACTGAGGACTGGGCATGGGGTAGAAGGCCACTCCTCTACCTCTGTGTGCCCCTGTGTGTGATCCTCATGGGGGCTGTCGTCTGACAAACAGGGGGAATGTAGTAGGTCAGTGGGGCTTCTGACTTCGTGCTCCTCAATGTCTGAGCCTGAACATGCAGCTATTGCAGCTGTCTCACCCATGTTGCTGCTGGCCGCTGACCCGGTGCCTTCTGTGGCAGGCAATTTTGGTAGAGGTGGAGCAGCTGCTGCTGGCCTGCTGACTACAGGGGTGCTTGCCGGTGGGACGTCCGGTATGCTTGCAGTGGGTCCTGCTTGTTGTGGGGTCTGCCTCACTGCAGCTGAGGTCGAAGGTGCAGGGACGGTATAATTGGCCTTCTTGGCTCTCTTTGTCGCAGGGGTGTCCTGGTCCTTGGGGTGTGAATCTGTGCCTGTGGTGGAGCAAAGGAGGGAGGGCGTTATTGATGGGTCTGCGGACTTTGGAATGACAATGATAGACATTATTCTGGTCAGTAGATGAGGCAGATTTCAGGCAGGGCCATGCAGGTTGTCTCCTTTTAGTGTGGAATGTGGATGCAGGTATGCGGGTGCCAGCAGTGTATACAGGGTGGTGCTCGCATGTGGCTATGGGCAGTGTGGAAATGTGTTGCATTTACACTCTAGGGCAACCTTGTGCTACACATGAATGGACTGCAGTGACTATGGCATGTCTTGTTTGAGGCACCTACCTGCATCGCCTGATGTCGGAGCTCCCCTTTCCATCCCTCCGACGCCTTCAATGGCTTCCATGTCAATCGTGGTTGCACAAATCTCCTCCCACGGTTGGAGTTTTAGTGGGGATTCCGACCCTCCACCGGTACCCATTGCAAGGTTGCGGTTCGCAGAGATGACCGCTCTGACCCGTATGCGGAGGTCGTCCCAGCGCTTCCTGCACTGCTGTGGGGTACGGTCCCCACCGCGCTGATGCGCTCGGCCACCAGGGCCCAGATGGCCTTCTTTTTCCCTATCGCTGTCCTGTTCATTTCAGGGGAGAAAACGACAGCTGCGTTGTCTTGCAGGGTCTCCACAAGCATGCAGAGTTCCTCCCGGCTGAATCTTTCCTGGCGCTGGCAGACACATGCCTTCTTAACAGCTTTAGGCATTTTTGGGTAGTTGGATGGGTGGGTGATTGGTTGGGACAGGTGTCAGGATTGGATCTGGTGTTGTTCGGTAGGATGGCAATGGATTGTGTTTTTAAAGATGGCGGACGTGCTGTTTCCCGTTCCGGCGCGATGACGCTATTTTCGGTCCTGCTTTTTACGGCCACCGCAAATTACGGTGACCGCTAATTACGGTGGCCGCTAATTACGGTGGCCGCTACTTACGGTGGCGGAAGTGCACCTTGCACTCTTTACGATGCCGGTAGGGGCCTTTTCCGTCATGGCGTTAATTGCATTACCGCCATGGCGTAATGCTTGTGCGCGATGGGTCGTAATGTGGCGCTCTTTACGCCATCGGCCCACGCCTAAACGCTCATTACGCCATGGCGGTAATGACGGAAGATTACCCCCTGGGTCGTAATGAGGCCCATTGTCATTACGACCCAGGCGGTAAGTACACCAACTTTACCACCATGGTGTAAACTATGTTTACACCATGGTGGATGGCGGATTTACCGCCCCATTCCAAGGTGAGTGGGGCGGTAAATCCCCATTTCCCATTTACCCTTCCCCATTCCCATTTTTGCCCCATAGGGCATAATGGGAGTGGTGAAGGCGCTAATTACGGCACCGTAAATTACGGTGCCGTAATTAGCACCAAGGCGGTTTAGCGCCATGGATTTTAACGGCTGCTAAAAGCAGCCGTTAAAATTGGAATGAGGCGTTAAGGGTTAACAACGGCGTTAACCCTTAATGCCTGAGTTGTAATGAGGGCCATTTTCTGCAAACGGAGTAACAAACGCACAGGGCTTTACGTTTTCTGGGGTTAGCCAGGGCGGAGACCTGGCAGTCTCCATAAAGGGATCCCAAGCCAGGACTCTGCTGTAGCTCCCCCAGACTAGTCCCAGATACGCCAACCCCCTCAGGCAAACTACTCAGCCAAAGAGCTGCATGGATAAAGGGCTGCTTGCAGGTGTTGGCGCATCTGATTAGAAAAAAGTTGAGATATCATCTGACGGTGACCCCACCCCACTGGCAATGAGGGGTGACACTGCAAACGGAGTAACAAACGCACAGGGCTTTACGTTTGCTGGGGTTAGCCAGGGCGGAGACCTGGCAGTCTCCATAAAGGGATCCCAAGCCAGGACTCTGCTGTAGCTCCCCCAGACTAGTCCCAGATACGCCAACCCCCTCAGGCAAACTATTCAGCCAAAGAGCTGCATGGATAAAGGGCTGCTTGCAGGTGTTGGCGCATCTGATTAGAAAAAAGTTGAGATATCATCTGACGGTGACCCCACCCCACTGGCAGCATTTTAACCATGCGGCTACTTGAATGAAAGGGCTGCCTGCTGAGGGTTAGCGCCTCTCATTAAGAAACGAAAGGAGAGCTGGGATGCACTGTTATCATGAATTCGGTGTGCCGGCCCCTCCCTTTGTTTCTTAATCACAAGCCTACCAGCAGGGCTCAGAGCCTGTGATTTAGGAACAAAAAGAAGAGGCTGGGTGCACCAAAAGTATGATAGCAGCGCACCTCACATCTCACGCCTGTCTCCCACTGCCTTGGATCCAAGCAATTGCCAGTGTCCCACCTCCATAGGCGAGGGGGACTCTAGATAGGGGTGTGGCTAAGTGCGGGCGGGTGGGTTGGCAACCCCCACCACCCATACTTAGGTCACACACCCTAACTCCCACTTATATCACTGCATATGCACATCTAGCAGGATGTGGCCTGATCTGCTGGAGTCCTCATATCTGGCTCCTGGCCTTCGGTGTCTTTCCAGGGGATGTTGTATGCAGAGTGCTGGGCTGGGTACACAGGAGGGGATGCTGCGATAGGCGTGTGTGTGTGTATGTATGTAAATGCTGCCATCTTAAACCCCCTGTTTTCACCTTCCTTTCTCCTTGCCCTGCTCCAAAATACCCTCCTTTGCTCTCCTTCTCTGCATTGTGAAAACGAAATCAAAATATAGAGGCTGAGTACCCCAAAAGGAAATACACCGAACACAGGTTACAAAGGAACATACAAGTACTTTATTTTATACTGAATTCAGTTACAAAGAACAGAACAAAATCAGATAGCTATCGGCCCTCAGTGCAACACAGCGAACACCAGCGTGGTTCAGTGTGTTCAGTGAGAGACGCTGTACATTAGAATGCATTGGTCTTTTATACTTTTTGTGAGCACGATGTCCAGCCCTACTTCGGGTTAATATTCCGCTAATACATCACCGATCTAAGGTTCATGCCAATTCTCGCTCATCCGCATATAACTGGCTTGCTTTTAATACATATATCAACAAGCCTATATGGCAACTGTGTATTCCGGGATTTTCCATGCAAGTCTTCTCAAACATTAATACAATGTAGGTAAACAAATGTTCTACGTTCAGTATTTGAATACATTGTTCTCAACATATGCTAGCGGATTAGTTTCATTGCACGAGTAATCCTTTACACACAGGTCAACGAAGGACAAGGTCTCAGTTCACGACCTCAACAAGTGGCCTGCAGGCTAGTTACATATTAGCTACATGTAGAGGTCAAGACGGCCATGTTGTATTTTTGGAATGACGTCGTCCACCATTTTAACTCACAGGGTGACTTTACAAAGTGAACCTAAAATGGCGGATTGACCTAAAATGGTGGCTTACATTGATTTTAAGGTCAGGACCTTGTGACACGGATTTCTTCGCAAGTGACTTACAAGCAGCTTGGCGTAGGCCAATATACATATATTCGGCACAATATAATTTCTCTTTTGACAAACCCTCCTTTTGGCCTATGACAAGTGCTAAATTACTTCTGATCTCCTTGCAAATAACTCCATGCATTATCGTCCATGCCCCCTGAATCGCTGTCGGAAATATCTATTGCCATTAGGTCATTCACTAGAATTTCTTTTAACACATATTCTTTAGAAGTTTTATCTGGGGCATACACTTCATGTCCTATTGTACCTATTGCTTGTGCGCAACATCCCCCTTACATCGAACATATACTGGGTAAACACTGAATACAGCAACAAAGAAACAACAGAATTCCCAAAATAATCAGCAAAACCGAAAGTACCTTCCAACCCTAAGACCGCAAGAAGTCCCAGAACCAAGCGCTAAGATCCCAGTTTCCCTCAGGAACATGCACTTCTGAACTAAGGACATGCAGATTCTGTATTGCCTTGAAGATAGTTGGGGAGGAATCTGGTACGAAAACACAGCAAGCGGACCCCACTAATTTACATACTCAACCACGTTCAGCCAGAATGACATCTAATGCCATCCGGTTCTGAAGTGCTACTAGTCTTATCGCCTTTTGTTCTAATGTCATATTATAGAGTATGTCCGTGGTCCGGTTGATGGTTCTCTCCAGTACTCTCGCTAGTATTCTGATATCTTCGGAATTCGCTATCTGCCCCCAAAATGGCACAACTGATTTTGCTATATCTCCCAAGATTTGTGCCGGAGTATCACCATTCTTCGCCGTGGACGACTCTTTGAAACTTCTATTGTACTAGCTATAAACACCCCAGGTAACAGGATCCCTAATTAACAGGTTCCCTGCCAATCCCTGGGCAACCATGGGAAAGCTACATTACCGCAGACAAAGTAGACAGGTTCGCCTACATACAAAGGCCTGTTTTCCTCAGTCAAATTTGCAACATTGGCACAACCTAGAAAATCTCCCATTGACTGCGTACCATTCCTCTGTATGCAAAAAGAAACTGAATCAGGGCTATGGTTGACAGTTTAAGAAGGAAGCATGGCTTCCTTATTGCCTATCGGAGCCATCTTAAAGGAAATCAAAGATTGGAAAGGACTAGACAATCTATCAGAAAGCCTAATAGAAGCAACATTAGGTTTACTCCTGTTTGCGAAAAGCAAGCATCCCAGGGAAGTCAAAACACGTTTCTCAAAACTATTCAAATTAGTGCCGTCAAAGTTCCCTGAGATGATATCATTCCAAAAGCCAAAGAACAGTGCTCTAAGAGAAGCATAACAAGCAGTTGTCAAAGGTAAAAGATGAATATACCAACCTAGTCCCTTATCCCCGTGTTGCGGTAAATGTGAGCAGACCCAACAGTTAGACTTATTAAAAATGGCATGCATAGCATTCCTGATAAGTAGCAGAGTATTATTGTGGTACCTTCGCCTATGCTGAGAGTCCCTAGGGGACAGAGTATGCAAATGCACAAAGGGAGTAGGAACAGTAGGTATACTTTCAGTAGGTAACACAAATTCTAAAGGATGAGTTTCCTCAAGGTACCACAACTCTAAGAAAGTGACCATTATAAACCCAAATATCATTATAAAAATACAGCAATACGTTTTCGGGGCCCAGGCGCATTGTCCATTGTCCTGGTTGGTCACCCCATCATTTACAAGTCCTATAGAGCGGTAGCGATGGCAGGCATTGTAGTCTTCAAACGGAAACCCCCAATGTTCGTTGCTGGCGACCTCCCAGCCAAGCGACTTCTTAGTCCTTCCACAACCCTAGCCAAGAGAATCCCCTTTCTCAACTTTGGTCAAAAACAAGCCTGCAATGATCCTTTTCTTCTCCAAATGGACAGCCAAACCGTGCCATAAGTCTATCAGATGCACAGCAAAACCGTGTCTTAAGTCTATTCTCTCGGACGCAGATTATACCTTGCTTTTCCCGGTACTGATTGATCCGGAAACAATGTGTCGTCACTTCCCGTTGGAAGCAACGTATCAGAGACAAGTGAAGATGCCGAATTTGAAACAGTAGTTTCCGGATGCAAAACTTTTGGAGAGTGTGGAGACAAAATGGCCAATTCCCCAAGCCTCACGGGCTCAGAAAGATTCTCCGACACACTCTCAGCGCTATCTACTGCTTTGGGATCATCGGTTGCAGTGTTAGTGAGGGGTTCTGCTTCTTCTGTATCGTGTGGCACTGGGTGAGGAAGTTTCTTGACATGTGACGCGTGGATCCAGTTCTTTCTTCCAGAAACCTGCACCGCTGTTTGGGTGACCAACAGGACTGGGAACGGGCCCCGCCAGCGAGGTGCAAGGCAGGAAGAGCACTCAAATGCCTTGATGTGCACCCAGCTTCCAGGCCGTATGCTGTGGCCCGGACCCTCGTATCGCACAGGCAAAGCCTCTCGCAGCTGGTGATAAATCAAATACAGGTTTTTAGTGAACTGGCAGCAATAATCTGAAAGTAATACATTTTCAACATCTCTTAACGATCCGCATTTAGGAAGGTTCCAGATATTGGCAGGTTTCCCCATTACCACCTCAAATGGAGAGAGCCCAGTCTTAGTTTGAGGGGTTGTACGCATGGATAGTAACATGATCGGTAAGGCGTCTGGCCAATTTAATTTAGTGCTGGCACATTTCTTAGCGAGCTTGTTCTTGATGATACCGTTGTGTCTTTCTACTAGTCCGGCGCTCTGAGCATGTCCGGCCGAATGGAACCGTTTGTCGATCTGTAATGCCGCACATATCTGCAGAATTACAGCAGCGACAAAATGTGGACCATTGTCTGACAAGATAACTCTTGGTAGCCCGAACCGTGGGAAGTACTCCTTTAACATGGTTTCCGCAGTAGTCATGGCTGTAGCATCTTTAACGGGAAATGCCTCAACCCATTTGTTAAAAGCACAGATGACCACCAGCACATACTTCATATTGTTGCACCGCTCGATTTCAATAAAATCAAAGTGGATAACTTCAAAGGGGACAGAGGGTGGCCCCTTGGAGTTTCTGTCCCCTTTCCCACATTGTGTTGTAGGCAAATCATACAATCCTGGACATAGCGCTAGGCAATTTTTGAAATTTTGTCATTTGCCCAAACTTTCTCTAACATCTTTGTCATTTTCTGGGCACATACATGCGTAGGACCATGGGCCATGATTACCATCATCATTACATACGCATCAGGGAGTAGCCATTTCCCGTCGACTATGTCCACCCAACACCAGTCATCATCAAGTTTCCCCAAGCCTTCAGCCCACCTCTTGGATTTTTCTAACGTGGCATCAGCTTGGATATCCCGTACAGACCCAACACCCTTATCCATTGCATAAACATTTACAGTCTCCCTTGAAACATACATCTCTGCAAGGGGATCGGTAGCAGTTTGTCTAGCTATCTGATCAGCAAAAGCATTCCCTTTTCCTATGTCATCTGTAATCTTTTGATGTGCTGCACATTTCATAACGGCTAACTGAACAGGGAGCGCAAGCGCTGAGACCAGTTGTACTATTAGGGAGCCATGTTGGATTTTGGTACCATGTGAAGTTAGGAACCCTCTCTCTGACCAAAGTCTCCCAAAGTTGTGAACCACCCCAAAGGCATACTGACTATCATTATATATATTTACTGCAAGCCCTTTAGAAATTTCACAAGATCGGGTCAATGCTATAATCTCTGCGGCCTGCGCAGAGTTATGCGTAATTCTCTTGGTTTCCACGACCGTGCATAATGTGGTGATTGCGTAAGCAGCTGTGGATGTACCATCTGGAAGTTTAAAGCAGGAGCCATCACAAAACAGCTCTCCTTGCGGATTATCCAAAGGAGTGTCTTTCAAATCAATTCTACCCTTTGTCTCTTGTTCGGTAGCATACAGACAGTCATGTGACTCTTCATCGCTGCAAGTAGTATCTTGCGGGAAAGGTAGGAGTTCAGCCGGATTAAGAACACAACACCTCTTAATTTGAATGTGAGGAGCAAACAAGATCAATTCATATCTTGTCAACCGTGCAGAAGTGAGGTGTTGCGTTTGGGTTCGGTTCAGTAGAACATCTACAGAGTGAGTCACCATCAGGGTTTGATCATGGCCTAGGACCATTCCCTCACTCTGTTTTACAGACACAGCAGCGACAGCTCTCAAACATCTTGGCCACGCAGATGCTACAGGGTCAAGGGCGGAAGAAAAGTAACCGCACGGCCTATTCTTCCCTCCATGTTCCTGCGTTAATACAGCCAAATCACATCCATCACATTCATGCACAAACAACACAAAGGCCTTTTCATAGTTTGGTGTGCCCAAAACTAGTGCAGAGCATAATGCAGTCTTGAGCAACTCAAACGATTGTTGGTGTTCTGTGTTCCACGGCAATGGTGAAGAAATGCCCTTCTTTGTCAAAGCCAACATCGGTTTGCTCCCTAGTGAAGAATTTGGGATCCACAACCTACAGTAAGAAGCCATACCTATCAAGGCTCTAACTTCCTTCTGTGTATTTGGGACAGACATGCCAGAAATGTGTTTTATACGTTCAGGTGTCAATCTTCTTCCCTCCTTTGACAGGAGATAGCCTAAATAGGTGACCTCCTGGCAACAATATTGAAACTTTTTAAGCAGAGCTTTGTGACCATGCTTAGCTAGATGAATAAGCAATAACACAGTGCCCTCCTTACAGGCGCTCTCAGAGTCAGCAGCTAAAAGCAAGTCATCAACATATTGAAGCAATGTACAAGTAGAGGGCAATTCAAGGGTATCAAGCTGTTCTTTCAAAGCCCTACTATGGATGTTAGGACTCTCTGTGTACCCATGAGGTGCACGAGTAAATGTGAACAAGCATCCCCTTAAGGTGAACGCAAACACGTATCTACTATCCTTGTGTAGAGGAATACTAAAGAAAGCATTCTTTAGATCCACAACACTAAAGTAAGTAGCTGTAGCTGGAATCATGGTTAATATTGTTGTCACATCAGGCCCAATTGGAAATTGCGGAGCAACGACTTTATTAATGGCACGTAAATCAATTATGAAACGGAATGGAATTGCATTATCGCCTTTCTTGTATATGGGTAAAATCGGATGTGCAGGAATGTCCACAGCGACTATACCCCGTGCAGCATCGGCCGCAATCTCGACCTTTGGGACAAATGTCGGAGGGACCTCTCTCATAGGCAACTGAGAAGTAGGCAACTCCGAATGCTTACTAAGCAACAGAGCTAAGTCGAGCGCTAAAGCAGTCGAAGGAGTGTCAAGTGAAAAAGCTCTCTTACAAATACCCAATAACTCTGTGGGACAACTAATCTTTCTTTTTACACAATCATCCTGTAGGTACTCTATCATTACGTGTATCACTTTCCTCTGCATTTCTGGCGTATACTGACTATATGTGTCATATACTACAACGGGAGTTATCGACATATCCGAAATCTATCTAAGCGCATCCTTCGTGCAAATTCGTGCTTCCTCAGATATCAATTTACGTCAAGGAAGGAACCGTTTCTGTACATACATACTTTCCCCCTCGTCATCCTCATTCCGTAACCTTTCCAACTCCTTTCTATACCCAAATAACCTCTCGACATGCTCATTTACTTTCTCCACAGTGTCTCTAGAAAACGCTAAAGTGTCTAGATCCCTTAACCCTTGCAGGAGATCTGTTTCATTTAATTTGCCCCACATCACACATAAATGTATCCCTAAACCTTCAATAAAAACATTTTTTTCAGGAAAATTATCCATATTACAAAGAGTGGCAAAAACATTAGCTTGATCACCCTTCTCCATACAATGCTTAGCCCATGCAATGAAATCACGTTTCTTCTCTGGTGGTACAGTATTGCGAGTGACAACCTTCGACCCCGCACCTTGATCGGCTACAAGCGGCACAGAACCACTTGGAAGAGAGGGAGCAAGCAAATTCAATGGAGGTACTGTCAATGGTGCGATAAGAAGAGGTGGGGGAGCTGGAGGAAGAGGAACATTAGGAGGAGTCGGAACAACAGGAACAACAGCAGGCAGAGCAGGAATAGCAGGAGGAAGAGGCAAAGCAGCAGGAAGAGGAACATACAGAGGTGGCGCAGAGGCACCAGGCCTTCGTTCATTTAACAATTTATCTATGAATTCGTCGGAAACATGAAGGTCTTTAGAAGGATAGATTTTCTGGATTCCAAGTGAGAAAGCCCTATCCATATTCCTAGTCGAGTCAGAATGTTTATCTTGGTCATACAATAATGCTTTTTTGGCGTTCGTCTTATGACGGTGTGCGTGTTTTTCTCTAATTTTAAGTTGCTGTAACGCTTCTTTTTTCCAATTCTGCAAAACATCAAATGCCATCCTCACCCCTCTCCCTTTTAGCTGCCTTGCCCTGTGCCCTGCTCAGGTTTTTCTACTCTTCTCATTTGCTTCTCCAAGTCTGCATGCCAGTGGTTGCACCTGAGTTGATTTCAGGGTCAGGTTTAACATTATCATTGCCATCTATATAGCATCTTCCTTTAAGAGCCTGTTTGGCATTTGGGAATAGACTACTATCATGCTATGTCTATTAACACCTCTGATCTAATCACTACTATACCATTAATTTAAGGGAGAGTATTATATGAATGAAGATATCTGCTAAGGCCTACCGAAAATCACCTGGCATCAGTTGGTTTTTATTTCTATTCATAAGACCCAATGTTCAAACAAATTGGTATTTACGACGTTCACTTAGCCCGGTGGCATTGACACAGCATCTTACACATTCCCTACACTCATTGGTCCTCCAGGTGAAAGGAGCATTATCTGTAAGAGGTTCACTCCTAAGAACTGATACCACATCGTTTCATCCCACCCAAGCATCCCAGGATGCTTTGTAATCCTCACGTTAGTGTAGAGGAGCAGTTACATGCCTCTGCAGGAAATCCTGCCCCCCTACCTCCTATATGTTGGAAGCCTGACATCGTGCCATGTTTGACAGCAGCAGTTGTGCCAATACCGCAGCAAATATTTGAAAGAAGGTATCCACTGAGAAACCCCTATTGAATATATTGCCAAAGAGACGACAATCGGAGGGAGGAACTCCCTGAAGGAATATGAAAAGGAGCAAACGGGAGAAGCTAGGGACGTCACAAGAAACATCTGTGATACATGAGAATACTGTCTGAAGAGAATGTATGGATTCTACAAAATCTGATGACGAGTTTAGGAATGGAGTAAACTTTCATATGCGAAAAGAAGATTGCATGTGTGCGAAGTGCTGCAGAAAATCAACTGTTAGGTAAAAGAACAAATGCTGAAACGCAAGTAGACTAAGTGTTCTTAGAATATGGCTATATGTAGTGAATAGAGTGCAGGCGAAGCCGCCATTGTATAATGTATAATGTTGAAGATGACATGTTTTAGAGGTAGGCTTAAGTTGTCCACCTGATAGTGGGCAGCCAATCACAATCCTAATCCTTTTAGAAATAATATTTTGATGTCTCCCTTACCCAATCCCAAACCTTGATAGGTTTTCTATTATTTGCCATGTAGTATGGTGTCACCTCTGATGTATTTTCTACATGTAAGGATGTTTTTATGAGAAAATCGTTGAGAACTCGTGCGACCGTCCGTTGATGTCCTTTGTAACTCCCTTTTTTAGATCATTGTTAATAAAACAGTATCTTTGCCATCTTCCTGAGTTGGTTCGATTTATTCTGCAACCCCATCTATTGCATGCACGTTGCTGAAGGGCCATAAGCTCATTAGACTTTGACACCTCGCTAGCATGTGAATGGGAGGGCTTTTAAAGATTGTGTTAAACCCAATGACAAGCCCTTGCTGCCTGTTTCAGCAGCGGTTGATCTGAGTAAGCGAAGTACATTTCAAGTAGAGCCTTTGTCCTCAGCGATGCAGGACATGGGCAGAGCTAGAGCAGCATAGACATTCAGACACATGAGAGATCCTTTCAAGCATTTTGGATTCCCCTACATGTCTAGCTCTGCAGCTGACTCCAATGAGAGCAAGGCACTCTGGGAATTTCTGCAAGAAATGCTGACCACTTCCCTAGGAAGGCAAACCCACTGGATCCTAGCGGGAGACTTGACCCACTAAGATTCTGCTATTAACGGAAGCCCCCATTCTGTTGATTCTTTGTTGGAGCTGTTGAGGTGAAGACATCCAATGCAAGGAGGGAGCGAGATCCTTCACCTAATATCCCCTGGGACACGTAATTACACCAGGACACCTGGGTATCCCAAGAGAGTCAGTTTATCTGGAGGTGCCACGGAATGCTTAAGTATGTGGGGGATGGGCATAAGACAACTCCAGCTCTATGTCATTCTCTTAAGTACACCCCAGCATCCTAAAAGTCCAGAGGCATTACCCTTCCCACGTGCTGTTGCTCAGCAATTCAAAGGCAACTTTGACCCAGTTTTAAGATGTCCAGCCATGTTGAACTGCCAGACTGCTTAATGCACGCAACCACCTTGTGAAAAGTTAAGCTACAGCTCCACTCATCTAGCCAACCAAACAGGGGAGTAACCGGCCTAAACATTTTGGTGAACTGAATGGCAGTTTCTTAAAGCTGGTAATGAGTGGTGCCATTAACGCCCTTTGCACCAACGGCTTTCCCCCTTTCCTATGAGCCCAGGATACTGAAACAAATGCCCCATCAGATGCTTTGTTCAGCCAATTCAGAGGCTACTTCGTTTCAGAAAGATGCTAATAATTTGGCTCCATCATAAAGGGGGTCTATTGATATGGCTTGGGCAGGCTTTTGTCCTCTGCCACTGTATTTATTATTATTTATTATTTATATGTTTGCTCCCACTGCCATCACCTTAATGATTGTTTAAAAGTAAATAAATACAATGTTCTGGGAAGTGAGACATTTGTCAGGCTCCTGCCGTCGCACCATTGCTGTTGGAGCACCTGGCTGGGCATCACAACAGAGGGATACCTTCAGCCCCCCCTAGCCAGGGGCTGGCGCCGCCCGTGCACCCAAAAGAAAAACATGTGTGCCATCCTGTTGTAAAGGCCATTCATGTTTCCATTGATTTGAGCCTCTGAAGCGTAGACTGAAACGTTTGCTTCCACCACCATCCTACGGCCCATCAAGATCATTGAGCCATGCTACTTGAATACATTGCTGCAGTACCCAAACATCACTGAGCAGCCGATTTGTCAAAACCTGCCTTTGCACTCAAATACCATCAAGTCAGCTTGCCAGCCTCAATCCAAAGCGTGCACCCATGGGAATCACCTAGAAGACCAGCTTGGCACTGTCAAGCGTTCTTCATATGAATGAGGTAGATGACTTGTGGGTTAGTTGCCCCGTCCCAGACACCTTATGAATTGTGAGACCCTGGACTTACCTTGGGACCTAAAGACTGGTTAGGTCCAATTTTGCTACTTTACGCAAAAACACACGTAACCGTTTCTATGAATTTCTATGCATAATCTTTTTGCCTACTTTTTTCCTCCTAAAACACAATTCCCAGATTATTCTGCACACATAGATAGTTGCATATCTACCATGTATTTTCTGTGTTTCCCTTGACGCAGAAGTGGGGGCGGAGATTAGCGTTTTGATCATCGTTTGCGTTTTGAGCAAAGACTGTATTTTTGTAGAATGTTGCTTGGACATTACATTTATTTTGGTACTTAGCGCATTTGTGACATCATTGGAGAGTATAGCTTGCCCTCGGCTGATGTCATCAAAATAGAGGCAGAGAAGCTACTATCTAATTTGTTCAGCCTTTATGCTAGAAACATCTCTGAGGCAAGTTGTGGTACAAGACTGGGCACAGCGCAGAGAAGCCTTTGCTTCCCCGTGCACTTTTTCTGGCCAGAAAAGGATTTTTATCATGCAAATCCTTTTGTGCACCTGCCTCCCATCCATGGACTGAAACAAACAAGGTTTTACAGGCCTCAACGGGCGCTGAAGAATAGACTCTGGGCCTCATTACGAGGAGGGCTGTAAGGGGTTAACGGCTCCGTTAACGGTGCTGGAGCCGTTAACCCCTTACCGCCCCATTACGAGGTCTGCTCACGGGTCCCGCTAAGGACGCCTGGTTTTAGGGAACCCAGACCCGCTACCCGGAATGGAGGTACCCATGCCGCAAAAAGCGGCATGGTTACCTCCTTCCTCGTAGGGAGGCTCTATGTCAGTGCAAAGGACTGGGATTTAATGATCAACATGGAGGTTTTCGAATGTATTGAGAGCGATCACAAGCCAATCTGTGGTACCATTCGTGGAGGGGATTGCAAGGAGCCATAGATGAGATCAGAGCAATACCGGTCGCAGTGGAAGGGCATGCTAGGTGTAGCGTAAAATGGTCCAGCATTGATGGTGCTACTCTCAAATCTAGATTGTATGGAAAGGTATTAGATAATATTGCTGAATTATGTGATAGTGAGAATCATGTTCAGTGTATAATGGATAATAATTACGAGCGGACACAAAAAGGATCTCCCTTATTTACTAAACCAACTAAAAGGATAAAGCGAGTTGCATGAAAGAAAATAGTTGGTATGACGTTGTGTGTAAACAAGCTAAAAGTAGGCTGGAAGTATGTTTGAAGGCTGGGTCACCTATAGACGAGCAGAGTTTTCGGTCCTACAGGGCCGCATACAAAAGAAATATCAAAGACCAAAAGGATCTGTATACAAAGAACAAATGGGACGATGTGCTAACTGCTTGCAAGCAAGAAGATGTGTGCTCTTTTTGGAAATTGGTGTCAAGGAACGATCTGAGGGAGCCAAATGCCATATAGTGTAAAATAGCACAATATTTCTGGTGCAATCACTTTGGAGCGTTTTATAATGACTACTGGGAATCTTGGAATAAGGTTTTGTCAAGACACGGGGCCGGCACCGATTGGAAGCCCATATGCTTCACTATTGAAGAAGTTGAGAGGGCAATTGAGGGCTTGGGGGCGGGAAAGCAGCAGGTCCCAACAAGGTACCCAAGGACCTGTATAAAGATGGAAATAACGTTCTGGGCTTTGCTGTGTTTTCAAGGCAGCAGTTAGCATTGGTATAATCCCACAGACATGGTGTGAAGCTAAACTAGTCCCTATTTTAGAGAAGAGTTAGAGAAATGTACCAGGGTTTTAAGACACTTGCAGGCCTGGGCAGACGAATCTGGGATCATTAACCATTTACAATCTGGATTGCAACAAGGTATGAGCATCACTGACCAGAGCTTTAGACTTGAGCTGATACTGGGAGGGTACACCATGCTAAATAGAGTCAAAGTGTACCCGATTTTCCGCGACCTCAGAACAGCATTTGACTGCATTCTCAGGCAACAACTCTGGGATGTACTGGCCTGCAAGAATATCCTGGGGAATTTACTGGCTTTCATAAAGTCATCAATAAGGCATCAGTCCATTGGGGCCTTCAGGGAGAACTAACCAAGCCGATTGAAGTTAAGAGAGGTGTCTGACAAGTATTTGTATTTGTATATAGCGCGCCTGGCACAAAGGCATCTGGGCGCAATTCTTAAGGTTACAGAGACATATTATGCATCAAACATAAAAAAACAGTGATTACTTACAAGGTATTTACAAGAAATGTACAACATATTACAATATAATTACAGGGTGAATATTCAGGGCGGCAGAGCCTAGCAAGGTGAAGGGGCAACTAAGCAAAGTAGGTTGAGATGGTCAATGGGACAAGTGGAGACTTAAGAGTGTCCTGCGCTAAAAGGCACATTTTGGCTTCACTCCTGAAGGAGTGGAAGGAAGGTTCTGATCTAAGTGGATTAGGGAGCGAGTTCCACAATTTAGTTGCAAGAACCGGGAAACTGGCACCTCCCGTTTTCTGAAGCTTGAACCTTGGGATAGAGAGGCAGTGAGCTTGGGCTGCTCTCTATGGACGGACAGAGGTGAGGGGTGTGAATTGGTTTGCTAAATATTTTGGAGCCTGGTTGGATAGGCATTTGTGCGTGATTTCGAGAGTTTTGAGGGAGATTCTTTGGGAAACCGACAGCCAATGTAGGCTTCGTCTGGTGTCCGACATATGCTGGTTCCTAGGGATATTTAGTGCTGTCCTAATAGCATTATTTTGGGTTACCTGTAACTTGCTTAGGTTCCGTTGACTGGTCCTTAGATAGAGTCCATTGCAGTAGTCAAGCTTTGACATGATGAGGGTTCTGGAAAGGATGGTATAGTTGGCCGTGGTGAGGAATGGTCGACATGCTGTAATGAGTTTGCATGTGTATGCTGATGCTGAGATTATAGAATTAGTTTGTCTTGTAAGAGAAAGGGTTGAGTAAAGGTAGATACCCAAGGTTTCCATATCATTAGATATCTTAATAGTATTGCCATCAACGATGAAGGATTTAAATGCAGGATCAAATCTGTTGAGTCTGTGGTGGGAGCCGAGGATGAGTAGCTCTGTCTTCTCGTTGTTGAGACAGAGCCCGTGTTGTGTCATCCATGCCTGGATGACCAGGTAGACACCGTTTAAGGCTTTGGTGTCAAGTGTTTGGTCACCAGTGATAGGGATGAGCATTTGGGTGTTATTTGCATAGTATGTGTAGGTGACACCCAAATAATCAAGAATATCAAAGAGAGGTTTCATGAACACGTGATAGAGTGAGGGTAAAACGCAGGATCCTTGGGGGACCCGGCACAGGACTGGCAATGGTTCAGCTGCTGCTGAAGGGGAGAAGACCCTCATGGATCTATTTACCAAGAAGGATTTGATCCATGTAGTGGCGTTGTCAGAAAAATTGGGCTGCAGATTTAAGGTGTTGGCAGAGAATTTGATGGTTGACCAAATCAAATCCTGCAGATAAGTCTAGCAACAGTAGGAGGGCTAACTTGCTGTTGTTTTTAAGGTCCTCAATTTGAGTTTTTAAATCGATAAGGGAAGTTTCTGTTCCATGTCTCGGCGGGAAGCCAGATTGTCTGAGACCGAGGAGTTTATTGGATTCAAGATAGTCCTGAATCTGTAGATAGGCAGCTCAGTCAAGTATCTTTAGTATAAAGGGGACGGTGGTGATGGGCCTATAATTAGTAGGGGTGCTCGTGATGATGCCTGTGTTGAAAGAAGAGTTTATAAGGGCGGTGATGAAAGATGCTCATTCGTAGGTGGCCTCCTTAATGATGGGGGCTGGGCAAGTGTCACCCTGGCAATTGGATGGTTTGAGTTTGCTGATGATGTTTTCAACCTCTGTAATACTTAGTGGTGAAAAGCTGAAGGGTTCAAGGGAGTGCGAGGGAGAAGCTGTTTTTCCGAGTGGGATGCTGTACTGAGAATTGGTCACACTGTTTTTTTTGGCATTGATTTTGCTTGTACTGTGGCGATTTTGTCGAAGAGCGCTTTTTGAATATTGGAAGACCAATTACTGTCTTTACTGCATGTGTCAGGTGGGTCTGCGGGTGATTCTAGTTCTTTAAGAATTTTAAAGAGCTCTTTGGTGTTGGATTCTGCTTGCAGAATACGCTTGTTACAAGTGTCTTTTTTGGCAAGGAATATTGCCTCTTTGTAATTGAGGGATGCTATGATAAGGCTGTCTTTATAAGCATCAGAGGGTTGGCTTTTCCAGCCGGCCTCCGCGTTTCTCTTTTCTTTGCATAGTACTCTCAAGTGTGGCAAAAACCACGTGTTGAGGTGTGCACAAGGTTTAGTTTTCCGCAATTAGATTTGGGCAATAGAGTTCATGGTTTTAAGTATGATTTGATTGAAGGTGTTGACTAGGACTGTGGGGTCCGTGCATGCCACTGAGTCATTATTTAGTATAGGTAGGATAAAAGGGAGTAGTTTCTCCCTAATTATGTCCCTTTTGTTTCTCGTGCTGATGGAAGGTGCAATGTTCTGTTTAGAACATTGGTTCGTGGCTTTGATGTTAAAGGTTATTTTGTGATGGTCAGACCAGGCACAAGGTGTGATCGACACGGAGTCAATGATGCAATTCAGGTCGACCAGCCAGTCATTGCTTCTCCCCTTATTGTGAGTGGGTTCCTGGATATGATGGAAGAAGCCCAGATTAGTTAAAGTGCTGGCAATGTCTGGGGGCGCTATTGCGCTGAAAGAGCATGGCTGCTTAAATCAAAGCTCCGTGCTGGGTGGACATACCAACTTCATTATTTGCTGTGGTACTCCTGATACTCGATAAAGAAGACTGGTGGCCACCTCAACCTAGCTTCCCCCAACTACCACCTAAGCGCTGGGCCGAAATTTCAACCCGCTGTGCAGATTTTTGGCATCCTTGGCGGACCGGGAGGCAGTGGTGCCTGGATCCGCCAACGACGTCCTGGGAGACCCGCCTCCTACACCAGGATTAACCCCGGCTGCTGGGCCTCCAGTGGGGGAGGGACGGAATACTGAGGCCATCGGCTTGCATGCACTGCAGGAGGGTTGTGCCTGGCGCTTGTTCCGGGGTCTCGATGGTCCCTGCGGACCCCCCTCCGGCTGCTGACTCCCCCCCTCTCCGTGGCTGCCGCCTACACGGCAGCCCAGCAGGCTTTGGGCCGGATGGACCGGGGCCTCTGTGATGTCCCACCTGTTACCCCCCCATAGTCTGCGGTGAGGTTGGGGGCCTCTCTGGGAGCATATACTCATCGCACTGAAGACCCCCCAGCCTCCTGTGCGGAAGGGACCCGACAGACCGGTGCGCGGGAGGCAGCGACTCCAGGAGCACACAGTGGGTCCAACCCCAGGCGGCGTCACCCTACATTGCTGCTGCCTGTCCCGCCTTACTGCAGACTGCAGGTGGAGAGCGCCCTGGCCCACCCCACCGATCACTACATCTTGGAACCCACGATCCTCGGCTCCCCCGCCCCCCTCTACCGTGGATGCGAACACTCTACGTACAGCCTCAGGCTACCACCCTACATCAGCCGTGCTGCGGGACTCTCACTTCCCTTGTGTCTCAGAGATCTGCTCCCCCGCTCTCTGCACCAGATTGCCATTGTGGAATCCCTCCCCAATTCATCACATTTACCCGCTGGCTGGGGGAGTTGGTCCTCCGCTCTCCCCCTGACACGTGGAGGGCATAATACATTCTTCGGCTTGCCTTGAGCCGTGGGAGACACTTTTCATATTGTCACGGTGGAGCCTGCCTGTACGTACTGAAGTACTTCGTCCTGCCCTCAGCTACAGAGTATCTCATTTGTTAAATCAGGCTTCTCGCAAATGGATTATGGTCTATGACTCTTCCTGGACCATCTCTTAGTTGTGCTATATCCTGCTGCTCATTTATATGCACTTTAATTTTAATCCAGATGGGCTATTAGGAATGTGACATCACCTGCAGATCCTGGCTCCTGATTCCCCCGGGCCCTCCTATCTCTTCATCGATGGCTCGAGACATCTGCACACAAGCACCAGCACATCTACATGACTCTTTTTGGATAGTGAACAATCTGCCTGCACTCTGGTGGCCTTTGGGTGTGCGCCTCAATTGATGACCTCATCTCTGCTACTTCTGGGGCCCACAACCACTTCTGCTCTACTCTGGTGCATATCTACGCAGGCTTGGAGGCGCTGAGCCTACCCCTCCCTCTGAGGTCACCTGATCCCAGACAATCTCTGTTACCCTGCCCCCAGTTTCTTCGGACCCCACTTTCCAGGCTGGTATCTGTCCCGAGTCACACCTCGGAGCTTGATCATTAGAACCAATCCTAGGCTCAACGATACACCTCGGTCCCCCGGAATTACCACCTGGTGCCCTCAGCCCCCCAGTTGCAACTGATCCTACAGCCTGTTTGGTACACGGGCCCCGCGGAACTACCCTAACCTTCCCTGGGAAATACATTCACTAACCGTGCAACCCACTGGGACCATGACCAAGGGGGCCGGCAAAAAGCAAAGCTTCATCAATATGTTTTCCAAGGCCCCAACTAAGCCGACCAAACCCGGACAGGAACCAGAGCCTACCACATCTACTCCTCCTGATCCCGCCGAATCACAGAAGATGTTTGAATTCATGAAAGAGGGATTTACTGCTCTCCATACCAAGCTAGACGACATAAATGGAACTATCTCTTCCATCAAGGCCCATATGGAAAAAACGGATGGCCGGGTTACGGAGGTCGAGTCCAAGGTTGGCACGGCAGAGGATGACATCGTAACTCATTGCTCGGAGGTTGCCACATTGACAAGACAGGTGTCGGAGGTTGCCAAGAAAAATTAAGAGCTCGAATCTCAATCCAGGCGCAATAACCTTTGCATCATCGGAATCGCAGAGGACAGGATGGAGGGCCCCATGGAGGACTACATTGAACATACTTTACTTCTACTGCTTGATTCCCCCAAACTGTCCATGCAGTTTGCTATAGAGCAGGCCCACCGCACCTTCACGGCTAAACCTCGACCTGGTGCACCCCCGCGCCCCGTCATCGCAAGGGTCCTAAACTATCGAGACTGCAATGCACTACTCAGGGCAGCAAGGGCCAAGGGTAAACTCCTATTAGGATCAGCCAGGATCCACCTGTATCTGGATTTCTCGATCTCCATTCAGCCAGAACGCAAAACCTTTATGGCAGCCAAGAGAAGACTACGTGAACTGGGGGTCAAATATGCCATGCTGTACCCAGCCAAACTCCAGATCGAACATTCGAATCAGGTCTTCTTCACTATCCCGGAAGAGGTTTCCAAGTTCATAGATGAACACTTCCCCTGATGAACGTGTCCGCTCCAATGAATATATTTCAAATGCATACATCATGAGGATGTATATATTCTGATTCGGGAGTTCCTTGTTGGTTATCATTTATGTTGCGTGACTCTTACTAATACTGCTTTGCTGAATGGTGCTTTTACCCATTACCAGTGGGTCCTTAAGTTATACTAACTCCACCAGTCTTGGTTGTTACCTACTTCGCACCATGACTATCCTAATTAATCCCCCCAGCAAGGAAGCGAAGCCGCCTAATCGGCGCACGAGCCCCCAGGCAATGACGCCATTGTTTTTGGTTACGGTTGTTTGGTATTGTGGTTTCATCCCTCTGGTTGGGAGAGGATTGTGGGTGGGGGTGGATGAGTTGGGGTGTTATACGAGAAAATGCTTGACATGTACGATAGAGGGGATGCTCCGTAATACTCATGTTTCCTATATATTTCAATGGCTGATAATGACCTGACCTGTATGAGTTGGTATGTAAGGGGCCTTGGGAACCATAAGAAGATGAGGAATTTACAACTGTATGCAGAACGACACAGAATTAAGGTTCTCTTCTTACAGGAAACACATTCTCGATCTGAGGGTTGCTTGAAATTTGCTAAGGTATGGGGCCCACAAAGATTTTACACTGATTATTCTACTCAGAACAGAGGTGTCATGATTTTGCTCCATAAAAGTGTTAAGTTCCACCTCATTGTCTCCCATGTATTCCCCTCCGGGCGATACGTCTTACTTATGGCAGACTGTACGACAAATAGATTGTACTTCTTAATGTATACGGTCCCAACATCAACGATCCAGAGTTCTATTCCCATCTCGCTGAATTACTTGCCAGATTCCCCCTGGTCCCCATCCTCTGGGGTGGGGACTTCAACACGATCCTTGATGTAGATTGGGGCAGATCAGGTATCAGGCCCCGCCAACTCTCCAGGGCTGCCAAAGTTATCCTGGAATCCAGGTCACAATTGGAGGTCTCAGACTCATTGAGACTGATACACCCAGATTCCCGAACTTTTTCTTTTTACTCCTCCGTACATGACTCTCACTCCAGGATACACAGATGGCTTACATCTGACATACTCATTAGGAATATTACACACATGTTAATCCTCCCTAGAACGCACTCCGATCATTCCTCAGAGACTATCTCTCTTGCCTGGGGCACAGACCACAATGCACCCCGCTCGTGGAGGCTGAAACCACAATCATTATGGGATGTGGCCTTCAGAGCTGACCTAGAGTCTGCCATTGACGATTATTTTGCACTAAATACCGGTTCGGTCCACACACAGGCCACCCTCTGGGAATCGTTTAAGGCCTATATCAGGGGAATAGCTATATCCAAGGAGTCGGGGATCCTCAAGGTCATTTGTAGAGATATATCGAAAAGCACAGCAGCACTCTCCTCCCTCGAGGCCCAATGTGCCCAACATCAGTCTACAAATATCCTCTCCAGCATCGGCACCGAACTGGACACATTTCATGCCCACGCCGAAAGGGAAAGGAAGTTCATCGATAATCCCGGACTTGTGAGGCGATATGGGGAGGGCGAACGACCTGGTTGCGTGTTAGCCAGACTGCTCCGCCAGGAAACAGGATTACCACACATCCCAACCATAGAAAGGCCTGATGGCTCTTTGGCCCTTCTCCCGCAGGACATTAACGTGGAGTTTCAATCATTTTATACCACCGCATATACAAATACTGACACTGTCCCCGAGTCAGAGATCGCCACGTATCTGGACAGTCTACCCCTGTCTGTTCTTTCTGATGACACTAGCAATAGTCTAGATATGCCTATTACAAGGCCATTGACACCCTCACCTCTGGTAAAGCCTCCGGCTCCGACGACTTCCCGATTGAATTCCACAAGCAGTAAAAATCCTGCCTGATCCACCAACTCCTGGTATTATGGGATGAATCATGTGCATTGTTATGCTCCCTCGTACCCTCCGCGAAGCCATTATAACCATCCTGCTCAAACCGGGCAAGCCTCCCACTCAATGTGGGTCATATCGACCTCTCTCGCCCATTAACTGCGATGTCAGGATCTATGCTAAGATCCTGGACCTACGGTTGACACCTTACATGCCCCACATTATACACCCAGACCAGTCGGGATTTATCCCAGGCAGATCCACATCCCTTAATTTGCGTTGCCTCTTTAATATCATCAGCCGGATGGACCCAAACACCCAAGCTGTGGCGGCAGCTCTAGATATGCATAGGCTTTCGACTCTGTGTCATGGAACTACTTTTGGCGGTTGCTTGAGAAAAGCAACTTCAGATCTCGCTTTCCCTCCTGGGTTAAACTACTATACTCGAACCCGGTAGCCAGGGTCCGCACGGAGAACAGATGCTCACCCCCCCTTTCGTATTGCCAGAGGCACAAGACAGGGCTGCCTCTTCTCTCCCCTAATTTTCCCTATAGCTATTGAACCCTTGGCGGATAGAATACGACAGACACATTCACATCGCGGTCTGAGACTGCTACATTCTCCCGATATTGTCTCCCTATATGCTGACTATTCCTTACTCTTCATTCGCTCTCCTGAATGCAACCTTGCCCCGATCCTGGAAGACGTCATCCACTTTGGATGGCTTTCCGGCCTCAAGGTTAACTGTATGAAATCGATACTCTTTCTTCTTACTGATGCCACCCACCCTCCCCCGGATCTCATAGTATCTTGAAAATGGTTGTGCTCTCTCAACTCCTCTATCGCTTTCTCAATCTCCCCCTATGGCCGGGTAAGGTGTTTTTCCAATATTTGAACCCCACTCTTAATACATTCTTGTGGCACTCTGGCGCAGTTTGTCTCAAATATACCACATTGGCCACTCCGAAGGAGAACGGTGGCTTTGGGGCTCCCAACTTCAAAAAATACTGGCTGGTTGCCCAGGTGCAATTTGCGCCATATTGGTTCATCCTTTCGAACCCCCCTTTGCACGTGAGACTCGAATGGCGCGTGGTTGGGGACCATGATATTCGCCCCTTAGGGGTATCCTCCTACCCTTAACTGTAGCCCCCTTGACCTGGTAGGCACCACATTCTTTGCTCTTGCTAAAGTATGGACATGGTCCAGTGGCTCTCGCCCCTTTCACAGCTGTCTGCCCCTTTGGAATTTCCTTCCTGGTGCTCCCTGCATTCCCCTGACTGATGTACGCTAATGGGCAGAGGTGGGATTCGAGGCCATCCGAGATGTCTTTGATCAAGGTAACTTTATGGAATGGTCTGACTTACCAGAAACCCTACGTAGGAAATCACTGATTTGGCTCCAATATTCAGGCCTCCGCCGATTCCTTAAAAGGCGATATCCAAACTTTCCTGTTATACCTCCCAACGACCCTATCTTAGCCGAATTAATGAACACTACAACCACGAGGGTGAAAATATCCAGGTTATACACCTTATTACAGCCCCAAACCTCCCCACATTTGATACGTTGAAACAGTCTTGGGCTCGGGACCTGGAATTAGATGTAACCGATCAGCACTGGAAACGGATATGTGCCCGCACCCACGAAGTGTCGTTTAACTCCCGTTTCAAGTTAATCCAATTCAAAATCCTACACAGATATCACTACACCCCAGTTCGACTTCATCGGATGTTACCAGATCACTCTCCAGGTGCCACAGGTGTAGATCTGAAGATGCAACCTACATTCATCTGATCTGGGCTGGGGTCTGCTCCACAGTTTCAACTATCCTGGACCATGAGATTACCCCTTCCCCATTAAAGTGCCTCTTCCACGACTTTTCCGGCCTTCCCTGTGACTCCCGGAGGCTTGCTGGATTATGTATGTTGCTTGCAACACATTGTATTATGCTATGCTGGCTCCGTCCCCGAGTACCCACACATGCACAGTGGCTATCCTCTGTGGCTTGGGCCTCCGACACAGAAGAGGCATGGGCGTCCCGACTGCTGTCAACGTCCAAACCCAGGGAGTATATGGCCCTGGTTCTGCTCTTACATCTCCTCTATTTCCACTGATACAGATGACAGCTTATCTGCACCGTCCAAGAAATTCAGCATGTTATGAAAGAGCCGATAGGAGAAAAGGATGGTTACGATGCTGCAGCCACTTCAACGCAGAGTGTGCAGGATGAGAAAGGGAGGGTGAGGGCTCTATGGCGGGAAAAAGTACCAGCAGTCAGTTGTATCTCTGCTTCGTTTCTTCCCAAATTCATGAGTTTGCAGAGCGATCTTCCTTCACATACAAAATCCCCATGCTTAACCTCAGGATTTCCTGACCTTTTCCTTATTGGGCATCAATGTTTATAAACTATATGACAGTATGTAATTGACTCGATCTCGTTAGACCTGCACTGAAACATTGAGCAAAGCTCTGTAATGTCATATTTATTGAGCAAGTGATCTCCCAACTACACAGCCCATCAAGTGTCCTATTCAGTTTTTGAGGGACACCCACCCACCAGCATCCATAAAATATGTGCACAGAAAGTGTACCACAGCTAGTGGTCTGCCTTCAACAATGAAAAGTACTGTTACCTAATGCTGGCCACATCCATAGTAGTTTCTTTGGCAAGCATGGTGTCAGTGATTGTGGCATTTAGCAGATTAAAATTTTAGTTTATTTATTTATTTATTTATTTATTTATTATGAACTGGAGCCCAAAGGCATCAGGGTGCAACACATATAACGCATACAAGTACATCAGGCTTCCAATTAAACAAACAGTAACATCTTGAGACGTTTACTAAAAGTGAGCATGTTTCTTTCCATGCGCAATTCAGGGGGAAGCCTGTCCAAACCAGCTCAGCTTGTACCAAAAATGAGCAACCATTGCATCTAACTCATTTGCTTCTAGGATTGCTCTAGGCTGGATCAGTAACATCTAATCACTAGACCGGGTAACTCTAGTATGTTGTTTGAGAATCAGATGTTATTTTAGGTACTCCGGTGCTTGTCTATATAGACATCTATGAACAATTGTACTGTTCTTGAAGCATATTCTGGCTTCAGCTCGTAGCCAGTGCAGCTCCCTCCTGTGTACAGAAATCGGGTCCTGTTGTGTCACGCCTTTGATAATACGCACAGCGTCATTTTGAAGGATCTGCAATTTTTTGATGCAATCGAGCATAGGCATTATGACAGCTCGATCTAGCATAGTGCAATTTGACAGAGAGACTTAAGGCTTCACCAATCTGAGCAGTCTCAGATGATATTGAGATTTGTTAATTACACTATTGACTTGAGCTTCAGTACAGAGAGATGGTTCGAAAATCACCACCAAGGTCTTCACCTTGGACAATGCCCGAATATAGTGCCCATCTACGGGGAATCCCTCATACTGCGTCTCTAGTTTAGCACATGCTTGTGTGGATGCAAAGATAAGGCACTCTGTTTTTGCCCCGTTAAAACAAAGTCTGTTTGCCGTCATCCAGTTTTGAATAGACTTGTAGATTTGTTCAATGTTCACCATGTCTTTCTCATAATCTCCACTCAACTCCATAATAAGATGAGTGTTGTCTGCATAGTTCGTAAATCGCACACATAGATTATCCAAAAGATCACATAGTGGGCAACAGAATATTTTGAATAATGCCAGGGAAAGGCAGGCTCCTTGTGGTACACCACAATTAATTAGCTCAGGCTCGGAGCACGCATTACCCCAAACTATTCCGGATTTCCTATCCTCAAGAAAGGATCTAATCCAGTCTATTTCTCCACTAGAACACCCTCCCTGGTCCACAAGCATACTGAGCAGTTTCTCATGATCCACGAGATCGAAGGCTGCTGATAGATCTAATAGCATCAGCAGCCCTGATTTACTCTTGTCCATGATGTTAAGCATTTCGGGTTGTAGATACAATAGAGCACCTTCTGTACTATGGGAGGGCCTGAAACCAGGCTGCCTAAAATGAAGGATCGTCTTACTTTCCACATGTTCCTGAAGGTGTATAGTAGTTAATTTATCAATCATTTTGAGAAAGAAAGGGACATTTGTTATAGGTCTTAAATTACTGAAAATGTTATGATCTTGCCCTTGTTTTTTTGCCAGGGGCATGACTATCACCTTTTTAGAAGATCTGGCACATGGTTGATTGCAAATGTAGCATTGGCAAAATGAAAAAAAGGTGCAAACATTCCCATATGTTCCAGAACAATTGTGGAAGGAATAACATCCCCAAAACAAGTAGTGGGAACCATTTTCTTAAGGACTTCCGCCAAAAAGTCTTGAGAAATAGCTTTAAAAGAAAAAGAGGGGATGTTAAGGTATGGCGGTGCCCCGGTAGCTATTGGCGCAGTGGCAAGAATGCAATTAACCATATTGTTTGCAATGCTAACCTGTGCTGTCTTAATCTTATCCACAAATGCCCTCTGGACTGGCACACAATCCTTATCTGTAGGGTCAAACTTATTAACTTGAGCTTGTGGTTTCTCCAGATTCTTGAGAATTTCAAAGAGCTTCTTTGAGTCATTCTTTGAATTAAATGTGTGTGTATTAAAATAATCTTGCTTTGTCCTAAAAATGTAATTCCTATACACTTTCTCTAGGGCCTTCCATTTGTCCTTACTCTCTTGCGTTTGTAGTTTCATCCAGATTCTTTCCACCCTCCTTTTTTCTTGCTTTCGTATTGCCAAAGCTGGTGTGAACCGTTTCTGTCCATTAGTCCTTTCTCTAATGGACTTAGGCTTCAGAGGCACCACTTTGTCGAACAATGTGGGTAAGAACTTATCATATTCCAGTGCTAAATGTTTGGGGGAATCCCCATCTGAGGTAGAGTCCATGAGCTTGCTAAGACAACATTCCAGTTCGGCTAGTTTGATGTTGTTAAAATTCCTACTAATAGCTTTCTTAGCTGCAATCTTCCATTGAATAGATATTGTAGGAAGGGGAAGATTGAAAGTTACAAAGAAATGGTCAGACCAGACCAGTCTTACTTAGAGATAATTGCCAATCCTCCACCCCTACCCGATTCTCTATTTTGTCCAAAAAACATATAGCCATCTGGGGTGGCTAGATCAATGCTAGGACTGCTTGAATCACACAGCCAAGACTCGGTGATACACATAATATCCACCTGATTGTCTATAATGTAGTCCCGTATATCTACTGCAGATTTCTCTAACGAGAGCGTGTTAAGTAGGGAGATATTTATAATCCGCTCCCCAGATTTCTCACCTTTGTCCCGCACCGCAGACCCCATGGTGGAGGCAGAAGCTATACTGGTTTCAGATATTTGCACTCCTGTAACTTGTAAACTCTCTGTCCACATCTTACTAGATGTAGAGTTTCCCAAAAGACCATTAGGTGGTGAGTCAGTTCTACTCAGAATATTCCGAGCATCCTGTTTTGCTCATTTCAAATATTCGTCTTTATCAGGTGTGCTAGCATTCTTCCTAACTTGTGCGTTGGTGTTACGCATACTATCAACAGGCTCATAGGGCAGGGTAAAGGAGATATAGAAGCACTAAAAATGTCGCTGAATACTTATAGTTCTAAAGGTGCCACTAGCTGTGCAAACACATTTACAAGTACTCACAGCTCAGACGGCTTGGCGGCCCCGCTACAAAAAGAAGTTCCAACACAAAAGGAAGAAAACAGCCAGTCGACCGAGTCCGTAGTCAGCAGATTGGCACCACAGTGATGTGCCTGCACTGACCAGGATCTAAATGGTGCTCTGAACTACAAAACTCTAGGGAGTTGTAGTTCATGACGTAAGAGCAGTGCGGTAAACTGCCTTCCACCGAACACAACTAAAGTATAATTCTACAGTTACAACATTTAAAAAATACATATCTTAATCAATTGACTCGAACTCAAAAAGCCTGCTACAACTCTAAAGTAGGTACTACGTATCTTGAGATTGTATCTAGGCATCATAGAGCATACAGACCTTCCACTGTTGTTTGGATAGTGATTTCTCTATTGAATAATGGAAAAAGTTATTTATATTGCACAGCTCTCTGGATTAACCCCTTTGTGAGAGGCTTCATGCTCCACCTCCCTGCTTGCATGACTAGGCAAATATCATTGAATATCTGAATATCACTGCCCTGGAACAAGATTGATCTCTACTTGTGAGCCATTGCTAATATCTTCCCTTTAAGTGAGTAGTTGTGCAGTTTTATCACTACTTTTATTTGGCGAGGGGCACCAGGTTCATTTTGAGATTCGCCCACTCAATGTGCCCTGTCCATTTTTGCTTGTTGATCATTTAGGAGGAAAACTATTGAGGTGAATAGAGCCATCATGCATTCCTTCATGGTTCGGAGCTCGACCCTTCCTTTAGATTCTTAATATTAACATTATCTCATCTGGAGCGGTTCTCCAGTCTTCACATTTGAATTGTCGCTCCGTAACTGGCTGCTCCAGCGTCTTTACTGTGGCAGAAGTGGCCATTCTGGAATCATTCAATTTAGAGTGTTCCACCTCTATGTAATTTAGTCTGCTCTCCAAATGTTCTATCTCTTACCATCTGCGACTGCTGCTGATAAATCCTCTCTAATCAGCATAATTTCTACCATTAGTGTTAATTTCAATTTGTTCTTAAATGCCCCTAAAGAAGCCTCCAGTTGGGATATCCACTGAACCACTTCTTTTTACTTTCATTTGGGGGCATGAGGCAGTATTGACCAAATTCAATTGGGAGTTAGACACCTTGAAGAAGGCACTCACAGCACCCCCACCTTCAGGATATTTGCAGCTTGAGCAGAGACACCTTGTATATAAGTTGCAGGATCAGAGGTTAAGTGATTAATATTCGTGTTTCGCTCTTGAATTCTTCCAGTACAGTTTAGCACTCACCAGCCACCAGTTTATAAGAGGCTTTCTTCCCTGCATTTTTCTGTTCCTCATAGGTCTAGGCATTCCTTCACTCTACCATCACAGGTACTACATTTCCCCTACAGGGAAGCCCCTTAGGATTTATGCCAGGGCTGACTGAGCTCAGATTGTAGCTGCAACCCTTGGTATGGTACCTAGAAAGGCCCACCTTCCTATTCTTTTGGCTTTTCTTTGGTGTTCTGTAGGGCTCTTTTGGATTACCACCATGCCCTGGGCTCTTATACCTTCTGTTTGGCCTTCTTGGCACCTGCAGAGGTTTGATTCCTCTGGGGATTCTGGGAAAACTTCAGCCTCAGGCCAGCTTCCGATTAGCATTTTGGAGTCAGGCTGATGATGCACACTCACCCCATTCATGCCTTCCCCCATCTCTATCAGCTCACTGACTGTTCTCCAGTTAGCACAGAACTTCATGGCTATGTCTCATCACTGCTGGACCCGTTCTGAACGGCGGGTAGGGGAAGACGAGAACCGCTTCCTCCAGCTCACAGAGCCAGCTCCACTCCTGACAACATCTTGGGCACGTCCCCAAAATCTCTCTTTTTGCAGATGAAATTCAGTAGCATCTGTCAAACCCACTTACGTCTCTTTCTGACGACATTAAGGAAATACAAAATACAGGTTAATGGCGGGTGTCAGCATTAATATATACTTGTGCATTCTCACACTGATGCAAGAAATTGAGGTCGATTGGAGGGTGAAGGATTGTAGAATAATGAAGGTAACAAAGGATAACATTAAATATTTGAGAGTGTGGATCCCTAAAGAACTATCTCAACTTTACAAAGATAACTATCCACACCTATGGAAAACGCTGAAGTCTGATATGCAGAGGTTATGAGAGACAGCTATTTACTGGTTTGGAAGGAAGACCTGGGTTAAAACACACTTGTTGCAGACACTCCTTTTCCTTTTTAAGATGTTGCCCAGCAAAGTCCCTGAATTAATTTTTAGGGAAAACAAAGAGGAAGGCTCTAAATACATTTACAAATGAGGTTGCCTTGAGTATCCTGCATTGTCTTATGTCTCCCTTTCGGAGGAAGGGGGTTTCACTCTTCCTTATTTTGGGAAATGCGGATGCAACCTTATGGACTTGCATTGTGGATTATTGTGCATAACCCCTTCGGGTGGGAGACCTACTTTGGACCTCCAGAAAAGAAGATCCTGTGTAGACCTTAAATCATCCCATTCTGAGTGTAATTTGGGAAATCCTGAAGGATTCTAAGAATACGAATGCCTTATCATCTTGGCCCTCTTCCTTAGTGTGAGATCGACCTCTCAACATACTTAAGATTGACCCTATTCATAAGCAGATCTGATCAAGAGCAGGTTTAGATAGAGCAGGCCAACTCTTCAGGGATGGGACATTTAGCAGTATGAAGCACGTCCAACAAGAGCTTGGTAGAGACATGCTGAATGTGTTTCTGAGGATTAAGGTGATGCTACTGAAGGCTATGCGGAAGGGAAAATGAGCAGATTCTTAAAGATTAAGTGATCAAAGCATATCTTGAAAAGGGATCATTTCTACGATATATAAATGTAAGGCTTTGCTGGTGTGGGAATGAGGTGTTCAAGAGCGTGCGGGATAAGGGTTTAGGGAGAACAGTATCGAAGGAGATGTGGTGCACAAGCTGTTTGCTCTCAATTAAAGGACACTTATAAATGCAAGATAGGGCACTCTCTTTGAAGGTGCTGCATCGATGGCACTGAAACCTGCATCGATGGCACTGAAACCTAGCAGATTGGGAAAAATGTACAGCTCCATAATTAATCACTGTCTGAGAGCATGGGGTAAAGGGGCAGACTTCTTTCATATGTGGAGGGGATGCCCTGTGGTAAACATACATTGGGATGATCTCCCCAAGATGTTGTTGGTGTAGAACTGATTGAGGATGATCTTTTGATCATTGTGGAGTCCCTACCGAGTTCTCAGGATTGAAGGGCATGCCCAGGATGCTTAAAGCAATATTAAATGCTGGAAGAATGGTACTTGCACAGAAATGGAAGTCTATCATCCCCGGGCCAGAATGGTTTAATACAGTGAGGGATTCATGTATGTTAAAACGGTTAAACTTTCTTCTGCATGGTGAAGAAACAGCTTTCATTGAGGGTGGCTGGCCATGTCTATCCAAATATACTTCTGATCTGACCTTTTTACGCAAACCCAAATCTATTGACACCTTTTCAGTAAACTAGAGTAGGGGGAAGTGTGGGAGGGGGGTTGGGGAAGTGTGGGAGCCTAGGTGGAATTAAAAGCCTTGATGTTTACTGAAATACTGGTGTTGGGGGAGAAGAGGGAGAGTTTAATGCCAATATCTTATATTTGCAAGGACAAAAAAGAGTGATGGAGCTCTAAGCGGCTTTTTAAAAATCATTTTCACTTTCTGTAAAAGCTTTAAGTAGAATTTTGCAGTTTTTATTTTGGGTACTTCACTGCCTCATTGATGTTTTTTAAGTGTGTGCATTGTGTTCCAATTCATTCCATATGATAGGGAATCGAGTTCATGAATATAGTGTGAAGCAACTCAATGATTTTTTAAATCATTTTGTTCAAGTATTGATGTAATATATCCCAAATCTAATTGCTCAAAATATTGTTTTATGCCATATTATTTGCTAAGTACTTGCTATCTAATTTATTTGTATTGCTTTGCTCTATGTCTATATTTACATTATACAAAGGAAAAATCAATATCGAACATTAAAAAAAAAAAAATAAACTCTATATAAATGTGAATTTCGTTTTCCTAAATCATATTTGGACAGGGCATCCTGCCATATTCAATAAGCATTGTAAAAGCCAATAGTTTGATTTTGCGTACGCATTGCATAGACATTTTGCAGGCACTGCCATAAAGATACTACCTGGCCAGAAGACTGCATCAGCTGCCAAATGGCATATGATGCAAGTGCCTGGCAGGTGCAGGTCTAAAGCCTATAAAGAGCCAACACTACTGGCTTTGCCAAAACTGGTTTTTAACAGGAATTTAATGCATGGAGCTGATGGATGTAAGGACAGACATACTGCTTAAAAATTGAAGTGGCTTAAGGCATACTTGCCTAAGGCATTTTTATGACACTGGGGGCTAAATCACAGCTGCAATTAAGCCATCACCTTCTTAGAGACACAAATGACAGCCCCATAAAAGCCTATCAATTAATGTTACTGGGAAATAGAGCTAGCTCTCACAGGAGGGTCTCCTTTAGGTGGGTGGCACATGGCAGTGGGTGGGGAATGCCATGGGATTTAGTATTACTCTGGGAGTAAGGTAAATGGGTGGAAAAACAAAAAACAACACTGAATGGCTGTGTTTCCCTCCTCACATTTTGTCTGTTTTGTGCAGCTTGTCCCTCTTTTTTCCCTGCTCCAGTGACTGCTTTCTAACTCCCATCACTCCCTTTGTGTGACTCTTCCCCTCCATGCATTTAGTATCCTGTGTTTTGTGCATGTTTATCTGAAATGTGTATCTGATTATGTTGCTGCCTTTTGTTCCTCTTTTTTCCCCTACACTTTTTCCATGCTCCCGAGTCAGTTTCCTGCCTCTACTCATTACCTCTTTGTGTCTCCTCCTTTTCCCTGACTTTAAAATCTACATCACCAGGGCTCCTTCATCCGGGCATCCTGAGCAAAGGGATGACATAGACAAGAGCTTCAACCAGCATAACACCTGAGAACCCTACCACCAGAACCTCTGCACTACACCTGAGAACCCTACCACCAGAACCTCTGCACTACGCCTGAGAACCCTAACACCAGAACCTCTGCACTACACCTGAGAACCCTACCACCAGAACCTGAGAACCCTACCGCCAGAACCTCTGAACTCTACCACCATGTGCTTCACTCTTTACACACCTCAGCCTATCCCCATCCACAGGCAGACACTCAACACATACCATCACCATGCCAGCCTAAGCCATACGGCCTCATCAACATCCTACTCAAAATTACCCAACCTACTCTACCCAAACAAAGATGCCACCTCATGCTCAACGCTCGCTCTGCTGCACTCTTCATCATGAACAATGGGGGCTCATGCCTCCTTGTCCTGCTTGACCTCTCTGTTGCATTCAATACAGTCAACCACAAAGCTCTAAGCAACACCCTGTTACCCCACATGGGTTTCAATGTCAAATTAAACCCTTCATCCACGCCTCAGACTTCAGATCAGTCATCCAAGCCTTAGTGCGCTCCCTCCTGGAAGGTGTCCCAACCACTACTCTGGCTGAAAGCTATCCAGCATGCCAAGCTTGCCTCATCACAGGACTGAAGCTATTCGAGCACATGTACCCCACTCTCAAGGAACTGCACTGCTTACCCCTCCAAGCTTGCATCTCCTTCAAGACAGCAGCCTATGACACCTGCAAATATCTAATGTACAAGATGCCATCCTACTTTGCTGAAAGCATCCCCATCTCAGGAGGTCAATACAACACCAAGAGCCAAAATATTGTCAGACTAGAGTCCAAGAAATGCCAGAAAGAGAAATCAGAAAACACGCATTCTTCTGCTCCACGTTCTGGAACAACCTTCATGCTAACTTCAAGCTAGATCCCTCCCTCCGGCAACGGAAGGATCCGAAGAACTTGCTCTTCAAGGAACACTTCACAAACCAATAAGGACCATAGACCGAAAAGATGATTCTCCCCCACTATGTTCCTCTCCATTTGTTGTATAACAATCTGTTGCTTTCTAGCTAGGTTTTCAATTTATAAATGATCCTTCATAGATAAATACATCCCATCCATCTCCTGTCTGTACTCCCATGTAAATAGCTTTGGCTTTATAGGTGGTGCAGAGGTAACATCTAATACACAAAACTAAAGATTTAGGGGGTAATTCATGGATTATTTGCGCCGAAAGAAATGGGATTCGTGCCCCATTCTGCCTGCAAATCCCTGTTTAACAAATGGGGATTTGCGGGCAGAATGGCGCACAAATCCCGTTTTTTTCGGCGGAAATAATCCATGAATTACCCCTTTAGTTCTCAGTCTTTAATGAATTGGTACTCGCAATCTTCCAGAATATGGGGAATTTCATATGAGCTGGAGGATTTATGTCCAGTTTATGAGCAAGTAAAAACAAGTGCCTGCGTGTTTTTTTTTAAGCTTAAGCAGGTGCGGCCATTAACAAGATATTTGTTTGGCTATTAATATATAGTATTTGTCACTTTCACGTTTCCAATGGTCACTAAATGTCATTTAGATGTTGGATTCATCAACAGTGGCTCTTAGCAATGGCTCTTTCTGGCCAGTCTTCCATCAGCGGTATAACACATTAAACTAAAGAGCCGAGAACTGTCTACACTCGTATTTTACATTTAAAAGGCTGCATTAGTTTCTCAGTTAAGCGGTTTGAACAGTACATTAGGCAATGCCAACCAGCAATTAAAAGCCTGAGCAAATATTGACTTTAAATGAGGTTTTCAGAGAGAGAGAGAAGAGAGAGAGAGAGAAAACATCTAGAGGACACAGGAAGTGTTTTCGTAGACTTAACAAGCATTAAAATATAAACATAAACACATGATCAGACCAAAAGGAGCACTCGGGCTGGGTGAGCTGAGAAAACACATCTTTGTCATGCGTTATCAGTTCTTTATAGTAGAAAATCCTATTTCCAAAAAAGGGTATCGGCCGAAAATGCTGACCAAAAAATGCTGAATGCACATTTACTGCGCATTCGACTGTTTGCTAAATATCGACTCCCATTACACTGAACAAGGGGAGCAGGGGGTCACCCTCTCACCTTGTATGGCATAATGGGCTGAGTGGTTGCGGGGGTGACCCCCGGTCCCATTACATGGATAGCGGGGGACAATAAAGTAAAAAAGAAAAAGAAAAAAGGACCCTGCATTGCCAGTTCTGACCCATGTTAGTGGAAGGGAACTCATGCTGTTGGGATAGAGGGGAGTAGGCAGCACACACAGGTGTGCTGCCGAAAGGTAAGTAGGGAGGGAAAGGCTAGGAGGATTTGGGGATGCACCTCGCGTAAGAGTGGAATTCGAAACCCTCTCCATCACCCACCACGGCATCCACAATGAGGCCCCTCTGTACCGCAATAAGTGCATCTCCCAAACTGCCCAAACACGCACACTAAGATCTAGCTCTGTCTCGCTGCTAACCCCCTGCTTTAAGACCAGCAGAGAGAGCAGGGGATGTCAGCTTCTGCGTCACAGCTCCCACACTCTGGAACTCACTGCCCACCCCATCAGAAATTAACCATCTTTCTACACCTTTAACTATGACTAACCGCTTCCCGTTTCCTTCGGCCCTGTCGACTACCATGCATTCTGCTGTGTGTGGCCGCTGGAACAGACATTTATCCTGCATTCTGTAACCTGTAAATGGATTATACTAATGCAGTGATACCCTGAGCATTTCAAAAATTGTATAGATAAATAAAAAATAAATACTAGCATGTATTGGTGTAGCCTTCATGGAAATGTATGGCCACGGCTAGGGAGATCATATTTTCTAAACTGGCATGTATTGTGGGGGGGCAGGGGGGGAAGGCATCATGAAAATGTATTTGAAAAAGCTCACTATGCACTGTTGTGGACTTCCATTTGTTGGATTTGTTCATGAGTTACCCTACATAACTCATCATGAGCTATCTGGCTTTTACCCTATTTGTCACAGAAAGTGTGCTGTATAATGTACCATTGTAACCCTTTATTCAAAAAATGTCTTGGGGAGAACACCCCGGGAGCCCCTTTGGTTTGTTTGGGCTCCCTCTCTACGCTCGGCCACTCCTGCAGTTTGGTTACTCCTCTCCAATTTAAAAATTCACGAGCCGCCACTGCCCGAGTGTGTTGTCTTTAAGTAGCCATACAAAATACCAGTTTCAGAGAAAACATCTTGTATTTCTTGCTAGGCAGGAGGATATTAGATTATGTGTTTGTTACACAGTGTGCTGTCCTTTAGTAGCCACGCAAAATACATTTTGCAGAGAAAAGTCATTATATTTTAGCACGCAGAAGTGGATTAAGTGGCTGTAGTTGAGAGGGTTATACTTTAGTGGCTCTGCCAAACACAAGTTGTAGAGAAAAGGTGGCATACTTCTTGATTGGCATGGGGAGATCACATTCAGTGGGTGTCATTGAGGGTGTTGTCTTTTTGTGACCATACTAGATACAGTTTGCAGAGAACATTAACTAACTGGTCAGTATGGCTTTCCTAGATGCAGCTAAATAGAGCCTAGTGAATCTTTCTTGAAAGGTTTATGTACGAGCGTTACAGTGAAACATATGACTTACCCTTCTTACCGCTATGGCATTACACTACTACCTTTGGGAATGTGTATTATTAATATGAGAAGATAATAGCCCTCTAAAAAGATGACAAGCTCTAATTCTTAGGTTCATTAAATTTTACATTGTATTCTTTGTGACAATACATGTGCATATGCATTGGTCTAATGAACATAACTATAAAAAAGGATGTGAAAATGAGCAAGTTGCTGACTCTGTGTACTATATTTTTTGGTATGCAGAGAGAGAATGTTCAGTGGCTCTAGCAGGGTATGTTGTCTTTAAGTGTACATACCACATATGTCTTCCACAGAGAAAGTCTCATATTTGTTGATGGGCGGTAGAAGACAACTGTGGTTAGTTTGTGTGTTGCCATTTAGTGACCATATCAAATATAAGTTGCAGAGAAAAAAACATATATTTCTTGGTAAAGAAAAGGAAATCATTTTCAGTGGCTGCAGCTGAGTGTGCTGTCTTTAAGTGCCCATACCAAAAACAAGTTGCAGGGAAAAAGTCTTATATTTCTCAATTGGTAGGCCATTATATTCAGTAGGTGTAAATAAGTGTGTTGTCTTGTCATGGCTATGGCAAATACATGTTGCAAAGAAAAATGTCTTATATTTCTTGATAGGCAGGAGGAGATTACATTAAAATGTCCGTAACTGTGTCTGAAATATGCATCTCCTTGAGGATATGGCGAAATGGCCAGTTTATATGCGTACAAGTCCACACAGCCCATAGGACATGTCCAGAGTACACATGCTAGGGAGCGTGTGTGAGGGTAATTCCACTGTCTCTCTGAGACAGATGAGGGAGTGGAGTTACAGATTGCATCGACTGGTGAGCCAAGATGCGTAGAGGTGTAGGTTATGGGATGTCCCTAATTTCCTCTGCCACCACCAACATCCTCTAATGAGTTTGTCAATAGTAATTATGATGATGCCAAAGATGAAGGAAGTGGCCCACTTGATGAACAATTTCTATTGGCATAATTAATACATAACATCTGATTCAAGGCCCCAGAACCACTTGACTTTGAACCCCCCCCCCCCTACAGAAGAGGAAACAGAAAATAATGACGCCACAGGTACAGAGATGGGAGTGAACGACAACTTTGCTCTTCCACCTTTGAACAGGGTCTTTCAAAGAGAGACTGTCAGATCTGAAAGTGCACAACAACAGTGTGTGTCAGACACATCAGCAACTCCACTACCTCCACCAGCATCCTTGCAGCTAGAATAGCATAGGAGCACAAGTCTTCTTGTGCCAGCACAAACGTCCAAAATCCGGACGTTCTTCAAACAACAGGACAAAGAACACCAACTTCTCACCACCTGCACTCTGTGCAATAAAAGCATATGCCAGGACAGACGTAGACCAAGGTGGAGAACACAACTTTGTAGTGGCTTGTGATGTGACACCACACACAGGCCTGGGATGACCCCAGAGAACTCTTGTGCAGCCCTCTCGCAACCAGTAGCAAGTCACCATGCTTCTCCAAGTCTTTACTGCTATTGTGTCAAGGCTCTAGTGGCAGCATTCAGTGGGGGTGACTGACTAGCTATGCATGAGTCTGAGGCGTGGATGAAGGGTTTAGCTATGCATGACATTTGTTTTGGTTCTGCTACTGCTATGTTCTTCACCTGCCCTTTTGCTACTCATTAGCCCACTGGCCAGTGGGCTGCCTACAAAAGGGCAGGGTAGTGAGGGAGCATGTGCCATTCAATGCATCCAGTAATGTCATGTGGTGCAGCTCCTCCGACTGATAGTCAACTTGCAATACAGGCAGGACATTCCTGCAGGACACATCATTTGGTCTCTCCATGCCTGCCCAAATAGTGGTAGGGCTGCCAACAACAATCTGCATTGGTGATGGCAGTGCTGGTGGTGGCAAAATAACCCTGCTGGTGGATGGTGCCACTTGTGCAGTATTCAGGGAGAGCAGCAGGGCTTGGGCATACTGAGAGAGTGGGGGACTGGGGTTGGGACCAAGCTGCTATGTCTAGGACTGGCAACTGGCATGTGCGTCCTCGCTGCATTACCACCGCTGGAGGGTGCAGTGTAAGAGGGGCCACAGGTAGCTGGCCTTTCTGTAGATCTAGTGAGACTGTGCTTCCATTCCGTGTTGTTGTGCACAGCGCTGGCTACAGAGGAATAACCCTTCCTTGTTGTGCCCTGCTTCACTGGTTTGTGCATTGGTTTTCATATGACAGTGCTGTCCTGCCCACTCACTGTCTTTCTCTTTGGCAACATAGAGTGGCCCCAGGCCCATAATGGGGTGGGCTCTGTCTGGGTCTGGTATGTCTCCAATCTTCCCTGACAATTGACAAGGGGGTCCTCTGCCTGTCCCACCACCATTGCAAGAGTAAGCACAGGTGCAGCGGCCTCACCCTCATCCTCCTCCTGAGGTATCTGCTGGGGGACCATGCCTGTCTCTTCCTCTTCATCCTGCTCCTGTACCAGTATTAAGTCAAAAGATTTTTTTTATAAAGATCTTTTACAAAAAAGATCGATTTAGAGAGACCGCTCTGTAACCGTGCAGAATGTATTTTCTAAATCGAACTGTCAGCCACCACGATGCACACGAGTGTGCGCAGGGGCTGACGGGCACAGCGAGACAGAGAGGACGAGCCGCGGGAGTGTCAGGTAAGTGTGTGTGCATGAAGTGTGTGTTGTAGTGTGTGTGTTGTGTGTATGTGTGCATGTAGGAAAACAGGGAATTAACATATATGTGTTTATATGTGAATGCAGTGTTGGGGTGGCGGAGCAGAGTGGCAAGGAGTGAAGGAGGGCTCGGAGGGTGAACCCCCCCAAATAAAAAATAAACCTAGTCATGTCATTTTTCTTCTTTCTTAGGGTCTTGTTTAGGTGCCAACACAGTACAGCTTTTATTTGTTATATTATGGAAAAGGGCACTTTTCCTTACAAGGAATGGTAAGTGAATGGTGAAGAGATAAGCAAATAGCAGGTGAGATGGGTGGCGGGGCTTATGCAAGATGTAGAGTAGGGGATGGAAGGTGACATAGGTGCGAGGGTTTATAGATGGCTAAGGGGCAGTAGATGGAATCACCATAGGAGAGCAGAACATGTTGGCAGGGGTACATACAGGAGAGTGTGTGATTTTGTAGTGATGATCGGATGGAGGGAGTGAGCGGATTCCCCACGTGAACAAATTGGGTGATCTCTCGCAAATTGCATTGTGTCAGAACAACCTTGGGATTTACTGGACTGTTTCCAGCCACGGTCAGACCCATAAAGGCACAACTCTTGTAGTGAACAAGACAACTTAAATAACATGGACCACTTGTACCTAAAGATCCTAATTGTTACACTTGAGACAAACATTAACTGCTCCCAACATAAGCTCATCCTCCAGAACCCGCCCACCCTCGCCCTTTATCAATCTTGCCCACAGGGCCATTTTCATTAAATCTGACACTGCTTTTAGGGACTTATTGTGACTACTGCTTATTTTTTCCCTCAGATTACAAAGTGCATTCATTACTGCAAGCAGGAATCTGAAGGTGTCAGTAGTATCCAGACTTTACACATGCATTTTCTGTGATGCCACATGCAGTATTTTAGAAATATTCCATGCCATGTTTATGCGATGTGAAAAAGGAGTCTCTATTCCTGTTAAGGGGCAGAGAAGAATATGTTGAATATGTAACAATAGCAGATCACATCCCTATTGAACCATGTCAAGCAATAATGATCTGTAGGAATCTGCCGTGACCCTTTGTACATTACACAGCACAGGGGGTGAAAATATGGGCATCTGAAATTACCACCTTGTCGCGCTCTTTTGGGGTCTTCTGGGATATTTGCGTTCCTCAATCAAAAGGATGCATTTAAGGGACAAAAGGTGATTAAAATGGGGTGGGGGGCATAAATGATTGCTTTCATGTCATTTAATTTCATTTTATTTAATATACCTATAGCCACACTGGCTTTGTATATACAACAAAGCATAACAATGCATAAAAAAGAAATAAAAGAATATATATTGGGTAATTCATTCTAAAAAAGAAAATACCATTTCCCAGAACATAGGTAAAATACAAATTAATTTACCATACCAACTAACCCAATTCACTATTTAAAAAGACATGTCGTAAAATCAAGATTATTCTTCTAAAATGTTCATAATTTTATTTAAAAATGTCACCGTAAAATAGATAAGATTTGTGTCATGACCTTCTATGCACTTGTCCCACATAGTGCAAATGTCCGGCTCATTGATAGAATTATTGTAGGCTTTCGCATATCTATATACTAGGACTTTACGTTTGTTCCATGCGTATTCGACTGCAGATGAGAAGATAAGGAAGTTGGGAGTGGTTTCCACGTTCTTTCTAAATCTAATTTGATTTGGAGACAGTATACCCTTCTCTAGTATCCATTCATTAACTTCAAGTAGGAGAACTTTAGCAAAGAGTTTGGCCGGGATGTCTAGCATGGCCAGCATGCGATAGTACACTGGATTGCTCCAACAACCAATCTTATGGACTCTGAGAAAATGGCTACACCACACTGGCCTATATGGGTAAACCAGAGATTCAACGCTTCTGTCCACAGGTTAGGGGACTGCTTAATCAAGTTGTTACAAGTCCCATCAGGGCCGGCTCCAAGGGAATTGTGCAATTGTTGAATTATGGTAGTAAGATCTGCCACAGTCACTTTGCATATCCAAGTAACAAATGGCAGGGTCACAACAGGCTTATCAGGGGCATTGGTCCCCAGAGTGTCTGCAATATGTGTTGCCCAGTCCTCTTCTGGGATGCTATTAATAGGCAGACTCATTTTAGTACATCCCTTGATCACCTTCCATATCCCCATATTAGTACCCTGTTTCGCATAGCTAGCAAGTAGGTGCCATTTTTCTTGCTCACATTGCCTCTTGTGCTGTCTTAACTACTGACGATAGTGCTTTTCTTCCACTTTAATAGCCACAGATATCTCTGTGGCAGAGTACTGGCCAAGTGGAGAGTGCAGTATCTGAGCGATACTGGCTCGTAATCATTTTTTTGCATCATTAGTTCTTTGGTCATATGTCAGCCTTTTCTTACTACTCTCCCTATTCCAGCGTTCGCCTACATTTTGGACTGCCTGTTTAATGCTCATGGTAAGCGCAAGAAAGTCTGCAATTGCATCTTTTTTTAAAATTTGATTGTGTTGCAACCTTTTTGCACTAACACTTACAATGCATATAATAATACACATTAAAATATACAATGAAAATTCACAATAAAAACAAAATAATAGATCAACATAGTAAAATTGGGCTAACTGCCCAAAAACAAGCAACCATAGCGATATTACACAAATAAAATCACTATCAGATCTTCACTCTTCAAGCAGTGAGTTTTCTACAAGATAATTCCCAAATGTGCATAACAGCTGTTGATAGCACAAGCGATTCCGCCCCAAACAAAGCACTCCAAAACTGATTAGAAGAAGAATTTTGGAATTTGTCAAAGGCCCGATCATAAAGGCTTTCTAGAGCTTTGCATTGCGTTAGCACATGTCGTGCTGATTCAATATCTTTCCCACATAATCTGCATACCCTGTTATCATGAGGGATTCCTGCCCAAGCCCCTGTGTTTTTGAATACCAATATTGTCTGGAGCCTTACTGACAGGATGAACCTGATCAAAACTAGGTGCCGTCTTTTAGTCAAGTGAGATTTAGGGCTGCCCTTACAAAAGATTGTCGGGTGTACTCCTGAAACTTCCTCAATGTATTAAAATGGATTAAAGCCTGCTCAGTGTCATAGGCCCTTGCTTTTGCTGGGATCCTTGCCAGATTAAATCCTAGCCACGTTTCCGGAATAGGAGTGAGACCAATATCCTCCAGATACTGTGTAACTCTTGTGTTCAAGAGACTAAACCATTCACTCATTGGATATCTACTGGGATGCTGCAGTGTGAGTGACAGTAAGCTTTCCGGTCCCCCTAATGCGTATTTTATCTTGACCCATAAATTCTTTCCCTCCAACTTGCCCAAAGATACTACCCATTTCCATGGGATTGCTTCAAGGGCATAAGGGATAGTAGGCACAATTGAAAGCTTGTATGCTAAAATCTTGTTTTCAATACATCTCCCACCTTGGAATTCAATCGTCTTTTTTACTACGAGCCATTTATTCCAAGCTTTTTGAGTTGCCTCCTCCAGAAGACAGGTACCAGAAGAATTTGCCCTAATGGTAATTCCTAGATATCTATAATCGCATGTCATTTCCACCCCCCCACACCAGCACCAGTCAAAAAATATTACTAACTTGTGCACCTTTCCCAAACACCATAATTTTCATTTTCTTGATAGTTGGTCTCAAGGCGGGATTAGATGCAAATGCCAAAAGGGCCTGTAGAGAATGCTGCAATCCAATTTTAGTTCTATCTTGGATGGCAATGTCATCCACGTATGATGTACATACCAGATCCTTGTGCCCATATTACGGTGGAAAATTCACCACTTTTCCCAGTCTCTTTGCAAGTAGTGACAAGTAGAGACTGAAAAGCAGGGGTGCTAAGGCACACCCCTGTTTCAATCCCCTAAACATCATTAAAGGGTCAGATAGTTCCCCATCCTAGGAGAGTCGGATTCTGACCTCCATCTCATTGTATAGAGTTTTGATAAAAAACAGCAGAGAGGGGTCTATTTGTCACTCTTCCAACATCTCCCATAATTTCTCTCTGTTCACACTATCAAAAGTGGAAGAAAAGACCACAAAACAGGCATATAATGCCATAACAGGCTTAAGATGCGTATCTGATATTAGCATAAGTAGTGTCCAAATTGGGTGGATTGTTGATCACTCTTTACTAAAACCAGTTTGATCGTAGGTTAACAGTCTCTTTTGGGCCACCCAAGCTGATAGAATTTCCTGAAAAATGCTAGCAAAACATTTTCCACTACAGTCAAACATAGCTAAAAGTTTGTAGTTTTCTGGGAGTTCACGCTGGCCCTTTTTAAAGACTGGAATTAAAATAACATTATGCCACATCTCTGGGATATTATCCACTCAGCACACATGTGCAAACAATTGTTTTAGGATATGTGCCCACAATTCAGCGTCTGCCTTCAGAACCAAATTAGATAAACAATACGGGCAGGCTGCTTTGGATGCTTTTAGTTGATTAATTTTAGCTGCTACGTCAACCGTTTTTATATATTCACTAACCATGGAATTTGCCATGGGGATAACTTCCCAGGGAATGCTATGTGGGCCATCAAAGGCTTCTTTATAAACTCCAGCCATTTTGCTTCAGCTACAGTCACTAATTCCATTGGTTGATTAGACAAACCTTGGGCACTCCCCAGCGAAGACCAGAATGTTCTACTGTCATTTGTTCTAATTAGCCTGTTAAAATATTTCCAACCCTCGTCGTTTTGTGAGAACCAATGGGTTCTCACCGAGATTTTATTATTTTTCTTCAGGGAGGCTATCAATTTTTTCTTTTTGTACTCTGTCCATGAATAATCTTTTCTTACCGCTCTAAGGGCAGAGTTTAATTCTCTTTTCCTTCCAGCGATCTTTTGATCGAATCACCAGCCCGGTCGCTGGCAGCCATTTTGGGCAGCCACTTGTCTAGTTGACATTATGTCCAAAGTGGCTTGGCATATATTTTCCAATTTGGATTCCTGTGATTTAGGCCCATCATCCACCAAGTCATAATTTCTAATTAGAGCATTATATTTCTCTATCGTTCTAATTGACCAACGGAGGCAATTACCTCCTGGATTGACCTCCACCTGTCCATTCAGCCTGCTTCTTACTATTTAATTTAATTTCTGAGTGGACATTATTAACATCGAATGATCACTTGCCTCTATTTTGCTCATTTCTAAGGTGGGAAATATGATCCCCCCTGATTATTCATGAAGATGAAGTCTATTTGAGTGCTGTAACTACCATTTATCCATGTGAACATCTTTGACCCATTACCCATCTGTATGGGGTCAGATCAAACACTGCCATTACTCGCAATCATTCCTTCGCCCTCATCATACCCCTTGATCTGGGGCCCATATTTATTCCCTTCTTTCCCTGTTGGGCTTGAACACAATCGACATTAAAGTCCCCAGTTACAAAAACCATACCCGCTGGGAATTTGTCCACCCAAGCTCTTAGAGTTTCCGTCATGGCATCCGTAATTTCCGATGACAGAGCTCCTTTAGGCGGGTCGTATAATGTAGCCACCAAGATTGGAGAACTGTTTCCAGGGTTCAAAAAGGATGCTGCCAAGAAGTTTGGGTGGGGAGGGCCAGGGGTGAATTGCACCATATTGAGAGTCACTCTAGCCCCCATACAGAGACCACCTTTAGGTCTTCCCTTCACAGGGGGATTTGCCAAGCGATAAATTAAAGAGTAGCCATCCATTGCGAATGCATCACAAAGTCACGTCTCTTGTAAGCAAAAACACGACATATCTGTTAGTAACTTCATTGAATCAGCATTCTGTAAAAAATATCTCTTTTTTCGCTTCCATAACAATTAGTAAATTTGCTATTAAAGGTCGGAAACAAATTCACCACGATTTTCTTGGCTTTATCGATATTAGTTTAATATTATAGTATTCCATTCTGTTGCTCATTAAGGTAAATATCACACTTTAAATCATAGGAGTCAACGCAGCTGCTACTTGTTAAGACATTTAATAGAACGCATAGCGGTAGGTGAAAGTGACTACCTACCGTAGCGCGTTCCAATATGGCCATATCTTTGACGAGTTCTAGCGCTACCGTGTTGGTAAAACAAAATGACCACAACGCAGAAGCCCTACACTCCTCGCTGAAGGATATGAGCTTCACTCAGTTAGTGAATTCCCCTACCCATATCAAAGGTCGTACCCTTAATTGGATCCTCTTGCTTAATAGAAACATCACCACTGATGCCATAAGCCCACTTGACTGGTCAGACCATCATAGTATTATATTCACTATCAACACCCCTGAACCACTGGCACCCACTCCCAAAATATCCAATTCATACGATACCAGGAATAATCGTAAGCTCACACCTGAAAACCTAGAACCCCTGTTACTCAAGGCACCAAATACCCTGGAGACAAACGTTGACAGCCTCATCACACTGGCAGATTTCTACCATAATTGTATCACAGCTACCGTTAATGCACTAACTACTAAAACTCAGCGTTCAGAAAAACGATTGTGCTTTTGGTTTAATGAGTAACTTGTTGCACTTAGGAGAATAAAACGGGCTTATGAACACACCTATAGGAAACATCCCTCAATAGAAACTGAATCAGCTTACCAGGATGCTAATAGAATATACAAAAAAACATCATCACCCATAAAGCCAATGCTTTTAACAAACGGAACAGTAATGCTGCTTCTGATTCCAAAGAACTTTTTTCTATCCTGAAAGAATTGGAAAGCCCCATACCAACTACTAATCAAACCAATTCTAGCAAAGAATGGTGCAACACTATCCAAGATGCTCTTTCCACCAAGATTAATCTCCTACAAAACAAAATCCTAGTAAAAAAACAACTATTAAGTGGTAAACCTATCACTAATAACCACCTACCAACTCACAACGAAAACACTAAACCTACTTTCCAGATTATTCCAGTCTCACAAGAACTGGTGCTTAACACTATCTCTAAGCTCAAAGCATCCAATTGCAAAGGAGACTCTGTCCCAGCCAAAGTTGTGAAATCTTGCGCATCTACTCTGACCCCTATCATAACAAAATTCATAAATGCCTCATTTGATAAAAACCTGGTGCCAGCTAGTATCAAGGAAGCTTGGGTTACACCACTGCTAAAAAAAACAACCTTGACCCCACTGTACCCACCAATTATAGGCCCATAACTACGGTCCCTTTCTTGCTGAAAATACTGGATAAAATAGCCTACAACCAAGTCCAAGCACACTTGGAAAAGAAGCAACTCCATGGTACCAGACAATCAGGCTTCCGCCCGAACCATAGCACAGAAACAGCCCTATTGGATCTTAAAATCCAAATGGACACCATTAGAGACACAGGAAAACCCTGTATCCTACTCCTATTAGACCTATCGGCAGCGTTCGATCTGGTGGACCACCACAAACTCTGTGCAACTTTAGCCAAAGATTTCAATTTCTCCACGAATGCCACCACCTGCATCAAATCCTTCTTGGCCGAACGCACCTTGAGAGTGTCCATAGGCAAAGAGGCGGCTGATCCTATTCCAGTCCCCATAGGTGTCCTGCAAGGCTCCTGTCTATCACCCACACTCTACAATGCTTACACAAAGCTCCTTTCGCAGCACTGGAAGATATGGGTGTCATCTACACCAACTTTGCAGATGACACCCAGATCCTCATTCCCCTATCAGGGAACTATATCCAAGATTCATTGACCATAAATATAATCTATTCCATAATCCAAAATTGGATGGCCCTAAACAGTCTTTGCCTCAACGATGGTAAGACAGAGATTCTCATCGTGGGCCCCCAACACAAAATGAATGCTCTTCACCCCGACTACGCTGCCATCAATATAGACGGCAGCGCCATACCAGTACTTAAACATGTCAAAACACTAGGAGTCTATCTAGACTCCAATCTTTCCCATAACCAAACACATCAGCGCGCTCTCATCCTCCACGGCTTATACCTCTAAACTCAGATCCCTCAGTCGACAATTCTTAACTCCTACTAATTCCATCACATTGGCTAGGGCCTTGATCCTTTCAAGACTAGACTACTGCAATGTATTACTCCTAGGTACGGCCACCACTAACTTCAATAAACTTCAGCTGATACAAAACAAAGCCCTGAGGGCCGCCCTTGCAATAACAAAATCGGATCACATATCCAAAACCAGAAGAGAGCATGAATGGCTACCCATTAAAGCGAGAGTCATATTCAAAACGTTATGTATCTCCTTCAAATACCTCCACGAAAACGCTCCCATTTACCTCAACCAGGTAATCTCTAGAATAATCAACACTAGACCGTTAAGATCTAACAGCCACTCTCTATTGGCCGTACCCAGATTTATGAAGAAGAGAGCAGGGGGCTCGGGTTTCCAACATCTAGCCCCAAAACACTGGAACTCACTTCCACTCGACATCAAAAACCAGGATACCCTAACTGGCTTTAAAAAGTTACTGAAAACGTGGTTATTCAACCAATACCAATAAATCTAGTCAGCTATACACCTGAAAACATACTTCCTCTTCCTCCCTCTATGCATATAGCTCCACTTGCTCTTCAACTACTACTGTAACCCTATGTACATTATATTTTGTTTGTGGTTCCAATATATCTGCGGCACTCTGGCCTTGCCAATGATTGTATTTTAAGTTGTCTGTAACCTCGCTGTGATACCTAAGGGTCTGGGCGAGTAACAAATGTAATAAATAAAAAAATAAAAAATAAATAGTAGAGCCATTGCGACGACTCACACGTGTGAATGCCTTATGTGAGTCGCCTGGACAATGGTCATTAAATTCAATGAAGTTATGGGATTTTAGCAGAATTGCCCAATCACAGCCCTGTGTATTGTGTACAGGGCGCTTCACAGGGGCACATACACGCAGGTTAAGCACACAGGTCAATTTGAGAGTTGAAGTCACCCACAATCCACAATGGTAGGTTCGGGTCAAAAGAGGTAAAAAAGTGGGCCACCATTGCTATGTTATGTTTGGTGGCCACCGCGTTAGGAGGGTCATGTTAATGTGCTGCATACTTTCATGGCCAGTCTCTATTTTTACTGCCTGGACCATTTAGGTCAACCCACTCAGATTATAATGACAGGAGGGGTGACGTACTGGAACAAGTAGGCCACCCCTGGGGCACCCAATCTGTCCCTTTGTGGCAGCTATCTGTGCTGTGCTCCTATTGTCGAATTTGCAGTTATCAATGATCCATGTTTCCTGTAGAGCTTTGATTGGAAAGGAGTCAAAGTGATTGAATAAACCATCCTCTAGTGAAAGGTTGAGAGAATCCTCTAGTATTCCATGAGCAAAAAAAATCTGGTCAATGAGTTATTGTAGCAAAGTGGTTCTTAAAGACTTGCGGTAACCACTGCCAGTAGCCGTCTCCCGTATCAAGTCTCCCGTATCAAGTTTGTTAATGGTGGGCCACTACCAGTCACTAAATGTTGATTTAATTGGTCCACACTATTATCATTTGGAAATGGCAATGTGTGTGCTTTGAGGGGTGCATGTATCACTTTTCTAGATGTGCGCATATAAGGTGTCATGGGATATTTATGGGAAGGCATCTTTACCAATCTACATGAATAGCCCAGTCTTAGGAGCTCACTCTCAAAAGGCAGAATATAGTCAAGAGGGGCGGGTGATGCAAACCAAACATTGGAGACAGGTGATAGATACAACGTCGACTTATTGGCTGACTATCTTGATATCATCAGTGGTAATTACACGTAGGGCAATCACTGTATGTAATATATTCAATACAGTGGCACGATTTAAGGCCAGATGATATTCACCAGGTAGTACAGATTGGATTTGCAGCGCACTTATTTCTTGACTAAAGTTAACTAAACTGTTTTCAACAGCAGTTTTTGGCTTTATGGCGTTTGTATTTGCAACTTGATCCAGTACTTTGTTGAGTTCTTCAATTTGAGTCACGGGATGAGGTATATCAGCAATGAATACATCTACAACAGGTGCAGCAGCGGTGCTGCATGAGGCGAGAGGAGATACACTCGCATCAAGGAAAAGCCTAGGCATGTCGACAAGTATTTGGTTGACAGCACCAACCACTCTTGATATTTTCCGCTTCTTACTCTTTAGTAAGTTTTTTTTTCTTTTTTCAGGAGATTGGCAGCTTTCACCATGGCATCACCACGCTTAGCATTTTGATCTTCATCCAACATGTAATTCCTAATGTCATATCCAATAGTTTCTGGTGCGTTACAGCCACTTTTAGACTGTAAATTGGGTGATTTGTTTGTTTGCAATTGAACCTGGGATGCTTTGGCCAGGCTGATATCTAGATCAACCATGCTAAGCATGTCACTATCCTCATTAATGGTGCGCACATTTTGTCTACGGTTAATAGGTTTAGCATACATGTCTGCTTGACAGATCATTTTCTTTTTAAGTAGTTTTATACATTTTGAGGAAAGTACTTTGGTCCTACCAGCAGTGACAGAACTAATTTGAGAAGCGACTGTCTCTATAGTATTCATGCTGGTAGATTTTGTGCAAGGGTTGGGTAAGATGTTAGTGCCCGGTTATGTAAAGCACTTCCTACCACGATTGATAGATTTGTGCAGGAGCACAGATTGGATATCTCGTTTGTTTTCCATTCTGGCACACCTGTCTATCAATGTGGTTCGCAGGTTTTCAAACGCATGAAACATGGCGCTAGAATTCATGCTTATTTTCGCTGGTTTCAATGGTGTCTATATGTGTGGACTCGTTACACATGTTTGCATTTTTACACTTGTTATGTAGAACTTCGCCTACCATGGACATATGCACAGTATCACTCGTAGTCTCTTCAGTGTCTCTCTCTCAGCAGCGGTAACTACTCCAGTATCTGCTACGGCAGCTTTGTTAGATTGACGTAATGCGTCATGCACTGAAGGCACTGACAAAGACGTAGTACCTGTTAAAGGTGGCTTGTTTACTGTATCACGCCTACCACTAACCTCGCTTGATAGTTTGGATGTTGTGGAGGTTACAGAGAGCGCGTCATTTGCCCCTCTCCCCTGGGATGCTTCATCAATACGATCTAACGGAGGGTCCATCACAGTAGTATGTGCGTTAAAAGGGAAGGCAATAGCTGCGATTTCCAAAACAGACGAGGGATAGCATCAACATTCACGCTGAGATCGCTCATACACGCACTATCACTACATATTTGTGCTTGGATAGCCAGCTTTGTGCACCAACACCACACGCACTCTCACAGGGAGCAGGGGTACTCGTGTTAAGGGTGCCAGCGGGTTGGGGTACATGTGAGCCCATGCTCGTGCTGGCACACATGCCAGGATCTGGATTACATGTAAGACGCTCTAATGTCTTCGAACCCTAGCATGCCAGAGATGTGTTTATATCAGTACTATCTCAAGTAAGGTGCATTCTTCATCTGCCGCAGTCAACTCACCAATCCTCTGGTAATTCACTGGAGTCCAGTGCCATTGCCACTGTAAATATGATTATTTAATTAATCACATGAACCGTGAAGCCTGTCGAGCTATTGGAACTGCAATCACAAACCGTAGCATAGGCTTTCCATAACACTTACACAACAATGCTTGAAGAAGTAGGACGAATTGTAGCAATGTGCAGACATCATTACTCAGTGTATTCCTCTAAGGATTGTTTTTAACCAGAACTATATTTGGGTGAGCACTTTTTCCTCATTCTTTTCTTTGTAATTGTCCTGCTTGTACAGGGACTGGAAACGCAAGGACATATTTAAGTATGCTACCATATGTGTGTATATATATATATATATATATGGTACCATACATGACCAGCATAGAATATATATGGCCCCTTGTTACTATTACTCTTATTGCCCTGAGGGGGCAATCTTGCACGAAACACAGGTTGGTAAATATCCCTTTGTAACATTCATTTCTTTGTGTTCCTAAATGAATGTATATGTTAGTGGAAAGAGTTAAATAAATAATTGCTTTTGATATATATAAATTAAAGTATATAACACACCACTTCGATGTCAGGTGTTTCATAATGCAAAGTGCAGAGTACCCGTTGGACATATAGCTATTATAGTTAGTGCTGCGCGCTGATTTCCAAGGCCCTTGAAAAATCCCTCCCTCTTCCTGCTTGTCGACATAAGGAGTTACCTTCCATCTTCCCGCAATCATGCAACAAACCCCACATTATTTTGTTAAGCCGATTGGGGAGACGTAATCAACTACTTTTTTCACCTAAATTGCCACAGTTGTTATTTTTTTTTAATGTTTTGCATGACAAGTCTTCATTGTAGGTTTGTACTTTCATTCTATGACAGAACTCCATTCTACACGAACATCTTATCGTTTCTATAGTTACATTGAATTCTTATGTATTCTCCATGTTGAATATTCTTTTTGGGGGGCTGATTGCACGTGTGCTTCTAGCAGGTAGTGTCTTATTTATGACACTTGGTTTTCAGTACAGTTTTTTCTCAATGAAATCTCCTCGGTTGTGTATAATCTAATCCAGCAAGGTAATTTTGGTACGGCTACATTCTGCGGACATTCTGCAGTGAAGTGAATGCAGCAAGGATTGTCTGTAAACTTGCACCTGAACTTCAGAACTGTATCATTATCCTGAGTCCAGATCATGATCCAATGATCAATACATTTTTCCTGGTAACATATGCTTTATGTAAGGATTATTGACATAAATGTACTTTTCTTTGACATAGCCCATAAATACATTGGTACATGTACGCATATTTGGCTCCTATAGCAGTACCTTTGTGCTGTTTGTAAATTTGATAGTTAAATATTGATATTATTTTCAAGTGTGAACTGAAACATCTAAATCAACATGGTATTGCGCAATGTCAAACGGGCAGATTTCTTGCGTATGTAGCATAGTAGCTTGTACACCACATTGATGTTCTGATCTAGTATAGAGACTTATCCCAACTAAAGTGAAAATGATGTAGTCTAGTTTCCATCTAAAGTCCTCCACGATTCCGAGTATGTACATAGTGTCTTGGATGGGGGGGGGGGTGTAGATGTGGGACCAGTGGTGAGAGGTGTCTGTCCATGAATTACAAAATATGTTCTGCTGGTGATCGTATACCACCTATTATGGGTTGGCGGGGGAAAGGCTTTGCAGGTGTTATGTATCTTGGAAAGGGAGTAGATAGTAGCACAGTAGAATGGGGGTTCCGTAGATAACCTTTTGTTCTTCTAGTGTTATAAGCTGGCCTTGATACAATGTATCCAGGTTATTATTGAGTGTGTTCAGTGTTTACTTGGTGGGGTCCACTGACAATGTGATTTGACATGTCTCCTCATTGTCTGTGAGCACCAATACAGCTTTCTGATGTGTTCATAGACGACTGAATTCTGAGGACACCTAAAGCATGGTCATGGTGAAGGGATGAAGGGGGGAAAGTTAATAACCTTTGGGATCCGTACAAAATCCCCCAAAATATTTAGTCTTGATGCTGTATTGAGAAGAGTTATGCCTAAGCATGGACCCAGGGTTTTGATTACAACTTGGACTCTGGATCCCACCATCTAGACCAAATATTACAATCCGGTTATGTTTTCAGAATGACCAATAAAAATGTATGTCATTTCCCTACAAATTGATTATGTGTACATATTCTCATTCATATTAATTGTGAATATCCTGCAAATGTGATTTACTGCCCCAATAAGTGCAAACACCTTAACCCTATTATTAGATTGATTAACCCACATTGCTTCCACTAAAAGTCTATTGGTTTCTGCTGAGAGGAACTGTAACACCTGCAAACTGGCCACAATAATGAGCTCCTCAAATATGCCCCAGAATAAGGTTTATGAAGAAACTAGGGCTAGATATTGGCCCTCTTTACGACCCTGGCGTTGGACCATGGTGCTAGTAGCTAGTAGCACCATGGTCCATGCCGGTAACTTACCGACTCCGCCATAGCGGAATGGGGAATTTCCGCCCCATTCCGAGGTTGGCGGGGCGGTAATTCCCCATGCCGCCATGGCCCTTCCCCATTCCCATTTTTGCCCCATAGGGCTCAATGGGAATGGGGAAGGCGCTAAGTACGGTGCCGCAAATTGCGGCACCGTACTTAGCACCAAGGTCCCTTTGCGGGTTGGTTTTTAACGCCTGCAAAAAGCAGGCGTTAAAGTCTCCAACCCGCAAAGGGACCTGGTAATCAGGCGTTAAGGGTTTAACGACGCCGCCACCTTTTACGATGTGGTTAACCCTTTAACGCCTGGGTTGTAATGAGGGCCATTGACTTTACTCATAACGCTCAATGACACCCCAAGCTACCATTATGTGAGAAGATTTTCAGAGGCTGCTTTCATCAAAGCTTGTAGGCTGTGTCTATGTTGTAGATCTCATTTATATGACTGAGTCATGATGCCAGGGGCGTCTTGGGACTGGTCCACCATAACGTGCAATACAACTGATTTCCAAAACAGCATAGATTATATGCAGTTCTGCACTTTTCCAGTTGCCCACGCCAACTTCTTTGCACTCAATATGTACTAGGATGCTGTTTTGGTAAGTATGCACTTGGCAAAGTTTAAGGGGTCTTCTTTGCTTTAATACAGTACCAAGAGTGAAGCCATGGGCTCCAACGTTTAACATACTGCTCCTTCCTGTTTTTGGGCATCTCATTGTTCGGTTCTGTCATTCCCGCTGACTAAAGGTTATGGGGACATTGGCATACATGCCTTCAGCGAATACTCTATGGTCTGTGGGTCCTATTTCTTTGTCCTAGGGTTCAATTTCCAAGTCTGTACAGGGCCGAAATTAGACAGAGCGAGCATTTTTCAAAGCTAAATAACGCCCACACGTTGAAATTATGAACGTGAATTATGGAAACCCACACCAAAAGCATTTCACAGCACAATAGCCCCCAAACATGTTTGTTTATTAATGTAAGCCACTTTGCTTTAAGTAATTTTGCGTTAGAAAGATTAACCACATTTCTTAGAACACCAGTCTATAAAAGTTGTTAACTAATCCTAGACAATTAATGTTTGAAACAAATTCAACCCACCCCTTTAAAACACTTCTTCACCTCTCCACAGACACAGAATAGTCACCCTTGCTAATAAGCACCACCATGTCCAACCTACATAGTACCTAGCAACAGTATAACTTGCTTACATTGTGTATAATGAATCATACACGTCTCCACAAATAGCCATCAGAATTTACAAAACTGACCACGAGCAACACTCACTGTCTCTGGCGAGCTGGAACACAAGAGGGTTTTTAACGACTCCTGGTGAGATCAACTTAGGGCAATATGATATCCTATGTCTTCAAGAAGTCTGGTTACAATCCAAACCAACACTGGATGGCTTCGAGATTGCCTTTTCAGAAGCATTATCAGGAGCCAAAGGAAGGCCTTCCTCAGGGTTAATCGTTGCAGTCGGGATGGGCGTGGGACTAGAAATAATTAAAATCATCCTGAAGTCCCCTTACGTCATTGCGGTACTCATCTCTTGGCAGCGAAAGGAGTCTGCGGAAGAACAGCACACGCGCACTTTCTTGCTTTTGATGTCCATTTATTGGAACCACAAAGCGATTCATCAGACCTCACTCTTTGACATAGTGACTGCTACACTGGAATCAGTTTACCTAGAGTTCGGTGTATGTGATGTCATAGTATGTGGAGACCTAAACATCAAATGTCCAACGGCTAGTTCAAACACCACAGATTCCGCACAGAGTAATCCCTGCAAACAAGGTTTAGCTTGGCATAAATTGATGATGGCCAGACAAGTCTTTAACACCGCAGCCGCATTTTCTGATTCTACTACTCTACCATCATGGAAACGAGGCATGGCCTACTCAACAATAAACTACATCTTTGCCTCTGAACTTCTGTTAGCTCGGTTGACATTCAGTATTTGCCAGACCAACCAAAGCGACCATAATTAGCTGGCTATTACATGGGCCTCTACAAAACCAGCTTAAGCCCATTACTCTGGAAGAATTGAATCGGAAGGGAAAGGTAACCGGGTAAGGATAACACGGGCAAATATTCAAGCAATCACTTCTTCATATCGAAGCAGGCAGGAGGCTGCGAAGGTTGACTACAGACCACTCTTGGAACCTTATAGGGCCATGATAAAAAGCTCAAAGGGGGCAAATGCAAACCAAACACACCACTCACACAATTTCGATGCCCTCTTGGTGGTGCAGCAAAATATCCTTCGTAGAGCGAAAAGGATGGCTTCAAGAAACAACTCGCCCTCCAACAGGGCATGTGTAAAGGAGACAACAAGAGCCTATAAAAACTGTCTACGGGCCTATCGTCTATTATTATATCATCATGACTCCAAAAATATGTTGGAACAAATCGAAAAGTCCAATTCTAGAGACTTTTGGAGTTTGGTTAATCCACGAGCTAAAGAGGCATCCACAATGATGCTGACCAGCATCTCAGAAGCATCATTGACTGGGTTCTACTCAACACACTTCAGATCTCCAGATCCTGCTGAGGGCTCTTTATCACGCCAGACGACAGCGCAGTGGGTTGATCTCTCTGATAGAATTGAAATTTTGAACAAAATATCCAAACTAAAGAAATCAAGGGCACCAGGGCCTGATGGTCTGTCTAATGAGAATTTGAAATCTGCACAAGAAGAATGGGCAAATCTGTTGAATATTCTATAAATGTACAACCTTTCGCACAATCCCGCCTACTTGGACCTCAGCGGTCATCATCCCCATATTCAAAAAAGGAAGGAAGGATGACCCCAGGAATTTTCGCCCAGTGGCCCTCCTCGATGTTATAGGGAAGGTCTATGGTTCCCTTTTGCTGGATCACTTCAATCAGTGGGCAAAAAGTGCACCCTGTAATGACCCTCTTCAATCTGGGTTTAAAAAGGGAGTAGGAACTAGCATAAACACCTTCACCCTCAGTCTCTTAAAAGGAAAAGCTCGTGAAACTAATCGGAATCTATACCTGGCATTTATAGACCTTTCCCAGACCTTTGACTTGGTCAATCGTAGGAAACTCTGGGAAAAACTTACTAGTTGGGACTGTCCTCAGGAGATTCTGAATCCTATCAAGGCTCTTCATGCTTCCACATCAATGCAGGTACGATTGAACACCAGTGGCCTGCTTTCGTCATCTATAACAACTGACAGAGGGGTTAAACAAGGCTGCCCATTAGCTCCAGCCCTCTTCCTTTCATATTTTGGGGACTACAAAGAAATTTCAATCAGGTCACAAGCATTCCCCCCAGAATTGGGTAAAGAGAAGATCTCAAGACTCTTGTATGCGGACTATCTCATTCAACTGGATCAGACCCCAATTGGCTTACAACGCCAGTTGTCTGCACTGACCGCATATACAGCTGCTAATGACGTAGAGGTAAACAAATAAAAAACGAAGATCATGGTGTTTGAAAAAAATCACAAAAAGAAAAAGAAGAACTCGTGGTTCCTGACTGCAAATAAAATAGAACAAGTGACAGAATTCAAATACCTTGGAGTCCTCATTGACTCCACGGCTAAAGACTCAGCGATGCAACATCACGGCTTGGAAAAAATGAAAACTCTAGCCTCACAAGAAAAAATACTGGATAAAAATACGGACGCTTTTCATTGTTGCCCCTACTCAAATTCTACAGGGGCAAAGTTATCCCAGCTATTACCTACGGAGCCGATGCTATGCCATCTTTACCCAATTACTTATGGGCTAAATTGGAGAGTCTCTTCTGGCGCTCAGTACTGAATTTACCATCCTCTACTCCGATCGCCTTGATAAGACGTGAACTCTCCCTCTCCTCTTTAGAGTCAATTGTTAAAAGGGCGTCAGTCATGCTATACCGGAAGATCAAAGATCCTTCTTCTTCTGTAATTTTTCTGATGGTTCAGGTGGAGATGAACTCAAGTAAATCCATGTTACTGTCCAAATGGGAGCTAATGTGTTTACAGCAACTTGAAACCTGTGGCAGCTCCATGGAAGAACTTTTGGGCAATCCAACAAAAACCAAATTACGAATCGAGGAAATGGATTGGATAAGTACACTGGATAAGGCATCTGAGTACAAGCTAACTAGTCACTTACCTCCAACACGCAGAAAATTGAATGCAATTCAACCTTTTCTGATAAAACATCCTAACAGAAAAACTCGGAACACTCTTCTGCGTGCGAGGATAAATCTGTTACCCACCAATGAAATCCTGCACACAAGGGGCCTTTCTCCATCTAATACTTGCCGCTTTTGTAATCACACCGAACAAAGCGAAACATTACGGCACCTCTTATTACTGTGTCCAGGAACAGACAAATTCAGATCACCTTACATACTGCACCACCTAAGGAATGCCTACCTGAGGGAAGAAGAACTTTGGTGGGAGCGTTTAATAGGAGGCTTGAGACCATCATGGACTATAGCAGCCACCAAAATTTTGGACCAGATTTTTGCACATGTACCTCTGTAGACTTGATCTCATTCTGTGCCTTCGCCTTTGTTTTCACCCTCACCATTCTCGTCTCCACCTTTACCTCCATCCTGCTTCATCTTCATCTTTGCTTTTCACTTTCGTTTTTATTTTTGAAACCTCATAGTTTCTTCTTCTCTCTCCTTCAGCTACGACTTTTTCGTTTCGTTTTTGATTGAACAAATATGCTGTGAAATTTCTGCTCATCTTCTTGTAAAAATCACTTTGGTGATTATATACTCGTATAATAAAACAAAATAAAAATAATGAATCATACATGAGGTAAGTTAAAAAACAGAATCAATGTAAAAAGATTGATTGATACATGAAATGCATGTGAAAAGTCTCTGGAATACAAATAATAAAAAGAATTAGGAACAGCTTTTCCAATATGATGAACGGACCCCCAAATCCCAAACTGGCTTCTATGATAGGAAGTTCTGCCAGGCACAATAGGATCTATCTGACATGCCAAGATGGCTTTTTTATCTACACAAACCACAACACTTAAGTTTGTCTCACTGGTAAACATTGTTTGAAAGCTGATGGCATCACGGCAGAACTGAATCATGCAGATACTGCATGGTTCAAAAATATTGGTACCTCGGTTTGCACTAACTGCACCCCAATGCTCACTGCCTGCTCGCAGTGAATTACTATAGACCACATGTGCAGACAGGCTGTTTTAGAATGAAGACTCTTCATTAAGCTACTCAAATGACTCACCAAATTATACTTCCTGACAAGTGTGAATTCTATAAGACATTTTTCTCACCACCCTTACTTTTCAGTTACTCTAAGCTCCGTATTAAGACAAACATATTGTGACTCAACGTCCAGTGCCATTTCATGCTCTACATTTGCGTTACGTGGTCATTCACACAAAAGACATGTTAGATGTTTTAGGAAGAACACTTAGCGCCCGATTCACAGAGCGTTTTACAATGGGATTGAGCCATTATAAAATGCTTCTGTGAATCAGGCCCTTAAACTTGAAATTACTATTATAAACTTGTTCTTCTTATGCAGTTGGGTCGAATGTTGATACAAGCTGGGACATCAATTCCCATCAAGCTTTGGGGTCACATGGTTAACTGCGTTAAGGAACTAGTGTTCATAAAATCACTATGAGAATGAAAACCTGTTCTTGTAATCACTTGTTTAAACTGCTTATCCAAAATATGTTTATTTATCAAAATAGAACTGACAGAACCTTTCGACCGATACCAACAGTGGCCTATGGCATTGTAAAATAGGATATATAGACTGTATCTCAAGGAAACGTTTTGTTTTTTATTTTTATTAAATATTTTCTTCACAGTAGAACTCAGGGCCCGATTCATGGAATTATTTGTACAGTAAATAGGGACTTTGCGAACCAAACTGCGTGCAAAATCCCTTTTGTCGATTCATGGAATCGACTGCGCAGCAATATTTCCTACTTTTCAGGGACTTCACGCAGGCTCAACACAATGTGGCCTATACGAGGGACATACCACAGGTAGTCCATCGCGCGGCGACTATTGCGCGGAGTGATACATATTCATGGATCCGACCGTGCAACATCTCGGCAGGGAAATGGGCACGCAAAACCATCATACTATCTGCCACCCAAAGGCAGGCATACAGACATGTGTGCATAGGATTCACCATGCAGAGGTAAAACCGGGTGTTGGATTTAGGGGCTCAGGTATGCAGCCGGGGTTTCAATCTAACTTAGGGGTGCGTGCATGCAGTTTAGCAGGGTTCAAGCACGGTTTTTGGGTGTTTGCACATTTTCATGGTGCCGGTAACAGGTACGAGGGACCCCACGCTGGGTCCCCAAGATGCAGGCCTACTTGTGGTGGTCCCAACACACAGTTTTGAGGGTGCATCTATTCGCAGCCAGGGAGCATGCAAAGGTTGCTGTTTCTGGCTGTCTTCGTTTTGCATGGGGCATGTCGGGGGTGTAACGGCCAAGACGTGCGCATACAGTAACTTTGCGCATACAATTTATTGAATAAGCAGGCTCACGTAGAGTCGGTCTCGGCGCACACGCTTTGCAGGATCTATGCACGGATTTCCATGAATCGGACCCATAGTTTGAACATATCACACTATTAAACATTTCTAGCATCGGGCATATCAGTGACAGAGCGAACTGTTTTTCATTAAAAAAATACAGACATTGCCTCAGATGTGCACCTCTTATCACCTTTTTATAAATATTTTTCGCTTGACAACACCCTTCCCTGTTTTCAAATTTCAGGAAGGAATTTACATGCAAAACTTGTATTTGCAGATGAATGTTAACAAGCACAAATAAACATCACTTTGCTAGTGAGATTTAGGAGCATTTCATGGAATTTCACGCAGAAATCACGTAAGGGCCACACACCAAGAAGGACACGGCATGAGCCTGCGGGCAAAAGACAAAATGCGTGCCGCACATATTCATGGAATTGTTCACGCAAAGTAACCGTATTCGCAAGTCACGGCTGGGTTCCCCCCGACATGCCCACACGTAAAGCAAAAAACTGCCAGATCAGCTACCTTTGCGTGCTCCCCCAGGAGCGAATACAAACACCTTTTTAACAGTGCATGAGGTCCCCCACAAGCAGGCCTGCGACTCTGCACGCAGTCCCTCATAACTGTGTCCAGCACCACGTCAACATGCGTCTAAAAAAAATCGTAACTCGGCAATACCTCGGGAAATCTTTGTGTGAACCACCATAAAACGTTCCTGCACCCCGCTACACTGCTTACGCACACCCATATGTTACATCGGAACCCCGATTGAGTACAAGGACCACGGAATCTGACATGCAACCCCACATGCTCACTGAAAATCCTACGAGCAAGGTTACTTACGCTTGCCTTTGGGTGACGGGTCATATGAAGGACTTGCATGGCCATTTCCAAGCCGAGACGTTGTGCGATCGAATCCATGAATATGTCTCATTGCGCGCATTTGTGTGCGTGCGAGGGACTGCCTGAAGACCATCCCTCGGAACCCCAATTTTTTTCCAACTTCTTCCCTATTTTTGGTGTTCTGCCCCCTTCCCAGCCCTGTGTGCAAGCCACGCCCACGCTCTGCTTGGAGTCTCGCGCAAGGCCCTTGACGGCTCGCACAGACGTGCTGAGCCAGTGTCAACTCCATGCAAGTCCAGGAAAATTACTGCACATTCGATTCCATGAATCAACAAAGGCTAATATGCGTGCACACACGCAAGTACCCTATTTTATGCACAGAAAATGCCATGTATTGGCCCCTTAATCTCATGTGATGAATGCATAATTGTGAGGGCACAAGCACATCAGACTGCTTTGTCTTTGAATACAGGGAGTAAAGCAAGGTTTGGGCAAGAGGCATCTTGAAATGTCGCTGATCAGATGTTTGTAGACTGAATTTATTATGCTTGTATTGCCGCTGGACCCATATGAATCATGTTTCCTACCATCACAGATCTGACCAAATTGGCTTGGGTGAGGTACACTCACATGGGATCTTTGATTTCCTTTACATTCTTCGGCAATATGATATGCATTAAATCTCAGGAGGTTCAATCAGCTCATGCACTTTATCCAATATAATTTTGTGCATATCTTGCAAACTCAATTATTTGGTTAGTTTGTCAGAATATAGTTGTGGAATAATTAAGGGCCTGATTCATGGAATGTTTTGCACGCTGAAAAGTTACTTTGCGCACTTTTCAGCATGCAAAACCTTTAGCTGATTCATGGAATCGACTTTGCGTGCTCTTCCCGGACCTTGCAGGGAATTTGCGCAGACCCATCACATCTTTGTGTGCAGTCGAGCACTTTGCGAGAGACACCACGCCAAGTGTGGGATGGGCCTACGCAAGGAAATAAATAGGGGGCGGTACATGCATATTCCTCATTCCCCACGCAGAATGAGTAAGAACAAGGACGTACGTGGGCTTGTGAAAGGGCGGGCTGCGTAAAGAAATCGCACACCCAACAATGCACAAACATTGCGTATTCATGGATCTCACCGCACAACATCACGTTGGTGAAAGATTCACGCAAAGCTTGCGATCTCACTCCCATGTGATAGGAGGCGCAAAGTCCAAACCGCATAGGAACCAACGTGCAATGGTATGGTAAAGTCAGGGATTTAGGGGTGTCAACACAGAGTCGAGGTGCTGATTGATGTTAGAGGTGCACGTATGAAGATTAGCGTGGTGCAGCCATCAATTACAGGGTTTCGCAAGTGTTGACTCGGTGCATGATGGTGGGAGATGCAGACTGTGCAAAAGTTGGTATATGTGGCTTGATCTGCTTTGCACGGGGGCATGTTGTGGCTGTTCCTTTTGCAGCTCATTTTCTTTGTGGGCCAGGTTAGTTTACACTTTGGAATCCATAAATACGCTGAACGCGCAAAGTGACTTTCGCACCAAGTGGCGCACAAAGTTATTTTACATGGAGTGTACTTTGCAGGGTCTTTGCACTTTTTCTATAAATTGGGGCCAACGGGCATGATTTATGGAATTTTGTAGGTGCTGAAAAGTGACTTAGCACGCGTGATTTGCGAGAGACTCCACGTAAAGTGTGGGACGGGCCTACGTAAGGAAATAAATAGGGGGCGGAACATGCAGTATCCCCATTCCCCACACAGAATGAGGAAGAACAAGGACTTTGCTGGGCGTGTCGAAGGACGGGCTACACAAAGAAATTGCATGCCCAACAATGCGCAAAACAAATGTGTATTCATGGATTTGACCACGCAAGGTCACATTGGTGAAAGATGCTTGCGGACTCACCGCCACATGATGGGAGGCATAATTCCATCGGAACCAATGCACAAAGGTTGGGTACAGTCAGCAATTTAGGGGTGCCGGCACGCAGTTGAGGCTACGATTGAAGTTAGGGGTGCGCGTATGCAGAGTAGGGGGTGCAGCCATCATTTACAATTTGCACAGAGATTTACAGAGGGCCGACTTGAGTTACGAGGCATGTAACACATTTTGTCAGGGTGCAGTTCAGAGTTAAGGGGGACTGTATGTAGTGTCACTGGGGTGCTGCCTTGATTGCGGGGTGACGGCTCGCAGTGTTCATGGGGTGCATGATGGCGGGGATGCAGACTGCGCAAAGGTTGGTATATGTTGCTGGATCTGCTTTGCACGGGGGCGTTTCATGGGCGTTCCTCTCACAACTCAGTTTTCTTTCTGCTTCAGGTTAGTTTGCACTTTGGAATCCATAAATACGCTGGATGCGCAAAGCGACTTTCGTGCGTAGTGGCGCGCAAAGTTATTTTAAGCACAGAGTACTTTGCGGGGTCATTGCGCTTTTTCTGTAAATCGAGCCCTAAGTCAGCATGCATGTTAAATGTGCAGTTCTGTCACGAGACGCACAACCCACACAACACCAACCACTTCCCAGCAGCACCATACCTGTGGCAGTAACCCTTCCCGTGCGCGCCCCTTCAGAGTCCATGGCGCCGGGGTCCCCGCATGGGGTAGGTGGCATGCGACGTCATGGAAACTATGGCCGAGGTGGCGCTGGGGAGGATCGGTCTCCACTGACCTGGCTTCCTGGTCACGTGTGTTTAGGCAGCGCTCACGTGATACTAAAGGGGCGGCCCGCCCAGCCAATCCTGTTGCTGCTTCCCGGTTGCGAGGGTCACGTGACACGCAACACCACTCACGTGGCCCAATGAGAAAGCGATCACGTGATCCAAGCACCGGCTCAAAAGCACACTGAAGCCGTTCCTCCGCGCTTCTCAGCTGTTCTCAGCATCTCGAGTGGCGTTGTGTTTTCTGATCCTGATATTCCGGATTTTGGACCTTGTTTTCTGGTGATTTTGGATTGCCTTTGCCTGCTCCTTGGATTTGTTACTCGGACTCAGTTTCACAGACTTTGGACATTTGGCTTGCACCTTTGGACTTGCTCTCTACGGATTTCAGACTTCTGGCTTTTGGAACTTTTGGGTTTTGCCTTCCATGGATCTTGGACCTTTTCTGCTTCGAACATTTTGGAACTACTTCTGGAAACTCCTTTGGGCTCTAGTTTGTTTTGGACCTCAGCTGTGTATCACGTCAGGTGCCTAGTAAGGGGGTCCGGCTCCAGCGCTCCCTGATATCTCCCCATCCTGATTCATCTTACATGCTAGGTAGGTCCCACTCCGTTTTCTTTATTGTTGGTCATTTCCAGTCTCTTGTCTTGCACTCATACTTACCCACTTTTTCCTTACAGCACCTGGTACCTGGGTTCCTGACCTTTTACACCTGTGGCCTCAATAATTGGTGAAGGAGTATACTATATCTCTCCTTCACTGGTGCTTGGGGACGGAGGTACCCATAGACATCACAGAGGTTTTCGGCGTGACAAGTTCACACAGTCACTCGCTCACAACGTGCACCCGACCACCTATCACTCCCATAAGAGAGCCATAGGGCGGCAGAGGTTAGTCGAGGAATGAAAGAAAAGTGTCTGCACAGCACAGTTCTAGCTAAACTCACCAGGTGGCCTAGTGGAAGTAGTCGCAATCCAGAAAGAAATAGAAAATATCAAGAGATAAGAGGTGAACAGATGTAAAAGGTACACACAGCCCAAAATCGAATTTCTTTAAAAATAGACAGATGCAATGCAAGAGAGGTGCACAGATGTAAAAGGTACACATAGCCCAAAATCGAACTTCTTTAAAAAGGCACAGATGGCCAAGGCCCCACACTGGACCTCTAGGTCAGTAAAAAGGTACTCAAGTCCAAGGATGAGGGTATAAGGTCGAAGTAAAAACAAAAAAAGGGAAAATAAAGGCCATAAGATGCTCAAAATAGCAGAGCTAGCCCTAGAAAAAGGGCATTTGCACACAGTCTGTGCCCAAGGGTGCTAGTTGCAGGCTGTGATAAGGGTCACAATGATAAATTGCAGATGGGAGGACCTATAATTACTGAAAGGACCCTCTGTGGAGTGCAAGGGAAACTGAACACTTACAGCTGCTTAGAAACGCTAACACAGTGGCACCAGGCGAATTTGCCTGGTGCTCACCTTCATGGAGCTCAACTTTGTAACTTTGTAGCTTTTTTAAACTGTAGCGGCTTCAACCCCTCTTCACACAAACAACTTGTGCGCAACATGGGCCCACTTGGCTTTCAATCTGCCTGCCTTCCTTGCTTGCATGACACTCCTTATGCCCCCCTTATTTACAAATGACGAGCCACCAGGACACCCAGCCTCCACAGTAGTCACTCTTCCACCATGCTCAACATTACATCAGGCAGATCATCCACACTGGCCCCGGTCTCAGACAACAGACTGGCTTAATGACCCAAAATGCACTCCAAACCGCTGCCGCAGGGGGATAATTTGCTAAACATTGGAGGTTTGCTTGCTTGCTACGCCGTGTTGTTGGCTCAGCACTCTGCAGGCTCATTATATGACTTACTGCACCCGATTTCCATCATTCCGGGCCACTGTTGCTCGCCTGCTTACTTTCCTGCCAGTCCTCTATTTGTTGTGCCAGCCTGGCTCATCCCTTTGGGAAGATGTAGGCGACCAATATTCACACCGTTTTCTCGCTCCCTCTCTGTCTCGGCTCCTCCCCTTGCGTGCCTGATTTGTTGTTTCCTCTACAGCATTTTTGCCTTCCAGGCTGAGTGGCAGGTACTTGCCGCAGGCTCTGTATAAAGAGGGAAGGCTCCATGATACCCTTGGTATCTCGGAATTAGCACTGGACTGGCTTACATCCTTCCTTACTGGCCGCTCTTCACAAGTCATCCTGGGCACCTTCTCCTCTCCAACTTCCTTCTCCACCTTTGGTGTCCCCCATGGTTCTATCCTCTCCGCTTGGCTCTTTAACATCTACCTTGCTATGCTTCCACACCTGACCTCCTCCTTTTCCTCCAACTTCCAGTGTTATGCAGATGACCCACAGCTCATTTTCAAACCTCCTGCTGACCCTCTTGCACCCTCCATCATCCCGGACTGCCTATAATGCCATCCTGTCAAGGTGCTCCTCCAACAATCTCTGCCTCAACGCCTGTAAAATCGAGATCCTTCCCATCGGGGTCCCTGCTCCCTCCTTCTTCCCCTCAATCTGGCCTTCCTCCTTGGGCTCTTTGCTTGCTCCTTCTTCTGAAGCCAGAAACCTTGGAGTCAACTTCAACTCCTCTCTCTCCTTCCGCTCTCACACTCAGGACTTTGCCAAGAAGTCCTACTTTCAGCTCTTCCTTCTCAAAGGAATTCTCCCTTTTTTCACTTTCCCTGAGAACTGTTTCTCTCTAGGCTTGACTGTTGCAATAGCCTCCTCCTGAATCTACCTAATACAGAATAGGGCAGCAAGTCTTATCCTTGGCCTTAAGCCCAGGTACCGCATCGCTCCGGCCCTAAAAAGTCTTCATTGGCCCCTGGTTGCTGCAAGGATTAAATTCAAATCCCTCTGCATCATCCACAAGGCTGTCTGGGTCCAGGGACTACACTAACTTCAACTTTATCCTACTAAATACTTTTTCTCTAGACCACTACATTCCTCTGGCACCAACTCATTGTGTGTAAAACATTTTGCTAAACAGAGGGCAGGTGGTCAATCGCTTTCCTCAGCTGGATCCCTCCTATGGAACAGTCTCCCCCTGCCCCTGTGCCATGAGCAGGGCTTTCTTTAATTCCGGAAGCTTCTCAAGCCTCTCCTCTTTACCTCCTCCTTCTCTTCTTCTCTTCTCTGCTAATCTCACTGTTGCTTTGATTGGTGTTCGGGGCTCTTATGCATCTTCGGGGCCCCTGAACTCCGACACCCAATCGGCCCAGCTCCTGCTTACCCTCAGCACTTGCCTTGGCAACCCTCCCCCCTGGAGGTTCACCCTTACTCCTAACGTTGCTCCTGGCCATGTAGCACTCAACAACCCAAGCCCTTCATCTGTGACTCACACATAAGCCCGGACACCCCAGCACTTACGCCATTGGCCTTCTTCCTTGCTGCACTTGCACGCCTGAAAACTCACAAGGCATAGTAGGTTTGTCCTTCCTCATTTTCTCTCCGCTGCTCTTATTAAATATTGTGTTTTGTAATGTATTTCACTCCCTCGTTCCCTCACCTAGCCCTGTGAATGCTTTGAAATTGTATTTTACTCGCTGTATAAGTGCCTTACAAGCAAACAATAAATAAATAAAATAAGTACGTGATATTATGTTCATTCTGACCAAAGAATCAGTCACTAATCCGGTGTCACCCTGTGACAGGGAAGTCTCTCATAAAAAAAATCTCATCCCTAATAATTCCTAAACCTAGAACGCTGATATCATTTTAATTCTGCTCAACCCTACTCAAATTCACATCTTCCTGTCACTAGCCCTGAGCACTGACCACCCTCTTCCTCACCAAATGACTCCCCTAAAAAAATGATGAACCTCCGAAAGTATGTTTTACAGAGGTGTAAGCGCAAAATCTCCTGGCCCTCATTGTCCACACCTTGAAAACATGTTTCACAAGTTTGCCTTGGACGAACTTGGTGGACAATTGGGATGTTTGACCTTTGATCAAACCCGTTTGAGAAAGCCTAGTTCTTGATGCTGCTTCAATCCATAAACCTACCGATGCTGAAGATTTGCATAAAATGGTGCCTGCTGTTGTTTTCCTGTGTGTCCGAATAATGGCGTGAGTAGCTAGAAATGCTCTGCACGAGGGAGTGGAGTAGACTTTGTTAAAATACACTATTGAAAAGGAGTGTTCTGTGCATAGGCATACTATTCTGTAGGGACGTATTGGGGGAGACGTGCAGGCACTCGGTTCCTCTGAAAGGCCAGTATGCCTGGAGCAGTACCGGTTTCTGATAGAGCAGAACCGGGCTTTCAGAGACAGCAGCCCGCCCCGCCCTGGGTGGTGTTGAGGACGTTGCTGCTGCTGGCAGCCCATTGGGCAGACCCAATGTGCAGATGTGCATATGATGCCTTCAGCGACGCTGCACCAAGATGCCAGTAGGCCTTGTATCCACCGTCAACCTTTTCAGAAATCTACCAGAGATGCGATTGTAATGTGACCATGTTGGTTCCAGAAAATGTATTGTGGCGTTATAGTATATGCAGAGTTATGACTATGAGCAGCGTGATCAAATCTTGCACTTGAAGCTGTTCTTCCAGTGGGAGCCTCATTTGCTTAGCACAGTGTGTGGCATTTACCAATGCTGTATAAACAGATCCAAGCTTGTCATTTCCACTTACAAGGGAGACAACTACTCTCTTCCTGCGAGGCACGCTTCCGAGGCCTGCACTCATATGGTTGTTGTGCACGTTTGGTTTTATCTTGCATACATTCTCCATCCCAGACTTATAACTTTGTTGTTGAGGCCGTATTTCAGTGGTATTTCGAGTGCCTCTAATCGTGTCTCCTCATTTGTCTTTGCGGGTACTTTGCTGTAGTTAGTTCTTATCGTTCCACTCCTACCAAACTGTTGTTCTGTAAAATAGGTGCCTGTCGCCCTTTTGGCATTGTGCATAATTTTTGGTTTAAGATGGATTATTCATTTCACTTCAAAACGTTGTAGACCACCCATCCCAAGGCGGTAGAGTGCATCCTGCAAATGTGCTACTCTCCTATGCTACCCTTTTTCAAACTTCAGAGGACCCATGCAAGCGAGTTTCTGCTGCTGCCGCTCCAAACCAGGTGAATGACCCCATTTTGCTTTCTGTCCCATCTGCTCTCTCTTTCTCTCTGATGCCCCTTTCTCTCTTTTTCTCATTTTTGTTTGCCCCATCTGCGAGCTTTTCTCTCTCTCTCTCTAATGCCTCTTTCTCTCTTTTTCTGAGTTTCGTTTGCCCCATCTGCTCCTTTCTCTCTATTTCTGGTGCCTCTTTCTCTCTCTTTACCGTTCTCTATGTTGGTATCCCAGTTTCCCCCCTCTGTCCCTCTCCCGGCCTTTCTCTCTCCATCCCCCCGCCTACCCTGTGCACAAATTGGTTGCTGGAAATATTGCTTCCTCACCCTGTGTTTTGGAGCAGCATTTTCGAACTGCAGAGGACTAGTGCAAGCGGGTCCTGGTGCTGTCGCTGCAAAAGAGGTGAGTGGCAACATCTTGCCTTCTGTCCTATCTGCTCTTTCTTTTTCTCTGATGCCTCTTTCTCTGATTTTTGTTTTGCCCCATCTGCTCTCTTCTCTCTCTTTCTGGTGCCTCTTTCTCTCTCTTTTATGTTCTCCATGTTGGTTTCCCTGTTTCCCCCCTCTGTACCTCCCACAACATTTCTCCCTCCCCCTACCTCCCCTGTGCACCAATTGGTTGGTGGAAGCCTTAGCTCCCATTTTAACAGCAGGACCCATGGCAGCCCCATTTCCCGGACAGGCTCGGGTAAGGGCACTGAGGCGAAGGGCAGCTCCTGCAGTAGCAGCTCCAGCACGTGTTTGCCATTGTTCACCGGTGGAGCCTGCAGCGCAGACGTCAACCAGCAGAGACTGACAAGGTAAACTGTCCCACCTCTCTTATTACTCCTTTTACCAAAATGCTTTAGTCTGCTGCACAGTCACCCACAATTGTATGCTGTCCATTTCGGACACTTAGGCCCTATTTGGAAAACTTTCCTCTAGGTATCTTTGCTTTCTCTGCTGTATGTGAAAACCTAGGCTTTTTCCTCCATCCAGGACACTGGAATCTAGATGGTTGCATTGCTGTTGTGTTGAAATTGGCATTGTGCTTCTCCCTCACCCACTCTCAGGCCTCCCTTGGCCCCCCCTACCCCCTTCCCTCCTACTCTCCTCTTTCTCTACCATATCATTTGAGGAGGTCTCCAGACAGGTCTGCTCTATGAACGTTTCATCCTCAGGTGCTCCCCTGCTCCTCCAGAACTATCTAGTACAACATTGCCTCCCTGGCTCCAGCCTTGGCTGATTATGCAATCACTGCTTTGCCACAGCCTCCTTTACACTACTCCTCTAGCCATCCCTTGTGCACCCTCTCCTCAAAAGTGCAAGTGAACCTGTTCACTTGCACGTAATGTATCCTTCTCCTCCTTCCCTCCCTCCTGAGCATTACCCTTTCATCCCTGTCCTTCACTTCTCCTCGCCCTCTCCCCTTTTTTCTGTTACTGCACTTGCATGCTCCGAGTTGTCTCACAACCGTGTAGGAACATTATTGTTTGTCTTCTTCCATGTTCATCCTCAATCTACACTTCGCCTCTTCCCACTCTCCCCTCTTTTCTGTTACTGCACTTGCATGATCCAAATGTCCCAAGACCCATAATAGGAACGTTATTGTTTTTGTTTGCCCTGTACCTCACCCTCCTTGTTATGTTATGTTATGTTATGTTATGTTAAGTTATATATATTTACACAGCACGCATACGCCCAAGATAATCTTGGCACTAAACAGTCGAGATGAGGAAGTGATTAAACAGAATAGAACCTAAAAAAGGAAGGTCTTAGGGGAACACCAAAAGGCCAGATGGTTGGTAGTAGCTGGAAGAGCCCAGGTCAACCGATTCCACGCCCTTGCGGCTACACGGAAAAGGCACGGCGCCAGTACATGACCGTCGAACAAGAGGTACTGATAGCAAGCAGGCAGTCTGAGAACGCAGGGGATGAGAGGGACCTAAAATTGCCAAATTTTCCCTGAAGGTACTCAGCTCCTAACTTGTAGAAGGCTTGGTGTGCCAGGCACATTGATTTAAACAAAATCCGTTTGTCAATCGGGAGCCAGTGCAAATGTCTCAAAAGCAGTGACATATGTACTCGTGGACGGGGGTTCAAAATTGCTCTGGCTGCCGCATTCTGGAGCAACTGAATGCAATTTCTCATATAACGTGGTTGGCCATAGTACAGTGTATTACAATAATCGACTGTACTAAGAACAAGTGCAGCTACCACAGGGGCATGGAGATGACAGGGAATAAAAGGATGAACCTTCCTCAGGGTGCGCAACTTGAAATGGCCAGATTTGCCCACTGCACCACCCTGCTCTGCCATAGAGAGGGAGGCTGAAAACTTCACCCCCAGATTTCTCTCCAAAGGGGATGATAGAGGGAACGGGCCAAGAGAAACAGGCCATAACTCAGGAGTCGCAAAAGAGAGTGCACTAGTCGTGCAACCTTTGTCTTGATGCTCCTCGAAACCCTATTTTGCTTTATAGGCACATTATAAATACCCAATAAATTAATAGCAATTTGTCAGGATGAAATATGTATTGCATTATGCCTCTAAGTTACCAGAGTTTGTCCTCTCTTTGTTTCCTGATATTGGACGCTCAGAGAGTTATGAAAGCAAAGTGAGTGTTGAAATAACTTTTAGGTTGCATATTTAGCTCCCAACATGTGTGGATTACTGTGCTATTGTTTTATGTAGAAAAGATAACTATGTAAAATTGATTACGCATAAGACACTTTTTTAAGTGAAAGTAGCTGCAATTCTGAAATTAATTATAGGAGAGTTTATGGGCATATGGTTCAAAGTGGCTCTCTAAATAATTCTACTTCCTCAATAAGGGGGATGGGATTTTGAGCAGCAATGGCTGTGTTTTTTCCCCTTATTTTCTGACAATGAACACAACCTAATAGACGAGGAGATTAATAGCTTCACATTAACTGTTTCGATTGCAGCACAAGCATATCTCTGAAAGGAAGATAACAGAGAATTGGAAAATTAAAGAACTCAAATGAAGGCACTCGTTCTGTTCTGTTCAATAAATGCCCCATGGCAGAAACGTCTTCCGGGATGCCGGGTTCAATTGATGGTCTCATTTCTATGCACATGCTGGTGTGCCTCGATATAACAATGAGCCAATACATTCTCCTGATACATGCAGGTTCATATCTTGCCCACATGGTGCCCCAAGAACCTTAGTTTCGCCCCCTTGAACTGTGTAGAGATTCATGCATTTGTTGTGAAGGGGTGTTTTACCTGGCATGTGCTGGCCTGAGTGACTGCAAGGATGCAAAGAATTATACTCAGAAGCATTGCTGGGGGGCGGAGGGTTGGGGGGGCTATAGCCCCGGGTCTTTTGGTTGTAGCCCCGGATAGAAGCTCAACCAAAACACTAGCTAGCCCCGAGACCCGACAGTCCCGACATTAGCGTAGCCCTGGATCTTTTCCCGAGCTAGCAACACCTCTGGTTATACTGCTGAGGAATTGGTTTTAGGCTGCCATTCAACGGGTGGATCATGGCCTCCTTTGGATTAGGAGTGCCACGATGCCGCCCAATTTGCCTATGATAAAAGCACGACAAGTGGTGGACACAGGAGTGCTTGCCGACTGCTCGACATTGTATGAAGCAGGTTGTCATGGGAAATATGCGGCGCCAGTGTCTCATGCTCTGCCTGTTAATGTTTCATCTGGATTTGACAAACTTTTCCACGGGCTGTATATTGTGCTGTGTGGTTTTCTTAGCATCCATACAAACATGATACGGGATGTGTGTCTCACTCTATGCCAATTAACGTGCTCTGCTTAATGTGACTCTCTTGGCTTTGCTGTATAGACCGCGGTGCAACAATCCCTGGTTTGCCATTGCATTTCCTAAGACCATTATCTCATGCCTGACCATCAAAGGGCACTAACAAACCATACTTAGAATCTTTGCGTGTTTTGCTTTCCAACAAATACACAGATACACCTTACAGCAAAATTCATCATTTTGTCTTATTGATATTAATGTTGTATTTCTCCAAGTCAGAATTTGGGAAACAAGTGGTGAATACGAGGGCATTTTAAATCAGTCAAAAAACTCTGCCACCCTGTCAGTGCCTTTACAACTCTATAGAGACTCAACCCGTATACAGGACAACTGTTGTCTATATAAGTGCACTTGCACGTATTGAATACTCACAAAGCATAGTAGGTTCGTCCTTTTGTCCTTTATCCCTCCACTGTTTTTTTATATTTTGTGTTTTTTATTGTGTTTCACTCCCTTGTTCCCGCCCTTTGCCCTGTGGGTGCTTTTAAATAGTATGTACTTGCTGTATAAGCGCCTAACAAGAAACAATAAATAAGTAACATAAACATTTTCCACTCACAACACTTGTTAAGGAACACCTCCTTACCTGGACTTTCAAGGGGCTCACCCCAAATGTCCATCTCTGACACCATTTTCCAGGAGCTGGTTTATTTTTGTGAAATGCTTCTCAAGAGGGACAATGCACTCTGGCATGACACCACTACTACTGAAAGAGGAACGTCAGCGTCCCCACCAGAGAAGTGGCAGCACTGCTGTTTGTTTCTAACACATTCTCAGCCTGCCCCACCATAACTGTGTTGTGTATGCTTATAACCAACAACTCAAAGTGATTTTTTTGGGCTGAGACTATGAATAGGATGGTATCCAGTCATTGTTTTGAAAAAATAGTTTTGAATGCAAAAGGTTTGAAATATAATGCATCGAAAACATGCATTTGTTTTGCAGGTAAAGGTTTCTTTCTTACTAAAATGGGTGTTAAGGGGTAAAAAAACAGGAGTTGGGGGACCCCCATTAAAAAAAAATTTAAAAATGAATTTTTTGACGCATTTTTTGTCGAAACATTTGCATTCGAAAGATTTGTAGTCGAAACAATCACTATAAACCAAATAGGATTATTCATGTTCAACTACTTTGGTACAACTTCTAATCAAAATTCCTGTGGAGCCAGCACTCAGAATCCCAACACGATGTTCTTTCTGGTGACCCTTTTATACCTTTTATATTTCTTGACAAAATCGTCCAATATTCTCCATGACTCCAGGATTTCATTGCCTCATTTCTGGCTGTGCCAACAACTCCACCCTCCAACCCTTTTAAAATGTCCTGAAATCCCTATTGGCCTTCCACCTCGCTTTGTTCACCGCCACCTTCCTCACCACCCCACACTCTACTCTCACAGACCGTACGTCAGTCAGTTAAAATGCAGGACCCAGTCCTTCCTAATAATCTTCCCGTTTCTCTTGATCTTTTTAATCAATGCTGTGCTTGGGTCCCACGCCAGATCATTGTCCTCCAAATGGATCACTAATAATGCTGGCTCACAATGACCCTCTTTCGTCCTTACTAACATGAGGACTAGCTGCCCAACCCAGCCCACCTAACCACCTAATCCTGGAAACTACAATGCAATTACATCCCTTTTTTTGGAACCCTCTAAGTCCTCCTGTACAACTAGGTTGAGGCATCATGCTCTCTAACCTCTGCAGTTCCATGCCATCTGTACCTTTCCTCCTTCGCTAAATGAGGGATACTCCCATTCCCTCCAACCCCTTGTTTGCCCTTGCTTCTCGTGTGCCTGAAATCTGGAGACTGACTATGCCCCCTGCCTTGCTGGCTCCATGTAAACCCTGAACTACTCCAACCTCTGCCCCTTTATTTATTTATTTATTTATTTATTTATTTATTTATTTATGTACTTGTGTATTTATTTGTTGAGCATTTGTTAGGCGTGTATAAAACAGAATTGTGTTTCAAAGCGCAACATGGCTAAATGGGAAGGGAACAGGAGAGAGAGAAAAATATTGTCAAAAACAGAAAATATACAGGTGTGGTCCTACTAGGCCTTGCGGTATTCAGATGTGCAGGTTCAGTGAAGAGAAGTGCAGGAGATGGGGATGGGTGCGGGGGCAAGGAATGGACAAGTGCTGGTGCGGGGCCCGGGAGGGAAGTGCCAGCGGTGGGGGGCAAGGAGGAGGCCTCAGACTAAGCGCTGGTGCGGGCGACTCCCAAGGGTGAGATGAAGATCCGCCAAGCAGGGGCCTGCTAGGACAGTGCAGTGGGGGAGGAGGTGGTGGTATCGACTGTCGGTTACATGTCTTTATACCGAGGTATTACATACAGAATCACTTATATATTGAAACATATACCTTGAAAACCTGAATATTGATATATATTTTTTTCATTTATTTTTGGGTGGTCCCCCCCAAACCCATGTTACCGACCCCTAAAAACCCATTCTGACCATTTCCCAAAAAAATTAACCCTTTACCACATCATAAATATATTCGATATAAGGGTTGTTTAGATAGATAAGTGATTCAGTATTTAATTTTAGATATAAAGACTGTATACCAGGTGGAAGGGCCGGATCCTTTGAGGTTTATGAGGACCAGGGTGCCATTCTCCCATTCTCAGCTGCAGTGGGTTGAATTAGCAGGGAAGGGAAAAAGGGAAAGAGGTGGAGAAAAGGAGAGTTTTGAGAAGTTTCCAGAACTGAAGAAGGTCCGGCTCAAGTCTGAGAGAAGCAGGGAGGCTGTTCCAAAGAGAGGTACCAGCCGAAGACAGAGACCTACCCCCCCATTCCCTGCTTGGAGAAGCATTTGACAAGCAGATATTTGGAGTTAAAGGAGCAGAGGGCTCTAGCAGGGAGGTATCTAGGGCGAGAGAATTGGAGATAGCATGGCCCCAGAAGGCCTTGTGGATGATGCAGAGGGTCTTAAATGTGATCCGCATGGCCACCGGAGCCACTGAAAAGGTTTTAGGGCTGGAGACATACAGTCCCTGGGCTTGTCCTTAAGGATAGGTCTTTCAGCCCTATTCTGGATTAACTGCATGGGGTGTAGAGAGGAAGGGGGAGAATGAGGAATAGGCTGTTGCAGTAGTCTCACCTAGTGCTTTGGAGATGTTGAATTTCTTGGGAAAGGTGAGGAAAGGGAGAATGCCTCTAAGGAGGTGAAGCTGGAAGTGGGCCTTCTTGGCAAGGTCCTAGATGTGAGGGGTGAAAGGGAGGGCCGAGTTGAAGATGACCCTGAGGTTTTTGGCCTCACAGGATGGTGAGGGAAGAGGGCCCAAGGTGGGCGGCCAGAGGGTAGGAGGGAAACAGGGCGCAGGTGTCCCTATGAGAAGGGTCTCCACCTTACTGGCATTAAGACAGAGATCATTAGCCGGGCACCATGCCTGGATGGTGGTCAGACAGTCAGGGATAATAGAGGAGGAGGAGGAGGTAATAGAAGGGAGCCTGAAGGAAAGCTGTGTTTCATCGGCATAACACTGGAAAAGAGGAGAGAAGGGGGAGGTAAGGTGAGCGAGAGGGGCGAGATAGATATAGAAGAGCCACAGCGATAGGATAGAGCCTTGGAGGATGCCACAAATAGAGAACGAAGTGGTGGAGGACAAAGGACCAGTTGCAGCTGGGCAGGGTGGTTACTGAGAAAAAAGATCAGCCAATCCAGTGCCGATCCATGCTGCCAAGGGAATCACGGATCTGTGGTATGAGGATAGAGTGTTTGACCATGGCAAAGGCAGTGGAGAGATCAAGGAGAATGAGAACAGAAGGGGTGTTAGAATCAAGATTTGCGATCATGTCTTTACTGGTGTTCAGGATAGCAATTTCCATGCCTATGGAGGCCCAGAATCCAGATTGATGGTCGTGGAGACAACCAACAAGTTCAGTATGAAGGATGAATTGGGGGAGGACCAACTTCTCTAAGCGTTTACCCAGGAAGTGGGTATTAAAGATTGGGTGATAGTTAGCCAGGCATGAGGAGTCAGCAGAAGGCGTTTTCTGGAGAGGGTGCACAAGGGAGTGCATGTGGGAAGGGAGGAAAGAGCCACTGTCAGAGTGGTTATAGAAATCGGCAAGGGCCCGGGTGAGAGAAGAGATGTTGTGCTTAATGGTCCTAGAAGAGCAGTGGTATACCTGTTTGAATGAGACTTTCATAGAGTGGACATCTTTAGAAACCTTATCAGGTGTTATGGGCAGGAGAGAGGAATGTTGGGGTGGAGGAAGGGGAGTCAAGAGAAGCTGATGAGGTGGAGGGAGTTTGGAGGTGGGGGTGGTGGAGAGTGAGAATAGGATGTCCGGAGTTTTAGATGAGAATGGGAGGCCAGACAGTACAAAGAGCCTCTGAAGGAAGGAAAGAGGTGGACTCTGCAGATGGATTGGCTAGTTCCTTGCAGATTTTCAAAAGTTCAGCTGTGTTGTTAGTGGCTCCAGAGATTCAGGCTTGGATGTGGGCCTTCTTCTTAGAGCAGATAGAGAAACGATATTGCCTTTGGAGTAGGCGACAGGTCAGTTTGTCAGAGGATGAACCTGAGGTCTGCCAATTCCATTCAGCAACTCTACACTTGCGTTTCAGGGCAGGCTTCAGGTGGATCCTCATGACAGGGGCAAGGATGTCAAGCGTGTTGGAGATGGAGAGGTGAAGGTTAGCAAGGACAGACTCAGAGGGTGAGTCAGAAACAGGGGACGGAGGGGGATGAACGTGGAAGCAAAGGCGACAGCTGTCACTCGATTCATAGGTCTAATGATGGCAAAGGAGGCTTGAAGTGCAGCGGGAGGCTCATACAGCAGGCCAATGGGCTCCAAGCGGGAGGAGTGAAGACAGTGGTTGGACCAGAAGGGGGGTGGTGATTGGGTTATAGTTAGGGATGTCTCCAGAGATGAAGGCATCCAGAGTGTTACTGGCAGTGTGGGCTAGACTGGAGGAACGAATAGTGAGAGCAAGGGAGTCACAGAGGTCACAGAACTGTGAGGCGGTTGATTTGGAGCAGTCAAAGTGGATATTGAAGTCCCTGAAGAGGAGGAGTTTGGGGAAGAGATGAAGAGGGAGGAGCTGATGTCGGCCCATTCAGAGAGGAAGGAAGCGATAGGGCCAGGTGGCCTGTAAATGGTGGATACGGTGAGTGAAAGAGTGGGAGAGAACCTGAGCCTGCAGATGAGGCATTGGTAGGAGGAGTAAGATTGAGTAGGTGTGATAGAGACAGAGACCAACTCACTGAAAATCAGGGCCAGTTCACCTCTGGGCCGGTTGGGCCTGGGTTTGGAGAGGATTTTTTAGCCCTCTGGAAGGATAGTGTCAAGAGCACTGACAGAGCCGGCACGGAACCACATCTCAGTAAGGGTGAGTACAGCAAGGTCAAAGCCTTCAAGAAGGAGACAGATGTCAGAGGAGTATTTGCCAGCAGAACTATCGTTCGGGGTAGCTAAGTGAAGCTGATTGCCACCTTTGAAAGTTTTCTGAGGAGGGTGCTACTCCCGTAGGTGGTGTTGGAGAGGTGAGAGGAAAGGAGGAACGAGGAGAAGGGAGGAAGTTAATGAGAGAGGGTAGGTGCCGATCGAGAAGGAGACGAGTAGGCTGAGAACCTTGGGCCATGATAGTGCCATTGTGATGGACATTAATGATGCAATTAGAGGATGAGAAGTAAGCCAAGAGTACTTCCCATCTAGTGCCAACATTACTGGGTGAGGAGGCGAAAGAGGAGAGAGTGGAGACCAGATGGGGGTCCATAGGTCAGGGGAGGGGATAGAAAAGAGGATGTCAGTGACAGTCTACCTGGAAGTAGCATTGACACAGGTGTCAGAAATAGGTAGACTGGGCTAGAGGCCAGGAAAGATATTTTGAGCTTTTTTCTTCCGGACTTCCAGAGGGAGATAGGATAGGTGAAAGAGTAGCAGTTAGAATAGATAGGGGAGATAGAGAGTGCTGTTGGAGTATCTTTCTCCTCCCACCTCTCCTCCACTTGAGCCTGAACCCCATGCCAATACATATGACAAACCCTTTATTCTGTCCATGACCTGTCCCTGAACACGCCTGGAGCACCTCCTCCCTCTCACTTTCCCCAATGTTCTGGGGGTCCACCCCCTTTCCTCTTCATTAAGGATCCCATCCAAACCTGCCCATTTCTCCCACCCTTCTAGTTTATCTGCATGGACTGACACACTGTAGCCTATCACTGTCCCTCCCCCAGCTCCACTTTGTGTTTTCCATTCTCCACCCTCACCCACTCCAATTACATGCCACTACCACAAAAGAGGCCACATCCAAGTCTGCCCACCTCTAAGGCTGGCTACTATCTCCCACACCTGCATTGCCCACTGCTACTACATCTGCCAACTGCGCATGCATGCTAACGATCCTGAATGCTACCCCATGGCCTCCAGGAAATTCTCCCACCTGCCATCATGGTATAGTCACCAGACTCTCCTGACCAGGAAGAACCTGAAGAAGTGACGACTGCTGGGGAATGTGGGGGTTATGATTACAGAACGCTGTACTAAAGATCCCTCTTCACACACACTAGAATGCAATTCCATCCCCAGTGATGCTGCATCGCATGTCACATACTGACAGCCGCGGCACTCAGTCAGGGAGCCAGACCTTGTTAGGTTGAAACAGCCTTCCTCGGCTCCCGCCACCCTCCCCCCCGAATCACAGCAATCCAACCCATAGAGATCTCTGCTTCAAAGGCTCTTCCAATTCACCCAAGAGGTTTCCTGCAGCCAACCTGAAACCTAAAAGACTTTCCCTCCCTGCAGCCAAGCCAGCTGACACAATAAGACCTGGCATTCCTGGGGGGAACATGTCCTGTTCTTCCTCCACTCCTAGCAGGGACACACCTAAACCAGCTCAGAAGACCCTTTGCCATCAACACACCCTACACTGCCTGAGCTGGTCTCCCTTCTGGCCCCCGGCCATAATGCAAGACGATCAGCCCTGCTGAACACTACCAACTGTCCAGCACATGGGTGAAAGCTGCTAGCCACCAAGCAATGTACAATCCTGTAGGGCACTGACTGAGCACAAATGAAGGGTCTTGTGCCACATCTACCCCACACCAGCTACTCACTAGCCAAACCCACTGGTCGCCAGTTGATGGGCCATCCCTGTTTGCCCTGCAAATGAAATTACCACTGCATGCCACAGCTGGCCTGCACACTCATACCTGACAAGTCCAAAGTAGCCCAGCCACGCCACCAGCCACGCCACCAGTCACACCAGCAAAGTGCAGTTTTGCAGGAGTAAAACAGCACACACTCCAACAACTTCCAGAGCTGCTACTGTTAGGGTTCCAGAATCCTGCACCCTCTTCATTACCCCCCACACCTCAATAATATTATTCTACAACTACCCAAAGACCATTGCAGATACGGTACGCTTACTCGGACAGGAGTGTGTTATCCACTTTTCGATCAAATGAGATTCTGACACGACACAAAACTATTTGTGTACTGCGGGCACATTACTAGCTCCACTAAGGGCCATCTTGCTCTGCAGTGTAGGGAAACACTTGGATCATGGCTATAATTTGGTTTGTGATAAGTGCGCAATGCCTGCAAATGGGCACAGTGCCTGGAGCTTTGAGTTTCAGACAGGGAACCTATCGACTGTTTGTTTGTATCGGAAGCTTGCAGTTTCCTGTTCCTGCATCGCATTCTCACTGTGTCCACTGCTGTCACTTGTGTGAGGACAACACTTTCAACAATAAATGCCACATCCTGGTGTCTGATCAAGCCATAAGTGATGTCACTGATGACATTCAGTGGCCAACCGGAACTAGAATTAACACCACGCCCCCTGAGCCACATTAGGATGCGTCTCAGCGGGCGTGGTGTCAATTCTAGTCCTCCTGTTCGTGACAACCTGGCAGCTCGTGTGTGGAGGGTGAGCGACAGCGGGAGAGGCGAAGAAATTGGACAACGCGGAGGACACAAAAAGCACCAAAAAAAGCAGTGCTCGGTGTATACGCCGTGCACATCACATGTCACCGTGTGAACTCAGCCAGCATTGCCAGAGGCAGAACCTGGCGTGTTTGTTTCCAACATCACAAAAATGACAAAACAACACTTCTCGGAGCTGCAAGTCAAATAAGTAGTAATGTGCCAAAAATGTGAAGTTGCTTTTAAATGAGGAAAGTGCAAACTGATAAACGCCGAGGGCTGTCCCAGCGGCACGTGGGGAGGGGGCGTCTAAAAATAAGGCGCTCGCGCAGCCGGGACCTTGAACAAATACCGTCTGATGAGCCCTGCCCGCCGTGACTTTCCAAGGAGGCGGATATGCAAATATTTATTATAAATAATAATAAACGGCTCTTCCCTGGCTCGCAGTATATTTACAAAAATAAGTTATGCGCAGACGCCGTGGTTTTCATCCCAGCGGCGTTACTTAGCATCGAGATGTGCAGCCTCGTCTTCTACTTGTTTTTTTTTTTTTCTTTTCATAAATAGGATGATGGCTTAACACAGTTGGGGGCATTTTCTATTGCCAATTTAACTGATGCTAAATTAGTGGGTATTTAACTGTCACTAAAACCGTTTAGGGACCAACCCGCTAAAGGATCATCTTTAGTAATGCTTTAATGCAAATGAAAAATCACTCATTCTGTTTTGTTCATGACAATTTTTTAAAGCAATCATAATGCATTTTTAACAAGCTCCCCACAGAGACGTGGCCTGAAGATTCGCATAACAAAACACCGTCAGTTTGCTGCAGGGCCTGCCAGCAGAGGATGGCGAGAGCCGAGCAGGTGGAGGCAGTAAGCAGTGCACTGCGGTTACTGGGAACCTTGCAAGTATGCTGGGCTAAAAAAATAAATAAAATATTTTCTGTTTTTTAACTACATCGGGCATAATTTACAAAATATTTTGCGCAAAGTGACTGCGCTGCAAAAGTACACTTGCGCTGTGCAAAATGGATTAAACCACTTTACAAATCGGACTTTGCGCTGGCTCGTCTTCTGTGCAGGAGTGCTTTGTGTGACACAGAGATAGGATGGCGTCCCGGAGGATAGTTCAGTGGCAACGTGCTCACCTTGCCAACCAGACAACACGAAGCAACACAGGTTCGATCCCTGGGTCCGCACTTAGAAACCTTATAAATATGCAACTAAGACAAAACAAAATCTTGTAACAGCTTAGCAGATAAAATAGCGCAACGTATGGGAAGGGGCACTGCAAAGTAGAAAATATGGGGCATAACATGCAAAATCCTTTTTTAAGTGAGGAAGAACTTGGGCGTGGGGAGGGAGGCACCATAGAAACATTCATAGCGCTCCCAACAAGCGCTAAGTAAACCCTATTCACAGAATTAGTCGCGCAATCTGTTGCACTTCTAAGGAAACCGATCATACAGCCACCCTTAACCAGTCACAAAGCACAGTGAAAGGCGACATATGAAAATAGCTATGCAATCCCAACTAATGTAGGATTGCCACAATGGCAGAACCTGCCTTGTTAGCTCTGATCCTACAGCATGGAAGGAGGAGGGACAGAATCTTCCTACCACACACCTCACTATTTGGCATGCCAGATGAGGAGGTGTATATAAAATACTGCTACCCTGCCCTTATCACACTAGACCTGGACAGGGAGGGGGAGAATGACCTGGCATCACCCACCAAGTGCTCACAGGCTGTGCCACCTCTGGTCAAGGTGCTAGCAGTCTTACACATTTCCAGGCCACTGGTTCAGTCCAGCACACCACTGCCATCATTGGTGGCATATCACAGCCAACACAATCCAGGTGCCTCCAACAGGTATTGTGCTGCATTGTAGCAGGTGTGCATAGGCACATATACATGCCACGCACACTACAGGCAAGGTAGAGAGTGTGCCCAGAATTCTACACAGGGCCCCTGACTGCCTCGCTGAGCCCCAGTAGCACTTCCCTGGGACTCCTACCAGACCCCGGGTCCTGGCTGGGCCTTAAGCAGCCAGGCTTTCTTAGCCTCTCCCTCTGCAGCCAGGCACATTGGTCCTGACCTGCTCTGGGGCCCCAGTCCGAGCGTGTTGAAACTCATCAGGCGCCTACCCCACACATCCATCCCACAGATAGACGCTTGCCACAGACTATTATGGAACCTGACCACAGACAAATGTAGGAGACAGCCGGGCGACTCAGGCCATCCAGTTTGACTGCCCCTTCCACATGGTCAGTTGTGCCCAGCCGAAAGACCAGATAGCCTGTGTCGGTCCTCCCTGACCAGATGGCTGTGCAGCCTGAGAAGTGCCTGCCTTAAGGCCACTGTCCAGGGTCCAGGGCTTAAGCCACCACCTCTGCGCCCTGGGGCCAGGGCTTAAGCCACCATCCACAACCAAGGCCCATTTTCTCTTCCCTAACTCCCCCGGGCTGGGTCCTGCCGCTCTGTCACTGGCTGGCCCAAGGCCATCTGGTCTGCTAGTCTGACTGGAAAGGATGAAGAGCGCTCCCTGCGCAGCCCATGTCCACGCAGATGCACCCAGGGTGGGTGGGAGTTTCCTGTGTGCCCTGCGGTGCCACAGGAGGAGGAAGGATGGAGACCCTTGCAGCACTGTTATCACATTAGTGCCTTTGACAAAACCTTGGCTCAGAGGATGACTTTCAATGGATTGCAGCGAGGTAGCTGCTCTGCTACTTATGTAACCTTGACCAAGAATCAGGTCATCTACAAATGATTTTGCACCACATTTCCCACAAGCATTTGGTGCACTATGGGTGAGAGAGGTTGCCCCCTTCTGTCCATACTCGAGTCCTGAGGCGAGCGGCTCTACACACCGGCCCAGAGGCCAGCTACCCTAGGCCAACAAAGGCTCAACAGTGCTGCAGTAACGTTACGGTTTAAGGGGGCTTCTGACTTAGAGGCGTTCTGTCATAATCACATAAATGGCAGCGTGGCACCATTGGCTCCTCAGCCAAGCACATACACCAAATGTCTGAACCTGCAGTTACTTTCATTCTGAGCAGGATTACTATTGCAGCAACAAATCATCAGTGGGGTAAAACTAACCTGTCATACGAAGATCTAAATCCATCTCACCTTCCCTATTACTGGGTTAACAATCCACTGGTTGGTAAATTATGCTACACAATGATAGGAAGGGCCAACATAGAGGGCTCAAAATGTGATGTTGATATGAACGCTTGGCTGCCACAAGACAGTTATCCTCATAATGTTTGGACACCTCCTGCTTGAAACCCAAAAAGTCAGAATGATCGTGTAGACCCACTTTCAGGGTCTGTATTCATACTGAAAACCAAGATCAAGTAAGCCTTGGCCCTCCAGCTCTGCATGAGGTTTCTGTCCTCTCAGAGCTTGCCTTAGGACACCTGCATTATTATTTGACAGGTGTACTGCCCTAGTCAAGCTCCACATGTGCCAATGTCCCCTGAGTGGGTTGTGCCTGGCTTGGAGCCTCGTGCTTTTAGCCAGAAGTGACAACCCCACAGGACTTGCCCACCTACCTCACTGGGTAAGTTAAAAAGTGAAAAAAGTAGTAGTATATCACCACTGGCCCGAGGGCCTCCCACTCATCCTACACCTCTCATGTCTCTTCACAATACCACACAAGAGTCAAGCTCAGCAGGGTCTCCTGTCCCCGCTGATTCCGTCAAGCCGATTCCCATGGCTGTGGTTTCGCTAGATAGTAGGTAGGAACAGTGGGAGTCCAGTCCATCCATTAATGCGTGCCTCAAAATAGATGACAAGGAATTTGGGAACCTTAAGAGAGTCATAGTTACTCCCGCTGTTTACCTGCGCTTCATCGAATTTCTAAACTTTGACATTTAGAGCACTGAGGAGAAATCACATTGTGTAAACATCCATTGCAGGCCGTTACGATGCCTTGGTTTTAATTAAACCATTGATTCCCCTGGTCCATGCCAGTTCTAAGTTAGCTGCCAAGCATTGGCCAAGGCAGATGGGCAATGGAAACAAACGACCACCCCAGTTGGGTTGACCCACAGGAAGGGCCCGGCACGTGTCCAGTGTTGGTGCACACCAGCCTGACCCACCCAGCCCTTATAGCCAATTCTCATCCTGAAGTTACAAATCTGGCTTACCAACTTTCCTTACCTACATTGTTTAAACAATGTAGGTAAGGTATGAGGTTGTTCACTTTGGAAATCTGGTGTGGATATGTGTACATCCTGGTGCCAGATTTATACCACCTACCCTGGATTAACAAGGACCAGCGAGAGCTAACCGGACGCTGCTGGAACAGCAATGCTTTCCAAGCCTTGGGCGCCTCTCTTCGGGCAAACCCATTCCAGGGTGTTTGTCTTGCCTTCCAAAAAGAAAATAGAACTCTCCCTGGGGCGCCCGCTGGATTCTCCGGGAGTGTTTGCCTTAATGCAATGGATGCCGCAAGGGTGCCGTCTTCACCACTCTTGGTTTGGGGATCTAAACCTGACTCCCTTTTGATCCACTGAGGGCAACAGAGGCCATTGCCTGTACCTTCCGAGCAGCACTCACCCATCTTTTAGGAATGACTGACCCATGTTCAACAGCTGTTCGCCACTTCGGCAATCAAAGTTCTTGTTGGAATATTTGCTACTACCACCAAGATCTGCATCTGCACAGGCTCCACATGGACGCTTGCCCCAGGCTACCATGTGCACTGCATCACGCTTCCTACTTGTCGCGGCTTAGCCGCCGTGGCTCTCAGCACTGACATTGGCCTGGTATGGGCCAGATGCTCCAGCGCCATCCATTGAAAGGGCTAGCTGATTCAGTAAGGGAGTTGTTACACACTTGTTAGCAGATTTGTGGTTTCCATGGCCACTGTTATGCTGCCATTATTAAAGAACACCTTTTCTGGGGTCTGCTGAGCATCAGCATAATGCCGTTAACCTGACATTCAGTTCATCCTGCAGTGCCATTTCTGCTTACCAAAAGTGGCACAGTGGGCACTGGCATTCGATGCCCGGCTACATGGCAGCGAGCCAGGCTCTGTAGCTGTTTAAAGTTTGAGAATAGGTTGAGATTAGTTTTGACGCAAGACCAGTAATCGTTTTCTTTACCAGATAACACTGGGGTATCCGAGCGCCAGCTATCCTTAGGGAAACTTTGAGGGAAGAAGCTGCTAGATGGTTCAATTAGTCTTTCCCCTGTATACCTGGGTCGGACTACCTATTGGCATGTCAGGACTGCTATGGACCTCAGGCTTTGCCCTGCCCAGGCATTGTTCCTCATCTTTTGACTTCTATCACACACACTCTTGCACCACCCCCTGACAGAGTGGGAGAGGGGGCGATGGTGTGCCAACCACAACAGCGCCACCAGTTCTCACCTCAGCCAGCGTGCACCAGTACTCACCTTCATTGCACCACAGGGTTTTGTTTAGCTCTCCGAATCACGCAAGTGATAGACTCCTTGGTTCGTGTTTCAAGACAGGTCGGGTGGGTAACCGGCATCACAGCAGACCCCCTGGTGTCATTTGTGGGCAACGCCGCCCAGCGGTGTGGCACGGTCAGGCCACACTGAAGACAGCCCCCCCCAGTCGACACTAGCCCTGGGAGCAGGGGGACCCACCTCCCGTCGCTAACCTGGCGACCCCTTATAGGGGCCGGTACGGTTGCTGGATGAGGGTGCACTGGCGGTCAATCCTCCTCAGCATCGCAGATATGGCGATACTGCATAGAGGTGCTGTAACACTCTCCACCAGAGCGGAGGGCCACCTACCCCCCATGGGCTTCCAAGCCAACCTGTAGCCAGAGGAAATGCCATGGAGGAAATGCGCCCTGCTTGGGCGGTTGTGACCAGGTGGCAGTCCCACGAGGGGATACACCAATCTGGGTGACCAACCTGCCCATGTTGAATCCTCCAGGTGGACAGCACGACCCCACCCTTTTACCGCTCCATGGTTTCTCACCCTCTTGAACCCTCTCTTCAAAGGTCTGTTCAACTTTCCCTATGGTACTTGTTGGCCATCATTCTTGCGCCTTAGATGGAGTCTACCACCCGCTTTGGGGTGCTTTCCCAAGCAACCCCGCTCCGAGAAGACCAGATCCTGGCATGCAGGGGGTTGCTACTGGCCTAACACCATCCGCTTGGTGGGCCTCAATCAAAAGGACTTGGGCCCCCTGAGTGACGCTGAGGGGTTGGTCTTTGGTATGGCACATTTCCTGCACCCGCCACCAGGCAAAGATTCAACACTGGGCTCCTGCCTCTTCACTCACCGTTACTGAGAGCATTGTGGTGAGTTTCTTTAACTCCACTTAGTGAGATGTTACATTCAATGGGCCACCACATCTGATCTGAGGTCGTCCTCAGGGATCCTAAGGATGTTGGGGGTTGACCTAGTCCCACGCCTCTGGCATGGTCAAGTGTGCACTGTCCCGATCTGTGCTGAAGCCCGCCTGGGGAGATGGACGTGGTTGCAAGGCCTGCACTCCAAGCACGTCCGATGCAAGCAGCCGTGGGACACCACAGACAGCCAAAGGCAGCGCAGCCAGCTGCCCCGGGGTAGGAGACGGTCTGTTGGGTTTGCCACCACCACCACTCCCACCATCTGGGCACACTGGAGGCCTGGCCCTCCTGACACCACGAGGGGGAAAAGGGGAGGCCGGGACACGCCTGCAACAAGCCTCTGCACCTGGTCCATGCATCCTGCAACAATGATGATTGGTGTCTGTCCTTGGTGGGACAAAGGGAACGGGGTCCCTGTGACGGCCCCAGATGCACAATGTAAAGGGTCCCCGGTGCTATTGATTTTCAAGTGACCTCAGATAGGCGTTTCCCCAGGAGGAGCCTAGGGCTGAAAAGTGCACTAGACGAGTTGATGATCAATGTGTCCTGCAATTCAGATTAATCCATGCAGCTAGCTGCATTCTTCATCGACACTCAAGCAGAGTGATCCACCGGCAAGAGTCACAGACAACTTTCATTTATCCAGACGTCGGCCTGAACCTGCCAGTGCAGGAGAGGCTGGAAGAGGCAGCGCTGCCCATACTGGCCAAATGGTGAGATGGCCCTGTCTACCTTCTGCACTTGGGAGTCGGTCAAAATCATCATGGTTTTTAACAGTTTCCAGGTGCTCAGCCTGGGAAGCCTGCCTGCAGTCTTCTGTGGCAGAGCGACAGGGCTTCCCACAGTCACAGAGGCAGCCACTTCACTGCCTACCCACCTGGATGATCGCTCATCCCCGGACAGCAACCTCCTACTCGCCTTATGGGGAGACAGAGAGGAGGGTTGGAGGAGGCAGGGGTTGGCTGGGAGGGACCGCTAGAGTCTTCAAACCCCATCCTGGCCGCACAGGGCTGAGCTTCAGGGACCTGGACAGGAGGGAAGGTTGCCTGCTACAGCAGCAACCCTGGCCATCGCTCACATACATTGGTGGGCAGTCAGAACCTCAATGGCCGCCCGTCGAATATGCCCAGCTTCACCATGGCTAAGATTGTGCCCGGCGTGCCGGACACCTATCCACCTGAGGAGGCATTCTTCGAGAACAGTCAGGTTTCCCTCGGCTACCAGCTGCCCCACTTGGAACTTCCCATCTTAGTGGGGGGCCCACCAACACTCACCCGCTGGTGGGTTGAAGACAGGAGTGCCCAGCCTGCATGCCAGCTATGGGACTGGGTCAGAGAGGATGGGGGCACTTGGGGTTCCCTCTTCAGTGCATAGTTGGGGATCTTCCAGCAGGTTAACCCCACTCTGCCGGATGTCCACGTCTGACGCCTGAGTTACCGGCCCTCCAGTGGAGGGTATCACGCTCCCTGGTGCCTGGTCACCCATGTACCCCGGCCACAGACCACTCCTTTGGCTGGACCATAGTGCAAAGGGTGCCCCGGGCTGTGGGTTTGCATGGATGGGTCACAACTGAAATTGGGCCCACAGCTCTCCGTCCGTCTGCTCCACCGTTAGTGATCCTTCTGCAGGTTCACATAGGGAAACCTTGTTCCTCTAGATACTCAAGTTTGATCGTCTGCTCAGTGCTCTGCCAGGGATGTTGTGAACCCCATTAGTAACTATGGGCAGTATGTACAAAGTGCAGGGACTTAATCAATGTGAGCTTATGACCCACACTTTACTGGGAATTCCTAGATTGTGGTAAATAAGTACAATCCCCAATCCCTATCACAGATGGGGTGCAGTGGGTTACCCGCACCTGTCGGTAAAGCATAGACACACACTGATCCGTTCAGTGTAGCGCACATGCAGCCACAGACATCTAAGGGCATCACAGGCCTGTTATTGCTCGATCTCATGTGGCTGAATGCCACTTGTCCCTCTAAGAAGTTGAACCCTGACCGCTTGGGTCATGTAACTAGTTAGTATGGAGAATTTATGTTTGTCATCAGAATAAACCAGAAAAATCGCTCCACAAACTAAGAACTGCCATGCACCACCACCCATAGAATTGCAAAAAAGCCATCAATCTGTCAATCATTTCTGTGTCCGGGCTGGTTGAAGTTTCTTGTGTTGAGTCAAATTAAGCCACAGGCTCCACTCCTGGTGGTGACCTTCCGTCATTTCCTTTAAGTTTCAGCTTTACAACCATACTCCCCCCAGAACTCAAAGACATTGGTTTCCCAGAAGCTGCTCAGAGGGTCATGGGAATAACATCGCTGGATTATTAGTTGGGATCGTTAATAATCAGAAGTGCGACAGTCCAAGAATTTCCCCTCTAGCAGCACTATACGAATGTCCCTGGCCGTCCTTTTTAATCATGGCCCCAGTTTCGAAAACAAACAAAATAGAACGGGAGTCGTGTTCCATCATTCCTGGCTGAGGTATTCAGGCAACCAGCCTGCTTTGAACAAAGTAAACGCTTTGCACCCCTAGGACCCTCAGTCAAGAGCATCAAGGGGGCACGGAGAGGCAGGGGCTGGTACCGGCATTAGCTCACCTCGCAGAGGACCGCCAGCTCAATCCCAAGATCCAACTATGAGCTGCAGCAACTTTAATATACGCTATTGGAGCTGGAATTACCGGGGCTGCTGGCAACAGACTTGCCCTCCAATGAATCCTTGTTATTGTATTTAAAGTGCACTTGCTCCAATTACAGAGCTGTATTGCTATTTCCTGTCACTACCTGCCCGATTCGTGAGAGGGTACTTTGCACCCCTGCTGCCTTCCTTGGATGTGGTAGCCCTTTCTCAGGCTTCCTCTCTGGAATCGAAGCCTGATTAACTGGTAACCGTGGTAAACATGGTAGCCCAGCAAGTACCATTGGAAGTTGATAGGGCAGAAACCCGAATGTATTGTGGCCGTAATGAGGACGTGTGATCTGTCCAAGCTTAGCTAGTCACCAAGGCTGCCGGGCGAGCCCTAATTGGACTTTTTCTGATAAATGCATACAACCCAGGAGGTCAGCACTTGTCGGCATGTATTCGCTGTAGAATTACAACAGTTATCCAAGTAACGGAGTAAAGGAACCATAACTAATTCAATAAGCCATTCACTGTGTCACTGTACCGGCCATGTGTACTTAAATGTGTATGGCTTAATCTTTGAGATTGGCACGTGCTACTAGCATGAACAACCAGGTAGCTAAACCTGCTGGAGGGTGGCAACGGGTGGGAACCTACGTTGTCTCCTCAAAAATATGCTATAGGCCCATTTGCTCGAATTTGTTTTTTTTACACATTTGGCTGCAATAGAATGCAGGGGGAGCACCCGACAACCACGCCCACACATGCCCCCACCTTAATAAATACCTAAACTGAACACCCAACCTAGATTTGCGGCTAAATGTTTAAACAAAAAGAACAAATGGACATGAAACAAATGAGCCTTCAATGAAATGGTAATGAACGAGGGGTGGAGCCGCATGCCCACCTCAAAGTGACCTGAGGATGTCTGTGGAGCCCAAGCATCAGAGTGTGGCCCCCCAACACTTGTGGGATGGACAGGTCAACCACATGAGCACCAATGGCCTAGTCTTCCTTGGAGGTTGGGGTGGAGAGGGTGTGGCTGAGCCTAGGCACAACTTAACACAGGAGGGGTTTCTCCATGCACCACCACGGATGTGGTGACAGGGGTGGAGGGGACCAGCATCCTATGGAAAATTTGTTCTGAACAGCAGTAGAAACGTGCTTGTGGAGAAGGGTCAACAGCATGGCTTAAAGGGCCAGCACTGTGGTTAACACCACTCAACCCATCCACTCTGATCTGACCACTAGTGAGCTGCCAAGCTGCTCAGCATTCGCTCTGCTTGGAGGGGCATTCACACAAATAAAGGGGCCCTCCCAAGTGGGCATATCCTTGACAAGGTCCCAAGGCGGTCAAAGCTAAATGCTTGAAACAACAGTCGAGGACGGCCAAGTTGTCCAACCCTAGATGGACCAATGCACCGCACCAATCCTGTGGAGTGCAGGGAGGCATACGGGCAGGCCACCCTGCCATCTGCATGCAAGTCAGCTGGATTGAAAAAAGTTGGCCTCTGAGAAATGCACCAAAATCTTTTTTTATCCCACCGACATGGGCCAGCAGGGCACCCCCAGCAGGCCAAGCTCTGCTGGAACGTTGCACGTAGCATAAACCTTTTCTTGCTTGGAGGGTGCAATGCTTTCACCACAGAGCCTGGTTTGGACAGCGAGGACCAAGTGGAGCACTGACACGACCCATTCGCACTGTCTACAGTAGTCCAGGGCAATGTGACTAAGCTTTCCTGGTATCAATGTACCCTGGGTGACAGAGGGGGAGGTCTGAGCAAAAGGGTTCCAGCATCCTTATATACCCAAATGGAGGAAGGTTTGTAATTGGCGCCCATCCGGACTTCCAGAGCAGGCCGGCCATCCTGTCCTTCCATCCATTCCTATGGCTCACTATCAGATTGCTGGGCTCGGAGAGCGGCCATCTGGTAGTGCGATGCATTCCATAGGACCCGGGCAGGAAGGGTTCCTGGCACCCTGGCAAAACAACAGCAGGCCCCCAGGGACTTCAGCTGGGAAGGAGGGTGGTCAAGCCACTTGCAAGGCAGGCTCCAAAGGGAGGAGGCAGCACCCACTGCCGTCCTGGAGCTCAGGCTGGGGCACAAAAGACATTTTCAAATGGGCCTTCAGGATGGGCAGGGCCCTTGACCACCTGGTGAAGCCCCGGCTGCGTGGCCACAGGAGGCAACACTAGGCAGTTTGGGGGTGTGGGGGCTGCGGGACCCTTGGGGAGGGCGGGCAACAGCTAAACACATTACACCTTTACAGAGCTAGGGGCCAGAGGGCGCTGTTGGGCAGGCCATAACTGATCCAGTCCTTGTTTCATTCTGCACTGAGTGCCTATGCGAGTGGGCAAGGAGGTTTCATAAGCACTGTTCATGATGTCTCCCTCTGCAACATCGCTGCTGGGCCTGTTCACATGCACCCACTACTGCCATGTATGTGCCCCTGCAATAGGGAAAATCAACAGATGCCCACTCACCCCCTCCACATGCATGTCTCTGATGCCCTGAACATGTCATCCATCCAATCATGAAGATGCTGTCCACGAATACCAGAAAGCAGACTAGCCAAACACAGGATTCACAAAGACAAATGAAAAGGTAAGGTAACACCCCTCTCCCTCGACATTCTTTGACCGTATTAATTGGAACACATCAGCAACATGACACATGACTGACGAGAATGGCATATGGGCATTCAACACCACCACCTCACCAGCAATGCATTGCATACTGCACACATAAGCCACATCTATACATGTCAATTGGATCATCCACCTATGTAGAAAGAGACAGTCAGGTGTTTTTCATGCTGATGCAACATGGGTAGGGGTGGACCTGGAAACAAATGAGGCTATGGAAATGATACCCAAAGTGACCCCATATCACACTTCAACGCAAGGCCATCCTGATTCCCATGGGAAAATGTGGAAACACCACACAAACGAGGCCGAGGGGGCAGAGGCCTAGAGTGAGTTCACCATATTACCCAATGGGTCAGTCCACCACTGATCATAGAGTGGCCTCTGGACATGATACATGGCAGGAGACGGCATGCGTGGCTGACATGACAAGAGTGCAAATGGAATGCCACCCAGAAATGTAAGCTACTGCATCAACTCCCACCACAAGCATTTGCACTGGAACATTCCAAGGGGACTGCCTCTAAGCAGCAAGTTGTGGATGTGCAACCAGAAACCCAAATAAAATGCATAGCTGATCAAGGGGACATGCACACGCACAGACATGTAGGCCAACTCACATCTTCACTGACAGTGACCATCACCCAAACATCACCAAATCATATCATCCATGCACACCCTATGTGTGCCACAACATGCCACTATTGGGGTGCATCTGTCACCAGCCATGAACACATTTGACCGTGCACAATCCTACCTGCTGGTACAACTGGGGTGCTGTGAAACCCTCACCACCTCAACCTAACATTTGGCCTCTATATTGGTGAAGGGAGGGCCAGTGACCAGCGACCAGCGGAGGGAATGGGGACGAGGGTGGAGATGGGGTGCTTAGGGGGTCCACTCAGAGAGTGTGGGCACTGGATGAAGCAAAATACCTGTAACAAGTTGATCCCACTGAGCTTGGCTGCATGTCTGGTTCTCCAGCCCGAAATGCCCTAGGAGGGCAATGGCCCTGACATGAGGGAAACAAATGACATACTCCACCCTGCACAAGGACAAATAATAAAAAGACTACCTTGGAGAGGGGTACAAATCAAAAAGAGTCCACCATGGACCAGGACAAAAACAAGGTCCACACTGGAGATGGGATGGCGAGGTCCACAAAGTTTTTTTAAAAAAAAAAAAGACCAAACTGCATACCCACTCCACAGGCTCATGGACACTAGGATGCAAGAAGAAGAGGTGTCATGGCCAAAGGAAACACCTACGTGTTTCAACTGGGACCCCTACGTGTGCTGAATACTCGGATGGTGGACTCTGACCATGCAGTGCTAAATCCTGGTACTCATTGGGTAGGGCCACTTGTGAGATGGATGCATGCTACAAAGTCCTGGTGATGTATGTCGCAAGTGGCCACAGTGTCATTATGCATGCTCACTATTGATGTCTCCAACTGCATGTTGAGAGATTGTCTCAAGGAAGCCATCTATTGACGGTGGAGGTCCATTGTGGCAAATATTTAATTGTGCAGAGACTGCCTCAAGGTCTCCATGTCTATACTGTGGGATTGCCTTAATGCCAACATCTCGGCCTGCAGGCGTTTTCTCTGTGCTTTTGCATCTTGACATTGGGTCCCCTGAAAGCCAACATCTCTTCCTGCAGACATTTGCTCTGGGCTTTCACGTCTTGACATCAGGATTCCCTCACAGACAACATCTCTGCCTAAAGGCATTTACCATGGTCTTCGACATCTTGACGTTGGGATACCCTTGTGGCCAACATCTCCATACAAAGTGTTTCCCTCAAGGTGTCCATCAACTGCCACTGGCGGTCAATGGAGAACAAATACTCATCATGCAGGGATTGCCAGAGAGCCAAACAATCCGCGCAAATGACCTGTCTCAGTTGTTGCATCTTCTCTCTCCCTTTCATGGCGCAATAGGTATTGTTCAGTAGTCTGTGCAGCAGTTGGGAAGATGACATGTTCAGCCAGGCGATGGATGTCCCTAGCCATCTCTTACAGGAGTTCCCCTGTTGGGCACTTGCACGCAGCAACTTATCCTCCCACTCTGAGTTTCTGGAGGCACATGTCCACCACGTGTGTGGATCCTACCAAGCCGGGAATGTCGAAGCCTGGACATGTCACATTGAGTGCACTGTCATTGGTTGGCAGTCTGCAAACCTCTGATTGACAACAGCCTCTGCAGATTCTCACCGGGCACAGAATCCCAGGCTGCACTGGTGGATGGTTGTGCCTCATCTTCCTCTTCCACCTCTTCCCCCCCTCCTCATCTGCTGCATCATCACCTGCACAAAGACAGACAACAATATACAGAAACATGAGTACCACTAGCGGTGGAAGTTGGGGTAAAATGTATTAACAAACGTAAGAGTTTTCCACCCGAAAATAATACTTCTTTCAGTGATACATTGTTCATGGCAAAGGGGGTTCTGTAAAAGTCACCCACTGATCAACAGTACAATATGAACAGACGCTAAGAAAATAAATTGCAAAGAGAAGAATATTTATCTATATTTATAAAAGTGAAAATGTGTGGGTTTGTGGCTGGGTTAGTGGCGAAGCATTGTTCTTTATACAATTCCACACTGTTTCATCAATCGGCACTAAATGTTGTATAATTAACAGTTATGACCCTCCAGACATTACTGGCTACATGACATTTGGATAACCCACCCCTTTCCCTGGATATCAGCACAAGTTAAAGTTTGTTTGAGGGTTTGTGGCTTGGTGAAGCGTTGTTCCTTATTCAATGCCACACCGTTTCACCAATCTGCACCAAATTATGCAGAGGTACCTGTTAGGAGCCTACAGACAATACTGACTAAATGGCATTTGGGCACTCTACCCCATTCCCTGGATTTCTGCACATGTCATAATTTGTTTGGGGGTTTGTGTAATTTGGTGAAGCATTGTTCCTTATACAATTCCAGACAGTTTCACCAATCTGCACCAAACTGTGCATATTTACCTGTTAGGATCCCCCATACATGACAGGCTACATAACATTTAGACACCACAACCCTTTCCAATGGTTTTCCGCACCTTCACACATGAGATAGTTGCCTTAAATTAGCAAAACATCAATGTGGTCGTAGAAGGACCATTCTCGACACGCGGAACAAAACTTGAAGTCCCACCACATTTCAAAGTCCTAGAATGCATGGTTTCCGAGATTTCTGCACCGCAATGAGCTGCACCACACCAGGGTGATACGACAGGTGGAGAGAGAGCACAGAAGGTCCCGGTATGCAGAGACACACCAAATCTTACTTCCCCCCAACGTCTGCTCCGGGGTATGCCAGCAAGCCACATTATGACCATTCTCAGTGCAGTTTACTTCAGAGTGCAAAGCACATAAAGCGATAAGCGAATTGGAACATCGACATACAGGACCACTGATTTTCAACAATTAATGTGTGTGTTGAGATCTCCTCCTCATCATCATCTGTGCCCCAGTCATACTCCACTGAGACCTCCATGCCAGCTACCACCATGGCCTCCTGTGCACCAGTCCCACCATTGCCCAGTCTGGATGTGAAAGAGTCCCTGATTAAGGTGAAAGTCCATAAACAGCAGATGAGATGGTCACTGAGTATTCCCATGAGCCTACAGGGGCACAGGCTATGGAGGTACAGCAGGCACTGTGTGCAGGTACTGTACTCCCCCAATGCAGACTGTCATCCAGTTTTGGAGTGAGTATCTGCGTTGCAAACACAGTGCCAGGCAGCAGGGTATGGAGATAGTGAGGAGGAAAATCCTGCTGGACATTGGCAATAGGAGGAGGCAACAAGGCACTAGCATGGCATAAGTAAGGCAGGAGGGATGACAACCCCTGTAGGCTCTGGTGTCAGCCCAGGTGGACTATGTGAGGCAGCAGAAGATGGAGAAGCAACAGCGCACGCTGTCATTCTGGGGGAGTCTTGCAGGGCAGCAGAGGAGATTGAATCTCAGATAAGGGAAGCTCTGCAAGCCCTCCAGGCCATAACGGGGGCCTATCTGCAGGCAGCGGAGGTGGAAAGGGAATCGGCCTTGGCCGAAGAATTGGCAGAAATTGCAACAGACGAGCCTGCTGACTCATGTACATTTTTTGTACAGGTGTAGATTTCCTTTTTTACTCATTTATTGTTTCATGGACAATTTTTCCCTTCACTTTTTTGTGCATAGATTATCTTAAATACATTTTGTTATCATAATTCTACTATAGCGCTTCCTGTCGCTTTGTCATTATGCACCTTTGGTTTGGCCATGTTCTCTAAGTGAGTTTTGTCCTATGGCTATCATGTGGTTTGCAGGCACACTCTGGGTTATGTTGTAACTGTGCTGATTGCTGGGCGACATGTGTGCTTACTTTGTGTGTGTGATGTTTAGTATGATGCATCCATGTTCGATAAACATATGCCATGGTGACATTACTTTGATTGATTTGGACATGTGGACATGTGTTACACACGTAGGGGAGTGACCATCAGAGGCCGGAGGAGGCACAGGCTGGTTGTCTGATGCCATTCTGTGTGTAGGGCCACTACATGTTTTTTGTTCATGTATTAGTGTTGGTTAAGTTAGTTATTGATTGTGTGTCTCATGGTGTCAATGTGCGGATGCATTTTGTGATGGTTGATATATTTCATGATGGTGTTTGGAGTCTCTCTTTGGTGATGGGTACTCATTTCTTCATGTGCTTGCCACATGTTCAACAAGGATTATATGTTTGTTGTATCTGGTGACAGCCTATTCACCTCTACCCATTCACTACTCAAGGTTCTGTTCATTGTACGTTGTGTTCCTTTACGCTACACTGATGTGTTGGTGTCCCTTTGGCACTTGCTTGTCCATGTGTGATTCATTCACAGGGAAGGCTTATTCATCATTGGGTATGGTGAGTTGGGATGGGGCCTGACTGTGGATCACTGGGCGTCACACATTACATATGCACTATGTCACATGTACATTGAGGGGCCAAAGTGTAGCTGCTTTAATTGCATGGTTGGCTCTTGATGTGCATATAAGTGTGATCCAACAGGGAGCCATGGAAGAGACTACAATTTTGGATTCAATGTCACTGCTCCCGGGTGTTTATGTTGGAGGAGAATGTCTGGCAAGTGTACTTCATTGTGGAGCTAGGCCAGGGGAGTTGAGGTAGGTTGGTGCTCCACAATGGACCGGGAGGAGGGCGGATTTGTGGATTCTGCCTTGGGTTGGGGGGTTGGGTACTAGGAGGAGGGCAGACCTACAGGTGCTGCCTTGGATTGAGGATTGGGGCACAGTTCATTGAGGGGACTGAGAGAAGAGCGGACTGCGTGTGCTGCCTTGGTTTGGGGGATTGGGGCACTGGTCAGCTGAGTTACTGCGAGGAGGCGGAACTTGTAGGTACTGCCTTGGGTTGGGGGTTGGGGCAGAGGTCAGTGGGGCTACAGGGAGGGGGGTGGATGTGCAAGGTGCAGCCTTGTGTTGGGTTATGGGGCACAGGTCAGTGGGGGTACTGGGAGGAGTGCAGACCTGCCTGTACTGCCTTGGGGTGGGGGGTTGGGGCACAGGTCAGTTTGGGTACTTGAAGAAGGGCAGACTTGTCGGTGTTGCCTTGGGTTGGGGACTTGGGGCAGAGGTCAGTGGGGTTACTGGGATGAGGATACACCTGCGAGTGCTGCTTTAAGTTAGGGGGCTAAGGCACATTTTTGTCGGGGTACGCAGGTTCTGCTTTAAGTTAGGGGACCAAGGTGCAATTACATCGGGGAACATGGGCAATTTTTATGCTAGTGGTCTGAGGAGCAGTTTCATCAGGGTACGCAGGTGCTGCATTAATTTAGGGAGCCAAGGTGCAGTTTTGCCAGGGTACTTGGGTGTTGTTTTAAGTTAGGGGCCGAGGCACAGTTTAATTGGGGTATGCGTGTTCTGCTTTAAGGTAGGGGGCTTAGACGCAGTTTAATGGGGTTGCTGGGACAAGGACTTGTTGGTTGCATGTGTGGAGTGGAAGTAATGGCGATTACTGGTAAGTATCTTTGATTACGTTCCATGCGTTCGTCGCAAAGGTTGTTCGCCGCCACTATGTTCTGCTTGTAATGGGGGCATGTTGGCGGCGTTCCAGGCGCAACTCGTTATTCTTTGTACAGCACGTTTCTTTGCAGTTTTGATTTCATGAATCGGCTCCCTGCGCTATTCTTTTCATCCGCGCAATGTTCTTTCTCGCGCAAAGTATTTAGCGCGGATTTAGTGAGGTTTTTGTAAATGAGGCCCATTGTGTGATCTGCAAATCGTGCTTTTGGTCTTTTACTTGAAAAAAGCTCTTCATTTTAGCTCTTTCAAACAAAGCATGAACAATCTATTAACAGAGCCCGGTATGACCCGATTTTTCATTCTGGTGGCAAAATGGCTGTGCGCTGCACTAGTGTTGCGCGGCATGAACTGCAGGCGCTGGGAGCTGAGGATCAGGAACATAAGGGCCTGTGCCATCAGCCACAGAGACATCTATTTGACCACGCTCTACTCTATGTTATGGAGAAACTGTTTTTGTGGGAGAGGCCAGGGTTCTTTCTAATGGAGTGTTAATGAAAAAGAACCAGTAAGGTGTTTGGGGATGAAAGGAAGACGCAGGTCGTTCTGAAAAAGCCCTCTTAGGTTGTACGATTTCTTTGGGGCCATTAAACAGTGCAGGAGTTATTGCATTTCTGTAATTTAAAGTATAGGCCAGACATTTTATTTTTAAATGATTTATTCCTCCTAAAATGACTTTTTTTTAACTACATAAGCTAAATTTATTGACTCCTTTCCATGAGGGGGAGGTAAAGTAGTGTATATATTTTGTTTCTTTACTTCAGGTTTTGTATGAAATGGCAGCCTGGACCTTGGGGCAATGGAGCGCTATACAGAAACAGACGTTCATCATTTTCTCACAAATTCAATTTCTTTTCTTCCCACACGTTTTTTGACATTTTCCAAGGGTGGATAGAGGAACTATGTCGACGATGCTGTTCTTTCAGACACAAGAAATGCAATACATTTGAAAAAACCTAAAATGACAACCTTACTTCCGGCCAACTCCACGCTGCACAGGCAACAGCTGTAGAGTATCCGTAAGCACCTAGAATGCAGCTTCATGCCTTGACTTTCCATGTTCTGAATCCAGGTCGCATAATTCTCCCTTCACATCTCAAAACGAAACGAGACAGAGGGGATATCGTCTTCAAAGAATGCGTCAATGGTTTCTGGGAGAAGAAAGATGTGTCGGCCTGCAGTTTGGCAAGAGGCATTAGGGGTGAAACGTTGTTAGACTAAATGCAGGCCTCTTCATTGTGGTGTGTAACCCTCCCAAGTGCGCTGCGCTTTTAAGAAGGGCAGTGTTATGTGTGCCCCTCCCTTGTGTATTGCCCTTTTTAAATGGCCCATGACTCTGTCACGGCCCAAGCTAGGCCATGGCTGTGTCATGGCCCAAGCTAATAAAAGGAGCAACTGCAGGCACCTGCCTCAGGCCGGATGCAGACTCCAGAACGGAACGACTGAGCCTGTGTCTCATTTAGGCCTGCAGGCCCACCCCGTGTGAGCAAGGGCCTGCAGGCCATGGTGCCATGGGGCCCTCTCGCCAGCAGGGTGGCCAGGGTCTGAAAGTGCTGGGTATGGTCTGCCTGCCCCCATCTAAGACCGGTTGTTCCCCGGCAAACCCCCGAGGCACTGGGCCTCCGAGGTGCTGATGTCCCATAGCACCCACGAGGGTCGGGTTGATGCCAATTGCCGGCCCCCACAACATTCATGGGCTTTTTCCTTTGGAAGCGCTCCTTCTAGGGGACCAGATCACAAAGAGCATAGGGCACACCTGTCAAGGGTTCTACCCATCTTCCAATTTGGGGGCATTCTTGAAACATACCAGAAGCTTAGTTTGTCTTGGTCTTTCCTTGGCATGGCAAGTTTGAGGAAATGTGGGTCAAAGCATGCCATGCTCCATATGTAAAAGCAGTGGTCAACAAAGAAAAGTGGCTTGTAGGAGCCTTCTCGTTGGGATATTCAAGATGGTGTGTGGCTGTTCACAGGCTGGTCTTATTTCTCATATCTGCTAGAATCTACTTCCCAAATACTGAACCCCCAAGGAAAGGTTGGGTAGATTTGGGGAGGTTTGCATTTCAGGGCATGGAACTTCAAAGAGAGAGGAAGGGCTGAAGGAATGGCTAGAAGGGTTAGAAGAAGGCAGAGGTGGGCTCCAGTTTGAAAGGGAACAGTATGAGGAATTCAGGGCAGTGCATCCGTGGATGTAATTTACATACAATTCAACATCATAACATTGGAATGTTGGGGGGCCATTGCAAACAATGCATGAATGTTCTACATTACAACTCTGTGATGTCTCCCGTAGTCAACATTTTGCCCAGACAATATTCACTGCAAGGTTCCAAGCACCTTGTTTGTTTGTTTATTTATTTATGTTTTTATTAATTTCATTATTTACCTTATCCATCTGTTTTCTTTCTAACCTGCTTTTTGTAATGTATCTACTTTGTCATAGCTTAGTAGACTTGGGAAGAGGCCTGTAACAGGTGTTGTCACCCTTTACCCTTGTTATGTGCCTTTGGCTTCGACTCAGGCCCATAACTCCAGTGTGGGCCGATGAAACCTGTCGGAGCCCTCTCCCCAGGGCTGGAACGCCTCATTAAACTGTGCATAAAAATGTCTAAGTATGTTCATGCATGTGTTGAGAGATCTCTAGGAATTCCCGGAAGCCACAAGTTTGAATCAGGGTAGAGAGGACTGTTGGGATGAACGTCCAACGCCCCAAATGCAAGAGAAAATATAAGCTAAGGAAGTCCCTTACACACACATTAAGGGTATAGCCCTTAAAGAATAATGGCAGCGGTGAATAGTGTGGAGTAGAGCATGAGGCTTTAACACACACGTGTAAGCAGGATAGTGGCACAGTGTGTACCCCAAGCAGCAATTAGAGCTTCTAATAGAAACACTGTAGATAGTAATCACATAAACCTAATATAAGCATATCAGACATTCATTAGTTGCAGAACATATAGAGTAGGCCTCAGGGCAAAAGCAGCTTCAGAAGGCCGCTAAGAATTAATAGGCCTCAGAAATACATGGATTATTCCACGCAGTAAAATACAACCAGTTTTGGTTCATTTTAGAGAGAGACACATACAAGGTCAATGGCCTCGGAAGACAGGGTGTAAAACCGTACTGCAATGGTCAGGACAGAAAGGCGCAGCTCATTCCAAGGCTTTGAACAGGAAACAGTGAAACAATTAGATGTTGCAACTTTGTGCAGACCACATGAGAAAGGATGTAAACGCTGCTGAGGGATTAACTTGGAGTAGAGGGTGCAGCAAGTTCCCAAGCATCACACAAGTGAAACATATTACTAGTAATGTGCCTAGCCATTGCTTTAGAAATTAACAAGATGAGGGTCACAGGTCAGTGAGAATGTGGTAATGAGCAGAAGAGTATACAGGAAAAAGTCGATCAGGTAAAAGACACACACACACTGTCCCCTGTAGGAAAACATCTACCAAGGAGTGAACTCACGAATGCTAAGCAACATGAGCACCCCAACCGAGACTGGTTTTCATGATTATAGAAGCATGGAGTTAATTAATTAATATATGGAATATAATAAGGAATACATAAGACTACCTGACACCCAATACCATTAAATGATATGTGTGTTCATAAGTATTACGGCCACTTACGCCCAGCAACATATAAATACACATTTTAGATGTGCACATGCTCCCAAAGCAGAAGTCCAAGAAGCACACCCCATGAAGTCATGCAGACACATCATGGGAAAGGAAGGAGATGGGCTGAGAAGAGCAACATGTTTCCAACGAGACGTCATAGTATTAACTGTCAGTTGAACCGTCACAAGGGAGAGAACGGTAAACTGCTGCAAACCTTTGGATCCCATCTCATTTCTTAAACATGCCAGTAACACAACTCTCTAAAAAAAATAAAAGACAAAGATTAAATTGTGCAGCCATGTTTTACAAATCTCTTGGCAAACATGTGTGGTACATACAAATACTGTTGCCGGCGTCAAGCTGATGTACGTTGTATGCTAAGCTACCTAGACCCACCCGCATGGTTTGTTACTTTAAGTTTTGCAGAATATGCATGGGATGACTTGCATGACGTCCTACGCACCGCACACCAAAATATATATGTAATAGACAGAAAAAGTCCATGATAACTCTGTTCTCTTGATCCTCTCAATGTTTCAAGATACTTTCACCAATGCTTCATTGCCATGCTGCACTTCATCTGCAATAAAGCCACCCCTCCACTCCGAGAAGTAGAAAACTTCTTGTGGAGAAAACAATATCAATCCATAGGAGCACCACACATCCACCTGCTTTTGTGGGTAAAAGATGCTCCCAAATGTGGCCATGCCAGTGATGCCACTGTTTTAAAATGTTTTCAAAAATACATTACCTGTGAAATCCCTTCAGAAACCATACTAACATCCATACACAAATCTTATGCTTCCAAAAACAAAAGTGTGGCAAATACTGTCGATGACAATACAAAAACAAAGGTAAATACTACACCAAATGTCGCTTTGGCTTCTCTAGACCAGTTTTGACCAAAGGACAAGTAAATAGTTTGATGTCTTCTGTTAGGCACAGTGTAAAAGGGATATCCCCTAAAAACACATACAATATTAAAAGAGATGATGCATCAAGTACATCAATGATTACAATGCAATCATGTCCCTCTTGTGGAATGTAAATATAGGCATTGGATACATTGCAGACAATTCCACTGCAGTTGCAAGATATGTCACAGCCTATCTCACCAAAGCTGAGAAGACTGAGGTAAAATACCTTAACAATGACATTTCATAAAACAAACCCTGTCACATAAATTGTACAGATTTGGTATCAAAATGCTGATAAGAGAGAGAATGTGGGTCCTATGAATCTGCAGAGCATTTACAGGTACAGCCTTATATGGGAAATCTGAAAACATTCTCTGGCTAAACCTTAGTCCAGCTTCATCGTGAAAAAGGGTACTAAAGTCCTACCAAGAGACAGAAACAATAGCCACAAATGATTCCAACAGACGGGACATTTTAAAAAACAATTTAATTGGCACATACTATCCAAACAGAAGTACTTCTTTGGAAAACATGTGCCTGTACGACATAGCCCAAAGCCAATCCTTCATAAATAATGTTATGCCAGATGAGACAACTGGCAAATAGTCAGTCTTAACTTGTGAAGGGAGCCTAGTAAAACATACCAAGCACAACCTAATGAATCATTTAAAGTTATTCTTGAAATCTCCACAGCTTAGGGAACTTTATTACTTGGCCCTACTGCAACTATTCAAACATTGGAGAATAGAGGAAGAATTGTTAGTTGACCATGACACATTTGAAGCTGCATTCAAGGCAAATGAAAGTAGAAACACAAAGGTCAATTTTAAATAACACAAACAAATGTTGGACAATGAATGCCAACAAGAGGAAGACATTGAAACTCTATTAGAAAAAGAAGACACTCCTGAAGGCAGTCAACCTTCTCTTACAGGAAGCCAAGAACCATTTGGAGAACCACTCATTCAAAATGAAGCAGAAAAAAACATGACTGAGGAAGAAAACACCATGGGCCTCATTACGATCGTGGCGGTCCGGAAATAACGGTGGCGGTAAACCCGCCGCCACCGTTGTTTCCGGACCGCCTGATCCCGACCCCTGCAGGCGGGAGGTGATGTTCCCACCAGGTCTGACCTGGCGGGTTTAACACCGCCCGCCTGCAGGCGGACGAGGAAACACCGGCAGCATTACAAGATGCTGCCGGTGTTTCCATGATCCCGATTCCCATTGAGTCCCATAGGACTCAATGGGAATGGGGATTTACACCATTCCGCCTCCGTGATTCCCGGAAAACCGGGGTTGTGATGCCCCGGTAATTCCGGGAGTCACGGAGGCGGAATGGTAATACGAGTCCGGCGTTAACCAGGCGGTTTTACCGCCTCGGTTAACGCCGGACTCGTAATGAGGCCCCATGTCTCAATGTAAACAATCTGAAGAAGATGTGGCAGTGCTCAAATCACAGCTAAATAATTAACAACTTACCATTTACACAGGAGTCAATGAAGACATTAAACATGGACTAAAACATTAAAGTAAAACATGTAGCTGTAAACTTTGTAAACGTCTGCTCTTGCATTGAAATGGTGAAGCTGGTTCTGGCAAAACCTTCCTAATTAAAATAATCAAGAAATATGCAGACGAGTTAATAAAAAAAACCTTCCAGCTGTTGGAACAGCCCCCACAGGTCTATCTGCCTACAACATAGGAGGTGTAACTTTATACCGATTACTTCTCCTCCCAGTAGAATGCCAAAGCAAATTAGAATACTACAAATTGTCAGCAGAAGTTGCGATTGAAGTACACAGAATTCTGGGACAAATAAAAGTCCTCCTAGTTGATGAAGCAAGCATGGCTTCCAACCTCACGCTGGCTTTAATTTATCTAAGAATGCAGGAAGTCCTAAAAACTGACTATGAAGAACAATTTGGAGGAAAACACATTATTGTTTTCAGAGACCTCCTAAAGTTAATAGCAGTGAAAGGCCAACCCATATTCAAACCATTAGGACACAAAGAATGCCGTAAAATACTTGACAGTATTGGGAATGTAAATCTGTGACAGCATTTGGCAACAGAGAACTCAAAACATACGTCTGTCTGCAGATCTAACCTATGATAACATTTAAAAAGCATTCGAAATTATCTGCTTCCTAAGAAAGCTAAGAATAGATTAATCCATGAGCTGTCTGGACAAAGTACATGTTCCCCTGATGTCATTCAACAATTAACTCAACAAAATCTAAAATGCATGTGCTTAATGCTAACCCTTGCAAGTTGTGGCCAATTCAATGATACAATGTTGAAAAATAAATGCAACCCATAGTGCATATCAGCTCCACAGACAAACCAGAAGTGCATGGCATGACCCCGACTATCTGTCAACAACCAACAGCATGACTAAATAAGTTAGAAAAATGTATATCCAACACAGCTGGATTAGAAAAACGATTAACTCTGTGCCTAAACTGCAGAGTTATTCTAAAATGTAACCTCGATGGAGTACAACATTTAATCAAGGAAGCAATTGGCACAGTAGTTGGCTTCCAGGCATATGCATACAAGAACAATATTCAGCTTGTCAACATTTACTTTGACAAACTTGAGAAATTCAAAGAATAGGCTGCACAGTAACACGTTTCCTTCTTTTCAAAGAAATGTATTATGCAGAGAACCATACTATCTTTCCCTTGCATATGCTGTCACTATTCACAAGTCAAAAGGTCTACCTCTGGACCACGCACTGATCGGCATTGGCAGCTCAGTCGTCAAAGTAGGTATGAGTATTAACACTCTGTAGTATACAGATAATTAAAGCTGCTGTAGCACAGATTATACAACAAATGTCTACAACCAGCTCACCTTGACAGATAGATGGCTCCAAATGGGAGGACCAATGCAGCTGGGAAGGCGAGAGCCCTGGCCTCTCCACCCAGGGTAAAGTGACCCAGGGGAGAGGGCAGGACTCCCAGGGATACCCTCTAAGGGAAGAAAACCCTGGACGAGTTCCACTCGTGCGGATCGGGAAGAAGTTTGAAGAGAAAGCGTCTCCGAAGGCAGAACCAGGATATCACTCGGGAGGCTTCTTCTAGGTACACGGGAGAGGAAGGAAGAAAATAGAAGAAGGTTAGAGGAGAGATCAAGGAGAAAGAAGAGAATGGGAAACAGAAAGTAATCCTCTCACCAACGAAGGAACGAAGTTAGAGGAATAATGTTCAGTACTGGAGATCGGAGGAGTTGGGAAGCTTCGGGAGACTCTGGAAGGAAAGCAGCAAGTAAGAATCCTAATCGAAAGGAAGGGGAGCCCTCATGGAACTGAATTTACTCTAATGGAAGTCTGGCAGGAACGGGAATCAAATAGGTCTGCCAGAGATGTCAGACTGAGAAAGAGGCGGGAGAATGCTGCAGGGTGAATCTGAATAGGGGATGAAAAACAGGGTTAGAAGGAACAGTAAGCACAAGAGGAATTAACTAGCAGAAGTGAGAAAGAGGTCTCAGAAGCGAACTCACGGAGCGCCAAAGGCAGAAGCGACGTGAAGCACTGTCCGCTTCGATTCCGGATAAAGGATCACATGAGCAGTTGGCCGTACGTCAAATGAACGTGCAACAACTGGACCGCTACAAGCAGAATGGGGAGAATCACGGGCATCCATCTTGGAACTGTTCGTCAGTAGAGTGCCGCACAAGCGGGTCCGTGCCCACAAAGACCACTTGCGGCGAAGTGTAACAATGAGTTACATAGCACTTTCATGTCCCTGTATACTCAATGGTCTATATCCATTTTACTTTGATGCAAACAAAGTCAACGCTGAAACTCCTTGTATCCTAGAATATAACAGGATACATGGACAGTACACCCCCACCCTGTACCTCAAAAAAGAAAACCTTTAAAATGAGAACTCATAAAAACAGAACTTATAGCAGATCTACCTGCAATCCCATCCAAAAAACAGAGAGCAACTGTAGGTCCTTCAAATGATACAAACACAAAAGTCTATGTTCCAAAAGCAACTGTAGGTCCATCAAAGCATGCAGTGGATACATTCTCTGGTCCATTTATAATCCACAACACAACTGGAGTAAATTGCTATTCAAATGTAGCAATCAATCTTCTCTTCCAATTGCCACCAACTGCTGATAACTTTTACTTACACATCTCAGAACAGTTGTGTTTACAAATTCTCGTCCTTCGTAGAAATGCCACAAATAATCCTGACAACATCGGCCAGGTCTGTCAGGTATAAGACAATAATTGGACCACTGGATAGGAATTATTATATTCACCATAAACACACTGGAAGATCCACAAGAATTGCTAATGTATTTACTACAAGTACAAGAAACAAAGAACATCCCTATACATGAAGTCTTCCTGATTTCATAAATGTGGAAACATTCATGTACTCTCTGCACGCATGTTTCACAAGAGAACATCCCTAATGAACGATATGTGCATGTGTGTTAAGTTCTGCTTCCTTAACTTCCCAAGATTCAGGATCTTCTCCCTCCTCCTCCTCACCTGATTCACTTGGAGTCAGTAATCCGGGACGCCGAGCACTGTAGTCTGTCTTCTTCTTGCGAAGAGAAGGTCTCTCCTGGAAAGGATCCACAGTGAAGCCTCAGACTCGGCTTTCCTGTGAACCCTCTCCAATGAGAGACGGTTGGGGGAAAAAGCTGATACTGGCAGAAAAAAAAACCACTTGTAGAATGAGTCTCCGGAGTGTAGACCGTTGGAAAGAGTACCGGAAGGAAATATGAGCTCCAATGGATCGGAATCGAGCCCAACCCCACAAAGGCACCGTGAGTGCAGGACACCCAGAGGAGGCGTTCCAAGGAAAGAAGAGAGAAAGACCAGCAAGGTAAGCAAAGATTCCGGATGGCGACAGAGAGACCCAGAAGAAAAGAGAGGGGGAGAGCAGCTCAAAAAGTAGCGCGCAACCCAGGCAAAGGGAAAAAGAGATCGGACGAGACCCCCAGGGTCGGGGGTAAACAGAGTGAGCGAGGAAAGGAGGAAAAAATAGCCAAGGGAAAACTAGCAAAATGCAACCAAAGCTGCAGCGCGAAATCTGCACAGTTGCAACGCGCCGAAGCAGAAATGGGCGGGGCTTAAATACGCTACGAGGAACGTAACCAAAACAAAGCTAGAACGCGGCTCGCATTCTAGGAAAGCGATACCTGGACCACAAGCGCCAAGGATAACCACCCATGACAATGGGGGTCATTACGACCCCGGCGTTAAGTGGTTAACAGCGCCATAAAAGGTGTCGGCGCCGTTAAACCCTTAACGCCTTACTACGAGGTCCCTTTGCCGGACCCAACCTTAACAGCTGGTCTAGACCAGCCGTTAAAGTAGGGGCCCGCAAAGGGACTCTCGAGGTAAGTACGGTGCCGCAATTTGCGGTACCGTACTTACCACCTTCCCCATTCCCATTATGCCCTATGGGACAAAAATGGGAATGGGGAAGGGCCTTGGTGGCATGGGGAATTACCGCCCCGCCAACCTTGGAATGGGGTGGTAATTCCCCATTCCGCCATGGCGGACTCCAGCATCGACCATGGTGCTAATAGCACCATGGTTTTCCGCCGGAGTCCTAATGAGGGCCAATGTGTCTATACCAAATTGTGAATCCATTCCAACGAACAGCTTCTGAAAAATACAATTCATGGCATATTATGTTTAAATTCGCATGGCCTATATGTGATACTATTGCTTTTAAGGCACAATGCAGAGGGTACCAAAAATAACTGTAAGCTCACTAGCTTGACCAATGGCCAAGTATCTCTTGGCAAGAAAACCTTCACAACAGCAGGCATAATACACCACACTGGTGCCACAACCACTTCAAGCCACTATACTGAATATGTGAAAAAAAGAAGTGGTTGGTTGAATGCAACAACACTTCCGTTACTCCAATACATAGGTTACCAGAAAATCTAGAAAATGCCTACTTAATATTCCTTTGACCCACATGTACTTGTTAAAGTGCACTAAAACAATGTAATAACTATACTACACAGTTAGAATATGCCAATGGGTATCTAACTACTTTAATCATACCCTTCATTACAAAACACTTCAAACATGCCATCACACTTATACTTACATACTACATCCATAGTAGTACAATAGTACTTTTACAATCCAATAGTTAGAGTATGCCAATGGATATCTAATTACTTCAGACACCCATATATTGTGTAACAAGTAAAGTTTAAAACCATATAAATGCCAGCAACTGTAACTGTATAAAATGTTTTTTTAAATCCAGAATGGATTTTTTTCCCCAATGACCCAATGATTACTACATGTTAATACAACAACACTGTAACACACACACATGTTGCACCAAACATAGTACACAGCCTTGTTACCATATTCAACTAAGTGTCCACTGGCATCATTTTTTACTGTGACCATGTTACTGGACCCACAGTGACTGAATGGAAATTATTCTAACAAATTGCCAGTGTTCACATTTTTAGATTGCAGCCTTCTTACCATATTAAACTAACCAGATATGGCCTCTATTAATTACTATATACTCTTTGCATTTTGACTGTACACCATAGCACCAACAATCAGGACAGTACACTTTACATAATCACTATATGCATATTACTGGGCCATAGCCAGTGTCCAGATTGTTTGAGGCATGGCTTACTATATACTTTTCACATTATCACTGCACGTCATACCCCCAAGAATCTGAAGACTACTCTTTACATAATCACTCTATACATAGTGAGACCACAGACCGGACGCAGATATCACACATTTTTGGGGCCTAATATTTGGCCATTTTCAAAAAGATCTACTGGACAGATTTACACCAAATTTGCAAAAGGAACAATTTGGGACCAGGCCGCCACTCTTCACGCAATTTTGGTGCAATTCTGTCCAGCGGTTTGGGCTGCAGGAGTGAGTAAAGGTGTTTTCAATATGTGTCTATCCAGATTTGAAATGCTTTGGGACCTCCTTGTAACTTCCCTCCGCCCCCTTGACAAACCACACCAAACTTGGCCAAATCATTTTGAGGTGGCCAAATACTTTTTTTGCAATGTTTGGTGAGGAATAGTCAAACAGCGCCAGAGTTATAAGCCACCCAAAAACTGCTCTTCCTATGGGTTGGGCAACTTAACCATAACTGCAGGGCTGCTATCGCAGGCCCTGTAATATACCTATACATGAATACATTTTTTATATATATTCATGTCAACCATTACACATAAATGTACATAATAATAATACGTCACTCGAAAAGGATAGTCTTGCCAACCTTTCTCATATAGCACTATAAAAAGTTTACAACCATTTCCCCGTACAATGTTCTGATGTCCAAGGTCAACTGACGTCCACGAACTGCATGACATGGTCACAGATGGTTCGGACTGTCATAGCGCAACCGCACCCATCTGGGAGGATGATGCTGTTTGCGATCAGTGCATGGTGTTCATGAAAACATAGAAGGACATTTTACTCACTTAGCCAACTTTAAAGTTCAAGTTGTGCCCTTCTACAAGTGCTTCTTCTATTTCTAGCTGTTCTCTCCCCTTTTTTCAACTATTTTCTGCTCTACTCTCATCTATGTCCCCATCATTTGACCATTCACCACTCACCATTGCTTGCGGACAAGCCCAGTGTCTTCAATCCCTGTGGCATGCTCTTCAGCCATGTTGCAGATCCCACTACTTTTTTGGGGTAGACATTCACCCATATACTAGGCCAAACTCAATGCCAACTTTAATCCATAACCATTTCCCATTAGCCATGGCCACAAAAAACATGGCCATGCCCCAAACAATCTGGTTACTGACCATTGCCACAGTGACCATCTACCACTGCCCACAACCTGCAATCCAGGTGACATAGCCTTCAGCAGTCTTGCAGACCCCACTAAGCATTTCATAGTACACATTGGTCCTTGCATAGGCCACACCTAGCCCTAACTATGGACACAGGGACTGTTCATCATTGACCATGGCTTGCAGCAATGGCCACTGTCCACAATCTCTAGGCATGGCCTTCAGGCATGTTGCACACCCCACTGAGAATCTCAGCGTAAATATTGGCTCTTGCAGCAGGCTGTGCAGAGTGCCAACTTGAATCCCACAGATGGTCCACCATGGCCAATGGCCTGGTTGTCCTTTTCCCCTAGAATGCAGCCAATACCACTACCCACTATACCCCCATAATTGCAGCATTCACCACTGTCCATGTCCTTCATGGCCATGTCTAGTGGCCAAATTTCTCTAGGGGCCTGACCAATCTAGCCAATGGCCATGGCCCCAGGGGTCTTTTACAACTGTCCATTTCTTGCAGCCATGGCATCCTTAAGGCATGGTCTTCAAGCATGGTGCACACCCCACTAAGCACCTCAGAGTAAACATTGGCTAATGCAGCAGGCTGTGCCGAGTGCCAACTTGAATACCACAGAGGGTACACCATGGCCGATGGCCTGGTGGTCCTTTTCCACTAGAATGCAGCCAACACCACTACTCACTATAACCCCATAATTTCACCATTCACCACTGTCCACGGCCTTCATGGCCATGTCTAGTGGCCAAATTTCTAGGGGGCCGAACAATCTAGCCCATGGCCACAGCGGCCTTTCACCACTGTCCATTGCTTGTAGCCATGGCATCCTTAAGGTATGGTCTTCAGGCATGTTGCACACCCCACTAAGCATCTTAGAGTAAACATTGGCTCTTGCAGCAGGCTGTGCCGAGTGCCAACTTGAATCCCAGAGATGGGTCCTCATTACATGGATGGCGGTAGGGATTTACCGGTACCGGTAAAATACCGGTACCGGTAAATCCCTACTGCCTTACTACGAGGTCCCTTTGCGGGTTGGGGGATTTAACGCCTGCTTTTTGCAGGCGTTAAAATCCAACCCGCTAAGGGACCTCGGAGCTAATTACGGTACCGCAATTTGTGGTGCCGTAATTAGCGCCTTCCCCATTCCCATAGAGCCCTATGGGGCAGAAATGGGAATGGGGAAGGGCAATGGCGGAAAGGGGATTTACCGCCCCTCCAACCTTGGAATGGTGCGGTAAATCCCCTTTCCGCCAAGGCGGTGCCGGTATTTTACCGGCATGAACCATGGCGCTAATAGCGCCATGGCTCACCGCCTACCGGGTAATGAGGCCCATGGTCTGCCATGGCCAATTGCCTGGTTGTCCTTTTCCCCCTAGAATTCAGCCAACACCACTACAGCCCCATAATTGAACCATTCATCACTATCCACTGCCTTCATGGCCATGTCTAGTGGCCAAATCTAGGGGCCCGAACAATCTAGCCACTGCCCATGGCCACAGGGGCCTTTTACCACTGTCCATTGCTTGCAGCCATAGCATCCTTAAGGCATGGTATTCAGGGACGTTGCGCACCCCACTAAGCATCTCAGAGTAAACATTGGCTCTTGCAACAGGCTGTACCGAGTGCCAACTTGAATACCACAGATGGTTCACTATGGCCAATGGCCTGGTGGTCCTTTTCCGCTAGAATGCAGCCAACACCACTACCTACTATAGCGCCATAATTGCAGCATTCACCACTGTCCACTGCCTTCATGGCCATGTCTAGTGCCATAAGGGCCCAAACAATCAAGCCACTGCCCATGGCCACAGGGGCCTTCCACCACTGTCCATTGCTTGCTGCCATGGCATCCGTAAATCATGGTCTTCAGGCATGTTGCACACCCCACTAAGCATCTCAGATTCTTGCAGCAGGCCGTTCCCAGTGCCAACTTGAATCCCAAAGGTGTTCTGCTATGTCGAGTGTCCAAATTCACCTTTTCACCTAGCCTCCAGCCTACACGACTACCCACTATACCACCAGGATTGCACCATTCACCACTGTCCATGGCGTGCAGCCATGGCCAGTGTTCACAATCCCAGGAGCATGGCCTTCAGCAATATTGCAGACCCTACTAAGCATTGCAGAGTGGACATTGATCCTTGTACCAAGCCAGTCCCAGTTCCAACTTTAAACCCCATGTACTGTCCCTCATGGCCATGTTTAGTGGCCATATTTTGGGGGGCGTGGCCAAATGCCCCGAACAATCTAGCCACTTCCCATGGCCACAAGGATCATTCACCACTGCCCGTTGGTTATGGTCATGGTTGGTGTCGACTGTCCTTAGGGTATAGCCTTCAGGCATGTTGTACACCCCACTAAGCATCTCAGAGGAGAAATTGGCTCTTGCAGCAGGCCATCCCGAGTGCCAACTTGAATCCCATAGATGGTCTTTCATGGCTATGTCCACAGCCCAACTTAATCTGGCCCTTAACAAAACTGGGCCTCACACTCACTTATCTCTAATTATAACAAAACCCACTCCAACATAGATAACAATCCATGTACAGTAAATAAATCACCACATTGTGTTGCATCGCGCTTTCACCATAGTTAGTAGAATGATGTCCATGGACAGCAAAATAGTCTCCAGACGTATTGCGGTGTGTGCAATCAGAAAACCAAAACTGCGAACACCTAACAAGACAAAACAGTATTTTTTAGCTCAATACAAAGAATATTCTGCACCTGCCTACCCACCACTGACCTCTCCAGGGTTTCTTTCATGAGCAACACAAGTGTAAATGTGTGTTTTCTGATTTCTTTTTACCATTGTGTCCACGGACCAAAAGCACAGATCACGACCCAACATTGTGACTGTTTCAAATATTTGGCATACTAAACATTTCTTAGATGACCAATCAGTCCCCTCTTATGCTGTCCTCAAACGTCATGAAGCTTCCTGATTGGTCTAGAGGAGTTCGCAGACACCGAATCAGGATCTCTCTATATTTTTTTTACCTGTTCTTTCTAAGCTTTTTGGAAAATTCCATGGCACAAAATAATCACAAATTTGCATAAGCATGCTTTCAGGACCAGGTTGCCACTTCTTATGCAACTTTGGTACAAATATGTTCCATGGTTCAGACTGTTGCCTTGAGCACATTTTCTTTTCCCATTCAAGTCTATCCACACTTCTCCATACTTCAGAAATGTTGGACCCCCCTATTACTTTGCCCCTCCCTTTGATGAAACCACGTCAAACATTCCAAAATCATTTAAAGTTGGGTCTATATTTTGTTTGCAAAGTTTTGTGCAAATTAATCGAACAACGCATAAGGTACAAGCCATCCAAAAAGTGCTCTTCCTATGGGAAAAACAACGTAACAATCAGAGGCGTTGCTAGGGGGTGGGGTGGGCTGTAGGAGCTATAGCCCATGGACTTTTCTTTGTAGCCCCAGATAGAATCCCAGGGACTACAACCAAAAGGCTAGCAAGCCCAGAGTCCCGACCATCATGGCATTAGTGTAGCCCTGGATCTTTTCCAGACCTAGCAACACCCCTGTTAACCATAACTACAGGGTTGAAATCACTGACACTGCATTGTGCACATACTGCACTGCCATTGTGAGTTGCACAGGATTATTGGAGAAAAGTAAAGTAAATAAAGGCTAACCTGAACCTACCTGCTGGTCTCCTGTCATTCCTAGGGGAGAAAACTTCATTTTGGCGGCGAGCACTTGCAGCGGAGAACCTGTGGCCTGGCGAAGAAACAGAATCGGATACAGATGAGAGACTAAGACTGCTGCAGAGGTATGGAATATAGGAGCCTCCCAGACTATAGGAAGAAAAGAAAAGAAGGAAGCAAATGTACAAACGCTAACCTAAGGAAGCACCATCCAATCGTGAGGGTCAAGCGTGAGGGGAGAAAGCTGGCATGCATGTGCTACGTGCATGTGGACATATTAAAAGGAAAGGGCTTGTTGCCCTGCCCAAAGATAGTAGTCCGTATTAATGGACGAAAAGAACAAATGCATAGAAATGTCAGAAAAAACATACAACCTACAAACTTGCAATACATATAACATTTTGCCAACGTGACACAACCATTGACAAGGGCAGGAAAGAAAGAAGAAAATAACAAGAAAGAGGAGACAGTGTAATAAGGAAGAACTGCAAGAAGGATAGATTGTGAGCAAAAATACAATCCATTACTGTACATCCTCCAGCAAATGTGCTACCGAATTCTGGGCAACCACCTATCCCATGGTGCGAATGGAAGGAGTATTGGAAGAATTATATTAAGACAATGGACCATGATGGGCTGACCACCCAAAATAAAAGTTCACTATTGTTACATGCATTAGGCTCCAAAGGGCAATGCAAGTACAGAGATCTACCAGCGCCTACAGAGGCAGAAGCTGCTGGAGACATGGAAGATCATGAGATGAAATATGTGGCAATAAATAGATTCAATTTGTACTCCTGTGCACAAAATGAGGGAGAGAAAATTAAGGAATATGCCACAGCCCTACATACCTTGGCCCTAATATGCAGATTTAGAACCAGAGTCACTATGGACGAATTAATCAGGGACCAGATCATGATCCACACAGCCAACTGAATAGAGCAAGATATGCTGTGGATGTGTGGGGATACAACACTTCAAGAAATCGTTTCCATTGCAAAAATAATTGGGCACACTCATTTGTGTTCAAGAGGAGTAAAAGAAAACAAAAAGGAAGCAATCCAAGGGAAAAAGGATTCAAACAAAAGTGACATATGAATTCACAGGTCAACGTGATATGGAAAGAATTTGGAAAAAACTACACCAAAGGAGAAGGAAGCCAAGAAAGGCGAACAGCAAGAGGAATTTGAGAGGGATAGCAAAAGACAGCCCTTCAATAGAAGAGGAGCGGACTCTGACAATATAAGCAATATGTGTTATAGGTGTGGCAGAGTGGGACACTACTCCAGCTGAAGATATTGTCCAACTCTAAATTGAATCTGCACCTACTGCAACAGACGAGTACACTTTGCAGTCATTTGTCGGAACAAAAATAGAGTGTCCGCAGTTCAGGATGAACAGTATTAATCAGATAGAGGAATGGGTAGTGGTCTTGAAGACTCAAGAAGCAGAGAGCAGTGAATGCCAATTAAAATGCCCCAATTGTGAAGTGATAACAGAAAATTGGAAAGTCAAAGGAATGGTGGACAGCTGCTCACCATATACGATACTCATCTGGAAGAAATAGGAAGAATTGCGAGATGGGAGTCTGAAGGAAAAACAAAATAAATCACACATAAGGAACCCAGGGGGGTTTGAAGGCTCAACCATAGAGATAGCATACCACCATGGAATTCAAAAAAGGGTGGCTGGAATAAAAGAGTATATAGCCAAAAAGGGATTTGATGTTTTGGGATTGAGAAACCAAGCAGCCATGAAAATCAGATTAGAGCCATGTCAGGCCAAACCAGTGTTAAGCTTATGCAGGAAGTAGGAATTCAGTCAAGGAAAATGTGCTGAAGTACTAGAAGAAGGCAGGGTGAACATAATGGTTTTGCACAAAGGATTGTTTTAAAGTCAAGAGTGATAACAGTTGTTCACAAATATAGGTTCATACCATTTTCCTTGAGAGAACAAGAAGAGAAAGAACTGGAAAAACTACAATGAGAAAGTGTCATTGAAAGGATTGAGTCAGTCGAATGGACCAGTCCCATAGTTGTGGTCATCAAGAAAAGTGGAACACTTCGGATATGTGTAGATTTGTGTGATGTAAACAAGAACATACATGTGGACAGAAACCCATTACCGACAATTTTCATAAATGTTAAATTGTATGCATGGAGCTTACATGTTCACTACTTTAAACTTATCAGCAGACTATCACCAGAATACATTAACAGAAGTTTGCGGGGATCTCACAGCGTTCATAACACCAATAGGACTTTTTCGATACTGCAGAATGCCATTTGGACTTGCTGCAGCAGCCGAAGTGTTCCAGAGGATCTTGACAGGTATTTTGAAGGAAATAACAAGAACCGTGGTGACAGGCTAAGTGCAGTTTTAGATAGATTACTAGACAGGGGACTCAAGATAGAAGCAACCAAGTGGAAGTTCAGAAAAGTAGAATAGTTTGGGCATGTTGCTATCGGACAAGGTTACAGTCCTAAAGATTATGCAGTTGCAGCCATAAGAAATGTATACTACTTCTCGGATTCCTTGGGAAAGTTTTTTGTGCAAAAGATTCCTTCCATACCTAACACCAACATTCGAAGCTCCACTCACAGACCCACTATCCTAGTGACTCTGTTGGTTTACATCTGGTATGAGAGCTGTGGGTCTGTGAGTGGAGCTTGGAATGTTGATGTGAGGCATGGAAGGTGGTGAGTGAGAGGGTTCCAGGAAGGAAGGCTGGGGACTAGCAGGGAGAGAGCCAAGGATGAAGGCAGCATACTATTGATCTCCTGATCTCTCCTTTCTTACTGAAGCTGTAACCAATAAAGAAGCATTTACCTTTTGTAACCCTGGCTCTCTGGTGGCTCCTGTGTATTCTGCTTGTATGTTGATACCACCAGAAGATACATCATTTAGTATGATGCCTTCATCCTTGGCTCTTTCCCTGCTAGTCCCCAACCGTCCTTCCTGGAACCCTCTCACTCACCACCTTTCATGCCTCAGACCAACATTCCAAGCTCCACTCACAGACCGACAGCTCTCATACCAGATGTAAACCAACAGAGTCACTAGGGTACAACAGATAGCTTATAACATAAAGTGGATTGTAAAGGTGATGAAGTTTATTGAACAAGTGAGCAGATGAGAAGGTTACGCTGAAGTTGTCATAAGTGATAATGGTGCACAATATAAGGCGAAGCAAATGACAGAATATGCACAGGAAATTGGGAACAAAAGGAAGCTTACAGTGTTTTATCATCCAAAGTCCAACAAATTAGTTGAAAGATATAACCGGATCTTAGTAGAGACTGTTGAACAAGTGATCATGAATGGTATTGATGTCATGTTAGCAGTGGGGGGAGAGTGTGGAGAATGAGGATGCATGTGAACAACTCAACAAGAGTGTTGTCATTTAGATTGACGAGAGGCAGAAACCTAACACTAAACTGAGTCCAGGATGGGTCAGTGAGAAGGGTAGTCATGGTGAGGTAAGGCAGGAACCGGACAGGAAACGCATATTGAAGTTACAAATGAAATATGGTACAAAGGGGACCAGGCAAGAGGTCCTTGAGCAGCAAGAGGTTAAAGCACAGAGATTGGGTGAGGATAAGGAAAGGGAGGAGGATGTGAAAAGGGTTTTTTTGGAATGTTCAGACCCTGTTGAAGTGAGAGAAGTATTTAATAATGCTATGATGGTGGCTGATGGATCTTCATGGAGCCGTGTGTAAAGGTTTTACGCATTTCATTGACCTTACAGCTCATTTTCCTTGATTTGTATGATGAAGCAGCAGGGCAGAATGTAGCGCACGTTCCTTCCACTCCCTTCCTCTCCGCCGTACAAATTCTTCAACATTTTCGCCAGCACATATATTCATGCTGGCATAAATGCTGGGGATTCCTATGGAGTCTGCCAGCTTTTTGCACCGGCAAAAAGTAGGGGGCCTAGTAAAACATAGTTTGTTGGCGCATTATAAATACCCAATAAATAAAAATAAATAAATACAATATAATCCATTGTAAATGCTACCTGCCAAGCATACATGGCAGGAAGTGGTTAATCAATTTGCATGGCGAAGTGAAAAAGGGTGGTATACAAGCATGTATGCTGCCTATTTGCCCAGCACCTCTTCTGTGCTCTTCTGTGCAAATGAGGAGGTTTCAGCAGCAGAGACCTGTGTATGTTAAGGGGTACATGTAACGGCCCCCCTGCGCCGAATTAAAGGGAACTCCAAAATTAGCCCCATAATGTTGTACAGCAAACAAAAAGAACCTGAATGGTGTTTCATTTTTTTAATGCTAGACATTTCCACGGGAGGTTCTTAATGCCTCCAGCTTAAGTTACTTCACTTGTAATTTTCTTTGGTGAGGAAAACATAAATACCAAGGATGAGTTTGGTGGCTGCTCTGGGTATCAAGTGGCTAACTCGGGTCATACAAATATGCATAGTATGATTGAACGGATTCTAATGTAGCGTGAACAATGAGCAATATTTGTACAAAATATGCCCCTTTAAGAACTATCGCCCAAAAAGGTCAGCTAAGGCGTGGTATATCCCACAACTGTCTGAGTAAAAAATGTAACATAATTCCATGAAAACAGATGGTACCGTCTGAAATCATCGCAATATGCCGCACTGGCAAGTATAGCATTGAGTACCTACAAAAAAGCTGTGTATAGAGCTAAATCTGATTTTTTGTCAAAAAAAGTCACAACAGCAGTAAACCGTCTGCAAGAATTGTTTAAAACAATTGCAAATTTTGTGAACCCAAACATAAATACTCCGGTAAATGACCTCTTCCATAGACCATGCCAATGGGCTCAATGCCTTTTTTAGAGATAACATTTTGAACATTCAAAAAAACATTAGGCTTCTTAGAGAACCAGATGTCACATCCCATTTGGATGGTGTCACTACAAATAAAGAAATCGCTGGCACAACAGAGAGTTGAACAATGGGGATAGGTCAGTTTAGTTTTCAACAAGTGTCAGAGGATGAGATCGGCACTTTCTTGTCACAATTAAAACCCACACACAATTCTCTCTTTCCTATCCCTGCTCTAGTAGCTAAGCGACTCTCACCTGAGTTAACACCGTTCATGACCAAGTTTGTAAATTTATCATTAACTCAGGGTGTTGTCCCTGATCTCTTGAAAAGTTTAGTTGTTTCCGCACTACTGAAGAAGGCCATTTTAGACCCTGAGGACTATAACAACTATCGTCCAATCAGCGGTCTTCCTTGGCCGGGAAAGAGTTTGGAAAAGGTGGTTACAAGTCAACTACAGAACTTCGTTGAGGGTAGCAGCCTCCTCCATCCCCTGCAGTCCGGTGTTCGCCCTATGCATGGGATGGAAACAGCACTGCTGGCGGCATGGGATGAGATGTTGCAGGCAGGGGATGTGGGCAAACTTTCCCTGCTCGTAATGCTCGACCTGTCCCCTGCTTTTGACACGGTGGACCATGCTATTCTGCTGGACCATATGAAAAGCCTTGTGAATGTAGACTCCTGCGCTCTGGACTGGTTTACTTCATTACTTACCGGGCGCAAACAATGCGTACGGTCGGGAGCTTTTTTATCTGAAATCTTTCTTCAGTTTTGTGGCATGCCGCAGGGATCAGCACTTTCTCTGCTTCTTTTTAATATATATCTTCATGCCTTAATGGACATTCTGGAGAAATATCATCTTAGATTCCACTCCTACGCTGGTGACACTCAGCTATATATCAGGCTTGATGATGTGGAGCATGCAATTGCTATACTTGGCAGGTGTTTGAAAGAAATAGGGACCTGGATAGAAAAAAACTGATTGCAACTCAACCTCAAGAAAACTGAGTTGATGTTATTCGACCCCAAGCATCTGCTCGAGAGAAAGAGCTGTCCTCCACCTCCTCAGTTTCTGGGGACTAGTCTCAAATTTGCTAAGGTTCGGAACCTAGGCTGTATCTGGCAGAGTGACATTGGCTGCAATGGCCAAGTCTCAGCCAAAGTACAAGCAGTTTTCTACAACATCCATCTCTTACGCCAAGCACTACCCAATGTTCTCAACACCGATCGTGCTGTGGTTGTGGGAGTCTTATATAATTCTAAGTTAGATTATTGCAATGGACTTTTGGTTAGAGCTCCGGCCAAACAAATTACAGTTTACAAAAAGCCCAAAATGCAGGAGTAAGGCTGGTTTTCGGTATAGCAAAAAACACCCCAATTTCTGGTCTCCGTCGCGTCGGTCGCTGCATTGGTTAGTGGTGGAAGACTGTATAAAACTTAAAACAGGGTGCTTGGTGTACAAATGAATGCTCAGGCTGGCACCAACCTATTTATTAAATAAATTGAAGCGTTATCAGCCTACCTGGGCTCTTAGACCGGAAGATCATTGCTTACTCACCATCCCCAGAACCAATTGTGTCTCAAGTTGAGATTGCAGCTTTTCAGTTGCCGGACCAAGACTACGGAATAGTCTTCCATTGAATCTAAGAAGGGCAAATTCTCTATCGATCTTCAGAGCGGACCTAAAGACCCACCTGTTCAAGTAGATATGGCTCTTTTTATGCTCCCCTGGTAAATTTCTGTGGCATCAATTCACCTAATTAGCTGATTTTATTTTCTCAGTTTACGGTTCCATCTGCGCCAGGATTCGATTAAGTTTGTTGCATTGTGTGCGCTATACAAATAATTCAAAAATCAAAATTCAAATTGAAGATCGTGACTTACCCGGCTGTGGAATTGGTTATAGGATTCACAGAAGTACTCCCAAGGACTACGTATCCTTCTTAGCATAATGTCAGTGGTCGTACTTTGGCTGTCTGGAGTGCGGTGTCAAACAGCCACTCCATAGTACTGTCAAGTGATGCCATGTGACCTACAGCATCATCAAGCACAGCTAGAAAGTATTTCAGCAGCGCATGATGGAGGGATTACTCCCAAATTGAGTGGGAGAAACCTGCATTCCCTGAGCCTCTTAAAGTTCTAGGCAATGGTGCCAGAAATGTATTTAAATGAAGCACTCCACAATGTTTGTTTAGATGTTTCTAATAAAGTAGAATGTGTTTCATCAGTAGGAGCATCAACCATTTTATGAAGGTGAAACCTGCATCTACTGGGCCTCTTAAGCAGCCGTCTATTACCCTTCTCGTAAGCTATTAGGGTAGTGCTAAAGCATGTGGGCTATTATTAAAAATCAAACCCTCAGAACTATTTACCTAGGATGCTACCAATGAGGGTCTTACATGCCAGAGGATCAAGACATTTTAAAAGATGCTCTGTCACTTGGGGCAGTCACACTCAGGGCTGAAGCGAAGGAATGCCACGTTAGTGTCACCCACAGAAACCTAGCTGACACTAGTTCTTCTTTGTGAATTTGGGGCTTAAATGACTAAAAGTGAGGTCAGCATGAGCCACACAGTGCTGGTATGTTAGAGGGGTGTGTGGACCAAAGAGTAAGTGATTGTATGTGTGTCCGTGTCTGTTGTTGGTGTGTGTGTGTGTACGGGTGTGTCTGTGTGTGTATGTGTTATGTTTACAGTTAAATTAACATTACTCATGGGTTTCATAGTACAACGTTACCAATCACAAAGTGATGTGAGTGGGTAAACCCTCATTGCGAGCTGTGATGTCTTGTGGCATGATCTTGAAAAAGGTATCTATTGCATAATTTGTCATGAAATGTGGACATCAATCATCATTAATGTGTTAGTGCCTCCAATTTATTTATTTTTATTTATTTTGGCTTTTGTAAAGTGCGCCTAACCCGGACGCATCTGTGCGCCAATACTGCCACTAAATACCTTTGTTCAGACCGCGGCTGTCAGATCTCAAGTAATATATCCAGTGCTTCTCTAAATAGGAGGAAAACATCAAAATCACCACCTCTACCTGGAATCTTTTATTCTCTAAATTAAGGCATTCAGTCTGTGTTTGCATTTCGGAAATGTTCAACTGGGGTACTTGTTTTTTTATTGTGGCTATAGTGCCTATGTTCTATGACACTGGGCCTCATTACACGGACGGCGGTGGACCAAGGTGCTATTAGCACCTTGGTCCATGCCGGTAAAATACCGGCACCGCCTTGGTGGAAAGGGGAATTACTGCCCTATTCCAAGGTTGGTGGGGTGGTAATTCCCCCTTCCCCATTGCCCTTCCCCATTCCCATTTTTGCCCCATAGGGCATAATGGGAATGGGGAAGGTGCTAATTACGGCACCGCAAATTGCGGTACCGTAATTAGCTCCCTGGTCCCTTTGCGGGTTGGTTTTTAACGCCTGCAAAAAGCAGGCGTTAAATTCTCCAACCCGCAAAGGGACCTCGTAGTAAGGCGGTAAGGGTTTACCGGTACCGGTAAAATACCGGTACCGGTAAACCCTTACCGCCTACCGTGTAATGAGGCCCATTGACTTTACCATACTGCTAGCCATGCCTACATAGCTCTAGTTGCAGGGAATAATTACTCTTTCAGAATTGCCAATGGTGAAAATCTGTTTAATACAGGGGGTAGTTTAGTCCGTAATCTAATACTTGTGCCCTCTTAGTGAACACACTCACACCACAAATGCCACAAATGGGCAAACGCAAGTAGCACCTCTGGTCTGCCAGAGTGTGGTCTGTAGACCCCAGAGAAAATCCAGACCTACTGTCTAAACCCGTTTATTTCATCGGGTTATTTATTTATTTATGCATTTATAAAGCGCGCACAAGCCCATAGGCATCTGAGCGCTGGTTACATGAAGCCAACAGAGACAATAGAACAAAAGGTATGAGGTGTTCAAGACAGTGTAGACAAACTAAGTAGAGCCGAGAGAGGGTGAAATATACTGTGTATTGCTCTTCTTTTGAAGGCCTTTGACATTTGAAATGTGACAATGTTTATGAATGGAATTTTTGATTCTCTTTGTGGATACACAAGGCAGTTAACCAGAATGTGAAGTGTGTTCATTTTGGATGTGTTTTCATGTGGTAAAGTACGTATGCATTTATATTATCTGTTGCGCTGTAAGGCCTCTGACCACTGGACCCATCTCTCTGTGGTTAAGGAAAGTAGATTGGGCTAAGTCCTGGAAAGGCTGAATTTCCACCCCATTGTAGGTGACGGGTTTCGTCTGGCGAGCCTCACGGAGGAGTTCCTCCTTTGGATGGTAGTGTGAGAGTGCCACTGGCGCGTTCCTTGAGCGTGCACCCGGCTCTGACCATTTAGGGCCCGTTGTGTGTACCCTATCTATGAGAACCTCCTCCAGCTTTTCCATTCCCCAAGAGGTCAGTGAAGATCCGTTGGAATTTGTCTTTAAGGTCACCATCTCTGACTGTTTTCTGGCAGGAAACGAATGCGTATATTGGACCTCCGGGACTTATTTCCCAGGTCCTCGCTCTGAATTTCGAGACTATGTGACATCCTGACCAGGTCCTCCAGGGTGGCTTCTGTTTTTCTCTACCATCTCCTGCAACGCCCACTCTGTGGTGTCAGCCTGCTCCTCCAAAGACACTACGTCTCTCCTTAGCTTTTGGATGGCCTGTTTAACTTCTTAGGTGAAGGTCGCAAACTGTGCTTGAAATGATGCTGTCAGCTTGTTTTGAAAGTCGTTGAAACAGGCCTCAAGATCCACCTTGTACAGGGCCATGGTGCGGAGGTTGGTGTCTGGCGGGGTCCCCTCTGCCACAGCTCAGTCATTTTAGGAATGGAGTCTGGACCTCTGGCCCAACACTTGTGGATGGTGCCCGCCTTGGCCGCTTCAGGCATAGCTGGTGGGTGTCATTTGCCGGGGGTCCCCTGACACCTGGCATTGAGTGGTACCACCCACGGTTCCTAATGACGTTTGTCGGTGTCGAGGGGGGGCAGATCACCCCCCCTGGTGTGTTGCCGCTACAGGGCCCCCCCTGCTCACCAGTCTCTTCTTATGTTGAGGGGCCCTCCTTGAGTTATACCTAAGGCGGATTGAATGGGGTGGGGGCGTCCAGGCTGGCCCAGGTTTATCTGCCTAGGCCTGTCTGATCCGAAATTCTTGCCCCCTCAACTTCAGTCGTCCGGGCCCAGTAGCTTCTCCAAAGGCACCCTGGGTGCTGAAGGCGTGGTTCTTCACTGTGTGTAAGTCAAACGGGCAGTCAGTCAGATGGGCTGCCCCCTTCTGGTGAGCCCCCCCCTCTGCATTGTGGGCACGTTTCTCCATCTGCCCTCCGGGGCCCCGCTTGTCTCACCTGGTGTCCGTGTGTTAGGCGCAGCGCCCGTCACTGTGTGTCTTTACACGGTGGATGAGTCTTCAGATTACAAGTATCCCCTGCTTGCTTGACTGCCTTCCCTCTCAGGATATGACGCCACTCAATCCACGTAGGCCTGGTCTCACTTGTGCAGGGTGCTCCCTCCGCCTGTGTATGTTGCAGGGCTGAGCTCACTTGTGAGGGGCACCCCCACCGCCTCATTCGGCTCATACTCGTCTCCACTCCTGCTACTGGTGGGGGTCACCGTTCTGCTCCTGGAGGCCCTCGGTCACCTCCACTGTCACCTGATGTCTCTCTGCTTCGTTGCGGCCTGCGCTCCAGTGCACTCCCGCAGTCCGGAGCCTCAAAGAAACCCCCAAACGTCTGTGGTGCACCAGAGTCCCAGTGTCTCTTATAGCCCTTCAGGGATGCTTGGTTGTCGACGCCATTCGGTTTTTGGGCAGCTCGAAGACGAGCTCCCGCTCACACGCCAGTGGCCGTTCCACGTGTCTTACTTGTTACCCTCTTCTGCCCTTTGCTCTCCCTTTTCACCCTTCACTATTCTTAGACTCACTTTTGTTTCTGCTCCTTCCTCTGTGTCTCTCGTCCCCTCCTCCCATTTTCTCTTCTCCTCCACCATCTCGTACTTTCTTTCCCCTTCTCTTTCGCCACTCCTGCTCCCCGGCTTTGTCTCCTCTCTACCTTGTTCTGTGCACCTTGTTCTGTGCCTGTCTCTTCTTCTATCCACTCTCCATGGAACCTTGAGTGCTTTTGTAACAGCGAGGATCCACCACAAGGGCCCAGAAATGTTGAAAAGTGCTCAGCTGCATAGCCAGAAATGCTGAGCTCTGGGATTGGTACTTCTCGGTTAAGTATTATTTTGTTGCTGATGATTGGTGCATGCGTACCAGCATGGATCATTGACAAAACCTTCATGAGGACCATCTGCCATTTTGATTGCCTCGGTATTGTGGCTCCAGGTCCCGCCTGTTCTCCTGACAGTGGTTGGCAGTCTCTTCATCCCCACTTCCCCATCCACTAGGGCTCCTCTTTTAAGCCTGTGGGTTCGCACAGGAAAGTTGGCGATATTACGTTGGGCCTTCCGTGAATTGGGGCCACTGTTGGATAGACAATGGTCAAGAGTTGCAGCGCCCATCTTCTCTTGCTCCTACACGGGTCCCACTGCCTTCAGTCCCATTCTCTGAGGCTGGCATGTGTTGACCAGGCAGATTCCCGAAGTAGATTCCCAAATGATTACTGTAATGCCTGCTTTTATTGGGCGACTGGCATTGTTCCAATACACTACGCCAGCATGTATGTTTTTCAAGGACAATGTGGTCACAATTGTGAGTTGGATATAGGGGCTTCGAAAGGTGAGGTTGTTGGTGGTAGCACCGGACCCACATGGTGGCCCCGGTGCCATCTACTAACCTTATATTTGGGGCATGGCACCATGGGAGTGTGCTGAGGGATCTGTTCTACCACTGCTGCAAGTGGATGAAAGCAGTAATGGGAGTTTCTGTGGGGCTGATGTACAATGCACATGTTTGCCATGCTGTGGGTGAAGATGCCTCTGCAATACTGCCAGTGGGATAGGCATTGCTATGCTGGCCATAGGAAGGTTGCTCAGTCATATGGGCAGGGTGTCGGTGAGAGAATAGAGATAAATGGAAGATTGGTAAAGGAGTGGAAGAGGTGGTAGGCCCACATTAGCTGGCAGGGCCATTCGAGTCCGCTGTGCTGATGGGGTGCAAGTCATGAAAATCTGTGGCCCTGGATGTGTGCTTTCCAGACTGTCTCTGTTCCTAGATGTTAGATTGTAAATCTATCACTGCCACATGGTCCTTTTGGACCATCCTCCTGAGCAGGCACACATTGCTGCTTACTAGGCACAAATGATGCTTCTGGGTACAGATGGTAGAGTAAATGGGCTTCATTCAGGAGCGCTGTGCTTGGGCATTCCTGCAGTTGCCTGGCTTTTGTTGGGCCCCTGCAAGCCCTTCTCCAAGACTCCACTCCTTGCTCCTGCCCCCATTCAATGGGCTTGCCCTCAGGCTTCTTGAGCACGCCTTGCATCGCTACCACCATGTCACCCCTCGGATCCTTCTCCCATGGTGATGCCCTGCACTGGCAGAGGCGCTGGTTCTAAAGGAAAGAAACGTACAGCATGTTAATGTCATGGACCCTCTAAAATGGAAATAATACATTACAGTATCAAATCCTTCCATTGCCAATAGAGAATTATGGGAAGGGCTGTAATGGAAAGGGCTATAATGGGAAGAACACAGCAGTACTGTTCCAAGTCCAATGGCAATAAGGACGAAATAAGTAATGCATTAAGTTACAATTACAAAGTACAGCACATTTCCCAGGCCAGAGAATAGATCCTCATTGCTAGATTTAAGCACTGAACTTGTCTTGCCCTTTGGAGTGACGCGCCCCTTCACTTTCTGAGGTCTCTTCTGTTTCTTGACAAGTTTCTAGCTTCCCAGAGCTGGTGTGTTGACGAAAGAGAGCTCTTTGTGTGGCACGGTCTACTGCTTGCCATAGGATCTTTTGCTCCCCATTAAGCGAATGGTGCTGTTGCATCCGATCTAGTCTTGCCAAATACTGCTGGTTTTCGGAATTAAACCAGCAATAAAGGTACTCTTGGCAATTTCCCTCTTGCTTTCAGGAACTGCACCGGCCATTGTTTTGTCAGCAGACGTTCTAGCATGTAAATGCCTTAGTCAATACATTGGCCTGCAGAGAGTCCTGATAGCCTACTTGCAGAGTAGTCTCTGTAGTTTCAAATGTTGCCCAATTGGATAATTTCCATAAGCCAAAGATACAGCTGGAAACATGTATCTACTTGACAAATACAGGCTCACTCCCATGCAGGGGAAAGAAGGATCTGGGCCCGGCAAGGGTTGTGAGAGATAGGTGTGCAGAGGGTAGAGCTATGTCTAGAGCATGGAAGAAAGTGGAGCAGATGGGAGAGTAAGAAGAGCAGAGGTGGACAGAAGAGTTGAGGTTGGATAAAGAAAAAGTGAGGTGGTGGGAAAAGCTGAGTTGGGAGGAAAAGGAGAAGAGTTGGATAAAAGCAGAGAAGAGAGAGGGAAACGAGAAGAGGGTGAGCAGGAGAAGGAGAGAGAGAGAAGTGAAGGTCTGAGAACATAGCCCAATGGTGGAATCGGTGAAAAGTTTGGAGGTGGAGGAAGGACGCTGTGGAGTGAAGGAGGGGTAGAAGGCAAGAGCGTAGGAGGCAGACAGAGAAAGAGAAGACAGTTGAGAGGTGATAGACAGAGGATGTAAGAAGGACTTGAGAAGATCATGCCACATGCTGTTAAGACAGTGAAAGTGTAGAGGAGGAGAAGACCAATAGGGAGAGAGGTGCTGGGAAAGAAAACTATCATGGGGGTGGTTGGAGGGGCAGAATGTAAGGAGATGTGGAGAGAGGAAGAAAAGGAATGAGCCGTGTGCTGTAATAGTGAGGAGGCCCGTGGAGGGGAAGGAGGGAGCTACAGAGAAAATATGTGATAGGTGAGAACATGAGTGAAGGGGAAAGGGAGGAGACACAAAAAGAGAAGGGAAGAGTAGAGTGGAAAGAGAGAAAGCTGCCAGAGTCTCAATCCTAAATCTAATCATACAGTGGTGGAGAGGGGGGTTTTGTCTGTGTAAGGCCTAGAAGAGAAACTGGCTGAGCTAAACTCCCACTGCCAATGGGGGGAGGGAAGCCAATTGAACCAGCGGCACAACCACACAGAAGGTGCTGATGCCCGGTCCCCATCAAGAAGTCCCAAGGCAACCATGGGTGGTTGTGACAGGTATTCCAAGAGCACTGTGGAAACAAAGAAACATTCTCACAGGACAAGTCCAATCCAAGGAATATTCTACCAAGTGACAAGAAAGAAGTGCAGGGCACTTAAAACCCCCATAGACATGCGAGTAATAGTTTTTCAACTGGGAAGGCGGATTTGTGCAGAGGGAAAAGGGGAGGACAGAGGGTTACAGGCCTAAAAATAGTATCCTCTATGTGCATATGCTCCCACAACCCACCCTGTGGGCTCAGGCAAATCCATACCCCTGACCTTTCTATTCTAACCAATTAACTGAAACAAGGCCTTAGCTTTTAGCTGTTTAATGACCCCCTGCCATGACAGTGCACACACATCCTTCACTCAAGGACTTTATAGCTCTCTCAGTTTCAAGTGCCCCACAGAAACTGGTGCATAGCCGCCTGGATGGATCCCTTGGCTCCCAGAATGGGGGCATGATCTAAACTGCCAGAAGCCATCATGCCCCTACTGACCACTATCACACTCCACCACCCACTAATGCTAGCTTCTCCGTCGACTTACTCCCACTGCTTCTGTACCGACTCTTGCCCCCACTCACCCCTTCTCTTTCACCCCTTGACGTTCCACTGATGTCTTTCTAATCCTTGCCTAAAAACCTGACCTCCTTCCCTTACTGCCATTGACTCCTGCATTCACCAATGAAGCCTGTCCCAATTCAACCTCTTTCCCCACCTGCTCCCCCTATTGACTTATGATACCTCAATGGGGTATTTCCCAGACATCGGCTCACTAGGCCCCAACGAATCCTGACCCTCCTTCCCTCTCCACAAACCCCTCACTAGATCTTGTCAATAAACTTACAGGGATGGGCCACAAAGAGAGCAGGCACTGTGGGGTCAGATTCACCAAGGAGCGTGTGTGATGGGTCCTTCCCGGCCACTCAATCCTTTCCCACTCACTATCCACTGCGCAAGAGATACCCCTCTGAAACTCCAATGACAGAGCTGGCGCATCAATGTGCACTTGCAGGGCATCTTCTCGGTTGCCACCAGTGAAGAGGCACAGGGGGAGGCATTTTATTTATTTATTTTCATTTTTAAAGCGCTCACAGGCATCTAGGCGCTGTTACAGGAACATGTTTCTCTTAGTTGCGTATTAATAACTCGCTTAATACCCGGAGGTTTCTAAGCGCGGACCCGGGAATCGAACCTGCTTAGCTCATATCGGCTTGTTTCCAAGGCGAGCACGTCGTCCGTTGAGCTATCCTCCCGGGATTTTGGCCCTTAACACAAGGTCTGACCGTATTTTAAATGAGGTTAGTGCACAAATGCCACTTTGAGTGCGACAGTATGACCTATTTTACCAGCCCTACCGCCTCACTCCTGTCCTACTGTAAATGGTGACACACTGAAAAACATTTCACAATAGAAAATCCTAAAATGTGGCACTCTCAGTCCTCGCATTTCTGTACTGTCAGGAGGGAATAGTTGTGAAAGGCCTCGAATTATTATTATTTAATTATAGGAAGGCGTTGGAGTGTGGGAGTTTCATATATTAGAATTAATGCAATAAAGATTACGGTCTGAAGTTCAGTCAGCACTTACAAGAGAACAACAAATAAAAAAAGTACAAGTAAAAGAGAGCTGCAATTTAGTAGCAAGAAGGGGACATCAGATTCAAATGTAAAGGCGGTACCATGAATACAGACAACAAGAGTAAACAGTGATTATACATGCCATGGTCAAAGTGCACGAAAAGAAGTCATGGAACTATATTCCCTGCTGGCCTGCCCCCGCTCCCTCCAGCCCACATCACCCCGCCTCTCCCACGCGCAATCCAAACCCCCAAATAAATGCACCTGCTGTGTAAGGGAAGGTCCAGTGCAGTGCACTGAAATGCAAGCTTCAACTTCTTCCTCCACTTTTATTTGAAAACTAAGCCATTACGGAAGGGGTTCTTTTTAAAATAATTGTATCAGAGCAGTAAAACTTAATTTAAAAAAAGTAGAGGAGCACCACTACCAACCGCTCCCGCCCACTTTGACCACTAATTACATACTTTCCTAATGGAATGTTCATATGTGCACTGGTTGAAACAACATACCTAGCAAACCTGAGGTATGATGTTTCAGGGATGGGATTCCCCTTTGTAAAAGGGCCCCGTCACTGTATGCCCGCTAGTCCATGTGAAGTCCCTTTCTGCCCCTACCCTCCAGCCCTTGTGTTGTCAATACATTCCCCTATGCTTCCCTGTGATGTCGCTTTACCCAGCCCACTCATTTACCCTCAATGTCACTGTCTACCCACAACCCCTTAGGTCCCACGTTTCACTGTTGCCCTGACCATCTCACCACTGCACCCAAACCGCCGGTCCACTATGATGCCACTGTGTGCCCAGCCCGTTGATTCCCTGCAGAGTCGCTATGCCCCCAAGGTTCCCCTCTGCCCCCTATGACATCACAGTTTACCATGCCCCTCTCGTGTCCCACGTAGTCGCTGTGTGCCTAGCCCCCTCAGGTCCCCCTTGATGTCGCTGTATACCCCCAGCCCCTGTGGTCCTTTGATTTCTCTTTGTTCCTCTGACCCCTGCATGCTTGCTGTTTACCCCTACCACGGTCCCCTGTGATATTGCTGTGTACCCAGCCCCCCCGGTCCTCATGTACCGTTCCCAGGCATGGCCTCCTGTCTGTGCCTTAGCGCTTGTACAGTCTGGGTGTCTCTAGACCGAGTGCATTATCTAGTCTTCACATATGCGCTGCTCATAGCCTATGGGAGTGTCTCTGTGTTCTCCCTCATTTTCCTCCCTTGTCACCAAGCGCTGTCGAAGCACACTGTGCATAGACGCTTTGTGGATGAACCATCATATATTATCACTACGCTTACTCTCTACTATACACCATGACACAATTAGAGTACAGCTATACCCCTCGATATTTCGGCCTAGCTGCTCACATACAAACACTACCCTATGAACACCTTATCACTCTAATAAAACGCAGCTATATCCCATGACAAACCGGCCTAGCTGCACTCATAAGTGTCCTACAGGCCTAACGCAGTCAGAACCCAGTCTAGGTGTCCACGCACCACACTGCACACATTCAACTGATATCATCACCACCACACCCAATGCTAGGATGCAGCTACCATCTGGCTATTGCATCAGCTGCACACATAACTGCTTCCCATCGGTCCCCTAAGATATCGCAGTGTACCCCATGCCCCTCTAGTGTCCCATGTTGTCGCTTTGTGCCCCAGCCCCCTGGTCATATTGATGTCACTGTATACGTGCTGCCCCTCTGGTCCCGTAATGTCTCTCTGGTCCTCTGGCTCCTCCAAGCTTGCTGTTTACCCCTACCCAGACCCCGCGATGTCGCTGTGTACTCTGCCCCTCTGGTCTTCATGTACCATTCCCAGGCATGCACTCCTGCCTGTGCCTTAGCACTTGCACGGTCTGGTTTCTCCAGAACGACTACAGTAGCTAGTCTTCACATTCGTCCTGCCATTGGCCTGTGGAAGAGTCTTTGCATTCTCCCTCGTTCCCTCCCTTGTCTCCTAGCGCTTTCGAAGCACACTGTGCTTATGCGCTTTGTGGATAAACCATCATATATCATATCATTATGCCTACTCTCTACACCATCACACAATTAGAGTACAGCTATACCCCTCGATAAATTCGGCCTAGCTGCTCACATATGAACAGTATCCCATGAACTCGTCATCACTCTAATAAAACGCAGCTATATCCCATCACAAACCGGACTAGCTGCACACATAAGTGTCCTACAGGCCTAACGCAGCCAGAACCCAGTCTGGGTGTCCACCCACCAGACTGCACACATTCAACTGATATCATCACAACCACACCTAACGCTAGGATGCAGCTATACTCAGGCAATTGCATCAACTGCAAACATAACTGGTACACCCACGCACCCTACAACACTTACTCTCTCTACTGACCTGGACTGCGGTCCCCGAGGGCGTTCAACCTACCAGCGCTTTGAGGTCATACCAATGATATATAGAGCGCTATATAAATGCCAAACAACATAACATAATATAACTTAAAATGAAGGAACACATGGGGTATCTTAACAAGATTTCCTGCCCGTTGGCATTGGAAGTTTGTTATTGCATGCAATCAGCCAGCACACTGGCTATGCTGACTCTGAAGATGAGATGTGATGGAATGGGGGCAGAAAGTATAACACGAGCGATACCAGAAACACTCAGATCAAATGGTCGGGGTTAATAAATCAACAACGAAGAGATACAGTCTTCATGCAGCAGACATTTGCACCTGTGCCCAGTAGCATTGGCCAGGTAGACTAGAGGATCAAATGTTTTCAATGCCAAGAAAGACCCCTTGCAGACCTGGGGTCCTTTCTTGATGTCCTAAAACAAGAGGTTTTCAAACTGTGGGGCAATACCCCCCAGGGGGGCGTGACCGGATTCCACGGTAGGTGCGAAACCCCAGCCTGAAATGTTAAAAATAATAATAATAATTTTTTTTTACAAATTTTCTTCTTTTTTTAAATGGAGGAAATAGGCAGGGGCGGCTCACAGGTTCAGGCTGGAGCATAAAACTGTCTCAGGCACCAATGAACAAGTGGCCCACAGTTGCAAATGGCACTTCATTCCTTTAGTGACAGACTGTGAATAGTACCCAAAGGGGTGCTTTTTGCTACAATGTCAGATTGGGATATTTATTTAAAGAATATTTATTTAGCAACAATGGTCAAAACTACTAGCTGCATAGTGAAGTAACTCATCAAATTGACCCACATTAGCAAAAAGAAATGGGCCATTTTGACCCAAAACTGGCCCAGGGTAGCATTTTTGGTACTGCATTGCCCTATTGCCCAATAGGCCAGTCCGAGCCTGGAGACTCATCCATAATGGGCGAGGGGGCATCAACCCAGTGGCTGCCTTATCCATTATGGCAGAGCCGACGAGCCAGCCCAGTGAAACACTGAGCACTCCCTCAGCTGCTTTTTTCAGCTGAGGGAGTGCTCCTGGGCTGGCTGAACTGTCAAAGGCAAACACTTTCCCTTTGACAGTTCAGTTCCCAAGCCGCACATGCTCACTGAGGATGGGGGTGTTTTGCTTCGCCAGCCTTGCATAGCTCATTGGAAAGCTGGCTGGGGAACTACATGTCTGTATGTGCGAGGGGGAGCTCATGCGCCTCCTCGCACATACGGACAGAGCAGCCTGGAGCCGTGCGTTTCAGCACCTGCGTGTTACAGCACCCACGCGTAGTCCCGCGCAGGCCCCTGCACAAGCCCCTATGCATGTATGTGCAATAACCAAGAAGCTCTTGCTTCCCGATTCCTGTTTATGGATGTGGATATGCTTGTGTGATGAGTGAGTGAGTGTATGGCGATTGGTGCTTGAGTGAATGATAGTTATTGGGGGGTGCATGCTGGTCTGTGGAGCTGATCTTGGTGATGGGGGTTGTACAACAAGGGTATTTTCAAAATACCTACGTGCCAAAAATCAGCTCTCCTTCTGAGGCGCTTTGGAGCCCATGGAACAGGGACGATGTTTTTGTACTGCACATCGATCATAGATGTCAAACTTAGAAGGGAATAGGGGTCTCGATACCCGCTTCCGAACCACAGAAGCCAAATAGACTGACCCCTCCCACCATGGTTGGAACTGGCTCCTGAAAATGATATCACAGGTAGCCACGTGGCAGCCAATGGGGGGAAGATGGAGTTAGGGAAAGGGGATAGAGTGACAAAGGAAAGGAAGGGAACATAAACAAGCAAGTACACACAATATACGCAATACTCCTATACCAGTACCTCTACTTCCTGAACACCTAGCCTGCCTATACATGTAATGCACCTGCTACATACCCACAGAAGTGTACCTTATTAGTGGCCTTATACGACTCCACTTTGCACACCACAAAACATAGGATTATAAACTTGAACATAGGACTTGAACATAACATAACATGCGCCTTGGGACGTATACTTCCTGAAAACACATAGGGTTGCATACAAGCAAAATGGCATAAACAAAGGGGTTGTCCCGAAGATACAAGACTCATGGCCCGCTGGGCCCAATGAAGCAACAAACAAGGGTTAGAACAAATACACAAAACACATGCCTTTGTGCTGTGTGGACCCTAAAGAATGATTCCAAAACAAGTGCGCTTTAAAGGACAGTCTCCTATTTTCCTAGGGCACTGTTTTATCAGTTCTGAGATTCATAGCATGTTTCCTCACACATGGCATGTCTCACACATGGTGTGTATCCTACACATGACGTGTTTCATCACACACTCCCTGCCGTGTTCGGATCATAAATCAACAAGCGAAAATAAGCACACTTTAACACCAAAACATGAACACTGTTGTAGAAAACTTAACTGATGGTCCGGATGCCTCACGAGGACATCCGGACCCTGAAGTTCGATGCCCAACACTTGGGAAGGAGCCCGATTCTCCGCCGTGGCCCGCGACTGCTTTTTCTCCTGTTTAGGCTGCTAATCACCATCGTGGCCCGGGGAAAGCTCCAAAAGTCCTTCGGCGTCCAAAACATTCCCGCATGCTCTTGCTTCTTCAGCTGCCGCCGCCCGTGCTGATAATCTGTAATTACCTGCACTGAGGCACGGGCGGCAGCGAGTTTTCAACACTTACTGCTAATGAGCAGCTGGCATACCGCGCGAAAGAGGAACTACATGCATCCCAACGCCTGATAGGAAATGTAGTTTATCGCCTCTTGGGAAACAAGAAGCGCCGTCCTCTACCCCAAATCAGATTCCTGACAGTACCTCCTCTCTCAGGGCCCCTTCCAAGTTTTCCCTTCTCTGGATGCTGCAAATGAAACTGTCGTACCAATCTAGGTGCATGAACCGCACCAGCCGGTTCCCATGAACAATCCTCAGGGCCATATCCTACCCACTGGATGAGATACCATAATTGATTCTGTCTCCGTCTTGAGTCCAGTATCTTCTTTACTTCATATTCTGTCTGCCCATCCTTGATAATTGCTGGTGGTCTCTGCACTCGCGTCCCCGGAGCTGCGGGTTTAAGCAAAGACTCATGGAACACTGGAAGTATCTTTAAAGTTTGAGGCAACTTTAATTTGCATGCCACCGTAGATATACATTTCACAATTTTTTAGGGTCCAATAAACTTAGGGGCAAATTTATGGGGTCCTTTCAAAGGCAAATTGTGTGTCGAAAGCCAGACCTTATCCCCCACTTTATACTGAGGAGCCTCTCTCCTATTCCTGTCTGCATATCTTTTATACTGTTCCTTAGCCTGGTCTAAATTGGCTTGTGCTTTCTGTCTGAGGTGTAGAAGTAACTTTTTTCTATCCTGAAGAATAGGAATATTCTCTATATCAGGTAAATGTTCTGGTAACATATTCTGTGCTTGACCATACAAACATACATTCAGAGACATATCCAAAAAGGCGTGTTCAGTGTTTTTATAAGTGAACTCAGCCAACCATAAAGACTGTACCCATGATTCACGACCATCACTTAAATAACAGCGTAAATATTGTTCAAGCATCTGATTGACTCTCTCTGTTTGTCCATCCGTTTGTGGGTGATAACTGGTGGACAAAGCACACTCCATTCCTAACATTTTACAAAAAGCACACCAAAATTTGGAAGTAAATTGAGGACCTCTATTGGATACAATACTCTGAGGTAGACCATGTAATCTGACCACATGTTGCAAAAACAATACTCCAATTTCCCTGCTCCCGGAATACCTTTACAAGGTACGAAATGGGCTTGTTTAGATAGATAATCCACCACCACCCAGATTGTATCATACTGATCATCCGGAGGCAAATCAGTAATGAAATCCATGGATATATGTGTCCAAACCTTCTCCGGAGTAGGCAGGGGCTGGAGTAACCCTGCTTTCTTATTATGGTCTCCCTTACTGCGTACACATGTTTCACACTCTTGAATGTATCTAATGGCATCCTGTCTTAATCCTGGCCACCAGAAATATTTCTCCAACAAATCTTGTGTCTTTTTACTTCCTGAATGTCCTGCTAAAGGTGAATTATGACACCAATGCATCGCCTTCTTTTGCAAAGCGAGCGTCGGTAAAAACAATTTCCCTGCATAGTAGGGAAGACCATTGTGGAATGTTTCTGCAGGATTCGTCTCTCCCCATTTCAATTTGACCTTTCCTTTCATTTCTTGTTTTACTTGTCTCAGTAACTGAGTCATTACCGCTCCTACCACCTTGTCCGCAGGAATGATAGTCAACTTTGGTTACACTGCTTTCCAAATTTTGCTGCCTAGATAGAGCGTCAGCTTTTCCATTATTTTTTCCTGATCTAAATGTGACTACAAAATTAAACTCATTAAAGTACTGTGACCATCTTAACTGCCTTGGACTCAATGTATGATCTGTCTTGAAGTACTGCAAGTTCTTATGATCAGTGACCACTGTAACCTGATATTTGGCCCCCAACAAATAATGTTGCCACTCCAAAAATGCTGCTCTAATTGCCAGTAACTCTTTATCGGTAATTGAATAGTTTTGTTCACAGCTAGTAAGCTTACAAGAGTACAACGCTACTGGATGCCACACTCCTTCTTCATCCTTCTGAGACGATACTGCTCCAACAGCCACATTGGAAGCATCAGTTTCCAATTGGAAAGGTTTCTCTGGTTTAGGGTGTCTCAGTACCGGAGCTGACGTAAATGCTTTCTTTAACTCTTGAAAAGCTACTTCTGCCTCAGAGTTCCAATCAAATTTAGTGGCCTTCCTTAATAATTTGGTAATGGGTGTAACTATTTGTGAAAAATTTGAAATAAAGCGCCTATAAAAATTTGCAAAACCCAAAAAGGACTGGATATCCTTGATGCATTGAGGCACTGGCCATTCCGTAACTGCTTGCACTTTCTTCTTGTCCATCACAATACCAGAGGGAGTCAAAATAAAACCAAGGAATTCCAATTGAGTGGTATGAAAGGCACATTTTTCTAGTTTTACACATAACTGATAGTCTTGTAATATTTTCAACACTGCTCTCACATGACCTATATGTTGCTCTTCAGAAGATGAATAAATCAAAATGTCATCAATATATACTATGAAAAACTGATCTACAAACTCACTCAACACCTCCTGCATAAAGTATTGAAATGCTGCAGGAGCATTGCATAAACCAAAAGGCATCACAAAGTATTCAAATAAACCAAACTTAGTCCTGAAGGCTGTCTTCCACTCATCCCCTTCTTTAACACAGATCAAATGGTAAGCCCCTCTCAAATCTAATTTGGTGTAAACCACTGCTGTTTTTACATGGTCCAATAACACTGAAATCAAAGGCAAGGGGTACCTGTTTTTCACTGTCACCTTATTCAATGCTCTATAATAAATGCATGTCCTAAGAGTTCCCTCTTTCTTTGGGACAAAGAATAAACGTGATGAAACAGGTGAGGTGGAATGTCTAATAAATCCCTTATTTAGCATGCGTAGGGGAGGACTGGTCCAGGAGACCCCTCTCGCCTGCGTTTCTTCCCCAGGTGAGGGCTATGGCCCATTGGGCGTTCCCTCATGCCACCCGGGCCCAGGTGGTGGAGGGCTCACCCACTGGAGACATTGCCCACACGTATCGAATGCCCACATGTATTGATTACAACACAAATTTAGCTAGGCCCAGAAACCATTCTTTGCCCGGTAAAGATGGTGTGAGCTCAGCGCACTGTAGCGCGGCCCCCACCCTTGGAGAACATCCCTGTTGCCGCAGCACCCTGGCAGATCCGCTGCGAGCACGTTCCCACGAACAAGACGGACATGAGCTAGCGCAATACGCTAACATTGTAACAGTTCACCTCCCGCAGTGTACCATCACTATCAGCATGACCCGGCCAGCAGGCCTGAACAATGAGAAGAACGGTAAAATGGTCATCTGAGGGCAGACAGTCTTTATATATATGTATATATTAATGTCAAGACCTCTTGCGAAGTATGCTTTCTTCCACAAAATACAAACGCCTGTAGAATGTATTAAAACGAGAGAGCATGCTCCCATGATATAAGCAATGGCGAGCCCACACCATTGCAGGTGGATGCTAATGATAAAGGAACGCTCCAGGGATCTGTTTGTCGCGTGTATCACTGGGCAGCCTACCTCACATGGTTTCGCGCCATAACTAAAGCTAATGCTGCTAGAGTACACGAGAAAGCGGATGCAACTATACTATGAACTCATGTAAAGAATGCGCGAGAGTGCACTTATCATGTGTGAATGTCTGAGCCCCTCATATGCCACCACCGTCACGTACAGTGGCGGGTCGTTTTCTATGTACTCCACTGATCTAACCACTACCTCATTTACTGCGAATGTATATGCATGTAACTAAAACACTGTAGCTGCTAGAATATAATGTACAAATATGGTGCTCGGACTGGGTATAATCGAGACGCATCCAGCAAAGGTTAAATGCATGTTTTGAAGTGATTTTAAATAAGTATTATAGAAAGTATTCAAATGTTTGCGATGTCTTTACCTATATTCGGCAACACACGAGGGAGATACCTTTGTGAAAGCGTACAAGGTCTCGATGTATCCCCCTCCCTCCCTCAGAAGGCTGCCAAGACATGAGAACAGAGCCCCGCTCTGCGTTATCACGCCTCCCCCGACCCGACTGGAGCCGCTTCAAAGACTTGTAGCCCCACTGCAGCACCCAAGGCCGCGGCCAGCCACCTGTATTATTTACAGCACAGCAGTAAACCTTAGTTTAAACTCAAGCGCCCCCTCGTAAACCCCACAACCCACCGGACTGTCTCAGACTTATGGCCCTGTGCAATCAGGACACCCAACACTTTGACAACACACAGTGAAACATCCATAACCACTTCTAACAAGACAGAAAGACCTGTACCACCCACCCCAGTCCCCGAAGCTTAGCCCCTCGACCTATGGTCCCGGTCAACAGATCACGAGTAACCAGGCCTCGATATATTACCTCCAGACCCCTCACAAGGTGCATTCCTCCTGTGTTGCATTAACCTATAAAAATAACCTATTGAAAGATTTACTAAAGAGAATAGCACTGTAAATGACTGAATGACTGCGGTGTGCATGGCAGAGGGCAAGTAAGTCAGAAAAGGCATTCATCTCTGCCACAGGCCGCCTCGGCACACCAACACCGCCCGGATGAACTCAAGCCGACCTGCCAGGCCCAGCCCAACCCACGAGGGTGACCAGTGACGTCCTCCAGCCAAGACCAACCACGCCGCAGCAGCACCTATAGTTAGTCGTCGCCACCCAATCCCAATGAACTTGTGCCCCCTATAGTATGTAGGTTTTGATGACGTTTTTTGTAAATATATACGCCTGTCTTTGCTATTGTCAGACAGAGCGCTCTCGGAGGTTGCAGAGTTCTTTGCATGCCCAATTCTGATTGATAAACTCCCATTTACGCTCACCCGCACTCTGTCTTGGCCTTATTCCCATTTTGGGAGAGTCCTTCATTGTCTCTCATTGCGGGGAGGATCGTGCTGTTTGGGGACGCTTGCTTTCAGTGGTGACCCCGATAGCGTGATTTTTATTTCTTCCTAACTCCTTATAACCGTCCCCGTTTGGCACGAGAATCTCCGGTCGAAAAGGGATATGCACGGTGAGCCGGCTCCGGGAGGCTGCCCGCCAACGGCGACCGGTACACTAAGAAGTGCGCACTCAATAGAGAGGGGGTACGGGATCCCGGTTGAAAAATCCCCTTTGAGTACCGCTCGCCGGAGCCGGGGCTGACTGTTGAGCTGACGGCGACACTGCCTGGACGGACCCAGTTTCGGAGAGTATCGGTTCAAGACGGGCACGTGAGTACTGAGTGCGAGCGATCTTAAAGGGAGCGGGGAGTGAAGTGTAGGACAGGAAACGAAGAGGGGGTACGCAGATCTACTAAAGATCATCTTAAATTTTCCTTGCTTTTTCTTTGCATATGGCCATTAGGATTAAGAGGTGAATAAGAGATAAAAGTGACGTGAACCTAGCTCCGAAAGGGGGTGGAAGGCGGCGCCGCATAGTGCTATCTTGACTAGTACTGGGAATATATGAAGAAGTGGAGTATAAAATAAAAGTGTTCAGCAAAAGGGGACACTGAGAGTACATTAGTGACCGCTATTACTTTCTTTTCCTTTTCTTAAGGGTAGGGGGGAGAATAAAGAACTGTGATTAGCACAGACTTGGGGAGACAGTAAGAGAAACAGAGTCCTATTAGAAGGAGGGGAAAACAGGTTAATATCTATATATATATGCGCATCTAGATATTCAAATAAGGCGATCAGGGACAGCCGGCTAGGGAGGAAAGGGAGGGCAGCTTGAATGGTGAATGGTGCCAAGAGGTGTGTGCACCTCGTATGTGCTAGAAGAGATTTTGACGTTGTGAATGTGTGAGCGATTATAAGTGCATAATAGTTAAATGGTCATGATAAGTGTGGTCGGATAAAAAATGTTTCTCTCTTCAGATAACGTCAATATAGTGGAGTAAGTGAGTACCTTTTTGATTTCCAGTCTGACATTGTCAAACCAAAGGATGGGTTGCTCTTGTATGTGCCCCTCAAAAAGAACATAATAGATATTGTGTACGGCCAGTTTTGTATTGTGCAGTCAGGGAGGGGGAGAGCCCAAAGGGACCCAACATTGAATGTGAAGTAAAATATAAAGAATAATATTGATACTACATTTACATTGTAGTTGCAAACACACTAGGCACATCAGCAGTAGGAGGGCACAGAGATGGGGGCTGAAACACCCTTATCACATATTTGTAAGAATCTCCCGGGATACGTGGAGCGGATTAAAAAATATCACGACCAATGGGTGACCGAGCTAAAGGGGGAGGGGTTACCTCAGATTTGGCCCGAGGGAGGGTCGTTTGATAAAAGTGTCCTGGATACAGTGGCCACATGCATTTTTCTAAAATACAAAGGAAAGCAGCTGCAAAATAGGAGGGAAATATTAGATCTTTGGAGGTTATTTGAAGAGATACCACCGCCTAAGACACCAGCACTAAATCCTGATCTCCCGTCCACCACAGACAATCCACTGCTAATACAAAGAGATGTCAAAGAAGGCTCAAGTGTAGCGCCACCAGTAGAGGTAATAAGTTTGTACCCGATAATAAAGAAGCCTGTGCCCGCAGAGGGGTACAGTGATCCCACTTACATACCTCCCCAGAAAGATACTACACCCCACCGGCCCACGGCACCTCCGCCATATGAAAGCACGAGGGAGCGAGCCCAGGCAGGCACACAAAGGGTAGATATAGAGAAGCTCACAGATGATTTAGAATCAAGACTGACGATAGCAAAGGATGAGCTCTCGAGGATAAAAGACATATGCGAACGAACAGCACTAGATGCAACTAGATCAGGGCGTACGTCCAGAGCGCTAGGTGAAAATAGAAAGCCCGAAGAGGGGTGGAAAAAGGGCAAGATTTTGTTCAGAATTGAGGAAGAACCAACGCGAATCATAGAAGTAGGGCCCGGAGAGGGAGATGTTGCAAGCGAAGAAAGGCGGGGGGAATTAGAGAGGAGTTGCTGTGTGATATAAGGGACGAGGTAGAAGAAAGCGACAGGTTGAGTATGGCGATAGGAGGGGGAAGCGAGGGGGAGGAAGGTACGTGTTCACTGAGAACCCTGGATGATGAGTGGACGGGGCGACTAAGGAACAGAGTGGGAAAAATGGCATCACTGGGGACATCAACAGCTAAAACGGGTCCGGACGGAACGACAAAAGGAAGGCTACAGCTCCTGTTGATACACAGGGGAGGAGGGAGGCCTAACTATATCCCATGGGCACAGATGGATAAAGCCAATTTATTAAAGCTATTGCCCCCGTTGTCAGGAGGGGCAAGTAAGTGGATATATGCCTTTGAGAAACATACTGCCGGGGTACCCCTAGCCATAGGAGATGTAAAAAGTCTACTCGTATCAGCAGTAGGTGATCAGGCTGAAAGGGTATGGGTTAAGGCCGGTTTCCCGGGAGTAACGTTAGACTGTGACCGCCATGATGGGGCATCCTTTAACACGGTGCGTGCCAGGGTGTGGGATGCCTTACGCGAAACATTCCCAGACACACCGGACTTGCAGTCAGTGATGCAGTGTACAATGAATGACGGGGAAGAGGCTATGGATTATATTTTTCGGGTCCAAGAGATGTGGAGAGCAGAAACGGGCACGCCCTGGTATCAATCGACATCTTTATTTTATTTTATTATAAAGAGAGGGCTCCCAAAGGAAGTGCAGAAGGCGCTTGACAAGATAGCAGGTATCGAAGCAAAGGGATGGCCAGAAATTCAGAGCATAATAGTACACCATTGTAAAAGAATCAAGGAGAGGGAGAAGGAGGTGGCGCAGAAAAGATTGGCAGACGAGGCGAAGTTAGTACAGTCAAAGTTAGTGAAGGTTGCAACAGCAGTAGCCGCGCTCCCACACAGAAGAGAGGGAGATGAGGAGGAGGAGGGGCTGATAGCACTCCAAGAAAGGGTGACAACTAATTGGGCAGGACCAGCACAGCGGCAGTGGACTGAGCAGGAGCAAGGTGGAAGTCCGCAGTGGCAAGAGTGGACCCCTCGAGGGGGACGAGGTGGGTACAGGGGCCGGAGAGGAGGCGGACAGGGGCATGGGGGAATGGGAGGAAATGGATGGCAGGGGCCCCCAAGGGAGTTGCTGGAACCGTGGACGATGGGGACATTACTCCAGGGAGTGCAGAAGTAGACAAAACAATGGGTTCCAGGAGGAGGAGACTTATGGTCATCCACACCCGGGAAGCCCATATGGTCTCCCAATGGGACAGCAGCAACTAAGAAACCCCGGCCAGGGTACCACGGGCCAGCAACAAGGACACCAGTATAGGACACAGAACCACCCCCAAAACAATGACAGTATGCAATACACGCCAGGTAACCCTTTCGCGACAACAGCAAACGGGGCCCCCGCACCAGCACCTTACAGCGGCATGTCGGTAGTTTCCGTGAATGTCTTTAATGAGGGAGGGGCGACGAGATACCCCGCATTGGACAGCCCACAGAGAACACTTGCGTGTCCAGTTCTATCTACCACCTACAATGCAGCAGAGGAACCATTGGTAGGGGCGCAGATAGGAGACAAGCAGTTTATATTCATGGTTGATTCGGGAGCGGAGAAATCATGTATCAGGGAGGGCCGATTCCCGTTATCTAACAGGAAGTTAGAGACGCAGGGGTTCTCTGGGGCTGTAGTTGAAGTTCCTTACACAGAAGCTTTGGATGTAACAGTGGGGGGTAAGACTGTGAAGGCACCCTTATTGTATTACGAACATTCCCCAATTAACTTGCTAGGGAGGGATCTTCTGAGTAAACTCAACATGACCATATCATTTACCGAGAGAGGGATAGTGTGTTCCACACCCGGGATATGCCCCTTGCGTGCAATGTTGGTGGTGCAAGCCTACACAACCACGCAGGAAATACGAGGGCTGCCACAAAATGAGGAAATGTTTATCAAAGGGCTGAAGACTCTGGCCCTCATAATTCCCGAGCTGAGAAGCATGGACTGGAGGATCCCGGCGGAGTTCCTCTTCCGCCCCATAGTATGCCCCAACACAGCACCAGAATCAGTGGTATCGTTAGACTTGCACGCTGTGCAAGTGTCAACAAAGAGAATAGGTGTGATTGGAGTGGACGAGGAAGGGTGTGAGTGGCGCACAGTGCTGTGCACAAACGCCAACATCGCCCTGCGAGAGGTAACAGATGAGGATCTCTTTTCAGACTCAGAAGGGGATGGTGAAATAGTGATGGAAATAGCGATGCCCTGTGATATTTTAATACAAGCAAGGGAGACTCCCGTCCAATTGATGACAGTGGTAGGAGCACCACCGTCGTTTTTTGATGATGACATGAGGCTCGTACCAAACAACTTATGGACAACAGGCCCCCATGATGTGGGACTGTTGCATGGAGTACAGCCTGTGGTAATAAAGCTAAAGCAAGGAGCAATTTTACCACGAGTTAAACAGTATCCTCTGTCTCGTGAAGCTGAAGAAGGGATAAAAGAGACAATAAATGCCCTACTAGCACAAGGGATAATAGTGCCTTCAAACTCCCCATGTAACACTTGTATTTATCCGATCAAAAAAGCAAAAGGGGGGTCTTGGAGGATGATACAGGACTTACGCCCCCTCAATGATGTAATTCAGAAGGAGTTCCCTCTAGTCCCGAACCCCGCATCAATACTATGCAGCATCCCGAAAGAGGCATCACATTTCACAGTAGTGGATTTGAAAAACGCATTTTTCTCTATACCCCTGGCTGAAGAGAGTAGATACCTTACCGCCTTCACACTGGGGGGTAAAAGGTATGAGCATTGCAGATTACCACAGGGTTACTGCGAGAGCCCGAGCATCTTCAATCGTGTATTACATGAAGACCTAGGAAACCTATCAGTTGAGAGCACCATTATTCAGTACGTAGACGATTTACTAGTCTGCACACGAAACGAAGAGACATGCAGAACAGATTCCATAACATTATTGACTTTGCTGGCCAACAAGGGGTACAAAGTGGACAAGGGAAAGCTACAATACTGTCTGACAGAGGTCCTGTACCTAGGACAGCTGATTTCAAGAGATGGGAAAAGAATAATACCAGACAGGGTAGAAGCCATAAGATCAGTACAAGAACCCACAACAGTAAAAGACATGCAGAAATTTTTGGAAATGTGCAATTACTGCCGAGCATGGATATTAGATTATACGGCATACACCAGGCCCTTATTACAAGCATTAAAGGTGGCCCAACAGGAGAACAGGAAGATGGTATGGACGGAAGAGATGAGTTCCTCCTTCCAAACACTAAAAGAGTTGATTTCAAGCGCCCCAGTACTCGCAAACCCTGATTATGGACGCGAGTTTTACCTATTCTCACACTGCAAGGAAACACTGATGACAGCAGTCCTGACACAAAAAACATCCTTAGGACACAAGCCATTGGCTTACTATAGTGGCACTTTAGATGCCGTGATGCAGGGCCATTTCGCGTGCGAGCAATCACTCGCTGCAGCCGCGTTCGCGATTGAGAAAAGTGCCACAATAGTAATGGGCTGCCCTGTGACATTGTTTGTGGAACATTCATTATTTGCAATACTCGAGAGATCAAAAAGCACACTGACCACACAGCGGGCGACCGCCTACGAGATTATACTGTCCAGTGCCAACATCCATATAGTGAGATGCAAGACAGTGAACCCCGCCACATTCATTACAGAAGCGTGCACGCTCGAAGACATGCAGAACCACGATTGCGCAACCTACACAGGAGGAAGCGGGGAGGAGACAGTGGTGTGTGAGAACGCTCTAAGCGAAGGGGAAGTATACTTTGTGGATGGGTCCGCATCAATTGACGCGAACACGGGAGAAAAACACGTTGGCATGGCAGTGGTGAGGTTAGAAGACGGTGAGTATGAAACACTGGTACAATACCGTCTCCCATCACATTACTCCGCGCAGGCAGCAGAACTGATTGCGCTCATAGAAGCACTACATGCAGCAAAGGGTTGTGCAGTGACAATATACACAGACTCAGCTTACATGACAACGACAGTACATGGAGGCCTAGCAAGATGGGGGCGGAGGGGCTTTAGGAGGGCAGATGGAACACCTGTACAGCATGCAGAATTGTTAAAAGAGTTAATTGAGGCCCTGCAAAACCCCACTGCAGTAGCAATAGTAAAGTGCCAAGCACATACGTCCAACACAGATGTTGTGTCTTTAGGGAACGCGGCAGCGGACGCTGCCGCCAAGGAGGCTTCCTATTTTCAGAAAAATGACACAGGTGAGTACATGATTAAGAACAAGAGAAATGACGAGCCCGCAGAAGGATACAATACGATGCCCGTACCACAAATAATAGAATTACAAGAAGGAGCCAGTGAAGAGGAAAAATTAGTGTGGACAAAACGAGGGTGCAGCAAGTCAGGAACAGACCTGCTGTGGCGGCAAAATAACTCGGGGAAAGTGGTAATGCCAATACAGCTATTAGAAATTGCATTTCAACAGCTACACTTCCCTGCACATAACACCAAACAACACATCGCAGCAGAAATACAGGAAGAATGGTTCGTGCCCTGTCTCCAGGAGCATGTGTCTCGATTGGCAATGGAATGTACAACATGCCAAATATACCATTCAGGGATGACATTACGCACTCTCCGGGGAACAATCCCTAAACCCATTGGCCCATTCAAGGAACTACATATAGATTACGCAGACATGGGGGAAAGGTGTAATGGTGCACGGTACATGATTGTGGTCGTGTGCCCATTTTCAAGGTGGGTAGAAGCAGGACCCTGCGCGCGACCCGATGCCAAGAGCGCCGCCAAGTTCCTAGTAAGGGAAGTATTCCCGCGCTGGGGAATTTGTGACGTGATCCGCTCAGACAATGGCACTCATTTTGTGAATGAGCTTTTTAAGGAAGTGACTACATTGTTGGGAATAAAACATAAATTATGCTCAATTTATCATCCTCAAAGTAATGGCGTAGTGGAAAAGATGAACGGACTGTTGAAGGGCAGGTTATCAAAACTATGCTTCTCATTAAAAAAGAATTGGATTTACTGCCTACCGCTTGCGCTATTTGAATTACGAAACCAGCCAAGCAAAGACCACCATTTGTCCCCGCACGAGATCGTGACTGGGAGACGGATGAACACAGCACATTCACCACTGCGCGAACACTCAGACGCTCACAGAAGCGCCGCGATATTGGGAGATGAGTTCACAGACTATTTAAAGAAACTGACAAGGGCAGTGCGCGTGATAGCAAAGCAATTGTCCCCACCCTTCACTAGAGAAGAGGGAAATGTAACAAGCGCTGTCACGGAGCCAGGGCAACAACTACAGCTAATGCCAGGCGACTGGATATATGTCAGAAGTTTTGTGCGTCGGTGGAATGCACCACGATTTCATGGCCCATATGAAGTAATATTTTGCACGCCTACGGCGGTAAAGGTCAAAGGGTTGAGGTACTGGGTGCACTTGACCGATGTACGGAAGGCATATAGCAACGTACAAGAGGAGGTAGATGGGGAGGCACAGACAACAGCAAACGCTGCAACTGAGCAGAATGACTGAATATGAACTTGCGTGTATGTGTTGGTACTGAATTTGAAGAAATGCACAACTGATAAAGATGCAAAAAAAAAAAAAAAAGGAAAATTTTGTTTTAACTTTCATCTTGTTGAGTGTGAATATATATATATATATTAAATGGAATGCCAAACTATGAGCTTGTATACACCCTTGTCTGTGAATACCCCTCCCCGTATCCCCACCTGCTTCCATTCCCCGTCACATGTATATTGGCACTGATGGTGCCAACAAAATGTTTACATGTATGCACTCAATGCACTTTTATATCTTAAAACAGGAGCTTCCATGGCATCTAATGGGCGGCCTGCAACGGATAGATTTACTAGAATTAGAGAGTGGTTAACTGTGAAATGTATATATTCGTATGAATGTGGACTATCTGCGTGCATTATATTGTTTTTTACATTATTATTTGGTCTGGTTACATACTGGTTCATAGCGTTCATCGCTATTGAGATGAACGAGGGGGGAGGGAGCAACACAACTACTGGGACCAATACAACTGCAAGTGCCAATGCAACTACAAGGGAAGGTGATTTTTTGATATGGGACGGAACTAAACTTGTGTGGGGCTACTATACTACGTCATCCAATGTTGTCATCTCACACGATGGAGGGCCAAAGGGTAAAAGACAAAACAACACACTGTCCCCACCTGAGATGTCTAATTACAATGCTCACAGTTTAAACGACCGAAACCCCTCTGCCATATCCTGGTTGTATAATACCCCCACCAGCCAACCTGCCCCCACGGCCATAGAGAATCAAAGAATGAGAGAAACACATGAAATATTATATGATGACTGGGTGAAGGGGGGCGGGAATGAGAAAGGGGGGTCTAGTTTGTCCCTTGCCCAGGGAATCGGGAAGAATAGGAGAAATAAGAACAATAGACGGAAGAGGGAAGCAGGGAGGAGGAAGTATGATGAGTACTATGGGCTAGGTCTAGATAAGATGGAAGACCCACGACACCCCCACCAAACAAATAAGTGGTATGCAGACATGAGTGCCACAGCTAAACAAACAACAAACGAGAGTTGTTATGTTTGCTCCCTCATCCCTCACGCATCAGGTACACCCAAAGTACTGTTACCCAAAGAGTTGCCGATTATAGATGCCCAATGTCTCCTTCATCTCACGTTGTGCAGAATTAAGAACACCTTCCAGGCACATGAAGTGACTTTTCAAATGCTGCAGAACGAGAAAACGTGCTACCCAAAACCGTCAGGGGTTGTATGTCTGAAAGAACCATTTTTTGCAATCGAAGGGACACTTTTTTCTGATAACAAGTGGAAGAACGAAGAAGTAATGTGTAAAGCTGAAGCACTGAGGGGTGTGGCACCGGAGAAATTGCAATGGATAGAAGAAACATGCACACCCGTATGGAAAGAACACATTTCAAAACTAACCTGGGTTACGCCCATCGAAAAGCCTTTCAAGTTGCAGAATGAAATAGACTATGAACTATGTTTCAAAGGAGAGGGGAGAACGTCCATGGGGACGAACAAGAAGTGCAACAAAACCCTCACTATCCCAGACCTAAGAAAAGGGACTGCGGCCCTTATGGACACGTATTGGGTATGTGGCAACCAGGCATACCTACACCTCCCCCCGTCGTGGAGTGGCAGCTGCTCAATGGCCACACTGCACTCAGCTCTAATGGTGATACCAGAAAGCCACATCGATGGAAGCAAAAGGACACAGGAACGCACACAACAGAGTGTGGCCCAACCAACTGCAGAACCACAAATGTATGTCCTGTCTTCTGGAAGCAAGGGAGAGGTGCTGACCCGCAACAGACGAGCATCAAACTATATATCAAAGGCATCATCAGAACTATTGGCCCAGATCCCAGACAAATATCGATTATTCAGCTCAGCAGAAACATTTTTTGCCTCGCTCGTATCAAGTGTCCAAGCAAGGGCTAACGCAAAATGGCTCCAGATAACCCGCTGGGAATTAATTCAGCTGGCGAACGACACTGAAGAAGGTTTTAACATAATAAAGGTCGAACTAAGAGCCTTGCGACTGATGACCATGCAAAACAGGTATGTCCTGGACCTGTTGACGGCGATGGACGGCGGTGTTTGCCGAAAAATAGGAAGTGCCTGCTGCACTTTCGTACCTTCTGAAGACGCAGAGAACGGCTCCCTGTCCCATGTGATCGAAGCAGTCCACAACCTAGGAGAAAAAATGAAGATGGAAGGTGGAGCAGAAGATAGTACATGGTTCGATAACCTCTTCTCCTGGGTCCCCTCATGGCTTGGAACAACGATGAAATTTTTGATGCCAGCTGTGGTGTTCCTCCTTTTGATTTTCTGCCTATGCCAGGTGGGTCTTCGAGTCTGTGCTAACGCAGTACCAAATGGTGCAATGATGATGGTGACAATGGGCAACTCACACGGTACAATAAAAACGATGCAAGAAGCACAAGTACAAACAGGGGTAGACAACACACCCAGGTACCAACTGGTGCCCATGTACCACGACAAGGATATTGTAGATAAGCTGTGGCACACCACCATCAAAGAGCCCCGCATACTAGAATGGTACGAGGAAGTATGGGTAGATTTGGAAGGAGATGGTGGGTGCATATATCTTATGTGTACTCCAGATGAATACGCCAGGAGAGGTGAGAGCTTAAGGGAGGTGTGCAGAGCATGGATGCCTATCAAAGGAACTCCTGCATGGGATGAGGCGGTGATGGACGAAGCAGAGTGTAGGAGGATAGAGGAGTTAAAGAATTTGTTACTTAAGTAACGAAAGGGGGGAAATGTAGGGGAGGACTGGTCCAGGAGACCCCTCTCGCCTGCGTTTCTTCCCCAGGTGAGGGCTATGGCCCATTGGGCGTTCCCTCATGCCACCCGGGCCCAGGTGGTGGAGGGCTCACCCACTGGAGACATTGCCCACACGTATCGAATGCCCACATGTATTGATTACAACACAAATTTAGCTAGGCCCAGAAACCATTCTTTGCCCGGTAAAGATGGTGTGAGCTCAGCGCACTGTAGCGCAGCCCCCACCCTTGGAGAACATCCCTGTTGCCGCAGCACCCTGGCAGATCCGCTGCGAGCACGTTCCCACGAACAAGACGGACATGAGCTAGCGCAATACGCTAACATTGTAACAGTTCACCTCCCGCAGTGTACCATCACTATCAGCATGACCCGGCCAGCAGGCCTGAACAATGAGAAGAACGGTAAAATGGTCATCTGAGGGCAGACAGTCTTTATATATATGTATATATTAATGTCAAGACCTCTTGCGAAGTATGCTTTCTTCCACAAAATACAAACGCCTGTAGAATGTATTAAAACGAGAGAGCATGCTCCCATGATATAAGCAATGGCGAGCCCACACCATTGCAGGTGGATGCTAATGATAAAGGAACGCTCCAGGGATCTGTTTGTCGCATGTATCACTGGGCAGCCTACCTCACATGGTTTCGCGCCATAACTAAAGCTAATGCTGCTAGAGTACACGAGAAAGCGGATGCAACTATACTATGAACTCATGTAAAGAATGCGCGAGAGTGCACTTATCATGTGTGAATGTCTGAGGCCCTCATATGCCACCACCGTCACGTACAGTGGCGGGTCGTTTTCTATGTACTCCACTGATCTAACCACTACCTCATTTACTGCGAATGTATATGCATGTAACTAAAACACTGTAGCTGCTAGAATATAATGTACAAATATGGTGCTCGGACTGGGTATAATCGAGACGCATCCAGCAAAGGTTAAATGCATGTTTTGAAGTGATTTTAAATAAGTATTATAGAAAGTATTCAAATGTTTGCGATGTCTTTACCTATATTCGGCAACACACGAGGGAGATACCTTTGTGAAAGCGTACAAGGTCTCGATGTATCCCCCTCCCTCCCTCAGAAGGCTGCCAAGACATGAGAACAGAGCCCCGCTCTGCGTTATCACGCCTCCCCCGACCCGACTGGAGCCGCTTCAAAGACTTGTAGCCCCACTGCAGCACCCAAGGCCGCGGCCAGCCACCTGTATTATTTACAGCACAGCAGTAAACCTTAGTTTAAACTCAAGCGCCCCCTCGTAAACCCCACAACCCACCGGACTGTCTCAGACTTATGGCCCTGTGCAATCAGGACACCCAACACTTTGACAACACACAGCGAAACATCCATAACCACTTCTAACAAGACAGAAAGACCTGTACCACCCGCCCCAGTCCCCCAAGCTTAGCCCCTCGACCTATGGTCCCGGTCAACAGATCACGAGTAACCAGGCCTCGATATATTACCTCCAGACCCCTCACAAGGTGCATTCCTCCTGTGTTGCATTAACCTATAAAAATAACCTATTGAAAGATTTACTAAAGAGAATAGCACTGTAAATGACTGAATGACTGCGGTGTGCATGGCAGAGGGCAAGTAAGTCAGAAAAGGCATTCATCTCTGCCACAGGCCGCCTCGGCACACCAACACCGCCCGGATGAACTCAAGCCGACCTGCCAGGCCCAGCCCAACCCACGAGGGTGACCAGTGACGTCCTCCAGCCAAGACCAACCACGCCGCAGCAGCACCTATAGTTAGTCGTCGCCACCCAATCCCAATGAACTTGTGCCCCCTATAGTATGTAGGTTTTGATGACGTTTTTTGTAAATATATACGCCTGTCTTTGCTATTGTCAGACAGAGCGCTCTCGGAGGTTGCAGAGTTCTTTGCATGCCCAATTCTGATTGATAAACTCCCATTTACGCTCACCCGCACTCTGTCTTGGCCTTATTCCCATTTTGGGAGAGTCCTTTATTGTCTCTCATTGCGGGGAGGATCGTGCTGTTTGGGGACGCTTGCTTTCACATGTCATCCAGATATTCTCGTAAATGCTGGTTTTCTGTTTCAGTCAAAGCGTAGATTCTACTACAAGGTAACCTAGCCCCTCGTTCCAACTCAATCACGCAATCATAGGATCTATGGGGTGGTAACCTGTCTGCGCCCCCTTTGTCAAATACTTTGGCTAAATCTTGGTACATATTCGGGATACTCACAGCCATTGCTCCCACCATTTGTGGTTCTGCCACCTGATCTGCCAAATATAATGCAGGTCTCACCTCCTCCTCCATGTGACCCTCACATTCCACTCCTGCAAATACCACCTCCCGCTAAATCCAATCAATCCTGGGATTGTGCTTAAGTAACCAAGGCATGCCCAAAATGAGTCCGAACTGAGGTGCCGCTATTAGATCAAATACAATTTCCTCTATATGTCCAGACTCAGACCTCATGAGAATGGGCTTAGTTTGTTGACAAATGGCCCCTGAAACCAATGGTGATCCATCCATCGATTGCACCCCCTCAACCAGAGATTTTTCCCTTAACGGTAAACACAACCTTTTCGCCAATCCAATGTCAATGAAATTACCGGTGGCGCCAGAATCCACCATTGCAGATACCAGCTCCTTAGTACAGGCAAAAAATAAAGTCACCAGAATGTACAAATGTGAATTTCTTTTCCCTGTCGTATTTGCACTCCAATTGGGGAACCTAGTTGTTTCTGGGCCTGTCGCCTGAGTTCCCCCTAAGGCCGGCCCAATCCTTTTCCCGCCTCAGCCTTGTTCCTATCCACACCTGCTCCTTTCTTGGGAGTATTCGGGCAGGTCCTAATAAAATGTCCTGGTTGTCCACAATAAAGGCACAAGTTATTAGCCTTACGTTGCTCCTTCTATGCAACAGACAATGGCCCCCTTATTCCACCAATCTGCATAGGTTCACCTTCTGTATTCCTGTTTCCCTTACCCCTATCCAACCTGGGAAAGGGCAACACTTCTGGTCTTTTCTTCTCTCCCCTGCGCTCTCCAATACGATGATCCAATCTTAGTGCTAAATCAATCATGGCCGTACATGTACTAGGTTGAGGTTCTACTTGAGCGATAGCATCCTACAATTCCTCTTTGAGCCCTTGGTAAAACAACACAGTCTGTTTATTCTCAGGCCAATCTGTTTCAATCACTAACCTGTTAAATTGGGTAACATATGAAACCAAGTCGCGTGTTCCTTGTCTTAAAGCTAACAATTCTTTGTCTTGAGCCAAGGAAACTTCCCGGCGATCAAACAATCTTCCAAACTCCACTAGAAAACCATCCCAATTATACAATGAAGAATCATCCCTTTGCACCAAGGGCATTGCCCATGCTGCCACATCTCGAGTTAAACGGGAAATAACAAATGCTGTTCTAGCCTGTACTGTCTCAAAAGCCTTAGGTTTACACAAAAAATGAAGTCGGCACTGTATTAAAAAGGTCATATATTTCTTAGGGTCTCCTGTGAACCTTTCTGGTGAGGCTAATGGCACACTACTAGGGGACTGCACAATCACGGTAGACGTGGTTTTACCAGTTTGCCCTCCAGTAGAGGTTCCAGCCCCATCCAGCGGGGTGCCTTGTGCGACCAAACCCTGTACCTGGGCTTTCAATTTACTGGATTCCTGTCTAGCCTGCACCAACTCTACTTGTATGTCTTGTAGTGCTTTTAGCACATCCACTAAAGAGGGAGGATTCAAATTTGGCCTGGGTGGTTCAATTACCCCGAAATCGGGGGCAGGTAATTCTGTCAAACTTAGAAGGGAATAGGGGTCTCGATACCCTCTTCCGAACCACAGAAGCCAAATAGATTGACCCCTCCTACCGTGGTTGGCACGGGCACCTGAAAATGATATCACAGGTAGCCACGTGGCAGCCAATGGGGGGAAGATGGAGTTAGGGAAAGGGGATGGAGTGACAAAGGAAAGGAAGGGAACATAAACAAGCAAGTACATAGAATATACGCAATACTCCTATACCTGTACCTCTACTTCCTGAACACCTAGCCTACCCTCCTATACATGTAATGCACCTGCTACATACCCACAGTAGTGTACCTCATTAGTGGCCCTATACGACTCCACTTTGCACACCACAAAACATAGGATTATAAACTTGAACATAGAACTTGAACATAACATAACATGCGCCTTGGGACGTATACTTCCTGAAAACACATAGGGTTGCATACAAGCAAAATGGCATAAACAAAGGGGTTGTCCGAAGATACAAGACTCATGGCCCGCTGGGCCCAATGGAGCAACAAACAAGGGTTAGAACAAATACACAAAACACATGCCCTTGTGCTGTGTGGACCCTAAAGAATGATTCCAAAACATGTGCGCTTTAAAGGATAGTCTGCTATTTTCCCAGGGCACTGTTTTATCAGTTCTGAGATTCATAGCATGTTTCCTCACACATGGCGTGTCTCACACATGGCGTGTATCCTACACATGGCGTGTTTCATCACACACTCCCTGCCGTGTTCAGATCATAAATCAACAAGCGAAAATAAGCATACTTTAACAACAAAACATGAACACTGTTGTAGAAAACTTGACTGATGGTCCGGATTCCTCACAAGGACATCCGGACCCTGAAGTTCGAGGCCCAACACTTGGGAAGGAGCCTGATTCACCGCTGTGGCCCGCGACTGCTTTTTCTCCTGTTTAGGCTGCTAATCACCGGCGTGGCCCGGGGAAAGCCCCAAAAGTTCTTCGGCATCCAAAACGTTCCCGCATGCTCTTGCTTCTTCAGCTGCCGCCGCCCGTGCTGATAATCTGTAATTACCTGCACCGAGGCACGGGCGGTGGCGAGTTTTCAACAGTTACTGCTAATGAGCAGCTGGTGTACCGCGTGAAAGAGGAACTACACGCATCCCAACGCCTAATAGGAAATGTAGTTTATCGCCTCTTGGGAAACAAGAAGCGCCGTCCTCTACCCCAAATCAGATTCCTGACAGTACCTCCTCTCTCAGGGCCCCTTCCAAGTTTTCCCTTCTCTGGATGCTGCAAATGAAACTGTCGTACCAATCTAGGTGCATGAACCGCACCAGCCGGTTCCCATGAACAATCCTCAGGGCCATATCCTACCCACTGGATGAGATACCATAATTGATTCTGTCTCCGTCTTGAGTCCAGTATCTTCTTTACTTCATATTCTGTCTGCCCATCCTTGATAATTGCTGGTGGTCTCTGCACTCGCGTCCCCGGAGCTGCGGGTTTAAGCAAAGACACATGGAACACTGGAAGTATCTTTAAAGTTTGAGGCAACTTTAATTTGCATGCCACCGTAGATATACATTTCACAATTTTTTAGGGTCCAATAAACTTAGGGGCAAATTTATGGGGTCCTTTCAAAGGCAAATTGTGTGTCGAAAGCCAGACCTTATCCCCCACTTTATACTGAGGAGCCTCTCTCCTATTCCTGTCTGCATATCTTTTATACTGTTCCTTAGCCTGGTCTAAATTGGCTTGTGCTTTCTGTCTGAGGTGTAGAAGTAACTTTTTCTATCCTGAAGAATAGGAATATTCTCTATATCAGGTAAATGTTCTGGTAACATATTCTGTGCTTGACCATACAAACATACATTCAGAGACATATCCAAAAAGGCGTGTTCAGTGTTTTTATAAGTGAACTCAGCCAACCATAAAGACTGTACCCAAGATTCACGACCATCACTTAAATAACAGCGTAAATATTGTTCAAGCGTCTGATTGACTCTCTCTGTTTGTCCATCCGTTTGTGGGTGATAACTGGTGGACAAAGCACACTCCATTCCTAACATTTTACAAAAAGCACACCAAAATTTGGAAGTAAATTGAGGACCTCTATCGGATACAATACTCTGAGGTAGACCATGTAATCTGACCACATGTTGCAAAAACAATTCTGCCAATTTCCCTGCTCCCGGAATACCTTTACAAGGTACGAAATGGGCTTGTTTAGATAGATAATCCACCACCACCCAGATTGTATCATACTGATCATCCGGAGGCAAATCAGTAATGAAATGCATGGATATATGTGTCCAAACCTTCTCCGGAGTAGGTAGGGGCTGGAGTAACCCTGCTTTCTTATTATGGTCTCCCTTACTGCGTACACATGTTTCACACTCTTGAATGTATTTAATGGCATCCTGTCTTAATCTTGGCCACCAGAAATATTTCTCCAACAAATCTTGTGTCTTTTTACTTCCTAAATGTCCTGCTAAAGGTGAATTATGACACCAATGCATCGCCTTCTTTTGCAAAGCGAGCGTCGGTAAAAACAATTTCCCTGCATAGTAGGGAAGACCATTGTGGAATGTTTCTGCAGGATTCGTCTCTCCCCATTTCAATTTGACCTTTCCTTTCATTTCTTGTTTTACTTGTCTCAGTAACTGAGTCATTACCGCTCCTACTACCTTGTCCGCAGGAATGATAGTCAACTTTGGTTACACTGCTTTCCAAATTTTGCTGCCTAGATAGAGCGTCAGCTTTTCCATTATTTTTTCCTGATCTAAATGTGACTACAAAATTAAACTCATTAAAGTACTGTGACCATCTTAACTGCCTTGGACTCAATGTATGATCTGTCTTGAAGTACTGCAAGTTCTTATGATCAGTGACCACTGTAACCTGATATATGGCCCCCAACAAATAATGTTGCCACTCCAAAAATGCTGCTCTAATTGCCAATAACTCTTTATCGGTAATTGAATAGTTTTGTTCACAGCTAGTAAGCTTACAAGAGTAGAATGCTACTGGATGCCACACTCCTTCTTCATCCTTCTGAGACGATACTGCTCCAACAGCCACATTGGAAGCATCAGTTTCCAATTGGAAAGGTTTCTCTGGATTAGGGTGTCTCAGTACCGGAGCTGACGTAAATGCTTTCTTTAACTCTTGAAAAGCTACTTCTGCCTCAGAGTTCCAATCAAATTTAGTGGCCTTCCTTAATAATTTGGTAATGGGTGTAACTATTTGTGAAAAATTTCAAATAAACCGCCTATAAAAATTTGCAAAACCCAAAAAGGACTGGATATCCTTGATGCATTGAGGCGCTGGCCATTCCGTAACTGCTTGCACTTTCTTCTTGTCCATCACAATACCAGAGGGAGTCAAAATAAAACCAAGGAATTCCAATTGAGTGGTATTAAAGGCACATTTTTCTAGTTTTACACATAACTGATAGTCTTGTAATATTTTCAACACTGCTCTCACATGACCTATATGTTGCTCTTCAGAAGATGAATAAATCAAAATGTCATCAATATATACTATGAAAAACTGATCTACAAACTCACTCAACACCTCCTGCATAAAGTATTGAAATGCTGCAGGAGCATTGCATAAACCAAAAGGCATCACAAAGTATTCAAATAAACCAAACTTAGTCCTGAAGGCTGTCTTCCACTCATCCCCTTCTTTAACACAGATCAAATGGTAAGCCCCTCTCAAATCTAATTTGGTGTAAACCACTGCTGTTTTTACATGGTCCAATAACACTGAAAGGCAAAGGCAAGGGGTACCTGTTTTTCACTGTCACCTTATTCAATGCTCTATAATAAATACATGTCCTAAGAGTTCCCTCTTTCTTTGGGACAAAGAATAAACGTGATGAAACAGGTGAGGTGGAATGTCTAATAAATCCCTTATTTAGCATGTCATCCAGATATTCTCGTAAATGCTGGTTTTCTGTTTCAGTCAAAGCGTAGATTCTACTACAAGGTAACCTAGCCCCTCATTCCAACTCAATCACGCAATCATAGGATCTATGGGGTGGTAACCTGTCTGCGCCCCCTTTGTCAAATACTTTGGCTAAATCTTGGTACATATTCGGGATACTCACAGCCATTGCTCCCACCATTTGTGGTTCTGCCACCTGATCTGCCAAATATAATGCAGGTATCACCTCCTCCTCCATGTGACCCTCACATTCCACTCCTGCAAATACCACCTCCCGCTAAATCCAATCAATCCTGGGATTGTGCTTAAGTAACCAAGGCATGCCCAAAATGAGTCCGAACTGAGGTGCCGCTATTAGATCAAATACAATTTCCTCTATATGTCGAGATTCAGACCTCATGAGAATGGGCTTAGTTTGTTGACAAATGGGCCCTGAAACCAATGGTGATCCATCCATCGATTGAACCCCCTCAACCTGAGATTTTTCCCTTAACGGTAAACACAACCTTTTTGCCAATCCAATGTCAATGAAATTACCGGTGGCGCCAGAATCCACCATTGCAGATACCAGCTCCTTAGTACAGGCAAAAAATAAAGTCACCAGAATGTACAAATGTGAATTTCTTTTCCCTGTCGTATTTGCACTCCAATTGGGGAACCTAGTTGTTTCTGGGCCTGGCGCCTGAGTTCCCCCTAAGGCCGGCCCAATCCTTTTCCTGCCTCAGCCTTGTTCCTATCCACACCTGCTCCTTTCTTGGGAGTATTCGGGCAGGTCCTAATAAAATGTCCTGGTTATCCACAATAAAGGCACAAGTTATTAGCCTTACGTTGCTCCTTCTCTGCAACAGACAATGGCCCCCTTATTCCACCAATCTGCATAGGTTCACCTTCTGTATTCCTGTTTCCCTTAACCCTATCCAACCTGGCAAAGGACAACACTTCTGGTCTTTTCTTCTCTCCCCTGCGCTCTCCAATACGATGATCCAATCTTAGTGCTAAATCAATCATGGCCGTACATGTACTAGGTTGAGGTTCTACTTGAGCGATAGCATCCTTCAATTCCTCTTTGAGCCCTTGGTAAAACAACACAGTCTGTTTATTCTCAGGCCAATCTGTTTCAATCACAAACCTGTTAAATTGGATAACATATGAAACCAAGTCGCGTTTTCCTTGTCTTAAAGCTAACAATTCTTTGTCTTGAGCCAAGGAAACTTCCCGGCGATCAAACAATCTTCCAAACTCCACTAGAAAACCATCCCAATTATACAATAAAGAATCATCCTTTTGCACCAAGGGCATTGCCCATGCTGCCACATCTCCAGTTAAACGGGAAATAACAAATGCTGTTCTAGCCTGTACTGTCGGCACTGTGTTAAAAAGGTCATATATTTCTTAGGGTCTCCTGTGAACCTTTCTGGTGAGGCTAATGGCACACTACTAGGGGACTGCACAATCACGGTAGACGTGGTTTTACCAGTTTGCCCTCCAGTAGAGGTTCCAGCCCCATCCAGCGGGGTGCCTTGTGCGACCAAACCCTGTACCTGGGCTTTCAATATACTGGATTACTGTCTAGCCTGCACCAACTCTACTTGTATGTCTTGTAGTGCTTTTAGCACATCCACTAAAGAGGGAGGATTCAAATTTGGCCTGGGTGGTTCAATTACCCCGAAATCGGGGGCAGGTAATTCTGTCAAACTTAGAAGGGAATAGGGGTCTCGATACCCTCTTCCGAACCACAGAAGCCAAATAGATTGACCCCTCCTACCGTGGTTGGCACGGGCACCTGAAAATGATATCACAGGTAGCCACGTGGCAGCCAATGGGGGGAAGATGGAGTTAGGGAAAGGGGATGGAGTGACAAAGGAAAGGAAGGGAACATAAACAAGCAAGTACATAGAATATACGCAATACTCCTATACCTGTACCTCTACTTCCTGAACACCTAGCCTACCCTCCTATACATGTAATGCACCTGCTACATACCCACAGTAGTGTACCTCATTAGTGGCCCTATACGACTCCACTTTGCACACCACAAAACATAGGATTATAAACTTGAACATAGAACTTGAACATAACATAACATGCGGCTTGGGACGTATACTTCCTGAAAACACATAGGGTTGCATACAAGCAAAATGGCATAAACAAAGGGGTTGTCCCGAAGATACAAGACTCATGGCCCGCTGGGCCCAATGAAGCAACAAACAAGGGTTAGAACAAATACACAAAACACATGCCCTTGTGCTGTGTGGACCCTAAAGAATGATTCCAAAACATGTGCGCTTTAAAGGATAGTCTGCTATTTTCCCAGGGCACTGTTTTATCAGTTCTGAGATTCATAGCATGTTTCCTCACACATGGCGTGTCTCACACATGACGTGTATCCTACACATGGCATGTTTCATCACACACTCCCTGCCGTGTTCAGATCATAAATCAACAAGCGAAAATAAGCATACTTTAACACCAAAACATGAACACTGTTGTAGAAAACTTGACTGATGGTCCGGATGCCTCACGAGGACATCCGGACCCTGAAGTTCGAGGCCCAACACTTGGGAAGGAGCCTGATTCACCGCCGTGGCCCGCGACTGCTTTTTCTCCTGTTTAGGCTGCTAATCACCGGCGTGGCCCGGGGAAAGCTCCAAAAGTCCTTCGGCGTCCAAAACGTTCCCGCATGCTCTTGCTTCTTCAGCTGCCGCCGCCCGTGCTGATAATCTGTAATTACCTGCACCGAGGCACGGGCGGTGGCGAGTTTTCAACAGTTACTGCTAATGAGCAGCTGGCGTACCGCGTGACAGAGGAACTATACGCATCCCAACGCCTGATAGGAAATGTAGTTTATCGCCTCTTGGGAAACAAGAAGCGCCGTCCTCTACCCCAAATCAGATTCCTGACAAAAGATGTCCACTAAAAAATATCATGCCTGCTCCCTGTTTGGCTTTTTACCCAATTTTCATTAACAGTATGCTCTAAAATGCAACATTTTAACTAATTATTTTTAAAAAATTCATGGGTAAACCCCCCGAACCCCCTATGATTGGTTCAGGCTCTCTCGCTACGCTCCGTCGCTATGGCATATCTGAGGGAAATATATATGCCCCTCCACTTAAAAAATTCACCAGCTGCCACTGTCCCTGGGACTATGCTGGGAGCAGGGTGGGCAGGAGCAATGGGATAGTGGTGGGAGCAGGGTCGGGAGAGGCAAGGGTCGATGGTGGGGTGGAGAGAGCCCAGGGACTGGGTAAGAGTAGGATGAAGGAGCCCAGAGGCTGTGACGGGAGGGTGCAGTGACGGTGCACGATAGATCGTAGCCATTTGGACTTACTGTTCATGTGGCATTTTTGGGGGGGCTGGCCTGCCCACATTTTGTTCAGGGGGGTCCCAGTCCTAAAAAGTTTGAAGACCACTCTCCTAAGATCAGAGATGTGGACCAACAAGGTGACTAAGCGTGTACTTTTCTACATCAAAGTTCTGCATAGCTACAAAGATGTCAGGTGCAAATAGCCCTGATATGGTTTGACAGACAGCGAGATCTGACACTGCCTCTCGAGCACGCAATCTCATTGCTGCAGTGAACAGCTTCATACCATGATACACAAGTCTTTACAAAAGGGCAACCTTGCAAACATTATCCATTATGAGAGATCCAAAGGGAAGTTGCAGACCAATTGCTTCACATGCTATAACAGACCTTGTGGTCCATAGAAATCTCTCTAACTTCTGAACTTCTACACCAAGAAATAACAAGCGTTCCCTGTGGCAATACTGGTGCTGTATGCTCCATCCTCAGCACATGTTTTTATACCTGCCATGGCATCACAATCCTCCAAAAATCACAGTGCAGTAGCCAGTAATTTTGGGATATGGCTTGGTTGAAACCTCCTTCTGAAGGCACGTACATAAACACCCTCTTCCTCAGCCGTTACCACACTGAACCAATCAGAGGGTCTATCTCATACTCTATAATATTGTCAGTTTTGTCTATATCTCACATGGGAAAAGTCTATAATTCCTTTTTTGGGCACACAAGAGGAACTGGGCAAGCTTATTCTAAGAGAAGACTTGCTTACATACATTGGAAACCTATTCCACAGAGATAAGAGCCCGACCAGAGCACACTTGCCAATTACTACTGTGCCAGTAACTAAACACGCTCTGCAACCATTCCACTGAAATAACAATACAAATTTAGTGCGGCATGAAAAAACTCACTTATCAGCTGCAAGAGTAGCACTATAAAAGGGGAGTGGGGCCCTTTCTAATATCTGTGAACTTAAAAGCTTAATAAAACGGATCCATAAATCCTAGGGCACAGGTAAGTGTAATCAAACATAGTGGTAGAATGAAGCACGTTAAATAGGCCCCACAAGTTTCCTTCTGCTTTAAATGTGTGCAAGCATTTTTGTTTGTGGCAAAGGCCGCTGCAGCTGGTTCATTAGTACAGAGCATGCATCCCAGGCCAGCATTGAGGGAAGCACACAGAGGTTGTTTTTTTTCGAGGTCAACTGATTAGAGCTTACAGGGTCTTCTAGTGAAAGAGTAACGTATGACCATTTTCTAATTCAAAATCATTTATGAAATGTGATTTTCTAGTGAAGCTGGCAAGAACCACATCAGTTTCAAAATGCCTGCAGACCATTTTCCATATGCAACAATTATGCAGCAGTATGTATGTGGTTCAAGGCTCTGACGGTGTTGTGGAGGATAGCCGTTCCCATGAGAGTCAGGAAGAGGCGACAAGGGCAGAATAATAAAGTTCTACTGGTCTTCTCAAATGTTTTAATCACATAATTTTGTGTTATAGGAATTGGGGTGGACAGTGATCTCACAACTTTGTAATTGAGGGTGGTGTTGAAAGGTTCATGCACCCAATGATCAATCGCAATGTATGTATTCCTATACGCGTCTAAAATACAAGGTCCAATAATTTTTGTGTGGGGAGGATTTTCTATGTCGTTTCATCATGGATGCTAGTTATTTTGCTTTCTATAAAAGTTTCAATTTCGAGGGCGGTTCCTTGACAGCACCTTTTCATGCAGTTCTGTTCCATGTTCTGTTTGAATTTGCCGTGCCCACTGCGTCTGAGGCCCTGAATAAAATTGTATTACTTCTTGCACCGGCCTACACTCCATTTTGACTACTTTTATAATTTTTTGTTAGAGTTCTACGAAGAAACCCTGATACATTTTGGAGGCCCCAGTGAGATATCACTACCGTTCGACGGAGGCGTGAGAGTTCTAGCCGTACTCCTGGAGGAGTGCCAGACAGCGTCCGTTGGCCAATACAAAGAGCTCAAACCAAGGGGTCCGAGGACACCCCTTGCCAAAGTTCTGCCTGGTCCAGTGCTGCCTTTACTATCACCAAAATTGCAGGCCTTTAAAGGGAGGCTTCGAGGTCAAAAGAAGTGGAGAATCTCCTAAAAGGATATGTGAGTGTACCCATGTATGAAATCGCTTGGACTGGGAGGGACTTTTTTATGATGTATACGACGCACCCTCATTAGTGGTGAAGAGGGCCGTTGACTGTGCTAGTATAAGATATTAGGTCTGCCGCACCGATAGGGAGCAGGTAGATAATGGCACATCTGCGCTAGAGCAGATGGTTGCGTACTAAGTGGCAGACCTTGTTAGACAAGAGTTGCGCAAAGTGCAGGCAATTGGTACAGTTGCGTAATTTTATTTTTCTCGGGGAAGAGTTTATTTGGGGATATGCGCGCATGTGAGGGAGAATTCTCTGTTTAGGCTGAATTTCCTAACCTAGTGAGTTTTGGCTGGTGGCAGTGGAAACTACTTGTTATATTCGACCCCGAATATAACCCTATGGGATTCTTCCCATTGTTGGAGGTTAATACTTTTTCTCTTTAATCTCTAACATACCACCGGTTTATTTATCTTAAATAAATCTATCGGTTGGTATTTTCTGCCAGAACTCGGTTTTTAAAATGGCGTCTGTGTTCGTCTCTGTGACTCCTAAACCAAAGGTTGAGCCCTTTGTTCCACTTTTGGCGGGCTTCTGCACAGAGGCCCTCCAAAGTGGTGCCATTCTGTCTGGGTACCACAGGGGATGTGGGAGGGGGTTTAGGCACCCTGGACTGAGTTGCCGTGCCAACTCAAGTCGCACTCTGGTGTGATTGGCCCAAGTGGTGAGCCACCCCGCTCACCACTTAGCGTATTTTGATTGACAGCTAGGCTGAATGAATGGGGGTTTTCTGCATAAAAGCAGGGCTTTTGGGACTGGATCTTCAGAAGTCGCCACAGGACCTAAGAATCCGACGAGGGTAAAGCTGAGCTGACCTGCAACGACGACACCTCCGGTGGAGCCCTGCTGAACCGACTCACCACTTCCCAACGACAGAGGAGATCTCCCGGCTGGAGAGTCTTCTTCCCCTGACTGGTGGGAACAACCAGTCCCCTTTGCTTTTTCTTCGTTCCAGGACGTAGTGGTCGAATTGCCTGTGCTGAGCACCCCGGCAAACGGATAGCCACTAACCCCTGTACCGCGACCAAAAGGTGGCGCCTTGTGACGGAGCACTCCGCGGCTGGTCTCTTCCCTGGTGGTGCAACGATCTTCAACTTTCCTTCGACGACAAGATCATCTCTTCTCTTGGCAAAGCCCCGACTTGCATCCACCACCAGGAACAACTGCCCCCGCCGGAGCTGTCTCTCCTCATACAAGGTACTGTGTCCGCCTGGCTTCCCTTGTGTCGGTTAGCGTGGGGTGTCTTAATCCTTGCCTCTCCATTGGGTCGCCTCCAAGCCTTCTTAACTTTCTGTTCTGAACCGGTCCAATCTTTCTGTGACAATTTGCGCCAAAGACTCGAAGTGCATTTCCACTGTGATGCTTTTTGGAACATTTCGCCTGGCCTCTCTCCGAGTGGGCCTGGCCTCTGAACTTTGCGATCTACAGTAGACCCTGCCTTACTTGCCTTGCATTTGTTCGTAAAAGTGTTGGTACCGAGTTGATTTCATACCCTGCCTTTTCTCTCCCGTCCTAACGAATACTAGAGTGCCATCTAGGTTAAAGCATACACCTCTGTCTGCAAATAAGTGGTGCCGTTGAACCTAGACTTGTCGAACTATTGTTAGGGGGATTGATTTACTTATAGTAATTGTAATTGAAGTTGTTTACCGTATTAGTGCCATTGTGTTTTCCATAGATGTGTTTTTATAAATAAATAACTATATATCTTTACACCGAAGCTCTGTTCCGTGTTTGCTTGTTCTACTGTGTAGATTGCCCTATTTTGTATACTCCACATACTGCCTAACTCTTCTTGAGGGAAGTCTGACTGCTCAGCCACAGCTACCAAGTGAATCTGTGTGCTACAGACTGCTACCAAGTGGGTTTACTGCCAAACACCTGTAGTCCTAAACCTTTTGCAGTGGTCCCAGAGGGAACTGCACAGGTTTCCGCCTAACACTGGTGTACAGCGGTGGGATTTGTATCGAGTATACAGTTTAGAGTGCTTTTTAACACTTTAGGATAACTAACCACAAAGCTTAGCACTAGAAAGCAACTTTCAAAAACATGTCTACTATGGAAGTTTACAGTCAAGAGTCCTTGTCAGGTGAAAATACTGAGAGTTTACGATCTCTCTGTAGACAAGAGAATCTTTCTGTAAGAGGCAAGAAAGTAGAACTGATAGCGAGATTGCTGGCAAACCAAAGTCTGGGTACTGGTTCAGAGGAACCAACTTCTCCAGCAAATGTAGATAAGAGTAATGGTGTTGATCTAAATCAAAGTTCTGATGATAGTGATGAAGAGGCTGAAGAGGAAGGAGAGGCTAACGAAACTGTCTCCCCTGCTCCTCTGTCTGCCTTACCAGCTGTACATACGGGGCCCATACCAGGTCCCACATGTAACCCTGCTTATTTTGAACTTGAAAAAATGAAGCTCGAGTTAGAATACAAATGGTTTTTGGCCCAATCTGAAAGAAACCAAGAGCTAGAGTTCAGACGGATGAATGCCCAGGCTGAGCAGAAGCAAGCTGAGTTAAGGCTCAGAGAAATAGAACTTAATCACGAGTTAGAGATGAAAAAGTTGTCTGTGGAAAATGCTTCTTTCTCCTCTGGTTCCTCTAGAAGCTCCAGTCCCAAAAAACCCTAGATGCCGAAGGAATTAGTGGGTATGTATGAACCTAGATTGGATGTTTTGGATTGGTTGAAACTGTTTGAATATAATCATGGGCTCCAGGACATCACCGGGAATGAGTTACTTCCCTGGTTGCTCTCTAGGCTTCCCCCTGTTGCGACTGATGTGGTAATGGAGTTGGGGGAGGTGGATAAGAAGGATTAGTGTGAAACTAGCTTTGATAGCTAGATTTGGGAAGACCCCTTCCCAGTATCTTAAGAGGTTTAGAACCCTCAAAAAGCATGGTGGTACCCCTTGGGCTACCTGGGTGAGTGAAGGGTTGAAAACCTTAGAGGGATGGATTAAGGGTTACAAAGTGAACACTTATGAGGGTATGAAGAATCTTTTTATGTTGGAGTCTATTTATGATGCCTGTTCTCCTGAGCTCAGACAGCACTTGGCTGATTCGAAGGAATTGGATTCCAGGAAGCTAGCTAAGGCTGCTGACTTGTGGGTTGCCAACAGGGCTACTCATAAGGATTCTGGGGCAACTCAGAAAAAGGATGAGGGAAAGCAGCCTAAAAAAGACTCAAAAGAGAATTCGAATAACTCAAATTCCAAAGAGGGCCCAAACAAAACCAGAATGGTAAGCCACAAGGAAAACCGCAGCAGAATAGTGTGTCTTATGGTGCCAAACCGGAAGGAAGCAAGAACAAGACACCATTCCAGAAAGCATTCGGTAAATGCTTTGTTTGTGGCTCGACTGACCAAGTGAAAGGAGATCCCAGATGTAAGGGTAAACCTTCAGGGGTCCAGCTTGTCTCCTTAGCCTTCGCTCCAGAGGAGGAAGTCCAAATGGCAAGTGGCAACCTTCTACTGCTGGCTGTGAACCCATTGGAGTCTCAGCCAGTGTTTCTTTAGTATCCCTGGGGTTGTGGGAACAACAGAATTTAGACGTCTATAATTCTATCCCCGATAATACTAAAGAGTATTATAAGGACAGTGTCCAGGTGAATGGTCAGGAGACTCCTGCCATTAGGGACACTGAGGCCAGCATAACTGTGGTGGATAAATCTTTTTTTCAGGCTGAGGATGTTGCTAAGGCACCCAAACGCCTCACCAAGTTAGCTGGAGGGCCTGTGCAGATGCTTCCCCAATTACCAGTTCTCATCCAGTGTAACGACATGAATGTGAAGATACCTGTCAGCATACAGAGTGAGGTACCAGGACGCGTTCTGTTGGGTAACGATTTAAAAACTCTCGGAGTTGTGTCGCATACTCCCAGACCTCCTAGTAAACGGTTACAGGAGCTAACCAGACCTGCAAGGGAGAGAACCATGCGAGGTACTCTCCAGGAGATGATGAAGAAAGAAATCACTCCTGCTCCACTGAAATTGTCGGCCTCTGTCTCAAAGAAATCAGAAGCGAAAGGGAAACCTAAGACTTCTATACCGAAACCAGCAGCAAGCATTTCAGTGCAGCCAACAAGGACTTCCTCGCGGTTGTCCAAAGTTACACCCATAACTCCACCTCCAGCTGAGGCTGAGAGGGAGGTACAACCCTGTGTGGTAGAATTAGACTCTGAAGAAGAGCTAATGGAAGTCCAGGAACTCATTGGAGATCTGGATCCTGTTGACCATCCTGAGCTGTAGTCTTTACTGGCAGAAGGTGGACCCAGCAGGGCAGACTTCAGTAAGGGACAGAGAGAATGTCCAACTCTGGAAGGTCTTCGCCACCAGGCAGAAGCTCAGGCTGAAGGGCAAGAGCCTGGGAAATACAGGTTGCACTGGGAAGATGGCCTCTTCTACAGTGAACCGACCGAGTCTGCACCTGGAGACTACAAACGACTTGCAGTACCCCAAGAGAACAGACCACAGTTCTTGCAGTTAGCCCACCAGATTCCTTTGGCTGGTCACCTGAGTTTCAAGAAGACTAAGGAAAGGCTCTCTCTCTACTTTTATTGGCCCAAGATGGGGGCTGAAGTAGAAAAACACTGCAGGAGCTGCCACACCTGCCAGACCTCTGGTAAGGTTGGCTCCAAGAATGTGGTACCTTTAGTGTCTCTCCCAGTTGTGGGAGTCCCATTTGAGAGAGTAGGGATTGACATTGTTGGTCCCCTTGATCCTCCAACCTCCTCAGGCAACACGTTTATACTTGTTGTAGTAGACCATGCTACTGGGTATCCTGAGGCAATTCCTATGAAGACTGTTACAGCTCCGGCTGTGGCCAAGGCCCTCCTTGGTATTTTTACTAGGGTCAGGTTTCCTAAGGAAGTAATCTCTGACAGGGGGTCAAACTTTATGTCCCACTACATGAAAGCCATGTGGAAAATCTGTGGAGTTACTTACAAGTTCTCAACGGCTTACCACCCACAAACCAATGGGTTGGTAGAACGGTTCAACCGAACCATGAAGAGCATGATAGGTGCTTTAGAGGAACCCCTTAAGCGTAAGTGGGACCTTCTACTGCCATGCCTTCTCTTTGCCTATAGAGAAGTCCCTCAGGAGGGAGTAGGTTATTCTCCCTTTGAGCTCCTCTATGGTCATCCCGTCAGAGGTCCATTGGCCCTGATTAAGGAGGGGTTGGAGAGTGCTTTTTCCCCCAAGCCAGTCAGAGTGACTGACTACGTGATAGGTCTCTGGAGGAGAATGTCACACATGATGACGGAAGCAAGCGATAACTTGAAAGCTGGACAAGCATTGGTCAAGCACTGGCATGATCGAAAGGCTAACATGGTTGAGTTCGCTCAAGACCAGCTCGTTCTCGTTATGATCCCAACAAGGCAGAGGGCCTTGCAAGACAAATGGATGGGACCCTTCAGAGTTGTGGGTAAACTCGGAGAGGTCAACTATCTGGTGGACTTGGGCAATCCCAAGGAGGCTCCGACAGTCTTCCACACCAACCGACTCAAAGCGTATGTCTCGAGACCTGATGTAGGAGCGTTGCTTCTAGCATCATCCGAGGAAGAAGAAGAGAGTGAAGCTCTTCCTGATCTCCTCAGAGGCTTACTGTGAAAACATAAAAATTTGATATGAGGCTGGGAAGCCCAAAGGAAACACACCAACACAGGTTACAAAGGACATACAAGTGCTTTATTTAAAAGCTACAACAGTTACCAAAAGTCAATTGACAAACGGATAGCTATTCGGCTCTCAGAGTAACGTAACGAACTTCAACAAGGGTTCGATGCATTAGTAGAGAGAGAGCGTACATTAGAATACTTGGGCTTTTATATCCTTTATCCAGCCCTTGGCCAACCCCCTCGAGGGTTACCCATTCTTGGGACCAGGCCTAGGGTTCCTTGCCAGGTCAATCCTATAATGTATGCATTCTGATCAGTTCCGCTGATACAGTTGTTCATTTACACATAGGTCAGTGATAGGACAAGGTCTTAGTTCGCGACCCCGACAAGTGGCCTGCAGGCATATTAATTATTCGTGTGTGCGGACGTCACAACGGTCAGAATCTCACTCAGAATGTCATTCGGCCTCCATTTTGATGTTCAGGGTGACTTCCACTTTACAAGAGAACCTAAAATGGTGGCTAAATCCAAGATGGCGACTTACATAACTTTTTGTTAAGGTCAAGACCTTGCCGCAGAGTCTATTTACATGATATTTTAGACAACTTGGCGTAGGCCAATACAGATTCAAATACTGCGATAGGAGGCATAATATCATTTCAATTCCAACATTACCTTTAGACGAAAAAGTTGAAGGAGTAAATCTCTCTTCAAATCTGACACTGAGCAACAAGAAGAGTACAAATCTATGTTGAATCAGTTTGCCTCTCTGTTCTCGCTTTCACCAGGCTTGACCCCTTGGGGCCAGCACGACATACTCACTGGTGACTGTCTGCCTGTCAAAAGCAGAGGATACCGAATGTCAGAAAACGTACAAACCCACATCAAAGGTGAGGTCAGCAAGATGCTTGATCTCGGGGTAATAGAGCCCTCTACTAGTCCATGGTCTAGCCCAGTTGTGTTAGTACCAAAGGCCGGATCTAAAGAACTTAGATTCTGCGTGGATAGAGCTCTTAATGCAGTCACCAAGACTGATGCCCACCCTTTGCCAAGAACAGATGAGTTGGTGGATAAACTTGGTGCCGCCAAGTTCCTCAGCACATTTGACTTGACGTTAGGCTATTGGCAAATAGCCCTGACAGACCATGCCAAGGAGAAAACTGCATTTTCTACCCCCGTTGGCTTATACCAGTTTACGGTAATGCCTTTCGGATTGAAAAATGCGCCTGCTACATTTCAACGGATGGTAAACCAGGTTCTGAATGGGATGGAGGACTTCTGCATGGCATACTTGGATGACATAGCAGTGTTCAGCAATTCCTGGGAAGAACATGTAACCCACCTGAGAGATGTTTTGCAGGCTCTTGGACGAGCCAATCTGACCATAAAGGCGAGTAAATGCCAAATTGGACAGAGTAAGGTAGTCTATCTTGGACATGAGGTAGGAGGTGGAGAAATAAGGCCTTTGTTCAGTAAGATTGAAGCTGTGCAAAATTGGACAACACCTACTACTCAGACCCAGGTGAGAGCCTTCTTAGTCCTTGCTGGGTATTACAGGAATTTCATAGAGAACTATGGGACCATAGCTTCTCCACTGAATGTCATCTACTCGCCCAAATTTCCTAAAAAGGTTAGATGGAACGAGGAGTGCAATCAGGCCCTATTTTGTATACTCCACATACTGCCTAACTCTTCTTGAGGGAAGTCTGACTGCTCAGCCACAGCTACCAAGTGAATCTGTGTGGTACAGACTGCTACCAAGTGGGTTTACTGCCAAACACCTGTTGTCCTAAACCTTTTGCAATGGTCCCAGAGGGAACTGCACAGGTTTCCACCTAACAGCGCACATGTTTGTTAGTAGCAGCAGTTTGTTTTTCAGTGTTGCGAAAAGTCATTGTAGTGTTTGTTTTATGTGACTGTGGAAGGGACAGAGCAAAATTAACGTGTAAATAGGGCAAAGCCATGTAGTGTGAGTCACTGATACAGTTGAGCAAGGAAAAAAGTATCAACTTTTTCTAACGCATTAATAAAGGGATTTATTGTTTAGGTGGTGGGCCTGTGGAGAAGGCCACTTCTATACTAATACGATCTAACAAGGCGGGCCTGTGGAGAAGGCCATTGTGTGCAAGTATTGAGTGAGAGGTTTGAAAGGGTGGGCTATCAAGTGAAGTGGAAAGCGCAAAAATTGAGTGAGTGGGACTGTTTGACAAGAGAGTGAGAGCTTAAGGGATTCAAATAATAAAGGGGAGGAAGGGAAGAGAAGAGGAGAGTATCTTAAATAGAAAGGAATTAGGCGCAGACCATGTCAACATGTTGGTTAGATGCTCCGTTCAACCATATGTGTAAGAAGTTGCCCCAATACCGGGATTAAATAGCAAAGTACCGTTTCGAGTGGGTGAACGACACAGTGGCAAGTGTTACAAAGAGTGGCCTGGGGAGGGAGCGTTCAAAAAGGATATTATAGAAAGATTTACTCATACTTAGCCACCACATACAAAGGTGCAAAACCTAAAAAGAGACAGGACATTCTGGTGCTTTGGAAATTATACAAAGAGAGAGAGAGAAAGAAATGGAGAAAGGGAAAGAGGAGGAGGAGCAGAGAAGTGCACTGCCACCACGATATATGAGATAGCCATTTCTAAAACAAGCTGCAGGGGATGCAAATCCTAAACGAGCATCTCAAGACAAGGAAGAAACACATAAAAACAAAGACGAAGACAGAACAAGCATCATCAGCAAGGACGAGAAAGGGAAGAGCAAATATTTAAATGACATAAAAAAGAGCATGTAACAACAACTTGACAGTGTGTTCAAGGAAGCAGAAAAAGCAATTGAAAGGGAAATAGAAGAGAAAGGAAAGGAACACGAGAAGGGAGTAAATGAGCAGCGGTGGACAGATGGATGCATAAAGTTTAAAATAGACAAGTGGGGACGGTACTCAGACCATGGAGGATCTGACACTGTAGACGAAGGGCACACCATATCAGAATGGGAGGACAGCGCTAACAGCGATCAGACGGAATGGTGAAACAGACACCCATCCTTTGACAGACAGGAGAGGAGCAAGGAGAAGGGATTAGAGAGAAGGAAAGCAAAGAACCACTGGGTGACTAGGGAAACAGGCTTTGCAGCAGGAAGTCCAGAATAGCAGTAGCAAAAAGACTACAACGTGGCAATAAACAAAGATTGTGCACACAAATGCCACTTTTACAGAAAGCAAGGGGCGCCGTTCATTATTTACCATGGTGTCATGATTCCTACCCCCGGGCATCCGGACCAGGTCCATCTGTCCCGGGAGCAGGCCTCCAGAAACTTGGGAAAAACCCAGCAGCCCCGGCTAGGGACTATCTGGGTACAGTCCTGGCGCCTTAGTCGCCAGGCTCATATAAGGGGTCAGTCCTGGCGCCATAGGCGCCAGGCTCATTTGCTTTCACTTACCTCATGCAGACCATGCTGCTCAGCATTGAAGCCAATGTGAAGTCTGAAGGGGGACTACTTTATTTCAGGGACTATTTTCTTACTCGGGTGTGGTCTTGGGAACTTCTTACCTGGGACTACTTTGAAGGCTATTTAAACCACGCCTGAAAAGCAGCTCACGCTTCGCGTTATTTGGCATCCGGCAGCGTAACGCTCACCGTGCCTGCAAGTCAGCATCCAGTCTTCTGCCACGCCCGGCTTGAGTCTGTAGCTCCTAGAAAAAAGGGAGAAAGAAGGAAAAAGGTTAGAACAAGAACAACACTTATTTCCTCACCTGATTCTGGATCCATCGCACCTTCGAATAGGAAGAAAGACTTTATTTGATGCGCGTCGCATCGCCTGCTGCAGCGCTGCGCTATACTCACCAGTCTTCGCAGCACCTCCATGATCCACCTCTGTCTTCACCCTTTCTTCGCCAAACTCCGGCACCTAAGGGGAATAAACAACAGCAAGGTGAGCCGAGAGAATAATAAGGCAATATTAGTCACCACAATAGACTTGCCTGATTTTACCGCCGGAGGCATTCTTCATCTCCACGGGCTGGCGCAGCCTCCATTCATCTTCGCCGAACTCCGGCACCTAAGGGGAACAAAAGGACAGCCAGGTGAGCCGAAAGAACAAACCAAGGGAATCTCTTTCACCATAATAGACTTACCTGATTTTACCGCCGGAGATATTATTCCTCAAAACGCCATAATTTCTCACTCTGCACCTATAATAAGGGAGAAAGCAACAGATTACATACAGGTGTCATTTACCGGACAGTGTTAGATAATACAGACTCTTACCTGAACTTTACCAGCCGCACGAGGCAATCTTCTCCAGGCACAAGCTGCAAGCTGCAAGGAATCAGACAAGAGTGAAAGTCAGACATTTTGAACTCTTACGAACGATATACTTACGGCTCCTTGCCAGGAACCTCAGAGTCAATATTGTTCTGGAACTCTCCAATTCCTTCGATCCAGTGAAGTAATTGGTTATCTACGCACCCTGCATTCTACTCAGGATGGAGAGCTCATCCTTTAAAAACCTAAGGTGAGAATATAAAAAGAGACATCGGAGGTGATTAGAGGGGAGAACAGTGGGGGGGGGGGGTTATCACTCAAATCCACGGGTGGCTAATTCCCTTTCTCCACTTTCAGGAGAATACTTCTTCGGGTCAAGCAGACGAGATTAGGTGGGCCAGTCCAGTCTGTCATCTCTGCACTACGCGTCAAGTGGATGGAAATCGCAGCTGTCCAGTTCCGATCGACGCCCCTGTGGGAGCCAGGTGAGAGTAACACATGGCAGACAATGGACAAGGATAATCTAGTTTACAGTTTACCTTCATTGATGGCGGGGGCGAGCAAGTGTATTTATGTTTTTGAGAAAGAGACAACGGGAATCCCTTTAGCCATAGGACATAAACAAAGTTTGTTGGCAGTATTGGTTGGGGAGAGAAATCACAGAATATGGCAACAGGCCGGATACTCCGGGGTAAAATTAAGCTTGAATACACATGATGGAGCGCCCTTTAACAATTATCGAGCAAATGTTTGGAAGGCTCCAAGGGAGCTCTATTCAGACACGTCAGATATGTGTTCTATATTGGCTCACAAAATGAAGCCTGATGAGGACTCCGTGAAATACATATGATCCATACAGGAAATGTGGACGCAGGAAAATAAACAATCATGGGACGAAAAAATACCTTTGTTCTACCATATCCTAGCGAGGTGGCTCGCCTGCGAATGTGCAGGTCTCTTTAGAAAAGATAGTGGGAATAGAAGCAAAGGGGTGGCCTGAGATACAGGTGACAATTGTACACTTTTGCAAGAAAAACAGGATAAGGATAAGGAGACAGTGGATAATGCTACCAATGCAGAACACAAATTGGTTCAACAAAAACTGGTAAAAATACGCATGGAGGGAGCAGTACGCACAGGGCCAGTTGTCGTTCCACAGGCACAGCAAGGGGTGCTTCCAGTAGCTGTGATAATGCCACCAGGAGGCTACACACAGGTGCCACCTAACTAGCAGCGGGGGATGGTACAGATGCAACAGCTACCCTCATTCTAAACATGCAGCAGCCCGGGGTTATGCAGGCAGGCGCAGGAGATGCATACATGGGACAGTATCAGACAGAGAGAGGATAACACATGGAAGAGGAATGGGATACAGGGGAATTACTTCACATTTTGGAGTACAGTGCTACGCATGTGGGAAATTTGGACCTGTTGTACGAGCATACCCACTTGTCGCGCAGGGAGGGCAACACCAGCAGACATACATGCAGCAGACTCAACAGGTGCATGCCATACCACAACAACAGCAGACATGCATGCCACAGACTATACAGCAAGTACAGGTAGTGCCACAGCAACAGCAATTGCGACACACCCTGCACAGACACAGGGCATTACTACCCAAGGACAAGTGCAGGTACAAAATGGGGAAATGATGGGAAGTTAAGGTACAGTGCACGTACTTCAGGCATCAGCGCATGTGCAGATACCTGAAGGGGTAACAATATTGGGGCAGAACAACATACCCCAATACAATGGAGTGGCAATGGAGGGTGGTAACCCATTTGCATTATCCTTGAACACTTTTTCCCCAATAGCTATGCCCATGGGGAGTGCGAGTGTGTCCTGTTCTAGCAGTAATTGATGACCCCTGAGGAGGAACCGGAAGTAGCAATTCAGATAGGACATTTTCCATTCGTATAGATACTGGGGCAACCAGACCATGCATCAAGGAAGAAGGATTTCCTTATCTGTCAAAAATTTGGACAGACAAAGCTTTTCGTGGACAATTTCGAAAGTTCCTTTGACAAAAGATTTACCTTTAATGATAGGGGCGCAGCATATTGTAGCACCTCTACTGTATTAAAAACACACTCCCGTCAATATTCATGGGAGGGACCTACTCAGTAAATTGAACGCCACAATTTCATTTTCAGAGAAAGGGATGGTGTGCTCCACACCGGGAATGTACCTAGCCTGGATGGCAGTACTGATTCAGCCATACCATGCAGACAGCAATGAAAGGGATACCTACACACACAGAGGTATTTGTGTACTGATTACACGTGTTATTGGGATGTTCATGCCTCATTGTCCCTCCTCAGTAAGCTCAGGCACACACACTCTACTGTACTTGGAGGAAGTAGTGGTACGAAAAGACATGATTATACTAGTTGCCACTGATGAGAACAACATGAAGTTGTGCTCAATATTATGTATTGATCCCACACTGACATTAACAGGAGTAAGTGACACAGAGTTGTTTGCAACAAAGACAATGAAGAAGGAGAGGTAGTGTTTGAACTGAGCCTACCTTGTCCAGTAGACAACAGAAAGGGCTGTTCCCCCAGATGATCCAGATAACAAAACAGAAAGCACAATATTTACAGGAAGATTTGGAAAAAGTGTCCAAGAGTTTGTGGACAACAGGACCCCATGACATAGGAATACTTAAAGGGGCATAGGCCGTACACATCAAGTTAAAAAACAGAGCACTGTTGCCACGTGTAAAGCAGTACCCACTATGAGAAGCAGAGTAGGGAATATATGAGACACTGCATGTCCTATGGCAGCAAGGCAAAATACAGGTGAGCTCGTCACCTTCCAACACAGCTATCTATCTGATTAAGAAGGCCAAGGGAGGGGTGTGGTGTTTTTTACAGGATTTACACCCTTTGAATGACATTATGGAGGTAGAATAACCATTGGTTCTAAACCCCGCGACAATTCTTTTGCAGCGTTCCCACATAGGCACACTATTTCACAGTGGCTGACTTAAAGAATGTCTTTTTCTCCATTGTGCTGCACCCAGACTCCAGGTATAATAATAATTTGGCACTTATATAGCGCTACGAACCCTGAGGTATCTGAGCGCTGCTTATTATTACCCACGGTGTGTGGTGCTCATTTATCGACCTCGGAAGGATGAAAGGCTGAGTTTGGCCCCGCTGGGATTCGAACCTATTCAGCAGGCTCTGCAAGGATGTCAAAGCGAGCGCTCTACTCGCTGTGCCACTTGACCAGCTTATGTCACTGCCTTTACGTATCACGGGACGCAGTTTGAATATACTAGAATGCCTCAAGGGTACTGCGAAGGATGTAGCATCTTTAACAGAGTGATACAAAAGGACTTGAACAATTTACAGGTTGCAAGCACAGTGATACAATACGTTAATGACTTGTTAGTGTGCAGCACAACAGAAGAGGAGTGTAGGAAGGTCTCAGTGACAATCCTGACACTGCTAGCAGACAAAGGATACAAGGTGGAGAGGGAGAAATTGTAATGCAGTCAAAAAGAGGTGGTGTACTTGGGTCAGATTGTGTTAGCAGATGGTAGAAAAATAGCACCAGAAAGAGTAGAGGCCATACACAAGACTCCACAACCAAAACCAATGATAGACATGCAGCAATGTTTGAGCATGTGCATGGGTCTTTGATTACTCCACATACACCGTGCCATTGTTGCAAGCACTAAAATAAGCACAGAAAAACACAACACAAATAAAATGGACAGCTGAAATGGCTGAGAATGTTGATGAGCTGAAGATTGAATTAGCACATGCACCAATGTTACCAACTCCCAATTGCAAGGAAACATTTCACCTTTTCTCACATTCAGTTGGAAAAGTAACAACAGCAGTACTGACACAGAAAATGGGACAGCGACACAAGCCACTTGCATATTACAGTGGGTCACTGGATGCAGTTATGTAGGGACACTTCTCATGTGAGCAGGCACTTTCTGCTGCTACATTCTTTATTGAAAAGGCTTCCACAATAACCACGGGGTGCCCAGTAGTTTTGTACGTGGAACATGCATTATTTGCAATACTGAATAAAACAAAACCAACACAGACAACACAAAGGTCTTCTCGGTACTAGGTAATACTAACAAATCCAGCATTAGAAGTGGTGTGGTGCAGAACAATACACCCAGCAGAGTTCATTGCAGAGAAATTAGAAGGAGATTATGTGCATGACTGTGTAGCATGCATCCCCAGTAGCAAAGGTAACCCCCTAGTTAAGGAAGAAGTGATTGGAGGGAGAAGATATGATTTATATTGACCAAAGTTCCAACATTGATCAAACCACAGAGCAAAGGCACTCAGGGCGCGCAGTAGTGGGGTATGGAAGGGCAGTCCAAAAAGGGGAGGGGTTAATAGTGTACTCACAGACACGATTGCCAAATCATTACTCAGCACAAGCAGCTGAATTAGTGGCTCTAATTGAAGCACTAAACGTCTTTGAGGGCCAAGCAGTGAACATCTTCTCTGACTTGGCTTATGTCACCTGTACAGTACACTCAGGACTAGCAAGATGGGATAGGAGGGGGTTTAAAAGAAGTGATGGTACTCCCGTTCAACATGCAACATTGTTGAGTGAACTCTTGGAAATGTTACCACTTCCGTTAGAATTAGCATTAATAAAGTGCAGAGCACATACAGGAGGGCAAGATTTTATCTCACTACGAAAGAGCAGACAGAGCAGCAAAAGAAGAAGCATATATACCAGAGGGATCACATGTGCTGTACCCTGGCGAGAAAGAAAAAATACCTCTAATAACAGTACTGAAAGTGAGCAAAGAGAAAGATGCATCGCCAGAAAGTTTAAATGAAATCCCAATATTGCAGATAATTGAGTTGTAGGGAGAAGCATCAGATGCTGAAAAGAGCTTTGGAAAAGGAGAGAATGCTCTCAGTGTCCAACTGATTGGGTTTGGCCACATGATAGCACAGGAAAGGTTGTCATGCCAAAGAAACTATTACAATTGGCATTAGAACAGCTTCACTATCCTTCTCATGTATCGAAAGAGCATGTGGCTGCAAGGATAAGTGAAGACTGGTTTGTGCCAATCCAGTATGTATGTGTTTCTGAGTATATGAGTAGTTGTATGATATGCAAAGGTTTTTATCAGGTCACACTGTGAGAGTCGTACAGGGAACATTGACGCGACCAGAAGGCCCCTTTCTGCACTTGCATATCAACTACGCTGATATGCAAGAAAGGTGTACTTCTTAAACGTACCCGCTTGTAGTGGTGTGTCCATTCTCATGTTGGCTTGGTGCAGGTCCCTGTCCCCACAATGATGCCCGCTATGTAGCCAAGTTTCTGGTGAGGGAGGTGTTCCTGAGGTAGGAGATTCCAGTTGAAATTAGCTTGGATAATGGGCAGCACTTTGTTAATGAATTAAGAAAGGTAATCACAACTCTCCTGGGGATAAGACATAAACTATTTACAGTTTACCACCCCCAAGCCAACGGTTTGGTAGAAAAAAGTAAATGGAATGCTAAAAATGCAACTGGCTAAACTTATGCAAACGCTTGAAAAATCATGGGTGCACTGCTTGCTGCTTGCTTTATTTTAGTTAAGAAACACGCCTGGAGGAGATCATCATTTGACTCTTCATGAGATTGTTACAGGGCGGAGAATGCAATTCCACTGTTGCGTACAATCTCTGATGCTCACCCTACTTCTGCTATTCTGGGAGGGGAATTTGATTTGTACCTCAAAGAATTTACCAAGTTCCTTAAATACATATGATTGCAGAAAAGGCCTAAAAATCACTTTGGACAATCAGCTGATGCAAATGGACACTTTCCTAAAGCAGAAGCGGTCTCCTAGATAAAGAGCGTCATTTTGCAGAACCATGTGAGGTACTGGAAAGAGGAGCATTTCCCTGGCCCGTATACCGTCATCTATTCGACATTGACTGCAGTGAAGTTACAGGGATGTGGATGGGTCTACATTACAGACGTGCACAGAGACAAAAGTAATGTCTCCCAAAGCACAACATGATGCAAAGTACAGTGAGTTTTCTTTTCATTTTCTAACTGCCTTGAGATGTTATCAAAAACCAGTGAAAGAAGTTTGTACTGTAAAAAAGATTACCTTACCAAGAAAGACATTTTCAGGTTTTTTGAGTATTATGATGTTGATATGTTTAAGTATAGCTTTGCTATTTTTGTTTTATATGTTTTTCTAAAAAAAAAAGCAAAACACGATTTAATGCAAGAAGAAAAATGGGAAAGAGGAGTGTGATGAATGGGGAGGGCATTCACCATGACGCTGAGGAAGAGCATAGTTCATTGACAGACAATATCTGCTATGATGAGATGATGCGTGTGGGAAGGGAGAGAGAAAATGGCACATGCTACTTGTGCTCTCTCATTCCACACATAATAGGAATGTCCAAGGTTCTTCTGCCCCAGGCTGTGCCCTATGAGGAGGCAGGATGCCGGGTGCACCTCTCTCTTTGTAGAACTCAATGTTTATTCCAAGGAAACAAAATAGCTGTTCACTCCGTGGATGAAGGGGATAATGTCAATGAGGACAACTATGTGAAATTAATTTGAATGCTCCAAAATAAGGAAACAAAGTATAATCTGGTTGAGTATAAAGAGGGAGAATTACAAATAGAGGATCATAAAAGAATGCAAGGCAAAACTAAAAAAGGCCAAATGGTCCCCTGGTGTCATACACCAATGCTAATGGGGATAGAGGGAGCAGTATGGTATGGGGCAAATGGGAGGGGGGAGTAATGCAATGTTCTGCTGAAGGAATGGTGGGTTTTGAGCAAAATGTGGTAGCCAAGGTTAATGAAAACGGCTGAGTTACTTGGGGAAGAATGTTCATGCCTTAACTTGGTTACATGAAAAACATCAACCGGTTGACATAAGGAGCTTTACACTATTCCCTTTGTGTTTAGGGTCAAATGGGTGAATTTTCCTGGGAGCTAATTCGGGGTGCACCAAGGTTATGCAGAATGCGGTGCTGGCACGGGGAACTGCAGGACTGTTGGATCTTTGGTAAGACTGAGGGTCCAAACCATATGCCCAGCTTCTGCCTGACTGGAGTGGAGTGTGCACTCTGATCACTTTGCACAGCCCTGCACTTGTGGTGCCTTGAAATAGCACTGCCATGAAGATCGCACTGCAGGGGAATATGGTACATCAAAATGAGCAAGCCAAAATAATGAGCAGTAGGAAAAGAGAAAGCAACTACTTCTCCGGGAAAAGTTCAGACGGCCTGGCTGCTATACTGGATGAGTACCGGCTGTTCTCTTCTGCTGCAACATTGTTTACTTTGTTGCTACTTCTGGAGTGTAGGCTGCAGCCAATTAAAATGGCTGCAGCTAACCCACTATGAGCTATTGCAACTAGCTAATTCAACTGCAAAAGGGTTGACCGCAATCAAAGAAGAGATAAGGGCTTTATGCTTGGTAGCCCTTCAAAATAGGTTAGTTTTGAACCTCCTAACAGCCATTGAAGGAGGCGTGTTCACTAGGTTTGGGTGAAGCTGCTGTAAGGCAATCCCTGAAGGTGAGACCTCTAATGGAACTTTAAGTGCAGCTATACAGGGGATAAGGACACTTCAGGGAAAGATGATGAGCGAGGTCAATGGAGTGCAAGCAAAAGACTGGTGGGAAAGAGTATCTGCATGGGTGCCCACCTGGATTTCTGGATTGTTTCGAGTGACTGTTCCCATGCTAGGGCTGCTTCTCATCAACTTTTGCATTATTCTGAACATTTCCAAAGTATTTTTTAATAAGTAAAAAGGACATTTGATGTTACCCTTGAGTGTTGATAAAAATAGTATAGAAATGAAAAGGAGGAAGAAAATAATGGTGGAAAATGTAGGGGAGGATCCAGATGGATGGGTGTTTACACAACCTGCTGATGTTGAAAATGATCATCAGTACTGGATACAATGCATAAAAGAGGGGACAGGAGGTGTTTGGGTTGTGGGAGATATAAATGGCTGGGAGAAGACTGGGGGAGACATGACATGGTAAGAAAAAATTGATCCATAAAGATTAAGTTGCTAAAAAAGAACGAGAGGCCCAAAAAGATTTAGCTATTAAGAAAATAATAAAAGGGGGGAATAATGTAATAAAAATGCAAGAATGGCATGGTATGAAGGAACGCACATATCCGCTGTGAGAGCAGCACTATAAAAGGGGCAGGCAGCGCTTTCTAATATCTTTGAAATTAAAAGCTTAATAAAATGAATCCATAAGTCCTGAGGGTCAGGTAAGTGTAATAAAACTTAGTGGTAGAATGAAGAACGGTAAATAGGCCCCAAAAGCTTGCTTCTGCTCTAAATGTGTGCAAGCATCACAACAAGTAGGTAGCACAACCCGTCAGACCTCATAAGACTCCTTGTAATGGAGCATTGGAGCATCTCTCCCTTTAACTGCCATTTGGCATTTCCTGATCCTTGCTGAGCACTGTCTACTTGAGAAATGGGGAGAAATAGGTTGCTGGAGAGAGAGAGAGAGAGAGAGAGAGAGAGAGAGAGAGAGAGAGAGAGAAATTCACAATGGCAGAGGGAAGCTGTGAACATGGGAACAGACTGTGGAGTCCAATGGGAAGAAGGTGAGGAGGTAAATATAAGTTGTTGAGGTAATGATAAACAGTAGCATAGAACGAGAGAAGAGCAAGGGAACCCGGTAACCTCTGTTCACTTGGGGAAGTTTCAAATGTCTAAAATCTTCCTGATCGTGGTGTGCTTTTATTCAAACTTCATGCTAGATCGAGAAGGCTGTCTGGGTTCTGACCCCTGCCAGGACCGTCCCCTCACCGACACCTCAAATAGGACATGTCTTTCGACCATTTATCTCAGAAATAAGTGATTGCATGTGAAGATCAGCAGCCCATCCTAAGCCCAAACATAACACTCCCAGACAAGAATTGCATAGACATACAGGTTACCTCAACAACACAGTAATGGAAGGTGAGGTTTGCGAAGTACTGCCGGCTGCAACCACTCATATATCCACACTTCAAGGTGATGGGAAAGGCACTTATGTTTCTGACACCATGCCAGCATTGTATCCCTACTCACTCCAGATGCCTACAATCAAAGTCCTGGCTTCAGAGATCACACAAGAAGAGCATCAGCCCCACAAGGTCATGTCCACTCCAGAAATGTAATCTATGCATCTCACGTAACATATGTGATGGAGCCCAGTTTCAGTCCCTGTCAGGGGAAAAAGCGAGCCCAACCCAAACAACCTGCGGCGCCTGTGCGAGAACGGGCAGCCTCCTCCCTCCCCACCTTACCTGGGATGAAGGCGGCTTCCCCACCACAGTAGAATACCAGCAGGAAGAAGCTGCAATGGGCAACATCTGGAAGACAATGCCGGGTCTGCACTATGCTGCGGGATGCAGTGAACCATACAACACCGGCTGCATGAGAAAGGGATGCTGCAGAGACTTAAAACGTGGCATCCAGAAATCAAGCCTGCGCAGCACCACTAACCCACCAGGGATTATTATTACTGAAGGAAAGCCTCCATGGACGCCTTATTGATGAAAGCGCCAATAGCCACCAGGGATATTTTAGGGCAAGGTTTGGCCTATAAGAAGACCTGGACCCCATCAGGGTCCATATTAGAAATGCAGCACGGGGCGAGGCTTACAAGCCCTTTTTAAGCCCTCCCTCATAGCCTCCACTTATCATGCCCCTCAAGCCAGGTAAGTGATTGGACAGAGCGAGTAGCTCATCCTGGGAGTGGGTGGGATATTTATGGATGTGCATGTGAGCTGTGCAGTGTGGGTTAGTTGGGTGAGGTCAGGAGGTGGTCGAGGACGTCCAAGAAACCATAAGAGATGAGAGCGACCGGAGTGCAGGAGCTATTGTAGAGAGGATGTATGTAGAATATTTGTGTGTGAGTATACAGTGTGTAGAGTAGAGATAGAGTAGGGATAGCACAGTGGTAGCAGAATCGAAGGTGGCAGTAGTTGTGGGAGTAGTAGAGTGGAAGTGGGAGTAGGTAGTGGTAGTTGGTAGTAGCAGACAGTAGTAAGTGTTAGTGATTTGTAATTGCAGTAGAGAGAGCCGAGTTATTGAGAGATGGTATTGGCAGTAGCGAAGCGGTAGTAGCGAGAGGGAGTAGAGGAATAGGAGTAGTAGTAAGAAAGGAGAGGGTGTAGCAGTAGTGGAGGAGTAGGTAGAGTAGGCAGTATGAGGGACAAAAGTATAACAGCAGAGGTGACAGGAGTTTGCGGCAGTGAGAAGGGGTAGAGTTGAGAAGTGAGAGAAGTCAGGTGGAGGTGGAAAGGTGGAGAGAGAGATTGGAGGGACAGCAGTACAGTGGGAGGAGAACATCTGTTGAGACCAGGGTGGAAAAGGGCCCGAAGAGAACGGCATGAGAGACAGATGAGTGCCGCTGGGTGAAAGAAGGCACCATCCCTAACCTCCTACGACTACTAAGTGGGATAGGTTAGGGAAAGACTAGAAGACCCATATGGAGTCCTGTAGACTCTGTATAGGGAAAACGCCATTAGCCCCAGGAAGAGGAACCGACAGTGGGTGTCACCTAGCGGTAGTACTAACTTCCCGTTACGGACGCCTGGGCCAGGGAGGAGGGGAAGGTTAGGGTAGACAAGTTAGAGAGGGACGGCCCTAGCTCCAAGTTCCCATGTCGGCCCGGTAGCCTTAAAGATCTCGCATGAGACCTCCAACCAATCTATCTATATGTCAAACCCCCTTGGACTTGCCACCTGAGTCAGTGTGGTTATTTGTGGTGGGCCAACCTCGCCAGACATCACATAACAGATGTAGCGCCTTTGATGACATTTCAAAATGTTAAGAAAGAGCATATCCATGCTGACACGATTTTCCCATGCAAGATGGTGGAAGCAATTGCTTTCTCTTGTCCATTGACCCACAACCTCTGTTGATAAGAGATATAGCCTGTGCAAAAACATATGAAAGTCTTACCACAATTGTAGTAATACGTCTACAACCCCTAAGCCACTGTTCTCCTGACTAGGCTGCCCACCCTCCATGCACGCCTGGACAGTCTAGAGCAGAAGAAAGACAACAGGAGAGGAAACAGACATTCTCCAACTACACCCCGACCCTGTGGAAACTCAGTCCCATTAGCATCAGACATGCAATTCAGCAACTAAATCGAGACCCACCTCTCCATGGACCACCTTCTTAACAAACCGTAAGAAACCGCACCGGCTCATTAAGCCCAGTACCATCCGGATTACCTGACCACTTATTAGAGCCCACCCTTCGGTACCACCACTGCAACCCCTTTGATGGCTAACAAAGGGTAACTATACCCTACTGCCCTAAATTGTATGTGGATACTAATGGTGTAATGATTCTTCCCCTGTAACCATCTAATGTGTGCAGGTAATGTCTCCCGGCGTACAGCCTCCATTGCTTCCCAAAGCTAGGATTGCACTGAATAAATACCCAAATTAATATGAATATAATAAAATAACTGAATTAATGCATAAATGAGCGAAAGAGATTTAAGATGCTCCAAGTAATTTCCTTAAATGGTAGCTATGCCTTGATTTCTAACTTCCAAAAGTTGATGACACTAGCCATTAACTCCTTAAGTGTCAGGCTATTATGCAAGTCTATGCAAAAGTACGAGCATACTCGTCCTTGGCACTCTCCCTTGTTCTCTTTAAGCACAGATATGCTACATAATTCTTATATTCTCAAATGTACTACTTATATGCACCTCAGAAAAGTTTCCCTTCATTTGCAAATATTTTCAAGTGTACCAAACACTTCTCAGTGTCAAAACTTCGGCATAAAAATAATGTGCATTCAACATTACTTACACTAGCCAGACCGGCATAAGCTTATGATTCCACCATATGTGCGGTGAAACGTGACCCAGAAAACAACCAAGATGTTGAGGATATATATATTAAAATGTCATATGTATACTATTTCTTTTGAAAACGTGATCAAATATTTTACTCACTGACTTGAATGCATAATTATACATTCTGATAAACTTATTGTCCATGATTTGATGCCATTTCATGTCAGTTGAAACACAATGGTGCTCCTTAAGTGTTTGGTAGTAAAAAAAGAAAATCAGAAATACCGCATATGTGGCGATTGCCATATTCACAGGTGTTATCCGTGGCAGCCAGGACTCATTATGAGTTCTCCAACTCGGGGTGATAAGAAATCCCTAAAATAGAGTACGTCAGGGTGTCATTTTTAAGGTATCCAGTGAAAATATTGCCAACTAAAATGTAAATCATGGTGGAAATACCTTTACAATACAATAAGTCTCCAATCAAACAGTAAACAAAATATGCACCTGCCAAAAAGCCAAAAATGCAGTGCTATTAGGATAAACATTAGGGATAATGATGGTGTGGTGGGCATGTGATTGCCTGGTGTAGAGTTAGGATAGGGGTTAGGGTAAGGCTTGGGGTTCACATGAAAGAAAATGGTTGGTTAGAATTAGGGCAAGGTCAGGGGAGTTGGGGCGGTCTGGTGCCTTTTGGGTTTTGTTTGGGGTTAGGGTAGAGTAAGGGTCAGGGTAAGTGTTAAGGTAGGAGTTATAGGAAGGTTATAGTTAACAGGGTAAGGGGTTGGGTTAGAGTTAAAGAAACGTATCAGGAGATTGAGAAGGGCTGGTGACGTTGAATAGGATAAGGTTTAGTATAAGCCTAGTTTTTGGGTAGAGTACGGGTTAGGCAATGTGTTAGAGATGGAGTTACTGTAAGGCTAATTTTAGCATTAGAGCAAGTGTATGGGTTGGAGTAAGGGCTCTGGAATTTCGGGCGGGCTGTTGTTGAGGTTTGAGTTAGGAGCATTGTGAATTTTCTCTTTATTGGTGTGTATTGAGTCACAAGCAAATACAATGCCTGAAGCACTGAATGGCAAGGCTTAGCGAAAGCCTAAGGATTAGGGGTAGAATAAGGGTTGTAGTTAGAGTAGATAGTTTGAGAGTTAGTGTTAGAGTAAGGGATAGAGCTAGTGTTAGTGTTAGTATTAGAGTTAGGGATAGAGCTAGTGTTAGAGTTAGTGTTAGAGTTAGGGATAGAGCTAGTGTTAGAGTTAGTGTTAGAGTTAGGGATAGAGCTGGGTGATTGCCTAGATTTATTAGGGTTTGGGGTATTGTTAGGGTTCCATCCTTGTACTTTTGTGTGGTTAACAGTCGTTTTTTTGGCAACCACAACAACGAAAGAAACCACACATAGCCTTGCACAACCTTGCACAGCATCACATCACATGATGGCTACGGATCAAAATTCACACCTACGCTCAGCGAACGGTGTCAAACAAATGGAAGCTGCCAACAGCACATCAGCGCTCTCTTGCTGTTTTCTCCCGCTCAGTCCTACCAACTTACAACCCCCATTACCGTCTTGCTTTACAGATCTGCCAGAGCGACAAGAAACCACGCAGAGTGCGTGGTTTAAAAACTTTTAACATTGATAACTTTATCACTGGCAACATTTTCACACTTTATATTGTTTGTATGGAATGGCTACATTTTGAAAAATACTTTTTGATGATAACATTTTTTCAGATGACTACATTTTGACTACATGTACGCAAGGGCGGAATGGGAACCAAAAGAGGTCCTGGAAATAATTTTCAAAGTGGCCCCATATTACACATTTCCAGCAAGCCCAACCCTTTTCCTATGAGAAAATGTGGAAATACAATAGGTAACCACACAAAAGAGGACCCGGGTGCAGAGGCCTAACAGAATATCTCCAGAGTTCCTTATAGGCCAGTCCACCCCTGAATGAACGCAATGCAGGAAACATAAAAGCACAGGAAGTCAATCCACTACAATTGAGCACTTATGGCACCATTAGAGGCATTGTGGCCGGTGTGGGTGGTTGAGTAAAGTATGAGCACCAGAAAAAGATCAGATTATGAGACATGGGACTGACATCATGGTAGAGAAGCTGGTACTGCCATCAGTGCGTCATTCCACAGCTTAGGAGTGTTCAAGTGTTGATATCAGGGAAATGCCTTCAGGCAAAGAGTGTAAGTAATCCTGTCTATGCATTACATCAGCCACAGGAGGTCAGAGTTGCCACTACACTTAACCAGACTGTGTAAGGAGAAGGCAGCATCCATTCTTGATATGGAGGTCTGCAAGGGCGTCTGGAGGCAGGATAACATGATAGGGTCCTCCACGGCTGAAAGTTAGTGTATATTGTGAAACTGCCCTACCTGTAGAGGATTAGACAAGGAAAACAGTGCCAACACTGTATTGTTTACAAGTGTTGTCAGGTAGTTTAGAACTCTGCATGCAGTCTTTTTAGTAGCTACAATTCTCCAAGACTTGTCAGAATCTGGAATTCGTGGTCCGTTGCTGTATATCGGTATCACTACACATTATCCCCACCAAAAATATCGCCGTATGTATAGTCGTCTGGAATGGCCATAGGCGATATTTTTTGCGGGGGGTTTTGGTAGCAGGGCTGTCCTCCGCTCCTTTAAAAATAATGCGGGGGTTGCAGGGTGTCCCCCGCAGGTTCCATGCATTAATATCGGCCCAAAAATATGGCAATATTTTTGCGGGGATATTTACACATGGAACTGTATATCAGTCTCTCTCAGACAGGGATAAGGGACTTCAAGTTCCAGAATTCTGACCTTTGACTTTCAGGCTCTTGCAACTTAAGGGAAGTGGGGACCTCTGACTCCAAGTTGAAGGATTCCATTCCCCTTGCTTCAGTCTCTTTCTCAAAAGTCAGTAGGAACTTTGCCTCCAAGTTCTGAATTTCAGCGCTTCTTACATCAATTGTTGTCTCAATAGGTACTAGAAACATTACTTTCAAGTCCCGTGCTTCGGCACTTTCCACCTCAATTTTTTCCTTAACTGGTGATACTGTAGGAACATGTACTCCATGTTCCAGGATTCAGTGTTTCTCAGTTACAATGATTTCACCAGTGCCACCATGAACTTTACATCTATGTTCCAGTATTAAGCACGCCTTACAATGATGATGTTCTCCAATCGTGCTGCAACCACTTTCCAAGAGGCAATGCTTTTAACATAAGTTGGATTCCCAAAAAGTGCTAGGAACTTTGCCATCATGTTCCAGAGTTCAGCTCTTCTTAGGGGGGGTTGCTTTATTGGTCCAGAAGAATACTAGCCCCACGACAGCAGATTAGTGAAAACATGTGACATGTTGGTGGCGATGACCTATGATCTCACAAATGGAATTTATATTGAGAGAGGTGCCAAAAGGAAAGAATTCTAGAAATCAAGTCTGTACTGAATCATGTCTATAAGGAATTTATAATTTCGACGTAAAACCCTATATTTAATTTCTATCTTCAGTTTTCTGAAGTTGAGATTTCATATCTATTCTTGTTTTATGTTAGTGTGAATGAAATTAATGGGCTATACATGTTTGGATTGATTTGTACATTTTGACATGCTCAGGCTTTATCTCGGTTATTTTATATTTTACTTCATTTTCTTGTGTTCTTGGAAAATGTCCGGCTGTGTTCTTGGAAAATGTCCGGCATCTGTGGGTCTAATAGAGTTTGGCAATGTGGTAAAAAAAATGTGGCAGTAACAAGATTACCACCACTTTTCTTGCACCACAAAATGAAGAGTTTGTACTGAAAATCGCAATAATCTGTCTGGATTTGTGTGGAGATAGCTTTCTCCACACAAAGGCCCAAATTCATGGAATTTATTGTGCAGTAAATAGTGACTTTATAGCTAAACCGCGCGCCAAACCGTGCGCCAAACCATGGAATCGACTGCACAGGACTTTTACGTACTTTGCAGGGACTTCGTGCCAGCTTTGCACATCTCTGCGAGCAGCTGAATGCCTTGCGCAAAACACCACCACTGAGTAGGAGGCGGAACATGCAAAATGAGGAAGAACAAGGGAAAATGTGAGCGTTATGAAGGACGGCCCGCAGGCAGTCCATCACACGTGCACAAATGCGCACAACCAAGCGTATTCATGGATCATACCACACAACCTCTCATCACATGAATACGCAGAGCATGCAGAGAAATGTATGCCCACAGGTTTGCGCAGCGTCGTTCTCCTCGCACAGGCTTTGCAGGATCTATGCACACTTTTCAATGAATCGGGCTCAAAATCATGCCTGCATTGGGGTAATAGCGATCCCAATGGAGTCCAATGAAACTCCAAAAATGGGAATAAATGAAGGGTCCACATGACCCTATAAAATGCAGAACGTTCCCGTTACTGTACGCTTACTGCATGCAGTAAAGGTATTTGAGGTTGGCTGTATTGACAAAGGAAACATTGGTATATTTGATTTGTTAATGTTTTGTTTGCTTTTGTTTGTTACCTAGAATGTATATTTGATACTGCGCATATATTTGGTAGTTCTGGGAGCCTATATGAAACATTATTGACGCTTCTTTCCTCCCTTTATATACAGATGTCTCCCTTCTTGAAGCAAACATAGAAATGGCATCAGCCAGTGGGCTTTCCTATCGCAGTCTCTATCTGCATAATGGTGTCAATGTTAAGTCTATGGCAGCGTCCCTTCCTGAGACGGGGGTTCCTGACCCCGACATGGAGAAAATAATCATTACATGTATAAAACGACAGTTTTTTTTAATGACAAAGTCTGCAGTAAAAAGACTGCATGTCTTTACTGTTGTCACATAATCATACTGATGCCTTGTGTCTTAATATTACATATTAGAATGTCATGTATCTGAGATGCAGGACAATAACCTACCGTGCTCAACCTGGGACACATGTTATCATCAAATGAGACCGTTTTGTAATTCCTCTCAATTCTGAGAGTGGTGGATTGCAACCCAATAAGTGCAAAACCATCTCTAAAATTGCTGTACACATGTTAAGAGCGTGAATGTTTATGTGCTATGATAGGACTGTAATATTCTTACAGACATAGGAGGCCGACTGAGCATAATGCAGAATCAAATCCTAAACTCTGCGGCAACACTACCTACTTCGTACAGTATCCTCTGCAGGTTTTGGGTTGGTGGCCCTGCTGTGTACGTAGCACTACAATATTAACTGTGCCCTGCATGTTCACCCAGTCACACAAGCCTCTAAGTGGGCCTGGATATTTTCTCAGATTACCATTGTTTGTCTGCAGTGTCCTGTCTAAGGGCGTAAATGCTTGATGCATTACTTGTACAGCGGAAACAATGGATACATCTCAGAGATTGGGGAGCCCTTTGCAACCAGAGATGATGTGCCTCACAAAGTATTCCTTAAATCTGCCATCCATTGTATAATCATTTAACTGGTTTTGCTCAACAACCGGGGAAGAAACAATGTGCATCCTGCCCAATCCCATGCCATGTTTTAAACTATCGCCAAATGGGAGTGGCTACATCCAGTAGATGTATCCTTTGTCAATTGCATTCATTTTTAATCCAGGTGGAAATTATTACAGCCATACACAGAGCAAAACATCTACATTAGTGTTCACTGGCATCAGCATATACTTTTTCCCCACCTCCAATTTGTCCAAGTCAATTTCGACTTATCCTCCTATTCAGAAAAATATTAAACTACATTAACAACCGGATCTTGACTGGGTCGTGCCTCACTCTGCTGTGCTCTTGGTAGCATCACAGATACTTATTCATATTTCTTTTTGCAGCTATTGGAAAAGGTTATCCTATATGAGGGGAACAGTTGTGTGCAATCTCCCGCTTCAATGCTCTATGCTTTGGTGTACCTTTCAAGGTAGGCTTACAGCTAACCACAATAATGAGAGGACAAGTGGCTTTAATCCGAGAGGCCCCAATTTTCATTCTTGCGGGCACCACTAAGTTGCACAAGGATTGTAAAATTTTACTTGGAAGTTTGTCATTTCTTCCACAAATAGGTTTGAATGTTACACAAATATGAGCTCTTTTGGAACTGAGATTCAAGATACTTAAATTATACCAATGTACAGCTTCCTCACCATTCCACCACAGGGGTGACTTTATGGTGGTACCAAAGTATATATGAACATTTAAACTAAAATATAACAGGAAGTGAAAAGGGACTCAACAATGTGCAGTGCGTAGGTCCTTGTAGATGTGTACACACGTTTGCTTTAATTGTATGTTCTCAGACATCATTTAAGACAGGAGCAGTGTGGTGGATCTTCCCCTCCATTCCTCTCTGGTCCCCAGACTTTGGAGAGAGGGCAGCTCTCTTGCAGTCTGTGGTTGGCTGTGGCTCAGCAGCAGAAACAGCTACCACAGCTTGGTATACACACAGCAATCAAGACTAGGTGCAGGACAGGACAGGTCACTGGGAAAAACACCCAGCAACAAGGCCTCAGGGAATGTTCTAGCTCAGAGTACAACTGGATGCAGGAACAGGCTCCCTTGAAGAGGATTTGGCAAGCACACGGTGACACAGCAACATGCTTCTGTGGAAGGGGCAAATTGTGTGTGCAAAACCAGTGCATGGTTCAGCTTTCAAGGGTTTGGGAACAAACCAAGGACTGGTGGATGGGGTGTTTAGGACAGATACCAAGTACCATCCATGAGATGCGAGTGTAATATCTATTAATTTGTGACATAAAGTATATGTCAGGAAAGCTTGTGAAAGAACAGTGAGACTGGAATTAAAATGATGTGAGCAGAGCATAGGTAACAGAGATAAAGAATGGTTTATGATGAAATAAAGTGAGGTAATGTATTAAAACATCCACACATGCCAGGTGCACCCCCAGGGCAGTATCAAGTCAGAGAAAGGGGCATCCTCTTCTTCATCCAGGTGCCATGAAATCTGAAAACCAACTCACTGCTAAGTATGGGAAAATAACAGGCATCAAGAAGAATGATTGGGAACACAAGGGTTCCATTGATCTGTCTTAACAAGCAAACACAGCACAAAGCTGGGGGCCGAGGAGTCTCGGTGGCTCTGAAGGCTTGATTTCAGAGTTGAGAAAAGTTCAAGCTCTGATTATTCACTGCTCATTGATACACACTGCAGTCCATTCAAAGACATGCTTGTTTAGATAATTCAATTAACATTTAAAACACTCTAATTCAGACCCTGCAGGATTTAGCGGCATGAAATGGCAAATTCTGCGGCATGAAATGGCAAATCTTGCGGCACAAACCTTTATTTATCTCAGCATTTTTGCAGCACAATATTTATTGACTGGAGGGTGCAAGATTGGTATATTGCAGCAAAGGGGCTGTGTGCAAGGCTACAAGAGAGCCACGGTGTCAATATATGTATCTTTTATATCAAATAGGAAGAGTCCTAGATGTCTCTGGCTTGGCAGAAGAGTGTTTGTTTTGGCTACTTTTTTGGTTTGATGTGTATGCCTATTTAATATTATTAACATTATTAATCTTTATCAGTTGTAATGCTGAAAATATTCCCCTTCTATGTTCCCCAATGCCGCAAACACCCACACACCTCTCACCCATCACACCCCACACGTCTCATCAATTCCCCATCACAACTTGTATTTTTGAACCTCACGTTCCGTCATACCCATACTCACATGCTCTGTCACAATGGCAAGTCACAATTTGCGCTTTGTAGTCCCTGCCAAACTCCAAATCATACTCCCAACTAACAACGTACGCTCCCCAATTCTTCCCGCAGTATACAGTCCTTCATTTTTGCATGCTACTTCTGCATCTTTTATCCTTTCTCCCATTCTATCACACTCTTCCCTCATCCTTTCTCCCAATCTGCAGCCCACTACTACCCCTGAGCCCACATTCCTTCCACTCTCTGTACCTCTGCTCTCTCTGATTTCTGGCCCACCGCCCCACTGCTTCCGCTCTGCTCTCTTGCCCACTGCTTCCCCCTCTGTCACACTGCTCTCCCTCTGATCAAACCTTTGCTTTCTTACCTACCAGGCCACAGCTCACCCATCACTCCCCTCTCACTCCTTTCTCTCACATATTGTGACCATTTTTCAATTTTTTTAGAAAACTGTAGATTTTGTTCTAAAAAAATGGGGCATCTAAAAATAGAGCAGAAGATGTGCTGTTTTTAGATGAGCCATTTTTGGAAATGAGCAGGCCACCTTAATCTCAAAGGTGACCTGCGCATTTCCACAGGGCAGAGCTGTAGCGCAAATGATGCGCTGGCCAGCCACCTTGAATACGTTTGTGTTAGAAACGCTCTCCCGACAAGGTCTACAGGCTCCCCATGCATTTCACCGTAACTGGCCCTTAAGGTTCCTGCCACTGTAAAATGCAACCCAGAAAAACACATTTCTACCCCATTTGGGGAACAGAAATGCAAGTGAGACAGCAGCTGTCACACTTAAAAATGTTTTTTTGTTTTTTAAGTATTGCATGAGTCAGTAGGGTCATTTAAGACCCTGTAAAGCAGTGGCACCCCTTGTGCACGTATTTAAAGTGGGCACATAGAGTGGCCTGCAATTTCTGCACATTTAAAAGCGCATCTTGCTTTTCAATTTAGGATGCACTTTTAAATGAGCAGAAATGCCCCCTGATTTGCGCAAAGGGGTGGAAAAGGACATCTGAATGGGCGCATATAAGAAGCGTCTATTCAGATGTCCTTTGTGGATCGGACTGCTCTTTTTTTTTAGCTCAAGTGATGAAATGTGCTTGCGCATTTCATTTCTTGAGTCCAGAAAATAAGAGTTGAGCCCCTTGGTGCCTTGAGTTTTAAAAAAATATATATTTTTTCAAAAACAGACATTTTTGTGGGTGTTATTGCAAAAACAGCTGTTTTTGTGTTTTTTTGCAAAAAACGCCCGTGTTTCGAGGCATTTTGCGGGATCGTAAAATCGCTATAAACTGGAGGGTCTGACTAATTCTCATCACTACTCATTACTCTAGAGGAAGGGAATGTAAGGATAGGGCATGGGGAAGGGGGGCTGAGGGGTAAGTGCTAGAGGTTCCACAGACGGGGAAGTGCCAGAAAGCCAGTTGCAATGGCAACAGTTAAGTGCCAGGCAGTTACCACTAGGTGGAAGAGGGGTAACACGAGAATATAATAAGTACAGGTCTGTGAGATATCACAGGCCAGTGCATGACTTGCCTAATGTATATTGAGTCTGTCTGTACTGTACACAATGCACTATTTCTATTTTCATCTAATTATTGGATATTTGTAAGGCACCTATACAACAAATGATGTTTCAAGGCACCACAAGACAAAAAAGGTGGGGGGGACAAGGGAGAAAGATAACAATAATGGTCCTACTAGGCCTGGTGACATTCGGATTGTGCAAGTGCAGTAAGAAGAAGTGCGAGGGAGAGGGTGGGCAGTGCCAGTAGAATGAAATGAAAAGTGCTAGTGTGAGAGGGGAAGTGCAGGGTAAAGAGGAAAGAGTGCAAGTGAAAGGGGGTGTGGAGGAGGTGGGGGAGAGGGCCTAAGGAGCTAGGTGAGTGCTATGGGGAGGTCAGAAGGGTATGTGCCAGGGATTGCATGGGTGCAGGCAGTAGTCGAAAGTGTATGAAAAGAAGAAGTGGATGTTCCCTATTGTCCTGCCCCCAATCCCCACAAACCCCCATTACCACACCCCCTCGGACACGCAATCCAAACACCCAAACACATGCGCCTGCTGTTTAGGGGAACGTTCAGTGCAGTGCACTTTAAGTGCAAGTCTCTTTGCCATTCAAAGTCTCTTATTTCTGAGGTAGAAACACAAGGGGGGCGTCCTATCGTCAAAAAATAAGCAGTTTATATTTCATTCATATAAACTTTGTTTTGTCATGTTTGACACACTTGCAAATACTTCTGTGTACCATTTAGGCTTTAATCAACCAAGAGCAAGAACACATGTATTTTTTCAAGTTCAACCAGCATTTATTCTTTTGCTTTTATTATTGTCTTTTTTACTGTTTTTTGTAATTATTTATGCATTACATTCTTGCATACTCGTCATACTGGACGTTTTCCTGGACAGTTTGTTGGTTAGGTAGCTGGAGGCGGCATTGTTTAAAGCTTTATGTGTCAGGGTGGTGATTTTTAGTTGTATTTTGTTGTTGGTGATTAGCCAATAGTAATGGCGTCTGAAAGCAGTCATGTGCTTTCTTTTATTCGTGCCTAGTGCAGCTCTGAGGGCGTTATTTTGTAGTATTTGTAGTTTTTGGATGCTGGCTTTATTAGCGCTACTGTAGAGGGCATTACAGTAGTCTAATCTGGAGAGGATTAGTGCTCTTGCCAGAATAATGCAGCTATCGTTGGAAAGGAAGGGCTTGCCAGCTCTAATAACTTTGCAAGTGTAGGCTGTGGTAGAGGCCAGGGATTTCATTTGTTTGTTGAAAGACAAGGTGGCAACCAGGTAGAAACCTAAGGTTTTTACCTCCTTTGAGACTGTGATATTGTTACCATCTATAATGAAGGAAGCGTATTCATGACCCATTTTGGAGATGTTGGCGGGCTGCCAACAATTATCAGCTCTGTCTTGTCGTCATTCAGGCATAAGCCGTGAGAGGCCATCCATTTCTGAGTGATGAGGTAGAACCCATTCACCAGTGCCAAGTCCATACCATGATCCCCGGAAAGTGGGAGGAGAATCTGTGTATCATCTGCTTAGTTAGTGTAGGGGATACCCAGAAGGTCCAAATCATGAAACAATGACTTGGTGAATATGTTGTATAGAGTGGGAGACACACATGAACCCTGAGGGACCCCGCACATGATTGGGGTAGGATCAGCCGCCGCAGATGAGAATAGTATAATGGTTCTGTTGCTCAGGAATGAGTCTATCCAGCTGACAGCATCTGTGGAGAAGTGGGCTGCTGAGTCCAGGTGCTCAGAGGACCTTGTGATCCACCAAGTCAAATGCGGCTGAGAAATCAAGTAGCAACAGTAGTGCTGTCTTCCCTTGGTCTCTCAGCTCATCAATTTGTGTTTTCAGATCTATCAGTGCAGTTTCCGTTCCGTGTAACCGGTGGAATCCTGAATGTCTAACACCTAGGAGGTTATGTAGCTCGAGGTATTTTTGTATCTGCGAGTAGGCAACTTTGTATAAGATTTTAAGTAAAAATGGTACTGTCGTAATCGGGCGGTAGTTTGTGGCAATGAGTGGGTCTAGGGTTTGCCTCTTCAGAAGTCGGAGTACCCAAGATTGTTTAAGGTTGACTGGGACAGTGCCAGAGGAAAATGAGGAGTTGATTAGCTTGGAGATGAATGGTGAGAGGTCTCTCGCAGCGTCTTTTATGATGTGTGTTGGGCAGACATCTCCTTTACAGATGGTCTCCCCACATCACCTGCTGTGTTGATTTCACTGATGCTGCTTTGCTCTTAGAGCCAAGGATGGTGCCAAGGTGCCTGCTGCTTCTCCCCACCTTGGTTAGTAGTGCAGGAGGGCCCCAGGTATCTCTGACACACAAAATAGGATTCTTCAGCCTGGTTTCCTTGTATTTTGCTTTCTAATCTCGAGGGCTCTTGAAAGTCACGGTTTCCTGTCAGAAAGGTCAAAGGAACTTCTCTCCTTGTGATTCCCTCCTGGTTTGTCATCTTTCTTCTCTCGTTCCGCTGCCATCTCGAAACTGTTGTTTCCTCGTGTGCTTTGACTCGCTCCGAGTGTGCTTTTGTGCTCTGCCTTTTATCTGTTGGGGAAGCTTAATGGAAGTTAAGTCTAAGTGTCGGTCAGCAATTGTCTGACCTCACCTGACAGTTGTATTGCGACACGTCAGGTATACTGCTCAGGTTTTAGTCTGTTTTCTCCAAGAGCGGGCTGCTAGTGAGAATGTGTTTATGTAGGAAAAGGGGGAGGGTAGAGTTTCTACGTATCCTATCTGATAGGATGGGGTAAAGGTGTTACATGGAAGGGGATACCGCATCTCGCCATCCAGTGTCTCACTCCCACTCCCCGAAGACCCCTCACACAGGCGATCCTCCCGCACTGGTCCACCCACAGGTACTGGATCTCAAAGTGATGTTCATGTCCTGGCCACCTAGCTAAAAGATCCCTGGGGACTAGTGAGTGAGACACCTTCTGGTTTCTCACATTACATATACAGCTTCTTATGGTTTGCATTTTCTTGGAAGCTGTCAAAAGAAAGAAAATGTTTAGTAATAAAGTGCTAGTCTCCTATTTCACCTAATATTTAGGTGTACTACTGCCTGGGACAATGTTCATAGCCAAACCACAGCATCACTCACTGTATTATCAGCCCTATGATGCCCATATGATCTCGATGCAAGCAATATAAAACATAAGATCCTGGGTAAACCATACATGTGTCAGTGAAGAACTGTTGTATTGGTAAACCATCACTTGTGCTAGTGATGATCTATAAGCTATTACTTGTGTCAATGAAGATCTGTTTCATTGATAAGCCTTTACCTGTATCAGTGAAGTTATGTTGCATTCGCAACTGGGGAAGGGCCATCAGCCAATTAGGTGGCTGGAACAGTGAGCGAGAATAGACATTCTCCACCCGCTGCTTCCAGCAACACAAGGCCCTTCCCTGGGTGGTGCCATTTATTTTTTTAATTTTATGTGGGGAGGGAACAGGGAGTCGCTCCCGGTTTCCTCCCTACTCCCTCCCCACAAAACAGTGCAACATTCTTCCACACCTCCTTGCTCCCTCCCCACTTACCTGCTGGACCAGAGTCTTGTGCTTCGGTCCCTGCACTCCTCCTGGCTCCCGGCCACCATAGACATGGAAAAGGGACTTGGTCCCTATTCCCCATGACAGCAGCTATCTTCTTTTTGTGTTATTATTTATTTTTTCCCCTCTGGAGTTCAGCTGCGTATGCAGCCCCAATCCCCTTGTGGGAAAAAATAACATTTGCACCCTGGATGAACCACTGGCTGCAAATGGTTTTCATCCCCTTGGCGGGTGGGCAGATATGGCTGATAATGGCCCACAGCCCTCACCAAGGCACAGGCTGGCGAGGTTGTTACCAGACATATCTGCATCCCGCCAAGGGGGTTAAAGCCATATTCGCACCCGGGAAAGACAGATTAACTAATCAGAATCTGTCTTTCCCAGGTGCAATTCTGTAATCACCGCCCGCAACTTCCGCATGAAATAGAAAATGGACTAGATCTCTTTTCAAATGGCAATACAAAGAAAGGACTGGATCCTGTGTTTCAGTACTAGAGGGCACCACCCTCGAAAATAATATGAAGAGAAAAAATATTCAATTTGCTCTTCTTTATTCTCAAAATCACTCAATATTTTATTAAGAATACAGTCACTACGCTGCTAGAAATTCAAACTACAGGTAAAAAATGATTTTGCTAAATCCTACCGATAATACATATAAGGACAAAGATAACAAGTGATGACAAAATCAGTGCATAAACTAGAAATACAGAAATATCGAACAACACTTATTGATACATGAAACACAGCTGAATTGATATAGAGCTTCAATAAAGTGCTTAGATGACAAATTACTACAAATACTACAGCCTTTCAATTAAGGCTTGTAGCAACCCAACATCTTGATATATTCTGTAAAGTTCTCTTAAGAAACTCCATTCAGAGAACGCCCTACATTGAATACGACGGTATAGGCACATTGACCAATATTTCTAGAAGATTCTTGCTTCGGGTTGCATAGGCGGGAGGTGCATCATGCTCAATGTACTCAGTCAAAGTTATAGCGATTTCCTTACACATTTGCGCAGAAGCACAATATGGAATAGTTTTGCCACTTTATGGCAATGCAACAGTTTACCTTATTTCATGTATGTTTCCTTACTAGTTATGGACTGATTTGGGGTGTGCATCTTGTTCAGCCAAATCCTTCATTCAATGGCTGGCACTTAACCACCTACCATGCGTGTCTTTAACTATTCTGCTATAGTCCATATATGGCAGATTGCCAGAGGAGCAGCATTTTATTGTAGTTTATTTTCAATTCACTGGTTGTCATGTTTCAAGTATAAAGGCTTTTTTTCTTCAAGTCTGGCTGATATACAACATTGTGAGCAATTATGAGCTGTTAGTAGTCATTCCACTCAGACAACTACATTTTTTGATGGACAAACTTGTATATATGCTTGATATTTGCAAAAGCATTATTGTTAGGGTGACTTTTAAAAACAAATTGTAAAACACCGGAAATGCATACCAAACACAGAGTACTTTAGGTATTTAGTGATTCAGTCATGCAACTCTCACAGACATATATGTTAGATATAAAGATATTTGGTCATTATTATCTTCCCAAATGCTTTTTAAATTGCAAAACAGCCAGAACCGTATTGGCTCTATTGGTGCCACTTCACATTATCTTTGGAGTTCTTTCTAATCAATACACACATACATTTTCTTAAGCAATCACTCATATTAAAATACATAACATGCATTTTTTAAGCCGTTACATAAATTAGGTGTTCCCCTTCAGAAAAGTAAAGGTTTAAAATGATGCATCATTTTACAATATTAAATGTGTGCCTATGCCTACGTCAAGCACAGAGTTCCCACAGGTGGCACTAAAATGATGTTCTGTAGCAAGCACTAGTTTCCCTCCCCAACCCCACATTTCAGAGGTGTGTGGCCGCTCAAAAGGTGCAAGCAATATAAATTCATAGAGAAGTTAAAATGGCAAAGAGGAAATCTGAATGCGCAAGTGCATCAAGAAACCTGTGACAGGATATCCAAAGCCATAGAATGGTGAGACTAAAAACTTTGTGTGTGCCAAAGGTACACACGGTTTCACAGCTCTAAAAGTGTCCCATGAAGTTATTGATTCATCCATCTTTACAGAAGCTTCTCAGTGCTAAGCAGGCAAATGGTATCCCTGCTGGGTTTATCATGTTTCTTTGATGACATTCAGCTGCACGTTCAGTCCTACAAGGAGAACCAACTGCAAAGTATGTCACAAAATGCACGACTGTGATGCTTATAAGTAATCTTTACATTAATTATATTTTAAAAACAAAGAACAAAGTAGGACTTTTACTGTGAAACAGCACTTCAAACAACAGCAGGACATGTATATCTATATCCACACATCTCAAAATGTTCCTATGTATTGCACAGTCCAACCAACTCTACGGAGTTAACAAACGTTAAATTACTTTAAACGCAAACTGGCAAGACCTATAGCCTAAACCACACCCACAAAAGTAAGGATGTGCTGGAACGCTCAATCCATTGCTCAGTTTTACAGTTGAAGTGTTGGGTATTTTGAACAAGTGCACAAACAGCAGCAATGCAAACAGTATGTACCACTTCATTTGTTATAAAGGGTGCCTGCATTTTGCAGCTCTGAGGACTGCTGTTGCTTCCCACACATGAATGTTCAGGGTCGCCCTTATCCATTACTCCACCATGAGAATGCACAGCCAAAGATTCCAAGAATCCTCTCCAACTGTCTTTACTCTACTGAGGTGTTTATCCACAGATAGAGTTTACAGATTTCACTTGTGATTTTGACATAGTTTAATGGCGCTCCAGCCCAAGAGATTGGATGTACATCAGTTGCAGCAGGTAACTTGCATTATTTTCATGTTGACCTATGCTAACACCAGAGCTGCAACCATGAAAAGGGGCTTCAGTTATTTTTTATTCAATATTTGGATAAGATGTGCCTGTACCACTTGCATATATTTCATATGGAAACTTTGGAAACTTTACCATTTGACAAGACCGGATGTAGAAATAAATGTATTTATGTTGCATTAATATTACAGACCAGTCTCGGTGCTTCTCATAGAGTGATAGCAGGCAATGTGTGAGAGAAACCAGATATTAGCATTGAAACCAAAAATCCTCAATCCAACCATCTCTCACTTGTGTCCAGTTGGCAGACAGCTTATGTTCTTTTCATTTCTGCTAAAATGTTGTTTTCGGACTTAACGGAAAGTAGACAATTAGATGTAACAATTACCTCTAGTGTCCTGGACTGTAGAACCCACTGCCTTCTCCAAATATTGGACAGCAGAGATCTGAAAACACTCTTTCGACTAACATAACATAGAAGATAACAGGCTTGAATTAAGAAAGGACACAATAACTTTTGAATCCCAGCAACCGTAAAATCATCCTTATAATGTTATGGAGCCAAAATGGGGGATAAATGAAGGTGGAGGGGCGTAGATTGGAAAACGCAGACAGAGTTTGTTGAAGGTGCGGAATCTGGTGAAGGTGCAGAGTCTGGCAGAGGTGGAGTAAAGTTGGGGGTGGTGCCTTCTCTTATTTGGGCCTAGGGCAACAGCAAGCCTAAATACGCCACCTCTCCCATTTTCACATTCTCTTAACATAGTCCCCTTATGCGTTGCTTGTTTTAATGGAACAATGTTATTATTTACTTCACACTTGTCAGTGTGAGCTGTCTGTTGTTCGCACCACAGCTTTTTATTCTAATCTGCAATGTTGTCATACATGGAATCGGGTGGTGCTGACACTGCTATGCCAGAATATATTAATCGTTTATCTTTCCACACATGAAAAGATAGTCCACATTAGACTCCGCGAATCTGGGAAACGGGGACAAGGAGCTGTTCCTATTGTGGCAGATCCTGCAGGGAGATGGCCGCATTGCGTAATGGAGCATCACAGTGCTCTTTGATGCCCAAAAAATGGAATCAGTCACTTTAGAGTATCTATATTTTTTAAAAAAGTTTGCACAATTCCTCACACTCTCTCAAGGATTGAGATAAGTCGCCCCTCCTTTTGGGACCAGAATACTGGAATGTGATCCAACATTGTGGGGTATAGGGGGTTGTACAAGACTTTTTAAATTAGTTTATAGGACCTATTGCTGATCTACGTTCCATGCTATTTTCACACTTATGCATGTTCCTAATGTAGGAATCTGGACACGGTGGTACTTCTAGATGAGCAAAAGATGGCTGACTCCTCAAAGTATCCGAAATTAAATAAAATCCCATGAGCATATTCACAAAGGCTTAGAGAAAATGGAGCATTTTGTGTTTCTGTTTTCTTTTGTGAACTTTTTCCAAAATCTAGAGTCCCTTTCTCCAAACCACTAGCGTGGCTATACCCACAGAACAGAGACTACAGCATACATTTGAGGACAGCATATTAATCTAGCATAGAAAGAAGGGAAACCCAGTTTGTTCCCAGGCTTCACCCCACTAAATGGGGACTTGATGCTTTTCTGTGGATCAAAGGTTCCTCATTGCACAACAGTATTTCCCCTACTGCTCTTCAGACTTTGAGATTTATAGCCTGATTCATGGAATTATTTGCGTGAAAAACGCAGATTTGCCCGCCTTTCTGCCCGAAAATCCCCATACTTCAAACAGGGATTTTCAGGCAGAAAGGCGCGCAAATCTGCGTTTTTCACACAAATAATTCCATGAATCAGGCTGTTAATGTGTTCCAATTGAGCTTCTTCTAGAAATCGATCAGCTACTGCAACCTCCCCCTCCTGGTCTCCGGGGTAATCGCTCATGCTTCTAGAGACAAACGATGCGGGTACGACCTATTCGACTTTCTGGGTAGTGTCTCACATTGCATTTAATGGTATCTATTACAGAGTGTAATTTGCTTTCTGACTTTGAAAACATTCAGACATGTAATTGCTCATTTTACTATAGCCGGTAAGATAGCTATTGCCAGTAAGATAGCTCAGTGGGTTAAGCGCTTGCTGCTGCATTGTGTGAGTGATCTGCAGGTTTGAATCCTGGCAAGGCCAACTCAGTCTTTCATCCTTCTGTGCTCGATAAATGAGTAATGTATCTGGGGTGATGTTGTATGTATATGTGTTCTATATAAAGCGCTGAAGCGTAAGTGCTATATAATAACACCTCATTATCATTTGGCCTTGCATTCACAGTAATTTGGTCATATGAGCCAAAACACACTGATATTAACGATATTAAGGTGATCCATTATTTTATGAAATATATATCACATTACAGTGATATCTTAACCATATTTTTCGTATTGATTGATATTTTATTTCTATTGCGCTCATACACATGTGTTTCAGAGAGCGACAAGGCAAGGGAGGGGAACAGGGAAGAACAAAAACAACGATCTTACTAGGCCCAGTGACATTGAGAACGTGCAAGTGCATGGGAGAGAGGGAGAAGGGGGAGAAGTGCATGGAAGGGGGAACAAAAGGAGAGTGCGGAGCGAGAAGGAAAAAACAAAAACAATAATAAAATAATAAATAAAAAGGCAACGAACAATGGGAGTGCAGCCAGCAAGTGGCAAGTGCTGGGTTTATGGCAGCAGGCCATGTAGGTCTGACAGTGCAGGAAGAAAATGGGAGGGCTGTATGGGATACAGACCCCAGTGCAGGGGGTGGCCCGTAGGCAGTGCGTGAGGGTGGCAAGATGAGCAGGTACCTGGGCCCGGAGGACAGAGGGTGGCCAGGTGCATGGTGCCAAGGGAGAGTAGAATCAACATGGGAGAGGGGAGGAGAAGGCAGAAGCAAAGAGGAAGGTTTTGAGGTGCTTATGGAACCGGATATGGTTCTCCTCAAGTTTTAGAGTGGCAGGGAGGCTGTTCCAGAGTGAGGCCCCAGCCGAAGACAGAGATCTACCCCGAGCTTGTTTCTTTGAGAAACGACTGACCCTGAGGGAGTTAGTGGTAGAGGAGCAGAGTGCTCGAGATGGGAGGTATTTGCGGAGGGATAGCTGAAGGTATGTTGGACCCAGGCCCCAGAAAGCCTTGTGGACAATGCAGAGGGTTTTGAATTTAATCCTTGCATCCACTGGGAGCCAATGGAGAGATTTCAGAGCTGGAGAGATACGATCTCAGAGCTCGAGGCCAAGGACAAGTCTCGCAGTCCTGTTCTGGATAAATTGTAAAGGGCGGAGAGTAGAGGCAGGTAGATTAAGAAAGAGGCTGTTGCAATAGTCCAACTTAGAGAGAACCAGAGCTTGGGAGACAGTGAGCTTCTGGGGGAATGAGAGGAAAGGAAGAATACCTCTGAGGAGGTGCAGTAGGAGGTTTGACTTTTTTGATACATCAGGGATGTGGGCGGAGAAGGAGAGTGTGGAATCAAAGGTGATACCAAGGTTCTTGGCCTCGCAGGTGGAGATAGGAGGCAGGCCAAGGGAGGCCGGCCAGAGAGTGAGGGGAAAGGAAGGTGATGGTGTGCCAATGAGGAGGATCTTATTTCTTGCTGGCATTAATACAAAGATCGTTGGCGGCACACCATTCTTGGATGGCAGTTAGGCAATCAGTGATGAGAGAGGTGGAGGAGGTGGCCGAGGGCAGCCTGAAAATGAGTTGAGTGTCGTCTGTGTAGCACTGGAAGTTTGAGCAGAAAATGGCAATACAGCGGGCGAGAGTTCCCAGGTATTGGTTGAAAAGCCAGGGCGAGAGGTTGGACCCCTGGTGAACACCACAGGTGGAGAGGAAGACAGATGATGGAAAGGACCAAAGTTGGACCTGGGAGGGTCGATCAGAGAGGAAAGAGGTCAGCCAGGCCAGAGCCTGATCAGTGATGCCCAAGTTATCCTGGAGATGGTTGAGCAGGATGGTATGGTTGACCGTGTCGAAGGCAGAGGAGAGATCAAGTAGGATGAGAACAGAGGGAATGCTAGAGACAAGGTTGGAAAGCAGATCTTCACGGATGTTCAGGAGAGCAGTTTCCATGCTTCTGCCAGATCTGAAGCCAGACTGATGGTCATGGAGACAGCCAACAGAATCAGAATGAAGGTTTAGCTGAGAAATGACCAGCTTTTCAAGGGGTTTGCCTAAGAAGGGGGTAATGGAAATTGGGTGATAGTTGGCCGGACAAGAGGGATCCGCTGTGGGTTTCTTGAGGAGAGGATGCACAAGGGAGTGCTTAAGAGGGGAGGGGAAGGATCCTGAGGCAAAGGAGTGGTTGCAGAAGTCGGCAAGGGCCGGAGCAAGGGTATCAATGTGGTCCTCGTGAGTTTTAGAGGAACAGGGATGAACCAGTTTTGACGAGGCTTTTATAGATCGGACTTGTCTAGCGACCTCATCTGGGGAGAAGAGAGGAAAGGAAGAGAAGGAGGGTGGAGGGGTGGCTGGAGGAGGGTCAGTGAGTACCGACGGAGAGGGGAGAGGAGAGTGGGTGGAGGAGAGTGTGGACTGGATGTCCTGGGTTTTTGAGATAAAGTGTGAGGCCAGGGCATTGCAAAGAGCCTGAGAGGCAAGGGGGGCGGGGGGAGTAGAGACTGCAGCAGGGTTGGCCAGCTCCTTACAAATTTTAAAGAGTTCGGCCGAGCTGTTAGATGCCGCAGAGACACGGGCTTGAATGTGGACTCTCTTCTTGGTACGGACAGAGAGACAGTATTGCCTTTGGAGAAGGCGACACGCCAGTTTGTCAGAGGATGAGCAGGAATCCCTCCATTTTCTCTCAGCCGCCCTACACCTACATTTAAGTGTAGCTAGGTCGGAGTCATACCAGGAATTGCACTTGGCTTTGGACTTCAGGCGGATCCTCATGACAGGGGCAAGAACATCAAGCGTGTCAGAAATAGAAGAATAGAGAGAAGACAGGGCGTTGTCAGGGTATGAGTCAGCCAGAGGAAGAGGGGGTGGGGAGAAGGTGGAAGCAAAAGCCTCGACTGACACACGCTTCATGGGCCGGATGTCCAGGAAGGTAGGTGGCAGTGTTGGGGAAGGCTTGGCTTGGGGGGAAGAGAGAGAGAGAGATGAGAGGAGAGGAGGTAGTGGTCACTCCAGGAGAGGGGAGTGGAGAGAGGGATACATAGGGGGAGGCTAGAGGAGATCAAAACATCAAGTGTATGCCCAGCAGAGTGTGTTGGGCCATAGGGGAGGATAGAGAGGGAGAACAATGCTATGTGATGCCATTTCCAGTTTTGTCATGGAGGTCATGTTCCATCTCTTCCTGTGATGCCACTTCGGGGTGTGATCAAATGAAATCACTTCCTTCGATTTCATCAGAGGTCAAGGGTTGTGTGATGTCACTTCCACTACCCCTGGCATTTTGGTGAAATGACGTCCCTGATCTTCACCCCTCCCACTTCCTGCCTTTCACAGGCCAGGGACATGGGCAGTGCTATGACCCCACTGCAGCCTGTGATTGACGAGAATAGGGGATGAAGAATCAATCATTTTCCACAACAGACCGGATGTTCGAGCGCCCACTAGCAAAAAAGAAGGACATGATTTCATGTCAGTCTCTCGGTTGCTTTTCACAGACTGTGCTTTAACCAGTGCACGGGTGTTTCATGTCAGAGGGCCAGTTACTTGCACAGTGCTGTGAAAAGCATTAGGGAAGTCGCATCAGTCTTTGCATATGCGGAGAATCTAAATGTATTTAGATTCTTTGCAAATACAAAGACTGCATTTGCATTATAGAGTGATTAAAAACCACACTATTTTTTTGCCATTCTTCTCAGGACCCAGAGGGTCCTGAACAGTGTAGGGCCAGCGACCCAGTGCACTCTATTTCAGCCACTGTGGGGGGACACGGGTTGCATCATATTCCTGGGGTGATGATTTCCATGTGTATTAGTAAAACAAGTCCTGTGACAGGTAGTCAAAGCACCATTCCCATAATTCACGAATGGCCTGGTGTGTGGTGCATGAGGGAGGCACTCCCCCTCTGGTGTCACTCAGGGTGACTTTGCCTTCTTAGGGTCCACCCTGGTTCGATGTCCTCTGGGGCTATTCACATTGAAAACTCCGGTGCAGAGTCTCATTTTTTTTTTCATAGCGCTCACACAGCCCGTGGGCATCGAGGCGCTGTTACAGGCAGGAATTGTTTGTTTTTTAGTTGCGTAATTTTTTTTGTCTTAGTTGCGTATTTATAAGCACTACCCAGAGGTTTCTAAGCACGGACCCGCGGATCAAACATGTGTTGCTTTGTGTGGTCTTGCTTCCAAAGCGAGCACGTTGCACCTGAGCTATCCTCCCAGGACAAAATCAAGAATAACCAAAGCCACAGAAACAAAGGGAACTAGAGCTCCCAGCAACCTTTGCACAACCAAGACTGGCGTGGGACCAGGGTGTTGGGCCGCAGAATGGAAACCACGTCCTGAGACCACTCCACTGACTCTAAGAGAAAGTTACGGGGTCTTTATCCTCATGCAGTATCCATCCTGTACGGACAGGAAGCAGGGGCGATATTGAACGTTTCCACCTCACACGTCAACGATGACTGACTGGTCACTCAGATTTGGTTAAAGATTCAGTAATTAAATAATAAACAGCTGTTAAACGTTCTGTAAACCTTCAACCACTCATTATAGAGCATGAGCTACAATTGGTGGCTTTATCTGAATGACGTGATTCCTCCAAGCTTTAAAATGGAGAGATGTGAGCATCCTTATAAAAAGGAAAGGGATAGGGACACTTGTGTTTTCATATCCTAAGAGTTTCTATAAAAGATGTTCTATTGTAGACATAATGAGATCGCTCGGGGTATCAAAGTATCTGAGCACAGTAGCGTATATTGATTGTGTGTTACCTTCCACCATCCTTGCCCGTTTTACTTTAAAGAATGGCATAGGTGCTCAGCTTCTCATCATACTGGATGACTTCACGTTGTGGTTGTACATGCATTGTGGCAACATGCTGTTGGACTTCCTGAAGCAGCTTTAAACCCTCAACTTTAAACAATCTATACAGGAGTCAATGCATGTCCACTGACATACACTCAATCTCGATCTAGCTAAAAATCCACTCTTTCATGCATCCTTCCTTCTGCAACAGGTTTGGTTAGATCACTCCTTGATTATGCTTAGGTTATGGTTCCACACCCTACTGTTGCCAAAACCCCCACAGACTCTTTTCAAAACAAATATTAACAAAATCCACCAACCATTCATAAATGACTTTTGGAATTAGCTCATTAACAACCTGGCTTCTACATACCGATGAGGAGCATTTGGATTACTGAGTTCTTATACCATTCACTATGATGAAGGGTTTGGAGAAAAAAAGCAAATAAAAAGCACTACTGGAGGCAATGTGATAGTAGAATTGGCCATTTCAACTAAAAAGCCACACGTGCTAAACCTGATCTAATACCCATCATTGGAAGTTCACCTCCATATCAGAGCCACACAGCAATGCACTATGGGTATGCAAATCAGCTGAAAAGCGTGCTTTTCACTGATGTGAGGCAATTGCCATTGTCTTATAGGTCAGTACTATTTTATAAATGGTTTTATCAACCCATGACTGTCGGCTCTCAAGGATGCAACAACCAACCGCGTAACCATTTCACCCTCATTAGTGTGGTGATTGTAAACAACCGTCTTCTTCTTGGGGTGGCTCCCAAAGATCAGGAGCCGGCGATTTCCATCTGAAAAGAGGCTGTTCGCCTATTTCCCACAAATGCAGGCACTAACCAACCTCCCAAGAAAACCAAACCGCCACTAACACTGAACCCACACCACAGTACAACCACTGCAAATCACACAGACCCCTTACACACGACCTCATTCAAGTAATCCCTCGAAAATCCGACAATGCCCAGAAACTTTTCGGGCCCCTTAACTATTATCATTTTCCCAGTCTTACAATGAATAACCTCAAGGATGGTTAACAACCTTGATATTGGATCTTATGGCATGTTTACCATTCAACATCAAAGTTTTGGTGGGTTAATATAAGACAAAGGTTTTTCAGTTAACGTGCATACCCATAGTGCATTGCTGTGGCTATGTTCTGGAGGTGAAGGCTACTAGGCGGCATTGTGCATGTGTTGCTTTTTATCTGAAATTGCCTTTTCTGCTATCACATTGCAGATGCAAAGTGCTTTTCTTGCTTTTCTTTCAAAATCCACCATAATATTGATGGTGAATGACAACCATTCCCTTAAGCTCCACTCACAAAGCAGCCAACCTACGTTTCACTGATTCTCCAGAATGAGGGTGAAAGGTGCATGGGGCTGGGAATTTCAGTGAATTTGTATGCCCTTTGCGCATTGCTTTGCCCCTCTGGTCTTGTAGTGACATTCCAGTTATGGCTTTTAGCTGATGTGCTGCATGCGTGGCATTTTAGGTGTGGCAGTCAGCATCACAGTCATTGTGGCTACTCATTTAAGGAAACGACAGAGCCAATCCGACCTGTCTCGCTACTTTACTTCTGAGCTTCCGTCTCTTAAGCAATGATATAGGCAAGCTGAAAAAAAGCTTGAGAAAACATGAAGCGCACAACCAGAAAAACATCTTGAAAGACAGTCCCAAGCTGTCTCGAAAGCCAAGTAAAATCACTAGCAGGCGGTTATTCTAGATAACAGACCCATCCTCATAAGATTTTTCAGGCAATCCAAAAGCTTCTCACACCTGAATGTCTTAAATAAGAACCCCCCCACCCCACTGCTTCTGATCCCCTGTGACAGAAACCTGCAGAGCTTTCTCTTTAAAAAGTCCACCTTATAAGAGAGGACATCGAAGTGACTAATGACCTTGCTGACCCATCAAATGTGAATCGATCCATATCATGTGACTCCTTTTAAAATACCTCGGTAGAGGCTGACTTTGTTATTCTTCACCTTTGTATGATAAAGCTGACAGAATATTGAGATTTCATTCCTGCTTGCCTGCTAACAAAATGGCTGCCTTTGTGATAGACATCATAAATGGACCCTGACCGGGAAGGTGGGTGTGGATCATCCTCATTAAAAGAGGCCTTGTCAAGCCCCATTGTTATCCAATGGTTATTCTCTTTCCTATAACTAGGATCATGGAGGGTGAGGTTGTAAATGAGTTACAGGGTCAACTAAAGGTTCACCATCTTAATTATGCCATGTATTAATAATAATAATGTATTTCTCATATAGTGCTACACACCCAAAGGTCTCGGAGCGCTGAAAAAATAGAAGACATTACTATCCCACAGAGTGGTACTCAATTTATCGACCTCGGACGAATTAAAGGCTGAGCTGACCGTGCAAGGATTCGTACCTGTCTCAGCATGCTGCACACAGATATCAGGGGCGAGCGATTAGCTCACTGTGCTATCTGACCAGCTTTAAACTTCATCATGGCATAGACTTTGCCCTTACAGAAGTTTGAGACCATCTTGTGATTGCAGACACGGGGGCAGCCTCCTTTCTTATCATCACATTTGGAAGATGTCACAGGAGTTATACATGGGGCACCTTGACATACCGCAGGGGTCACTTTTGTGTCCCATCTTGTTCAACATCTGGCAAGTCAGGAAGGCGCTTGAGGTGATGAAGAATTGGTTCCCACTATTCAAGTAGGCCCTGGTCTTGGCAGAAAAGCAGTGTTCAAATGGCGAGAATAGCTAGGGAGCTCAGGCTAACCCAGCCAAGTTTGAATACCTTTTAAGGTATAGTTGTGCGTAAAAGAGATCAGTTGTGCCAGGGGCCACCAGTAAGTTTTGCTTGTACTCACTGACCCTCGGCACAGTCTGGCCAAACTTTGCCAGTTTAGTTGAGGTCGCGAGTAGGTTCGAGTGCTGCAGTTTCGTGGTGCTCCGACTCTCAGCGGCTGCAGGGGAGAATGATCGTCCGTGATGGGACAGTTGCCTTTTCTAAGCTTCCGAAGGAGGTATGAAGAAAATTCTGGTGCAGCAGGCTTCAGGGCACAGGAGGGCACAACGACAAGAGATCTACAGTGACCGTCACTAACAGGAATCACAAGCGTGGGTGATGTTTACTGTGATGCTGGAAATGCATCGGAAGGACAGGGCCTCTGTATCCTTGTCCTTTACTGCTTTTTATCGTGTGTTCTGTCTTGTTTTCCACGCAGGAGTTCATGTGGGACTCCTGGCGGTGCAGCTCTCTTATGGTTTGGTGAACGGACTCGTGGGATACCCTTATGGCACCAATGGGTGGGGGTACAACCCTGTGCCCCTAGTGTATGTTTTTGGGCACCTGTGGGTGGCCCGCAGAGCAGGGTATGGCCTGGTGGCAGTTCCATGCTGAGTTTGACAGGTGCGCGGAGTATCCTCCATTTTGGTATACCCAGGCCCTGCCATTGGGATCAGTTGATTCCTGATGGAAAACAAGATGGCCCCGGTGGCCTCTTGCTTTCTATTGCTCATTACCCTGTTTTCCCAAAGTCCTGGGAAGCCCTGACTCTGTCCCTTCCCCCTGACTGACTGTTGGGTGGAAATGCCATATATGGTGTTGTTGTGAAGGCCCGGCCAGACTAGCTGGAGCCTTCCCGGTGATGTATGTTGTGGGTACCTCCTGTGGGTGGGACCTGGGTGAATAGAGTGTGTGACGAATATGCATTCTGTGTTGTGGGTGTCTAGGATCTGGTGGTTGACACAATGACTGAGACAACCCTGCCCGAAACCGGTATGAATGCAGCTTGGATTGTTGAATGGCTCGGTACTTGTCCCAATACACATAACTTGTTGTGAGTGTCTGGAGAGAAGTGAATGGCCTGAATACCTCGTGTGCCTGATTGGCTGCCTGCCTGCATGCATGAATGCCTGTAGTCGTGATTGGATGCTTGAGTGTGACCCAGCGGAATGAATGGGAGATCAACAATTTATCTGGGGACCTCTCACTGCTAGAAATCGTGTTCAGAAGCTGAAGTCCACTACGACGAGTAACTGGAGTAACTGACGCTTGACCTTGAAGCCCTGCTGGACGAGAGGAATTGCTGTTGCTCCCCTTCACAATCTGAAAGCTGTTGTGCCTCCAAGGACTGACCCAGAGAGGACCTGGTAAGGCGCCCTCTTCCCGAGCTACGAGGGACCATCGTGCACAGCATCTTTTCCAACGCTTCCTGGTAGACAGACCTTCGACAGGCTGCCGACCCGATACGGGGACTGCTGCAGAACTCCAAGGAGAAGCACCCGGACTGTTGTCCGCCACTGTCGACGACTGCCGTCGCCGACCGGAGCCGCCTTGCTCCCGCTTGCCTAAGAACTTCAATTAATCATCGGACGCTCTCGTCTGCATCGTCACCCGCTTGTCTGCCGCTGGAGAAGGCCCGACCGTCGACCCGCCGAGGAGCATCCACTGGTGGGTTTTCCGCCACCTAAGGACCACAGAGACGCCGATGACTCGACACCCTTGCTGGGCCACAGTTCTTCATCATCTCTTTGCGGTCCAGAACTATCGCCACCGAGGTGCCCCGCACGCCTCTTCCTTGCAGGACGCCAACGCTCTGTCGTCAATGAGCACCGCTAGGAACGAAGCTGCCACTTCCCTGCCGTAGTTCACCCTGTTCACCGTCGGACGTTCGACGACCCGTGACTCCCGCCTTAAAGGGGGGGCACTCAAGAAGGGCCGTCGATTCCCCGACACCGAACGCCAAGTTCCCCGACACCTCTCGACGATCCGTGGCTCCCGCCTGAAAGGGAGGCACTCAAGAAGGATCGGTCGGCGCATCGTCGGAGAACTCTACTCCACCAGGTACATTGGGGGAGTAAAACCTTAACAGGAAGAAGTAAAACTATTGAACATATGGACTGGGCTTGTGCTATATATCTTTATTTACAGGTTGCCCAGGTGGGGGGATCTCCACACAGAACTGTGCCTAGGGGTAGGGGTCAGTATTCTGCCTATTGTTTCAACCATCTTGCATTCCTTCCTTTCTCTATTGCTGGTTTCCTCGTTATTAATCTGTGTGACATTTTAACCGTACAGTTGATGCACTTTAATGAGATTTGATAACATTAGTGGTACCACTTTAGAATTGTATATATTTATCATTAGTGACTTCCGAGTACAAAGTGCGTTTTTGTGATCGTGTGCATACCTTTGAATATTAATTATATAAAGACTGTGTTTTCAGTAATACAGTGTGTGGACATTCCTTTGTGGGGGTTCGGGGACTACACTGTACTTAAGAACCAGCCTGCATCACCTCCTGAGAAGCTAGGCCTTGATTGCTCGACCACGTACCAATAATAGAGAATCTTGGCTGGGGTCCTCTGTGCCTCTCCTCTACCATATATAGAGCGGAAGTACAGACACCCCATACCAGTCTTTACATCTACACACTCTCCTAATTTGGGAACCAGAGGAGCTACATATGCGAAATTTGGCAGGAGGATGCACGGGACCACACGCAAGCATTGTTCCAAGCCAAGTATCAGGCTTGCACTCTAAGCAGCTGTGGTTCTGCAGGATACCCTGAGGTAGAGCTGGACAGTTCACTGGATGACCCAGGAACACTTCTGAAGGGGCTCATTTGGTGGGTAATCAGGGGGCACCGAGAGTAGTTGTTCCCACTACTCCAAACGGGTCCAAGCACCTTGGCACGGCTTCTTGATCAAAGAAAAAAGCAGGGGTCTGACGGGATAACAGAGGGTGAAGGGTGCCAAAACCTTCCAAAGTGTCTGTGGTGGTTTCACAAATCTGTTTCTACGTTCAGGAAACCTGGCTCTTGCTGTCGTTTGGTGAGAACTCAGGTAATCGACCTGAAATGGATGCAGAGCCCCTGCTCTTATCCAAGATTAGCTTTGTGCCAAAATCGAGGACTTCCCATCAAAGATCTGCTTTATTGCCAATCATGGTTCACGGTGGTCTCAGTCTTTCAGGCACTCCAAACATCCTGGTACCAGTAGTGTGGATTGGGACCAGACAGTCCCAGCCGGCTTCCTGGGCTGACACACGTGACAGGCAGAAGCTTGCGAAAGAGAACGGTTTTCGTGGGAGGCTCCAAACCTAAGTAAGGAAAACCTGGGTTACTCTACCTGGTTGAAGGCAAGGGAAAAAATGGCCATGGGCAGAACAAAAGAGTTTGTGGCTTGGCCATTTTCGGACCTGGTCACAGTCTTGAACCAAATGCAGTAAACGTGATATGATTCAGTAAAAAGAAGTAAAACATTATCGAAAGTAACTGCTGCCACCAGTTCATCCAAGGCATACTCGTATATCCACCAAAAAATCCTTCAAGGGTGTCTAGGGCCATAAAACAAAAAGGGACCCCAGCGCACAGTACTGGAAGGTACATTGTGCACTGTAAAAAAAAGTTACCAAGAAATGACAAAATAGTCAAGGACTAAGGTAAACAGAGTTTCCCAGTACTGACAGTCTGAAGGTCGTGTCAGTTTCCCCATAACAAGTGAGCAAAATCTCGGGGGAGTTCAGCTGAAGGCTGTGCTCCACTAGAAAAAGTCAGGATAGGAAAGCCAAACAAAAGCAACACATTTGGGGGGGTCCATAAATGGAGGGACAATTGCACAAAAATGAAATCTTTTCTAACATCCAGGATTCAGGGAGAGTCCTGTAACTCCCATCTCGGTCCCTTGGGGATTATAGGAAGTCTGCTGACAAGTGACTTATGTTGTCCAACCTAGTTGTCAATCGACATTTTGTTGAAGATCTCCACGTGTCTTCCTCTTTTCAAAGCCCCCCTAGTGCATAGGGGGTTTAGCACTGTAGTCTCTGCGTTTGCGCCTGAGCGATTTGAATCCCAAGATGATGGCCTGGAAAGCTGTGTTTGGTTGCTGTCACATTCACTCGTCACATAAGTGATCTCGTAAACCTTGGTTGGCTGAGAGGGTTTTACAATTTTTCATTGGGACATAGTGGATCTGTGGATTGTCACAAGTTGGAAAGGTTCAACATAATAATCGAGACACAGAAAGTCACTTTTTTCTCAGTTTATTATTGTAAATTCACAGTGTTGGATAAAGGCTGAAGCAGACTTTGGAGAGGAAACGAAAACCGGTAGTCACCCAAACACAACAGTGCAAGGGTGTGTGAGGGTTTCAAAGAAACAGTGCAGGGGGACCTTAATCTCTGACTAGGACCTACTGTCCTGAGTTCTGGTTTCCTAATCTAGCAAAACTCCAAAGGTAGGGTGTATCACCTTGGATAATTGTTTGCACTGTCACACCCAGTCACACAGGGTTTCCACCCCCACCGCTACCACCCCCGTACAATGATTTGAGCCTCCTGGAGCTGTAGGGCCCTTACGGTCTGATTCACTGTCTTCTTGGGTTGAGTGCCATGTCTGGCTTTTCTTCTCCCCTGCCCTTGGATTTCAGGCTGCAGTCATTCTTACCTCACCCTCCAGCCAACAGCGGTTGCATACCAAGAGCCCACTACAGGCACACAACCTCCAGGGATGTGTCTAAATACCAAGGCCTCGGCTTCTGTCCCCGACTGGGCTTGCCTCCATTTTATTTGATGTGCTCTTCCTTAAACCAGGATTTGGGGTATGTCCTCAGATAGATAGTAGACAAGGTCCTTAATCTGCATGGAACCAACACTAAACTTCCTCTTTTACTCAGTGCCACTTACTCTCTTGCCTTTCTGTCATCTCCTATTTACTCTCGTTCCCCCAACTGCTATTAATATTTTCTTTCTCCTTCTTTCCCTCCTCCTTCCCCATTCTGCATTTTCTCTCCTTCTTCTTCCTCCGCTCTCTGTCTCCAACCTTTTCCTGATTTCACATTCCTAGAACACCTCTCATTCTCCAAACGTTCCCTTGTGTTTCAATTCTCTCACTCTTTCACCTTTTAGGAATGCCCTCCTTTCTCCCTCCTTGCCAGCTCGGCTCTCCCCTTTTTCGTAAGGCGATGGGAGAGGCATACCAGCTTCAGAAGCCCTGGATCGTGGTATATGTCTCCTCCCAATCAAACTCTTTTGGACCCAGTCACTGCCACCTTGGGATCAGGTGGTTCTAGCTGGCGGTTTTCTGACCCTTCCATGACTTACTCATGGATCCTCACGTGTGTTCACTCTCCGGACACATTTGATGTTCATGGCTCACAATCACATCTGTTCTCAAGCCTCCTGTTGCTTTTGTTCTGCCAGTAAGTGTGAGAGAGGGTCCACAAATGATTTTGCGGCCCTCATTGTCTACTGATCTGCTTCCCAGTAATTACTGCATGGTTTGTGTTTCCTATGCATGGACCCCTTTAGTAATATCTCTATGGCTGTTGGTGCTACTAGGCTAAGCTTGCTAGGAATGGGGGAGAGGATCTGGGAATTTCTTGTATACAGCTTCTGGGTTTGCTTTGCGGAGTGGGCAGAATGCCATAGCCCACAGCATCACCTGACTCTCCTCCCCTAGCCTTAGACAGGCGGGGCATTATTCTGTTCTCCCTAAAGATACGTCCTCCATCCATATGAAAGTGGGATTCTGTATCCAAATCCCTCTCACGATAGGCACGTCCTCCAGTCCTATGTCACATGATACGAAAGACAATCTATGCATCGTGTAGGCTCTTTGTAACCTTAAGGTCATTGATGTGACAAGCAAACAATGAATGCCTCCATTGCTCACTGAGTAGACTTCTCAAGTGTTGATGCGTTAGTGGCCACCCATGTCTGTTAGTACTCAAAAGGTGGCTTCTGTGGTGCCAATGGCAGACAGCTACTGTGACCACCTTAATGCATTTGGCAAGGACTCTGCCATGGATGTGAGTTCAAGGACTGACACTCAGTCATTACATCAATACCATGCTGAAAAACCCCTCTGGTAGAGCTAGAGAAGATGTCTTCCAGTTTTTTTGGCTCCCCCACCCCCGAGATAAATGTTGCAGACCGGGCCCACCAAAAATGCTAATGGACAGTTAAGTCCTAATGGCTATGAGCAATCGCACACTGCCACCACAGCCTACTCCCAGTATAGTACCTGGGCTCCCCCACCTGATCCCATCACAGTGTATGGGCTCCCTCATACCACTCCTAGCCCAGTCCCTGGACTCTTCACACCCCACCACAGACCCTGGGCACTCCCCATCCTGCTCCCACCACAGTCCCTGGGCTCCCACACCCCGCTCCCAGTGCAGTCCCAGGGACAGCGGCGGCTGGTGAATTATCTAAGTGGAGGGGAATAAATATTTCACCCAGATTTGTCATAGTGGCCTGGTGTGGTTAGGGAGCTCGAACCAATGAAGTGTGGTTCGGTGGGGGGGTTCTCCCCCCCAGGAAAACATTAAAATAATGGGTTAAAATATTGCATTTTAGAGCATATTTTAAAAAGATATTGGGTAAAAAGCCAAAGTGATTTCAATTTGCGCTGGGGGGGAATGATTCATCGACCCCATGAGTTTGGGCTTAAAGGATAGTTCCGGGACTTTTTTTTTATTGTCCCTACGGTTCGGCCGTGTGTTTTTAAGCATAAATCGGTAGATCGTAGAAAACTTTCCTATGGACCTTACCCGACTTTTCGTCCATTAACGCACTCGAAATCAGCCGCCATTTTCTGATAATCCTATCATTTCCCCCCATCGACCTGGCTCACCTGCTTTTGCGGTATTAAATCAAATCCCCCGCCCCTGAGCCTGACATCAGCAGACGCGTACCGCCCATTTCCCAACGCCAAAGCACGCTTCGTGTCAACAATCGCTGCGCCTCAGCTAATGAAGTGTCGCCATGGAAATGGCAGGACGCCTCTTTCCTCTATAAGTATAAACACACCGTTTCACAACACACAGCAGCAGATTTTCGATTCCATTACTCTCTCTGTGTTACTTTGAGTATTCTGTGACTCGTTTCTGTGCTCTGGTCAGCTACCTTCGCCGCTTCTAGGCCTTGTGAACACCTGTACCATCTCTGTAAATTATTTTACTTTTTTTACCACACAATGGCTACAATAATGCCGTATATGTACGAGCCCGAGTACACCGAGGAGGAACTACTGGAAAGGCAAGCACGCGAAAACGATGGGGATTCGGACGGCAGTTGGGAGGACCAGTCAACGGATGAAGAGCCTGGACCATGTCGCATGGACGGCGTCTCCACCTGGTGCACGTGCAATCGGTGCGAGCTAATGCCAACTAAGGAGGAGAACTGCTGCTGCCGTGAAAATTCCGGGTGCTTGGCCTACATTTCGGAAGGCGAGCCAAGTCCGCAATGCATCACCGAGCTGCCAGAGTTCAGGGAAGCCTGCCTCTCACGGACCGTGTTGAGGATGATGATGGTGCTTATGCACGAACTTCGCGGCACTGTTCGTCCGCGTAATCCGAGTAACAAGTAAGTATACTCTGGTTGTGATGTCAGTGATGCCACTACTATTTCATGGTCGTCTCCCACATATAAAATTACATCTACATATCATTCGAACGCATGTAAATTGTATCCATTGCATCTTTCTTTTTCACAGGTGGTACAGGCTGGTGGCCTATCGTTGCTTCACTTGGTGGCTTCACGGGAGGCTCGGACACCGCGTTCGTAGAGTAATACCTGCCTGTGCGGTACTTGCCATTAGACAACATTTCCCCAGCGACAGTGGACAATACCGCGGATTTTCCCTGGATGTGCTGCAACCGGAACTTTACAATGTGTAATGTTTATTATTTATGTTCAATTGAAATTAAGATCTAAAATAAAACCCAACATATATTTTAACAATGGTTGTTTTGATTTTTTAAATGAATCTAGTGTGTCTCCTTTGAATAGTCTTCCTGTGCCTTGTCTTGTCACACCACATGTCTCCGGCCAGCATCCTCCCTCACGCTGGCCGCCCACCTTCAATCCACATAACCGTTGAACCCATATGCAGCAGACATACATATGTTATTTTGCGAGTTGGCATCAAGCCTCCCGGCCTTGCCTCCTCCCCCAAAAATACTTACCACACCACTTTGTTCAAGCGTTGGCAATAAAAGGCCGTTGGATTTTATTGATACAAAACATGGTTATAGGTAAATAATCAATATGGTTGATCATAATAAATCATCCTTTTGGGCACCGGGTACAGAGATGACCCCCTCTGGCCCGTGCCGCCTTGCCACCACAGGCCAGCCTGCTGCTGACTAACTGCCTAGGCATCCAGGGTCTCCAGGGTGAACTGCACCCATATATTCTCCTGGGAGGCTGAGGTATTTATAAACTCACCCCCCTGCCTTCCATGTACTAGATCCTGTAGCCTGCCTCTTACATGCAGTTAGATGGCCTCTCCTTGGTGAGGCCCTGCGGCAAACGAGTCTTGTCTGCACGACCACCGCCCCAATCCACCCCCCGCCCTATCAAAGGCAGTTCGCACCGGGGTACTTGTGCTGGCAAGTGGAGCTGTCAGGGAGTGATAAAGGCCAAGAGGTGCCAAATAGCATGTACACTTCAAAGTGGTCTATAGAGCATGGGTTGTTGTTCCCATGTCTACCTCCAGACCCTGTGTCTCCTGCCAAGCATCCCCCCTCACGCTGAACGCCCCCCTGCAATCCACATAAGTGTGTCTCCATTCACGAGTCTTCCTGTGTCTTGTCTGCACGACCACCGCCCCAATCCACCCCCCACCCTATCAAAGGCAGTTCGCACCGGGGTACTTGTGCTGGCAAGTGGAGCTGTCAGGGAGCGATAAAGGCCAAGAGGTGCCAAATAGCATGTACACTTCAAAGTGGTCTATAGAGCATGGGTTGTTGTTCCCATGTCTACCTCCAGACCCCGTGTCTCCTGCCAAGCATCCCGCCTCACGCTGAACGCCCCCCTGCAATCCACATAAGTGTGTCTCCATTCACGAGTCTTCCTGTGTCTTGTCTGCACGACCACCGCCCCAATCCACCCCCCACCCTATCAAAGGCAGTTCGCACCGGGGTACTTGTGCTGGCAAGTGGAGCTGTCAGGGAGCGATAAAGGCCAAGAGGTGCCAAATACCATGTACACTTCAAAGTGGTCTATAGAGCATGGGTTGTTGTTCCCATGTCTCCCTCCAGACCCCGTGTCTCCTGCCAAGCATCCCCCCTCACGCTGGACGCCCCCCTGCAAACCGCATAATGCCACGACATATACACGTCATTCACAAACACACCCCTGTTTCGAATTCTTTATAACCCACTTCATATTTCTAATGAGAACTTCTTTGCGCTTTGCTAGTCAACCCGTGAAGGTGCTGGTTATCTGCTCTTCGTCTCTGTGAACTTCCGTGACCACTTCGAGGAAACTCGTCAGTTTGCAACCTGTGAACTGCTCCCTGTTCTACGACAAGAAACTACTCTGATCCCTGCATCTAACTGTTTGTTCGTCAAGGTAAGGCCATGTACCATAATCATTTTGCGTCCTATTTCCTTTCGTTCAAGACAGTACATGCAAGGAACTAGTCACATGTTCTGAGTTTAGTGAAATTATTTTTCTATTTTTTTAAAGTTATTCAAATACTTATTCGCATGTGAATAACGTGTATAGTTCCAAGAACCAAAACGAACCTTGCATTGAACCTTTTATGTGTCATTTTATTTTTTAACACATTGGTATTCATAGAGAATTGTTGATCTTTACTTTTCAGAACTTTCCACAATGCCTGCCTGTTCCATTGGCGGTTGCCCTTCGAAGACTCATAGTAAATCTGAAGGTACTATAATGCATGTTTTCCCTAAGACAATAGATCAGATAAGAGAATATGTCCGATATTGCGGATATCCACCGTCTGAGCTTGAAAGTAGAGTCCTAGAAGTCTTTGCGGACAAGAGGGGTGATCGATACCGCATCTGCAGCAGGCACTTTACCTCTGACATGTACTCCACATCATGGCTAATAAAGAAGAACACACCGCGAGCGAAGCGAAAATTGCTCTCAACCGCTATTCCCACTCTATTCGTCCACATCCCTCCACTGGTGAGTCAAGTTTACGGATTTAGCTCTCGGCCTTGCGGTAGTGTGTAGCATTAGCTAACAATAATTTCCCCATTTATGTATCCACTCAATATGAAGGCGGAAGATTCTCCATCCGTGTCGTTATTGCAGTCATCAGCCACTTCAAGCGCCTGTCGGGTAATCTTACTTAGCTATTCTGCCACTGACTTGTTTTAGGCATGTAAATCAATAGTTTTAATTTATCGTGTGATTATTTTACCTAATGGTACACCCTTGTACTCGTCCTCTAGTCTTTGTTTTCAGTTATAATTATTGTTATCCAAAATAATGCAAGTACTGTCTTTCAGGGAGATGCTGAGGAGTCCAACGCATTGACGACAACCGTTGATGTCACTCAGATGCTCGAGGTACTTTTCCAGACAGTTCCATCGATGGAGATCATCAGATCTTGCATTCTTGTAGCGTGATTGTTACACACAATGTTTCTTTCGTTTTTAGCCATTGATATGTCCTTCTGTCGTCGCCCTCCTATGTGCCTTCTTTTTTCAATATTGTGTTCATTACTAATGAAAGTCCTATGTTTCAGGGAGTCGATGGAGCATTAGTCCAAGAAGAAGGGGGAGCATGCAGTTACGGGTCGGCGCAACAGCTTGCAGAAGTGTGCACCGCAGTTGCATCGTCCCTTGATGTTCTTATGCATTTCGAGGTATGGATACTGACAGTTCGATCAAGCGAAATCATATGACGTGATTACATCCGCTATACTTCCTTCTTTATTAACGCAAGTACTATGTTTCAGGGAGATGACGGAGCTTCTTCTACAAGAACATCACCCCTAGTAGTTGATGCAGATCTCTGGGTGGTGACACTTCCAACGATCGAGCAAATCGAATCATAGTTAGATATCCATTATTTATTTTAGACAACTGATCATTTGTGCAGGTCTATTTAGATGAGCCGTTGACGCCTGCACAAAGTGTATGTTCCTTTTTAACAAAATAGAAAACCATACTAATGCAATTACTGTGTTTCAGGGAGTTACTGAAGCATCATCTTCAATAATATCATCAATGGAAGTCTATGAGGAGCCCGAGGTATGGATCTTGACAGTTCCATCTAACTAGATCAACAATGCGTGAATAATTGTCGTTTGAATGTTCTACACAAAGCGTTCATTCGTGTTTTGCTATTGAGATGTACATGTGTATTGGTCCCCAAGTACATTTTGTGTTTTCGATATTATTATACATACTAATGAAAGTTCTATGTTTCAGGGAGTCGATGGAGCGTCAGTGCGTGATGGATGTGCTTATCATGAAAATATAGTCGTTGCAGCGCAAGAGGAAGTTGAGACATGCACACACGAGTCGGAGCAACAGCGTCCTGATGTTGAAGTTCGAGGCAAGAAAGTTTCAAAGAAAAGAAAGCAAAAGAAGGTTAGTGTCCTGGTCACTATATTATGTTATTTTTCACTGTTAATAGTTCAATACTGTAAGTTGTGTTTAAACTGAACATCCCTTTTCCAATCTGTCCTCTAGTTGCGAGTGGGTGTACGAACTAGATCTACACAGACAGTGAAGCGAACGAGAGATGTTGCTTGTCAAACCTTTTGGCAGGGACTTGAGACTGGAGATGCATCGTGCCAAAGGGAAGAATATGAAGTGATTGACAACGGAGCTATACCACCACCAGCCATTGATAGTGAATGTCCTCCTGGTAGTTCGGATGCAGTCGGAGATCAATTCACAGAATCCACACCCGCAAAAACTAAGACTGCGAGAAAGTTGAAGAAATTGTTTTATTCACCCATCGCCGGAGAAGGAACAGATGTTGCAATGGAAGAGAATGAAGTGGACGACAATGAAACACCATCAATATCACTGAACATAGCGGAAGACGATATCAGAGATTCTACCTTTCATGTGAGTGACATGTCCTCAACGTTACAGGCCGAACCAGCTGGGATGCAGAGTGACAGTATAAGGAAAGAGGCCAAATTCATTGTATTCGATAGTTGTTTGATTGATATTATTATTCGGATGAAATGTGGGCATTCGGTTGGTGGGGAAGTATGTGGGGAGCCATTGATTAATGTGACTCGTGCAATTCGAGGCACTAACCTTAAAATACATGCCACCTGTACAAAATATCATCCTTTCTCATGGTCTGCACAACCCATGCTGGGGCAACTGCCAGCAGGCAATCTACTTTGTGCAGCGGCTGCACTTTTTAGTGGTTCAAGTTTTAAAAAGTTAGAGTCTTTCTTTCAGTTTGTAGGAATCCATTTCATTGCGAAAACTCAGTTCTACAAATACCAAACCGATTATCTATTTCCAGCCATTAGCGAAGCTTGGAGAATGGAAAAAATGTCTATTGATAGTACATTCGCGGGCAAACGGTTCAGGCTAGCCGGTGATGGACAGTGCGACAGCCCAGGATTTTCAGCCAAGTACTGCACTTACCACTTTCAGGACATGGAAAGTAAGAAAATTGTGAGTTTGGTGGTCGTGCAGGTGTCACAAAGTACATCCTCAGTGGCCATGGAGAAAGTTAGCTTTGTAGCATCATTGCAAGAACTACAATCGCGGGGAATGGTGATCGACCTGATAGCCACGGACAGACACGTTTCAATTGCCAAGACAATGAGAGAAGAGTACAAAAATATAAATCACCAATTTGACGTTTGGCATCTTGCAAAAACAATCAATAAAAAAATGTCGGCTGCAGGTAAAAAAAAAGATATGCAAGGTATTTCACAGTGGTCCAAGTCAATCAGCAACCATCTTTGGTGGAGCTCAAAAACATGTGGAGGGTCGTTGGAAATTCTACTGGAAAAATGGCGGTCAGTAATGTTACACAGTAGCAACGTTCACCGCTGGACCACAAACCAACATTTCCACAATTGTGAACATGGCCATTTGTCCACAGAGGAGGCACGGAAGAAGAAGTGGTTGATTCCTTCATCACCCACTCACAAAGCCATTGAAAAGATTGTATTGATAAAACTATAACAAGAGATTTGAGGGGACTCAAGGAATTCTGCCACACAGGAGATTCGGAGGTGTTCCACAATATGTGCCTAAAGTACAGGCCAAAACGATTGCATTTTGGCATGGAGGGCATGATAAATCGGACTCTTCTAGCGGTCTTGGCACATAACCATAATGTTGGCCGTCAACAAAGTAGGACGACCGGAACTTTAGGGATGCTTCGCTACAATAAGGCCTTCACAAAAAGAAGTAAACAATGGGTTATCAAACCAGTGTTTGAGGATATGCAATATGACTTTATTGAGAGACTTATTGTTGATGTCCTAGATAGGCACATACATGGAGTTGTGAACGAACCTGTGCAGGGGACAACTGCATTGCCACCCAACATTGCCTCTGTTCCATGTCCACCTAAAGAAGAGCTCATTGAGAAATACACATCACGGTTTAAATGATTGTAATTTGATTGTCTGTTCTCTCGAGTCTCCTCATGTTGCAGGCCCATTGAATATGTGTAGCTATGTAATGTGTAAATAAAAGTGATTGCTCAGTGTACATGCAATGTGTCTCTCCACCCTTGCCCCTCCCTTCACCGTGCAGTAGTGCGAACCACCCGGGTGTCACCTGTGACTTTGCTCTCAAGTCTCCTCATGTAGCAGGCCCATTGAATATGTGTAGCAATGTATTGTGTAAATAAAAGTGATTGCTCAGTGTACATGCAATGTGTCTATCCAACCTTGTTCATTTGCGCATTAAATTAAACCAACCAGTAATATAAATCATTTTTCAAAAAATATAGAATGTCTCCGTATTTATGGTTCTCTGGGGCTGCAAAGCACGCAGACAAAATGCGAAGATGGAGTGTAAATTTCAAGTCCTGTGAGATGGCCTTACACTGAATGTAGCTAACTAGGAATGTGTGCTCGTTCAAAGTGAAGGTCAGCTGCTTTGATTTTTTGCTCGGGTGCCGGAATGGCCCACGACTCAGTATAAGGTTCTATTGTTATTTGACCTTGACAGGCCGGGACCATCCCGAAAGACTTCTTTTTGGGGGTGTGGTGCAATAACGTAAGAAACAATAATGAATAAAATTTCAGAAACGATAGCCATTTAATGTTCGTTCATTAGAAGAAATAACGTCGGCATAGAAGGAGTGGTATTTCGGGGCAGCCCTATGCACAGACACAATGGAAAATGCAAATATAATGTAAGTAACTCTTTAGATGAGTTTATACCGCAATTTAATTACTATACAGTAGCTTTAAAGACGGGTTAAATTGTACTTGTTCGTTCTATGTGGCATATTGTTTTGTACCGCGCACTATCTTGAGGAGAACCATCTCCTTTTACGGAAGCACCTCAAAACCTTCCTCTTTGCTTCTGCTTTCTCTCTCCCTCTCCCCTGCTACAACTGGTTCACTGTCTGCGACCTCGGTCCTGGGCCCTTCCACTCTCCACCTGCACTGCCTCCCTGTCAACCCCTGCACTGGGGGACTGTCTCAGTATCCTACAGCCCCCCCTTGACGTATAATACCCAGTTGCACTGTCCTAGCTATGAAATAATTTCCCGACCTAATATATAAAATGAATAATTTTAATAAAGATCTGATGGTGAGACTAATTTCATTTTTTATGTTTTTAAAACAGGTACATCCTTCATTATTGTATGTGTCACGAGTACCAGACACCGGCGGATGGCTTCTTCAACCGCCAGTTGCTTCTCCGCGTGAACAACGTTAGCACCCTGACCATTTTATGGGACGATCGCCAAATACAAGTATGCCCTTGCGCGGTACTAACGGCTAGATGCAACATACAGACCGTTGTGGTGGCCTAGTGCCTCGTTGTTGGAACAGCCATGCGATTATCAGTGCGACCGAAGAGCTTATTTTATCGTAAACCAACAACCTTGTGTACTGCATACGAACATCGCTTGCCTCAAGACGAACTATTTTGGATCGAGAGCAAAGAAAAATGCAAATCGCAGAATATTCTCTAAACATTTGATGTCCAATAAATGTACTTTGCCAAATGTACAATCTTGCCGTTTGCTTTTAAACCACAGTTTCATATTCCGAATTGTGGCGCTGTATTGTGAGATGATCTAAGACCCTGTGTACAGCAAAGGAACATCGCGTGCCTCAAAACGAACTTTTTGGAACGTGAGCAAATAAAAATGCAAATCGCTGAATATTCTCTAAACATTTGATGTCAAATAAATGTACTTTACCAAATTTACAATCTTGCGGTTTGATTTAAAAGTACACTTTCATATTCCGAATTGTGGCGCGCTGTGTTGTGAGCTAATCTGTGTTGGTTTCCGGGTTCTGTGTGGAGTCGCGTAGAAGACGCCTGGGTGCGTTTGCCTATGCAGCACAGAAACGTCACAGAGAGAGGCGGGGAATATGAATGTTTTGATAAAGTCTGTTTCAGGGGCGGGGGATTTGATTTAGTGCCACAAACGCAGGTGAGCCAGGTCGATGGGGGGAAATGATAGGATTATCAGAAAATGGCGGCAGATTTCGAGTGCGTTAATGGACGAAAAGTCGGGTAAGGTCCATAGGAAAGTTTTCTACGATCTACCGATTTATGCTTAAAAACACATGGCCGAACCGTAGGGACAATAAAAAAAAAGTCCCGGAACTATCCTTTAAGAATAAGTTATTGACATTAGTGACTTGTGTACATCCACGTAATGCCCCATACTGCCATTTCATCCAACAAGAGGTCTGTTCAAACGGGGAGTTTAAGGACTGATGAAGGGAATGTGGTGGGTGTAGAAGCAGGGGGCGGAGCCAGCACATGGGAGGGGCCAGCACATGGGCGGAGCCACATGTGCATGCTTTATGCTCTCCTTTTTTCAATGTTATATTTTCATACAGCCTGCAGAAAATGCTCCAGTCCCCAGACCATGGGTACAGACATCCCCGAGTCTGGAGAAAAGTGGGCATGAACAAGAATCCCGAATTTGAGTAGCTTATGCAGCAGGCAGAGGGACCCAAGGCACTTGATGGGAGGTAACTGTGGGCAGGCACAGCAATACACTTTTTCTTATACCTCTTCTTACTTTTAAATACTAGGCAGTCCTTTTACCGGTCTCCTGCAACCCCCGCTTGCCTGAGCTCTAGATCACCCTGGGTGCACCTCTGTGGGAAACGGATGCGGGACGGAAAGGCAATGGTTAGCAGGATTCCCCAAACCCCCTAGGAAAAAAACATGAGGTCATAAACAACTTTAAGCCACACACAAGGAAAGGGAGACACAGGAATGCCGGTGTGTCGGTTTCTTTAGTTACTGATTTCAATTGTAATACCTAGAAGTTTTTTTTGTTTTTTAGAAAAAAGGGGCAAACAATTAGACAATATAAAACTGCAACAATACCTAATCACCCACCTAAAGAGTCTTTTAGAACTAAAAAGAGCCCTTTGAAAATAAAAAAGTCCTTCAAAAAATATAATAAACGTCCATATAAAGTTCACTTTAAAAACTTTATACAAAAATCCTTACTTGGGAGACAGCCTGCTCAGGGCTGTATTAAGTTACTTGCTATTGCAGGCGATGAGTTTTGGTACTCGGGTAATCAGCAGTCAGATAATGCAGCAGCAATATTTCCCTCCCACCCCCAAAGTCAACTTCAGTCATGCTCTGCACACCAGGGGAAGCCTGGCGCAATGGCCCATACTTCTCCCAGATGGGCTGCATATGCCAAGAGCACCCGGGCATTGGTTGCAACAGTGGGGGCTGGGGCGAGGTAACTGTGGGCGGGAACAGCAATACACTTTTTCTTACACCTTTTCTTACTTTTAAATACTAAGCAGTTCTTTTACCTGTCTCCTGCAACCCCCGCTTGCCTGAGCTCTAGATCACCCTGGGTGCACCTCTGTGGGAAACGGATGCGGGATGGAAACCCCCAGGAAAAAAACATGAGGTCATAAACAACTTTAAGCCACACACAAGGAAAGGGAGACACAGGAATGCCGGTGTGTGGTTTTCTTTAGTTACTGATTTCAATTTTAATACCTAGCAGTTTTTTTGTTTTTTAGAAAAAAAGGGGCAAACAATTAGACAATATAAAACTGCAACAATACCTAATCACCCACCTAAAGAGTCTTTTTAAACTAAAAAGAGCCCTTTGAAAATAAAAAAAGTTCTGTAAAATATTTAAAAAACTAAGTCCTTCAAAAAATATAATAAACGTCCATATAAAGTTCCCTTGAAAAACTTTATATAAAAATCCTTACTTGGGAGACGGCCTGTGCAGGGCTGTATTAAGTTACTTCCTATTGCAGGCGATGAGTTTTGGTACTCGGGTAATCAGCAGTCAGATAATGCAGCAGCAATATTTCCCTCCCACCCCCAAAGTCAACTTCAGTCATGCTCTGCACACCAGGGGAAGCCTGGCGCAATGGCCCATACTTCTCCCAGATGGGCTGCATATGCCAGGAGCACCCGGGCATTGATTGTAACAGTGGGGGCTGGGGCGAGGTGGTGAGACTCTGTACCCGCGCCACGTCTACGAGCAACAGCCCGTGGAGTCTTTGAGGGCCCACCTCAGCAGCGGCTGAGCAGTGCAGTATTCACTTGCTCCTCCCCTCCCTCTCACAGGGAGCGCCACATAATCAGGGTCGGCTGGGCGGTGGCGGTGAAACTGATGTCGGGAGGTGGTGGTGTTGTTGGAAGGGCCCCTCCTCTCACGGGGAGCTCCAATCTTTGAGCCTGGGCCGCGGTGGTGATAGACCACTCGAGCGAGGCAAAGGACCACCACAAAAAAACATTTGCATCGACCTGCAGCTAAGGCTTTTTTTCTCTGGCGGTGAGCGAAGCTCCGGCTCGACCCTTCATCATGTAGGCCGTATAAGCTCCAACTGTCCCTAACGGCGCTCCGTTCGCGCCACTCCCAACATTCTTTTTGTTTCTGTTTCATGCGGCGGGGCTCCTTCTTTTTGTTGTTCTTTTCTTTTTTGTTATTCTTCCCCCGGAAGGGGTTACACTTATACTATCTATACCTTGTGTAAATTACACATCTATGGTTGCATGTGAGTGATTTCCTCTTGTAAATCTGTCTACCATGTTTTTTCTCCCAGGAATCATTTGTTCTACAATTTTCTGGATGTTCTGCCACAAAATATGCACCAGGTGAGGGGTTAACTCTGCACTAGAGAGTCCGATTTACAAAATGTTTCCTATTATTAAAATAAAGAAACGTAACATATTACGCGGCGTCACCAGAAAGAATTAGACGATTCGTGGAAATATTTACTAAGAACCATGAATTAAACATTTGTTTTGCAATCCGTTTGAGACATTAGCTCAGAACAAAGCCTGCAGCGAGACTTCAAAGAGTAATAGGAACATTGGAACAAACGCTGCGTTTCTGCAATACAGGGACACACATTACACCTCTACTGTACTCCTATTTAATGCATTCAACTAGTGGTAATGAGCATTCACACTAGGGCCTGATTTACAGAACGTTTTTCTAGGGGATTGCACCATTATAAAATGCGTCCATGAATCAGGCTCCTACGTTGGGGTCCAGTGTTGGTCATGCCCTGTACACGGGATACTTAAGAAAAGGCAAGCCATTAGAATTTACTCATAAATGATTGCTCATGAAATTATCCATGTGGCTGCACCATGAGTAGAAGGTTGGAATCCTGTGATGCCAGGTTTCTGGGCATTTTGTGCAAGTGTAGCTATGGATCCTGTTGGCCCTCCGGATTTAATGTGCCACCATAGTATTGCCCAGTCCCCACTTTCTCACTGCTCCGTCCTCTTTCTTCCACCCTCCCCAACCCTCCTGGCCCCATCACGTACTTACATTCAGCCGTATGGCTGCCCTCACTTGTAGTCTTGACTTTGCTCCTTACTCCTCACCTTCTCACTGTGTCTCTTCCTACCATGATCATAGAAAAGGGACTATTGCCAGCAAGCCACCAAGCACCCGCTACAAGACGGCCATTCTAGATTGGGTTAACTTTTTATTTTAGCTGTCACCGCGCTGCAGACCGGCCAGCAGCTCTTTTAATATTATCTTTGCATGCCACTTCTAGCCAATACGTGATTTTATGGGTCCGGATTGGCACAGCTGCAGGCTATAACACGTAATAATGAACCCATGTGAAATAACTGATGCTATGGGTGACTTACAAATGTCCAATAAATAAATATTCTAGGATAGATTTAAAAGTGCCATGGATGCCCTATTTGTTAACCATCCTGGAGGCTATGGCCTGGATCCCTTCTTCTATCTCCAAGTGATATGGTGCCCAGCTTATTCAGGGGGATAGTGCCCAGCTCAATATTGAGAAATATAGATATGATATGATATGATATTTTATTTGTATCGCGCTCATACGCAAGTGTTTCAGAGCGCGACCAGGCGAAGGGAGGGGAACAAAGAAATAAAAAACAACGATCTTACTAGGCCCAGTGACATTGAGAAAGTTCCAATCTCACTTTATTTGGAAAGGTCAGGCTTTCTGTAGTGGTTTCGAGCCTTGTGCTGAACCGTTTACAGTAACTGGCTATGCCAGGAAAACCTTGGAATCCAAATATGGACTGAGAGCATGGAACGTGGAGCCCTTTATTTGTGTGAGCGGTAATGTCATTTCGGTGTGCATGTCAGTGGGTATGCCTCCCCGTTGTCCCCACAGGAGCCTGACTGGGACCGTTTTGCCATCTACATAACATATGGCGGTCTAGATTGAGGAGTATTTGTATGTACTTGTGTTGGAGTTTTACGAGCAACGAAGCAACAGGGTGGCGCCGCACATACCCATAACAGTGTTAAGGGTAACACACGGGTGTTACAATATGTACCGTTGTATGCTCCGGACATGGGGATGGGATGTGATACAGGAACACAAGGAGCCTGGGTGACAACTAGGTATTGACTGAAGAGTAACATCTTGAGTTCCTTCCCAAATTGCGAGAGTGGTGGTGTGGTCGGCATGGACAACCTGAATGGCGCTCCAGTCGGCAATAGGACTACTTGTTTTATTGTAAACTTAACCAGACACCAATGTGTGCGACATCAGCAACCCTGAGTGGTGTGTGAGATCTTGCTGTGTTCTCCATTTGCGGATTAAAAAACATGTGCGACAGTGTAATGTTACTTTCTTTTTCTTCACGGTTTAAAAATATGTGCGATTTGGTTAATTGCCTCAGGGTGTGCCCTCACTGTGAAGCACGCTGTTATTTATGCTTGCAAATATCCACTCACGGTACATAATCGGCTATTTTAGTTGCCTCGCTTTTTGTCTGGTTTGTTTCAAATTGACTAGTCTTTTTACAGTGTTAGACGGGAAGTAAGCTCAATGTGGGCGCAGAAAATTGTGTAACTTGGAAACAACACAGCTCTCCGCGATTGGCTCTCTTGCAATGGCTTGAATACACCAAGTGTGTTTACACCCAGGGCGGCTGGAGAGACAGACAAGCACAATGGGAAATGCAAATGATAGCCGGTCGTTAAGTAAAAGACTCACAGTCCTGTTATATATTAAAGAGGAAGCCGGCACAGGGAAGGAAGGGGAGGGTTTTATTTGGGTTGGAGTGACAGGGACTGCATTGTTATTTTGCCATTGTACATACATTAGCTACACTCTTCACAAGAACTGTTTGTGTGTGCTGTTTCCCACTGCGTCTCTATTAAGAGCTGGCCCTTTTCAGTCTCAGATGCTTACATTGCACACGTGAAAGAACTATGATCCACCAGAAGCAAGGATGTGCAGACCTGAACTCCGCCAGTGCAGGAAGGAAAGAACCAGAAGACAGTACTTCTCTGTCTATGCCCCAAGACTCTGGAACCTCCTCCTCTGTCAACATCAGACGCTACCCCTCGCTTCTACATTCCATGAAGGAGCACAAGACCCCCATGCGTGCCATCAGCCATGTTTTCAGCTGCTTAATGAAAGCAATGTGATTGCGCTTGTGTGTGGCTATAGGTGGTAAGTCCCACTTTTGGATGCATTGTGGACCTTATTCCACCCACTCAATCTTTTTTTTGTCCAGAAGAATTATCAGCATACTGTGCTCTTGTGGGCATAGAGCTCTGGCGAGATGGTAGATGGAGACTGTGTTGGATTGTATTGTGGGTTTAACATAAAAGAGAGCTTTGTGCATCAAGCACATAGGGTCTCATTACAAGTTTGGCGGTGCAGGAAAAAAGTGGCGGTAATTCCATTACCAACGCTTATTTTGGCAGTCACAGAATTACTGCTGTTTTTCCAGCACTGCCAAATGATCATTTCTGGGAGATTTACCGCCGGCAGAATTACCATGTAGTAAATTTGTCGATTTTGTTAGTAAAGCAGAGGCAGAGGATTCACCCCCAGCTTATTGGCTGTGGGTTATACTCCATTTTAACTTCATACATTGACAAAATTGGTGGAATTACCACTGGCTCCAAAATTGGGGAATGACCACTACTTGTGGTAACCCCATGGGACAAAGTGCTGGTAACGGTAATCAAGTTTGGTGGTAATTCTGCGGATATTTCCTGATAGGTCCATGTAAGTACTGTTCCTGAAGTTCAGCCGAGAGGAGAAAAGACACACTCAGTGTCCGGAGCCAATGGGGAAAGAAAGCAGTGATAGCTTAGATGGTAGAAGCGGCAACACACCACCATAGATACCTTCGGCACCAGCGCCAACTCTCTGCCCATCATTATTCCTAGATTGTGCAGTGGGAGATGCATAAGGCAAGGTCCAAACTGATCAGGCCAGAATGGAGGATTAGTGCGGGGGTAATCGCTGACACTTTTGGCTTACTGCACAAAAACCCAGACTCATTTAAAAGTGGAAAAGGTACCTTTAATGTGACAGGCCAAAGGTTACAATCAAAAACGCTTAACTGGCTCCATGGCCTAACAAGCTAAAGAGATGTTTGAACAATTAATTAAATAACTTAAACATTTTCATTTTCATTTTCCCCCCAACAATTAAATAATTAAATAACCAATTTCCTCCCTAATGATCCCTTGGATCCTACCGTCTCCTTGCCCCTTTTCCAGGCGTCCCGCTTTCTCCCAGGGGCCATGCCCCTCCAGGCTCAATACCTGTTCCCCCGGGGTGACCTGCTTGTGCAAACAGCGCCACCCCCTCCTTTTCCGTGTCATTCCCCCATTGTGCTTCCCTCCCCCCACATCAAAAGGGGCCATGCCCCCGGCGCCCCGACCCACTTCAACCCCTTTTAAATTCCCCTCTACACCAAACTCCCCCTTCCTATGACCTGCAGCCAGCCTGACCTGCCACATCAGCAACATATATTACACACAAACTTTCACAATGCCCTGACCTGTCACATGAAACTACCAACCCTGCCCTCATAACAGACCCCAAAGAACCATAAAAAACTCCCCCTGACATCTAGAAACCCCCCCCTAATCCCATGAACAATGCACCCCCCCCTATACCATAGCTGACATTACCCTAAACCAAAAATGAAGGGGTGGGAGGGCGGACAATTACCAAGTCCTAACCGTCGCCTGCCTCCCGAACCTTCCCTGAGCCCTTAAATACCCCTAGGGAGGCGCTCTGCCCCCCCACGGCCACTCGCTGGCCGTGTGCAGCGCCAAAAAACTCCCCGGGGGGAACGCGAAGACTCATTTAAAAGTGGAAAAGGTTGCTTTAATGTGACAGGCCAAAGCTTACAATCAAAAACGCTTAACTGGCTCCATGGCCTAACAAGCTAAAGAGATGTTTGAACAATTAATTAAATAACTTAAACATTTTCATTTTCCCCCCAACAATTAAATAATTAAATAACCAATTTCCTCCCTAATGATCCCTTGGATCCTACCGTCTCCTTGCCCCTTTTCCAGGCGTCCCGCTTTCTCCCAGGGGCCATGCCCCTCCAGGCTCAATACCTGTTCCCCCGGGGTGACCTGCTTGTGCAAACAGCGCCACCCCCTCCTTTTCCGTGTCATTCCCCCATTGTGCTTCCCTCCCCCCACATCAAAAGGGGCCATGCCCCCGGCACCAGAAAAACCCTCCCCCGAGGAGTTCTTTCTGCCCCAAACCACCCCCCAACTTTCCTACCTCAAACTCTTTACCCAGTCTCCCTGCCAAGAACCCAAGTCCGCCAGGTAGTGACTATTCCCATACACGGAGTAGTGTACCCCATCCTCCCTAAAGATAAGAAAACCCTCATATGTTATTTCCTTATGGTCCATGACCCTCACCGCCACTGAGGCACAACATTTTTCCATTTCCCTGTTTATCCCCTTCCTGGCCCGCTCTATTGCTCCCTCACTTCTTGCTCCCCTCCACACTCTTCGCGGCAACAACTTAGTCCACACCACCACCGCTTGAGGCCACATATCCCTAATCCACACTAAGTCCCTCTTCATTTTCCTTAGCAGAGCCACCCCCGTATCTCTCACCAGGTCATTCTCCCCAGCATGCAGCATCACCACCCGTGGAACTCCATAGCGTTCCCTCATCCCTGCCAATATGGGCAGCAGCTGATCCTACCGCAAGCCCCCCAAACCGTGCCACCTCACCACCACTTCCTTGTAACTGCACCCCAACTGCCTTCCAAACACCCTTTTCTCCGCCTCTTTACCAGCCCACTTCACAATTGAATGGCCAACAATCCAAAATTGCGCCAACTCCCCTTTCTTTTGCGCAGCATCTGAAACAGAAATCACAAAATTACTGACAAGTCAAATTATTACAACAACAACATCTTGCCCACAAAGTCCTCCACCATCTTTCTTCAACAATCCCCTTTCCCAAAATCCCTGACGTAACCCTTGTATTTCCCTGACCTCCAACGCCCCAAACTTTTCACTTTATCTTCCGAAAAACCCAGTCTGTTACCCTCAGATGCTGCGCCCATCCTAAAAGAATGAGTCCCGAACTCCTCAGCCTTTTCTCCCACCGTGGCCAGCGCCTTACGCAATACCCCCAGCACCTGTGCCGCTGTAACCGGCGATGCGTCCGCATGCTGGAAAACCAAACCTGACTTACCCTCACAGCGCTCCTTCCACACCTTACCTGCCTGAACTAGGCATAAAACCTCGCTCCCTCGACCCAGCAGGACCCAAGAGCCCCTTCCCGTCTGATCCGTCTTGGACCTTTTAATCTTGATGTCTAAACCTTCTTCTGTTATTCGCACATCTTCCCATTGCAGTCCCCCTACCCCCCCTTTTCCCCCGACCAACTCAGAAACCCTGAAGGCCCCAAAAAATAACCATGTAAAACAAGCCGCAAACAGTTCCCCCTCCCATATCGACCAGCAAACTCCCCCACCACCTCAATCAACCTCTGCAACAATTCAGCCGATATCGGCCTCCTCTTATCCTTGTCCCTCTTACTCTCCCGTGCCCATCCTTCCAACATCCTACTCGCCATCTCCCCCCCACTTGGTTGAAAACCCCAAAACCATTTCCCGTAAAAGGCAATCCCTGCTAGCTTTCCTGCTATCGTTGCCCTTGACCAGCCCCTGTCCATGCATCTCAGAAGGAAATTCGTGACATCATCCCTCCTCCGCTCTTCCGCATCCCATCTACCCTTCCAACTACAGGCTCCTCCTCTAATAAAATCCTCCCAAGCCCTCCTGTATGACTTCTTAGATGCCGCGGCCAATGAACCCTCCACCAGAGCAAGCGCTCTCAGCTTCCTATCTTCCACAGCTCTTCCGGAATCTGCTGCCCCTCCTGATCTGTATCTGGAGCCAATCCAGGGAATCTCTGCCATTGAAAACGAGATAATGCATCAGCGATGTCATTATCCTTCCCTGGCACATGTGTCGCCTTAAACACCACATTCCATTCCATACAACGCAGCACAAATTCTCTCATCAGCCTTGCCACCCTCTGATCCCTAGCTGACTGTCTGTTTACCACATGGACCACGCATTCGTTGTCGACATTGAAGTTCACCTTCTTGTTTTGCAACTCCTTCCCCCACAACTCCAATGCTACTAGTAATGGAAAAAATTCAAGAAATGCTATACTCCTCCCTTCCTTCAACCATCTCTCTGGCCACTTTTCCGCACACCATTTCCCCCCCCAAAACACCCCAAAACCACCGGCCCCCGCTGCATCCGATAGTATCTGAACTTCCCATGTCACCGGGTCTCCCTGCAATCACATTGACACTCCATTCAAACTCTCCAAGAAGCGCAACCAAATTCTGCAATCCTCCCTCACTGCCCCCGATACTCTTATCCGATGATGTGGGCACTTTGCTCCCGCCATGGCCCTTGCCATGTTCCTGCAAAACGTCCACCCTGGGGCCACCACCTTACATGCAAAATTCAGATGCCCAACCAATCCCTGCATCTCCACCAGCATCATTTTCTTGGCCCCCACCGCTTTCTCCAACAGTACCACCAATTTGCTCACCTTGTCGTGCGGCAAGCGTGAGGTCATGGCCACTGAATCCAGTTCAATTCCTAGAAATGTCAACACCACTGCCGGCCCTTCTGTTTTGTCTTCGGCTAATGGTACACCTAGCTCCTCCATCAATTCCTGAAACAACTTTAGCATTTCTCTGCAATCCTCCTCTCTTTTTGCCCCACTAATGAATAGAAAATCATCCAGATAGTGCAGCACACTCTCCCACCCCGAGCCGAATGAGAAAACCCACTGTAGAAAAGAACTGAACCGTTCAAACAAAGCATAGGAAATTGCACACCCCATTGGCAATGCTTTGTCTATGTATATGCGGTCCTCAAACTGCAAACCTAACAACCAAAAGTCCTCCGGGTGCACCGGCAATAACCTAAACGCTGCCTTGATATCGCACTTGGCCATGAAGGCCCCTCGCCCTTCCTTCCTTATCAGCTCAACCGCTTGGTCAACGCTTGCATACACAACCCCACATTCGTCCGGGGCAATGAAATCATTAACTGACATAACCTCCGGCCATGACAAATGATGAATCAGTCTGAACTCCCCCGGAGCTTTCTTGGGCACCACCCCCAATGGGGATATCACTAAGTCACCCGATACGTCATCAAATGGGCCCACTATCCTTCCTGCCGCTATTTCCTTGCTCAATTTTTGTCTTACCACCTCAACATTTTCTCTTGCCGACTTCAAATTTTCCGCCCACCGCCGCACCTTTGGACCCTGGTAACCTAATCTGAACCCCTGACAAAACCCCTCACTCAAAATCTTCGCCTCTTCCATATCCGGATAAAATTGCAACCATTTTTCCAACACACCCACTTTAACTGGAGTAAAAGCTTTTCCCCCGAACCCCTTTTCCTGCACCTCTCCCCCTCCCCCTGTCTCCTTGTTGGAAACACTGCGTGAGAGGGTGTTTTCCACCGCACTTGCTACACTCGTGCCTGAACCTACACAGGGTCCTTGCGCAGCTATCCTTATTGTACCTCCAGCACGCTGCTGAGGACTGTCCTCTGCCTCCTCCACCCACCCCCTCATGGGCGGGGCGACCAAGAAAGGGCCGGAAAGGCACAGGCAGCCCACTTGCTGTATGTAATGTCGGGGCAAGCCTCGTTGGGGCCATCCATTGCAGCCAGAGATCCATATCTATCTCCCCCCAGACCGCCTGACTGTCCTCTGCCATTCTCGCTCTAAATTCCTCATCATACCTTACCCAGGCAAAGCCCCCAAAGCTCGTAAAAGCCTTCCTTATTACATCCATATATTTAAGCAGGGCCACGTAACGCTCCGGGAATTTTTCGCAATACACACTGGCATAAATGATAAACGCAGACGTCCAATTCTCAATGGTCACCGGGACCCTCGGGCGTGAAGCCAGTTCCCCCTCTTCCTCCTTAGACCCCTCCTTCGCTCTCACTTCCCTATGGAGCAATTTGAAGACATCCACAAATTCCCCTGCCTGGATCTTTTCCCTGGTCGCTGCCATCAAGTGCGCCCCCAATGGTTTTGTTATTCCCATGTATGGCAATTTCTTCTCCTTTCCTTTCACTTCCACCTCTTTATCTTTACCAGCTTGCACTTCGAGCCCCAATGGCTCCACCACTTTGTCCGTTTGGACCTCCACTGAGCAAATGCTCTTTTGAACCCCCTCGGCTCCAATGGCCTGCACACCAACTTCTTTCGTTACACCTTGAAAACCAGCCCGTTCATCCCCTATCCACCTATTTGTAACCCCTCTCTTCCATGCAGATGACCATTCCCTTTCCCGCTCACCTCTTTCCACACCTGCCACCTGCGGCCTGGCGTCCACACCGGTGCTCCTCCCCTCCATTCTTAGAGGGCTCCTGCTGCGGGGACAAAACATGTCAGCACACTCACCCAGCCAATAGTTCCCTTGACCCCTTTCACCCCGTCCACCCTGCACTTCCCTTTCCCTATCCCACCTTGAACTTCTTCTCTCCTCCCCCCTTTCCCTTTCCGCCCTGTACTCTTCCAATTCCCATTGCCCCATATATTCCTCCCAACCAACTTCATCACCCCTTAAATACCATTGTGGATGCGAGCTCATGCCCGAGATGAGTTGATGATCTTCTTGCGAGCCCGGGGCGTCCGCCCCGCCACTCCTTTGACATCTTCTCGGCGGGGTTGTGTGAACCCCTGCCTGGTCCTCTTCTCTCGGGTGAGGCGTTCCGACCTCCACCCTGGAATCCTCATTGCTAGGGGCTGTGCTGCGCCCTTTAGGCTCTCCTTGCGTTGACCGAGGAGGGGCCGTACTGAAACCCTCAACCTCCACCTGAACAGCGGGGGCTGCGCAGCGCCCTCCGCCCTCACTCCTCCTACCCGGGGGGGCCGTTCCGGGCCCCACCCTACCCTCCTCAATTGAAGGGGACCTCTCCCTCCTTCTCCCCCCTGCACTCTTCTGCAGGTATTTACCCCCTCTTCCCCTCTGCCCTGACACCCCCTTTTGTGCCCCATCCCTGCCCCCCCCTGTCGTTCCCTTGAGCCCCACCCTCTTGAGCATTCCCCTCTTCCCTCGGGCTATCATTCCCTTCCTCCCTCCCTGGCTGCCCACCCGACATCCTTACTCCCCCATCCGCCCTCCTGTCTATCTCCCTCCTCATTTTCCTGCCCCTGGATTCCCAAACCTCCCCCCTCCCCGCCGTAGGGGTGCAAGCCAACACTGCCGCAAGCGCCCCATCAGCTGCCGCTCTACGCTGCGGTCTACCGCCCCTTGTCTCCCCCTCACCCGTGACCTCCCCCACCGCCCCCTCCAACTGGGCCTTCGATGCCCTGCTGATGATTTCCAGGGCCTCCCTAAGAGCCCTAGCATCAACCAGCCCCTTCTTGCTAACCCCTTGGCCCACCATCGTGCACTACTACTCAGAGAGCGCACTAAAACTTCACCCTGACGCTCACTAGCTCAATATGCCCCCGAGCCGGTACCTACCCGTGGAAAAATTACTACTAGCCGAGGGAAAAACAAGCAGAAAATGCCCTATAACCCTAATAACACAAAGGGGTTAAATAACCCCAAAATAGCAATTTCTCTTTTTCTTTTTTTTTTTTCAAGAAAATTTCTAAATCAGGTAACAGCCCACTATAGCACCACCCGCCCTGCCCCCTGGTGGCCCACGAGCTGAACCGCACTACTGGCAGCCCTGCAAAACAGCACGGCCCCTTTAAGGCGCCTGCCCTGCCCCCTCTGACAGGAGGCTGTCACCGCGCCGGTATATTCCCCACAAGACAGGGCCGCCTGGGCTCTGCTAAACACACCCCCGCAAAACCAAGAGGATCCGGGCAGGGAAGACCCGGCGCCGTGGGGAGAGAGAAAATTGAAATGTCCGTGGCTCCCGCACGGAACCACCCGATGTGCAGCCCCCACCAGGCCTGCACTCCTCCCCCACCCGCGCGACGGAGGAAAAAGCCCTAAATGGGCCCGACGAGGAGAAAATCCCCTCTCCCTCAACAAGACCCCGTTCCCCAGAAGACCGAAGACTGCGCAAATGAAAAAAAAAACCCGCCCACACGATCCCGCCGCCCCACCGTGCACGGACTCCAACGGTAGCTCAGGTAAGGAGGGGGGGGGGGGGTAGCTTATTTATGCTACTCCCCACTGGGCGAAATTCGCCAACACAAAGTTGTTTTTTTTTTTTTTTTTTATATAACTTCTAAATAACTCCTAACTACCTGCGCCACCCCCAAAATACTAACTAACCCTCCTCACCTACTCTATTCAGCACCAAAGGCCCAGCTAGCTTCAGGGAAGGCTCGGGAGCGGGCGACAGGACTGATACAATTACCAAGTCCTAACCGTCGCCTGCCTCCCGAACCTTCCCTGAGCCCTTAAATACCCCTATGGTGGCGCTCTGCCCCCCCACGGCCACTCGCTGGCCGTGTGCAGCGCCAAAAAACTCCCCGGGGGGAAACGCTTTGCGTTCCCCCCGCGGCCCCCCTTCTGCTTTACTGGGATTGATTATTAAACATGAGTCAAGCGTCCATGTTTTGATTATGATCCAACATTCTCTTAATTTAGCTGATGTAAAATAACGATCGCCGGCTAATTTCCCAAACACGTGCGCATCAGCCTCATAGTGTAAAAAGCAAAAGCCCCCAGCTCTAATTAGTTTAGACCAGGGCTGAATGGGAGTCCATTAGCTAGCTGCCTCCTTTGCCTTGGTGTTCTCGTGGTTTTTCCTATTACTGGAGAGAGGAGAGAGACACAGCTGGCTGAGGATCACCCTAAGACTTTCTTAAGGGGTTTCATAAGGCAAAGTATTGCAATGAAGGATAAGTGACAGCCTTCATTTAGCAGAACACTTGTTTATCATAGAGTTCTATTTACAGTGTAAATCAGTCTTGGGGGCTAACTCCCTATCTATGTTTTTGGTGACATAGAAAGCATAAGTTTATGAAAGTCCTCTTTTTAGTGCTGCTGTAACAGCATCAGCTACATGTCACCTCCATCAAGGTCACCATAGTGAGCAGACCCAGTCTCTCTCGATTGCCCCCCTATAAAACCAATCCTTGTCTTAGAATTCCAAAAGATTAAGCATTACGTTATGGTCTTGGGTATCTGACTGCTATGCTGGAGGCATTAGACAGGGATGTTGGCGCGCTGTGAGGTCCTAGTGGATTCAGAATGCCGTCGGGTCGGTGTGAATGTACTGTGTGTGAGTGTTCTGGTAGTGAAAGCTACAAGTGCGTGGGTGTGGAGGATAGCTCAGGGGCAACGTGCTCACCTTGGAAACCAGACGATGTGGAGCAACACAGGTTCGATCCCTGCGTCCGCGCTTAGAAACCTCTGGGTATGAAGCGCGTTATAAATAACCACTTACAATTACCATTAAAATGGGACAGTCACTGCTACCCAAGGATCCATCCACAGCCAGGAAATACCAGGCCAGGGGACCAGCATATACGTGCTTGAAGGTGTCAGCTGGCAGGGATAAGCATTGGGAGCTCAACGTTAAGGAAGTAGTGCTAGATCAGCTGGCGGAAGGCACCAATGGTTCACCAGCAAGGAAAAGGTTGCGGCTGGTGGCGAGAGTGGGCGGTCGGAGGAATATGGCGGCCCAGGATGTGCTTTATAGATCATGGAGGTTTAGCAGTGTGGGTAAGGTGCAGGGGAGTGGGCTGAAGTTTTTGTGGTGCCCTATTAAAAGGCCAACTGGTACAGAGAGCGGCAGCAGAGTGGCGGCTGCTGCGGATTCCAGGAGCAAAGCACAGGAGAAGGATCAGGACCTTCAGATCAAGAGGCAAGTGGAGTGCAGGGCCAGTTAAGTAGGTTGGGTGGCGGCTCCAAGGATGGTCAGAGCAGCAGAGATGCGGCCGTGGGTGCGCTGGACATCTCATGTCCAAACAGATAAGCATTTATCACACGGGTGACACGTTACAAGATGATAAATAATAAACTACCTATGTGACCTCAAGAGGCTACCTATATTGGAGAGAGCTCATCTGTTTTGTAAGTCTAGTTTTTTTTTATCAACAAAAAGGGAGCCTGCACATGGAAACGACTCAACGCCGACTCACCAGTAGCATGACTTGCAAAGTCTCAACATCGGCTCGCCCCAAGCGAAAGCGCGTAGAGGCCCAGCCTGAAGCTCTTGAGAACCCAAAGACAAGAACTAAGGTATTTTGATGAGGCCCTGTACCCCTGCTGAATTTTAAAGGAGTATTGTGTCTTTTAAACCCCTCTTTCACATCTTCCAAAAACAAACTGTTGAATAATTGACACTGCTGCTCAGTCTCTTGCCTGAACACCACTGCTTATCAACCCAGACATTTCTTTGACATCAAAGTTCTGCATTATCTGTGTTTCTTTTACAGGGGTGAGCTCTTAGTGTTCATTTTTTTTCTTCAATTTTAACATAAAAATGTTATACTCATATAGCTCGACGCATTTCGAGAATGTTCTCTTCTTCAGGGGCCAGTTATACATACATTCAAAATACATCTTGTTTTTCTCTTTTACTGTTTTTAATTGGTTGATTTTATTACAGTTCTTATTTTTATAGAACACTGATGGGTCATTCTTTTATTTTGGACCCTTTGTACTAAAGCTATTTGAGTTTCCACTGTTATCAGCTCACGCCGCTCCTGTAGATATCGCCTGCCCTCGGCCTGCACGACCAAAAGCGGCAAAGGACGAACACCTGTCGAGCTGTGCCTGTTTCACCTTTTTGATTGGAAACGCTGCTTTTTTAATAGTAGTGTGGGGCTGAGTAGACTACCCAGCCACTACTCATCTGTGTACTCCTGAAGAGCAGTAGTCATTTCGTCACAAGGATACATACCAGCTACCCACTGCATTGCAACTTAGATACACTAACATGGCAAACAATGTGGAGGTTGTTGATCGCAGCAGTATCTACGTTGCGTGTGCGGGTGTGGCGGGAGCAATGTCAATGGGGGATGAGGGTTATCAACATGCACGTGTGTGTTTACATAATTTTTTTTTTAGCCTGTGTGGTTACGTGTCTGTTTTCATTTATTCTGTGTGTCTGTACTTATCGTATCTATGTCTCTTTATGTGTTTTTCTGGAGGGCGTGTGTGTGTTTTTGTTTGGAATGGTATACACAATAAACTACCTGTAATCACCATACCAAACTAGGCTGTTACAGCCTTTTTATCCGAGTTCTGCAATATTTAAAATAACTCAAGACCTTGTTCTTTGCACGGACCTACTTAAGATAGATTCTGTATTGTTAGAAGTAGTTTGTCCATAATTATTATGACATATACGTTTGGGATGTGACTGTCCTCATGCCTTCCCTTGTTCGTCCATGATCTCTGTCATCCTTGCATGTGCGCAGGCGCCTGCCGTGGAGCAGCATGCCCTTGTAAGCGTGTGTCTTTCTTTTCACTGCCCATGCGCAACATATCGAGTGTGCGCATCCCCTTTACAGTGTGCTTCTAGAAGGTTGACACCTTCATTATGATGATCCAGGCAATAGCTTGAGAAAAACAGCACTAGTCTTTCCATTGCCGCATCAGCCGCGGGTCGTCCCGGTATGACCAAGTTGGAAGGGGGCAACAAGTAGGCTCCAAGATGGTGTGGGTGGAGATGGCATGCAGGAAGCGGAAGGTGGGGGACGGGGGGTGACTCACAGAAGGCAGGGAGAGAAAGAGGGGAAAAGGGGGAGCAGAGGTGGTGAATTTGAGGAGAAGAAGATGGAATGGGTGAAGGGTGGATGCCCCATGAAAGAGACAGCATGGAAGAGCGGCAAGGATACGCACGGAGGAGAAACTCTTCAAAATGTGAAGGAGAGGAGGGCAGGCAAAGCAAAAGGCGGTGCAGCAAAGGCAACATGAGAACGTAACGCACTAGAAAGCATGGCCCCGAAAAGACATGGAAGTGCCCAATTGTCTGCCCCAGGTTCAAGGCACCGCCATCACTTTGGACCAGCAGGTGCTGCATGGGCTAAGTGCAGGGATCAGCTTCAGGTGTTAATAGAGGATGGGGACATGCAATCAGAGTAAAGCAAGAGCTCCCATCAGCAGCTGGGGACTCCTGGAGCCGGGCACCATGTCCAATACCCCCTGCTGTATCAGCCCAGTTGGCCTTGGCCGTACATGGGATGTAACGGGGAGGGTGTTCCGGCTATTGTATGGATTGGAGAAGATGTGAAAGGGAATTAGTTGTGGGGATTGTAGTGGCCAGGTTAAGTCGTAATGGCGGATTGACAGGGTTACAGAAGTGGGTGGGGTGTAATAGGGTCTGTTCTTTGGGTTACTGAGGTCCGGGAGGTGTGATGTAGGTTGTGTCAGTGACTGTGTTCTGGCTAGTGTTGAGGGAAGAGAGAGTCCCGGGATGCAATGCGTGGAAGCAGACACCGTGCAGGCAAGCTGTACTGTCTGGATGTTGCACTTTTTAGCAAAGCTCAGTGTGCGTGTAAATCCAGCCATTTTGCGTTGGGAAAATCAGCATACCCCCTTTGGCTGTCACAGAGGAAAGGAGGCTGGAATGGCTTAAGAAGACTTATCAAGTTCTGATGAACCTTTAGGGTTTTATCTCCAATACACAAGCAGTTTTGGGAAACCTGTTGTCAATAATCAGGGACTAGTATTATTATCCCTAAACAAGAACTTCTTAGTAAAGCACTAGGTATTTAAGGACGTTTCTGGGCACTACATGCCACAGAAGAAATTGCAAGAAATACTTTCCATAAAACACATGATTCAGAGACTCGCCTCTGACATGGTTAGCTGCTATAAAACAGCAAAAACAGAAAAAAGAAAGCACGATCTGGCAATTCTTGGAATGTAATAAAATGCCCCGCAGAGTCCTTGAAAAGTCCGAGGCACGGAAGAAAACTTACTGTTCCTGCACACCTTTAACCTTGGCATCTGTTCAAGGTGTCACTGTAAATCCGCCGAAATGTCAGCTTACACTCTGCGAGTTGCTGCCTCAGCACAATCAAGCATGAAAGGCCTTCGCTCCATGGGCTGCTCGCAAAAACGCGTTCTCTTTCTTCTGTGCTAAAGACCACGTTGGGCTTTTTTTTTTTTACCTAGCCATGCATTTTTCTCTTTGGTAAAATGTTAAAGGGCCATCAGACCACACCCCAAGAAGATTAGTGAAGCTCCTTGCGCGAAACTTTATGGAGAGCGTCCGGGTCCTCCAGTATTAGTCCACAATACTTCAAGATGGCGGGAGGCAGTCCTGATATGCATTTACAGATCTGTTTACGTGTCTAACAGGTGATTATCAAAATGGCTCTAAAGGTGGGCGGCAGAAGGTGGACAACGTAAGTGTGTTTTGAAGTACGTTTTGTCAAACTCGCTGAGGGTTCATTAATATTTGTCGTCAGGCAGCGGCATTTTTATGGCAAGTACTGAAAGAGGACTGGTGGACCGTGATGGCAAGATTCGTTGAGCATTTGTAGATGGATCCCCTTTATACCTGCTATGCTATGTAGATTGATTTGCATTGATTAAGTAAGTTCCCTATGCCATATCTAGAGATCATATTTAAATAAACATACTTGCGGTATAAGAGTAGGAATAGGTGAAGAGGTGTGCACCCTTTGAGAATCCCTGGGCCATTCCAGCTGACGCCGTGACTGAGTGAGGACAAAGATAATCAGGGCCATCTTAAGAACTTTGGGTGCCCGGGGCACGGACACCTCTGGGGCCCCCCTCCAACAGACCAAAGGAATTCATGGATATAGAATATCTGGTGCGCCGCACCCCGTGTCACGATAACAACCCATAGTGATACGCTGCATCACAGAGATCAAAATAAGCACGGTAAACCACCATTCAGATACCTCACCCTCTTCATTCTTGTTGTAATCAGAGTGATACACAAGTAGCATGTCAAGGGCAACGTTAGCAGTCTACGACGAGGGTACTTGCGTTCAAGCATAGGTACAGCAAACATTTCATCAATAGCAGCCACGTGGAAGGTATACTGGACATAGTGTAACTGCAGGACACAGATTTTATGACAAAAGTACACATAATCCAGAATAGTCAAACGACTCAGATTAGCTGCCTCAGAGACAGCAAAAGTGCTCAAGCATGGATACAGGCGACTAAGGGAAGCAAGGATAAAACTACACATACCATAGCATAGAGGGTGGATGACGATTTGAAGATACCAGGAAGGTTCCTGTATCCAGACAGACTGAAATTAGAAGAGGGACATGGTTTTCAAGCAGTGTTGCCATTCGAGAGCAAAGAAACAGGTGGCTGTGGTGTGTAATATATCAATGTGCACTATCATTATAGAGAAAGCAACTCCATATATAGCCAGTGAAACCACGGGTGAGTCTTTTTTAAAGATCATACCCTGAGAACGAAATCACTCTGAAGGGCTGACAATTTTGAAAGGGTTAGGGACTTGCAGTTTTGACAGGTGAGGAAATACAAGATTAAATGAGATACCCAAGATCACACATTCATTAAGAGGTGAAGCTGGGATTCGTACCTACTCTGCAATTTCTGCTCTTTACCAATTTATTTTCTAGCTTTTACCTTAAACTAAAATAAACCCATTTTACAGAACTGACTTGGAAAATATGAAAATCACATAGCCCAATATAAACAATTTACAAAACAAAACGTTCTAGAAACATATTATGCAAAATGTGAATGATTCTAGCTTCATTGTCTCCATCATCAAGGAACGTATATAAATATCAGCATACTAATGGATGAGATCTTAAAAGATTTCAGATAGGTTTCTCTTTTGTATTGTAAAGCTTCAAATACACCCCAAACACAGGCGTGTGCAATGGTATTTAAAAACGGGCAGACAAACCTTTGAATTGTACAAAAAAGCAAACCGTTTTGTTGTCACATAAGCAGACCTTAAAATATGCTTGTAAGAAGCCTGCAATATCTGGTCTGTTCTCTTCTGTCTAGAACTCTTTCCACTGAAATGGCCTACATGATAGGAAAGATTTGGTAATTTGCTAAACAATGCCACCAGTATGTGAGAACGAAACCTTTTCATAGAATGCAGTACAGTACTGTCAGTGATATAAGATTTGTCCAGGATCACTGTATAATCTGCTGGTAAAGCCAGGATCCAAACATGAGCGCTTTGGTTTCACAGTCTGGAATTTGGATACATAAACACCGCTAACACTTTATTGTCATCAATGGAGGTGCCTACCCAGGTTTTACAACTCCTCATCTAAACAAACCAATTTCTAGACCTTCATCATACTGACACTATGTTAAGGTTATATAGCAACTGCTACCTAGTACAGGTACATTGGTGATGATAACACCTGGAGTGCTATATAACAAAGTACATATACATGCAGGCTTAACAACTTCATACATTTGAAACGCTGAGTCGGCCTTGCTGGAATTTGGTATTGTAATCTTGCATATGAACGCAGATCTCTGCAATGAGTGCTTAACACGCTGAGCTATCCTCTGAACCATCAGTGCACTCACATTTATCTATGTATTTCAACTTTGGCTATTGCACATGAACAATTTAATCCCCGCATAAAGGTGAGAATGCTACAGGTGTTGTGCCACGCAAACTATGTATACCACAGTGAACATAGCATTACAGGAAGAAAAGATCAGAACAAAATGTACTTGTCAACAACAGACAGAAAATAGGTTTAGCCATAGCAGCACACCATAGAAAATCCTGATGTGTAATACTTAATTTTGTTGACTTGGGGAAACTGACTTAAAAAAAAGGCTCCTTCTTGGGGCCCCCTCCATGGTGGGGGCCCGGGGCAAGTGCCCCTTTTGCCCTCCCATAAAGACATCTCTGAAGATAATGCTTGTGTGGCACAGCAGCATGCACTGCCCAGGGTGCTGGAGGGCCTGCCCCGGGGTCAGAGCGCGTGGGTAGGCAATGATCTGGGCAGGGCCTGAGAGATCTAAAGCATGGTGTATCTTTCGTGGTCAGGTGCAAGAGCATATGGTGCTGTTATAAGAGTTTGTGCGCTGCAGGAAGCGGAGTTCGGCTGGGGAGTGCCTCGTGTGCTGCAGAAATAGGTGGTGTGACCTGTGATCATCTAGGCTGTACTGCCGTGGAGGAAACAGAGAAATGGTGTGGTGGACTCAATGTTCTTGAGATCTAAGAGCCTGTGATAGCCACCTGTGACAGAGGCGGGAATTGGGACAGTGAGTCTGAGGCAGATCCCCACTCACTGTATGAGTGGGAGCCATTCGATGTGCCATTATAGGGTGCCTGGGTCTGAAGGGTATCCTGTATATCCAAGGTCAGAAATTGGGAGGACCAACATGGTGCATTACAGTGGCTAACTGCAATAGGTAAGACAGGGGTTAGGTTTTGCTCCAATTAAGTTAATACGCTAGCAAGAGGCAGTAGACAAAGTGGTGAAAATCATAAACTTGAGCGTCTGGAAAGAGGCCTGCTATAGGCCACCCAGGAAGATGGGTTGCACTGAGAGTTAGCTCCGAGATCAGTATTAAAGCGGAAATAGAGGTAGGCTATTCCAGGGTCAGATGGCATGGGACCTCGTGTTTACCACTATTTAATCAAATTGTTACTATAATTGCCATCTGAGCAGAAAACTGTGTGGTGATTGTCACTATATCGCACAGATAAATGCAACAGTCAAGGAACTCAGCATAGTAGCCCATCTCCTGATGTATTGGTTATCGCTCCACAGCTGGTCTTGGGAGAGAAGAGGGGTGCCATGAAGCAGGCCCTCCCTGGCCTTGTGTCAAAGGGAAGACAGCAGGTCAGGGCAGTTAGATCTGAGCTCCAAGAGCAACCACCCCAATAAAGGAGCAGCATGCTCCCACATGGTGGATTATCTGACTCATGGGTTTTAGAGGTCAGAAACAGCCCTCAAACTAGTTTATGTGTCTTCAACACAGCACAATTACCTATTCAAAAATGTTTATAGTTCTTCCTTAGAGGAAAGGTGCCACTCCACAGTATTTGTGGTGCTCCCCAGAAGGGAGTTGCTCCCTCAAATATCGATAAGCCTGTTCCAATGAAGCTAGTTTTCACCACAATAAAAGTTTAACTCTCGCACAAACAGCAGTCATTCCTTCTGACTGCCTCTTCCACGCGCCCACTTATAGGAAGGAGGAGTTATGGTGAAAGGGGACCCCTGTATATCACCCAACTTCCTCTCACCACCCAAGGTAACCACAACACTGCAATATACACAATATTTACCTCAGTTGTGGGACAGGCATTCATGCCGATTTCCTCCAAATGGAAATAAAACCACCCTATCCATAAAAAAGACAGTGGAGCCCCCACAGTGCTACTCGGTGGTTGTACCGCTGATGCTGGCTGTGTTTGTGAGTTCGCCAGGAATTCAATGTGCTGTCCACATCGCTTTCCCCAGTGTTATAATGTTGGATGGAGGGATGTTCCACACACCATGAGGTGCAGGAAGATTCCTATTCTGCTCTGGTGGAGACAACAGTGACGTTTGGTGGTTGCAACAAAAGTTTTGTAGGTTTCTAAATGCCATTGCTGAGTATGGTTGCAGTGTGTAACACTCACTAACTGGCATCCACATGTACCATGTTGGACAGAGATTGCACCCATACCGGCGATGTCTGACATGTGACTAGCATTGGCACAGCTGTTCCCTTGCATTTCACACGTTTGTCCTTATTCAACAATTGGCCCAACAGATTCAGCCTTCTTCTGTACCTGAGTCACAACCCGCTCCTCCACACCTTCCCCCTACATCATCACTGGAGCCGACATCAACCACCACAACAATGAAGCCACTTCTGCCTCCGTCAACCTCAGCACCAAATGTTCCTCCCCACAACCTACACTACAGCCCCATTAATGATCTCCTACACTACGGGCCAATGCTTCTCTCACTCCCCCTGCCCACCCGCCAATGAGAACTTTTGTTGTCAAGAAACTGAACCTCAACACATTTTGCCCACCCCCCACAGCAAAATGTCTCCAGCACCACAATCTTTCTATAGCTTATCCACTTCTGCCAACTCTGATGAGCTACTATCAGATTAAAAACAATGAACTGCTGTGAGCTCACCATACCAATCTCCCCCCAATCACCCTCTGAGCTTCCTCTTATTCAGGTGCGGGGATGAACAGGAAACAAAGTGTGATAATGGAGATGAGAGTTGCACCGGATCTGGCCACGTCCCCACCCACTCCTGAGCATGAAGGAAAGTACAAGTTGAGAAATGTTCAGTAAAACAGTAGTGGTCATGCAGCCGCCATGAAGAGTAGAATGGTTGTGCGACACAAGCTTGGCAGCATGGAAAAGTTGCAGAATACCCAGACATGGTTAGAGAAGTAGTATAGAGATTGGTAGATAGGGAGAGGTTGCAACATTCACGGATAGGGAATAATTAAATGGTGGCATGCAAGGCGCAAAGAATACTAACATGGCAGAGAATGTGCAGAAGTACCGCTATTACTTAGACCCGACCCTGCAAGGCCTCAATTCTTAAATACTGCATCCTGCAATAAAATTGCTTAACACAAAGTTACAGGCCTCACAATGCTCAGAGAGGAGCCCAAGCACCAAGGTCAGTGTGCTGGTGGAAGTTCTGCTTAGAAGCCGAAACCCCATCAGATAACGTTTCACAGGGCACACAGCATGCAATTATTAAAGTTCATTAGTTTGAGTTGGTAGCAGTGAGAAAAAGAAATATCATTGAATTCCAGGTGCAAGAAGCTACTGTGCCAATTGATTCAATAACAAATGAATACACAGGGCACCAACTGGCTGCCTTAGGAAAGCACACACATGCTAGGATAGCAGAAAATCCAATAAATAGATGAAATTTAGCTCTGAACAGTGGTATTCTATGCCTGATCGAAACAATGGTCATTAATTCAAGGCCCAATTAGATTGGCGTGGTACATACCAGCAGTGTTATTTGCCTCAAAGCAACGTGGTGCAAATAGGAGACTACCCTATGGTAAAATTTGACCAGAAAGAGAAAAGATGCAAAACACTAAACACACAGAGAGTATTATTTATCGACCAAATCTAATGATACAATGGACGAGATCCCACCTGAAAACAGGCTGTTTAGCAAGGCATCAATGTTCTTTTGTCTCCTCTTACCCCTGTCTTGCAAACAGCAGTAAATGCCAAATGGTTGCAGATAAATAGATGGGAGTTACTGCAGGCCATAAATGAGAGCTATCAGATTGATGACTCCCCAAAATAGGTACGTCCTTGACCTGTCATGGTGGGTGGTGTTTGTGCACAAATTGGCTCAAGCTGTTGCACATTTATACCAGCACACAATTAGCAGAATGGGAGCTTGACAGAAGCAATAACTTCCTTGCAAACTTTGCACACAAAAATGATCCAGGAAAATAGTGAAGCTGAAGATGAGGACTGGTTAACGAGTCTGTTCTCATGGGTGCTTGCCTGGCTAGGTAAAAATAAAATAATCATAGCAGTTCTGGCATTGGTACTAGCAGGTCCCCGTAGTCTTGCAAACAATATTAGCACAGTGTAGAAAAACAGGGAAAAAGGTAGTAGAGCAGCACATGGCGACAGTGATTTTGGGTCACAATAATGTGATACATGTCCACCCTCAAACAGGTGAACCACATCATACGCATGCCATCAACAGACCCATCAACCCCAGGCACCAGGTTTGGGCCCCCTTTTGATCCTGACAATTATACCCAGATTGGGTAGATTGTGAAGGAGATGGGGATTGATGCTTTATGGCAGTTGGGCCAGAGGAGTACGTAGAACTAGGAGGTAGCTTGAGGGGGGTGCATAAGGTAGGGATACCTAAATATGGGTATGACCAGATGATGGAGAATTGAGGTGAGGTAAATGAATTGACCAGAAGGGGAGTGTGATAATGGAGATGAGAGTTGCACCAGGTCTGGCCACGCTAACACCCACTCCCAAGCATGAACGAAAGTACAAGCTGAGAAACATTCAGTAAAGCACCAGTGGTCAAGCAACTGCCATGAAGAGTAGAATATATTGGGCCTCATTCCGAGTATGGCGGTAAGGGATAGCGGCCACCGGTAACGAGACCGGTGGCGGTGATCCCTTACCGCCATACTCCGAGTTCCCTTTGTGCCCTCGCCCTTAACGCCTGCTTTGAGCAGGTGTTAAAGTCGAGGGCGCAAAGGGGCCTCCAAGCCAATAACGGTGACCGTAATGAACGGTCACCGTTATTTGCATCTTCCCCATTCCCATTGAGCCCTATGGGGGCTCATTTGGGAATGGGGAAGAGCCTTGGTGAATGGGGAATTACCGCCCCGCCAACCTTGGAATGGGGCGGTAATTCCGCCATCCACCAAGGCGCTGCCGGTCCGGGTACGGCGTCAATCGAGGCGTTAATAGCGCCATTGGTTAGCGCCGTACTTGGAATGAGGCCCATTGTGCGACACAAGTCACGATGCTCAGACAGTAGACCAAGCACCAAGATTCCCAGGGCACACAGCATGCAATTATTAAAGTTATTTAGTTGCAGTTGATAGCAGTGAGAAATAGATATATCCGTGAATGTCTGATGGCAATTGAGCCCATAATGAATTAAATAAATAAGAGGACACTTCTTTTACTAAACTTATACTGGAATGTTGCATCAGCGGCTGCTGAGGGATTTGTAAGATCTGTACAGGCTTTATTCAAGGAAGCCATGGGAACATGGGAAAACTTGGACCTATTAATATGTGGAGATCTCAACATTCGTTGTTTTGATGAAATATGTAGGTTGATAACAGAATCATCCAACACTGGATCCCACAGGTAATTAGAGGGCTTTCTTAGAAGGCCGAACTAGAAGAAAAAAGTGTGCACATTGTTAATGGCCCTATTGAAGGGGACCTCCCCACTCGAGTTAACTGGATGAGAGGCAACGAGAAAATGATACTTGATTACATATTTGCCTCCGAGATTATATATGCCAACTAGTGTAACCTGCAGGTGCGGATGACGAATTCTGGTGACCACGGCATTCTAAGTGTAACAATTAAGGGATGGTCAGGGGTGAAGAAAATTAAGAGGCAAAACGAGCTCCTACTGGAAGCAGGAAGAAACAGACTTAAAATTCACAAGGACCCTCCTGGAGTCATGCTGAAGAGAGGGCCGAAAAAGGAAAATTTCTCAGGGTAACCAAATATCACAGCCTTCAAAGAAGTCATGAGGAGGGGCAGTCACCCTTTTTTTTTAAAAGCATCAACCCTTTGATGGGGCGGTAGAAGAAAGAATTGAAAAGGCATATAAGAGAACATCAAAAAGAAGATTCAAAAGATATACTCAAAGTAAAAACATTAAACAAGCACTACAAAAACTGGCTCAAAGGCCATAAGTGGGCCATGCATCAACAGGAAGCTGAAACCATGTTAACAATAGTGTCAACTATAAACACCTCAGAAATGTGAAGGGCGTTTAACAATATATGAGCCCTGCAGAACTCTATGATTTCTAACGCAGTGCTGGCCTGAGGTCTGGATTAATCATTTTAGTGCCCTGTTTTCTTCAGAAAATGATGAAAAAGAGGAGGAAAGAATGATGAAGAGAACCTGTTCATTCGCAACTGAGAAAAGGGATATAGAGAACCTCATCAAAACTGCAAGTAATTAAAGGGCGGCCAGCCCCAATGGCATTAAAAACTGTATGCTTAAGAAAGACCCTGAAAAATTATCTAACCTGATGTATGACTGGTTTATGGAGATCAAGAGAACAAGGACGAATCGGGTTACTTGACATACTTCCATTATTGTACCTATATTCAAGAAGGGCGAAAGGTGTAATCCTGGCAATTATAGGCCTATCACCCTCTTGCATGTAGTAGGCAAGATATTTGGAGCACTAATACTGAAGGCCCTTACAGACTGGAGTCAGAAGTTATGCCAGTACAACAAATGGCAGGCAGGTTTTGTCAAAGGAATTGGTACTACTTTAAATCTTTTTCTGATTAATTTGATTAAATCCAGAGCAAAACACAAAACCATGGGAAAAATGTATCTGGCTTCATTTGATCTCGCCAGGCCTTTGACACTATTGAAAGACCAACGCTCTGGGAGAAGTTAAAGGCCTGGGACTGTCCTCAGGACATTAGGGAAGCATTGACCTCACTGTATTCAAACACCAGTTTACAGGTCAGACTGGACAAATGTGGCAACTTGTCAGAGCCCATAAAGACATTGAAAGGGCTGAAACAGGGGTGCACTTTAGCTCCGGCTGTGTTCAATCTATTCATTTCTGATATCGCTAGTGTGTTCGAGGACACCAGATGCTTTCCACCACGAATAGCAGGGGAATCAGTGAGTAGTCTGCTCCATGCGGATGACTTGATCCTCTTAGATCAAACGCAGGTGGGGTTGCAAAGATAGTTGAATGCACTGACTGTATCTTTCTAAAGCTAATGGCTTAAAAATAAATGTGTCAAAATCAAGAATTCTGGCCCTGGGGGGCAGAATAGGACAGAAGAACTCTACTAAAACATCTTGGTACCTGAAGGGAAAATAAATCAGAGAAGCATCAACTATCACCTATTTAGGAATGTGCATAAACAATAGCGCAGCGGATGCCCAGAGAGAAGCCATCTTAAGAAGCAAGACCAGAAATGTGGCTTCCCAGGCACGCATTATACAATCAAAACACTGCAAGTTCTCACTAGTTCCTGTGATAGAATTTTATCGCATGAAAGTGGCACCGATACTGATTTACAGAGCAGAGGCTTTGTTTACACTGTCAACATCGGTATGGTCAAAATTGGAGGGTATATTCTGGAGAAGAGTTCTTTCTTTGCTAACTGGCTTGCCCATGCAGACAATGAGAAGAGTAGGGCTTATCCTCTTTATAATCTATCACTGTATGGAAAACATTGTCATTTTAACGCAAATGCTTGCTAGGAGCATCACAAGGTGGCTTTAAAATTTTAAATAGTGCTTTACAAAAGAACACTGACGTTCTCCTAGTGGCATGGAAAACAGTTTGTACTATGATATTGCAGGACCTGAATACTTCCAAAGACACCCTAAAGATTAATCCAGGAAAGGTGAAATGTACATTATTTGACCAAGACTGGTTTGAGACACGGGAAAAAAGAGAAAAATGAAACTTTACGGACTAGAGAAATCACAGAAGTGAGAAAAGACAAAATTCGGACAAATTATGAATGCAAACTGTGTAAAGGAAACCGGGAAACATTGTACCATCTGACTTTAATTTGCCCGGTATTACAACTTCAAAGAACTAGGTTTATGGGAAGATTTTTAACACATGCAGTTACTCTGTCAGCGGACGACTGGTGGGGTATTCTACTCCAAGGTGATTGTGTCTCTGTAACATTGGTGCCATTATCTTTTTTGAAGTAAGTATTCTTGATGATGGAAAAAGGACCAGAACTCTAAGTGGAAAAACAGGAACTCAACATAAGTTATGTCCTTTTCCTAAAAAAAAGTAAATGGAGGGGGCTAGGACCCTCTGTTAAGATGGGGAGACATTTTGTTTTTTACTTTGTGTCTTGTGTTTGACATTTTGTTAGGTATATAGCTGTAAGGTTTGATTTTTTTTAAAACCAAATGCTTTTTATAATTAAAATAATAATAATACACAGCGCCACAGGTGGCAACCGATGGAAAGCACATGCGCATTAGGATTGTAGAAAATCTAATAAATAGATGAAATTGAGCTCTGAACGTTTGATCGAAACAATGGTCATTTATTCCAGGCACCTGCCATTTTCTTAATACATCCAGACATAGAAACAACTTGCCAAGGCCACAAACAGACGGGTGGAAAAGGCCTCAAGCTTAAGAACGAGAAGGGAGTACTTCTCTAAACTGGATCATAGAGGTTCACCCAACTCTCCTTCACTACAATGTACCTTAGCACCGCATAAAAGTGCACAGGGCCAGATTAGCAAATAGCCGACCAATCAAACCCTGTTCTTCTTATCGAGTAGTGTTGTAAAGCACCAACCAATGGCATACTGGATTGAAATGTGTCATTTGTAGCAGGATGTATCTAGCAGGAGTTATTAGTTGTGAAAGGACCAATAGTAAAAGATTCACTTATAGATAACTATATGTTCTATATTCGACTAACCAACTGAGTGATAGAGTAGACATTTTTTATGATGATTGCTATGACATCATTTGTGACATATTCTTTGCTTAAAGCTTAGTTGTTCCCAACGCCTTTTTGAGAATGTCCATTGTACGGTCTCCCAGCGGCCATTCGTATTTGAATAAAGCTGGGATTTCTGGTGCACTTGGAGTTACTCCAAGTTACTCCATTATTGCTTTTCTTTCCTTTTATTTATATATTTGGGACTATTTTAAGACAATAGTTTAGAAATACTCTTTCCCACATCATCTCATCCCAAAAATACATAAAGTAGGTTTAAAAGCAAGAATGGGATAAAGTGAGAAAAGGTAGAAAATTAAGGTAACAAATGAAACATTAGTGAATAAGGCGAGGGTAGGAGTAAGGTATGGGCTAAGCTTAATAAAGCAATGAAAGTAAGAGGATAGCGCCCAAGTAAAATCTCACACAAATGACAATTGCACTGAGAGTTGGCTGAGAGATCAGTATTAAAAGGCAAACAGGGATAGTGTATTCCAGGTGTCAGATGGCATGGGACCTTGTGGTTAACACTGTTTATTCAAAGTTTTAGTATAATTGCCCTCTGGGCAGAAAACTGTGTGATGATGGCCGCTATATTGCAGAGATTATGTAACAGTCAGGGGGCTCAGCATAGTAGCCCATTTCCTGTTATATCGGTTATCTCTCCACAACTGGTCTTGGGAGAGGAGAGGGGTGCCATGAAGCAGTCCCTCCCTAGCCTGGTGTCAAAGGCCAGCCAGCAGGTTAGGGGAGGTAGGCGTGCTCCCATATGTTAGATCATCTGACTCATGGGTTTTAAAGGCCAGCAACAATCTTCAAACTAGTTTATGTCTCTTCCACACAGCACAATTACCTATTCAAAAATGTGTACAACTCTTCCACAGCAGAAAGGTGCCACTACAAATTGTGTATGGCCCTATCAGAAGGGAGTTGCTACCTCAAATATTGATATGAATTTCCACCACAATAAATGTTTCAGTCTTGCACAAACAGTAGTCATTCCTTCTGACTACCTCTTCCACATGCCCACTTACAGGAAGGAGGAGTGATGGTCAAAGGGACCCCCTCCATAGCATCCAACTTCCTCCCATCCCCCAAGGTGACCTCAACATTGCAATATACACAATATGTACCTCAGTTATGGTACAGGCATTCATGCCGGTTTCCTCCAAATGGGAATACAACCACCCTATCCATGAAAAGGACACGGTAGCTCTCACTATGCTACTCAGTGGTTTTAGTGCTGATGCTGGCTGTGTTTGTGAGGTTTCCAGGAATTCAGTGCGCTGTTCACATTGCTCCTCCCGATGATATAATGTTGGATGGTTGGATGTCCTGCATCTCCTGAGGTGCCGGAAGATTCCTTTTCTGCTCTGGTGGAGAAAACAGTGGCGGTTGATGGTTGCCACAAAAGTGTTGTAGGTTTCTAGATGCCATTTGCTGAGTGTGGTTATAAGTTGCTGCTGTGTCTAACACTCACTAACTGAAAACCGCATTTTCTTTGTTGGACAGAGATTGCACCCATATCGGCACTCTGATCGGTTAGGGAGAAGTCTGACATGTCACTAGTATTGGTGCAGCTGTTTCATGACATTTCACTCGTTTGTCCTTCTTCAGCAATAGGCCCAACCTATTCAGCCTTCTCCTCTACCTCAGTCACAACCTGCTCTTCCACACCTTTCCCCTGCATCAACACTGCAGCCAGTGTCTCCACCACACCAATGAAGTCACTTCTACCTCCATCAACTTCAACACCAAATTTTCCTCCCCACCACCTACACCATAGCCCCATTCATGATTCATATCAACTAGCAGCTCAATCAAGGTAGGAGTGGTCAGGGAGAAGGATAGAGCATCCACTCTACCCTGGAGCCCCTACCACTTAGCAAACTAACCTGCATTGTGATAGTATTGTGACTGCTGGCCTGCGCCTACCCAAGAGAATTGTTTAGAGCATCCCGTTTCATATCTTGAACGCTCCACACTGTGATGGTACTATTAATGTTAGCCTGCACCACACTGGTATAGCATTTTGATTACTATACTGCACTGTTCCCCAGACAACTGTTCAATTGCCTCCAACTTTGTTTATTATATGGTGAAACTTTCTGCATTGCATTGTGGAACCTAGGCCTCTCTCCCACTATGAAGGATTCTCAAATCTAGGATGTATTGTTTAGTACATGGTGAAACCTACTGCATTGCATTGTGAAACCTAGGCCTTTCTCCCACTATACAGGATTCTCAAATCTAGGGCTAGCCTCCATCTTTGTTTAGCACATGGTGAAACCTACTGCATTGCATTGTGAAACCTAGGCCTTTCTCCCACTATACAGGATTCTCAAATCTAGGGCTAGCCTCCATCTTTGTTTAGTACATGGTGAAACCTTCTGCATTGCATTGTGAAACCCAGGCCTCTCTCCCACTATAAAGGATTCTCAAATCTAGGAGCAGCCTCCATCTTTGTTTAGTACATGGGGAAATCTACTGCACTGCATTGTGAAACCTAGGCCTCTGCCCCACTATACAGGATTCTCAAATCTAGGGCTAGCCTCCATCTTTGTTTAGTACTTGATGAAATCTTCTGCATTGCATAGTGAAACCTAGGACTCTCTCCCACTAGACGGGATTCTTAAATCTAAGGGTAGCCTCCATCTTGGTCTAGTTTATGCTGAAACCTAGGGCATTGTGAAATCTAGGCCTGAATGGTATTGAACTCTCATATCTATGCCTGTTTCCTCTGCTGAATTGGACAAATATCGCCACCCCCCGAACAGTCTCGAAGCTTACGGTACGTTTATCTCACACCACCTGTGTGGACACAGGCCGCAGGCACGGGCAAGCATCCATGCATGATAGAATGCTGCTATGGCTAAGCACATCCGGTCTAGCATCACATATATTTGTTCAGACAGAAACACCTGACATACCTCAACACCTCTGCCACTAGCATACATTGACTACCATCTGAAAGGAACTTGGTACAGCTGGCCACACATCGACTCTCCCAACAATAGCTATCGCAAACCTTCAACAGCGCCGACCCACATGCCTGACCTCTCCTCTGGCTGCTTAATCGAGCCTTGCCAGCCACCCAAATCCTACACCGGCAACATGCACACATGCATCTCCTAAGCTAAACTCCTTTGAATTTCCCACCACATCGACTACGGTCACCGAGGGCGTTCCAACCAGAAACAAAGCGCATTGAGGCCACACAATGGGGGGAAAAAGTGGTATATAAATAACCAAATACAATACAGTACAATCTCCTACACTACGCACCAAACCTTCTCTGTATCCTCCTGTGCACCTGCCAAAGGGAGCTTTTGTTTTCTAGAAACTGAACCCTCAAAACATGTTTCCACTCCCAGAGCAGAATGCCTACAGCACCACTATACTTCTATAGGTTATCCATTTCTTCCGTCTCTGATAAGCTGCTGTCAGATTTAACAGCAATTTACTGTTATGATCTCACCACAGCTCGTACCCCCCTGCCCTCCCCACGCGAGCCTCCTCTTATTCAGGTGTTGAGGAAGAACAGGAGACAAATAGTTTATACAACAGCCTATCCCGGATCATCTCCTAGTCCTAAAATCTCTCTCGCCTCCCCCACACTCATAAAAGTAAGTTAAAAGCAGGAATAGGATGAAGTAGGTAAGGGAAAGTTAGAAATCAAGGGAACAAATGCAACATTAGTGAATAAGGCGAGGGTAGGAGTAAGGTATGGGCTAAGGCTAATAAAGCAATGAAAGTAAGAGGAGAGCACCCAAGCAAAACCTCACACAAATGACAACCACTACCCAAAAAAAGCCAGGAAGGTTTCTAGTTCAAACCCAGCCACCTTCTGGCTCCCTTTCGTTCTCTCTGCAGTTGTACGTTAAACCTGTTCCTCCTTCTACCTGCAGCCTAGTAAAACCACTAAAGCAGCGTTCATTCAGTTGGTTCTTTTATACAATCACAAACATTACTTTGAGGTTTGGGGGCCTTGATTGGCTTCCTCCATTCGCTTTTTTGTGGGTGGAGAGATCTGATTGGGCCTCACAAATGTCAATAGGTTTCAAACTCCAGCTTTGGATTAAAGCGCACGTTTGAGCAGCTAAAAAAACGTATGGGTACACACACGTCTACTGGAACTACCACAAGGAGGATTGAGAGACAACACAAGCCTGTTTTCCGAAAGGTGTCCCAGGGCTACCATCGAACCTGATGATATCTATAAAGCAAATTCTATTTTCAATAGCCAAAAAAGTACAATAATTAACTTTATGGACCTCATTACAATCTGGTGGTATCCCACCAAATGGCAATATCTTTACCAGCACCTGGTCTGCCGGAATCACAGGCAGAGAACAGATGCCAGTAAGGGTATGTTAATCTCCAGTCTACTCCATGGGGCTTGCCAGTACTACCAGTACTGGTAATACTGGCTGTTTTTTGTCAGTGAGCTTGAGCTGCCTGGCTTACCTCCAGCTCTTGGCTGGAGGTAAATCAGGCCACCCCACCAGCAAACTTGTATACAGAATTGCTGGCACGCTTATTCTGGGCCGGCACACTTATAATGAGGCCTTACCATACAATGTCATCGCCCGGTTTCTCATTGGAGACGACTGCACACAGACATGACAAGCTGTTAACATCCCATGCTTAAGAACAAAAGGTAGAACAGCCGAGAAAAGAAACTAAAGTTATCCGAGGTACAAATGCTCTCTTTGTCAGCTGTTGAAGACAGATGGCAAAATAAAGAACATAGCTCTGCTTTGATTACTCAATTTATCCAGAGCCTGCTCTCGAAGTGATTTAGAAATGGGCTACCTCATGACAACTCTGAAAAATCTATTCTGCCCAATGCAGGTAAGGAGTTGAACACGGCCCGTATCCCGAACCAACTTGTGTTTTTTCAGATTACATGTGATCATTCTGATTTAGCTTCAGTTTAGTCTGTAAAGTGATAGTTACCTGTTCGTAGTTAGCCTGCATCGGGGGCCTGACTCTGAAATGTATGGCTAGTGAAGGGCTCTTGGAAAAGAACATGGTGCAAGGTGTTGCGTAGGGGCCTGCTATGGACATCCAGCAGGCCCCAGGGTGCTATGGGCCATCAGCATCGAAGAGGGGTCCAGGGGTACACCCGGTCTTTAGTAGGGGCAGGGCGAGCCATACCCATGACCATGCAGCAGACCACTGCCACCTTGCTGGCACGAGGGTCCCACGGCATCATGGCCTGCAGGCCCGTGCTCACACGGTGTGGCCCTGCAGGCCTAAATGAGAGACAGACCAGTTATTCCTCTTTGGTAGTCTGCAACTGTTCTACTGCATGTGCCTGCAGGGGCTCCTACATGGGAAGGACACGTTTCCTTAAAGGGGCAAGACACTTGGGAGGGGCACACACCACAAAAGGTAATCCTGCGACTAGACAAACATGTTCCACTTGAATAACTCATGAAGCGTTTTTTCTGTCCCTCGAGCAATTTGCACATCGAGCTCGCATGGAGCTAAAAGGTGACTCGAATGTCTGTGAACAACTTGAAAAAAACAGACGCACAGGCGCAAATGACAAGGAAGGATTTTTCCCATGCATTGTGCGATGTGAAAAAAGTTGCATTTACACCTGATCTTAAAAAAGTGCACAGCATCAGTGGTGAAAGCATTTCTCTGTTTGGAAATGCATTTACAAAGTCTTATTTATTTCTATTTTCCAAGATAAATTCCTAATTTGTGCCATCAAATTATAACCAAGATACAGAGGAGCAAATCAATTCCTTTTGTTTGGGGAAATCGTTCAATTTGTAAAATCCTCCTTTGTGACTATATTACTCATTTGCATAGCCTGTTCTTAGACACTACTTCGTCAGTAAAATATATTGGGGGAGAAACAATATTTGTTTCTTCCATTATCCTCGCATATTCTAGGAATGGAGTTGGTATTTCTGTACTATGAGCCACTGGCATTGGAGAATTGCTTGTTGCCAGGAGATTTCTTATCTTGCAACTTTCATGATAATCTTTCCGTTTCATCCACTGTATGTCATTACACCTCTACTAATGCAACCACATTCCCTGTACCTCAACCTCATCGACTCTTCCATTTTCTTAGTTCCCTGAATCGCTTTGCTCTTCCAGCTTCGCCGTTCTGCACAATTTTGCCCTTTTTTCTTTCTTCTTACTGCATAAACTATTGTCTGGTTACCCTGGGCACAACATGCCAATTTCTTTCTCAATGCACCATGAATGCAATACCATTAAAGGGGGGGGGATGTAGTGCATTATAAAAAACGTTACACCATAGCATAACATACATTTATGCTGGCACTAGAATATGTTGGGACGGTTGATTGGTTGGAGGAAAAAAACTTTGCTTAAGCCAACAAGGTTTTTCAGCGATGTAATCGCACACTCCCTCACATGAAGTGATACTGGAGTTCCAACCCTTTCTCCCCCTGCTTTTTTCTCGCACTTTGAACAAACAAGTTCAGACTGGCACACCACAGATTAGACCCTTGGCTGAAAAAGACTAATAACTGTTGTGAGTGTAACTTGAAGAGTCCACCTTAAAAGACAAATGACCTTAAGGGTATGGCGGAAGGGATCTGCACGAGGAGGAAGGGAGATGGAGGAGGGGCTAGAAGACCCCGGGACAGAACATTGGAGAGGAATAAAGAGAGGTTGGCTTTACTTTGGCTCTATGTGGATTCATTCCGCTCTCCATTGGTTAAGGGCGACGAGCATAGCTCCGTCCTCATAGATCACTCGGTCCGGAGTAGTGAGGACACAACAATAACCAAACAAGGTTGGATTTTTAGTTGGGGCTGTTAGGTGACTGGCATTAGAGTACAGATAGGGAGAAATGGCATATGAGTAGGGATGCAAAGCTTGTAGGTGTTGCTTGGTTATTTGCCCACCCATTGACTGCCATGGCCATGCTAATCCCTATGGCCATCCCCACCAAGTTCCTGCCCCTCCCGGCCCAAAAGACCTCCTCGTGGGATCTCTTTGTGCTCACTTTATTCAAGCCATACCTTCAAACGTTTCACTCAAAGTGCCTCGTTTCACTCAAAGTGCCTGTCAGTGTGTTTTTTTTAAAACAGTCCTCTTAGGAATAATGAGTTAATTGGAGCTATAAACATGGTAGTAGTGTAATAAAAATGTCTGAAACAGGTCTGCCTTCAGCCACTAAATTTATAAGCACTATATGTGTGCTTCACTGAAGTTCTGTTAAAACAAGCATTGGCAAAGCCAACAGTTTGGGCTTGTGTATAATTATCAGGCACTTGCCAGGCATGGCTGTTAGATGCCCGGGCACTCGCACCAGTTTGCACCTGCTGCCATCCATGGCCAGTGAATACCACTAAAGCAGTGCCTGGCAAGTGCCGTTCCCATATCAGACTCTTTCAGGCATGAGGGGGATTTGCCACCACACTGGATGGAATGCCTGGGGAGCAGAAGGTGGTCTCATGTACTTAATGTTGTCGATTTGACAAGATGGTGCATTTTCTTCCTAGATGTTGTGATCATGGGTTTGCAATCCAGATCCGGATTTGTGAACATTGCGAAATAAGGAGATCCAGCACTCTAGAAAAGGTTTCACTTCAACCCATGTGACATTTAGTACAATCCAGTGGTACGCCGCAGTTTCCTCTGTTTTTCATGTATTTATGTGAAAGCAGCTGCGTCATCACAAAATGGTAGGACGAGGTGCACAACTGCTTCAATGGTCTTTTGCAAATATGCAATGTTCACTTCTTTTCATGCATCTGCATGCTTGTGCCAAATCATGAACACAATCAGCTAATCTTATCACAGTTTAATATTTTGAAGCAGATTAGTAAAATCCAATCCTGCTTTAGGGTCATACCACCTTGCATTATGGTACTTGTAGTCTTACACCTACAATGGGAAAAGAAAGCTAAAATTATACTCTTTTGTGCAACTTGTTTTGATAAGGATTTAAAAACATATTGTCCTCATTAGGACCCTGGCGCTAAGTGGTTAGCGGCGCCGTAAAAGGCTGCGGCGCCGTTAACCACTTAGCACCTTACTACGAGGTCCCTTTGCGGGACCCGACCTTAACGGCTGGTCTACACTTGCCGTTAAAGTAGGGACCCGCAAAGGGACCTTGGTGCTAAGTACGGTACCGCAATTTGTGGCACCGTACTTAGCGCCTTCCACAGTCCCATTGAGCCCTATGGGGCGAAAATGGGAATGGGGAAGGGCCAATGTTCAATGGGGAATTACCGCCCCGCCAACCTTGGAATGGGGTGGTAATTCCCCATTGAACCATGGCGGACCCGTTACAACACCGGCACCAACCATGGTGCTAATAGCGCCATGATTTAGCGCCAGTGTTGTAATGAGGGCCATTGGGGGGTCATTCCGAGGTTGGAGGTAAGGGATTACCGGCGCCTGTAAGGGCACCAATGGCGGTAATCCCTTACCTCTGTATTCCGAGTTCCCTTTGCGGGTCCCTCTTTACCTCCTGCTTTTAGCAGGAGTAAATTACGGGACCCGCAAAGTGACCTTGGAGTAAATTACGGCACCGTAATTTAAGGTGCCGTAATTACCTCCTTCCCCATTCCCATTGAGCCCTATGGGGGCAGAAATGGGGATGGGGAAGGGCTATGGGGAATTACCGGTCCATCCAACCTTGGAATGGACCGGAAATTACTCCATTCACCATGCCAGTATTCCATGGAGTAAATATCTCCATGGTTGCCAACCATGGAGCTATTTACTCCATGCCGTAGTCCTAACTCGGAATGAGGGCCATTGTCAGATAGGTTCATCTTTATTTGTGTACTACATTTCAATACCGCTACAAAATAGTATTTTCCTGAAAGCCAAATATTCGCTAATAATTGAGTCTTTCTGTACAATATTATGTTCAAGTGCCTAAATTGCAGACTGGACTGAAGTCAGAGTTTCAACAGTAAAGCAAAGTAGTTGATCCTTTGCAACTCAGTTAACATTGCTCTGCTTTTACTTCCAAAACTGAAAGTCCATAGAGGTGATTTACTTCACAGGATGCTCTAATCACGAAAGTGGTTAATGACAAAGGGCTGCTTTTTTACCAGGCTTATTTGTTGACACAGTCTCACCCTGGTCGTCTACATGTCCCCTTCTCGTACCCCTTTTACTGCCTCCAATCAAGACACTGAAGACAGCCATTCTAGGAGCCGCAGATAGTAATTTTTATTTTATTTTAGAGTTATTCGTGATATTACGAGATTTGGCACTAAGCAATTGCTGGCAACATTGGTCATGCTATACTTAGATGTTAGTTGGGCATTGAGTACATTTTGTGTTGAAGACACTAGTCGGGACCATACATTAGAAGCATGACTAGTATGCTAAAGTCACTGCTCTGTGTACTTGGTAACATTGTGAAGTTGAACTGTTCATTTACCAATATTCATTTTCACTTTTTCTGGTTTCCCCCGTCCCTCATCCTCTCCATTATTCAATACCAACTGTGCATATTAAGTATGATTATAATTAATTTAATGATGATAATCAAAACAAACAATTCTCGTTATTTACTATCAATATATGCATTGCACTATCTCACGTTATGCGCTGATTGAGAAAAGCACAATGGGCCTCATTACAACCCTGGCGGTACGGAGTGAACGGCGCCGTAAAAGGTGCCGGCGCCGTTCACTCCGTACCGCCGCATTACGAGTTCCCCTCGTGGGACACGGTAAGCACGCCTGGGAAAACCAGGCGTGCTTACCGGGTCCCGTGAGGGGAAGAGGGAGCAAACAACGGGCCATCTCGTAATGGCCCATTGTTTGCTCCCTCTCCCATTCCCATTCAGCCCCATGGGGGCTGAAATGGGAATGGGGAAGGACCGGGTCCGGGTCCTTGGAGGGAGGAATTACCGGACCTTCCGAACTCGGAATGGCCCGTTAAGTCCTCATTCCGAGGACCCGGACCCCGACGCCAATAGTGGAATGGTTACTGCCGAACTTGTAATGAGGGCCAATGTCTTTCTGCATTTTGGGTTTCGGCTTTAAGGCAAAAGAATAGCAAATGCAATATAGCATATGTTGTGCTCATTAATTTTCTTAAGAATTGTGGTCCTGTGCAATGAATGCACATTGAGAGATTCCAACTTCTGTATGAATTGTGTTTTGTGCGATGGATGAACTTTACTATTGAAAGATGTGATTGTTGCCATTTATTTCATGAGTTATTTAATACTTTCTAGGAAGTCACCTTACTAGGGCCTCGCGCAATTACCGCCAGGTGCAAATAGCATTACAGCCGTGTCATGCAGCGGTATTAGCACCGGATCACAACCTGGTGTGCACACGCCCCAGACTCCGACAGGAACGCTATCAGCACTCAGAGATAATTGCGCTGAAATAAAAAGCTACCGCTGGAAAAACGTCGCTAACAGAAATTACGGAAATTGCATCACCGCCGGAAACGGGAAGCATTGCAATGGCCATTTTGAAAAACACAATCCATTAAATATCTCCACTTCCTGTAGCCATCTAGCGCTGCAAACCATCCAAAATGTCTCCGGAGAGGCTAAGAGGCAAGGGGGCCAACTATCAGCCTCGCCTCAGAAACCCCAAATTTAGCGAGGGTTAGCTTGTGGTCCTCACAGATGAGGTAGTGGCCCACTCTGTGCGGCTGCATGGAGCCAGGCAAAGAAAGACCAGTGACCAGTGCTGGACTGCAATATGGAACAACATCGCCCAGAAGGTCGTATCAGTTGCCAGTGTACCCTGTGATGGTGAGGACTGCTGGAAAATGTGGAATGACCTGAGGGTAAGGGGGCTGCTGTCCCAACACCGCCAGGAGTCCCTGGTGACAGGAGGAGGCACTGCTGAGATACTGGCACTCACCGCCTGGGAGGCAAATGCAGCACAGTGCTGGACCTCGAGGGGATAGAGGGAGTTGGCAGTGTAGAGGCAGGAGCCAGCAGCCAGGAGGCACCAGGTGAATAAACCCCCCCACAAAATGCATGCATAAATGACAACCCAGCGTAGGAAGCCACAGTGGACAGGGACACAAGTTAGCATACCCCAAAGCTGAGCATGCCGACAGGGCAGAGTGACAGCTTGACACATCAGCCACCCTCCACATCAGCCATGGGGCATGGTACCAAGGGAACACCTGAGCATCACAGCAGCGCAAATGGCAGGCAAGTGAACAAAACAAATGCCATGCACACCACACCCCTACTGACGCACCCTGTGCCAGCAGGATTCAGGTGCATGAGCAACCATGGTACTGTGCAGCAGTCAACCCAGTATGTAGCTGATCCAGTTGGCCTGTCGCATGAGGCCATGGCAGTCAAGCCACAGGGAAGTACACATCCAACACTCAGACATGTCCCCAGCCTGCCAATCACTGTGCACCAAAGTACAGCCCTTCTGGCTGCACATTAGTGCCCCATAGAGCCATGACGGTGCCATGGAACAAGCCACCCTTCCAACCCCACCATATCGCTGCCACTCGGGGAGGGGATGCTGGGACATGACAGACCGCAGGCATGCAGGTCTCACCACATCCACCCCAGCATAGACACCCTGCCCTACCGAAACACAGGTCAATGATCAACAGGCCATGGGCCACACAACTATTGCCTCATGCTACACCGTTAAGGGGTCCCACATGGATCCTCCCATGGCCAACTATGCCCATTTGCCCATAAGTGTGTTCACACTCTGTACCGTAGCAATGTTGTCTTGCATGCGAAAACACACGTAAGGGAACCATACCCGATGACATTCCCTATGTCCCCTACAGGCACTCACGCATTGCCAGAGGCTTCGGAGGAGGAGGCTGACGGCCCACCAGGCAGTGGCACTTCAAAACCCTCAAGGTATGTCACGACCCCACATGGACATACACAATCCATGCCTAGTCCCACTGCCCGACGTGCAACGTCTGCACCCAGCAAGGCCAAGCATGCAGGTGGCCCCGCAGGCCCTGCCCCAACACCAGCAACCATAGCCATAGAGACAGAGGCAACACCTGCTGCCACAGACACAGAGAAACCACAGGGGGACAGCAACCCAGAGTCACCACTTGCTGAAGGCCATCATTCCCCATGGAGCACTTAGTGCTGCCAGTGCGTAATGACACCCAACCCGGACGTGGATATCCCAAGCTATGGTTCACCTGTCCGCAGCCCTGGTGCAGTGCAGAACCCACCTCCCAGACACTGTAGTCCATCTTGCAGCATACTGCTGCAAAGGCTGGATGTGATGGAGCACAGGCAGCACGAGATGGAAGCGATGAGGCGCACTCACTCTGCACACCTGCAGGCCATCGGGGACTGTATTCTGGGGGCCACCCACAGAGTAGTGCATCAGACTGTGCGGAACAGCCCCGAGATCAGTGCAAACATGTCGGTCCTGACACTCTATGCAAGACGTGTCTGAGAAATGACGGAGGCAGTCTCTGCCCTGGGAGAAGCCATATGGCAGGGCAATGAGTTCCCCCAGCAGCAGAACCTTGTGGTGGAGTCCATCCCATCCACCTCCACCATGCCCATGGAGCGCCCAATATCACCTGGGGCCAGTAGTGGGGGAGAGGCTCCAACAGTGAATGACACTGTGACACCGGCTGCCATGAGTGGCCATGCCGGGGAGTTGGTGGTAGGAGGGGCGAAGGTGGATAGTGTGCTGGGGAGTTGGGGGTGGAATGGGGCAGAGGGGATAGTGTGCTGGAGAGTTGTTGGTGGGAGGGGGAGGGGTATAGTGTGCTGGGGAGTTGGTGATGGAAGGGGCAGCCAGGGCACATAGTTAGAAAAAAACTGTTGAACTACATCAATGCAATGACATTCCAGATTGTGTCATTGTGGAGTTTATTTACCAAAGTGACAGTCACACAGTGGTGCATGGCTTGTGCCAAGGAAATTACTTAAAAGATATTTTCAATCAGTGTCTGGCGTGCCAGTCTCCCATCCCTCATGTCATCTCTGACGTTGCCTGATGTGGCCCCTGTCCCAGGCACTTCGTCATCATCTTCTGGGGTTGGCATGTCCACATCAGTGGGTATGGGCACATTCCTCCTCATGCAGATGTTGTGTAGCATGACATACACAAGCACTATGTGTCCTACTTTCTCTGGAGCATACATAGGGGCTCTGCTTGTATGGTCTAGGCAGCAGAAAAGTGCCTTGAGGAGTACAAAGATACGCTCAAAGCACACACGGGTCCTGCTGTGTGCCTGGTTGTAGGCTATGTTGTGCGATGTTCGTGGATTACACACAGGGTTCATTAGCCAAGGCAGTTGTGGGTATCCGGAGTCACCTGCATGGGGAGAGGCACAGACATTAGTCACTGTGATATGTGTGGGGGTGGACTTACACAGCATCATGACAATTTATTTATTTATTTATTTATTACATTTATATAGCACACACAAACAGCCCAAGGCGCATTGAGGCGCTGTTACTTACAAGGAACTTGGTTACAGGGAAGATACAGTTTGGAGAAGCATTAGCAGGTTAGTACATACATACGTTGGTGTGTAACTTGGAGGTTGAGGGTTACACATTATGCAAAGAGAACAGTTTTCATGGCCTTGCGGAGGGAAGTGAGGGAGGCCTCGCCCAGGAGGTTAGGTGGTGGGGCATTCCGATTTGAGGGTGTGAGGATGCAATGGTCATCATGTGCATCAAAATGGGTCTTCCTCCCATGGCATGTGCCCGTACAATGTCTGTGCCTGCTCTGTCACTGGTATCATGCAATTTATTGGCATCACATGCACCCTGTTACGTTGCGTAAGATGTATCGTGATGTGTCTGTCGGTGACATGTGTACCTGGTGGCTGTCTTGTGGCTGGGTATTGCTCTCGTGCATGTGGCTTTCTGGGTTGTCCATCGGAATACCCTACACTTCTGGGGGAAGTGGGTGAGCATTGTGGGCTGGGTATCCTTGGGAACATGGATGCGGCACTGGCAGTGCTGCTGTTGTGTGCTGCAATGTGGAACTTTGTTTGTTATTGCTACTAATTTTGCATGATGCATTGCGATAACTGTAGTCGTCTGTGTGGAATTAATTGCTGCTGTTTGTGTTCATCTGCATGTCCGTCCAGGAGTGTTCACCATGTGCATGCTCCCTGGGCTGTGCCCTGCGATTGGTGTGGGAGCTGGCAGGGTACAGGTTTTGAATTTAGTTGTCATGCAATGCTTTGTGTCATTATTCACATCCCTCCAATTTGGTCAGGTGCTTCACAGTGCATAGGTGCTGGAAGTTTTACTCACCCGCTACCCAGGTCTGTTGTCCTCTGTTCCTCTCTATGTATCCTGACAGTGTGCTGTTCCGTAAGACCATGGAGTCGTGGGTGGAACCTGGGTAGCGGCAGAGCAGTGGGTGATGATGAGGTTGGGGGTCACAGGTCACCTGCACATTGAGGGAGTGGTAGTGCTTGCAATTTCTGCTTTGTGGGCTTGGGGTGTACCAATGCAACATGAGTGCAGTCCAGGGCTGCAATCACATTAGACAATTGGGCTACGACATAGAACTTTGCCTTCATGACATTGACCTAGGCTGGGGTGGTGGGCAGTGCGATGTGGTGTTGCACATGGCAGAGGAGGGCTTCCGGGAACTGGGCAAGAACTGCAGAGAATGTGGGCTCTGCCACACCATGCATCATGGCAACAGAGTGCTGGAAGGTGCCAGTACCTATGAATTGTAATACTGACACTTGCTTGAGCAAGGGGGGCACAGCTGTATGAGTGTTTATCCTGCTCCCTATGTCCTCAAGTATTTTACTGAGCAGCTCAGTAATGGTCTCCCTGTTGAGGTGATACAGGGGTCACAACTGGGTGTCATTGAGGGTCCAGGGTCAGGGCCTGTCCCTGGGGATGGGTGCCCACCTTGCTTGTGCTCTTCTCCTTCTCCTCCTCCTCCTCTTACCCCTTGTGCGGACTGTGCTTTGGCCTGCTCCTCCTGCCTCTCTGCTTCCAGGTGCAGCATGACCAACTGCTTGTCTTAGTTCGCAGTGTCTAATAGCAGCATGGTGTGGAAACCAGTGTTTGGGGTAGGGGTGTGCCTTATGTAGCCATTTGGTGTGCATTGGTTGCACCTGTGCCTTGATTTCTGCCTCCTGTGTCCATTTACCTCCAGCTGGATGCTGGCCGTAACTGCACCGTTTCTATGGTGGTATTTTCATTGGTTTTTGATGCTAATACCGCCTAGGATCGAATTGTGATGCAGCTGTTTTAAAGCCTTGTGTGGGTGTCTGTAATAGCGCCGGCTGTATTGGCGCCGGCTGTAGTAGCGTTGCCTGCTTTTACAGTGGGCAGTGTTTTTACCGGCTCATGATCGGGCAGAGCGGTATTAGTGTCGCTATTTCCGTTGCCGTTGCTTTTAAGGGTAATCTCTGGACTTGTGATGAGGCCCCAACCATCATGCACAAGGGATACTTATGTTACAAATAATGTAATAATAAGTGTTTACAATTTTCTTGTCGATCTATGTGATATGCTTTGTTCTTTTTTCTTCATCAAAGTCTTCTGTGAATAAAAGAAGTTTACAGAAAATGAAATGACAAACTGAACAATGCTAATTTGATTTACACAGAGGTGCGCCACCAGTTGGGAATTCATTTCTTGTTCATTCTTAGAGCTACCATTTGCTTTAGAAAATCTATAGCATTGCATAGTAACTGGGAAACTGAAATACATTTGGGGATTACATTCAAAACATTTTCTATGTTTGCGGTAAGCATTTCACTTAAATGTATGAACCTTTCTTTGTTTTTATTTAGACAGAATAAGAAGTGAGGGGAATGTGAGAAGCCAATCAGTTTGCACAGGTGCAGGCTTTACCTAATGGTAGAGGCATGCATTGGGAGCAAATAGGCGGGCTGCTGTCTCCATTACCCTGCTCACTGCTACACCTCCCATCTCTTCCAATCTCTGTTTTTTACGACTATTACTTACCTTCTTTTCTGGGTGCCACTGCACACCCTGTTCTCTTGTGTTCCTTCAGCTCCTTCTCTGCTCCTCTTTTGCCATCCTGCTTCCTCTTCTGCTTCCCCCCTCGGGCCCCTTCTACACCTCTGCCGGGCGTATCGCTGATTTGTACCCCTCCCCAGAAGTCCTTCAAGGATGGTAACCTTCTCCATATTGCCACTCTCAACTCTCGCTCAGCTGTCAAACACTCCCTGACATCTGTCGCCTCCTGGAGGAACTTGACCTTGATGTCCTCAGTCTCACTGAGACATGGTTCACGGCCAGCTCTGTCACCCCCCTTATGGCTACAAGATACTCTCCACACCCAGACCCATCCGTTCCGGAGGCGGTGTAGCCTAGATCTTGCCAGAGTGGATTCCTGCCTCTGTCATTCCTATGCAGGGCTAGTCCATTTTGAATGCCTTGTCTGCAGGCTTTCTCTCTCTCCTGGCCACTCTCCATGGCTACTATCTACTGACCACCTGGGCAGATCTCATCCTTCCTCTCTGAGTGGGCGTACCTCTCCTCCTCCCTTCTGGCCTCGACCACTCAACTCCTCCTTCTTGGAGACTTCAACATCCATCTGGATGCTGCCTGTCCCTCCTCTGGACTCTTTCGTGACCTCTGCAACTCTCTCTCTCTTTCTATTCTCCCTTCTGGCCGGACTCACTCTGCAGGACACACCCTTGATGTTCTGATCTCTTCAGACCTCCCCCTCTCTATCCCTCGGACCACTCCTGTCTCCTGGAGTGATCACTCTCTCCTTTCCTCTCATCTCCCCCTCTTTACCCCTCAGGCCAAGCCAACACCAGCACTGCCACCTACCATCTCGGTCATCCGACTTATGAAGCGTGTGTCAGTTGAGCCTTTCGCTACCACTTTCCCTCCCCTCCTCCACCTCCTGGATGACTCACATCTTGACACAGCCCTTTCCATGTTCTGCTCTTCTATCTCTGATACTCTTGATGTTCTTGCCCCTGTCATGAGGATCCACTTGATGCCCAAAGCTAAGTGCAACTCTTGGTATGACTCTGACCTAGTTACCCTTAAACGCAAGTGTAGGGTGGCTGAGGGGAAATGGCAGGCTTCTTGTGCATCCTCTGACAAACTGGCCTGCCACCTGCTCCAAAGGCAATACTGGTTCCTTGTCTGTACTGAGGAGAGAGCCCATATCCAAGCCCGCGTCTGTACGGCATCTAACAACTGGGCCAAACTCTTTAAAATCAGCAAGGAGCTGGCCAAACCTGCTGCAGTCTCTACCTCTCCTTTCGCCTCCTAGGCCCTCTGCACAGCCCTTGCCCCTCCTTTTATCTAAAAAAACAGAACATACTGTCCACCCTCTTGTCTCCTCCTCCTCCCCCTTCTCTCTCTGATTTCACTGGTCCCCCCTGCAGCCGCCTCTCCTCCCTCTTTCTCATCTTTTCCTCTATTCTCCCCTGACAAGATCTCCAGACAAGTCTGATCTATGAAAGTCTCATCAAAACAGTTTCTTCCATGTTCAATCGAAAACCATCAAGGACCACATTGACACCCTTGCTCCTGCTCTGGCCAACTTCTGCAACCACTCCTTCACCTCTGGAGCCTTGCCCTCCCTTCTGAAGCATTCTCTTGTGCACCCTCTTCTCAAAAAATCCACACCCGACCCCTCTTGCCCAGCTAACTATTGCCCGATCTATATCACTCATTTCCTGGGCAAACTCCTGGAAAAACTGCCCATCTCCCAGCTTAATCTTCACAGCAATTCTGTTTGTTGTCTCCATGACCATCAGTCGGGCTTCAGAGCTGCCAGAAGCACGGAAACTGTTCTCCTGAACATTCGTGAAGACCTGCTCTCCAACCTTGATTCTAATATCCCATTCGCCCTCATCCTACTTGATCTTTCTTCTGCCTTTGACATGGTCAACCATGTCATCCTGCTCAATCGCCTCTGTGATAATATGGGTATCACTGATCAGGCCCTGGTCTGGATGACCTCCTTCCTCTCCCAGCAACCCTCCCAGGTCCAACTTGGGTCCTTCCTTTCCTCTATCTCACATTCTACCTGTGGTGTCCCCCAGGGGTCTAATCTCTATACCCGGCACTTCGACCAATACCTGACACTGCTCGCCCGCTGCATTGCTGCTCTCTGCTCAAACTTTCAATGCTATGCAGATTACACCAAACTTATTTTCAGGTTCCCCCCTGCCACCTCTTCTCCCTCTCTCATCTCCGACTGTCTGTCTGCAATCCAGGAGTGGTGCGCCGCCAGCGACCTCTGCCTTAATGCCAGTAAGACAGAGATCCTCCTCATCGGCACACCTGCACCTTCCTTTCTTGTCACTCTCTGGCTGACCGCCCTTGGCCCTCTCCCTGCTCCCACTTAGGAGGCAAAAAACCTTGGGGTCATCTTTGACTCCACACTTTCCTTTTCTCCTCACATCTCTAATGTCTCAAAAAAGTCTAATCACCAACTGCACATCCTCAGAGGTTTTCTTCCTTTTCTCTCCTTCCCCCAGAAGCTCACTGTCTCCAGAGCTCTGGTTCTCCCTATGCTGGATAATTGCAACAGCCTCTTTCAGAATCTGCCTGCAACCACTCTTCGTTCTCTGAAGCTCATCCACAACAGGACTGCAAGATTTGTTCTTGTGCTCAAGCCCTGGATCGTTTCTCTCCAGCCCTGAAATCTCTTCACTGGCTCCCAGTGGCTGCAAGGATTACATTCCAGACCCCTTGCATTGTTCATAAGGCTTTCTGGTGCCTTGGTCCGCAATACCTTCAAATCTCCCTCTGTAAATTAATTCCTACTCAAGCTCTTTGCTCCTTTGCCTCCAACTCCCTCAGGGTCAGTCACTTCTCCAAGCAACAGGTTGGTGATAGATCTCTTTCCTTAGCTTGGGGCCTCCTTCTAGAACAGCCTCCTTACCTCTCTGAAACTTGAGGAGAACCATCTCTGGTTCCGGAAGCACCTCAAGAACTTCCTCTTTGCTTCTGCTTTCACTCATCCTCTCCCCTTCTGATCTGTCTGCTTTGGCACCAGGCACCTGATTACCCTCTGATTTCAGGCCCAGATCCCTGCCCTCCCATCCACACACCCGCAGTGCGTCCTGGCAACCCCTGCACTTAGGTCTGTATATACAACCCTACCGTCCCCTTCCAGCACTTATCAGACACCCGCTGTCCACATCTTATTCTCGCACTTACCACCTGATGGCCGCACTACCTGTTGTTGTTCGATCTTGTGTTCAGCACTTTCGACTTCCCCCCTGCCCCACACACTTTCCCGCTTTCCTTTCCTCTCCCTGCACTTGCATGTTCTCAATGTCACTGGGCCCAGTAAGATCGTTCTTTTGTCCTACCTTGTTTCCCCTCCCTTGCCTCGTCGCGCTCTGAAACACTTGTGTATGGGCGTGATACAAATAAAATATCATATCATATTCTGGATGTGGTAGAGGCGCTCTTCCTGGATCCTTTGTACACCATTTCTATGTTGGCCTTGAAACATGTACTGTGTGTATCTTCATGTCTGGTACCCCGCGCCAGTAAGTGTGGTGCTGCTGCAAGTTGGCCCGATATATACAGCATAATGAGCTTTAAGAGATCTACTCTATTGCCTATGACCAAATGTGGTGGCCTAGCTGTGTGGGGAAGCTATTGAGCTGGTCATTTTATCACAGATTTGTTTCCATGGTAATTGGTTTCCCTAACCTAAAACAAAATGGCGATCAAGGGGATGCTCCTGTGCAATACGGGGTACCAGTGCCCTGCAAACAGGTCCACTAAACATGAGGGGATGGGGGAAGGGAAGTGGTAGCCACATGATGGAATACCGCGGACACATTTCTCACGAACAAGTACCGATCCACTGAGACATTTGAGGAGGAGCATCAACAGAAACATGCCGCCTGCTCATTGGCAGGGAAGTTCCTGCTGGTCACTTCCTGTAGCAGCTCAAGTGCGTGTCCTATGCCCAGACCTTCACACTGAAGGCAGCCACTGGTACCAGCAGTTCACTAAGATGGATGTGGCCTATCAGGGCCGGCGCTAGGCAAGTGCAGTATGTGCAGCTGCACTTGGCCTCGCGCTCATGAGGCCCCGTGCAGAGGCTGACCCTCTTTGTCACAAGCAAGTCAGTTTTTATCTGCTTGTTAGAAGAAACGTGCAATGGCAATTGGGCTTGTTGACACATCCCAATTGTCTCGTCCACAGAGCGTCCTGGAAAGGGGTGCCGGCAGTCCTTTAACGACCTGCAATTGTTGCAGGTCGTTAAAGGACTGTCAGCAGCGCAAATAATCCTTTGTGCTTAGATCCGTTCAGAGTACTCTTTTCCTTTGCATATCTTTAGGCATTTGGCAATGATGGGTGGGACCTTTCCATCTGAAAGACCCCTCACAGATTGTTACCTAGCTAATAAGGTTACCATCAGTGCCTAAATGCTCAAACACATGCAAAAGGAAATAAAGCTCACTTTTAAACATTAGCCATGATGCCTATGACTGACATAAACAAAAAGATACTGTTTTGCATTATTTCACAAATGTTCTTAACACCATACACAGCGCCATTCTGGAAGTTTGTGACAGAGCTAATATTTATCCAAGTGAAGTTACTAAACTTTGTTCTGTAATTTTCAAAGTAGTGTTGTAAATAAACGAATTTTCAGACTTGCATTATTTTGCATTCTGGCATTTCTGATTTTCCAGTCAGCATGTGAATTATGAAGCTAAAACAGTATTCTTTTGGCTGAACATGTTTCTCTAAGAATTTACATATTGTATGGTTGCCTTCATTTGAGATGTGTATCTTGCAAGTAAACTATCAGAGTCCTCAAGTTCCCGTTGGCCACGTGTGAGGTCCTCCAGTCCTGTTTTTCCCTTTGGATTCTGGGACTTGCAGTTTTTTCTTATCCATTTGACGTTTAGGTAAAAAAAAGTACAAGTCAGACCATTCCGAGCATAAATAGGACTGGGTGGCTTTCTCACGTGTAGCCACAGAAACCTGAGAGTGCTGCTATATAAAACAGTATTATTGCAGGTCTTAAAATGCAAAATGTAAATATTTGGAACAAGTAGAGTTTAGAAGGTATGTGTTTAAGCGCCTGAACTGTAGAGTGTGTTGAAATCCCAGCTGAACTATTTAACCACTGTGTGTGATCCTGGGCAAATAATAATATATGTTCCCATTTTGTGGCCAAAATGACATGGCCCAGCCAGAGTACTGCCCCACAGGAGAATGAGTGAAACTCTTTGCTATGGCCTGTTATGCTATGTTATTGAATCTTGTAGAGTGTTTGGTCTTCCATACAAACAGCAAGTGTCTAGGTGTGTGTATTGGGGTAAAGGGGCAGGTGGGCATCAAGAACATACCTTTAAATTCAGTGTGCCATAAATCAATATGCATGCAGCAATGTTAGCCATTGTTTTAAAGTGCCCACTGCTGAGATCTATGCTTAATCGGCTGACCATAGGTTGCAATCCCCCCAAGTTTCATCTTTCCGAGGTCAGGTTGGAGTGATGTCACTTCCTGTGATGTCATCATATGCAAATTAAGGGACCCCCAAAAATAATGTGCCCCTCAATTCGTAGGGCCAGCCCGGTGGCCCAGTGTGGGGATGCCTGAGGCCCAGTGAACTTCAGGAGGTTAGCACTGAAGAGGTAACTTTCAGACAATGCAGCGGTGATTAGAGAATCTTAGCTCTGGGAATATGGAAGGAATTTGAAAGGGGTCTGGAGTGTACGAAATAAACATTTTTTTTTTCTAAAGCATCAATGCGCAGAGATAATTCTGATGTCTCGGTAGAGTGCATTTCCTTTCAGGGCAGCTAAAAAGGCACGAGATCAGCCCCCTGCTCCAGATCCCAGCATCCAGGACAGGGCCGGCTAGTTATGTTTTCTCGGAGTGCAGTGTCCTCAGTGGATGTAGTAGATACATCCATCAGAGATGATATAAGGAGTTTGCCACTGCATTGCCCTGTGTATCAAGCAGAGGACATTGAACAAAACTCTGTTTGATGAGCAACCAATGAAAATAGCACCAGCATCTGGGGCAGGTAAGCAGAATTCTGGTTACTGCTGCTTGCATTCTTTGCCATCTTTTTAAAGCACATATGTGTGTAACGGGGACAAAATACCTAGGACCAGATATACAAAAGCTTTTTACGACAGTGCAATCCCATTGAAAAAATGCTTTGTTAATCAGGCCCCATGACTGCTAACGTGATGGCGGTTTGCTGGGTTTGGTCAGGAAACCTCAGCTCAGAGTTCTGGGTTGAAGCTAGCAGCAGTGCACTGTGTTATTCGTGGGGGCCATTGATAGTTTATTGTTAAATGTAACCCCCGGGTGTATGTACTGTCAAGGGGCTCTCGCAGGGCAGACTGTGAGCTCCAGTTCTGCTGCTGAGCAGAGCCCTAGAAATAATCAGGCTCACACTGGCCCATAGGCCAAAGGAGAATGCTCAAAGTCCTGTCCTTACAGACCTGACAGACCATGCTAGTTTTTGTGCCCACACATTTAGGCCAGAAACATTGGTTTCACAGCCAATTAAGTGCTTTCAAACACACACTTTCCAAAATATCTTGCCAAAAATGCACATCCAAACACTGCTGTTGCCATGGACTACATTTTGCCACAGTCCAACTCTGCAAATCTGTGTCTGGTGCATACATTGTATTTCAAAACAGACTAGGGCTACAGGGAAACATCATATTTTCTGAGCTCTGATCGCATAACGTTGCATATGATAGAAATCATTAATGTAGCAAACTGCTATGTCTAGTCTTGAGATTTAAGATGAATTCAATTGCAGACATGTTCTGCCATGTCCCATATTCTCATCCCAGAAAGTGGTGGGTGGAAGGTCTTTAATAAATCTGAAGCACTGGCACTTCTCTGGGCAACCTTTCACACCATCATTTTTTAGCCCATTTGCACCATTGCAAAAGGGGTCCAGCCATATGCAAATTAATCGGGTACAGCCACCAATGGGAGCAGCCCAGTTTGAACTGCTAGACAGGGTCCCCTGTGCACAGAAACACAAGCAACCCCAGGCATGTTTCGGCCTTCAGTGCAGTTTGGTTCCCTATGGCGCAGCGCGCAAGGGTACCACACCTGGGCATACCCTCTCTCACACAGGGAGACTAAAAAAGTGGTGGGTGGAAGGTTTTTGAATACATCGGAACCACTGGCCCATATTGTATGCATTAGGATAAGTCTCTAAAGTGGCATTTGCTCTGGGCCCCGCCAATCATTAGGTCATTCTGGGCCTCATTACGACTCAGGCGGTAAGGGGTTTACGGCGGCGTAAACAGCGCCGACCCTTACCGCCTGAGTACGAGGTCCCTTAGCGCCATGGAGGTTTTAACACCTGCTTTTTTGCAGGCGTTAAAAACCAACCCAGCAAAGGGACCATGGAGTTAATTACGCCACCGTAATCTACGGTGGCGTAATTAACGCCTTTCCCACTCCCATTATGCCCTATGGGGCAAAAATGGGAATGGGGAAGGGTAAATGGAGATTGGGGACTTACCGCCCCGCCGACCTCGGAATGGGGTGGTAAGTCCGCCTACCACCATGGCGTAAACATAGTTTACGCCATGGTGGTAAAGTCACGGCCCAGGCGGTAACTTACCGCCTGGGTCGTAATGAGGCCCTCTGTCTCCTTTTCCCGTTCATTAATCACGTGATTATTCTGCCCTTCCTGCTGCTTCAGATCGGGGGGTGTGCAGCAAGCCACTTTAGGCTATATAGAATTTGCCTTCTCACAATATTGATGTGTGCTGCAGGCCTAGCAGCATAGAATGTACATGGTTCAAATTAGGAATATGTGATCGAAGGGTGGACATGGGATTGTGGATTTCATTTACAAATGTGGATTTTTCCAAATAAAAATTTATTGTGAAACTATCAAAACAGCAACAGCCGTAATAAAACAGTAAGAAACCCGAGAAAACCAAAAGATTTATGAGTTTTAGCTCATATAACATTGTTGATTCAAAGCAGAGTTATCAAGTTGTAAAGTAATAAAAAGAGAATCGATAATCCTAGCCCGTAAACGATAACTGGAATTCCAGAATGATGAAAGCAGCCTGCCATTACCCATATTCCAATATTTTCACTTTTGCTAATGTGTAACAATCAAGAACTATAAGGATTTTTTAAAAAAAATAGAATACATGGCAGTGATCTAACCAATCTTAATAGTTTGGGCCTAGGCATGATCACCAAGTCATTAGAATGTGAGAAACATATAGTAAGACATATGCATCAATGTTTATATTATACCCCTGAAGAATGTACAGCAGTTATAGCATGTAATGACAGAAACATTAAGGGCACATAAAATACACAGATTAAAAGGTGTATTGAGAGTAATAATGGTAACAAGGACATACTGCATTGCGTAGACTGAAGTGTTTTGAGTTTGAAAGTTTGGGGATGAAGTGCATTTAGTACTAAATTCTCATCAGGGATTTTAGTTATTGTATGCATCAGCACTTTGTTTTCCACTTTAGCACCTTAAATGTTTAAAGGAGAATGGGGGTCATTCCGAGGTTGGAGGTAAGGGTTAACGGTCACCGTTAATGGCAACGGTGACCGTTAACACTTACCACCATATTACGAGTTCCCTTTTGCTTGTTGGCATTTAACGCCTGCTTTTAGCAGGCGTTAAAAATCCAACCCGCAAAGGGACCTTGGAGTAAATTACGGCACCGTAATTTACGGTGCCGTAATTTACTCCTTCCCCATTCCCATTGAGCTCTATGGGGGCAGGAATGGGGATGGGGAACCGGTATGGTGAATGGGGAATTACCGGTCCCTCCAACCTTGGAATGGACCGGTAATTACTCCATTCACCATGCCGGATTTCCATGGAGTAAATAGCTCCATGGTTGCTTACCATGGTGCTATTTACTCCATGGATAGCGCCAGCCTCGGAATGAGGCCCAATGACTCGCAATTCGCAATTTGCGCTTAGGTTAACTCAAATGTACTATTTTTGGCAAGTAATATATATAGTCATGTCATAAACATTCAGCGTCCATAAGGCATTTATTTTCTGACGGTGTCAGCGGACACGTGTTTCGATAATCAAGTCGTTCTCAAGGCTGACAAATAAAATATTGGCTGAAACTGGATACCTGGCCACCCTTTCTGATCTCGGGCCCAGGCCTCGCCAGTTGCACACCTGCACTGCCTCCCTGGCAACCCCCTCACCTGGGGACTGTTTTCTGTATCCCTACAGTCCCCCTACCAGCACCTATGTCTGCACTTAACTTGCACTTGCCACCAGCTGGCCGCTTTTTATTTATCTTATTTATTCTACTATCCCATGTACTGCACTTCCCCTCTCCCTTCCCCCACGCACTTTTCCCTCTCCCCCTTCTCTTGCACTTGCGCGATCTGAATGTCACCTGGCCTAGTAAGATCGCTGTCTGTCTTCCCTTTGTTCCCCCTCCCTTGCCTCGTCGCGCCTTGAAACAGTTGTGTATAGGCGCGTTATAAATGCCATATCATATCATATCATAATAATACAATCCAGGGTAAAGAAATCACATCACATTGTCAAAACCGTATCCCATAAAAATATCACACACGACAAATGTTGAAATGAAATCAAAATAGGGTTCACATGCCCAGTAAAGTGGAAACGCATACATTAGTGGCAGGGAGGGAACAAGAGAAGATGGAATGACAATATGGCACAAATATGTAAATAATATTCATTGATTAACATGTTTTGTTAATAATATTATTCTGCGTGTGTGTCATGCATCACCCATGCGTGGGCATCACCCCAAAATCGTCACCGTTGGAAAGTGTCCCATATATGAATGCATGAGATTAAATAGGTGGACTGTGCTGATACTGCAAACTCATTGCTCTTGCAAAATGCATAATGAAGAAGGGAGAATATGTGCTAGAATATTGGTGCTGACAGTATGAAAGGTGCGATAAGGCTGACTTGCCTAAGGAACGGGATGTATACGGTGTGTCTAGATTAGTTTATGGTATCTCACCTCGCATCGTATCAAATTATGTATGCAGACTCAAAAGCGATGCAATGGCAAAGTTAATGTTTGATGCATAGATTATTGTCATCTGTGATGTACTGTTGAGAAATACAATGATGGGCAAGATATGGAGACGAAGACAGTCTGAATAGCCCTAGACGTGATCTTCCAGGGGTGGTGGTGCAACAATGAAAGATATGGAAGGGGTGGATATAGGTCCTGGGTTCTTCCTCCTTCTGCTCTTTTTCAATGGTGCATTGCTTATCAGCAATGTTTGACCCCTGCCAGCACCTTCCCCTACTTGATTTATACATAGCACTCACCAGTACACTCTCTTCTGTCTCTTTTACAAAGTGTTCTTAGCACTTGCTAATGGTGTTTCTAGCTGCACAGCTCATTGTGTACACTCAGCATTCAGAAGTGCAGGGTGGGGCTGCCAGGCAAGTACCAGGCCGTTTGCAGTCACCGCACATTCCTTGCTCTTCATGTGAAGGACTCCTCCCACTCACCATCTGTGTCTTCCAGCACTTCCTGCATCGCTGCACCATCATAAGGTGTATAGGCGAGATGTTCTGGCCCCTGCTCCTTCTCCCATGTGATGGTGCTATCAAGCGTCTCAGGGCGTGATACCTCCTGCAAGATTAAGGGCAGCACTGACAGGGGTAGCAGTGTTGATGGAGATGAAGAAAACAATCAAACAGCAGTGGGATTGAACTGCTGGTAAGTGACCACTGATTCTGTTGGGCTCATTCTATGCATCACGAGTCACTTAACACTGTTTTGCACATAACCTTACATGACATTTTTCAGCTTATGAGACTCCATGCGCTGACTGAATAGAGGCATTTCATTCAGGACACATGCAGTGGGAACTGATGCTGTGGCATGCGGATTCTGGATGCCGCATAGCTGGCACGGGGGCCTTTCCACGATACGCACAAGAGCAGTGCTACGGGTTCTGATCGACATTCCCTGGATGTTCTCAGGGGCTGTGCATTGAAGTAACAGCATTTGAGGGTCCACTTCGTGAGTTGTTTGGCATCTAATAGCCACTCTTTGGTGCAACATTGGGCATAAGGTAGACTTATTTCACCGTGTACCCACCGATTACTGAACCCCTGGAGCAGTAGAAGCCCAGAGGAGTGGTGATCCACTTACATCAATTTGGGTTTTGAGTAAGTCACAAGGATGATAAATGTTAAATTCACATTTTGCAACACCGTCTGCAAACTGATCATTTACGTTTACATTTTTGTAGAAATTGGACATCCAGTCCTGAAAAAAATATCACCTTTATGGGGTTCGTTTGTACGTTAATGCTAATGATAAGCAGACTCTTCAAGCACCCCCTCAAGAGCTCCATCAAGAAGAGAAAGGTTTGCTCATGATGTTGTCTCAGCTAGTAGACCTATTGAAGGATCATCGACTGACTTATTGACTCATTGTGTCTTTGTATTGATTTTTGGACTGCCTTTGTCCTAGCACATTCGTTTATTTTTGTGCTTTGTATTTTTTGTTTCTTTGCACTGCCTGTGTTTTAAGACATGTTTCGGCACTTCACACTGTATACATGTTTGTCTATGACATTGGTAGTTACTACATTTTAGCTTTTACAAATGATGTTCAATAAATTGTATACAGCAGATGGTGTTGTCTCAGATGTGGTTCCTGAATACAGTGGACAGCTACTTTCTGTAGCACCAACATGGGGACGCCTTAAACGTATTGGTGTCCACTTCTTTCTCCTTCATACTCCCTGTTTGTTCATTAGTTGAAAACAATCAGGCAGCATATTAACGGCATGGACATGGTATCACCGTTTTATGAGTATACAAAGTAAGACAAGAGAAGAGCGGGGAATACCATTTTTTGGGGGGTGGGCATGGGGATCCCATTTGTTAGTCAATGAAGGTGAACATTTCTCTGGTGGTTAATAATGGTTTCTCTAAGGGTGAATTCACTGAAAGCCATGGGGTTTGTTGGGAGTCAGGGAATTAGATTGTAGCAGGTACACCGGTTGTAATGTGAAGAACGGATACACACAGTATCATACACTGTACCTCAGTATCAAACTATTGCAAATCCGGAACAAAATGTATAGTATTGCATTATGTGGTGAGACAGAAAAGAGAGTGTGAGGAGATGAGGGTGGGCAGCACTTGTTTTTTTCTGATTATGTTAAATTCGGTTCCCGCTCCAACAGTACTGTGTCGGGGCATAACACTAAGGCCTAGGCACCTAGATATAGAAATTCCAAAAAGAGAACTAGGAAAACTTCCTAATTCGTGGTTAGCTCACGGTGTGCTCTTCATAAAAGAAGCTGGGTGTATTTCCTATTGACTGTTAATAATAATAATTATAATAATACATTATTTCTTATTTGTAAAGAAAAATAATTCCAGATATTAATTTTTTCCAAGAGCATTGTGCATTTCCAGATCATAGTCTTGGCAGTGGCAGCCGATGCATTTCGGAAATATTTCCGTCTTCAGGGCTAAGCGACGGGAGAGAAAAGAGAGACGCTGTAGACCAAAGTAACTTGCCCTTTGGTGATGAAGAGGACCTTGTTCTTCCTTGGAGTCACCAATTCTTTCTTGGCCAATGGGGAGGATGTTCTCATTCTCCGTCTGAAGTCCAAAAGCAGTCTTTTACAAAGGATGATCCCCGCGGTGTAGAACGTATTGGCTTCAACTTAGAACATGCTACCTTTAAACGGTGAGGCCTTGGCAAAGGCTGTGGAAAGAAGTAAAACTGCAGTAACGGTGGCATTTGAGATCTCTTCCTTGGTGTTAACCCTAGAAGAACCGTTATCACATCAGTAGATATTTGATCATGTGAATCCCTCGCCTTTTGCTTTTCAAAGCACTGGCATGCTATTGGGCTGGTGCCTTAGAGGGTAGATTTTTGACCAACACTCTGGAGCAAAGGCATTCCTGTATACTTTAGCTACAATGCAGGCCCAACGTACCCTTGATTTACCTCATGTTGTAGCTGTGTGCAAAGTACTAGCCAGTCGCTTTAATGTGAGGGAGTCTAAAGGGATCTCAAAATAGGCAGTGACTTATAAAGAAAACTGCTGTTAGAGGCACACCCAGCTAGAGCATGCTATCGGGGTCACTGTGAAGACATAGATTAATACCTTCTTGGGCAGTCATTCCTGCTTTGCAGCCAGAAAAACAACATCCATCATATAAAAAGATGTATTATTAAGTATGAGCACATTAATTTGAAAGGTTGATTTTAACATCCAACCAAATAAAAAATAGTAATAATTATGAGCACATAGGCAGGTGAACACACACTCTTCTCCTCACTCCCTAAGCCCCACCCTTCTACTTGCTCCCTATACCCAGTCCATCCACAAATGGCAGGTTCTAAAGACAGAAAATATGGAAGGAGCTAGGGGCACTCTTAAATGAGGGTGTGTTCTGGTCTGTGGTTTCTCCGGGTTACTTAAAAGCTCTTGAGGCATGCTGGGAGCTGTATTGGGATGGTAACACTGGTAGCGTAGGGTGGATTGTATTCCTCTTGGCTGTGCCTGGACTCCTCTGGGTGTTCATCTGCATAATACAGCTTTGTGTAGCCTTCACCACATGGGCTGCCTTTACCGTGTCCTGTCAATAGAGGGCAGCAGAGGAATCTTAGGACAGGAAGGGTTGCCAAGCCTGCCTATCAGCTTCCAGTCGCAGGTCTACTTTGATCATTGTGTCTCTTAGTCGTGAACGGAGTGCTGCTAATGTTCATTATTTATTTAGTAGGGTGTGGGGTGATGCATGTCAACGTTCAACTGCTTCACCGCCCTTGCTGTCCTTGTAGAAAGTGGCATGACGTTGCTGTGAAACGACACAACAAAACATGTCATGATATAGCATGACATAAAAAGATGCATATTAATGTGATAGCATACCTAACCAGCCATTATGCCAAATCAATTAAGAGGGTGAGGATTCATAAATGTACAAATCAATTAAACAAAGAAATGAGCAAAACTCCCTTAAACCCGAGAAATATCCGTAAGTCACACTAGCGAAATTTGGGAGGGTGAACTAAAATAAAATACAGGAATGGAAAGGTGGGTGTGTGGATGGGGGGGGAAGAAGCGTGGACACAGGAGACACCCCTTTCAATGCAGAAACGCAATTTCATGTAATATTTTAGGCCGAGATGGAAGCACACCAGCTAGAGCTTAAGAGACCAAAATTCCATAACAAGTCACAGCACGCGTTAAAAAAAAAAAACACAAGGATGGAGGGAAGTGGAAGTCCAACTGGATGTTGTGTTGTGAGGCAGACTGCGCCCATCAAGGCAGAAAGACGGTGTATGTTAGAAAGAACGGTATATGGTAACACTTCTGGCAGAGATGCATGGGAACACAACACATATATCTTAATGGAACAGAGGGGCATAGCATGTTTTAGCACATACACACACACCCGTGCACACAGAGACACGGATACATGTACGCAGACAGACACACACAAACACATATGCACACACACAGTCATTCAAGACATGTCGTTTGGATTTGCTTCATTTGGACGTAGAAGTGAGAATGATTGAGGAGCGAGTCTGACGAGGAAACACGCCTGGCCAGCTCTCCTCCATTCCATCCTGAAGCAAATGGCTCTCGGCTTTCATCTGGGGGGGTGTTAAGCCTCGCCTACCAGAGAATATCTGGGGTCCTATTCTGATCTACTGAACAAAGCAAGCTGATAACTGGGGCACGTTCCTCCCCAGGAGGATAGCTTAGGGGCAACGTGCTCACCTCAGAAGCAAGAGGGCACGAAGCAACACAGGTTCGATTCCCGTGTCTCCCCACTTAGAAACCTCCGGGTATTAAGCGCATTATAAATTACCTATCATATCATATCATTTGAAAGTAACAGTGGCTTCCACAATATGGAATTACTTGTGTGAGTGTATTCTGTCGCACTAAAATGCTGCCTTAGAATGTGCTCCCTAGTGTTTGGAGCCCCGGCTACATGCTGCAAATCCTAGGGAAAGTCTACGGTTCCGATGGACACATCAGGCAGAGGTGCACCTGCCCAGCCTGGCTCCTAAAGGAGCCTGATACCATTAAACACCCTGTGTGTGGAACGGGTACCCGGGTGTCCCTGAGGATATTGTCAGTAGATGAAATGGAAATGTATGTTATGTCTTGTTAATCAGCATTTATACGGCCCAGTCACCGCTGTAGAGGTTGTAGAGCCCCCGGCCTTATCCAAAAAAGTGGCATAATGTGCCCCCACCGCAGGGTTGCAGACTGTAGCATGCAAGGAAAGAGAAAAACGGGAGGGAGTGGAAGAGGAGAAAAGGGGTAACAAATAAAGGATGAACAAGGGAAGACTCAATCTAGTAGGACACCTGAAGATTGGTGATGTCCCAAAAAGCCTGGAATATGAACGAATAGTGAAGAACGTTAAGAGTAACTGTAGATAAGGGCGAATTTACTTGAGGGCAAGTTTAACATAGTTTGAAGGATCTGCGTGAAATGACCGAGTTTAAAAGTCCGACCACCAAAAGTTCGAATTTTTTTATTCCCCCCCCCCCTTTTGTTTGCATATGTATATGTGGCGGGAGACCACCCACAGCCCCCCACCTTACACCTATACATTTTATATTACCTTTACCCCCCCCCCACACGCATATATCTATGCGAACAAATGGGGGCTGGACTTTTGGTGCTCGGACCTTTTAACCTCGGTCATTAACACATTGCAGTGTATGGCTGCCTGACGAATTTGAGGTGTGCTCATGCAAACCCTTAAAGAATGTTGACTTTATTTCCCCATGTAGAAGCAGAATGCCATATGGATGGCCACGTTCAAATTCATTAGGAGGCAGCCATCTTGATTTGCACTGAGAGGGAGTATCGTATTTATTTGCACAAGAAGCGGCAACGCCCACAAGGCATCGTGACTAGAAGCAGCAGTGCACATAAGGCAATGCGGGTGTGGGGTATTTAGAGATTGAAGCCCGTGGCTTGAGGGGAAAAGGATATGGTGTGAGAGGTGGCCTAGCGGTGTGGCCTAACGCAGTGAAGATCTGAGAGCGGCAGATGTGTCTTTTCATTAATTCATAAAACATGCACATAGGGATGATGTAGTGAACTGTTCTTTACCCTGTCTAGACAGCATAAAGGGGAGATGAATTACCTGTTTGGGGGTTCACTTTTTCAGACAGGGATACTCTGTCAGATAATTTCTTTAATTGCAATGAAAATAAAGTGACTGTTAGCTGTTGCAAGCTGAACCGGCAGTTGGACTTTATTCGCTTGCACACATTGGTGCAGTGACATCAGATGGCAATGCCTTGCTGAGAGAGCAGAAAGAGTGTTGACTGTGTTGCCAAACCTGAGAGGTAAGAAACCTTCAGAAATCTGGACCCGGGATAATTGTATTTTTATAATGTGCCTAACACCGTACCTGAGTTCGGTTTCTAAGCGCGGATCCAAACCTCTACTGTTCTGCGTGGTCTTGCTTCCAAGACCAGCACGTGGCACCTGTGCTACCCTCCGCTTTTATATAAGTTTAGTGGAACTTTTGAGTTTACGCCATAGCTATATTTTACTACGCAACCGTGGTCAGACGTGGTCAGTCTCACTGCTGTTCTCTTTTATACTGGTAAAAAGTCAGCTCAGGTCTGGACAGAATAAATGATATGATAGGTTAGTTTTAACACGCTTAATTCCAAGAGGTTTCTAAGTGCGGACCCGGGGATCGAACCTGTGTTGCTCAGTGTTGTCTTGTTTCCAAGGCCAGCATGTTGCTGCTGAGCTATCTTCCCGGGAATAATATGTGCAACATTTTGGAATAACAGTATATCAGGATGCATCCAGAAATTGGAAATGATGCTAACTAACCCAGTCAGTATCCGCAGAAACAGTGATAGTAGGATGAACTGGTGGCGATGGACTGGGAAAAGGACAGAATGATGATGAATGTGTGTGTAAATTGCCCACCAGGTCTGGGACTTAAGCTGACTCCAGCCACACTAAGGACTTCCATGTTGGGGGCTTGTGGAACATTGCGTCCCAGCATTTGAAGGAACATGTTTCCTACATCAGGAGCACCTGGTGAAATTTCCCTTTTGTGTGAATTAAAATATGTCCTTCCTCAGGCCACATTGTTCGAGGTTTCCTTTATGGTGGCGAGAAAGTCCCTCTAGAGACCTGCTGATTCCACCCAAAGGCACACCAGCACATTTTATGTACCTACATGAAAATCACAAAACATGCACTTTTACATAAATGGAGTTCCCTTAGAAAGGATTCTAATGAAAATAATGAAAGGTTCAGGCTCTTAACCTGATTGTGAAACACAAGGAACAGCCCACACACCTCCGATTCATCATGTGCTTGACTCTATCCTCTGTTACCCAAAGTGTCAAAAGCGGAGGAACTGGAAGATGCGACGGTATTAACTGTCTCTGTTGTGCTCTGGCATCCCCTTAGGAACCTGTTCTTCAAACTCTGGTCCTGACTCAACATGATGTATGACAATGAATCCTGCCACAAAGTCCTCTGGCTTATTCCCCAAGCCCTATGGCAGCCACTTCAGGGTCCAAGCTATTGGTCCTTCCACTACTATGGTAGGAGAACATTCTGGCTTTACACAACCTCAAATTCAGGCCACGTTTAGAGAGTTGTCTGGAACCACTGCCGATGGGTGTCATTTAGTTATCCTAAATGCCCCATGGATGATTGGAGATCTAAGACTTTCCAAATGTATTGAAGAACCAAAAATATGCATAAAGGAAATCTAGACTGTTATTCAATGTTACAATCCATCATGGGCAGATATGAATACATGTATGTGAGTAATGTTGCAGGCTTAAGATCGACAGTGATTAACTGAATGAAGTAATTGGCCAGCAGCCAATCACTCACTAGATGCACCACTAAACATGGCAAGAGACCATCTATAAGCAGTGAGGCCTGACCAAGAAAAAACCATTGGGAATAAATAAATAACTGTAAGAGATTTTTCTACTGATACCTTAGACAGGCTGAAAACCACGTTCAGGCAACATTCTGTTATCAATAATTCATAGAAAGCAGCTGTCACTGCTTTGGTTCAAGGACAACAATCCAACCTACAACAGCAATTGAAGGTCATGTGTGTGTATTGGCAGACAAAGCCTGTAGCTGAACTTGTGACTGTGGTAAATCATTGGGTCGCTTGCCTGGCACAGGAAAGAGAAAGGACTGAAGCAGAACGTGTGGCATTGCCGTTACAGTGTTTTCAAGCCGGCGGGTTGGGCTCTTACAGGGGAAATGGCATAGGACAGAGCAGGTGTTGGGGAAGGGGTGATGTAAACTCCATTGAGGGGCGGCGGGGGGCATGTGGCATTTCAGCCAGTAATTAAACACCAGGATCGTTACAAGTTGCAGTAACCCAATATACCACATAAGGCTTTTCCCCCTTTTCCCAACAATGCCCTCATTCCCCAGCTCAGATGTTCCTACGTTTACAAAAACAATGCTACAATGGCTGTTACAATGGAAGGTTTATGTTAGGGCAGACTAAGAAATAGTAACCTTGTCATGAACCCTTTAATTCATGTTGACCAAAAAGGGCCTTCTGCACATTATGTAATTTTTGGGACAAGGTGCTCCTTAGCCTCTTGTACCGGAGCCAGCCCGCTGGCTATTTCTAATCATCCTGTTTTGCACCCTCTGACTAAGCCAATATCTGTCTCCCTGGGCCCAAGAGCAGATCAACATATGCATTCCTCCCAATTAGCACTGCTCCTGTTAACCTCTTAGGTAGACATATTGTGTGCACATCAAAATGTACCATTCCCTGCATACATGGAGAGCTTCTGGGTGTCCACTATAAAAATACAGACATTGTACTTGCAACTTTACACGTGGGACCACTTACACTGCCTGTCCCAAAAAAGTACATTTGAGCAAGGAACCCCTAGAATTGTTTTCCCAAGTTCTCTTTTTCTTTGATGCTGACATGAAAATCAAGTGAGTCGCATCGCAACAACCAACTTGTCAAGATCCAGATAGATCCCTCCAAGACCCTCCCAAAGGTTCACCAGTACCCAAAGAGTCCTGAAGCAGGGGTGGGAATAGTGAATATAATTAACTCACTATTGCAGCAAGGAGAGATTGTCCCAATTACAAGTCCTTGTAATACTCCCATTGTAATCACAAAGAAGCGCTGTATGTCATTATGTGCAGGATCTACGTGGTGTAATCTCTGTGGTGCTGCCCTCTTTTCCATTGGTCCTGAATACTTCCACCACTCTTTGTGTTCTACCTTCTGCTACCCGATTCACCAGTGCATATTTGTGCTCTGCTTTCTTTATTATACCTGGTCACTCAGACTGCCCGTAGCTGTTCTCATTAACCTATTAAGGCTTGCCATACACCTGGACCAGGCTACTGCAGGGATACACTGAGTAACCTATCTTGTGTATTGAAAAGGATATAGATAGGATTCTATGTCATAGATAATCTCTGCTTGTACATAATGTTCATGATCTTCTCACAGTCTCCTTCGTATGATGCCTGTAAACAGAACATTCTAGTAATATTAAATCCCCCTAGCAAATAAAGTTCACAAGGCTTTCAAGAAAAAGATACAGTGATGTCAGGAAAGAGTACACTATCTAGGGCCTGCTATTTCTGCAAGGACTGGTCATTAGAGAAACACCCATGTTGCTGCAATTTTAAAAATGCCTATCCCTACCACTATTATTCACATGCAAGCATTTTTGGCTATGGCTGATCATTTTATCAATGTGTATTAGGCTATGCTGCTATTGTCAAACCATTGCAGGGTCTCACATGTCTGTCTAAATACTCCAGAACCTTACTAGTGGTCTCCTATATCAGAACATACATTCACAGACATTACAAATGTGGTCTTTAATGCACCCACTTTAGGTTTTCTTGGTTATTTAAAAAAAGAAAAAGAAAAACGTTAACACTGATCTGTTACAACTGGGATGGATTTGCGCTTGTTGTATTGACACAAAAACATGGGGATAAACACTATTCGTTAGTATATTATGGCACTGAGCTCGAGCTCATTAAAGCATAATTTGACCCGATTTCCAATCTATAGCAGCTGCTGCCCTTGTAATACAATTGACAAATTGTTTAGTTTGGGGGTCCCCATTAACCTTTGCAATTCCTCAGGCGGGCATGGCCTTGTTGCACGAAACAAAAATAAAACACATGTCCACTTCTTGCCTGCCAGAGAATGAACTGATCTTGCTCAATTCATCTCATACTAGTCTGACGCACTGTCCTGTTCTCTTTCCAGCCACCTTATTGTCCAGCCCAGCAGACACAGCACCATATGACTTTATTTCTGCCACAAATGCCCTGCAGACCTTACATGAATACCTTATGAATGTACCTTTCCAAAATTCTGATCTTATTTATTTTGTAGAAGGCTCTTGCATACTGAATGGTAAAGGAAAGCTAGTTGTTGTTTATGTTATATGTTACCCTCGGGTTGTCATAGTATCCTATTTCCCAATGTGTTCTCTGCTAAGATAACTGAAATCATTGCTTTAACTAGAGTGTGTACATTATGGAAAAACAAAACACTTGCTGTGCTTTTGGAATGGTCCTTAGCTCTGGTCAATTATGGAAGCAGCAGGGATTTCAGACCTTGGCAGGAACACCCATAAGAAATGCTTTAAATCTTCACCCTGCTTTAAGTGCTATTGCTGCCAAAATTGATTGCTATTGTAAAATGTGCTGCTCACCAGCCTCTTCATAGTGAGGTTGTGAAAGGAAATACCTTTGCTAACACAGAAGCCAATGAGGTGGCTTTTTCTTGCTCTCAGGCTGTCTATATGTTTCTTCAAACTGGCCAAATGCAGTGTCCACCATTACCATGATATGATATGATATAATATGGCATCCATAATACGCCTGTGCACAAGGGTTTCTAAGCAACACAAGACAGGGGAGGGAAGACATATGGAGGACAAGACAAACAATCCTAGTAGGCCTTGTGTCATTTGGATCGTGCAAGGGCGACAATAGAAGTGCAAGGGGAAGGAGGAGGAGGAAGTGCAAGGGTGAGGAAAAGGGGAAGTGCGATCAGGGCAGCATGGCTCTTAGTAGGTGCAGCCAGGGCAGCGTGGGTCTGGGTATGTGCCAGGAGGCAGGGGTCTGTAAGGGTTACACTTACAGCCCCTGAGTGTGCTGTAGGTCAAGAGGCAGTGCAAGGGAAGACTGGTCGCGGTGGAGCCTAGTACCCAGGGCAAATCTGAGGGAACCAAGCAACCAGTCGGTGCAGCAGAGAGGGAAGTTAGCAAAGGAGCAAAAGAGAGAAAGCACGGGAGAAAAGAAGGGTCTTGAGCTGCTTCCAGAAATTCAGGTGGTCCAGCTGAAGTCTGAGAGTTTGAGACGGGCAGGGAGACTGTTCCACAGGGAGGCACATGCAGAAGAGAGAGATCTACCCCCCACTCTCTGCCTGGAGAAGCGTCTGACCCTTAGAGAGTTGGAGGTAGCTGAGCAAAGGGCTATAGAAGGAAGGTATTTTACAAGAGAGAGTTGAATGAAGTACAGATCCCAGCCCCAGAAAGCCTTGCGGACCATGCAGAAGCTCTTGAACTTGATCCTTGCAGCCACCGGGAGCCAGTAGGGAGATTTCAGCCCTGGAGAGATGCGGTCCCTGGGCTTGAGGCCAAGGATAAGTCTTGCAGTCCTATTCTGGATTATTTGCAGGGGGCGAAGAGTAGAGGTAGGCAGTTTGAAAAAGAGGCTGTTTCAGTGGTCCAGCTGGAGAGAACCAGGGCTCTGGAGAAAGTGCGGAAAGGTAGAATACCTCTGAGGAGATGCAGCTAGAAGTGGGTCTTTTTGGCAAGGTCTGTGATGTGGGGAGAGAATGAGCGAGAGGAGTTGAAAGTGATGCTTAGGTTTTTTGCCTCACAGAAAGGCAAGGTTACAGAGTCCAAGGAGGGTGGCTAGAGTGAGAGAGGGAAAGCGGGTTCAAGGGTTCCAATGAGTAGGATCACTGTCTTACTGACATTAAGGCAAAGATCGTTGGCAGCACACCAATCCTGAATCCCAGATAGACAGTCAGGAATGAGCGAGGGAGGAGCGGAGGCTGAGGGTCGCCTGAAGGAGAGCTGAGTGTCATCCACATAATACCGAAGATAAGAAGAGAAGGTGGAGATCAGAAGGCCAACCGGTCCAGATAGACATTAAAGAACCAAGGTGAGAGGATAGAGTCCTGGGGGACCTCACATGTGGAGAGAGAGATGGTGGAGAGAAAGGACCAAAGTTGGACTTGGGAGGGATGGTCCAAGGGGAATGAAGTCAGCCATGCCAGGGCCTAATCCATGATGCCCAGGTTCACATGGAGTCCATTCATCAGGGTGGCGTGATTGACCGTGTTGAAGGCAGAGGAAATGTTAAAGAGGATGAGGACAAAGGGAGAGCTGGAGTCAAGGTTAGAGAGCAGATTTTCATGGGTGTTAAAGAGATCAGTCTCCATGCTTCTGGCTGCTCTTTAGCCAGACTGATGGTCATGGAGGCAGCCAACAGATTCAGTGTGGAGGGTAAGCTGGGAGATGGCCAGATTTTCCAGGAATTTGCCCAGGAAAGGAGTGATGGAAATTGGGTGATAGTTTGCCAGACATGTAGGATAAACAGAAGGCTTTTTTAGGATGGGGTGCACAAGGGAGTGCTTGTGGAGAGAGGGGAAAGCTCCAGTGGTGAAGGAGTCATTGCAGAAATCGTCCAAGGCTGGAGCGAGGGTGGCAATGTGGTCCTTGATGGTTCTGAAGGAGCAGGGAAGCACCTGTTTGGATGACACTTTCATAGATCGGACTTGACTAGATGCATCATCAGGTGTTGTCAAATCGAAGGAGGAAAAAGGAAGAGGAGAGGGAGAGGCGGCCAAAGGCGGCCTTAAGGAGGTAGAGGGAGAGGAAAGCGAGGACAGTGTGACCTGAGATTTACTGGTGACATGGGAAGACAGAGCCATACAGAGGGCCTGGGAGGGAACAGGAGAGGTGGACACTGCCGTAGGATTGGCCAGCCCCTTGCATATTTTAAGAGTTTTGCTGTGTTGTTGGAGACTGCAGAGACGCTGACTTTGATATGGACCCTCTACTTGGAGAGGACAGAGAGTCTATTTTGCCTTTGGAGCAGGCGGCAGGCCAGTTTGTTAGAGGATGCGCACGAAAGCCTCCACTTGCATTTGCATTTCAGAGCGGCAAAGTCGGATTTGTTGCAAGAGTTGCACTTGGTGGTAGGCTTCAGACAGATTCTCATGACAGGGGCAAGGGTGTCCAAAGTGTTGGAGATAGAAAGATGCATGTTAGAGAGGGCTGTGTCAGAGTGCGAATCAGCTGCTGGAGTAGGAGGAGCAGAGAAAGTAGAGGCAAAGGCATGCACTGACACTCGCCTCATGTGCCGAATGACCGCAAAGGAAGGTGGCAGTGCTGGGATATGCTTTGCTTGAGGGGCAAGAAGTTTCAGGTGAGAGGAGAGCAGAAAGTGCTCAGTCCAAGAGTGAGGAGTGGTGAGAAGGCTAGAGAGTGGGATGTCTGATTAGATGAGAACATCAAAGGTGTGTTCAGCAGAGTGTGTCAGACCAAAGGGTAGAATGGAAGGGGAGAGAGAATCGCATAGGCTGCTGAAGAGCCCATAGGAGGGATTAGAAGCAGCCAGGTGGATGTTGAGGTCTCCGAGGAGAAGGCGAGAGGTCGAGGCAAGGAGAGAGAAGAGAGATCAGCCCATTCTGAGAGGAACAGGATGACCAGCTCAGGTGGCCTGTAGATTTTTGAAGTTGTCACAATCATTAAAAAGAATTGGCACATATTGACAGGTGGCGAAAGCCCATTGGAAAGCCCATTGTGTGCCTAAAAGAGAGCTCCTAATTTGAAAGAACTGTTAACTAAGAATGATATTGCTTCTAAGTCGAAAGAACAAATTAGTATCACGCAATAATGGGGGCTACACACAGTAGTAGGGCATGCCCCGTGTGGTAAATGCATTAACTGTAAATATGCCAGGAGAACAAAAGAGGTTGATTTGGGACTTCCGAAACTGTGGCAACAAACTGGGTTCACCAATTGCAATTCGACTCATGTAATTTACGCAGTGTGGTGCTCATGCCCGAAAATATACATAGGCATGACGGAACGGAAAGTGACCACACGGATAGGTGAACATAGAAGCTGCATCCGTAAACAGAATATGTTGGCCCCAATGGTAAGTCATTTTGCCATGATGGAGCATGATTTAGAATGATTGAAATGGACAGTCTTGTGGCAATTGGAAAGAACTAGTAACAACGATGCTGACTGGAAAAAACTACAGTAAAAGGAACAATGGTTGATTTTTTTTAACCAACTCTGCAACCAAGGTACTGAATGAACAGGTCAACTGGAAACACTGATAGTGCACCCAATAATGAGTGGAAACAAGGGTGCGTAGCACTTACCTTGTGTATATGAGTCCTCCGTACTGGTGAATGTGGGCGAGTGAGGGTGCAATACAGGGAAGGTTTTACTTTTCTGAGCTCTCCCACTGGTTGTTGGTGACAAGGTCCAAGGGACAGTAGGGCGTCTGGTCTGAAATCTAGTACTGACAGATTGGCGGCCGCGGGCCTGGCCGGAGAGGGTATCCTGAGAGATCAAGGGCTCAATTGGCAGCATGTGCGACCGGTAGTGATTGATGTAGTCACGGACTGGAGTGTGCATCCTTGACATATGGTGGCGAGTGAGTCCAACACTTGGAACCTATGACAGTAGTTAGTGACGTGAGCCCCGGGTAGTATAGAGTTAAAAATCTAGAGACGTGAACAAACACGTGATATGCAACACGTGATCAACACGGAAGTGCTCACGTGATATAACACACGGACGGAACGCACACCGGACAGAAATAAGCTGGGACTACTACGGCGAACAGTGGAGAGACACGGAAGACAAATATTGTGAAGTTGGTAAGTTTGTTTGTTCGTTATTGAACTAAGATTGCAGTGCATTATGATTAAAAGCCATGGCTTGCACGCAAACTGATTGTGGTTCCCAGGTTTTTTTGACTGCAGGAAGTCATTCTGTCACTTGAATGGTACGGCTACTGCGGGTGGACAGAACAAATAAAGGAGGATGAAAGCCTCGAGTATGGCGGCAGTACAGATACCTTTTGATACATATGAGTGACAAAGCGCCTAAAAAGCGGAGGTAAAACTCAGTCCTAACAATATGATGTAGACTATGGAAGACAGCACAATAGAGTGTGTATTATGGTTATAATTAACGTATACATAGAGAGATGTTGTTGTGTGATTAGCGTTGTAGCCAGGCAGATGGCGCAGATATGACATAGAAACAAAACAATGTTTTTGTTTACTTTTTAAAATGTGGAATACCTTGCTACAGAAAAGGTGACGAACAGACTAGTTCCAAGATGGGATGTTGACTACCTCCATTTCCTATTAGATACCCTCTCAGTTTCCTTTTCCTTTTGTGTTTTTCAGAAATTGAGTTGTCCGACATAGGTGTTGTGACTCTCCACTTGAACCGTTGTCAAGAGACTGTGTTGAATTGATACAAGGTAAGACTTAGCTTAGCAAACAAAGGTGCTGGCTAAGGAGAACAACAGTATGATATATATTACTGACTGTTGTTTCTTGTTTTCTTCCCTTGTTGTTTGTCTGCCCAGGTCGAGAGTTGCGCGTAGTAAATTCAGATTTCACTGAACTAACAGCACATTGAGTTGTGTTACGAATAGTGTTTAATCACCCTTGCAATAAGAGAGATGGATGAAGGGTACATATGGTCCCCCTGATGAAGTTCAGAAGAATTGTGTATAACAATATTGTTTTGAACGAAACATGTTAGGTTGTTAGAGTATTGTGAGTTATTAACAATACGGTAGATTAACCTATTGAGTTGTAATAAACTCCATGGTAGCAAGAAATGGGGATGAAGTTTACTCTGATCATGGTATGATTTTTATGATGTATCCTAAATAGAAAGGAACCCATGAGCTACTGACCATTGTGCTCCTTTATGTGCAACTAGCGTGGTGTCCGTAAAGGTGCTGTACATCATTTAGGTTTGTATAGGCAGGATGGAATAGGGTTTAGCACATTATAGGTTTTTTATAAAACTATAACAATTTTCTATTTTTTCTACGATTGGTGTTGTATTTAAATTTTAGGAAAATTTTGGAATGTATGAAATTGGTGTATGAGTAATTGTGATTTATATGAAATAAAATTGTGAATATATATTTGCGTTATGGTTATTGTGGTTTGGCTTAGTACCTATTTGTTCAATGTACTAAGTTGTTGAGACCTGGGGGACTGCAGAAGGGAGTAACAAGTGGACGGTTTAGATCTTTCGTTTAGGAGTTGTCCATTATTTGTTCTAAGGAGCTTGGTCAAAACGTCCATTAAATAGCTCCACGTCTCCGTTTGTTTTTTGGCCTGTAGATGGTGGCCACAGTCAGAGAGAGGCCAGGAGAGATAGAGAGCCTGCAGATTAGGCATTCAAAGGAGGGCCTGCAGATTAGGCATTCAAAGGAGGAGTGGGCCTGCGTAGGGATAACAGAAGCAGGGACCCACTACGGAAAGATCAGGGCCACTCCACCTCCAGGCCGGTTGGATCTGGGCTCGGAGAGGATCTTGCAGCCCTCAGGAAGGATATTGTCAAAAGTCATCAAAGAGCTGGCTGTGAACCATGCATTGGTGAGGGTGAGAACATTCAGGTCAAGGTCTTCAAGGAGGTGGCAAATGTCAGAGGAATGTTTGACAGCAGAGTGAGAGTTGAGAGCAGCTACATGGAGCAGGTTGCCACATTTAAAGTCTTCCGGGCGGGGTGCAGGAGTGAGGTAGACCCAGCAGAGGCATAGAAGGGCCTGAGAGTGGGCAGGGCAGTAGACAGAGGTGGCATAGGGGCCAGAGCAGAGGACAAGGTGGGTGCCAGAGAGGCGGCAGAGGACGAAGGAGGTGGAAGAAGGGCCAGAGAGGTGTTAGAAGGAGTGGCAGGAGAAGTGAGGAAATTGATGGGACGCATGAGATGCCTATCAAGAAGGAGGAGATTTGGCTGAGAGCCCTGGATCATGACGTTACCATTTAGATTGACATTGATCTTGAACTTGTTCCTTCTAGACTTAGTGAGGGGGATAGGATAGGAGATAGAGTAGAAGTTTGAGAAGATCAGAGAGATTGAGAGCACCATAGGGGATGCGAGGAGGCAAGAGTGGAGAGTGCGGGAGGAAAAAGCGGCACAGCCCGCAGCCATGCACCACAGGAAGCACCAGAGCGGCAGGGGTCACACAGAGGGAGACACAGAGGAGGCAACAAGCAGGCAAGAACACAAAAGGGGAACGCAGTAGCAGTAAGGATGGAAGACGGAGGAGCAGACAGCGCACTGCAAAACACCCAGATTCGACTTTCCTAAAAAGGAGGATCCCTTTGGGGTCTCGCTAAAATATAGGGATAGGCAGTAATAAAATTGCGGCAAAAAAGTTGTCTGCACAAAAAATCACGGAAAAAATTATGTGGTTTGACCCGATAAAGGTGTACCCCATTATACCATTTAAGGGGAGCGGGGTTTACGGAGGTGTCCCCTGCTCCCCTTAAATGGTGTAATGGGTCTGGAGGTTGCCGGGGTGTACCCTGCATCCATTACATGGATTGCGGTGGCAAAACCACAGCCTTTTTGCCACAATCATTTGTGTAAACAGCCATTTTTGCCGCGATTTTAATACATGGAACCAATATAGGACGCTGCCCCAGCAATTGAAAAACCATCATGGAATAGTGCCAGGTTCCTTTTACAAGCTGAGCACACTGAAAGGCGCAGGAAAACCCCACACCCTGGACTAGGGTATTAGTGTAACGCAATCTACTGAAAAATTGTCCAGAGGTTGTTTTATTTTTAAAGGTATCAAAAATGTATTTATTAAGATACATTATTTTCAAAAATGAATTAATCATTAATTAATACACACACATTAAATTACATTAACATTGCAAAGGAGCACAAAACACCAGGTGATAAAAACCTAACACAACCATCATTCGCCAAAAGTCAATCCATCATTTACAACTCAAAACAATCAACCTCATTCACTCACAGTAAAAACTTTTATTTGACTAAACTTTTTAGTACAATCCATATGTGGTAGCACATGAATTAGCCCCACATGGTCTTGGATAATTCATCTTGTCCACATCAAATGTGTGTCAGCACAACCATTGACAAAAAATGTGCTCTATTCCACGGAGTGGGTACATTTAACAAAAAATGATGATAAGTCCCATCCCCGGATCTTCTTCTCTACCGGTTTCGACGTTTTTGAAAAAATATGAATGGAATAACGTCTTCATCAGGAGGACCACTTGATACAGTATTACCACTAAAAAACACAAAAAAATACCACATTTATATATACAAAAAACTGCTATCTATACTTGCTGTCTTGAGCTACCAACATGCAATTGTTTATACCATAAATGGAAAGAAAACTATTGGGGGCACCGTGTTGTGACGAATCCCAAGGTGTCCCTATTGTTACAGAGTGTCTAAAAAGGAGGGTTTGTGGGACCCTAGACCAAAACAGACCACTGTATCTCAAGTGGGATCATGCCACCACCATATGAGAAACCAGACACCACCAAGGGCCCAACACTGAAATCGTGGGACCAAACTGACCTGACTCCCAATGTCATGTGCTCAAACTCGTCAGGCCCATTAAATCTGATTCCAGGGGATATCACAAAGTTTCAAGGAGAGCTGAAATGACATATTAAACAGCAAGATTTGAAAAAAACATGAAATCTATGCTACCTAAGAGCATCAAGGTGTCAGTGCTTCGCCACTCACCTCAAGAAACAAGTCGCGCTACTATTGCTGACGTTGGTGTTGCCGTAGTACACGTGACTTTAGATGCATTTTAAATCTAAACAAGAGAAAGTTGCAAGGCAAAAAGGAGAAAGGTCAAGAAGGCTCATTTACAAGTCCTAGAGTCATGCTGTTGTCAAACGTGTGTGTTTTACAGCTGCAGCCTACTGAAGGCGGCCGTACGTGCTGCCAAGAATAAATTATCGTAAATGGCAAATACAAACAATGCAACAAAAAGCAAGTGCTGTTAACCAGACTACAAGGACCTAATGTGTAACCCTGTTTATGTCAGCCAAACGGAAAACACTTACTGCAGTTTGCCATGCCCGCCTTATTGTCTGCAATGATCAGCCGAACACGGAGCCGAAGGATCTTCAAGAGTTTTCCTAGGCGTTGCATGAAAGTTCATCTGGCATTTAAATATTGAAAGCGTGACGTGGAAGAGGCTTCCCCAGCAGTCATGTGACTGCCGGGGAAGCCCGTCACGTGATTCAGAGGCATCCAAAACTTAAAGGGGCCGTAAGGTGTGATTTACGTTGGTCCTGGGCTAGGCATCTAAAGTCAACATGTATTGAACTCCCAAGGTTCCAGCGTGTTAAGTCCTTTATCTAATGTTTTTAGATTAAAAATCCACAGTTGTTCTTTGTATGACAATTTGTTCTTAGTCTGAATGAGCCCACTAGTGGCAATTTTCTCAACACAAAACCACCTTAGGTCTTCTACATTATGGCCAGTCTCCACAAAGTGAAGTACCATAGGGGCATTAAGGTTGCGAGTTCGAATTTTGGAACGGTGTTCGTTAATACGAACATGTACCTCTCTTGATGTTTTTCCTATGTAAAATTTATTACACGGGCATTGAATCGCATATATCACGTTTTTACTTTTACAAGTGGTAAATGTCCTTAAGTTCCATGTTTTACCTTCTCCTACAAATGTGGTCATTTTCCTTGAGTATTTGCAAGCTGTACACGAGGTGCAAGGATAATGTCCCACTATTGGATTCAAATTAATGTCCCTAATAAGGTGACATTTAGGTGGAAGTCGATTGGCCCGAGTTAATTTTTGTCTCAAATCTTTTCCTTTCCTGAAGGCAAAAAGTGGTTTTGGCAGTTTCATGCCCGTTGAATTAAGAATTCTCCAATTTTTCAGGATAATACCTTTGATTGCCTGACTATGCTGGCAGAAAGTGGAAACACATACCAATTGTTGTTGGTCAGGGGTCCTAGTTTTGGGACTTAAAAGTGCTTCACGATTTGTATATCGTACCCGCTTTCTGGATTGTTTAACCAATTTCTTGGGATATCCTCTTTGAATGAGCCTAGTTTCCATGATCTCTGCATGTTTATTGAAATTAGCCAAATTTGAACAGTTACGTCGGAGCCTTAGGAACATACCATGTGGAAGATTCTGCAATAGACTTTTGGGATGTTGACTGGAAAATTGCAATGTGGTATTTCTTTCCGTCGGTTTCCTAAATAACTCCAATTGTATATGGCCTGATTCATTGTAAATAGAGAGATCTAAGAACGAGATTCTCGTGGTGGAAAATTCAAAAGTAAAATGTAAGTCATCCTCCATTTGGTTAAGCCAATCCACAAATTGTAGCAGTGTATCCTCATCGCCTTCCCAGATTAGTAAGATATCATCGATATATCTTCGATATAGCTTAATCTGTTGGAAGAATGGATTACTGTCATGTAGTACTTTCTTTTCTTCGAATAAGGCCATAAAAATGATGGCCAAATTAGGGGCAAATGTACAGCCCATTGCAGTTCCCTTACTCTGCAGAAAAAAGGTTTCTTTAAATTTAAAGAAGCTATTTGCCAAGACCAAGTCAGCAGCCTGACACAGAAATTGAGTAGGCACATTGTGTGGTAAGGGACGCCTATCCAACATAATGCATAGGCTGTTAACCGCTTTATCTTGTGAGATGTTGGTATAAAGCGCTTCTATGTCAAGGGTGACAAGAATCTGTTTGGTGGAATCAAAAGTCAACCCCTCCAACAAATTGATGACATCCCTGGAGTCCAATAGGAATGTTGGTGTTGCCATTGCCAAAGGCTTAATGAAAACATCGATATATTTTGACAGGGGCTCTAGGATCGAGCCGCACCCTGATACAATGGGACGGCCGGGTGGTTGGTTAACATTTTTGTGGATTTTGGGAATTATGTAGAACAAGGGAATCCGCTCATCAGAGTAATTAATAAATTCGAACTCTTTTGTGGAAAGAAAACCTTCCCCTAGAGCTCTTTCACTGAGAGCCAATATTTTTCTTTTTATTACCAATGTGGGGTCTCCATTGATTTTCAGGTAGTGACCTGGAATAGCCAAAAGTCTTTGTACTTCTTGATCGTATAGACCGGCATCCCAAACCACAATACCACCACCTTTGTCGGCCGCTTTAATTACTATAGATGGATCATTGGACAAAGTATCTATGGCCTGGAATTCGGTCAAACTAAGATTGGGTCCGCCCTTATTTCTTGTAAATTGAATAGTTTTTTCAATTTCTTTAAGAACAATTTTTTCAAATGCCACCACTTCTACTGGAACCTCGGACATGGTGGGAGTAAAGGAGGATGGTTTGGCCAGGCCTGATAGATTATTCTGAGTTGGACCATCTTTGTCTGCAAAGTAAGCCTTCAATCTGATTTTCCTCAGAAAGTCTTTAACCTCACTCGTCAGAGTCATGGCACTAGCTGTTTGTGTGGGTACAAACGAAAGTCCCCGTTTAAGAACAGATAACTCAGGTTCAGTTAGTATCCGTGATGATAAATTAAATACTGGTAGAGGGTCTTCTACCAGCGGTACGCCCGATTCCGCGTTTGGAATTCTCTGTGAGATGGTCCTTGTAGCGGGGCATTCTGCATTTGCATATTGCGGGTTGCTCTGCCTTGTGGGAAACTTCTGCGGCCTCTCCGGCCGCCCCTTCCTCGAAAAGGGTGGTCTTCCATGTTGGAATTGGAGGCTTCCTCATCGCTGGAATTATTAGAGGAAGTATCCGAAAAATTGACCCATCTTTTTCTACCTGGATTTTGGTTATAATTGTTATTCTGTTTCCAGAAAGTCTGAGGGTTAAAATCGTCTGCCAGGTATGGATATACCAATTCCTTCTTAAATTGAGAGATATCTTTCTTCAATTTATTTTTCTTTTTTTCAATCGTTAAATTTTTAAATTCTTGGAAAGTTTTCTCTATTGATTCAAGTTTTTGTTTGGTTTCAGTTATCAACACATTACTCAAGAACTGTTTTTCTTTCTCCACTAGTGCTTCTTTAATTTTTTCACTTACTCTTTGAGCTGTAGTTATTGTGAGTACTAATAAGTCTCTGCTACATTTAGTTGCCACGTGACTGAATGCCACCTTATACTCTGTGTCATCTAAAAATAGACACGGGACAATTTTAACTTGAAGCCCTTGTGGTATTATGCTGGACTTAAGATATTCTTTTAGAACGTGCCCGTGCATTTCTGTGCGGAATTGTTTTTTCTTTAGTCGAAGCAGTGCTTCAGATGAAGTGCTGCTATCTGGATTAGATAAATCTAAATTTTCAAAAAAGGACGGGCCTTCAATGAGTTCAGCTATCTGGGCCTCTGTGAAAGAGATGGTGTCTGATTCCGCCATGGCGTGGACAAGTCCCACAACAAGTATAACAGTGTAAACTCTGGAACAACAGTGAAATAGATTCAACCCTCACAGCAAGGGAATTTTCATTCAAATTAACTAACCAGGCTAACACCTGCACAGCCAAGGGCTGAGTATAAGCACACTGAAAGGCGCAGGAAAACCCCACACCCTGGACTAGGGTATTAGTGTAACGCAATCTACTGAAAAATTGTCCAGAGGTTGTTTTATTTTTAAAGGTATCAAAAATGTATTTATTAAGATACATTATTTTCAAAAATGAATTAATCATTAATTAATACACACACATTAAATTACATTAACATTGCAAAGGAGCACAAAACACCAGGTGATAAACACCTAACACAACCATCATTCGCCAACAGTCAATCCATCATTTACAACTCAAAACAATCAACCTCATTCACTCACAGTAAAAACTTTTATTTGACTAAACTTTTTAGTACAATCCATATGTGGTAGCACATGAGTTAGCCCCACATGGTCTTGGATAATTCATCTTGTCCACATCAAATGTGTGTCAGCACAACCATTGACAAAAAATGTGCTCTATTCCACGGAGTGGGTACATTTAACAAAAAATGATGATAAGTCCCATCCCCGGATCTTCTTCTCTACCGGTTTCGACGTTTTTGAAAAAATATGAATGGAATAACGTCTTCATCAGGAGGACCACTTGATACAGTATTACCACTAAAAAACACAAAAAAATACCACATTTATATATACAAAAAACTGCTATCTATACTTGCTGTCTTGAGCTACCAACATGCAATTGTTTATACCATAAATGGAAAGAAAACTATTGGGGGCACCGTGTTGTGACGAATCCCAAGGTGTCCCTATTGTTACAGAGTGTCTAAAAAGGAGGGTTTGTGGGACCCTAGACCAAAACAGACCACTGTATCTCAAGTGGGATCATGCCACCACCATATGAGAAACCAGACACCACCAAGGGCCCAACACTGAAATCGTGGGGCCAAACTGACCTGACTCCCAATGTCATGTGCTCAAACTCGTCAGGCCCTCGTCAGGTGCTTTCTGGCTGCATTGTTTCGCCAAATGTATTTTTGCCTTATGTTGCCCACATGCACCATGGAATAGCAGAGGTGGCCAAAAAGGGGATGGTCGTTGCTGCAATATGCAATTGGCATGTTCCAGACGTTTGTTCTGCAGAGCAACCCAGTGCTGTAGACAATAAGGGGTCATTTCATAATATGTGTAAGTTGCATACAGGGAACAAGCAACTCTAGCACTTCCATGCTACTGGTTACTCTGTATCCAATTTCAACTTTTACAAAACGGAATGGGAAATGTGAGAATAAAAGCAAATGAAATGATCCCACACTTACATGTTACTCTCCATTTTGTTAAAAATGTAAATGCCTGTGCTTATTCAGTGGTGCCCTCCTGATCGAGGGCCATGTCAGACACATTCTGGGTACCAGTGTGCTCCTCTGCCCTTTCATCATCACTGTGCTGTAGCAACAGTGTATTTGCTGGGATTTGCCCCAAAGCATGTTCAGACACTTTGACCTGTGCTAGGAAGCTGCCAGTGGTTTCTTCACAGTAATGGGCAGAGCAGATTGGGCAGGAGTCTTTGCTGTCCCCTTCTTGCCATTACCCGCATTTCAACTATCAGATTTTATTTTGCTGCTTGACTTACTGGTTGAAGCAGAGTGTGCGACAGCGGTCACAGCAGCACCCAAGACACTGCTGCTTGCTGCCGTGCCAGGGGATGTTGCAGGATGGCTGGTAGATGTGACTTCCTGATCACTCTGTGTCTCTGATGGGAAATAGAAATGACTTCTGGCCAGTAGCATAGCAACTCATGTTTGAAGAGGTGCCTACAGTAAATAGTTCTTCATCACAGACACTAGCCATCCTATTTTGCATCCAGATGTGCGTGTCTGTGGCGTATTGTCTGTTGGGCATTGCTCCCCCCCTTCCCTGCTATCTGCTACGATGTCGTGAGGTGTATGGACGTGCTTACTACAGGGTGATGTTTTAGATGGCTGACGCATGCGCTCCTCAGATAGCTGGTGCATACTTGGGTACTTTCTGGGCTTTGACAGATCTGACAAAGGCTCTGCGTAGTTCAGAAGTCCCAGCAGACGCCTGTAATGTTGCCATTTTGAATACTAGCATTGCTCCCATGTGGGTGCCATATGTGTCGGCCATGGGCCTTTCTATTTCAAACTATGCTCTTGTGCTTGCCCCAAAGTGGCACTTTCTGGACATCCACTTGTGAGTGACACTGAGGCCTACACCAAACGTCGACAGTGTAGCCATTTCATTGGTTTGAATGTGATTGTATTATTGTTGTTCTCACCTGCGGAAAACTGTGAGCCAGCTCCAAGCTCCTCATCACTGCCCCTGTCACGCTGGTGAGGTCCCCAGCACTTTCAGCGTGGAGCCCCGATGGGTGCACGCATGGGTTGGAACTGTGCCCCCCCCACCCCCCTGGTTTGCATACATTCCTGTCAGTGTCAGAATGGTGCGCACTCGGGACTTGAGATCATCCAGTCTCTGTTTACTATCTTCTCTGAATCTGGGATGAGCAGACAGAAACTGCAGTCGCCTTGCCACTCTTTGTCCCAGAACTAGGCATGATTGCTGGAGGACGTCCGCCCCCCCCCCTCCCACCACCACCTTAGTAACCACCTCTGCTCGGTACATTTGGGTTTTCGCTGCCGCCCATGCCATCTTGGCTGAGGTAAATGGGCTTCATTGGTTCCGGTGAGAAGCTGCATTCAGTTTAAGGTTTTGTGCATTGTACACCGGGCTGTTTACCTCTCTGGCCCCGCTTTGCTCCGAGCTAAACGTATCAGTTATGTTCGCTCACAAGCTTTGCACTCAGCCTCTCAAAGTGTTTTCGCTAGTCACCTAGCTGGGGGGCGATCTTTCGCAGTTCTAGCTCCGGTGCTGTGGAACTCTCTCCCTGGTTTTCTTCACTGGATCTCTGGCCACTTTCATTTCTGAAAGACTCTTAACACTTTTCGTTTGAATTGTTGACATTGTTCAGGTGATTTCATGTGCTGCTCTGAGCTCCCAGGTGCCTTCGGGCCTTGATTTTACAGTTACACACATTCGTCTGTACTTCTTTGCCACCTGCTGCTTCCCCTGAACCATGTCCAGTGTTCATATTGGCTGGACGGTCTTTGGTCGGAGGGAGGCAGCATGGATGCGGTGCTGTAATGGCCACCGCATGCTGAGCGCCTGTGGTATTTCCACATTCAGTAACGGTATTTCTGCATCGCATGCAGAATGTCGCTTTCACCACATCTAGTCATTACTGTTACCACATGCATGGTGGTAGAAGCTGGAACATGTGGCGTGCCTCACATCACTGCCTCACTTGCTGCCTCCTTTGTGTCCAGGTGTTTCACCTGGGAACACATAATCAGGCGGTAAGTGGGCGACTGTGCCTCAGTTTGTGGGTATTAAAAGGGATAATATGGGCCATCAGTAGGGTTTGCCATTAGGTGGAAACCATAAAAAGTGCATTGAGTCGTGGCATCCACATAGACTGGCATTGTGCCCACTAACACAACAGGAGCTGCATTTGGCTCATCGCTGATACCCACGGGGCGTAGGGGGGGCTGGTTATCTTGTGTGTGTGTGTGTGTAGGTGTGTATGCGCACGTGTGCGTGTGTGTCAGGGCTGTAAGTAGGGTAAGACATTGAAGGGAGCCCTCATTTGGGGGTGTGGCTTGCCTGATGGCGTGGCCTGAAAAGTACACAAACCATAGTAAGGTACGCAAACAATATATAAATGTATGTAAGCCTTCATATATTTGTATGCGTACCTTACTATGATGCGTGTACTTTTCAAGCCTTCTTTTTTTAAACAGAAATATGTAACACATTCGAGGTTTATATAAGATGGCTTGAAAAGTACACAATTCATTCCATCTTTTATAAAGCTTTGACTACGGACAAAGACGTCTTTGTCCGTCTGCAAAGCTTTTCAAGCCATCTTTTATAGACCTCGAAATATGTCACGCAGTCCGCAGGTTCACTGCGTTTAAAGACGCCTTGGTGACCTGGGGAGGGGAAAGAAAAGGACAGTAACTTCCTCTGGTGAAGCCTCGCGCAAGGGATCATCAGAGGAAGGTACAGTGACTGAAAGAAGTGCAAGCCAGCCACAGCGACGCTGTGACTGGTTGGCACGTCTGTCAGCTTGCCTGACTCAATGGCAGGCGCATCTACCATCGCAGCTGTGGCCGTGGTGGGATAATGTGTCCTGCCGTGATGTGGTGGGACCGGGGCGCTGGCCCCACTTTTTGGAGACTGCCAGGGCTTTCAAGCACCGGTGTGATTTCACGTATGCATGTCTGTGTGTGTGCATGTATGCGTGCATGCGTGTATGTGAATGTGTGCATGTGTGTGTGCAGAGATGAATGTTCAAGCCATATAAATACCTGCCAATGTTTGTCTTTCTTGAAATTGCTTGAGCTCACACTCCAAAGTTCACTACGAGCCAGGCTGGTTTCGTAAACCGCAAACAACTTGGCTTCTGAAGAATGTGTGATTCACTGCGAATGCTCCGTAATTACAGAGCCAGCACCCACATGATCAAGCCTCCGCGATTACCCATTCTCTTGATAGAAGCCCCTTGAGCTCTTAACCTTGCCACCGAGGCCTCAGGTCAGCACCGACTGACACTCACTGCATCGGCGTGGGCCTATTTGAGTGTTCGGCCCCAGGAAATCATTTTACTCAGGGCTCTACAATCTGAGCAGGGTACTCATTCGGACTCGAACTGTCCTGTGCATTACACAGGTATTGCCTTATTCTGACAGGCCCGCTCAAAGAGATGTCTCCACCTCCCCGTTGTAGTATGCTGTGACCTTAATGACGAAAAAGTGGATCTTTTCAGAATTCTTATGAGCACATCTACTGCGCACTAATCCTCTAGACCAGTGGTATCCCTTTGCGCCCCTTACGGGGGCAGCCCCACAGTTTGCAGACCACTGCTCTAGACACTCTCCCATTCCTTGTCCTGCTAGATTGGTTTCATTCACTGGGACCTTGACTTGGAAGATCTGTGACCTCAGAGACAGCTTTGCTGAGTGAGGCTTAAGCCTCAGCATCAGTGTGACCTGAGGGCTAGCTCTGAAGTCCTTGACCTTCAAGATCCACAAAACATGAAAGGTCAACGCGCATGTCCGAAGCTGGAGCCATCCAATCTCTATAGCCTGAGAGGCAGCTCTGCAATATCAGTCGTGGCCTTTGAAATCTGTGTAACAGCAGGGTCATCGTTTCCATCTCAGGCATGAGCCGGGCTGATAACTGAGGGGTTAAGTGCTCTCCCCTGACATCAGGCAAGCCTGCAAGATTGAATCCTGCCTGGCAGTGTCAACTCAACTATGCATCCTTCACATTTTGAAACATTGAGGTCCGAAAGGCTTTTAACAATAGCAGCGAATATTACAGTGCTTAGAAGTTGAATGAATCTGGCATGAAGCACTATATACAGATCTCTTATGCATATTATTAGTATTACTATTATTATTATTATTATTATCCATGCTTGCCAACATGACACGTTCCAATCTGTAGGTGCTTATCCAGTCCTGTTTTTTCTGTGCATTCTGGGACTTGTAGTTTGAGTTTTATAATCGGAAAAGTGGAACTACAAGTCCCAGAATGCAAAGAAAAAAACAGGACTGGATAAGTACTTACAGAATGAAATGGATCATGATGACAAGTATGTAACCTGAGGGCAAGTTCTTGCATGGCTTGCACGGCATGTATGTAATCCCAAGCATGCCTCTTGCTACTGCCTGAGTTTTTAAATCGGTATAGTTCGAGGGATCAGCAGGCTAAACCCACCATCCCTTTGTAGCCGGAGGCATGCCCTTGGTGATTGATCATGGTAAACTAGACAGAGCCTACAGTGTGGCCTTGTAATCCGAGGGATAGTGCTGCTTTCTGAGGCCAGAGTGTCTAATAGCACCATAACCGCAGGGGATAGCTCTGCTCTCTAAGGCTTGGGCCACTGGCGCAACAGGGGTCCCCGGAGCCCCCACGGTGTGGGGGGGCCCCGCCAGCACATGTCCTGGAAGGGGGCCCCACTTGAAAAAGATTTTTTAAAGAATTATTTTTCAACCAAAAAAAAGTTTCGTTTGCAATTCACTCTGCATTAATAAAGGCATTATTTCTGTAACAGAAATCATTTCCTTATGAAAGCAGAGTGACTACAAAAAGAAAGTTTCTTTTTGAAGGCTCAGGGCTCCCCCAACCCATGACATGGAAGACCCTAGTCTGGAGGGCTCCATGTCATGTGTGGGGGGGAGCACTATGACTTAAAAAATAAATAGTTTATTTTTGAAGTCACTCTGCCTTCATAAAAAATGATTTCCGTTATGGTTTGGTCCTTAACTGAATCATTTCTTAATGAAGTTTGAGTGACTTCAAAAAGAAACAATGGGGCTCATTCTGACCATGCCGGCCCGGAAATAACGGTGCTGGTAATCTTACCGGCACTGTTGTTTCCGGACCGGCATATTACAGGTCTACCTGCTGGGGCTGCTGTGCCCGACAGGTCTGACCCTGCCGGGCACAGCAGCCACGCTAGGCAGACCCGTCACGGAAGCACCGGCACCGTTAGCAGCTGTGCCGGTGCTTCTGTGTCCGACTCCACGGGTATGGGGACTACTGAAATTACCGGCGCCTGACTTCCCGGCTGCTGGACGTGGAAGAGCCCGGTGGCTCCGGGAAGTCAGGCGCCGGTAATTTTCTATGGGTCTGGCAGCAACCCTGCGGTAGCACCGGCACGGTGACCGCCGGACCCGTAATGAACCCCGATTTCTTTTTGCAGTAAAAGGGCTCGCCTCAACCCCATGACGTGTGCGTTTGTGAGTCTATGGTGAAAGGGTGCACCCAAATGTATGAGTCGCTGGGTGTGCGTGTGTGCGTGTATGGTGAAAGGGTGCACACTTAAATATATGGGTGGCTGCCTGGGTGTGCCTGTATGATGAAAGAGTGCACACTTGAATGTAGGGATGGCTGGGTGTGTATTTGCTGAATGGTGTGTGTGCTTGTGTACAGGGGCACAACAAAACATACATTTCGGGGGGCTAACCCTTCAAATGTTGGGAGAGGCGCTAACTTCACAGGTGGTGGGGAGGGGCAAACTTATTTGTGTGAGGGCATCTAACTTCTTTACGCGTTTTAATGAGACTATTCTAGTGCAGCTTCAATATTAAGCAGTTATCTCTCTCCTTTAAATCTCGTATTCTCTCTCTACCCTTCCAATCACTCCCCTGGCATGCAAGTACTAGACCCACATCACGATTTCAATTGCCTAAAAAATTTGGCATTTGAATGCAGGTACTAGCAGTGAAATGCTTTACGTTGGTAATTGCTGGGCCCTTATTAACAGCAAAGCCCAGGTGCCGTTTAACATCTGTGTCCTGTTCTGTCCAGCAAATGCTCTGAAGTTCAGCCAGGTCGAGTCAACACAGCCCAAAATGTCAGTGGGGGGGGCGTACTGAAGCCCAGTCTACTCAATGGTGTTGCACCACTACTTGTGTTTAATGCCTTGATTATTCCTAGCCCTATTCTTCCTCGTCCCAGTACTTATGTATGAGGCAGTACTTGTGTACTCTGCCTCATAGACAAGTACTGGGATGAGGTAGAGGTACATGGAGGTAATGCCTGACTTAGCTACCTGTAATCTTCATTACTCCTAGTCCCACTCTTTCTTATCCCAGTGCTTACCTATGAGGCAAGGAGCCTCATATGTAAGCTCTGGGACAAGGAAGAAGGACGTGGAGGTACCTTGGACATGAGGTTGGAGGTGGAGAAATAAGGCCTTTGCTCAGTAAGATTGAAGCTGTGCAAAATTGGACAACATCTACTACTCAGACCCAAGTAAGAGCCTTCCTAGGCCTCACTGGGTATTACAGGAATTTCATTGAGAACTATGGGACCATAGCTTCTCCACTGAATGTCATCTCCTCGCCCAAATTTCCTAAAAAGGTTAGAGGGAATGAGGAGTGCAATCAGGCTTTTGAAAACCTGAAAAAGGCTCTTTGCCAAGCCCCAGTACTCAGAGCTCCTGATTACCACCAAACTTTCATTGTGCAGACGGATGCTTCAAATGTAGGAATAGGTGCGGTACTCAGTCAACTGGATGGGAAAGGTAGGGAGCACCCCGTTTGCTTCCTCAGCCGCAAGCTGAAGGATCCTGAAACAAGGTGGGCAACAATCGAAAGAGAGTGCTTTGCTATCGTGTGGGCTCTGAAGAAGTTTAGGCCATACTTGTATGGTTCTACTTTTGTCATTCAGACTGACCACCAACCCTTGAGATGGTTAATGCAAATGAAAGGGGAAAACCCAAAACTACTGAGATGGTCGATCTGCCTGCAAGGGTTTGATTTCACCATTGAGCATAGGTCAGGGTGTCACCACCAAAATGCTGATGGTCTCTCTAGGATGTATGTCATCGACTAGAGGTATGAGATTAATCCAGGAGTGGATTAAATCCTCCTGTCCCTTAGTCTGGGGGGGGGCGAGTGTTAGGGAGAATTCTCTGTTTAGGCTAAATTTCCTAACCTAGTGAGTCCCCCAGCAGCTTTGCTGGATTTCAGGAGTTTGTTTTTTTCCATCCTGCCAAGAGTGAGACTCTTTTTCTCCCACTCTTGGACATGAATGTGTGTAATTCCTTTAAATGTCAATGTGTTCGATGGGCTATGGGGTCTTTTACTCCATAGGGTCTCATATGTTTTTCTATGTGTGTTACACCACACCCTCCGTGCCGTAACACTGGGGCATCCTAGAGGGTACCCACCATAGACTCCATACCCTGGGACTGACTACTGTCTCCCAGGGCATGTAAAGTCACCATTGGCTTTACTAGACCTACATTTATTAACAGAACTAGTACAAACCATCCTATTGTGGATGTACTAGTAGGAGTAATTCGATTACTCCTGGGTCTGTTATTCGAGGGGGCACTGTCCCGTCCCCCCTCGTCGAGTTTTGGCTGGTGGCAGTGGAAACTACTTGTTATATTCGACCCCGAATATAACCCTATGGGATTCTTCCCATGGTTGGAGGTTAATACTTTTTCTCGTTAATCTCTAACATACCACCGGTTTATTTATCTTAAATAAATCTATCGGTTGGTATTTTCTGCCAGAACTCGATTTTTAAAATGGCGTCTGTGTTCGTCTCTGTGACTCCTAAACCAAAGGTTGAGCCCTTTGTTCCACTTTTTGCGGGCTTCTGCACAGAGGCCCTCCAAAGTGGTGCCATTCTGTCTGGGTACCACAGGGGGTGTGGGAGGGGGTTTAGGCACCCTGGACTGAGTTGCCTTGCCAACTCAAGTCGCACTCTGGTGTGATTGGCCCAAGTGGTGAGCCACCCCGCTCACCACTTAGCGTGTTTTGATTGACAGCTAGGCTGAATGAATGGGGTTTTTTTGCATAAAAGCAGGGCTTTTGGGACTGGATCTTCAGAAGTCGCCACAGGACCTAAGAATCCGACGAGGGTAAAGCTGAGCCGACCTGCAATGACGACACCTCCGGTGGAGCCCTGCTGAACCGACTCACCACTTCCCAACGACAGAGGAGATCTCCCGGCTGGAGAGTCTTCTTCCCCTGACTGGTGGGAACAACCAGTCCCCTTTGCTTTTTCTTCATTCCAGGACGTAGTGGTCGAATTGCCCTGCAGAGCACCCCGGCAACCGGATAGCCACTAACCCCTGTACCGCGACCAAAAGGTGGTGCCTTGTGACGGAGCACTCCGCGGCTGGTCTCTTCCCTGGTGGTGCAACGATCTTCAACTTTCCTTCGACGACGAGAGCATCTCTTCTCTTGGCAAAGCCCAGACTTGCATCCACCACCAGGAACAATTGCCCCCGCCGGAGCTGTCTCTCCACAAACAAGGTATCGTGTCCGCCTGGCTTCCCTTGTGTCGGTTAGCGTGAGGTGTCTTAATCCTCGCCTCTCCATTGGGTCGCCCTAAGCCTTCTTAACTTTCTGTTCTGAACTGGTCCAATCTTTCTATAACAATTTGCGACAAAGACTCGAAGTGCATTTCCACTGTGATACTTTTTGGGACATATCGCCTTGCCTCTCTCCAAGTGGGCCTGGCCTCTGAACTTTGCGATCTACAGTAGACCCTGCCTTACTTGCCTTGCATTTGTTCGTAAAAGTGTTGGTACCGAGTTGATTTCATACCCTGCCTGTCCTCTCCCGCCCTAACGAATATTAGAGTGCCATCTAGGTTAAAGCATTCACCTCTGTCTGCAAATAAGTGGTGCCGTGAACCTAGACTTGTCGAACTATTGTTAGGGGGATTGATTTACTTATAGTAATTGTGATTGAAGTTGTTTGCCGAATTAGTGCCAATGTGTTTTCCATAGATGTGTTTTTATAAATAAATAACTATATATCTTTACACCGAAGCTCTGTTCCGTGTTTGCTTGTTCTACTGTGTAAATTGCCCTATTTTGTATACTCCACATACTGCCTAACTCTTCTTGAGGGAAGTCTGACTGCTCAGCCACAGCTACCAAGTGAATCTGTGTGGTACAGACTGCTACCAAGTGGGTTTACTGCCAAACACCTGTAGTCCTAAATCTTGTGCAGTGGTCCCAGAGGGAAGTGCACAGGTTTCCGCCTAACAAAGGTAGAGATCAGGTGGGCCAAAGGGGCCAAGTAGAGGTTGAAAAACCAGGGTGAGAGTATAGAGCCCTGGGGAACGCCACAGGTAGAGAGATGTGGCAGAGAGATTGGGACCACGTTGTACCTGGGATGGGGGGCGGTCCAAGAGGAAGTCACTACGGGGTCTGATCCGTGATGCCCTGGTTCTCACGGAGACGATTGATCAGGATGGCGTTGTTGACTGTGTCGAAAGCAAACAAAAGAAGGAGGGTGAAGACAGAAAAAATGCTGGAATCAAGGTTACAGAACAAATCTTCATGGGTGTTCAGGAGAGCAGTTTCCATGACTCTGGCAGCTCTGAAGCCAGACTGATGGTCATGGAGACAACCAACAGATTCAGTGTGGAGAGTAAGCTGGGAGATGGCCAGCTTTTCCAAGAGTTTGCCCAAGAAAGGGGTGATAGAGATTGGGAAAAAGTTTACCAGGCAGGTCGGATCAGCAGACGGCTTCTTGAGGAGTGGGTGCACAAGGGAGTGCTTAAGGGGAGAGGGGAACGTTCCAGTGGCTAAAGAGCGATTACAAAAATCGGCCAAGGCTGGAGTAAGGGTGTCAATATGGTCCTTGATGGTTCTGGAGGAGCAGGGGAGCACCTGTTTGGATGACACTTTCATAGATCAGACTTGTCTAGAAACCTTGTCAGGTGTTGTCAGAGAGAAAGAGGAAAAGGGAGGGGGAGAGGTAGAGATGGCCAAAGGGGGGCGGGAGAGGAAGAGGAGATAGAGGACAGGATGTCCTGAGATTTGGCGGAGAAGTGAGAAGCCAGAGCCACACAGAGGGCATTGGAGGGAACAGGAGAGGTAGAGACCGCAACAGGATTGACCAGTTTCTTGCAGATTTTAAAGCGTTCGGCCGTGTTGGTAGAGGCCGCGGAGACGCAGGCTTTAATGTGTGCTCTCTTCTTGATGAGTGTTATTGCTTTGACTGGCATTTTGGTGCAACCAGTCTAGGTATGTCTAAATGTGGCCTGGCATGCTTTACTGTAATGTTATTACGTGTCTACACTGGTCTCCATTGTGCAGCCAGTTGGACATGTTTTCATTGTGGCATGGCATTTTTAATAGAAAAGCATTAATGTTCCTGTGCACTGTTGGTGACTTACATTTATTGGATTGGTGTTACCCTACAAAACAATTGCAAACACTGTGGCTTTATAGCCAATTTTTCTCGGAATCTGTGCTTTATCTTGCATTAAAATACATACTTATATCTTTCTCCTAGTGCAGTGTGCGGCGTACCCCTTCAGCAGCACGTTCATGTATATTGCGCAATTGTGACAATCTAGGCCGTTCCAGAGTGTCGCGCGACCCGTGATTTGTTGCTGAGGTGGGGTGGGGCCCTCAGCATGGCTCGCAGGGAGGCCCCCACATTTTGTGTTACGCCACTGGCTTGGGCCCGTAGCCTGTGGAAAGTGAGGGGGGAGTTATCTGAGACCAAAGTGCTAGCACAGCTCTAACCCGGTGGATAACTCTGCTCTGTAGAACATGAGCCTGCAAGTGTTTGCTAAGAGAGGGGTAGTACGGCTGGCTGTCAGTGGAGTGGGACCGGGAGATCTGTGCAACGTCATGAACAGCTCGTCTGGCTCCAGAAAGCTCATCCTGGCAGACATATGTTCCGTAGGGACCTGAGTCTGTGAGGCCCTCAGAGTCTCATGGCTCTGCTGAGTTCACAGGGCAAGGTACTCATTCGGAATCACTGATCCCACCACTCCCAGTGATACTGCCCATGCCACTAGGAGATCTCGCGTTCAATCCTGGCGCTCGCGCAGGACCTCAACATGTGTAATCCCGTACAATCCGTCTACCCCCTTGCACCGCCGACCACTCAAAAAAGTGTCTACTGTAAAAAAAAATCAAACGCCCCTTGCTAAATTCTATCCGGTCCCAAACCGACTGAAAATCATTCTCGGTCGGCCATGCACTGTATACCATTTTTTACCGTTCACCTTTCAAGTGGCTTGAGGAAAGCAAGGGCGGGAGGGATTAGGGTGTGACATTATAGAGGCATGCGGGACACAGGGAGGAAAAGAAAGTGGAGCTTGGTTTTTGTTTGGAAAATAAGAGAGCGAGAAACGACAGAAGGCTAGGGAAGTACGCCTGATCTCTTCTGTGGGGTCTAGGAGTAAATTACTTCATATTCTGGGTTTGGGGAGGTGGGGGGCAGGGGGCTCGCCAGTGTTACTAGAAGCTCCCCAGGGCAAGCAGTGCCTAAAATGGCCACCCACAGCTCTGAATAATGCATATACAGTGACCCGAATTCCCAGATCGAGGAACTCGGTTTGTGATCAGCTCCGAGGCCACGTCATGTATTATTGTACTGCACGCTTTCCAAGAAATGTCTAATAAAGCAAGAGAAAGCGTGAGCTTTTCTGGAAAAAAAAACTTTATTGGCCGTGGGACTGTTTCACTTTCACATGCCGGTCCAGTTACATTAATGTCATTCCAATTTAAATGGTTGTCCAGACTGAAAAACGGTAATAGTCCAGTGTTGAAGGCAGCACATTAAAAGTGCGATGCTCACACGAAGGACGCTGTCTCCCTCTACTGGTCATAAGAGAAGTTGCTCTGCATATTCCCGAACGTGCACTGGTCAGAAATTAGAAACATCGAGACATTACTGACAAGTATTATGTGAGGAAGTCAGGATTCCATCCCTGGCTTTGGCCCTTTATCAGTTTAGATCATGGCCTTGATTTACAAAAGCGTTTTTAATGGAAAATTCCTGTGGCAAACAAGGCTCAAGTCGAGGGTGCAAGCGGGTGGACGGAGTCCCCCTGCACCCGCTTATTTCAGAAGCCCCCCGACCCCCACTTTTTTCAGCGTGCACCTTGAAATGCTAATTTGTGGTGACGCCACATTCAATTGGTATGTTAATGAGTCCCCCTACTTTTTTTATTGGACTTGAGCCCTGAAATACACCTTATAAATCAGACCCCGTGTCTCTTACAGAGCAGGGAAGCTGCCTCACATCCCATCATTCCGTGCGGTGTTGGCTTCTGCTGCCTGCAACTCGCATGTATCTGAGCTAAGAAGGGTCCGCCTGAATGTCTCCCGTATACTGTTACACACGCACATACTGCATGTACACAGTCGGAAGTTACCGTTTTTCGAGGCTTCTAACTTTCGCATCGTTCAATGGAGCCCGACGAAAGTTAGCAAAGAAATATGCACGTATCTCTGAATTTTCCTGGACAGTTTCCTGAAGTTCCGTCCACGAGGGGCAAAGTTATAATGGGTCCCTAATACCCGGTCGCTAATGTTGCATTTCCCCATTCAGTTTCCCACTGGGAATGTTTCCTTTCACATATAAACAAACCAAAAAAAAAATAGCTGGACAGATTTGCACCAAATCTTCTCGAAGAGTGGCATTGTGTTTTTTCAAATTTGGTGAGAATCGAGCCAGAATGTATTTTTTTTTAAACTAAAAATGTAGAACATTTTAACATATATTTATTTTTAGCAGTTAAATTAATCGATCTGCTTCTGTATGTAAAAGCACAATTTGATTGGTTAAAACCAAATCAATTTGATTGGTTGGGAGAGTATCCGCACATACGAGCGTTTATTCCTGGATCCCCACTTCGCAAAATGTGGCCATTTTGATGGACTGATTTTCCCCGAACCATTTTTTTAAAATGGCCGTATCGGATCGCCGGACCCTTTGTGGGGCCCACAGATCTGGTGAAGTTAAAATGCAGTGGGAAAAGGCAAGAACAAGACACATAGCTGCCATTCCGTTTTAACCCCAGGATGAGTTAAGATGTGCCCAATAGGTGTGGAATATGGCAATTTTTTCTGTTTTCTTTTTTCACAAAAAACACGTTTTTGCCACTGAATCTGCACATCTGGCCAGAATCCACCGTTTGAGGGGCAGGACCTCGCACCAGCAGTGATTGGGTCAGGGTAGGCACCAGAGGCGTAGGCAGGTAGGGCCTGAGAGGCAAGGCCCACCCAAAATCTGTAAATGCCCACTCAGCAGCGCCGTGTGGACATTTACAGATATGTGTGTCAGTGCAGTGGGCCCAACTACATTAGCATCAGGCCCCATTTGCTAGACAATCCTGCCTACGCCTCTGGTAGGCACTGGCCAGAGGCCCACACAGCCACAATAGGGCAAAGTGAGCATCAAGGCTGACCCTAGGCCAAGACCAATGGCTACTATGTATGGCTTCGCTATGCGCCTTTGGCCATGATCTTGGAAATGTGAACACTAGCCAATGATGATCCCATTTGTGATGTCATGTGTGTCGGTATGCTCACTGTATAGAGTGAACATGAGCTATGGTTTCGTAGCTTACGATACCAGTGAATTTCTGGTTTGTAGATTTTGCTCTTCAAAAATAATGTAACTTCGACAAAGCTTTTTGGCTGCATTAGCAATGACACTGTGTGAAAAGCAGCTTCCTGAACACAATAGCAGTTGCCACTTAACCACTTATCGGGACCCGGCATGGGCAACAGTGACAATCAATGGTCTTGTAATATGGGTATTAGCAGGCAGATGTAGCATACATGCTCCAGGCCTTTAAGCAGCTCTATGGTATGGCATTGTATGGTAATGTTTATTTGTAAAGCGCCTATACACAAGACAAGTATTTCAAAGCGCTCAAGGAGGGAAGGAACAAAGGGGGAAAAAAACATGCATTCATAGCACTTGAATTTCTGAACGATACAAGTCTGCACAGGCAGAGCAAGTGCATAAGCTACAATGAGCAGTGTCGATAACAGCAAATAGGTCTGACGACGATTCTGCCATTTTTCCAAGTGCATTTCCTTTGCACCACTCTGTTCTTTTTTTCCCCCTCTTCTCGCCAAGCTCCCTTTGTCCTGCTTCTCTTCCACGTCCGCCTCGCCATCTTCCTTCCTCCATGCAAATGCAGGCTCGTTCATTGCAGGAGCTCTGTTTTCAATTTCCACGGTGGCCCATCTTTATTTGTGCTAATGTTGGAAATGTGAACGAATTCCGAGCTCCTTGTGTGCTGTGTTTGGAACTTACCCAATCACCTGGGCCCCTTGCTAGTTTATAACAAAGAAATAGCCTTCTGACGATTAAGGTTCCATAGGCCACGTAGAAGGCCCTTGCCCTTACGCACTGAGGCCTTCAACAGTGTGCTGTAATGATGAAATAACTCAATGGCAAACGTTTCAGTTTCTTTCATTCAAAACTCACTTTCTGTGACCATTCACAGACATTAGCTGCTAAGAAGAAACTGCTGCATGATTATTCAAAGCACCCTTAGAATGTATATTTCAGTGACATCATTGATGATGCTATTTGTGATGTCATGTGTGTGGACATTTTCTAAAAAAAAGAAAGAAAACAGCACATTTGAATCCACGACTCTGTCCTGGATTTGCATATTATTGAAGATTCTTTCCCAACATCATGTTTGGGTGAAATTTGAATGACATTTTCAAAGAAATGTTTGTCCTGAGGGGAAATTGTACACCTAAAGGTCAGTGGAACCTATTTTTTTTTTATTTTATTTTTTATTGTGCATTAGCCAAAATTGATTTTGCACACATTTTAAGACAGATAGAAAACACATTAAAAACATAAAATCAATTACAATCTTTAACAATTCATATATTGCAGCTAACATCTAAATTTAAATCTCTTAAAATTCTAACCACTTCTGAGGTCAAAAATCTCTCATTTCCTGATGATAACCGAAACCAAAAATCATCTGTACCTAACCAATGGACATCATGAACAAATCTTTTAAATCTAACAACTCTCAGGTCCCATGTAGCAGGACACCTAGATAACAAGTATTTAGTCGTTTGCTGCTCTTTATGATCACATTTATCACAGCAATCACAAATAAATTCTTTATCCCTGGCAATTAGAATTTCCAAGGTAGGGAGTAAATTCAACCTAAATCTTAGGAAAAGTTCCCTTGCTTTAGGGTCCGGATATTTATTCAAATAAGAGGGTAAGAACGCCCTATGTTTTCCCACAGAGAATGACACTGACAGCTTAGCACTCCTAATTGTATCTCCTGTTTGTATCCAATCCCAACGTTTCAACCGTTAAGAAACTACAGTATACCAAAAGCTTTGAAATTCAGTGAGAAAACTTTAGTTAAGGGAGAGATAAGGTGAGCGGATTTATCGCATCAAAACCCTTGGAATTGAGAGGGTGTGGGAAGTGATGACCATCTTTACTCAGTGTTCCCCCGTAGCAAAGCCCATAAGCACCTACATAATATTGCAGAAGAGATTCACTATGGCACACAAAATGACAAAATGACGTGATGGGGAACAGCTACAGGGGCTGTTGAGTAAAGATGGTCATCACTTCACTGAATTTCAAGGGTTTTGTTGCGCTAAATCAGCTCACCTTAACTCTCAATTAAGGTTTTTTTCAATGAACATATGAATATATATATTTTAATATTATATATATATATATATATATATATATATATATATATATATATATATATATATATATATATATATAATTATAAGGTAACAATAGCCACCCTAAAGTTAAGGTGAAACCTTTCATCCACAGGAAAAGCAAATATTCTATGGTTAATAACTTTTGAAACATGCGACGGATCGGCACAGCATTTGACATTCTTACATTACGCTCAGGCCCATTAGTACTGGAAAGTTTTGTGCAAATCCATGTTACAGTTCAAAAGATATAAAGGGTAAAAAAAAGAGTGTATTTTTCACGTTTTCACTCATTCTCCCATATGGAAATTGTCTGCATTTTGGTTGCGTGCAGAGCCCAATCCGCTGGACAGATTTGCGCCAAATAAGAAACAAGTTGGGCACGAAGCGCTCGAAGGAATTTCTTTGTCGGTTTGGTGCAAATCCATCCAGTAGTTTTATTTTTAATTTAGTGCAGAGCAGGGTGCTCCTGTACCCAAAAAGTTAGTCATATCTCCCATGATGCATTGCTGCTGATAGCATTTTCAGTTCTTAAACTCCACCATTAAGCGTTTCAAGAATCAATTTCCGAATTGACATTGGAAATTGCGCTAAAATGATATAAAGGGTGTAAGTTAGGGAGATTTGAGGCAAGGTAGCATGTGGGCAGGGTAAGGAAGGATGATTGGTGAAGGTTTGGGGCTTCGGGATAGCATAGTTTATAATTTTTTTCAAGCATCTTGCAGAGTTTGAGAAGCAGCGCGAATGAAAAAAAAGAGTAAACAATCAGCAACTGTGATGAATTGAGATGTGGCAATCACTGTGGTTGTTAATTAGTGGAAGATAAGCATTTTAAGTTAATTTAGGAATCATTTTTTGGGGGAAATGTATTTAAAAAAATGCTTCCTAAAGTAACTTAAAATGTGTAGGGTGTTGTATTAAAGTGATTGACAGGGTAATTCATAGAATTTCGCAGAAAAGTGTCGCAAGCGGCTGGCGCAGAGTGTCCGCGTGCGATTGTCTGCGCCATGCGCGTGCGCCAAAACCGATTTCCGCGTGTTAGGCGGAAACCTGTGCAGTTCCCTCTGGGATCACTGCAAAAGATTTAGGACCACAGGTGTTGCGATGAACCCACTTGGTAGCAGTCTGTACCACACAGATTCAATTGGTAGCTGTGGCTGAGCAGTCAGACTTCTCTCAAGAAAAGTTGGTCAGTATAGGGAGTATACAATATAGGGTAATTCTTCGCAGCAAAACGAGTAAACACGCAACCAGGCTTTAGTATAAAGATAGTAAGTTATTTATTGATAACAGAACGTCTACGAAAAATACTAAAGCGAATCACGGCAAACAACTCAAAATACAATTACTCTGCAGAATGGAATAAAGCTCAATCCCCCGAAACGCAATATCGACAACTCTGGGTTCTACGGCACCACTTATTTTCAGACAGAGGTGTATACCTCAACCCAGATGACACTCGAATATTTAGTGAGGAAGGGAGAGAAGAGAAAGGCAGGTAATGAAGTCAACACGGTTCGTACTGAAGCGGGTAAAAATGCAAGGCAAGAAGGCAAATATCACACTAGCTCATACAGTTCGGCGGCCAGGCCCACTCGGTGAGAGGCAAGGCACGATGTCCTGGAAAGTCTCTACGGATGATGCATTCAAGTCTTGTTTAGCAAATTGGTTAGCGTCAGGTTGAACCAGTTCAGAACAAAGAGTGAATAAAGCTTGGAGGCAACCCAACGGAACGGAGAGGAATCAGATACCTCACACGAACCGATCGAAAAGGGAAGCCAGGCGGTTACGGTACCTTGTTGTGGAAGACAGCTCCGACGGGGGCAGTTGTTCCTGGTGGTGGATGCACGACGGGTCTTGGCCAAGAGAAGAGATGCTCTCGTCGTCGAAGAGAAGATGTCCGGTGCACCACCAGGGAAGAAACCAGCCGCGGAGTGCTTCGTCACAAGGCACCACCTTCCGATCACGGTGCAGGAGTAGTGGCTATCCGGTTGCCGGGTGCTCTGCACGGGCAATTCGACCACTGCGTCCTGGGCGACCAAAAAGCACAAAGAAGAAGAAGACTGGTTGTTCCCACCAGCCAGGGAAAGAGCCTCTCCGGCAGGGAGATCTCTTCTGTCGTCGGGAGATTGTGAGACGATTCCGCAGGGCTCCACCGGAGGTGTCGTCGTGCAGGTCGACTCAGCGTTACCCTCGTCGGATTCTTTAGGTCCAGTGGCGACTTCCTGAAGATCCAGTCCCAAAGGCCCTGCTTTTATGCAGACGTCCCCCATTCATTCAGCCTAGCTTTCAATCAACACATGCTAAGTGGTGAGCGGGAAGGCTCACCACCTGGGCCAATCACTTCAGAGTGCGACCTGAGTTGGCAAGGCAACTCGGTCCAGGGTGTCTAAACCCCCTCCCACACCCCTGAGGTAACCCAGACAGAATGGCGCCACCTTCGAGGGTCTCTGTCCAGAGGCCCGCCAAAAGTGGAACAAAGGGCTCAACCTTTGGTTTAGGAGTCACAGAGAAAAACACAGACGCCATTTTACAACCCGAGTTCTGGCAGAAAATACCACTCGATAAACCTATTTAAGATAAGTAGATCGGTGGTACGTTGGAGATTAACGAAAAACAGTATCAATCTTCAACAATGGGACGGATCCCATAGGGTTATGCTCGGGGCCGAACATAACAAGTAGTTTCCACTGCCACCAGCCAAAACTCGACGAGGAGGGACGGGACAGTGCCCCCTCGAGTAACAGATCCAGGAGTAATCGTATTACCCCTACTAGCACGTCCACAATAAGATGGTTGGTACTAGTTCTGTTAGCAAATTTAGGTCTAGCAAAGCCAATGGTGACTTTACATGCCCGGGGAGACAGTAGTCAGTCCCCGGGTATGGAGTCTATGGTGGGGGGACCTGCTAGGGCGCCCCCGTGTCACGACACGTAGGGTGCAGAGTGACACACATAGAAAAACTTATGAGACCCTATGGAGTAAAAGACCCCATAGCCCATCGAACACATTGACATCTCAAAGGAATTACACACATACATGTCCAAGAGTGAGAGGAAAAGGGTCACACTCTTGGCAGGATGGAAAAAACAAACTCCAGAAATCCAGCAAAGCTGCTGGGGGACTCACTAGGTTAGGAAATTCAGCCTAAACAGAGAATTCTCCCTAACACTCGCCCCCCCCAGACTAAGGGACAGGAGGATTTAATCCACTCCTGGATGAATCTCATACCTCTAGTCGATGATATACATCCTAGAGAGACCATCAGCATTTTGGTGGTGACACCCTGACCTGTGCTCAATGGTGAAATCGAACCCTTGCAGGCAGATCGACCATCTCAGTAGTTTTGGGTTTTCCCCTTTCATTTGCATTAACCATCTCACGGGTGGGTTGTCAGTCTGAATAATAAAAGTAGAACCATACAAGTACAGTCTAAACTTCTTCAGAGCCCACACGATAGCAAAGCATTCTCTTTCGATTGTTGCCCACCTTGTTTCAGGATCCTTCAGCTTGCGGCTGATGTAGCAAACGGGGTGCTCCCTACCTTTCCCATCCAGTTGACTGAGTACGGCACCTATCCCTACATTGGAAGCGTCTGTCTGCACAATAAAGTGTTGGCGGTAATCAGGAGCTCTGAGTACTGGGGCTTGGCAAAGAGCCTTTTTCAGGTTTTCAAAAGCCTGATTGCACTCCTCGCTCCATTTAACCTTTTTAGGGAATTTGGGCGAGGAGATGACATTCAGTGGAGAAGCTATGGTCCCATAGTTCTCTATGAAATTCCTGTAATACCCGGTGAGGCCTAGGAAGGCTCTCACCTGAGTCTGAGTAGTCGGTGTTGTCCAATTTTGCACAGCTTCAATCTTACTGAGCAAAGGCCTTATTTCTCCACCGCCTACCTCATGCCCAAGGTAGACTACCTTACTCTGTCCAATTTGGCATTTACTCGCCTTTATGGTCAGATTGGCTCGTCCAAGAGCCTGCAAAACATCTCTCAGGTGGGTTACATGTTCGTCCCAGGAATTGCTGAACACTGCTATGTCATCCAAGTATGCCATGCAGAAGTCCTCCATCCCGGTTAGAACCTGGTTTACCATCCGTTGAAATGTAGCAGGTGCATTTTTTAGTCCAAAAGTCATTACCGTAAACTGGTATAAACCAACGGGGGTAGAAAATGCAGTTTTCTCCTTGGCATGGTTGGTCAGGGCTATTTGCCAATAGCCTGACGTCAAGTCAAATGTGCTGAGGAACTTGGCGGCGCCAAGTTTATCCACCAACTCATCTGTTCTTGGCAAAGGGTGGGCATCAGTCGTGGTGACTGCGTTAAGAGCTCTATAATCCACGCAGAATCTAAGTTCTTTAGATCCGGCCTTTGGTACTAACACAACTGGGCTAGACCATGGACTAGTAGAGGGCTCTATTACCCCGAGATCAAGCATCTTGCTGACCTCACCTTTGATGTGGGTTCTTACGTTTTCTGACATGCGATATCCTCTGCTTTTGACAGGCAGACAGTCACCAGTGAGTATCTCGTGCTGGCCCCAAGGGGTCAAGCCTGGTGAGAGCGAGAACAGAGAGGCAAACTGATTCAACATAGACTTGCACTCTTCTTGTTGCTCGGGTGTCAGATTGGAGGAGAGATTTACTCCTTCAATGTTTTCATCTAAAGGTAAGCCTCTGAGGAGATCCGGAAGAGCTTCACTCTCTTCTTCTTCCTCGGCCGATGCTAGAAGCAACGCTCCTACATCAGGTCGTGAGACATACGCTTTAAGTCGGTTGGTGTGAAAGACTGTCGGAGCCTCCTTGGGGTTGCCCAAGTCCACCAGATAGTTAACCTCACCGAGCTTACCCACTACTCGGTAGGGTCCCATCCATTTATCTTGCAAGGCCCTCTGCCTTGTGGGGATCATAACAAGAACAAGCTGGTTTTGAGCGAACTCATCCATGTTAGCCTTTTGATCGTGCCAGTGCTTGACCAATGCTTGTCCAGCTTTCAAGTTATCGCTTGCTTCTGTCATCAGGTGCGACATTCTCCTCCGGAGACCTATCACGTAGTCAGTCACTCCGACTGGCTTGGGGGAAGGAGCACTCTCCAACCCCTCCTTAATCAGGGCCAATGGACCTCTGACGGGATGACCATAGAGCAGTTCGAAGGGAGAGTAGCCTACTCCCTCCTGAGGGACTTCTCTATAAGCAAAAAGAAGGCATGGCAATAGAAGGTCCCACTTACGCTTAAGGGGTTCTTCTAGAGCACCTATCATGCTCTTCATGGTTCGGTTGAACCGTTCTACCAACCCATTGGTTTGTGGGTGGTAAACCGTTGAGAACTTGTAAGTTACCCCGCAGGTTTTCCACATGGCTTTCATGTAGTGGGACATAAAATTTGACCCCCTGTCAGAGATAACTTCCTTAGGAAATCCGACCCTAGTAAAAATACCAAGGAGGGCCTTAGCCACAGCCGGAGCTGTAACAGTCCTCATAGGAATTGCCTCAGGATACCTAGTAGCATGGTCTACTACAACAAGTATAAACCTGTTGCCTGAGGAGGTTGGAGGATCAAGGGGACCAACGATATCAATCCCTACTCTCTCAAATGGGACTCCCACAACGGGAAGAGGCACTAAGGGTGCCACATTCTTGGACCCTACCTTACCAGAGATCTGGCAGGTATGGCAGCTTCTGCAGTGTTTTTCTACTTCGGCCCCCATTTTTGGCCAATAGAAGTAGAGTGAGAGCCTTTCCTTAGTCTTCTTGAAACTCAAGTGACCAGCCAAAGGAATCTCGTGGGCTAACTGCAAGAACTGTGGTCTGTTCTCTTGGGGTACTACAAGGCGTTTGTAGTCTCCAGGTGCAGACTCGGTCGGTTCACTATAGAAGAGGCCATCTTCCCAGTGCAACCTATGTTTCCCAGGCTCTTGCCCTTCAGCCTGAGTTTCTGCCTGACGGCGAAGACCTTCCAGAGTTGGACATTCTCTCTGTCCCTTACTGAAGTCTGCCCTGCTGGGTCCACCTTCTGCCAGTAACGACTGCAGCTCAGGATGGTCAACAGGGTCCAGATCTCCAATGAGTTCCTGGCCTTCCATTAGCTCTTCTTCAGAGTCTAATTCTACAATACAGGGTTGTACTTCCCCCTCAGCCTCAGCTGGAGGTGGAGTTACGGGTGTGACGTTGGACAACCGCGGGGAAGTCCGTGTCGGCTGCATCGGAATGTGGGCTGTTGGTTTCGGTTTAGAAGTTTTTGGTTTCCCTTTTACTTCTGTGTTCCTAGAGACAGCGGCCGCCATTTCCAATGGAGCAGGAGTGATTTCTCTCTTCATCATCTCCCCGAGAGTACCGCGCAGGGTCCTCTCTCTTGCAGGTCTGGTTAGCTCCTGTAACCGTTTACTAGGAGGTCTGGGAGTATGCGATACAACTCCGAGAGTTTTCAAATCGTTACCCAACAGTACGCGTCCTGGTACCTCACTCTGTATGCTGACAGGTATCTTTACAGTCATGTCGTTACACTGGATGAGAACTGGTAATTGGGGAAGCATCTGCACAGGCCCTCCAGCTAACTTGGTGAGGCGTTTGGGTGCCTTAGCAACATCCTCAGCCTGAAAAAACGATTTATCCACCACAGTTATGCTGGCCCCAGTGTCCCTAATGGCAGGCGTCTCCTGACCATTCACCTGGACACTGTCCTTATAATACTCTTTAGTATTATCGGGGATAGAATTATAGACATCTAAATTCTGTTGTTCCCACAACCCCAGAGATACTAAAGAAACGCTGGCTGAGACTCCAATGGGTTCGTCAGCTAGCAGTAGAAAGTTTCCACTTGCCATTTGGACTTCCTCCTCTGGAGCGAAGGCTAAGGAGACAAGCTGGACCCCTGAAGGTTTACCCTTACATCTGGGATCTCCTTTCACGTGATCAGTCGAGCCACAAACAAAGCATTTCCCGAATGCTTTCTGGAATGGTGGCTTGTTCTGACCTCCTTCCGGTTTGGCACCAGAAGACACACTATTCTGCTGTGGTTTTCCCGGTGGCTTACCCTTCTGGTTTTGTTTGGGGCCCTCTTTGGAATGTGAGTTATTCGAATTCTCCTTTGAGTCTTTTTTAGGCTGTTTTCCCTCGTCCTTTTTCTGAGTTGCCCCAGAATCCTTGTGAGTAGCCCTGTTGGCAACCCACAAGTCAGCAGCCTTAGCTAGAGCCCTGGAATCTAATTCCTTCGAATCAGCCAAGTGCTGTCTGAGCTCAGGAGAACAGGCATCATAAATTGACTCCAACATAAAAAGATTTCGCATACCCTCGTAAGTGTCAACTTTGTAACCCTTAATCCATCCCTCTAAGTTTTTCAACCCTTCACTCACCCAGGTAGCCCAAGGGGTACCATCATGCTTTTTGAGGGTTCTAAACCTCTTAAGATACTGGGAAGGGGTCTTCCCGAATCTAGCTATCAAAGCTAGTTTCACACTTTCGTAATCCGTCTTATCCACCTCCCCCAATTCCATTACCACATCAGTCGCAACAGGAGGAAGCCTAGAGAACAACCAGGGAAGCAACGCGTTCCCGGTGATGTCCTGGAGCCCATGATTGTATTCAAACAGTTTCAACCAATCCAACACATCCAATCTCGGTTCGTACATACCCACTAATTCCTTCTGCATCCGGGGTCTTTTGGGACTGGAGCTCCTAGAGGAACCAGAGGAGAGAGAAGCATTTTCCATAGACAACTTTTTCATTTGTAACTCATGATTAAGCTCTATTTCCCTGAGTCTTAACTCAGCTTGTTTCTGCTCAGCCTGGGCATTCATTCGTCTGAACTCGAGCTCTTGGTTTCGTTCAGCTTGAGCCAAGAACCGTTTATATTCTAATTCGAGCTTCATTTTTTCAAGTTCAAAATAAGCAGGGTTACTTGTGGGACCTGGTATGGGCCCCGTAGGCACAGTTGGTAAGGCAGGTAGAGGAGCGGGGGAGACAGTTTCGCTAGCCTCGCCGTCCTCGTCAGCCTCTTCATCGCTATCATCAGAATTACGATTCAGATCAACACCATTACTGTTATATACAGTTGCTGGAGAGTTTGGTTCCTCTGAACCAGTACCCAGACTTTGGTTCGCCAGCAATCTCTCTATCAGTTCTAACTTCTTGCCTTTTACAGGAAGATTCTCTTGTCTACAGAGAGCTCGCAGACTCTCAGTATTTTTATCCGACAAAGACTCTTGGCTGTAAATTTCCATTGTAGACATGTTTTTTGAAAGTTGCTTTTGTAACGTTTTGTGGTTAGTCGTCCTACAGCGTCGAAAAACACTCTAAACTGTATACTCGATACTAATCCCACCGCTGTACACCAGTGTTAGGCGGAAACCTGTGCAGTTCCCTCTGGGATCACTGCAAAAGATTTAGGACCACAGGTGTTGCGATGAACCCACTTGGTAGCAGTCTGTACCACACAGATTCAATTGGTAGCTGTGGCTGAGCAGTCAGACTTCTCTCAAGAAAAGTTGGTCAGTATAGGGAGTATACAATATAGGGTAATTCTTCGCAGCAAAACGAGTAAACACGCAACCAGGCTTTAGTATAAAGATAGTAAGTTATTTATTGATAACAGAACGTCTACGAAAAATACTAAAGCGAATCACGGCAAACAACTCAAAATACAATTACTCTGCAGAATGGAATAAAGCTCAATCCCCCGAAACACAATATCGACAACTCTGGGTTCTACGGCACCACTTATTTTCAGACAGAGGTGTATACCTCAACCCAGATGACACTCGAATATTTAGTGAGGAAGGGAGAGAAGAGAAAGGCAGGTAATGAAGTCAACACGGTTCGTACTGAAGCGGGTAAAAATGCAAGGCAAGAAGGCATTAATCACACTAGCTCATACAGTTCGGCGGCCAGGCCCACTCGGTGAGAGGCAAGGCACGATGTCCTGGAAAGTCTCTACGGATGATACATTCAAGTCTTGTTTAGCAAATTGGTTAGCGTCAGGTTGAACCAGTTCAGAACAAAGAGTGAATAAAGCTTGGAGGCAACCCAACGGAACGGAGAGGAATCAGATACCTCACACGAACCGATCGAAAAGGGAAGCCAGGCGGTTACGGTACCTTGTTGTGGAAGACAGCTCCGACGGGGGCAGTTGTTCCTGGTGGTGGATGCACGACGGGTCTTGGCCAAGAAAAGAGATGCTCTCGTCGTCGAAGAGAAGATGTCCGGTGCACCACCAGGGAAGAAACCAGCCGCGGAGTGCTTGGTCACAAGACACCACCTTCCGATCACGGTGCAGGAGTAGTGGCTATCCGGTTGCCGGGTGCTCTGCACGGGCAATTCGACCACTGCGTCCTGGGCGACCAAAAAGCACAAAGAAGAAGAAGACTGGTTGTTCCCACCAGCCAGGGAAAGAGCCTCTCCGGCAGGGAGATCTCTTCTGTCGTCGGGAGATTGTGAGACGATTCCGCAGGGCTCCACCGGAGGTGTCGTCGTGCAGGTCGACTCAGCGTTACCCTCGTCGGATTCTTTAGGTCCAGTGGCGACTTCCTGAAGATCCAGTCCCAAAGGCCCTGCTTTTATGCAGACGTCCCCCATTCATTCAGCCTAGCTTGTCAATCAACACATGCTAAGTGGTGAGCGGGAAGGCTCACCACCTGGGCCAATCACTTCAGAGTGCGACCTGAGTTGGCAAGGCAACTCGGTCCAGGGTGTCTAAACCCCCTCCCACACCCCTGAGGTAACCCAGACAGAATGGCGCCACCTTCGAGGGTCTCTGTCCAGAGGCCCGCCAAAAGTGGAACAAAGGGCTCAACCTTTGGTTTAGGAGTCACAGAGAAAAACACAGACGCCATTTTACAACCCGAGTTCTGGCAGAAAATACCACTCGATAAACCTATTTAAGATAAGTAGATCGGTGGTACGTTGGAGATTAACGAAAAACAGTATCAATCTTCAACAATGGGACGGATCCCATAGGGTTATGCTCGGGGCCGAACATAACAAGTAGTTTCCACTGCCACCAGCCAAAACTCGACGAGGAGGGACGGGACAGTGCCCCCTCGAGTAACAGATCCAGGAGTAATCGTATTACCCCTACTAGCACGTCCACAATAAGATGGTTGGTACTAGTTCTGTTAGCAAATTTAGGTCTAGCAAAGCCAATGGTGACTTTACATGCCCGGGGAGACAGTAGTCAGTCCCCGGGTATGGAGTCTATGGTGGGGGGACCTGCTAGGGCGCCCCCGTGTCACGACACGTAGGGTGCAGAGTGACACACATAGAAAAACTTATGAGACCCTATGGAGTAAAAGACCCCATAGCCCATCGAACACATTGACATCTCAAAGGAATTACACACATACATGTCCAAGAGTGAGAGGAAAAGGGTCACACTCTTGGCAGGATGGAAAAAACAAACTCCAGAAATCCAGCAAAGCTGCTGGGGGACTCACTAGGTTAGGAAATTCAGCCTAAACAGAGAATTCTCCCTAACACTGCGCACAGCGTATTCATGGATTTTACGCTCCCAAACCAGCCGTGGCGCCGAGTATCGCAGCGACCCTGCAGCAGCGCCAGTAACGCCCCCAAGAACGCCCTTGCGCAAGGAAAAGCCATCAAAATCGCTAAATCATCGCAAAGGGCTGCGCTAACCCTGGACCAGTTGATAGGGCTGCCAAACAAGGAACGCAAAGCGGGTAACGTTCATATCAGGGGTACGCGGGAAGTTTTACATGCAATTAGCCAGGGTACGTGTATGACAGGGGTACGCGTGAAGTTAAACACGCGATTAGCCAGGGTACGTGTATTACAGGGGTACGCAGGAATTTTCACACGCGATTTGGCTGGGTACGTGTATGACAGGGGTACGTGTGAAGTTTTACATGCGATTAGCCAGGGTACGTGTATTACAGAGGTGCGCAGGAATAATCACACGCGATTTGGCTGGGTACGTGCATTACAGGGGTGCGCGGGAATTATCACACGCGATTTGGCTGGGTACGTGTATTACAGGGGTGCGCGGGAATAATCACACGCGATTAGGCTGGGTGGGTCCTCACAGGTGTACCCTGTACACCCTCCACGGCCCCTGCAGGCAGCCCACAAAACAGGGGACTACCCTGCACACCTGCTCATGTCTCCCACCCCACACCCCCCCAGCAGTGTGGGGCACCCTGCACCAGGCCTCCACTCATGTCTCCCACCCACCCCCACCCCCCAGCCACCATGGGCAGCCCCCACCAGGCCCCCACTCATGTCTCCCACCCACCCCCACTCCCCTGCCACCATGGCCAGCCTCCGCCAGGCCCCCACTCATGTCTCCCACCACCCCCACCCCCCCCAGCAGTGTGGGGCACCCTCTACCAGGCCACCACCCATGTCTCCCACCACCCCACCCCCCAGCCACCATGGGCAGCCCCCACCAGGCTCCCACCCATGTCTACCCCCCACCCCCCAGCCACCATGGGCAGCCCCCACGAGGCCCCCACCCATGTCTCCCACCACCCCCACCCCCCAGCCACCATGGGCAGCCCCCACCAGGCTCCCACCCATGTCTCCCACCCCCGCCACCCCCCAGCCACCATGGGCAGCCTCCACCAGGCCCCCACTCATGTCCCCCACCACCCCCACCCCCCCACCAGTGTGGGGCACCCTCCACCAGGCCCCCACCCATGTCTCCCACCACCCCCACCCCCCAGCCACCATGGGCAGCCCCCACCAGGCCCCCACTCATGTCTCCCACCCACCCCCACCCCCCAGCAGTGCAGGGGCAGCCTCCACCAGGCCCCCACTCATGTCTCCCACCACCCCCACCCCCCAGCCACCATGGGCAGCCCCCACCAGGCCCCCACCCATGTCTCCCACCACCCCCCAGCCACCATGGGCAGCCCCCACCAGGCTCCCACCCATGTCTCCCACCACCCCCACCCCCAGCCACCATGGGCAGCCCCCACCAGGCCCCCACTCATGTCTCCCACCACCCCCACCCCCCCAGCAGTGTGGGGCACCCTCCACCAGGCCACCACCCATGTCTCCCACCACCCCCACCCCCCAGCCACCATGGGCAGCCCCCACCAGGCTCCCACCCATGTCTACCACCCCCTCCACCCCCCCAGCCACCATGGGCAGCCTCCACCAGGCCCCCACTCATGTCTCCCACCACCCCCACCCTCCCAGCAGTGTGGGGCACCCTCCACCAGGCCCCCACCCATGTCTCCCACCACCCCCACCCCCCAGCCACCATGGGCATCCCCCACCAGGCCCCCACTCATGTCTCCCACCACCCCCACCCCCCAGCAGTGTGGGGCACCCTCCACCAGGCCCCCACCCATGTCTCCCACCACCCCCACCCCCCAGCCACCATGGGCAGCCCCCACCAGGCTCCCACCCATGTCTCCCACCACCCCCACCCCCCAGCCACCATGGGCAGCCCCCACCAGGCCCCCACCCATGTCTCCCACCACCCCCACCCCCCAGCCACCATGGGCAGCCCCCACCAGGCTCCCACCCATGTCTCCCACCCCCCACCCCCCAGCCACCATGGGCAGCCTCCACCAGGCCCCCACTCATGTCTCCCACCACCCCCACCCCCCCAGCAGTGTGGGGCACCCTCCACCAGGCCCCCACCCATGTCTCCCACCACCCCCACCCCCCAGCCACCATGGGCAGCCCCCACCAGGCACCCACTCATGTCTCCCACCACCCCCACCCCCCCAGCAGTGTGGGGCACCCTCCACCAGGCCCCCACCCATGTCTCCCACCACCCCCACCCCCCAGCCACCATGGGCAGCCCCCACCAGGCCCCCACTCATGTCAGGCACCACCCCCACCCCCCAGCCACCATGGGCAGCCCCCACCAGGCCCCCGCTCATGTCTCCCACCCCCCCCAGCAGTGTGGGGCACCCTCCACCTGGTCCCCACCCATGTCTCCCACCACCACCACCCCCCAGCCACCATGGGCAGCCCCCACCACGCCCCCACTCATGTCTCCCACCACCCCCACACCCCCAGCAGTGTGGGGCACCCTCCACCAGGCCCCCACCCATGTCTCCCACCACCCCCACTCCCCAGCCACCATGGGCAGCCCCCACCAGGCCCCCACTCATGTCTCCCACCAGGCCCCCACCCCCCAGCAGTGCAGGGGCAGCCTCCACCAGGCCCCCACTCATGTCTCCCGCCACCCCCACCCCCCAGCCACCATGGGCAGCCCCCACCAGGCCCCCACCCATGCCTCCCACCACCCCCACCCCCCAGCCACCATGGGCAGCCCCCACCAGGCTCCCACCCATGTCTCCCACCACCCCCACCCCCAGCCACCATGGGCAGCCCCCACCAGGCCCCCACTCATGTCTCCCACCACCCCCACCCCCCAGCCACCATGGGCAGCCCCCACCAGGCTCCCACCCATGTCTCCCACCACCTCCATCCCCCAGCCACCATGGGCAGCCCCCACCAGGCCCCCACTCATGTCTCCCACCACCCCCACCCCCCAGCCACCATGGGCAGCCCCCACCAGGCTCCCACCCATGTCTACCACCCCCCACCACCCAGCCACCATGGGCAGCCCCTCCAGGCCCCCACTCATGTCTCACACCACCCCCACCCCCCAGCCACCATGGGCATCCCCCACCAGGCCCCCACTCATGTCTCCCACCACCACCACCCCCCCAGCAGTGTTGGGCACCCTCCACCAGGCCCCTACCCATGTCTCCCACCACCCCCACCCCCCATCCACCATGGGCAGCACCCACCAGGCTCCCACCCATGTCTACCACCCCCCCACCCCCCAGCCACCATGGGCAGCCCCCACCAGGCCCCCACCGATGTCTCCCACCACCCCCACCCCCCAGCCACCATGGGCAGCCCCACCAGGCTCCCACCCATGTCTCCCACCCCCCCACCCCCCAGCCACCATGGGCAGCCTCCACCAGGCCCCCACTCATGTCTCCCACCACCCCCACCCCCCAGCAGTGTGGGGCACCCTCCACCAGGCCCCCACTCATGTCTCCCACCACCCCCACCCCCCAGCCACCATGGGCAGCCCCCACCAGGCCCCCACCCATGTCTCCCACCACCCCCCAGCCACCATGGGCAGCCCCCACCAGGCTCCCACCCATGTCTCCCACCACCCCCAGCCACCATGGGCAGCCCCCACCAGGCCCCCACTCATGTCTCCCACCACCCCCACCCCCCCAGCAGTGTGGGGCACCCTCCACCAGGCCACCACCCATGTCTCCCACCACCCCCACCCCCCAGCCACCATGGGCAGCCCCCACCAGGCTCCCACCCATGTCTACCACTCCCTCCACCCCCCCAGCCACCATGGGCAGCCTCCACCAGGCCCCCACTCATGTCTCCCACCACCCCCACCCCCCCAGCAGTGTGGGGCACCCTCCACCAGGCCCCCACCCATGTCTCCCACCACCCCCACCCCCCAGCCACCATGGGCATCCCCCACCAGGCCCCCACTCATGTCTCCCACCACCCCCACCCCCCAGCAGTGTGGGGCACCCTCCACCAGGCCCCCACCCATGTCTCCCACCACCCCCACCCCCAGCCACCATGGGCAGCCCCCACCAGGCTCCCACCCATGTCTCCCACCACCCCCACCCCCCAGCCACCATGGGCAGCCCCCACCAGGCCCCCACCCATGTCTCCCACCACCCCCACCCCCCAGCCACCATGGGCAGCCCCCACCAGGCTCCCACCCATGTCTCCCACCCCCCACCCCCCAGCCACCATGGGCAGCCTCCACCAGGCCCCCACTCATGTCTCCCACCACCCCCACCCCCCCAGCAGTGTGGGGCACCCTCCACCAGGCCCCCACCCATGTCTCCCACCACCCCCACCCCCCAGCCACCATGGGCAGCCCCCACCAGGCACCCACTCATGTCTCCCACCACCCCCACCCCCCCAGCAGTGTGGGGCACCCTCCACCAGGCCCCCACCCATGTCTCCCACCACCCCCACCCCCCAGCCACCATGGGCAGCCCCCACCAGGCCCCCACTCATGTCAGGCACCACCCCCACCCCCCAGCCACCATGGGCAGCCCCCACCAGGCCCCCGCTCATGTCTCCCACCCCCCCCAGCAGTGTGGGGCACCCTCCACCTGGTCCCCACCCATGTCTCCCACCACCACCACCCCCCAGCCACCATGGGCAGCCCCCACCACGCCCCCACTCATGTCTCCCACCACCCCCACACCCCCAGCAGTGTGGGGCACCCTCCACCAGGCCCCCACCCATGTCTCCCACCACCCCCACCCCCCAGCCACCATGGGCAGCCCCCACCAGGCCCCCACTCATGTCTCCCACCAGGCCCCCACCCCCCAGCAGTGCAGGGGCAGCCTCCACCAGGCCCCCACTCATGTCTCCCGCCACCCCCACCCCCCAGCCACCATGGGCAGCCCCCACCAGGCCCCCACCCATGCCTCCCACCACCCCCACCCCCCAGCCACCATGGGCAGCCCCCACCAGGCTCCCACCCATGTCTCCCACCACCCCCACCCCCAGCCACCATGGGCAGCCCCCACCAGGCCCCCACTCATGTCTCCCACCACCCCCACCCCCCAGCCACCATGGGCAGCCCCCACCAGGCTCCCACCCATGTCTCCCACCACCTCCATCCCCCAGCCACCATGGGCAGCCCCCACCAGGCCCCCACTCATGTCTCCCACCACCCCCACCCCCCAGCCACCATGGGCAGCCCCCACCAGGCTCCCACCCATGTCTACCACCCCCCACCACCCAGCCACCATGGGCAGCCCCTCCAGGCCCCCACTCATGTCTCACACCACCCCCACCCCCCAGCCACCATGGGCATCCCCCACCAGGCCCCCACTCATGTCTCCCACCACCACCACCCCCCCAGCAGTGTTGGGCACCCTCCACCAGGCCCCTACCCATGTCTCCCACCACCCCCACCCCCCATCCACCATGGGCAGCACCCACCAGGCTCCCACCCATGTCTACCACCCCCCCACCCCCCAGCCACCATGGGCAGCCCCCACCAGGCCCCCACCGATGTCTCCCACCACCCCCACCCCCCAGCCACCATGGGCAGCCCCACCAGGCTCCCACCCATGTCTCCCACCCCCCCACCCCCCAGCCACCATGGGCAGCCTCCACCAGGCCCCCACTCATGTCTCCCACCACCCCCACCCCCCAGCAGTGTGGGGCACCCTCCACCAGGCCCCGACCCATGTCTCCCACCACCACCACCCCCCAGCCACTATGGGCAGCCCCCACCAGGCCCCCACTCATGTCTCCCACCACCCCCACCCCCCCAGCAGTGTGGGGCACCCTCCACCAGGCCCCCACCCATGTCTCCCACCACCCCCACCCCCCAGCCACCATGGGCAGCCCCCACCAGGCCCCCACTCATGTCTCCCACCCACCCCCACCCCCCAGCAGTGCAGGGGCAGCCTCCATCAGGCCCCCACGCATGTCTCCCACCACCCCCACCCCCCAGCTACCATGGGCAGCCCCCACCAGGCCCCCACTCATGTCTCCCACCACCCCCACCCCCCAGCCACCATGGGCAGCCCCCACCAGGCTCCCACCAATGTCTCCCACCACCCCCACCCCCCAGCCACCATGGGCAGCCCCCACCAGGCCCCCACTCATGTCTCCCACCACCCCCACCCCCCAGACACCATGGGCAGCCCCCACCAGGCTCCCACCCATGTCTACCACCCCCCCACCCCCCAGCCACCATGGGCAGCCCCCACCATGCCCCCACTCATGTCTCCCACCCACCCCCACCCCCCCAGCAGTGCAGGGGCAGCCTCCACCAGGCCCCCACTCATGTCTCCCACCACCCCCACCCCCCAGCCACCATGGGCAGCCCCCACCAGGCTCCCACCCATGTCTACCACCCCCCCACCCTCCCAGCCACCATGGGAAGCCTCCACCAGGCCCCCACCCATGTCTCCCACCACCCCCACCCCCCAGCCACCATGGGCAGCCCCCATCAGGCCTCCACTCATGTCTCCCACCGCCCCCACCCCCCCAGCAGTGTGGGGCACCCTCCACCAGGCCCCCAACCATATCTCCCACCACCCCCACCCCCCAGCCACCATGGGCAGCCCCCACCAGGCCCCCCACTAATGTCTGCCACCCACCCCCACCCCCCAGCAGTGCAGGGGCAGCCTCCACCAGGCCCCCACTCATGTCTCCCACCACCCCCACCCCCCAGCCACCATGGGCAGCCCCCACCAGGCTCCCACCCATGTCTCCCACCACCCCCAACCCCCAGCCACCATGGGCAGCCCCCACCAGGCCCCCACTCATGTCTCCCACCACCCCCACCCCCCAGCCACCATGGGCAGCCCCCACCAGGCTCCCACCCATGTCTCCCACCACCCCCACCCCCCAGCCACCATGGGCAGCCCCCACCAGGCCCCCACTCATGTCTCCCACCACCCCCAGCCCCCAGCCACCATGGGCAGCCCCCACCAGGCTCCCACCCATGTCTACCATCCCCCCAACCCCCAGCCACCATGGGCAGCCCCCACCAGGCCCCCACTCATGTCTCCCACCCACCCCCACCCCCCCAACAGTGCAGGGGCAGCCTCCACCAGGCCGCCACTCATGTCTCCCACCACCCCCAGCCACCATGGGCAGCCCCCACCGGCTCCCACCCATGTCTACCACCCCCCCACCCCCCAGCCACCATGGGCAGCCCCCACCAGGCCCCCACTCATGTCTGCCACCACCCCCACCCCCCAGCCACCACGGGCAGCCCCCACCAGGCCCCCACTCATGTCTGCCACCACCCCCACCCCCCAGCAGTGTGGGGCACCCTCCACCAGGCCCCCACCCATGTCTCCCACCACCCCCACCCCCAGCCACCATGGGCAGCCCCCACCAGGCTCCCACCCATGTCTCCGACCACCCCCACCCCCCAGCCACCATGGGCAGCCTCCACCAGGCCCCCACCCATGTCTCCCACCACCCCCACCCCCCAGCCACCATGGGCAGCCTCCACCAGGCCCCCACCCATGTCTCCCACCACCCCCACCCCCCAGCCACCATGGGCAGCCCCCACCAGGCCCCCACTCATGTCTGCCACCACCACCACCCCCCAGCAGTGTGGGGCACCCTCCACCAGGCCCCCACCCATGTCTCCCACCACCCCCACCCCCAGCCACCATGGGCAGCCCCCACCAGGCTCCCACCCATGTCTCCCACCACCCCCCAGCCACCATGGGCAGCCCCCACCAGGCGCCCACCCATGTCTCCCACCCCCCCCCACCCTCCAGCCACCATGGGCATCCCCACCAGGCCCCCACTCATGTCTCCCACCACCCCCACACCCCCAGCAGTGTGGGGCACCCTCCACCAGGCCCCCCCCATGTCTCCCGCCACCCCCAACCCCCGCCACCATGGGCAGCCCCCACCAGGCCCCCACTCATGTCTCCCACCCACCCCCACCCCCCCAGCAGTGCAGGGGCAGCCTCCACCAGGCCCCCACTCATGTCTCCCACCACCCCCACCCCCCAGCCACCATGGGCAGCCCCCACCAGGCCCCCACCCATGTCTCCCACCACCCCCAGCCACCATGGGCAGCCCCCACCAGGCCACCACTCATGTCTCCCACCCACCCCACCCCCCCAGCAGTGTGGGGCACCCTCCACCAGGCCCCCACCCATGTCTCCCACCACCCCCACCCCCAGCCACCATGGGCAGCCCCCACCAGGCTCCCACCCATGTATCCCACCACCCCCACCCCCCAGCCACCATGGGCAGCCCCCACCAGGCCCCCACTCATGTCTCCCACCACCCCACCCCCCAGCCACCATGGGCAGCCCCCACCAGGCTCCCACCCATGTCTCCCACCACCCCCACCCCCCAGCCACCATGGGCAGCCCCCACCAGGTCCCCACTCATGTCTCCCACCACCCCCACCCCCCAGCAGTGTGGGGCACCCTCCACCAGGCCCCCACCCATGTCTCCCACCACCCCCACCCCCAGCCACCATGGGCAGCCCCCACCAGGCTCCCACCCATGTCTCCCACCACCCCCACCCCCCAGCCACCATGGGCAGCCCCCACCAAGCCCCCACTCATGTCTCCCACCCCCCCCACCCCCCAGCAGTGTGGGGCACCCTCCACCAGGCCCCCACGCATGTCTCCCACCCCCCCACCCCCCAGCCACCATGGGCAGCCCCCACCAGGCCCCCACCCATGTCTCCCACCACCCCCACCCCCCAGCCACCATGGGCAGCCCCCACCAGGTGCCCACCCATGTCTCCCACCCCCCCAGCCCCCAGCCACCATGGGCAGCCCCCACCAGGCTCCCACCCATGTCTCCCACCACCCCCACCCCCCAGCCACCATGGGCAGCCCCCACCAGGCCCCCACTCATGTCTCCCACCACCCCACCCCCCAGCCACCATGGGCAGCCCCCACCAGGCTCCCACCCATGTCTCCCACCACCCCCCAGCCACCATGGGCAGCCCCCACCAGGCGCCCACCCATGTCTCCCACCCCCCCCACCCTCCAGCCACCATGGGCATCCCCACCAGGCCCCCACTCATGTCTCCCACCACCCCCACACCCCCAGCAGTGTGGGGCACCCTCCACCAGGCCCCCCCCATGTCTCCCGCCACCCCCAACCCCCGCCACCATGGGCAGCCCCCACCAGGCCCCCACTCATGTCTCCCACCCACCCCCACCCCCCCAGCAGTGCAGGGGCAGCCTCCACCAGGCCCCCACTCATGTCTCCCACCACCCCCACCCCCCAGCCACCATGGGCAGCCCCCACCAGGCCCCCACCCATGTCTCCCACCACCCCCAGCCACCATGGGCAGCCCCCACCAGGCCACCACTCATGTCTCCCACCCACCCCACCCCCCCAGCAGTGTGGGGCACCCTCCACCAGGCCCCCACCCATGTCTCCCACCACCCCCACCCCCAGCCACCATGGGCAGCCCCCACCAGGCTCCCACCCATGTCTCCCACCACCCCCACCCCCAGCCACCATGGGCAGCCCCCACCAGGCCCCCACTCATGTCTCCCACCACCCCACCCCCCAGCCACCATGGGCAGCCCCCACCAGGCTCCCACCCATGTCTCCCACCACCCCCACCCCCCAGCCACCATGGGCAGCCCCCACCAGGCCCCCACTCATGTCTCCCACCACCCCCACCCCCCAGCAGTGTGGGGCACCCTCCACCAGGCCCCCACCCATGTCTCCCACCACCCCCACCCCCAGCCACCATGGGCAGCCCCCACCAGGCTCCCACCCATGTCTCCCACCACCCCCACCCCCCAGCCACCATGGGCAGCCCCCACCAAGCCCCCACTCATGTCTCCCACCCCCCCCACCCCCCAGCAGTGTGGGGCACCCTCCACCAGGCCCCCACGCATGTCTCCCACCCCCCCACCCCCCAGCCACCATGGGCAGCCCCCACCAGGCCCCCACCCATGTCTCCCACCACCCCCACCCCCCAGCCACCATGGGCAGCCCCCACCAGGTGCCCACCCATGTCTCCCACCCCCCCAGCCCCCAGCCACCATGGGCAGCCCCCACCAGGCTCCCACCCATGTCTACCACCCCCCCACCCCCCAGCCACCATGGGCAGCCCCCACCAGGCTCCCACCCATGTCTCCCACCAACCCCACCCCCCAGCCACCATGGGCAGCCCCCACCAGGCCCCCACTCATGTCTCCCACCACCCCCACCCCCCCAGCAGTGTGGGGCACCCTCCACCAGGCCCCCACCCATGTCTCCCACCACCCCCACCCCCCAGCCACCATGGGCAGCCCCCACCAGGCCCCCACTCATGTCAGGCACCACCCCCACCCCCCAGCCACCATGGGCAGCCCCCACCAGGCCCCCGCTCATGTCTCCCACCCCCCCAGCAGTGTGGGGCACCCTCCACCAGGTCCCCACCCATGTCTCCCACCACCCCCACCCCCCAGCCACCATGGGCAGCCCCCATCACGCCCCCACTCATGTCTCCCACCACCCCCACCCCCCAGCAGTGTGGGACACCCTCCACCAGGCCCCCACCCATGTCTCCCACCACCCCCACCCCCCAGCCACCATGGGCAGCCCCCACCAGGCCCCCACTCATGTCTCCCACCAGGCCCCCACCCCCCAGCAGTGCAGGGGCAGCCTCCACCAGGCCCCCACTCATGTCTCCTGCCACCCCCACCCCCCAGCCACCATGGGCAGCCCCCACCAGGCCCCCACCCATGCCTCCCACCACCCCCACCCCCCAGCCACCATGGGAAGCCCCCACCAGGCTCCCACCCATGTCTCCCACCACCCCCACCCCCAGCCACCATGGGCAGCCCCCACCAGGCCCCCACTCATGTCTCCCACCACCCCCACCCCCCAGCCACCATGGGCAGCCCCCACCAGGCTCCCACCCATGTCTCCCACCACCTCCATCCCCCAGCCACCATGGGCAGCCCCCACCAGGCCCCCACTCATGTCTCCCACCACCCCCACCCCCCAGCCACCATGGGCAGCCCCCACCAGGCTCCCACCCATGCCTACCACCCCCCCACCACCCAGCCACCATGGGCAGCCCCCTCCAGGCCCCCACTCATGTCTCACACCACCCCCACCCCCCAGCCACCATGGGCATCCCCCACCAGGCCCCCAACCATGTCTCCCACCACCACCACCCCCCCAGCAGTGTTGGGCACCCTCCACCAGGCCCCTACCCATGTCTCCCACCACCCCCACCCCCCATCCACCATGGGCAGCACCCACCAGGCTCCCACCCATGTCTACCACCCCCCCACCCCCCAGCCACCATGGGCAGCCCCCACCAGGCCCCCACCCATGTCTCCCACCACCCCCACCCCCCAGCCACCATGGGCAGCCCCCACCAGGCTCCCACCCATGTCTCCCAGCCACCATGGGCAGCCTCCACCAGGCCCCCACTCATGTCTCCCACCACCCCCACCCCCCAGCAGTGTGGGGCACCCTCCACCAGGCCCCGACCCATGTCTCACACCACCACCACCCCCCAGCCACTATGGGCAGCCCCCACCAGGCCCCCACTCATGTCTCCCACCACCCCCACCCCCCCAGCAGTGTGGGGCACCCTCCACCAGGCCCCCACCCATGTCTCCCACAACCCCCACCCCCCAGCCACCATGGGCAGCACCCACCAGGCTCCCACCCATGTCTACCACCCCCCCACCCCCCAGCCACCATGGGCAGCCCCCACCAGGCCCCCACCCATGTCTCCCACCACCCCCACCCCCCAGCCACCATGGGCAGCCCCCACCAGGCTCCCACCCATGTGTCCCACCCCCCCACCCCCCAGCCACCATGGGCAGCCTCCACCAGGCCCCCACTCATGTCTCCCACCACCCCCACCCCCCAGCAGTGTGGGGCACCCTCCACCAGGCCCCGACCCATGTCTCCCACCACCACCACCCCCCAGCCACTATGGGCAGCCCCCACCAGGCCCCCACTCATGTCTCCCACCACCCCCACCCCCCAGCAGTGTGGGGCACCCTCCACCAGGCCCCCACCCATGTCTCCCACCACCCCCACCCCCCAGCCACCATGGGCAGCCCCCACCAGGCCCCCACTCATGTCTCCCACCCACCCCCACCCCCCAGCAGTGCAGGGGCAGCCTCCACCAGGCCCCCACGCATGTCTCCCACCACCCCCACCCCCCAGCTACCATGGGCAGCCCCCACCAGGCCCCCACTCATGTCTCCCACCACCCCCACCCCCCAGCCACCATGGGCAGCCCCCACCAGGCTCCCACCCATGTCTCCCACCACCCCCACCACCCAGCCACCATGGGCAGCCCCCACCAGGCCCCCACTCATGTCTCCCACCACCCCCACCCCCCAGCCACCATGGGCAGCCCCCACCAGGCTCCCACCCATGTCTACCACCCCCCCACCCCCCAGCCACCATGGGCAGCCCCCACCATGCCCCCACTCATGTCTCCCACCCCCCCACCCCCCCAGCAGTGCAGGCGCAGCCTCCACCAGGCCCCCACTCATGTCTCCCACCACCCCCACCCCCCAGCCACCATGGGCAGCCCCCACCAGGCTCCCACCCATGTCTACCACCCCCTCACCCCCCCAGCCACCATGGGAAGCCTCCACCAGGCCCCCACCCATGTCTCCCACCACCCCCACCCCCCATCCACCATGGGCAGCCCCGCCAGGCCCCCACTCATGTCTCCCACCGCCCCCACACCCCCAGCAGTGTGGGGCACCCTCCACCAGGCCCCCACCCATGTCTCCCACCACCCCCACCCCCCAGCCACCATGGGCAGCCCACACCAGGCCCCCCACTCATGTCTCCCACCCACCCCCACCCCCCCAGCAGTGCAGGGGCAGCCTCCACCAGGCCCCCACTCATGTCTCCCACCACCCCCACCCCCCTGCCACCATGGGCAGCCCCCACCAGGCCCCCACCCATGTCTCCCACCACCCCCACCCCCCAGCCACCATGGGCAGCCCCCACCAGGCTCCCACCCATGTCTCCCACCACCCCCACCCCCCAGCCACCATGGGCAGCCCCCACCAGGCCCCCACTCTTGTCTCCCACCACCCCCACCCCCCAGCCACCATGGGCAGCCCCCACCAGGCTCCCACCCATGTCTCCCACCACCCCCACCCCCCAGCCACCATGGGCAGCCCCCACCAGGCCCCCACTCATGTCTCCCACCACCCCCATCCCCCAGCCACCATGGGCAGCCCCCACCAGGCTCCCACCCATGTCTACCATCCCCCCAACCCCCAGCCACCATGGGCAGCCCCCACCAGGCCCCCACTCATGTCTCCCACCCACCCCCACCCCCCCAACAGTGCAGGGGCAGCCTCCACCAGGCCGCCACTCATGTCTCCCACCACCCCCAGCCACCATGGGCAGCCACCACCGGCTCCCACCCATGTCTACCACCCCCCCACCCCCCAGCCACCATGGGCAGCCCCCACCAGGCCCCCACTCATGTCTGCCACCACCCCCACCCCCCAGCCACCATGGGCAGCCCCCACCAGGCCCCCACTCATGTCTGCCACCACCCCCACCCCCCAGCAGTGTGGGGCACCCTCCACCAGGCCCCCACCCATGTCTCCCACCACCCCCACCCCCAGCCACCATGGGCAGCCCCCACCAGGCTCCCACCCATGTCTCCGACCACCCCCACCCCCCAGCCACCATGGGCAGCCTCCACCAGGCCCCCACCCATGTCTCCCACCACCCCCACCCCCCAGCCACCATGGGCAGCCCCCACCAGGCCCCCACTCATGTCTGCCACCACCCCCACCCCCCAGCAGTGTGGGGCACCCTCCACCAGGCCCCCACCCATGTCTCCCACCACCCCCACCCCCCAGCCACCATGGGCAGCCCCCACCAGGCCCCCACTCATGTCAGGCACCACCCCCACCCCCCAGCCACCATGGGCAGCCCCCACCAGGCCCCCGCTCATGTCTCCCACCCCCCCCAGCAGTGTGGGGCACCCTCCACCAGGTCCCCACCCATGTCTCCCACCACCCCCACCCCCCAGCCACCATGGGCAGCCCCCATCACGCCCCCACTCATGTCTCCCACCACCCCCACCCCCCCAGCAGTGTGGGGCACCCTCCACCAGGCCCCCACCCATGTCTCCCACCACCCCCACCCCCCAGCCACCATGGGCAGCCCCCACCAGGCCCCCACTCATGTCTCCCACCAGGCCCCCACCCCCCAGCAGTGCAGGGGCAGCCTCCACCAGGCCCCCACTCATGTCTCCCGCCACCCCCACCCCCCAGCCACCATGGGCAGCCCCCACCAGGCCCCCACCCATGCCTCCCACCACCCCCACCCCCCAGCCACCATGGGCAGCCCCCACCAGGCTCCCACCCATGTCTCCCACCACCCCCACCCCCAGCCACCATGGGCAGCCCCCACCAGGCCCCCACTCATGTCTCCCACCACCCCACCCCCCAGCCACCATGGGCAGCCCCCACCAGGCGCCCACCCATGTCTCCCACCACCTCCATCACCCAGCCACCATGGGCAGCCCCCACCAGGCCCCCACTCATGTCTCCCACCACCCCCACCCCCCAGCCACCATGGGCAGCCCCCACCAGGCTCCCACCCATGTCTACCACCCCACCACCACCCAGCCACCATGGGCAGCCCCCTCCAGGCCCCCACTCATGTCTCACACCACCCCCACCCCCCAGCCACCATGGGCATCCCCCACCAGGCCCCCACTCATGTCTCCCACCCCCACCCCCACCCCCCCAGCAGTGCAGGGGCAGCCTCCACCAGGCCCCCACTCATGTCTCCCACCACCCCCACCCCCCAGCCACCATGGGCAGCCCCCACCAGGCTCCCACCCATGTCTACCACCCCCCCACCCCCCCAGCCACCATGGGAAGCCTCCACCACGCCCCCACCCATGTCTCCCACCACCCCCACCCCCCAGCCACCATGGGCAGCCCCCACCAGGCCCCCACTCATGTCTCCCACCGCCCCCACCCCCCCAGCAGTGTGGGGCACCCTCCACCAGGCCCCCACCCATGTCTCCCACCACCCCCACCCCCCAGCCACCATGGGCAGCCCACACCAGGCCCCCCACTCATGTCTCCCACCCACCCCCACCCCCCCAGCAGTGCAGGGGCAGCCTCCACCAGGCCCCCACTCATGTCTCCCACCACCCCCACCCCCCAGCCACCATGGGCAGCCCCCACCAGGCCCCCACCCATGTCTCCCACCACCCCCACCCCCCAGCCACCATGGGCAGCCCCCACCAGGCTCCCACCCATGTCTCCCACCACCCCCACCCCCCAGCCACCATGGGCAGCCCCCACCAGGCCCCCACTCTTGTCTCCCACCACCCCCACCCCCAGCCACCATGGGCAGCCCCCACCAGGCTCCCACCCATGTCTCCCACCACCCCCACCCCCCAGCCACCATGGGCAGCCCCCACCAGGCCCCCATTCATGTCTCCCACCACCCCCAGCCCCCAGCCACCATGGGCAGCCCCCACCAGGCTCCCACCCATGTCTACCATCCCCCCAACCCCCAGCCACCATGGGCAGCCCCCACCAGGCCCCCACTCATGTCTCCCACCCACCCCCACCCCCCCCCAACAGTGCAGGGGCAGCCTCCACCAGGCCGCCACTCATGTCTCCCACCACCCCCAGCCACCATGGGCAGCCCCCACCGGCTCCCACCCATGTCTACCACCCCCCCCACCCCCCAGCCACCATGGGCAGCCCCCACCAGGCCCCCACTCATGTCTGCCACCACCCCCACCCCCCAGCCACCATGGGCAGCCCCCACCAGGCCCCCACTCATGTCTGCCACCACCCCCACCCCCCAGCAGTGTGGGGCACCTTCCACCAGGCCCCCACCCATGTCTCCCACCACCCCCACCCCCAGCCACCATGGACAGCCCCCACCAGGCTCCCACCCATGTCTCCGACCACCCCCACCCCCCAGCCACCATGGGCAGCCTCCACCAGGCCCCCACCCATGTCTCCCACCACCCCCACCCCCCAGCCACCATGGGCAGCCCCCACCAGGCCCCCACTCATGTCTGCCACCACCCCCACCCCCCAGCAGTGTGGGGCACCCTCCACCAGGCCCCCACCCATGTCTCCCACCACCCCCACCCCCAGCCACCATGGGCAGCCCCCACCAGGCTCCCACCCATGTCTCCCACCACCCCCACCCCCCAGCCACCATGGGCAGCCCCCACCAGGCGCCCACCCATGTCTCCCACCCCCCCACCCTCCAGCCACCATGGGCATCCCCACCAGGCCCCCACTCATGTCTCCCACCACCCCCACACCCCCAGCAGTGTGGGGCACCCTCCACCAGGCCCCCCCATGTCTCCCGGCACCCCCAACCCCCGCCACCATGGGCAGCCCCCACCAGGCCCCCACTCATGTCTCCCACCCACCCCCACCCCCCCAGCAGTGCAGGTGCAGCCTCCACCAGGCCCCCACTCATGTCTCCCACCACCCCCACCCCCCAGCCACCATGGGCAGCCCCCACCAGGCCCCCACCCATGTCTCCCACCACCCCCAGCCACCATGGGCAGCCTCCACCAGGCCCCCACTCATGTCTCCCACCCCCCCACCCCCCAGCAGTGTGGGGCACCCTCCACCAGGCCCCCACACATGTCTCCCACCCCCCCACCCCCCAGCCACCATGGGCAGCCCCCACCAGGCCCCCACCCATGTCTCCCACCACCCCCACCCCCCAGCCACCATGGGCAGCCCCCACCAGGCACCCACCCATGTCTCCCACCCCCCCCAGCCCCCAGCCACCATGGGCAGCCCCCACCAGGCTCCCACCCATGTCTACCATCCCCCCAGCCACCATGGGCAGCCCCCACCAGGCCCCCACTCATGTCTCCCACCCACCCCCACCCCCCCCAGCAGTGCAGGGGCAGCCTCCACCAGGCCCCCACTCATGTCTCCCACCACTCCCACCCCCCAGCCACCATGGGCAGCCCCCACCGGCTCCCACCCATTTCTACCACCCCCCCACCCCCCAGCCACCATGGGCAGCCTCCACCAGGCCCCCACCCATGTCTCCCACCACCCCCACCCCCCAGCCACCATGGGCAGCCCCCACCAGGCCCCCACTCATGTCTCCCACCACCCCCACCCCCCAGCAGTGTGGGGCACCCTCCACCAGGCCCCCACCCATGTCTCCCACCACCCCCACCCCCAGCCACCATGGGCAGCCCCCACCAGGCTCCCACCCATGTCTCCCACCACCCCCACCCCCCAGCCACCATGGGCAGCCCCCACCAGGCCCCCACTCATGTCTCCCACCACCCCACCCCCCAGCCACCATGGGCAGCCCCCACCAGGCTCCCACCCATGTCTCCCACCACCCCCACCCCCCAGCCACCATGGGCAGCCCCCACCAGGCCCCCACTCATGTCTCCCACCACCCCCACCCCCCAGCAGTGTGGGGCACCCTCCACCAGGCTCCCACCCATGTCTTACACGACCCCCACCCCCAGCCACCATGGGCAGCCCCCAACAGGCTCCCACCCATGTCTCCCACCACCCCCACCCCCCAGCCACCATGGGCAGCCCCCACCAAGCCCCCACTCATGTCTCCCACCACCCCCACCCCCCAGCAGTGTGGGGCACCCTCCACCAGGCCCCCACGCATGTCTCCCACCCCCCCACCCCCCCAGCCACCATGGGCAGCCCCCACCAGGCCCCCACCCATGTCTCCCACCACCCCCACCCCCCAGCCACCATGGGCAGCCCCCACCAGGCGCCCACCCATGTCTCCCACCCCCCCCACCCTCCAGCCACCATGGGCATCCCCACCAGGCCCCCACTCATGTCTCCCACCACCCCCACACCCCCAGCAGTGTGGGGCACCCTCCACCAGGCCCCCCCATGTCTCCCGCCACCCCCAACCCCCGCCACCATGGGCAGCCCCCACCAGGCCCCCACTCATGTCTCCCACCCACCCCCACCCCCGCAGCAGTGCAGGGGCAGCCTCCACCAGGCCCCCACTCATGTCTCCCACCACCCCCACCCCCCAGCCACCATGGGCAGCCCCCACCAGGCCCCCACCCATGTCTCCCACCACCCCCAGCCACCATGGGCAGCCCCCACCAGGCCCCCACTCATGTCTCCCACCCACCCCACCCCCCCAGCAGTGCAGGGGCAGCCTCCACCAGGCCCCCACTCATGTCTACCACCACCCCCACCCCCCAGCCACCATGGGCAGCCCCCACCAGGCCCCCACTCATGTCTCCCACCCACCCCCACCCCCAGAAGTGCAGGGGCAGCCTCCACCAGGCCCCCACTCATGTCTACCACCACCCCCACCCCCCAGCCACCATGGGCAGCCCCCACCAGGCTCCCACTCATGTCTCCCACCACCCCCACCCCCCCAGCAGTGTGGGGCACCCTCCACCAGGCTCCCACCCATGTCTCCCACCCACCCCCACCCCCCAGCCACCATGGGCAGCCTCCACCAGGCCCCCACTCATGTCCCCCTGCCCACAGGCCCTGACAATCCTCAAGCATGGGCCTCATGGCCAGCCACCACAGCCCAAAGACACAACCAAGTATTACATGCACCCATGATACTACTCCAATGGAAACAATGTAAATCAACACATGTGTCTCACACACACACAATGGTTGCAAGTGAACCTGAAAACCCATATCATGACATGCATGAAAACAATGAGATGAAACCACACATTGAAGAATTAAAAAATCCAAATAATGTATTAATAACTACAGTAATGGCAATCAAAATTAAACAAAATACACAAGTAAAAAAAAAAAAAAATTAAGCTGGCTCTCCCTTTTCAAATTAAAATCAATAAATGATAATCCAAAAAAATGTCTTCCAAAGTTCAAGTCCATAAAAAGGAAATGAAGGGAAAAAAGAAATAGAAAAACATTGCTCCATGGGAAAAAATATTCATAGTAAAAAAAATGTCCAAATCCAAAGTCCAACTATGTACAAAGTATTCACGGTCCATCATCCCAACAGAAGAAATGAAACCTACCAAAAAACCTATCTAAAATGGAACTATATAAAAAAGGTGGAGCAGTGTCAGTCGACTCCAAATAAAAATAAACTATAAAGGAAACCTATCACTAAATAACTATATACAATGGCGGCGGGCCAGTCCAGCGGCTCACTTAGTGGTGTTCCGGGCCAGGGCATCATCGAACTCCTCGTCTATGTCCCGGAGGCGGTCCTGTTCCATGGCCCCGGGGGTCCGCAGGGACGCCGACATGTTCACCTCCAACTCCCTGCGGATTGCCTCAAGGCACTCGGCCCGCCTCAGGGCCCTCCGCATGGAGTTCTCCGCCCTGACCATCGTGAGCCGCGCCTCTTCCGCCCGCCGCCGCTCCGCATCTATGGCGTGGCCCAACCGCTGCCACACGGAAGACACTTCCCATCCAGGGTCCTCCTGCCCTCCGGCCGATGCCTGCCCCTCCGATTTTGAAGGCCCCGAGCTATCGTGGCTCCCACCTACAGCCTCCTGCTGCTGCAGCTACTGCTGTCCATGTGCCCTGTCCGATGGTGCCTGCACATCCTCCTCCAGCTGGGGTGCAGTCGTTGATGTGGCCACCCCTGCTGGACGTCCGACTCCCGACTGTGGCAGGGATCTGTTGTCCACCAGCCTGGCCGCACGGTCGGAGGCAGCTCCACAGGGCACCCAGGAGACACATGGGTGGGAAGATGGCATGGAGGATGACTGGGGCATAGGGGGTTCCGTGGAGGAGGGGGTCGGAACAAGGTCCAGGACACGGAGGAATCCAGCCCTGGTGAGCTGCCCCAGTGGGTCAACACAGTCAATGAGACATGCAAGAAGACGTGCAGACTCATCATGAAAAGACTGCAGGTCAGCTCGCATGGCCCGTTGACGCAACGCCACCCCACCCTGGACAGGCTCAACCTGGTGCAGGATAGCCACATCCGCAGGGAGAGGAAGGCCAGGTGTTGTAAGCCAATCCCCTCCCTCAGAACGGGTCTGGAGGTAGGCATCCCCGCTGGTGCAAGATGATGCAGTGACAGGAGCAGGGACAGGATTGCACACAGGCACCTCCGCGGCGGCCTGTGCTGCCTCCTGTCCCAGATCCTGCACTGCACCACTAGCACCAGTGGAATCCCCACCTCCAGACCCCGCCTCTGTCGCTTGCACGGCCTCCTCCTCCTCCAAACCCCCCACCAACCTGGATGACTCCGTGCCATCTTCCTCCGTTGGGCCCTGTGGGGTCCCAGCTGCCCCTTCTGCTGCTGAGGAGTCCAACTCCAACCTCCACCTCTTGGACCTCCCCTCGGCAGCTGCGACCTGGGACACGGCACCAGACTCCTCACTCCCCGACGAGATCAGAACCTGGGAGGGGATCCGGGCCTTGCGTCTCCGGCTGGTGGTGCGACCCCTGCCGCTGTGCTCCACAGCACCTTCTCCGCCCTCTTCATCAGTTGACGCTGCAGACAGGGAGAAAGAAAACACAGGCATCAGGGCACTGTCCAATGGACCCATACACACATGACAGTCATACATGAGTGGCATTGGTAAACCTCAGACATGGCATCACAATCCCCAACACACATGTCATTTGAACTTGCACACATGAGCCATACCACAGGCATATTGCAACAGCCAGCACCATCCATTGACATACAACAGCATGAGCAGCCAAAGGTCATCCACACATCACATGCAACATAGGGAGTACACTACACATGCACACACACCACCAAACTTGCATGCATGTGTACACCTCCGCCAACTGTCGCAGTGTTCCGATCGACATCCATGTCACACCTGACAATCATTCCTCCACATCCTGTGCCATGCAAGCCCACACACACAAGCACCATCCATGTGTCACACATGAGACCCCTCGCATGTGTCACCCTCACGGCCCTGTACACCCCCCCTACTTGCCCACATAAAAATACATGTTCAACCTGCACACTCCTGGCACACCACACGCACATCTTACAATCAGTATGCATGTACACTTACCGCTCGACTCCAGACGGGTCTGCCTCTCAAGGACCTGGACGTGGAGCGCTGGGGATATGCATTCCAGGACCCTCATCTGATCTTCCGACAAGTGGCCCCGGCGCCCCTTAGCATCCGCAGCCTTCAGGAGGCGCCGGGCCTTGTTGAGGGTCCTGGACCTGAAGTCCTCCCAGCGCTTCCTGACACGTTCCTAGTCGCGGACTGCCACCTCCTCCGCGTTGATGGCAGTCACGATGTCCATCCAGATCCGAGACCGTCCTTCCTTGTCGGCGCGCAACCTTCCGAAGAGGGCATCATACTGCCCCAGGACATGCTCCACCAGGACACCAACTTCGGTGGCAGTGAAGCTGGTGCCCCTCTGCCTCCTTGGCCGGGGGTTGCCACTGGTGCCAGATGTTGCAGTGCCCGACATGGCAACCCCAGAGGCAGGAGTGGGTGGGCAACTGGGTCCTGGGGCTGGGCTGTGGGGCGATGGAAAATCAGTCGGGAGTCTTCGGTTCCAGCAGGGGTGGTCACAGCAACAGAAACCCTGGCTGATGTGCAGGCAGCAAATGGCAGGGCACGTGGGCAGCAGGCAGTCAGGCAGCAGCAGATGGCAGGTGGGAGCGTGCTCAGGGCTCTGGGGGGCAGTAATTCGGCCTTCTGGGCAGGAGCGTGGTCTTCCATGTGTGAACGCGTGGCCAGCTTGATACGGAGTGATTTTGCACGTGAAAATCCAGCAAGTCTGCGTGTAATTCGAGGAAAGGCCCTTAGCGCGTAAGCGCATCAGCACACATCTGTACATTCATTGGCCCAAAGGCCACCAGCGTATGCGGGTCTATGAAGTCACGTGCACGTTGAATATGGCACACGTTTGAAATGTTGCGTGTTAAAAAAATGAAAGACACGTCCGAGTGTCAAAGCGTGTAATTGGTGGAAATGGCCTTAGCGCGTACACGCGGAAGTGACAAAGCGTGTAATTGGTGGAAATGGCCCTACACGCGGAAGTGACAAAGCGTGTAATTGGTGGAAATGGCCCTACACGCGGAAGTGACAAAGCGTGTAATTGGTGGAAATGGCCCTACACGCGGAAGTGACAAAGCGTGTAATTGGTGGAAATGGCCCTAGCGCGTACACGCGGAAGTGACGCTGGACGTGTGGGCCTCCATAAAAGGTACGTGTAGAACACCATTTCCTTGTATGTGCTTTTCGTGGAGAGCGAGTGGGTGAAATCTGTACTTCTTGTCGTTTCACACGCGATTTACTTCACAGCGTTTGAAGTTCGTACTCCCTGTTACCTCTGACAGCTTTTTCTCTTTTTTCTCTTTTTCTGGTTTTCCTGGGCCTGTTCCCTCAAACAGCGTTCCCTTCTACTGTTGTCCTGTCTCCTCAGACAGCGTACAATTCTTCTTTTGGCGGGGGTGTTGCCAACGCGCAAACGTGCTTCTTTTTCACACTCTTTTTCCTGGCAGACGGTGAGTCACGCACGTATCTAACATCTGTGCTTGCCCCATGTGTAGCCTACCCCTTCAGAGGTCATTCTAGGCTGCGTGTGACACGCATACGTTCATTCTTGTGTTACTGGGTGCCACAGCGTAGTGCAGGTTTTTTTTTCCGCACACGTGGTCTAGGAGGGGTTGCGTGCACGTCATCTCCCTTTTTTGGGCTTCCTGTGCATTGCGTGACCCGTCATCTTTCCCCAGGGGTCACATTCAGCCTTGCTAGAGCACTAGGGTACAATTACCATCTGCTACCCAACCCCTTTGACCCCCAATTGCCCAGGACAATAGTTTACAGCCACTCCCATACGCACATTAACATCAGTGCCATGGTTGGGAGGTGAGGAATCCGTAAGGGTGGCAAAAGGTGGACGAGCCACAAGTGGTGGCCGTGGTGGATCCGGTAGGGGACGTGATCGTTACTTGCAGGGTGACCCTCTCCCCCCATGTGTGGAGGACCAGTCAAGGGCACCCATAATCCCCCCCGACCCCCCTGGTTGAGGCTGATGTGGCTGACACCATCCATGCTCAGCCCTTGTTGGACCAGCCCATTGTGGCACCAGACCTGGCTGACTCCATGGCTGACTTCCAGGTCAGCAGGCCTATGACACGTGCGCTGGTGCACGTTGATGTCATCAGGCCACGTGGATCAGGGGCAGCAAGGTCATCTGCTGCCCCAAGTAGGCAGGGTGGAGAGGCTGCAGGGGCAGCTGCGGCTCCATCCACCCCAGCTCTCACACACCCAGCCAGGACAGTGTCGGTCCTAGTCCATGCTGCTGACATTCCCCCTGACACCATTACACTTGAGCCAATGCCTGCACCAACTCCCATGCTGAATATGCAATCCCACACTCCTGATACAGAGTCCACCAGGGCTCCTGCCCCTAGTGTCCAGAGCGGCGTAGGAAACTCAGGATCACCACCACCTTCCAAGCGGAAGAGGAAGAGTGCTCGTCTGGCACAGGCTGATGCCCCAGACACGGCTACACAGTCCGGCCCGTCGAGGAAGCCCAGCTTCACGGATGCCGAACTGAATGCACTTGTCGAGTATGTGTCCGCACATGATAACGAGATGGTTATTGTTGCAGGATCCAAGACCACACCTGCACAACGCCAGGCACACTGGCAGACCGTTGCGGACATCGTAAGTGCCCTTGGAATCGTGAGGCGCACAGCCAATGATTGCTATAAGCGCTGGAATGACCTAAAGCGCAGGGCAAAGAATAAGCTGGCCTCAAGTCATGCCGCAACTCTAGTGACTGGAGGTGGGTCTCCAGTAGAAGACATGGAACTCACTCCACATGAGTCAGTCGCTGGGACCTACGTCACGGAGGAACAGATCCAAGGCGTGGGAGATCTGCCTGATTATGAGGCATTGTCCGGTGAGTGCACATGCATGTGTGTGTCATCCATGTGCATGGTGTGTGTGTGAGGGCTTCTGTTTGTGTGCCAGGTGAGGGTGTGTGCGCCTGAGTCGTTTGGGTCACCCATGTGCTTCATGCAATACATTCTGCGCAGCAGCATTTGGCCATAGCAGTATCCCTTCTGCCAACAGTAGACATCTAGCCCAACAGCACGCCAGTTGCCCTTGAAGTGTCACCTTGCCACAACATTGTTGCTTATTTTTCTCTGTTCATTCAGGCAGATTGTTTGCATTCCACCACTTTTACTAGGCATTTCTCAGTCCTCTAGTCACATGTCTGACATGGCTATGGTAAAGTGGAGTGACTTTGTTACCTGGATATCATTTGTTTAGACATGTCCCTGTGCAATCGGACCATTTTGGACTGGCAGCTCCAGGTGAAAAATCAGACCTGTTTGAATTAGAAAAGCTATTACATGAGGGAACTGGACTGAATGAATAAGTGCTGCCCTCCTCCCCATCTTCACTCAATAGCAATGGTACATGCCATCTGTGTGATGGCATGTGTATTTCACCTGGCAATCACAGGCCAATGTGTGATGCCACTGCCAGGCAGCATGCAGAAAATGTGTTCATCTTCCATCTTGGTGTCATCAGTGTGTGCCATTTGCCTGCCCTTCATACGCAGTGAGGGTGCATGCATGGGAGGGTTTTAGTCATGTGGGACATGTGTCAATCAAGTACTGGTTCTGTTGCTTCTCAGCCCTCATTGTGTGCCATGGTGCTAATGCCTGTTTCCATTTGTTTGCTTTTATGTCTTTGCAGGGGAAGACGCACCTAATACTGCTGGGGTTGTGGAGATGGTGCAGACCCAGGAGGGGTCCGAGGGCCCACCGACCACCAGTGAGGGACGTGGTGTGGTGGTGGGTGAGAACCCACAACTGCTGCAGGTCGTGCTCTCAAGGGGTGTCTCTGGCTGCACCTCCCCCGAGCTGTACTCAGGTGTTGATTCGGATGATGAGACCTACGTGCCGTCGCAGATGAGTGTTCCTGGGAGGGATTCTGTTCTGTCCCACCTACCTGCACCAGGGTCAGAACCCTCAATGGGGATGTCAGTGTTGGCAGCTACGCCTTTGGTGGTTACGGATGCAGGGTCACACTCCGCGACATCTGATCCTGTTCCTGGGCCAGCAGATCAGAGGGGGAATGCAGTCCTGCAGCCTCAGGCAGTGCCGGCACAGCAAGGCGCAGTTCGCCTTGCCCCAGACAGGTGTGGTGCCCGCCGACGTGGTGGCCGTACGCCACCTGGCAATACCGCATGGGAGCAATCCATTTACGGTATGGCAACCCAACAGGCAGCATCATCAGAGATGATGGCTCAGGCCATGGATAGGGTGGCCACTTCCACTGTCCCCCCCGAAAGGCTGATGGAGCGACTACAGCAGGCAATCGACTCCATCTGCCAGTCACACAGGGAGGACATGTTGGCGTCCAACGGGCACAGGCGGGCAGCACTGGCGACTCTGCAGGAAGCCATCTCCATAGAGTCCCAGGGCCACAGGGAAACCCTGAGGCTGGAACTCCTTCACCTCAGGACAACTCTTGTTGAGCTTGAGGCTTCAACAAACCGAAGGACAGAACAGCAGCTGGAGCGTCTCACCCGTACGCTCTCAGCTGAGATGCAGGCAACTAGGGCGGAGGTTCGGGCATCCCGTGAGTTGTTGCATGGGGACTTCCGCACACTCATCCTCCAGAACGAGACCTACCACACCCGCATGCTTGCAGCCATGGAGGAACAGACTAGGGCCTTGCATGGGCTGCCTCCCATAGTGCAACCACCTCCGGATGCAGCTGCACAGGGTGATAATAGCGACAGCAGTGATACTCCCACAATAGGGTAGCCGTGTGGGCTATGAGCCCATGGAGGTGTTTTTTTCTCGCAAGATCCAAACAGGTGGGTTTTGGTGTGCACCCTGTCCTCGGACCTCCTGGGTTGCCTCCCCAACCCCTCCGGGCCCATTAATGGCCATTTTTTATTTTTCTTTTATTATTTATTTTTTATTTTTATTTTTTTTTTTTTTTTGGGACAATGTGTTGCCTTGTGTGGCTCCCGTGGGCATACGCTGCATTGTGGCTGGGCACATGCAGGCTTGTCATGTATTTGGTTCAGATGCTTGGGTTTTTGTCACACACACCCCTCCTGCTTCCCGTTTCCATGGGCTTGCAAAGGGTGTGCCCAAGTGACACTGACGTACATGGTGACATTGGACTCCCACTACATGTGTGGGTAGTCTAGTCAATACTGTGTATACATTCCTAGTGCATATTGCTGTTGTGTTGTACACTGCATGTTGCATTGGTGTAACTCATCATCCGTGTCTACCTCCTAATTTGCAGGCCTTTCCTCATGTCTACACAAGGCCCTCTACTTTGGAGATGGGGTCCATGTTGGCAGCAGTGCACCTACAACTCTACATGGCGGCAACACTGTACAGTTGGAAGTGGTGGGAGTGCAGGCATTTCCAGGTGGTGAGACTACTAATTCCTTACATTCGTAATGTCATGTTAATGGTAGTTTTGAGGGTCAGTAGCTGATAAGTGTTATTGCTAAATACCTGCTCAAGTGTGTTGTCGGTCCTGCATTACTGTGAGCATTTCAGGTGTCGCGAGTTTCAATTAGGGACACTGTACATTGTGACACTTGTGTCATGTTGTGGGGATTACTTTGTTTACCTGCACATAGCATGACATGGCACGGTGTGTCGTGTGGCGGTGCTGGGGATGGGTTGGGTGACATGGCACTGTCCTCATGTTGCATTTTGCAAGTGGGTATTCATTTTAGCTGCATGAATGTGTTTTTTCACGAAACTGCATTGGTGGAGTCTGTGTAGGTAGGGATGCACACATTGTAACACTTCCAGGTGAACAATCTCAGGCTGATATGGTTTTGACAGTTGATTCTCCAGACATTCAGGATCAGTGTCAGGTTGAGTCATCATTGATTGTCAGATGGTATGTGCCAGGGCAGTGTGCACTCTACAGGGGTGTGATTTCTATGTGAAGTAATTAGCCACTAGCTGTGTACGGGCTGCCTCCCCCGTGCCCTTTCCCCTCCCATGCGCAGCGGGCGTGCATGTGGTTGGGGATGTGGGGGCACCACCATGTCCACGGCCAGGCCCCGGCGTGTTGCAACCTTGTGCAGGACACATGCTGCCACTATGATCCTGCACACTACTGGGGGAGCGTATAACAGCTGCCTGCCAGAACGGTCAAGGGAGCGAAAGCATGACTTAAGCACTCCGAATGTGCGCTCCACTATGCCCCGGGTTGCAATGTGGGCTGTGTTATATCTTACCTCGGGTGGCGTGGTGGGGTTCCGAATTGGCGTCATCATGTGGGAGCTGAGAGGGTAGGCACTGTCCCCTGTGGAGGTGGTGATTGGTATCATTGGTGGGGTTGTGACCTTGCTCAGTATCTGACATGCATGCATGTGCAGTGGCATTCATACTCACCAAGCAGCCATGTATCGCCATGCCGCCCAGCTTCTAGGTCCCGGCTTAGGGTGGACATTCGGTAAATGAAGCTGTCGTGGGTGGACCCGGGATAGTTGGCATATACTGAGGTGATGATTCCCTTGGCATTACATACTACCTGCACGTTGATGGAATGCCAGTGCTTGCGGTTCCTATAGATGTGCTCAGATGCCCTGGGGGGACGTAGAGCCACATGGGTGCAGTCGATGGCACCTAGCACTTTGGGGAATCGTGCCACACCGTAAAAATCCAGGGCGGCAGCATGCCTTTCTGCAGGTGTTCTGGGCAGGTATATGTGCCTGCGGACTGATGGGCGTGCAGTGATGATGTTCAAGACCTGGTGTAGGCAGCGTGACTGGGTGGCCTGTGACACCCCACCCACTATGGCACTTGTCCGCTGAAATGATCCAGTGGCTAAGAAGTGCAGTACATTGAGGACCTTCTCCAGGGGGCTGAGTGCTTGGGAGCACAGGGTGGGTGATGTGAGGTCATCCTCCCACTCACTCACCAGGTCCAGTATTATGTGTGGTGGAAACCTGTACCTCCCATACACCTGGTCATCAGGCATCCCGAAAAGGCTGGTTCTGGGTGTGAATATTCTGGCCCTGACTATCCTCCTCCTCCTCCTTTGGTAGCCCACGGCCACTGCTGCTAGGAACGGTATATTCATCCTGGCGTCTGAGTTTGTTATTTCTTTGCACGCAAATTTATGCGTCGCGGGTCGACGTATGCCTGCTTCCTACTGGCGTACGTGTTTCTTTGCGCGTGTTGTAGGCGAGCGTGTGAAACTTCCTGCGCACCCCTGAAATCCAGTACCCAGGCCAATAGCGTGTGGAAATTCCCGCGCACCCCGGAATACACGTGCGCTGATGTACTCGCGTGTGAAACTTCCCGCGCACCCCTGAAATCCAGTACCCAGGCCAATAGCGTGTGGAAATTCCCGCACACCCTGGAATACACGTGCGCTGATGTACTCGCGTGTGTAAGTGCCCGCGCACCCCTGAAATACACATACATAGGCCAATCGCGTGTACGCGCACTTTTGTCCAATTACACGCGATGACACTCTGACGTGCAGTCTTTCCACGTGTGCTCTGTCATCACGTGCTATGAGGGAAACACCCGTGCGGGTCACGTCACAGACGCGCTTACGCGCTGAGGGCCTTTGGTCCAATAGAATCGCGTATGCGGGCTGACGCGCTTACGCGCTAAGGGCCTTTCCTCGAATTTCACGCTGACGTGCAGGATTTTCACGTGCCAAATCACTCCGTATCAAGCTGGCCACGCGAAAACACACGGAAGACCACACTCCTGCCCAGAAGGCCGAATTACTGCCCCCCAGTGCCCCGAGCAGCCTCCCACGTGCCATCTGCTGCTGCTGCCTGCCTGCCTGCCTGCCGCCACCGTGCCCTGCCATTTGGTGCCTGCACATCAGCCATCTGCAGGGGTCCAGTTGCTGTGTCCACCCCTGCTGGAACAGAAGACTCCCGACTGGGATAACATCGCTCCACAGCCCAGCCCCAGGACCCAGTTGCCCACCCACTCCTGCCTCTGGGGTTGCCATGTCGGGCACTTCCACATCTGGCACCAGTGGCAACCCCAGGCCAGAGGGGCACCAGCTTCACTGCCACCGAAGTTGGTGTCCTGGTGGAGCATGTCCTGGGGCAGTATGATGCCCTCTTTGGATCGTCCCGCGCCAGAAAGGAAGGACGGGAGAGGATCTGGGCCGACTGTGTGGTTGCCATCAACGCGGAGGGGGTGGCAACCCGCGACATCCAGAAGATCAAGAAGCGCTGGGAGGACTTGAGGTCCAGGACCCTCGTGAAGGCCCGGCGCCTCGTGGAGGGGGGCCGGGGCCGCATGAGTTCCATCCAGATGAGGGTCCTGGAACGCGTACGCCCAGCGCTCCACGTCCAGATCCTTGAGAGGGAGACCCGTCTGGAGTTGAGCGGTAAGTGGCCAAGCATTGCTGTGTGAGACAGGGCATGTTGAGGTGTGCTGGTTGTCTGATACTTGCCTGTATGTGTGACATAGGCCATGTATGCATGTATGTGTGCAGGGACATCATGGTAATGCATGTGCGACCAGTGATGTGTGAACCACATGGTTGTTGCATGTGTTTAAATGCGACATGGGGAGCCCTATGCAGATTTTACACATGAGAGCATGCCAGTCTCTGTTCCTGGACATGGGTGGGGGTGAGGGATAGGTGCTGATGCCAGGTACATATATGGTAGCCATGTCTGTGTGCCTGACCTGCGTGTCTGTGACTTGTCAATGCCATGGATGCATGACACATGTGTGTGACAATGCACAGATTCACTGATGCAGCCTAGTTATCCTTGTATCCGCTGTGTTTGGGGTGTATGAGGCCAGATGGATGTGACTGAGGTGAAGTGTGTGCATGTGATAGGCATGACCCATGATGCATGTGAGTTCCATATCATTGTATGTTTCAAGAGTCCATTGGACATGTATGGAAATGTCCATGGCATGCACCATGCCTGTTACTGTGTGTGTTTTGCCTGGACTGACCCATGTGTTGTGGAGGGACATGATGGAAGTGTACTTTGACAGTGGTACTCATCTGCTATTGCTTCCTGTCTAGGGGACCATTGAACAGTACCCTGATGCTTGTGTTCTATGTCTCCCTCTACGCAGCGGCTAGTGAAGAAGAGGGCGGAGATGGCGCTGTGGAGCAAGGCGGCGGGGATGCCCCCATGGCTGCAGCGGAAGGGGTGGGTGAGCCCCCACAGGGGCCTGCTACGGCGGAAGACGGTGAGGAGCCATCCAGGTTGGTGGTTTCCACAGAGGAGGAGGAGGCTGCCACTGAGGCACACATGGGGCCTGGTGGGTGCATCCCTGCTGGTGCAAGTGGTGCAGTCCAGGGGCAGGGGCAGGAGGCAGCACAGGTCACCGTGGAGGGGCCAGTGCATGTCGCTGTCCCTGACCCTGTGAGTGCACCACCATGCACCAGCAGGGATGCCCCATCCCAGGCCCGTCCGCAGGTAGAGGGGATGTCCATGTCACCTGACTCCCCTCCACCTGCGGACGAGGGGACCCGTGGCCGAATGGAGAAGGTACTGATTGGGGTCGTGATGCGCGCGGGTGCAATTCGTGATGACGTGCGTGCTTCCCGGGAGGAGCACGCACGTCATCACGAAGAGCACCGTGCCGACGTGGCCCAATTGGGATCTTCCATGTTCGGGGGTTTCCTGCATGTGTAGGCCAATCTGCGGCCCTCTCCTCCTCTGTGGAGGCTATACGCCGGTCGTTCTCCTTGCCGTCTTCCGGCCCAGATGCCACCAGGGCCCCCTGTGGACCTGCCCTGACCAATGCAGCCAGCTCGGTGGGGATCCCATCCCTGCCACAGTCGGGAGTCGGAGGTCCAGCAGAGGTGGACACCACAGCAACTGTACCCCAGCAGATGGAGGATGTGCCGGCATCATCAGGCAGGGCAGGTGCACGACGGCGTCGGTGGATTCCATCAGCCTGGATGCCGTCGTGCTGGCAGAGGCAGTTGCGTCGGAGGCAGCAGCAGAGTCAACGTGGGAGGCATCATGGCTCGGAGCCATCAACATCGGAGGGGCAGGCATCGGCCGGAGGGCAGGAGGACCCAGGACAGGAAGTGTCTTCCGTGTGGCTGCGGTTGGGCCAGCAGATAGGTGCGGAGCGGTGGCGGGCGGAAGAGGCGCGGCTCACGATGGTCAGGGCGGAGAACTCCATGCGGAGGGCCCTGAGGCGGGCCGAGTGCCTCGAGGCAATCCGCAGGGGGTTTGAGGAGCAGATGGCGTAGTCCCTGCGGACCCTCGGGGCCATGGAACAGGACCGCCTCCGGGACTTAGACGAGGAGTTTGATGATGCCCTGGCCCGGAACACCACGGAGTGAGCCGCTGGACTTGCCCGCCGCCTTTGTATATAGTTCTTTAGTTTTAGGTTTCCTTTGTTTCTTCTTATGATTTGGAGTCGACGGACACTGCTCCACCTTTTGTATATAGTTGCATTTTAGTTAGGGTTTTTTGTAGGTTTCCTTTGTTCAGTTGGGCTCATGGACCCTTGGATGTTTTGTACATAGTCCTTCATTGGATTGTTTTATTTTTTTATTTTTTATTTATTCTCCATGGAGCAATGGTCTTTGCATTTATTTTTCTCTCTCGGATTGATTTTATTTTTAATGTGACTTTGGACAACATTTTTTTGGATTTGGATTTGTAGTTTTCATTTTTTTGGACGGACATGCAGCTTATCTTTTTTTCATTGCCATTGTAGTTTGTTTCATTTCATTTGCATTCAATTTTTTTTAATACAATTTTGTTTTCATACTTCACTGTGTGGTATCATCTCATTGGTTTCATGCATGTCATGTTGGGTGTTTTCCCATTCAATTGCAACCATTGTGTGTGACGGACATGGGTTCATTTGCTTTATGAACATTGGGGGTGTAACATGTAATTTCCATTTCCATGTGGGTGAATGGGTTACTTGGTAGGGCCTTTTTGCTGTGGAGGCTGACCATAACGCACATGATTGGGGATTGTGAGGACCTGGGTGCAGGGGGACATGAGTGGGGGCCTGGTGGAGGCTGCCCCTGCACTGTTGGGGGGTGGGGGTGGTGGGAGACATGAGTGGGGGCCTGGTGGTGCTGCCCCTGCACTGCTGGGGGTGGGGGTGGTGGGAGACATGAGTGGGGGCCTGGTGGAGGCTGCCCCTGCACTGCTGGAGGGTGGGGGTGGTGGGAGACATGAGGTGGACATGAGTGGGGGCCTGGTGGAGGGTGCCCCTGCACTGCTGGGGGGTGGGGGTGGTGGGAGACATGAGTGGGGGCCTGGTGGTGCTGCCCCTGCACTGCTGGGGGGGTGAGGGTGGTGGGAGACATGAGTGGGGGCCTGGTGGAGGCTGACCCTGCACTGCTGGGGGGTGGGGGTGGTGGGAGACATGAGTGGGGGCCTGGTGGTGCTGCCCCTGCACTGCTGGGGGGTGGGGGTGATAGGGGCCATAAGTGGGGGCCTGGTGGAGGGTGCCCCTGGATGCCGGGGGGTGGTGGTGCAGGGGGACATGAGTGGGGGCCTGGTGGAGGGTGCCCCTGGATGCTGGGGGTGCAGGGGGACATGAGTGGGGGCCTGGTGGAGGGTGCCCCTGGATGCTGGGGGGTGGGGGTGGTGGGAGACATGAGTGGGGGCCTGGTGGTGCTGCCCCTGCACTGCTGGGGGGTGGGGGTGGTGGGAGACATGAGTGGGGGCCTGGTGGAGGCTGCCCCTGCACTGCTGGGGGGTGGGGGTGGTGGGAGACATGAGTGGGGGCCTGGTGGCGCTGCCCCTGCACTGCTGGGGGTGGGGGTGATAGGGGCCATAAGTGGGGGCCTGGTGGAGGGTGCCCCTGGATGCTGAGGGGTGGGGGTGCAGGGGGACATGAGTGGGGTCCTGGTGGAGGGTGCCCCTGGATGCTGGGGGGTGGGGGTGCAGGGGGACATGAGTGGGGGCCTGGTGGAGGGTGCCCCTGGATGCTGGGGGGTGGGTGTGGTGGGAGACATGAGTTGGACATGAGTGGGGGCCTGGTGGAGCTGCCCCTGCACTGCTGGGGGGTGGGGGTGATAGGGGCCCTGAGTGGGGGCCTGGTGGATGGTGCCCCTGGATGCTGGGGGGTGGGGGTGGTGGGAGACATGAGTGGGGGCCTGGTGGTGCTGCCCCTGCACTCCTGGGGGGTGGGGGTGATAGGGGCCATAAGTGGGGGCCTGGTGGAGGGTGCCCCTGGATGCTGGGGGGTGGGGGTGCAGGGGGACATGAGTGGGGGCCTGGTGGAGGGTGCCCCTGGATGCTGGGGGTGGGGGTGCAGGGGGACATGAGTGGGGGCCTGGTGGAGGGTGCCCCTGGATGCTGGGGGGTGAGGGTGGTGGGAGACATGAGTTGGACATGAGTGGGGGCCTGGTGGAGCTGCCCCTGCACTGCTGGGGGGTGGGGGTGATAGGGGCCATGAGTGGGGGCCTGGTGGAGGGTGCCCCTGGATGCTGGGGGGTGGGGGTGGTGGGAGACATGAGCGGGGGCCTGGTGGAGGCTGCCCCTGCACTGCTGGGGGGTGGTGGGAGACATGAGTGGGGGCCTGGTGGTGCTGCCCCTGCACTGCTGGGGTGTGGGGGTGGTGGGAGACATGAGTGGGGGCCTGGTGGAGGCTGCCCCTGCACTGCTGGGGGGTGGGGGTGGTGGGAGACATGAGTGGGGGCCTGGTGGTGCTGCCCCTGCACTGCTGGGGGGTGGGGGCGATAGGGGCCATAAGTGGGGGCCTGCTGGAGGGTGCCCCTGGATGCTGGGGGGTGGGGGTGCAGGGGGACATGAGTGGGGCCTGGTGGAGGGTGCCCCTGGATGCTGGGGGGTGGGGGTGCAGGGGGACATGAGTGGGGGCCTGGTGGAGGGTGCCCCTGGATGCTGGGGGGTGGGGGTGGTGGGAGACATGCATTGGACATGAGTGGGGGCCTGGTGGAGCTGCCCCTGCACTGCTGGGGGGTGGGGGTGATAGGGGCCATGAGTGGGGGCCTGGTGGAGGGTGCCCCTGGATGTTGGGGGTGGGGGTGGTGGGAGACATGAGTGGGGGCCTGGTGGACGCTGCCCCTGCACTGCTGGGGGGTGGGGGTGGTGGGAGACATGAGTGGGGGCCTGGTGGTGCTGCCCCTGCACTGCTGGGGGGTGGGGGTGGTGGGAGACATGAATGGGGGCCTGGTGGTGCTGCCCCTGCACTGCTGGGGGGTGGGGGTGATAGGGGCCATGAGTGGGGGCCTGGTGGAGGGTGCCCCTGCACTGCTGGGGGGTGGGGGTGGTGGGAGACATGGGTGGGGGCCTGGTGGAGGCTGCCCCTGCACTGCTGGGGGGTGGGGGTGGTGGGAGACATGAGTGGGGGCCTGGTGGTGCTGCCCCTGCACTGCTGGGGGGTGGGGGTGGTGGGAGACATGAGTGGGGGCCTGGTGGAGGCTGCCCCTGCACTGCTGGGGGGTGGGGACGGTGGGAGACATGAGTGGGGGCCTGGTGGTGCTGCCCCTGCACTGCTGGGGGGTGGGGGTGATAGGGGCCATAAGTGGGGGCCTGCTGGAGGGTGCCCCTGGATGCTGGGGGGTGGGGGTGCAGGGGGACATGAGTGGGGGCCTGGTGGAGGGTGCCCCTGGATGCTGGTGGTGGGGGTGCAGGGGGACATGAGTTGGACATGAGTGGGGGCCTGGTGGTGCTGCCCCTGCACTGCTGGGGGGTGGGGGTGATAGGGGCCATGAGTGGGGGCCTGGTGGAGGGTGCCCCTGGATGCTGGGGGTGGAGGTGCAGGGGGACATGAGTGCGGGCCTGGTGGAGGGTGCCCCTGGATGCTGGGGGGTGGGGGTGCAGGGGGACATGAGTGGGGGCCTGGTGGAGGGTGCCCATGGTGGCTGGGGGTGCAGGGGGACATGAGTGGGGGCCTGGTGGAGGGTGCCCCTGGATGCTGGGGGGTGGGGGTGATAGGGGCCATAAGTGGGGGCCTGGTGGAGGGTGCCCCTGGATGCTGGGGGGTGGGGGTGCAGGGGGACATGAGTGGGGGCCTGGTGGAGGGTGCCCCTGGATGCTGGGGGTGGGGGTGCAGGGGGACATGAGTGGGGGCCTGGTGGAGGGTGCCCCTGGATGCTGGGGGGTGAGGGTGGTGGGAGACATGAGCTGGACATGAGTGGGGGCCTGGTGGAGCTGCCCCTGCACTGCTGGGGGGTGGGGGTGATAGGGGCCATGAGTGGGGGCCTGGTGGAGGGTGCCCCTGGATGCTTGGGGGTGGGGGTGGTGGGAGACATGAGCGGGGGCCTGGTGGAGGCTGCCCCTGCACTGCTGGGGGGTGGGGGTGGTGGGAGACATGAGTGGGGGCCTGGTGGTGCTGCCCCTGCACTGCTGGGGGGTGGGGGTGGTGGGAGACATGAGTGGGGGCCTGGTGGAGGCTGCCCCTGCACTGCTGGGGGGTGGGGGTGGTGGGAGACATGAGTGGGGGCCTGGTGGTGCTGCCCCTGCACTGCTGGGGGGTGGGGGCGATAGGGGCCATAAGTGGGGGCCTGCTGGAGGGTGCCCCTGGATGCTGGGGGGTGGGGGTGCAGGGGGACATGAGTGGGGCCTGGTGGAGGGTGCCCCTGGATGCTGGGGGGTGGGGGTGCAGGGGGACATGAGTGGGGGCCTGGTGGAGGGTGCCCCTGGATGCTGGGGGGTGGGGGTGGTGGGAGACATGAATTGGACATGAGTGGGGGCCTGGTGGAGCTGCCCCTGCACTGCTGGGGGTGGGGGTGATAGGGGCCATGAGTGGGGGCCTGGTGGAGGGTGCCCCTGGATGTTGGGGGGTGGGGGTGGTGGGAGACATGAGTGGGGGCCTGGTGGAGGCTGCCCCTGCACTGCTGGGGGGTGGGGGTGGTGGGAGACATGAGTGGGGGCCTGGTGGTGCTGCCCCTGCACTGCTGGGGGGTGGGGGTGGTGGGAGACATGAATGGGGGCCTGGTGGTGCTGCCCCTGCACTGCTGGGGGGTGGGGGTGATAGGGGCCATGAGTGGGGGCCTGGTGGAGGGTGCCCCTGCACTGCTGGGGGGTGGGGGTGGTGGGAGACATGGGTGGGGGCCTGGTGGAGGCTGCCCCTGCACTGCTGGGGGGTGGGGGTGGTTGGAGACATGAGTGGGGGCCTGGTGGTGCTGCCCCTGCACTGCTGGGGGGTGGGGGTGGTGGGAGACATGAGTGGGGGCCTGGTGGAGGCTGCCCCTGCACTGCTGGGGGGTGGGGGTGGTGGGAGACATGAGTGGGGGCCTGGTGGAGGCTGCCCCTGGATGCTGGTGGTGGGGGTGCAGGGGGACATGAGTTGGACATGAGTGGGGGCCTGGTGGTGCTGCCCCTGCACTGCTGGGGGGTGGGGGTGATAGGGGCCATGAGTGGGGGCCTGGTGGAGGGTGCCCCTGGATGCTGGGGGGTGGAGGTGCAGGGGGACATGAGTGCGGGCCTGGTGGAGGGTGCCCCTGGATGCTGGGGGGTGGGGGTGCAGGGGGACATGAGTGGGGGCCTGGTGGAGGGTGCCCATGGTGGCTGGGGGGTGGGGGTGCAGGGGGACATGAGTGGGGGCCTGGTGGAGGGTGCCCCTGGATGCTGGGGGGTGGGGGTGCAGGGGGACATGAGTGGGGGCCTGGTGGAGGGTGCCCCTGGATGCTGGGGGGTGGGGGTGGTGGGAGACATGAGTTGGGCATGAGTGGGGGCCTGGTGGTGCTGCCCCTGCACTGCTGGGGGGTGGGGGTGATAGGGGCCATGAGTGGGGGCCTGATGAAGGGTGCCCCTGGATGCTGGGGGGTGGGGGTGCAGGGGGACATGAGTGGGGGCCTGGTGGAGGGTGCCCCTGGATGCTGGGGGGTGGGGGTGCAGGGGGACATGAGTGGGGGCCTGGTGGAGGGTGCCCATGGTGGCTGGGGGGTGGGGGTGGGTGGGAGACATGAGTGGGGGCCTGGTGGGGGCTGCCCATGGTGGCAGGGGGGTGGGGGTGGGTGGGAGACATGAGTGGGGGCCTGGTGGGGTCTGCCCATGGTGGCTGGGGGGCGGGGGTAGGTGGGAGATATGTGTGGGGGCCTGGTGGGGGCTGCCCATGGTGGCTGGGGGGTGGGGGTGGTGGGAGACATGGGTGGGGGCCTGGTGGAGGGTGCCCCACACTGCTGGGGGGGTGGGGGTGGTGGGAGACATGAGTGGGGGCCTGGTGGGGGATGCCCCTGTATGCTGGTGGGTGAGGGTGCAGGGGGACATGAGTGGGGGCCTGGTGGAGCGTGCCCATGGTGGCTGGGGGGTGGGGGTGGGTGGGAGACATGAGTGGGGGCCTGGTGGGGGCTGCCCATGGTGGCTGGGGGGTGGGGGTGGGTGGGAGACATGAGTGGGGGCCTGGTGGGGGCTGCCCATGGTGGCTGGGGGGCGGGGGTAGGTGGGAGATATGAGTGGGGGCCTGGTGGGGGCTGCCCATGGTGGCTGGGGGGTGGGGGTGGTGGGAGACATGGGTGGGGGCCTGGTGGGGGATGCCCATGGTGGCTGGGGGGTGGGGGTGGTGGGAGACATGGGTGGGGGCCTGGTGGAGGCTGCCCCACACTGCTGGGGGGGTGGGGGTGGTGGGAGACATGAGTGGGGGCCTGGTGGGGGATGCCCATGGTGGCTGGGGGGTGGGGGTGGTGGGAGACATGGGTGGGGGCCTGGTGGAGGCTGCCCCTGCACTGCTGGGGGGTGGGGGTGGTGGGAGACATGAGTGGGGGCCTGGTGGTGCTGCCCCTGCACTGCTGGGGGGTGGGGGTGGTGGGAGACATGAATGGGGGCCTGGTGGTGCTGCCCCTGCACTGCTGGGGGGTGGGGGTGATAGGGGCCATGAGTGGGGGCCTGGTGGAGGTTGCCCCTGCACTGCTGGGGGGTGGGGGTGGTGGGAGACATGGGTGGGGGCCTGGTGGAGGCTGCCCCTGCACTGCTGGGGGGTGGGGGTGGTTGGAGACATGAGTGGGGGCCTGGTGGTGCTGCCCCTGCACTGCTGGGGGGTGGGGGTGGTGGGAGACATGAGTGGGGGCCTGGTGGAGGCTGCCCCTGCACTGCTGGGGGGTGGGGGTGGTGGGAGACATGAGTGGGGGCCTGGTGGAGGCTGCCCCTGCACTGCTGGGGGGTGGGGGTGGTGGGAGACATGAGTGGGGGCCTGGTGGTGCTGCCCCTGCACTGCTGGGGGGTGGTGGGGGTGGGAGACATGAGTGGGGGCCTGGTGGAGGCTGCCCCTGCACTGCTGGGGGGTGGGGACGGTGGGAGACATGAGTGGGGGCCTGGTGGTGCTGCCCCTGCACTGCTGGGGGGTGGGGGTGATAGGGGCCATAAGTGGGGGCCTGCTGGAGGGTGCCCCTGGATGCTGGGGGGTGGGGGTGCAGGGGGACATGAGTGGGGGCCTGGTGGAGGGTGCCCCTGGATGCTGGTGGTGGGGGTGCAGGGGGACATGAGTTGGACATGAGTGGGGGCCTGGTGGTGCTGCCCCTGCACTGCTGGGGGGTGGGGGTGATAGGGGCCATGAGTGGGGGCCTGGTGGAGGGTGCCCCTGGATGCTGGGGGGTGGAGGTGCAGGGGGACATGAGTGCGGGCCTGGTGGAGGGTGCCCCTGGATGCTGGGGGGTGGGGGTGCAGGGGGACATGAGTGGGGGCCTGGTGGAGGGTGCCCATGGTGGCTGGGGGGTGGGGGTGCAGGGGGACATGAGTGGGGGCCTGGTGGAGGGTGCCCCTGGATGCTGGGGGGTGGGGGTGCAGGGGGACATGAGTGGGGGCCTGGTGGAGGGTGCCCCTGGATGCTGGGGGGTGGGGGTGGTGGGAGACATGAGTTGGACATGAGTGGGGGCCTGGTGGTGCTGCCCCTGCACTGCTGGGGGGTGGGGGTGATAGGGGCCATGAGTGGGGGCCTGATGAAGGGTGCCCCTGGATGCTGGGGGGTGGGGGTGCAGGGGGACATGAGTGGGGGCCTGGTGGAGGGTGCCCCTGGATGCTGGGGGGTGGGGGTGCAGGGGGACATGAGTGGGGGCCTGGTGGAGGGTGCCCATGGTGGCTGGGGGGTGGGGGTGGGTGGGAGACATGAGTGGGGGCCTGGTGGGGGCTGCCCATGGTGGCTGGGGGGTGGGGGTGGGTGGGAGACATGAGTGGGGGCCTGGTGGGGGCTGCCCATGGTGGCTGGGGTAGGTGGGAGATATGAGTGGGGGCCTGGTGGGGGCTGCCCATGGTGGCTGGGGGGTGGGGGTGGTGGGAGACATGGGTGGGGGCCTGGTGGAGGGTGCCCCACACTGCTGGGGGGGTGGGGGTGGTGGGAGACATGAGTGGGGGCCTGGTGGGGGATGCCCCTGTATGCTGGCGGGTGAGGGTGCAGGGGGACATGAGTGGGGGCCTGGTGGAGCGTGCCCATGGTGGCTGAGGGGTGGGGGTGGGTGGGAGACATGAGTGGGGGCCTGGTGGGGGCTGCCCATGGTGGCTGGGGGGTGGGGGTGGGTGGGAGACATGAGTGGGGGCCTGGTGGGGGCTGCCCATGGTGGCTGGGGGGCGGGGGTAGGTGGGAGATATGAGTGGGGGCCTGGTGGGGGCTGCCCATGGTGGCTGGGGGGTGGGGGTGGTGGGAGACATGGGTGGGGGCCTGGTGGAGGGTGCCCCACACTGCTGGGGGGGTGGGGGTGGTGGGAGACATGAGTGGGGGCCTGGTGGGGGATGCCCATGGTGGCTGGGGGGTGGGGGTGGTGGGAGACATGGGTGGGGGCCTGGTGGAGGGTGCCCCACACTGCTGGGGGGTGGGGGTGGTGGGAGACATGAGTGGGGGCCTGGTGGAGGCTGCCCCTGCACTGCTGGGGGTGGGGGTGGTGGGAGACATGAGTGGGGGCCTGGTGGAGGCTGCCCCTGCACTGCTGGGGGGTGGGGGTGGTGGGAGACATGAGTGGGGGCCTGGTGGAGGGTGCCCATGGTGGCTGGGGGGTGGGGGTGGTGGGAGACATGAGTGGGGGCCTGGTGGAGGCTGCCCCTGCACTGCTGGGGGGTGGGAGTGGTGGGAGACATGAGCAGGGGCCTGGTGGTGCTGCCCCTGCACTGCTGGGGAGTGGGGGTGATAGGGGCCATAAGTGGGGGCCTGGTGGAGGGTGGCCCTGGATGCTGGGGGGTGGTGGTGCAGGGGGACATGAGTGGGGGCCTGGTGGAGGGTGCCCCTGGATGCTGGGGGCTGGGGGTGCTGGGGGACATGAGTGGGGGCCTGGTGGTGCTGCCCCTGCACTGCTGGGGGGTGAGGGTGATAGGGGCCATAAGTGGGGGCCTGGTGGAGGGTGCCCCTGGATGCTGGAGAGTGGGGGTGCAGGGGGCCATGAGTGGGGGCCTGGTGGAGGGTGCCCCTGGATGCTGGGGGGTGGGGGTGCAGGGGGACATGAGTGGGGGCCTGGTGGCTGGTGCCCCTGGATGCTGGGGGGTGGGGGTGGTGGGATACATGAGTTGGACATGAGTGGGGGCCTGGTGGTGCTGCCCCTGCACTGCTGGGGGGTGGGGGTGGGTGGGAGACATGAGTGGGGGCATGGTGGGGGCTGCCCATGGTGGCTGGGGGGTGGGGGTGGTGGGAGACATGGGTGGGGGCCTGGTGGAGGCTTCCCCTGCACTGCTGGGGGGTGGGGGTGGTGGGAGACATGAGTGGGGGCCTGGTGATGCTGCCCCTGCACTGCTGGGGGGTGGGGGTGATAGGGGCCATAAGTGGGGGCCTGGTGGAGGGTGCCCCTGGATGCTGGGGGGTGGGGGTGCAGGGGGACATGAGTGGGGGCCTGGTGGAGGGTGCCCCTGGATGCTGGGGGGTGGGGGTGCAGGGGGACATGAGTGGGGGCCTGGTGGTGCTGCCCCTGCACTACTGGGGGTGGGGGTGATAGGGGCCATGAGTGGGGGCCTGGTGGAGGGTGCCCCTGGATGCTGGGGAGTGCGGGTGCTGGGTGACATGAGCAGGTGTGCAGGGTAGTCCCCTGTGGTGTCGGCTGCCTGCAGGGGCCGTGGAGGGTGTACAGGGAATACCTGGGAGCACACAGCCAAATCGCGTGTAGAATTTCCCGCGTACCCCTGAAATACACGTACCCAGCCAAATCGCGTGTGGAAATTCCCACGCACGTATCCGGCCAAATCGCGTGTGGAACTTCCCGCGCACCCCTGAAGTCCACGTACCCTGCCAAATCGCGTGTGGGACTTCCCGTGCACCCCTGAGATCCACATACCCAGCCAAGTCGCGTGTGGAAATTCCCACGCACGTACCCAGCCAAATCGCGTGTGGAACTTCCCGCGCACCCCTGAAATCCAAGTACCCTGCCAAATCGCGTGTGGGACTTCCCGCGCACCCCTGAGATCCACGTACCCAGCCATGTCACGTGTGGAAATTCCCGCGCACGTACCCGGCCAGATCGCGTGTGGAACTTCCCGCGCACCCCTGAAATCCACGTACCCTGCCAAATCGCGTGTGAGACTTCCCGCGCACCCCTGAGATCCACGTACCCAGCCAAATCGCGTGTGTAAATTCCCGCGCACGTACCCGGCCAAATCGCGTGTGGAACTTCCCGCGCACCCCTTAAATCCACGTACCCTGCCAAATCGCGTGTGAGACTTCCCGCGCACCCCTGAGATCCACGTACCCAGCCAAGTCACGTGTGGAAATTCCCGCACACGTACCCGGCCAAATCGCATGTGGAACTTCCCGCGCACCCCTGAAATCCACGTACCCTGCCAAATCGCGTGTGAGACTTCCCGCGCACCCCTGAGATCCACGTACCCAGCCAAATCGCGTGTGAAAGTTCCCGCGCACCCCGGAATACATGCACACGTTATTTTTCAGTCAGCGGGTGTCCGTGTTTGTGGGTACCCCTTTGCATGTCATTTGTCCTGGAGGGCCACAGTATAGGACATTCATCATGGCTGTATATAGGTGCTATTTGTTGGCGCACCTTTTGGCGCACATTTATTACAGGCGCAGAGACGCTACTGCCTGCTTTCTTGTGGCGGTCGTGTTTGTGCCTGTGCGCTGGTTTGACCGTGCGCTTTTTTGCCCTATTCGATTCCATGAATACGTGTTGTAGGCGAGCGTGTGGGCGTTCCGCGCACTTGCACCCTGTACTTCCCCCGTGACGCCCACATTTTGGCAAGTTGTTCCCCATTCCGAGTGTTACGCCTCGTATTACGCCTACTTTTGTTGTGTGCGCCGCGCTATGTGCGATTTTCGCTGTGGCCTGTGCGATTTTCGCTGTGGCCTGTGCGATTTTCGCTGTGACCTGGCGCACGCCGTTAGATGGCCTGTGCGCCAACGTGCGCCGCGCACTTTTTTAGCGCACATTCGATGGTTTTCTCACGCACGGCCTTCCATGAATCGATGTGCGCTGCTTTTCGTGCGATTTTCGCACTTGCACTGCGATTTTTGCTATTCCATTGCGAATCGCCCGTTTTTGGCCACTTGCGCCGCGCTAATTATTCCATGAATCAGCCTGTTAATGTTCTGCGTTTCTGTGCTGAGATCGAGATCTGTTTTATTTCATTTTTTTCTGTGAATATAAAGAGTGTTACTGAGAAGCGCTCAAGGCTGAGCCGCGGTTTGTTTTGATTGGATGAGGCTTTCACGCAATCTGAAGGAACGTTTCTCATTTCAGTGTTCCCTTCTAGGCAGTTCACGAAGTCAGGTATTGTACAGAAGTTTGAAAAGTTGATTGGTGTTAGGTTTGTTTAATGTTTGATTTGTTTGAAGGGAGAATGTGAGGGGTATAAAGGAGGTAGATTATTGCTGCCAGTTTTGGGAAAATTGGCTCAGAGACAAATCTGCACTATTTTGCATGATTTCCTGCTTCATAAAATGTGACTAACGAACAGTATACAATGAAGGTGAACTATGAAATGTAAAACATTTGACCAAGATCTGTTTTATTGAAGTTTATTTCCCAAAAATAAAAGATATATGAGTATTTGTTGGAGAACTGTGATTCGTGATTCAGATTTGATTACATAGCCACAGTAGTGGTTGTGTAGTTATGGTTAAGTTGCTGTTTCCATAGGAAGAGCAGCTTTTGGCCGGCTTATAGCTCTGCTCCCCCTGGACGAATCCACACCGAACTTTGCAAAAAAAGTATATGGCCCACTGTGAATTCTTTTGCAAAGTTTGGTGATGTTTGGTCCAGGGGGGGGGGGAAGTTATACGGAGGGTCCGAAAACGTCTTTTTTTCCCATAGACTGAATGGGGGAATAACTTTGCGCACAGCTACAGGCCAAACCGCTGGGTGGATTTTCACCAAATTTGCGGCAGGGGAAGGAGCTTGGTCCCGAAAGCGTGCTTTTGTAAATTTGGTGACAATCCGTCCAGTTATTTATTTTATAACGACCAAAAAGTATGTCTGAAAAAATTAGTGATATCTATGTCCGCTCTGCGGTCACACTTCCCTGTTTGCTCCGCGGACAAAAAATGGATTGGCTAATCTGTAGCGTCATGTCCGCGGACATGTGACGCATTCACTGATTGGTTGTGGAACAGCGTGAAGTGCGTCAGATTCTTTCACTGCGTCCGCCATTTTTTGTTCGTGTTTTGTTGTACGCCGACATCGACGGTAACATTTATAAAACAAGACACTATTGCACTTCTCTCCCTTATAAAATACTGTTTCGGAAGGTGAGCGTTAATGAGGGTGGGATGGGATGCGGAAGAAGGAAGTCAAACAGTGGTGTTTTAGTGTCACCAAAGGCATACAGTAAATTGGAAGTTCATGCTCAATATATGGCCAAGAATTACTGCGTCTATGTTAAAATGTATTTCGAATACCAGGGTAAATTGGAGGTTCATGCTCAATATATGGCCAAGAATTACTGCGTCTGTGTTAAAATGTATTTAGAATACTATTGCAGTCATACTGGCATCCTACAGTTTGATAAGGTTACGTATTGAAAACGTTTGTAAGACTCATGTAATATCAGTTCGAAAAAGATTCTTTGGTGCACCTAAATTGCTGTCTGGGTTTTACGAAGACAATGGAGATGATGAATATAGTGTACGTTTATTTTTGACGACTCTACACCGGAGCAAGTTTACATTTTTAATTTCCACAACAATAATTTGGCATTCTAACAGAGGTATTATCTTTCTGTGTAGTTGGCATTTTTTTTTGTTACAGTGCAGATTCTTGCCCTTTGTAGACTATCACTATGTTAACCCATGTTCACTGCTATTACTTCTTTAAAATGTCATATATGACCACATCGATTTGTGTAGCAGTTTCCACGTTACTTTTGTCTTTTTTGCAATTGTATGATGAAGGTTGGGTATTGATACGCATTTTCTGTTACATTTTCCGACCAACTACATTCTGCCGTACTGTGATTGCCAAGGATTCCAAATGCCAAGTGATGGTTTCTTTCCACGCCAGATGCATGTACTAGTGACCGGCTGTCTAACCGTTATGGTTTTGTGGGACGACAGGCCCAGACCCATTTGTCCAAACGCTGGAGTGGCCATTAGGAGTAACATAACATGTTTTATAGTGGTGTAGGCTGAAGTGCATGCCGACGTCTTGGAAATCACTGTGCGACCGAAGCGGTTGGTTTATGGTAAGCAAAAACTTTGCGTATGCGAAAAGAACAACGTGTGCATCACGATTAACATTTTCGAAGAAGACCCAAGAAACAAAGTTAATTGATTTAAAATGGGAATAGTCAGATGGTGTCGAACAGTTTATTGTGAAATAAAAGTACTTTACAAAATCTAAAATGTTAATGTTTTCTTTTACAAAGCAATTTATTATTTCAAAATGTAACATGCTACGTTGTACGTTGCTGTCTGTTCATTTTCAGGTTCTGCGTCACAGTACGTAGTTTTGCTTTTTGCAGGCTGCCATGGAAATCTAAGTGGGGCCATGTATGGAACAGCAGCCTTCCCTTTCTATGGTGGCCATCTTGGAAAAGGATTTTGTTTTGTAATACGAGACACCACAGGCTTCCCGAATTATAACACAAAATCCTATTTTTTAGTAGCACACGTTACTGCTTTGCAAATCTAGATTGTGAATTACAAATCTTATTTCGTCTATGTCATTTACTGAGAAATATAAAGTAGATGGAGTGTATACTAGTGACCGGCTGCCTAACCGTTATGGTTTTGTGGGATGACAGGCCCAGACCCATTTGTCCATACGCTGGAGTGGCCATTAGGAGTAACATAACATGTTTTATGGTGGTGTAGGCTGAAGTGCATGCCGACGTCTTGGAAATCACCTTGCGACCGAAGCGGTTGGTTTATGGAAAGCATAAACTTTGCGTATGCGAAAAGAACAACGTGTGCATCACGATTAACATTTTCGAAGACGACCCAAGAAACAAAGTTGATTGATTGAAAATGGGAATAGTCAGATGGTGTCGAACAGTTTATTGTGAAATAAAAGTACTTTACAAAACCTAAAATGTTTATGTTTTCTTTTACAAAGCAATTTATTATTTCAAAATATAACATGCTACGTTGTACGTCGCTGTGTGTTCATTTTCAGGTTCTGCGTCACAGCACGTAGTTTTGCTTTTTGCAGGCTGCCATGGAAATCGAAGAGTGGCCATGTATGGAACAGCCGCCTTCCCTTTCTACAGTGGCCATCTTGGAAAAGGATTTTGTTTTGTAATACGGGACACCACAGGCTTCCCGAATTATAACGCAAAATCCTATTTTTTAGTAGCACACGTTACTGCTTTTCAAATCTAGATTGTGAATTACAAATCTTATTGTGTCTATGTCCTTTACTGAGAAATATAAAGTAGATGGAGTGTATGGGACTTTTTTTTTTTTTAAATATGTTTACACTGTGAAAGGTGGTTCTTACAGGAAAATTGAGTTTGTTTACGGATGTTTAAAAAAAAAAAACAGCTAATAAGGAAATTTGCCAACGGAAATGAAGAGACACCAAACAGTAATATGGGGGGGTAGGTGGAGGAGGGAAAATGTAGTGTGCATGTTATTTGTAAGGTAGGGGCAGTGTTTCTCATGCTCCTTCATTACAGCAGTGGTGCTGTTTTTGGGGAGTAGGGATGGGTTTAGCTCATGTCATTTTCAGATAACTAGAACTTTTGCTAAAAGTATATAATGTGTACTACATTGCTAAAGGCTGACTACGAATAAGTGTTGGAGCTGTGCAATGGAAATGTTGAAGGTGGACGTTCCTACATCAATATAAAATGTATTTCCACACTGTCCATGAGGCATACATCTTATTGTTAAGTGTGTACGGATTCTTGGACAGGTCACCGTCCTGTACGCAAACATATGGTGATGTGGCATTCTCCGCAAGGTGTGTAATTAAGTCAGAAGTTACTTTACATTATGGTTACATGCCACTCCTACAAAACGATGACCTTTAGCAAAAATACTTTGTTAAAGGGATGGTATGGTTAAGTTGCCCTACTAAAAGCCTGTGAAATTCAGTAAAAAAAACTTTGTTAAAGGGACGTTATGGTTAAGTTGCACTACTAAAAACTTGTGAAATTCAGTAAAAAAAAACATTAAATGGACGTTATGGTTCCAAGTAAAACCGAAAAATCCCTGAAATTCACCAGTTATGGTAAGCTAAGCAACCACCACCGTGCACTGCTAAGACTAACACCCAGGACATCAAAGATAACATCACAAATGTCATTGATGACATCACTGATGACATCACATGTGCATTTAGTTTTCATGCACAGCCTCCACAAGGGATTGTCATTATAATATTGGCAGAAAAGTATATGCCAAATAGTTCATTAAGCAATGCATTGATATAAATTCCATTGCATTAATGAGTACTTTCAGTACATGAACGACCTCAAGAAGAATCGTAGGCATTGTCTGCAGCATGCGCCATAGAGGTGCAATATTCCTAATCTTGTCATGTTGAATAGTAAAATGATAAATGCTTCCATTACAGAATTTTGCATACTGTGAAACATAAGTACCCATGAATGCTTCCCTTACTGCATAGTTGTCCTATTACACACAAAACTTAAAGAGACTGCAATGCATACAAATAGAAGCATATACAGGGAACGTAAAGTAAGCAAAAAAAACTGCAGTATTACCAGAAAGTGTTCATAACCAAACTATTTAACTTCATGCACAAAAAAGATTCTTGTGTTTCAGGATTTCTTCTTCTCCTATGTATATGTATCATATATTGTAACTGTACCCTAAGGAAGTATTGCAAGAACATATGAGAAGGGTCGGGTCTACAAATCTAGTACTTTTTATTTTTTTAATTCCTGACTGACAGTGAAGAAAGCCACCTGGCTTAGATATGTCAGTGACCAAAAAAAGAGGGAGTTAGACATGTGATGTCATCAGTGATGTCATCAATGACATTTGTGATGTCATCTTTGATGTCCTAGGTGTTAGTCTTAGCAGTGCACGGTGGTGGCGCGAGTTATGGTTGCTTAGCTTACCATAACTGGCGGATTTCAGGGGTTTTTCGGTTTTACTTGGAACCATAACGTCCATTTAACAAAGTTTTTTAACTGAATATATATATATGCATATTAGAAGTCAATGGCATTGTCTAAACTTTTTTATATAGGAAAAAGAGTTCAAGAGGATTGGGCAGTGGTGCACCGTAAGCTAAAAGTACGTTTTTCTTTTATTTCATTAGCTCCCTGGAAGGGTGCACCAGTCAATCCGGATGCTCTGTACATGCGCTATACTCTCTGGGATAGCAGCGCCTTCCCTGCGCATCCTTGCCCTACCAGCTCCCCCCACCTCTTAGGACCTGCATAGTTTCCTAAGAGGGTGGTAACAGTGTTCAATTAAAAAGAAAAAAAGGACCTTGCAGTGTGGCACTCTGCTGTGCCGTACCTTCTGAAGTCCGCTTCCTGGTTGATGACACACGCTGAATCCACCCTTATATGCAGAACATGCTTTTCTTTCTTGCACACCCAATCTTCTGTAGCAGTGATGTCACTCATGATGCCATAAGTGATGTCATATGTGATATCATCAGTGATGTAATTTGTGATGTCATGACTGTGCTTAGGAGCTGCACCATAGCTAAGGTGGTGTGGTTCCAGCACCATAACATAATTTCAACTTAAGTTTTCACTAAATTTCAAGGGTTGTGTTGAAACAAACGTATTCACCTTAATTGTCCCTTAAGTGAAGTTTTTCTGTGAATATATATATATATATATATATATATATATATATATATATATATATATATATATATATATATATATATATATATTCAATTAAAAAAGTTGTTAAAGGGACGTTATGGTTTGGTTAAGGTGCACTACTAAAAACCTATCAAATTCAGTGAAAACACTATGTTAAAGGAACATTATGGTTCAGTTGTCCTAATGAAAAGCTATCACATTCAGTGCAAAAGCTTTTTAAATGAACATTATAGTTACTTTGCACTAATAACAACCTATCCATCATTTTGCTTACTAGTAAAACCAAAAAACCCCAGAAATTCACCAGTTATGGTAAGCTAAGCAACCATAACTCGCGCCACCACTGTGCACTGCAAGGACTACCACCCATGACATCAAAGATACACCACGAATGTCATTGATGCCATCACATGTCTGGCTCCCTCTTTTTGTTCACTGACATATCTAGGCCAGTTGGTTTTCTTCACTGACAGTCAGGAACTAAAATTGCAAAAGGTACTATATTTGTAGACCTTACCCTTCTCATGTGTTACTTTCCTTAGGGTTCAGTGACATCATATGATACATATACATAGAGGAAGATGCAAGCCTGAAACACAGCAATCATTTCTGGGCATGTAGTTAATTAGGTTCTGAACACTTTCTGGTAATACCAATGTTTTTTTGCTTACTTTACTTTCTCTGTATATGCTTGTATTTGTATGCGTTGTGGTCTCTTCGTATTTTGTGTGTAGTAGTACAAGTATGCAGTAAGTGAGGCATTGTTAGGTACTTATTACATGTTTCACAGTACGCAAAACTCTGAAACGAAAGCATTCATCATTTTACTATCCAACATGGGAAGATTTGGGAAATTGCACCTCTATGGCGCATGCTGCCGACAATGCCTACGTTTCTACATGAGTTCGTTCATGTACTGGAAAGAACTCAATAATGCAATTGTATTTATAGCAATGCTTCGCTTAATGAACTATTTGTCGGATGATAGTTCTTACAATGATCCCTGATTCTTTTCTGCCAACATTATAATGACAATCGCTTGTGGAGGCTGTGCATGAAAACTAAATGCACACGTGATATCATCAGTGATGTCATCAATGACATTTGTGATGTCATCTTTGATGTCATGGGTGGTAGTCCTTGCAGTGCACAGCGGTGGCGCGAGGTATGGTTGCTTAGCTTACCATAACTGACGAATTTCTGGGGGTTTTCGGTTTTACTAGTAAGCATAATGTGGATAGGTTGTTAGTGCAAAGTAACTATAATGTTCCTTTAAAAAAGTTTTGCACTGAATTTGATAGGTTTCTAGTAGCCCACCTTAACCATAACGTACCTTTAACAATGTTTTTTCACTGAATTTCATAGGTTCTTACCAGGATACCCTTAGTTTGTATAGATGTACCATACAACATACTGAACCCGCTGGCGCCATGTTAATGGGCACAGTGGTCGCGGAGTATGCATCTGTTTGCGTACATCGGGTGGCACCCAACCTAATGAGAAAGGCACGGGTTTATTTATTCATTTATTTATATTTAAATTTATATAGCGCACATCAGCACGGGGGCATTGTGGCACTGTTACAGAATGCTCACTTGATACAGGAATGCATAACAGCAGGTACGTTCATAGGCCCTCAGTACGACCCTGGCGGAAAGTGACTGACCTGACCGCCATAGCGTAAATAGCGTTTCCGCCATCGCACGACGGAGCAAAGTGCGGCCAATTCCGACCCATCGGGCACGAGCACTACGCCATGGCGGAAGTGCAAAGTCCGCGATGGCGGAAATGTCCCCAAAACGCGCCTCACCGCCGTCGTACGGCGCCCTAGGTGCAATTCCCCCACCCATCTTAGCGGTCACCGTAATGAGCGGCAATCGGAAAGTACGGTGACCGTAAACATACGGAAACGGAAGTAAAAACATGGGCCCGGAACGGGAAACAGCACGCCGTACACCAATAAAATCAGAATTCCCACACAACCATTAAAAATACTACCCTGAGACACATCCCAACCCGTCATCCACCCCAGTGAAAGCAATAGAAATGGGAAAAGTAGCGAAAAAAGCGTGCGACCGCAAGCGGCAGGTCCACTTCTCCCGTGAGGAACTCACCGTGCTTACAGAGACCCTCCAGGAGAATGCTGCCGTCGTCTTCTCCACGCAAATGACCAGGACGGCACTTGCGAACAAGAAGGCCATATGGGCCCTGGTGGCACAGCGGGTAAGTGCGGTGGGGACCGCACCCCGCAACCCACTGCAATGCAGAAAGCGATGGGACGACCTGCGGATACGCGTACGGAGCATACTATCCGCCAATCGCAACATTGCCACAGATACCGGGGGAGGATCGGAATCACCCATCAAGTTGACCCCCTGGGAAGAAATCTGTGCCTCCACCATTGGAATGGAGAGTATAGAGGGAGTCGGAGGGATGGAGAAAGGAGTGCAGACATCCGAAGAATCCGGTAGGTGGGCCAACTAATACTATGCCAAATCCACAATGTCCAATCATGTGAAGTACCATGTGTCCACATAGTGCAACAGTAACACATGTCCAGGAGAACGTCCACATACATTGGCCTGACAGCGCACTTTAAAACTCACATTAAATACATAAATATTTAAAAACCCTAAAAACACCCTCTACACGTGCAGCAGGCACACCCTAACTGCAGGCTGCAAAACAACTGCATCCTCAATCCACACAAAAATGAAACCACCTCCAAGGCCCGACCCAAATCACCCTCAGGTACCACCCCAATGCATGTGATACATTGCCATTCCAATTTCCACAGACCCATAAATAACGCTCGCCCTCCTTTACTCCACCACAGGGTCCGATTCAAACGACGAGCTTCAGGACACCCCTACCAGCACACCTGCAAAGAGGGCCAAGACCAACGGCCAAAGACCCTCCACCTCAGCTGCACGCATCAAGACACGGCAGCAGCACAAATCAAGTGGCAGCACACAGGAGGGAACATCAACAGGCACCCCAGCAGCCAGCATGCCCACAACAGCACCACCACAGGTCCCCCCAATGGATGCCACAGAAGGCACTGCCTCTGGTGGCAGCAGCACCATAGGTGACACCCCATTAATGGCAGCATGCTCCGACACAGAAGACGGGGATGTCGAAGTAAGATCCATCCATGACCTGTCTCAATCCCCCTGTTTGTTTCATCCCGTACACCATGAGGATACCACGCAGGGGCACCCACAAGACGACGACTGGCCATCCCCCACAAGCCCTGTGGCAAGGCAACATGAGGAGACCAGCCCCTCTGTGACACCACCGCAAATGGCCATGGCACAGCAGAGGCAACAGTCCCTCGACCAGGTGATCGTGCAACAGCAGCAACTGGCCACGCTCCTCAAGGACCATGCTGATGAATGTGGGGGTACTAAGGCAGCCATAGAAACATCAACGGAGACGCTTAGGGCAGAAATGGAGAGAAGCACCGAGAGCCTGAGAGTACAAATGGAGAGAAGCACCGAGAGCCTGAGGGGGGAACTGCATGCGACGTCCAAAGACGTATGTGCTGAACTTGCCGCTGTGCGCCGTGTGCTCACTGAGCTCTCACAAACCCTTAGGGACATGCATGGACGTGAGCAGGCAGAGACATCATCCGTTGCAAGTTCCGTCCAGGGCAGCCCCCAACGTAGATCTGGGAGGAACCTGCGCTCCACAGGCAGGGGTGCCCCTGATACCCGGAGAGGGGGCTTGCAATAGCGTCTGCCCACTGACAATGAGCATCTGCGGACACTGGTGTACGGGGGGGAGGTAGGAGGGTGGAGGGGGTGTGTTGGGCTTACTTGGGTGGCGGGTCGATGGGGTGTGTAACATAATTTCACATATGCTATAAACATTTCACATTCATCCAATGAGATGTGTGGACATTGATCTTTGTGTACGAGGCCTTTATAGGCGTACAGTCCATATTGTGCATGTTCCAGACACACACAGTGCCACAAGTCCCGTGTCCATGTATCAGCCACCAGGCGTGAGTGCTAGAAGCATGAATCTATGATACTCTGACGAATGTCACGGCCCTCCTGTGCCTCGCGGACTCCTTGAGGTGCTGCCACATCCCCACCCTCATCATGACCATCTTCAGGTGCTTGCAGTTCTGCGTCAGGGGGCATGGGCACATTTCTACGTACGCACATGTTGTGTAGCATGACACATGCCATGACCATCTTTGCAACCTTCTCATGGCGGTACAGGAGTGCCCCGCCAGACCTGCTGAGGCAGCGGAAACGAGTCTTCAGTAGGCCGAATGCCTGTTCTATGACTACACGGGTACGTGAGTGGGCATGGTTGTAGTCCTCCTCAGGCTGGTTCTGTGGGTTCCGGAGTGGTGTAAGGAGCCATCTCTTCAGTGGATACCCGGCATCACCTGTATGTGGACAATAAAGGACGTTTGTGGAATGACATTGCTACGTACGCAACCCCCCCCCTTCCTGCCAGGTCATTGCCGCATCACATACCCCACATTATCATGCATGAAATGAGACTCACCGAGTAGCCAGGATCTGTTCCCTGCGTGTCGCTCCATGTAGCGTGGTATTGTAGAGTTCCTCAAGACCATAGAATCATGGGTTGATCCAGGAAATCGGGCACAACAATGTGTAATGATCCTGTTGGAGTCAGACACCATTTGTACATTAAGAGAATGAAATTGTTTTCGGTTGCGGTACTGGGCCTCCATGGCATGTGGGATGACCAATTCCACATGGGTGCAGTCGATGGCACCAATGCAACCCGGTATGCCGCCAAGTGCATGGAATCCCACTTTTGTGTTTGTAATTTCCTGCTCCGAGCGTGGTAGAGAGATGTAGTCGTCTGCGTGCTTCAGGAGGGCATCGAGCGCTTGCAATAGTGTCCGTGAGAACAGTGGCTGTGAAATGCCATGCAACTGTCCGACTGTGTGCTGGTAGGTGCCTGTGGCCAGGAAGTGGAGTACAGACACCACCTTCAGTAGGGGTGGGATGGCGGTTGGGCTATCTATCATGCTGACAAGGTCAGCCTGTGTCATGTCCACAATGGCGGTTATGGTGTCCCGGTCCAAACGGTAGAGGGTGTGGATCTGCTCAGCAGTGAGGTTGAACGGATGAGCTTGGAGGCGTGGGATTCCGGGCTGCCTGCGTGGTGGTAGTGGCTGTGCTGGTGGGCCTTGCTGGCCCTGCCTTGCCCTCCTCCTCCTCCTGCGTCTCCTCTGTGCGGCCGGTTGTTGTAGTAGTTAGTGTTCGTCTTCTTCTTGAAGTTGGAGTACTTGCAGTGCTATCAGGTCCCCCAGGGCCAACATCGCTAGTCCTGCCGGTAGCATTTTGGAGCGGGTGTGGTTGTGGGAGGGGGTTGGGTGTGCAATTTATGTGTTTTCAGGCTGTATATCCTCCACCTGTGGTGATTCATTCCACCTGTGCCAGCTGCAATCCCCTTTGTGCGAGCACCGTACCGAGGTTCACCGACGGGCGGGGCGTCCCATTTGTGAGTGAAGCCAGTTGCCATTTACACACACTGCCGCACTACATGGATGGATTTGTGATTTCATGCGGTCACAGATGCCTTTTCGACGTGATGTTGCAAATGAGGAATTCGAAGGACAGCGCTTTCGGTTTTCAGCTAGCGGCGAGGAGACGCCCACAGGTCTGACTGCAAGTATAACGTTCTATTATTTAATGTCCTTGGGACAGGGGCCATGGCGAGTATGCTATGATTGATATGAATAGTATGGGATGCGCAATAGCGTAGTGGACAAAAAGGCAGGACGTTCCCAAATACATGTTACTTCACAACACTAGAATTCCGGGCTGGAGAACAGTGGATTTTGCAGACTGCATTACGCACAGACTCAATGGAAGTTTCAAATGTGATGTGAGTAAATAATCAGGCGTTTTCATACCGGGATGAGGGAATGATGTATGGATGCATGGACAGATGATTTGATGGAGAGTTTGCCATGTACAGGGCTTTTTGGAATCTATCCACCTCCCCTGCGCTATGTCATGCAGAGCTGCCATAGTGGGACCATCGTCTTTCTGCCCTTGTTGAACCCTCCCTGTCTCGACGCGCCTTCAGGCACTTGTGTCTATGCACGTTACTAATCCCATCTGATGGATTCTGTCTTCACAGACGCATGCACACAAACACTCGTTTGTAATGCTGTTTTCACCTCGATTTTTATGGTTGTGATTCGCAAGTGATTTTTGGGTGGGTATATTCCTTTTGAGTGGGCTAGCATGCATATGGCTGTAGATTTAGTGTGATCATTGAAGTGAGTTATACAATTGTAGTTCTGATGCCCATACTATTCTTTTTCATTTCATTTGGGTGACAGGTATCTCCTCCCCTTTTGCCGCTGCCATCTGTACGCCACTCCTGCAGATGGCTTTTACTCCCGACACCTGCTGCTTCGTGTCAATCAGTGGAGCACCATTACGATCTTATGGGACGATCGCCAATGGGCCACATGCCCTTACGCAGTGCTAGTGGCTAGGAGCAACATATCGTCCTTTCTGCTGGACTAGTGCCTACCTGATGGGACGGCCCTGCGGTTCTAGGCGCTTCCGTGTTGCCTTTTTGGACGTGAATGTAGCCCCTGTGTACCATGATGGAACAGGGCGTCACACAAGCAGAAGCTGGTCATTTCTTGCAGATGCAGCCCACAATACTGGAATGTATTTAGGAGTTCATGACCTAATGGCTGTATGGCCCTTGGTGGTTTTGTGGTGCATTAAATGTCTATTCTGTTTTTGTTTGTCTCATTTTTCTGCTCATGTTGCTGTACTTGGACCTTCAAATGCCTGTGCTGCATCAGTGCGGCAATGGTGCCATGGCAGATATGGATGCCCACTCACAAGGCACTTGGAGCCCCTGGATTCATTTGTTTGTTGGCATGCATGGGTGACTTGTTCATTTCACTGGTTGCATAGTGTGACTTCATTGCACCTACGAGGAGTTGTGCAATGTGGCCAGGGAGTGGTGTACAGGCACTCAGTAGGGCCGTTTACGGTTGATTCGCGATGCCGTACTTCTCACCATGGCGGAATGGTACTTTCCGCCATGCTTGATGGCGTTAGGTACATGTCCGCTAGGGTCGGAATTCGCGTACCGTTGCGCCATGGTGGTAATTACGGTTTGGCATGGCGCGCGTGCGCGTACTTGGTGCAGTTAGCGTTGGCGTTCGCTACGGTGTCGCTAATGGCATCGTACTTTACGGTGACGGGTCGTAATCGCACCGAGCGCTATTCGATGGCGGTATTGCATTTCCGCCATCGTTCTTCGATTTCCGCCAGGGTCGTAATGAGGGCCATAGTGTTACATACAGTCAAAGAAGCTAGGCAAGGTGAGGAAGCGGGTTAGTTAAACAGAGTGGTTTTCATCAGTTTGTGGAATGTAGTGTAGATTTTGATTTTGATTTTGAGGTATTTATAAGCGCGCACACAACGAACCGAATCGTATCCTGGCGCAGATGGAACAAGAAGATGACACTCAGATGGCCAGAAAGACCAACTAGATAGACAGAACTATACAGCAAACAAAGATAGTCATAATAACAGCTTTATTTAAAGAGATGAGTTTTAAGACCTGCTCTAAAGATCATCAGGGAGTTGGCTTGTCTCAGATATAACGGAAGACTATTCCACAATCTGGGCCCCGTCACTGAAAAGCACCGATCTCCCCTAGACCTGTACTTCATCCTAGGAATTACAAGAAGGAAATGATCCTCCATCCTGAGAGTGCAAGTGGGTTGGTATCGTCTCAATTTATCTATCAAGTATGCTGGTGCCATATCGTGCAGGCATCGATAAACCAAGCAGCCAATCTTAAATTTAATCCGATCTTCGACTGTCAGCCAGTGTAGTGACCGACGAAGAACGGATGTGTGAGCATTTTTGGGTACACCAAAGACCAGTCTGACACCAGCATTTTGTGCTTTCTGGAGACGATGGATTTGATTATTTGGTGCTCCGGTCAGAAGACCATTACAGTAGTCAAGGTTTGAATTGACCAGTGCTCCCACCACTACAGCACGATCTGCTTTAGGCACGTAGGGTAGAGCTTGGCACAAGAGGCGGATATTATAGAATACGGACTGTACCTTGGCTGAGACCTGGGCATTACATCCCAGGTCACTCTGCCAGATACAGCCCAAATTCTTGACCTTGGTGGAGTATTTAAGGCTAGCCCCCAAAAACTGAGGAGGAGGACATTTTTCTCTTGCAAGGAGATGTTTAGGCCCAAACCGAATCACCTCTGTTTTTTTTGGGTTCAATTGCAGCCAATGTTCCTCCATCCAGGTGCTTATCTCATCTAGGCAGCTAGTGACCACAGTAAGAGCATCCTCTACATCGTCAAGTCTGATGTACAGCTGAGTATCATCAGCATAGGAGTGAAACCTAAGATTATATTATTCCAAAATGTTCATCAGAGCACGAAGGTAAATATTAAACAAAAGTGGGGAGAGAGCTGATCCCTGTGGCACCCCACAACACTGAGAAAGTATTTCTGAAAGAAAGTCCCCCACTTGAACGCTTTGCTGACGGTCAGTAAGAAAAGATGTAAAGGATGTGTAGGATATTTGGTTTCTTAATGCAGTGGGTAGTGCGTTCCAACTTTTTGGTGCTAGGTGTTGAAAGCTGGACCCGTCTGCTTTGCTTCTTTTGAAGGTGGGTACGAAGATCTGGTTGGTCAGATGGGACCTGGTGGGTCTGGTGGACGAGAGGGTTTGATTATTTTGGATAGGTAGGGAGGGGCATCAGCAGAGAGGCATATATGTATGATGACCATGGTTTTGAAAAGAACGCATTCTTTTACTGGTAGCCAATGTGCCTCTTTCCTGGCCTGAGAGATGTGTTCCCTTTAGGGAATACTCAGAGCTGCTGTTAGGGCATTGTTCTGTGTGATTTGCATTTCATTTAGATGTTTTGCAGAGGTGCCCAAGAAAAGGGCATTGCAGTAGTCCAGTTTGGTGCCTACTGTGGCTCTGACTATTGATAGGCATTTTTTAGTAGAGAGGAAAGGTTTAGCCGCATTGATTACCTAAGTGGTGAGCACGGTGGAGGAGGCTATTTCATTGACTTGACGTGACATTGACAGAGTTGAGTCAAGGTACACTCCTAGGGTTTTTACTGCTGAGGAGACAGTAATGGTGGAATTGTCAATATTAAAGGTTTTGTATTGTGGTGGGAGTTTGTTCAGTGTTTCCTTGGTGCCTACTATGAGGATCTCTGTTTTGTCTCCGTTTAAGCAGAGGCCGTCGGCTGCCATCCAAGTTTGGATGGCTGTGTAGATCTTGGTTAGCACCACAGCATCTTGTTCATAGATGCCAGTGAGGGGGAGTAAGACTTGAGTGTTGTCTGCATAGTTGGTGTAGGCTATGTCACGACGATCCAGTTCATTGAAGAGTGAATATATTGTACAGTGTGGGGGCTGTGCATGAGCCCTGTGGGACTCCACAGTGGATGGTAGTTGGGGTGGCGCAAGCAGAGTCTGTGAAGACTTTCATGAGTCGACCCTTAAAGAAGGAGGTAACCCAGGAGATGGCGTGAGTAGAGAAGTGGGCTTAATTTTTCAATTGCATACCTAGGATGTCATGCTTGACCAGGTCAAAGGCAGCGGACAGATCCAGCAGAAGCAGAATTGCCGGTTTACCTTTGTCCATGATGTCGCAGAGTTGTATTTTGAGATGGAGTAGGGCAGACTCAGTCCCGTTTTCTGGACGGAAGCCTGATTGTCTTTTTCCTAGTTTGTGATTTTCTTCCAGATATTGCTGTATTTGCGTGTAGGCCACTTTGTCCAGGATCTTGAGCAGGAAGGGGACGGTGGTGATAGGTCTGTAGTTGTTGGCGTTTTCTGGGTCTAGGGTGGGTTTTTTGAGAAGTGGGCCACCCAAGCTTCATTTAGGCTATCTGGAACTGAGTTGAAGGAGGCATTGATAAATGACTTGAGAAACGGTGCAAGTGTTTCTACACAGTCTTTGACCAGTTTGGCGGGGCAGGCATCGCCTTTGCAGTTGGAGGGCTTGATTCTTTTCACAATTTCTATAACTTCTAGTTCAGAGATTTCTCTGAATTTGAAGGGTGCAATTGGGTCTTTTGTGGTCTCTGTCTCTGTCTCAACGTGTGAGGCTGATTTGATGTGTTGAGTCAGCTTTTTGTGGTGAACTAGAATTTTCTTCTGCAGGAGTTCAATTGTGTTTAGAAGGGCAGACTGTATGGTGTTGCACCAGGTTTGATCTTTCACGATCTCATGGGTCTTGGTGGCTGGGGTTGATAGTTCTTTGAAAATGGCAAAGAGCTCTTTCGATTCATAGCTGGCATTAGAGATTCTATCATTTTATGATGTAGATTTGGCTGTAATAATGGCTTTTTTGTATTGTGTTACCAGTGATTTGTACAGGGATAGTGAAGAGGTGTTTGGGGAGCTTTGCCATTTGTTCAATGCTTTGCATTTGTTGGTGCGCAGGTCTTTTAGTTCTGATGAGAACCAAGTATTGGAGAGTTTAATGTGTTTGGCTTTTTTCTTTTGAAGGGGGGGCGATGATATCTATCGCTGTACTGATTGTGGATTTGTAAATGTGTGCCAGTACCGCTCATTCTGGGGTGGAAGGGAGGTTGGTGGTGAGTGGGTCTAAGTCGGCGAGAATCCTTTCTTTAGTGAGGTTCCTGGCACTTCTGGCCACAGCTGCTGGAGTGGGGTTGGGTTTTTTAGCTGTGGTAGCAGGAGTAGGGATGAGGAAATGTATGAGTGAGTAGTTGGACCATGGGGTGGGGGTGATGAAGCGGATGTTGATGTTGCAGTTGTGGTCCGCTAACCAGTCAAGGGTGCATCCTTTGCCATGTGTAGGTGCGTGGATTTTTTGATCAAAGCCTAGTTCTAGAAGTGCTTGTGCCAGGGCAATGGATGGTTTGTCCTTCTGGTCATTGAATTCCAAGTTGAGATCACCTATGAGGATGGTGTTAGTGGTTGTTTTTAGGTTTTCGGCTAGGAGGTGTATCAGGTTGTCATGGAAGTCAGATATAGGGCCTGGTTAGCGCTAGGCTAGATGGATGGTTATGGTGGTGTTGGAGGATAGCGAGATCTTGGCTGCAAGGGAGTCAATATTTTCTCAGAGATTGGAGGATGATTGTCATATCTCTAGGTGGTCCTTGGCTATGAGGGCTACTCCTCCGCCTGTGGTTAGAGGTCTGTCCTGTCTAATGATGGTGCATCATGGTGGAATGGCTAGAGAGAGGGCCGGGCCAGCTGCATTGTGTAGCCAAGTTTCAGTGATGGCGAGGATGTCAAGGTCGAGGTAGGTAAGGAGGTCATGGATTTCAATGGCAATTGCATGAAGGGATCTGGCATTGATCAATGCGCTTTGTCGGTTGGAAGGTGTCAAAGGAGTCAATGTTTCTTTGTTTTTACTTATGGTTGCATCCATAGTGGTAGAGTTGGGTGTAGCCTTGGGCATGCTGTATAAGGGGGGGTTTGCTGCCGGTTATGAACGGCCTGTGGTCTGTGAGTTATAGTGGCTGGCTTCTGAGGTTTTGGGTGGGTGTCTAGAGCAGAGGCCTAGTAGTTGGTTTCTAGAGCTAGTTGTTCATGGACGTGTTGTCTGATTGGTGGGTTTCGTGGAGTTGGATGGTAGGAAGAGAGTGGTGGGGATGTTTGATTGGGGGGGCGTGCACTGTTGGCCTTTTGCGGGCACAAATTGGGCAGGGAGCAGCAATAAACAATTGAGGACACATGGAGCAGCAATAATCAAAATGAGGACAATAATGAGCAGCAATAATCAATTGGGGCACATGGAGCAGCAATAATTAAATTGAGGGCAATAATGAGCAGCAATAATCAATTGAGAATGTGGAGCAGCAATAATCAAATTGAGGGCACACAGAGCAGCAATAATCAAATGGGGCACATGGAGCAGCAATAATCAAATTGAGGGAAGTAATGAGCAGCAATAATCAATTGGGGCACATGGAGCAGCAATAATCAAATTGAGGGCAAAAATGAGCTGCAATAATCAATTGGGGCACACGGAGCAGCAATAATCAAATTGAGGGCAATAATGAGCAGCAATAATCAATTATGGGCAATAATGAGCTGCAATAGGCAGTTGCGGGCACATGCATGGTCAGATGTGTGCCCATAGGTGGCTACACTATGTGTTAGGGCTAGACACTGAGTGCTCATACATTCCGGTGTTTAGTAGTGTTATTATAGTCGTGGGGCGATCTGTAAAGTGCTGGGATCATCAGACAATCACAGTGGTGAGGCAGTTCGTAATCGGGAGAAATAAAGTTGCTCACCAATGAATGCAAGGGGTAGTAGGGCCTTGCACACGCGGCCAAGTGTGAACAGGGGCAAACAGGGCCTTCTTCTGGCCTTCTTCGGGCTGCCGGCTCATTCCGCCTGCCAGCGGATGTTGTTAATTTAAATATCAACACGTTGCTTAGCAACGTCGGAGAAGCTGAGCCTCATTCTGGGGCCATGATGCGCCCGACATTTTGTTTCCGAGAGATGAAACAAAAACAGCTTGTGGCTCCGGATTTGCGCCGAAGCAAGTAAGGAGGCACAATGTGTGGAATCTGGGTACAGGTACAAGGCGGCAATAGGCAGATGGGCAGTGCGGAACTCACCAGGTTCCGATCGGCTGCTGGAGTGGGTCCACAATGTGAGTCCAGTGCGCCATGTTGCATCTGGTGGTCGTAGGTGCTGCAGCTGTTCTCAAAGGGATGGTGGGGGCTCCTGCTCTCTCCACCTCTCTTACATAGTGGTACCATTCAGCAAAGTCAAGGAACATATATAAACAGCACCATGTACGTGAATTGCAATGGAAAATAGAGTAGGTCTGCAAACTCTGTACTTATGAAACAAACAGAGCAAAGGCATAGCGTATGCATCATAATGAAACGCACCAACAAGAGAAGTAACGTCTGCCTTCAACAATCTTACCGCACTGCTGCTTTACATAGGAACGAAGAACGAACCGGCAGAGTAAGGACTGAAAATTACTGAGAGCAGAAGTCACTACAACATGCTAAGAACACTAAAGATTACCTTATATTTGCACAGTTCGTGCAGTGAACAATAGTAGAAAAGCATGATGTTAATTTTTTTTATGCAGCAATGGCAAGTACCCTAGAATGGCTGGAAGAGAATTTACCTCATGACGAAATGAGTGACTATAGTTACCCCATTGGTATGCACCGCAGTCTGAAAAGTAAAGCAATTAATATATATTGCTTCATGTACATCTAACAGATTCATTTTTCTTTTACAGAACATACTGGAAAACAAAGCAATGTGCCACAAGAGGCACCTCTTCCACAACAGCATACGGCCACAGGAAGTGAAGGGAACTCTGTAAATAGGAAACTGGACAACCTGGACACCAAAATGGAGGAATTGCTGAACAATTTTGCCACCTTAAAACATTTCGTACAAGGACATATTATGGAGAAAATAAAATACCACTGCCCGACCTGCATGTGTATCCCTTCCCCATTTCCCAGCCCGCCATCCCCACAAATTCTGTGTGATCAAAGACGGTACAATGAGACCTCAATCCCTTCCCTCATGACCAACTCCCCTGTTTATGTATCCATTTCTGCTACCCCTTCCCTTTCCTAATAGTATCTATGAATGTGTGGAAATGGTATCCATACATAATATCTAGATATGGCCGTTTGGTTCGCCATAGGCAATATTTTTGGGGGGGATATTATGTGGGAGCGAGGGTTGCGGGGGTGTCCATGTGTGAATTTCGCCACAAAAATATGGTGATATTTTTGCATTGTGATATGTTTGCGGCTGAAATAAAACATGGAACCGTGGAAATAAAGGTTTATACGTAAATTGTTGCTGAGTGTATATGTGGCTTTTCCTTTTATTTTTATCCCGACATGACTCTGCGGCGCAGTACTGGTGGGGATGACCGCAATTAAAGCAAAATGTAGATGTCCTACGGACACCGCATCTGCCCGGCCTATCCGCAATCACAATGGAGGCATCCGTAGGACGCCACTATGCACCACATTTATGAACAACCTGTAATTAGTTGTGGGAGCGCACGTTTGTCCGTTGCACAGCTACGCGCATGCGTATCTCTTCCTCTGTGTCCTGGCAACACCGCCCCTGTCCAGCATGTGCGAAGAAACTTGTGATGTACTTTTAGTAGTTGGAGGGGCCCACCCACGTCCTATTGTAGCTGTGCACATGAACATCCCAACTGCTGCACCCTACAAACACCCAGCTTGCTCCAAACTGTTCACCGCAAGTGGGTGCCACACTTTTAATTAGTCCGGGGATCCAAACGTTGTCCGTAGGACACCTATGCACATGCGCACAAAGTATTCCACCCAATTCGCATCCTGTGGATAGCTGTAACATTCGCAAAGTCACCATGGGACCGCACCCGAACTGCTCTTGGGCCCTTATTTGCTGGACACGATCCGGGCCCATGGACATAAAAAAAGTACTTTTTTCTGCAATGTATGGAGTTTTACTGTGAAATTGCACCCTTAAAGAGGTCTCACACTCTGCCATTGTACATCTAACTGTTTTTGGGAAAGATTTAGGGCTGCTTTCCGGTTCGAAGTGCTCCACAGCAGCCCTGTAAAAGGCCACACCCAAGAGCTACTCTGCATTCTGTCTTTGGCTTTCCAGAACAAAGCAGCAGTGCACATTGCTTCATGCTGAAATTGCTTTGTGAGGAATTCTGCTGTGCTATATTACCTTTGCAAATATTGGCAACCATGGTTGCTGCTACTGCCTCTAACTCAGCAGCACCCACACCCTAACCCTCACCACCACCACCATCACCTCTTTCCGAAGGGCCTGGACAAGGGAACAGGCGTGGTAATCTAGACAGAGATCAAGAGGAGAACGAGGATGAAGAAGAGCAATTCCCCATTGCCTGCCACCAGCGTGAGTCTTGGGGGTGGAAACTATTTACCACCATTGGAGACGTGCCCAAATCCCATGCTAACCAGGTGAGATGCAACATAGTACTCAGTTACGGAAAACCTGCCATGTAAAGGTACGGCACCAACTCCATGCGGCGATACCTCAAATCGAACCACAAGGCAGAAGTTCGGAGGGTTGTCCCCTTTGAACAAGGCAGCAGGTTAATTTCCTCTACAGGATCTTCCGCATCTGCTCCTGCCACCACTAGGGACACTCCAGTGGGGCAGCGGATCCCTAAACCAGCCTTGCAGACCATACGCACCACAGCAGACCCTTGCTTTTCAAAGGACACTATATTGTGCATGTACTGCAATGGGGTTCTCTCCAGAGGAGAACAAGTTCAAAGTGCTTTCGAGGCTGCAGTCTGGGAGCATGACAAGGACTGCACCTACCTAAGTAAGGGCCACCCAACATCTTCCTCTCTCCACGTGCCCTTTCTTATCCCTGTGGTTGGTGCCCTTTTCCTAACTCCCTTCCCTTCCTTTCCTTCTGTGCCGCGTGGTACAAGAACAGGATAAATACAAAACAACCAGAAAGGAAAAAAATATACAAAGGCTCTTTTCAGAGCCCCCTTTCACAGTTCAAAAATAGAATTCCAATGAAAGGAAGCAGGCCACCGCGCAGCCTATAAGCTCCGCGAACAGCACGGTAAAAAATGTGAGGGGTGGTTGCATCATAAACATTGCACGCATTCCCGAATGGAAGTGGTGGCTCTGAAAAGAGCCTTTTTATGCTGTTTGTGTTTGGAAGGTTTGAAGTGGTCAACATCTACTGGGGAAATGCTTGCTATACTTGCAAGAAGCACTGCACTGCATTTTGGATATTACGCAGAAACAGCCGATTGCCTCAGTAAGATGTACTCCATCTCTACGGAAAATGTTGGTACTACGAAACGTAATGTTTTCATTGTGGAAGATGAACATAACGTCTCACAAAAAGGCGCAAACAGCCTTGTTCACATTGTTCACACTTTCTCCATTTGCGGCCCAAATGAGGAAGAACGCAGCCACATCTGACTCTGGGCAATGCGAGAAAAAATTCCTCGCAACTTTGGAAACATATCCATGACATGCCGAAGTGTCTCCATCGCACACTGCAGTGAGATTCCGGTAACATGTCCTAAACTTTTCCCTCCACAATGAATAATAATAATGTCTAGATGATCGAGCGTCGCCAAAGTGGCACAAAGAGGACCCACATGCAGCTACTTCATCCCACGAACTCCGTCCGAGTGGACATTCACATGATGGAACCCAAGGTGTCTAGCCACTCCACAGCGTTCTGCATACAATTCCAACCAATGTATCCTGGAGTCGCCCAAAAGCCATACACTCTGCCTCCTGAACGGCACAGCCATAACTATAGCCATGTGCACTCCTATTTGAAAACACACCTTCTGGCACAATCTGTCCTTACACACCACACCCAGGAAACCTTATTGACCAATCCCCATGCCTACACAGTCCCATTTCCATGCCAGCAACCCTCAAAAGACCTGCATGTGGTACGTGCACAACTCCAAATGCTGCAGTGCCCGCTGACATATTGTCCTTTATGCGCGGATGCAGGAACACATTTCAACCAGGGTACAGGATCCCCACTTTATTGGCAGCTGTGAAAAGTTTTTTTTTCTTTTTTTAAAGGTGCTTGTAAGCAAACACCTTTTTTTGTATTTGGTGGGGATTGTTCTCTTCTTCTCTGCCTTACATTATTACACAAGCATCTCCAAAAGTAGCTTTTAGATTCTGGAACACAAGAGCATTTTCAATGGGGGACAAAACAAAGTCAGCTCCACTGAAAAACCTCACATTAAAAGCACTAAGGTTCTCATGGTCACAGAAGAACATGCCATCATCGAACAGAAATGCACACGTGCCGCCGTTTACGTTTAATCACTGTTACAGTGGGAAAAAGGCACATTGCTGCTTTTATCACCTCCTTCAGTTCACCGGACAAACTTGCAGCAGTACGAAAAGCCACATGAAGTGCTCCACAATGCAGCACTAGTATGTCAACAGTACTCCAAGTGGCCACATCTCTGCACTCTGCAATCACAGTTTACAAACTCGGTAGAGCCACACTACGCCACAAAGCGTGCACTCCTTCCACACCAAAATGTTCATCAATGCTGCTATACTGGGCATATGTGTGCAGTTCATCCACAAACGAATCACCAACAATGAGCACTGTCACTCTCTGCATCTTTGCCATCATCAGGGTACACAGCAATTAAAAAAAGTATTACCACCCCTTCCTGTTAAGAACACCCTCAACACCTGATTGGATAATCCACAGTCCCATTTCCATGCAAGCATAGTAAGAAGGACAGCATGTGGCACGTGCATGTCCCCAACTACCGCGAGGGCCGTTCCCCAGTAAAGCAGGGGCAGTCCTTCTTCCCTTGCCAGTACTCCTTTTGCTTCACTCCCTCATTGGGTAATGTTAAACAGTCACACACGCATCCATCAATCACATCCAAGACCTCTGCATCTAACACTATCTTCTCTGTTCAACACTCCATACTAACCATTAAACACTCAGAGTACAAGGGCCTGATTCATGGAAGTGTTTTATAATGGTGCAATCCCATAGGAAAATGTTCCATGAATATGGCCCTAAGTGTCCTGTGAATAATCAAAACCACCTCCAGTGGAAAGTACTGTAGAACTATCTACGATTTCTGCATCCAGATTCATCCACATCAGCACCCATCACCACAACCTGCAGGTTTCAATATTTTTTATACAGTACATTTGCAACTCTGTTATAAGTGCCTCGCAACAGGGTACCTGCCACTGAACCTCCATAACGTACTCAAAAAGCAGTGGGCCTCATCACGAGTTGGGCGGTAACGCCGGCGCTAATAGCGCTGGCGCTATCTGCCCTACCACCAAACCCACCGACGCTATTAGTGCCGGATCACGGGTTTGGCGGATTTGGAAATCCCCATTCCCCATTGAGCCCATTCGGGAATGCCCCATTCCCCATTGGGCTCAATGGGGAAATTTCACGCTCATACCACTGGTGGATTTCCGCCGAAGCACTGATTTGGCAGACCCTTAAATCCGGCGGTAACAGCGCTACCGCCGGATTTAAGGGTTACCGGCGAACTCGTGATGAGGCTTACTGTCATTTCTCCCATCACCTACCATCAAATGCCACCTACAGTGGTATGTGCTTGCAAAGTTGGCATTTACCCATATTAAAAACAAGGGGGGGTCCTGGGAGTCCCTCTGCCGGACATTAGTCCCGGTTATGAGAAACTTACCCAGGGTCTTTAGCTCACTAACTTTCACAGAGAAGAAATATCCAACACATATCAGTCTTTGTCCTGGCCTGGGTCCAGCACCGAAATGCTAGGCAATTCTCCTCTGAGCAAGAGTACCAACGGCAACCCCAGACATGTGTTTTGGTCAGGTTGGACATCATCAGTAGGGTGGAGCTGTGCCTCCCTAAGAATAGTGAGCAAGAGGTCCACATCTGGATTCCCCTAGTAACTTAGGGTGAGACCAAAAGTTACTTAAAATATGCAAAAAAATAGGGGGGTCTTGGTAGTCCCTCTGCCAGACATTAGTCCTGGTTACGAGAAACTTACACAGAGTCTTTAGCTCACTATCTTTCACAGAGAAGAAATATTCAACACATATCAGTCTTGGTCCTGCCCTGGGGCAATCCAGCACCCAAATGCTAGGCAATTCTCCTCCGAACAAGAGTACCAACACCAACCCCAGACACGTCTTTCGGTCTGGTAGGACCTCATCAGTAGGGTGGAGCTGTGCCTCTGTAAGAATAGTGAGCAATGGGTCCACATCTGGATTCCCCTAGTAACTTAGGGTGGGACCCAAAGTTACTTAAAATATGCAAAAAAACAGGGGGGTCCTGGGAGTCTCTTCTCTGAAAGGATGGTGAGCTAAGGTCTCTGGTTGAGACTGTAACCCGGGATATAGGCCGGTATAAGATAAACTCCCAGAGCCCCCTTTGTTTTTGCGTATTAAGTAGCTTTGGGTTTTCACCCTAAATTACTATGGTAATCCAGACGTGGAACCCTTGCTTGCTGTTCTTAGAGAGGCACAGCTCCACCTCATTGACGAGGCCCAACCAGGCCAAAACACGTATCTGGGGTTGCTGTTGGTACTCTTGTTCATAAGATAATTGCCAGGCATTTCGGTGCTGGGCTGCCCTTGGGCAGGACAAAGACTGATATGTAGTGGAAATGATTCCTCTGTGAAAGGAAAGTGAGCTAAAGACTCTGGTTGAGACTCTAACCCAGGATATAAGCCGGTAGTGGAGAAACTCCCAGAACCCCCTTTGTTTTTGCATTTACCCATATCAGCCACTGTAATATCCAAACGGTTAATCTCTTCTTTCTTTCTGTCAATTTTACAACCTTTTCCCCCACTAACGCACTTCCTATAATATTCATAAAAATCTCACAGAAAAGGATCAGTGAATGGGCCTCATTACGACCCTGGCGGTAAGGGGTTAGCGCCATCGTTAGCTGCGCCGACCCCTTACCGCCAATCACGAGTTCCCTTTCCGCCATGGCGGATTTTACACCTGCTTCTAGCGGGTGTAAAAATCCATGGCGGTAAGGGAACTTGGTGTTAATTACGCCACCGTAATTTACGGTGGCGTAATTAACGCCTTCCCCACTCCCATTATGCCCTATGGGGCAAAAATGGGAATGGGGAAGGGTAAATGGGGATTGGGGATTTACCGCCCCGCCAAGGTCGGAATGGGGCGGTAAATCCCCTTACCGCCATGGTGTTAACGTAGTTAGCACCATGGCGGTAAAGTCACGGCCCTGGCGGTAACTTTCCGCCAGGGTCGTAATGAGGCCCAATGTATCCTATCAAACTAAGCCAAGTACATACATTGCATGCATAACAACAGGGTGCCTGCCAGTTACCTTGCACACTTCACAGAATGCAACATTACTTAAAAACCAAAACAATTTATGTGTGCATTGACAACAGTACCATTCATAAATGTGCATAAGTAAATGAAACAACTGAAATAATTGCTCCACTCATGTAGCAAGGATATATGTGCAGAAAAGTAAATGGAATTGCACACAGAAAAATACTCTCCTTTGCAATCTGTACATCTTTCCGAACCTATTTCTCACCCTTCTACAACGAGACCTGATCTATTTTCAAACTAAATAGTCCTACACCAAAACACACACTTGCTAAAGTGCACGTCATACAACACACAAATAACCCACTTACCCCCTTACCAAACATGTTAATGCTCCAAAGTCCCAATTCATATACAAAGCCATACATTAATACACACACACTAACTCTTCCTGCCAAGACATCCCCCCACACTTTTAAATAATGTATTCTCCAAATGAAATCACTATGCCAATAACATATTTTCTCATGATCATCTTGTACAGTTGCAGTACCCACTTCTGTCCTGAAAGCCACTGGCGTGTGAACTTGAAAATACAACCTAGAATAAACCTACTCTCACCAACCAACAAAGTAAGTACAATACCATCATAGTGTTTTACGTCTTACTGAGAGAGTGCAGTGTTTTTATATTGTAAGATACAGATTTGTGTAAACCCACCGGTATTTGCTTCATTCTTACTCACGACACCTCTACAGTTCCTTACTTTATATTATTATCTCACCACCATTATACAAATCCCCAGATAGTAATACAGCATTCCCAACCGAAATTTAGAACCCATTACACAGTGACACACTTCCATTTATATGCCTGCCCTCATATTCACCAACTCATGCACATTACACACATATACATTTCAAAATCTGCACACCCACACTTTCCTTTTTTCTCCAACAGCTACTACAAAATGCCTACCAAACAGCAACTCCGTAGAAAACACGCAGAAATAGATCAGTGCAACCTAAAAGCATAGAAAGTAGCCTTCCACCCCTAGCAGAATTTGTACAGAAAGTTCAAAGAAAAGAGCTAATACAGTCAGAAACGCAAACAAAACCACCTACCAGTAAGGAAACTGTAATTCCTCTGTTAAAATGTAGAAATGCAAAGAAATGCACTGAAAACAGTGCAACTCGCACCACTGCTAACAGAACACGTACATATGCTAATGTCACCTCAAGGAAGAATTCTAAAAAATTAATATTACAAAAACAATTCCACCACAGAGTCCTTCAGAACCTTATAAATAGAGGAGAGAAATCACGCTCAACCCTTAAAACTTACTGCAGAAAAGTAATCCTGGAAGCTCTTGTAAACAGTGCAACGCTCCCGAAATGGAAATAGTTTATATTAATTTTAAACAGAATGAAACCACTAACAAAATTAATTGGTAAACTACAACCACTACTTCGAAACAAACGCAATATCAGCATAGATACCTTTGGCAACATCTGTACAGATGAGTGGAGTCACACCACCAGCACAGAGCCACACATCAATGAAGAATGATACAAACAAGAGCAAACAAACCAAATTGCCATACATAGCAGTGGACAAAGGTATGAAAAGGTACACAATACCATAATGGAAGACAAAACACTGCTTTCTCAAATATCCCCATCAAACATAGATGCCACTCTCCATTCCACAGAACCAATACACCCCACCTACAAATGGCCTTGCACATCAATGTGTAACGTTCGCCAAAAGTCTATCAAATCTTTGCAACAGTTCCTCGATCACTATGTGAAACCCAATGACAAACAAAAAATGAAAATACTACAAACTATAGACTCCTGTGCAGTGCGCAAATACACAGGACTATGAGGACATTCCTTAGCCTGTTTTTCTTGACCTGCTTGCAAAAGCACCTTCCACCATATCAAAATGTTAGCAACACACCATTCTACTGTAAGAAATCTTGTTTACAAACTGTACTATGCAAAAAGTCCAGCTTTAGCACTGCAACATTTAAATGATATTCTCCTACACAGTACAGCCAAACAACTGCTCGAAGAAATAGAGCACATCCAAAGGAAATATTTTGGAAGTGAGGGCACTTACAAACTCCAGCACTTTCAGACAACAGTAGCAACAACTTTGCAGATGTCAATTTTCTACATCACACATACAAAAAAGAAATACGAAAGTTCAAAAGCACATCTGCTGAAGTGCCAAACCAAGTATGTGTGTGTTGTCACAGAACTTTCTATAGAAAGAGCACCAGAACTATATTTAGAAGACAATGAGGAATCCCAATGGTTTCAATTAGCTCTGTACCTTACAGCTGAAAACAAATGCAAAATTAATAACACCTCCATACTCTTCACATACTGCACTGCAAAACTTGACAATAACCAAATGCCTTCACGGGTGATCAGTAATAAATTGGAAGTATTTCCACTGCCAAACGCAATCCAGCAGCTTAATTTGTATGAGAGCATTATAATCCAAACGGTACACCCATTTCAGGCAATAATACGACTTCAACCAAAAACTGCAATATTGCCTCCCACCGAATTTCTCAGAGCCATTCGTGGGAAAGTAATTTATTTACGATTAGATCTCAAAGAAAATATAGACACTCTACGAGTGCAAAGGCCAATAGAACAATCTTTGATCATCCTGGTAAATGGTGTACCTACGAAAGATTAAAAAAAATTGGCAGCAACTGGTGGACTTAAACTAAGTTAGGAAAGCCTTGCAATACCCTAAAGAGAACAATGAATACTACAAATAAATAAACGTTGATGAAAACATGAGAGAAACCACCGAAATAATTCAGGACTCCTCAATAACTGGCCATTTTGAACTTCTAGATCCTACTGCAGCCTCCAATATTTTAGATCACTATACAATTCACCCACTGCACCCCAAAGACACCATAGACGATTCACTAGAAACATATCAAATGCGGCAAGCCAAAGGATCGCCAATCAGTATATGGGAAAAAAGTGTAGAAGCACAACCCTTTCCTCTACTCTTCCCGACAGGAAAAGGTGGAAGATACGATGAAAGATGCACACAAATAACAGCATCAGAACATGGCTCTTTACGAATGTATTCTGAAGACTCTAGATTTAGGGGGTAATTCATAGAATTCAGCGCACAAGTGGCGCACGTGGCTGGCGCACAGAGGGAACGTGCGCCAGTCTGTGCCAGTCGCGTGCGCCAAAACCCATTTTAGCGCACAGCGTATTCATGGATACTTACATCCATAACCAGCTGTGGCGAAGAGTGGCGCAGCGACCCGGCAGCAGCACCAGTTATGCCCCCAACCCCGCCCATGGGCCAAAAAACATTGCACAAATCCCCTACATGGCGCAAAGGCCAGTGGACCAACATACAGCCCCCCAACCATGAAAATGCATGTAAAACTCCCTGCGCAACCCTCGGAATATGCGTACCCTGCTCGTGCTAGCAAAAACGCATGTGAAAGTCCACGCGCACCCCCGGAATACATGTAGGCCAGCGAAATCGCATGTGAAAGTCCACACGCACCCCTCGGAATACACGTACCCGCTCGCGCCAGTGAAAACATGTGTGAAAGTCCACATGCACCCCTGGGAACACGCGTACCCCGCTGCGTCAGGTAAAATGCGTGGAAAAAGTCTACCCTGTGATGTGGCCTGATGGGCTGCATGCGTACCATGGACTGGGGTGATGGGCTGCCTGTGGGCCATGGACTGGGGTGATGGGCTGCCTGTGGGCCATGAAATGTGGGGATGGGCTGCCTGCGGACCATGGACACGGGTGATGGGCTGCCTGCGGGACATGGGGAGGGTGGATGGGCTGCCTGCGCATATTCCGGGGGTGCGCGTGGACTTTCACAAGTGATTTCGCTAGCACGAGCGGGATACGTATATTCCGAGGGGTGCGCATGGACTTTTACACGTGATTTTGCTGGCCTACGTGTATTCCGAGGCGTGCGCGGGGACTTTTACATGCATTTTCACTAGCGCGAGCAGGGTACGCGTATTCCAAAGGGTGCGCATGGACTTTCACACGCTATATCGTTGGCCTATGTGGATTCCGGGGGTGCGCGTGGACTTCCACACTGCCCTCCTCCCCATGCCCCGCAGGCAGCCCATCACCCCAGACCATGTCCCACAGGCAGCCCATCACCCCAGCAATTGACAAAAGAAAGACACGGGGAAAACTTTAAATGACCCCAAGATTCATCCCCTCTTAAAGGCATGCGACAGCTTCTAAACTAGAGAATCTTGTGGTCTCAATGTTGTCACCCCCCTCAGGATGAAAAAAACTCCACTTAGAAAAAAAATTACTCAACAGCTAAATGTAACAATCAATTGTAATATTTTATTGTATCAAAATCTTTTTTTTCATATATGCACACATTTCATATAGTTAAAAAACTGAGTGCAGCATACTCTTCTGCTAAAAAACAGATTTTTATAAACACTTATTCATTTGCTTAAAAAAGACAGTACAGTGGAGTCTGTAAACTAAGACTCTACCTTACACCAAAACAGTTCAAAGAACTGTAACATGTACCAATCCGCTATCTTACTAGCTATCTATAAACTACAACTCGCCCTGTATAGTGATAAACACTTCTAATACGTACATAAGACAGTCCCTATTTTATCATGTGTATAACCATGTGGTTCGCATCTACTCAATATTTCATTGACATTTGTTGGCTAATGTACAACACCCTAAAACACCCGACATGTTTCGTTCTTTATAAACAGTTGGTAATATCAAATAACTTCATCAGGGGAATAGAAAGCAATTTATCAAAAAAACACAGGTTTATACAACTTAAAAACTACACATAGAAACACTCTTTCCTTGTGGTGTTCTTCTTAACCCTAGGGGGGAAAAACAACATAGAATAACAGCTATTAGTAACGCTGTTCATAATTCACCAAAAAGCGAAAAACTAGCGGGAGTAATTAGTCTCCCACATGTGGCTCACCGTAATGGCATTTACAATTAGCGCCTTTGACGGGTAAGTAGACTCATCTTCAATGTAGACGTATGATCTGTAGATATAAAAACACACCGACCATTAACAACAGTGCTGTTCGAATTTCGCTCCAGATTTAAGAAAAACAATCAATAGAGGCAATTTCCTTAACTCTCTACCATTAGGGATTACTCCTGGTTACTTAATAGCCACTTGTAGCACTCACATGACTCTAAAATCTATTGGAATCTACACGTGATGGACCCTCTGTACATCGTTCCGGATCTGCTAATGTCACCCGAGAAAAATGTATCTAATAACCCTAAATGCAAAAGGGAATTGCCTCCATTACTTATGGGAGTCACACTAACTCTACATGGTACATCCAGTTACTCTAACCTTTTTACTGAACACAACCTGCATGAGGATTTAAAATGCTTCTGTGCTAGAGGTCTCTCTCTAATTAATGCAATGCTATTTCCGCTATTTCCATGTTACTCAAAAAATTGGTTTATACATGTACATGCTGTCATCCTCTACCTCTAAAGCCTCAATTTGACCACTAGCGTTTGTGCAACAAGATTATCTATTAGAATCTCCACTCTCGCACATACAGGTATTGATTAACCGCTAACCCTTAATTTCGTTAGGTGCATCAATCTGCGCTCGATCCTGATGCCCAACTTTCTTCTGGTGTCCCAACGTGATCGTGAGAAAAAACGTCCCTGGTGGTCTTTGCTGATTACTGCAAGGTCCGTAACTATGTGCACACGGTCTCAACCCTAAACACACAAGGAGACAAACCTTGACGGTCTTATTACCACTTAAAAGTGCTCGCCTCATACAAATGAATGTAGAGTCATAGAGCAAAAACAGGAACCGCATATCTACTGCGGCCGTTAAGGGAGATCTACAACTAAAGAGAAAACCCCAAACACACAGAGCGAGCAGAGTGCATCCTGCGTCCTTACCCGTTCCGGAATCTCAGCACTCGCATCACTTCCACCCTCACGTACCACGCTGATGATCACCTGATCGTGCGTTGTAACTAGGCGACTATTTTTATAGTCATAACTGCTTCTACGGCTGTTGCAATTGCCGTTATAAACTGTGAGTGGTACGATATTTAAGCAATTATTTTCTAACCTTCTTGAAGTGTAAAAGTATAGTCCCATGGCTGCATAATTATAGCATAATTAGCTGCAAAAACAACTTTTTTCTCTCGCGATACGGTCCAAAAAAATATGTAGACAAATGCTGCAGTTCCGACCCTGCTCGTTAATAGAATTCAGGCAGGTCCCGCCTTTATATTGCTAATTGTCCATCACGAGTGGAACAATTTCATATTGTTCAGCTCGTGTCTACTGGCTTTGTTCAAACCTAACCATAGTATGATCACTGTTCCACAATGCGGTAGAACTTGTTAACACGCATTCTTAAAGTAAACGCACCTGTGCGCGTATCTAGCACTAGTCTCATCAAAAACCATCATGGAGTATTGATATTCAATACTCTAACCAACATTGTTCCAATCAATTGCCTCATTAAGTGCTGTAACTGTCGAATTGCATAAGAAGATTAACCATGATTATTTTCTCTGTAGCCTTCTAACCACAGACTCTCCATCGTGGGTTGGTATCACGTGTAACAAAACAGTCCACCTGAAATCATTCAATCCGTGGTCCATCATTAAAAAATGATTCACCATTGGGGCTGTGGTCACCTTGTTTTTTATGCAACTTTTATGCTCTGAAATTCATATCTTGATCCTCCGTTTGGTCATTCCTATATTTTGCAAGGACACCATATTGTGTATATAACATTACTAGTATTACAATTGGTGAAAGTCAACTATGCCCATGGTTTGTTCAAACCTATGTCTACTTGTGTAGTTCTGCTTGTCAAATGGCAATTCACACACTGCCCACAAAGTGCATGGCCCTACATTTTCGGTAAGCCCCACATTTCAGTCACACTCTTCTGTAGAGGAACACCTCTTGAAATATCATTTTTTGTCAGAAGATCTTTTAAATTGGGTCCTCTTTTGAGCGTGCATAATGAGCGTGCCAGAGGGCATTCTCCACCCATCAAAATGTGCCAGTTCTTTCTAATGATTTTAACTACTTGATTGGCCATCGGTGTAAAAGTATTCACGAAAACCAGATCGTTCTTTTCTGTAGTTTCATCCCGATATTCTACAAGTGCCTTACGGTTATTATTTGTGGACCTTTTCAGAGCCCATTTTATTATTTTCTTTGGGTACTGTCTAGTTCTGAGTTTAGAAATGAGAGTTTCTGCTTCCACTTGAGAGATCTCTTGTGTGGAACTGTTCCGTTTTAGGCGCAAAAACTGTCCAAACGGAAGATTCTCCCTGGTGTGACGAGGATGGCAACTATCGTAAACAAGGAGGGAGTTGCGATCAGTGGGTTTGTGGAATGGTTTATCTTTCAGAATACCGAGACCTGTATCAACCCAAATAGTGATATCTAGAAAATTAATTTCCATATCACTCTGTGTGGAAGTAAACTTAAGATAACGATTTTGGCAGATAATCTATTCCAGAAATTCGTCAAAAACAAAGGCAGGCCCATTCCACACAATCAATATATCATCAATATAGCGGCGCCAAAAACCCTAATTTGCAAAATAAGGGTTTGTGGAGCTATAGATTACTAGTCGTTCGAAACTTTCTACAAACAGATTAGCTGCTGACAGAGCTACTGATGAACCCATTGCTGTCCCATGGGATTGATGCCATTTCGGCACACCACAAGATGAAACTATTTGGTGTTTTGCCTTCTGTTCTCTTTGTAAGTAAGATCTCCTCTAGCACCTGTAAAGTCTCCTATTGGGGTATACAGGTGTAGAGGGACACAATGTCCAAACTTACTAAAAGTTGTTTCTTCGAATCAAACTGCATATCTTCTACCATATTGATGATCTCTGTGGTATCTTGCACACAAGAGTACATTGTTGATACAAAAGGTTTCAGGTATCTGACCGCAAACCTTGATAATGGTTCCAAAAGGGCCCCTGTCCCCAAAACAATTGGACGGCCTGGGGGATTTACCAAAGCCTTATGAATTTTTGGAAGAATGTAAAACTAAGGTATTGTGGGATTCTTAACCTTTAGATACTCACTCTCCTGTTCACAAAACCAAACTCCTGACACCGCTTTCTCTACTTTTGTGGCAATTAACATCGAAAAACGTTTCGTCGGATCTTCCTCAATTGGTTGGTAGAAATCGATATCTTCCAATTGTCGTAGGCATTCAGTTATGTAATTATGTCGGTTCAACATTACTATGGCTCCCCCTTTATCAGCTTTTCGCAAAATGATATTGGGGTTAGTAGCTAAGCTTTTCACTGCTACTTTCTCAGAATTACTCAAATTTTGGAACAGGCGTTTTTGATATTGTATTTCTAGCTGTTGTAAATCATGCCAGATTCTTTTAGTAAACACCACCGCTTCTGGAGTATAACTTCCGACCAGAGGATTGAAGGTGGAATTGTTCCTAAAGCCGCTCTCATTACTCTGGTCGTCATAAGTATTCTGAAAAAAATATTGTTGGAAATTTATTTTCTGTACTAATTGTTCAATTTTGACATGAGTTCTAAATGTGTCGTACTGAACCATTGGCACAAAACCAAAATCACTGTTTATCAGAGCCACTTCTTCTTTGTTCGGGGAATAGGATGACAGATTCACTAATAAGGTCTGTTCCTGTGGAGCACGCAGGGTTCCTCGTCCCAATTGTCTTGGTCTAGTCGCTGTTCTAAAAAACCAAACTGTTGTTGTTGTTGTGGGGGCCCTCCGCTTGTACCACCTTGATTAGTTTGGTAAACATTTCTCCTGTTCTGGCTATTTCGCCCGGATCTCCTTTGGTTCTTTCCACGGTTCTGGGATCCCTTATAGCCGCCCTGATAGGAGGAGTTGTTGCTGCTTGAACTACCTGAACTAAAAGAAGTATTAACGAAAGGTACTCATTTTTGTCCTCCATGTTTGGGTCCTCCTTGTTGTCCTGCAAAAGGAACATAACCTTCCTTTGTATATCTGAATGCATTTTCATGCGAAATTGTAATAGGTCTTTTTTCATTCTGGTTATACGGTCTTTAGTACAGAATTCTTTGAAGTCCACAATCTCTTTCATGATTTCTTCCAAATGTTTTTTTTTATGTTTCAAGTGGTACCAGCTTCATGATCTCTTCTTCCATTTTTTCTAAATCTCCCGATATTTTGATGGTCATTTCTCGGGCAGTATCGATGATCAATATTGTCCAATCCCGGCGGCACTTGTTCGCTATATAACTCCATTGGAAAATGAAGTCCTTATTATCTAGGAACAAGCGGGGCTCATTGCGGACCACTAAGACCTGTGGAAGAGTACCTGAACGCAAGTATTCTATCATTATGGACCCATGTAGTTCTGTATGAACCAATATTTACTTGAGCTGCAGTAATTCATCCCAATTGCTGAGATTAGCCACTAAGGACCCTTCACCCTCCTCAGAAAATAATGGGACTGAGCCAACAGTTCTAGGACATATTTATCATCATAGCTCTTGGTGCGTTCAACAGCCATTATAACAGCTTAATAACCGACCACTATGGTTAGTGACCGTACTGCACGCCTACTTTAAACTGTACTAAACCTTCCCAAATTGGATTGTTTCTCGAACAGCACTATTTGACCAGTCGATATGAAACATAACAGATCTAATCTACCATTAGGTCTCGCGGGTGTACCCGCTCTAACCACCAATTGACAAAAGAAAGACACAGGGAAAATTTTAAATGACCCCAAGATTCGTCCCCTCATAAAGGCTTGCGACAGCTTCTAAACTATAGAATCTTGTGGTCTCTATGTTGTCACCCCTCTCAGGATGAAAACAACTCCACTTAGAAAACAATTACTCAACAGCTAAATGTAACAATCAATTGTAATATTTTATTGTATCAAATATTTTTTTTCATATATGCACACATTTTATATAGTTAAAAAACTGAGTGAAGCGCACTCTTCTGCTAAAAAACTGTTTTTATAAACACGTATTCATTTGCTTAAAAAAGACAGTACAGTGGAGTCTATAAACTAAGACTCTACCTTACACCAAAACAGTTCAAAGAACTGTAACATGTACCAATCCACTTTCTTACTAGCTATCTAAAAACTACAACTCACCCTACATAGTGATAAACACTTCTAATAAGTACATAAGACAGTCGCTATTTTATAGCATACATTCTTTTACCATTCAGTATCCTTGGTAGGTGAATCCTCATGTGTTCAACCATGTGGTTCGCATCTACTCAATATTTCATTGACATATGTTGGCTAATGTACAACACCCTAAAACACCAGACATGATCCGTTCTATATAAACAGTTGGTAATATCAAAGAACTTCATCCGGGGAATGGAAAGCAATTTATAAAAAAAACACAGGTTTAAACAACTTAAAAACTACACATATAAACACTCTTTTCTTGGGGTGTTTTTCTTAACCCTAGGGGGGAAAAACAACATAGAATAACAGCTATTAGTAACGCTGTTCATAATTCACCAAAAAGCCAAAAACTAGCAGGAGCAATTAGTCTCCTACAAGTGGCTCACCGTAATGGCATTCACAATTAGCGCCTTTGACGGGTAAGTAGACTCGTCTTCAATGTAGACGTATGATCTGTAGATATAAAAACACACCGACCAATATCAACAGTGCTGTTCAAATTTTGCTCCAGATTTAAGAAAAACAATCAATAGAGGCAATTTCCTTAACTCTCTACCATTAGGGATTACTCCCAGTTACTTAATAGCTATTTGTAGCACTCACATGACTCTAAAACCGTTCCGGATCTGCTGATGTTACCCGAGAAAAATGTATCTAACAACCCTAAATGCAAAAGGAAATTGCCTCCATTAATTATGGGAGTCACATTAACTCCACATGGTACATCCGGTTACTCTAACCTTTTTACTGAACACAACCTGCATGAGGATTTTAAATGCTTCTGTGCTAGAGGTCTCTCTCTAATTAATGGAATGCTATTTCCATGTTACTCAAAAATTGGTTTACACATGTACATGCTGTCATCCTGTACCTCTAAAGCCTCAATTTGACCACTAGCATTTTCGCAACGAGTTTATCTATTAGAATCTCCACTCTCACACATACAGGTATTGATTAACCGCTTACCCTTGATTTCTTTAGGTGCATCAATCTGCGCTCGATCCTGATGCCCAACTTTCTCTGGTGTCCCAACGTGATTGTGAGAAAAAACTTCCCTGGTGGTCTTTGCTGATTACTGCAAGGTCCGTAACTATGTGCACACGGTCTCAACCCTAAACACACAAGGAGACAAACCCTGACAGTGTTATTACCACTGAAAAGTGCTCGCCTCATACAAATTAATGTAGAGTCATAGAGCAAAAACGGGAACCGCATATCAGAGCAATCTCAGCACTCGCGTCACTTCTGCCCTCACGTACCACGCTGATGATCACCTGATCGTGCGTTGTAACTAGGCGAAAATTGTAATAGTTCTTTCTTCATTCTGGTTATACGGTCTTTAGTACAGAATTCTCTGAAGTCCACAATCTCTTTCATGATTTCACCCCAGACCATGCCCCACAGGCAGCCCACATGGCACCATGCACTCGGGAGCACCAACCCACACCCCCACCCATCCAATTGACGGGCACCTGCCAGCAGGCCTGACTCATGTTCCCCCACACCCCCCACACGCCCCCATTGACGGGCACCTGCCAGCAGCCCCTGACTCATGTACCCCCACCCCCCACCCATCCCCATTGATGGGCACCTGCCAGCAGGCCCCGACTCATGTCCCTCCACACCCCCACCCATCCCCATTGACGGGCACCTGCCAGCAGGCCCCGACTCATGTCTCCCCACACCCCCCACACGCCCCCATTGACGGGCACCTGCCAGCAGCCCCCGACTCATGTACCCCCACCCATCCCCATTGATGGGCACCTGCCAGCAGGCCCCGACTCATGTCCCCCACACCTCCACCCATCCCCATTGACGGGCACCTGCCAGCAGGCCCCGACTCATGTCCCCCCACCCATCCCCATTGATGGGCACCTGCCAGCAGGCCCCGACTCATGTCCCCCCACGCCGCCACCCATCCCCATTGACGGGCACCTGCCAGCAGGCCCCGACACATGGCCCACCAAACAAAATGTCCTAACAAAACAGACCCGGGGCCCTAATGCCAACCCAAATCCCCCTTTCCCCGCAGTACAACCATGCAACCCTCCACTGCAGCCACTCCCAAATTACCCATGCCATAACAGTCTTAAAAGAACCACCATGCCCATCATAAATGAACAACAGAGCCACACAGTGGCAACACATGACTGAGGCAATGTTCATTGAGACATGCACAAAACCAATGATAGTACACCACGCCAATCATGAAGTTAGAATAAATGTATTAAAAACATAATGAAATTACATAAAGAAAATCAAACTTGAAAATTAATAAACAATGACAGATATTACCAAAAAAACCAGAAAATCCAATGAAAAACAAAAATCCACGGCATGAAAAAGGAAAAGTGGTCCATCGCCAATGTCAATATGAACAAAAATAATCCAAAAAAAAGAAAACCATTGATCCATGGAAAATGCCAAAAAAGAAAGTATTTACAAGTCTTCAACTATATACAATCCAAGTCCAAAGGGTCCATGATCCCCAAAACAAATGAAACCTACCAAAAAGTCCTATGAATAAAAAACTATATACATGAAGTGGAGCAAAGTCCATTAACTCCAAAAAAAGAAAAAACAAAGGAAACCTAACACTAAAGAACTATGTACAAAGGCGGCGGGCAAGTCCAATGGCTCACTTGTTGATGTTCCGGGCCAGGGCATCATCGAACTCCACATCGATGTCCCAGAGGCGGGCCTCTTCCCTGGCCTCGAGGTCTCGCAAGGATGCAGTCATGGCATCCTCCAACTCCCTGCGAGTTGCCTCGAGGCACTCAGGCCACCTCAATGCCTGCGCATGGAGTTCTTCGCCCTGACCATAGTGAGCCGTGCCTCCTCTGCCCACCGCCGCTCCGCACCTATCCGCTGGCCCAACCGCTGCCACACGGAAGACACTCCCAATCCAGGGCCCTCCTGCCCTCTGGCCAATTCCTGCCCCTGTGATGTTGAAGGCCCCGAGCTATCATCGCTCCCACCCTGAGCCTGCTGCTGCCGTGCATGTGTCCTGCTTGTCGATGCCTGCATGTCTTCCTCTTGCTGGGGTCCAGTTGTTGGGGTGGCCACCACTGCTGGACTTCCGACTCTCGACTGTGGCAGGGATGTGTCCTCCTCCAGCCTGGCCGCTGGGTCAGGGGCAGTTCCACAGGGTGCCCAGGTGATACTTGGGCAGGAAGATGGCACAGAGGATGACTGGCGCATAGGGGTTTCGGTTGAGGAGGGTGTCGCTAGAAGATCCAGCACACGAAGGAACCCAGCACCAGTGACCCGTCCTAGTAGGTTGACGTGGTCAATGAGGTATTCGAAATGACGTGCATTTTCTACACGAGAACTCTACACGTCCTCCCGAATACCACGTTGGCGCATTGACACCCCAGCTAGGACAGGCTCAATCCGGTCACGGATTGCCACGTCGCAGGGATAGGAAGGACAGTTGTTGTTCGCGCATCCCCTCCCTGAAAACGGGTCTGGACGAAGGCATCCCTGCCGGTGCGGGATGATGCAGTCACAGGATTGGGGACAGAGTTACACACAGGCACCTCTGCGGTGGCCTGTGCTGCCTCCTGTCCCTGCCCCGGGACTGCGCCACTAGCACCAGTGGAATGCCCCCCTCCAGGCCCCGTGTGTGGGCCTTCCACGGCCTCCTCCTCAACCAAACTCCCCACCAACCTGGATGTCTCTGTGCCATCTTCCTCCATAGGCCCCTGTGGGGGTTCAGCTGCCCCTACTGGTGCCAAGGAGTCCACCTCCAACCTCCGCCTCTTGGACCTTCCCTCGGCAGCTGCGGCCCTTGACGCGACACCAGACTCCTCACTCCCGGAAGAGATGACAACGTGGGAGGAGAGCTGGGCCTTGCTTCTCCGGCTGGCGGTGGGATCCCTGCCTCTGTGCTCCACAGCACCATCTCCACCCTCTTCATCAGTCGACGCTGCAGACAGGAAAGATAGAACACAGGCACTGGCCACTGTACAATGGTTGGATACACATGTGACAGTTGCACATCAGTGGCAGTGTCAAACTTCACAGATGCCATCACACTCCCCAACACTCATATCATTTGAACCCACACACATGCAGAAATTGACATGAATCATGCAGCAGGCAGCAGCATCCATACGCACACAAACCAGCATGAACATCCGAAGGTTGGCATGACGTCACAGGCAACATGAGGAGTGCCGAATGCATGCACACACGCCAACAGACAGACATGCATCTGTACATCTCCACTACCTGTCACAGTGCAATCATCGGCAACTATGTCACATCTGCCAATCGGGTTCATACATGTCTGTGTCACATGCATCCATGTTGTATCACTGTCGCACTCGTGCAACCCACACACGCACATTTATGCCGTGCACATACATGAAGGTATAACCAGCATCCATGTGTCACACCCCAACCATGCCATAGTACATACACAGAAATACCAACATGTGTGCATCTCCACATGCAGTTGTGCATCATGCTTTGGAACACATCCACCATTGATTTGCATCGCTCATGACAGGGCTCACATGCAGCATGGTCATGTCCCTGCACATACACATCCATACCTGGACCTTTTCATACATATGTCCAAGCTGCACACTCCTGGCACACCTCAACATGCACTGTGTCCAACAAGTACGCATGGACACTTACCGCTCGACTCCGGACCGGTCTCCCTCTCGAGGACCTGGCGGTGAAGCGCTGGGTTAATGCGTTCCAGGACCCTCATGTCGTTGGTGGTAAGGTTGACCCGGCGCCTCATTGCATGCGCTGCTTCCAAGAGGCGCCGGGCCTTCCTGAGGGCCCTGGACCTGAAGACCTAACAGCGCTTACGGACGTGTTGTATGTCGGGGGTTGCCACCCCCTCCGTGTTGATGGCAACCACGATGTCCAGCCAGATGCTCTCCCATCCATCCTTGTCGGCGAGTTTTCTTCCGTAGAGGGCATCATAATGCACCAGGACTTGCTCCACCAGAATGCCAACCTCTCCTGCTGTGAAGCTGGCAGCCCTCTGCCTCTCTGGCTGGGGGTTGCATGTGGTGTCTGATGGTGTTTCCCCCTACATAGCAACCCCCGAGGCAGGTGTGGGTGGGCAACTGGGTCCTGGTGCTGGGCTGTGGAGCGATGGAACTTCAGTCAGGAGTCTTCTGTTCCAGCAGGGGTGGTCACAGCAACTGGACCCCTGCAGATGGCTGACGTGCAGGCACCAAATGGCAGGGCACGTGGCCAGCAGGCAGGCAGGCAGGCAGGCAGCAGCAGATGGCAGGTGGGAGTCTGCTCGGAGCTCTCGGGGCAGGAAAATGGCCTTCTGGGCAGGAGCGTGGTCTTCCGTGTGTTGTCGCGTGGCCAGCTTGATACAGAGTGATTTTACACGTGAAAAAACAGCATATCAGCATGTAATTCAAGGAAAGGCCCTTAGCGCATAAGCGCGTCTGTGTTGTAGCACGCGCAGGCGTTTCCCTCAGCAAGGGTGCATCCGCACATGCAAAAAAAAATCATGTCCATGTGTGAATGCGTATAATTCGAGGAAAGGGCCTTAGCGTAGAAGTGACGTTACACGCGCAGGTGTTGCCTTCAGCATGGGTTAAAGGTGGGTGCGGGCCAGCTGACCACTGTACATGCTGTTCGTGGAGACCGACGCGTGTGTTTACTTTGCTGAAATCACACACGATTACTTCACAGCGTCTGAAGTCTGTACCTCTTCTTTTGGTGGGGTTTTGCCTATGCGCACAAGCGTGTGTGTTTTTTTTTTTTTTCATGCAAGGCAGGCAGTGAGTTGCGCATGCTATTTTTCCCACTGTGGTTCCCCCTGTGCATGCGTACCGTTTTCGAGGTCATAGTAGCCTGTGTGTTCCACCCATATGTTTTTTTTGTGTTCCTGTGTGCCACACCGTACTGCTCGAGGTAAAATCCATGCACGTGGGCTACCGGGGTCGCGTGCACAATTTCTTTTTTTCTTTTCAATGTCCTGTTCTTATATTTTGTCAATTTTGGAATTTTGTTTTGAAATTATTTTTGGGGGGTGCCTGAGCATTGTGTGACCCGTCATTTTTCCCCAGGGGTCACAGACAGCCTTGCAGGGGCACTGGGGTACCTATTCCATCAAATATCCTGCCCCCTTCTAGCCAATTGCCCAGGACAATTGTTGAGTGAACCTCCCATAGCCTATTTTCCATTGGTGCCATGGTTGGGAGGCCACTAAAGGCTAAGGGAGGCAAAGCTGGGTGTCTTCCCAGGGCTGGGCGTGATCGGGCACGTGGGTGCGGAGACCAGGGTGGACGGGGAGTCCAGGGTGGCCAGGGTGGCTACAGGGGGGGAAGAGGCAGGGGTGCCCCTCTGGGACGGGATGCCCAGCCACGTGCTGGTGCAGATATGCCACCACCCCCTGTGGATCCTGGTGATGCAGCTGTTGCATCACAACTTGGCGCCCATATCACCCAACAGCAATTTGGGCCCACCGGTGGTGGTAGCTGCAGGTGCAGCTGTGGGCACCTCCACCCGGGCTCTGGGTCAGGCAGCGCATGTTGCGTTGTGTGACAAGGACTCCCAGGACGATTTCCATCTTGTCCGGAGGTTGGGGTCATGTGTGTCCACTGTACCTGTGACTGTGGCACACGTATCTGGGGCAGTTATGACATCTGCTGCCCCAAGCAGCCGGGTGGTGGTAACTGCATGTGAAAATGCAGGCAACACCACCCCGGCAGTGAGTCAGACCCAAGCCAGACCTTCTGTCCTCATACCAACACCCACTGCCTTGGTCCAGTCCATCAGCGCCACAGCACCCACTGATCAGGGCCACATTGCCCACTCAGGGTCAGTACCACCACCCAAAAGGAGGAAGCGTGCTCCTACACAAGAGGCTTGGACCCCAGTCACGGCTCCGGCCTACGGCACGTCAAGGAAGAAGCCTTTCTGCTAGCAGGAACTGGACTTCCTTGTGGACTATGTGTCGGAACACCAACGTGATATGCTTGTGGGCCCACAATGCCATACAATGCATCACCAGCATTGGGTCCACTGGCAGCAAGTTGTGGATGGTGTGACATCCATGGGATTCCAGGTGCGCACAGCTCAGGACTGCTACAAGCTCCGGAATGACCTCAGATGCAGTACTAAGCAAAAGCGTGCCTCCAATTACTCCATGTCTCTGGTGACTGGTGGTGGGCCACCATCAGAGGAGGATGAACTCACTCAGCATGAGGAGATCGCTTCAGAGTTCATCCCAGAAGAACGAATCTGTGGAGTGGGAGAGAGGATGGATTATGATGCATCATCTGGTGAGTATTGATGCGTGTAACTCAATGACATGTGTGTTTGGCATGTGTAACCCACCCAGCTACAAGTTGGCTCTTTCCTTTCTTCAATTTCCCTCTCCACCTCTGTTGTTCACCAGGGGTCTGACCTCTCGACCTCAATTTACAAAGAGCACCGAGCACCTGGCAGCTCTTGACTACAGTATTATCAGTTTCTTGTACAACTTCCAGTGCTATGCTGATGACAATCAACTCATTTCCTGACTGCCCTTGGCCACCTCTTTTCCCTCCCTTATTTCTGATAGCCTCATTGCCATTTGCTTTTGGTGTGCTACCAACGGTCTCTGTCTGAATGCCAGCAAGACTGACATCCTCCTCATCGATACACCTTTGCCATCCTTTCCCCTCAATCTCTGGCCAGCCTCACTTGGCCCTCCTCCTACCTCCACCTGCAAGGTCAACAACCTCAGGGTCACCTTTGACTCAACACATTCCTTTTCCACACACATTTCTGATGTATCTTGAGATGGATTAACTTCTTGCTTCACCTCCTCAAGGGTGCTGTGCCTTTCCTATCATTCACCTACATGCTCACAGTCTCTCAAACTCTGGTTTACTCAAGGTTGGAGTACTGTGATAGTCTCTTTCAATATTCGACCTGACTCCACACTCCGCTCTCTACCACCAAGACAGTACAGGACTGCAAGACTTGTCCTTGGCCTCAAGCCCTGGGATCCTATCTTTCCAGCTCTGTAATCCCTTCATTGGCTACCAGTGGATGCAAGGATGATACTTCAGACCCTCTGCATTGTGCACAAGGATTATTTGGGACTGGGTACAAAATACCTTCAACAATCCCTCTACCAATTCCTCCCCTCTTGAGTTCTTTGCTCCTCTACCTTACATTCCCTCCAGGTCAGTCATTAATTGAATAAATAAGCTAGGAGCAGATCTGTGTGTACGGCTGGGAGCTCCCTTTGGAACAGCTAACTGGCCACATTGAAACTTGAGCAGAAACATCTCTGCTTCCAGAAGCACCTCAACACCTTCCTACTTGCTCCTGCATTAGCCCATCTTCTCCCCAGCTAAACAGTTTCCTCTGTTGGCACTGTGCCCCTGCACACACTATGTCCATCGGGCCAGGTACCTGCTCACCCTGCCTCCCTACTGCACTGCCTACAGGCCTCCCATATCAATGGGTCCAGTGCGTGTACCCATACAGTCCCCCACTCTTCGTCTGCACTCATCAGATTTGCCCTATCCAAATCATCTTGTACTTGCAACTTGCTGGATGCACTACCACTTTTTGAATGACTATTCTATCATTGGACTTCATTTTCCTACTTTGGTCTCCTCTGTTTGGCACGCTCCCCTTCTCCCCCTTCCTGGGTCTTCAACCCTTTATCCCTTCTACATGCACTTGCGTGTTCTCAATGTCACTGTGCCCAGTATGATAGTTGTTTTGAATTCCTTTTCTCCCTTGTTCCCCTCCCTTTGCTTGTTTGCGCCCTGAGCCACTTGTGCACGAGTGCAATCTTGATGAGATGTCATATCATGTCATATACATCCTTTGTCCTTGGTGCAGTGTGTCTCACTCTGGCTGTGCTGATGGCAATGACTCCCCATGCACATATGTGCACGATCATGTTCCATGTGCATTCCATGTATGCCCCTAGGTGTCCTTGACCACCTGCTCATTGTAGTATTTGTCCAGGATGATCCAAGTGTCATCTCATTTGGACAGCCATGTCATGCTCACTGTAGGTCTGTGTGTCATCACACATGACTTTAGGCTATGCTCCTCTGTATCATGCACATGGCTCCCCCTGTTACAGGCCCACTGCCTCTTCTCAACTGGTGTTGTCTTCTACATGCATGGATGTACTATGGATGTTTCCTCACCTCTCCTCCATCATGTCCACTTCTCATTGCTGTAGTGACATTTCAATGATTAAATGCAATAGATGAACACCTACACTGTCTGGCAATGCACAGTTCTGTGTGGAACATGTCATTGCCATGCAGTGCCTCCCTGCTATTGCCCATAGGGTGGGTGTTTCATGGAATCCATGCTACATGGTGCAAGCCATTTGCACATGATGGCTGCAATTGCCGTTACAATGTCTCATGTTTGAATATTGTCATGACTACGTACGTGTTGATGTTGTAAGTTGAGGGGCTACACATGCACTGCACCGCACACACCCACTCCTGTGCCAAGTTAAGCCCTTCAACATGCAAACACAATGCTGCTGTGTGATGTTGACCTGACATATATGTACCCATGTCCCTCCTTTCACTGTATGGAAAGGCACTAGCGTAGGTGCCTCCTGTGACACATGTACTGTGCATAGTTGATGGTAGTTGGTTGCTGAACATGAATATGCATGTTACATGTATCATGGTGTGTTTAGGTCGATTTATAGCTGTGTCTATTTGTGTGTTCACACATGCTTATGCTAGGTGCCATCTCCTTGTTCCCATCTCTCATTTTGGCATTGGATATAAGCCTGCTAGAGGTTGTGTGTGATGCAGGTGATGTGCAACATGCAATACATGTGTTGCCTTCACATTTTGCACACATCCTTTTCTGCTTTTGGAATAGCCTTGCATTACAATGCCACTGGATGCATGTTGGGGTTTGAGTTGCCTGTGACATGTCTGTTTCATTATTTGGCTGTCAATGTTGTGAACTGTATGTGTGTGGTATGTGCTACTGACATGCGTGTCCTTGTTTCTTTTCTTTATGTTGCTGGTGATGATGCACTGGTGGCAGAGGATGAAGATGTCATCCCAGACACATTGGTCCGTTCACATGACCAACCAGGCACCAGTGGTGGTCGTGGGGTGGCAGCCCACGAGAATTCACAGGTGCTCCAGACCATTGTGTCCAGAGCTGACTCTGAGTCAGGCTCTGATGTATCCTCTGACCACTATGTTGTGCTGGATCTGCATCATGACGTGTCGTAGGCGGTAAGTGATCCTGTGTTGGATGATCTTCTGTCCGCGACACCTGCAGTAGGGGGCCAGGCAGGGTCGGAATGTCCGCCTGTGGTGGTTATGGGTGCACGGTCACACTCAACACCAGTTAGCCAGGTTCCAGGGGCATCAGGTTGAGGAAGGGATGCAGTCCTGCAGCCGCAGGCGGCACCAACCCAGCAAGGACCACGGCTCCTTGGGCCCAGTAGGTGTGGTGTCCGGCAACGCGGTGGCTGTGTGCCACCGGGGTCAACTGAATGGGAGCATTCCATGATTGCCATAGCACAGCAACAGGGGGAGCAGTTGAGATGATTGCTCAAGGTATGGAAAGTGTGGCCCATTCCATCCTCCCCTCTGTAAGGCAAATGGTTCTCCAGCAGCGGGCTACGCAGTCCACATGCTGCTAACTCAGGCTGGGCATGCCGCGTCTGACGGCGCGCTCCGGGCTGAAATGGTGGCTCTGCGTGAAGCACTTAATGCTCAAGCAGAGGCACACCATGAGGCCCTGAGGGTGGAACACCAAGCCCTCTGATCTACTCTGGCTAAGCTCATGATGGACGAGAGTAGGCCGACAGAAGACAGGATGGTACAGCTTGAAAAAACCATCTCAGCTGAACTCCATGCAAGCCGGGAGTCACTCCGTTTCTCATGTGAGGCCATGCAGGCAGAACTCCGTCTCATACGTCAGTCCTTGCAGGAGGAAGCATGTGTGATACGTGAGGCAATGCATGCTGACCTCAGTCTCATTGCCAGCCAGGACCTGGCTTACCAGACCCGCATGCTTGCTGCCATTGAGGGGCAAGGCGCGGCTAGGCGTGCTGAGTCAACTGAGCCACATCCACCTTCTGATTTCCATCCAGAGGGTGACTATGACAACCTATCTCCCACATAGGTCGGGCCGTGCAGGCGCTGAGCCCAGTGAGTTTTTTTTTATCTCAACATCTACTCATGTGGGTGTTGAGGTGCACCCTCTACCTCCCCCCTCCTGGGTGACCTCCCCACCCACTGGGTCATATATGGCCATTTTTGATTATTTTTTTTCCTGCCATTTTTTTTCCAGCAGTTTTTTTTCTGCAAATATTTTTAATTTTTCATCAAAATTGTATGGTTTTGGGTAAGTATTATTTTTTTTATTTTCATATTTTCTATTTTTTGTTTTTCATTTTACTTTATTTTATTTTTTCACAATAAATTATCTTTTTTCATTTTATTTTTTCGATTAATGTTTTTATTAATATTTTGCTTTATTTTTTTTTTTTTACAATTATCTCTTTTTTGTTTTTCTTTTTTAAATTATTCATTTCATTTTTTATTTGAAATTATTTTATTTTATTTTTATTTTCTACAGATTTCTTTTTTTGCATTTTCTTTTGTCTATTGTGCATACATGCGACAGTGTGGTGCTTTGTGGCATTGGAAGGCATCCACTGTGTGTACCAGCTGGGCCCATTCAGGCTTGTCTTGTGTATGCGTTTTGCTTGGGGTCCTGACACATATGCTACTCCTGCTTCCCCTTTCCATGGGCTTGCAAGGATGGCTCGGTGTAACAGCATATCACACAAGGGCATTGGGCTTCCATCATATCTGTGGCCAGCCTGCAGTCCTTCTTGTGTGTACACCCCTAGTGGCTATTCCGGATGGTTTCTCAAATGCATGTCTGCACTTCACTTTTGTGAGTATTATGCTGAGTGTGCATTTCATCATGTCGCTTAAGATGTTTGTTATGTATTGACTGTCTATGTTAATGCACTTCCTGCTGTAGGTGGTACCATGCACCCTTTGGCTGTGTATGACACACTGATGGTGGGAGGGGTCCATGTGCTGAAAATGTTGAATTGGGACAGTTTCCCCACAGTGATTTAGATATGCCACATGAAGGCTGCACACTGAGTTACCCATGTCACCACGCATTTCAACAACCACCTATTCCTTGCTAGCACCACTTTGGCCATCTTGCAGCCCTGGCTGGTGTTTTGATGTGCCATTTGAGGTATGACCACATTGCTCTTGATTTGATTGTGTGTTTGTGTCCTGGACCTCCTGCCCTCTCCCATTGGTTACACTTGGCCCTTGTGACAATCCAGCCAACCAGGATGCTTAAGCCTGCCACCACTACCAACAGTCCACAAAGGAGGCCCTGTCTAGACCTGTCAACCAGCCTTCTGATTCACTTGATTGCCCCCTGTCTCCCCTGCCCCTGCCAGTGTCCCTCTGTCTCCCCCTTCATCATCACATCCCCTACTCTTCTGCACCGTCTGGTTTCCCTCTGCCCCCTGTGTGTGCTTTCTTTCCCCATCTTCCCCATTATGCATTTTGACCCAGGCCCCCTCCTCCCTCTCCCTCTCCGCCACCCTTTACCCTCCTCCTTGTACTCTGTCTGTCATTTTCCACCACTACCCCAATTGCCATCAGCCAAGGTGATACATAGGTGCTTGTTCTTTGCAGACATTTGCCCTTCTGCCTCCGTCCTTCCGCACCCCACCTTCAACTTTTTTAGTATTATTTTGCCACTTACTATTATCATTAGTCCCTCCACCACTGATTACAGGTCGGCTGGTCTCCCATTCCCTTCTGTGCTTCTTCTCCCTCTCCCCAGCACTATCTAGATTTTTTGTGGACCTACCACAGTTTGTCACTTGTTTTGTTACTCACCTCACCTCTTCCCTCCTCTTCCCTCACTCACCTCCTTATGTGACACCTGCACTGCGACTACTGCCGTCAGGCATAGGAATGTTAATGCTAGTTTTGTCATCCAACATTCCCTCCCTACACTCTCCCTCATTGTTCCAGGCATTTGTAATATTTACTTTGATTTTACAGTTCATTATCACATTGTAGACTGTTTGAAGGACATGTAGGAATGTACTGTTCTTCGCCCTTGTTACCTCCTTCATTGATGTGCTTTTATGAACTTTGTGTGTAGGTCGTATTATGAATTTCTATGAATCAGTGATGGGTCACTGTCTGCCATTGTCGATGTGGGGTACTCTGTACATGATATGTTCTGCTGGTAAATAGCTGATGCAATGTTGTGCTTTATTTTGAGGTGTCAGGGGATGGGTGTGGTTTAACACACAGGGGGGTCCTTGAGTGCAATGTTCACATGTGCTGTGTACGGGACACTGCCACTCACTTCATTTCACATGCATGTATTAGATGCATGTCCCTGCTGACAAATACACTTAGGCAACGCCCCCCTGACTACATTGACACCATGCACACGCGTGCACCCAGATTGCCTTCTCAGGCATGCTGTGTCATGCAATCCATGTTCACTTCTGAGTCATTGATTGTGTACATGCATGACAGGGTACTATTTGGTTGAATGCCATTTTTTCAGATGATGCTGAAGGGTTTTCCCCAATGCAATGCACACTCACTGTGCTGTCCAGTGAGCGGTGTTTGAAATGCCAATTTGCAATTGTACAATGTGCATGGCAACAGGTATTCTGACTTTTGTTGCTTGCACCACTGGTGGCATGCATTTGTGCCACCGTTTTCATGTTGTGAGGTTTTGGTCAGTCATTTCTTCAGATTCCATGTCAGGTGTAATTGTCTGGTGCCTATTTACATTTCTCACATGGCACTTCATGACTATTGTGTCATGTGTTGTGCATATGGTTTGATGTTTTGCCGTTGCATACCATGGTATGGTGTGGCAGACAGAGTTCAGGGATGTTGGGAGGTTTTGGGTGGCATACCAGTACTTTCATGCCCTGTTTAGCATGGGGGCGGGGGAGCACCTTGCATGTGTTCACATTGGTCACATGGGATTGGTTATGTTTAATTAGCTAGGGATGCACACAATGTGGCACTTCCGTGAACACATTCTCAGGGTGGTAAGGTAGTGACAGTTAACTGTCCCTTTCTCATCATCGATTGTGACCTGGTATGTGCCAGGCCTGTGTGCACTCCGCAGGGGTTGGAGTTTAGGTGAAAAATGTGGCCACAAGCTGGGTACGGGCTGCCTCGCCACATGCCTTTTCCCCTCCCATGCGCAGCGGCCGTGCGTGTGGTTGCGGATATGAGGGCACCACCATGTCCACCGGTACGCCATGCCGTGTTGCAACATTGTGCAGGACACATGTTGCCACAATGATCCTGCACACTACTGGGGGTGCATATAGTAACTGCCCACCAGAGCGGTCAAGAGAGCAGAAGCGTGACTTGAGCACTCCGAATGTGCGCTCCACTACGGCTCTGGTTGCAATATGGGCTGCGTTGTATCTTACCTGGGGTGGTGTGGTGGGGTTCCGTATGGGCATCATCGTGTAGGTGTTCAGAGGGTAGGCACTGTCCCCTGGTAAGGTGATAATGGTTGTCATTAGTTGGGCTTGTGTATTTGTCTGTGTGTGACATGCATGCATGTGCATAGGCATTTGTACTCACCTAGGAGCCATGTGTCGCCATGCTTCCCAGCTTCCAGGGCCCGGCTCAGGGCGGACATTCTGAATATGAAACTATCATGGGTGGACCCAGGATAGTTTGCATAGACAGAGGTGATGATTCCCTTGGCATCGCATACCACCTGCAAGTTGATGGAATGCCAGTGCTTGCGGTTTCGATAGATTTGCTAGGTGGCCCTAGGTGGACGTAGGGCCACATGGATGCAATCTATGGCACCGAGCACTTTGGGGAAGTGTGCCACCCTGTAGAAGTCCAGGACCACGGCCTGCCTTTCTGCAGGGGTTCTGGGCATGTATATGTGCCTGTGGACTGAGGGGCGCGCTGTGATGATTGCCAACACCTGGTGTAGGCAGCGTGACTGCGTGGGCTGTGAGACACCCCCAACTATGGCAGTTGTCTGCTAAAATGACCCAGTGGCCAAAAAATGCAGTACATTGAGCACCTTCTCCAAGGGGCTCAATGCTTGGGAGCACAGGGTGGGTGATGTGAGTTCATTCTCCCACTCCCTGACCAGGTCTAGGATGATATGAGGTGGAAACCTATACCTGCCATAGACCTGGTCATCAGGCATCCCAAAAAGGCTGGTCCTGGGCAAAGAAATGCGGGGCCTGGCTATTCTCCTATTCCTGCGGTGTCCCACGATCACTGCTGCGAGGAACGGGACATTCATCGTAGCTGTATATGCTTGTTTGTTGTTTGCGTGCACTTTTATGCTGCGCGGGGGCGCTTCTACCTGCTTTCGTGTGTTGGACGTAATTGTGCGTGTGCATGTGTTTTGACATGCACAGGATTTCCCTATTCGAATCCATGAATATGTGTAGTTCGTGTGCGTGTGGGTGTTCTGTGTACTTCCCAGCGATACTTCCCCCGTTACGCCCTTATTTTCACGCGTTGTTCCCCATTCCGCGTCTTCTGCCCCGTGTTCCACCCCCTTTTTGATGTGTACGCTGACGTTGTGTGCTTTTGTTGTGCGCGTCGCGCACGCGTTCGGGGTGTGGAAGTGACGTGTGTTCCGGTGTGCGCCACGTGTAGCGCACATCCCGGGAAATACATGCGCAGGGCCTTCCATGAATCGCACGCGTGTGCCGGCTTTTTCACACTTGCGCCAGCTTGCGCCACAAATTTTGGCGCACCTTTATTCCATGAATTACCCCCTTAGACAAAACGTGGAATACATATTTCACCTCCTCTTTGAAAGTGAACTAGCAATGCTATGGTTTGGAGTTGCATACACATTGAAAACAGGTTCCCATTTTCAAAACATGTCTGCTACAAAGCTACTTCAAAGATGAAGTTTTACAGTCAAGTATTACAAATCTCTTGGCAAACATGCATGGTACAAAAGAGTACTGGTCCCGACGGCACGCAGATGTACGGTGTATGCTACGCAACCTTGGGCCACCCAAATGGTTTGTCACTTTAAGTTGTGCAGAGTATGCATGGGAAGACTTGCACATTTTCCTACGCATAGCAAACAAAAACAAAACAGGTGTAGACATGAAAACATCAGGAGAACTTTGCTCTCTTGACCCTGTAAATGTATCAAGGTACTACCATCATCGCTTCATTGCCATGCTGCACTTAATTTGCAATTAAGCACTTTCTCCCCTCGGAGAAGTGGAACACTTCTTTTGAAGAAAAGAATATCAAGCCAGAGGAGCACCACATATCCACATGCTTTTGTGGATTAAAAATGCTCCTAAATTTGGTGAGGACAGTGATGCAACTGTTTTGCAGTTCATTCACAAATATGTCACTTGCAAAATTCCTTCAGAAAGTACACTTAGTGACCTACATGCACAAATTTTGTAGTTTCAAAGACTCAAGTGTGGCAAGTATTGTCGGCGCAAATATAAAAACAAGGGCAAATACTACACCAAATGCTGCTTTGGTTTCCCTAGACCAGTTTCAGCAACAGTGCAAGTAAAGAGCTTCATGTCTTCGGTTAGACACAGTGTGAAAGGGACATCTCCTAAGAACACATACTGCATAAAAAGAACCAAAGCATCAAAGTACATCAATGATTACAATGCAATAATTTCCCTACTATGGAATATGAATGTAGATGTATAGTACATTTCAGATTCCACTGCAGTTGCATGATATGTCACAGCCTACTTAACCAAAGCAGAGAAAACAGAGCCCAGAGACCTCTGGGATGACATATCATTGGACAAAACACTGTCACAGAAATTGTACAGCTTTGCCATAAAAATGCTGTCCCATAGAAAATCTGAAAACATAGTGTGGCTAAGCTTTTGTTCTGCTGCATCCAGAAAAAGAGTTCTCAAATCGTATGAAGACATAAAAACAATAGCCAAAAAACGATCCCAACAGCCAGGACATTTTGAAGAACAACTTATTGGACACATACTACCCAAACAGGAGTATTACTTTAGAAACCATGTGCCTGAACCACATAGCCCAAAACTTCTCATACAAAAACAACAACAATAACAAAAGGTAGAAGCAGAGTCAAAAGTTGTAAAGGCAGACTGGTGAAACTTACCAAACACAGCCTGATTATTCATATGAAATTGTCATTAAAAACTCCTGAACACAAAGAACTGTACTATATGGCTGTATTGCAAATTTTCAAACCATGGAGAAAAGAAGAAGATTTATAAGCCACCCATGCCTCCTATGAAGATGCTTTCAATGCAATTGAAAGTACCATAACAAATATAAACTTTACACAGTACAAAACAATATTGAACAATGAATGCCAACAAGAAGAAGAACTTGAAGCACAACTAAATGTTAACACTCCTGAGAGCAGTGAACCTTCTGTGACAGAAAGCCAAGAACCACTTGGACAGCCACTCATAGCAAATGAGGCACAATAAGCCATGACAGAAGTAGAGACCACCGTGTGTCAGTATGAGCAATCTGCAGAAGAGTTTGCTCTACTAACCGTACCATTTTCCAAGAAGTAAGTAAAGAAATTAAACATGGTATACAGCACGAAACTAAAACCCTGTACCTGTGAACACTACAAACCTGTACTGCTACATGTAAGTGGTGAAGCTGGTTCAGGGAAAACATTCTTAATAAAAATGATCAATAAATTCCTGCAACAATTTACAAAAAACAACATTTCAGCTTTTGCAGCCACCCCCACAGGTTTAGCTGCCTACAACATAGGTGGTGTCACTTTACACCGATTGTTACTCCTTCCAGTAGAACACCAAAACAAATTAGAGTACTACAAACTTTCATCAGAAGCTGCTATGGAGCTACACAGAGTTTTGAAACAAATGAAAATGCTCCTAATAGATGAGGTGAGCATGGTTTCCAACCTAAAGTTAGCATTGATTCACCTCAGATTGCTAGAGGTCCTCAAAACAGACTACGAAGAACTCTTTGGAGGAAAACATGTAATTGTTTTCAGAGATCTCCTTCAATTAACACCAGTGAAAGGTGACCCTATCTTAAAACCTTAGTACTCAAACTGTGCCGTAAAAGTCTTGGAAGCATTGGTAATGTAAATCTCTGGCAACATTTCCAATACAGAGAACTAACTGAAAACATACGTCAGTCTGCAGACCTCACCTATATCAACATTTTAAAAAACTTGCAGATTGGTGTACTATCGAAAAAGTGCAGTTTACCCTAAATACCAGATGCATCTTCGAGCTGCACGGGCATAACACATGTGCGACTGATGTCATGGAACAATTAGCACACAAATATGTCAAATGTATGTCCTTAATGCCAACTCTAGCAAGTTGTGCACAATTCAATGCAACAATGCTGAAAAAAGAAATGCAACCACAAGTGGAAATTCAATTCACAGATAAACTGGACATACACAGTATGGCAATACCTGTGTGTCAACAAGCCATAGCACAACTAAATAGCTTAGAAAACTCTTTTTCCAACACTGCTGGTTTGGAGAAAATGTTAACATTATGTGTTAACTGTAGAGTAATGCTAAAGCGTAACCTTGACATAGAGCAAGGTTTAGTTAATGGAGCATTTGGTACAGTTGGCTTCCAGACATACCCACGTGACAGCAGCATTCAGTTTGTCAACATCCACTTTTACAAACTTTCAGAAATTAAAAGGATAGGACGCACAACAGCTTGATTCCTTCTTTTCAAAGACATGTATGTACACAGAGAAAAGTTTTCTCTGTCGCTAGCTTATGCAGTGACTATTCATGAATTGCAAGGTCTAACCTTAGATCAAGCATTAATTGATATTGGCAGCACAGTCCTTAAATAAGGCATGAGTTACATAGCACTGTCACGCCTGCGTACACTTGAAGGACTACATCTAGTCCATTTCGATGCAAGTGCAGTCAGCACTGACATTCCTTGCATCATAGAGTACAATAGACTATGTGCACTATACACACCCCATCTCAAAATGTACCCTGTTCCTCAAAAACGAAATGGTTTAAAAAAAAAACTTATGCAATCAGAAGTTCTAAATGATCTCCCAACAGTATCACCAAAGAAATTAAAATCAGCTCATATGCATCAACTATCAAAAACACAGAAAAATGGACTGCAAAGGACAACACATACCCAACTCCACACACAAAGAAAAGTACCTCTTCAAATAAACCACCTGCACTTCCATCAAAGTACTCAGACACAAAACTATCTGGTCCATTCAAATTTTCCAATAAAACTGCTGTAAATTGCTATGCAAATGTAGAAATGAATGTTCTATTGCAAATGCCAGCAATTGTTGAAAACATGTATTTAAATGGCTCGGACCAGTTGTGTTTACAAATGCTAATCCTTCACAGAAATTCAGCAAATAATCCTGGCAACACTTACAGTGTCTCAGGTATAAGGCCAGAATTGGACTTCTGCGCTGGAATAGTGAAATTCACGTTAAACAGACAGGAAGCTCCACAGGAATTTCTAATGTACTTACTACAAATACTGGAAAGCAAAAACATACCCATAGATGAAATCTTTCAGATTTCCTACATGTGGAAACATAAATGCACTCTCTGCAACTATGTCATTCAGGAACACGTCCCTAACGAGCGCTTTGTCTATGTATCAATACCTAACTGTGATTCCATTCCATTTCAGAAACTAGTAAAAAATGCAAACCATAGCACATTATGTACTTCTTGCAATTCCGATAATCGTTCGACGTTACACATACAATCACATAGACAATATGTAATATTAATGCTTTTAAGATACAATGCAGATAGAACCAAAAATAACTGCAAACGTACTACCTTCACACACGGACAGGTATCACTTGGCAAGAAAACCTTCACAACAGTAGCCATAATCTACCACACAGGTGACACAACCATTGTAGGCCACTATACTGCATACATTAGAAAGCAATGGTCTTGGTTGGAATGCAATGATACTTCCCTTACTCCAAAGCAGAGATTACCAGCAAATCTTGCAAATGCCTACTTAATATTCTTGAAGCCAAAATTCACTCATTGATGTACAAAATTAGAATACCCTACTCCCCAACACCCACCTGTACCCACATAATTGCACTAAAAAAGAATTACTTTCTAAAATGTGGACCTACAACAACTTAGCACCAGTAACTATCCAACAAATACATCAATGTGTCTGTTCTTCAATTTTTCCCCAATGAACCAAATGATTACACTCAGAGCATAAATATGTGTACAGAAATCATACTAACATTGTTTTGTACATGATACGTAAAAGAAAAATTACTAAGTATGAGGGTTCAAAACTATCCTCAGTAACCTCTGAAACCACCAACTACGTAAATGAGTCACCACTCGCCACCCATCTAACAATGCCCATAAAAATTCAATACATTTGCAAATATCATTACGTAAACCCATAATGGTGCACCACCACTTCAGAATGTGGAAAGATGTAAACTACCAACAAGAATGCACAAGCTTCTGAATGTACCCTATACAAATGGGAAACTGTAAACAGTTAAAATACGCCAACTGCTATCTAACTGTAACCAGAATACTTCAATATTACTTGCAGCATTGAAACTGCCCAATGAAATTTTCACCAACCAGGGTGCTACAAACATATCCTCAAACACTTCCAAACTATGAATAGTTACAGTACGCCAACAGGTATGTAAAAGCCCTCACAATTCTGCAGTGTGCAATGGCACGATACTTGCAAAACATCAGCAAGCAACCAAACACATAAAGAAATTGTGCTAAGAAAAGGAAACAGGTAAACAGTAAGAATACACCAACTGCTATATAACTGTAACCATACTACCAACACGTACAAAACAGAAATTGTACACCATTGCAATTCCTCCTACTGCAACAGTGCACCTTAAACATTGCTATGATCAGTGCAAACATTACTGTAATGGACTGTGCAACGCAACAGCAAAAACATTTGGAAGGTTTTTTTTTAATCCAGCATGGATTTTTCTTTTCCCCACAGACCCAATGATTATGCAAAGAAACACAGGAAATGTGCACATTGCACAGTACACTTGTTCAAAGCATAGTGCTTATGAAGTACTAATTATGAGAGTCCACAAAGTGTAAAAATATCTGCAATGTAATGAACTGCAAAATAACAAAATACCTGCTCTAACATCTTACGTTCTCTTTTTCCACAGATAATGAAGCAACGATTACTACAACATTTCACATCCCATACACAATAGAAACATAAGTATGAAATTATTAGTGTCATACTTCTTTTTAATCTGCAAATTGTAATGTGTCCACATATTTCTGCAATCCACATACCAATGGCACAATGTTCAATGTGCAGCTATATTACACTGTGCTGCTGGTGCCCACGGCCTACACGCTTCATTACACACTGTACAGTGTACGGGCTCCAGCCATGCACTCAATATTGTAGACCCTGGCCACAAATACCACAGCAAAGTACAAGTATGCATAGAAACATCAATCCACTTACGACAAACCCAACACATAACACAGCCACCTACCCTTAGCCACTTCAGTTCACATTGTATTACATTACTTCCACACAATGGACACCCTCTTTGCTGAATGCCATCTTCAGCCAAGCCTGTAGTAAGTGGGCACATTCAATGCACTATACTATAGTAAGCTACCCAATAATCTGAACAATCACAACAACCCAAACACAAAAATGCATCCATATGTCTCATTTAACTGTCCTTTGTTCTGTACGATTTACGGCATTAGTTCATCTTTGTTGTTATGTACACCATTTGACTGTAAGATATAGAACACATAATAGAATGGAGCACATGGTGTACAACTCGGCAACTGTATTTGAAAGTCTGCTTTACTCCTTAAAAGTTAAAACTTCTGCTTCTCTTTTTTAATGTGTAATGGAGACACAATTTGAAAACCATACCCCGCTTACAATGTTTGGAGAAGTTGTTAAGTAATTCTTCTTGTTTGATGAATGAGAGCCCCAAATATCTCTGTGCTGAAAGACACCAAACTGTGTAAGATGTCCCTGCCACTCACATATGCGGAGCCATCGTACACACAGTCTGCCAACGTACACCGTTGCTTCGTAAGACACTGCACATATAAATAGTACATAGGAGCTGTAAATGTACATTTATGTATTGTGTCATCGGTGCATTCAATGCAGCATGTATAAGGTACCATCATCTCTCCATGTACATCATACTACCTTCTATGTAACGACACTACTGACATTCGGAAATGCACAGTGAAATTGTTACACGGTGCCGCCTGAATCTTTTTTTTAGCTGCATGGTCGCCGGAAAGCAAAACCTAACATACCTCGCTTTGAACAGGACAAATGCTCATTATAAAACAGCCTTGAGTGGTACACATGAATTGCTCCAAGGGCAGACATTGTATGAATTTTTTTTTTTTAAAAGTCAAAGATAACTTACAGTGCAGTTGCAGCGCACATGTTCCGCAAAGGTAGTCTGCAACTGTACAATACGCCCTACAGAGCAATTTCCCGTCCACACAGTATAACCATGGAATTTGAAGAAGTTATGCAAGTACAACTTTACTTTGCATGTTTATAGTGATTCAAATTTAATAGTATACAGTTCTGTATGCATAATTATGAAGGTACCATCCCGTAGACTTTGTCTGTGTGCACTTTACTGGGGTTTATAACAGAAGAGATCACGCTGCGTTACAGTGCCATGTGTCCACCATTGAGCGTAAATGACAGCTATGATTGTTGTTTGTTTTGTTGACATGGTTTTCCAGCCCATGCAAACCTATATATAAAGCACAACACTGAAAGTGAATGCAACTCATGCACTGAAACAGCACATCGTATGTTCAATTGTGTGCTGCTAGATTGCCTGTATTGTTCTTACAATGACCTTTCAAAAACTTAAGAATTGTACGTGCCTTCATTCTATTAAAATTAATAATGGCCAGAGGCCCATATACCACTTGGCAGGAACACAAACACCGACAGGTAATATTGTAGTGTTGCATCTTTTGGCAAAACAGCTCCTGCATTGTCCTGCACTCGGAGGGGACCCCCATGGGGATTTCTTTTTTGTATCTTTGTTTCAACACACACTGAGAGAATGTGCCGTTCGTCTGATGACACTCGTTGGCACTGAAATCTTTTATGAAAAGCAAACACATGAAAGGAGGGTATGTTGGCAACATTTGAAAGATGATTCGCATGTGTGTACCTGTAGAAGGAGAGTGGCATCTACAAAACAGAGAACAAGGCAGTGGGTGAACATCCGATGATACTCAATAACACACAGTAAGTCACTCAAAGGTCCACCTAGGGCTTGTTCACAACATCCTTCCCTCATACCCTTGTCCTTTACGCTGCCACTGATAACGGCTACTTCTAATTCCTCTTTCTTCACAGATACCTTGCACCTTACTGCCTGTGTCATCCCTTCCACATCCCAACAGGCGGGTGATGGAGCAATCATTATAAGATTTCCATAAGCGGTGTGTTCTCGCTCTTTGTTATCTGGGGCGACCGCTATGGCCCTGTATGTCCATTCGCTTTTATGGCCATGAGAAGCAACATGCAAACCTTCATGATGTAAGGCATCAAAGAGACAACAGCTGTCACCTTTCCTAACTTACAAAGAAAGTGTGTTGTCCCACACAAACCACCAAGGACCATAAATGAATCCTTTTGCTATTTTGCCAAACGACAAAAGAAGCACAGAAAAGCACAGATGGCATTCTATGCTGGAATTTACCCACAAAATAAAAAAGTGTTCATTTCAGGAAGCTTACACTTTCTTGTAAACATTCTATGAAAAATAAAATCACTTGTAACAGTACACAGAGTTGTTTATAAATTATTCAAATATTCTCTGAGCAACTACTGTGCACAACAAGACCGCGACGGTGCGCTCTGTGTGCCCATGTCTGCTTTAGCTTCTGATATTATGTTCTTGTTTTCTGGACCTAGTTTGTCACATGACACGTTGAACTACCCTGGGCAAGCAGGTTATGAAAATACCTACAGCGCACGGTTTGAGCAACTACTGTCAACAACTAATGTCAGCTATGGAGGCAAGTGTTGTGATGTGGTGCCACGCCCTCACGTAAAGTTAGTGCAATTGATGCACACATAACAATAGAACAGAATGGCAACACCAAGCGCATTATTTGCGCATTTCAAAAAGTACAGAAAACAAAGGTAATAGTTAGATGGCCAACAATCCTGTATTTTGAGATGGCCAACCGTCCTGATTTACCCGCATTGATGATTTTGACGGATGATTTTCTGGCATTCTCTGCGGACCTCTAAACATGCCGAATTTGCCTTCACCCCTGCCTGAGTAAAATCGTTTGTGCACTGAGCACACACTTCTGTGTGATAATTGAACGCCAGGGCAGAAAGGCGGTAGGGGAGTTCTCCGAGGATGTGCAGTATTTGAAAATGTTACTCTGTGTAAACAGAGCACTGCAATGGCAACAGATAAACATCAATAGGGGCCAGAGGGGGATATTAGCAAGGACTGTTCTCCCTTAAGAAATGTGCACTTAGAGTGATTACAAGCGGCAGTGCAGCATGTTATATGTCAAGTAAGACTGTAACTTTCAGAGTAAAGTGTAAATGTTTTCTCCCACAGTAGTGTTTAGTACTGCTGTACCTTCCATGCTAGATGGGGGAGAAAAGAATAACAGCATACTGATTTCACTGGACATATTTCTGTGATAAATTATATAGTGCAAAGGTATGTCATTGTGAAATGCTCCTTTCTTGTAATAGGATATGTTTTCTTTCCAAAGCATTTCTATAAGGAAAACATTTCATACATACGTAGGTGAAGTAGACCTTCAATTATATGTGGTTAGCTGCTTTCATTATCCATATTTTAAATGTGTGAGGCTAAGGAAATCCTTTCATGTCGCAATACCTGACTTCACTCCCTAAGCAAAGGGTCTGATCAGGGACAAACCATAGCAAACGCTATGGTGGCATGTCACTCTGTAAAGGCATGTCACTCTGTAAAGGCCAACAAGTCTAATGAAGTACACCATATGGAAGTGCACGCATTTCAGGTCACTTCTGGTGCTCTTCCAAGTCTAAAATGTTCCCCACAGCCATTCTGTAATGTTGACCACCTTAGAAGAGATGCATATTTGAAAGTGTGTACGATGGAGCAACGTATGATTATAACAACTTACCCAAACGAGCGAAGGAAAAAAAAATGCACTCCATAAGCACATTTGTGGAATCCATATACCAGTACCACAGTGTTCGCATGCATGGCTGCATTACGTTGCGGAGGGTGTGCCCAAGGCCTAGCCTCTTGGGTGCATGCGGAGGCCTACGGCCTCTGGCCATGCACTCCAGAGGCTAGGCCTTGTGCACAACCACCTCAATGTAATGCAGCCATGCATGCAAACATCTGGCCAGTTATCACAACCCACAAACGTAACATAGCCAAAGGAACCCCAACCGAACCCCCACAACATAATACATGCAAGCATGCAAACATCGGGCCACTTAGCAGAACCCACAAACATAACACAGCCTCCGGCACCCCTACCCACTTCCGTTCACATACTATTATACTTCTTCCAACCAAAGCACAAAATCTTCAGAGCATAGGCCCTGCACCCAAGACTGTATTAAGGACTGACAACCAATACATCATAATACAGTAAAATACTCAGTCATCTGGCCAATGGGCACAACCCAAACACATAAACCATCCACTGGAACCCTATCCACTTCTATACACACAGTATTGCAACACTTCACGCAGTGGACACACTGCAGGACTATTTACTCCATCACCTTCAGGCATGGACCGAAAACTGTAGGACGTGCTAACAATCATCAAACCCATACAACCAACAATGTGTACACTGTGCACAAACCACACACAAAAGCCAACAGTGTGAAACCTACTTGCAACCAGGGGGCCTACTCTTCAGTGCATGGCCTCTGGCCATGCACCCAAGGCACTAGGGGCTTGGCACACACAACACAGCATAGTACACCCAATGCACATATTCTCATATCATCTGCAATCCACTCTCCATCCCCAATTGAGCCTGTCTCCACTCACCACAGACGCTAGTCACCTGTGGAGCTAATTGCGAATTGCTGCAGTACTCGTGGACACCGCTCGCACACCACCGTCTTCTTCCACCTAAACAAATATATCATATGAATCAACTTTCACTCCCCCCAACCTTTCCATCCGCTCTTCCCACCACTAGATGCTGCAAAGCATGTTTTCCAGCTCCTTTCGGCGCTGCACTTTCCTCTGACGCAACATGGTGGCGTTACCCAAAATTGTGACGCACATCACGCTTCCCTCCGTCCAACCACCGGACACGTCCAATGTTCGCCAACATCACGCCACACTCCAGGCCACTCAGACATTTGACCACAGAGCGAACAGAGAAATGGGACCGCGGAGCCAGATATGACTATTTTTTAGAGATGTACATTTTAGCTGTTTTTAAAAAAAGTACTGGATAGAGTTTCATCAAATTCACAAAAGCACGCTTTCAGGACCAAGCCGCCGCTCCTACCGCAAATTTTGTGAAAATCCGTCCAACGGTGTGGGCTGCACACATGCGCAAAGTTTTTGACCATTCACTTTATGGAAAAAATAATAATTGGGGACCCCCCTATAACTTTGCCCCCCCCTTCATGAAACAGACCCAACTTCCCCAAAAAATTCCGAGTGGGCCATATACTTTTTTTTGCAAAGTTTTATGAGAATTCGTCCAGGGGGAGCGAAGTTATAAGCCTGCCAAAAAGTGGTCTTCCTATGGGTTGAGCAACTTAACCATAACTACACAGCCGCTACTGTGGGCCGTGTAATATATATACACACACACACACACACATTACAGTGCCTGAGGTAGCAGCCCTGTAGTTATGGTTAAGTTGCTCAACCCATAGGAAGAGAAGTTTTAGGGCAGCTTATACCTTTGGCACTGTTTTGAAGTATTTGCACAAAATTGTGTACAAACGCTAAATGGCCATCTCTGAATTATAATGCAAAGTTGTGTGTGGTTTTGTCAAGGGGGGGAAAAGTTATAGGGGTGTCCCAAAACATTTGAAATCCACATAAACGTGACTGGAAAAACGTTTGCTCGCGCCTACAGCCCAAACTGTTGGACGGATTTGCAACAAACTTGCATGAGAAGTGTCGGCCTGGTCTTGAAAACATGCTTTTGCAAATTTGGTGTTGCTCCATACAGTAGATTTTTTAGAAATGCCCAAAATGTAAGTCAACAAAAATAAGTGATATACGGTCAGTGGGCTCACTTCCTGATTCGGTGTCCTCAGACACCTCTAGACCAATCATAAAGCTGTGTAACGTTCGCGAACATCGTAAGCATCCACTGATTTGTCAATTAAAACCATGCGGTGCGTCAAAATGTTTGAAACGGTCACCATGTTGGATTCGCAAACTGTGCTTTTAGTCTGCGAACATCATGATAAAAACATATTAAAAAACACATTACTCTTGTCAAACAAATGAAACTATCTCTGGGGAAGTGAGGGTTGATGAGGATTGGATGGGATATGACCATAAAAAGCCAAATATTTTGTGTTTTTTCATCTCCAATGTCTGCAATCATCTCAGAAGTTCAGGGACATTCCTGTGATGTTCGTGAACTTGACAACAGTTCGAGGACATCCGTTCATATTTCTGCATTGGAGGCTCAGTGAAGAGCAGTTTTTGGATGGTTTATAACTTTGGCACCATTGAATGAAACTGCATGAAATGTTGCGATATAATTGTAGACCCATCGTTGAATGTTTCTGCAATGTGTGGTACCGTCTTTGCAAAAAGGGGCAAAGTTAGAAGGGGGTCGCAAAATGATTGAACGTCTTATACATTTGGCGCCATTAGATGAATCTGCTCAAATGTTTGCAAACAGATTCTATAACCAACTTTGAATGTTGTCACAAAGTCTGGTGGGATCTTGTCAAAAGGGGACACAATTAAAGGGGGTCGCAATACTTTTATATGGCTTATAAATTTGGTGCAGTTTGACAAATCTGCACAAATATTTGCAAATAGATAATAGACTCAACTTTGAATGTTCGTGCAATGTTTGAATGGATTTTGTCAAGTGGGGGCTAAGTTATATAACTATTTATAGCACATAAATCTCGAAACTTCTCCAAAAATGAAACACAGACCTGATAGCATGCTTTTGCAAATATGTCCATCTTTTATTATTTGAAAAGTGTCATAATGTAGGTAAAAAAAATGTTGATATAACTGTGGAGACTGATGCATAGCCTGTGGCCATGGCAGTGGGCAGATTGCCTGGGGCATGCCGTCCTGGAAATGGCAATGGGGCACCGGGGACCAGCTACGTGGTGACATTTTTTAAATCGACATAGGCTTGAATGCGAAAACAAATTCTGGGTACGGCAATGGGTTTAAAGTGGGCATGGCCACCATGTGGTAACATTTTAAAATTCAGGATAGGCTTGAACAGGAAAAATATTTTGGGAATGGCAATGGGGTTCTCTACTCTGATTTCCTTACTGGGGCCTGTGGCATGACCGAAGCCCATGTCCCATGATTGTGGAAACTGGCCATTGCTGCAAGCCATGAGCACTTGCCAATGGGTACACTATGAGGGTATAGTGGAACCTGAAAGAGGATGCAGGGTAAGTGCAGTGGATAACGGGGGTGGTTTGGTGGGGCTGTGGTCATGGTTGGGCATCATGACCTAGGCAATTCAACCATGACTTGCAGCCCCAGCATGCACTGCTGAAAATGACACACATCAGTATGCGTTGCAAAAAATATGTTTGTTAAAGCAGGTTTATAGTGATTTCATATATGTTAAAAGAGGAATTATTAATAGCTCACATACAGAGCTGTAACATCATGAAACATTTCCACTTATAAAAAGTATTGAAATTCAGTGAAAAGACGTTGTGAAAGGGACGTTATGGATAAGTTGCACTAATAAAAACCTATGAAATTCACTGAAAAAAACTTTGTTAAAGGAACGTTATGGTTAAGTTGCAGTGGTTAAAACGAATCAAATTCAGTCAAAAAACTTTAGTTGACGGGGCGTTATGGTTAAGTTCTACTAATAATACCTTCTGAAATTCAGTGACAAACAGTTTGCTAAAGGGATGCTATGTTTACAAAGTAAAATCGAAAAAACCCAAGAAATAATCAATTTATGGTTTGCTTGCAACCATAACTAGCACCACTCCCATGCACTACTAAGACTAACACCCAGGACATCAAAGCTGACATCAAAAATGGCCTCATCGATGATATCACTGAACATCATACATGATATTACTACTGTGTAACAATGGAAATTGAAGGTCTGTATAAGGAGTGCCACTTAGAGTGTCATTTACAACATATCAAAGTTGGTCAGTAGCCCTGCAATAAACTACTCCATGTCATGTAAAAGGTGTTTATTGAAAAAGAAACTTTGTACTGAAGTTGTTTTGTGAATACAGCAATTAAATAATAAATAAAGAGAAACAAGTAATGCAATATTAATCAAATAACTAACATATTCTTAAGATGGTGTGTTTAGGTAGCACAATGATAAGTCGAACCATATCAGTCTTGAGAAATGCCTTATCTGCCTGCCATCTGCTTCTTGCTCTACTTATGTGCACAAAATATACAATAACCCACGAATCAGCTTCCTACCTTTCTGTTAAAGATGAGTTTTTAGATGCCTATAGACCTAGTCATGTTCACCCCTTTACCACCAAGAAGGGCGAATTACCATGTATTATCCAAAAATATACATATTTTAATATTTATCAAAAAGACAACAGTTGACAATACATTTGTTTAAAAACAACAGCATGATCATAATTCATTCTTACAATGACGTATACATATGACTCATATGGCAAGGATACACACAGTTCAGGCCCTTCTATGCCTGGGCAGAGAGCCGCTTAATGTCTCTACTGAAACCTTGTCTAAAGGTACCCCCTTAATTTACGAGGGTAAGAAGATGTGCCTACACCCACAAAATGTGTTTCTAGAACCAACAATAATTATTAGAAAATGCACATAAATCAATCCGAATTGCATTTCTTGTTGGTGCTGTCTTCAGGGCACTTAGTCTTTTTTCATATGTTCATATTTCCTCGTATGACATCACAAGATTTTGGCCATATTCTCAACATTCTACAAAAACAGACAAAAAAATGTTGATCTTAATATCATGGTTACTACAACTTTTAGCATGTCAGGTCTATCATGGCACCCTTTACATCTTCACCTATATACAATTCTGAACAGAAGGATTCTCTTATTTTTAGTATCATCATTACTCATAATTGAGTGTTTCCCTTCAATTTCTTTATTCAATCAATTCCAGATTGGAGGCTTAAACAGTGCACCTTCTATTTTTAATGCATGATTTTACTCATTATTAATATTTAGCATTTACCACATAAGTTAAGGCAAACTGCCTCTGTCGTTACTCATTACCATTCCAGATCCTGCAGTGGCCTGATTATCCTTTTCTAATGAGGACTCGATAGACGCCAACTGTTTAGTGCGACACCACTGCTGAGTCAACTGCAAAGGAAAGGGAATACCCATCCGTTTTGTGTGATAGACAAACTCGCTACATCTAACTTGAAAACAACAATCAGTCAACGAACCAGCGCTTACCCGCTCTGATCGCTCGTTGAGGGACCCTTTTATTAATGCCGGTGCGCGTAAGTCACTTCACCGCCTGTCGTGCTCCAACTTCTTGGGCTGCGTGTGTTCAGGAAATGTACTTCCCACCAGCCTAGTGAAACATCCAAACAGTGGAATTAAGCCTCAGAAGTTGGAATTCCGAAAGGTCGAGCACTTCTCGTCCAAGTCTCACCTGCAACTCGCCAGTTGTTCTTCCGATACCTCACTTCCTATGGCAACGTGTCACCTGACTCCAGGGAAAGCAGAACTATCTTAACTAGTAATGGGACGCTTGAAGTAGCGTAAAACGTGATGACGTGTGGCCTACCCACAGATGTATTATGGGTACATACTTATAGCGGCATCTCTGCACCCGCCATCTTGGAAGGGGGACCGCTCCCTGAATTACAAATAGCATGGAGTTATAAATGTAGTAAACTATTGGGATTTCAACATGGTACCCATCAAATGTAATAATACAGGCGTCCAATAAATTGTTGTAAGCAATCGATGCCCATGTCACATTGTAAATACATGTTTACAACGTGTTGATGCCGGGCCCTGTTGGAACGGGAACCTTACGTTGGGTCTCGATGGTATAGGAAACCCTCCCTCTGTTGTATCTGAGGTATTGACCTTGTTACAAACGGAAACAACAAATATGCAGACAGATATGCATTTATTTTTTGTGATGGACCAACAGTGCCCATTAAATGGAAATGTTTAAACCATCTTTAACAGTGTTTAAAGAATAAATCCATTTCTGTTCTGCCTGTCTCAATTTCAGGTCTCTATCACCCCCTCTAGGTTGGGGAAGAATCATTTTGATTATAAACCAGTGAATGTCATCTGAATTGTGTTGAGCAGACATAAAATGAGCTACTAAAGATTTTTCTGCTACACCATTTCTGTATAGGTCTCTAGGCACACCCTAGGGAAAAGAAGTTCAGAATATTGCACAATGTCAAGCACTATATGTACAGTACCTTCACAGCATGTGTATCATAGTTTCATTGCAGTATAACTACATTAAGTCCTCAGCTTAAAATTAATACTGTCACTAAACAAAAACAGCCACTCCAGATATGTGATATCATCAGTGATGCCATCGATAATGCCTTTTGTGATGTCATCTTTGAGGTCCTTAGTGATAGTCTTACTAGTTCACTAAATATATATATATATATATATATATTCACCAAAAAAACTTGAGTTACAGTGTAGTTATACTGACCAGATTTATCACAACAAAACCCTTGAAATTCAGCAGATGTGGGAAGTCATCACTGGCTTAACTCAGCACGCTCCTTTGATGTCCCCCATAACACTATGTCACCCATAATGCCATTTTGTATTTCTTTGTGAATCCCTTCTCTAATAATATGTATTTGCTCATATGCTTTGCAACAGGAATGTGCCGAATTAAGCCGACTTCCCTCATCTGCTGAATTTCAAGCGTTTTGTTGTGATAAATCTGGTCAACTTAACTACACTTTTGTTATATCATATTTTCCTTACGTATCACTGGCCATGGCCTTCTGCCGTGTCCAGTGTACATGTTCCCCCAATATGTTTCTTTTACACCCAAAAGGAGGCCACAGACATCTCTTTTGGTCCCGCTAGCCTGGGTCTTCAGCTGTGTCCTCTGCACATGTTCCTCCTCTCTTTTAGACCCACTAATCTTCAGGTCTGGCCAGTATCCACTGTATAATTTACAACACTACCAGGCCACTAGCCATGGCCTTCAGTCGTATTCACTGTATATGTTTCAGCCCTGGCTATTGAGCAGGACCTTCGGCCTTTGGCTGTGCCCAATCTATATATTAAAAGACTACTGGGCCTCTAGGCATGGCCTTTGGCCATGTCCACTGTACATGTTTCGCCTCTCTTTTAGACCTACAAGCCACAGGCCTTTGGCCTTATCCACTGTATAGGTTTCAGCCCTGGCTAGTGAGCACGTCCTTCAGCCTTTGGCAGTGCCCACTCTATATATTAAAACACTACTGGGCCTCTAGGCATTGCCTTTGGCCATGTCCACTGTACATGATTCCCCTTTCTTTTAGACCTACTAGCCGCAGGCATTTGGCCGTATTCACTGTATATGTTTCAGCACTGGCTAGTGTGCACACCCTTCGCCCTTGCCCACTCTATATTTTAAAGCACTACTGTGCCACTAGCCATGGCCTTTGGCCGTGTGCACTGCACATTTTTCATCTCTCTGTTGGGCTCACTGAACATTTAAAAACACTACCCGGTCACTCACCATGTCCACTTTCCATCCCCACCTCACTGCTGCTGTCAAAATCATTTTTTTCCTTACTCTCTTTTTTAAAACCTTTTCCCCCATAACCGCAGCTATAACTGCAATGTACTACAGATAGCCATGGTTTTCTGTAGTCCCCCGGTAACCACGGTTATCGTAAAAAATTAAGGAAAGAAAAAAAAATTCCCTGCCCTCCCACACACTCACCAAGTGCCCACTCCTCCTAGCATGCTACCTCTGCTTTCCTAATGTCACATTACCCTCACTAGCCCTCTCCCATGACCCTCTAACTCTTGTTTCGTGGGACACATTTTCATCCCGCTGAATAACCAGAGCTACAAGAACATGTTTGTGCACTGAACTTAGTCCCTAGCCCCCCACAACTCCCAACTTTCACATAGTGTCCTCTTGCCCTCCCCACCTCTAGCCTGATCCCATTTAATTGTTTGTCCACCTCCAACTGGCATCTTTTTGCCTTTTTGTTTTTAGGTAGCCACAACACCATCCGGCCACCAGCCATTGCGCTCAGTCATAGCCATTGGTCATGGCCTTTGGTTATGCCCATTGTATATTTTAACACTTTACAGGGCCACTATATATGACTTTCGGCCATGGCCGGGGGCCACAGCCTTGGTCCGTGCCCACCGTATATTGTACAAAACTAACAGCCAGTAGCCATAGTTATTTTCTTTTTTTAAACATTTTTTTATTTTTGGTGGCATAGTCCTTTTTGTCATGTCTTTTTTGATTGTATTACATTTTCCTCCCAGGTCAGACATTGTCCACCATGTCTGACCACAACAGTAGCAGCAATGATGTCATCTGGGTCCTGACGCCATCTCTTCCGTCCCCGCAAAATAATTGTGCAGGATGAAGAAAACGGGAGACAGCTTGAGGTATTTCATTGTGGCGGAGCACCATTCGAGAAAAGGGATGCAACAGGTGCAGTACAAGTTCTGCAAGAAGGTTCTATGCAGTGGACCTTCTAATGTGCTATCGTAGAGCCTGGGCACACCCGTCCTAATTCAACACTAAGGGCCTCATCACGACCTCGGCGGTAACCCTTAAATCCGGCGGTAGCGCTATTACCGCCGGATTTAAGGGTCCGCCGAATCAGGGCTTCGGCGGATTTCGCCCCAGCTCTTAGCTGGGGGGAAATCCGCCGAAAATTCGCGCTATTACCGCCGGCGGGAAATCCGCCGGCGGTAAGAGCGCGAAAATTCCCCATTGAGCCCAATGGGGAATGGGGCATTCCCGAATGGGCTCAATGGGGAATGGGAACTTCCAAGTCCGCCCAAGTCGTGATCCCGCGCTATTAGCGCCGGGGGCTATGGCGGTCGCGCTAATAGCCCCCGCGCTAATAGCGTTAACGTTACCGCCGAGGTCGTGATGAGGCCCTAAGTCCGGTTCCAGTGGGACAAATTTGATGTGGTCCCATTTTATTGCAGAGAAAGTTTAGGACAGGTGCAAGCAAATAAACCTTTATGTTAGGGAGAATTCTCCTTCTAGGGCTAATTTCCCTCACCTAGTGAGTTCTCCAGCAGCTTTGCTGGATTTCTGGAGTTTATTTTTTCCACCTGGTAAGAGTGTACATCCTTTTTCCACTCTTACCTGTGTTTTGGCCTATGTGTTGTTACTCATTGTGTGATCTTGGGCACTGGAGCACACCACTCCAAGTGCCCCTGTTCTTGTATGGGTTACACCGCACCCTCAGTGTAGAAACCCAAGGTTGTCTTTTAGACTTCCCTCTGACTCCATTTCGCTGGGGCTGACTACTCTCCCCCAGAGAAAGGTAAAGTTGCCATTTACTTTACATAGTCATTTTATTCCACAGACCCAGTACACCCCATCGTACATGGAGTACTGGAAAGGGCTAATTTGTACCCCTTTTCTGTCTGTACCTCCCTGAGCATTGTTTTGTTCTTTTAACATTTAGACTTGGCTGGTGGCAGTGGTATCTACCCTAACTTTTCTACCACGATTATATTAGATAAACGTGGTACTGTTTGTGGCTATTATATTAGCCTCGAACATAAACCCGCTTGACCAAATCATCTTTCTTTTGGCTCCGGTTGGGTTTATTCGCCATTTCTTTTTGTTAAAATCCTTCTTGTGTTTTACTTTGCACGGCAAACTAGGTTCACCTTCTTTGTTCACCGTCTTTTGGCGGGCTTCTGCAGAGAAGTCCTCCTCTTGGCGCCTGGGTGTCTAGGTGGGCTGAATGTGAGGGAGGGGTGTAATTACCCCATGCACAGGGTATCCTGGGAAACCCAGGTCGCACTTTGCCATGATTGGCTGAGGTGGTTGTCCCGGCCGGGCAACCCCCCTGCTGCGTGATTGACAGCCAGGCTGTGTGAATGGGGGTTTTGCGCATAAAAAGCAGGTCTCTTGGGCTAGATGTCAAAGTCGCCTCTGGAACTACAAGGAACCGAAGAGAAGTGGAAAGAACGACGGCTGCTGCAACTACCCCATCCCGGTGAAGCCCTGCTGCAGTCCTGAGCTATCTACCCTTCGACGACTAAGAGAAGATCCAGTCCGGAGTCTTCTTCCCTTGAGCCTGGTGGGGATAACTAGCTCATCTTCTTCAGCCAGAGAACTCCACCGTGGTCAAAATCGCTGCACACTGCTGTAGTGGTCCAGATAGCCACCTGCTGAGCCTCTCCTGTTTTTAAGGAGCACACCTTTGTGTTGTTGCTGCTGTCGGCTTCATCCCTGTGTGGTGCAGACCCCCTTCAGACGTCCTCCTTCACAACGAAGCTCCAGGAACCGTGGGTCTGCGGGAAACCAACAGGAACAACTGCCAGGGCACCAGCTGCATCTTGGAAATAAGGTACTGTGTTCTACTCGAGGAAACTGGGTGAATCCCTTTTCTTCATCCTCAAGGCTCGTCCTTGTCTTCCCTCCTTCTTATAACTTTTGCTTCCGAACATTGACAATATTCAAGTACTTTTTGGCTACACAGAATTGTGAACTGTCTAACGGTGTGATCTTCAGCACAGGCCTCCGGTGTCACCTAAACCTGGCTCCGACCCTTTGACTTTTAAACTCCTGTTTCTGAGTGTTTCTCGATACTGTCTGCCTAACCTAAATATTGCTTGTGATTTTTGCCTCCAACTCCCTCTGGGTATCTCAGGTGCTAAGTGTGTTTTTGCCCCGGTAGCATTTCATGTCACGGTTACGCGTTTATTTAGTAGACCGAACTGTCAAAAAGTGATCCCACCTGTATCCGCGGTATTGTGTTTTGTTCATAACACCGGTTCATTCAAACATAGGATACTTAGCTTAAGACTTACTGTACAAAGTGAATTGGCTAGTTGTAGTATATTTAACGTGTGGTTTTGTTTAAAGTTTAATAGAGGTGTTGTGTTTATAACTGATGGTTTAAAAATAAATGTACTTATATTTTTTACCTGAAACCTTGAGTCAGTGTTTCCTTGAGTCAAAGTAATTGTGGTCCCTTTGTGTAATCTCTGCTACTGCTCATATACTCTTGAGATAAGCCTGGCTGCTCTGCTACTGCTAGCACTATAACTTAGTAGTACAGGCTTGTACCAAAGGTAAAACTTGTATTGCCACCTGTAGTCTTAATCGGGTGTAGTGGTCCCTAGGATTCTGCCTAACACTTTAACCTCAGATTAACCTTACCCTCCCACCCCTCACAAGACTAACATTCAACACGGCTCAACGCACCAAAGCAATGTATTTGCAGTGGAGCGCAAGGGAGGAATTTGTCCCGATCTTCTTGAATCTCCAAACAGAAATATGTAAGGGAGTGAACAGAAGTTTTTGATAGAGCAGGCTCTGAATCACATGACAAATGCACTTTCAGAGTTTCCACTGCAAATACACCGGAAAATATTGACTTATACTTACAAACTAAAATGTTATCATTTAAAAAACAAAATGGTCATGTTAGTATGTCATCCTAATTAAACATATAATTTGTAATATTCTGCAGCAACAAAACAATTACTTGATATAGCTTACACACACCACACCGCAAATACAACTTTAAATATGAAAATATTTACTGACACTTTCAACTAATGCAAAAGATCCAAATATGTTCACATCATCCACTGACTTTGCATGTGCAGAGTGTGAGTTCTGCAATCAGAATGGCAAATGTCTACAAAATGGTGCCTATGAAACTTTCAAAAGTCAATGGCACAAAAAGAAGACTATTTTAAGCAAACTAGTAAAATGGCCAATACATTTACACTGCAACCTATCACAGCCAAGTACACAATTGCAACAGTAACACCAACCATCATAGGTGGAATTAACGCAAGTGGCAATTCTTCCAAAATCACCCTGGTTTCCTAAGGACTCCAAAAATGGAGCTAGGTGCTGCCCTTCCACCACTCATAATCCTGTGGTACTGTGGTACACCCAAAAGACCGAATGGCGGTACCAGTAAATGGGCCTCATTACGACCCTGGCGGTACGGGGTTAACGGCGCCGTAAAAGGTGCCGGCGCCGTTTACCCCGTACCACCTCATTACGAGGTCCCCTCGCGGGACTCAGGAAGTAACGCCTGGTCAAACCAGGCGTGCTTACCGGGTCCCGCGAGGGGAAGAGGGAGCAAACAACGGGCCAACTCGTAATGGCCCGTTGTTTGCTCCCTCTCCCATTTCCTTTCAGCCCTATGGGGGCTGAAATGGGAATGGGGAAGGACCGGCTCCGGGTCCTTGGAGGGAGGAATTACCGGGCCTTCCGAACTCGGAATGGCCCGGTAATTCCTCATTCTGTGGACCCGGACGTGATTTTGGCTGCGGCCATGCCGCCAATAGCGGCATGGCTACCGCCGAGGTCGTAATGAGGCCCAATGTGTTTGGCAGTAATTTGGTGGGTTTATGGCTGATTTACCACCAAGCTTGTAATGAGGTAATTTTCCTTCCACCACTCATAATCCTGTGGTACACCCAAAAGACCGAATGGCGGTACCAGTAAATGGGCCTCATTACGACCGTGGCGGTACGGGGTTAACGGTGCCGTAAAAGGTGCCGGGCCATTTACCACGTACCACCTCATTACGAGGTCCCCTTGCGGGACCCAGGAAGTAACGCCTGGTCAAACCAGGCGTGCTTACCGGGTCTCGCGAGGGGAAGAGGGAGCAAACAACGGGCCAACTCGTAATGGCCCGTTGTTTGCTCCCTCTCCCATTCCCATTCAGCCCTATGCGGGCTGAAATGGGAATGGGGAAGGACTTGCTCCGGGTCCTTGGAGGGAGGAATTACTGGGCCTTCCGAACTCGGAATGGCCTGGTAATTCCTCATTCTGTGGACCCGGACCCGGACGCGATTTCGGCAGCAGCCATGCCGCGAATAGCGGCATGGCTACCGCCGAGGTCGTAATTAGGCCCAATGTGTTTGGCAGTAATTTGGTGGGTTTATGGCTGATTTACCACCAAGCTTGTAATGAGGTAATTTTCCTGGAGGAATGGAGGGATGGATGATGAATGGCTAAATAATACAAAAAGTATCAATCACATCCTATGGTCCTATAATGCCATCTGGTGACATGATAATAAGTAACACAGCAGAGTCATTTATAAATGCAAGCAGAACGCCCTCGTGACAATACACGACCCTGGTAGGCATTATGTTTTTTTTTGGGCAGTACCTCTAACACAAATCTAGGCATTGCCTTGAGTGAAACAGGCCCAGGTGCCCATTAGAATGGTAATCCCTTTGTATTTTTACAATTCTGACTCAAGTGCTTAGAAGTAGTCAGTTATCACGATGACCTACGGAAATCTGATTGGATTTTTAAAGAGATATCAATGGGTCGACAGATTAGTTGTGACAAAGTGTAAAGTGTTATGAGTTCTTAATACTAATATACAGTCTTTTCGATGAGGAGGGTAAACTGCAGATTTGTTTTAGTGCAATTTCTTTTTTTGTAGGAGCAGATGTTTGGACGATTCCATATAAGATGGGCAGAGGGTGGGGTGTGGGTTGGGGGAAGGCGGACTGCTGTGGGGTCTTACCCTGCATTTTGCAGCAATTAAATTGGTTAAAAAAGCTGTAAAACTACTGAGGTAAAATGTAATTGGTAAAAGCACAGAGAACCCTCCTTACTATGTAGCAACGGAAATGCATGGAAAAGAATGCAAGCCTGCTGTGAACAAGTTCCCAGTCCTTTTTCATGCCATGCAGCACATGTTTGAGAGGTGAAAGAGTTCTCTTACTGGAGCGAGCTGCCTCGCTTAATTCTGGGTTAACTTCAACCATGAATAATTCTGTTAGTGAAGCAAAAGCAAGCTTTGCTACCTATGTCGATGGGAAATCACACACGGGGTCTACGTGCGTATGTGTGAGGGCAGCCATTCAAAGGAGATGGAGTGGGTGTACCGGTGCCATGCTCCGGAATTCTCTATTATTACATGTTTAAGATGTTTGGGTTTCATACAGAGATATTGTTCTAAGCCAAAGCTAAATTTTGCAATGAGCAAATGCCTTGAGTTTAAATACCCGAGCGCGCTATTCTGTCCCATTCACCCCTCCGACGTCTGAAGTTTGTAAAATTGGGAAATTCGGAAACCCCAGGAATGCAGACAAGGTGTCCCTTCGGACTCCCTACACCATCAAGGCGGCAGTGTTCATGCAGGACAAAAGGTCGGGACCAAACTGAACAGTGTAAGACTTGGACACAATCATTGGGCCTCATTACGAGGTATGAGGTAGCCATGGTGCTATTAGCACCATGGCTACCCCCTTAAGGCATTCCGGGTCCGGGTTCCCGAAATAGCGACTTACCGGGTCATTCCAACCTTGGAGGACCCAGTAAGTCCCCATTCCGGGAACCATTCCCCATTCCCATTCGAGCCCCCATAGGGCTCAATGGGAATGGGGATGGAGCTAATAACGGTACCGCAATTTGCGGTACCGTTATTAGCTCTGAAGTCCCTTAACGGGTCCCTTCCATAATGCCTGGTAAAACCAGGCGTTAAGGAAGGGACCCTCTAAGGGACCTCGGAATAGGGTGGTAAGGGATTACCGGCACCGGTGTCCTTACCGGTGCTGGTACTCCCTTACAACCTACCTCGTAATGAGGCCCATTGTCTTTCCTCCATTCCATACATGACAGCTAATAAACATTGGCAAGCACACCGTTTTGAATTTTTTTGTAGCCGTGGCTTAGGTATTTGGTACGGACTGCCATAATGCTACTACCAGGACATAAAATAGCAACAGCTTAACAATGGTGTGATTATCTGGGCACATGAAACCAGTGTCTGGCAAATGTCTTCTAATAAATCAATAAACACTGACCTAGGTGGGCATTTATGGTCAGGTAATGGCCGGGGGCCTGAGCTACTCGGCCCTTAACGTGGGTCCCGGTGCATTTCCTAACGAGTAAGGCTGCAGGTAAGTGGGGCAGGGGTTGAGGTGAAGAGGAGAGGCAGAGCAGTGCAGCTTGTGACTAACCTGCCCATGAAGGAAGATGGAGGACTCCCGCTATTGAAGAAGCTCAGAACATGGACAGCATGATGAGGCACAGTCTACCCTGTGAGACTTCTAATCGGCTGTGAGGCACCATGACACCCCCTTCCGGGTGCCAATACCTATCAGTGTACCACTGGGCCAAATGCACAATGGCGATTGGCTAATCTGTAAGATATACGAACTCTTGAAATGCTAATAGCATTCTCATAGAACAATCTGCAGGCTGTGAGAACCAACACAGATTTTAGAATGTTTTGAATGCTGTATCATAAGACTACCAGCAGTGCAGTGTCTCTGCAGCCAATTCCCTCCGACCACCCAGGCAGATGTTTGTACTGAAATGTCTATACACTGTGTATGCATCATGTATTTTGAAGAGCAATGCAGGTTATAAAAGCTTTCTACACCTCTCCCTTGGGTCATATCTGGAGTTATGGGCCCATATACCTCCTTAAACTCCCTTGCTTTGATGAGGACTGTATCTCAGTCTTTAGGGACCTTAACCTTTGGTACAGCCCTTGGGCTGCGTCTGTAAAGCCTAATTATTATAACCCTGCAGAGTGACGTGACAATCCCCCATTGGCTAATTTCTGGGCCATATGAGCCGGTATCTCTACAACCCAGGACATCCTGTCTACCCTCTCGGCCGTCCACCGCTCCCTTCTCCATCTGCCAACTCTGGCCCTCCTGCAGCTGCCCCCACCCTCTTTCTCTTCTTTTCCTCTTTTCTCCCCTGACGAGGTTTCTAGGCAAGTCCGATCTATGAAAGTCTCGTCAAAATAGGTTTTTCCGTGTTCCTCCAAAACCATCAAGGACTCCTGCCATGGCTGACTTCTGCAACCACTCCATCGCCACTGGAGCCTTCCCCTCCCCTCCGAAGCATTCTCTTGTGCACCCTCTTCTCAATAAGCCCACAGCTGACCTTTCTTGCCCGTGAAACTATCGCCCAATCTCCATCACATCTTTTCTGGGCAAACTCTTGGAATAGCTGGCCATCTTGCAGCTTAACCTCCACTCCGATTCTGTTGGTGGTCTCCATGACCACCAATCTGGTTTTAGAGCTGCCAGAAGCACAGAAACTGTTCTTCTGAACATCAGTGAAGACCTTCTCTCCAACCTTGACTCTAACATCCCTTCTATCCTCATCCTGCTCGACCTCTCTTCTTGTTTTCCACATGGTCAACCATTCTATCCTGCTCAATTGTCTCCGTCACAACCTAGGTATCACTGATCAGACTCTGGCCTGGCTGACTTCTTTCCTCTCTGATCGACCCTCCCAGGTCCAACTTGGGTCCTTCCTTTCCTCTATCTCCCTCTCTACCTTGAGTGTTCCCCAGGAGTCTGACCTCTATCCCTGGCTTTTCAACCAATACCTGGCAACTCTCGCACATCGCATTGCCACTCCCTGCTCCAATTTTCAGTGCTATGCGGATGACACTCAACTCATTTTCAGGCTTCCGTTGGCCACTTCTTATCCTTCTCTCATCTCTGACTGCCTTTCTGCCATTCAGGAGTGGTGTGCAGCCAACGATCTCTGCCTTAATGCCAGTAAGATGGAGATCCTTCTCATCGGCACCCCTTCACCGTCCTTTCCTGTCACTCTCTGGCCTGCCTCCCTTGGCCCTCCTCCTACCCCCACCTGCGAGGCTAAGAACATCTGGATCATTTATGACTCCACGCTTTCATTTTCTGCCCACATCTCTGATGTCTCTAACAAGTCTAACTTCCTACTGCACCTCATCAGAGGTATTTTGCCTTTCCTCTCCTTCCCCCAGAAGCTCACTGTATCTCGAGCCCTGTCTAGGGTCTAGGTTGGAATACTGCAACAGCCTCTTTCTAAATCTACCTGCTTCTACTCTCCGCCCTTTGCAACTTCTCCAGAACAGGACTGCGAGACTTGTCCAGGGCCTCAAGCCCTGGCATCGTATCTCTCCAGCCCGGAAATCTCTTCAGTGGCTCCCAGTGGCTGCAAGGATTACATTCAAGACCCTTTGCATTGTCCACACAAGGCTTTCTGGGGCCTGGGTCTAAAATACCTTAAACTCTCCCTCTGCAAATACTTTCCCTCTCAAGCTCTTCACTCCTCTTCCTCCAACTGCCTCAGCGTTAGTTGCTTCTCAAAGAAACGTCCTGGGGGTAGATCTCTGTCTTCAGCTGGGGCCTCCCTCTGAAATAGCCTCCTTACCACTCTCAAACTTGAAGAGAACCATCTCTGGTTCAGGAAGCGCCTCAAGACCTTCCTCTTTGCTTCTGCCTCCTCTCCTCCTCTCCCTGTTGATCTGTTCTGCTTAGGCATCGTGCACCTTGTTACCCTCAGATTCCGGCCCCAGGTGCTTCCCACCCTGCCATGCACCCGCACTGCCTCCTGGCAACTCCTGTACTTTGGGGCTGTATCTGATACACTACAGTCCCCCCCTTTCCCTGCACTTATCAGACACCCCCTGGCTGTGCCTTAAACCTATCACTTGTCACTTGCTGGCTGCACTACCATTTGTTGTTGTTTTTCATTCCTATGCACCGCACTTTCCACTTCCTCCCTCCCCACCTGCACTTCCCCCTTCCCTCTCCCCTGCACTAGCGCATTCTCAATGTCACTGGGCCTAGTAAGATTGTTGTTTTTGTTCTCCCTTATTCCCCTCCCTTGCCTCGTCACGCTCTGAAACACGTGTATGAGCGCGATACAAATAAAATATCAATATCAATAAAGTATGGCTTGGCAATATCATAAAGGGCCCGTAAATTGACAAATGAAGGGGGAGCTGTGTGACTCCCCTGGTGACCTCTTTGCGGGGCAAGGCTCTTAGCACAGCGCTCCCTGTCATCCCGGGACTGCCACACTCAGAAACCCGCAACCCACACTGCTCCCCTCCTCGCCCGACCACACTTGACAGATGTCTAATCTCCCTGCCCCCCCATGCTCATGTTTGGTGTGTATCACCCAGCCGAGGGGCACTCCATCTTCCATCTTCACTGGGCTGCACCATAACTTTATAGACATACTCACCTCATTAAATACCCTTGCTTTGCTCAAGCCTTTAACTCCATCTTCAGGACCCATAACTCCCGGTACAGCCCTGGGGCAGGGTCTAGTACACATGCCAAAACTGTTGATTTTGCTAAGCTATGTTTGCAAGCAGGACTTCACTGTAAGCGACAGATGCAAGGAGTGACATATTGCTTATACCTCAAGTGACTGAAGGCCCATTTGGTTAATACATGTTTACTACACCAGAAGCTCATTATAACTGTAATTAAGCCAATAGGTATTAAACAACTGCTTAGAAATAACACTGAATATGTCTACACACCACATATTTGATACTACTATGTGATAGAGCTAGCTCAACCAGATCCCAGAAGGGGGTGTTTTGAGTGTCTGGGGCAGGTAGTGTTTGAGTTTTGACATAAGGTTCTGCATGGCAATGGGGGCCGGAGAGGTCAATGGGTGGGTAAAAAGTCAAACAGAACCAACAAGCTGTTTGTCCCTTCTACATCCGATCTCCCTCCTATCAGTACTTCAATGCAATAGCTTATATGTCGTGCTAAAGAACACAAACCTCTGAAACTAAAAATGCCTACGTACAGTGCAAGAACTTAGTCCAGTGTAAACAACCACGGCTTCCATTTTGGGCCATTGCTGCAGACGAAGGACATTTGTGAATTGCTCCTGCAAAACTGGCTATTTGTCTCTTTGCATCTTGGAAATGCAAAGGCCAACCCTTGAACACTGCAGACAGCAGAAGAACTAAGCAAATATGTCCATATCAGAATTTTCTTTGGAGAAAATGCTGGTGAATATGGCACGACAAAAGTAAAAAAAAAAGCTTCTCATTCAAGGTTGAAGACAAAATAAAAGATGATTGCCTCACAACTCGAGCGTTATTGCTGTACAATACAGAGGGCAAGGCTCCTCATCTCATAGAACAGCAAAATGCAACTTTGTTATCACATTAGCCTGATGGGTATCACTCCTTTACTATGAAAAATAAATGCTGAGTGCCCATTTACTGCCCATTCGGCAGAAAAAAAATACTGCATCCCATAATACCGAACTAGAGGGGAGCGGGGGTCAAGGCTATGTCCCCCACTGCCCTTGTACAGTAAAATGGGTTTAGGGACTGCCGGAGTGGTCCCTGCATGCCCTCGGGGGGTAGTAGTGAAAAGTAAAGTTTGGGGGTTGGGGGGAGTATCCTGTAGCGGAAGTCCCTACCCACTTTGGAATAGGAAACTTCTGTCGCAGGGTTGACAGGCAAGTCGCGGCACCAAAGAGAAGCTAAGTAAGCAGAGAGAAGGAAAGTATAGTAAGAAGGGTTCCGGGCAGGGGGAATGCCGGAAACTATGGTCTATGGGGCTCATTACAACTTCGGTGGTAGCCATGCCGCTATTGGCGGCATGGCTGCCCCCAAAATCGTGTCCGGGTCCCCAGAATGGGGAATTACCGGGCCATTGCGAGTTCGGAGGGCCCGGTAATTCCTCCCTCCAGGAACCCTGGCCCGGACCGTCCCCATTCCCATCTGAGCCCCCATAGGGCTCAATGGGAATGGGAGAGGGTGCAAACAACGGGGCGATTACGAGCGGCCCGTTGTTTGCTCCCTCTTCCCCTCGCGGGACCTGGTAAGGATGCCTGGTTTGACCAGACGTTACTTACCGGGTCCCGCGAGGGGAGCTTGTAATGAGGCGGAACGGGTTTAGCGGAGCCCGTTAACCCGTTCCGCCTCAGTCGTAATGAGGCCCTATGTGATCACTGCGCGGGTTATAGTGACATTTTCGAATTTAATCATTTCTAATGCATTAATTTCGAATAAAAAATGTTGAAAAAAAATGTTGTTGTTTTTTTTTAATGGGGGGGTTCCTCCCTAATCCCCCTTTTTTTTAATAACCCTTTTTTTACTAGCCAAACCCCAAAACAAACATATAAAATAAAATAAAAATATTCGAAAAAAAGAAAATCAACATTTTTTTTTCTCGAAATGAATGCATCCGAAATTATTCATTCGACATTTTAACTGGACACCTCACTGCGCGCCTCTGTTTTCAGGTTCGACATTTTCATCTTCAAAATGACGAGGCACGCAGTGATCACACAGATCCGCTTAATGTGCCTGTGGCTGTGGCTCAGTGGACTAATGCATCTACTACAGGGCCCTGTGTTTGACTTCATGATCACACGCTCGAATCCTGGTAGGTCCACTCAACTCTTCATCCTTCTAAGATTGATAAAATGAGTACCATTAGGCTGGGTAACAATAAACATCTGTTGTCTGTCGATAGCGCCAAAATGAACACATACTTTCCAATACAACTTTTATGTTAAAGTCATGCACACTCTGTTGAATTCATACCATGTAAATGTGTCTCGTCCACCTTCATTGTAGTTGGCTTAAAATCCTGACTAGATTTGACTATTCAGAGATCCAAGCCCTAATCTAAGGATGATTAACTTGGATTTTGGATACAAAGAGGCATTAGATATTGATTTAAGGCGGAGCAACGCAAAACAAAACTATCTGGTCAATGAAGTGCATTTAGACTGGCCAACAGTGAATGCTGGCAATCCGATGCAGTGCCACCAATCAATGTTAGTAAACGCACTGCTAGGGGGTTGCCTTTGGGCAATCCACGCTTGGAACCATCTTGGCCTGAGCCAATAATGTTGAGCCTCTCTCTCACTGAATGGAGTTAGTAGACAACTTAATTTTGCCCTGTTTGTTTTACAATGATGTCATTTTAAACACCAGCGGCCTGATCACATAAACTGAACAAGTGCCAGGGTTATTTTCCACAAACCTTTACTATGGATTTTCATATTTCTAGATTACACAAAGCTTTGCCAGTACAGAATTTTAGGCATTGCTAATTATGCACAATACTAGTGTACAGGCCCGTGTAGATGGGGCCAAGGTGGAGGTTTTCATTAACGCACTAGGACTACTATAGATCCTAAGCCTACAGCTCCCTCTGGTGAGAACAGGCGAAGCTATGCCAATCGGACTGCTGTATTTCCTAAGGCAATAGCTCCCTCTAGCTGAGTATTCTGTGCGTTCGGGCAGCCTCTACTGCGCATGATGACATTGCACAAACATACACCTGGCCCTTTATTATATAGGAAGATATGCTCTTATTTTGCTCCTCTATGAACAAGCGGTAGTGTATAACGGTACACATGTTTTATCACTGTCCATACAGTGTGGTTATATTACATTTGAATACAGTTCCTGCACCATAGCCTTAGTGCAGGGTCCATAGCCGATGGACACATTTCCTTTCTTTAAATCTTCGATTTCTCTTCTCCCTTGAATATCGTTTCATTGTTCTCCCATTCTTTCCCTCTCGCTTAGTCTTTATCTGCCCTCCCCTCAGTTCGTTCGTTTCTTTCTTTCTTTCTTTCTTTCTTTCTTTCTTTCTTTCTTTCTTTCTTTCTTTCTTTCTTTCTTCCTTTCTTTCTTTCCTTATCTCCTCCTTCATGTTCTCTTTCTTCTTTGTTCTTTCTTCAAGACAGAAAGAAGGAAAGAGAAGGGTGGTTTGCACATTAGACACAAGCTGCCACAGGCACTAAGGGGCTAAGTCTATAGTGCAAGCTCCTCTGCCACCTGTGACACTGTGATGTGGCCATGGGAAGGTGTTTTGTATCTGACATCAAATTACCCCTGCAAAGGAAATCGGTTCAAAATAGGAGTCGTGAAACATACATGCTCTGGGTGGCACTAGTAAAAAGAGCCAGAGCGGGCGGATCCAGCTTCCCATATCTCGCACCCACACACTGGAATGCCCTACCTCCCACAATTCAAGGTGAGGCCTCCCTCATCGCTTTCCGTAAAGCAATGAAAACCATCCTATTCTCATAAGGTCCCTCGTAACAGCTTGAATTCTAAATATATGACCCACTGCATAAGTTGTAATACAAATTGCATAAGTTTGTAATGATGGAACTATTTCTGTATTGATTTCTGTATTGATTTATAAGGTGCCAACGACTGCTACCATGCCTGTACCTCTGTAACTAAGCTCTTATAAGTAACAGCGCCTCAATGACCCCGGGCTGCTTGCACGCTATACAAATTTAAATAAATAAATAAACGTTTTGTGATGTGTTGCAAAATGTGCAGCCAACTCTAATTTACCACCTACCCAAAAATAGCACCACTAAAAAGAGAGTGTATGTGATCCGTCTGGGCTGGTAGTCAATTGCAATTGCTTTTCTGCCACTACCAAATGAGACGTGTTTTTTTTACCCTATTTCTAATGCTTGTATATCTGCAGAGTGTGTGGGTCTTTTGGGAAATGTTTGTTACAGTCTCTCAGGAAAATACATCTGTAGTAGAAGGGAGCACTTACGGAACTCAAAATAGCCGAAAGCTGTTCTCTTATGTTTACTGAAAACATAGAAATGTGTGTGAAAATGCAAGGACTCCATCTTACATTTTAGAATGTTTAAAAGGAATTCGCAAATGGCAGTGGGATTTGAGAAAATTCAAGACACGATTCAAAACTATTAGGAAAAAAAGTGGAAAACAGGGTTTTCAATGTCATGGAGTTTCCGCCAGGACTGCTGAAACACAACAAATGGAATGTGAATTTCCCGAGAAGGAAACTATGTGCACGTGCTTCATCTGTAGTATTGTTGTGAGTATATTTAACGTGAGAAAAATATCATATTTACTCATTTTGCTAAATAAATAAATAAATAAAGGTTTTATTTCTTTAACAGAATGTAAGTAACCCTCTTTGAATTACGGATGCATATTGCTTCTTTGAATTTGTATCCACATATAAACTCCTAAGAGGGGGAGGGGTTCTGATGGGTTGGAGTGCATTATGATAAAAACATTCACCGATGTACTCGGCAGAAGTTTACTATCCAAAATATAAACGACATTGGGAGTGGACTGTGTTTATTGGATAGACTCATCACAGGATGTGCACAGCAACTCAAGAGAATTGGCTGTGTCTGCGGGTGTCTCGCACATCTGCTGACTCGTCAATATATAAAAGGCATGTGTTTGCATCCAATAATACATTTGCATTCACCATAAATCATTGGCAGTACTTGCACTTTCATCAGCTGGAAGGGCAGGACGGCTGGCACAGAGCTAACTCAGAGACGCTGTAGCATTTTCATATGTGCCTGTCGCCCAATGCAATGGGTCTTTAACTGCTGGTGCTTTTGATCTTGCCTTCCTTCATTCCGTTTGGTGGTGGGCAGTTCGGATCTATGGGATGATGACAGAATTCTAAAAACGGTGCCCTTGTTCTCATGCCCAATGTTTGGTGGTTTCATATACATGGTGGCTCCCCTCTTGATCCCCCTTCCCACACAACTCCTAAATCTCTGCCGTATTACACCCTCTACCGCATTATTACCCTGCATGGTGCGGGGTGAAGGTTTTGCTGTCACTTCTGGTTTTTATAACACCGGAATTAGAATGACGGCATGAAGCCGGGTGATTTCACCACTGTCCCCTATGGCCAATGTGTTTCCTCCTGTCATTTTTTCTAATTCGTTTATCCATTTCCCAGCGCCCAAAGTCAAACTCGGGAGCTTACACCTTAAATTTCCTTGCCCATCTGCAGCCATGGGATATACTGTGGTCTTGCTCCCCCTTTTTCCAATAAGGGAAACTGCGTAAACCCCAACCCAGAGTCGGCTCCCATCATTAGTCTGACCATGGCAGGGACGATTGTCCCTGTCTGTCTCCTTGTCAGTAACAACCTTAACCAGCTCACATATGGCGGCGATTCTCCCTTCTCACTATACGATCATCCTCTGGGATGCTCTGGATATGCTATGGGATCTGGCGTCCTATCCTTAGGTTGTTCCAGATCCGACCATCTTACTTCTTTATCCATTTGCAGGCTTCCTTCAGGGGTGCACCCGCTCCCTCCTTCTACCCCAAGACTGGATTCTCTTTCCTCATCTGACATGTCTTGTCCCCAACTAGTGTGACTATTATCTTCCTTACCTTTATCTCAATTCAGTCAGCTTAAGGACAATGCACTATGTTCATAACTGAACAGAATTTCTTCTTCGCTTTGTGATTGAAATGCTAAGGAGTGATCCCTCTGACCTCTAATTTCATACTTGCTACCTTCCTCTAATTCTTGATAAGCCTTATCGATCTTTTATCCTATACTTTCCATGTTTTCTTCTTCCAATATTATTCTAGATTCCCCTGGCATTGCTTCCTTCATCAGAGGAATCTCTTCTATTCTGTCCCATCGTATTTCTGGCTGTGACCCTACTGGTTCCTTATGGATGAGACTGGTAACAAGACCCCACTGTCTTCTTTTTTTGGTTGATTTCTTCATCTAGTTCTCTTTGCTTTCTTGCATCCCTTCTAATTCTTTCTTCCTCTTGCCTTCATTCTTCTCTCCCTACTCCTTCCCTTCTTTGATATATCTGTTCTCGTCGCTCCCCACGCTTCCTTTTCTGCTCATCTTCTTTCAGTCTCTTCTCTCATTCTTTGTCTTTCTTGTTCGTCCTTATCTTCTCTTTGCCTTACTTCCTCAATGCTTTTCCCATCTATTTTAAGTAATATCTGTCCTCCCATCGATTCGTTCTGCAGAAGCACTATCTCGTCAGCTTTATCCTTCTCTCCTTACCATCTCTTAATTTCCCTGTCTATTTTGGTCGACAGATTCGACTGCTCAATACTTTCTTCTTTGTCTTGTATGATCTTATAGATCTCTTCTTTTCTCTAATTCTCCTCTGGACTATCATCGCTACTATAAGCGGGAGGTTTGTATATTGGATTACTATGCCCCGTCGCCGCTTTCAACTCCTTTAAAGGATATAACCCTGTTTGTTCCATACTAGCACCTTTTACTCGGGTGAGGTAAGGAGAGCTCAGGGCTCAACACCTTCCTCCTTACGCTGACTAAGCATCTACTCCTCAGTTGGAGGGTCTTCCCTTTCTTCCTGGTACATTTTCCAAAGCTCTAAAATCGCTAATCTTTTCTCTAATTTCTGTGTACGCAGCTTGCAAGTATGTAGTCATGTGTTGCAATACCACTTTTAACAGCGATCCCCCTTGTCGCCACGGCATGAACATTTTATTGGCCATGTCTTTCACCCATTCCGCACTATACTGTGTGAGCCTGGGCATGTGCTTTGGTAACATTTTACATAAGTGCATCAGAGGAGTATCTGTCAATACTTACCAGACTTATGAAATAACCTTTATACTTTTGCTTAAACCACCACTTTTTCAATGCCTTCAAAACAAAAAATATGAGCACGCACCACCAATTGCTGCTCAATCCTCTAATTTCTTAATTAGCTATCTCTACCCTTTGATTGGTACCAATCACTTTGCTAGGCTTAATCACTGTTGCTCCTCAACTTTTTCAATTACTTCAAAACTTCTATCGCTCGATATTTTTACTCAACAAACAACATACAGACTAGTCGACATTACACATTAATAAACACTGTGATCACCTTTTTCTCTCTCGCCTTTACTTTGTACCCTACACAGGGTTTGAGAAGTCACCTTACGTAAACCTTTTTACCCATTATATGTTACTGTTCCACCCCCGTTGGGATTTGAAACGTCTCCTTCTGAAACTCCCTTTAGCCAGGACTCTATGCACTACCTTTTCTTCACACAATATTTCCTGTTACTTAAAAAAAATTATCACAATCCCATCCCCTTCATTTGCCATTCCCCTTAGTCTACTAACCATGCATTTGTTAATCAACTCGAGGCCTTCAGAATCGACTCCTCCTCCAATCCGACCATTTCACCTTTTGTCCGCAGAATGCCCATGGAAACCGTGCAGGGATTTCATGAAAGGGGGACCTGCCCACCCTCTCGGTTCTTCTTGCAAGTTTCTTTCTATTGTCTGCTCTCCACAGGAAACCCTGTGATATTCCGGCTAATGGTGGAGGATACTCGATCGTACGAAACTCTGGAGACAAACTAGTTTGGATCTTTTTCCAACCATCCGCACAGCTACCATGTGAGCATATGGCCCTCATGCATGCAATGGATGGGGATGCAGAATAACTCTGACACCAAATAATCGAACCAGCTCAGGAAGATGGCAAAGGTGCGGTTTTATTAACAATTATCTAAAACAGGGAGTTACAACAGATATCAAAGGAAGTTTGCTCGGGCTCTCAGTGCATTTTTCATAAAAACATCCTTATATGCAGAAAATACATCAGACGTGATGTCATACTATGTGGCAAATAAGAAAAACCTACAAGGGATTGTGATTCATTCAAGGGGAACATCTAAGTATACTTTCTATAAGGGGTTGGATTGTGATTGGCAATCTACTGTCAGGTGGACAACTTATGCCTACCTCTAACAACGTGCCATCTTCAACTCTATTAAGCACAGGGTATATCGTTGGCTCTCAAACTATAAGGTCCTTTCACTATACGGCCCTCTATAATTGGTTGGCACACTCGTGCCGTTTCTGGAACATTCGGTTCACTTAGAAGCACGTAAACTGAGACCTAGGTGCCAGGTTCCAGGTGGTGGACATGACTTTACCTCCCCACCCAATTAGCCCAACATCTTTCATCACCCATGCCTTCTGCCATGAAGATTTTCTGCCATGAAGATTGTCTTTGAACTTGACCTTGCAAAGTATTGTTGCCTCTGGGAATATATGGGAGTATAGGCTTTCACTATCGTTGTTCTAGGACTCCACGCTTAACTCTATTTCCATCCTTGGCTCACGTCACAGCAGACCACGATTTAGTCCATTTTTCAGCATTTAGATGTCTTAAATTAATACATCTTGGTGTGCTTGGTGTTCACTGCCTTCAAGAATAGATAACCAGCCTTGGCTGCCTCAGCTTTGACACCAGGCCAGACAGCCTCGTCATTCATTTCCATGATTGCAGCTTATTCTTTCCGCAACACAATTCTCTGCCTTTCCTCTTCATGTGTCTGGGCTTTCTAAATTCATGATACCGATGTCCAGTTTCGCCTGCAGTCTATTCACTACATAGAGCCAGCTTCTAAGATTACTTAATCTACTTGCGTTACAGCATCTGTACAGTTATTGAATGGCTTGGATTTTCTGCAATGCTTCATACACGTGCAATCTTCTTTTCACATATGAAAGGTTACTTGATTCTTAACTTCGTCATCAGTTCCCGTAAGATCCAGCCAGTATTCTCAGTGCGTCGCACTCGTCTTTCGTGACGTCACTAGCTTCTCTTTCACTCTTTTTCATATTCCTTCAGGGAGTTCCTCCATCAGATTGTCGTCTCTTCGGGGGTACATTCGGTAGGGTTTTCTCAGTGGGTAGCTTCTTTCGAATACTCACTGTGGTATGCTCACAACTACTGGTGTTAAGCATGCCACAATCTCAGGCTTCCACCATATCGGAGGTAGGAGGGTGGGATTTCCTGCAGAGGTATGTAATTGCTCCTCTACAAATACATATGGGCATCACAATCTTAAGCAAACTAAAAGTATAAGCTCATACATAAAAAGAGTTGGACATATGTTGCTAAAACACAGGCCAATGCACAAAAAAGGGGGGAACCCCAAAATTACTACTTAAGTAGTAGCTCTACCTTTTATCGGGTGGGGCAGTATTATAGACGTAGGAGGTAGTTAGCTCATATCAAGCAGTCTACAGTCTGTAAAAAATAAATCAATGCTGTAGAGGGTGCATAATAAATCATCATTTAATATTCATTTACTTAGAAAAAACACAATTCAAATATTTTTTATAAAAAAGCGGTGGAAAAATCCCATTCACTTCACGTAATAAAACATTTACACACTGTCTAAAAACAGACAATTTAGTTGTGACACATGAATTTAAATGTACTCTGATAGCAAATATCTATAAGGCTATTAGTAGGTATTATGATCTTTGCAGGAAACAATTACTACCTTGCCCTGATCTAAGGGCCCTCTTATAGGGGGTTATTTATTTAAACTAGTAGGTGTTACACTAGTTTGGGAAGACTCGACATGCTTCAGTTCTCTGATTATTCTCGGAACTTTCTTCAGGAGTAGTGTCACTGTATCTAAATGGTTACAGTCAAAAGCAGTAAAAAACAGTAAAAGACAGCAAAAAACAGTAGCAGGAGATGTTATGAGTACATATATCATTTGATAATTATTCCTGTTGGCAGTATTAAATAATGCACTTGAATGTTCTTTCTGTAGCTGTTGATATGGGACGAAAAAGACAAGAGAAGAAAGTAAGCTATAAATACTATGTAAACGTCTAAGATAATTTGATTTTATCAGACAGTACTAGGTTAATTAATTACCTAGTCTTGTCTAGACGAGTAGTTGTTATGAAGGTATGTTCCTGAGTATAGCAGGGGTTTATCCTCTTGGTAAGTAGTGGGCTCGAAATTGAGTATCAAAACGACCTGCAAATTATTTGCATAGTTTAGTTGGCATATTAGCATAGAGGCTATGTTTGAGCAATACAGTGCATGAGATAAAAACAGGAGCTTACCACTTAATTTGAAGCTATAAGTCCTTATGGAGGCGGTCCATCTGAGAGGAGACTCATAAATATTTTTAAGTGTGATGAATCAGTTGTCTATTGGCACGTCTAGCGCCAGGGTGTGCCTGTAATAAACCGCAAAAAGGGTTTATTTAATACTACTATTAGAGTTAGCTTTTGGCCAGAGTATCTGATACTTTAAAAAAAAGAGACAACGGTAGTCAGAATTGGCATTATTAATGGGCTTACCTTACACAAGAAAGCACTCAACTGGGCGGTAGAAAACCCCAGTGTATATTCTTTAGAGTAGCTCATCAGTAGACTGCTGTCGTAGCGGTCAGTGCAAATTAATAATAGTAAGGCAATGAGGGAAAGGGAGAAGACGTTGTTTAAATAATATCTCCCTGTGTTTATAGTTTTACAAGGGGCTTAGTTTGTATATATACAGAGGTAGAACCCTGTGTTTAATCATAGCTAAACGCCCGTTCTATACATATCGAGCGTGCGGTGAAACCATGTTGTTTTTAACCGTTCGAAATGTGTAGTTAATGGTATAGTGAGAAAGAGGGCTTACCTGGATGTATTTAGGTCTAATCGCTCGTGTTCCACGGTGGCTTCCACGAGCTAGGCTGCACGTCGTTATGATCCAAGTGGCGGTCGCCATCTTGGATGAGTATGGTTATATGGTCTCTGTAGTCCGTTTTTAGTTTTTACTATTTAATTTTCTGTGATACCCTAACTTGGCGAAATCGCCGTTTGCACTTAATTGGTTAGGTAAATAATCTAGTTTTTGGACGCTGAGTTTTAGCAATGATTTCAAAATGCTAAAATAAATCAAACATTGCGCTTCAGTGATGTTGCTTCGTTTTTGGTTAGTTAGCATCTAATGACGCCCGCAATCAGGTGTGAATATTAAACATCTTTTCAGTCGGATCCATATTAGATGTATATAAAGGAGAGTGTCACTAATTTTTCACCATATTTATTAACAATTTGTAGTACAGTGATTTATACTAGTGTATAGGCTATAAGTAAATCACAAGACCTACTTTTTGAGTGGCTATTTTAAGGAAAGCATATTGTTCCTTTTACGTAAGGGTCAACCTAAGTGTATATATAACTAGTACTGATAGGGCAAGATACCTATAGCTCTCGTCCTCGTGAAACCTACTGGTTCATCACTTGTGGTTAGGTTTTATGCCATTCTGTGGCTTCATTTAGCCCTCTTTGATCACTTTTAGTTTGGAAAATGATTCTCTGTTCTTTTTCTAGTAGAAGTTTTTTCTTTTTATTGATGTCATTCCCTTTTAAGGTTAGCAGCACTGTCCATTTAAAGTCTTCATTAGAATGATTGTATTCTGAAAAATGTTTCACCATGGGTGCTAGGAGAGTTTTATTACGTATACAACTCCTGTGTTCTATGATTCGAGTTTTTATTTTTCGAATAGTTTTTCCTATATAGTTTAGACCACAAGGACATGTTATCATGTATACGACAAACTCTGAGTTACATTTCGAAAATTGCAATAGCTTCCAAGGTGTTGGTAGGCCTATTTCAATTTCTTTGGATTTCTTAGTGTATTTGCACACTGAACAACCTCTGCATGGGTAGTGGCCAGTCACCGGATTCATTCCCCAAATTTTAGATAGATTTTCTGGCTCTGGTTTTTTGTCTTTGAATTTACTGCTACTCACCCTGTTGCCCATAGTTGTGGATTTACGGTAGGCAAAGAGTGGACAAGGGAGTTTGTTAGTGGATTGTTCAAAGATTTTCCATTCCTTTCGCACTATATTAGTAATGGATAGGCTTAGATTCGTGAAGGTGTTTACACTCACAATTCTTGTATCTGTTTCTTTTTTGGCTTTTTCCTCGAGCAAGGCTTCTCGGTTGTTATGCTTTTTTCGCTGCCTTCTTAATCAGTTTTTTAGGATATTGTCTGTCTCTTAACTTTTTAGCGAGGGTTCCTGCTTCTTCTTCATAGACTTCTCTTGTGCTACTATTTCTTTTTAGCCGTAGAAATTGTCCATAGGGCAAATTATCTTTTAAATGTTTAACATGGTGGCTATGATAGTGTAGAAGAGAATTTTTATCTGTGGTCCTGTGGTACGGTCTGACTAGTAGGGTGCCTTGGTGGTGGAAGATAGTTAGATCTAGGAAGTTGATTTCCTCTCTTTTGATGGTCATGGTAAATTGTAAATGGCAGTTTTGTTGATTCAGCCAAATAACAAAACTCTTTGCCATGTCTTCTGTACCTGTCCATATGACGATAATATCGTCTATGTACCTTGACCACGAATTAAGATGACTTTCGAATGGATTGTTGGCATAAATATGCTTTTTTTTCCAAAAATTCAACATATAAGTTCGCTACACTGGGGGCCATAGTGGCTCCCATAGCCGTTCCTTCCACTTGTTTGTAAAATTGGCCTAAATTCGAAAAAGTTCTTTGTTAGGGAAACTTCTATGCACCAGAGAATAAATGACGTGGGTACTGGGTCGTCATCTATTCGTGTCAAAAATATTTCTTCAAGGGTTTCAATGGTTTTTTGTTGAGGTATATTAGTATAAAGTGATACGATATCTAAAGTTATTAAAAACTGGTTGTTGATATCGTAAGGATGGTATTCATAACATTTGATCACCTCTTTTGTGTCCTTGAGGTATGATTGCATTTTGGTCACATAGTTTTTCAATAGTGGTCAGCGAATTGAGAGAGCGGTTCTAGAATGGAATTTATACCCGCTACTATAGGGCGTCCTGGAGGTTTATTTAAGGTCTTAAACACAGGCAACACAAAAGAAAACCTTCTCTGTGTACACCCTAACTCAATTGTGCCAACGGCGTGCAGACAGAACAAAGTGACAGTTAAAACAAAAACAAAACAGGAAGTAACAAACAAAACGCTAATACATTCAACAACAGGAGTATCTCTAGGATATAGGTAGAATAGGTGCAGGACTTCCTGTAGAGGTATTCGGCTGCTCCTCTACACATGCTTAATTGGTCATATGGATGGCATCAGGAGCAGAAAGGAACGGTTCTCAACTACATATAGGGGGTAATTCATAGAATACAGCGCACAAGTGGCGCACGCGGCTGGCGCACAGTGTGCGCGTTGCGAATCCCTGCGCCAGCCGCGTGCGCTAAAATCCATTTCTGCGCACAGCGTATTCATGGATTCCAGCCACCAAAACCAGCCGTGGCGCACAGTGGCACAGCGACCCTGCTGCAGCACCAGTTACGCCCCCAAGAACGCCTCTCGCGCAGGGAAAAGCCATTAAAATCCCCAATCCAGCGCAAAGGGCTGCGCTAACCCTGTACCAGCATGGCAAGCGGGCTACGTGTATCACTGGGGTGCGCGGGAAGTACCTCACGCGATTGGCCCTGTGCGAGCAGGGTACGCGTATTTCAGGTGTGCGCGGGAAGTTCCACACGCGATTTCAGCAGGGTACGTGTATTTCAGGGGTGCGCGGGAAGTTCCACACGCGATTTCCACAGGGTACGTGTATTTCAGGGGTGCGCGGGAAGTTCCACACGTGATATCAGCAGGGTACGTGTATTTCAGGGGTGCGCGGGAAGTTCCACACGCGATTGGCCCCGTGCGAGCAGGGTACGTGTATTTCAGGGGTGCACGGGAAGTTACACACGCGATTTCCGCAGGGTACGTGTATTTCAGGGGTGCGCGGGAAGTTCCACACGCGATTTCCGCAGGTTACGTGTATTTCGGGGGTACGCGGGAAGTTCCACACGCGATTTCAGCAGGGTACGTGTATTCCAGGGGTGCGCGGGAAGTTCCACACGCGATTCCACCAGGGTACGTGTATTTCAGGGGTGCGCGGGAAGTTCCACACGCGATTTCAGCAGGGTACGTGTATTCCAGGGGTGCGCGGGAAGTTCCACACGCGATTCCACCAGGGTACGTTTATTTCAGGGGTGCGCGGGAAGTACCACACGCGATTTCATCAGGGTACGTGTATTTTGGGGTGCTGGGGAAGTGTCACACGCGACATCAGCAGGGTACGTGTATTCCAGGGGTGCGCGGGAAGTTCCACACGCGATTCCATCAGGGTACGTGTATTACAGGGGTGCGCGGGAAGTTCCACACGCAATCTCATCAGGTTACGTGTATTTCGGGGTGCGGGGGAAGTATCACACGCAACATCAGCAGGGTACGTGTATTCCAGGGGTGCGCGGGAAGTTCCACACGCGATTCCATCAGGGTACGTGTATTACAGGGGTGCGCGGGAAGTTCCACACGCGATTGGGCCCGTGCGAGCAGAGTACGCATATTTCAGGGGTGCGCGGGAAGTTCCACACACGATTTCCGCAGGGTATGTGTATTTCAGCGGTGCGCAGGAAGTTCCACACGCGATTTCCGCAGGGTACGTGTATTTCAGGGGTGCGCGAGAAGTTCCACATGCGATTTCAGCAGGGTACGTGTATTTCAGGGGTGCGCGGGAAGTTCCACACGCGATTGGCCCTGTGCGAGCAGGGTACGCGTATTTCAGGGGTGCGCGGGAAGTTCCACACGCGATTTCCGCAGGGTACGTGTATTTCAGGGGTGCGCGGGAAGTTCCACACGCGATTTCAGCAGGGTACATGTATTCCAGGGGTGCGCGGGAAGTTCCACACGCGGGTACGTGTATTCCAGGGCTGTGCAGGAAGTTCCACGCGCGATTTCAGCAGGGTATGTGTATTCCAGGGGTGCGCGGGAAGTTCCACACGCGATTCCACCAGGGTACGTGTATTTCAGGGATGCGCAGGAAGTTCCACACGCAATTCCACCAGGGTACGTGTATTTCAGGGGTGCGCGGGAAGTACCACACGCGATTTCATCAGGGTATGTGTATTTCAGGGTGCGGGGGAAGTGTCACACGCGACATCAGCAGGGTACGTGTATTCCAGGGGTGCGCGGGAAGTTCCATACGCGATTCCATCAGGGTACTTGTATTACAGGGGTGCGCGGGAAGTTCCACATGCAATCTCATCAGTGTACATGTATTTCGGGGTGCGGGGGAAGTATCACACGCAACATCAGCAGGGTACGTGTATTCCAGGGGTGCGCGGGAAGTTCCACACGCAATTTCATCAGGGTACGTGTATTACAGGGGTGCACGGGAAGTTCCACACGCGATCTCATCAGGGTACTTGTATTTCAGGGTGCGGGGGAAGCATCACACGCAACATCAGCAGGGTACGTGTATTCCAGGGGTGCGCGGGAAGTTCCACACGCGATTCCATCAGGGTACGTGTATTACAGGGGTGCGCGGGGAGCACCACACGTGAATTGCACGTGTGGGTCCTCCCAGGTGTTCCCTCTACACCCTCCACGGCCCCTGCAGGTGGCTCACACCACAGGGGCCTACCCTGCACATGTCCTGCAGGCACCCCATCCACCATGGCCATGCCCCCCAGCCAACCCACATGTCAACTTGCACTACTGCCCACCAACGCATTTCCCCCTGCACCCCCAGCCACCAGGGGCACCCTCCACCAGGCCCCCACCCATGTCTCCTGCCCCCCCCACCCCACAGCACTGTGGGCACCTGCCAGCAGGCCCCCACCCATGTCTCCCACCCCCCCACCCCCCAGCACTGTGGGGCACCTGCCAGCAGGCCCCCACCCATGTCTCCCACCACCCCCACCCCCAGCACTGTGGGGTACCTGCCAGCAGGCCCCCACCCATGTCTCCCACCACCCCCACCCCCAGCAGTGCAGGGTCACACTCCACCAGGCCCCCACCCATGTCTCCCACCACCCCCACCCCCCAGCAATGCAGGGTCACCCTCCACCAGGCCCCCACCCATGTCTCCCACCACCCCCACCCCCCAGCAGTGCAGGGTCACCCTCCACCAGGCCCCCACCCATGTCTCCCACCCTCCCCACCCCCCAGCACTGTGGGGCACCTGCCAGCAGGCCCCCACCCATGTCTCCCCCCCACCCCCCAGCACTGTGGGGCACCTGCCAGCAGGCCCCCACCCATATCTCCCACCACCCCCACGCCCCAGCAGTGCAGGGTCACCCTCCACCAGGCCCCCACCCATGTCCAACTCATGTTCCCCACCACCCCCACCCCCCAGCAGTGCAGGGTCACCCTCCACCAGGCCCCCACCCATGTCTCCCACCACCCCCACCCCCCAGCAGTGCAGGGTCACCCTCCACCAGGCCCCCACCCATGTCCAACTCATGTTCCCCACCACCCCCACCCCCACCCCCCAGCAGTGCAGGGTCACCCTCCACCAGGCCCCCACCCATGTCTCTCACCCCCCACCCCCCAGCACTGTGGGGCACCTGCCAGCAGGCCCCCACCCATATCTCCCACCACCCCCACCCCCCAGCAGTGCAGGGTCACCCTCCACCAGGCCCCCACCCATGTCTTCCACCCCCCCCACCCCCTAGCACTGTGGGGCACCTGCCAGCAGGCCCCCACCCATGTCCAACTCATGTTCCCCAGCCAACATGTCATCACAATCTAGATCCCTGGTCCCTATGGTCAGCCTCCAAATGCAAAACACCCACCCGAGTATTGCACCCACCCACTCATAATTGACAATTACATGACAGAACACCAATTGCAAGTTCCGAAACAAACACATTTCCCTCACATACACCCAATGGGTGTCAGTGAATCTCAAAACCCATATCATGATATGCATGAAACCAATGAGATACTACACATTGAAGTTCACTAAAAAAATATGTATTAAAGGAAACATAAATAGAATCAAAAATAAAGAAACAGAAATGGCAATGTACAAAAATGAAAAGAAGCATGTCCGTGAAAAAAAGCGAAAGCAAAAATCATAATCCAAAGTAATGGTGTCCAAAGTCACTGTCCACAAAACTAAATCCAATGGGAAATAAAATTGAAAGCCATTGCTCCATGGTTAAAATGTGAAAGAAAAATACAATCCAACAGTGAACTATGGACATACGAACAAGCCAGGGTCCATTATCCCAACAAAAGAAATGAAACCTATCTAACTACAGTAACTAATAAAATAAACTATATACAAAAATGTGGCCAATGTCCAAAAGGTCCAAAATAAATCAAGAAAAAAGGAAACCGAACACTACCTACATAACTATGTACAAGGGTAGCGGGCTAGTTTGACGGCTCACTTTTGGATGTCCCGGGCCAGGGCATCATCGAACTCCTGCTCAATGTCCCGGAGACGGTCCTCCTCCATGGCCCCGAGGGTCCGCAGGGCCGTCGACGTGTCCACCTCCAAACCCCTGCGGATTGCCTCGAGGCACTCGGCCCGCCTCAGGGCCCTCCGCATGGAGTTCTCCGCCCTGACCATTGTGAGCCGTGCCTCTTCTGCCCGCTGCCGCTCCGCATCTATGGCGTGGCCCAACCGCTGCCACACGGAAGACACTCTCTGTCCTGGGTCCTCCTGCCCTCCGGCCGATGCCTGCCCCTCCGATGTTGAAGGCTCCGAGCCTTCATGGCTTCCACCACGTTGCTGCTGCTGCTGTGCCTCTGCCCGTGCACTGCCTCCTGCTGCCTGCACATCCTTCGCCGGCTGGGGTGCAGTCGTTGATGTGGCCACGCCTGCTGGACGTCCGACTCCCGACTGTGGCAGGGATGCCTCCTCCACCAGCCTGGCCGCACCGTCAGAGGCAGCTCCACAGGGCACCCAGGTGACTGATGGGTGGGAAGATGGCACGGAGGACGACTGGCGCGTAGGGGGTTCAGTTGAGGAGGGGGTCGTAGCAAGCCCCATCATACGGAGAAATCCAGCCTGGGTGACCTGTCCCAGCAGGCTGACGTGGTCAACGAGCCATTCGAGATGACGTGCAGTCTCCTCATGAAAAGACTGCAGGTCACCTCGCATGGCCCGTTGACGCAACGCTTCACCAGTCAGAACAGGCTCAACCCGGACCCAGATAGCCACGTCCGCAGGCAGAGGAAGGCCAGTTGTAGTGAGCTCATCCCCTGCCTGAAAACGTAGGACGTAGGCATCCCTGCTGGTGCAAGATGATGCAGGGACAGGATCAGGGACAGGATTGCACACAGGCACCTCCGCGGCGGCCTGTGCTGCCTCCTGTCCCTGGTCCTGCACTGCACCACTAGCACCAGTGGGATCCCCACCTCCAGACCCCGTCTCTGTTGCTTGCACGGCCTCCTCCTCCACCAAACTCCCCACCAACCTGGATGACTCCGTGCCATCTTCCCCCGTTGGGCCCTGTGTGGTCCCAGCTGCCCCTTCTGCTGCCGTGGAGTCCAACTCCAACCTCCGCCTCTTGGACCTCTCCCCGGCAGCTGCGGCCAGGGACCGGACTCCTCACTCCCCAGCGAGATGACAACATGGGAGGGGAGCCGGGCCTTGCGTCTCCGGCTGGCGGTGGGATCCCCGCCGCTGTGCTCCACAGCACCTTCTCCGCCCTCTTCATCAGTTGACGCTGCAGACAGGGAGAAATAAAACACAGGCATCAGGGCACTGTACAATGGACACATAGACACATGACAGTTGTACATGAGTGGCATTGGCAAACCTCAGACATGTCATCACAATCCCCAACACACATGTCATTTCAACTCGCACACATGAGCCATACCACAGCCATCCATACACATACAACAGCATGAGCAGGCAAAGGTGAGCCAGACATCACATGCAACACAGGAAGTGCACCACACATGTACACACACCACCACACTTGCATGCATGTGTACACCTCTGCCAAGTGTCGCAGTGTTCAGATGGGAATCCATGTCACATCTGCCGATCAGGCTTCCACATACCGCTGTCACATGCATCCATGTTGCATCACTGTTGCACCCTTGTCAAATACACACAGATGCACATGTACACAGTGCTGATACATGCAGCTGAAAACAACATACATGCGTGACATCACGGACATGTCTACTTACATACACATTCATCCAAACATGTGTGCCCACACAACTGCATTTGGCATGCAAGCCTACACACACAAGCACCATCCATGTCTCACACATTCCAGCCCTTGCATGTGTTAGCCCCACGGCCCTGTACACCCCCACCCATACTCGACCCCATACAAACAGATGTGCAACCTGCACACTACTGAAAAATCACCACACGCACAGCTCACAATCAGGCTGCATGTACACTTACCGCTCTACTCCAGACGGGTCTGCCTCCCAAGGACCTGGACGTGGAGCACTGGGGATATGCGTTCCAGGACCCTCATCTGTTCTTCCGACAAGTGGCCCCGGCACCCCTTGGCATCCGCTGCCTTCAAGAGGCGCTGGGCCTTGTTCAGGGTCCTGGACCTGAAGTCCTCCCAGCGCTTCTTGACATGTTGGAAGTCGCGGACTGCCACCCCCTCCGCGTTGATGGCAGTCACGATGTCAGTCCAGATCCGAGTCCGTCCTTCCTTGTCGGCGCGGGAACTTCCGTCCGAAGAGGGCATCATACTGCCCCAGGACTTGCTCCACTAGGACACCAACTTCGGTGGCACTGAAGCTGGTGCCCCTCTGCCTCTCCGGCCGGGGGTTGTCAGTGGTCTCAGATGGTGTTTGCCCTGACATGACAACCCCAGAGGCAGGAGTGGGTGGGCAACTGGATCCTGGGGCTGGGCTGTGGAGCGATGGAATCCCAGTCGGGAGTCTTCGGTTCCAGCAGGGGTGGTCACAGCAACAGCACCCCTGGCTGATGTGCAGGCAGCAAATGGCAGGGCACGTGGGCAGCAGGCAGTCAGGCAGTCAGGCAGCAGCAGATGGCAGGTGGGAGCGTGCTCGGGGCTCTGGGGGGCAGTAGTTCGGCCTTCTTGGCAGGAGCGTGGTCTTCCGTGTGCTTACGCGTGGCCAGCTTGGTACGGAGTGATTTGGCACGTGAAAATTCGGCACGTCAGCGTGTAATTCGAGGAAAGGCCCTTAGCGCGTAAGCGCGTTTGCACGCATACGCAATTTCATTGGACAGAAGGCCCCTCAAGCGCAAGCACCCCTGTGATGTGACGCGTACAGGCGTGCATGGGCATTCAGCGCGCGTGAAAAACTGCACGTCCGCGTGTAATACGAGGAAAGGGCCCATGCGCGTAAGTGATGTGATGCGCGCGTGCGTTTCCCTCAGCACGGGTTAAAGGTGAGCGGGCCCAGCAGTTCGCTGTACGTGCCTTTCGTGGAGACCGACGTGTATTGCTGCTTCCTGTTGTTTCGCGCGCCATCACAACTTCACAGCTATCAAGGACGTATCTCTTCTTTTGGCGGGGGTATTGGCTAAGCGTGTTTTTCTGCATCACGCTAGTCAGACGGTGAGTCGCACACGCTCTTTTTCCCACTGCGGGTGCCCCTGTGTATCGCACCCATTTTCGATGTCATAGTAGCCTGCGTGTCCCACGCGTACGCGTTATTCGTGTTACTGGGTGCCACCGCGTACTGCGGGAGGTTGAATCCACGCACGTAGGCTGCAGGGTTGCGTGCACGGTTTTACTGCAGTTTTGGGGTGCCTGAGCGTTGCATGACCCGTCACCACATCACCGGGGTCACATACAGCCTTGCAGGTGCAGGGGGGCTGTTAACATCTTGCTTCCCACCCCCTTCACCCCAATTGCCCAGGTCAATTGTGGTGTACACCTCCCATTGGCACTACTCCATCTGTGCCAGCACTACTACATCAGTGCCATGGTTGGGAGGCCACCAAAGGTGAGGGGCGCCTCAGCTGGGCGTCCTCCTCGTGGCGGGCGTGGTCGGGGACGTGGCCGTGGTGACCAGGGAGTAGGGGGACTCCAGGGTGTCCAGGGTGGCCACAGAGGGGGAAGAGGCAGGGGTGCGCCACTTGAGCACAATGTTGTGCCATGTGTCGGTGCAGTCATGCCACCACCCCATGTGGTTCCGGGGGATGCAGCTCCTGCATCTGGCACTGGCACCCGTTTGACCCGGCAGTCCGTTCCATCGACTGGCACGGGCCCAAGGGTAGTGGTAGCTGCAGGTGCAGCTGTGGACACCGCCACCCAGGCTCAGGGTCTGCCAGCGCAGGCTGCGTTGGCACTTGAAGAGCCCTTGGTAGATCTCCAACAGGCCAGGGGGGAAACCATAGGGGCACGCCGGGCTGCTCACACCAAGACACGTGTCCCTGGGGCAGTCATGTCATCTGCTGCCCCAAACAGCCGGGTGTTGGCAAGTGCAGGGGCAGATGCACCCAACAGCACCCCGGTTGTGAGTCTGCCAACCAGGACCGTTGCGGTCAATGACCCTGCCACAGCTGATGTTGCTGCGCAGGGTCCTTTAGTGGGCACCCAGCTGCCACTGACAAGAGTCAGGCCTTTGGTCATCCCTCCACCTGCCACTCCCTTGGCTCAATCCACCGAACCCACTGGCCATACTGGTCAGGGCGGCATTAGCCAGCCAGGGTCTGCGCCACAGTCCAAGAGGAGGAAGGTTGCACCTGCAGCACAGGCTGGGACCCCACACACAGCCACAACCTCCTGCACGTCGAGGAAGAAGCCTTTCTGTAAGCAGGAACTGGACTTCGTCGTGGACTACGTGCGGGGCCACAGCCGTGACATGCTAGTGGGTGCCAATAGTCAGACTACGGCTGCCCAACGTGACACCCACTGGAAGCATGTTGCGGAACATGTCAGTTCATTCAGCCATGAGGTGCGCACGGCGCAAGAGTGCAAAAAGCGTTGGAATGACATCAAGCGCAGCACTAAGGCTAAGCGTGCCTCTAATTACAACTTGACTGGTGACTGGCGGTGGGCCTGCACCAGAGGAGGAAGAGCTCACTCCGCATGAGGCTCTCGTTGCGGAGTTCATACCACCTGAATTGGTCGAAGGAGTGGGAGAGATGCTGGACTTTGATGCGCAGTCCAGTGAGTGTTGATGCGTGTTTGTTGAGGACGTGTGTGTTTCACTTGTGGGATGTGTTGTGCATGATTGCTGCTACATGTGACGTGTACATGGTTCTGATGTGTAAGTAATGCAATGCTTCCATCATGCATGTCTCCTCTGCCTACATGCGGGACTCCATGTAGGCATGCTCCCTTGCCCCTCCTCCGCCACTCTGCACCCCAGTTCCACCTTTGCACTGGTCTGCTTCAATCTTGCCAATGTGTACTTTCTTGTTCATGTGTCCTGTGTAGATGCTAACTTCCAGCGTAGAATCTGGCAGACATATGCCGTGTGGTACAGCCTTAGTACTCGATGCAGGGTATCTCACTTGTACTGTGCATGGGTCAGATGTCCCGCAGGGACATGAGTGCCCATTCATGCTCCATGTGCATTGCACGCATGCCCCTATGTGTCCTTGACTGGATGATCACTGTAATACAAGTCCTTGGTTACATACATTGCCTGCCATCTCATCAGCCTTCCCATGTCAACTGTGGCTCAGTCCTGCGTTGCACACATGTTTAGGCTCTGACAATCTGTGTGGCTCACAGGCCTCAGCCTGTTCAATGGCCAATGACTCTGTCCAACTCTTGTTGTGTCTTCTTCACACGTGGGCGGCCTCCAGAGTTTTCATCATGTGTCCTGCCTACTGTCCCAGCATCATTTGCAGTGTTGTCATTTGAATCACATTAAGCTGTTGATGCCAGTCAACACTGCCTGTCAATACACAGGTGTATGGTCAGCCTTTTGATACCATGCTAGGCATCCCTGTTTTGGTACTGGGGTGGAGGGGTGCTTGGCTTCTAGATATGGTACACATTGAATGCACAATGCACGTGATGTCTAAATTTGACATTGCACTGCCTTCACATTTCCTGGCACACACCATGGAGTCCTTGTACATGTAGGTAGTGAGTGGCGTACACATTTTCTGCACTGCCTAGACCCACTTCCATGGAAACTGCCACCTTTCAACAGGTCTGATTACAGAAGCTATTCAAAGTTGACCCAGCATGCATGCCAGGTTATATGTTGTGTGTCACATGTCTGTCGGATGCGTTTGCTGTCGGTGTGTGTGTGTTGTGTGCTTCTGACATGTGTAGTGACCTTTTTTCTCTCTATTTTTCAGGTGATGACGCAATGGAGGCGGAGGATGGTGTTGTCATGCCAGACACAGGGTGGGTAACACCACATCAACCCGGCACTAGTGGGGGTCGTGGGGTGGTAGGCCACGAAAACCCCCAAGTGCTGCAGTCCATCTTGTCTCTGGCTGCCTATGTGTCCAGCCTTGATGACGACTCTGACGTCCATGTTGAGTTGGATGAGCATCAAGTCCATGTGTCAGGGGTGAGTGATTCTGATGTGGACACTCCTCTGTTTGCGACCCCTGCACTGGGGGATCAGACAGTCTTGGTTCCTCCGCCCGTGGTGGATCGGGACACAGGGTCACCCTCCACACCAGTCACTGATGTGCCTGGGGCATCACGTCGACGGGGGCATGTAGTCGTGCAGCTGCGGGCGGTGCCAACACAGCAAGGACCCCCGGTCCTTGGGTGCCGCAGGGGTCAAACCCGGCAACGCGGTCGCCGCACGCAACCGCTGTATACTGAGTGGGAGCAAGACATGACTGCCAAGTCCGAACGGCAGGGGGCAGCAATGGAGAACATCACTGAGAGCATGGAGCGTGTGGCCCGATCTGTGCTCCCCCCTGCTAGGCAGGTGCTTCTCCAGCAGCAGGCAGCACGGTCCACGGCCCGCTCGCTCAGGCTGGGCATGGCGGCCTCAGACAGGGCACGCCAGGCTGAAATGTCGTCTCTGCGTCAAGCAATTGCTGCTCACGCAGAGGCGCACATGGATGCCCTGAGGGAGGAGTATGCTTCCCTCAGATCCACTCTGGGTGTCCTTATGATGTCCCAGAGGCAGCAGGCAGAGGAGAGGTTTGCACAGCTTGAGCGTACCATCTCGGCTGAGCTACAGGCTTGCCGGGAGGTTCAGCGGTTGTCCAGCCAGGCCTTGCAGGAGGAACTCTGTGTTACACGTGCTACCTTGCAAGAGGAAGCACGTGTATCACGTGAGGTTCTGCATGCAGACCTACGTCACATCGCCACACAGAACCAGGCTCACCCGTCCGGCAGACTTGCTGCCGACGAGGGGCAAGCTGCGGCTAGGCGTGGCCAGGCTACTGTGCCACGTCCTCCTTTCCAGGATGAGCCAAACTCGGACGACCATCTATCTCCCACATAGGTCGGGCTGTGCAGGCGTTGAGCCCATGGAGGTTTTTTTTTTGGCTCAGCATCATCGCATGTGGATGTTGAGCAGCACCCTGCACCTCCCCCCTCCTGGGTGCCTCCCCTCCCCCCCGGGTCGTATGTGGCCATTTTTGATTTTTCTTTTAGTTTAGTTAGTTAAGTTTCTGTTTGATAGTTAGTTTAATTAGGTAATCTAGGTTTTCCATTGTTGGTGTAATTAGTTAATAGTTGATTTAGTTTAAAATTGCTAGTCTATTGTGCTTTCATGTGACGGTGCGGTGCTTTGTGGCTTTTGAAGGCATCCACTGTCTGTTCCAGCTGGGCCCTTCAGGCTTGTCTTGTGTATGTGTTTGCTGCTTGGGGTCCTTGACTCACATATGCCACTCCTGCCTCCCTTATCCATGGGCTCGCAAGGATGGTTCGGTGTTACAGAATTTTACACAAGGGCTTTGGACTGTCATATCTGTGGCATGTCTGGTGCTGTGTGACTTGTGTTGACACCCCTAGTGGGGATGATTTTGGTGTTATTGTCCACTGTTCAGCTTTTGCTAGATGGGGTGTGTCATGATTAATGTGTACATTAATTGCTATGCATTGTGTAGTATGTTTCATATCTTTACTGTACACGTGCTTGTTGCAATTCATGCTGTAGATAGTGTTCCACACTTTGGATGTGAAAGACGGACTGATGGTGTGATTTGTGATGTGACTCTCTGACATGGTCAAGTAATGAGATGCCTGATGAGACACACACAGATGACTTTGAAGCATTAATCATGTGTTTCATGGCCTTTCTGCAGGGGGATGAGCCTCCAGAGCACCTTTGCCAGCAGACATGGCCCATTGGACGACGGAATTCTGGACACGTTTGTTGGTGCCCACATGCACATGTGTGCACAAGCAGAGGCACAGGGATTGCAGACCCACATCCTAGAACTGCTGACATGTTCCAAGGAACTCCAGGCAAGGTGAGCAGCACAGGGGGGCCACGACACAGCAAAGCTTGCACCAGGCGAGTTGCACATGCAGGCTTAATCACAGCACTGAGGGTGAGCTTAGACGAATATTGGTGTTGAAGCACACAATGCAGCTCAGATGTGTTGGTGGACTGATGGCTGTTGATAGTAGGGCTGTCTGGGACACATGCAGGGGCAGTGGCACATACCCTCCGGTACACCAAGGTCCATTGAGGCACGTGTATCAACCATGTAGCCTTCCGAGACATGGAAAGGGGCAGCTCACAGGGACATACAGCAAGGGACATACTCGTGTGCAGTGCATGTCTTTTCCATGTACTTTATGATAAATGCACTGCCAACTTTTTTTCGGCCATGGTGGTACGCAACTTGCTCAGAAGTCATGGCTTGCTATATGGGTCTGTCTGCTTACCCAGGGAACATTGCATGTTGTGTGAATTGTGACACATTGGTGTTCCATTTGCCACGCACCCACCGGCGGCTGACTTACTGCATTGACTGTGTATGACCCGTCACAGGGGTGATGTTATATATGGGTACGAAGCATCTACACCAGATTGTCTGTTTGTAGAGTAGTTTGTTGCTATGGGGCATGTTTGGTGTTGTGTTTTTGTGTAATTGGCATGTACAAGTTGTTGACTGTGGCTCTCTTTGCAGCATTGCAGTGCTCCTGTAACCGGACCTGAGGGTGCGCAGGCAGGAGGCCAGCACTCAAAACCAGAGCTAAGTGTCTTGTTGTTTTTCTTTCGAACTGCTCTGCATAGGCTTGCTGGGGAGTGTACTAATGCATGGATGTATGTGTGGTTCAATTTGGTATGTTTTTTCTCCCTAATCACCCGTACGCCTATGCAATTTTGAACCCTGTACCCTCTACCCGGTGTTCCTGCTTCCCGTACCTATCCAAGCAACGTTCCCTGACCCTCTTTCCCCGCTGGCGTTGCGGATGCCTGTGTAAGCCCCGAACTTGCAGGCGCCAAAACCCTAGAGGGGGTGGTTGGTTCGTACCACTCCTGAGCCTGGACTACAGAAGACCCTGACAATGATGTCCAAGTTTGTTTGGATTGTGTATGTGTTCATGCAGGTAGTACATTTTCATGCATTCCCTAGTTTCATGTGTCATTCCTCCTCCCCTCTCCTGCCACTCATTCCAGTCATCCAGTGTGTCAACACCTGTCCCGACTGCATATCCCTGAACCTCCTTCCCCACCAGGGTCTCAGGGGCCTGTGTGAGTTTGACCTTGCAGGCACCCGGGACATGGTGGGGGTGGTTGTTTCGTGACACTCCCGCGCCTGTACAGGGGACCTGTGACAGTACACATCCGTTCATGGTGCATCATCCTATGTCATGTACCACACATGTTTCACATCCTGTCGTGACATTGTTTTACTGTGCTACCTTGGTTGTTGCATCATTGTGGTAGTACTTGGCCTTTGTGAGGTACTGCTACGTCAAGTCATCTACTGGAGGGTGTTCTGGTTCGTTTTTCTGGCTTGGATTTTGTGATTTTGGACATGAGTGTGGATTATGAGGGTGCAGGCACCTTTTTACACACAAGGTGGGAGATGGTGACGAAGGGTAAAGGTGATCCTGTGGCCAGGTGGAATTGTGGTTTGAAGGCTCCATGACCCAGGTGCAGTTGTTCAGTGGGTCATGGTCATTTGTGAGGGAGGGGGGGCGTTGTTGTTGATAGTTGCCTTGCCCTGCAGTGTGATGGGAACTCTGACATTGTAATGGTGGTATCCTATGTACATGTTGTGTTCTGCTGATCAATGCCTGTTCATGTGTTGTGTTTTCCTTTCAGGTGCGAGGGGATAGTTGTGGTTTGACATGCTGGGGTGTACACATGGTGAATGTTCACATGCGATGTGTAGAGAACACTAATGGTCACTTGAGTGCACATGCATATGTGGAGTGCATGTCCTTGCAGAACCACACACTTGCACTCTGATGCACTACATGTACTCCCACCCTTGCATACCCACGTGTACACTGTTTGCCTTCTGGTGCCCACTGTGTCCCTGCAGCACATGTTCTGTGACCGATTACGGATCCTGTACATGCCTGATTTGCTGTTTGATGCGGTCTTTCACTTAGATGTGATGCTCAGGGTGTGCATCACACACAATGGCTGTTCACTGTGCTGTGCGCTGAGCAGTGTGTTGCAGGAGTAGGACACAGCACACATGAGCTGCAGTGTTGATTTTGCAATGCACAATGTGCATGTAGACAAGCATTCATTGTTATGTTACGTCTACGACTCTTGTAATGCATTTGGAAATGACTTATTTTGGGTGGGAGATTTTGTTGGTCTGTCATTTCATCTGATTCCGGGTCAGGCATCATTGTCTGATGCCACTGTACATTTAGGACATGGCAATGTGTACCTTATTGTTACTGTGTTGGTGTATGGGTATTGCTTGCCATGTCATGTTGTGGTTTGGGAGGGTTTGAGTGACATGACAGTGATGGCCATGGCCTGTTTTGCAGGTGTGCGTGATGCACACCTTGCATGTCAGGGTCATCCGCTTCTCAGAGCAACTAGCTGGGGGTAGATCTCTCTCCGCGGCAGGGCCCTCCCTCTGGAACAGCCTTCCTGCCTCACTTGAACTTGAGGGGAACCATCTCCAGTTCTGGAAGCACCTCAAGACCTTCCTCTTTGCTTCTGCTTTCTCTCTGCCTCTCCCTTGCAGAATTCTTCACTGGAACTGCACTGGAGCTGCAACTGGGCCACTCTCACCGACCTCGGTCCCTGGCCCAGCCACTCTCCACTTGCACTGCCTCCCTGGCAACCCCTGCACTGTGGTACTGTCTCTCTATCCCTACAGCCCACCCTTCCCAGCACTTGTCTGCACTTACCTTTGCAGTTGCCACCAGCCGACCTATGTATTTTTTTTTTGGTCTACTTCCCCTGTACTGCACTCCCCCCCACACCTGGCCTAGTAGTACCGTTGTCTGTCTTCACTTGTTCCCCCCTCCCTGCCTCATCGCACCTTGAAATACTTGTGTATAGGCCATTTCATGTCATATGTCATATGTGTGCCTTTTGGTCACACGGGATAGCTTGTGTTTAAGTAGCTAGGGATGCAGACGATGTGGCACTTCCATGGCAACTATCTCAGGTTGGTAGGGTTGTGACAGTTGACTGTCTCTTTGTCATCATCGATTGTCACCTGGTATGTGCCAGGCCTGTGTGCACTCCGCAGGGGTGGGAGTTTAGGTGAAAAATGTGGCCACAAGCTAGGTCCGGGCTTCCTCGCCACGTGCCCTGTCCCCTCCCATGGGCAGCGCCTGTGCCTGTGGTTGGGGATGTGGGGGCACCACCATGTCCACCGGGCCGCCCTGCCGTGTTGCAACATTGTGCAGGACACATGCTGCCACAATGATCCTGCACACTACTGCTGGTGCATAGAGTAGTTGCCCACCAGAGCGGTCAAGGGAGCGGAAACGTGACTTGAGCACTCCGAATGTGCACTCCACTATGCCCCTGGTTGCAATATGGGCGGCGTTGTATCTTACCTGGGGTGGTGTGGTGGGGTTCCGGATTGGCGTCATCATGTGGTTGCTCAGAGGGTAGGCACTGTCCCCTGGGGAGGTGATAATAGTTGAGATTATTAGGGTTTGGATATTTGTCTGTGTGTGACTTGCATGCATGTGCAAGGGCATTTGTACTGACCTAGGAGCCATGTGTCGCCATGCTGGCCAGCTTCCAGGGCCCGGCTCATGGCGGACATTCTGTATATGAAACTGTCATGGGTGGAGCCAGAGTAGTTTGCATAGACAGAGGTGATGATTCCCTTTGCATCGCATACCACCTGTACATTGATGGAATGCCAGTGCTTGCGGTTTCGGTAGATGTGCTCAGTGGCCCTAGGTGGACGTAGGGCCACATGGGTGCAATCTATGGCACCGAGCACTTTGGGGAAGTGTGCCACCCTGAAAAAATCCAGGACAACGGCCTGCCTTTTTGCGGGTGTTCTGGGCATGTATATGTGCCTGCGGACTGAGGGGCGTGCTGTCATGATTGCCAGTACCTGGTGTAGGCAGCGTGACTGCGTGGCCTCTGAGACCCCCCCCACTATGGCAGTGGTCCGCTGAAATGACCCAGTGGCCAAAAAATGCAGGACATTGAGCAGCTTCTCCAAGGGGCTCAATGCTTGGGAGCAAAGGGTGGGGGATGTAAGGTCATCTTCCCACTCCCTGACCAGGACTAGGATGATATGGGGTGGAAACCTATACCTGCCATAGACCTGGTCGTCAGGCATCACAAAAAGGCTTGTCCGTGGTGTGAAAATGCGTGCCCTGGCTATTCTCCTCCTCCTGCGGTGTCCCACGATCAGTGCTGTGACAAATGGGGCATTCATCGTAGCTGTATATACGCGTTTGTTGTTTGCGTGCACTTTTATGCTGTGCGCGGGGACGCTTCCGCCTGCCTTCGTGTGGCGGACGCGTTGACGCCTGTGCGCGTCTTTTGCCGTGCGCGGGTTTCCCGTATTCGGATCCATGAATACGGGTTGTTCGCGTGCGTGTGGGCGTTCTGTGTAGTTCCCTGCAGTACTTCCCCAGTTATGCCTTCTTTTTCACGCGTTGTTCCCCATTCCGCGTGTTACGCCCACTGTTCCGCCCACTTTGGTTGTGTGCGCCGCGCTATGTGCGCTTTTTCTGTGCGCGTAGCGCACGCCGTGTATGCCTGCGTGCGCCATGGCTGGATTGGGCGCACGGACAGCGGGAAACACGCGCAGCGTCTTCCTTGAATCGCACGCGTGCACGTGCGCTGCGTTTCTCACGCTTGCGCTCCCTTGCGCATGGATTTTCGGCGCACGTTTGTTCCATGAATCGGCCCCATAATGTTTATCAACACTGCCAACTTGAGTTTCGGCTGCATAATGACTGTAGACTTGGAAAGTCGCCCAGCCTTCTACAGGGCAATTTAGATTTGCAAACAAGGAAGCCAACATGACCCACCTACAAAAATGCATAACATTCATATTTAAAGAAGACGCCCACAAACCAAAAGACATTGGTCACAAACAAACTGCATACATAGACCTCAACAAACAGAACATATTGTGGTTGCACTTTTTAAGTAATTGATATCAGATAGAACTCATCTTAATTGCAGAGCACATCCCTCCCCTGTGTGTCCTGGGTCTCCAATGCCAAACATAGTCTGGAAAAGGATAACAGTCCCTAAACTCAAGCCGGATGGCAAGGTGGATATTTAATACGTTTCAACAATAGTATAATCTCCAAATTTGAGCACAATGAAAGTAAACTGACCTTGAGCGTGAAGCAACCAGATGCCTGGCGCTGGAAACAGCAAAGTGTGAAATTAAATCCGAGAATAACCACAAAACACACCCCCTTACCAAAAGCCTCAGTCGGGTAAGTTTGAGTAGGGAAATTCTAACGTTGCGATGTATGGCTGTTGTGATATTGGATGCCTGGTTCGATCTAGAGAAAGATCAGTGTCGGCACATGCCAGAATACCATTAATTAGTAGTCCGAGGCTGCCAACCATCATGTGTCCCAATACAGGTGGGCTACTGCATGGACTGTGAACAAGGCAGCCATCTTGGACTTTTCAACAGATGAACGAGTACTATATATAAATGGAATAGCATCAAAGGAATATCAAATTGGATTTGTACATGGGTTATCCCCCAGACTCAATTAGAAAAACCACTGGTGGTGAAGCAAATAGACAGATTTTGAATGTGCAGTGGCAACTGTCACATCACACTGTGGAAATTGATGCAGCCTAATGCTAAGATAACAGAACACAATAGCCCATGGAAACACAGGTTAGAAATGGAAAGTTGGACATGTGTAAACGGTGAAACCTGAATATTCAAAAAGCGGTCCTAATCAGTGGAGCAAGGCAATTCGCTTGTTCAGAGTATATAACAGCGATGACCAATGTATCTTGTCATTCAATCATGACAGATGCATTTTTATGTAGAATATCCATTTCTGTTGAAGCCTAAATAGGCGATTACTTGTACTGTAATCCCTCACATCCGGTTTTACTGATTCTACCAGAATCACTCGGATGTCTGATACTGTATGTGATTGCCCAAAAATGTTGGACCAGAGGTTGCTGTCAGAATCCCATTCCGGATTCTGGATGCGTGTTCCCCTATCCTAATGGATACCTTGCGGGTAGTCATGCCAATGAATGCTCGTTTACAAGGACATAGGGCCTCATTACGACCCTGGCAGTACGGAGTGAACGACGCCGTAAAAGGTGCCGGCGCCGTTCACTCTGTACCGCCGCATTATGAGTTCCCCTCGCGGGACACGGTAAGCATGCCTGGGAAAACCAGGCGTGCTTACCGGGTCCCGCGAGGGGAAGAGGGAGCAAACAACGGGTCATCTCGTAATGGGCCGTTGTTTGCTCCCTCTCCCATTCCCATTCAGCCCTATGGGGGCTGAAATGGGAATGGGGATGGACCGGGTCCGGGTCCTTGGAGGGAGGAATTACCGGGTTCTTCCGAACTCGGAATGGCCCGGTAAATCCTTATTCCGAGGACCCGGACCCCGACGCGATTTCGGCAGCAGACATGCCGCCAATAGCGGCATGGTTACTGCCGAACTCGTAATGAGGGCCATAGAATCATGAAAACCACGTTGACAGTGTTACAGTTGGTGTGAGACTGTAACTTCCTATTAATGTTGTGATGGAGAATTTAGGTGCTGGAGATGCAAAATGTGTGTGGTTTAACTGGGAAAGGTTGTCACACAAGTAAGTCTCTCGTTGTTATCTGTTTTAAATTTGGGGGCCATTAAGAATACACGATCTTGCTAAAAGGCACGTTTGGCTGATTTCTTGAGCATTTTACATGGTTAGGCCTTTTATCAAGATTAACACAGATACCAGCAAGCGACTTGTTTGTGTGATGACCCTTTCCAGTAAAACCATACAAGTCAAAAAGCTTCTGAAAAAATATTGGAACCTTAATTGTAAATGTTAATGTTAACGGTATGTGTACCGCGCACCGTCACCCCCGGAGTGGTCCCCAGGTGCTTGCTAATGATTTTATACATACTGTTTAGCATGCACACTTTTAAAGCTGTTGCGCTTATTAAATATACAAAGTGGTACAAGCCTTACATTAAGCGTCCATAAATAATGATGAATAATTGTATATTAACATTAAAATGGGACACACTTTAAAAAGCAGAAATAAGGATGCAAGTTATATAATGTATACATAATCACGCTTATGCTGTTAAGTCTTTTGATGTGAAGTGTACATTTCTTTAAGATGTACATTATGTGTAATGTTTCTTCATTGCATGCTAATAATGTTATTGGTACTATTTCCCATACACACTTATTAAAGCTGCGAAGCATATAAAGCATACACATTGGTTGAACCTATAAATGGTATTCATTCTATTTCATGATCTTGTCTGTAAAGGGTACAATGCTGTTGAACTGCTTCATGAAGACGTATATAAATGGGCAGTTGGAATGCTGAATACACAGTATGTCTTGACCAAATGTACATTGTAATTTGTAAAGACACTTGTTCAATATTAAATGTGCTTAATTAATAGCAATTTAGAGTACACTCTGGTAGAAGCTATTAAGTGTCTGAAGTGTGTAAAGTAATTAATACGCTGGTGCATGAATGCGTATTTGCAAAAATCTAGGGCTATATAACATTATGAATGAAGTAACTGAATTGCTAGGACACGTGTTAAAAATGAACTGCCCCTTAAACATGGTTATTAAGCATATAGACCCTGTGGTAGGTCAGAAGAAAGGAGGCAGACTACTTTTTTGGCATTATTGAAACTCTTTTATGAAATAATACGTGAAAACTGTCTCACTATCACTAATCTCTGGATTTCCCTGCCTAACCAAACTAACTAAGGTACTTGTCATCTTTTGTGCAGTCCAAAGTAACAGTCCGTCCTCTGTCCAAAGCTAAGCTGCTCTGTCTTTACCACTAAAACAAAAATAACAAAAGACCAGGAGTATGACACCCTTCTCCTGAATAGGCTTCCTCTGCCTTAGTAGAACATTTTGAGAGAGTTGTTGGCTATTTCTTGGATTCATTATTTAGTTCCTCTAGGGCACTTTTCCAAGTCTTTGGTTCCCCAATTTGTCCTCTTTGTAGACTTCTCCTCAGCGTTATGGGCTTTGGAAACTCTTGTACAATGTGTTTCTTGATTGTCTCTGAAAGTCTTTCCTTTTCTGAGGTTATTCGGTGCACTGAATCCCTGTTTATGTGGTTCTTTTTGTCTGCATTTCTGTAGTTATTTCACTCCTTATGAATAAGACATTGGATATCACGACCCTCCTAATTATAGCAGATTCAAAAGTTATTCTTTTTCTCTTGTCCTGTTCTTATAGTACTGGGACGGGTAAAATAAGTTTTGCACTGGTTTTCGTTCTTCATAATTTCTGACCCTTAACTGAATTGAGTAGATTAAATCCCTGAATGTTTCTTATTATTTTTCATTAACTCTGGCCACTCACTGGGATGAGTAGGTTGTGTCCCTGAGTGTCTTTCACCCTCCTTACTTTCGGACCCCTCACCAGGGTGAGTAGTCTGAGTCCCAGAGTGTTTCTTACTCTTCTTATCTCTGGGCCACTCACTGGGACGAGTAGACTGATGGTAGTCTGTGTTCCCTGCCGGGTCTTCACCCATTCCTTGTTACCTTGTTTACCGCAGGTTGGCATCACCCAGCCTGCTCACAGGATAGGCACTTCCCTTGCAGTCAGGACAGCTTCAATTCTCGCTCTCATTCCTTCTGGTTCTTCTCCGCTGCTCCGCAGCACCAGTGCTCCAACATTCTCAGTGTTGTTGACAGACTGAACAGTCCACGTCTGCTGGGTCATGCCTCTGTCCTAGACTGGTTCTCTCTCCTGGGGTTTCCTTCCCCCTCTCTCTTCTGCCTTTGACTTCCTCTGTGATTCTTTCCCAGAGCACCTTGTGGCCTCCTCCCGATGGAGGTTCTCCCGGTCTTCCTCTGCACTTCCAACTCGGCTGATTTGAAACTCCAGGGTTTCACTTCTGACTGCCAGTAGTCCATCATCCCTTTTGATGATAGGTTGTTGGGTACTCCCCAGTGGAGGATTATAGTCCATTTTCTCTTTTAGTTGAGTACTCTTGATAATTTGTTCATTCTTCTTCATCACCCTAGTGTTGGTTCCAAAACACTGAGTAATCAATTTTACCCCCTCAGCATTCATCTTCTTCACAGTACTTTTACCATATTGTTTCTCAGTTTAGATCTTGGGTCTTATGTCACAATAACAAACAGTGGCTAGGTTTGATGGATGTCTCTGATGTTCTGAAGTTATTGTTGTTTCAAAAGAGTGGGCTTTAGGTAGTGCCCCTGCAGGGAGATTCTCCCTGTGATGTCCTGCATACCGCCACCACTAGGAGGATTATTGCATAGCGGACTCTCCCCCCTAGCCACACAAGGAAACGCAAATGATTGATGATTTATACATATTGTTTGGCCTATAAAGCTTTTGAAGCTGTGAAGGGTACGACATGTACACAGTACTACAAACATTAGAATAAGTGTACATAAGTAAGATGCCTCAGTGGGTTAAGTGCTCATTACTGTGATCTGTGTTTGGTCTGCAGGTTGCAGGTTCAAATCCCGGCAAAGTCGACTCAGCCTTTCATCCTGCCTTAATCAATAAAGTGAGTATCACTTTCGATTGGGTAATAATAATAACGTATGTAAATATGTGCTGTGTAAAGTTCTTTGGATTAAAGTGCTATGTAAATATCAAATTATTATTGTTCATTTTTTTTTATTGCATCAATTTGTTTCCAAAAAAACTTTAAATGCACATATAAAGAAAAGAATGAATCAATAGTAGAGAGAAGAAAAGAAAAACAAAAAATGAATCAACTCTAGAGGGGAGAAAATATAAAAATAAAAACCGCCAATGTTCAAAAAGAGCAGAATATAAAAACAATGGCACTGGGCCTCAATGTTACAGAATTGAGTTCATAGGCTGTAAAAGAACTAGGTGTCTAAAATTAAAAAGATTTCTCTCACAAAGTTCAACAGTGCCAAAGTCAGCGCTACTTTTCCTCCCCATCTTAAGATAAACCACCTCTCTTGAGGGGATTTGAATTTAGAATTCTCAAAGTGTTTTGCCAACCATTTTTCTCTAAGAAATGTTAATGAAGTACAGCTCATTGTTCATTATTAAAGATATATTATCAGAAAAATAGGGCACACTTGGAGAGGCTTAAGTGCCCAGAAAGGATGCATATGAAAGTAACTTAATGTATACATGAATACACTTATGATGTGAAGCATTTACTTTTTTAATCTAAAGATTTTGCGTATTGTTGGTTAAATGTTTTCTTTATTGTACATTAATTGTGTTATTCATACTGTTTGGCGTACACACTTGTATATAATAATTGTAAGGACAAATGTTAAATATTAAATGTCATACTGTCTACCGTATACACCAGTACGTTAAAATTGTAAGGACAGTTGTCAAATATTAAATGTGCCTAATAGATAGCTATTTAGCGTACATACCGGAGAAGCTATAAAGTGTATGAAGCGTGTAAAATAAATGGTTTGCTACTGCTTCCATTTTTATTAGCATTTCAAATATGTGATATATAGCATTAGAAATGTAACTGAATTCAGCATACATACTTGTTGATGCTATACAGCACATGAATCTTATAAACATGTTGAACAACTAAATAGTTTGCTACTGTATACATCTGAATTTGTAGTCCACATTAATTGTTATATTGTATTATGAACTAAATAACTAAAAGGGTAGGTTTATTGTTTAACAATGTTCACATATAAGGAATTGTTTAATTATCCGGTAAACGTCAATTTCATAATAATTATTTTACTATCCTGACTCTGTTGAAGCATCTAAAGGAGCGGTTGTGGTTGACATTTTCTGTAGAATTAGAAATCATACAAGTTTAACATGATAATACTAGTGGTTAGGTTTATGAAAAATAATTAAAAGTTAGTTAAGGGTACATACTTTACATCCGCACTGGTCACTGTCTTCAATTGAAGTGTTTAATAGTGTTAATATGCTTGGTTGGAAAGGCTGTGCATTTGGGCCTGGTTCACAGCACAAACGGTGCATGTGTTTGTTGTAAAATAAGTTTGGTGTAGTTTTTATTCATGGTGATTGGTTATTACTATAGCAACATAGAAAAAGTTAACATTATGCATGCACCGTTAGCAATTATTATCTGAATGAAAAGGGGGTTGTTTTGCACGTTAGTTAACAATGCAGTTTTTTCAATATGGAACACCAGGTAAGTGTATAAGCAAATGTGTTGAGTATTTATTATTTGTAGTTCTTTATAATTTAATGTATATTGAGTACACATGTATTTAACATTACGCATTATGCATGCATGTGTATTTGTAGTGTTTCAGCTTGATTCCAGTCACATGAGTGTAAGTATTGGTGCAGTGTTATTACATTATAAATGCGCACAATATTCGTATATCAAATTATGCATATTGCAGGATATGGATGCGCACATATAGTGTTTTGTATGGAATGTATAGTACGTATGTGCTTATAAAGCAAATTATTGTAGTTTTCGTTTTGCATGCTCACCTGTATATTTTTATGCACATAACTTTCATTGTGCATGAGCTTGTGCATGTATTGTTCTGCGTGACTGATAGTAAATGTAGGGAAAAACTGTGTTGACTCCTGGGTTTTCTCGTTGGAACATTACATAAGGCGAGTACTGACTGAGGTCATGATAATGTTGGCTGCATATTATTGTCTGAATCATGTATTTCCTTGATTTAGAGCATATTGTGATATGTACACGGTGGGGGTGAGTGCATATGTTGTGTGTGGTTATGAAAATATTGGCTGCATATTGTTGCCTGAATTATGTATTTCCTTGCTTTAGTCTATGTTGTAATGTGTATGCAGTGGGGGTGAGTTTATATGTTGTTAGGTCACAGCTACTCTGCATAGGTGGCATGGTTGCTGTGCGAACAGTTGCTGTGTATTTCAAACTTTTGTTTATATTTCTTTTGGTTAAAATCTTTGTTGTCATTGCTCATGCCTCACTTATAGACACCTCTTAAATTGTTAATATCTCAAAACTGGCCATCAATTGTCAACATTGTTTTTCAGTGCACCAATTCCATATAAAGTTGAGGCATCTACAATAAATTGTGAAAATCGAAGAAGCCAAATTTGGGATATTTGGGTCGAAGAATTATAATTTTTTCCTTTGGGAAAACCCAATGTTAGGATCTGTTCAAAATGTGATCAAAGTCAATATTTCACTTGGTGATGTCTAAGTGGTGTCCACTGTTGCCGTGTTCTTGGTCCTTTGCTCTCCAGGTTTGGATTCACTGACGGGTGGGTTGTCTGCTGGATTACCCCCTTTGCTCTGAGTAGAGATTCGCTCACACCTGCAGTTTTGTCACATTAACACCTGGTCATCAAGGAAATGAATTTCCAGCCCAGAATAGTGCAGCGAGCAAAGACGTATTCAATACAAACAAGCATCTAATTGATACACTCATGAATGCTTGCCACCAGACTGATAGTGCCATTCCTTGAATACAGTCTCATACCAGACACCCTCCTAAAACACACACACCCCAAATCACTTTGCACAGTCCCCATAACTCACTCCCTATAGTTCCCAGGCCTTTTCCTAGCTTTCACCAAATCCTGTGACTATGTGTATCTAAAAGTCTGTTGTGTGAATGATATTGAAAGTCCAATGCCCAACCACAATTTAACAAAGCCATCTTCTCTCAAGCAGTGGAGATTTGCCAGTACATCTCCAGAACAAGATACATGATCCAATTACAGCACGACTCTATAGAGCCCCGTTGCACCACCTCTCGCCTACCAAGTGGCAGGAAAATCTTCTCAACACAGTTCCTGCCCCACACCCTCATGTTCAAGCTGACTGCTTGGAATACAATGTTCATCTATCCTATAGAAGTATAAAGTAGAACTCTATGGAACGAAGTTCAATTATCTCGTACAACATGAGGAAAGAGTCAATTACAACGAGAGCAGACTGCCAAGAAGGATGAGTTTCAATTCCCTCCTCTTCGTTCCTGTCATTACATTTAGCAGATAAGACCTGAAACCAGACAGAACCAGATCTCTGATATCACTCTTTCTCACAACTTACTATGACCTTGGATTGAAAATGTGTAGGCTTGAAAAAGGTGGCAGTCAGATTTTCTCTAGGTTTTGACATTTAGGCTCAGCCATTTTTGTAAGCCCAGCAAAGAGAAGCATGCAATTATGCTTCTAGTATTACTTACACATACACCATCATACAGTGAATATGACTATTCTCTAAGCAGTGTTACTGATTACCAATACGCTCAACACAATTTAACATATACAATGCGGCAATCTGTTACATAAGGCCACTTAAAAGCCTTTATCAAACACTGAGGAGATTGACCTTTACTCAATCACCCGTGACATACCTTCCTCCAATTAGAAACTGGTGGACAGTAACATCATGATTTACTTATTTGTTATCAAATGAGGATTTGTCGGAGTGTCTTTATAATCAGTTCCAGCAAAAGTATCAGAGGGTGCACATTGTAGAGTTTAATACAATATGTTTTAATGTTCCAAACTACAAACTTTCTTCACTGAAAGTTCTTATTTCAGTATGTCTCATGTGTTAGCCCTAGAAGATTATCTCTGTTGTTCCCATTCTGGGCTCTCAGCCAGTTGCCTTGATTAAGCCTAACATGTTTTTCTTCTTTGTCTGGAAACAACTCCATCTGGTACCTTATTTTTGGTTAGCAAAGGCACACACTGGCTTTTTCCAAGATTACTTAGGGTTGCATATCACGTGACCTAATATGGCGGATTCCTAAAAGATGGCCCTCCAGCGAGCATGACACTCTTGCTTACTTTCAGATTGTCGTACCTATGGATCTGTATGCACCAGCTACTCAGGTCAGCAAGAATATTGCCCCTGCGCACTATCCTGCATCATCTGCAACTACTCATTACATTATAGCCTAAATACATCATACCCGACACAGTGTGTGTTCAGATCTTCCTCACCAAGTGATCTCTGATTGCCAGCTCCACTCCTGTCTGGATTTTCCAGGAGTACTCAGACCAATCCATCTTCTCTCTTCCTTAGTGTCCAAGTACGGTTTTACCTTCACTCCATTTATTTTTTACGTCAACACTTTCTCTTTCAGTGTTTTCTGAGCTCTAACCCCAGTGATCTTGGGTGAACTGATCTTGACTCATCTGCTAGTTCAGTCTCATCAAGCGGCAACTTTACAAGCATATCCTAATCTCTGATGACTCGTTATTTGTGTGTTTTGAGTTTCACCCATGCTCTCCAAAAGTGTCCTCACATCAGCTGTCTGAGGGTGCTCTGATCTGTCCTAATCACCAAGCGTACACTGATTTCTGGCCCAGCGCTCATGATTTTTCCAATCGTTGAACCTCCAAATGTTTTCTAGTCCCTTCTTCAGAATCAAACATGTTTCCTTGACATTAACATCTTGAATAATTCATATGGCCCTTATACACAATGTTTCTCTGACCTAATTTGTTACACTCATTTCCTTTTCCTTTTTGATTTTACCTGCATACTACTGCTCAGGTTTACCTGGTGTTAGCCAAATATCGGGTGAATTGTATATTTTCAACAGATGAAGTGATTTGCGGAATTCATTCAAATGCCAGGTTTTTCAGATTCTTTCCCTTGATTCAGTCGGAAGAAAGCATGTCCAAACATAACAGTACCACTGAAAACTAATTTGTTTTGAATAATCAATAAAAATGCATCAAAAATTAGTTCTAGCAAATAGGGGTCACATTTCACTCTATCAAAAACAAACGGTAGCAAAGAGAATCCAAAAGGACGTAAACGTTTTCTGTCACCGGGAAAAATAACGAATTCTGCAAAGCTGCCTACTTTTCTACTTTTTCTCAACTTCGCAATACTGCAAGCTGGAAATAGGTTTTCACTCATGTTTTAATATATAACCATACGTATTACAAATATATGACAATATATACCGGCTACACAAAAGCACACACACACATATTTACTTATTTCTGCCGAAAGTTAATCAGAATACTGTCAACCCTCCTAGTAGACTGTGTCATCCAATAATTCTCCATTGGAGGCTTCTTCTACATTTTTAGACCAGTTTTTACAATCATTTGCGAAGATCTTAAATGTGAAGATCTTAAATGCAATGCATATATTAGTGATAACTCAGATGTATTAGGGAACCTGCAAACCGACCCACATAAATCCACGCTAGAGGCTTACAAATCTATTGCCGCAGAATACAAAAAAAACTTCATCCTAGGTAAATCATCAGCCTTTAATTCCAGAATCTCTAACGCCAAATCTGAGTCAAAAGAGCTCATCACCATCTTCAAAGAACTGGCCATACCTGCCACCTCTCCACAAGAACTGGTGAAAGATGAAGGCTGGTGCACCAGAGTGCAACAAGCCATGTTTGAAAAAATAGATCTCCTACAAAAGAAAATGAAATCTCACTTCAACGCATTGCCTTGTGCCAATGTGCCTACGTCACCTGCGAAGAACCATGACACTGAGTAGATAACACCCTTCTTCTTTAGGGTAGTAACATAGACTGAGGTATTAAACTTTATCAAACAAACCAAACCATCTAACTGCAAGGGTGTTATCTGCCCAGCCAATCTCATTCAAGAATGCGCAGTCACACCAGCCCCATTCATGACAGCCTTTACTAATGCTTCATTTGCCACTGGCATCATCCCTGCCTGTCTAAAAGTGGCTTGGGTCCGCCCCCTTCTGAAAAAACCCAACCTAGACCCAGACCCACCCAACAACTACAGACCCATCACCACCGTCCCCTTTTTGCTGAAAATTCTGGACAAAGCTGCTTATTTACAAATCTACCACTTTCTTGAAGCGAACAATATCCTTGGCAAAAGTCAATCCGAATTGCGTCCAGGTCATGGTACTGAGTCGGCCCTTTTGGACCTCACGAACCAACTAAGGGAAATTATTGATGAGGGCAAACCTGTGCTGCTCCTGCTCCTTGATGTATTGGCAGCATTTGACCTCGTCGATCACAAGACACTCTGTAATCAACTCAAAAACTTGCATTTCTCCCCTGAAGCCACAAGCTGGGTCAACTCCTTCCTTAAAGGAAGACTCATGAGAGTGTTCTCGGACCAAGCCTGCACCCCACCAATCACCATTCACTGCAGAGTCCCGCAGGGCTCCTGCACTTCACCCACCCTTTACAATATTTTCACTCAACCTCCTTTCAATGACTCGAGTAATAGCGGCATAGTCTATACAAACTATGCCGACAACACCCAAGTCGTCCTCTCACTCACTGGCTCCTATGAACAGGACGCCACCTCACTCACTAACATCTATGCCTCCATGCAGGCCTGGATGGCAGTTAATGGACTATGTCTCAAACAGGACAAAACTGAAATCCTCCTGGTTGAATCCAAGGAAACCCTCAACAAGCTAGACACTAAATACAGCTCCTTCAACATCGAGAATACCCCTATCATTGTATCACCAGCAGTACAAACCCTAGGAGTCTTCATGGACTCCTCTCTCTCCATGACCCGCCAGGTGAGTGCTATTGCCTCCTCAGCAGCGTTCACCAGCAAAATCATAAACGCCGTCAAACCCTTCCTATCAGCCAAATACTGCGTCAATATAGCCAGAGCCACCTTTGGGGCCAAACAGGACTATTACAACACTCTGTTTATAGGCACGTCTGCCGAAAACCTCAACAGGCTACAAATTACACAAAACAATGCTCTTAGAGCACTCCACACCACATCTCACAGGCTAGAAGAGATCCCCACTGGCTCCCATTTAAAGAGCGCATTCTGTTTAAAACACTTGCAATCATTCACAAGTGCTGTGCCCTCACGGCCCCTCCGTATCTCTCAGAAAGATGACTTAGAGCCACCAAACCAAAGCGGTCGCAACCAACATGCTATCTGTACCCACCTACAAAAGAGCCAAAGTGGGAGGATCTAGCTTCCTCTGGCTAGCTCCAAAAAACTGATATGCATAACCTCATCTCTCAGAAATGTAACATCCCATATTGCATTCCACAAGGGTCTGAAAACCAAGCTATTCAACTAACATCCGGCCTTAGACAAACACCACAAGCTTTAACTTGTTCCACTGTAACCAAAGAATCATTAAGTTGGCAGCTCTCCTCACCTTGTCTATTGTAAATAGTACCTCAAATCTGTAAACTATGCACTGTTCTGTATTACTTTTGCTTTTTCCTGTCTACTGCCACTCTTCATGTAACTAACCAAGCCCTAATGTAACAGCGCTACGATGCCCTATGGCCGCTTTGTGTGCTTTTCAAATTTAAAAAATAAAATAAAAAATAAAAATGGCAATTTGGGAACTGTAGGGAAAAAGAGGCTTCGAATTTCAGCGAGGACAGAATTTCATTAAAACTCAGACTCTGACAGCAAGAGGTGTGAGTCTCTGGTATGAGACTGGTATGTGAATCTGGTGTGATTCAGCTCTGATTACAAAGCAAAAAGAAAAATGTGAACCTAGCTTTGCATGGTAGCCATACTGTAGCATAGTGCACCACACCATGGTATAGCATGGACTGAGGGGAAATGTAGCATAAGACTAATACTTAATAGCCTCTAACCTATGAATCGCTAATCCCTTGCTAATATTTACATCTCAGTCTATAGCTCAGTGGTGCAAAACATTGGCACAATTCATGATTTTGAAAACACAGGCTGTGTGGCGTTGCTTGAAAAATGCAAGAAGCAAAACTGCTTCTGCAATGAGGATGTGGAATGTGAAAAGCTATGTTGCTCAAAGTAGCCCCATTGTTCATGTTCTGCTGCAGGAACCCAGCATGAATACATGTAACTTTTTGGCATCCGTTTGCTGCCCTGAATCTCTGTGGAAAGGTGACAGGCAAAACACATGTTCTCTGGAAAATTCTAGAGGTTTGGTCAGAGCAGGTGGTGTCTGATTGGTATGTGACATCACAGTCAGGGTCAGGCAATTGTTACACTTTGTGTAGGAAACTTGCATGGAGGGGCAGAGAGAGGCCTTAAAAAGGGAAGTGCAGAGAGAGTCGGGGGGATGTCTCTCGGAGGTTCTGCTGCCTTTGCTGACTGAGGATCTGGTGAGTTTTCTTCTGGGTTTGTCCTGCTGCAGAGGAAGGATGATGCGCTTAGGGGTAGACAGCCGTGCTGAGACTGGGGAGACACGGAAACTATTCCTTGCTGAGTCTGCTGGTGTGAATATTTCAAGCATCCTTTAGGTGAGCCTAAAGTACGAGTGGGGTATGTGTAACCTTTTAAAATTAAAAACATAGATAGCTATTTTCATGTGTTTCTCTTCACCGTCCAAGAAGCAGATTTCACATATATAAACTGAAAGCTCAAGGCTCTGCTAAAGTGAATGATACTTTCAAGGCCATTAGATAGCAGTGTTTTGGATTGCAGCACTAGAAGTGTATTTGAAATCTATTGTGGGAGCAAGGGTTTTATCACGTGGGAGCCAGTTACTGTGAAGTGTGCTCACAGCTCTGTTTTGGCTTGAAGTGTGGAGTCTGCTATCAATGAAAAAGGTCAAATATGAAATAGCGATGTGCGCTTTCATTTCTGTATGGCAGAGAATGTCATAATGAATTCAATGCATTGCACATGTTGTTTTGTATTACTCATAAACCCTAATTGCTTATACAGTACCTGAAAAGAACTAGATCAGCTTTGGACTATTTATTGTGTGTTCTAGTTGCTTGTGATGGCATGTAGACAGGTACAAAGCTAAGGAGGTATGTTTACTACCTCTGACAGTAAAAATCAAAGTACACCACAACACTGTGAACTGGGGCAAATCACAAAGAGCTGATTCCCGATATTACAGTTTCCAGGTGATCTAGTAAGTCTGTGCTGAGCCGCTACCACCAATGAAATACCACCAATAAAATACCACCAATGCACTACCTCTAAGGTCGAGAAGTTGTGCCCTAGGGCACACCAGGTCCGTTTTTTGGCTTCACGCTCATGATCACAATACAAGAATAACCACAGGTAGTCATGTGTCTTTGGGGCGCACAAAATACCCCAACAGAACTGAGTTATGTGTTGGTTTCTCTAGATGGTGTCCCTCTATACCCGTGGTCTTCAAACTGGGGACTGCCCCCCCCCCTCGGGGAGGTCTGAAGGATGTCAAAGGGGGATTACAGACTCTTTAAAAATGGATTAAGGTGACTGCTTTTAATATTTTAATATAAAAAATAAGCAGATTTTCTACTGCTTATATTTTCTATTGTACGTAGTCTTCTTAATCCTTTTTAAAGAGTCCCCCATTGACATCCTTTGGGCCCCCTATAGGGGCCAGCCCCCCAGTTTGAAGTTCACTGGTATAGATGGTCAACCCCTAGGTTGGGGGGGCAGAAACAATAGTTTTACTCAAGGGGGGGGCTTTTGAAAAAGTTTGAATACCACTCTCCATACACTAGTATTTTACATGAATATGGATTTCGAGCTTGTACATTTTTTGTAAATTCCAGATATATAAGCTATAAACAACAGAATGATATGCTTTTGAGTATATTGAAATTTTGTCTAAAACATTATACTTTTTTTAAGTCGAATATTATAGTAAGACATGTGAAAGACTGATGAGTTCATATTTTGCACCCACTTATGCGAATTTCGAAAGAACCAAGCATGGCCTTACATAGGTTGATCATGTTTTGCATTCATATGGTTTATTGAGGATCTATTTATCATCTGCAACTGATCTGTGAAACTTCTAAAACCTCGATCTCTCTTCTGCCTTTGACACGGTCAACCATACCATCCTGCTCAACTGTCTCCGTGAAAACCTGGGTATCACTGATCAGGCTCTGGCCTGGCTGACCTCTTTCCTCTCAGATCAACCCTCCCATGTCCAACTTGGGTCCTTCCTTTAATCTATCTTCCTCTCTACCTGTGGTGTTTCCCGGGGGTCTAACCTCTCGCCCTGGCTTTTCAACCAATACCTGGCAACTCTCGCCCACTGTATTGCCACTTTCTGCTCAAATTTCCAGTACTATGCTGACAACACTCAACTCATTTTCAGGCTGCCCTCTGCCACCTCCTCTCCCTCTCTCATCTCTGATTGCCTAACTGCCATTCAAGATTGGTATGCCGCCAATGATCTTTGTCTGAATGCCAGCAAGACGGAGATCCTCCTCAATGGCACACCTTCACCATCCTTTCCCCTCACTCTCTGGCCAGCTTCCCTTGGCCCTCCTCCTACCCCCACCTGTGAGGCTAAGAACCTCAGGGTCATCTTTGACTCCATCCTTTCCTTCTCCGCCCACATCTCTGAGGTCTCTAAAAAGTACAATTTCCTACTGCACCTCCTCAGAGGTACTCTGCCTTTCCTCTCCTTCCTCCAGAATCTCATGGTATCCCTAGCTCTGGTTCTCTCTAGCTTGGACTATTGTAACAGCCTCTTTCTAAATCTACCTGCCTCTACTCTCCGCCCTCTGCAACTAATCCAGAACAGGACTGCAAGACTTGTCCTTGGCCTCAAGCCCTGGGATCGTATCTCTCCAGCGGCTCCCAGTGGATGCAAAGACTAAATTCAAAACCCTCTGCATTGTCCACAAGCCTTTCTGGGGCCTGAGTCCAAAATACCTTCAGCTATCCCTCCGCAAATACCTCCTCTCTCGAGCACTTCGCTCCTCTATCTCCAAATCCCTCAGGGTCAGTCATTTTTCAAAGACTCGAGCTGGGGGTAGATCTCTGTCTTCGACTGGGGCCTCCCTCTGGAACAGTCTCCCTGCCACTCTAAAACTTGAGGAGAACCATCTGTGGCTCCGGACGCACCTCAAGACCTTCCTCTTTTCTTCTGCCTTCGCTCCCCCTCTCCTCTGCTGATCTGTTCTCTCTTGGCACCGTGCACCTGGCCACCCTCTGTCCTCCGGGCCCAGGTACCTGCTCACCCTGCCACCCTCCCGCACTGTCTCTGGGCCACCCCTTGCACTGGGGTCTGTATCTGTACCCATACAGCCCCCCCTTTTTCTTCCTGCACATATCAGACCTACCCTGTCTGCTGCCTTAAACCTAGCACTTGCAAATTGCTGGCTGCACTACCACTGTTTGTTGCCTTTATTCTCTAGTTACTGTTATTTATCTGTTTCTCCTCTGCTTCACACTTTCCACTTCTCCCCCCTTCCATGCACTTTTCTCCTCCCCCCTCTCCCATGCACTTGCGCGTTCTCAATGGCACTGGGCCTAGTAAAATCGCTGTTTTGTTCTCCCCGTTCCCCTCCCTTGCCTTGTTGCGCTCTGAAACACTTGTGTACGAGCGCGATTGAAATAAAACATCAATATCAATCCTACATGAGTGTTTGAACAGAAATGAATTGAATTCAAAACGAACAGCTACGTCTAGTGTAAAATAATTAATGGTCCTAGATATTATATTCCAGAGTATCAATAATGAGTTGATTAGTAAATTATACAGGAAATCCACATCTTCTAATTCAGGTTTACAATATAACAGCCATTATCCGAAAAGCCCTGAAGGAAAGTATCCTCGATGGAGAATTCTTACCGGCTAGACGCTATTGCTCGCAGGAAAAAGATTTCAATCATGAAGCCAAAAATATTGGTGATCATTTTTTAGCACTGCTTAAACTCAAAGAAGTGATCTCTTTAAATCACAAAGTAAAAAATAGAATGTACTCCTATTATGTTTATAACCAGATTTATATTGGTCCATTCTTAGGAGTGATAAAGAGCTATGTAAAATAATAGCAGATTGTCCGAAGGTCACCTTTTCTAAGGCTCCTACATTGAAAGAAAACATATTCCTATGAGGCCTTTGAAACAGAGATGTGAAGCAAATTGGCTCTCTTCATTACATAGATCGAATGGCTTCTATAACTGACATAAATGCAAAATGTGTGAATATGCAAAAACCAATGATACTTTAAAATATGACAACAATCGAAAACCATGGAACATAAAGCATGTGATCACATGTTTAATGAAATGTGTAGGAATGTGATTTAATGCCCATGCAAACTAATCTATATTGGTTCTACAGTAGGTCCTTTAAAATTGCATAATCTTCAACATTATGGAACCATTAAAAACAGTGAAATGAGCTGTCTATGAGCCCGCAACAGTGCTAATATAGGTATGTGCAACCTAATATAATTCTCGCAAATCTTTGGCTAAAATGATTAATCAGTAGCAATTGCTTTGCATTGCTCTGTCAGTGATGGAATTATCCTTCGCTTACAGTGGAGCCCATATAATTGAATGTACACAAGGGCATAACCTACATTAACTATTGGTAAGTGGCAGTCCGCCTTCCAACATTCCTCACACAATGCCCTCAGCATAATGCCTTATGCACTTTACTCATTTGCTTTCCATTGATAATCATCCTTACCATGCTTCCTTTCAGCATCATGTAAGAAATTCGAAGGTACAATTTCAAGTTTAATTTTAACACACTTCCGTGCGTTTGGTATAGTGTACATGCCTAACAAGGTTTGGATATTATACTACTATGGTATTTTTTCTGTTTCTTCCTGCTTCTCGCACATGGCATCCACTACAAAATGGTAATTTGGCTACATCGAATTGTCAATCATATCCTTTTTTATATGGGTTTTGATACAATGTGTAACGAATTGTCTTATGCGCAACTACCTCATATTTGTACTGTTTGACTAATGCTTTGTGTAAATCACCCACCGTGTTTTGGTTTTGGACATACAGCTCCAACCACCTTTCATGGCGCATCTTTGTATTGTTAATGTGTATTTCACTTGCAGCCTCAGATGAAGAGACTTACAGCTCTAAACATGTGTCAGGCTGCCTTGTACTTAATTAAATTGTGCATAACGTGCATTGACTTTGTTGTTTAAGTGTGCAGTGTGAAAGCAAACAACCCCTTCTTGCACACTGTATTTGTACACCCCTATTCATAATTAAGTGTTGATATGTTTCCTTTCTATTAACAATTTTGTAAATTACACATAGTGTAATGTGACTGTAAGAGCATCTTAAAATGAATTTGACTTTTGTAGCTTGGTAGGCCCACTGGGTCTAGGCGAAGTGTGTGCAATTGAAAATACGAGTATTGTAACTTATGAATTATTGTCAGTTGCTCACTCCCCTGCATTATACCTATGAAATTGGCACAAATAATTTGCTTGTTTAATAGATAATGTTTAGTATTTATTTGCACTTGCACTTTGGCTCCTAAAAAAATTATATATATTTTATTGGAAACATTTTTAAGTGATGTGATGTTCAACTGCATTAGTATGTTGAACGATGAGAAGAATGTACCCCATTGGCTTATAGGAACATACAGTACTTTCAAGATGGTGCTCGCATTTGGGATAACCCTACACTACTGCTTTTGACACAGATGACATGATAACTTTTGTTCACAGGAGGAAGTTGAATGTAATTTCCTTTATATTTGTTGAGGGTATGGTTAGATTGTTATATTTGCCTGATTAAGTCCTGTTGGAGGCTGGAACGTGTGGCAATGAACATAGGTTTTCTTTTCATCACCTTTGCCCGTGATTGCAGTACGAACTGATGTGTAGGACATTTTTTAGGTCTTTCGAAATAAATTGACTTTTTTACACAAATGCTCTTTGACAAAGAACGTGTGCCCGGTTGTGTTTCATTGACCTTTATGATGTTTTTATGGACTGTTTTGAAATGGAATAGTTTGATCTTTTTGATTATAATTATCATGAGGAAGGTTTAACCGTAACCCATAGGTACCCGCTACCCTAAAGAGGTTGAGCGTTTAGAAAGCAACAAATGGACTATCACATATTAGCACCCTGCGGGGGGAGCCAGCCAATCAGCTGGCCAGGAATGTGGGCTGAAACTAGCTATCTCAGCCCGCGTTCCAAGCCTCCTAATGGCCGATTCGCCCACCTGCCATCTTCCTCCCACCCTCTGTTCCCTTTTTTAAAAATCTGCTCCCCTCCACTTACCGGATTGCGGCGAGTGCTGTATCTGCAGCTTCTGCTGCTCCTTCCACTCCTTTTCAGTATGGCCGCCATGGAAATGGAGACTGTCTCCGTATGGAGCCCTGCCTTCCCATTCCATGGCAGTCATCTTTGAACAGTGTGTTCTCACTGTGAATGGGACGCTGCAAGGCAACCCATTCACGGAACCAAAATACTTTAAATTAGCCCCATCCCAGTGGTAGTGCTAGTGATAGTAGAGGGACAGCAGTGGTAGTGGAGTAGTGGTAGAGAGGCAGTAGCAGTATCAGAGAGGTAGTTGTGCTAAGAGCCCAGTAGAGTGGGAAGGAGGGAGGGGAAGATAACGCCAGAAATAGTAGGTTGTAGTGGTAGTAGTGAGTAGAGAAACAAGCAAAGTAGTAACCTCTAAGGGTGTTGGTAAGAAGGCAGAGTGTGAGATCAGAGGGACAGTAGTATGGTGGGAGAATATCTTGGAACCTAGTGCTGGGAAAGGTCAGGTGAGACTGTATATGCAAGAAGAGCAGGCGGAGCTGAGTGGAAGGAGACCTCATCCCATAACACCCCTAGAGTACTAAGTAGGCTACTTCGGGGTCATCTAGGAGACCCTTATGGAGACAGTTAGGCATTGTCTTAGGGGAAAGAATCATTAGTCCCAGTCAGAAGACCAGGCAGACAAGTGACACTGTTCAATAGAACTAACATCCCTGTTATGGCTACCTGGGTTAGAGAGGAGGGAAAGGGCAGTGAAGTTGAGTCAGAGAGGGACGGCCCTAGCACCCAAACTCCCAAGCCCCAAGATGCCCAGAGAACAATCAAATTCACCATCTAGTAGGTCTATTGAAAGTCCATACACACCCTTGGACTTGCATCCGGAGTCCGAGTGGTTATTTGTGGCAGGCCACCCTGGCACACTTTTTCTTAATTGCTAGATGTGGTTTCAGGATTGGCTGTGCCTGTCCAAGTCACTTTCCAGGATGGCACATATTTCCGCTCTAGAGGATGGTTCCCAACACTTCTCTCTCCTGTCACTTGTATCCCTCATTGTGTAATGCCCTCTTCTCCAAGAATTAATGGTCTCACCACTAAAATCTTCTGCCTCCTCATGCCACACACACAAAGCCGTCATACATGGCCAACACAGTAACATTAATCACAGTATGACTAAGCTCTCCTCTCTAGCCCTTTCACAACTCCACATATAAGTGGATCACTAATCCAAAGAGTTGTAGTCTACCAAATCTTGGCCTCTCCCATTCAGTGTAACATATACCCAAGGGTCTCCGCCCATCTCGTAGACGTAGAACAGCACTCAGGTTTCAGGAATTTCCGGCCAGTACCCATAAATACCACAGTTTCACATCTGCCACTATCCCATTCATAGGCGTTGCTGGGGGGGGGGGCCTGCAGGGGCTATAACACAAGCCTTTTGGTTGTAGCCCCGATAGAATCTCATGGACATCCAAAATGCTTGCTAGCCCCGAGTCCCGACAATCTGTCATTAGAGTAGCCCCGGATCTTTTCTAAACCTAGCAACACCCCTGATCCCATTAACATGACCCTCTTATTATTTTCTTACAGAATCATTCACAGGCATGAAACACTCGCGGCTTGAAACACTTGCATATAGGCATATTATAAATGGCATATCATATCATATCCCAGTGACGTCAACAGATATGGCAAAGGGTCCCTATGTAAGACCACTTTACAAATCAACAATAACATATTGCACTAATCATGTGTGTAAAATAAATATACTAAATATGATTAGTAATAAAAAAACATAATATACTTAGGGCCTCATTACGAGAATGGAGGTAGCTATTAGCTCCATGGCTGCCTCCGTTCCGGGCTCCATTACCGGGTTCCTGCAATGAGGAATAACCAGGTTATTCCGACATTGGAGGACCTGGTCATTCCATAGGGCTCAATGGGAATGGGGATGGAGATAACAACGTGCACATTATCAGTGCCTCGCTGTTACCTCCTTCTTCCCCTCGCGGGACCCGGAAAGTACACCTGGTTTTACCAGGCGTGCGATCCGGGTCCCGCAATGGGAATCTCATAATCGGCGCTCCCGGAATGAAGGGGGCCGGTCCCGTACCGTCCCCCTTCATTCCAGGAGCGCCAGCCTTATAATGAGGCCCTTAGACTTTTATATATTTTATTGTATTGGTCTTATTTATTGTATGTATGTATTTGATACTTGTCCTATAAAACAGGTATGCATATTTAAAATAAATATAATAGTTACCTATAATAAACATGTACATACATACATACTCATAAATAACAAGAACAATATATTAAATATATAATAAAATATAATAAATACATTTAACAAATACAGAAATTATATTGACGTTTGCCTTGCTTGGCTGTCAATGGAGGCACATCAAGTGTGAGTATCCTACGCTACCAGTTTACTACTCAATGCTAGCAATTCGAGTGGGAGCAGAAACAAACACGGAGGTGGAATATAGTAGATTGGGGTCAACACGTTTGCGAAAGCCACGAGGAAAAATACTAGCAGCCTTATTATGAGTGTGACGCTAAGAGAAAAACGAATTTAGCACAACTACTTCTGTTACACAGACACTGACATACTATGCGTAGCAGTGTCTGACATCAACTGTGATAGCTGAAAAGAAAGGTGTACTTTGGTGCTAAAATGAATGCCTTCAAATGCCAAATCAGGCGCGTGTCTTATGCAACCCAACTCATTGTAAATAGAAGGCATGCAACAGTGGAAAGCACACATCAATGTGTGAACGGTAGTGACGGATCGGGCCAAGCATGGCTGATATGCATGGCTGAGGAACAAATATCCTCAATTAATATACTCGCCATGGGCCAAAGCAATGTACATTGTGATAGGCGTGCAGAATCAAGTTCAGTTTAGTTTAGTTTATTGTTTGCTTGTTAGGCACTCATACAGCAAATACATTCTGTTTCAAATCGCCCACAGGGCAACAGGGAGGGAAAATGGGATTGTAGTACGATGAAAATATAGAATAAATACAGTGGGGGTGGGGACGGCCGAACCTACTAAGCCTTGTGAGCATTAAGAACGTGCAAGTGCAGCAAGAAAGAGAAGAGGGCAGTGGGGTAGGTGCTGCAGTGTCTGTGCTTCAGGGAGAGCCACAGATGAAGTGCAAGGTATGCTAAGTGCAATGCGGCCAGGAGCCGCGTTGGGTGGGAAAGTGCGAGGCTGCAGTGTGGAGGGTGTGCGAAGGTAAGTGCTGAAGGTAGACAGAAGCTTGGGAGATTGGGTGTGAGTGGTCAGGGGCCCTGAGGATGCATAAGGGTCGAAGACACCAATCACAACAACTGTGGGATTAGCAGAGGAGGGAGGAAGGGAAGGAGGAGGAAAAGAGGAAAGTCTTGAGGTGCTTTTGGAACTTAGGAGGGTCCTCCTCAAGACGCAGAGGGAGGCAAGGGCTGTTCCATAGGAGGGATCCATCTGAGGAAAGGGAACAACCTCCTGCTCTCTATTTATCGAAACACTCTACACACAGTGAGTTGGTGCCAGAGGAACGTCTGGAAGGAGAATATTTTGTAAGAGAGAGTTGCAGATAGTGATTTCCCCGGCTCCAGACAGCCTTCTGGATGATGTATGGGGATTTTAATTTGATCCGTGCAGCAACCAGGAGCCAGTGGAGACGTTTTAGGGCAGGAGAGATGTGGTCCCTGGGCTTAAGGCCAAGGATAAATTGTGCTGCCCTATTCTAGATTAGCTGGAGGGGTCGCAGAGCAGAAGAAGTTAGGTTGAGGAGGAGGCTGATGCAAAAGTCAAGCCTAGAGAGTAGCAGGGCTCGGAATACATTGAGCTTCTTGAGGAAAGTGAGAAATGGGAGAATTCCTCTGAGGAGGAAGAGTTGAAAGGGGGACTTCTTAGCAATGTCCTGAGTGTGAGGGAGGAGGAGAGAGATGAGTCAAAGATGAAGCCAATGTTTGGCTTCAGAAGAAGGAGCTGGGGGAGGGCCCAAGGTGGGAGGCCAGAGAGAAGTGAAGAAAGAGGGAGCAGGGGTCCCAATCGTAAGGATCTCATTTTTGCTGGCATTGAGGCAGAGATCATTGAAGGGCACCATACCTGGATGGCAGATAGGCAGTCAGGGATGAAGGAAGGTGCGAGTGAGTCAGAAGGAAGTCTGAAAAAGAGTTGAGTGTCATCTGCATAACATTGCCATTTGGCGGAGAAGGAGGAGATGAGGCGTGCCAGCTGAGCAAGGTAGATGTTAAAGAGCCAGGGGAAGAGGATATATCCCTGGGGAACACCACAGGTGGAGAAGGAAGTCGGAGAGGAGAAGGTGCCCAAGATGACTTGGGAAAATCAGTCAGTTAGGAAAGAGGTCAGCCATTCCAGTGCCCGTTCTGAGATACCAAGGGTGTCGTGGAGCATTTGTATGAGGATGGAATGGTTGATAGTGTCAAAGGCAGAGGAGAGATCTAGGAGGATAAGGACAGCTGGAGAGTTGGAGTCCATGGGTTGCAAGAAGTTCTTCACGGGTGTTCAGAAGAGCAATTTCCATGCCTCTGGATGGTCGTAATCCAGATTGATAATCATGGAGACCGCCAACAAGATTGGTGTGCGAATTGAGTTGGGGCAAGGCCAGCTCCTCCAAAAGTTTCCCCAGGAAGGGGTGATTGAAATATAGTGGTACTTGGATGGACACATAGGGTCTGCTGAAGGTTTTTCAGGAGCGGGCACACAAGGCAGTTCTTGAGGGAGGAGGGGAACGATCTAGTGGGGAAAGAGTGGGTCTAGAAGTCCACAAATGCAGTCGCAAGACAGCCAATGTTGTCATTGATGGTTCAGAATGAGCAGGGGGCAACCTGTTTGGAAGAAGCCTTCATAGAGCGGACAACTCTGGTAACTTCTTCAGGTGTGGCAGGGGTGAAGGAGGAGAACGTGGGAGGAGGATGGTGAGTGGCCAAGGGAGGCAAGGAGATGTTGGATGAGTTTGGCAGGTGAGTAATAAGGGTGTTCGGGATGTCTTGAGCTTTGGTGGCAAAGTGAGTGGTCAGTACATTGCAGAGGGCCTGGGAAGGAAGAGGGGGGGAGGAGACTGTGGAAGGGTTGGCTAGCTCCCTGCAGATTTTGAAATGTTCAGCCTTGTTATTGGATGCACCAGATACCCGTGCCTAAATATGGGCCCTTTTCTTGGCACGCCTTGGAGCAGGCGGGAAGCCAGTTTGTCAAAGGGTAAATCTGAGGTTTGCCACTTCCGTTCCACTGCATTCACTTTTGTTTCAGGGCTGCAAGATTAGAGTCATACCAGGTGTTACGCTTAGAGGCAGGTTTCAGGTGGATCCTCATGACTGGGGCAATGATGTCAAGAGTATTGGTGATGGCCGAGTGAAGGTTGCTGAGAGCAGAGTTAGTGGTAGAGTCTGAGGTAGAGGGGCAAAGGGGGATGAAGGTAGAAACAGAGGCAGCAGCTGACACTCGTTTCATCGGGCGGATGTTCTAGAACGAGGTTGGCAGGGCTTTTCAGGGTGTGGTAGGATGTCTGAAGGGACCCAGGTGGGAGGAGAGGACAGAAGGGTCTGACCAAGAGAGAGGGGTGACCAGGGCGGAAGCGAGAGAGAGGTCCGAAGTGAATGGTGGCATCCAGGGTGTATCGAGCCGAGTGGGTTAGACCGGAGGGGAGAATGGAGAGGGAAATAGAGGCGAAACAGCAATTGCAATAAACATCTCATCTCAAATGATATTGCTGGCAGTATTGCAGTCATATGGCAGCCTGGCATTGCCCACCTCAAATGGAATTTCACAGCCATCCTTCACTTCCATCCTGCTGCAAGTGGTACGATTGATACGGAAACTGAATGACAATCATAATATTTCCCACATGTGCTTCCAAACAAAATGCACTGTTGACTAAGCTCTGTGGCACAAGGCGGCTCCCAAATGCCGGGGAGTCATTGAACACATGTACAGCTGTTACCGCAATTGGTAAAGGAATATGTCTTTCAGAACTGGAAAATAAATTCAATATAATATTACTGTGCAATCAGACCGTGATCCTCAACTCATTTTCACAAATCGCTGTCAAACGTTTCCAGATGTGCATTTAGTGGTGCAGTGAGCCCCGTTTAGTCTTCTGTGTTCGACAAATCTGCTGTGTAGCGCTCCTTATTAACCTATTTAATGAACACTGGGCCAGTGCAGAACACAGGTGCAACTTAAGACAAACAATGCTCCTTACAATGTAGCTTGCAAAATCTGTTACACTTTGGTGAAGTCAGAGGTCGTGAACCAAATGGTCTGACATTCCATTATTTTTCGGGGCAACCTTTCATTGATCCCTTACTTTATGCGACCCAGAATACCGTTCCAAGATGTTCAACTTAAAAAAAAAATCCTTTTTGTTTCAAACTTCATCCCTATTGGGGGCTCGAACCTAAGCTTTTCTGATATCAAGCCAGTGTAAGATTTCCCTGCTCTATCTCTCAAGTACTGGAAGAGGATTATTTATTTGAATAAACTGTTTGGGATGTACATCCCGGTCCAAGACAGCCAAAAGGCACAGCTTGAAGGCTATCTGGATCGGCGTAGGAATGGCTTTAGGCTCAGACTTGTATGTTGGCAACTGGAGTGTTGTGTCTGTTCATGTTCTTTAAGAGGTGTGAACGGTGGTTTGTGAAAAGGGAGGCAGCATGAAGGTGCATGCTGAGTGGAAAAATTACTCGATTATGGTGGTCATTTAAATCTATTTGCTTTCATTGTGTTTGCTTCAGTTTTACTAGAACTGTTGTAAAACACAACGTTGCAGGGTGGAGTGGAGGCAAGGAAGGACCCAGGAATGGGGTATGAATGGGGGGGCAGTGGAGGTGGGGTGAACGTGAGTATTGGAGGAGTGGGCATAAACGAGGGTGGGGTGAGGGAACATAGTCCCACTGCTTTCTATTTTTTACACTTCGACCACTTGGTGTAGTGGACCACACTCTAGCAATGTGACATTGTTCTGTGTTATATAAACTGCAGGTTGTCAGCATGTTGGCCACAAGCATATGGGTTCATATGTGTTTCTATACTTATAGACAAAGGACAATGCCAAGAAAAGAATAGCTGTATCTGTTGCCTTGGCATAGGAAATTCATCCTGCCCACACAAGCCAACAGGGGGCAATTGACGCCTCACCAGCCCACGAAAAAGTCACTGGGCCTCATTCCGAGTACGGCGCTAACCAATGACGCTATTAACGCCTTGGTTGACGCCGTACCCGGACCGGCAGCGCCTTGGTGGATGGCGGAATCACCGCCCCATTCCAAGGATGGCGGGGCGGTAATTCCCCATTCACCAAGGCTCTTCCCCATTCCCAAATGAGCCCCCATAGGGCTCAATGGGAATGGGGAAGATGCAAATAACGGTGACCGTTCATTACGGTCACCGTTATTGGCTTGGAGGCCCCTTTGCGCCCTCGACTTTAACACCTGCTCAAAGCAGGCGTTAAGGGCGAGGGCGCAGAGGGAACTCGGAGTATGGCGGTAAGGGATTACCGCCACCGGTCTCGTTACCGGTGGCCGTTATCCCTTACCGCCATACTCGGAATGAGGCCCACTGTGGCTATGTAGATGACCGGAGTCACTTTCTAGCAGCCCCCATAATCCTTGCAGTGTCTCTCCAAAGGATGAGTATTGTTCCTAAATTAGTGGTCTTCAAACTGGGGGGCACGAAGGATATCCAGGGGGAACCCAGTCTCTTCAAAATGGATAAGGATGACTGTTTTAAATATAAAAAATATAAGCACTGCTTATATTTTGTATTAAAAGCAGTCACTGTAATGCTTTTTAAAAGAGCCTGCCCCCACCACCCCAGACATACTTTGCCAACCTAGGTGGGGGGGGGGGAGGCAGAAACAACATTTTTAATCAAGGGGGGCTCAGCATGAAAAAGTTTGGATAGCACTGCACTTGCAGAGAGAGAGGCTGGAGCAGGGCTTTCACAAGGGGGGTGCAGGGCAAACTACCCCAGGCCTCGCTGTTGAGAGGGGCCTTGCGGCACCCTCCCCTTACTAGAAGGCAGCACAGTCCTCCCATACTCTATATTCAGACGGGGGACTGTGCTGCCTGCTGTCAGCCCCTGCAATGAGTTTGCTGTTTGTTGTTTGCTGTTTGTTGCAGAGCCGTTTGGTTCCGCAATAAACAGCAACATAATAGGAGACGCAGGGCTCATTATTGAGCTTCAATGCATCCCATTATTGAGCTGACAGCGTAGACGCACTGACTGACAGGAGAGGTCGTCCTCTCCGGTCAGGCAGTGTTTCAAAGTCTCGGCGTGAAGGGAGGGCCATCCGGTCCACCCGTGGCTGCTCAGGCACTCTTGTAGGGTGCATGGAGGTAAGGTAAGTGTTTTTTTTTATTTTAAATAAAATGTGTATATATGTGTATTTACATTAAATGTGTATGCATATGGTGTTTTTTTATTTTAAATAAAATGTGTATATATGTGTATTTACATTAAATGTGTATGCATATGGTGTTTTTTATTTTAAATAAAATGTGTATATATGTGTATTTACATTAAATGTGTATGCATATGCGTAGGAATGTGCACATGTATGATGCTGTTTATGTTTGTGTCAGTGCTGTGTTTGGTTTTATGTATGTGTGCATGATATGATATGGCATTTATGATATGATATGGCATTTATAACGTGCCTATACACAAGTGTTTCAAGGAGTTCTGTGATTTGTGTATGAATGCATGGGTAAATGTGTTGTATGTGAATGGGTGTGCCAGCTCCCCCCCTAAATTGAATGGCCCACAACGTGACTGCTGGATGAATGCAGGGGTGAAAGTGTTGTATGTGAGTCTGTGTGCTAGCTCCCACCCCTACATTTTGCAGCCCTGCGGGACACTAAATTTAGGGGTGCAGGCATTGCATTCTTTTCTATTAGATGGCCACCAAAAAGCCAAAACTCTTGCACTGGAGAAGAGAGAGTGGTGGAAATTGACTTCTTTTTTCTGTGGCAGCACAGGAAACGTGGGCGTTCCAGCGAGATGAGGATTGGGAGCAGACCCGGCTGAAGATGCATTGGGGACCATTTCAACATGATGGTTGGGGGGCCTCCTGTTTAGAGCAAAACCAATGTGAGGCGCCCCTGTGGTGCATACATTACTATTGCGACAAAGATAAGGTTAATAGTCTCTGATTATCATGAGAAGGCCATCCAGCAAGGAGCTTGAGGCAATGAGGTGATAACACTTCTGTAAATCGCATAGGACATGACAGCTTGAAGGGCTCCAGGAAATGCAGCACATTTTAAGCCCCAGAACGAAAACAGAAAAAGGAATATATTGCTGTGTTACAAAGACTGCTGACTGGCAATATGAGGTAGTTGCTGGGGAAATAGTTGGGGGGGGGGGTAGGGCAGGTATTTTTAGTCCCCCCCATAAACATTTGCCTTTTAGCCCCTCATCATATCTATCATGAACACCTCTAAAATAGTCCCATTTCTTATAATTTGGTCAGCAAAGTAAAAAATTGGCACCCCCTTAAAATGCACATCACTATTTCCAGTTCAGTGCAATATTGACAAGGGATTTCACAGGGATCCTGCTAAGACCTTCAAGTGGTCTTGTGGCACAATGGGGGTCATTCCGAGGTTGGAGGTAAGGAATTACCGGCACCGCTAAGGATGCCGATGCCGGTAATCCCTTACCTCAGTATTCCGAGGTCCCTTTGCGGGTCCTTTCTTACCTCCTGCTTTTAGCAGGAGTTAAGTACAGGGCACGCAAAGGTACTTCGGAGGTAATTACGGTACCGTAATTTACGATGCCGTAATTACCTCCTTCCCCATTCCCATTGAGCCCTATGGGGCAGAAATGGGAATGGGGAAGGGCAAAATGTGAATGGGGAATTACCGGTCCCTCCAACCCTGGAATAGACTGGTAATTACTCCATTCACCATGCCGGATTTGGGACGGTTTCGGAGACAACCATGGAGCTAATTACTCCATGGTTAGCTCCAAACCCGGAATGAGGCCCAATGTCTCACTTCTGACCCTAGAGACCACGGTGCATATCCCTGCCCGAAATAGTTTAAAATACGAATGTACCACATCATTCTAAGATACACATAAAGTACACATAGCTTTACCAGGATTGTAGAGACAGCTCTGAGATCTGAGGAGATATTTTCTGCCAGATCATAGATCCGGAAAGATCAGGTCCAATGACAGAACCTAGTACAGATAGGGAGAAAAGGCATATGAGGCAGGACACAAACCTGGAAGGTGTGGTTTGGTTTATTTGCCCACCCATTGACTGCCCATGGCCATGCTAATCCCTATGCCGATTCCCATCCAGTTCCTGACACTCGCACCCAAAATACCTCCTCATGGGAACTCTTTGAACTACCATCAAACTTTGCACTCAAAATGCCTGCATGTTTTTTCCCAATGGAGGCGTCTGAGAGGCACTATGTATGCCCTTCACTGAAATCCTGTTTAAAACACACATTGGCAAAACCAGCAGTTTTGGCTTGTGCATAAGGATTAGGACCACAAAAGTGATGGGTGGAAGGTTTCGAATGAATCTGAACCACTGGCATTGCTCTGGGCAACCTTCCACACCACTGTTTTTTAGCCCGTCTGCGCCATTGCAAAAAGGGTCCAGCCATATGCAAATCAGTCAGCTGCCACCACCAATGGTAGCAGCCCAGCCCAAACTGCTAGGCCAAGTCCCCTCTGCACAGAAACACAAGCAACCCCAGACAGGTTTCGGCCTTGTTGGACCTCCTCAGTGAGGTGCAGCTTGGTTCCCTATGGCGCAGCAAGTTTGTTTTTGCTTTGTCACCCCGAGTGGGACGGGTATGCCCAGACATGGGTCCCGTGCCTGCTGGGCCTAGAGACCCAAGCTACTCCTTACTGATGAGGTCCAAAAAGGCCAAAACATGTTTGGGGATGCTTGTGGTCTCGTGCAGAAGGGATAGTACAGCATGGTTAAGAGGCTCATAAATTGCAATGCACAAACAAAATTGGTCATTAAAAAGCTGTAACTGGAGGATGGAGACCACAAGGCGTACTAAAGTCCGGAGTTTGATAGTTGTATTGAGTGTAGGTTGAGCACAGCTGGTTTAACACCTCCCCAATCAGGGCCATTTGGCTTTCACATCCCAGGTTGACAAAGATCTTCCCTCGGAAATGTGCAAATCCAAATCTTGAAAATGAAAGAAATCAAAGACCACACAACCCTAATGTGCAAGCCCACCATTTGGAGGCGCCTTCTTCATCAGTATGACAATAAGAAGAGAGAAAGGTGTGACTGCAAGGCCACCTGTGCCTGAGACAATGGGCCTAATTAGGGGTCTGGCAGCAACCGTGCTGGTAAAACTGCTAGGTTGCCGCCGGACCGTAATGAATTATCGGCGCATGACTTCCTGGTGCAACCGGGCTATTCCGAGTCTGGTGGCCGGGAAGACAGGCGCCGGTAATTTTGTAATTACCCATTCCCATTGAGTCCCATATAACTCAATGGGAATGGGGATCATGGAAGCAGCGGCACCGTTAATAACGGTGCCGGTGCTTACGTTACGGCTTGCTTACCATGGCCGCTGTGTCCGGCAGGGGCTGCCTTGTCAGGCACAGTGGCTCCGGCAAGCAAACCTGTAGTGTGCCGGTCCGGTAACAACAGTGCCGGTAGGTTTACCGGCATCGTTTTTACCAGACCGGCACACTCGTAATGAGGCCCAATGACTGATGATGCACAGCATGGGGTCTGTGCTTATGAAATAACACGCAGCCGACCATTGGTGGAGAGGTTGGAACCCAGATGTATAAAGGCCATGCATGACCTCTGAACCAATGCATGCATTTTAAAAGCACATTCACAATAGTCAATTTTAATGCTGCATGCACTCTTCAAATTTTTTTATCTAAAATAAGGAAGTTCGATTAGTGGCTTAAATATCCAAAATCAGCTGTCCAGGCAGGTAAAATGTTTCGATGCTGGACCTACAGTATTTTCCATTATTTTGAAAACTCAGCCAATTGGTTTAGAAACACTATCACCTATTATTAATCAAGCAGTTCTTTTTAATTTAGCTATGTGGAGTTGGAGGTGTATAATATACGCATAGAGCAGACTCAACCCCATTGCAAGTTAAAAGTTGCATTGTTTTTGATAAGATAGAAATACAGCGGTTTATTATGTCTGCAAACTTTAAAATACAGGGTTGGAAACATTTTTGACTATTTCCTTTTCAAACAGTTTGACCTTGGAAGCCATGCAAATGTCAACGTTTTTCAAGCAAATGCTGCTTCCAGGTTGCTTCTATAGCATAAGTGCCGAAGATGTCAACTGGATTTGATTGTGAGTCACGTGCAGCGCATTTGAGGGATTGGAGTATGCAAAACTACTTTGCATGAGGTCTCGCGTTCTATTTTTGACATTTTGTAACATTCATGATTTCTCAACTTCTGTGTTTATTTAAAGGATTGCTTTACTGTTTATTTTAGTTTTTTTAACGGAGAGCAATCTGCCAGTCCGGCACAAACAATACCTTTCTCTCTACGTAGGTTTGCCAGTCCATTTGTCGAGGGTTTCCACAGTAATATTTTGAGGCGAAATAACCTAAAAATATTTCTTTGACTTGCCCCGTGGCCGAAGTCAGTGACTGGTGTTTTCTGCGCCATTCCCTCAATCAACGAGCAGTTCTTCAGCTGTTTCAGCAAGAATGGACTGTAGCCATCCATGGCTGCAGTTCACATCTGTTTGACTGGTTCGCAAAACAAGCATCTACGGACTGGTTTTACTGGTTCTGCCAAATAAAATATGTACCTTGGCTGCAAGCGCCTGTGTTCCAGGTTTTCTGGTCCTGTCTGCCAAATATTAACATGTAATGCGAGCAACATGGTTCCCTTTCCCTCTCATAGATTGTTCCAGTGCAAGGATTTAGGATACTGTCTTGCAAAGTTCCATTTTGACGTCTCCCTCCACTCACTTCCATAGAGTAGCATTGTCCCAGCGCCTCTGTAAGCAACTCCAACTCCCCGGCACTCCCAGGAGGCCACCTCTTTCCCATCCAGACCTTCATGCATCAGTCTAACCCCTCCCCCAGCCCAGGGCTGTCACAAGGTGTGGTGAGACCCGGGGCAAAACATTTGGTGAGGCCCCCTTACGATTTTTTGCACTGGCCCAGTGACAGCACTGCCGCACACAGGAGACGGGAGAAATCTCCCCTCAAGTTTACCTGCGCAGTAACCCAAATATGGTTCATTATTATGACTGCAAATCAATGACGAAAGGTTTATGACAGACCAACTTTTGTATCGTATAAATAAATATATATATAGGATGCCATGACGGCAGCATTATGAAGCGCTCTGTCACTGTGTGCGCATTAAAAAACACATCATACACAGTGACAGACAGATGATGTATGGTGGAGGCCGGTGAATTTTTGAACTGAAGAGGCCTAAATGTTTGTGCCAATTATGCGGGATCGACAGAGCACAGTGGGGGAGCCCAATCCAAACAAAGGGTGCTTTAGAGGGTTTCTCACTTTCAAGAAAATGTTTGAAACATTGGTTTAAAATGGTGCATTTTATATCACTTTCTTTGAAAAATTGAGTAGAAAGCCATAAAGTTTGCAATTGGTTTTGTATGGTAGCACATGGTACAACCCAATAGTTGTAAGTCAACATTTGTGCACAGGAACATTTTCCAATGCATCTCATGCCACCTTTGCCAACAACATATGCCAGTATAAAATATATTCATGTTGGCTGTTCCCATGTACTTCCATGCAGGCTACACCAACATATGTCATTATTGCCATATAAGGACTCGCAGACAGTGAAAATGCCATGCCACAGAACGTATACCCCAGGCTAGCAGTGCACCATACGTGTTGTTACTGGCTACACTGGCCTACAATCAATGTGGTCCAGTTTTGCCACTTAGTTACATTTATGTTAGCTTTACCCTTGATGCATAGGCCTGAGTATCAACTGTAAAGCAAAACAAGCATTAGTAATGCTAACAGTTTGTGCTTTCGTGTAGGCATGGGCAAGGTACTGCTGTATTGGTATTAAATGGCTGTTGATGGTAGCAGGTGCAAAATGGTTTGAGTACCTGTGCCTTAAATAGTGCCTGGCAAATGCCTAATCCTTATGCACAAATCAAAAACAAAGAGGTGATGGCTGGAAGGTTTAGAATGAATCTTAACCACTGGCATTGCTCTGGGCAACCCTCCAGACCATTGTTCTTCGCCTGCCAAGCCATTACAGAAGGGGAAAGACCATATACAAATCAGGCTTGGTCCCACCCCTAAAAGGGGCAGTCCAGCCCAAACTGCTAGGTCACATCCCTTCTGCACGAGACCACAAGCATCCCCAAACATGTTTTGGCCTTTTTGGGCCTCATCAGTAAGGAGTAGCTTGGGTCTCTAGGCCCAGCAGGCACGGGACCCATGTCTGGGCATACCCGTCCCACTCGGGGTGACAAAGCAAAAACAAACTTGCTGCGCCATAGGGAACCAAACTGCACCTCACTGAGGAGGTCCAACAAGGCCGAAACTTGTCTGGGGTTGCTTGTGTTTCTGTGCAGAGAGGACTTGGCCTAGCAGTTCGGGCTGGGCTGCTACCATTGGTGGTGGCAGCTGACTGATTTGCATATGGCTGGACCCTTTTTGCAATGGCGCAGACGGGCTAAAAAACAGTGGTGTGGAAGGTTGCCCAGAGCAATGCCAGTGGTTCAGATTCATTCGAAACCTTCCACCCATCACTTTTGTGGTCCTAATCCTTATGCACAAGCCAAAACTGCTGGTTTTGCCAATGTGTGTTTTAAACAGGATTTCAGTGAAGGGCATACATAGGGCCTCATTACGACCCAGACGGTAAGTTACCTCCTGGGTCGTACCTTTACCACCATGGCGTAAACTACGTTTACGCCATGGTTGTTGGCGGACTTACCGCCCCATTCCGAGGTTGGCGGGGCGGTAAGTCCCCATTAACCCATTTACCCTTCCCCATTCCCATTTTTGCCCCATAGGGCATAATGGGAGTGGGGAAGGCGTTAATTACGCCACCATAAATTACGGTGGCGTAATTAACAACAAGGTCCCTTAGCGCCATGGATTTTAACACCTGCTAAAAGCAGGTGTTAAGTCCTCCATGGCACTAAGGGACCTCGGAATCAGGCGGTAAGGGTCGGCGCCGTTTACGGCGCCGTTAACCCCTTACCGCCTGACTCGTAATGAGGCCCATAGTGCTTTTGAATCGAGTGGCTGAAGGCAGACCTGGTGAACACATTTTTATTACAACAGTGGCGCGTTTACAACTCCAATTAGGTCATTCCCTCTCAGACGCCTCCATTGGGAAAAAACATGCAGGCATTTTGAGTGCAAAGTTTGATGGTAGTTCAAAGAGTTCCCATGAGGAGGTATTTTGGGTGCGAGTGTCAGGAACTGGATGGGAATCGGCATAGGGAATTGCATGGCCATGGGCAGTCAATGGGTGGGCAAATAAACCAAACCACACCTTCCAGGTTTGTGTCCCGCCTCATATGCCTTTTCTCCCTATCTGTATTGTTGGTACTACATAATTGCTAAAATGCTCAGGTCAGAGATGAGCTCCAATCTGAAGGAGCTTTTTTGGCAATGGGTATTATGTTAAAGAAATCCAGCAAAGGTTCAGAATTTCCATCATGTGGTCTTCTATCTATTATCACACTAGGGAAAGGGAATCCATACAAGAGAATAATTAAGCATCAACAAAAGAAAGTGTCAGAGGATAAATTGCATAGGATGGAGGTGGATGTAGTCTGTCCTGTACTGGACTGAAGTCAAATGTCTTGCATGATTCTAAATACTATTATTCGCTTTCAGTTTAGGTTACTGTACTTTTAAGTGCCTGTGTAAGATCACTATTTTTGTTCTTCAAGGAGGTGATACAAAAATTGTCGCTGATGAACATTTTATTGTCCTCAATTCACTGGATTGAAGGGAAAAAAACAGAGTAATATTCCATGATCTGCTAGCTATAGCACTGTAATAGTGAACAACAATGTAAACCAGACGTTATGTCTGTTTGGTATGCAAATTATGATTCTCTACAGTTATACAAACCAACGCTTCCTAATTTGGTGCAGATTTGTCTGACACAAAATTATATTTGGCAAATCTTTTAATTTTTCTTCCACCTAAAATTGGATGTGTGCAGTACTGTACAGTAGGTTGTTTTCTTTAAGTCTTTAGGTCATTTTAGTTATAGGGAAAATTAAATATACTGTAGGGTGTTGGGTCATATGGAAACAAGGTATCAAAACAGGGCAAATAACACAGTGTGTGTCAATGGTATTCAATTACAAATGTCTGAAACGTTTCGGAAGCTGTGAGGTGAAGGGCATGTTACTTTTTATGTAATGTTTATTTACAGTGTATATGTACAGTACAGTCATCGTGTCCTTTTGTTATGCACTAGTCTCTCATCTGTGATCTGTGACATGAAAAGCAGAAGCAAGCAGTGCATGGAGAACACTGGATTCAGACAGACCAAAGACTTTGTCAACATGCAGTTCAAATTCAAAACATCATCATGCTTGAATGTTTAAGCTTCATGGCTCTTCATAAGAGAAAACACCATTATAGAATAAGTGATGCATCTAGTTAAGGTCCATATTTATAGGGGCATATCCAACCATGACCCAGGTCTAATTGTTATCTCTTAAGGTCTACTGGAAAGATTCTTCTTCAGGGAGAGTGCTGTCTGTGGGTTTCTGCTGCTTCACGTGAAAACATTTTATACCCAGAACACCCAAAATACCTTGATATGTATGGACTATGCTCCAAAACATTCCTCAGCTCGGCCATTCATTAAGAGCCAAGGACTGGGCCACAATTTCACTGTTGTCACCGTACCTTAATATGGTCTGGGTGCAGCGCAATGGTAATTTGAAGCATTTTCACAAACCCCAAAACAAGGATGGGATGTAGGATGTCATCAAAGTGTTTTTGATGAGGTAATGCATGACGATTGGCCATGTCAAAAAGGTACTTCCATTGGACATTGAAAGGAACAGGGCAGCAAAAAACATGTCAACCCAAATCCACGTGACCGCCATAAATGGGTGGTTGCTGTTTAACATTCTGCGATTGACCCTGGCAGGGCAGGTCATATATTGGGCCTCATTACACGGTAGGCGGTAACCATGGTGCTATTAGCGCCATGGTTGCCGCCGATATTTTACCGTGTCCGCCTTGGTGGATGACGGAATTACCGCCCTACTCCAAGGTGAGCGGGGACGGTAATTCCCCATTCTCCAAGGCACTTCCCCATTCCCATTTTTGCCCTCATAGGGCATAATGGGAATGGGGAAGGCGCTAATTACGGTACCGCAAATTGCGGTACCGTAATTAGCACCAAGGTCCCTTTGCGGCACCCTACTTTAACGGCTGGTAAAACCAGCCGTTAAGGTCGGGTCCCGCAAAGGGAACTTGTAGTAAGGCGGTAAGGGTTTACCGGTACCAGTGCCCTTACCGGTACCGGTAAACCCTTACCGCCTACCGTGTAATGAGGCCCATTGTAATGTATTTCAACATTTCAGGTGGTGAGACGGACACTGGTTGATGAAGATGAAGCTAGAGCAGGATGCAAAGAGTCTATCTCTTCCTCCTTAAGGGTTACTCAAGGTCATTCTTGAGTGCTTGGTGTCTAAGAACCTTGAGTGACAAAGGTCAGAATAGTGCCACTTATATACTTACAAAACAAATTGGATTATTTAATAAGCAAACTGGTGCAACTTTCAGATGCATCTGAAACTAGACAGCCCACCTGTAGGAAACCACAGAAGAGCCAGGCATACAGTGATAATGTAAAGAACATACAAATGCTCAGGTCCTTATGCAAAGAGTATAATGAAGAATCAGGCTTTTCAGTCTCCGAACATGAGCACATCTTTAAAAGCACTTCAAATGAAGTATCCACCATGTGAATTAATGAACCGAGAAAAGAATCTGAATTTATTTCACTGACATTTGATGATAAGTATGCAGTCTGTGCAGAAAATAAGTGGGCAAAAGGCAATGCAACCGGTCTGGCAAGCAGGAGATAGGCTACTGGGATTCCTCACAGTCCCCCCGTCCCTCAGTGAGTGAGGGCAGCCCTAAAATGAGTGTCTAAAAGGCCATATATGTGAACAGTAATTTAACTGGGCATATTTTAATGGGCCTCCACCTAAAGTTGCCTCCGGGTTTGGCGCGCATTATAAATGAATAAACCAACAAACAAACAAACAAGGTGATAGCACAGACGTTTGGATCCCCTTAAGTAGGCACAAGAGGCTGAAAAAAATGTCCCTTGACAAAATGATAAGACATAATGCAACTTCAATAAACAGCAGGAAAAAAAAATGCAGGTGTTCGCAAGTGAAAGATTATACCAGCGTAAGTTTAAACGTGCTACATAGAAATGTTGACCAACTTATAACCAATTATCTTTTGTTGGCAGCCATAGATAACTGCATGTCAGATGTTATGTGAGAAACCTGAAGGTGTCTCCCCAGCTAGTCCCCGGGGATCTGTCATCCAGGTGGCCAGGACACAGCCATCAATATTGGACCAAGTTCCTGGGGGTGGACCAGTGAGATAGGATCACTGTGATGGGGGGACCTCGGGGAGTGGGACACCGAAGGGTGAGACACAGGATCCCCCTTCCTTTGACACCTTTTCCCCATCCTCTCACGTAGGACATTCCAAACCTCTGCCTCCCCCTTTTCTAACATGAACACTTTCACACAACACAAAGGACAAAGGACTAACACCAGAGCCGTTTACCCGACATGTCCCAATACAAGGGTCAGGCAAAGTCAGACAATTGATCAGAATCACACACACCTGACAGCCCTTTCCTTTCCCTGCAGGGATAAAAGGTGGAGCCAGAAAGCACAGTGTGAGCACAGCAGACAGCACGACGAGATGGCTAATCAGCACAGCAGTTCAAGCAAAGGAGAAAGGTGCCAGGAATCGAGAGGGTGGCGAGGAAAGAAGTGACATTGCCTTTTTCTTCCCAGACCCGCAGAACCTAAATGGAGGAGAGCCTTAGACTGCGAACAATAGCACAGGTGTCTTGCAGCAGATTTCAATGGGACACAGGGCAAGCCTACGCCAAGAAGCAGGAGCGAGGAAAGATTGTGCATCCGTGGTACCGGCCTTGACTCCAGGAAAGCAAAAGCCAAGCGGTTGATCACAGCCGGTGAGTCGAGGGGAGGATCGATAAGAACCAGGCTGTGTTGAGTGAGAGAAACGCAAAGTGGCAAGTTTTAACCAAGTTTAATGAACTGTGTAAAGCACTGCAACAAGTATTGAAGGGGAGACCAGCTGCAGAGGGAAACCGGCACCACGTGGGTGCTAACTCGAGAGACTCTCGTCGAGCCCCATGTAAGAGAAACTACAGATACCAGAAGGCCATAGGACAGCCAGCAGAATAGGTCAAAGTCGTCCTACTGAGAGTCAAGCAAAATCCCGAACAATCGAAGGACTTTGAGCTATAAACTGTGTGAAAGCAAGGGAGGTGAATACCACAGTGAGAGGAAACCACAGAAGTGAATCCCGAGAGGGGCAAAGTCTAAAGTCGCAAGAAACAGTGTTGACAGATGTAAAACCCGACAGATGGATGTCCACTATGAACTATTTGAAGACATTGAGAAAAAGAGGGAAGTGAATCCCGCTGAAGAGAGGAGAGAAGAGTCATCACCCAGAAGAGGGGCACTTAGGGGGGAAGCTATCACCCTGCGCAAAACTGTGGAAAACAATTGAGAAGGGTCAGCGCCCAGAAGAGGGGGACTCAGGGGTGAACCCATCACCCTGCGAACATTGCAAACTGAACTACATTTGTTTGTTAAAGGAACTTTCATTTTTGTTAGCTGAACACGCCAGGCCCTCGAAGGCAAGAGACTTTCAAGTGAGACAAGACTTGGCCATCGACAGTCCTGAAAGCTGCCATTATAACTGTCATCTCATGCTCGAGAAGCCAGAGACTGTACTGTGCTCCAAGCTCCCATCTTGCCCCGTGCACAAAACATGGGGAAGGGAGGTTCAGGCTACCGCATCCTGACATATTATTTGAGAAAACTTCTTTCGTTACTTGAAAGCTATTCCACGCCCTTTCTTGTATTAATTGTAAGGTTTGGCAGTAGGTTTTTTAGTATAGGCCTTTTTATTTGATGCAACACCTCTAGGACTGCCTTATTTTTCATTTGATGGTCGACGGTTGCTCCCATCTTAGATGTGTTTAGATTAGGCACTTTTCCAAACTGAATACAGCATTCATTGTTTAATAAACACCCTGGAACTGTGATCACTTGTGTCTGTCTTACTTGTTATCACCATGAGTTCCTCACAGTTAGTACATGTGTTTTTATTTTAACAGCAATACCTCTCAAACATTGTAACTTCCCAGCCATCACCTGCCAGAGCACTACCCAGTTCAGGGATGGTATTACATTCCAGATAACAGTTGTGGATGGTGTAAGGACGGCATGGTATCAAAGTAAACCAGACACAAGTGACCACAGTTCAAGGGTGTTTATTGAACTTTATCACGGGTGTGATAAACGCCTATCTAAACCTAAATATAAAGATGGGAGGAAGCTACAACCATCAAATAATAATAATGCAGTCCTAATGGAGTCTCGTCAAAATAAAAGGGCCTATACTAAAAAAACCTATTGCCAATCCTTACAGCTAATTTACAAATAGTGTGGAAAAATGTTCATGAAAAAGAAAGAAAGAAGTGTTCACAAAATGATAAGTGAGGATGTTCAGGCCATAGGCCTCCCTTCCCCACGTTTTCAGCCGGGGACAAGGTGGTTCACTCGAGCATAGCACACTCTTGGGCTTCTCCGGTACGGGGACACAGTTCCATTAACAACATCAGGGCTAAGTATTTTATATTATCAAAGTCTCTAGATTCAGAAGGCCTGATGTACCAAAACAAATGAAAAGTTTGTTTAGAAATATTCAATTCAGGTGTGTTACTTTTCACCCTGGATCCCCCTCAGCCGGGCTCAGATCCCTTTTCCACAATTAGTCTCCCTCAGCCGGATTCGGACCAATAACAGCAATATCTTTTCTCGGGTGACTGACGGTTCACCCTAGATACCCCTCAGCTGGGCTCAGATCCCTTTTGCACAATTAGTCTCCCTCAGCCGGGCTCGGACCAATTTCAGTTTGTATGAAACTATCGAAGACTTTCGAATGTGCACAGGGTTTAGCTTGACCTATTGCAGGGCCACTTCGACACAAACTTCATTTTATCAATTTTACACTCTCAGTTGGATACCTAACAGAGACCTTCGAATGGGCACCCACATGGTGCCAGAACACTCTGTACACAGTATCTTACTTGGACATTCAAAGTTCATTCACACCTTATGCTCTGTTCTTTGCAGATTTCTTCATACAATGTTGCAGCTTGCAACCTTGGTTCTAACATAGACTGGTCTGCTATCAGTTTTCCCGACTCACCGGCTGTGCTGACTTCAGTGGAGCGACTATGGTGTTGGTGCCAAGGACAGTACCAAGGCAGCAATCGCTCCTCCTCGACTCGGTCGTCGATGCAGGAAAGCCTCGGGTACCTTCAACACACAATGCACCTTTCTTCAGCTTTAATTCCCAGTCTTATGTTTCTTATCCTCATGGCCTTGTGAAAGTAACAGTTTTCTTCCTCTGAAAAGGCCAAGGGCGATTCCCTCCTTGCAATCCTTTCTGGTCTCGCCGTCTTTCTCCTCGTATTAAACTGCCAGCTCGGAAACTGCTGCTTCCTCTGTTGTTTTGCCTTTCTATGAGTGTGCTTTTGTGCTGCACCTTTTATCTGTGCAAGGAAGTGTGATAGAAGTCAGGTGTGTGTAATTATCAGTAATTGCCTGGCTCTGCCAGACCTTTGTGTTGGGAAATGTCAGGTATATGGTTCGGGTGTTTGTCTGTTTTCTCTCACAGTGAGCTGTCCGTGAATCTAGGGGAGGTTGGGGTTGTTGGAGTAGCACTCTGTGCAGAGCTGGAGGAAGAGCATTAATAAACTGCTCCAGTCCAGCTTCCTCTAATACCTCCAGTCAGACTTCTTTCCCAAACATTGGCCATGGATATTTTGTATTCATCCAGTTAATTCTGTCGGGCCCTCATGGAGAAGTAATTGATGTTTCGGAACTTCAATTGGAAGAAGCCTTCAATTTGTCCCACTCTTTCTAAGAGGGCAGATTTTATCTCTTGAAAGGAGGTGGTCCCGAGGGGATTGACATTCTAATAGAATGTCTGTAACACTCCACTCCGTCCAGGGCCTAAATAGCAAACAATAATGGCCTCATGCCATTTGCATTGGGTGGCTAGAGTTTTGAAATGTGTCAAAAAAGGCAGCTGGGTCTTCTACCTTATGGTTGGGTTGTAAAACTCTGTATGGGAGTGCTTGATGACTTGGTGTAACGCTCACCTGATTCTCGCAGAGGCGCCGGTCTTGACTGGGCGACTACCGTATCTTCAAAGGTGATGTGTAGCACCCGGTTGGCTCTTTGGGCTGGACCTCTGTGCACTGTATGCCTGACTCGAAGAGTAAGATGTCTGCAGATAGAAAATATGGGATTAATGAACTGGGGTTATTGGGGTGTCCCTATCTCTTTCCTTTTCTCCTCTCCTGTAGAACCCCAAAGGTTAACGCTCTCACCTTAGGTAAGTGAACGCCGAGCTCTCCATCTGCCTCGGGGCAGGGTGCTATAACCAGTTTCTTCACTGGATAGGTAGCGCAGGCCTCTTGACTTCAGAGGACTGCTGTCCGTCGTTTACTTCACGAACGGTGAGTTCCGAGTATTTCCAATGTCTTTAAAAGTCTTTTGTAATGCTGTCTCTTATTTTGCAGGGTTCCGGCGATAGCGGTTGATAGACTGAAGTGAGTAGAGGATGAACCCGTATGCGGAATAAAAGCGCCTGGAAGCGCGTAAGTAAGCACTTGTTGCTTGCTTCACTATGCGTACTAACTGTCCTTTTATTTTGCAGGTACCAGTTCGGAGCTGCTGGAGGATGCCGGAATACCCACTGAGTTCGGCGTGGATGGAGTAATGGCACGTGAGTATTTAACGTTACCCAATGTCTTTAAACGCACCTTCTTTTGTCTTACAGATGCGGGATGCAGCGCCGAAGGCCTCCGGAGCGTGCGAAGAGTTGGTAAGCTTTTGTCTTTCAGATGCCGGAATGCAGTGCGAGGACTTCCGGAGCGCGTGAAGAGTAGGTAAGCCTTTGTCTTTCAGATGCCGGAATGCTGCGCTAGGCGTTGATGACAGCTGATGGACCAGGTAAGAGATGCGCTGTCACTGAAGACCGTAGTGCTAACCTGTTCTTTCTTGTCTTTATAGATGTTGCTGAAGACTGGATTCAGGATGGTAAGCCTTTTTCCTTTAGGCCCAGGACCAGATGCAGAAGACACGATGAGCGTTCTGCTGCAGAGGATGCAGAATAACGCAAAGCAAGATTCATCCATCGGGTGTGGTTTAAATAGCCTCCTGTAGTGCTTAGGTGTCTTCTTCCACAGCCTCGCCTAGGTAAGAAAAGAGTTCCTGCCTTCCAGAAGAGTTCCAGTGTTCTGAACCTAGGGAGTGGCTCCTGCCCCACCCAACAGGAAAAGTAGTCCCAAACAGAAGAGGATCAGAGGCTCATACTGGCAGGTCAGTAAGCAGCATGGTCTGCTGCAGGTAAGTCCACCCAAGCATTATGAGCCCGGCGCTTGCAGCGCTGGGACTGGGCATATTTATGAGCCTGGCGCCACTGGCGCCAGGACATGGTCCAAAAGGTCCCAATTGGGACTGATTGGCACTCGGAACCTGGGTTATGGGTCTGCTTCCAAGGGAGTTGGGTAAGTCCTGACCTTTTGGAAGCAGAGATCATGACAGTACCCCCCCTCAAGGCCCCTCCCAAACCGGGCTTCCCCGGGGGTTTTGGTTTGTTAGGAAATGTTTGATGAAATCTTTTGATTAGACGAGGAGCGTGGACATATTCTGCAGGTTCCCAGGATCTTTCTTGAGGGCCGTAGCCTTTCCAGTCAATTAGGTAAAATAGCTTAGATTTGGAGATCTTGGAGTCCAGGATGCTTTTGACTTCAAACTCGAGTTCTCCATCAACTAGGATAGGTTTTGGAGATTTAGTTAGTCGGGTTTGAGGTTGCACGGGTTTTAAAAGAGAGACGTGGAAGACCGGATGTATCTTCATGTGAGGAGGCAAGTCCAACTTGACCGCTACTGGGTTTACTATGGTAGTGATGGAATAGGGGCCAAGGTATCTTGGGTTAAATGTGCGTGGTCCTTTTAGAGGTAGATATTTGGTGGATAACCAGACTTGATCTCCTACTTGATATTGGGGGGCTTCGTTCCGATGTTGATCTGCTCCTTTTTTGTATTGTTCCTTAGCCCTTTGAAGGTGAGAAACGGCTTCCTTAAAAGCTTGGGTGATTGTAGAGTGCAGGTAGTCTACTGCTGGTGTTCCAAGATCTTGGGGTGGATCCAGCTCTGAGGTTCGAGGGTGACAGCCGTATAAAAGAAAAAACGGGGTTTTCCCAGTTCCTGAGTGGACAGAGTTGTTGTAGGCATATTCGGCTATCCAAAGGATATCTTTCCAAGTTTTTTCAGTTTGTTGCAGCATGCAGCGTAAATACTGTTCCAGAGTTTGATTGGTCCTCTCGGTTTGTCCGTCGGTTTGAGGGTGGTGACTGGTCGATAATCTCACATCAATTTGAGCCGACCGACAACAACTTCGCCAAAAATGAGAAATACATTGACTACCTCGATCCGAAATTAGCACTGAAGGAAAACCGTGCAGTCGGACGATGTTTTCGAGAAATTCTCGGGCCAGAGTTGTTGCTGTTGGCAAGCCTTTGAGTGGAATGAAATGCGCCATCTTGGAGAATAAGTCCACGATTACCAGGATCGTATTGTATCCGGAGCATGGAGGTAGGTCGGTGATGAAGTCCATAGAAAGCGTATGCCAAGGGCGAGGTGGGATGTCAATAGGGCGTAAGAGGCCAGCTGGTCTTTCCTTTTGACTCTTGTTTTGGGCGCATACTCCACAGGACATTATAAAGTCTCTGATATCTTTTTTCCAAGACGGCCACCAGAAGTAGCGCTTGATCTTTTCTGAGGTTTTGGCCATACCGGGATGTCGTTCCATTAGAGACTCGTGATAACAAGAGATCACCTTTTTCTGTAAATCTGTGCTGGGCAGGTATAATCGTTCTTGGAAATACAATAAGTTGTCCTTTACTGCAAAGTCCTTTCCCTGCAGATGCCAATTCTGTATTTCTGCTGGAGTTACAAGTTGCCTGGCTTTATCCTTAATTTCCTCTATGGATTGTGTGGTTATTACACCCAGAATTCTTTGTTCGGGAATGATAGGTACAGGTTTAGGGTTGGTCAAGTGTTCTTCCACTCCCATCTGAGAAAGGGCATCAGCTTTACCTTTTTTTGTGCCAGGTCGATAGGTAATTATGAAGTCAAACTCGGCAAAGAATAGTGCCCAACGGAGTTGTCTAGAGGATTGGGATTTTGCGGTTTTCAGATATTGCAGGTTTCGGTGATCCGTAATCACAGTAACGGTGTGTCGGGCCCCCAGAAGATAATGCCGCCAAGCCTTAAAGGCAGACTTGATAGCCAGAAGTTCATTATCAGTAATGGTGTAATTGATCTCAGGAGGCGAGAATTTGCGAGACCAGAATGCCACGGGATGTAACTGATTGGTTACTGGGTCCTTCTGTGATAGAACTGCCCCCATGGCAAGGCTCGAAGCATCAGTTTCAACGATGTAGGGGAGTTCGGGGCGAGGATGTTTTAGAATTGGTGCAGAGATAAATTTTGTCTTCAAATTCTGGAAAGCTTGTTCCACCTCGGTAGACCATTCAAAACGTTTGTTTTTCCTTAACAAGGCGGTGATGGGCTGGACTATTCGAGAGAATTCGGGGATAAACCTGCGGTAAAAGTTGGCGAAGCCTAACATGCTTTGAACCCCTTTTACGGAGGATGGTGATGGCCATTTGAGAATTTCAACGACCTTCCTTGAATCCATATGCACTCCGCTAGGTGATAATATGAATCCCAAGAATTCAACTTCAGTCACGTTGAAAACACATTTTTCCAACTTAGCGAAAAGTCTGTGTTGACGCAACCTCTCGAGGACCATTTTCACGTGTTTCCGATGTTCAGATTCCGATGAAGAATAAACGAGGATGTTGTCAATGTAAACGACAACACATACATCTATGAGCTCTCTGAGGACATCGTTCATAAAATATTGAAAGGCGGCCGGGGCATTGCAAAGTCCGAAGGGCATGACCTGATATTCAAATAGCCCATACTTGGTGCGGAAGGCCGTCTTCCATTCATCGCCCTCTTTTACTCGTACCAAGTGGTAGGCTCCTCTAAGATCCAGCTTTGTATATATGCATGCTCTTCTGACTTGATCCAGGAGTTCAGGGATTAAAGGTAACGGATATCTATTCTTAACGGTGATCTGGTTCAGGGCGCGGTAATCTATACAAGTTCTAAGGTCCCCTTCTTTTTTTGGAATGAAGAACAAAGCTGAAGAAGCAGGGGACTTAGAAGGACGAATAAACCCATTCGCTAGGTATTGATCCAGGTATTGTCGGAGGTGAAGGTTCTCAGGCTCGGTGAGGGCATAAATTCTGCTACAAGGAGGAGTAGATCCAGGTATCAGGTCTATCTGGCAGTCATAGGACCTATGAGGAGGTAGAGAGTTAGCCTGATCCTTCCGGAAAACATCTTGGAATTCTAGCTATTCGGGAGGTAACTGGGGAGTCTCCGAAGAAATTGCTGCTAGTGCAACACCAGGTGGAGGGTGACAAGTAGAGACACATTCTGGGAACTGAACCGTTCTTGCTCGCCAATCGATCCGAGGATTGTGTTTCTCTAACCAAGGTATCCCTAGAATAATCTGGAACTGAGGGGCCTTGATCACATCGAACACGATCTTCTCATGGTGTCCATCTTGACTTACTAGCGTCACTTCTTGAGTGGTATGCGTTACTGGTCCGGAGGCTAACTCCGTACCGTCCACCGTAGTAATGACGTCCTTTACAGCCTTGGGACAAAGAGTTAGATTCATCCTCAAAACCATTTCATGATCCACATAATTGCCGATGGCACCGCTGTCGACGTAAGCTTCAATCGCATGTAATCGATCCGGATGATCAGGGCTAATGAGGACCATAGGTATCACGAAATGCGAGGTCACGGAACTGGTTTTAACGCTCGGCAAGAGGACCTCTATTCTTGTCGGGTGAGGTCGTTTCCCTGCTCAGCGTTTGTGACCTTGGTAACTGCAGCTCCTACTGCCTTCTTGGCTGGTTTCACCGGACAGTCTCGAAGAAAGTGCCCTTAGTTTCCGCAATAGAGGCATAATTGCAACTGTTTTCTCCTTTCCCACTCTTTTTGTGTTAGTGGTCCTTTCAGGCCCCCTATTTGCATGGGTTCCCCGGAGTCTACTCCTTTGGCAGGAGTTGGTGGTTTGGAAAATACTCGAGCATCAAACTTGGAACGATCGGCCTTCCTGTTCTGCAGTCTGTGATCTATTTGAACGACTAAGTCTATATAGTCCGAACAGTCTTGCGGGGGATTCACTACTTGAGCTAAAACGTCTTTGAGCTCTCCACGAAGACCTCTGTAAAACAGCGTAATCCTTTTGTCCTCAGGCCATTGAGTTTCCACTATCAGTCTGTTGAAAGGCGCAATATAAGCCAAAAGGTCTTGATTACCCTGTCGCAACGAAAGAAGCTCATTGTCCAATGCCTGCCCCTGTGAATGTCTTGCGAACAGTTTTTCCATACTAAGCTGAAAGGCTTGAAAATCATGGAGAACCGGATCATCTTGATTAACTAGAGGGATCGACCAGTCTGCCGCATTGCCACTAGGGTACGAAAGCACAAAAGCTACTTTAGCTTGATCAGTTGGAAAGGCTGCTGGCCGGCATAAAAAATGCAACCGGCACTGATTGATAAATACTGCAAACCTCTTTGGGTCACCAGAAAATCGTTCGGGCGGAGCCAGAGGTACATTCCCAGGTAGGTTGATCTGCACTGGATTCATAGAGGATGTTGAAGGAAGATTTGCCCCTGATGCGGGTAACGGGGTCTGTCCGGCTTGTGACTGTAGCAATTGTCTAGCAAGATCGTCTGTTCGCTCCTTGGAAATAATTAGTTCCCTTCTTAGAGCATTTGTTTCCTGACGAGCTGCATGCACTTCTGCCCTTAGTTCCCCAAGTAACCGGGCTAGGTGATCGGTATCCGAGGTTTCCATAGCGCCTGGGCGAGAGTTTTGCGGTAGGCTTTGCGTTCTGTAACGCTCACCTGATTCTCGCAGAGGCGCCGGTCTTGACTGGGCGACTACCGTATCTTCAAAGGTGATGTGTAGCACCCGGTTGGCTCTTTGGGCTGGACCTCTGTGCACTGTATGCCTGACTCAAAGAGTAAGATGTCTGCAGATAGAAAATATGGGATTAATGAACTGGGGTTATTGGGGTGTCCCTATCTCTTTCCTTTTCTCCTCTCCTGTAGAACCCCAAAGGTTAACGCTCTCACCTTAGGTAAGTGAAAGCCGAGCTCTCCATCTGCCTCGGGGCAGGGTGCTATAACCAGTTTCTTCACTGGATAGGTAGCGCAGGCCTCTTGACTTCAGAGGACTGCTGTCCGTCGTTTACTTCACGAACGGTGAGTTCCGAGTATTTCCAATGTCTTTAAAAGTCTTTTGTAATGCTGTCTCTTATTTTGCAGGGTTCCGGTGATGGCGGTTGATAGACTGAAGTGAGTAGAGGATGAACCCGTATGCGGAATAGAAGCGCCTGGAAGCGTGTAAGTAAGCGCTTGTTGCTTGCTTCACTATGCATACTAACTGTCCTTTTATTTTGCAGGTACCAGTTCGGAGCTGCTGGAGGATGCCGGAATACCCACTGAGTTCGGCGTGGATGGAGTAATGGCACGTGAGTATTTAACATTACCCAATGTCTTTAAACGCACCTTCTTTTGTCTTACAGATGCGGGATGCAGCGCCGAAGGCCTCCGGAGCGTGCGAAGAGTTGGTAAGCTTTTGTCTTTCAGATTCCGGAATGCAGTGCGAGGACTTCCGGAGCGCGTGAAGAGTAGGTAAGCCTTTGTCTTTCAGATGCCGGAATGCTGCGCTAGGCGTTGATGACAGCCGATGGACCAGGTAAGAGATGCGCTGTCACTGAAGACCGTAGTGCTAACCTGTTCTTTCTTGTCTTTATAGATGTTGCTGAAGGCTGGATTCAGGATGGTAAGCCTTTTTCCTTTAGGCCCAGGACCAGATGCAGAAGACACGATGAGCGTTCTGCTGCAGAGGATGCAGAATAACGCAAAGCAAGATTCATCCATCGGGTGTGGTTTAAATAGCCTCCTGTAGTGCTTAGGTGTCTTCTTCCACAGCCTCGCCTAGGTAAGAAAAGAGTTCCTGCCTTCCAGAAGAGTTCCAGTGTTCTGAACCTAGGGAGTAGCTCCTGCCCCACCCAACAGGAAAAGTAGTCCCAAACAGAAGAGGATCAGAGGCTCAACTGGCAGGTAAGTAAGCAGCATGGTCTGCTGCAGGTAGGTCCACCCAAGCATTATGAGCCCGGCGCTTGCAGCGCTGGGACTGGGCATATTTATGAGCCTGGCGCCACTGGCGCCAGGACAGGGTCCAAAAGGTCCCAATTGGGACTGATTGGCACTCAGAACCTGGGTTATGGGTCTGCTTCCAAGGGAGTTGGGTAAGTCCTGACCTTTTGGAAGCAGAGATCATGACACTTGGCCTCCCCGATTCAATCGAGGGTCTCTTGGTGACGTTGGCTGGCCCTGGCTTGATTTTCAATAATCCTCTCAAGGAGACTCTCGAGCATTACCACTTTGATTCTGGGATTTGGACTTTGTTCAAAAATAATTTCAGAGGTAGGGACCTCAAGTTCTTCCTCGTCCTCCGAATCAATTGGGAGGTTGACAAAGAGAGGTGTAAGCCCTTGTTCCTTTAACGTACGTTGTTTCGTTTTCTCCCCAAAAGATGGTTTTATACCCCAGCATCTTATCAGTCGAAGATGGTTGATGGGTTTGGCCATACAACCTGCGTGAGGATTTGACTCTGTACTAGGTCACGCAAATCTTGCTGCTGACATGATTTGTGGTGAGCCAGAAGAAGTACTCGGACCAGAAAGTTTTGTGTTAAGACTTGATTATTTAAATAAAAGGGGAAAATGCCTTTCCATCCCTATTGCTAAAAGGGGTTTCCCTTCCTACAATTGCAGGCTTGTGTAGCAAGCAGAAGATCAAACCGGTAACCTGACACTCTATGTGATGCGTACTGGGACAGTTATCCTACTTTCAGCAGGACCGGGGAGCGGTTCACATATCAAGCTAGCACTCTAGACACTTTATGCAAATAAACTGTAACATTGTTCTTACCTCCAGCTGGACTGCTAGGCGATCCTCATAGCAAATTGACATGTCAAATGCTCTGTTCGGTACTGACACACAATTGGAAATTAACTGTATTTGGAGCAGGCTGCCATGGCCAAATTCCAGTGGACCAATGCACTAAATGGGGCTGGGGTTTGTAGCCCATTATATGCATTTTCCAACATGTAACCCAGGTGGTGAGAAGAAAGCCAGCAGTTGGCCCAGGGAAGCAATGGAGAAGGAGGTTAAAAATGCACACAGGAAACAGGAAGGTGTGGGTGCTTGGGTGAGGTCAAGGGAGGCGAAGGAGGACCAAAAGTCCAAACTGACGAAGGAAGTGCATAGGAGCATGGAAGAGGATTGCTGAAAGCAATGGCAAGGTAAGGTATTGGTTGGTGGAAGAGTGTGGTATGGGGTGTGAGATTGCATGAAAGGTGTGTGAGGGAGACTAATACAAGGAGCGTAGGAGTGAATTAAATGAGTGTAACTGGAAAGGTGACAGAGAGTGTGACAGGATGTTGATTGGGGAAGAAGTTTCGGCTGGAGTGGCATGTAGGGTAGTGTGGAAAGTACTTGTGTGGCAAGGGGGAGTGCAGTAGTGTGAGAGGGGAGGGGAAGAGTGGTAGTGTGTAGAGTCCTAATGGAGAGAGTAGGGTGGAGAGGTAGAGAGTAGTAGTGTGCAGGGTGGTGGCGTGAAGAGGGGAAAGGTTGTCTCAAAACAGTAGGAACACTCATTATGCTGATATCACCCTGAATGCCCAGTATGAAATACCATGCCACAGTAAAGCAACATCCCCAGACCGGACACACCAATTTGGGCCAGTACCAGTAGGAACTCTCATTATGCAGTCTTCCACCCTTGTTGCCATGTACAAAGTGGCATGCCATTGTGAATATGTGTCCAAACTGGACCACCCAACGTGTGTGTCCAGTTTGGAAATATATTCACTGTCTTCCTGCCCCCAATAAGAAGCATGCTGCCCAGCTGGCACACAGATATGCACATTCATCAATAATTATTCATACATCATTCATTTTTCATTCAATCTCACTTTCACACACACACACACACACACACACACACACACACACACACACATGTATCAGCATTCAAAAGGCATAATTAATTCTTCATACACTCTTCATTCACGCATACACATCAGCATCATTCATTCTTCATTGACCCCCACATTCACAGCATTACCATCATTCATTCTTCATTCACTTGCACATTCACATACATGCTTCAATGCATTCAAATGGCATCATTCATTCTTTATTCACTCTCACTTTACCTCCATGTCCCTCTCCCTTGTCCAAGTACTTACCTGTGAGATAACCTTACCACACAACTAAGTACTGGAACAACGAAGATTATGCCTGTGAGTTATGAAGATTATGGGTAAATAATTCCAGCTTTCATTCTTCATTCATTCTCACGTTCACACACATGCATCAGCATTCATGTGTCACCATTCTTTCTTTATTCATTCTCACAATCACACACCTTCATCAGAATTCATATGGCATTCATTCTCACATTCTCACACACACACACACACATCAGCATTTATACAGCACCATTCATTCTTTAACACACAAGCATTCATGTGATTCATTCTTCATTCACTCTCAATTTCACACACACATCAGCATTCACAAAGCATCATTAATTCTTCATTCACTCTAACATAACCACCACGTACCTCTTCGTGGTTCCAGTACCGACTTGTGAGATAACCTTACCTCACTGCAAAGTACTGGGATGAATATGGTCAATGAAGGTTAGAGGCATGTAATCCCAGCATTACCCCCATGTCCCACTTCCTCGTCCCACTAGTTATTTGAGAGAAACGAGGAAGAATAGTTCTAGGAGTAATGAAGATTGTCGGTAAATTCAGCATTCAAACACATGCATCAGCATTCATATGGCATCATTAATTCTTCATTAATATTCACATTCACAACACGCTTAATACGCATCAGCATTCATACGGCATCATTCATTCTCCATTCACACATCAGCATTCATACTTCATTTACTCACATTCACTCTTGACACATACAGCATTAATACATTCTCACATAAACACATGCACCCAAACAACATACATTTTCTCATTCAACAGCCCTTAACAAACACTTGCAGGCACGCACACACAAATAAATCGTTTTTATTTTCTTGCATGCAGTCCCGCTCTGGATTCCAGTCCTCTCGGCCTCTCAGTGATAGCCCTCTAGCTTCTGCTCAGCATACAACCAGAAGCAGAGAGAGTGCTTCCTGGCTTCTGCTGGATATGCGTGGCAGATCCAGAGCACTTTGATCACAACGCCTCTCTGGCACCGGATGTTCAAGAAGGCACAAGAGTGCCCACTCATACATTCAGGCCTGCTGTAGCCCAGCCTGCATCCACAATGGGCCATGCAAGACTTGGGAAGCAAAATACTTTGGCCTTGTATGGCTCAATGGGCATGCTCTCTAGGGTACTACTGAATTGTCAACGGGAAACCAGGTTTCCCTTTCACAGTTTTGTCAAAACCAGACAAGGAGTGCTCCCTCAGCTGTTTGCTGCAGGTGGGGGAGTGCTGTGTGTTTTCACTGGGCTGGATTAGCTCATCCATAATGGGGGCTGGTCAACTCCCCATCGCCCATTATGGATGAGCCCTCCTAGAGCAGTGTGGCGAGGGACAGTAGAAGTCAGGAGAGCGGGGAACTCTCAGGGAGCACAAAAGAGTAGGAGCAAGGACGAGAACATCAGAGGGACAGAAGGGAAGCTGAGAGATGGAGAGACCAAGGAGAGTGGAAGGAAGGGACTAGAGATGAAGGTTATAACATCTGGGCATGGAATAAAAGAGCACAGAAGGATAAAATCAAGTGAACTTGGGTGAGTGGGAGGCACCTCATCTTGATAACATTTGTATTTGTTCCCCAGGTTAGAATTTAACTAGATTGTTCTCAGAAGGAGTGAGAGAGAAAGGATGTTTGCCGTTAGGCTGTCACAATCATGCAGTCAGATATTAGGTGATACCTGTTACCGATATCAAGTAATCATCGGGACTAGGGAGCCCATTAGGGAGCCTCTGCCCAATATTTCAATATGAACCCTTGAACTGTCTTTGAGAGTTTGTGTGCTCTTGTAGCCATCTGTGACATGTGGTGTTATTGGGGGATTCATCAAGCCATGACATAGAGACTGCCCATGTGAGAGGATAATTGAAGGGAAGTCAGAGACAGTGAATTGCTGGGTAATGACGAAGTACTGACCTTTAGATCTGGAAGTCTGGGAGATAGGATTCAACCTGGAATTTCTTAGTCTTGATTGCTACCAGAAGAATTAGAAGACTCCTGGGAATCAGCCATGTAGGACAGTACCCCAACCAGAGTCAAACCTCCACAGGAACACACTGCCTTGGCAGAAAAACTGAAAAGGAGTTTCTCAGACCAGATACGGGAGGCTCGGGAGAGAATTTACCAGTTGAAACTCACTCAAGCCAGTGGAAGGGGACATTATGAGCAGGTAGGCATTCCAAAGTGGAGGAAACCAGCAGGCCAAAATTGGGAGGTAGAGGAGGTGGAACAAACAGTAACCTCACATGATGAGAATCCCAGTTCTATGGAATGAGGCACTGCACAAATAACCATGGAGGGCTTCTTAAGGGCTCTAGTGGAAGTCCAACTGCTTATTATTTGTCAGCATCAAGAGAACCATACAGTCTTGCAATGGGCTATTAATTAAAGACAAGAACAACTGGCTGTACCACCTACAATCTTACAAAAATTGACCACTGGAGAGGACCCAGTCACTTTCTTTATGAACTCTGAGAGAGTGGCTGAGACCACAGCTGGCACCTAAATCGATGGCCTTGTATAATGCCCCGCTGAGAACCAGAGAAGCCCAGCCGGCCTTACAATCCCTGAACCTTGATGGGGCCACCCCATATGAAAAACTGAAGTAGGGTATCCTAGAGTGGTTGGGGCAGGATTGGGACCATTATAGAATCCAGCTTAGTCACTTTTGGTTATGACACAGAGAAACGCCTCGTGAAATGTCTTACAGGGTGAAGGACCTTTTAGGCAAATGGCTCAATAACAAGACGTATGCATAGGCCAAAGAAATGATAATCTTGGAACAGTTTGTAGATCATTTGCCTCCATTCCTGCAAAAGGTAGTCTATTAAACAAATGAAACGGCCTTTGAAGAAAGAATCCAAATGGCTACCACAGGGCCATGTATTCACAGAAACTAGTCCTGGGGCCTAAGAAAGTCACATTACTGAATCCAGGGATGCGGAGAAGAGAAAAGAGCCCAAGCCCCAGAAAACCCAGTTTCGAAGACTAGAAGATGAAGACAAGATCTCCCATGCAGCACACTTGAGGAAACTCTGGTCGGGGTCCCGTACGTAAGTAGTAAGTTGTTATGCTTGCAGGAAACTGGGATACATTGTTGAATTCTGTCCTGAACAATCCACTGAAAAGCCTATGGACATCGGGCTCATGTCCCCACGGGTAAAAACACTTTGGGAGGAGACCACCCCAGACACTGGGGGAGAGAACAGACTGATCCTGAGTAACTCACTGACATTTTCCAGATGATGAAGGTGATCTGCAGTCAACCCCATTGACATTCTATCCTACAGTTGAGGCTAAACGTAAAGTTCACCTACCAGCAATGGTCTTTGCTAGAACCTCTTTGGTTTGCTGGAGACAGGAATGATAACCATCAACTAACTTTCGGAATGTTACAGAACATTATTCCACAAATTACTTTTATTCCTTCCCATGAAGATCCCACAGTCCCATGGAAGCGGTGGAGAAAATCTTTCAAACATTAATTCCGTTTCTGTATGTGGTGCAAATTATGGTGAAAATGATGGCGTCTAGAGAAAGAAATCACTACTAATGCATTGTTTGGACACTGCTGGCCAAGATAAATTTGACGACCTTCCCAATATTTCTGTGGAGGAGTTAGAAGACATGCACAAATATGAAAAGTGCATTGCCAAAATGGAAAATGTGAGGGGCCAGCAATGAGAGGCAGGCACAAAGTTACAATATTCCCAATATTCACCATATTTACTGAAACAAAATGGATATGGAAAAAGGCCTGTGTTGCCCCAACCAAAAGAGAAAATCACTACTTATGAAAATAAAAAGTAAAATAAGTTTACCTTATTGCATATGACCCTCACACTGACATACACAATCAAAAGGTGCAATATAATTTTGATCGTCACTTCAACCAAGTTATGCAAAACACCATATATATGCAGTTTCAACCAACCCTTGTCGCAAGTATTTAGTTTCCATTCCCCTGATCGGCTTCAGTAACAAGGCATTTGAAATACTATGGGCCTCATTCGACCGGTGCCGGTAATCACTTACCGCCCAATTCCGAGGACCCTTAGCGAGAACCGCAAGGGACGTGTGGTCGGACAAAATGTCCCTTATGGGTCCCTTTAGGGGACCAGGGCGCTAATTACGGGCCTGCTATTGGCAGGCCCGTAATAAGCGCCTTCCCCATTCCCATTAAGCCCTATGAGGGCTCAAATGGGAATGGGGAATGGCATTTGGAATGGGGACTTACCGGGTCCGCCTAGGGCGGAATGTCCGCGTAAGTCCCCACTCCACCAGACCGGACCCAGACACGATTTTGGAGGCAGCCATGGCGCTAGTGGCGCCATGGCTACCTCCAAAGTCGTTTTTGAGGCCCAATGTTTCATTAAAGTTCTGTTAAGGGTAATGAAAATGAATCTGTTTCACCAACGATCCATTAAGGGTAATTACAATGTCTCTTCCCTGGTTATTCTCCTTAAAATTTCAAGGCAAATGTTCTTTTTACAATACGGCTTGAAACATATTGAAAGACAGTCTTTTATAGTCTTTAGGATAGCCAAAGCAAATATTTTCAGTTTTAAAAAAGGCTTGAAATAACGCAGTTCTTTTTCAACAAAACATTTGATTTCCTAGTGTGACTCCCCTGCCAGGAACTCTTCCACTGAAAGTATGCAATTTCAAAAAAGTCTTAATAGGACAACAACTCCTTTTCCACACAATTTTACATTTCCTGATATACTCGCCCGCCAGGAATATCCCTCTTTTGACTCACAGAGATCCCCTTGTGTACTCTCCTGCCAGTTATCTCTTTAAAAAAAGTTAACTACCTAATGCTCTTATCAGGTCGATCTGCAACATTTACATTCCTCTCAAATGTTCTCACAATTGCACCTCCTCTGTGGCACAACCTTGTTGGCTTCAGTTAACACTCTTACCAATTTCCCCAATACTGGCATGACTTAAATGAAGGGTTGTTTAAGCTCCTTCTGTCAACCTCTCTTATAATGTCTCTTGGCTATTGGCAATGCTTGTTCAGGTTCACCTAACTGACATCTCATGTCAGGAGAATTATACAACTTCTACCTCTTTATTTCCTGTAGAGTGTCTTTCGGTTTATGGCAATGCTGGTTCCAGGTTTCCCCCCACTGATATCTCTTATCAGAGGAATTGCATTGTGTTTGCACTCTTGTTCTCTCTATAAGGTCTTTTCGCTTATGGCGATGCTGGTTCCAGGTTCCCCCAACTGACATATCTCATAAGAAGAATTGCACCATGTTTGTCCTCTTGTTCACTCTATAATTCTATTTGGTTGGTATTCAAAATTGTCACTTAATTGCCCAGGTACCTGTCGGAACGCCCCATGGTCACCACTATCAAAGGGCAAACTCACTGGTATCTCTATGCGTTTCTGACCCATGGTTCATTGTAGTAGTAGAGTTTTGCTTTGGATATGACTTCTACAGCTTGTCAGACCCCCTATCAGGTCCTTTGCTGACTTTGTGGTTCCTCACCATTATGGGTGCTGCTTTCTGGTCGGACTGCGTCGTTGACAACCTTTCTGCGGTCGCTGGTTCCCTTGCTGCACTGCTCCAGATCCTGTCAGACCCTGGTGGGTCTCCCGCCACTATGTTATGTCGGATTGACAAGTGGCAGTTCCGGAGCATCTCACTCCTTCAGCCTGGTTCGCTCCTGAACATCTGACTTTCTAGGCGGCTCTGTTTCCTACTCCACATACTCTGCAGCCCGATCTGGCTTCTCCTTCACCTTCTCTCTCTCTCCCGTCTGCAGGTGTTTCTCTGATTTAAATGTCCTGTACTGTTGCCTGAATGGACAGCAACTAGACCGCATATTGCTATTGGCACCTCTGTTAATCCTCATTGACTCTTTACTCCTCTTCTTCGTCCCAGTGCTTAAAGCTTTCTGGCATTTGAAGTCCAAAGGATTACCATAGTGTTTTAAATTCTGTTGTTTCACATTTGTGTCTACATAACAATTGTCATCAACATTATATGTTAATGAATTTTAAGAGAAGTTATATACATGCCATGGATTAATAAAGTTCTGCTCAAGATGCTTAACAGAAGTAGGTTTTAAGACCTCCCAATTAAAGGGTTCTGAATAATGACAGCAGGCCTTTAGAAACTCTGGGATTAGAGTTTCTTCTTCACAGTCAAGGGAAAATGCCACGTCTCCCCTGTCAGAGCCTTCACCTCCCCTTGACAGTCATCCCCTGCCATGTGATCCACCCTCAAAATACCAACCCCATGGTCAGGCTCAGGTAGCGGCTGCCTATCCATGTGTCACGCTGCGCGCACGCGCATGCGCACCACTTTCTTGTTCTGGGGTCCCGGTTCCTCGGCCGCGGAGGTCTCCCTCATGGAGACTGTATCCACGCTGGCGTCTTTCCTCGCGACGTCCCGCGGTCCGGGCCGGCTCCATGGTCGCGGCCATCTTGAATGTTCTGCGCATGCGCGGATCGTCAGTATCCGACGTTCTGCGCATGCGCAGTAGCGGGAGCATGCGTTCCAGGCCTCGCTTTGGCCCCGGACTATAAAGAGGCTCTGCATACACGGGAACATGGCGTCTCAACGTGGTTTCCTGTGTATGCGCTGCTGGAGCCCTGCTTGTCTCTGCCTCCAGTCCCCTTCCTGTTTCTGCTTGCCAGACCTCGCCCTGCCTACTTGCTTCCTCCCTTGGGTCCCAGTCCTTCCTGCCCTCTGCCCTGCTCCTTAGCCCTTGCCTGCCCCTGATCCAGTTGCTGGGTTTTGCTGGCCAGCCTGGGCTTCTATCTTGCCCTGCTTGTACCACTTGGAGTGATCCTCCCCTGGGTGGGTTATCCCTCCCTCCTACTCTCTTTTCTTGTGAACCTGTCCTGCCTCCTCCTGCTTGTGTTGTGCCCTGCCGGTACCTGTGCCAATAATCTCCGTGGGAGCACTGAAGACCCATTTCTGGAACACCATACTGGACTCAGCTTGGCCTTCTCTGTCAGTGGTTACACTGTCCCAACGTCACGTTAATCCAGGAAGAGCTCCTCGTGGCGTTGGGAGCTGGTTCAGTTCCATCCTGTCGTTTATCGTCAGGAGGGGGTTGGGTCGGTTCCTAGCGTTGCTCTTTCCTCGGCTGTGATTCATCGACATACTGGCAGCCTCAACTCAGCGCTCTCCAGGAAAGAAAGGTAACTCAAGCTCTCGTGACGCCTCGTATAACAGATTGAGACGCCTATCCACCAGTCTCGACATGGATGACCTGCGGGAAGTACGTGATGAAATGCGAGCCATGCGCCTTGAGATGTCTGCCCTTCGCCAGGAGAACGACACCCTCCGTCAGGCGATGGGGCGGGGTGTGAATGTTCCTCCACAACCCGAGAATTCCATGGCCTACACAACCCCCATGAAGTTCGATGGTGATCCACGTCGAGTAGCGGAGTTTTGTACCCATTGTAGGATCCATTTTCAGTTTCGATCGAGTCATTTCAACTTAGACAAGGCAAAGATTGGTTACATTCTTGGAAATCTGACCGGCAACGCCTGGGCCGCTCCCCTGGTTTCCTCCAACAGTTCCTTGTTAGGGGATTTTGCTGCCTTTGAGAAGGCCTTCCTGGATGTCTTCAAGCCGCCAAATTTGGCAGCCATGGAAAAAGGGATCTGGAGACATCATAAACTACATTAGTCGGTTCCGGCAGCTAGCAACCAACTCCCAATGGCCTGAAATCACTCAGAAAACGTTGTTCCGCCGTGGATTGCGAGATGAGTACAAGGACGAATTGCTACATATTCCTGAGCCAGAAACATTACCCGCATTGTTGGAACAGGTCCTCCGCATTGATCACAGGTTGGCCGAAAGACGAAGTGAACGTCGCCGAACAGACCGATACCATCCGGGGCCCTCGGTACATCCTCCAGGATCGACTACCGCTACCGACGTGGGACCCGAACCTATGCAACTGGGAGCCATTCGTGGACCATTGTCTGAAGCGGAAAAGAAGAGAAGGCGCCAGCAAAACCTGTGTTTGTACTGTGGAGGGTCTGGCCATTATTTAAGCACCTGTCCGCTACGTCCTTTGAAGAAACAGGAAAACTAGCGGGCCCGCTGTATGGTGAGAAGGCAGCGGCGGGCCGTCCTTTTGGATCAGACCTTCCTCCGATGCATTCAGTACCTCTATTGGTCTTAGAAGTAGGTATCGCCTGGCAAGGGAAATGCATGAAGACCCGGGCCCTTTTGGGTTGTGGTGCATCGGGTAATTACATCGATGCCTCGTTTGCAGCATCTAATGGGATCCAGTTGCACCGCAAGGAACAGCCTGCGGTGGTAGAGGTGATCGATGGTACCCTCTTGTCTTCTGGCCCGGTGTGCCAACATTCCGATCCACTATGGCTATCAGTGGAAGGGCATCTTGAACGGATTTCATTAGACGTCATCAAGTCTCCCTCTTTTCCGGTGGTACTCGGTCTACCATGGCTGCTCTATCACGACCCTCAGGTCAATTGGACTTCCAGAACCCTGGTCTTTACCACTTCCCGTTGTCCTCGGGAATGTCGTCTTTATGAAACCTTTCCAGCTGCTTTGGGGTCAGTGGGGTCCCCAGCCCTTACGACCACCTTTGATTGTCTATGTGTCACTCAGTCTGTACCGCAGGAATATGCTGGATTCCTTAAAGTGTTTTCTAAACCAGAGGGCATTCCGCTACCGCCGCACAGGCATTTCGACTGCTCCATTGACATTCTACCTGATGCAGTAATTCCCCATGGCAAGATTTACTCCTTGACGCAAACAGAAAAGGGGGTCCTACATGAATACATTCAGGAGTGCCTTGGTAAGGGCTACATTGTACCGTCTAAATCCCCTGCGGGTTTTCCGCTGTTCTTTGTCAAGAAGAAGGAGGGTACTTTGCGCCCTTGTATCGATTACCGGCAATTGAATGAGATCACGTGCAAGGACAGGTACCCCCTACCACTCATCCGGAACATCATTGAGTCTCTAAAGTCTGCCCGGATCTTCACCAAGTTGGATTTAAGAGGGGCTTACCACTTGGTGCGGATAAAAGAGGGTGATGAGTGGAAGACGGCCTTCAAGACTCCCTTTGGACACTACGTGTATAGGGTAATGCCCTTTGGACTTTGCAACGCCCCGGCTGTCTTCCAGCGATTCATGGATGTTGTCTTTTCGGACCTTGTTGGAGTTTCAGTGTGGGTATATCTGGACGATATACTGGTTTTTTCCTCTACTCGCATGGATCACGTCACGCACGTTCGGGAAGTGCTCCGAAGACTAGCCGCCAACCATATGTACGCCAAGGTTGAAAAGTGTCAGTTTCATCAGGAAAGCATGGAGTTTCTGGGCTATGTTATCAACAGCACGGGAGTACGGATGGACCCCACGAAGCTACAAGCCATACAGGAATGGAAGCAGCCCCATGACATAAAGTCACTTCAACGATTCCTGGGCTTCGCAAACTTCTATCGACGCTTCATACCTCATTTCTCTCACCTTACCACCATGCTAACTCGCCTGACTAGCAATAAGGTTCCTTTTTTCTGGGATACTCTGGCTGAAGCGGCTTTTCAAGATTTGAAGAAATCCTTTACTACGGCTCCAATTCTGAAACATCCGGACGAAGAAAGACCGTTTGTAGTCGAAACCGATGCTTCAGACTTTGCAATTGGTGCGGTCTTATTACAGCATGATCCGGACACGGAAACAGAACATCCTGTGGCATACTTCTCACGGAAGCTAACACCCAGCGAAAGAAACTACGCTGTCATCGAGAAGGAACTTCTAGCAATAAAAGCAGCCTTCGAGGAATGGCGCCATCACTTGCTGGGAGGTAGATATTCGGTGGAAGTACGCACGGATCACCGTAACCTTCAATTCTTACGTTCCTTGCAATGCAGAACCTCCCGGCATGCTCGTTGGGCCTTTTTCTTCTCTCGGTTTGATTTCGTGGTGACATACATACCTTGTTCACAGAATATAAAGGCTGACGCCCTGTCTCGTTCTTTGGAGAATGACATCGAAAGAGCCAAGAGCCCAGAACCCTTGATTGCCTCGAAGCATTTCTCGTCGATGTTGACTCCTTGGCTTCATCAACTACTAGATGCCACTCAGATGGATCCCTCCAGGTCTCAAATACTGCAACGTACTGATGTCAGTGAACGAAACGGTTGCTTGTTCTTTAAGGATCGCCTGTACGTTCCCACATGGGACCTTCAGAGGATTGTCCTACAAAATAATCACGACTCCGTTGTTTGTGGTCATCGTGGGGTCAAAACCACTCAAGAACTGGTTGCACGGCAATTCTGGTGGCCCGGATGGGCCAAGCAGGTTAAACAATAGGTGGATTCCTGCCCGGTATGTGCTCAAACCAAGATACCTCGCAAGCAACCTCTTGGCCTTCTGCAGCCAACACCTACACCGCCATACCCATGGCATACTATTGCCACAGACTTTATAGTCGAACTACCACTCTCGGGTGGGCATACTTGCATCATGGTGGTGGTAGACTGTTTCTCCAAGTTGGCTCATTTCGTTCCTTTTCCTAAGCTGCCCACTGCCTCTCAGATGGCGCAACGTTTCCTCCATGAAATATACCGTCTTCACGGCCACCCAGAGAATATATTGTCGGATCGTGGGTCTCAGTATATTTCTTCTTTTTGGGATCAACTGTGTCGTCATTTGGATATTCAGCGTGCTTTGAGTTCTGGTTATCATCCCCAAACCAACGGGCAAACCGAGCGTACCAATCAAACCCTTGAGCAGTACCTACGATGTTACGCCAATGCCACTCAAGACAACTGGTCAGGTTGGTTGGACACCGCTGAAGTGGCTTACAACAATGCTGTCCATTCTGCTATCGGACTCAGCCCTTTTTTTTGTTCTGTCGGCTTGCACCCCAAGTTGCTACCTGTTCATCCTACGCCTCCCAGTGCAGTTCCGTCGGCTGATGCCATGGTATCTCTTATCCACGACCAGCATCGTCTAGCGGCCAGTACCCTAGCAGTGGCACAAGCACGCATGAAGGACCAGGCCGATAAACGGCGGAGGCCTGAGCCCGACCTTCGGGTTGGTGATAAGGTATGGCTCTCCTCCAAGAACTTACCGGTTTGCAATTTGCCCGTGAAACTGGCTCCCCGCTTTTTTGGCCCATTTCGCATCATTGGGCGGATTTCTCCTGTTGCCTTTCGTCTGTCCCTGCCGCCTTCTTGGCGGATCCATCCTGTTTTTCATGTCTCTCTTCTGAAACCCTGTGTACCCGATGTTTTGGGGCGTCCCTGTTCCCGTCCTGCCCCGATCTTGGTTAAGGATGTTCCTGAGTTTGAGGTGCAGGAGATTTGTGATTCCCGCATCAGGCGCGGGGTGCTGCAATTTCTGGTCGGTTGGAAGGGCTATCCGGCTTGTGACTGCACTTGGGAGCCTCGTTCCTCTGTACATGCCCCTCGCTTGGTTCGGGACTTCTACCTCCGCTATCCCTGGAAGCCTGGTGCCCCTGGTTTGTCCGGGAGGGGGTATGGTGTCACGCTGCGCGCACGCGCACGCGCACCACTTACCTGTTCTGGGGTCCCGGTTCCTCGGCCATGGAGGTCTCCCTCATGTAGACTGTATCCGCACTGGCGTCTTTCGTCGCGACGTCCAGCGGTCCGGGCCGGCTCCATGGGCGCGGCCATCTTGAATGTTCTGTGCATGCGCGGATCGTCAGTATCCGACGTTTTGCGCATGCGCAGTAGCGGGAGCATGCGTTCCAGGCCTCGCTTTGGCCCCGGACTATAAAGATGCTCTGCATACACGGGAACATGGCGTCTCAACGTGGTTTCCCGTGTATGCGCTGCTGGAGCCCTGCTTGTCTCTGCCTCCAGTCCCCTTCCTGTTTCTGCTTGCCAGACCTCGCCCTGCCTACTTGCTTCCTCCCTTGGGTCCCAGTCCTTCCTGCCCTCTGCCCTGCTCCTTAGCCCTTGCCTGCCCCCTGATCCAGTTGCTGGGTTTTGCTGGCCAGCCTGGGCTTCTATCTTGCCCTGCTTGTACCACTTGGAGTGATCCTCCCCTGGGTGGGTTATCCCTCCCTCCTACTCTCTTTTCTTGTGAACCTGTCCTGCCTCCTCCTACTTGTGTTGTGCCCTGCCGGTACCTGTGCCAATAATCTCTGTGGGAGCACTGAAGACCCGTTTCTGGAACACCATACTGGGCTCAGCTTGGCCTTCTCTGTCAGTGGTTACACTGTCCCAACGTCACGTTAATACAGAGAAGAGCTCCTTGTGGCGTTGGGAGCTGGTTCAGTTCCATCCTGTCGTTTATCGTCAGGAGGGGGTTGGGTCAGTTCCTAGTGTTGCTCTTTCCTCGGCTGTGATTCATCGACATACTGGCAGCCTCAACTCAGCGCTGTCCAGGAAAGAAAGTTAACTCAAGCTCTCGTGACGCCTCGTGTAACACCATGGCCACATGGAAGGAGAGTTTAGGCTCGGGATCAGTGATGACTCTGAAGTATTCATCACAAAAAGCACTATGAAACCAAAACTAGCATTTACAATACATTTAGGAAGAGGATACTAAGGGTAAATGAATCAGTAGAGTAGTTCATTATGGCCCTGAAGGGTCTTGCCAGGACATGTAACGTTGGACAACAGACCGAAGAAAGACTGGGATCATTTCATGCTTGAATGCAGGCACAGTAAGATCAGAGAATAGCTATAGTCCAAAGAGATCCTCCTTTGGAAGAAGATCGTGGATAGCTAAAGAAGTCGAACACAACAAAAAATGTGTTCAAGTGTTGGAGAAGATGCAACATGTCAAAAGAAAAAGGAGTCAAAACCATGGGATTTGTCATTGCAATATTTGGTGGTTAAACTAAAGGGAATGCTGTGGCCAAGTGTCACATGAAGGTTGCCAATCCGTCCAACAGGCAAATGAATGTGTGAGGAGTGATACACAATCAGAAGTGATGCTTCAGATGTGATATAGTAGGTCACTTTGCTAATAGTCCAATGTATCCTGCTATTGAAGTGAAGTGTAGCAGGTCCAATAGAAAGGGGCATCGGCCAAATGCTGCAGGTCACAATCAATCATCATTGTGGAAGACATGAACGAATTGTTGTAAAGCCAAACACACAGATGCAGGTACGATTTTGGCTTAAGTTATTTATTAGGTTAAATGGGAAAGAAGACCCCCAACACACAGAGGCCCCTTATGCTATTCAAAGGACTCCTTCAACTGACTGACAAACTTGGAACGTTATTCACAGAGCAATACTAAAACACAGTCTATGACCTCATAAGTACTTTGAAGCTGCTAGCACTCCATGCTGCTTTACACCTTGGCATTTCATAGCACACTCTCCAGATCAATAACATCATAACACATCTTCCTCTTTTTCATAAACTCCTTTTCTCTGACTATAATTCTTTATACATAACCTCTTTTCACTGTAGCAATTCGGTTCTTGTTCCACACTTGTCCACCAGTCACGCGCACCGCACCCTTCAGAACAGCGACCACTTTGACCGGATCTGAGTACAGCAAATCACCCTTTTTTTTAACCAGTCCCTTTTTGATCCTTACCCAGTCACCACACTCCACACGCAATTCCTTTCTGCCTCTCCTTTTATTTTCTCGCATAACCCATTCACTCTTCTTCTTTTTGAGGACCTTCCTCACCTCATCAATCACCACATCCGATTCCCGGCTCCTCCCTAGCCATGGAGGACACGTCATGGAGTAAGGTTTTCGACCCCTCATGAGTTCAAATGGGCACAAACCAGTAGTTGCGTGTGGTGCCATGTGCAATGCCCACATCCTATTTTGGATGCACACCAATTTATCAAAACCACACTCTTCCCCCATGCGAACGCTTTCCATTACACACCTGTTCAACCTTTCAACAACTCCGTTGGTTTCAGGATGGTAAAGTGCTTCTTTCTTATGGCTCACACCACACTTTTTTTAATATTTTGGAAAACACCCACCAGTAAATTGTGTACCATTGTCAGTGAGTACACTTTCTGGGAGACCTTCACCTGCAAATATTTCCTGCAACACCTTGACCATGCTTTCTCCCGAGATCTCTCTCACAATTCTGAAGTCTGCCCACCTGGAGAACAAATCAACAACTAACACTATGAATTTCCCCCGACCATATCCAAGATCAACGGGTCCTAGTATGTCCATAGCTATATCACTCCAAATCTTTAATGGAACACCTACATCAATCAATGGCTGCTTTTTAGCCTCGACACCCTTCCCACTCTTGATGCAAAAATAGCATTCATTCAAACGCTTCTCGACCTCCTTATCAAATCCCGGCCACCAATAATCTGACCTAAGTACTCCCTTGGTTTTGGTAACACCAATATGGCCACTATGCGCCAGATCTATGATCTTGTTACGAATGCCCACTGGGGCCACCGCTCTCTCCCACCTGAACAATATGTCATCAGAAACCGACAGTTCATCCTTTACCTCCCAATAAGGTTTTTCTCCCTCTTCCATCACTGATTTATTTGGCCAAACGTAAGAAAATACATATGAGATCACCTTCTTCATTGTCTCATCTCTCCTTATTTCATCCAGCCACTCCTGCTTGCATACAATTCCTTCCGTGTTCACAAACACCATTTCCATATCATCCTCTGCCACTCCTTCCTGAGAACAAACTTTCATCCTTGATAAACTATCAGCAAGGATGTCCTCTTTCCCAGGTATTACCTCCATAGCAAATTTGTGGGCTTGCATCCTTGTGACCCATCCAGCCACCCTGCACAAAGTTTTATCTAAACCTTTTGTTTCAAAGATGGCTTTCAAAGGCTTATGATCCGTCCTGATCACAAACTCCACACCCCACACAAAATTTCTAAATCGCTCAACTGTCCAATAGCACGCCAGAGCCTCTTTCTCAAGAACTGAATATCGTACCTCTGCTCCTCTCAAACCACGTGACGCGTGTGCAATCACAATTTCCGAACCATCTTCCTGCTTCTGTGACAAAACAGCTCCTATACCACCCTCACTCGCATCCACAGTAATAATGGATAGCTTGCTTGTATCAAAACACCCTAAAGGCTTGGCCATATCTATCTCTTCTTTGATCCTTGTGAATTCTAACTCACATTCCTTATTCCATAAAAAATCAGCACCCTTCCTCAAGATTTTCCTCATTTCCAGCACTTTGGATGCATAATTCTCAACAAATTTTTGATAAAATTCCGTCATACCCAAAAATGAGCGTAATTCACTCTTGGTCGTAGGCCTTTCAATTTCCTTTATGGAGCTAACAATGCTCTCCTTGGGCTTCACTCCCTCATGAGACACCTCGTGTCCCAAATAATCTACCTTGGACACAGCAAACCTACATTTTTCTTACCTCAAAGTAATACCTCTCTCTTCAAAAATTTCCAACACTCTGTTCAGTCTTTTGTCATGCTCATCAAGTGTTTCACCACATATTAACACATCGTCTTCAAAACAGAAAACTCCCTTCACACATCTCAACAACCGATCCATGATCTTTTGAAACACCGATGATGCTGACGCTAATCCGAATGGCATCCTTTTAAATTGGAACACACCCTCATGGGTTATAAAAGCTGTAACCTTTCTGGATTCTTCCATCAGCTCAACCTGGTGATAGGCGGATGCCATGTCAAGTTTTGAAAACACTTTTCCCCGTCCCACCATGTTTAACATATCACACATATTTGGCAAAGGATGCCTATCCACCATCACACACTTATTTAGTTCGCGCATATCTATGCACAGTCTCAAATCACCAGAACTCTTCTTAACAACCACAACCGGTGACACCCACTCAACTCCTCCTGCCCTCTCAATAGCGCCCATTTGTAGCAACTTCTTCAACTCATTTTTAACACCCTCCCTCAAAGAGAAAGGCACGGGCCTAAGTTTTGCAACAACGGGCACGCTATCTCTTTTCAGAACAATCTGGTGTTGAAAACCCTTCACTCTCCCCAAGCTCTTGTCAAACACCCTACTATGCTCCACAACATACCTGCTATGACTAGAGTAAGGTGATGACACCTGAAGTACTTGCTCAATTTGATTTGGATCTAGCCGAATGGCTAGGTTTTTCTGTTCCCTCCATCCAAGTAAAGATTGACCCTTCTTAGTTATATACATTTTACCGTCACACCTTCTACCCTTGAACTCGAATTTTGACCAAACATAACCCAGCAAATCAATTTTGTCTTGATTATATCCTCCAGGATCAATGTCAGGTTTTTGCAACTCAGACACCACTCCATTCATTTCTTCTTCAAACACCATTCTGGATACTAAAGTAATTTTCGAGCCAGAATCAGCCATCATGGGGACCCTGTGACCATTTACACTCAACACCGCATAGGGACGCTCGCAATCATTCTCATCTTCTCCATTCATCACAACATTAACAGTATTAACAATGACATTCTGCATTCGAATTGTCACGTCCTCCTCTTCTCACGACCTCGCATATTTTTCTTCATTGACATACAGTACTTTCTTTTGTCCAGATTGACCAAATTGGTAGTTCTTGCAACAGTTTGCATAATGCCCTTTACTTTTGCATTTTGCACATGTCGCCCTTCGACCTGGACACACAATGGACGAAGCAAAATGTGTGCTGCTCGCACATCGGAAACACAGTCTCTCTTCTCTTCTCTTCTCTCTGTTCTTTGTGACGATTCTTGGATTTTCTTCTCCTCAACTGCAGCTCTATTGGTCTGTTTTGTCTTTGCCCTCCTTTTGCCTTTAGCATCTCCCACATCCAGTATTTCAGGCTTCAACTCCTTTGGCTCATTTACTTCATTCTTTGACAACTTAGCTACACATGCTAATGAATGTTCCACTCGCTTCGCAACGTCCAATACCTCATCCAAATTGGGGTCATCCCTCAACCATAGTTCCTCACGTATTTTATTTGACCTGCAGTGTGTCATGAACTGGTCATGAATGTGTTCATCGAATGTTTCCTGAAATTTGCAAGTTAACGGCAGATGCCGTAGCGCTGTCACATACTCTTCTACAGATTCACCATGAGCTTGGGTCCTCATGCGAAAATTGTATCTCTCTAGTATCGTGCTGGTTTTGGGATTAAAATGTTTGTCCAGCTTAGCCAGGGCTAGGTCAAATTCATTAACAACATCACCGTCGCCTCCACTCGCTGGTTGGGGAAGTGTATCGTATATTCTCTGACCCTCATAACCTAAAAAATGCAATAACAAGGCCAGCTTCCTCTCACTTGAGTATGAATTCCCCCCGGCTGCCTTCATATAGTATAGAAATCCTTTGCGCCATTGTGCCCATTGTATTTTCGCTGGGCCCGGAACCGGCATAAATATAGGAGGACCTGCAATTCCTGGAAGTCCTGCCATGCCTCTGTATTCTGTCTTTGTTTTCACACCTACCACCTACTATCCCTGCACCGTCTAGATACAATGATATATATATATATATATATATATATATATATATATATATATATATATATATATATATATATATATATATATAATATATTATATATATATATGTGGGCAGATAGTTATGCTACATAAAGCAATGTTCCTGCACTTCTGCAAAATTGCACGCAAAAATGCGTGTGTCTGCACAATGTCTTTTGGCCGAATGCTCTTCCTGAGTTAGAATGTTTCACACAGCGACGCTGCACGAATATAATCTGATGGATTGACCTGCTCCACTTCACCAAACTCCACGAGTCCTTTAATTGACCTGCTCCTCTTCACCAAACTACACGAGTCCTTTCATTTCCCAAGGTGAATGTCCATAAGCGAACTTCCTCTGAGCCCGTTTGACTCCTTTGCCCCTTTTTAGAAGTGCCCCCCTTTGGTGTGCCCCCCTTCCCCTCGCTCTCGTCTGTGGCTGGCAGTCTAAACTTTCACTTGCTCTCATATGCTTGCGTGCAGTATTTATGCCCTGCACGCATCGACTAGCGCTCCTATTACCGAAGATACGGTAAGTTTCTCCACCGCCTTTGTGCGCCATCTCCTCCTCCTCCAGCACGTCGCGTAAATACCCAAAACCGCGCCGAACGCGGAGTCAAGCAGACACAACCAGGATCGGGCATCAGGAGTTTGGCAACCCGAAAGTCCTCGATTTGCTTCACGAGGGGCTGCACCGCATATCTAATGGCAGGGGAACCTTAATTGATGCGGACGAGCGAGCTCGACACCGGGCTTGCGAGGGAGCTGCGCAAAACACTTACTTGGCTCTTCTTCTGGGATCAGGTGGCCGCTACAACGCCAAAAGGGGCAGCGGAGCGGCCTGGTGAATTTACGGGGGCACAGGGGCACGGAAGCAGGCTTCTGACTGTTGACGACCGCTGCAACGCTGGGAGAGGCGGAGCGGCTTCAACTGGGCCTGGTTTCGTCACTCCTGGGAGTCTTCTGTCTTCTTGCTAAAATCCCATCCTCGTCGCCATTGTTGTAAAGCCAAACACACAGATGCAGGTACGATTTTGGCTTAAGTTATTTATTAGGTTAAATGGGAAAGAAGACCCCCAACACACAGAGGCCCCCTATGCTATTCAAAGGACTCCTTCAACTGACAAACTTAGAACGTTATTCACAGAGCAATACTAAAACACAGTCTATGACCTCATAAGAACTTTGATGCTGCTAGCGCTCCATGCTGCTTTACACCTTGGCATTTCATAGCACACTCTCCAGATTAATAACATCATAACACGAATACACCAAGGATGTTGTTTTTGCTCTTAGGAACGAGCAGGAAGATTCAGATGGTCCCAGAGACAATGTAAACATAGATGGGAAAACATTTGAAATGAGGATTGATTTGGGTGCAAAGTATACCCTTCTTCAAAAGGTAGTGTTTGATCATCTGTTTGAAGAGGAAAAGTTAATGGAAGTAGACACTAGTAACGTATGGTGGGGAGAAGATAGGAAATGTAGGATGGTTGCAGGCTAATAAGGAAAGTGTTATGTTACTGAGAAAGGCACCACTCATTTGTTGAGATAGTTACAACAGAGAAGAAATGAGATTAAACTAAATCCCAATCTGTGTGAAACAGTGATTTATTGTGAAGACAGTGACATCAGTCACTCATTCAGCCAAAAAGCTGCATGCCTGAAAGCGCATGTTTCCAAATCTATAGTACATAAGGTCAGGTGTATTCCCATGGCCATTGGAGAGAAGGTGAAAGAAGAACTTTGCAAATTGAGAATGATGGGATTATTGAAAGGATTGAAGCAGCTTAGTGGTTTCCACCTTGGTTATCACACCAAAGTCCAATGGAAAACTGAGACTCTGCCTGGAGCTCCGCTCACTCAATAACTGTTTTGCACCAGATAGCCACTCCTTGCCAAACATTGTAGAGATGTTTCTCACTTTAGGAGATGCACAAGTGTTTTCATCTTTAGACCTCACCTCTGCATATCATCAAATAAGGCTGCAGTCATGCTCTAAAGAGTTTCCAGCATTTATCACGCCCAATGGACTATCCCAATTTGTGTGTATTCCTTTCATCTTAGGCTCTGCTGTATCCGTTTTTCAGAGAATCATTTATCAATTATTCAAGGATGAGCCACGAGTCATGTTTCCAGGACAATATATTAGTGTATGGTAACAACCAAAAAACCATGATGCTTGAATGACCAGAGTGATGAGAGTATTGGCGGAAATGAGAGTATCGGGAGGATAGCTCAGTGGCAACGTGCTCACCTTGGAACTAAGACGACATGGAGCAACACAGGCTTGATCCCCGGGTCCGCGCTTAGAAACCTCCGGGTATTAAGCGTGTTAAAAATAACCTATAATATAAGGGGCGGCAGTGCGTGGGAGTGTTCCTTGTGTCCGGAATACAGCATTCTCAATTGTGTTTTTTCCCAAGGATCTTTTCCCTTTCCATTGCCTTGCGAGGACAGACTATTCAAAGTCCCACCTCCGGACGCGAAGCGTCGCAGAGTGCGTGCGAGTGTTCCTTTTGTCTGGAATATTGCGTTCTCAATTGGGTTTTTGCCCGAGGATCTTTTTCCTTTCCATTGCCTTGCGAGGACAGACTATTCAAAATCCCACCTCTGGACGCGGAGCATCGCGGCGTGCGTGGAAGTGTTCCTTGTGTATGGAATACTGTGTTCTTAATTGTGTTTTTGCCTGAGGATCTTTTCCCTTTCCATTGCCTTGCGAGGACAGACTATTCAAAATCCCACCTCCGGACGTGGAGCGTCACGGAGTGCGCGGGAGTGTTCCTTGTGTTCACTGTGTAAACTGTTGAAATTGAACATAAGGATATTTACAAACTTACGGGAAACAATGGATATTGTTCAATACCAACATGCCTCGGAGCATGACCTCCACAAATGTGGGCGCAGTGATGTTGACAGTCGGAATTGGCAGCAGCAGCAGCTACTGGTCATAACCAAGTAAGTGCTGCATTTCGAATGAATGTGTTTGTGAATTAAAAGATAATTGTGATCCATGATGTGATGTCTGATTTGCCAACCGGGTCTACTCCAAGTGCTTCGTCCTGCGAGTGTGGCCCCGTGGGGCGAGCTGACTGGGGTCAGTTTGACTTCGGTTCAGGTATCAATATCAGTTCTGGCACCAGTACCGAGAAGACTCATCCAGACACATGAGTTAGTGGCACTTCAGGGCTTGGGGCTATGAGAAAAATGAGTGGTGATGTTCGCCGGCCTTCCCCCTCTGTAGTCACGAGGACCCACCTAACTTAAAAAAAATGGGAAAACGAGAATACGCCGACCCAAAAGAGAAGTGAGGATTTTGAGAAAGTGTGTGTACTAAATCCAGCTGTTTGTGGATGCCGAGCTAATCAGCAAAATAGATCTACACAGATATATGAAGTAAATGAACAAATGAAAGATCAAGAGAACTTACTCACTCAAGTCCCATTGCTGAGAGTTCTAGCATGGCGCCTAGTGGATCGGCAAAAACATAGCCCGTTGGGGAAAGAGAAGACAACATTTTTCACACAAACTGAAGATGGCGAGGTACCTAGTTCTGAACGGGAACATCTTGAATATGTGACCTCAAGTTTAGACCAGCTCCCTCAAATAATCAAGACAAAGTGTTTGCTGCTGATATTCCCCTTGAGCTTGATGTGTCCGATGTCAGAATTACGGGCTCTCCGGAGAAGGGTCCGAACTCTGAGAAGAGACCGGAAAGATGCGATTCTATAGCGGTCCCTCATCCACTACTTAAGGACTTGATGGAAATCAATGCTACATTGGCAGTAAACCATACAATCAATGAAAAATCAAAGGAAATAGGAAATCGACATGCTGAGGCGAATACCCCAGTAAAATTGAACTATGGTTATAAAGATACACGGGGAGGAAAGCAACAAGGACAACGTGCGACAGTCAAATTTAATCAATCAAGTCATCCGCAGAAGCGAAGAAGACTTGATCACAGCCCTCGACACGTGTTCTCAAAAAAGAAACCGTCCTGTCTCATCGTCCCAGCAAAAAATTATTTCTGACCTGAGCTATACTGTAAAGACGAAGTCGGTGCGGACCGCTCCCAATAGGGACTCATAGGAGTCGGCTGATGAGACATCCACGTATTCCTCGTTTGTTGAGCGGGATTTCCCAAAAATAAGAAGAGCAGCCCCCCAATATAAGCAAGTATAACAAATTAGCTTCCCCGAAAGATCGAGCGAACTGCATTGAGATGGTCGAAAAAGTGATCAATGAACTGCGACCTAATATAATTTCAGCTTTGACCATTACTGTAGCACCTCTCATAAAACTAAATGAACAATTAAATGAAACATGTAAAGATCAAAATACGCTGATGGCGTTAGCAAACTCAAAAATGATAAATATGGAAGCTGTGATGCAAGAAATGAAGCAACAAGCAACTAATAATGTTAATAAAAACAAAATGCTAAATACTCTATTGAGAGATCAACTGAAAAATAATGCAGAGGATAAGCGCTTATTAGCTTAGGTGGCAAGAGAAACTTAAAAAAACAACAATTTATAGGTGAAGATCGAGAGCATGTTTTAAAAGACCCACCTTCGCAATGGGGTACAGGTAGAAATCGTTGAAGGAGCATCAACGAATAGTAACAACAAAGCCAGACCAAATGTGTCGCTACCCCTAAGAAATCGAAATGTGCTTGCAAGTCAGGCGGTTGCAGTGATTGAGTCTTCTCTGAAAGAAAATCCACCCACTGACATGCACCAAGAGAACCTGGTCACTAAGAAGTCATGTGGACCTGAGATAGTTCAAATAGATGATGACCAAGACATTGTCCCATCGACCTCTGCAAATGCAGAAGGATTTATGACAATGCCAATAGCTTCAGGGAATGAAAATTAGAAAAGCAGCGTACCAAAAAATGTAAACTTTGCGATCTTTGAGAATGCCATGATTAACAAAAATCAAAGAAAGCAACAAAAAGAAACGGGCAATCAGACAAAAAATTGAAAAATGTAACAAATCGAAAGAATATACATGCTAAAATTGTGTGCAAATTTTTACAGAACATCAAAGCTTTAAACGTGACGATACAGACTGAATCTACGAAAGATCTCCCGACCAAGTGTTCTGGAGGAAAGACGCCTCCTCAAGACTCATTAAATAAAACAGTCATCGAGAAAACTGAAAAATCTAAGACACTGAGTGAGGAGAAAGCTGAGGATGCTAAAATTATAGAACTCTTAGCAAATTTGTCAAACATGAGTCTGATATAGAAGATGATGTAGAAGAACCGGGGACAGAGGAAGAAGAATACATCAGTTACGACTCTGATTTTGGATGTGAATCTAAGGCTAAATTGACAGAGCAACCCAATGAGTGGTTTGACATACGTCTGAAAAGAAGGTGTACCATCTTCAGTTCACCGACCAAAAAGAAACAAATTGCTCCACATTCAAACAAGATAGAGGCTGAACGTAAGAGATTTCTGATGCTGGATGAGTGCAAAGCGCTATTAATAAACAAAACAGCCCGAAAAATCAATCAGAGGAGTGAAATACCTGAAAGAGCTGCTCAGGCCAATGACAATTCTCAACAAGTGAAGTCTGTTAACCCAACGGTGAACAATAAAAACATAAAGAAGAAAGCTGAAAATCAGCGTATATTGGAAGAAGATTGGAGAGAGGATAAGAGACAATTATCAAAGGCAGCACGTAAGAACGCAATTAAAAGGCAAAAGATAGACTGGAATGATTGCCTCTTGTTGGAACGAATTTTTCGCTCCAAAGATATGCTAATTTTGAACAGATATAACGTGTTACAGCTATTTAGGCACATACCACAATTGCAATCGGTAGCAAAAGAGGATATTAAAACAGTTGAATTCCTAAATGAGACCTCCACGAATAGAGTGTTATTATATATCTATTCAAGAATTATTAGAGACCTCATTATAAACTGTAGCATGGATTTGAACTCTTTGGGCTTTGATATGAAGGAACATTCCATAGAAGATCCCTTGCCAAAAGATATGTGTGATGACATCCATTTTAAGGAGGACCCAATTAAAACAAAAAAATTGTTATAAATCGAGATCAACAATGGAATGCTGATTCAATGAGAAGGCAATTAACGTTAATTGAGAAAAATACTGAAACAAGTTGCAGACTGACCAACCGCATGAAGCAACAGAGTCCAAAGAAAAAAATCTAAATTACTGTTGATTGCAATGTTAAACCTGTGAATGTCAACAAGAAAGAATGTAAGACCATGGGATCAATGAATGAACTGGAAAATGGAGTTGGCTGGCAGGTACTTTGAATTCGTGCTCAGAGAGCTAATGCCAAAATGCCAGTAAGGAAACAATAATACGAGTGGGCTTGTGGAACACGCAAGGGTTAATCCACCTGTTTGGCAAGACTCAAGTAGACCTGAATAATTTGGATATTATTTGCCTACAAGAAACTTGGCTTCAATCAATGCCAAGTTCGGTAGGCTTTGAAATCGCCTTGAACCCGGCCATTAAGCAGGCAAAGGGTAGGCCCATGGCAGGTTTAATAACAATGGTGAAAACGAGAAAAGATATCCTCATAATAACGTCAACAAATCCATCGCCTTACATACAAGTCTCAACTGTAGAATTCAGAGAAAGGAAAAATGGAACTATGAAACTGATACATATTATTAACATCTATTGGCAACACAATGCCATGGATGAATCTGAATTCCTTGATTTGGTATACAAGTCAACTGATTCAATTAAATCCAAGGAGAAATAAAAGCAGAAATAATACTATGTGAAGACCTTAACATGGAATGTGTTCAACTAGATAATCGTATTACTAAGAAAAACAAAAGATATAACAAAGATCCATATCAAATAAAAACAGCTTGGGCAGAAGTAATGGAGGTGAGAGAATTGACCTTACTGAATGGAAATACTAGAGGCGACTTCCCCCCAAATGCTACATGGAACAGGGACAAAGAAAATCAATATTAGGCTATTTCTATGTCTCTGATACCATGGCAGAGAAGTTATTGAAACTCAAGTTCCTACCGATGGCCCAAAGTGACCATCATTTGGTCACAATTAAAATCGACGGACTGCATTACTCAGAGAAAGAGTCGTGGAACTTATTGATCAATACAATGCCAGGAACAAACAGAATACGAATGGATGGTGGGAAAATCTTAAGGCTAACTAAATCGCTCCTGGATAGTGGAAACAACGAAGGAATGAATTCAATTGAGTATCCCATACTCTTAGAACAATATATTGAACAACAAGTGGGGAGGAATAAGCCAGGATTTAAACACCAACATGTTTACGATCCCCTGATTGTTGCTAAGAAACAGGAGCTAAGAAGATCCATTAGAGCAATTATGAGAAGTGACAAATTTGATCGACCAACAGAAATTAAGAGAACCAAGGCGTGTTATAAATTGTGGATACATTCTCACAAAAATATAATGCTGCAGAAAGATGCTGAGGAGATGCTGAAGATCATGACACATAAAAACTCAAGGAAGTTTTGGGCAATCATAAATAATGTAGAAACACCTCAAGGCACTCTCCACTCTAGTATGGTTACTGAGAGACAATGGATTGACCATTACCAGAGCTGTTCAACAAACAGGGACAAATAAAATACCAGGACAAAGAAGCCCAGACTTCCTAGGAACTGGAAATTACTAAGGAAGACACACTTGAAAACATCAAAAAACTAAGTACATCCTGGCCCTGATTGCCTGCTGAATTTGATACTTAAGCAGAATCCTGAAGAATGGTCTGCGTTCTGTCAGAATCTATTTAGAAATATTCTAAAAGAAAAGAGGTTGCCAAGATCATGGAAAAGCGCACTGATTGTTCCAGTATTTAAAAAAGGCGTAAGATCTGAGCCAAAAAACTTTAGATCTATAGCATTATTGGATGTAGTGGGGAAGATCTTCGCAACTCAACTACTAAACCACCTAACAACATGGATTAAAGAAGCAGAAGTGATAGATATTTGGCAGAGTTTGTAAAAGCAGTTGGCTATGCCCTTAACCTGCTCCAGATGAACCTGTTAAAAATAGATGTGATTAAGAAACAAACTAGAATATATTTAGCCTTTGTCGATCTGACTCACGCCTTCGACAGTGTTGAGCGCGAACTACTGTGGACAAAGATGGCTGCAAGAAAATGTCCAACAAGTCTAATGAGGGCCATTCAGGAGCAATACTCTGAAACTGAAATCAAAATCAGGCTCGATCAAAAGGGATCCTTTTTTAATGCGATAAAAACATCAAGGGGGGCAAAGCAGGGGTGCCCTCTGGGAGCAACTTTGTTCAACTTATTTATTTCAGATGTAGGAAGAGAGATGGACAAAGTCAGAGCATTTCCACCGAAGATCAATGGAACGAGTTGAGTTACATGCTATATGCGGACAACATGGTCTTGCTTGATGCGACGCTGGTTGGTTTGCAGCGCAAACCGACTGCCCTGAAAGCTTACACAGAAAGAAATTGATTGGTGATAAATGCAGCCAAAACAGAGATCCTAGTTATACAAAATCTAATAGGATCCAAATCCAACAAAAAGAAATAATTCAAATGGTCAATTGGTGGAGAAGCTATCAATTGCACAAGTCAGATTCAATATCTAGGGCTGTTAATTAACTTGCATATAACTGATGATCCAATGGTGCAAAAAATTTAAAGAAAGTGCAAACTTTTAGCTGCACAAGGAGCAACAATAAACAAAGAATAGGGAAAACTCCTTAAAACCAACGATGGAGTTCTATAAAGCTAAGGTTATACCATCTTTGATATTCGGTGGTGAAGCAATGTTGGGGTGTGCGTATACAACATGGTCCTGGTGTGAAAATACCTATTGGAGCAAAATTCTGCAACTACCAAGAGGAACTCCAACTACCGGTATAGGTTAAGAATTGGGGTTGACATCGATTAATGCGAGGGTGATGTGGAATACCCTAGTAGTATACAGGAAAGTAATTGGTGTTCTGTAGAGCGATCGAATTGAAGGAAATTCAGGACAAGCAGCTGTTGGCAGGGCTGACAAAGTCACATGTCCTCTCAGCCCTTATAGACAGAGGAACCCTGGTGAACAGGGACATCTACTCACCTTATTAAGTACTCTCTGGAGGTGGTAAATAAGAAATTACCCAGAGTCCTTCACTGCCTCCTACTCATCCTGACATACCAGCCCAAATATATTCTGATCTACAGAGACACCTAGGCAGAAAGGAAAAGAGTTGATTTAATTTCCCATGCTCTATATTTACAGTTCAAAATCCTACAACAGACTGACCAACATCTGGACCGCAGTGGAAGAACGAGTAAGGTGAACTTGGAAACCAGGTGAGCATCATCTTTTCCCAGCTGACACAGAAATTAAAAGAAGAATATACCTTGCCTACAAACGGCTCCATTATTAGAAAAGGTAAATCAAAACTCCATCTCCCACATTTAATTATTTGGTCAGAAGGGAAACCCAGAACAAAGCCGAAAGGGCACAACATCAGACTTTGATGGCAAAAGATAAAAGTGGGAGGGCAGACAAACAAAGCATACAGTATTCTTTTATCTCTTGGAAACAACCCTGGGTGGAACCCCAACAACTCGATTCCTTACAGACATCCCTGGGAGGAGGCAGAAACCTTCTCTTCCTCCCATAGAGCATGTGCACAGAAAGAGGAGTCCAACCATAGTCCATACATAGATTCTGATGGTGAGAAAATCACTCCTTCCAACTAAACCTGAAATCACTATTTTTGCAAGAGTAAAGCTTAACAAAGGGTTTTATAGCCTGCAGGTTACCCCCTTAGGCGGGGGAGGAAGGACAACAGATCCTTTACAAAGGGCAGGTCACATGCCAGAATGAACAGGGCAACACAGGAGCATCGGGGCAGCCACATACAAAGAGAGAGAGAGAGACTTCTGAGAATGTTACTAATCCCAAGCGAGACATTTTAAAGCTTCAATCTCTCCACTCGTACACAACCCTGCATTTAAATGGCTAGCTACATGCTCCAGACCACAGATAGAAGGCAGAGACACATAGTCGAAGAAGAACATCTAGAGGAGACTGCAGCAATGCAGGAGAAGGCATCAGAACAACCATAAGATGTGAATAGAAGCCACAGCCTTCTTTCCAGAAGCTGCTTGATCCAAGGAACCTCTGCAGGTCTATGTATACTACCTTTCAGCACCACACATTTCGTCCAGAAGCTGTGGATCCTTCTGAAGCTCAGAACCTACAGACACCTGTTTGGAAGGTCTATAAGACTCTCATCGGCCTGACAATGTAACTAATGACAGGGAGTGTGCTGGGCTGTTTAGTAGCTAAAAGTAACTCTAGCCCACTGAACAGGGTTATAAGACCCCTCACTGAGGCGTGTAAAAATACCTTGAAGTGAAGTGCAGCGAAAAATCTTCAAAACCAGAGTTGCCAAAGTTAACAGAAGCTATCTCTCTAAAGGAAGATAGTACAAAGAACCAAAAGTTCCAAATGCCTAACAGAGGTCTTCATCCTAGAAGACACCAAGAGGAGAGCCAGTGCACCAAAGAAATGGAAAGAACCCAGTAAATGGGACTGTATCCACTTGAAAGGAGAAGTTGTATATGTTTAGGGAACACTACCCCCCCCCGACCCCCTCAGAAAGGCAGTGCACATTGTCTGAATCTTCAGAGGTGAGATCTGGAGTAGACATTTATGAACTAATGAACTGTTCCATTTGTGTGTCAAGATAGCTTTACCTGCAATGGAGGAGAGCACCTTTGCTAGACTATCTATACCTGGAGAGGGGCCGTTTCCAGACCCTGTGGCAAGTCAGAGGTGAATCTGGAAGTGTTCTAATCTTGGCCATATATATATAGGTCGAGAAGTGAAGCAGAAAGTGAGGATGGCCAGAGTCTAGCTACCCTGAATAAGATGTTTCTGGAAGGACAGGATAGCCCAAGGTAGTTCCAGACCATGGGAGAAGGGATGACATGGAGCCAAGATGGTCGTGGCCCGTTCAGATAGGCAAAAAGGAGGAAATGCAGGGTATACTCAGCCCACCACAGAGTTCTATCTGTCAATTACGACCAACAACCCATCCAACCAAACAACTGATGCTAGAGTCAGTGGAGACGTATAAGTCCCCAGAAAGCTTGCATCTCAACTAGACATAAGCAGACGGTTTGGGACCTCTTAAACCTGCAGCACTAGAGTTTGCAACTAGATCTGGTCAATCACCAAATTCTCTGTCAGCACCTGAAATCTGCTGCCCATTTCTCAGACAATGCCACTAACTGGATTAGGTCATTCCTAGACAATAGGCATATGAGGGTTTTTTCACCTACCTCCTCTGCAGATCCTGCTTCAGTCCCTTGCGGAGTCCCTCAGGGGTCTTGTGTCTCCCCCACACTTTACAATGTATTTACCAAACCATTGTTCGATGTGCTTGACTATCTGGGCGTCACCTACACTAATTATGCGGATGACACCCAGATACTCATTCCCATTACTGGTGACTACATTGTTGACTCCAAAGCTCTGAATGACATTTACCAAGTCATCCAAGCTTGGATGGCCCAACATGAGTTGTGTCTCAATGATGATAAGACAGAGATCCTCATCATGGGTACACAACAGAGACTAAACAAACTGAACCCTTTGTTTAGCTCTTTCAATATCGATGGCAACTCCATCAAAGTATCTAAAGATACTAAAACCTTAGGAATCTACGTCGATTCCACACTCTCCCTTACCCGACAAACCAATACAGTTGTAGCCGCCTCGGCCTACACCTGCAAGCTGATCACAGCCTGCCAACCATTTATCACCACACAAAATTGCGTCACCTTGGCCAGGACACTGGTTATGTCCAAATTGGACTATTGCAATGCTATATACCAAGGCACCAATCAACGGAACCTCAATAAACTCCAGATCACCCAAAATAGTGCCATCAGAGCAGCCCTCAACATCCCTAAATCAGCCCACATGTCGGAAACTAGGAAGAACCTTCACTGGCTTTCAGTCTCCCAAAGGATTTCCCTGAAAGCATTGGCCCTCACTTACAAATGCGTTACTAACCAGGCACCTATCTATCTAGCCTCCCACTTCACCCAGTACATTCCATCGCGGTCTCTTAGATCTGCCCAAACTCAAGGTCTCACGATCCCCAGATTTAAGCTGCAAACAGCTGGAGGTTTTAGCTTTCCAGTCCAGGCAGCTAAACTATGGAACATCTTGCCACTCGCCATCAGAAATCTACCATCATTTAACTCATTCAAACACAAAGCCAAGCTCTGTCTAGCCACCACACATGAACTAAGGGGTACAGCCTGACCTTCAGCCTGACCGCTGGACTACTTACTGCTTTTGTACGATACTGCTCCATTGCATATACATTTTCTGTAATGTTAACTGTAATTCTGCCATGACTGTACCCACTCGTCTTATCATATGTCATTCCTGTAATTTATTGTTGAAGATATGCGCCCCGTTGCCTTCGGGCCTGGTTGCGCTATACAAATAAAACAAATACAAATACAAATAGAGATGGGGAGATGAGACAACCTCCATTTGAAATGAAAGGCTTGGACATTGGCTCCATAGATCAAATGGTCAGGCTACCCACATCCAACAGGATCGACATTTCTATGGAGAAGGCCATCCTCATTAGTGTTATTATTTCTTGGAGGAGATCCCACTTTGCATTTCATATGGTTCCTACTTTTCCAGAGTGCCCAATAAAAATAGTGGTTCTACAATACTTGGTCCTGGCATACTTGTTGATCCAAGGTGTCCAACTTGACAATGGCTATACATTCTTTATGCAAAAATTGGGAACAGAGACATACTGAAATATAGAATGCGTGGGCTCAATTTTACAAAACATGCATGCTGATCAGACCTCAAAACTATAAACCTCATTGAGAAGAAAGGTAAAACCATGACTCATTTTGCAAAATGCACTGGTCTTCTCAGAGAATTGGAATACCTGTAAAAACAGTTGGAAAGCAAGCGTATGTAATGTGCCAAGAAGGCCGTCTACTTGTTTTTCCTAGAAAAAGCATGCCTCCACTGGTCATTTTCAAGATATACATAGTGACTACAAACCCAGTGAGCGAATGGCCTATGTAATAGACTAACATAAAGCCGAAGGTCGTTCTTCTGCTTGTGTTTTTTTTCTCTCTCACATTCAAGCAGGTTCTTACATTGGACATCTTTCTGTCTGGGTCAGTTCATCATTTGGGTCATTCCTTCTGCAGCATTTCTCATACTCGTTCGTAGGTCTTTCTCATTGAGGAGCCCACATTCCTCTCAGTCTTTGGGGCACTAATATACAGAATACAGATGGGGTGGCAATCCCATTGCACACTCACTGTCCTAAACCCCCTTGCACACTCAGACTGGCACTCAACCCACATAAACAGGGTGTCCATATTCGAAGCTCTGGCACTATGTATTTCTATTGAGAAGCCCTTCCCAAAAAGAAGGGAAAACAATAATCTTCTCTTCAAAATGAAAGGGGCCACGGTTGCCACACTTAAGAAGAGGAATCTGTTGTATGTAAAGTTGGGCATTTAACCCGGTATAACCCCCTTTTGCTTGCCGGATCCCTCTCTTTTGTGTACAAGCAAAGGCCACGGTGGAGCATAAAAGAGAAATCCCAGGGCTGGATGAGTGAACTGTGAATAGTAGGTGCCAAGAAAAGTAAAAAAGCCCTTCAAAATTAACACATTCTATGCTGAAAGTCATTTGAGGAGTTATTAAGTAATTCATAACCATTACAGCACTGGGTAATGTATCTGATATCTAGATCTTTGATTAGTTGTGTAGACCTCACTGAGGGCCAAGAGAAACCAAGAGTAAATAGCATTAAAAATACATTTACTTTCTGGTCTTTCACTGGGTGGTTTTGGAAGGTCAGAATTAATTTGATAACTAAAAGCTCTCTTGTTGTGGTATTATTAGCCAAAGAATTGATAACTCACAGAACCCACCTCCTAAGACCATTGTAAATTTACCAATGAGCATGTGATAGTGGCGATGATACAGTGGCAAGACATTAGTGATTCAGCATGGCTCGGACAGTACAAATAATATGCTCTAGGAGTGAGGAGTAGGCAAGACCAAATGCGAAGTATTAACTGAAAAAAGGTCAGAAGGTAGAAGCCCAACAGGACAACAAGTAATGAATGGACCTAATTTGACTCAAAAACTAAAGAAACCTTTACTTACTGTAAAAGATTCAAGAAGAAATTGTACATTTTTGAGGATTGGAAAATGGGTAAAAAGTGGAGAATAGTCAGTTGCCAGCCTTGGTATTTACTTGAGATACGTTTTCTCATTCATGCATTTGGGTCTCCCCCCTCCCTCTCATTTCCCTTCCATTTCATTTCTATAGCCCATTCTCATTGGGCCATTCTTTGAGATCCCAGATCCATCTCTTTCAGCGTATTCACATTCTGCTCATAGTTTGAAAGCCACTCTGATAGCTGCACTCATCTATTGTAGAGAGACTCACTCCTGGATTCCAAACCCGTACATCGCCTCATTGCCCAGACATCACTGTGCAGACATACCCCTCACTGTTAATGTCTCGTTTGAGCTATAGAAAACAGACAGAGTGGGCATTGGGTGGATTATGAAGCTGTGCTTTTTTCTCTTCTAGCCAGTATTACAGGAGTTTTTGTAAGTGCAGGTCTTACAGCAAGTGAATTTTGGTGTATCATCTTGGTGCCTGCAGACCTAGAGTAAGTTTCCCCTGGCTCCTGTGCTCTCCCACCACCATTAAAAATGCTGCACTATTTCCCTTCCCCACTTCCTGGTGTACTTGCCCCCCTTCCTGCCCACCACCCAGTGATTGGCCCGAGTGGACCAATGTTCCTTGCACTGAGGGTCTAGTGCCCTCTGTTTGGCCCACAAAGCACTCTTGGTGCCTACAGACCTAGTGTAAGTGCACCCTGGCTCCTGTGTCCCCACCTTGCCCCATTGCATTTTGTACCTTTATTTTGGCAATAATGCTGCGCTCCAGTGCACCTTAGTGCCACTCTCTGCTTTTGGTGTACCTGGCCCCCTCCTCCCTTCCCGTGCACCACCCTGTTATTGGCCCGAGTGGCCCAAGGTTTCTTGCACGAGGGTCTAGTGCCTAATTGTGGCCCCGAAGGCACTCCTGGTGTCTGTAGACCTAGGGTAAGGGCACCCTGGCTCCTGTGCCCTACCACTGCATTTTGTACTTTTATTTTGGAAAAATGCTGCACTCTGGTGCATTAAATACCTGACCCCCTCCTCCCTTACTGTCCACAACCCTGCATTTGGCCTGAGTGGCGCAATGTATCTTGCACTGAGGGTCTAGTGCCTTGGTACCTGCAGACCTATGGTAACTGCCCCCTGGCTCCTGTGCCCCACCCAGCCCCCATTGCATTTTATTCCTTTAATTTGGTCCGAAGCCTGAGCTAAGTAATGCTAAAGTATCTGCAACCTATGTGGCCATATTTGTTTTTTTTGGATTCCACAGTGCCTTAGGCACTGATAGACTCTCGTCCCGACACACTTCCCTGCCCACTTCCTAATAAAACTCCCAACCCGCCTCTGATCCCGCTCTCCACCGCTGATTGTCCACAGAGGCCCTCTTAAATTACCCACTCAGGGCAGCTTCCCGCCCGGGCAGCCCCACTGGCTAAGGGCCCCAATGCAACGTGCAGCTCCTGAAGAAGCAGCCCCATTGTGTGTTTGCCCATGTTTGCCTGTGAAGCCAGCCGCCATCAACCAGCAGTGACTGACAAGGTAATTGTGGTCTGGGTGAGGATTACAGCAATCACTGTATTCCAGCAAAGCCCTACCACATGTATTACCTTAATCACACATTTTAGTCACCCATTATATGTGTTTTTCAATCACTGCTGTATGTCAAAGTAAGATGTCTGTCCCTTGACTGTTGACTCTCAAATCTAAGCATCCTAACCAGCCGCCCAGCTGTCTCAAATCAAGCTGCTTGTTCATTTGCTGCTTTATCTCAAATCTAGGTGTCACTGCTTTTACTGTTGAGTCTCAAATTTAGACGTTTCTCCATTTATCCAGGTATCCGAAATGTGAACTTTTTTATCACTGACTGCTGTGTTTCAAATCTAGGTGTCACTGAATTTACTGTTCAGTCCCAATTGTAGGTGTTTCTCCATTCATCCAGGTACCCCAAATGTGAGCATTATATCACTGACTACTGTGTTTCAAATCTAGGTGTCAGTGCATTTACTGTTGAGTCCCACATTTAGGCATTTCTCCATTTATCCATATACCCCAATTTAGAGCATTTTATCATTGACTACTCTGTTTCAAATCTAGGTGTCACTGCATTTACTGAGTAGTCCCAAAATGTAGGCATTTCTCCATTCATCCAGGTTCCCCAAGTCTATGCGTTTTATCACTGAATGCTGTGTTTCAAATCTAGGTGTCACTGCATTTACTGTCGAGTCCCAAATTTAGGCATTTGCCCATGAGAAGGTCCGGGGAGTATGCCAGACCAGAGTGGACTGCAGAGAGGAAGAGAGCCATCCGAATGGGTGGGAGATTTAGGTGTACCCTACCCTAAAGTGTGTAAAACGGGGAACAGGGGAGAAAGATGGATCTGACTTAATTGGACTACTGACATAGAGCCTTAGAGGAAAATGGGGAGAGTGAGGCGTGCTGATCTTGGAACTGATGGATGGAAGGGCACAGGGAGTGCAAGTGCCCCTGGAGTAGCCCGTGGGGGTGGTGGTTGCTGCACACCATGGTGTGTTAAGGGTGAAGGGATATGGGCAGGACTGGGTCTGCATGCTGTGCGTCGAAAGGTACTGCCACTTTAAACCTATTCAAGACCCACTCTTCTACACACCGCAAAGAAGTGGCAAGTGTAGCACTTCAGAATATATGACAGGTGGAGTACATGGGTCCCTCTAGGGTACCCCCTCTAACCAACCATACTAAAAAAATCACTCCTCTGCATACACCTCTCAAACTCTGAACCAAACACCACTATAGCTCTACAGCAAAAATAAACTGCACACACTTTACTAGACCACAACAATGAAACAAACCACACATAGCCTTGCACAACTACACATGATGGCTACCAACCGGAAATCACACCTACACTCAGAGAATGGTGTAAACCCAACTGAAGCTGCTAACAGCACATCACTTCTCCCTTGCTCTTTTCTTCTGCTCAGTCCTACCTTACATCCCCTTACCCTCTTGCTTTACAGATCTGCCAGAGTGCCAAGGGACCATCGCAAGTGGTCACAGTGCACGGTATAAGAACATAGAACATAGCATAACATTATTGGGTTTTGTTTCTTTATGTGCATTAGTGTTTGGTGCCTCAGGAGTCCATAAATAGGTGTTTCCCCTGTCTTTGCCTATTACACACACATTGAGGGGGTTTCTTTTGTTTGTGTTTAGGTTGGGGCTCAACTGGGGTTTGGCCACAGATTAATTTCCAGAAGAGTGACAGATACATGATAAAGACATGTACAGGTCACAGAAAGGTAGGTAGAAAAACAGCACTGAATGTATGACACTTAAAACATGGAGATGTACCTAATGGTCTGATTATTCACCACTTATCCTGTGGTGGGAGGTGACAATGAGTCTGATGTTTACTGTGTGCTGCTGCATGGGAAACAAAGAAGGCACGGCTGATAAACATGGCAACTCCCATGTCCATCTGCTGCTTAGGTTGCCAATCTTCCTCAGTTCCTTCCCTGCCAGCTGTGGCCACACTCAAGCCCAAAATGGTATCCATGGCGTTCCTCAGCATGCCTCTGTACGTCAACATTTCCATAAGGGTAAGTAGAGATGCATGGTAATATGCAGTGGGCACAAACTGGGTGTGATATCAGGAGAGCATTACAAGAAGGAACAGGAGGATGTGATAGCAAATATATGTACAAATATCATTACTTTATCACATTCTTCTCACCTCTGTCACGCAAGTCTTTGTGACAGAACGTGATGGTAGAACACTAGCTGTAATACCAAATGCAATGGTTAAAGTGCGCTGCTTTTGTTTGAGGAGCCTTCCCTTTTGTCTGGGTGAATCCCCTGCGCAAAGAAGGGAATTTCCCTTTTCCCAGTACAGAATTGCAAACCTAATTTTCTAAGGAATCGGGTCGGGTCTCTAGGCAATATTCTTCTGTTTTGGGTATATATTTGCACACCTGTGCAAACATATATCTAAAACAGAGGAATTTTGCCTAGAGACCCGACCCAATTCCTTAGCAAATAAGGTTTGATTAAGATGAATCAAGAAGGGCACTTAAATAAATGAACTAATCTTTGGTGGTAGTATCACAGTAACTTAAACAAATAAGAGAATGTGGTATTGATAGTTGAATACTGAAATGAACACTAGGGCCAAGTAATTAGGAAAATAATCCAATATTTGATGTGAATCTATACTTACTCGGTACAGTGCGCATATGAAAAATACAGGTTAGTAAGTTCAATAATTGATATGTAATGGGATATTTAAATGATTACAATTATGGAAGGCTATTTGAAATGCAATATTAATGAGCTTAGATTATGTTTACAGCAAGCCAACTGTAACATCAACATCATAGCTAACCAGCCCTGCACTTGGACAGATCCCCATGCCATCCTCTTCACCATACCAAAGAGCACAACCTTAACCTGGACAAATTACTGGCACCTCCCAGACCAGCTAGAAATATGCGGAATGTAACTGTCCTCAAGCTACTCCCACTCATTCAACCTATCATGAACTCTTCTACGACTTTTATGCATAAAGATGACCCCCCTCACCTTGTTGACCTCTATAACGCAACTATACTTGATGCTATTAATAAAATTGCACCTCAAAAACTGTGCAAAGCTAAACCTTGTGCCCATGTGAAAACCTGGTTCACCCAACACTTAAGAACCTGGAGGAAAAACAAAAGAGCCGCTGAAACCATTTGGAAAAAACTCCCTTCAACAGCTAACAGAGAAAACTTCACAATAGCCTTCTCAACCTACAAATCTGCAATCTTCCTAGCAAAGTGCGACTCCTACAACGAGCGCATCCAACAGGCTGAATTCAACACTAAAGAACTATTTAACATACTGAAAAAACTAGAATCACCAATGGCTCCACCTGCCTCATGCTCCAAAGATACTACCTGGTGTCACAACATTCAAAAAGCGCTTTCTGACAAGATCAAGCTATTACAAAAGAAAATAGAGACTAAAAATCTTGCCTAGTCAATAACCTTCCCAAATCCACTATACAAACGCCACTACAAGTGCAAACCGACCTGTTCAAATTCTCCTCCCTTAGCAACAAAGAAGTTGAAGATATAATCTTAAGCCTAAAACTGTCTAGATGCTTGGGCGACGTCTTCCCAGCATCCATCATAAAAGAACCAACTATGCAGCTTCACACTTCATTACCTCATTATTAAAGGCCTCATTTGCCACAAACACAGTACCGACTAACTTGAAGAACGCTTGGGTCATGCCCCTTCTCAAGAAACCATCCCTTGACCCCAATACTGTGACCAACTACATCCCATCACAACAGTGCCCTTTCTTCTTAAAATCATTGACAGAGCTGCCTACTTGCAGACTCAGCATCACCTGGAAAGCAAAACATGTACTGGGGCTAAGTCAATCTGGCTTTCGCCCTAGGCATGGCACTGAAATAGCTCTGATAGATCTAGTAACCCAAATAGAAAATATAAAAGACAAAGGCAATCTCACCCTCCTCCTATTACTAGATATATCAGCTGCCTTCTACCTGGTAGACCATAAAACTCTCTGCAGCCATCTGTCCTCGGCAACCCACTTCTCCAATGACGCGACCTCCTGGATCCAGTCGTTCCTCAACAACCACTAGAGTCTTTGCACCAACGGCAGCCGCTCCACCTACCGCTGTTATATGCGGGGTTCCGCAAGGCTCCTGTGTCTCCCCCATACTTTATGATATATTTACAAAGTCTCTATTCAATGACCTAGATCACCTGGGTATCTCAAATCCAAACTACGCCAACAACACCCACATTTGTATCCCTATCACAGGCAACTACAGACCTACGCCAAACGGCTTAATGACATATATCTTGTCATCCAAGCATGGATGGCGAAACATGGACTTTGCTCAAATGAGGACAAGACAGAACTACTTCTTGTAGGAACACAACTTAAACTTAACAGACTTGACAACCAATGTAACACCTTCAACATTGATGGTAACAACATCAAGGTCTCTAAGGACGTCAAAACCTTAGGCATATACATTAACTCAACTCTATCCTTAGAGAGACAAATTAACGCTACTGCCCCCACCACAGCATATACTTGCAAGCTCAACACCGGCAGACCGTTTTGTACCACGGATAACTGTGTCACTCTAGCTCGGGCCCTAGTATTAACTAAATTAGACTACTGCAATGAGTTATACCTAGGCACTGACCAAGACAACTTAAAAAAAACTGCAAATCTATCAAAACAATGTGCTCAGAGCTGCAAATAATTTCCCAAAAAACTCCACATCTCAGAGCTGAGACAGAATGATCGATGGCTCTCAATCAACCAAAGAATTAAACTTAAGACCATCTTATGCAATGTCAAATGTAAATACTATCTATGTAATTTTGTAACTATGTAACCGCAAGAAATGTGCCCAGATGCCCCAGGGCTTGGTGCGCTATATAAACGAAATACAATACAATATAATACAATACAAGCCTCGAGTGTCAAACTTACTAAGGAAAATCAATGCAAAGTGACTAATTTGGGTAGTACAAGAGGAAACATCATTGAAATAGTACACATTTTAGTAATTGAAGACCGCAATATCGCAATAAATAAATAAAAGCACGTTTGAAATGGTCTAGATGGTATGTAATACGGCACTTTATGATGGGATGGATTTTGTTCATTCCCTTACACATTCAAGCTCGATTTAATGAAAAATTCAATACATAGAATACTAATTTATTGATATTTAAGAGAACAATGCTGATGTGTGTTAAAGAAAGAAAATATAATGGCCCTCATTACGACCCTGGCGGAAAGTGACTGACCTGACCGCCATAGCGTAAATAGCGTTTCCGCCATTGCACGACGTAACAAAGTGCGGCTAATTCCGACCCATCGGGCACGAGCACTACGCCATGGCGGAAGTGCAAAGTCCGCGATGGCGGAAAAGTCCCCAAAACGACCCTCACCGCCGTCGTACGGCGCACTAGGTGCAATTCCGCCACCCATCTGAGCGGTCACCGTAATGAGCGGCAATCGGAAAGTACGGTGACCGTAAATATACAGAAACGGAAGCCAAAAAATGGTCCCGGAACGGGAAACAGCACGGCGTACACCTATAAAATCAGAATTTCCACACAACCATTAAAACTACTACCCTGAGACACATCCCAACCCGTCATCCACCCCAGTGAAAGCAATAAAAATGGGAAAAGTTGCGAAAAAAGCGTGCGACCGCAAGCGGCAGGTCCACTTCTCCCGTGAGGAACTCACGGTGCTCACGGAGACCCTCCAGGAGAATGCTGCCGTCGTGTTCTCCACGCAAATGACCAGGACGGCACTTGCAAACAAGAAGGCCATATGGGCCCTGGTGGCACAGCGGGTAAGTGCGGTGGGGACCGCACCCCGCAACCCACAGCAATGCAGAAAGCGATGGGACGACCTGCGGATACACGTCCGGAGCATACTTTCTGCCAACCGAAACATAGCCACAGCTACCGGGGGAGGATCGGAATCACCCATCAAGTTGACCCCCTGGGAAGAAATCTGTGCCTCCACCATTGGAATGGAGAGTATAGAGGGAGTCGGAGGGATGGAGAAAGGAGTGCAGACATCCGAAGAATCAGGTAGGTGGGCCAAATAAAACTATGCCAAATCCACAATGTCCAATCATGTGAAGGACCATGTGTCCACATAGTCCAACAGTAACACATGTCCAGGAGAACGTCCACATACATCGGCCTGATAGCGCACTTTAAAACTCACATTAAATACATAAATAATTAAAAATCCTAAAAACACCCCCTACACGTGCAGCAGGCACACCCTAACTGCAGGCTGCAATACAACTGCATCCTCAATCCACACAAAAATGAAACCACCCCCAAGGCCCCGACCCAAATCACCCTCAGGTACCACCCCGATGCATGTGATACATTGCCATTCCAATTTCAACAGACCCATTAATAACGCTCGCCCTCCTTTACTCCACCACAGGGTCCGATTCAAACGACGAGCTCCAGGACACCCCTACCAGCACACCTGCAAAGAGGGCCAAGACCAACGGCCAAAGACCCTCCACCTCAGCTGCACGCATCAAGACACGGCAGCAGCACAAATCAAGTGACAGCACACAGGAGGGAACTTCAACAGGCACCCCAGCAGCCAGCATGCCCACAACAACACCACCACAGGTCCCCCCAAGGGATGCCACAGAAGGCACTGCTTCTGGTGGCAGCAGTACCATAGGTGACACTGCATTAATGGCAGCATGCTCCGACACAGAAAACGGGAATGTCGAAGCAAGATCCATCCATGACCTGTCTCAATCCCCCTGTTTGTTCCATCCCGTACACCATGAGGATACCACGCAGGGGCACCCACAAGACGACGACTGGCCATCCCCCGCAAGCCCTGTGGCAAGGCAACATGAGGTGACCAGCCCCTCTGTGACACCACTGCAAATGGCCATGGCACAGCAGAGGCAACAGTCCCTCGACCAGGTGATCGAGCAACAGCAGCAACTGGCCACGCTCCTCAAAGACCATGCCGATGAATGTGGGGGTACTAAGGCAGCCATAGAAACAGCAACTGAGACACTTAGGGCAGAAATGGAGAGAAGTACAGAGACACTAAGGGCACAAATGGAGAGTAGCACCGAGAGCCTGAGAGTAGAAATGGAGAGAAGCACCGAGAGCCTGAGAGTACAAATGGAGAGAAGCACCGAGAGCCTGAGGGGGGAACTGCATGCGACGTTCAAAGACGTATGTGCCGAACTTGCCGCAGTGCGCCGTGTGCTCACTGAGCTCTCACAAACCCTTAGGGACATGCATGGACGTGAGCAGGCAGAGACATCATCCGTTGCAAGTTCCGTCCAGGGCAGCCCCCAGCGTAGATCTGGGAGGAACCTGCGCTCCACAGGCAGGGGTGCCCCTGATACCCGCAGAGGGGGCTTGCAATAGCGACTGCCCACTGACAATGAGCATCTTTGGACACTGGTGTTCGGGGGGGAGGTAGGAGGGTGGAGGGGGTGTGTTGGGCTCACTTGGGTGGCGGGTCGATGGGGTGTGTAACATAATTTCACATATGCTATAAACATTTCACAATCATCCAATGAGATGCGTGGACATTGATCTTTGTGTACGAGGCCATTATAGGCGTACAGTCCATATTGTGCATGTTCCAGACACACACAGTGCCACGAGTCCCGTGTCCATGTATCAGCCACCAGGCGTGAGTGCTAGAAGCATGCATCTATGAGATGCTGACGAATCTCACGGCCCTCCTGTGCCTCACGGACTCCTTGAGGTGCTGCCACATCCCCACCCTCATCATGACCATCATCAGGTGCTTGCAGTTCTGCGTCAGGGGGCATGGGCACATTTCTACGTACGCACATGTTGTGTAGCATGACACATGCCATGACCATCTTTGCAACCTTCTCATGGCGGTACAGGAGTGCCCCGCCAGACCTGCTGAGGCAGCGGAAACGAGCCTTCAGTAGGCCGAATGCCTGTTCTATGACTACACGGGTACGTGAGTGGGCATGGTTGTAGTCCTCCTCAGGCTGGTTCTGTGGGTTCCGGAGTGGTGTAAGGAGCCATCTCTTCAGTGGATACCCGGCATCACCTGTATGTGGACAATAAAGGATGTTTGTGGAATGACATTGCTACGTACGCCCCCCCCCCTCCTGCCAGGTCATTGCCGCATCACATACCCCACATTATCATGCATGAAATGAGACTCACAGAGTAGCCAGGATCTGTTCCCTGCGTGTCGCTCCATGTAGCGTGGTATTCTAGAGTTCCTCAAGACCATAGAATCATGGGTTGATCCAGGAAAGCGTGCACAACAATGTGTAATGATCCTGTTGGAGTCACACACCATTTGTACATTCAGAGAATGAAATTGTTTTCGGTTGCGGTACTGGGCCTCCATGGCATGTGGGATGACCAATTCAACATGGGTGCAGTCGATGGCACCAATGCAACCCGGTATGCCGCCAAGTGCATGGAATCCCACTTTTGTGTTCGTAATTTCCTGCTCCGAGCGTGGTAGAGAGATGTAGTCGTCTGCGTGCTTCAGGAGGGCATCGAGCACTTGCAATAGTGTCCGTGAGAACAGTGTCTGTGAAATGCCATGCAACTGTCCGACTGTGTGCTGGTAGGTGCCTGTGGCCAGGAAGTGGAGTACAGACACCACCTTCAGTAGGGGTGGAATGGCGGTTGGGCTATCTATCATGCTGACAAGGTCAGCCTGTGTCATGTCCACAATGGCGGTTATGGTGTCCCGGTCCAAACGGTAGAGGGTGTGGATCTGCTCATCCGTGAGGTTGAACGGATGTGCTCGGAGGCGTGGGATTGCGGGCTGCCTGCGTGGTGGTAGTGGCTGTGCTGGCGGGCCTGCCTTGCCCTCCTCCTCCTCCTGCGTCTCCTCTGTGCGGCCGGTTGTTGTAGTAGTTGCTGTTCGTCTTCTTCTTGTAGTTGGAGTACTTGAAGTGCTATCAGGTCCCCCAGGGCCAACATCGCTAGTCCTGCCGGTAGCATTTTGGAGTGGGTGTGGTTGTGGGAGGGGGTTGGGTGTGCAATTTATGTGTTTTCAAGCTGTATAGCCTCCACCTGTGGTGATTCATTCCACCTGTGCAAGCTGCAATCCCCTTTGGGCGAGCACGTCCCGCACGCAACGCTGCAATTCGACGCATGGCATCTTGCTATTACAATCATGTATTTGATCCCGATGGCAGTGAAATATTGGCTCATATGTTCATTCTGCTATGGTCCCATTGTTTCCCATACTATCTTTGCAGTCGCGAACAAACTTGTGAAGGGTCAGTGGAATGTAGTACTCGATTAACGGTGGACCCTCATGCAGCACTGTACCGCGGCTCAACGACGGGCGGGGCGTCCCATTTGTGAGTGGAGCCACTTTGCATTTCCACACATTGCCGCACTACATGGATGGATTTGTGATTTCAAGCGGTCACAGATGCCTTTTCGACGTGATGTTGTGGCCTTGTTGAACCCTCCCTGTCTCGACGCGCCTTCAAACACTTGTGTCTATGCACGTTACTAATCCCATCGAATGGATTCTGTTTTGACAGACGCATGCACACAAACACTCGTTTGTAATCGTGTTTTCACCTCAATATTTATAGTTATGATTCGCAAGTGATATTTGGGTGGGAATAATCCTTTGGAGTGGGCTAGCATGCATATGGCTGTGGTTTAGTGTGATCATTGAAGTGAGTGATACGAATCAAGTTCAGATGGCCATTATATTCATTTTCATTTCATTTGGGTGACAGGTATCTCCTCCCCTTTTGCCGCTGCCATCTGTATGCCACTCCTGCAGATGGCTTCTACTCCCGACACCTGCTGCTTCGAGTTAATCAGTGGAGCACCATTACGATCTTATGGGACGATCGCCAATGGGCCACATGCCCTTACGCGGTACTAGTGGCTAGGAGCGACATTTCGACCTTTCAGCTGGACTAGTGGCTACCTAATGGAACGGCCCTGCGGTTCTAGGCGCTTCCATGTTGCCTTTTTGGACGTGAATGTAGCCCCTGTGTACCATGAAGGAACAGGGCGTCACACAAGAAGAAGCTGGTCATTTATTGCGGATGCAGCCCACAATGATGAAATATGTTTTGGGGTTCATGACCTAATGGCTGTATGGGCTTGGTGATTTTGTGGTGCATTAAATTTCTATTCTGATATTAACCGTGTAGCGTTCTTCTTTGCAAGTGATGTAGCATATTCCTATTTGTGGAGCGATGTATTGTGAGTATATCTGCATTGGGTTCCGGCTTGTGAGTATAGTTGCGTGGTACTGTACTGGCCGCGTTTGCCTACGAAGCCCAGTGTGGTCAGGGATGGGGGCTGACATTATGACTGTTTTGATGATGTCATGCTCAGGGGCGGGGGATTAGCTTTTGTGTAACAGATGCCGGTCAGCCAGGTGGGTTGGTGGAATGATGTGATTGTCAGTATATGGCTGGTCACAGGTGCCTGTGTTTGCGTGCGTTTCATGGAGGGAGACTGAGGTCATGTCCATTGGTATAGCTTCTGTATTCGTGCCATCTGTGCCCTGCAGCTCCCATTGGCCCCTCTTGAGATGTGCCTGGCTGCTCAGTCACTCTGCCAACTTGTGTGGTCCATGCTTCTGCTGATGGTTGGTTTGTTTACTGGCAGGAGTACAGGGCTGGTGCAGTCTGACTCAGGATACTGCTTTGAATGTTGCCTTGCACTGGTGTCAGTCGATGGGGGGGGGCCTGTTTTTGTTTGTCTCTTTTTTCTGCTCATGTTGCTGTACTTGAACCTTCGCATGCCTGTGCTGCATCAGTGCGGCAATGGTGCCATGGCAAATATGGATGGCCACTCACAAGGCACTTGGAGCCCCTAGATTGATTTGTTCGTTGGCATGCATGGGTGACTTGTACATTTGACTGGTTGCATTGTTTGACTTCATTGCACCTACGAGGAGTTGTGCAATGTGGCCAGGGAGTGGTGTACAGGCACTCAGTAGGGCCGTTTACGGTTGATTCGCGATGCCGTACTTCTCGCCATGGCGGAATGGTACTTTCCGCCATGCTTGATGGCGTTAGGTACATGTCCGCTAGGGTCAGAATTCGCGTACCATTGCGCCATGGTGTTAATTACGGTTTGGCATGGCGCGCGTGCGCGTACTTGGTGCAGTTAGCGTTGGCGTTCACTACGGTGTCGCTAATGGCATCGTACTTTACGGTGACGGGTCATAGTCGCACCGAGCGCTATTCGATGGCGGTATTCCATTTCCGCCATCGTTTTTCGATTTCCGCAAGGGTCGTAATGAGGGCCAATGTGTTTAAAAAATGTATTTATCACAATGACTGACAATAAGACTATTCTGAAATGTGGTACCTTTGTTTTTTCTCTTTTTTGTTGCAATATTATTTTATTTTTGTCTTTGTATCTTGATTTATATGATTTATAATCTTGGAGGTTTTTTATTTTTCATGGACAAGTGAATTACTGGATACTAACAATTATTTGGACATACGCCCCAAAGAAGACCTTAGGGCGGAAACACGTGTTGGCAAATGTCAATTGTTTTGGGCAGATGTTTAAGTAAACATTTATGGTAGCTATTCATGTATATATTCATGTAACGACATCAATAAAATAAGCTGATATAACTAAATCAATTTAGTTGGAGATGGAGTTGGAGCACAGTCAATCAAATATCCAGAAGAATTTGAGCATCAGCAAAAAGTAGGCTACAGTGAATTTCTACTTATCACAGCTGTGTTTATTATATAGTGATTTCATTAATTTGGAGGTTGTGCATCATTGCTATGCAGTTGAGGCTACAAAGTGCAGGGGAAGGAGAGGTCCATGTCTAAAATAAACAAGATGTGCGTATTTGTTATTCTGATTAGAAGTGAGGAGGGAGACAGGGTGTTTCCAGCCCTCTGTTAAAGTATGTTGCTGAATTTACGATCTTCAATTTTGAATACCCAGACTATTCATGATCTAATTGATTCGAATACTTGTGATGTTTCATTCCTTAGTGAAACCTGGCTGATACCTTCTGCTGATCATTTTAAGATGTGCTTCTCCCACGCACTCATACCATTTGTTGAGCAGGCATTTTTGATCGGCAAGGTCGAGGATTAGTGACACATGTTACCATGCATTTCTCCACAAGGTGTTTCATCTGTATCTTTTAAATCTTTCTTTTAGCTGTCAAAGCCCTTCAAATTCATCACTTTTGCCTCCTATATATTCATCTCCCTGGATCGAGATCTATGCTAGATTTCTTATGTGATTTTCAGCTTTTAAATCCCCTTCAGAGTCGAACAATGTGTTTTGGTAGATTTTAACGTGTGTCGTAATGATACAAATGCTGCTTTTCTAGTGTGTATTTCTACTCACCATCATGGTAATATTCTGACGTCATTAATCTCAAAAGCTCCAGTAACCACTTAGCTATTAATTTTTCCTTTTCTTCTCGTATACCTCTTTCTTCCGTTACACCTCCATCTCTTATTTTATGTTTTCATTATTCCAAATCTGCCTATGCTTCAGCATTATCTATCATTCTGCTTTTACTAAATTGGGATTATAATTTCTACTCTAATACTGAAGTGAACCTTCGAGCACATGAGCATTTTCCCACTTCTATTCATATTGCACAGTCTTGCTTCATTCTAAGCAGTAAAATCCAAGTCTTGTCTATCTGCCCTACTGTATTCAACTAAATTAAAACACAGGAAACTATTTGACATATGAAAAGGTGCTAGTGTAAACTCAAGAGGAAGGTCTATTGCCAGATTTCTATCTCCAAACCCCAAATAAACAAAATATTCCAGTTGTAAAATCATCATACTTCCAAAGTCACATTTTAAATGTGCTAAACCATCCTACAGAATTGTTTAATGTTATCAACCCCAGCACAAATATTTTGTCAGACTCATTGTCTTCCTTTAGCATTGCTCAAGTAAATCACGAGAACTGGTATTTTATAGACACAATTAAATCCATGCATAATCAAATTTCCACTGAAATTCCTAACTCCTTCCAAATTGTTGTTGCGCTGTCTTCTAAATGATGTGCTAACTGGGAATCACTGAAGCTATTTTTCATATAAGCATTCAAAGCTGCCTCAATCAAAGGTGACACTTGCCCATCTTTTCTAACTAAGTAGATTCCTTTCACTCTCTTATCTTTTTAACTCGCGTTCATAAATGCTTCCTTTCAAAAAGACACCTTTCCTGGCTCTCATAAAATGGGACAAGTCATACTACTCTTAGAAAAGTGCATCTAACTCTTATGGGTCTATAAACTACTGCCAAAATGCCTCGTTAGTTTTTCGGAAAAATGTTTCTTGAAAAAGTGTCCTGCATATGGTCTTTCCATGCCTTTGCCCTCACATAATTTTTTTTGCGTCTATCAATCCCAGATTCCGTGCTTTGTGTAGAATAGGGACCTTCAGATATTGGATGATGCCATGTATGCTGGATTTTGATGAGGTTGTGCTCCTCGATCTGTCAACACTCTCTCCTGAAAGATGGGCTTGACTGGGAAGTTGCTACCATGGTTATTTTCCTTTCTTATAGGATTGCAGTCTGTGCATTTGGGATCTTCCTGCTCTGTCCCACTTCCCATCTGATACAGAATAATATCTCAAGGTTCAATTCCGCTTTTTAACATCTATAGGAACCCTCTGGGAGATCTAGTGTGCAGGTCGGGGCACTTGATACATCATTGTGCCGATGATACCTAACTCTGTCTAAAAGAGTTTTCAGTGAATTTCACCTGCTGGGTGAGGAACTATTTTGGCGCTATTGTGTTTTGGATATATTTATTATTGCTTAAACTCAACCCTGTCTTTGCTTTTGCTTAAGGCCCTTCCCACTAAGACTGCATTGTTATTATTGCCTCCCTCTACTTCATCTAGGTAACCTATACAAAAGTATCTTCAATCAATTTAGTTGTTAGGTAAGACCCCAACACTAGAGCTCTGAGCAAAATCTCTGGAATTTTCCTTAGATTCAAATCTAAATTTTAAATCACATATTTCTCTTCTTTCTTGTTCATGTTTTTTCCAGGTATTTTCTCTTTAGAAAATGTATAATTTTCATCCATCATCAGATTTGTCTGCTGCCGTTGCACCCTAGATCTATACCACATTGATAGACGGACTGCTCTCCTGATTAGCCTTCCTGCTCCTACATAGGATCTTTTAAAACCATCATTCCAATCTGCAGTCCGCCTAATTTCCGGTTATGGAAGTCTGACTATATTAAGCCCACATTATTTTTTACCCATTAGCTCCCCATTCACCTGTGAACGTTTTCAGGATCTACTTCATTACTTTCAAGGCAATAATATTGCATGAATCTGTTCATTTATGAGCCAGATTTCAAATCTCTGATGTCCTTCGCCAGACCAGAGCTCTGACATGCTGAGACTTAACATCTCCCACATCCATCATGCTTGAAACTCGGCCTGAGCTTCTCACCAGATGCCACTCAGGTGTGGAGAAAGTGCCCTGTTTCTGTTTTATCTTGTTTGTATCTTGTTTTGTATAGTATTTTACTATGTTATTTAAATGTGTTGTTTCTCTATGATATTATTGTGAACATTTTAATAATTGTATAATGTTACTAATGGTTGTTTGTCTGCTGACCATTCCTCGATGACTTTAAGCACATGTACGCTTTGTACATTGTTTTATGATAACTGGTAACAAACACCTGTTCGTAAGTACTTAAGACAAAATGAACTGTTGTCTGACGAAATAGGATGGGCTCCCTGTTGGGAGGATGATTTGGGTACTATTAGAGGAGACTTTAAAAGTAAGCTCAAATTATGGGATTGGGAATGGAATTTCGATTATCTAGACAAGCTAATGTCCTACCAAGAATTTGTGAAGATTCAATGTGACTATGTACGCCCTCAGAAGTTTCTGACTATGTGCCCTCCTCCTGCTTTGAGGAGATGTGTTCTTCGGCTGCGTCTAAATCAACATCCAACCCGAGCTGTAGCTGGACCTAGAATTGGAATTCTAAGAAAGACAGATGGTGCCGTCTGTGTAGATGTGGTTCATCTATGGCAACAAATGGACATGTTATGACAAAGTGCAAAACACAGGTAACTGAATACATGACGTACCTGGGGGAATTCACACACAATGTCAACTAGATAGGATCTAATTTGTTTTGGATCACTTGTCTGCTAGCTGGAAATAACCATAGAAATATGGCATTATATAAAATGTGGTGTAACATAAAAGGGTAATTTGAGAAACTTGATGTTGTGCCTCCCTTGCTCTGGCCTTGTGCGCATGCTAACAAAAGGGAATGTCTTGGGGAATTTGTATCTGTAGAATGTTGTTGTGTGAATGCCCCTGGATGTTCTACGGATGTCAGTTGGAGCCAAGAGCCTGAGAGAGCGGGCGCCGGTGAATGCTTCCCTTACCTTCCTTTATACTTACCTTGTGACTTACCTGCTTGCTATCTCCTTGTCAACTGGAACTTGAGTAAAAGAGTTCCCTTCCCCACCTGGTGTCTCTGAGGTCTTCTTCATCACGAGCACATTTTTGCACTTGATGATTGTGAACTTGTGGGCATATTAACAGTATGATTTGATCTTATTGTAAATATTTTGGTGAGAATGTTTTATTGATGATAATGTGATGTTTTCTTATAAATGTGTATAAAGATATGAGAAAAGTACTTGTAGCTGTATCACGTAATACCATTTCTTTTATAAACACGTTTTAATTCAAAATGAAAAACAGGGAGTTGGTGTGGTGAAAATTAGGGGATTATAATAGAGGGAGCTTGAGATCTCATTCCTAATTGTGACTAGAGGAGGGAAGAGAAGAGATGGGTGCATGGGGAGAGCTGGTCAGGGTGGGTCAGGGCCCCAAATAATTTGTATAGGTGTTGGGTGCAGTTTTCTATTACTCACCAAGAAGGGGGTGATAAAAACAGCAATGAGTAGAGCCAGGGACACGAGTGGAGGTGGTGAATAAGTGCTGGGCTAGCAGCAGACTAGTCTTTGAGGCTCAAGGGTGGGAAGCTGAGGCTATGGCCCATGCCTCAGGTTCCAACAGGAGAGAAATCCTGCATGTGCCTCGTATTTGCTTGGATCCCAATTTACTTGATGGTCTTCACAACAATTGCAGCACAACGGCGCATGTGTGGTTAGGTCACTGAATATCACTGAAATATGATGTGACTTTTGCAAAAACATGTATATCTCAATGGCTACTTACTGTGGGATGCATTGACCCACTTCTGCCCTGCCCTGCGGCATCACTGTGTGCTGATGGTGCCAGAATTATCAAAATGGCTGCAGAACCCCTGGGCGCACCAAAACCTATGGAAATTGCGCTTTGCAAACCCGGAAAGATGGCTGCCAAATCGACCTTGCCTGTTGTCAGTGGTGGAACGGAGACCTCACTGCTGAAACATGTCACTGGGTTGCCCAACAAGTACAAATGGAAACTGCATGAAAGGCAGTGCTTTACTGAAACAAACCCAGAAAATGTTCTTAAATCCCTTTTTCTTGGTTGCTGAAACTACAGAATGCCGGTTCAAAACACCATAAAACATCCAATATCCATGCTGGGTGTCACCCATCACTTCATTCAAGAAATCATTATGAACATAAAATGTCATGAAAAGCGGAATCTGTCATCAAAATATTCACAGCAAAAGTGTGCCTGCCTGTGAAATATGTCAAAATATGGGCGCAATTCCAGTGGCCGCCTGTATGACAGCTGTCAGTAGTTGCATTAGAAGATTTAAACTTGTGCAGTTGAAATCAAATGGCTAAAAACTAAGTGACCGGTTATTAAGAGGAACCTAGGTTGTAACTATTTAATGTCCATGGTTTAGAAGCTGGAATAAGTGTTCTAGCTGCTTGTTTGAAAATTGCAAGTTTTGTTTTAAACCAAGAAAAATTTAATGAAATGACATTGAATTTAAGCTGAACTCAAAGCCACAGTCCAGTTCCACAGCTTCACCCAACGAAAGGTATCTCCCTTCTGCTTCCCACCAAGGCCAGGAAATTACACCTTTGTGAGAATTAGATCAGGGGAGGAGAGCTTGGGCTGCAGGAGAAGAGGACAATGGACTCCCTCTGGCTGAAAGGATATGCATAATGTGAAGTGTTAAAAATTGCCTCTCCCAGAAGGAAGGGGGCGGAGATTGTCAGAGATGCCAGGAGGAAAAGGAGGCGGAGACAGACAACCATTTGTGGATTCACAAGCACAGAAAGCATATTTTTAAAAAGACTGATAAATGTCTGTGCAAATTTGTAAAACAATTATAGAATTAACAGCATTGTTAAAGTGATTTTTGGGTGCATATTTTAAGAGATGCCAGAACTCTGTGCGATGTTCTGGGAAGGCACAGTGAAAATTCTGGTTTTGCAGCAAACGTATTTATATCAGAAGCATGAAACTTCACATGCTTATGCCCATTCACAATGCGCACAATTGTACTCATTTTTGGATAAATTAGATATTGTTTTCCAGACAATAAGTGTGAAATTCTGTCAAATCCAGACCCAAGATTCTACTGCGACGGGGCTTGGAAGAGTATTTGCTCCACAAAATATGTGATCTATGTATGCTATTGTTATAAAGATTGCGCACATGTAAATATGATTTATACCAAAAGTAGATTTTATGTTCAAAAGGCAAGGGGAGGATGTTCTGAATCATAAAACCACATCATCATGGTGACACCCTGTTTTCTCCTCCAATCAAGGGAGAGGGGAGACTCTAACCTATAGCCTGCCAAGGGAATGCGCTTAGGATAATTCAGCATACACACCCCTTTATCAAATGCATAAATAGAGACAGCTGAGGACTTAGAAAGACAGACAGATCCACCCACCATTCCGATCTTGGCGAAGCACCCAGAAGGAGGTCCATCCATATTCCTTGCTCCAGAATCCAGAAACTTTGCAAGCAGAAAGGCTCATTACATAGCTGAACCACTTTCAGCTGGGCCTTAACTTCCAGTACCCATCCCACACTTAAAGGGGAATCAAAAGAAACAGCCTGGGTGTGCTGTGCTGTGACCAAAGAACCAGGGCAGATTAAACCCAATTCTGTGCCGTGCTGTGCCGATCCTGTCCAGTCCTCCGTGCAGTGTCCAGAGCACCTTGCTGATCGCTGACCCAGTCCAGTCCGGTGTGCCCAGCAGTCCGTCCCAGAACCATATCCCTGACGGTTCCATTCAAAATATTTGTAGTGAGTATCCGTAGTATAGGACTGTCACTAGCCTATGTACTGTCCATAGTAATCCCTATCCAAATCCATTCTATCTTATAGTCAGAACTGCATTGTTAGAAATATTTTTGAATTGCCTGAACTCTTATCCCTATTATCTTCATTCTGTAAAAGTATTGTTAAATATCTTTGCGCTGATATTTCATCTGAAGAAGGCAAGCTCCTCGGTGGGCAAAAACTTGATCCAGAGACGCCCTGGTCTAGTGGCTGTGCTTCCGTGTAGTATTTGCTTCTTCATAGTCACCCCTAGTATAAAGAAATCCTGTTTGTCTTTTAAAAGCGCATCCTTGTTTTCCCATCCTTTCGCCTATCTCAGAAAAACGACCTCCACTAAAATGTCTGTAACTTCTTCAAATGTTATGCTAGAAACTAATGTAAACGTCTGCTTGTAGCTAACATTCTCAGCTTTCCATAGAACCAACAACTGCATCTCAAATCCTTATAGTTCTCCCACGATCGCAATTACCACACGCGGAAAGGTTTGCCGCAAATTTTCTCTTAGGAAATTTCTATAACGTGTAAAACAGCTTTTAATTGCACCCGACCTCAAATTTAAGTTTTCACATTGCTTATTAGTATCAAATCATTGCTAGTGTTTGTCTGCAACCAGATAAAGCGGCTCCCATTAGAATTGAAACAATTTCAGTGATTTAAGCCATATTTAGTGTTTTACCTATTCCATTCAAAGCCAACTTTAAAACCATTTTGACAGTTTGCCAATCAATTCTGTTTCTCTCTTGTGTTTGCTGGGGGGAAATTGGGATTGATATTTGCTTGAATTCTGCATTCCAGAAACCTGTTCTCTCTTCTCCCATCTCTCTCTTTCTATTTCTTCATATTGCATATTGGGAGGATTAAGGGGTGCGCAGGGGGAAATAGTAACCACACTGCTATTTGATTTGAATATACACCCAAAAGTATTATTTCTATGCTGCATTGTTTTTGCTCATCATTACTCCGTGTGATTAAAGAGATTGCTTAGTGTGACATCACCCCATTGGTGATTATTGTTTACCCATTAAAAATAGTGTGATTATATTGTGAAATACATAAATAAATATTTTAACTTTGCAAACCTGCCTGATTGTTGGTTCTGTGTGACCGGGGGTGCAGGGGGGGTTCAAAGAGAGGGGCGTGATATAAGTGCTACATCATTCGGAATAAAACACTTATAGACACAAATAATTAAATAAGGATTTCAGTTGTGCATTACACGCTAGGCATTGACTTAGGTGAAGTGCCGGATTGAAATCACTTACATTACGTTGATGTTTTACAGGCACTCAAGTGAGGGGGACTAGATGGGTGCCAGAGGGGACTTGGCAGGAAATGTTGGAACTAATGTTGGGCCTTGGAAAGACAAGTAGTGCAACTGGGGAATTGACTTTACTCTTCATCATTGCCTTGCGGAGCACCAGCTCAAAGCTGTGTCAGGGGCCTGGTTGAGTATCTTTGTAGACAGTTGCTGCATTTGGCAAACTTCCACCTTGCGTTTAACATATTCGTTTCACCGCCACCCACAGCCTATGGAACCTTAGAAGCAGTGGAACATTCTGTGACTAAGCCAAGCTCAGTCGGCATGGTCACTGCTAACCTGCACATCTGGAAGATAGTGATAAGATAGTGATATAACCAAACAGCTTCTCATGCTCGATGGTTTACCACTAAAAGGGGGTCCAAAAGCCTGCTCAAATGAATGCATTCTTCACCGCTGTAATAGGAAACAGTCTAACTCATTTAATTGCTTTTTCCTGAAACGTAGGAGCTTCTAAGTTTCATCACAAAAAGTCAAATATCTAGAAGAAAATGCAGGAACCTGGCAAACCGGCACCAAATGTTCTCGGAAGGCAACCGACAAACAAGCAGTATTGATTGTGCTCGCTGCATGCCTGGAGCTCTGATCAGGGGCCACTTGCAGCACCAGGGTGAGGGCAGTGGCGCCCCCAGACATTTTTCATAGGGGCGGCCTGGTGAGGTCATTGGGGTGGCAGACCAAAACAATCATATAACCAGCAGGCGGGCAGGTGGGGGGTGTTTAGCGTTTTATAAGGGTGGCCGTGGCCCCCCTGGCCACCCTTTGGTGGAGCCTCTAGGAGAGGGATCAGATAGACAGGTGTTGCAGCTGGGGCAGAGCTAGAAAAGGCAGCAGTTGCCTATCCCTAGGTCTCAGTGTACAGCATGGGCGTAATTTTAGGGGGAGCAAAGGTATTTTCCCCCCCAACTTCTGTAGCACACCATTTTGTCACACTCATTTGGCAGGGGCCCCTTTCATTTAGATGTCATGCCCCCCCTCCGCCCCAACATTTTCTGCAAAGCTGCTCCACTGGTGTACCGGTCAATTCTACTTTCAAAGATGGTGACAACTGAGGCGAGAGGAAAACGGCTTTTTCTGATCTTTGTTCTTCTAATCTGCCACCGACCACTGGGAAGAGGATATGTAACAAGCATAACAAACAAATCCACAGGAGTTGTGCTTTCATGCTCCTAGCTGACTCAACCGCCACCCCAATTTATAGGACAGATGGTGCTCTCAGTAGACTCCTAAGCAAGGCCATGCTTTAACTTGTGCCAAGCTGAACCTGACACAAGTAAAGGTCGAGGGGGGGTTACGCACTGGGAGCCAACCACTCAGTGCATCAGAGATGTCCTGCCAATATAGAAGACCCCACTCACAGACCAGGCCTTTTGTGTGCCTACAACTATGGGCATTTTTTCACATCAGGGTGTGCAGGGCCGGCCCTAGAGGCAGCAGCGCCCTGGGCGAATTGGCGCTCCCCGCGCGCCCTGGTCAACAGGGAGAGAGGAGGGAGGGAGGCAGGAACGCCACATTTGTTTTCTCCTTCCCTACTCTGGCGCCTCACAGCGGGTTAATCATTGGAATGGGACGCTCATGCATGCATGAGCGCCCCATTCCAATGAAAACCTCCTTGCTCCTGCGTCAGAGTAGGGAGGTAATCATCCTGACAATAGGGTGCTATGAGCACCCTATTGTTATTAAATGCGCCCCACCGTCGCGGGTGCATTTAACAACATAAGTGCGCCTGCCGCGCCTTCTCCCTCTATGCCAGCTCAGGAGAGTCCTTGAAAGACTCTCCAAGCTGGTGTCTTGGGAGTCTAATGGTGCTTTGGGGGGGGCATGGCGCCCCGGGCGGTCGTACGGCCTGCCCTGCCCTAAGGCTGACTCTGAGGTTGTGCACCAATTCTGAATTAGAACTTGACTTAGGGTAGCACACATGTTTGTGAATCAGGCTGGTGCTTCTGCCGCACCTGATTGCCGTCATTTCCCTATTGAGCGGCTTTTGCTTCCCGACTCCCTCTGCCTCTGGAGCTCCACCACTTCCACAGTGATGAATAGCGGCTACATTACTCAGGGGCACTTATGTGGCAGTGCCCTCTTCTCGGGTACCTGTGGTACAGTCCTATTGGCTAGGCCGAGGATCAGGACAATTAAGCAGTGTTTCCCGACAGCCCTGCACGGATGTGTCTCAACAGACAAACCCTGAGATGGCACTATTAATAAGATAAGAGTTGTGAAAGAGAAGTTCCGATACACTTAATTCTTCCGGTCCTTTGCTCAAGAAAATCCCATTCGTTGTGTTGAAAGCTGCTGACGTGCCCTCGCTGTGTACGTGATCACGGTGTACGCAGTGCGCATGAATGCATCCTTTGTTTTTTTTTTATTATTTTACAAGTGGAAACGTTGGAGGGGAAAAACAGCCCAGGACAATAATTGTTACTCTCTTTATTTTCAATGCCTCCTTTGTTTGGCGGTGTGCTTGTAACATTAAGGGAAACGAATGATTAAATATGATTGATTTAGCAGTTGCCGTCCCAACCAACACATTCTGCAGAAACCTCAAAGGCCAACCTCCAAGATGAAAAGGCTAGGCAGAGGGAAATGGCTGCAAATGTACTTTGTACTGGATTGGCATGAAGCAGAAACATAAAATAATATCTGAAAGTGAATGATTTTGGAACTTAAGGGAGTAATTAAGATTTTAATGGGGTCTCATGCTTTGGAAAATATTAGAGAAACCGTATGATTCAGGCAAAGTACTTTTCTGCACAAAGAACATTTCTGGAAGGCAGCCCATCAACTCCTACCAGGATTACGTTCTCTTTGTACATTTTGGTCCGTATTTGCCTTCCCAAAGTAAAAAATTGCAGAAAAAAAAATGTGAGCAACTTGTTTATGCAAGAACCCATTTGAACAGAAACTCCCCTAGGCACATGGCCGGGGGGGGGTGGTAGGTTTAGGATTGCAGCAGAGAATTAACCCTGTAAGGACACAGGCTTGCTGTGGAACGTGGGGGAGGAGGGGATTTGAAAGGGAGGGTGTTGGGCTCTTTCAGACTCATGCCAAGGAGCGCAGTAGTTTCTGAAACCCTGCAAATAGATCATAACTCAGAAAGCAACAGAGACAACTCTCCCAAAGTCAATAGAGCACGTGGCTGATCCTCGAAAATAAATTCAGAGCATGTGATGAGGTACACTTGTGCCCCTCATCACTTGCGCCCCCAAAAATATGTGCCCTGTTCACAAAGGTTATCTGAATCTGCACATCATGGAGCCCGAGGTTCAAGGGCCCCAGTTTTCACGGCCTTTGCGCATTTGCGCGTACAAGCGGCATTTTCGGCGCTTTTCAAAGCACATCCTGAATTCACAAACGGAAATTCAGGATGCGCATTAAAATATGCAGAAAGCGGACAGATTTCCCTGCAGCAGTTTGGAGATGCACAATGCACGCAAATTCCATCGGCATTTCCATCCACCGAACATGGATCGAAATGCTCTTCTAGTTTTCCAACATTTCCCACGGAAATGAGCTACCGGTGTCCTGCGCATTCCTGGAGCTGGTGCAAATAGATTTAACACATTGGGGCAGATTCTCAGCACTTTTTTGGTGCGGCCAAATCCATAAAGGAAATCTGAATGAGCGCATCTTAAATGCGCTCCTTCGGAGGCGCTTTTTTCACCTCTTTGGTCATTTGAGCGAATCAGAGGGCATTTCTGCCCTCCTTCCTGATCACAAGTATTTAAAAGCGCATTTAAATGCGCACCCTGAATTCACAAATGGGCGGTGCTTTAAATGCCCAGAAATGAGGGTCTTGCCCTTGTTTCTGTGGGGTCAGGTACAGGGTCCCTGTAACTATGTTGCAGAGACGGTCATTATCATTATGGCTTAGCCTTCACCAGTTCATCTCCGTGAAAAAGGCACGGGACCTATTTTCACATCTCATTGCTGTGTGAGGTGAATTGGAATGTTAGAGTTCAGTCCTACAGCTGACGCTTAATTCAGGTTGGTTTATCCCTATTGCCACGTTTAAAATTGCATTTTTCTGTGCCCCTAGATTTAAATTGTCCACCAAAAACTCAGCAGTTTATCCATTGCACTGGGCTATCAAAGTCTCACCAAAGGTCAACATGTTCCACATCTGTCGGTTTCATAATCATGACCTCTGATTTCTGTAAAGGGAATAAACACACACAGGAGCATAAAATGCAAATTTGCTTTTCCTTATGTGATTCGAAATTGCTGTTATGTTTCTTCACAGATTAAGCAGTTGCCCATTTTGATAAGTGTTGTGGTATATTTTCTTGTACTACAGATGTTTATCATGTACCTTGTCACTATATTTTGTTGGGAGGGGACTTGAAAATATTGCCCATGTGTTTTCCAAATACCGTGGGCAGACCACATTTTACATGTTTGTTTTGAACACTTTATCTAAGGGAACCATTCATTCACATGCCCCAGGGGACCTTACACTCTCCTTGCCTGATGGCGATTCGACACTGGGACCTTCGCATACCGCTGCAGGCTATTCCGACCCAAGACCCCTGTATTAGAGGCACCGCTAATAACGGTGCCTCTAATAGCGGCATGGTTGTGGGCACGCGGCCCTTCAGGTCGGCAATACCGGTATGCCGCTCATGGGGGGACATCACAAGTCAGGCGGACATGCAAATACCGGTATCATGAAGGCGCTAATAGGGCATACCGGCATGCCGGTAATACCGGCATCCCAAACCAACCGTAAACTGCTATGTGCAGTATTCCCAACTGCCACAGGTGCACACATCAGCACAGGTGGAGGCAATGGAGTCTGGGCCAGCACAAAAGGAGCACACCCACACACCACACCCCTTCCCACACCAAAATGATTCCACTAGTAGTAGCAATACATGGGATGGAGGACATGCTTGCATTACTACACCAGCAACAACAACAGCAGGCACCACAGAGGAGACGCAGGAGGAGAAGGAGGGTGAGACAGGCCCAGCATGCCCCAGTGCAGCCAGTGGTACCACGCAGGCAGCCCCCAATCCCTGGCATCAGAGCCAGTCCATTCAATCCAACCCGTGAGCAGATCCACACCCTGTACCGTCTGGACCGGGACACCATCACCACCATCGTGGACATGATACACAATGACATTGTTTGCTTCATAGAAATACGCACCGCCATCCCCCCTCTACTCGGTGCTCCACTTCCTTGCCACAGGCACCTACCAGCACACAGCGGGGCACATGCATGGCATATCACAACCCTTATTTTCTCGCATGCTGAACCAACTGCAGGATGCCCTGCTGAAGCACACAAGTGACTACATATCCCTACCACGGACTCCCCAGGAGATATTTGATACAAAAATTGGCTTCCATGCGCTGGCAGGCATGCCAAATTTTAGAGGGGCCCTCGCTGCACACACATAGAATTGGTGGTCCCACATGCCATGGGGGCGGTGTACCCCAATCGCAAGCAACACCACTCCATCAATGTGCAAATGGAATGTGACCCAACCAAGATCATCACCAAGTTCTCCAAGAAAATCAAGAACCTAGGATGTATCTGGTAGGATAACATGGGAAGTGAAGCTCAGGTTAGCGCGAAGGTACAGGCAGCTTTCTACTCACTTCGACTGCTGAAACATATTCTACCCTTCATTGCAATAGAGGATAGAGCAGTTGTTATTGGGTCTGTGGTCAATTCTACACTGGATTACGTAAATGCATTATTATCAGGTATACCAGTCTAGCAGCTACACAGGCTACAGGTCGCTCAAAATGCAGCAGTAAGGCTAGTATATAGGGTTAAAAAATCAGCTCCAATCTCTGATCTAAGGAGAGCCCTACACAGGCTGCCGATAAAGCAAAGAATTGAATTTAAGGTTCTTTGCCTTATTTTCAAACGTGTAAACAACATTGGCCCAGGATATCTATCGGACAAAATTAGAAAGTATGTCCATACCCGACAACTAAGCTCAGCAGATAATAATCTGCTTCAGATTCCACGCACTAGGTATGTGAGTAAAGGGGACCGTAGATTTGGAGTCTACGGTCCAAGAGCATGGACCAAATTACCCAGAGAAATCTGAGAAATTACAAATCTCGCAGCATTTCGCAGGGCGGTAAATACCTATCTGTTTTGCTAGACACTAGAACTAAACTTGATCTGAACCTGTCACCAACCATAAAGACTACATCTGCACCCATATGCGATTGAATTTGTCAAGTGCGCGTTTACAAATGCCAAAAAATCAAAATCAAAAATCAAATCACACATTGTTCTACCTGACATCCCAGATAAACCCATGATTCACTGGTCCTGCGGAACTCAACGATACCACGCTAAATGGACCGACATGCTGGACGACGTGCCTGGCTGCTTGGTGAGTTGCATGGCAAGCACATGGCAGTGTAATGGGGGTAGAGATGCATACTCCACCTGGATGACATTGGGTGTGCAACTGGACAATGCCCATACTGCAATACACTGTGCCCCAAAGCATCCCAGACTGAACTTGACACCTGAAATCAATATGAAAGACGTCAGCTGCACAACAATGACAGCATGCCTGTACTGCAACCATGCCATATCCATCAACACGTACACTGCACATCATCAGACTGTATCCTCTGCAACACAATGCAGCAACATGCTGTGAGTATGCCCAATGCAAATGACCGCTGAACAGGACTACACCGGACATGCGTCCATGAGTGCGCACAAATGAATCACACAAAGCCAATACCCAGATAGTCACTGGCACACTACCACAGAAGCGCAGCATGCCAGCATAAGATCATCAAGCGTGGAATGGCAGATTATGATGAGACTGGTGGCAACGGTGCCAGGATTAATGCATACGATTAACTACACATCAGATAGATCATAGCAACTACTGACGTAGGCAACCACAGTGCATGAACACTGGCAAGGAAGTGGACACCCTGCATCAACTTGATGATGCAACCCACACCTGTGGACCATGCGACTTCACACATTGTGGATAGTTGGAATGTCTCTATTCATGCAGGGATATGTGGAACAACAAATAACTGCAGGCATGTGAGTGATAAGTACAGGTGTCATTTCATGAAATCACTTACACATACCCAATGTTGCGCCCATGCAGGTGATACTGGCTATCCCTTGAAGAGGTGGCTCTTCACCCCTGTCTGGAACCCGCAGAACAGGCACGAAGAGGACTACAATCGTGCCCATACACGTACCCGTGTGGTGATTGAGCAGACCTTTGGCCAGTTGAAGGCACAGTTTCGCTGCCTAAGCAGGTCTGGTTGCACACTCCTGTACGGGCCTGAGAAGGTGGGAAAGATCACCATGGTCTGTGCCATGCTGCCCAACATGTGCATCCAAAGAAACGTACCACTGCCACCTATTGACCAGCATGCCCTGGGTGAGAATGAGGAAGAAGATGGGGTTGCACGTCAGGCAGGCGGCGATGCACAGTAGGGACGTGCTGTACGCCAGAATGTGATAGACCAATATTACTAAGACACATGGATGCGGAGGATGCCATGGAGGTGGGACTCAGGGCACTGGGTGTGGGGGGGGGCATGGACACTGTGCACTGTTAACCAATAAAGCACACATACACAATAACCAATGTCCAGTCATGTGATTTCTCTTGACACAACAGGTGTATTAAACATGAAATATATACAAAGTGCCCTAACCCTCCACCCCACACACCCTCTCCCCCTCCACCTCCCCCCAGAACTACCCAACACACCCTCTCCCCCTCCCCCTCAACTACCCAACACACCCTCTTCCCCCTCCCCCCAGAACTACCCCAAACATGGTGTGCATTTCAATGCAGCATAATTCTGCAAAGGTTGCCATTGCCAGGCTGCCCCTACTTTCCATGTCCTCTACCAGCCTCGGGTGGCGGATGTCTGACCGGCGCAAGGTCCGCGCAGACCTGCGCGGGGGTCTGGTCTGCGTGGAGCTGGCAGAGGAGCACGTGCTCGCTTGCTCCTGTCCCTGTGCGGGACGCTGGGCCTCCATGGTATCTGCAATGCAGCTGAGGACCTGCCTCACAGCAGCCAACTCATCACAGATGCAAGTCGTACTCACCTCTATCGCAACCTCAAGGGCCGCAGTGTGTTGGCGGCACTCCTGCCTTGCCAAGGCACCTTCGGTCATGTGCTGTTCGACCAGCGCTGTTAGCTCCTCCTGGCGCTGTTCAATGAATGCCATTCTGAGCTCTCCATCCCTGACACCAGTAGAGGTTGATGCAGCATGCGGCAAGGCTCCCACATCATGTGTGCTCCCTGTGGGGCTCAAGTTCCCTGGCCATGACTCCCCTCCAGACTGCTCATGGCTGCTGGCGTTGGGTGTGCTGTGTGGGGTGAGGTGGGGAGACAGCTGCGGCCTGGGTGTGCCATGTGGTTCGGATGTTTGGCTGTGTACCTCATCGTCTGTCAGGGGTGCTGTGGCAGCTGCTTCACCAACCGAACTGTTGGCAGCAGACAATGACCCATCTGCCACTGGCTCCTGTGCGGTGGTAGCAGCTGGCGTGGGCACTTTCACAGTGTCAGTGGCCCTTTGCCACCCCGATGCCGGTGCATCCTGTGATGCTCTGACCTTCTGTGGCAGTCCAGGTTTGGCTGTGCCTCTTAATGTAGAAGGCCTGTTGCCTCCTACCGTGCCCCTGGCTTTCTTACTGGGTGTCATGGCCTGCGCTGCGGAGTCCTGGCCCTTGCTGTCAGATTGTGAGCCTGTGGGGGACAGGGAGAAGGACAACATCAGTGATGGTTCTAAATGCATCATGCATATATTGGTATTGATGCAGTTCTACACATTTGAGGGGATTTGGTTTTGGAGTTGTGACATACAGGTTGCTTGCCATATGGGTAGGTCATGCAGGCATACGTATGGGTCACACATGTATGAGGTGGTGTATGCTGTGTGACATGCCTTCCAGTTGTGCAATGCGTGCAGTGTGACACATGACGTTTACATGCTTGTGGGGTGTGTGTCAGGTATGGCTTTGAGGTGCTGGATGCATGTGGATGTGATGGTGCTGGGGACAGCCTATAGGCAGGGTTGTGTACATGTGTGTGTGATGGCCCATGCATTGGCCCATTTCACTGTCACATTTGTGGGACATCATCATGCTTTGCATTACAGTGGTTTGTGTGGACACTCACCTACATCTGCCGATGAAGGCGCTCACCGCTCCTTTTCTCCCACTCCCTCAATTGACTCATCCCAATTGTCCTGGCACATGTTTCCTCCCAGCGTGTCGTCTTGATTGGTGAGCTTGCTCCGCCACCTGTTTCCATGCCCTGGCTCCTGTTAGCTGCCAGAATGTTCCTGACGCATAGGCGCAGGTCATCCCAGCGCTTATGCACATCTTTCACAGTGCAGGGGGTGGTACCGACTGCACTGACTTTACTTGCCACCTCCTCCCAGATCTCCTTCTTCCTCATAATGGCAGGTCGACTCATATCTGCCGCAAACACGACATCCCCATTTTCTGCAAGGGTGTCCGCGAGCATATTTAGCTCATCCTCTGAAAAACACACCTTGCGCAGGTGAGCAGCACCTTTCTTCAGGGCCTTTCCCATGGTGATGTGGTGGTATGTGAAGTTGGGGCTGCTGTCGTGATGATGCAGGTCCTGTGTATGGAGGATTGCAATGGATTGTGTTTTTCAAGATGGCCACCGTGTTCTTTCCCGTTCCTGTACGATGACGCTACTTCCGGTTCCGCTTATTTACAGGCACCGCTAATAGCGGTCACCACTATTAGCAGAAACCGCTAATAGCGGTTCCCACTAATGCCATATCCATGGATGCCGGTAGTGCTGTCAGCGCTTTTCCATGATGCCGCTAAGGACCATTTTCTGGACTTCAGCTGCATGCCGGTAATGTTGTTACCAGCATGGCACAAACCTCGTGCCCGCGAACTCATAATAGCCCTCTATTACCGGGCTCTTTACTACACGGACACAGTATTTGCTCCATGTCGGTAAGGACTGTTACTTACCTCCAAACTCGTAATGAGGCCCTACTCAGAGGCCTTCATATTGTAAAGTGCTTGAGCTCTGCAACCTGTTTAATTTCTAGCCGTTAACCAAATCCCCCATATAGTTTGAAGGGCATTGCTTGTGACACCTCATACATAAAAGGGCTCTAATTCTGATAATCACTCACTCTGAGGGGCTTTGATTTTATTTTTGATTGGGCCAATCCTTGCCTGAAAGTTTCTAACACCTAGATCATTCTAGGACAAGGGACTCTAACTCAAGAGACCCTTGCTCCCTCTTGGCCCAAGAGACTTTGACTCTGAGAACATCAGTGTATGGGAAGGGTTATGACTCAAAGAAATCACCTTTATCAGAGAGGTCAGACATTGAGAGCTTTGTGTCCTTGGCGCTCTGGCACTCTCTGATATGAGGGCATCTGAATCTAAGTCCCTCTAAATGGCCTTCCTTTTCTATGTAATGCTGACAAAAATACTCTGGTGGCCTCAGACTATCCAACCCTTCTGAGGGTACTGATAGTCGTATAAGAACAACATGATACAAACTACTTTCCTGTGTGTGGTGGCAGGCGTGATGGTGATTGGAAATTAGGTAGGGTTGCTGGTAAATTTAGTGTGGGGAGGGGGAGATATAATTTACAGCGCTGACGGATAAAGGCACAGATTTCTGGGGGAATGGTTCTGAACCTTTGTTGTAGTGTAAATAGGGGAACTAATAGCAATTCTGTGAAGACACGGAATGGTTTGTCAAAATTGCATATGCATTGTGTTTCGATGTGGGTTTGTATGTATTGTCTGTCTTGTATTGTGATTACAATACACAAAGTGAGGATGTATATTTCATGTCAAAGGTCGATAGGTCTGTTATACCAGCTGATTTGACTAAATTGCTGAGTCAAAACATTTCAAGTCCTTAATCATAATTTCACTCTATTAATGTCAATTATAATAACTTGAAGATGCCAATTTAACGCAAGGTTGGCAAGTAATGAAGCATGTTGAGAAACAGGTTGTACATAATTGTTGTTAATATTAATAATGGGAGAAAAATTGGCTTACACATTGGATGACATTTATGGATGGATGAGGGAGTTGTCAATTTGTACATGGAATGTTAAGGGTTTGAATGAACCCTGGAAAAGTAGGAATGTGATCATGCGATTGTGGAGAGGGAAAGCACATGTGGTTCTTTTGCAAGAAACTCATTTATTAGAAGAGACTAGTTGCAGGTATAATAAGATAATGTTGAATTGTTAAGTTTCAAAGTCTAGAGGTGTGGGGATATTGTTTAGCAGGGGGTTGGGTATGAGGGTGGAGAAAGTGGCAATGGATGATGAGGGGTGAGTGGTTTTGGTAGATGTATACTATGAGGGGGATATAATCACAATAGGATCTATATATTGTCCTTGCACCGCAGGGAGCACCTTCTTTGCACAACTAACTTCCATGTTACACAACATGCGGGGTGAGCTTATTATATTAGTAGAGGATTTTAATTGTGTCCTTGACCATGAATTGGACCACTCAGCACAGTGCAGATAGACAGCAGTATGGGTGAGTAGAGGATTCACAACATTTGTATGTAGCTTTGACTTGGCGGATAGTTGGAGGGCCCTTCACTCGGGAGAGAGGGACTATTCTTTCTTTTCACTTGTACATGAGTCATACTCTAGAAGTGATCTTTTTTTAGTTTCGGATAGGCTTATCGAGATAATCACTAGTGTTCAAATGATGGAGCGAGTGTTGTCAGAGCACTCTATGATTAGGAAGAGACTACATTTGGAGAACTCAAGGCCAGCCATCTCAAGATCATGTTTTGAAAACGTTCATATTGAAGGAAAAAGATGCATTGGAAACTTTGGCTTCGTTCATAAAAGTCTATTTTGAGATAAATGAGGGTACAGCGGATGCATGATTGGTGTGGAATAGTTTTAAGGCAGCAGTCATAGGAGAGTTAATGAATTTGACATATCTAGCAAGGAAAGTTGGGAAGGGGAATTAGATCATTTGGAGCAGGATCTTAGTAGATTGCAGAAGAAATACCAGTTGTAAGGGAATAGTAAGCATAAGGTAAGGATGGATAGAGCGTGTGAATCCTGGAGATGTGAATTGTATTTACAGGGTGAAAAAGGCCTGTTTTATATGAAACAAAGATACTGGGAGGAAGGGGATAAGACGGGTAAGTTACTGGCAAGTAAGTTAAAGGGTATGGTGGATAGGTCATATATTCAGAGAATAGTGGATGAACAGGGGATGTCTGTGACAAAAAGGGAAGAAATATGTGAATGCTTTAGGAGCTTTTATGAACTTTTTTATGTGGAAACGCAATTCCCGACTTTGGCAAATCTAGGGACATCCTTTTGGAAAATTGAATTGCCAGGACTGTCTGAGGAATAAAAAACTGTCATTGATCAACCTTTAAGGAAGGAGGAAATATTGAGCGCAATAAACTAACTTAAAATAGGCAAAGTGTCAGGATTAGATGGTTTGCCAGTTGAATTTTATAGAGCTTTTGGGACTGAACTTGCTCTATTTCTATGTGGTTTATATAACGATTTCTTGACAGAGGGAGTCCTGTGCCCAACAATGCAAGAGGCTTGCATCACAGTAATCCCTAAGCCTGGAAAGGACCAAACTAATTGTGGCAATTATAGGCCCATCTCAGTATTAAATGTGGATGTTAAAATATTCACTAGGATACTCACTAATCGATTAGACAAATATATTGGTGACCTGATTGACTGCTCCCAGTTGGGATTTATGCGGGGGAGGCACGGTTATGATCACATCAGAGCCATTATGGATATCGTAGGACTTTCCAGGAGCAAAGTAGGGCAAATCCTGTTGATCTTTATGGATGCAAAGAAAGCATTTGATGGTGTCAATTGGAGTTTTTTAGGGTTTACCCTGATTAATATGGGGTTTGGGAACACTTTTTTAAAGGCTATAAAGGCTTTACATACGTTGATTAGTACAAGACAAGGGTGCCCGTAATCCCCCTTCCTCTTTAATTTGACAATTTAACCCCTCATAGTAGACAAGAACAGAGTTTAAAGGGCCTTAGAGTGGGGGACAGGGAAATTAAGGTCTTCTGTTATGCTGATGATATGATGATAATATTATCTAACTCAAATGAGAGTGGGGGGAACTTAAGAGGATGTTTAAGGAAGTGGGTCTCTGGTCAGGACACAAAATTAATTGGCAAAAGTCAGTAGTGTTTCTACTGGATCCTGCACACCCATGGGACGAGTTGAGAGTTTGGAACGGTCAATGGGCAACCCCAAGTGTAAAATATTTAGGAATATATCTTATCAGAGATTTAAAGAGGTTAATTGATCTTAATGCAGACAAGTTAATAGAGGTAGTTAAAAGAGATGTGCAGAAATTGACTTGTTTGACTCTTAATATTTGTGCGAAGGTGAACGCAATAAAGATGGTATTTTTGCCTAGAGTCCTTTATATAATTCAATCACTCCCACTTAGATTTGCCAACAAGGCTCTTAAGCATATTGACAGAATCGTTCAAGATGTTTTATGGGGCAAGGGGAAGAGACCTGGGATTCCATGATATGTCTTAAGATGTGCGAGAGGGGGGTTTTGGGTACCCCAATCTGGATCATTTTTACAGCGGATTTTAGTTTAAAAAGTGGCACCTTACTTTAAGGAAGGAGATAATTGTGTGCCACTATGGATGGTTTTAGAAAAGAATACATTCTCACCATATTTGTTACGCGACATTTACTCTATGGGGAGAACACCCAGTTTACCAGTAAAGCTACCTACTGTTGAGGCAACTAGGGAATCATTAGTGTCATGGATGAGTGATGGTGGCGAAAACGTGTGGTTCCATTATAGGGATTCTTTGTGGTATAATCCGGGATTGCAAATTGAGAACAAAACTCTATGCTGGCGGAGTTGGATTAAGAAAGGGATTCTGAGGGTGTGTGATGTGTGGAATGATGAACAAATGATCGCTTTTAATAACCTTGATGAGGAACTTTGGCTTAGGGAAAAGAGAACAAAGGTGTCATACAGAGCTTGAAGGCCTGCTCATGCAGAGGCAGCGGATGCTACATAGTCCAGTGAGAGATAGGCCAATGATTTGCAGTATCTTTGAATCCCCACCATGTATGGTTTCAACTTTTCTCAGACTAATGTGGATGGAGGACTTGTGTATTGCTTCATGGGAGAAATTACGGCAAGCATGGTAAAGGTACTAGGTACGGATATTGCTATAAAAGAGTGGGATCGTTTGACAAGAGTGGATACAAAATCAAGGATGGATTTGAGCTTGCGGCTTATTTGTCAGAAGATTTTGTGCTGGTTATATTGGACCCACGTATGGATGGTTGATCTGGGTATGGCAACTGAGGATTCTTGTTGGGGCTGTGGCCGGAGGGGGGGTACCTTATTGCATATGCTGTGAGATTGTCCAAGGATGCTGAATTTTTTGGGGGGAAGTCCTATATAGATTGGTCATCATTTTGGGTATAGTGTTTCCAAGAACTCCTTTCTCTGTAATTCTACTCTCGAAAATGGGGACATGTCAGATATCATGTGATCATGGCAATTGGATAAATAGTATTGGTAGTGGCTGCCAAGCACATTTTGAGGGTCTGGAAGACAAGGAAAAAGCCTAATGTGGAGGGTTGGTTGTCTGATCTACAGACTTTATCCAAATATGAGAAGTTAATGCTACGAAAGCAAAATACAGAGAGTGAATATTTGGAAATATGGGGACCCTTTGATGAAATGTATGATTGAGGTTAAGATAATAATATTAATAATATTTCAGCTGGTTGATGTGGGTGAAAGCATGATTAGTAGAACGTAAATCGGCAGGAAGATAAATATGAATACATTCTGTTGCATTGTCTATTTATGTGGTGTGTGTGTGTTGTCTGGTTTGTTATTGTTCTTTATGCGTAGGTAGTAATTCTGATATGGGTTATTCATAGCTGATAATTTGGTAATACACTTAAAATGTTTGTAAAATATCTGGTCCTGTTTTTTTCTCAAATGGATTATATTCCTGTTGATTAGAAAATGTAACTGATTAATTGTACTTTAACCCATATTTGTATCTCTGTTATTAATCTAAGTTTGTTAACTTGAAAAAACAAATAAAGAGTTAAAAAAAAATTCTAATCTAATGGTCTGAGCCTTTCACACCTTCTCTCTTTTATATTAAAGATGCATGAATTTCCTGACGCGGATCATGGTGTGCTGTGGTGCTCTGCAGCAACAAGGAAAGTGGAACAATCTGATATACCTTGGGTCGGGTAAGATTTAAAAAAAAAAGAAATTTGAAGCAGGACCCAGACTGACCCAGGTAGGTATGAAAATATAAATGCTTCTTTATTCTTGGATACAGTTACAGGTATGGAACAGGAGCACGTGGCACAAGCATCCTCTCTGGTTTCTTCTCCAGCTCCCACCCACAACCGACACTCCTGGAACCCAGAGAACAGCCTGGGTTCCACACATATCATTCCATTCCTTTCCATCAGGCCTCTCCGCTCATGCATACAGCCAACAGCGATACATGGCTCCAACACATATCCTTCCTTAAAAATAAACAACCAAATGTCTGACCAATACTCCAAACCTGAACATGCCAGGATACAACACTGCAAAATAAACAGTAAAATAAAATACTTTTAACCTGGACCCCCACTCCAGGGTCTCAGGACTGCCACTCCTGAGCCAGAGCATGCTCAAAATGTGAGCAATAGAACAAATCTACCCTTGCAACCACCACAGGAACGAATACATCTTCTGCTAGAGACTGCCACTCCCTAGCCTCAGGTCTGCCACACATGAGACTTTCTCACTCCACAATTAGAACATTCTCACTGGCCAAAACAAGATCCTATGGGACTCCTCACAACCACTACAAAGCAACAACCTAAGACCTTAAATCCATTTCGTCAAACAACAACCATTGCTTCCCCTGAAAGAAAACACATAAAAGGAATGAACAAAAACAGAAAAGATACTCATAAAACAAAGAGAACACCAAACAAAACCACATCTACAAAGAAGTAGCGCATAGACCACCAAACAAACACGTAGCAAACCACATGTTTGTAGGCAAACCTTTACCAGTATCAACATACACCTATGAGTACCTCCAATATCAACCATACAATCAATCATTCCTGTGTGTCTACCACATGTACACCTCACTAAAGGTACATCATGACCTTATAACCACCACTTTTGTCACCATTAACACTAACATCACACAACACTTGCATGTTATCCTTGTGCGCCAAAACCTGACATCACACTTATTATCCTCTAGCGTCTCAATAACTAACATCATGGTTCTCATTCTCTAGTCAGTACTCACTGTCACTTGAATGTCAACAATTCTCCATTTTCCTTCACCACACCTTCCTCTTATTGTTACTCCCTAGTGGACACTTTACACCACCATGCCTACATTTCCAGTATCGTCAGGGACATTCAACACAATGGGCCTCATTACGACCCTGGCGGAAAGGGGAAAACGATGGCGGAAATGCAATACCGCCATCGAAAAGCGCTCGGTGCGACTATGACCCGTCACCGCAAAGTACGAAGCCATTAGCGACACCGTAGTGAACGCCAACGCTAACTGCACTAAGCACGCGCGCGCGCACCATGCCAAACCGCAAACACCACCATGGTGCAACGGTACGCCAATTCCGACCCTAGCGGACATGTACCTAACGCCATCAGGCATGGCGGAATGGACCATTCCGCCATGGCGAGAAATACGGCATCGTGAACCAACCGTAAATGGCCCACTGAGTGCCTGTACTCCACTCCCTGGCCACATTGCACAACTCCTGGCAGGCGCAATGTACTCACACCATGCAACCAGTGAAATCTACAATTCACCCATGCATGCCAACGTAGAAATGCATGCAGGTGTTCGAAGCGCCCCGTGAGTGGGCATCCATGTACGGCATTTCACCATAGCCGTACTGATGCAGCACAGGCATGTGAAGGTACAAGACATCAAAATGGAAATCAAGAACACATGACACAAAACAACAGTAGTCCCCCATCGCTTGCCACCAGCGCAAGGCAACATCCAAAACAGCATCCTGAGGGGGATTGCACCAGACCTGTACTCTTGCCAGTAAACAAACCAACCATCAGCAGAAGCATGTACCACACAAGTTGGCAGAGTGACTGAGCAGCCAGGCACATCCCAAGAGGGGCCGATGGGAGCTGCAGGGCACAGATGGCATGAATACAGAAGCTATTCCAATGGACATGACCCCAGTCCCCCTCCAACAAACGCACGCAAACACAGGCACCTGTGACCAGCCACATTCTGAACATCCCATCATACCATCAATCGACCTGGCTGACAGGCACCAGTCGGCCAAAAGCCAATCCCCCGCCCCTGAACAGCACATCATGTAAACAGTCACAATGGCAGCCCCTATCCGTGACCACACTGTGCTACGTAGGCAAAAGCGGCCAGTACTGTACCACACAACTCAACTCAGAAGGCGGAACACAATGCAGATCATCTCGCAATACATACCGCCACAAATCGAAAATCGCCACATCACCTGCAAAGAATAACGCAACACGCCAAATATCGGAATACAATTTAAATGCACATCCAAATGACAAAGGCCTCACAGCAATTTGTAAAATAACACCAAAACATCCATCATCACCGAGGGCTGCATCTGCAATAATTGACCAGCTTCCACTTGTGTGACGCCCTGTACCATCATGGCACACAGGGCCAACATCAACGTTCCAAAAGGCAACATGGAAGCGGCAAGAACCGCAGGTCCGTCCCATGAGGCAGGCACTAGTCCAGCTGAAAGGCCGAAATGTTGCACCTAGCCACCAGAACAGCGTAAGGGCATGTGGCCCATTGGCGATCGTCCCATAAGATCGTAATGCTGCTCCACTGATTCACCCGAAGCTGCAGGTGTCGAGAGTAAAAACCATCTGGAGGAGTGGCGTACAGATGGCATCTGCAATAGGGCAGGAGATACCTGTCACCAAAATGAAACACAAATTAACCGATTGCACTACATGACACATGATGCATCACTATCTTCATTCAACACACCAAATCCACACCCATATGCATGCTAGCCCACTCCAAAGGAATATACACACCCCTAAATCAGTATCGATACATAACGAAACCAATCGAGGTCAATACACCATTGGCAACGTCGGTTACTGTGCATGCGTCCGTCAAGATAGAACCCATGACATGGGATTAGTAACGTGCCTAGACACAAGTGTATGAAGGCGCGTCGAGACAGGGAGGATCCGACAAGGGCAGATAGACGTAAGTCCCACTATGGCAGCCTTGCATCACATAGCGCAGGGGAAGGGGATTGAATCAAAAAACACATGTACATGGCAGACCCTAAATGGAATCATCTGTCCATGCATCCATTCATCATTCCCTCATCCCGCAATGAAAACGCATGAACATTCACTCACATAATATGTGAAACTTCCATCGCGTCTGTGCGTAATGCAGTCTGCAAAAACCACTGTGCTCCTGGCCGGATCTGTAGTGTCGTGAAGCTAGATGGACTTGGGAACGTCCTGCCTTATCGTCCACTACGCTATTGCGCATCCCATTCAATTCATGTCATTCATTGCTTGCTCGTTATGGGCCCTGTCCCAAGGACATTCAACAATAGAACGTTACATTTCCAGGCAGACCTGTGGGCGTCTCCTCACCGCTACTTCGCAACCAAAAATCCTGGCCTTCGAATTCCTCACTTGCAACATTACGTCGAAAAGGCTTCTGTGAACGCTTGCATTCACAATTACATCAATGTAGTGCGGCTGTGTGTCATAATGCTAACTGGCTGCAATCACAAATGGGACGCCACGCCCGTCGGTGAAGTACGATACTGTGCTGCATGAGGGTCGGCCATCGATCGAGCCCTACATACCACTGACTCTTCACAGGTATGTAAGCGGCTGCAATCATAGCATGTGTAACAATGGGAGCATAGCATGAAAATCAGTCAAAGTACATCACACTGCCATCGGGATTTGATGCATGATTCCAATCCCAAGATGCCATGCGGCCAAATGCAGCCTTACGTGCGGGACGTGCTCGGCCAGAAGGGATTGCATCTGCCACAGATTCATTCAATCAGCACAGGTGGAGGCCATACAGGCCGACAGCACATATATAGCAGACCCAAACCCCTCCCACAACCACTCCCACTCCAAAATGCTACCGGCAGGACTAGCGATGTTGGGCCTGGGGCACCAGATAGCACTGCAAGTGCTACAACTACAAGAAGACGACGAACAACAACAGGTACAACAACCGGGCGCACAGGGGAGACGGAGGAGAAGGAGGAGGAGGAGGGCAAGGCAGGGTCAGCAAGGCCCACAAGCACTGCCACTACCACCACGCAGGCGGCCCGCAATCCCACGCCTCCGAGCTGATCCGTTCAACCTCACTGCTGAGCAGATCCACACCCTCTACCGTTTGGACCGGGACACCATAATCGCCATTGTGGACATGACACATGCTGACCTCGTGAGCATGATAGATAGCCCAACCGCCATCCCACCCCTACTGAAGGTGGTGTCTGTACTCCACTTCCTGGCCACAGGCACCTACCAGCACACAGTGGGACAGTTGCATGGCATTTCACAGCCACTGTTCTCACGGACACTCTCCCAAGTGCACGATGCCCTCCTGAAGCACGCCGACGACCACATCACACTACCACGCACGTACCAGGAGATTACCAACGCAAAGGTGGGATTCCATGCACTTGGCGGCATCCCGGGTTGCATTGGTGCCATCGACTGCACCCATGTTGAATTGGTTGTCCCACATGCCATGGAGGTCCAGTACCGCAACCGGAAACAATTTCATTCAATCAATGTGCAAATGGTGTGTGACTCCAACAAGATCTTTACGCATTGTTGTGCCAGATTTCCAGGATCTACCCATGATTCTATGGTCCTGAGGAACACAAGAATACCACGCTACATGGAGCGACACGCAGGGCACAGATCCTGGCTACTCGGTGAGTCTCATTCCATGCATGACATCGTGGCCCATTTGATGCGTCAATGACCTTGCAGGAGGGGGGGGGGGCTACTTAGCACTATCATTCCACTGACACCCTTTATTCGTCCCATACAGGTGATGCCGGGTATCCACTGAAGAGATGGCTCCTTACACCAATCCGGAACCCACAGAACCAGCATGAGGAGGACTACAACCATGCCCACTCACGTAGCCGTGTGGTCATTGAACAGGCATTCGGCCTACTGAAGGCTCGTTTCCGCAGCCTCAGCAGGTCTGGCGGGGCACTCATGTACAGCCATGAGAGGGTTTCTAAGATGGTCATGGCATGTGTCATGCTGCACAACATGTGCATACGTAGGAATGTGCCCATGCCCCCTGACGCTGTACTGCATGCACCTGAAGATGATGATGATGAGGGTGGGGATGTGGAGGCACCCCAGGGAGTCCATGAGGCACAGGATGCACGTGCAATCCGACAGAGCATCATAGATGCATGCTTCTAGCAACCACGCATGGTGCCTATTACACGGAAAGGGGACCTGTGGCACTGTGTGTGTGTAGTACAGGCACATAGTGGACTGTACGCCTATGAAGGCCTCGTACGCAAATATCAATGTCCACACATGTCATTGGATGATAATGAAGTGCTGTATTGTTAATGTGATTTGATTCATACACCCTATGGACCCGCCACCCAGTGAAGCCCAACACACCCCCTCCACCCTACTTCCTCCCCCCCCAACACCAGTGTCCAGATATGCATGCTGCCCGTGGGTAGACGCTATTGCAAGCCCCCTCTACGGGTATCAGGGGCACCCCTGCCCGTGGAGCGCAGGTTCCTGCCAGATCTGCGTTGGGGGCTAACCTGGACGGAACTTGCCACGGATGACGTCTCTGCCTGCTCGCGTCCATGCATGTCTCTGAGGGTTTGTGAGAGCTCCGAGAGCACACGGCGCACAGCAGCAAGTTCAGCACAAACGTCTTTGGACGTCGCATGCAGTTCCCCCCTCAGGCTCTCGGTGCTTTTCTCCATTTGTGCTCTCAGGCTCTCGGTGCTTCTCTCCATTTCTCCCCTGAGGCTCTCACTACTTTTCTCTATTTGTGCCCTGAGTGTCTCGGTGGATGTTTCCATGGCTGCCCTGGAACCCCCGCATTCATTTGCATGGTCCTTGAGTAGCGTGGACGCTTCCTGCTGTTGCTCGATCAGCAGGTCGAGGGACTGTTGCCTCTGCTGGGCCATGGACATTTGCGGTGGTGTGACAGGGGGGCTGCTCAACACATGTTGCCTTGGCACAGGACTTGTGGGGGTTGGCCAGTCGTCGTCTTCAGGGTGCCTCTGCGTGGTTTCGTCATGGTGTAGGGGATGGAACATGCAGGGGGATTGGGAAAGGTCATGGATGGTACCTACGTCGCCAGCACTGTTTTCCGTGTCGGAGCATGCTGGCATGACAGCTGTGTCACCTATGGTGCTGCTACCACCAGAGGCAGTGCCATCAGATACGTTCTTTGGGGGGACCTGTGGTGCTGGGGTTGTGGACTTGCTGGCTGCTGGGGTGCCTGTTGCAGTCCCCTCCAGTGTGCTGGCACTTGATTCCTGCTGCTGCCGTGTCTTGATCCTTGCACCTGAGGTGGAGGCTCTTGGGACGTTGGTCCTGGCCCTCTTTGCAGGCGTGCTGGTAGGGGTGTCCTGCAGCTCGTCGTTGGTATCGGACCCTGTGGTGGAGTAAAGAGGGGCGAGCGTTAGTTATGGGTCTGTCGGATTTGGAATGGCAACGTATCAAATGCATTGGGGTGGTACATGAGGCTGATATGGGACTGGGCCTTGGAGGTGGTCTCATTTTCGTGTGGATTGAGGATGCATTCATTTGGCTGCCTGCAGTTAGGGGGTGCATGCTGCACATGTAGGGGTTGTTTATGGCATCTTGATTAATTTGTTTATTCATTCTGACTTTTAGAGGGCGCTGTCAGGGCTAAGTATGTATTGCACTATGGGGTCACATGGTACTGCACATGTTCGTGGTTTGTGGATTTCGCATTGTTTCTCTTGGCAAACCTACCTGATTCTCCGGATGTCGGCACTCCTTTCTCCATCCCTCCGACTCCCTCTATGCTCTCCATTCCTATGGTGGAGGCGCAGATCTCCTCCCAGGGGGTCAACTTGATGGGCGACTCTGATCCCCCCCCGGTAGCTGTGGCGATGTTCCTGTTCGCAGAAAGTATGCTGCGTACGCGGATCCGCAGGTCGTCCCACCGCTTGCGACATTGCTGTGGCGTGCGGGGTGTTGTCCCCACCGCACTTACGCGCTGTGCCACAAGGGCCCATATGGCCTTCTTGTTGGCAAGGGCCGTCCTGGTCATTTGACTGGAGAAGACGACGGCGGCATTTTCCTGCAGGGTCTCGGTCAGCACGGTCAGTTCCTCTCGGGAGAAGTGGACCTGCCGCTTGCGATCACACGCTTTCTTGGCTACCTTTCCCATATTTATTTTTTTAACTGGGGTTGCTAACGGGTTGGGATGTGTGTCAGGGTCGGATTTTTAATGGTTGTGTTGGGATTCGGATTTTATAGTTGTGCGGCGTGCTGTTTCCCGTTCCGGCCACATGCTTTTACTTCCGTTTCCGTATATTTACGGTGCCCGTAATTTGCGGTGCCCGCTCATTACGGTGCCCGCTCATTACGGTGACCGCTAAGATGGGTGGCGGTATTGCACCTGGTGCAGCGTACGGCGGCGGTAAGGGCCGTTTTGGGGTCATTTCCGCCATCGCAGCCTTTCGGATTCCGCCATGGCGTAATGCTCGTGCCCGATGGGTCGTAATTAGCCGCACTTTGCTCCTTCGTGCAATGGCGGAAACGCTATTTACGCTGTTGCGGTCCGGTCAGTCAATTTCCGCAAGGGTCGTAATGAGGGCCAATATGTGTCTCACATTACAACTAACATTATCCAAATTATGGACATTTGCACAATATGCGTCTCATACAATGGCTACCCAACACAAATTATTGACACTCACACAATATATGTCTCATGTAACTGCTTACCTAATGTACATTATGGACACTCGCACAATTTGTGTCTAATATTATAGCTAACCCAACAAAAAATCATAGACACTCGCACAATATGTGTCTCATTCACGGCTCACCCAACACTAACTTTGGACACTCACACAATATGTGTCTGATTATACCACAGTACACTTTATTGTGGACACTCTGTCACTGTCTCATATCTCCATATCACACCAATTATGGACACTCACTCTATCTGTGGCCCTCATTACGATACTGGTGCTAAACCATGGCGCTATTAGCACCATGGTTGGTGCCGGTATCGTAACAAGTCCGCCAATGTTCAATGGGGAATTACCACCCCATTCCAAGGTTGGCGGGGCGGTAATTCCCCATTGAACATTGGCCCTTCCCCATTCCCATTTTCGCACCCTAGGGCTCTATGGGACTGGGAAAGGCGCTAAGTACGGTAGTGCAAATTGCGGTACGGTACTTCGCACCAAGGCCCCCTTGCGGGTCCCTACTTTAACGGCTGGTCTAGACCAGCCGTTCGCTAATGGGTTAATGGTGCCGCAGCCTTTTACGGCGCCGTTAACCCATTAGCACCAGGGTCATAATGAGGCCCTGTGTCTCATATGTCCGTAATACACCCTTAAAAATCAAACTTTTCATCTTTATCACTAGGCATCAAACTTGGCCAGAGCGTGTGTGTATTACCGTACAATTTCTCAAAGTGCATCATTATACATAAAACACCATTATGTATACAGTATACACTTTAATTAGCTCAATTAATTTTCAAAGGATGAACAGGACACTTGGTCAATCAGTGGTGATCAGGCACTGAATTGCCAGCATTACAAAATCATCCTCAAACATTCCCTAATTGCATGCAAGAAATTCGCTGACATGGAGACTTAAAAGTCTCTGAAATGCATGCTAGACTCATAATTGCATTGCATTATCAAATTCTATACTCTTAATTTGACTGCTTTCAAATCTGCCAACAGTTCACAATACTGCTGCAAGAAAATCTAAACTGACTGTATATTAAACCACATCCCAACGTGTGCCATCATATGCCTATAACATTGCCATACTTACACAAAAGATACAGTATCTAAAAATCACATTTAACTTCATACCGCTAACAACATCACCTCATCATCCTCACCCACTTATAATATAATCCCTTTCACGTCTGAAACATGTGCAGCAATGGTAAAAACATTTGTCACATATCACGTATGAACACGTTAGAATCTACATTCTGCTTCTCTTTCTGCTCCTCTCATGCATCTGCTGTCGCTGTAAAATTGTCAATTATTCCTTCATATCTCAGTACCTCATCAATGTTATGTCCACGTCACCATGTTAGAGTGGCACGTGGCAATACACGCTGCAACGTCATCCCCTAGGGGAAGGCAGTCGGCGGATGATTGCAAACCAGTGTGGACATGCCATTAATTAGAGCAGCATGTGCATCACCCATTCCGGCACCCAGCCCCCACACTACACGGCTGGAGCGCCGCAGCACGGGAGGGCCCCACACAACACTGGCCCAGGCGGCTGTGGCAAAAAATAAATAAATAAATTGGTACAAAACACAGCACAGCAGGAGCCCAACAGACATCACAAATGCACGTGCGCTCTCTCAGAGGCCCACCAGCAGTGAGGATCCATGCAGCTACCAGATCAGTGCTCCCCATCCAGTGACTGAAGGAGACAAAGAAAGGGAATCCAGCAATAATCAACACTAGCAAGGTGGGTCCAGGCCCTAGTACTGCTATCAAGGGAGGGTGACTGACCACCCCACACACCGACATGTCTGCTACTCCAGGCCCATCCGCCCCTGCCAGATTAGCACCGGTATTCAGTCCCAATTTCCCACCAAGAGCACAGGGACACCTAGGCATGGCCCCCTTTGACCCATACTCAGAACCACCATCAGTTGGACCTAGATGGGCGTTGTGGATCCAGAAGTTTGAAATGGCCATGGATTGCAGTGATGTGACCAGGCCAATGAAAATGAAGTCCCACCTGCTATTGAATGTAGGAGATGACACATTACACATCTTCAACTCACTCCCATGCGCACTGGATGAGGATGCTCTCACACACCATTTCATGCCGCAACTCAACCCGAATTACGAAACCTTTAACTTCTGCACAACGGTACAATATGAGGCAGAAACCCTCGACACATTTCACACCCGACTGCGGCGGCTAGCCCTTTCTTGTGAATCTGAAAACGTTGACAAGGAAATCAGGTGGCAGATCATAAACAGATGCATTCAGTGAAGGTACAGAGAATAACACTAAGCGAAAGAGGAATCCCTTTACCATGCATATTAGAATATGGCTGACAAAGGGAACTTTCACACGCAAGGACGGCCGACATGAGCACAACCCTGCAAAAGCTACAGATAAAACCTGCTCCCACGATCGCAGCAATCACCAACCGACCATAACCGAGAAGGGACGACAGTGGCCCTACCCAAGACCCTGGGTGGTGCCCCCGAATTACAGGCCCCAATTAATGCAGATGGTGTGGGGGCAACGACATGTCAGACACAACTGCCCAGCCCAGGGCACCACATGTAGCACGTGTGGCCACCTTGACCACTATGCCAAAGTATACCGTTCGTCAGGTACCCCAACAGACCAACGACCACCAGCTGGAAAGACAACACCAAATAACAAGAAGTAGGCAAAAGCAGGTCGAGGTTGAAAACGACTCCTTATCGGCAGAGTCGGAGGACGAGGATGAGAGGTCAATGGCAGCAATCGCAACTCAGCAGCCCCAGAAGAGGAGGGGGAAAGTAAACTTAATATCCGCGCTAGTGCGAGGGAGACAGTGAATGAAGAGACCCTGATGTAATATTCAGACAAATCTGGTCTAACTATTCACAAGGACAAGTGCGAGTTCCTCAAGGAGGAGTACATTTTTTGGGCTACGTGTTCAACAGCAGGGGCATGTCAGCAGACCCCCTTAAGGTTGCTGACATTAAGGGAGAAGTGCCACCAATGACACCTACTGAAGTCTGCAGCTTCTTTGGGATGGCCACGTACTGCTGGAGGTTCATCGCCAACCTGGCCTTGCTATCTGAACCACTACGAGACCTGACCAAATCAGACACCAGATGGGAATGGAAAAAATCATGCCAAGAGGCGTTTGAGAACATCAAAGATTCGGTATTACCCAAATTGGTCATTTACAATTGTTCGAATGAACAATTGACCGAATTTAAAGGGTCACAATTGACCTTTTCACAATTGACCGAATATATATATATATATATATATATATATATATGGGTTTTGGGGGGTTTGGCGTTGGGTGGGGGTTGTGGGGGGTTTCCCCCCACATATATGGTACAATTGACCTTCACAATTCGGTCAATTGTGAAAAGGTCAATTGTCATTCGAGCAGTTGTAAAACGATCAATTCGTATACAACCCAAAGATTCATTATCGGCCAGCACCACCATGGCCTATTATGACACTGGCCTGCAGGTGGAACTATACATGAAAGTGAGCCCCATAGTTTTGGGGGCCGTACTGGTGCAAACCACCCCGGCACGAGAGACACGACCAGTAGCCTACACACCCATGGCCCTCACCCCCACAGAACAACGTTGCTCACACATTGAAAAAGAAGTCTACCTAACCCACTTAGATCAGAATCCTCCTTCCATTCCTTCAGAAGTAGAACTAAAACCTGGCTTCAAGTGCAGGACCACTAGAGCCGTCATCTGATACCTTTCCCTTTAACTACCCATGTCTGCTTCTGTTGTATGCTACGCCCTCCCTGGTACACTACTGTGCACATCCAATGTTTGTAATTACACATGGAAATTTCCTTGTAGACGCATCCCTCTGTAAATATATATAACTGTAATAGCTTAAGCTGTATATATAATGCTTGTAATTGTATATTTAAATTTGCCCTGTATATGTTTTATGGTCTTGCTTTAAATATATGTAAATATATGTAAATGTAACCTTCAAGAAATGCACCCAGATGCCCATGTGCCAGGTGTGCTATACAAATAAACAAAATATAAATACAAATACAAGCCATCGCCGTCCTGAGGGGGTGCAGACATTTCCATTTATATACCTACGGGCAGAAATTCAAAACCTACACAGATTACAAACCACTTGTACCCATTTTCACGGGATGAGCACCCCACCCTCCGGTACGAGTTGGGAAAAGGCTACTGCAGCTGCAACAATACGAGTTTGACCTCACATACAGACCAGGCGCAGACAACCCCACAGATTTTCTGTCTAGGTCCAGTCACCCTCGAGCTGCCACAGCTGCAGAAATATCAGAGTCTGCGGAAATGGAGGAACACATATGTTTGGTCATTCAAGCAACAAAACCAAAGGCTGTCAGCATATCAGAATTGGCAGAGGCCACAACTAGCGACCCCTTTTGCACCCTGACCGAGAACACTATCCTGGCAGGGAAATGGAACTCTTTCCTTAAATAAAAACACATTCATAACACGAATGCAACAAACTTCCTGGCAGGGGTGTTCACAGTCCACCAGAAACTATTAATCATGGACAAAATCCTCCTCGTAAGGAGTACGGCATTCTGGTACTACCTAGGCTGCAGGACTGAATAGTGGCATTGGCACACGAAGGCCACCAGGGCATGATGAGGACCGAAGCACGAGTAAGAGATTGAGTGTGGTTCCCACAGATCGATGCAAAGGTAGAAGCCAATCTATCCTCATGCCTCCCATGCCAGGCCATGGGTCACCGCCACTACCAGAACCCATCAAATCTGCCCCAAGGGGGACAGCCCACTGGGAATCTGTGAGCATAAATTTATGCACTGTGCAAGAAGGGACATAGCTCTTAGTAGCAATCGACGAACACTCACGATACCCGGAAGAGGAAGTCGTTAAATCGACAGCAGCCGAAGTAGTGTTGCCACCCTGAACAAATGTTTACAACGCACAGGCTACCAAGGTACATACAAATTTGCCAAATTCATGGATGACCTCAGATAACACATCACCTCATCACCCCACGATGGCCACAGGCGACCAGCGACGTGGAATGCTTTATGAGGGCAGCACCGAAAACCCCAGGAAAGCTAAGTGACTATATGCAGTAACATGGGACCGTTGGTGGGAATGACACATTTGTAAATATGTCTGTATTTGCATTATCAAGGGGAAAGAAGAGGGATGTTATGTCTATGTCACTGCGTTAAAGCAGCACGTGGCAATAAACACTGCAGCGTCATCCCATAGGGGAAGGCAGTAGGCGGGCGATTGCAAACCAGTGTGGACGTGCCATTAATCACCCATGTCGGCTCCCAACCCCCACACTACACGGGCTGGAGGACCGGAGCACGGGAGGGCCCCACACAACAATCCCTGAATGTACCTGAATGAACTATCTCCTGTTGCCGCCATGGCGAAAAGAAAGGACAAAAAGAAATCAGTTCAAACACTCCCACAAAAGTAAAGTACCTCATGTCCGCTCGTGCCCGTATTTAGAGAGAGATATAAAATATGTCTTCTGGTAGGGAGTGGGGATTCAGGGAATTAGTTCTGGGACAAAAATAAGCCTTTGCCTTTCAAGAAGTAGGGTTTCAGAGGATTCAAACATGAATAAAGCATGTCAACTGCACAAGGATGAGTTTGGGGCATCCACCCATGTACAAATAACCTTCAACATGTCAAAATAATGGCTCTGCAGATCAGCACAAAGACAGAGACCTAGTCTTTAAAATATGTGGCAGTAAGTACTATACAAACACAAGTTTTGTTTTCATGGAAGAATGGTTTCTCATGATTAGCAAAGAGATGTAATGTAAAAAATATGTATACTGCATGGACTAAGGCCCGAGGACATCTAGGCACTAGAAAGACAAGGTGAGAGCTAAACCGATAACAGGATCAGGATATATATGATTTTAAGATCTTGCGGAATTGAGGATACTCTAATGTTTCACAGAGATGCATAGGCAGAGAGTTCCACAAAGTGGGAGGCAACACTGAAAACAGTCTTCCCCTGCCTGAGCCCTATGGAAGTTTGGAACACAAAGCAAGATTTGAGAAGAGTACCAGAGAGTTCTAGTGGGCTTATGAACAGTCAGCTTAAACCCTGGAAATTCTGCACCAGCATTATGAATAGCACAGTGTACTAAGCACAGGGTCATACATTTAATCAGGCTCCTAATAGGGAGCCAGTGAAGCTGACACAGTAGGTCCCTAGAATGTGAAATTCTGGAGGCTCCAAGAGCCTGACTTTAAGAGGCACAGAAGGAGAGAGAGGGCTAAAGGCCACCAGTGTTGATGAGAGTCGATGAGTTGGTAAATTCCCGCAGTGCGCTGACTTTAGGTGGCACAGAAGGAGAGACAGGGCTAAAGGCCACCAGTGTTGATGAGAGTCGATGAGTTGGTAAATTCACGCAGTGCGCTGACTTTAGGTGGCACAGAAGGAGAGACAGGGCTAAAGGCCACTAGTGTTGATGAGAGTCGATGAGTTGGTAAATTCATGCAGTCCGCTGACCTTAGGTGGCACAGAACGAGAGACAGGTCTAAAGGCCACTAGTGTTGATGACAGTCGATGAGTTGGTAAATTCACGCAGTCCGCTGACTTTAGGTGGCACAGAATGAGAGACAGGTATAAAGAACACCAGTGTTGATGAGAGTCGATGAGTTGGTAAATTCACTCAGTCTGCTTACTTTAGGTGGCACAGAACGAGAGACAGTGCTAAAGGCCGCCAGTGTTGATGAGAGTCGATGAGTTGGTAAATTCATGCAGTCCGCTGACTTTAGGTGGCACAGAACGAGAGACAGGGCCAAAGGCCACCAGTGTTGATGAGAGCCGATGAGTTGGTAAATTCACGCAGTCCGGTGACCATAGGTGGCACAGAACGAGAGACAGGGCTAAAGGCCACTAGTGTTGATGAGAGTCGATGAGTTGGTAAATTCACGCAGTCCGCTGACTTTAGGTGGCACAGAAGGAGAGACAGGGCTAAAGGCTGCTAGTGTTGATGAGAGTCGATGAGTTGGTAAATTCACGCAGTCCGCTGACTTTAGGTGGCACAGAACGAGAGACAGGGCGAAAGGCCACTAGTGTTGATGAGAGTCGATGAGTTGGTAAATTCACGCAGTCCGCTGACTTTAGGTGGCACAGAACGAGAGACAGGACTAAAGGCCATTAGTGTTGATGAGAGTCGATGAGTTGGTAAACTCACGCAGTCCGCTGACCTTAGGTGGCACAGAACGAGAGACAGGGCTAAAGGCCACTAGTGTTGATGAGAGTCGATGAGTTGGTAAATTCATGCAGTCCGCTGACTTTAGGTGGCACAGAACGAGAGACAGGGCTAAAGGCCACTAGTGTTGATGAGAGTCGATGAGTTGGTAAATTCACGCAGTCCGCTGACTTTAGGTGGCACAGAACGAGAGACAGGGCTAAAGGCCACTAGTGTTGATGAGAGTCGATGAGTTGGTAAATTCACGCAGTCTGCTGACTTTTGGTGGCACAGAACGAGAGAAAGGGCTAAAGGCCACCAGTGTTGATGAGAGTCGATGAGTTGGTAAATTCACGCAGTCCGGTGACCATAGGTGGCACAGAACGAGAGACAGGGCTAAAGGCCACTAGTGTTGATGAGAGTCGATGAGTTGGTAAAATCACGCAGTCCGCTGACCATAGGTGGCACAGAACGAGAGACAGGGCTAAAGGCCACTAGTGTTGATGAGAGTCGATGAGTTGGTAAAATCACGCAGTCCGCTGACCATAGGTGGCACAGAACGAGAGACAGGGCTAAAGGCCACTAGTGTTGATGAGAGTCGATGAGTTGGTAAATTCACGCAGTCTGCTCACTTTAGGTGGCACAGAACGAGAGACAGGGCTAAAGGCCACTAGTGTTGATGAGAGTCGAAGAGTTGGTAAATTCACGCAGTCCGCTGACTTTAGGTGGCACAGAATGAGAGACAGGGCTAAAGGCCATTAGTGTTGATGAGAGTCGATGAGTTGGTAAACTCACGCAGTCCGCTGACCTTAGGTGGCACAGAACGAGAGACAGGGCTAAAGGCCACTAGTGTTGATGAGAGTCGATGAGTTGGTAAATTCACGCAGTCCGCTGACTTTAGGTGGCACAGAACGAGAGACAGGGCTAAAGGCCACTAGTGTTGATGAGAGTCGATGAGTTGGTAAATTCACGCAGTCCGCTGACTTTTGGTGGCACAGAACAAGAGACAGGGCTAAAGGCCACCAGTGTTGATGAGAGTCGATGAGTTGGTAAATTCACGCAGTGCGCTGACTTTAGGTGGCACAGAAGGAGAGACAGGGCTAAAGGCCACCAGTGTTGATGAGAGTCGATGAGTTGGTAAATTCACGCAGTCCGCTGACTTTAGGTGGCACAGAACCAGAGACAGGTATAAAGGCCACCAGTGTTGATGAGAGTCGATGAGTTGGTAAATTCACGCAGTCTGCTGACTTTAGGTGCCACAGAACGACAGACAGGGCTAAAGGCCACTACTGTTAATGAGAGCCGATGAGTTGGTAAATTCACGCTGTCCACTGACTTTAGGTGGCACAGAAGGAGAGACAGGGCTAAAGGCCACCAGTGTTGATGAGAGTCGATGAGTTGGTAAATTCACGCAGTCCGGTGACCATAGGTGGCACAGAACGAGAGACAGGGCTAAAGGCCACTAGTGTTGATGACAGTTGATGAGTTGGTAAATTCACGCAGTCCGCTGACTTTAGGTGGCACAGAACCAGAGACAGGTATAAAGGCCACCAGTGTTGATGAGAGTCGATGAGTTGGTAAATTCACGCAGTCTGCTGACTTTAGGTGCCACAGAACGACAGACAGGGCTAAAGGCCACTACTGTTAATGAGAGCCGATGAGTTGGTAAATTCACGCTGTCCACTGACTTTAGGTGGCACAGAAGGAGAGACAGGGCTAAAGGCCACCAGTGTTGATGAGAGTCGATGAGTTGGTAAAATCATGCAGTCCGCTGACTTTAGGTGGCACAGAACGAGAGACAGGGCTAAAGGCCATTAGTGTTGATGAGAGTCGATGAGTTGGTAAATTCACGCAGTCCGCTGACTTTAGGTGGCATAGAACGAGAGACAGGGCTAAAGGCCACCAGTGTTGATGAGAGTCGATGAGTTGGTAAATTCACGCAGTGCGCTGACTTTAGGTGGCACAGAAGGAGAGACAGGGCTAAAGGCCGCTAGTGTTGATGAGAGTCGATGAGTTGGTAAATTCACGCAGTCCGCTGACCTTAGGTGGCACAGAACGAGGGACAGGACTAAAGGCACCTAGTGTTGATGAGATTCGATGAGTTGGTAAATTCACGCAGTCCGCTGACCTTAGGTGGCACAGAACGAGAGACAGGGCTAAAGGCCACTAGTGTTGATGACAGTCGATGAGTTGGTAAATTCACGCAGTCCGCTGACTTTAGGTGGCACAGAACGAGAGACAGGGCTAAAGGCCACTAGTGTTAATGAGAGCCGATTAGTTGGTAAATTCACGCAGTCCGCTGACTTTAGGTGGCACAGAACGAGAGACAGGGCTAAAGGCCACTAGTTTTAATGAGAGCCGATTAGTTGGTAAATTCACGCAGTCCGCTGACTTTAGGTGGCACAGAACGAGAGACAGGGCTAAAGGCCACTAGTGTTGATGAGAGCCAATGAGTTGGTAAATTCACGCAGTCCGTTGACTTTAGGTTGCACAGAACGAGGGACAGGGCTAAAGGCCACTAGTGTTGATGAGAGCCGATGAGTTGGTAAATTCACGCAGTCTGTTGACTTTAGGTGGCACGGAACGAGGGACAGGGCTAAAGGCCGCTAGTGTTGATGAGAGTCGATGAGTCGGTAAATTCACGCAGTCTGCTGACTTTAGGTGGCACAGAACGAGAGACAGGGCTAAAGGCCACTAGTGTTGATGAGAGTCGATGAGTTGGTAAATTCATGCAGTCCGCTGACTTTAGGTGGCACAGAACGAGAGACAGGGCTAAAGGCCACTAGTGTTGATGAGAGTCGATGAGTTGGTAAATTCATGCAGTCCGCTGACTTTAGGTGGCACAGAACGAGAGACAGGGTTAAAGGCCACTAGTGTTGATGAGAGTCGATGAGTTGGTAAATTCACGCAGTCCGCTGACTTTAGGTGGCATAGAACGAGAGACAGGGCTAAAGGCCACCAGTGTTGATGAGAGTCGATGAGTTGGTAAATTCACGCAGTGCGCTGACTTTAGGTGGCACAGAAGGATAGACAGGGCTAAAGGCCGCTAATGTTGATGAGAGTCGATGAGTTGGTAAATTCACGCAGTCCGCTGACCTTAGGTGGCACAGAACGAGGGACAGGACTAAAGGCACCTAGTGTTGATGAGATTCGATGAGTTGGTAAATTCACGCAGTCCGCTGACCTTAGGTGGCACAGAACGAGAGACAGGGCTAAAGGCCACTAGTGTTGATGACAGTCGATGAGTTGGTAAATTCACGGAGTCCGCTGACTTTAGGTGGCACAGAACGAGAGACAGGGCTAAAGGCCACTAGTGTTAATGAGAGCCGATTAGTTGGTAAATTCACGCAGTCCGCTGACTTTAGGTGGCACAGAACGAGAGACAGGGCTAAAGGCCACTAGTTTTAATGAGAGCCGATTAGTTGGTAAATTCACGCAGTCCGCTGACTTTAGGTGGCACAGAACGAGAGACAGGGCTAAAGGCCACTAGTGTTGATGAGAGCCAATGAGTTGGTAAATTCACGCAGTCCGTTGACTTTAGGTTGCACAGAACGAGGGACAGGGCTAAAGGCCACTAGTGTTGATGAGAGCCGATGAGTTGGTAAATTCACGCAGTCTGTTGACTTTAGGTGGCACGGAACGAGGGACAGGGCTAAAGGCCGCTAGTGTTGATGAGAGTCGATGAGTCGGTAAATTCACGCAGTCTGCTGACTTTAGGTGGCACAGAACGAGAGACAGGGCTAAAGGCCACTAGTGTTGATGAGAGTCGATGAGTTGGTAAATTCATGCAGTCCGCTGACTTTAGGTGGCACAGAACGAGAGACAGGGCTAAAGGCCACTAGTGTTGATGAGAGTCGATGAGTTGGTAAATTCATGCAGTCCGCTGACTTTAGGTGGCACAGAACGAGAGACAGGGTTAAAGGCCACTAGTGTTGATGAGAGTCGATGAGTTGGTAAATTCACGCAGTCCGCTGACTTTAGGTGGCACAGAACGAGAGACAGGGCTAAAGGCCACTAGTGTTGATGAGAGTCGATGAGTTGGTAAATTCACGCAGTCTGCTGACTTTTGGTGGCACAGAACGAGAGAAAGGGCTAAAGGCCACCAGTGTTGATGAGAGTCGATGAGTTGGTAAATTCACGCAGTCCGGTGACCATAGGTGGCACAGAACGAGAGACAGGGCTAAAGGCCACTAGTGTTGATGAGAGTCGATGAGTTGGTAAAATCACGCAGTCCGCTGACCATAGGTGGCACAGAACGAGAGACAGGGCTAAAGGCCACTAGTGTTGATGAGAGTCGATGAGTTGGTAAAATCACGCAGTCCGCTGACCATAGGTGGCACAGAACGAGAGACAGGGCTAAAGGCCACTAGTGTTGATGAGAGTCGATGAGTTGGTAAATTCACGCAGTCTGCTCACTTTAGGTGGCACAGAACGAGAGACAGGGCTAAAGGCCACTAGTGTTGATGAGAGTCGAAGAGTTGGTAAATTCACGCAGTCCGCTGACTTTAGGTGGCACAGAATGAGAGACAGGGCTAAAGGCCATTAGTGTTGATGAGAGTCGATGAGTTGGTAAACTCACGCAGTCCGCTGACCTTAGGTGGCACAGAACGAGAGACAGGGCTAAAGGCCACTAGTGTTGATGAGAGTCGATGAGTTGGTAAATTCACGCAGTCCGCTGACTTTAGGTGGCACAGAACGAGAGACAGGGCTAAAGGCCACTAGTGTTGATGAGAGTCGATGAGTTGGTAAATTCACGCAGTCCGCTGACTTTTGGTGGCACAGAACAAGAGACAGGGCTAAAGGCCACCAGTGTTGATGAGAGTCGATGAGTTGGTAAATTCACGCAGTGCGCTGACTTTAGGTGGCACAGAAGGAGAGACAGGGCTAAAGGCCACTAGTGTTGATGAGAGTCGATGAGTTGGTAAATTCATGCAGTCCGCTTACCTAAGGTGGCACAGAACGAGAGACAGGGCTAAAGGCCACTAGTGTTGATGACAGTTGATGAGTTGGTAAATTCACGCAGTCCGCTGACTTTAGGTGGCACAGAACCAGAGACAGGTATAAAGGCCACCAGTGTTGATGAGAGTCGATGAGTTGGTAAATTCACGCAGTCTGCTGACTTTAGGTGCCACAGAACGACAGACAGGGCTAAAGGCCACTACTGTTAATGAGAGCCGATGAGTTGGTAAATTCACGCTGTCCACTGACTTTAGGTGGCACAGAAGGAGAGACAGGGCTAAAGGCCACCAGTGTTGATGAGAGTCGATGAGTTGGTAAATTCACGCAGTCCGGTGACCATAGGTGGCACAGAACGAGAGACAGGGCTAAAGGCCACTAGTGTTGATGAGAGTCGATGAGTTGGTAAAATCATGCAGTCCGCTGACTTTAGGTGGCACAGAACGAGAGACAGGGCTAAAGGCCATTAGTGTTGATGAGAGTCGATGAGTTGGTAAATTCACGCAGTCCGCTGACTTTAGGTGGCATAGAACGAGAGACAGGGCTAAAGGCCACCAGTGTTGATGAGAGTCGATGAATTGGTAAATTCACGCAGTGCACTGACTTTAGGTGGCACAGAACGAGAGAAAGGGCTAAAGGCCACCAGTGTTGATGAGAGTCGATGAGTTGGTAAATTCACGCAGTCCGGTGACCATAGGTGGCACAGAACGAGAGACAGGGCTAAAGGCCACTAGTGTTGATGAGAGTCGATGAGTTGGTAAAATCACGCAGTCCGCTGACCATAGGTGGCACAGAACGAGAGACAGGGCTAAAGGCCACTAGTGTTGATGAGAGTCGATGAGTTGGTAAAATCACGCAGTCCGCTGACCATAGGTGGCACAGAACGAGAGACAGGGCTAAAGGCCACTAGTGTTGATGAGAGTCGATGAGTTGGTAAATTCACGCAGTCTGCTCACTTTAGGTGGCACAGAACGAGAGACAGGGCTAAAGGCCACTAGTGTTGATGAGAGTCGAAGAGTTGGTAAATTCACGCAGTCCGCTGACTTTAGGTGGCACAGAATGAGAGACAGGGCTAAAGGCCATTAGTGTTGATGAGAGTCGATGAGTTGGTAAACTCACGCAGTCCGCTGACCTTAGGTGGCACAGAACGAGAGACAGGGCTAAAGGCCACTAGTGTTGATGAGAGTCGATGAGTTGGTAAATTCACGCAGTCCGCTGACTTTAGGTGGCACAGAACGAGAGACAGGGCTAAAGGCCACTAGTGTTGATGAGAGTCGATGAGTTGGTAAATTCACGCAGTCCGCTGACTTTTGGTGGCACAGAACAAGAGACAGGGCTAAAGGCCACCAGTGTTGATGAGAGTCGATGAGTTGGTAAATTCACGCAGTGCGCTGACTTTAGGTGGCACAGAAGGAGAGACAGGGCTAAAGGCCACTAGTGTTGATGAGAGTCGATGAGTTGGTAAATTCATGCAGTCCGCTTACCTAAGGTGGCACAGAACGAGAGACAGGGCTAAAGGCCACTAGTGTTGATGACAGTTGATGAGTTGGTAAATTCACGCAGTCCGCTGACTTTAGGTGGCACAGAACCAGAGACAGGTATAAAGGCCACCAGTGTTGATGAGAGTCGATGAGTTGGTAAATTCACGCAGTCTGCTGACTTTAGGTGCCACAGAACGACAGACAGGGCTAAAGGCCACTACTGTTAATGAGAGCCGATGAGTTGGTAAATTCACGCTGTCCACTGACTTTAGGTGGCACAGAAGGAGAGACAGGGCTAAAGGCCACCAGTGTTGATGAGAGTCGATGAGTTGGTAAATTCACGCAGTCCGGTGACCATAGGTGGCACAGAACGAGAGACAGGGCTAAAGGCCACTAGTGTTGATGAGAGTCGATGAGTTGGTAAAATCATGCAGTCCGCTGACTTTAGGTGGCACAGAACGAGAGACAGGGCTAAAGGCCATTAGTGTTGATGAGAGTCGATGAGTTGGTAAATTCACGCAGTCCGCTGACTTTAGGTGGCATAGAACGAGAGACAGGGCTAAAGGCCACCAGTCTTGATGAGAGTCGATGAATTGGTAAATTCACGCAGTGCACTGACTTTAGGTGGCACAGAAGGAGAGACAGGGCTAAAGGCCGCTAGTGTTGATGAGAGTCGATGAGTTGGTAAATTCACGCAGTCCGCTGACCTTAGGTGGCACAGAACGAGAGACAGGACTAAAGGCAGCTAGTGTTGATGAGATTCGATGAGTTGGTAAATTCACGCAGTCCGCTGACCTTAGGTGGCACAGAACGAGAGACAGGGCTAAAGGCCACTAGTGTTGATGACAGTCGATGAGTTGGTAAATTCACGCAGTCCGCTGACTTTAGGTGGCACAGAACGAGAGACAGGGCTAAAGGCCACTAGTGTTGATGAGAGCCGATTAGTTGGTAAATTCACGCAGTCCGCTGACTTTAGGTGGCACAGAACGAGAGACAGGGCTAAAGGCCACTAGTGTTAATGAGAGGCGATTAGTTGGTAAATTCACGCAGTCCGCTGACTTTAGGTGGCACAGAACGAGAGACAGGGCTAAAGGCCACTAGTGTTGATGAGAGCCGATGAGTTGGTAAATTCACGCAGTCCGTTGACTTTAGGTGGCACAGAACGAGGGACAGGGCTAAAGGCCACTAGTGTTGATGAGAGCCGATGAGTTGGTAAATTCACGCAGTCTGTTGACTTTAGGTGGCACGGAACGAGGGACAGGGCTAAAGGCCGCTAGTGTTGATGAGAGTCGATGAGTCGGTAAATTCACGCAGTCTGCTGACTTTAAGTGGCACGGAACGAGAGACAGGGCTAAAGGCCGCTAGTGTTGATGAGAGTCGATGAGTCGGTAAATTCACGCAGTCCGTTGACTTTAGGTGGCACGGAACGAGAGACAGGGCTAAAGGCCACTAGTGTTGATGAGAGTCGATGAGTTGGTAAATTCACGCAGTCCGCTGACTTTAGGTGGCACAGAACGAGAGACAGGGCTAAAGGCCACTAGTGTTAATGAGAGCCGATGAGTTGGTAAATTCACGCAGTCCACTGACTTTAGGTGGCACAGAACGAGAGACAGGGCCAAAGGCCACTAGTGTTGATGGGAGTCGATGAGTTGGTAAATTCACGCAGTCTGCTGACTTTAGGTGGCACAGAACGAGAGACAGGGCTAAAGGCCGCTAGTGTTGATGAGAGTCGATGAGTTGGTAAATTCACGCAGTCCGCTGACTTTAGGTGGCACAGAAGGAGAGACAGGGCTAAAGGCCGCTAGTGTTGATGAGAGTCGATGAGTTGGTAAATTCACGCAGTCCGCTGACTTTAGGTGGCACAGAACGAGAGACAGGGCTAAAGGCCACTAGTGTTGATGAGAGTCGATGAGTTGGTAAACTCACGCAGTCCGCTGACCTTAGGTGGCACAGAACGAGAGACAGGGCTAAAGGCCACTAGTGTTGATGAGAGTCGATGAGTTGGTAAATTCACGCAGTCCGCTGACTTTAGGTGGCACAGAACGAGAGACAGGGCTAAAGGCCACTAGTGTTGATGAGAGTCGATGAGTTGGTAAATTCACGAAGTCCGCTGACTTTAGGTGGCACAGAACGAGAGAAGGGCTAAAGGCCACTAGTGTTGATGAGAGTCGATGAGTTGGTAAATTCACGCAGTCTGCTGACTTTTGGTGGCACAGAACGAGAGAAAGGGCTAAAGGCCACCAGTGTTGATGAGAGTCGATGAGTTGGTAAATTCACGCAGTGCGCTGACTTTAGGTGGCACAGAAGGATAGACAGGGCTAAAGGCCGCTAATGTTGATGAGAGTCGATGAGTTGGTAAATTCACGCAGTCCGCTGACCTTAGGTGGCACAGAACGAGGGACAGGACTAAAGGCACCTAGTGTTGATGAGATTCGATGAGTTGGTAAATTCACGCAGTCCGCTGACCTTAGGTGGCACAGAACGAGAGACAGGGCTAAAGGCCACTAGTGTTGATGACAGTCGATGAGTTGGTAAATTCACGGAGTCCGCTGACTTTAGGTGGCACAGAACGAGAGACAGGGCTAAAGGCCACTAGTGTTAATGAGAGCCGATTAGTTGGTAAATTCACGCAGTCCGCTGACTTTAGGTGGCACAGAACGAGAGACAGGGCTAAAGGCCACTAGTTTTAATGAGAGCCGATTAGTTGGTAAATTCACGCAGTCCGCTGACTTTAGGTGGCACAGAACGAGAGACAGGGCTAAAGGCCACTAGTGTTGATGAGAGCCAATGAGTTGGTAAATTCACGCAGTCCGTTGACTTTAGGTTGCACAGAACGAGGGACAGGGCTAAAGGCCACTAGTGTTGATGAGAGCCGATGAGTTGGTAAATTCACGCAGTCTGTTGACTTTAGGTGGCACGGAACGAGGGACAGGGCTAAAGGCCGCTAGTGTTGATGAGAGTCGATGAGTCGGTAAATTCACGCAGTCTGCTGACTTTAGGTGGCACAGAACGAGAGACAGGGCTAAAGGCCACTAGTGTTGATGAGAGTCGATGAGTTGGTAAATTCATGCAGTCCGCTGACTTTAGGTGGCACAGAACGAGAGACAGGGCTAAAGGCCACTAGTGTTGATGAGAGTCGATGAGTTGGTAAATTCATGCAGTCCGCTGACTTTAGGTGGCACAGAACGAGAGACAGGGTTAAAGGCCACTAGTGTTGATGAGAGTCGATGAGTTGGTAAATTCACGCAGTCCGCTGACTTTAGGTGGCACAGAACGAGAGACAGGGCTAAAGGCCACTAGTGTTGATGAGAGTCGATGAGTTGGTAAATTCACGCAGTCTGCTGACTTTTGGTGGCACAGAACGAGAGAAAGGGCTAAAGGCCACCAGTGTTGATGAGAGTCGATGAGTTGGTAAATTCACGCAGTCCGGTGACCATAGGTGGCACAGAACGAGAGACAGGGCTAAAGGCCACTAGTGTTGATGAGAGTCGATGAGTTGGTAAAATCACGCAGTCCGCTGACCATAGGTGGCACAGAACGAGAGACAGGGCTAAAGGCCACTAGTGTTGATGAGAGTCGATGAGTTGGTAAAATCACGCAGTCCGCTGACCATAGGTGGCACAGAACGAGAGACAGGGCTAAAGGCCACTAGTGTTGATGAGAGTCGATGAGTTGGTAAATTCACGCAGTCTGCTCACTTTAGGTGGCACAGAACGAGAGACAGGGCTAAAGGCCACTAGTGTTGATGAGAGTCGAAGAGTTGGTAAATTCACGCAGTCCGCTGACTTTAGGTGGCACAGAATGAGAGACAGGGCTAAAGGCCATTAGTGTTGATGAGAGTCGATGAGTTGGTAAACTCACGCAGTCCGCTGACCTTAGGTGGCACAGAACGAGAGACAGGGCTAAAGGCCACTAGTGTTGATGAGAGTCGATGAGTTGGTAAATTCACGCAGTCCGCTGACTTTAGGTGGCACAGAACGAGAGACAGGGCTAAAGGCCACTAGTGTTGATGAGAGTCGATGAGTTGGTAAATTCACGCAGTCCGCTGACTTTTGGTGGCACAGAACAAGAGACAGGGCTAAAGGCCACCAGTGTTGATGAGAGTCGATGAGTTGGTAAATTCACGCAGTGCGCTGACTTTAGGTGGCACAGAAGGAGAGACAGGGCTAAAGGCCACTAGTGTTGATGAGAGTCGATGAGTTGGTAAATTCATGCAGTCCGCTTACCTAAGGTGGCACAGAACGAGAGACAGGGCTAAAGGCCACTAGTGTTGATGACAGTTGATGAGTTGGTAAATTCACGCAGTCCGCTGACTTTAGGTGGCACAGAACCAGAGACAGGTATAAAGGCCACCAGTGTTGATGAGAGTCGATGAGTTGGTAAATTCACGCAGTCTGCTGACTTTAGGTGCCACAGAACGACAGACAGGGCTAAAGGCCACTACTGTTAATGAGAGCCGATGAGTTGGTAAATTCACGCTGTCCACTGACTTTAGGTGGCACAGAAGGAGAGACAGGGCTAAAGGCCACCAGTGTTGATGAGAGTCGATGAGTTGGTAAATTCACGCAGTCCGGTGACCATAGGTGGCACAGAACGAGAGACAGGGCTAAAGGCCACTAGTGTTGATGAGAGTCGATGAGTTGGTAAAATCATGCAGTCCGCTGACTTTAGGTGGCACAGAACGAGAGACAGGGCTAAAGGCCATTAGTGTTGATGAGAGTCGATGAGTTGGTAAATTCACGCAGTCCGCTGACTTTAGGTGGCATAGAACGAGAGACAGGGCTAAAGGCCACCAGTGTTGATGAGAGTCGATGAATTGGTAAATTCACGCAGTGCACTGACTTTAGGTGGCACAGAACGAGAGAAAGGGCTAAAGGCCACCAGTGTTGATGAGAGTCGATGAGTTGGTAAATTCACGCAGTCCGGTGACCATAGGTGGCACAGAACGAGAGACAGGGCTAAAGGCCACTAGTGTTGATGAGAGTCGATGAGTTGGTAAAATCACGCAGTCCGCTGACCATAGGTGGCACAGAACGAGAGACAGGGCTAAAGGCCACTAGTGTTGATGAGAGTCGATGAGTTGGTAAAATCACGCAGTCCGCTGACCATAGGTGGCACAGAACGAGAGACAGGGCTAAAGGCCACTAGTGTTGATGAGAGTCGATGAGTTGGTAAATTCACGCAGTCTGCTCACTTTAGGTGGCACAGAACGAGAGACAGGGCTAAAGGCCACTAGTGTTGATGAGAGTCGAAGAGTTGGTAAATTCACGCAGTCCGCTGACTTTAGGTGGCACAGAATGAGAGACAGGGCTAAAGGCCATTAGTGTTGATGAGAGTCGATGAGTTGGTAAACTCACGCAGTCCGCTGACCTTAGGTGGCACAGAACGAGAGACAGGGCTAAAGGCCACTAGTGTTGATGAGAGTCGATGAGTTGGTAAATTCACGCAGTCCGCTGACTTTAGGTGGCACAGAACGAGAGACAGGGCTAAAGGCCACTAGTGTTGATGAGAGTCGATGAGTTGGTAAATTCACGCAGTCCGCTGACTTTTGGTGGCACAGAACAAGAGACAGGGCTAAAGGCCACCAGTGTTGATGAGAGTCGATGAGTTGGTAAATTCACGCAGTGCGCTGACTTTAGGTGGCACAGAAGGAGAGACAGGGCTAAAGGCCACTAGTGTTGATGAGAGTCGATGAGTTGGTAAATTCATGCAGTCCGCTTACCTAAGGTGGCACAGAACGAGAGACAGGGCTAAAGGCCACTAGTGTTGATGACAGTTGATGAGTTGGTAAATTCACGCAGTCCGCTGACTTTAGGTGGCACAGAACCAGAGACAGGTATAAAGGCCACCAGTGTTGATGAGAGTCGATGAGTTGGTAAATTCACGCAGTCTGCTGACTTTAGGTGCCACAGAACGACAGACAGGGCTAAAGGCCACTACTGTTAATGAGAGCCGATGAGTTGGTAAATTCACGCTGTCCACTGACTTTAGGTGGCACAGAAGGAGAGACAGGGCTAAAGGCCACCAGTGTTGATGAGAGTCGATGAGTTGGTAAATTCACGCAGTCCGGTGACCATAGGTGGCACAGAACGAGAGACAGGGCTAAAGGCCACTAGTGTTGATGAGAGTCGATGAGTTGGTAAAATCATGCAGTCCGCTGACTTTAGGTGGCACAGAACGAGAGACAGGGCTAAAGGCCATTAGTGTTGATGAGAGTCGATGAGTTGGTAAATTCACGCAGTCCGCTGACTTTAGGTGGCATAGAACGAGAGACAGGGCTAAAGGCCACCAGTCTTGATGAGAGTCGATGAATTGGTAAATTCACGCAGTGCACTGACTTTAGGTGGCACAGAAGGAGAGACAGGGCTAAAGGCCGCTAGTGTTGATGAGAGTCGATGAGTTGGTAAATTCACGCAGTCCGCTGACCTTAGGTGGCACAGAACGAGAGACAGGACTAAAGGCAGCTAGTGTTGATGAGATTCGATGAGTTGGTAAATTCACGCAGTCCGCTGACCTTAGGTGGCACAGAACGAGAGACAGGGCTAAAGGCCACTAGTGTTGATGACAGTCGATGAGTTGGTAAATTCACGCAGTCCGCTGACTTTAGGTGGCACAGAACGAGAGACAGGGCTAAAGGCCACTAGTGTTGATGAGAGCCGATTAGTTGGTAAATTCACGCAGTCCGCTGACTTTAGGTGGCACAGAACGAGAGACAGGGCTAAAGGCCACTAGTGTTAATGAGAGGCGATTAGTTGGTAAATTCACGCAGTCCGCTGACTTTAGGTGGCACAGAACGAGAGACAGGGCTAAAGGCCACTAGTGTTGATGAGAGCCGATGAGTTGGTAAATTCACGCAGTCCGTTGACTTTAGGTGGCACAGAACGAGGGACAGGGCTAAAGGCCACTAGTGTTGATGAGAGCCGATGAGTTGGTAAATTCACGCAGTCTGTTGACTTTAGGTGGCACGGAACGAGGGACAGGGCTAAAGGCCGCTAGTGTTGATGAGAGTCGATGAGTCGGTAAATTCACGCAGTCTGCTGACTTTAAGTGGCACGGAACGAGAGACAGGGCTAAAGGCCGCTAGTGTTGATGAGAGTCGATGAGTCGGTAAATTCACGCAGTCCGTTGACTTTAGGTGGCACGGAACGAGAGACAGGGCTAAAGGCCACTAGTGTTGATGAGAGTCGATGAGTTGGTAAATTCACGCAGTCCGCTGACTTTAGGTGGCACAGAACGAGAGACAGGGCTAAAGGCCACTAGTGTTAATGAGAGCCGATGAGTTGGTAAATTCACGCAGTCCACTGACTTTAGGTGGCACAGAACGAGAGACAGGGCCAAAGGCCACTAGTGTTGATGGGAGTCGATGAGTTGGTAAATTCACGCAGTCTGCTGACTTTAGGTGGCACAGAACGAGAGACAGGGCTAAAGGCCGCTAGTGTTGATGAGAGTCGATGAGTTGGTAAATTCACGCAGTCCGCTGACTTTAGGTGGCACAGAAGGAGAGACAGGGCTAAAGGCCGCTAGTGTTGATGAGAGTCGATGAGTTGGTAAATTCACGCAGTCCGCTGACTTTAGGTGGCACAGAACGAGAGACAGGGCTAAAGGCCACTAGTGTTGATGAGAGTCGATGAGTTGGTAAACTCACGCAGTCCGCTGACCTTAGGTGGCACAGAACGAGAGACAGGGCTAAAGGCCACTAGTGTTGATGAGAGTCGATGAGTTGGTAAATTCACGCAGTCCGCTGACTTTAGGTGGCACAGAACGAGAGACAGGGCTAAAGGCCACTAGTGTTGATGAGAGTCGATGAGTTGGTAAATTCACGAAGTCCGCTGACTTTAGGTGGCACAGAACGAGAGAAGGGCTAAAGGCCACTAGTGTTGATGAGAGTCGATGAGTTGGTAAATTCACGCAGTCTGCTGACTTTTGGTGGCACAGAACGAGAGAAAGGGCTAAAGGCCACCAGTGTTGATGAGAGTCGATGAGTTGGTAAATTCACGCAGTCCGGTGATCATAGGTGGCACAGAACGAGAGACAGGGCTAAAGGCCACTAGTGTTGATGAGAGTCAATGAGTTGGTAAAATCATGCAGTCCGCTGACCATAGGTGGCACAGAACGAGAGACAGGGCTAAAGGCCACTAGTGTTGATGAGAGTCGATGAGTTGGTAAAATCACACAGTCCGCTGACCATAGGTGGCACAGAACGAGAGACAGGGCTAAAGGCCACTAGTGTTGGTGAGAGTCGATGAGTTGGTAAATTCACGCAGTCTGCTCACTTTAGGTGGCACAGAACGAGAGACAGGGCTAAAGGCCACTAGTGTTGATGAGAGTCGAAGAGTTGGTAAATTCACGCAGTCCGCTGACTTTAGGTGGCACAGAATGAGAGACAGGGCTAAAGGCCATTAGTGTTGATGAGAGTCGATGAGTTGGTAAACTCACGCAGTCCGCTGACCTTAGGTGGCACAGAACGAGAGACAGGGCTAAAGGCCACTAGTGTTGATGAGAGTCGATGAGTTGGTAAATTCACGCAGTCCGCTGACTTTAGGTGGCACAGAACGAGAGACAGGGCTAAAGGCCACTAGTGTTGATGAGAGTCGATGAGTTGGTAAATTCACGCAGTCCGCTGACTTTTGGTGGCACAGAACAAGAGACAGGGCTAAAGGCCACCAGTGTTGATGAGAGTCGATGAGTTGGTAAATTCACGCAGTGCGCTGACTTTAGGTGGCACAGAAGGAGAGACAGGGCTAAAGGCCACTAGTGTTGATGAGAGTCGATGAGTTGGTAAATTCATGCAGTCCGCTTACCTAAGGTGGCACAGAACGAGAGACAGGGCTAAAGGCCACTAGTGTTGATGACAGTTGATGAGTTGGTAAATTCACGCAGTCCGCTGACTTTAGGTGGCACAGAACCAGAGACAGGTATAAAGGCCACCAGTGTTGATGAGAGTCGATGAGTTGGTAAATTCACGCAGTCTGCTGACTTTAGGTGCCACAGAACGACAGACAGGGCTAAAGGCCACTACTGTTAATGAGAGCCGATGAGTTGGTAAATTCACGCTGTCCACTGACTTTAGGTGGCACAGAAGGAGAGACAGAGCTAAAGGCCACCAGTGTTGATGAGAGTCGATGAGTTGGTAAATTCACGCAGTCCGGTGACCATAGGTGGCACAGAACGAGAGACAGGGCTAAAGGCCATTAGTGTTGATGAGAGTCGATGAGTTGGTAAATTCACGCAGTCCGCTGACTTTAGGTGGCACAGAAGGAGAGACAGGGCTAAAGGCCGCTAGTGTTGATGAGAGTCGATGAGTTGGTAAATTCACGCAGTCCGCTGACTTTAGGTGGCACAGAACGAGAGACAGGGCTAAAGGCCACTAGTGTTGATGAGAGTCGATGAGTTGGTAAATTCACGCAGTCCGCTGACTTTAGGTGGCACAGAACGAGAGACAGGGCTAAAGGCCACTAGTGTTGAGGAGAGTCGATGAGTTGGTAAATTCTCGCAGACCGCTGACTTTAGTTGGCACAGAACGAGAGACAGGGCTAAAGGCCATTAGTTTTGATGAGAGTCGATGAGTTGGTAAACTCAAGCAGTCCGCTGACCTTAGGTGGCACAGAACGAGAGACAGGGCTAAAGGCCACTAGTGTTGATGAGAGTCGATGAGTTGGTAAACTCACGCAGTCCGCTGACCTTAGGTGGCACACAACGAGAGACAAGGCTAAAGGCCACTAGTGTTGATGAGAGTCGATGAGTTAGTAAATTCACGCAGTCCGCTGACTTACGGTGGCACAGAACGAGAGACAGGGCTAAAGGCCACTAGTGTTGATGAGAGTCGATGAGTTTGTAAATTCACGCAGACCGCTGACTTTTGGTGGCACAGAACGAGAGACAGGGCCAAAGGCCACCAGTGTTGATGAGAGTCGATGAGTTGGTAAATTCACGCAGTGCACTGACTTTAGGTGGCAAAGAAGGAGAGACAGGGCTAAAGGCCACCAGTGTTAATGAGAGTCGATGAGTTGGTAAATTCACACAGTGCGCTGACTTTAGGTGGCACAGAAGTAGAGACAGGGCTAAAGGCCACCAGTGTCGATGAGAGTCGATGAGTTGGTAAATTCACGCAGTGTGCTGACTTTAGGTGGCACAGAAGGAGAGACAGGGCTAAAGGCCGCCAGTGTTGATGAGAGTCGATGAGTTGGTAAATTCACGCAGTCCGCTGACATTAGGTGGCACAGAACGAGAGACAGGGCTAAAGGCCGCCAGTGTTGATGAGAGTCGATGAGTTGGTAAATTCACGCAGTCCGCTGACTTTAGGTGGCACAGAACGAGAGACAGGGCTAATGGCCACTAGTGTTGATGAGAGTCGATGAGTTGGTAAATTCATGCATTCCGCTGACCTTAGGTGGCACAGAACGAGAGACAGGGCGAAAGGCCACCAGTGTTGATGACAGTCGATGAGTTGATAAATTCACGCAGTCCGCTGACTTTAGGTGGCACTGAACGAGAGACAGGTATAAAGGCCACCAGTGTTGATGACAGTCGATGAGTTGATAAATTCACGCAGTCCGCTGACTTTAGGTGGCACTGAACGAGAGACAGGTATAAAGGCCACCAGTTTTGATGAGAGTCAATGAGTTGGTAAATTCACGCAGTCCCCTGACTTTAGGTGGCACAGAACGAGAGACAGGGCTAAAGGCCACCAGTGTTGATGACAGTCGATGAGTTGGTAAATTCAGGCAGTCAGCTGACTTTAGGTGGCACAGAAAGAGAGACAGGGCTAAAGGCCGCTAGTGTTGATGACAGTCGATGAGTTGGTAAATTCACGCAGTCCGCTGACTTTAGGTGGCACAGAACGAGAGACAGGGCTAAAGGCCGCTAGTGTTGATGAGAGTCGATGAGTTGGTAAATTCACGCAGTCCGCTGACTTTAGGTGGCACAGAACGAGAGACAGGGCTAAAGGCCACTAGTGTTGAGGAGAGTCGATGAGTTGGTAAATTCTCGCAGACCGCTGACTTTAGGTGGCACGGAACGAGAGACAGGGCTAAAGGCCATTAGTGTTGATGAGAGTCGATGAGTTGGTAAATTCACGCAGTTCGCTGACTTTAGGTGGCACGGAACGAGAGACAGGGCTAAAGGCCACTAGTGTTGATGAGAGTCGATGAGTTGGTAAATTCACGCAGTTCGCTGACTTTAGGTGGCACGGAACGAGAGACAGGGCTAAAGGCCACTAGTGTTGATGACAGTCGATGAGTTGGTAAATTCAGGCAGTCCGCTGACTTTAGGTGGCACGGAACGAGAGACAGGGCTAGAGGCCACTAGTGTTGATGAGAGTCGATGAGTTGGTAAATTCACGCAGACCGCTGACTTTAGGTGGCACAGAACGAGAGACAGGGCTAAAGGCCACTAGTGTTGAGGAGAGTCGATGAGTTGGTAAATTCTCGCAGACCGCTGACTTTAGGTGGCACAGAACGAGAGACAGGGCTAAAGGCCACTAGTGTTGATGAGAGTCGATGAGTTGGTAAATTCACGCAGTCCGCTGACTTTAGGTGGCACAGAACGAGAGACAGGGCTAAAGGCCACTAGTGTTGATGAGAGTCGATGAGTTGGTAAATTCATGCAGTCTGCTGACTTTTGGTGGCACAGAACGAGAGACAGGGCTAAAGGCCACCAGTGTTGATGAGAGTCGATGAGTTGGTAAATTCACGCAGTGCGCTGACTTTAAGAGGCACAGAACAAGAGACAGGGCTAAAGGCCACCAGTGTTGATGAGAGTCGATGAGTTGGTAAATTCACGCAGTGCGCTGACTTTAGGTGGCACAGAAGGAGAGACAGGGCTAAAGGCCACTAGTGTTGATGAGAGTCGATGAGTTGGTAAATTCATGCAGTCCGCTGACCTTAGGTGGCACAGAACGAGAGACAGGGCTAAAGGCCACTAGTGTTGATGACAGTCGATGAGTTGGTAAATTCACGCAGTCCGCTGACTTTAGGTGGCACAGAACCAGAGACAGGTATAAAGGCCACCAGTGTTGATGAGAGTCGATGAGTTGGTAAATTCATGCAGTCCGCTGACTTTAGGTGGCACAGAACGAGAGACAGGGCCAAAGGCCGCCAGTGTTGATGAGAGCCGATGAGTTGGTAAATTCACGCAGTCCGGTGACCATAGGTGGCACAGAACGAGAGACAGGGCTAAAGGCCACTAGTGTTGATGAGAGTCGATGAGTTGGTAAATTCACGCAGTCCTCTGACTTTAGGTGGCACAGAAGGAGAGACAGGGCTAAAGGCCGCTAGTGTTGATGAGAGTCGATGAGTTGGTAAATTCACGCAGTCCGCTGACTTTAGGTGGCACAGAACGAGAGACAGGGCTAAAGGCCACTAGTGTTGATGAGAGTCGATGAGTTGGTAAATTCACGCAGTCCGCTGACTTTAGGTGGCACAGAACGAGAGACAGGACTAAAGGCCATTAGTGTTGATGAGAGTCGATGAGTTGGTAAATTCACGCAGTCCGCTGACTTTAGGTGGCACAGAACGAGAGACAGGGCTAAAGGCCACTAGTGTTGAGGAGAGTCGATGAGTTGGTAAATTCTCGCAGACCGCTGACTTTAGGTGGCACAGAACGAGAGACAGGGCTAAAGGCCATTAGTGTTGATGAGAGTCCATGAGTTGGTAAATTCATGCAGTCCGCTGACTTTAGGTGGCACAGAACGAGAGACAGGGCAAAAGGCCACTAGTGTTGATGAGAGTCGATGAGTTGGTAAATTCACGCAGTCTGCTGACTTTTGGTGGCACAGAACGAGAGACAGGGCTAAAGGCCACCAGTGTTGATGAGAGTCGATGAGTTGGTAAATCAACGCAGTGCGCTGACTTTAAGAGGCACAGAACAAGAGACAGGGCTAAAGGCCACCAGTGTTGATGAGAGTGGATGAGTTGGTAAATTCACGCAGTGCGCTGACTTTAGGTGGCACAGAAGGAGAGACAGGGCTAAAGGCCACTAGTGTTGATGAGAGTCGATGAGTTGGTAAATTCATGCAGTCCGCTGACCTTAGGTGGCACAGAACGAGAGACAGGGCTAAAGGCCACTAGTGTTGATGACAGTCGATGAGTTGGTAAATTCACGCAGTCCGCTGACTTTAGGTGGCACAGAACCAGAGACAGGTATAAAGGCCACCAGTGTTGATGAGAGTCGATGAGTTGGTAAATTCATGCAGTCCGCTGACTTTAGGTGGCACAGAACGAGAGACAGGGCCAAAGGCCGCCAGTGTTGATGAGAGCCGATGAGTTGGTAAATTCACGCAGTCCGGTGACCATAGGTGGCACAGAACGAGAGACAGGGCTAAAGGCCACTAGTGTTGATGAGAGTCGATGAGTTGGTAAATTCACGCAGTCCGCTGACTTTAGGTGGCACAGAAGGAGAGACAGGGCTAAAGGCCGCTAGTGTTGATGAGAGTCGATGAGTTGGTAAATTCACGCAGTCCGCTGACTTTAGGTGGCACAGAACGAGAGACAGGGCTAAAGGCCACTAGTGTTGATGAGAGTCGATGAGTTGGTAAATTCACGCAGTCCGCTGACTTTAGGTGGCACAGAACGAGAGACAGGACTAAAGGCCATTAGTGTTGATGAGAGTCGATGAGTTGGTAAATTCACGCAGTCCGCTGACTTTAGGTGGCACAGAACGAGAGACAGGGCTAAAGGCCACTAGTGTTGAGGAGAGTCGATGAGTTGGTAAATTCTCGCAGACCGCTGACTTTAGGTGGCACAGAACGAGAGACAGGGCTAAAGGCCATTAGTGTTGATGAGAGTCGATGAGTTGGTAAATTCATGCAGTCCGTTGACTTTAGGTGGCACAGAACGAGAGACAGGGCAAAAGGCCACTAGTGTTGATGAGAGTCGATGAGTTGGTAAATTCACGCAGTCTGCTGACTTTTGGTGGCACAGAACGAGAGACAGGGCTAAAGGCCACCAGTGTTGATGAGAGTCGATGAGTTGGTAAATTCACGCAGTCCGCTGACTTTAGGTGGCACAGAACGAGAGACAGGGCCAAAGGCCGCCAGTGTTGATGAGAGCCGATGAGTTGGTAAATTCACGCAGTCCGGTGACCATAGGTGGCACAGACCGAGAGACAGGGCTAAAGGCCACTAGTGTTGATGAGAGTCGATGAGTTGGTAAATTCACGCAGTCCGCTGACTTTAGGTGGCACAGAAGGAGAGACAGGGCTAAAGGCCGCTAGTGTTGATGAGAGTCGATGAGTTGGTAAATTCACGCAGTCCGCTGACTTTAGGTGGCACAGAACGAGAGACAGGGCTAAAGGCCACTAGTGTTGATGAGAGTCGATGAGTTGGTAAATTCACGCAGTCCGGTGACCATAGGTGGCACAGAACGAGAGACAGGGCTAAAGGCCACTAGTGTTGATGAGAGTCGATGAGTTGGTAAATTCACGCAGTTCGCTGACTTTAGGTGGCACAGAAGGAGAGACAGGGCTAAAGGCCGCTAGTGTTGATGAGAGTCGATGAGTTGGTAAATTCACGCAGTCCGCTGACTTTAGGTGGCACAGAACGAGAGACAGGGCTAAAGGCCACTAGTGTTGATGAGAGTCGATGAGTTGGTAAATTCACGCAGTCCGCTGACTTTAGGTGGCACAGAACGAGAGACAGGACTAAAGGCCATTAGTGTTGATGAGAGTCGATGAGTTGGTAAATTCACGCAGTCCGCTGACTTTAGGTGGCACAGAACGAGAGACAGGGCTAAAGGCCACTAGTGTTGAGGAGAGTCGATGAGTTGGTAAATTCTCGCAGACCGCTGACTTTAGGTGGCACAGAACGAGAGACAGGGCTAAAGGCCATTAGTGTTGATGAGAGTCGATGAGTTGGTAAATTCATGCAGTCCGCTGACTTTAGGTGGCACAGAACGAGAGACAGGGCAAAAGGCCACTAGTGTTGATGAGAGTCGATGAGTTGGTAAATCAACGCAGTGCGCTGACTTTAAGAGGCACAGAACAAGAGACAGGGCTAAAGGCCACCAGTGTTGATGAGAGTCGATGAGTTGGTAAATTCACGCAGTGCGCTGACTTTAGGTGGCACAGAAGGAGAGACAGGGCTAAAGGCCACTAGTGTTGATGACAGTCGATGAGTTGGTAAATTCACGCAGTCCGCTGACTTTAGGTGGCACAGAACCAGAGACAGGTATAAAGGCCACCAGTGTTGATGAGAGTCGATGAGTTGGTAAATTCATGCAGTCCGCTGACTTTAGGTGGCACAGAACGAGAGACAGGGCCAAAGGCCGCCAGTGTTGATGAGAGCCGATGAGTTGGTAAATTCACGCAGTCCGGTGACCATAGGTGGCACAGAACGAGAGACAGGGCTAAAGGCCACTAGTGTTGATGAGAGTCGATGAGTTGGTAAATTCACGCAGTCCGCTGACTTTAGGTGGCACAGAAGGAGAGACAGGGCTAAAGGCCGCTAGTGTTGATGAGAGTCGATGAGTTGGTAAATTCACGCAGTCCGCTGACTTTAGGTGGCACAGAACGAGAGACAGGGCTAATGGCCACTAGTGTTGATGAGAGTCGATGAGTTGGTAAATTCATGCATTCCGCTGACCTTAGGTGGCACAGAACGAGAGACAGGGCTAAAGGCCACCAGTGTTGATGACAGTCGATGAGTTGATAAATTCACGCAGTCCGCTGACTTTAGGTGGCACTGAACGAGAGACAGGTATAAAGGCCACCAGTGTTGATGACAGTCGATGAGTTGATAAATTCACGCAGTCCGCTGACTTTAGGTGGCACTGAACGAGAGACAGGTATAAAGGCCACCAGTTTTGATGAGAGTCGATGAGTTGGTAAATTCACGCAGTCCCCTGACTTTAGGTGGCACAGAACGAGAGACAGGGCTAAAGGCCACCAGTGTTGATGACAGTCGATGAGTTGGTAAATTCAGGCAGTCAGCTGACTTTAGGTGGCACAGAACGAGAGACAGGGCTAAAGGCCGCTAGTGTTGATGACAGTCGATGAGTTGGTAAATTCACGCAGTCCGCTGACTTTAGGTGGCACAGAACGAGAGACAGGGCTAAAGGCCGCTAGTGTTGATGAGAGTCGATGAGTTGGTAAATTCACGCAGTCCGCTGACTTTAGGTGGCACAGAACGAGAGACAGGGCTAAAGGCCACTAGTGTTGAGGAGAGTCGATGAGTTGGTAAATTCTCGCAGACCGCTGACTTTAGGTGGCACGGAACGAGAGACAGGGCTAAAGGCCATTAGTGTTGATGAGAGTCGATGAGTTGGTAAATTCACGCAGTTCGCTGACTTTAGGTGGCACGGAACGAGAGACAGGGCTAAAGGCCACTAGTGTTGATGAGAGTCGATGAGTTGGTAAATTCACGCAGTTCGCTGACTTTAGGTGGCACGGAACGAGAGACAGGGCTAACGGCCACTAGTGTTGATGACAGTCGATGAGTTGGTAAATTCAGGCAGTCCGCTGACTTTAGGTGGCACGGAACGAGAGACAGGGCTAGAGGCCACTAGTGTTGATGAGAGTCGATGAGTTGGTAAATTCACGCAGACCGCTGACTTTAGGTGGCACAGAACGAGAGACAGGGCTAAAGGCCACTAGTGTTGAGGAGAGTCGATGAGTTGGTAAATTCTCGCAGACCGCTGACTTTAGGTGGCACAGAACGAGAGACAGGGCTAAAGGCCATTAGTGTTGATGAGAGTCGATGAGTTGGTAAATTCACGCAGTCCGCTGACTTTAGGTGGCACAGAACGAGAGACAGGGCTAAAGGCCACTAGTGTTGATGAGAGTCGATGAGTTGGTAAATTCACGCAGTCTGCTGACTTTTGGTGGCACAGAACGAGAGACAGGGCTAAAGGCCACCAGTGTTGATGAGAGTCGATGAGTTGGTAAATTCACGCAGTGCGCTGACTTTAAGAGGCACAGAACAAGAGACAGGGCTAAAGGCCACCAGTGTTGATGAGAGTCGATGAGTTGGTAAATTCACGCAGTGCGCTGACTTTAGGTGGCACAGAAGGAGAGACAGGGCTAAAGGCCACTAGTGTTGATGAGAGTCGATGAGTTGGTAAATTCATGCAGTCCGCTGACCTTAGGTGGCACAGAACGAGAGACAGGGCTAAAGGCCACTAGTGTTGATGACAGTCGATGAGTTGGTAAATTCACGCAGTCCGCTGACTTTAGGTGGCACAGAACCAGAGACAGGTATAAAGGCCACCAGTGTTGATGAGAGTCGATGAGTTGGTAAATTCATGCAGTCCGCTGACTTTAGGTGGCACAGAACGAGAGACAGGGCCAAAGGCCGCCAGTGTTGATGAGAGCCGATGAGTTGGTAAATTCACGCAGTCCGGTGACCATAGGTGGCACAGAACGAGAGACAGGGCTAAAGGCCACTAGTGTTGATGAGAGTCGATGAGTTGGTAAATTCACGCATTCCGCTGACTTTAGGTGGCACAGAAGGAGAGACAGGGCTAAAGGCCGCTAGTGTTGATGAGAGTCGATGAGTTGGTAAATTCACGCAGTCCGCTGACTTTAGGTGGCACAGAACGAGAGACAGGGCTAAAGGCCACTAGTGTTGATGAGAGTCGATGAGTTGGTAAATTCACGCAGTCCGCTGACTTTAGGTGGCACAGAACGAGAGACAGGACTAAAGGCCATTAGTGTTGATGAGAGTCGATGAGTTGGTAAATTCACGCAGTCCGCTGACTTTAGGTGGCACAGAACGAGAGACAGGGCTAAAGGCCACTAGTGTTGAGGAGAGTCGATGAGTTGGTAAATTCTCGCAGACCGCTGACTTTAGGTGGCACAGAACGAGAGACAGGGCTAAAGGCCATTAGTGTTGATGAGAGTCGATGAGTTGGTAAATTCATGCAGTCCGCTGACTTTAGGTGGCACAGAACGAGAGACAGGGCAAAAGGCCACTAGTGTTGATGAGAGTCGATGAGTTGGTAAATTCACGCAGTCTGCTGACTTTTGGTGGCACAGAACGAGAGACAGGGCTAAAGGCCACCAGTGTTGATGAGAGTCGATGAGTTGGTAAATCAACGCAGTGCGCTGACTTTAAGAGGCACAGAACAAGAGACAGGGCTAAAGGCCACCAGTGTTGATGAGAGTCGATGAGTTGGTAAATTCACGCAGTGCGCTGACTTTAGGTGGCACAGAAGGAGAGACGGGGCTAAAGGCCACTAGTGTTGATGAGAGTCGATGAGTTGGTAAATTCATGCAGTCCGCTGACTTTAGGTGGCACAGAACGAGAGACAGGGCTAAAGGCCACTAGTGTTGATGACAGTCGATGAGTTGGTAAATTCACGCAGTCCGCTGACTTTAGGTGGCACAGAACCAGAGACAGGTATAAAGGCCACCAGTGTTGATGAGAGTCGATGAGTTGGTAAATTCATGCAGTCCGCTGACTTTAGGTGGCACAGAACGAGAGACAGGGCCAAAGGCCGCCAGTGTTGATGAGAGCCGATGAGTTGGTAAATTCACGCAGTCCGGTGACCATAGGTGGCACAGAACGAGAGACAGGGCTAAAGGCCACTAGTGTTGATGAGAGTCGATGAGTTGGTAAATTCACGCAGTCCGCTGACTTTAGGTGGCACAGAAGGAGAGACAGGGCTAAAGGCCGCTAGTGTTGATGAGAGTCGATGAGTTGGTAAATTCACGCAGTCCGCTGACTTTAGATGGCACAGAACGAGAGACAGGGCTAAAGGCCACTAGTGTTGATGAGAGTCGATGAGTTGGTAAATTCACGCAGTCCGCTGACTTTAGGTGGCACAGAACGAGAGACAGGACTAAAGGCCATTAGTGTTGATGAGAGTCGATGAGTTGGTAAATTCACGCAGTCCGCTGACTTTAGGTGGCACAGAACGAGAGACAGGGCTAAAGGCCACTAGTGTTGAGGAGAGTCGATGAGTTGGTAAATTCTCGCAGACCGCTGACTTTAGGTGGCACAGAACGAGAGACAGGGCTAAAGGCCATTAGTGTTGATGAGAGTCGATGAGTTGGTAAATTCATGCAGTCCGCTGACTTTAGGTGGCACAGAACGAGAGACAGGGCAAAAGGCCACTAGTGTTGATGAGAGTCGATGAGTTGGTAAATTCACGCAGTCTGCTGACTTTTGGTGGCACAGAACGAGAGACAGGGCTAAAGGCCACCAGTGTTGATGAGAGTCGATGAGTTGGTAAATCAACGCAGTGCGCTGACTTTAAGAGGCACAGAACAAGAGACAGGGCTAAAGGCCACCAGTGTTGATGAGAGTCGATGAGTTGGTAAATTCACGCAGTGCGCTGACTTTAGGTGGCACAGAAGGAGAGACAGGGCTAAAGGCCACTAGTGTTGATGAGAGTCGATGAGTTGGTAAATTAATGCAGTCCGCTGACCTTAGGTGGCACAGAACGAGAGACAGGGCTAAAGGCCACTAGTGTTGATGACAGTCGATGAGTTGGTAAATTCACGCAGTCTGCTGACTTTAGGTGGCACAGAACCAGAGACAGGTATAAAGGCCACCAGTGTTGATGAGAGTCGATGAGTTGGGGAATTCACGCAGTCCGCTGACTTTAGGTGGCACAGAACGAGAGACAGTGCTAAAGGCCGCCAGTGTTGATGAGAGTCGATGAGTTGGTAAATTCATGCAGTCCGCTGACTTTAGGTGGCACAGAACGAGAGACAGGGCCAAAGGCCGCCAGTGTTGATGAGAGCCGATGAGTTGGTAAATTCACGCAGTCCGGTGACCATAGGTGGCACAGAACGAGAGACAGGGCTAAAGGCCACTAGTGTTGATGAGAGTCGATGAGTTGGTAAATTCACGCAGTCTGCTGACTTTAGGTGGCACAGAAGGAGAGACAGGGCTAAAGGCCGCTAGTGTTGATGAGAGTCGATGAGTTGGTAAATTCACGCAGTCTGCTGACTTTAGGTGGCACAGAACGAGAGACAGGGCTAAAGGCCACTAGTGTTGATGAGAGTCGATGAGTTGCTAAATTCACACAGTCCGCTGACTTTAGGTGGCACAGAACGAGAGACAGGACTAAAGGCCATTAGTGTTGATGAGAGTCGATGAGTTGGTAAACTCACGCAGTCCGCTGACCTTAGGTGGCACAGAACGAGAGACAGGGCTAAAGGCCACTAGTGTTGATGAGAGTCGATGAGTTGGTAAATTCATGCAGTCCGCTGACCTTAGGTGGCACAGAACGAGAGACAGGGCTAAAGGCCACTAGTGTTGATGAGAGTCGATGAGTTGGTAAATTCACGCAGTCCGCTGACTTTAGGTGGCACAGAACCAGAGACAGGTATAAAGGCCGCCAGTGTTGATGAGAGTCGATGAGTTGGTAAATTCATGCAGTCCGCTGACTTTAGGTGGCACAGAACGAGAGACAGGGCTAAAGGCCACTAGTGTTGATGAGAGTCGATGAGTTGGTAAATTCACGCAGTCCGCTGACTTTAGGTGGCACAGAACGAGAGACAGGACTAAAGGCCATTAGTGTTGATGAGAGTCGATGAGTTGGTAAATTCTCGCAGACCGCTGACTTTAGGTGGCACAGAACGAGAGACAGGGCTAAAGGCCATTAGTGTTGATGAGAGTCGATGAGTTGGTAAATTCACGCAGTCCGCTGACTTTAGGTGGCACAGAACGAGAGACAGGGCTAAAGGCCACTAGTGTTGATGAGAGTCGATGAGTTGGTAAATTCACGCAGTCCGCTGACTTTAGGTGGCACAGAACGAGAGACAGGACTAAAGGCCATTAGTGTTGATGAGAGTCGATGAGTTGGTAAATTCTTGCAGACCGCTGACTTTAGGTGGCACAGAACGAGAGACAGGGCTAAAGGCCATTAGTGTTGATGAGAGTCGATGAGTTGGTAAATTCACGCAGTCCGCTGACTTTAGGTGGCACAGAACGAGAGACAGGGCTAAAGGCCACTAGTGTTGATGAGAGTCGATGAGTTGGTAAATTCACGCAGTCCGCTGACTTTTGGTGGCACAGAACAAGAGACAGGGCTAAAGGCCACCAGTGTTGATGAGAGTCGATGAGTTGGTAAATTCACGCAGTGCGCTGACTTTAAGAGGCACAGAACAAGAGACAGGGCTAAAGGCCACCAGTGTTGATGAGAGTCGATGAGTTGGTAAATTCACGCAATGCGCTGACTTTAGGTGGCACAGAAGGAGAGACAGGGCTAAAGGCCACCAGTGTTGATGAGAGTCGATGAGTTGGTAAATTCACGCAGTCCGCTGACTTTAGGTGGCACAGAACGAGAGACAGGGCTAAAGGCCACTAGTGTTGATGAGAGTCGATGAGTTGGTAAATTCATGCAGTCCGCTGACCTTAGGTGGCACAGAACGAGAGACAGGGCTAAAGGCCACTAGTGTTGATGACAGTTGATGAGTTGGTAAATTCACGCAGTCCGGTGACCATAGGTGGCACAGAACGAGAGACAGGGCTAAAGGCCACTAGTGTTGATGAGAGTCGATGAGTTGGTAAATTCACGCAGTCCGCTGACTTTAGGTGGCATAGAACGAGAGACAGGGCTAAAGGCCACTAGTGTTGGTGAGAGTCGATGAGTTGGTAAATTCACGCAGTCTGCTGACTATTGGTGGCACTGAACGAGAGACAGGGCTAAAGGCCGCCAGTGTTGATGAGAGTCGATGAGTTGGTAAATTCACGCAGTGCGCTGACTTTAGGTGGCACAGAAGGAGAGACAGGGCTAAAGGCCGCTAGTGTTGATGAGAGTCGATGAGTTGGTAAATTCACGCAGTCCGCTGACCTTAGGTAGCACAGAACGAGAGACAGGACTAAAGGCCGCTAGTGTTGATGAGATTCGATGAGTTGGTAAATTCACACAGTCCGCTGACCTTAGGTTGCACAGAACGAGAGACAGGGCTAAAGGCCACTAGTGTCGATGAGAGTCGATGAGTTGGTAAATTCACGCAGTCCGCGGACTTTAGGTGGCACAGAACGAGAGACAGGGCTAAAGGCCACTAGTGTTGATGAGAGTCGATGAGTTGGTAAATTCATGCAGTCCGCTGACTTTAGGTGGCACAGAACGAGAGACAGGGCTAAAGGCCACTAGTGTTGATGAGAGTCGATGAGTTGGTAAATTCATGCAGTCCGCTGGCCTTAGGTGGCACAGAACGAGAGACAGGGCTAAAGGCCACTAGTGTTGATGACAGTCGATGAGTTGATAAATTCACGCAGTCCGCTGACTTTAGGTGGCACTGAACGAGAGACAGGTATAAAGGCCACTAGTGTTGATGACAGTCGATGAGTTGATAAATTCACGCAGTCCGCTGACTTTAGGTGGCACTGAACGAGAGACAGGTATAAAGGCCAGCAGTGTTGATGACAGTCGATGAGTTGATAAATTCACGCAGTCCGCTGACTTTAGGTGGCACTGAACGAGAGACAGGTATAAAGGCCACCAGTGTTGATGAGAGTCGATGAGTTGGTAAATTCACTCAGTCCACTGACTTTAGGTGGCACAGAACGAGAGACAGGGCTAAAGGCCACTAGTGTTGATGACAGTCGATGAGTTCGTAAATTCACGCAGTCCGCTGCCTGTAGGTGGCACAGAACGAGAGACAGGGGTAAAGGCCACTAGTGTTAATGAGAGCCGATTAGTTGGTAAATTCACGCAGTCCGCTGACTTTAGGTGGCACAGAACGAGAGACAGGGCTAAAGGCCACTAGTGTTGATGAGAGTCGATGAGTTGGTAAATTCACGCAGTCCGCTGACTTTAGGTGGCACGGAACGAGGGACAGGGCTAAAGGCTGCTAGTGTTGATGACAGTCGATGAGTTGGTAAATTCACGCAGTCCGCTGACTTTAAGTGGCACGGAACGAGAGACAGGGCTAAAGGCCGCTAGTGTTGATGAGAGTCGATGAGTTGGTAAATTCATGCAGTCCGCTGACTTTAGGTTGCACAGAACGAGAGACAGGGCTAAAGGCCACTAGTGTTGATGAGAGTCGATGAGTTGGTAAATTCATGCAGTCCGCTGGCCTTAGGTGGCACAGAACGAGAGACAGGGCTAAAGGCCACTAGTGTTGATGACAGTCGATGAGTTGATAAATTCACGCAGTCCGCTGACTTTAGGTGGCACTGAACGGGAGACAGGTATAAAGGCCAGCAGTGTTGGTGAGAGTCGATGAGTTGGTAAATTCACGCAGTCTGCTGACTTTTGGTGGCACAGAACGAGAGACAGGGCTAAAGGCCACCAGTGTTGATGAGAGTCGATGAGTTGGTAAATTCACGCAGTGCGCTGACTTTAGGTGGCACAGAAGGAGAGACAGGGCTAAAGGCCGCTAGTGTTGATGAGAGTCGATGAGTTGGTAAATTCACGCAGTCTGCTGACCTTAGGTAGCACAGAACGAGAGACAGGACTAAAGGCAGCTAGTGTTGATGAGATTCGATGAGTTGGTAAATTCACGCAGTCCGCTGACCTTAGGTTGCACAGAACGAGAGACAGGGCTAAAGGCCACTAGTGTCGATGAGAGTCGATGAGTTGGTAAATTCACGCAGTCCGCGGACTTTAGGTGGCACAGAACGAGAGACAGGGCTAAAGGCCACTAGTGTTGATGAGAGTCGATGAATTGGTAAATTCATGCAGTCCGCTGACTTTAGGTGGCACAGAACGAGAGACAGGGCTAAAGGCCACTAGTGTTGATGAGAGTCGATGAGTTGGTAAATTCATGCAGTCCGCTGGCCTTAGGTGGCACAGAACGAGAGACAGGGCTAAAGGCCACTAGTGTTGATGACAGTCGATGAGTTGATAAATTCACGCAGTCCGCTGACTTTAGGTGGCACTGAACGAGAGACAGGTATAAAGGCCACTAGTGTTGATGAGAGTCGATGAGTTGGTAAATTCATGCAGTCCGCTGACCTTAGGTGGCACAGACCGAGAGACAGGGCTAAAGGCCACTAGTGTTGATGACAGTCGATGAGTTGGTAAATTCACGCAGTCTGCTGACTTTAGGTGGCACAGAACCAGAGACAGGTATAAAGGCCACCAGTGTTGATGAGAGTCGATGAGTTGGTGAATTCACGCAGTCCGCTGACTTTAGGTGGCACAGAACGAGAGACAGTGCTAAAGGCCGCCAGTGTTGATGAGAGTCGATGAGTTGGTAAATTCATGCAGTCCGCTGACTTTAGGTGGCACAGAACGAGAGACAGGGCCAAAGGCCACCAGTGTTGATGAGAGCCGATGAGTTGGTAAATTCACGCAGTCCGGTGACCATAGGTGGCACAGAACGAGAGACAGGGCTAAAGGCCACTAGTGTTGATGAGAGTCGATGAGTTGGTAAATTCACGCAGTCCGCTGACTTTAGGTGGCACAGAAGGAGAGACAGGGCTAAAGGCCGCTAGTGTTGATGAGAGTCGATGAGTTGGTAAATTCACGCAGTCTGCTGACTTTAGGTGGCACAGAACGAGAGACAGGGCTAAAGGCCACTAGTGTTGATGAGAGTCGATGAGTTGGTAAATTCACGCAGTCCGCTGACTTTAGGTGGCACAGAATGAGAGACAGGACTAAAGGCCATTAGTGTTGATGAGAGTCGATGAGTTGGTAAACTCACGCAGTCCGCTGACCTTAGGTGGCACAGAACGAGAGACAGGGCTAAAGGCCACTAGTGTTGATGAGAGTCGATGAGTTGGTAAATTCATGCAGTCCGCTGACCTTAGGTGGCACAGAACGAGAGACAGGGCTAAAGGCCACTAGTGTTGATGAGAGTCGATGAGTTGGTAAATTCACGCAGTCCGCTGACTTTAGGTGGCACAGAACCAGAGACAGGTATAAAGGCCGCCAGTGTTGATGAGAGTCGATGAGTTGGTAAATTCATGCAGTCCGCTGACTTTAGGTGGCACAGAACGAGAGACAGGGCTAAAGGCCACTAGTGTTGATGAGAGTCGATGAGTTGGTAAATTCACGCAGTCCGCTGACTTTAGGTGGCACAGAACGAGAGACAGGACTAAAGGCCATTAGTGTTGATGAGAGTCGATGAGTTGGTAAATTCTCGCAGACCGCTGACTTTAGGTGGCACAGAACGAGAGACAGGGCTAAAGGCCATTAGTGTTGATGAGAGTCGATGAGTTGGTAAATTCACGCAGTCCGCTGACTTTAGGTGGCACAGAACGAGAGACAGGGCTAAAGGCCACTAGTGTTGATGAGAGTCGATGAGTTGGTAAATTCACGCAGTCCGCTGAATTTTGGTGGAACAGAACAAGAGACAGGGCTAAAGGCCACCAGTGTTGATGAGAGTCGATGAGTTGGTAAATTCACGCAGTGCGCTGACTTTAAGAGGCACAGAACAAGAGACAGGGCTAAAGGCCACCAGTGTTGATGAGAGTCGATGAGTTGGTAAATTCACGCAATGCGCTGACTTTAGGTGGCACAGAAGGAGAGACAGGGCTAAAGGCCACCAGTGTTGATGAGAGTCGATGAGTTGGTAAATTCACGCAGTCCGCTGACTTTAGGTGGCACAGAACGAGAGACAGGGCTAAAGGCCACTAGTGTTGATGAGAGTTGATGAGTTGGTAAATTCATGCAGTCCGCTGACCTTAGGTGGCACAGAACGAGAGACAGGGCTAAAGGCCACTAGTGTTGATGACAGTTGATGAGTTGGTAAATTCACGCAGTCCGGTGACCATAGGTGGCACAGAACGAGAGACAGGGCTAAAGGCCACTAGTGTTGATGAGAGTCGATGAGTTGGTAAATTCACGCAGTCCGCTGACTTTAGGTGGCATAGAACGAGAGACAGGGCTAAAGGCCACTAGTGTTGGTGAGAGTCGATGAGTTGGTAAATTCACGCAGTCTGCTGACTATTGGTGGCACTGAACGAGAGACAGGGCTAAAGGCCGCCAGTGTTGATGAGAGTCGATGAGTTGGTAAATTCACGCAGTGCGCTGACTTTAGGTGGCACAGAAGGAGAGACAGGGCTAAAGGCCGCTAGTGTTGATGAGAGTCGATGAGTTGGTAAATTCACGCAGTCCGCTGACCTTAGGTAGCACAGAACGAGAGACAGGACTAAAGGCCGCTAGTGTTGATGAGATTCGATGAGTTGGTAAATTCACACAGTCCGCTGACCTTAGGTTGCACAGAACGAGAGACAGGGCTAAAGGCCACTAGTGTCGATGAGAGTCGATGAGTTGGTAAATTCACGCAGTCCGCGGACTTTAGGTGGCACAGAACGAGAGACAGGGCTAAAGGCCACTAGTGTTGATGAGAGTCAATGAGTTGGTAAATTCATGCAGTCCGCTGACTTTAGGTGGCACAGAACGAGAGACAGGGCTAAAGGCCACTAGTGTTGATGAGAGTCGATGAGTTGGTAAATTCATGCAGTCCGCTGGCCTTAGGTGGCACAGAACGAGAGACAGGGCTAAAGGCCACTAGTGTTGATGACAGTCGATGAGTTGATAAATTCACGCAGTCCGCTGACTTTAGGTGGCACTGAACGAGAGACAGGTATAAAGGCCACTAGTGTTGATGACAGTCGATGAGTTGATAAATTCACGCAGTCCGCTGACTTTAGGTGGCACTGAACGAGAGACAGGTATAAAGGCCAGCAGTGTTGATGACAGTCGATGAGTTGATAAATTCACGCAGTCCGCTGACTTTAGGTGGCACTGAACGAGAGACAGGTATAAAGGCCACCAGTGTTGATGAGAGTCGATGAGTTGGTAAATTCACGCAGTCCACTGACTTTAGGTGGCACAGAACGAGAGACAGGGCTAAAGGCCACTAGTGTTGATGACAGTCGATGAGTTCGTAAATTCACGCAGTCCGCTGCCTGTAGGTGGCACAGAACGAGAGACAGGGGTAAAGGCCACTAGTGTTAATGAGAGCCGATTAGTTGGTAAATTCACGCAGTCCGCTGACTTTAGGTGGCACAGAACGAGAGACAGGGCTAAAGGCCGCTAGTGTTGATGAGAGTCGATGAGTTGGTAAATTCACGCAGTCCGCTGACTTTAGGTGGCACGGAACGAGGGACAGGGCTAAAGGCTGCTAGTGTTGATGACAGTCGATGAGTTGGTAAATTCACGCAGTCCGCTGACTTTAAGTGGCACGGAACGAGAGACAGGGCTAAAGGCCGCTAGTGTTGATGAGAGTCGATGAGTTGGTAAATTCATGCAGTCCGCTGACTTTAGGTGGCACAGAACGAGAGACAGGGCTAAAGGCCACTAGTGTTGATGAGAGTCGATGAGTTGGTAAATTCATGCAGTCCGCTGGCCTTAGGTGGCACAGAACGAGAGACAGGGCTAAAGGCCACTAGTGTTGATGACAGTCGATGAGTTGATAAATTCACGCAGTCCGCTGACTTTAGGTGGCACTGAACGGGAGACAGGTATAAAGGCCAGCAGTGTTGGTGAGAGTCGATGAGTTGGTAAATTCACGCAGTCTGCTGACTTTTGGTGGCACAGAACGAGAGACAGGGCTAAAGGCCACCAGTGTTGATGAGAGTCGATGAGTTGGTAAATTCACGCAGTGCGCTGACTTTAGGTGGCACAGAAGGAGAGACAGGGCTAAAGGCCGCTAGTGTTGATGAGAGTCGATGAGTTGGTAAATTCACGCAGTCCGCTGACCTTAGGTAGCACAGAACGAGAGACAGGACTAAAGGCAGCTAGTGTTGATGAGATTCGATGAGTTGGTAAATTCACGCAGTCCGCTGACCTTAGGTTGCACAGAACGAGAGACAGGGCTAAAGGCCACTAGTGTCGATGAGAGTCGATGAGTTGGTAAATTCACGCAGTCCGCGGACTTTAGGTGGCACAGAACGAGAGACAGGGCTAAAGGCCACTAGTGTTGATGAGAGTCGATGAGTTGGTAAATTCATGCAGTCCGCTGACTTTAGGTGGCACAGAACGAGAGACAGGGCTAAAGGCCACTAGTGTTGATGAGAGTCGATGAGTTGGTAAATTCATGCAGTCCGCTGGCCTTAGGTGGCACAGAACGAGAGACAGGGCTAAAGGCCACTAGTGTTGATGACAGTCGATGAGTTGATAAATTCACGCAGTCCGCTGACTTTAGGTGGCACTGAACGAGAGACAGGTATAAAGGCCAGCAGTGTTGATGACAGTCGATGAGTTGATAAATTCACGCAGTCCGCTGACTTTAGGTGGCACTGAACGAGAGACAGGTATAAAGGCCACCAGTGTTGATGAGATTCGATGAGTTGGTAAATTCACGCAGTCCACTGACTTTAGGTGGCACAGAACGAGAGACAGGGCTAAAGGCCACTAGTGTTGATGACAGTCGATGAGTTCGTAAATTCACGCAGTCCGCTGCCTGTAGGTGGCACAGAACGAGAGACAGGGGTAAAGGCCACTAGTGTTAATGAGAGCCGATTAGTTGGTAAATTCACGCAGTCCGCTGACTTTAGGTGGCACAGAACGAGAGACAGGGCTAAAGGCCACTAGTGTTGATGAGAGTCGATGAGTTGGTAAATTCACGCAGTCCGCTGACTTTAGGTGGCACGGAACGAGAGACAGGGCTAAAGGCCGCTAGTGTTGATGAGAGTCGATGAGTTGGTAAATTCACGCAGTCCGCTGACTTTAGGTGGCACAGAACGAGAGACAGGGCTAAAGGCCACTAGTGTTGATGAGAGTCGATGAGTTGGTAAATTCATGCAGTCCGCTGGCCTTAGGTGGCACAGAACGAGAGACAGGGCTAAAGGCCACTAGTGTTGATGACAGTCGATGAGTTGATAAATTCACGCAGTCCGCTGACTTTAGGTGGCACTGAACAGGAGACAGGTATAAAGGCCAGCAGTGTTGATGACAGTCGATGAGTTGATAAATTCACGCAGTCCGCTGACTTTAGGTGGCACTGAACGAGAGACAGGTATAAAGGCCACCAGTGTTGATGAGAGTCGATGAGTTGGTAAATTCACGCAGTCCACTGACTTTAGGTGGCACAGAACGAGAGACAGGGCTAAAGGCCACTAGTGTTGATGACAGTCGATGAGTTGGTAAATTCACGCAGTCCGCTGCCTTTAGGTGGCACAGAACGAGAGACAGGGGTAAAGGCCACTAGTGTTAATGAGAGCCGATTAGTTGGTAAATTCATGCAGTCCGATGACTTTAGGTGGCACAGAACGAGAGACAGGGCTAAAGGCCACTAGTGTTGATGAGAGTCGATGAGTTGGTAAAATCACGCAGTCCGCTGATTTTAGGTGGCACAGAACGAGGGACAGGGCTAAAGGCCACTAGTGTTGATGAGAGTCGATGAGTTGGTAAATTCACGAAGTCGGCTGACTTTAGGTGGCATAGAACGAGAGACAGGGCTAAAGGCCACTAGTGTTGGTGAGAGTCGATGAGTTGGTAAATTCACGCAGTCTGCTGACTTTTGGTGGCACAGAACGAGAGACAGGGCTGAAGGCCACCAGTGTTGATGAGAGTCGATGAGTTGGTAAATTCACGCAGTGCGCTGACTTTAGGTGGCACAGAAGGAGAGACAGGGCTAAAGGCCGCTAGTGTTGATGAGAGTCGATGAGTTAATAAATTCACGCAGTCCGCTGACCTTAGGTGGCACCGAACGAGAGACAGGACTAAAGGCAGCTAGTGTTGATGAGATTCGATGAGTTGGTAAATTCACGCAGTCCGCTGACCTTAGGTTGCACAGAACGAGAGACAGGGCTAAAGGCCACTAGTGTTGATGAGAGTCGATGAGTTGGTAAATTCACGCAGTCCGCGGACTTTAGGTGGCACAGAACAAGAGACAGGGCTAAAGGCCACTAGTGTTAATGAGAGCCGATTAGTTGGTAAATTCACGCAGTCCGCTGACTTTAGGTGGCACAGAACGAGAGACAGGACTAAAGGCCACTAGTGTTGATGAGAGTCGATGAGTTGGTAAATTCACGCAGTCCGCTGACTTTAGGTGGCACAGAACGAGGGACAGGGCTAAAGGCCGCTAGTGTTGATGACAGTCGATGAGTTGGTAAATTCACGCAGTCCGCTGACTTTAAGTGGCACGGAACGAGAGACAGGGCTAAAGGCCGCTAGTGTTGATGAGAGTCGATGAGTTGGTAAATTCATGCAGTCCGCTAACTTTAGGTGGCACAGAACGAGAGACAGGGCTAAAGGCCACTAGTGTTGATGAGAGTCGATGAGTTGGAAAATTCACGCAGTCCGCTGACTTTAAGTGGCACGGAACGAGAGACAGGGCTAAAGGCCGCTAGTGTTGATGAGAGTCGATGAGTTGGTAAATTCATGCAGTCCGCTGATTTTAGGTGGCACAGAACGAGGGACAGGGCTAAAGGCTGCTAGTGTTGATGACAGTCGATGAGTTGGTAAATTCACGCAGTCCGCTGACTTTAAGTGGCACGGAACGAGAGACAGGGCTAAAGGCCGCTAGTGTTGATGAGAGTCGATGAGTTGGTAAATTCATGCAGTCCGCTAACTTTAGGTGGCACAGAATGAGAGACAGGGCTAAAGGCCACTAGTGTTAATGGGAGCCGATGAGTTGGTAAATTCACGCAGTCCACTGACTTTAGGTGGCACAGAAGGAGAGACAGGGCTAAAGGCCACCAGTGTTGATGAAAGTCGATGAGTTGGTAAATTCACGCAGTCCGGTGACCATAGGTGGCACAGAACGAGAGACAGGGCTAAAGGCCACTAGTGTTGATGAGAGTCGATGAGTTGGTAAAATCACGCAGTCCGCTGACCATAGGTGGCACAGAACGAGAGACAGGGCTAAAGGCCACTAGTGTTGATGAGAGTCGATGAGTTGGTAAAATCACGCAGTCCACTGACTTTAGGTGGCACAGAACGAGAGACAGGTATAAAGGCCAGCAGTGTTGATGACAGTCGATGAGTTGATAAATTCACGCAGTGCGCTGACTTTAGGTGGCACAGAAGGAGAGACAGGGCTAAAGGCCGCTAGTGTTGATGAGAGTCGATGAGTTGGTAAATTCACGCAGTCCGCTGACCTTAGGTGGCACAGAACGAGAGACAGGACTAAAGGCAGCTAGTGTTGATGAGATTCGATGAGTTGGTAAATTCACGCAGTCCGCTGACCTTAGGTTGCACAGAACGAGAGACAGGGCTAAAGGCCATTAGTGTTGATGAGAGTCGATGAGTTGGTAAATTCATGCAGTCCGCGGACTTTAGGTGGCACAGAACGAGAGACAGGGCTAAAGGCCACTAGTGTTGATGAGAGTCGATGAGTTCGTAAATTCATGCAGTCCGCTGACTTTAGGTGGCACAGAACGAGAGACAGGGCTAAAGGCCACTAGTGTTGATGAGAGTCGATGAGTTGGTAAATTCATGCAGTCCGCTGGCCTTAGGTGGGACAGAACGAGAGACAGGGCTAAAGGCCACTAGTGTTGATGACAGTCGATGAGTTGATACATTTACGCAGTCCGCTGACTTTAGGTGGCACTGAACGAGAGACAGGTATAAAGGCCAGCAGTGTTGATGACAGTCGAGGAGTTGATAAATTCACGCAGTCCGCTTACTTTAGGTGGCACAGAACGAGAGACAGGTATAAAAGCCACCAGTGTTGATGAGAGTCGATGAGTTGGTAAATTCACGCAGTCCACTGACTTTAGGTGGCACAGAACGAGTGAAAGGGCTAAAGGCCACTAGTGTTGATGACAGTCGATGAGTTCGTAAATTCACGCAGTCCGCTGCCTTTAGGTGGCACAGAACGAGAGACAGGGGTAAAGGCCACTAGTGTTAATGAGAGCCGATTAGTTGGTAAATTCACGCAGTCCTCTGACTTTAGGCGGCACAGAACGAGAGACAGGGCTAAAGGCCACTAGTGTTGATGAGAGTCGATGAGTTGGTAAATTCACGCAGTCCGCTGACTTTAGGTGGCACAGAACGAGGGACAGGGCTAAAGGCCGCTAGTGTTGATGAGAGTCGATGAGTTGGTAAATTCACGCTGTCCGCTGACTTTAGGTGGCACAGAAGGAGAGACAGGGCTAAAGGCCGCTAGTGTTGATGAGAGTCGATGAGTTGGTAAATTCACGCAGTCCGCTGACTTTAGGTGGCACAGAACGAGAGACAGGGCTAAAGGCCACTAGTGTTGATGAGAGTCGATGAGTTGGTAAATTCACGCAGTCCGCTTACTTTAGGTGGCACAGAAGGAGAGACAGGGCTAAAGGCCGCTAGTGTTGATGAGAGTCGATGAGTTGGTAAATTCACGCAGTCTGCTGACTTTAGGTGGCACAGAACGAGAGACAGGGGTAAAGGCCACTAGTGTTAATGAGAGCCGATTAGTTGGTAAATTCACGCAGTCCGCTGACTTTAGGTGGCACAGAACGAGAGACAGGGCTAAAGGCCACTAGTGTTGATGAGAGTCGATGAGTTGGTAAATGCACGCAGTCCGCTGACTTTAGGTGGCACAGAACGAGGGACAGGGCTAAAGGCTGCTAGTGTTAATGGGAGCCGATGAGTTGGTAAATTCACGCAGTCCACTGACTTTAGGTGGCACAGAAGGAGAGACAGGGCTAAAGGCCGCTAGTGTTGATGAGAGTCGATGAGTTGGTAAATTCACGCTGTCCGCTGACTTTAGGTGGCACAGAAGGAGAGACAGGGCTAAAGGCCGCTAGTGTTGATGAGAGTCGATGAGTTGGTAAATTCACGCAGTCCGCTGACTTTAGGTGGCACAGAACGAGAGACAGGGCTAAAGGCCACTAGTGTTGATGAGAGTCGATGAGTTGGTAAATTCACGCAGTCCGCTGACTTTAGGTGGCACAGAACGAGAGACAGGGCTAAAGGCCACTAGTGTTGATGAGAGTTGATGAGTTGGTAAATTCTCGCAGACCGCTGACTTTAGGTGGCACAGAACGAGAGACAGGTATAAAGGCCATTAGTGTTGATGAGAGTCGATGAGTTGGTAAACTCACTCAGTCCGCTGACCTTAGGTGGCACAGAACGAGAGACAGGGCTAAAGGACACTAGTGTTGATGAGAGTCGATGAGTTGGTAAATTCACGCAGTCCGCTGACTTTAGGTGGCACAGAACGAGAGACAGGGCTAAAGGCCACTAGTGTTGATGAGAGTCGATGAGTTGGTAAATTCACGCAGTCTGCTGACTTTTGGTGGCACAGAACGAGAGACAGGGCTAAAGGCAACTAGTGTTGATGAGAGTCGATGAGGTGGTAAATTCACGCAGTGTGCTGACTTTTGGTGGCACAGAACGAGAGACAGGGCTAAAGGCCACTAGTGTTGATGAGAGTCGATGAGTTGGTAAATTCACGCAGTGCGCTGACTTTAGGTGGCACAGAAGGAGAGACAGGGCTAAAGGCCACTAGTGTTGATGAGAGTCGATGAGTTGGTAAATTCACGCAGTCCACTGACTTTAGGTGGCACAAAAGGAGAGACAGGGCTAAAGGCCACCAGTGTTGATGAGAGTCGATGAGTTGGTAAATTCATGCAGTCCGGTGACCATAGGTGGCACAGAACGAGAGACAGGGCTAAAGGCCATTAGTGTTGATGAGAGTCGATGAGTTGGTAAATTCACGCAGTCAGCTGACTTTAGGTGGCACTGAACGAGAGACAGGTATAAAGGCCACCAGTGTTGATGAGAGTCGATGAGTTGGTAAATTCATGCAGTCCGCTGACTTTAGGTGGCACAGAACGAGAGACAGGGCTAAAGGCCACTAGTGTTGAGGAGAGTCGATGAGTTGGTAAATTCTCGCAGACCGCTGACTTTAGGTGGCGCAGAAGGAGAGACAGGGGTAAAGGCCATTAGTGTTGATGAGAGGTGATGAGTTGGTAAACTCACGCAGTCTGCTGACCTTAGGTGGCACAGAACGAGAGACAGGGCTAAAGGCCACTACTGTTGATGAGAGTCGATGAGTTGGTAAACTCACGCAGTCCGCTGACCTTAGGTGGCACAGAACGAGAGACAGGGCTAAAGGCCACTAGTGTTGATGAGAGTCGATGAGTTGGTAAATTCACGCAGACCGCTGACTTTAGGTGGCACAGAACGAGACACAGGGCTAAAGGCCACTAGTGTTGATGAGAGTCGATGAGTTTGTAAATTCACGCAGTCTGCTAACTTTTGGTGGCACAGAACGAGAGACAGGGCTAAAGGCCACCAGTGTTGATGAGAGTCGATGAGTTGGTAAATTCACGCAGTGCGCTGACTTTAGGTGGCACAGAAGGAGAGACAGGGCTAAGAGCCACAAGTGTTGATGAGAGTCGATGAGTTGGTTAATTCACGCAGTGCGCTGAATTTAGGTGGCACAGAAGGAGAGACAGGGCTAAAGGTCGCTAGTGTTGATGAGAGTCGATGAGTTGGTAAATTCATGGAGTCCGCTGACTTTAGGTGGCACAGAACGAGAGACAGGGCTAAAGGCCCCTAGTGTTGATGAGAGTCGATGAGTTGGTAAATTCATGCAGTCCGCTGACCTTAGGTGGCACAGAACGAGAGAGAGGGCTAAAGGCCACTATTGTTGATGAGAGTCGATGAGTTGGTAAATTCATGCAGTCCGCTGACCTTAGGTGGCACAGAACGAGAGACAGGGCTACAGGCCACTAGTGTTGATGACAGTCGATGAGTTGATAAATTCACGCAGTCCGCTGACTTTAGGTGGCACTGAACGAGAGACAGGTATAAAGGCCACCAGTGTTGATGACAGTCGATGAGTTGATAAATTCACGCAGTCCGCTGACTTTAGGTGGCACTGAATGAGAGACAGGTATAAAGGCCACCAGTGTTGATGAGAGTCGATGAGTTGGTAAATCCATGCAGTCCGCTGACTTTAGGTGGCACAGAACGAGAGACAGGGCTAAAGGCCACCAGTGTTGATGAGAGTCGATGAGTTGGTAAATTCAAGCAGTCTGCTGACTTTAGGTGGCACAGAACGAGAGACAGGGCTAAAGGTCACTAGTGTTGATGAAAGTCGATGAGTTGGTAAATTCACGCAGTCCGTTGACTTTAGGTGGCACAGAACGAGGAACAGGGCTAAATGCCACTACTGTTGATGAGAGTCGATGAGTTGGTAAACTCACGCAGTCCGCTGACCTTAGGTGGCACTGAACGAGAGACAGGGCTACAGGCCACTAGTGTTGATGAGAGTCGATGAGTTGGTAAATTCACGCAGTCCGCTGACTTTAGGTGGCACAGAACGAGAGACAGGGCTAAAGGCCACTAGTGTTGATGAGAGTCGATGAGTTGGTAAATTCACGCAGTCTGCTGACTTTTGGTGGCACAGAACGAGAGACAGGGCTAAAGGCCACCAGTGTTGATGAGAGTCGATGAGTTGGTAAATTCACGCAGTGCGCTGACTTTAGGTGGCACAGAAGGAGAGACAGGGCTAAAGGCCACCAGTGTTGATGAGAGTCGATGAGTTGGTAAATTCACGCAGTGCGCTGATTTTAGGTGGCACAGAAGGAGAGACAGGGCTAAAAGCCGCCAGTGTTGATGAGAGTCGATGAGTTGGTAAATTCACGCAGTCCGCTGACCTTAGGTGGCACAGAACGAGAGACAGGGCTAAAGGCCGCCAGTGTTGATGAGAGTCGATGAGTTGGTAAATTCACGCAGTCCGCTGACTTTAGGTGGCACAGAAGGAGAGACAGGGCTAAAGGCCGCTAGTGTTGATGAGAGTCGATGAGTTGGTAAATTCACGCAGTCCGCTGACTTTAGGTGGCACAGAACGAGAGACAGGGCTAAAGGCCACTAGTTTTGATGAGAGTCGATGAGTTGGTAAATTCACGCAGCCCGCTGACTTTAGGTGGCACAGAACGAGAGACAGGGCTAAAGGCCACTAGTGTAATGAGAGCCGATGAGTTGGTAAATTCACGCAGTCCGCTGACTTTAGGTGGCACAGAACGAGAGACAGGGCTAAAGGCCTCTAGTGTTAATGAGAGCCGATGAGTTGGTAAATTCACGCAGTCCGCTGACTTTAGGTGGCACAGAATGAGAGACAGGGCTAAAGGCCGCCAGTGTTGATGGGAGTCGATGAGTTGGTAAATTCACGCAGTCCGCTGACTTTAGGTGGCACAGAACGAGAGACAGGGCTAAAGGCCGCTAGTGTTGATGAGAGTCGATGAGTTGGTAAATTCACGCAGTCCGCTGACTTTAGGTGGCACAGAATGAGAGACAGGGCTAAAGGCCGCTAGTGTTGATGAGAGTCGATGAGTTGGTAAATTCACGCAGTCCGCTGACTTTAGGTGGCACAGAACGAGAGACAGGGCTAAAGGCCACTAGTGTTGATGAGAGTCGCTGAGTTGGTAAATTCACGCAGTCCGCTGACTTTAGGTGGCACAGAACGAGAGACAGGGCTAAAGGCCATTAGTGTTGATGAGAGTCGATGAATTGGTAAATTCACGCAGTCTGCTGACTTTTGGTGGCACAGAACGAGAGACAGGGCTAAAGGCCACCAGTGTTGATGAGAGTCGATGAGTTGATAAATTCACGCAGTGCGCTGACTTTAGGTGGCACAGAACGAGAGACAGGGCTAAAGGCCACTAGTGTTGATGACAGTCGATGAGTTGGTAAATTCACTCAGTCTGCTGACTTTAGGTGGCACAGAACGAGAGACAGGGCCAAAGGCCGCCAGTGTTGATGAGAGCCGATGAGTTGGTAAATTCACGCAGTCCGGTGACCATAGGTGGCACAGAACGAGAGACAGGGCTAAAGGCCACTAGTGTTGATGAGAGTCGATGAGTTGGTAAATTCACGCAGTCCGCTGACTTTAGGTGGCACAGAAGGAGAGACAGGGCTAAAGGCCGCTAGTGTTGATGAGAGTCGATGAGTTGGTAAATTCACGCAGTCCGCTGACTTTAGGTGGCACAGAACGAGAGACAGGGCTAAAGGCCACTAGTGTTGATGAGAGTCGATGAGTTGGTAAATTCACGCAGTCCGCTGACTTTAGGTGGCACAGAACGAGAGACAGGACTAAAGGCCATTAGTGTTGATGAGAGTCGATGAGTTGGTAAATTCACGCAGTCCGCTGACTTTAGGTGGCACAGAACGAGAGACAGGGCTAAAGGCCACTAGTGTTGAGGAGAGTCGATGAGTTGGTAAATTCTCGCAGACCGCTGACTTTAGGTGGCACAGAACGAGAGACAGGGCTAAAGGCCATTAGTGTTGATGAGAGTCGATGAGTTGGTAAATTCATGCAGTCCGCTGACTTTAGGTGGCACAGAACGAGAGACAGGGCAAAAGGCCACTAGTGTTGATGAGAGTCGATGAGTTGGTAAATTCACGCAGTCTGCTGACTTTTGGTGGCACAGAACGAGAGACAGGGCTAAAGGCCACCAGTGTTGATGAGAGTCGATGAGTTGGTAAATCAACGCAGTGCGCTGACTTTAAGAGGCACAGAACAAGAGACAGGGCTAAAGGCCACCAGTGTTGATGAGAGTCGATGAGTTGGTAAATTCACGCAGTGCGCTGACTTTAGGTGGCACAGAAGGAGAGACAGGGCTAAAGGCCACTAGTGTTGATGAGAGTCGATGAGTTGGTAAATTCATGCAGTCCGCTGACCTTAGGTGGCACAGAACGAGAGACAGGGCTAAAGGCCACTAGTGTTGATGACAGTCGATGAGTTGGTAAATTCACGCAGTCCGCTGACTTTAGGTGGCACAGAACCAGAGACAGGTATAAAGGCCACCAGTGTTGATGAGAGTCGATGAGTTGGTAAATTCATGCAGTCCGCTGACTTTAGGTGGCACAGAACGAGAGACAGGGCCAAAGGCCGCCAGTGTTGATGAGAGCCGATGAGTTGGTAAATTCACGCAGTCCGGTGACCATAGGTGGCACAGAACGAGAGACAGGGCTAAAGGCCACTAGTGTTGATGAGAGTCGATGAGTTGGTAAATTCACGCAGTCCGCTGACTTTAGGTGGCACAGAAGGAGAGACAGGGCTAAAGGCCGCTAGTGTTGATGAGAGTCGATGAGTTGGTAAATTCACGCAGTCCGCTGACTTTAGGTGGCACAGAACGAGAGACAGGGCTAAAGGCCACTAGTGTTGATGAGAGTCGATGAGTTGGTAAATTCACGCAGTCCGCTGACTTTAGGTGGCACAGAACGAGAGACAGGACTAAAGGCCATTAGTGTTGATGAGAGTCGATGAGTTGGTAAATTCACGCAGTCCGCTGACTTTAGGTGGCACAGAACGAGAGACAGGGCTAAAGGCCACTAGTGTTGAGGAGAGTCGATGAGTTGGTAAATTCTCGCAGACCGCTGACTTTAGGTGGCACAGAACGAGAGACAGGGCTAAAGGCCATTAGTGTTGATGAGAGTCGATGAGTTGGTAAATTCATGCAGTCCGCTGACTTTAGGTGGCACAGAACGAGAGACAGGGCAAAAGGCCACTAGTGTTGATGAGAGTCGATGAGTTGGTAAATTCACGCAGTCCGCTGACTTTAGGTGGCACAGAACGAGAGACAGGGCCAAAGGCCGCCAGTGTTGATGAGAGCCGATGAGTTGGTAAATTCACGCAGTCCGGTGACCATAGGTGGCACAGAACGAGAGACAGGGCTAAAGGCCATTAGTGTTGATGAGAGTCGATGAGTTGGTAAATTCACGCAGTCAGCTGACTTTAGGTGGCACTGAACGAGAGACAGGTATAAAGGCCACCAGTGTTGATGAGAGTCGATGAGTTGGTAAATTCATGCAGTCCGCTGACTTTAGGTGGCACAGAACGAGAGACAGGGCTAAAGGCCACTAGTGTTGAGGAGAGTCGATGAGTTGGTAAATTCTCGCAGACCGCTGACTTTAGGTGGCGCAGAAGGAGAGACAGGGGTAAAGGCCATTAGTGTTGATGAGAGGTGATGAGTTGGTAAACTCACGCAGTCTGCTGACCTTAGGTGGCACAGAACGAGAGACAGGGCTAAAGGCCACTACTGTTGATGAGAGTCGATGAGTTGGTAAACTCACGCAGTCCGCTGACCTTAGGTGGCACAGAACGAGAGACAGGGCTAAAGGCCACTAGTGTTGATGAGAGTCGATGAGTTGGTAAATTCACGCAGACCGCTGACTTTAGGTGGCACAGAACGAGAGACAGGGCTAAAGGCCACTAGTGTTGATGAGAGTCGATGAGTTTGTAAATTCACGCAGTCTGCTAACTTTTGGTGGCACAGAACGAGAGACAGGGCTAAAGGCCACCAGTGTTGATGAGAGTCGATGAGTTGGTAAATTCACGCAGTGCGCTGACTTTAGGTGGCACAGAAGGAGAGACAGGGCTAAGAGCCACAAGTGTTGATGAGAGTCGATGAGTTGGTTAATTCACGCAGTGCGCTGAATTTAGGTGGCACAGAAGGAGAGACAGGGCTAAAGGTCGCTAGTGTTGATGAGAGTCGATGAGTTGGTAAATTCATGGAGTCCGCTGACTTTAGGTGGCACAGAACGAGAGACAGGGCTAAAGGCCCCTAGTGTTGATGAGAGTCGATGAGTTGGTAAATTCATGCAGTCCGCTGACCTTAGGTGGCACAGAACGAGAGAGAGGGCTAAAGGCCACTATTGTTGATGAGAGTCGATGAGTTGGTAAATTCATGCAGTCCGCTGACCTTAGGTGGCACAGAACGAGAGACAGGGCTACAGGCCACTAGTGTTGATGACAGTCGATGAGTTGATAAATTCACGCAGTCCGCTGACTTTAGGTGGCACTGAACGAGAGACAGGTATAAAGGCCACCAGTGTTGATGACAGTCGATGAGTTGATAAATTCACGCAGTCCGCTGACTTTAGGTGGCACTGAATGAGAGACAGGTATAAAGGCCACCAGTGTTGATGAGAGTCGATGAGTTGGTAAATCCATGCAGTCCGCTGACTTTAGGTGGCACAGAACGAGAGACAGGGCTAAAGGCCACCAGTGTTGATGAGAGTCGATGAGTTGGTAAATTCAAGCAGTCTGCTGACTTTAGGTGGCACAGAACGAGAGACAGGGCTAAAGGTCACTAGTGTTGATGAAAGTCGATGAGTTGGTAAATTCACGCAGTCCGTTGACTTTAGGTGGCACAGAACGAGGAACAGGGCTAAATGCCACTACTGTTGATGAGAGTCGATGAGTTGGTAAACTCACGCAGTCCGCTGACCTTAGGTGGCACTGAACGAGAGACAGGGCTACAGGCCACTAGTGTTGATGAGAGTCGATGAGTTGGTAAATTCACGCAGTCCGCTGACTTTAGGTGGCACAGAACGAGAGACAGGGCTAAAGGCCACTAGTGTTGATGAGAGTCGATGAGTTGGTAAATTCACGCAGTCTGCTGACTTTTGGTGGCACAGAACGAGAGACAGGGCTAAAGGCCACCAGTGTTGATGAGAGTCGATGAGTTGGTAAATTCACGCAGTGCGCTGACTTTAGGTGGCACAGAAGGAGAGACAGGGCTAAAGGCCACCAGTGTTGATGAGAGTCGATGAGTTGGTAAATTCACGCAGTGCGCTGATTTTAGGTGGCACAGAAGGAGAGACAGGGCTAAAAGCCGCCAGTGTTGATGAGAGTCGATGAGTTGGTAAATTCACGCAGTCCGCTGACCTTAGGTGGCACAGAACGAGAGACAGGGCTAAAGGCCGCCAGTGTTGATGAGAGTCGATGAGTTGGTAAATTCACGCAGTCCGCTGACTTTAGGTGGCACAGAAGGAGAGACAGGGCTAAAGGCCGCTAGTGTTGATGAGAGTCGATGAGTTGGTAAATTCACGCAGTCCGCTGACTTTAGGTGGCACAGAACGAGAGACAGGGCTAAAGGCCACTAGTTTTGATGAGAGTCGATGAGTTGGTAAATTCACGCAGCCCGCTGACTTTAGGTGGCACAGAACGAGAGACAGGGCTAAAGGCCACTAGTGTAATGAGAGCCGATGAGTTGGTAAATTCACGCAGTCCGCTGACTTTAGGTGGCACAGAACGAGAGACAGGGCTAAAGGCCTCTAGTGTTAATGAGAGCCGATGAGTTGGTAAATTCACGCAGTCCGCTGACTTTAGGTGGCACAGAATGAGAGACAGGGCTAAAGGCCGCCAGTGTTGATGGGAGTCGATGAGTTGGTAAATTCACGCAGTCCGCTGACTTTAGGTGGCACAGAACGAGAGACAGGGCTAAAGGCCGCTAGTGTTGATGAGAGTCGATGAGTTGGTAAATTCACGCAGTCCGCTGACTTTAGGTGGCACAGAATGAGAGACAGGGCTAAAGGCCGCTAGTGTTGATGAGAGTCGATGAGTTGGTAAATTCACGCAGTCCGCTGACTTTAGGTGGCACAGAACGAGAGACAGGGCTAAAGGCCACTAGTGTTGATGAGAGTCGCTGAGTTGGTAAATTCACGCAGTCCGCTGACTTTAGGTGGCACAGAACGAGAGACAGGGCTAAAGGCCATTAGTGTTGATGAGAGTCGATGAATTGGTAAATTCACGCAGTCTGCTGACTTTTGGTGGCACAGAACGAGAGACAGGGCTAAAGGCCACCAGTGTTGATGAGAGTCGATGAGTTGATAAATTCACGCAGTGCGCTGACTTTAGGTGGCACAGAACGAGAGACAGGGCTAAAGGCCACTAGTGTTGATGACAGTCGATGAGTTGGTAAATTCACTCAGTCTGCTGACTTTAGGTGGCACAGAACGAGAGACAGGGCCAAAGGCCGCCAGTGTTGATGAGAGCCGATGAGTTGGTAAATTCACGCAGTCCGGTGACCATAGGTGGCACAGAACGAGAGACAGGGCTAAAGGCCACTAGTGTTGATGAGAGTCGATGAGTTGGTAAATTCACGCAGTCCGCTGACTTTAGGTGGCACAGAAGGAGAGACAGGGCTAAAGGCCGCTAGTGTTGATGAGAGTCGATGAGTTGGTAAATTCACGCAGTCCGCTGACTTTAGGTGGCACAGAACGAGAGACAGGGCTAAAGGCCACTAGTGTTGATGAGAGTCGATGAGTTGGTAAATTCACGCAGTCCGCTGACTTTAGGTGGCACAGAACGAGAGACAGGACTAAAGGCCATTAGTGTTGATGAGAGTCGATGAGTTGGTAAATTCACGCAGTCCGCTGACTTTAGGTGGCACAGAACGAGAGACAGGGCTAAAGGCCACTAGTGTTGAGGAGAGTCGATGAGTTGGTAAATTCTCGCAGACCGCTGACTTTAGGTGGCACAGAACGAGAGACAGGGCTAAAGGCCATTAGTGTTGATGAGAGTCGATGAGTTGGTAAATTCATGCAGTCCGCTGACTTTAGGTGGCACAGAACGAGAGACAGGGCAAAAGGCCACTAGTGTTGATGAGAGTCGATGAGTTGGTAAATTCACGCAGTCTGCTGACTTTTGGTGGCACAGAACGAGAGACAGGGCTAAAGGCCACCAGTGTTGATGAGAGTCGATGAGTTGGTAAATCAACGCAGTGCGCTGACTTTAAGAGGCACAGAACAAGAGACAGGGCTAAAGGCCACCAGTGTTGATGAGAGTCGATGAGTTGGTAAATTCACGCAGTGCGCTGACTTTAGGTGGCACAGAAGGAGAGACAGGGCTAAAGGCCACTAGTGTTGATGAGAGTCGATGAGTTGGTAAATTCATGCAGTCCGCTGACCTTAGGTGGCACAGAACGAGAGACAGGGCTAAAGGCCACTAGTGTTGATGACAGTCGATGAGTTGGTAAATTCACGCAGTCCGCTGACTTTAGGTGGCACAGAACCAGAGACAGGTATAAAGGCCACCAGTGTTGATGAGAGTCGATGAGTTGGTAAATTCATGCAGTCCGCTGACTTTAGGTGGCACAGAACGAGAGACAGGGCCAAAGGCCGCCAGTGTTGATGAGAGCCGATGAGTTGGTAAATTCACGCAGTCCGGTGACCATAGGTGGCACAGAACGAGAGACAGGGCTAAAGGCCACTAGTGTTGATGAGAGTCGATGAGTTGGTAAATTCACGCAGTCCGCTGACTTTAGGTGGCACAGAAGGAGAGACAGGGCTAAAGGCCGCTAGTGTTGATGAGAGTCGATGAGTTGGTAAATTCACGCAGTCCGCTGACTTTAGGTGGCACAGAACGAGAGACAGGGCTAAAGGCCACTAGTGTTGATGAGAGTCGATGAGTTGGTAAATTCACGCAGTCCGCTGACTTTAGGTGGCACAGAACGAGAGACAGGACTAAAGGCCATTAGTGTTGATGAGAGTCGATGAGTTGGTAAATTCACGCAGTCCGCTGACTTTAGGTGGCACAGAACGAGAGACAGGGCTAAAGGCCACTAGTGTTGAGGAGAGTCGATGAGTTGGTAAATTCTCGCAGACCGCTGACTTTAGGTGGCACAGAACGAGAGACAGGGCTAAAGGCCATTAGTGTTGATGAGAGTCGATGAGTTGGTAAATTCATGCAGTCCGCTGACTTTAGGTGGCACAGAACGAGAGACAGGGCAAAAGGCCACTAGTGTTGATGAGAGTCGATGAGTTGGTAAATTCACGCAGTCTGCTGACTTTTGGTGGCACAGAACGAGAGACAGGGCTAAAGGCCACCAGTGTTGATGAGAGTCGATGAGTTGGTAAATTCACGCAGTCCGCTGACTTTAGGTGGCACAGAACGAGAGACAGGGCCAAAGGCCGCCAGTGTTGATGAGAGCCGATGAGTTGGTAAATTCACGCAGTCCGGTGACCATAGGTGGCACAGACCGAGAGACAGGGCTAAAGGCCACTAGTGTTGATGAGAGTCGATGAGTTGGTAAATTCACGCAGTCCGCTGACTTTAGGTGGCACAGAAGGAGAGACAGGGCTAAAGGCCGCTAGTGTTGATGAGAGTCGATGAGTTGGTAAATTCACGCAGTCCGCTGACTTTAGGTGGCACAGAACGAGAGACAGGGCTAAAGGCCACTAGTGTTGATGAGAGTCGATGAGTTGGTAAATTCACGCAGTCCGGTGACCATAGGTGGCACAGAACGAGAGACAGGGCTAAAGGCCACTAGTGTTGATGAGAGTCGATGAGTTGGTAAATTCACGCAGTCCGCTGACTTTAGGTGGCACAGAAGGAGAGACAGGGCTAAAGGCCGCTAGTGTTGATGAGAGTCGATGAGTTGGTAAATTCACGCAGTCCGCTGACTTTAGGTGGCACAGAACGAGAGACAGGGCTAAAGGCCACTAGTGTTGATGAGAGTCGATGAGTTGGTAAATTCACGCAGTCCGCTGACTTTAGGTGGCACAGAACGAGAGACAGGACTAAAGGCCATTAGTGTTGATGAGAGTCGATGAGTTGGTAAATTCACGCAGTCCGCTGACTTTAGGTGGCACAGAACGAGAGACAGGGCTAAAGGCCACTAGTGTTGAGGAGAGTCGATGAGTTGGTAAATTCTCGCAGACCGCTGACTTTAGGTGGCACAGAACGAGAGACAGGGCTAAAGGCCATTAGTGTTGATGAGAGTCGATGAGTTGGTAAATTCATGCAGTCCGCTGACTTTAGGTGGCACAGAACGAGAGACAGGGCAAAAGGCCACTAGTGTTGATGAGAGTCGATGAGTTGGTAAATCAACGCAGTGCGCTGACTTTAAGAGGCACAGAACAAGAGACAGGGCTAAAGGCCACCAGTGTTGATGAGAGTCGATGAGTTGGTAAATTCACGCAGTGCGCTGACTTTAGGTGGCACAGAAGGAGAGACAGGGCTAAAGGCCACTAGTGTTGATGAGAGTCGATGAGTTGGTAAATTCATGCAGTCCGCTGACCTTAGGTGGCACAGAACGAGAGACAGGGCTAAAGGCCACTAGTGTTGATGACAGTCGATGAGTTGGTAAATTCACGCAGTCCGCTGACTTTAGGTGGCACAGAACCAGAGACAGGTATAAAGGCCACCAGTGTTGATGAGAGTCGATGAGTTGGTAAATTCATGCAGTCCGCTGACTTTAGGTGGCACAGAACGAGAGACAGGGCCAAAGGCCGCCAGTGTTGATGAGAGCCGATGAGTTGGTAAATTCACGCAGTCCGGTGACCATAGGTGGCACAGAACGAGAGACAGGGCTAAAGGCCACTAGTGTTGATGAGAGTCGATGAGTTGGTAAATTCACGCAGTCCGCTGACTTTAGGTGGCACAGAAGGAGAGACAGGGCTAAAGGCCGCTAGTGTTGATGAGAGTCGATGAGTTGGTAAATTCACGCAGTCCGCTGACTTTAGGTGGCACAGAACGAGAGACAGGGCTAATGGCCACTAGTGTTGATGAGAGTCGATGAGTTGGTAAATTCATGCATTCCGCTGACCTTAGGTGGCACAGAACGAGAGACAGGGCTAAAGGCCACCAGTGTTGATGACAGTCGATGAGTTGATAAATTCACGCAGTCCGCTGACTTTAGGTGGCACTGAACGAGAGACAGGTATAAAGGCCACCAGTGTTGATGACAGTCGATGAGTTGATAAATTCACGCAGTCCGCTGACTTTAGGTGGCACTGAACGAGAGACAGGTATAAAGGCCACCAGTTTTGATGAGAGTCGATGAGTTGGTAAATTCACGCAGTCCCCTGACTTTAGGTGGCACAGAACGAGAGACAGGGCTAAAGGCCACCAGTGTTGATGACAGTCGATGAGTTGGTAAATTCAGGCAGTCAGCTGACTTTAGGTGGCACAGAACGAGAGACAGGGCTAAAGGCCGCTAGTGTTGATGACAGTCGATGAGTTGGTAAATTCACGCAGTCCGCTGACTTTAGGTGGCACAGAACGAGAGACAGGGCTAAAGGCCGCTAGTGTTGATGAGAGTCGATGAGTTGGTAAATTCACGCAGTCCGCTGACTTTAGGTGGCACAGAACGAGAAACAGGGCTAAAGGCCACTAGTGTTGAGGAGAGTCGATGAGTTGGTAAATTCTCGCAGACCGCTGACTTTAGGTGGCACGGAACGAGAGACAGGGCTAAAGGCCATTAGTGTTGATGAGAGTCGATGAGTTGGTAAATTCACGCAGTTCGCTGACTTTAGGTGGCACGGAACGAGAGACAGGGCTAAAGGCCACTAGTGTTGATGAGAGTCGATGAGTTGGTAAATTCACGCAGTTCGCTGACTTTAGGTGGCACGGAACGAGAGACAGGGCTAACGGCCACTAGTGTTGATGACAGTCGATGAGTTGGTAAATTCAGGCAGTCCGCTGACTTTAGGTGGCACGGAACGAGAGACAGGGCTAGAGGCCACTAGTGTTGATGAGAGTCGATGAGTTGGTAAATTCACGCAGACCGCTGACTTTAGGTGGCACAGAACGAGAGACAGGGCTAAAGGCCACTAGTGTTGAGGAGAGTCGATGAGTTGGTAAATTCTCGCAGACCGCTGACTTTAGGTGGCACAGAACGAGAGACAGGGCTAAAGGCCATTAGTGTTGATGAGAGTCGATGAGTTGGTAAATTCACGCAGTCCGCTGACTTTAGGTGGCACAGAACGAGAGACAGGGCTAAAGGCCACTAGTGTTGATGAGAGTCGATGAGTTGGTAAATTCACGCAGTCTGCTGACTTTTGGTGGCACAGAACGAGAGACAGGGCTAAAGGCCACCAGTGTTGATGAGAGTCGATGAGTTGGTAAATTCACGCAGTGCGCTGACTTTAAGAGGCACAGAACAAGAGACAGGGCTAAAGGCCACCAGTGTTGATGAGAGTCGATGAGTTGGTAAATTCACGCAGTGCGCTGACTTTAGGTGGCACAGAAGGAGAGACAGGGCTAAAGGCCACTAGTGTTGATGAGAGTCGATGAGTTGGTAAATTCATGCAGTCCGCTGACCTTAGGTGGCACAGAACGAGAGACAGGGCTAAAGGCCACTAGTGTTGATGACAGTCGATGAGTTGGTAAATTCACGCAGTCCGCTGACTTTAGGTGGCACAGAACCAGAGACAGGTATAAAGGCCACCAGTGTTGATGAGAGTCGATGAGTTGGTAAATTCATGCAGTCCGCTGACTTTAGGTGGCACAGAACGAGAGACAGGGCCAAAGGCCGCCAGTGTTGATGAGAGCCGATGAGTTGGTAAATTCACGCAGTCCGGTGACCATAGGTGGCACAGAACGAGAGACAGGGCTAAAGGCCACTAGTGTTGATGAGAGTCGATGAGTTGGTAAATTCACGCATTCCGCTGACTTTAGGTGGCACAGAAGGAGAGACAGGGCTAAAGGCCGCTAGTGTTGATGAGAGTCGATGAGTTGGTAAATTCACGCAGTCCGCTGACTTTAGGTGGCACAGAACGAGAGACAGGGCTAAAGGCCACTAGTGTTGATGAGAGTCGATGAGTTGGTAAATTCACGCAGTCCGCTGACTTTAGGTGGCACAGAACGAGAGACAGGACTAAAGGCCATTAGTGTTGATGAGAGTCGATGAGTTGGTAAATTCACGCAGTCCGCTGACTTTAGGTGGCACAGAACGAGAGACAGGGCTAAAGGCCACTAGTGTTGAGGAGAGTCGATGAGTTGGTAAATTCTCGCAGACCGCTGACTTTAGGTGGCACAGAACGAGAGACAGGGCTAAAGGCCATTAGTGTTGATGAGAGTCGATGAGTTGGTAAATTCATGCAGTCCGCTGACTTTAGGTGGCACAGAACGAGAGACAGGGCAAAAGGCCACTAGTGTTGATGAGAGTCGATGAGTTGGTAAATTCACGCAGTCTGCTGACTTTTGGTGGCACAGAACGAGAGACAGGGCTAAAGGCCACCAGTGTTGATGAGAGTCGATGAGTTGGTAAATCAACGCAGTGCGCTGACTTTAAGAGGCACAGAACAAGAGACAGGGCTAAAGGCCACCAGTGTTGATGAGAGTCGATGAGTTGGTAAATTCACGCAGTGCGCTGACTTTAGGTGGCACAGAAGGAGAGACAGGGCTAAAGGCCACTAGTGTTGATGAGAGTCGATGAGTTGGTAAATTCATGCAGTCCGCTGACCTTAGGTGGCACAGAACGAGAGACAGGGCTAAAGGCCACTAGTGTTGATGACAGTCGATGAGTTGGTAAATTCACGCAGTCCGCTGACTTTAGGTGGCACAGAACCAGAGACAGGTATAAAGGCCACCAGTGTTGATGAGAGTCGATGAGTTGGTAAATTCATGCAGTCCGCTGACTTTAGGTGGCACAGAACGAGAGACAGGGCCAAAGGCCGCCAGTGTTGATGAGAGCCGATGAGTTGGTAAATTCACGCAGTCCGGTGACCATAGGTGGCACAGAACGAGAGACAGGGCTAAAGGCCACTAGTGTTGATGAGAGTCGATGAGTTGGTAAATTCACGCAGTCCGCTGACTTTAGGTGGCACAGAAGGAGAGACAGGGCTAAAGGCCGCTAGTGTTGATGAGAGTCGATGAGTTGGTAAATTCACGCAGTCCGCTGACTTTAGGTGGCACAGAACGAGAGACAGGGCTAAAGGCCACTAGTGTTGATGAGAGTCGATGAGTTGGTAAATTCACGCAGTCCGCTGACTTTAGGTGGCACAGAACGAGAGACAGGACTAAAGGCCATTAGTGTTGATGAGAGTCGATGAGTTGGTAAATTCACGCAGTCCGCTGACTTTAGGTGGCACAGAACGAGAGACAGGGCTAAAGGCCACTAGTGTTGAGGAGAGTCGATGAGTTGGTAAATTCTCGCAGACCGCTGACTTTAGGTGGCACAGAACGAGAGACAGGGCTAAAGGCCATTAGTGTTGATGAGAGTCGATGAGTTGGTAAATTCATGCAGTCCGCTGACTTTAGGTGGCACAGAACGAGAGACAGGGCAAAAGGCCACTAGTGTTGATGAGAGTCGATGAGTTGGTAAATTCACGCAGTCTGCTGACTTTTGGTGGCACAGAACGAGAGACAGGGCTAAAGGCCACCAGTGTTGATGAGAGTCGATGAGTTGGTAAATCAACGCAGTGCGCTGACTTTAAGAGGCACAGAACAAGAGACAGGGCTAAAGGCCACCAGTGTTGATGAGAGTCGATGAGTTGGTAAATTCACGCAGTGCGCTGACTTTAGGTGGCACAGAAGGAGAGACAGGGCTAAAGGCCACTAGTGTTGATGAGAGTCGATGAGTTGGTAAATTAATGCAGTCTGCTGACCTTAGGTGGCACAGAACGAGAGACAGGGCTAAAGGCCACTAGTGTTGATGACAGTCGATGAGTTGGTAAATTCACGCAGTCTGCTGACTTTAGGTGGCACAGAACCAGAGACAGGTATAAAGGCCACCAGTGTTGATGAGAGTCGATGAGTTGGTGAATTCACGCAGTCCGCTGACTTTAGGTGGCACAGAACGAGAGACAGTGCTAAAGGCCGCCAGTGTTGATGAGAGTCGATGAGTTGGTAAATTCATGCAGTCCGCTGACTTTAGGTGGCACAGAACGAGAGACAGGGCCAAAGGCCGCCAGTGTTGATGAGAGCCGATGAGTTGGTAAATTCACGCAGTCCGGTGACCATAGGTGGCACAGAACGAGAGACAGGGCTAAAGGCCACTAGTGTTGATGAGAGTCGATGAGTTGGTAAATTCACGCAGTCTGCTGACTTTAGGTGGCACAGAAGGAGAGACAGGGCTAAAGGCCGCTAGTGTTGATGAGAGTCGATGAGTTGGTAAATTCACGCAGTCTGCTGACTTTAGGTGGCACAGAACGAGAGACAGGGCTAAAGGCCACTAGTGTTGATGAGAGTCGATGAGTTGCTAAATTCACACAGTCCGCTGACTTTAGGTGGCACAGAACGAGAGACAGGACTAAAGGCCATTAGTGTTGATGAGAGTCGATGAGTTGGTAAACTCACGCAGTCCGCTGACCTTAGGTGGCACAGAACGAGAGACAGGGCTAAAGGCCACTAGTGTTGATGAGAGTCGATGAGTTGGTAAATTCATGCAGTCCGCTGACCTTAGGTGGCACAGAACGAGAGACAGGGCTAAAGGCCACTAGTGTTGATGAGAGTCGATGAGTTGGTAAATTCACGCAGTCCGCTGACTTTAGGTGGCACAGAACCAGAGACAGGTATAAAGGCCGCCAGTGTTGATGAGAGTCGATGAGTTGGTAAATTCATGCAGTCCGCTGACTTTAGGTGGCACAGAACGAGAGACAGGGCTAAAGGCCACTAGTGTTGATGAGAGTCGATGAGTTGGTAAATTCACGCAGTCCGCTGACTTTAGGTGGCACAGAACGAGAGACAGGACTAAAGGCCATTAGTGTTGATGAGAGTCGATGAGTTGGTAAATTCTCGCAGACCGCTGACTTTAGGTGGCACAGAACGAGAGACAGGGCTAAAGGCCATTAGTGTTGATGAGAGTCGATGAGTTGGTAAATTCACGCAGTCCGCTGACTTTAGGTGGCACAGAACGAGAGACAGGGCTAAAGGCCACTAGTGTTGATGAGAGTCGATGAGTTGGTAAATTCACGCAGTCCGCTGACTTTAGGTGGCACAGAACGAGAGACAGGACTAAAGGCCATTAGTGTTGATGAGAGTCGATGAGTTGGTAAATTCTTGCAGACCGCTGACTTTAGGTGGCACAGAACGAGAGACAGGGCTAAAGGCCATTAGTGTTGATGAGAGTCGATGAGTTGGTAAATTCACGCAGTCCGCTGACTTTAGGTGGCACAGAACGAGAGACAGGGCTAAAGGCCACTAGTGTTGATGAGAGTCGATGAGTTGGTAAATTCACGCAGTCCGCTGACTTTTGGTGGCACAGAACAAGAGACAGGGCTAAAGGCCACCAGTGTTGATGAGAGTCGATGAGTTGGTAAATTCACGCAGTGCGCTGACTTTAAGAGGCACAGAACAAGAGACAGGGCTAAAGGCCACCAGTGTTGATGAGAGTCGATGAGTTGGTAAATTCACGCAATGCGCTGACTTTAGGTGGCACAGAAGGAGAGACAGGGCTAAAGGCCACCAGTGTTGATGAGAGTCGATGAGTTGGTAAATTCACGCAGTCCGCTGACTTTAGGTGGCACAGAACGAGAGACAGGGCTAAAGGCCACTAGTGTTGATGAGAGTTGATGAGTTGGTAAATTCATGCAGTCCGCTGACCTTAGGTGGCACAGAACGAGAGACAGGGCTAAAGGCCACTAGTGTTGATGACAGTTGATGAGTTGGTAAATTCACGCAGTCCGGTGACCATAGGTGGCACAGAACGAGAGACAGGGCTAAAGGCCACTAGTGTTGATGAGAGTCGATGAGTTGGTAAATTCACGCAGTCCGCTGACTTTAGGTGGCATAGAACGAGAGACAGGGCTAAAGGCCACTAGTGTTGGTGAGAGTCGATGAGTTGGTAAATTCACGCAGTCTGCTGACTATTGGTGGCACTGAACGAGAGACAGGGCTAAAGGCCGCCAGTGTTGATGAGAGTCGATGAGTTGGTAAATTCACGCAGTGCGCTGACTTTAGGTGGCACAGAAGGAGAGACAGGGCTAAAGGCCGCTAGTGTTGATGAGAGTCGATGAGTTGGTAAATTCACGCAGTCCGCTGACCTTAGGTAGCACAGAACGAGAGACAGGGCTAAAGGCCACTAGTGTCGATGAGAGTCGATGAGTTGGTAAATTCACGCAGTCCGCAGACTTTAGGTGGCACAGAACGAGAGACAGGGCTAAAGGCCACTAGTGTTGATGAGAGTCGATGAGTTGGTAAATTCATGCAGTCCGCTGACTTTAGGTGGCACAGAACGAGAGACAGGGCTAAAGGCCACTAGTGTTGATGAGAGTCGATGAGTTGGTAAATTCATGCAGTCCGCTGGCCTTAGGTGGCACAGAACGAGAGACAGGGCTAAAGGCCACTAGTGTTGATGACAGTCGATGAGTTGATAAATTCACGCAGTCCGCTGACTTTAGGTGGCACTGAACGAGAGACAGGTATAAAGGCCACTAGTGTTGATGACAGTCGATGAGTTGATAAATTCACGCAGTCCGCTGACTTTAGGTGGCACTGAACGAGAGACAGGTATAAAGGCCAGCAGTGTTGATGACAGTCGATGAGTTGATAAATTCACGCAGTCCGCTGACTTTAGGTGGCACTGAACGAGAGACAGGTATAAAGGCCACCAGTGTTGATGAGAGTCGATGAGTTGGTAAATTCACTCAGTCCACTGACTTTAGGTGGCACAGAACGAGAGACAGGGCTAAAGGCCACTAGTGTTGATGACAGTCGATGAGTTCGTAAATTCACGCAGTCCGCTGCCTGTAGGTGGCACAGAACGAGAGACAGGGGTAAAGGCCACTAGTGTTAATGAGAGCCGATTAGTTGGTAAATTCACGCAGTCCGCTGACTTTAGGTGGCACAGAACGAGAGACAGGGCTAAAGGCCACTAGTGTTGATGAGAGTCGATGAGTTGGTAAATTCACGCAGTCCGCTGACTTTAGGTGGCACGGAACGAGGGACAGGGCTAAAGGCTGCTAGTGTTGATGACAGTCGATGAGTTGGTAAATTCACGCAGTCCGCTGACTTTAAGTGGCACGGAACGAGAGACAGGGCTAAAGGCCGCTAGTGTTGATGAGAGTCGATGAGTTGGTAAATTCATGCAGTCCGCTGACTTTAGGTGGCACAGAACGAGAGACAGGGCTAAAGGCCACTAGTGTTGATGAGAGTCGATGAGTTGGTAAATTCATGCAGTCCGCTGGCCTTAGGTGGCACAGAACGAGAGACAGGGCTAAAGGCCACTAGTGTTGATGACAGTCGATGAGTTGATAAATTCACGCAGTCCGCTGACTTTAGGTGGCACTGAACGGGAGACAGGTATAAAGGCCAGCAGTGTTGGTGAGAGTCGATGAGTTGGTAAATTCACGCAGTCTGCTGACTTTTGGTGGCACAGAACGAGAGACAGGGCTAAAGGCCACCAGTGTTGATGAGAGTCGATGAGTTGGTAAATTCACGCAGTGCGCTGACTTTAGGTGGCACAGAAGGAGAGACAGGGCTAAAGGCCGCTAGTGTTGATGAGAGTCGATGAGTTGGTAAATTCACGCAGTCCGCTGACCTTAGGTAGCACAGAACGAGAGACAGGACTAAAGGCAGCTAGTGTTGATGAGATTCGATGAGTTGGTAAATTCACGCAGTCCGCTGACCTTAGGTTGCACAGAACGAGAGACAGGGCTAAAGGCCACTAGTGTCGATGAGAGTCGATGAGTTGGTAAATTCACGCAGTCCGCGGACTTTAGGTGGCACAGAACGAGAGACAGGGCTAAAGGCCACTAGTGTTGATGAGAGTCGATGAGTTGGTAAATTCATGCAGTCCGCTGACTTTAGGTGGCACAGAACGAGAGACAGGGCTAAAGGCCACTAGTGTTGATGAGAGTCGATGAGTTGGTAAATTCATGCAGTCCGCTGGCCTTAGGTGGCACAGAACGAGAGACAGGGCTAAAGGCCACTAGTGTTGATGACAGTCGATGAGTTGATAAATTCACGCAGTCCGCTGACTTTAGGTGGCACTGAACGAGAGACAGGTATAAAGGCCACTAGTGTTGATGAGAGTCGATGAGTTGGTAAATTCATGCAGTCCGCTGACCTTAGGTGGCACAGACCGAGAGACAGGGCTAAAGGCCACTAGTGTTGATGACAGTCGATGAGTTGGTAAATTCACGCAGTCTGCTGACTTTAGGTGGCACAGAACCAGAGACAGGTATAAAGGCCACCAGTGTTGATGAGAGTCGATGAGTTGGTGAATTCACGCAGTCCGCTGACTTTAGGTGGCACAGAACGAGAGACAGTGCTAAAGGCCGCCAGTGTTGATGAGAGTCGATGAGTTGGTAAATTCATGCAGTCCGCTGACTTTAGGTGGCACAGAACGAGAGACAGGGCCAAAGGCCGCCAGTGTTGATGAGAGCCGATGAGTTGGTAAATTCACGCAGTCCGGTGACCATAGGTGGCACAGAACGAGAGACAGGGCTAAAGGCCACTAGTGTTGATGAGAGTCGATGAGTTGGTAAATTCACGCAGTCCGCTGACTTTAGGTGGCACAGAAGGAGAGACAGGGCTAAAGGCCGCTAGTGTTGATGAGAGTCGATGAGTTGGTAAATTCACGCAGTCTGCTGACTTTAGGTGGCACAGAACGAGAGACAGGGCTAAAGGCCACTAGTGTTGATGAGAGTCGATGAGTTGGTAAATTCACGCAGTCCGCTGACTTTAGGTGGCACAGAACGAGAGACAGGACTAAAGGCCATTAGTGTTGATGAGAGTCGATGAGTTGGTAAACTCACGCAGTCCGCTGACCTTAGGTGGCACAGAACGAGAGACAGGGCTAAAGGCCACTAGTGTTGATGAGAGTCGATGAGTTGGTAAATTCATGCAGTCCGCTGACCTTAGGTGGCACAGAACGAGAGACAGGGCTAAAGGCCACTAGTGTTGATGAGAGTCGATGAGTTGGTAAATTCACGCAGTCCGCTGACTTTAGGTGGCACAGAACCAGAGACAGGTATAAAGGCCGCCAGTGTTGATGAGAGTCGATGAGTTGGTAATTTCATGCAGTCCGCTGACTTTAGGTGGCACAGAACGAGAGACAGGGCTAAAGGCCACTAGTGTTGATGAGAGTCGATGAGTTGGTAAATTCACGCAGTCCGCTGACTTTAGGTGGCACAGAACGAGAGACAGGACTAAAGGCCATTAGTGTTGATGAGAGTCGATGAGTTGGTAAATTCTCGCAGACCGCTGACTTTAGGTGGCACAGAACGAGAGACAGGGCTAAAGGCCATTAGTGTTGATGAGAGTCGATGAGTTGGTAAATTCACGCAGTCCGCTGACTTTAGGTGGCACAGAACGAGAGACAGGGCTAAAGGCCACTAGTGTTGATGAGAGTCGATGAGTTGGTAAATTCACGCAGTCCGCTGAATTTTGGTGGAACAGAACAAGAGACAGGGCTAAAGGCCACCAGTGTTGATGAGAGTCGATGAGTTGGTAAATTCACGCAGTGCGCTGACTTTAAGAGGCACAGAACAAGAGACAGGGCTAAAGGCCACCAGTGTTGATGAGAGTCGATGAGTTGGTAAATTCACGCAATGCGCTGACTTTAGGTGGCACAGAAGGAGAGACAGGGCTAAAGGCCACCAGTGTTGATGAGAGTCGATGAGTTGGTAAATTCACGCAGTCCGCTGACTTTAGGTGGCACAGAACGAGAGACAGGGCTAAAGGCCACTAGTGTTGATGAGAGTTGATGAGTTGGTAAATTCATGCAGTCCGCTGACCTTAGGTGGCACAGAACGAGAGACAGGGCTAAAGGCCACTAGTGTTGATGACAGTTGATGAGTTGGTAAATTCACGCAGTCCGGTGACCATAGGTGGCACAGAACGAGAGACAGGGCTAAAGGCCACTAGTGTTGATGAGAGTCGATGAGTTGGTAAATTCACGCAGTCCGCTGACTTTAGGTGGCATAGAACGAGAGACAGGGCTAAAGGCCACTAGTGTTGGTGAGAGTCGATGAGTTGGTAAATTCACGCAGTCTGCTGACTATTGGTGGCACTGAACGAGAGACAGGGCTAAAGGCCGCCAGTGTTGATGAGAGTCGATGAGTTGGTAAATTCACGCAGTGCGCTGACTTTAGGTGGCACAGAAGGAGAGACAGGGCTAAAGGCCGCTAGTGTTGATGAGAGTCGATGAGTTGGTAAATTCACGCAGTCCGCTGACCTTAGGTAGCACAGAACGAGAGACAGGACTAAAGGCCGCTAGTGTTGATGAGATTCGATGAGTTGGTAAATTCACACAGTCCGCTGACCTTAGGTTGCACAGAACGAGAGACAGGGCTAAAGGCCACTAGTGTCGATGAGAGTCGATGAGTTGGTAAATTCACGCAGTCCGCGGACTTTAGGTGGCACAGAACGAGAGACAGGGCTAAAGGCCACTAGTGTTGATGAGAGTCGATGAGTTGGTAAATTCATGCAGTCCGCTGACTTTAGGTGGCACAGAACGAGAGACAGGGCTAAAGGCCACTAGTGTTGATGAGAGTCGATGAGTTGGTAAATTCATGCAGTCCGCTGGCCTTAGGTGGCACAGAACGAGAGACAGGGCTAAAGGCCACTAGTGTTGATGACAGTCGATGAGTTGATAAATTCACGCAGTCCGCTGACTTTAGGTGGCACTGAACGAGAGACAGGTATAAAGGCCACTAGTGTTGATGACAGTCGATGAGTTGATAAATTCACGCAGTCCGCTGACTTTAGGTGGCACTGAACGAGAGACAGGTATAAAGGCCAGCAGTGTTGATGACAGTCGATGAGTTGATAAATTCACGCAGTCCGCTGACTTTAGGTGGCACTGAACGAGAGACAGGTATAAAGGCCACCAGTGTTGATGAGAGTCGATGAGTTGGTAAATTCACGCAGTCCACTGACTTTAGGTGGCACAGAACGAGAGACAGGGCTAAAGGCCACTAGTGTTGATGACAGTCGATGAGTTCGTAAATTCACGCAGTCCGCTGCCTGTAGGTGGCACAGAACGAGAGACAGGGGTAAAGGCCACTAGTGTTAATGAGAGCCGATTAGTTGGTAAATTCACGCAGTCCGCTGACTTTAGGTGGCACAGAACGAGAGACAGGGCTAAAGGCCACTAGTGTTGATGAGAGTCGATGAGTTGGTAAATTCACGCAGTCCGCTGACTTTAGGTGGCACGGAACGAGGGACAGGGCTAAAGGCTGCTAGTGTTGATGACAGTCGATGAGTTGGTAAATTCACGCAGTCCGCTGACTTTAAGTGGCACGGAACGAGAGACAGGGCTAAAGGCCGCTAGTGTTGATGAGAGTCGATGAGTTGGTAAATTCATGCAGTCCGCTGACTTTAGGTGGCACAGAACGAGAGACAGGGCTAAAGGCCACTAGTGTTGATGAGAGTCGATGAGTTGGTAAATTCATGCAGTCCGCTGGCCTTAGGTGGCACAGAACGAGAGACAGGGCTAAAGGCCACTAGTGTTGATGACAGTCGATGAGTTGATAAATTCACGCAGTCCGCTGACTTTAGGTGGCACTGAACGGGAGACAGGTATAAAGGCCAGCAGTGTTGGTGAGAGTCGATGAGTTGGTAAATTCACGCAGTCTGCTGACTTTTGGTGGCACAGAACGAGAGACAGGGCTAAAGGCCACCAGTGTTGATGAGAGTCGATGAGTTGGTAAATTCACGCAGTGCGCTGACTTTAGGTGGCACAGAAGGAGAGACAGGGCTAAAGGCCGCTAGTGTTGATGAGAGTCGATGAGTTGGTAAATTCACGCAGTCCGCTGACCTTAGGTAGCACAGAACGAGAGACAGGACTAAAGGCAGCTAGTGTTGATGAGATTCGATGAGTTGGTAAATTCACGCAGTCCGCTGACCTTAGGTTGCACAGAACGAGAGACAGGGCTAAAGGCCACTAGTGTCGATGAGAGTCGATGAGTTGGTAAATTCACGCAGTCCGCGGACTTTAGGTGGCACAGAACGAGAGACAGGGCTAAAGGCCACTAGTGTTGATGAGAGTCGATGAGTTGGTAAATTCATGCAGTCCGCTGACTTTAGGTGGCACAGAACGAGAGACAGGGCTAAAGGCCACTAGTGTTGATGAGAGTCGATGAGTTGGTAAATTCATGCAGTCCGCTGGCCTTAGGTGGCACAGAACGAGAGACAGGGCTAAAGGCCACTAGTGTTGATGACAGTCGATGAGTTGATAAATTCACGCAGTCCGCTGACTTTAGGTGGCACTGAACGAGAGACAGGTATAAAGGCCAGCAGTGTTGATGACAGTCGATGAGTTGATAAATTCACGCAGTCCGCTGACTTTAGGTGGCACTGAACGAGAGACAGGTATAAAGGCCACCAGTGTTGATGAGATTCGATGAGTTGGTAAATTCACGCAGTCCACTGACTTTAGGTGGCACAGAACGTGAGACAGGGCTAAAGGCCACTAGTGTTGATGACAGTCGATGAGTTCGTAAATTCACGCAGTCCGCTGCCTGTAGGTGGCACAGAACGAGAGACAGGGGTAAAGGCCACTAGTGTTAATGAGAGCCGATTAGTTGGTAAATTCACGCAGTCCGCTGACTTTAGGTGGCACAGAACGAGAGACAGGGCTAAAGGCCACTAGTGTTGATGAGAGTCGATGAGTTGGTAAATTCACGCAGTCCGCTGACTTTAGGTGGCACGGAACGAGAGACAGGGCTAAAGGCCGCTAGTGTTGATGAGAGTCGATGAGTTGGTAAATTCACGCAGTCCGCTGACTTTAGGTGGCACAGAACGAGAGACAGGGCTAAAGGCCACTAGTGTTGATGAGAGTCGATGAGTTGGTAAATTCATGCAGTCCGCTGGCCTTAGGTGGCACAGAACGAGAGACAGGGCTAAAGGCCACTAGTGTTGATGACAGTCGATGAGTTGATAAATTCACGCAGTCCGCTGACTTTAGGTGGCACTGAACAGGAGACAGGTATAAAGGCCAGCAGTGTTGATGACAGTCGATGAGTTGATAAATTCACGCAGTCCGCTGACTTTAGGTGGCACTGAACGAGAGACAGGTATAAAGGCCACCAGTGTTGATGAGAGTCGATGAGTTGGTAAATTCACGCAGTCCACTGACTTTAGGTGGCACAGAACGAGAGACAGGGCTAAAGGCCACTAGTGTTGATGACAGTCGATGAGTTGGTAAATTCACGCAGTCCGCTGCCTTTAGGTGGCACAGAACGAGAGACAGGGGTAAAGGCCACTAGTGTTAATGAGAGCCGATTAGTTGGTAAATTCATGCAGTCCGATGACTTTAGGTGGCACAGAACGAGAGACAGGGCTAAAGGCCACTAGTGTTGATGAGAGTCGATGAGTTGGTAAAATCACGCAGTCCGCTGATTTTAGGTGGCACAGAACGAGGGACAGGGCTAAAGGCCACTAGTGTTGATGAGAGTCGATGAGTTGGTAAATTCACGAAGTCGGCTGACTTTAGGTGGCATAGAACGAGAGACAGGGCTAAAGGCCACTAGTGTTGGTGAGAGTCGATGAGTTGGTAAATTCACGCAGTCTGCTGACTTTTGGTGGCACAGAACGAGAGACAGGGCTGAAGGCCACCAGTGTTGATGAGAGTCGATGAGTTGGTAAATTCACGCAGTGCGCTGACTTTAGGTGGCACAGAAGGAGAGACAGGGCTAAAGGCCGCTAGTGTTGATGAGAGTCGATGAGTTGGTAAATTCACGCAGTCCGCTGACCTTAGGTGGCACCGAACGAGAGACAGGACTAAAGGCAGCTAGTGTTGATGAGATTCGATGAGTTGGTAAATTCACGCAGTCCGCTGACCTTAGGTTGCACAGAACGAGAGACAGGGCTAAAGGCCACTAGTGTTGATGAGAGTCGATGAGTTGGTAAATTCACGCAGTCCGCGGACTTTAGGTGGCACAGAACAAGAGACAGGGCTAAAGGCCACTAGTGTTGATGAGAGTCGATGAGTTGGTAAATTCACGCAGTCCGCTGACTTTAGGTGGCACAGAACGAGGGACAGGGCTAAAGGCCGCTAGTGTTGATGACAGTCGATGAGTTGGTAAATTCACGCAGTCCGCTGACTTTAAGTGGCACGGAACGAGAGACAGGGCTAAAGGCCGCTAATGTTGATGAGAGTCGATGAGTTGGTAAATTCATGCAGTCCGCTAACTTTAGGTGGCACAGAACGAGAGACAGGGCTAAAGGCCACTAGTGTTGATGAGAGTCGATGAGTTGGAAAATTCACGCAGTCCGCTGACTTTAAGTGGCACGGAACGAGAGACAGGGCTAAAGGCCGCTAGTGTTGATGAGAGTCGATGAGTTGGTAAATTCATGCAGTCCGCTGATTTTAGGTGGCACAGAACGAGGGACAGGGCTAAAGGCTGCTAGTGTTGATGACAGTCGATGAGTTGGTAAATTCACGCAGTCCGCTGACTTTAAGTGGCACGGAACGAGAGACAGGGCTAAAGGCCGCTAGTGTTGATGAGAGTCGATGAGTTGGTAAATTCATGCAGTCCGCTAACTTTAGGTGGCACAGAACGAGAGACAGGGCTAAAGGCCACTAGTGTTAATGGGAGCCGATGAGTTGGTAAATTCACGCAGTCCACTGACTTTAGGTGGCACAGAAGGAGAGACAGGGCTAAAGGCCACCAGTGTTGATGAAAGTCGATGAGTTGGTAAATTCACGCAGTCCGGTGACCATAGGTGGCACAGAACGAGAGACAGGGCTAAAGGCCACTAGTGTTGATGAGAGTCGATGAGTTGGTAAAATCACGCAGTCCGCTGACCATAGGTGGCACAGAACGAGAGACAGGGCTAAAGGCCACTAGTGTTGATGAGAGTCGATGAGTTGGTAAAATCACGCAGTCCACTGACTTTAGGTGGCACAGAACGAGAGACAGGTATAAAGGCCAGCAGTGTTGATGACAGTCGATGAGTTGATAAATTCACGCAGTGCGCTGACTTTAGGTGGCACAGAAGGAGAGACAGGGCTAAAGGCCGCTAGTGTTGATGAGAGTCGATGAGTTGGTAAATTCACGCAGTCCGCTGACCTTAGGTGGCACAGAACGAGAGACAGGACTAAAGGCAGCTAGTGTTGATGAGATTCGATGAGTTGGTAAATTCACGCAGTCCGCTGACCTTAGGTTGCACAGAACGAGAGACAGGGCTAAAGGCCACTAGTGTTGATGAGAGTCGATGAGTTGGTAAATTCATGCAGTCCGCGGACTTTAGGTGGCACAGAACGAGAGACAGGGCTAAAGGCCACTAGTGTTGATGAGAGTCGATGAGTTGGTAAATTCATGCAGTCCGCTGACTTTAGGTGGCACAGAACGAGAGACAGGGCTAAAGGCCACTAGTGTTGATGAGAGTCGATGAGTTGGTAAATTCATGCAGTCCGCTGGCCTTAGGTGGGACAGAACGAGAGACAGGACTAAAGGCCACTAGTGTTGATGAGAGTCGATGAGTTGGTAAATTCACGCAGTCCGCTGACTTTAGGTGGCACAGAACGAGGGACAGGGCTAAAGGCCGCTAGTGTTGATGACAGTCGATGAGTTGGTAAATTCACGCAGTCCGCTGACTTTAAGTGGCACGGAACGAGAGACAGGGCTAAAGGCCGCTAGTGTTGATGAGAGTCGATGAGTTGGTAAATTCATGCAGTCCGCTAACTTTAGGTGGCACAGAACGAGAGACAGGGCTAAAGGCCACTAGTGTTGATGAGAGTCGATGAGTTGGAAAATTCACGCAGTCCGCTGACTTTAAGTGGCACGGAACGAGAGACAGGGCTAAAGGCCGCTAGTGTTGATGAGAGTCGATGAGTTGGTAAATTCATGCAGTCCGCTGATTTTAGGTGGCACAGAACGAGGGACAGGGCTAAAGGCTGCTAGTGTTGATGACAGTCGATGAGTTGGTAAATTCACGCAGTCCGCTGACTTTAAGTGGCACGGAACGAGAGACAGGGCTAAAGGCCGCTAGTGTTGATGAGAGTCGATGAGTTGGTAAATTCATGCAGTCCGCTAACTTTAGGTGGCACAGAACGAGAGACAGGGCTAAAGGCCACTAGTGTTAATGGGAGCCGATGAGTTGGTAAATTCACGCAGTCCACTGACTTTAGGTGGCACAGAAGGAGAGACAGGGCTAAAGGCCACCAGTGTTGATGAAAGTCGATGAGTTGGTAAATTCACGCAGTCCGGTGACCATAGGTGGCACAGAACGAGAGACAGGGCTAAAGGCCACTAGTGTTGATGAGAGTCGATGAGTTGGTAAAATCACGCAGTCCGCTGACCATAGGTGGCACAGAACGAGAGACAGGGCTAAAGGCCACTAGTGTTGATGAGAGTCGATGAGTTGGTAAAATCACGCAGTCCACTGACTTTAGGTGGCACAGAACGAGAGACAGGTATAAAGGCCAGCAGTGTTGATGACAGTCGATGAGTTGATAAATTCACGCAGTGCGCTGACTTTAGGTGGCACAGAAGGAGAGACAGGGCTAAAGGCCGCTAGTGTTGATGAGAGTCGATGAGTTGGTAAATTCACGCAGTCCGCTGACCTTAGGTGGCACAGAACGAGAGACAGGACTAAAGGCAGCTAGTGTTGATGAGATTCGATGAGTTGGTAAATTCACGCAGTCCGCTGACCTTAGGTTGCACAGAACGAGAGACAGGGCTAAAGGCCACTAGTGTTGATGAGAGTCGATGAGTTGGTAAATTCATGCAGTCCGCGGACTTTAGGTGGCACAGAACGAGAGACAGGGCTAAAGGCCACTAGTGTTGATGAGAGTCGATGAGTTGGTAAATTCATGCAGTCCGCTGACTTTAGGTGGCACAGAACGAGAGACAGGGCTAAAGGCCACTAGTGTTGATGAGAGTCGATGAGTTGGTAAATTCATGCAGTCCGCTGGCCTTAGGTGGGACAGAACGAGAGACAGGGCTAAAGGCCACTAGTGTTGATGACAGTCGATGAGTTGATAAATTCACGCAGTCCGCTGACTTTAGGTGGCACTGAACGAGAGACAGGTATGAAGGCCAGCAGTGTTGATGACAGTCGAGGAGTTGATAAATTCACGCAGTCCGCTTACTTTAGGTGGCACAGAACGAGAGACAGGTATAAAAGCCACCAGTGTTGATGAGAGTCGATGAGTTGGTAAATTCACGCAGTCCACTGACTTTAGGTGGCACAGAACGAGTGAAAGGGCTAAAGGCCACTAGTGTTGATGACAGTCGATGAGTTCGTAAATTCACGCAGTCCGCTGCCTTTAGGTGGCACAGAACGAGAGACAGGGGTAAAGGCCACTAGTGTTAATGAGAGCCGATTAGTTGGTAAATTCACGCAGTCCTCTGACTTTAGGCGGCACAGAACGAGAGACAGGGCTAAAGGCCACTAGTGTTGATGAGAGTCGATGAGTTGGTAAATTCACGCAGTCCGCTGACTTTAGGTGGCACAGAACGAGGGACAGGGCTAAAGGCCGCTAGTGTTGATGAGAGTCGATGAGTTGGTAAATTCACGCTGTCCGCTGACTTTAGGTGGCACAGAAGGAGAGACAGGGCTAAAGGCCGCTAGTGTTGATGAGAGTCGATGAGTTGGTAAATTCACGCAGTCCGCTGACTTTAGGTGGCACAGAACGAGAGACAGGGCTAAAGGCCACTAGTGTTGATGAGAGTCGATGAGTTGGTAAATTCACGCAGTCCGCTTACTTTAGGTGGCACAGAAGGAGAGACAGGGCTAAAGGCCGCTAGTGTTGATGAGAGTCGATGAGTTGGTAAATTCACGCAGTCTGCTGACTTTAGGTGGCACAGAACGAGAGACAGGGGTAAAGGCCACTAGTGTTAATGAGAGCCGATTAGTTGGTAAATTCACGCAGTCCGCTGACTTTAGGTGGCACAGAACGAGAGACAGGGCTAAAGGCCACTAGTGTTGATGAGAGTCGATGAGTTGGTAAATGCACGCAGTCCGCTGACTTTAGGTGGCACAGAACGAGGGACAGGGCTAAAGGCTGCTAGTGTTAATGGGAGCCGATGAGTTGGTAAATTCACGCAGTCCACTGACTTTAGGTGGCACAGAAGGAGAGACAGGGCTAAAGGCCGCTAGTGTTGATGAGAGTCGATGAGTTGGTAAATACACGCTGTCCGCTGACTTTAGGTGGCACAGAAGGAGAGACAGGGCTAAAGGCCGCTAGTGTTGATGAGAGTCGATGAGTTGGTAAATTCACGCAGTCCGCTGACTTTAGGTGGCACAGAACGAGAGACAGGGCTAAAGGCCACTAGTGTTGATGAGAGTCGATGAGTTGGTAAATTCACGCAGTCCGCTGACTTTAGGTGGCACAGAACGAGAGACAGGGCTAAAGGCCACTAGTGTTGATGAGAGTTGATGAGTTGGTAAATTCTCACAGACCGCTGACTTTAGGTGGCACAGAACGAGAGACAGGTATAAAGGCCATTAGTGTTGATGAGAGTCGATGAGTTGGTAAATTCACGCAGTCTGCTGACTTTTGGTGGCACAGAACGAGAGACAGGGCTAAAGGCAACTAGTGTTGATGAGAGTCGATGAGGTGGTAAATTCACGCAGTGTGCTGACTTTTGGTGGCACAGAACGAGAGACAGGGCTAAAGGCCACTAGTGTTGATGAGAGACGATGAGTTGGTAAATTCACGCAGTGCGCTGACTTTAGGTGGCACAGAAGGAGAGACAGGGCTAAAGGCCACTAGTGTTGATGAGAGTCGATGAGTTGGTAAATTCACGCAGTCCACTGACTTTAGGTGGCACAAAAGGAGAGACAGGGCTAAAGGCCACCAGTGTTGATGAGAGTCGATGAGTTGGTAAATTCATGCAGTCCGGTGACCATAGGTGGCACAGAACGAGAGACAGGGCTAAAGGCCATTAGTGTTGATGAGAGTCGATGAGTTGGTAAATTCACGCAGTCAGCTGACTTTAGGTGGCACTGAACGAGAGACAGGTATAAAGGCCACCAGTGTTGATGAGAGTCGATGAGTTGGTAAATTCATGCAGTCCGCTGACTTTAGGTGGCACAGAACGAGAGACAGGGCTAAAGGCCACTAGTGTTGAGGAGAGTCGATGAGTTGGTAAATTCTCGCAGACCGCTGACTTTAGGTGGCGCAGAAGGAGAGACAGGGCTAAAGGCCATTAGTGTTGATGAGAGGTGATGAGTTGGTAAACTCACGCAGTCTGCTGACCTTAGGTGGCACAGAACGAGAGACAGGGCTAAAGGCCACTACTGTTGATGAGAGTCGATGAGTTGGTAAACTCACGCAGTCCGCTGACCTTAGGTGGCACAGAACGAGAGACAGGGCTAAAGGCCACTAGTGTTGATGAGAGTCGATGAGTTGGTAAATTCACGCAGACCGCTCACTTTAGGTGGCACAGAACGAGAGACAGGGCTAAAGGCCACTAGTGTTGATGAGAGTCGATGAGTTTGTAAATTCACGCAGACCGCTGACTTTAGGTGGCACAGAACGAGAGACAGGGCTAAAGGCCACCAGTGTTGATGAGAGTCGATGAGTTGGTAAATTCACGCAGTGCGCTGACTTTAGGTGGCACAGAAGGAGAGACAGGGCTAAGAGCCACAAGTGTTGATGAGAGTCGATGAGTTGGTTAATTCACGCAGTGCGCTGACTTTAGGTGGCACAGAAGGAGAGACAGGGCTAAAGGTCGCTAGTGTTGATGAGAGTCGATGAGTTGGTAAATTCATGGAGTCCGCTGACTTTAGGTGGCACAGAACGAGAGACAGGGCTAAAGGCCCCTAGTGTTGATGAGAGTCGATGAGTTGGTAAATTCATGCAGTCCGCTGACCTTAGGTGGCACAGAACGAGAGAGAGGGCTAAAGGCCACTATTGTTGATGAGAGTCGATGAGTTGGTAAATTCATGCAGTCCGCTGACCTTAGGTGGCACAGAACGAGAGACAGGGCTACAGGCCACTAGTGTTGATGACAGTCGATGAGTTGATAAATTCACGCAGTCCGCTGACTTTAGGTGGCACTGAACGAGAGACAGGTATAAAGGCCACCAGTGTTGATGACAGTCGATGAGTTGATAAATTCACGCAGTCCGCTGACTTTAGGTGGCACTGAATGAGAGACAGGTATAAAGGCCACCAGTGTTGATGAGAGTCGATGAGTTGGTAAATCCATGCAGTCCGCTGACTTTAGGTGGCACAGAACGAGAGACAGGGCTAAAGGCCACCAGTGTTGATGAGAGTCGATGAGTTGGTAAATTCAAGCAGTCTGCTGACTTTAGGTGGCACAGAACGAGAGACAGGGCTAAAGGTCACTAGTGTTGATGAAAGTCGATGAGTTGGTAAATTCACGCAGTCCGTTGACTTTAGGTGGCACAGAACGAGGAACAGGGCTAAATGCCACTACTGTTGATGAGAGTCGATGAGTTGGTAAACTCACGCAGTCCGCTGACCTTAGGTGGCACTGAACGAGAGACAGGGCTACAGGCCACTAGTGTTGATGAGAGTCGATGAGTTGGTAAATTCACGCAGTCCGCTGACTTTAGGTGGCACAGAACGAGAGACAGGGCTAAAGGCCACTAGTGTTGATGAGAGTCGATGAGTTGGTAAATTCACGCAGTCTGCTGACTTTTGGTGGCACAGAACGAGAGACAGGGCTAAAGGCCACCAGTGTTGATGAGAGTCGATGAGTTGGTAAATTCACGCAGTGCGCTGACTTTAGGTGGCACAGAAGGAGAGACAGGGCTAAAGGCCACCAGTGTTGATGAGAGTCGATGAGTTGGTAAATTCACGCAGTGCGCTGATTTTAGGTGGCACAGAAGGAGAGACAGGGCTAAAAGCCGCCAGTGTTGATGAGAGTCGATGAGTTGGTAAATTCACGCAGTCCGCTGACCTTAGGTGGCACAGAACGAGAGACAGGGCTAAAGGCCGCCAGTGTTGATGAGAGTCGATGAGTTGGTAAATTCACGCAGTCCGCTGACTTTAGGTGGCACAGAAGGAGAGACAGGGCTAAAGGCCGCTAGTGTTGATGAGAGTCGATGAGTTGGTAAATTCACGCAGTCCGCTGACTTTAGGTGGCACAGAACGAGAGACAGGGCTAAAGGCCACTAGTTTTGATGAGAGTCGATGAGTTGGTAAATTCACGCAGTCCGCTGACTTTAGGTGGCACAGAACGAGAGACAGGGCTAAAGGCCACTAGTGTAATGAGAGCCGATGAGTTGGTAAATTCACGCAGTCCGCTGACTTTAGGTGGCACAGAACGAGAGACAGGGCTAAAGGCCTCTAGTGTTAATGAGAGCCGATGAGTTGGTAAATTCACGCAGTCCGCTGACTTTAGGTGGCACAGAATGAGAGACAGGGCTAAAGGCCGCCAGTGTTGATGGGAGTCGATGAGTTGGTAAATTCACGCAGTCCGCTGACTTTAGGTGGCACAGAACGAGAGACAGGGCTAAAGGCCGCTAGTGTTGATGAGAGTCGATGAGTTGGTAAATTCACGCAGTCCGCTGACTTTAGGTGGCACAGAATGAGAGACAGGGCTAAAGGCCGCTAGTGTTGATGAGAGTCGATGAGTTGGTAAATTCACGCAGTCCGCTGACTTTAGGTGGCACAGAACGAGAGACAGGGCTAAAGGCCACTAGTGTTGATGAGAGTCGCTGAGTTGGTAAATTCACGCAGTCCGCTGACTTTAGGTGGCACAGAACGAGAGACAGGGCTAAAGGCCATTAGTGTTGATGAGAGTCGATGAATTGGTAAATTCACGCAGTCTGCTGACTTTTGGTGGCACAGAACGAGAGACAGGGCTAAAGGCCACCAGTGTTGATGAGAGTCGATGAGTTGATAAATTCACGCAGTGCGCTGACTTTAGGTGGCACAGAACGAGAGACAGGGCTAAAGGCCACTAGTGTTGATGACAGTCGATGAGTTGGTAAATTCACTCAGTCTGCTGACTTTAGGTGGCACAGAACGAGAGACAGGACTAAAGGCCGCAAGTGATGATGAGAGTCGATGAGTTGGTAAATTCATGCAGTCTGCTGACCTTAGGTGGCACAGAACGAGAGACAGGGCTAAAGGCCACTAGTGTTGATGACAGTCGATGAGTTGGTAAACTCACCCAGTCCGCTGACCTTAGGTGGCACAGAACGAGAGACAGGGCCAAAGGCCACTAGTGTTGATGAGAGTCGATGAGTTGGTAAATTCACGCAGTCCGCTGACTTTAGGTGGCACAGAAGGAGAGACAGGGCTAAGGGCCACAAGTGTTGATGAGAGTCGATGAGTTGGTTAATTCACGCAGTGCACTGACTTTAGGTGGCACAGAAGGAGAGACAGGGCTAAAGGTCGCTAGTGTTGATGAGAGTCGATGAGTTGGTAAATTCATGGAGTCTGCTGACTTTAGGTGGCACAGAACGAGAGACAGGGCTAAAGGCCACTAGTGTTGATGAGAGTCGATGAGTTGGTAAATTCATGCAGTCCGCTGACCTTAGGTGGCACAGAACGAGAGACAGGGCTAAAGGCCACTAGTGTTGATGAGAGTCGATGAGTTGGTAAATTCACGCAGTGCGCTGACTTTAGGTGGCACAGAAGGAGAGACAGGGCTAAAGGCCACCAGTGTTGATGAGAGTCGATGAGTTGGTAAATTCACGCAGTGCGCTGACTTTAGGTGGCACAGAAGGAGAGACAGGGCTAAAGGCCACCAGTGTTGATGAGAGTCGATGAGTTGGTAAATTCACGCAGTGCGCTGATTTTAGGTGGCACAGAAGGAGAGACAGGGCTAAAGGCCACCAGTTTTGATGAGAGTCGATGAGTTGGTAAATTCACGCAGTCCGCTGACCTTAGGTGGCACAGAATGAGAGACAGGGCTAAAGGCCGCCAGTGTTGATGAGAGTCGATGAGTTGGTAAATTCACGCAGTCCGCTGACTTTAGGTGGCACAGAAGGAGAGACAGGGCTAAAGGCCGCTAGTGTTGATGAGAGTCGATGAGTTGGTAAATTCACGCAGTCCGCTGACTTTAGGTGGCACAGAACGAGAGACAGGGCTAAAGGCCACTAGTTTTGATGAGAGTCGATGAGTTGGTAAATTCACGCAGTCCGCTGACTTTAGGTGGCACAGAACGAGAGACAGGGCTAAAGGCCGCTAGTGTTGATGAGAGTCGATGAGTTGGTAAATTCACGCAGTCCGCTGACTTTAGGTGGCACAGAATGAGAGACAGGGCTAAGAGCCACAAGTGTTGATGAGAGTCGATGAGTTGGTTAATTCACGCAGTGCGCTGACTTTAGGTGGCACAGAAGGAGAGTCAGGGCTAAAGGTCTCTAGTGTTGATGAGAGTCGATGAGTTGGTAAATTCATGGAGTCCGCTGACTTTAGGTGGCACAGAACGAGAGACAGGGCTAAAGGCCACTAGTGTTGATGAGAGTCGATGAGTTGGTAAATTCATGCAGTCCGCTGACCTTAGGTGGCACAGAACGAGAGAGAGGGCTAAAGGCCACTAGTGTTGATGAGAGTCGATGAGTTGGTAAATTCATGCAGTCCGCTGACCTTAGGTGGCACAGAACGAGAGACAGGGCTACAGGCCACTAGTGTTGATGACAGTCGATGAGTTGATAAATTCACGCAGTCCGCTGACTTTAGGTGGCACTGAACGAGAGACAGGTATAAAGGCCACCAGTGTTGATGACAGTCGATGAGTTGATAAATTCACGCAGTCCGCTGACTTTAGGTGGTACTGAATGAGAGACAGGTATAAAGGCCACCAGTGTTGATGAGAGTCGATGAGTTGGTAAATCCACGCAGTCCGCTGACTTTAGGTGGCACAGAACGAGAGACAGGGCTAAAGGCCACCAGTGTTGATGAGAGTCGATGAGTTGGTAAATTCAAGCAGTCCGCTGACTTTAGGTGGCACAGAACGAGAGACAGGGCTAAAGGTCACTAGTGTTGATGAAAGTCGATGAGTTGGTAAATTCATGCAGTCCGTTGACTTTAGGTGGCACAGAACAAGGAACAGGGCTAAAGGCCACTACTGTTCATGAGAGTCGATGAGTTGGTAAACTCACGCAGTCCGCTGACCTTAGGTGGCACTGAACGAGAGACAGGGCTAAAGGCCACTAGTGTTGATGAGAGTCGATGAGTTGGTAAATTCACGCAGTCCGCTGACTTTAGGTGGCACAGAACGAGAGACAGGGCTAAAGGCCACTAGTGTTGATGAGAGTCGATGAGTTGGTAAATTCATGCAGTCTGCTGACTTTTGGTGGCACAGAACGAGAGAGAGGGCTAAAGGCCACCAGTGTTGATGAGAGTCGATGAGTTGGTAAATTCACGCAGTCCGCTGACTTTAGGTGGCACAGAACGAGAGACAGGGCTAAAGGCCACTAGTGTAATGAGAGCCGATGAGTTGGTAAATTCACGCAGTCCGCTGACTTTAGGTGGCACAGAACGAGAGACAGGGCTAAAGGCCACTAGTTTTGATGAGAGTCGATGAGTTGGTAAATTCACGCAGTCCGCTGACTTTAGGTGGCACAGAACGAGAGACAGGGCTAAAGGCCACTAGTGTAATGAGAGCCGATGAGTTGGTAAATTCACGCAGTCCGCTGACTGTAGGTGGCACAGAACGAGAGACAGGGCTAAAGGCCTCTAGTGTTAATGAGAGCCGATGAGTTGGTAAATTCACGCAGTCCGCTGACTTTAGGTGGCACAGAATGAGACACAGGGCTAAAGGCCGCCAGTGTTGATGGGAGTCGATGAGTTGGTAAATTCACGCAGTCCGCTGACTTTAGGTGGCACAGAACGAGAGACAGGGCTAAAGGCCGCTAGTGTTGATGAGAGTCGATGAGTTGGTAAATTCACGCAGTCCGCTGACTTTAGGTGGCACAGAATGAGAGACAGGGCTAAAGGCCGCTAGTGTTGATGAGAGTCGATGAGTTAGTAAATTCACGCAGTCCGCTGACTTTAGGTGGCACAGAACGAGAGACAGGGCTAAAGGCCACTAGTGTTGATGAGAGTCAATGAGTTGGTAAATTCACGCAGTCCGCTGACTTTAGGTGGCACAGAACGAGAGACAGGGCTAAAGGCCATTAGTGTTGATGAGAGTCGATGAATTGGTAAATTCACGCAGTCTGCTGACTTTTGGTGGCACAGAACGAGAGACAGGGCTAAAGGCCACCAGTGTTGATGAGAGTCGATGAGTTGATAAATTCACGCAGTGCGCTGACTTTAGGTGGCACAGAACGAGAGACAGGGCTAAAGGCCACTAGTGTTGATGACAGTCGATGAGTTGGTAAATTCACTCAGTCTGCTGACTTTAGGTGGCACAGAACGAGAGACAGGACTAAAGGCCGCAAGTGATGATGAGAGTCGATGAGTTGGTAAATTCATGCAGTCTGCTGACCTTAGGTGGCACAGAACGAGAGACAGGGCTAAAGGCCACTAGTGTTGATGACAGTCGATGAGTTGGTAAACTCACCCAGTCCGCTGACCTTAGGTGGCACAGAACGAGAGACAGGGCCAAAGGCCACTAGTGTTGATGAGAGTCGATGTGTTGGTAAATTCACGCAGTGCGCTGACCTTAGGTGGCACTGAACGAGAGACAGGGCTAAAGGCCACTAGTGTTGATGATAGTCGATGAGTTGGTAAATTCACGCAGTCCGCTGACTTTAGGTGGCACAGAACGAGAGACAGGGCTAAAGGCCACTAGTGTTGATGAGAGTCGATGAGTTGGTAAATTCATGCAGTCTGCTGACTTTTGGTGGCACAGAACGAGAGAGAGGGCTAAAGGCCACCAGTGTTGATGAGAGTCGATGAGTTGGTAAATTCACGCAGTGCGCTGACTTTAGGTGGCACAGAAGGAGAGACAGGGCTAAAGGCCACCAGTGTTGATGAGAGTCGATGAGTTGGTAAATTCACGCAGTGCGCTGATTTTAGGTGGCACAGAAGGAGAGACAGGGCTAAAGGCCACCAGTGTTGATGAGAGTCGATGAGTTGGTAAATTCACGCAGTCCGCTGACCTTAGGTGGCACAGAACGAGAGACAGGGCTAAAGGCCGCCAGTGTTGATGAGAGTCGATGAGTTGGTAAATTCACGCAGTCCGCTGACTTTAGGTGGCACAGAAGGAGAGACAGGGCTAAAGGCCGCTAGTGTTGATGAGAGTCGATGAGTTGGTAAATTCACGCAGTCCGCTGACTTTAGGTGGCACAGAACGAGAGACAGGGCTAAAGGCCACTAGTTTTGATGAGAGTCGATGAGTTGGTAAATTCACGCAGTCTGCTGACTTTAGGTGGCACAGAACGAGAGACAGGACTAAAGGCCACTAGTGTAATGAGAGCCGATGAGTTGGTAAATTCACGCAGTCCGCTGACTTTAGGTGGCACAGAACGAGAGACAGGGCTAAAGGCCTCTAGTGTTAATGAGAGCCGATGAGTTGGTAAATTCACGCAGTCCGCTGACTTTAGGTGGCACAGAATGAGAGACAGGGCTAAAGGCCGCCAGTGTTGATGGGAGTCGATGAGTTGGTAAATTCACGCAGTCCGCTGACTTTAGGTGGCACAGAACGAGAGACAGGGCTAAAGGCCGCTAGTGTTGATGAGAGTCGATGAGTTGGTAAATTCACGCAGTCCGCTGACTTTAGGTGGTACAGAATGAGAGACAGGGCTAAAGGCCGCTAGTGTTGATGAGAGTCGATGAGTTGGTAAATTCACGCAGTCCGCTGACTTTAGGTGGCACAGAACGAGAGACAGGGCTAAAGGCCACTAGTGTTGATGAGAGTCAATGAGTTGGTAAATTCACGCAGTCCGCTGACTTTAGGTGGCACAGAACGAGAGACAGGGCTAAATGCCATTAGTGTTGATGAGAGTCGATGAATTGGTAAATTCACGCAGTCTGCTGACTTTTGGTGGCACAGAACGAGAGACAGGGCTAAAGGCCACCAGTGTTGATGAGAGTCGATGAGTTGGTAAATTCACGCAGTGCGCTGACTTTAGGTGGCACAGAACGAGAGACAGGGCTAAAGGCCACTAGTGTTGATGACAGTCGATGAGTTGGTAAATTCACTCAGTCTGCTGACTTTAGGTGGCACAGAACGAGAGACAGGACTAAAGGCCGCAAGTGATGATGAGAGTCGATGAGTTGGTAAATTCATGCAGTCCGCTGACCTTAGGTGGCACAGAACGAGAGACAGGGCTAAAGGCCACTAGTGTTGATGACAGTCGATGAGTTGGTAAACTCACCCAGTCCGCTGACCTTAGGTGGCACAGAACGAGAGACAGGGCTAAAGGCCACTAGTGTTGATGAGAGTCGATGAGTTGGTAAATTCACGCAGTCCGCTGACTTTAGGTGGCACAGAACGAGAGACAGGGCTAAAGGCCACTAGTGTTGATGAGAGTCGATGAGTTCGTAAATTCACGCAGTCTGCTGACTTTTGGTGGCACAGAACGAGAGACAGGGCTAAAGGCCACCAGTGTTGATGAGAGTCGATGAGTTGGTAAATTCACGCAGTGCGCTGACTTTAGGTGGCACAGAAGGAGAGACAGGGCTAAAGGCCACTAGTGTTGATGAGAGTCGATGAGTTGGTAAATTCACGCAGTGCGCTGACTTTAGGTGGCACAGAAGGAGAGACAGGGCTAAAGGCCACCAGTGTTGATGAGAGTCGATGAGTTGGTAAATTCACGCAGTGCGCTGACTTTAGGTGGCACAGAAGGAGAGACAGGGCTAAAGGCCACCAGTGTTGATGAGAGTCGATGAGTTGGTAAATTCACGCAGTCCGCTGACCTTAGGTGGCACAGAATGAGAGACAGGGCTAAAGGCCGCCAGTGTTGATGAGAGTCGATGAGTTGGTAAATTCATGCAGTCCGCTGACTTTAGGTGGCACAGAATGAGAGACAGGGCTAAAGGCCGCCAGTGTTGATGGGAGTCGATGAGTTGGTAAATTCACTCAGTCTGCTGACTTTAGGTGGCACAGAACGAGAGACAGGACTAAAGGCCGCAAGTGATGATGAGAGTCGATGAGTTGGTAAATTCATGCAGTCTGCTGACCTTAGGTGGCACAGAACGAGAGACAGGGCTAAAGGCCACTAGTGTTGATGACAGTCGATGAGTTGGTAAATTCACGCAGTCCGCTGACTTTAGGTGGCACAGAATGAGAGACAGGGCTAAAGGCCGCCAGTGTTGATGGGAGTCGATGAGTTGGTAAATTCACGCAGTCCGCTGACTTTAGGTGGCACAGAACGAGAGACAGGGCTAAAGGCCGCTAGTGTTGATGAGAGTCGATGAGTTGGTAAATTCACGCAGTCCGCTGACTTTAGGTGGCACAGAATGAGAGACAGGGCTAAAGGCCGCTAGTGTTGATGAGAGTCGATGAGTTAGTAAATTCACGCAGTCCGCTGACTTTAGGTGGCACAGAACGAGAGACAGGGCTAAAGGCCACTAGTGTTGATGAGAGTCAATGAGTTGGTAAATTCACGCAGTCCGCTGACTTTAGGTGGCACAGAACGAGAGACAGGGCTAAAGGCCATTAGTGTTGATGAGAGTCGATGAATTGGTAAATTCACGCAGTCTGCTGACTTTTGGTGGCACAGAACGAGAGACAGGGCTAAAGGCCACCAGTGTTGATGAGAGTCGATGAGTTGATAAATTCACGCAGTGCGCTGACTTTAGGTGGCACAGAACGAGAGACAGGGCTAAAGGCCACTAGTGTTGATGACAGTCGATGAGTTGGTAAATTCACTCAGTCTGCTGACTTTAGGTGGCACAGAACGAGAGACAGGACTAAAGGCCGCAAGTGATGATGAGAGTCGATGAGTTGGTAAATTCATGCAGTCTGCTGACCTTAGGTGGCACAGAACGAGAGACAGGGCTAAAGGCCACTAGTGTTGATGACAGTCGATGAGTTGGTAAACTCACCCAGTCCGCTGACCTTAGGTGGCACAGAACGAGAGACAGGGCCAAAGGCCACTAGTGTTGATGAGAGTCGATGTGTTGGTAAATTCACGCAGTGCGCTGACCTTAGGTGGCACTGAACGAGAGACAGGGCTAAAGGCCACTAGTGTTGATGATAGTCGATGAGTTGGTAAATTCACGCAGTCCGCTGACTTTAGGTGGCACAGAACGAGAGACAGGGCTAAAGGCCACTAGTGTTGATGAGAGTCGATGAGTTGGTAAATTCATGCAGTCTGCTGACTTTTGGTGGCACAGAACGAGAGAGAGGGCTAAAGGCCACCAGTGTTGATGAGAGTCGATGAGTTGGTAAATTCACGCAGTGCGCTGACTTTAGGTGGCACAGAAGGAGAGACAGGGCTAAAGGCCACCAGTGTTGATGAGAGTCGATGAGTTGGTAAATTCACGCAGTGCGCTGATTTTAGGTGGCACAGAAGGAGAGACAGGGCTAAAGGCCACCAGTGTTGATGAGAGTCGATGAGTTGGTAAATTCACGCAGTCCGCTGACCTTAGGTGGCACAGAACGAGAGACAGGGCTAAAGGCCGCCAGTGTTGATGAGAGTCGATGAGTTGGTAAATTCACGCAGTCCGCTGACTTTAGGTGGCACAGAAGGAGAGACAGGGCTAAAGGCCGCTAGTGTTGATGAGAGTCGATGAGTTGGTAAATTCACGCAGTCCGCTGACTTTAGGTGGCACAGAACGAGAGACAGGGCTAAAGGCCACTAGTTTTGATGAGAGTCGATGAGTTGGTAAATTCACGCAGTCTGCTGACTTTAGGTGGCACAGAACGAGAGACAGGACTAAAGGCCACTAGTGTAATGAGAGCCGATGAGTTGGTAAATTCACGCAGTCCGCTGACTTTAGGTGGCACAGAACGAGAGACAGGGCTAAAGGCCTCTAGTGTTAATGAGAGCCGATGAGTTGGTAAATTCACGCAGTCCGCTGACTTTAGGTGGCACAGAATGAGAGACAGGGCTAAAGGCCGCCAGTGTTGATGGGAGTCGATGAGTTGGTAAATTCACGCAGTCCGCTGACTTTAGGTGGCACAGAACGAGAGACAGGGCTAAAGGCCGCTAGTGTTGATGAGAGTCGATGAGTTGGTAAATTCACGCAGTCCGCTGACTTTAGGTGGTACAGAATGAGAGACAGGGCTAAAGGCCGCTAGTGTTGATGAGAGTCGATGAGTTGGTAAATTCACGCAGTCCGCTGACTTTAGGTGGCACAGAACGAGAGACAGGGCTAAAGGCCACTAGTGTTGATGAGAGTCAATGAGTTGGTAAATTCACGCAGTCCGCTGACTTTAGGTGGCACAGAACGAGAGACAGGGCTAAATGCCATTAGTGTTGATGAGAGTCGATGAATTGGTAAATTCACGCAGTCTGCTGACTTTTGGTGGCACAGAACGAGAGACAGGGCTAAAGGCCACCAGTGTTGATGAGAGTCGATGAGTTGGTAAATTCACGCAGTGCGCTGACTTTAGGTGGCACAGAACGAGAGACAGGGCTAAAGGCCACTAGTGTTGATGACAGTCGATGAGTTGGTAAATTCACTCAGTCTGCTGACTTTAGGTGGCACAGAACGAGAGACAGGACTAAAGGCCGCAAGTGATGATGAGAGTCGATGAGTTGGTAAATTCATGCAGTCCGCTGACCTTAGGTGGCACAGAACGAGAGACAGGGCTAAAGGCCACTAGTGTTGATGACAGTCGATGAGTTGGTAAACTCACCCAGTCCGCTGACCTTAGGTGGCACAGAACGAGAGACAGGGCTAAAGGCCACTAGTGTTGATGAGAGTCGATGAGTTGGTAAATTCACGCAGTCCGCTGACTTTAGGTGGCACAGAACGAGAGACAGGGCTAAAGGCCACTAGTGTTGATGAGAGTCGATGAGTTCGTAAATTCACGCAGTCTGCTGACTTTTGGTGGCACAGAACGAGAGACAGGGCTAAAGGCCACCAGTGTTGATGAGAGTCGATGAGTTGGTAAATTCACGCAGTGCGCTGACTTTAGGTGGCACAGAAGGAGAGACAGGGCTAAAGGCCACTAGTGTTGATGAGAGTCGATGAGTTGGTAAATTCAAGCAGTGCGCTGACTTTAGGTGGCACAGAAGGAGAGACAGGGCTAAAGGCCACCAGTGTTGATGAGAGTCGATGAGTTGGTAAATTCACGCAGTGCGCTGACTTTAGGTGGCACAGAAGGAGAGACAGGGCTAAAGGCCACCAGTGTTGATGAGAGTCGATGAGTTGGTAAATTCACGCAGTCCGCTGACCTTAGGTGGCACAGAATGAGAGACAGGGCTAAAGGCCGCCAGTGTTGATGAGAGTCGATGAGTTGGTAAATTCACGCAGTCCGCTGACTTTAGGTGGCACAGAACGAGGGACAGGGCTAAAGGCTGCTAGTGTTAATGGGAGCCGATGAGTTGGTAAATTCACGCAGTCCACTGACTTTAGGTGGCACAGAAGGAGAGACAGGGCTAAAGGCCGCTAGTGTTGATGAGAGTCGATGAGTTGGTAAATTCACGCTGTCCGCTGACTTTAGGTGGCACAGAAGGAGAGACAGGGCTAAAGGCCGCTAGTGTTGATGAGAGTCGATGAGTTGGTAAATTCATGCAGTCCGCTGACTTTAGGTATCACAGAACGAGAGACAGGGCTAAAGGCCACTAGTGTAATGAGAGCCGATGAGTTGGTAAATTCACGCAGTCCGCTGACTTTAGGTGGCACAGAACGAGAGACAGGGCTAAAGGCCTCTAGTGTTAATGAGAGACGATGAGTTGGTAAATTCACGCAGTCCGCTGACTTTAGGTGGCACAGAATGAGAGACAGGGCTAAAGGCCGCCAGTGTTGATGGGAGTCGATGAGTTGGTAAATTCACGCAGTCCGCTGACTTTAGGTGGCACAGAACGAGAGACAGGGCTAAAGGCCGCTAGTGTTGATGAGAGTCGATGAGTTGGTAAATTCACGCAGTCCGCTGACTTTAGGTGGCACAGAACGAGAGACAGGGCTAAAGGCCACTAGTGTTGATGAGAGTCGATGAGTTGGTAAATTCATGCAGTCCGCTGGCCTTAGGTGGCACAGAACGAGAGACAGGGCTAAAGGCCACTAGTGTTGATGACAGTCGATGAGTTGATAAATTCACGCAGTCCGCTGACTTTAGGTGGCACTGAACAGGAGACAGGTATAAAGGCCAGCAGTGTTGATGACAGTCGATGAGTTGATAAATTCACGCAGTCCGCTGACTTTAGGTGGCACTGAACGAGAGACAGGTATAAAGGCCACCAGTGTTGATGAGAGTCGATGAGTTGGTAAATTCACGCAGTCCACTGACTTTAGGTGGCACAGAACGAGAGACAGGGCTAAAGGCCACTAGTGTTGATGACAGTCGATGAGTTGGTAAATTCACGCAGTCCGCTGCCTTTAGGTGGCACAGAACGAGAGACAGGGGTAAAGGCCACTAGTGTTAATGAGAGCCGATTAGTTGGTAAATTCATGCAGTCCGATGACTTTAGGTGGCACAGAACGAGAGACAGGGCTAAAGGCCACTAGTGTTGATGAGAGTCGATGAGTTGGTAAATTCACGCAGTCCGCTGACTTTAGGTGGCACAGAATGAGAGACAGGGCTAAAGGCCGCTAGTGTTGATGAGAGTCGATGAGTTAGTAAATTCACGCAGTCCGCTGACTTTAGGTGGCACAGAACGAGAGACAGGGCTAAAGGCCACTAGTGTTGATGAGAGTCAATGAGTTGGTAAATTCACGCAGTCCGCTGACTTTAGGTGGCACAGAACGAGAGACAGGGCTAAAGGCCATTAGTGTTGATGAGAGTCGATGAATTGGTAAATTCACGCAGTCTGCTGACTTTTGGTGGCACAGAACGAGAGACAGGGCTAAAGGCCACCAGTGTTGATGAGAGTCGATGAGTTGATAAATTCACGCAGTGCGCTGACTTTAGGTGGCACAGAACGAGAGACAGGGCTAAAGGCCACTAGTGTTGATGACAGTCGATGAGTTGGTAAATTCACTCAGTCTGCTGACTTTAGGTGGCACAGAACGAGAGACAGGACTAAAGGCCGCAAGTGATGATGAGAGTCGATGAGTTGGTAAATTCATGCAGTCTGCTGACCTTAGGTGGCACAGAACGAGAGACAGGGCTAAAGGCCACTAGTGTTGATGACAGTCGATGAGTTGGTAAACTCACCCAGTCCGCTGACCTTAGGTGGCACAGAACGAGAGACAGGGCCAAAGGCCACTAGTGTTGATGAGAGTCGATGTGTTGGTAAATTCACGCAGTGCGCTGACCTTAGGTGGCACTGAACGAGAGACAGGGCTAAAGGCCACTAGTGTTGATGAGAGTCGATGAGTTGGTAAATTCACGCAGTCCGCTGACTTTAGGTGGCACAGAACGAGAGACAGGGCTAAAGGCCACTAGTGTTGATGAGAGTCGATGAGTTGGTAAATTCATGCAGTCTGCTGACTTTTGGTGGCACAGAACGAGAGAGAGGGCTAAAGGCCACCAGTGTTGATGAGAGTCGATGAGTTGGTAAATTCACGCAGTGCGCTGACTTTAGGTGGCACAGAAGGAGAGACAGGGCTAAAGGCCACCAGTGTTGATGAGAGTCGATGAGTTGGTAAATTCACGCAGTGCGCTGATTTTAGGTGGCACAGAAGGAGAGACAGGGCTAAAGGCCACCAGTGTTGATGAGAGTCGATGAGTTGGTAAATTCACGCAGTCCGCTGACCTTAGATGGCACAGAACGAGAGACAGGGCTAAAGGCCGCCAGTGTTGATGAGAGTCGATGAGTTGGTAAATTCACGCAGTCCGCTGACTTTAGGTGGCACAGAAGGAGAGACAGGGCTAAAGGCCGCTAGTGTTGATGAGAGTCGATGAGTTGGTAAATTCACGCAGTCCGCTGACTTTAGGTGGCACAGAACGAGAGACAGGGCTAAAGGCCACTAGTTTTGATGAGAGTCGATGAGTTGGTAAATTCACGCAGTCTGCTGACTTTAGGTGGCACAGAACGAGAGACAGGACTAAAGGCCACTAGTGTAATGAGAGCCGATGAGTTGGTAAATTCACGCAGTCCGCTGACTTTAGGTGGCACAGAACGAGAGACAGGGCTAAAGGCCTCTAGTGTTAATGAGAGCCGATGAGTTGGTAAATTCACGCAGTCCGCTGACTTTAGGTGGCACAGAATGAGAGACAGGGCTAAAGGCCGCCAGTGTTGATGGGAGTCGATGAGTTGGTAAATTCACGCAGTCCGCTGACTTTAGGTGGCACAGAACGAGAGACAGGGCTAAAGGCCGCTAGTGTTGATGAGAGTCGATGAGTTGGTAAATTCACGCAGTCCGCTGACTTTAGGTGGTACAGAATGAGAGACAGGGCTAAAGGCCGCTAGTGTTGATGAGAGTCGATGAGTTGGTAAATTCACGCAGTCCGCTGACTTTAGGTGGCACAGAACGAGAGACAGGGCTAAAGGCCACTAGTGTTGATGAGAGTCAATGAGTTGGTAAATTCACGCAGTCCGCTGACTTTAGGTGGCACAGAACGAGAGACAGGGCTAAATGCCATTAGTGTTGATGAGAGTCGATGAATTGGTAAATTCACGCAGTCTGCTGACTTTTGGTGGCACAGAACGAGAGACAGGGCTAAAGGCCACCAGTGTTGATGAGAGTCGATGAGTTGGTAAATTCACGCAGTGCGCTGACTTTAGGTGGCACAGAACGAGAGACAGGGCTAAAGGCCACTAGTGTTGATGACAGTCGATGAGTTGGTAAATTCACTCAGTCTGCTGACTTTAGGTGGCACAGAACGAGAGACAGGACTAAAGGCCGCAAGTGATGATGAGAGTCGATGAGTTGGTAAATTCATGCAGTCCGCTGACCTTAGGTGGCACAGAACGAGAGACAGGGCTAAAGGCCACTAGTGTTGATGAGAGTCGATGAGTTGGTAAATTCACGCAGTCCGCTGACTTTAGGTGGCACAGAACGAGAGACAGGGCTAAAGGCCACTAGTGTTGATGAGAGTCGATGAGTTCGTAAATTCACGCAGTCTGCTGACTTTTGGTGGCACAGAACGAGAGACAGGGCTAAAGGCCACCAGTGTTGATGAGAGTCGATGAGTTGGTAAATTCACGCAGTGCGCTGACTTTAGGTGGCACAGAAGGAGAGACAGGGCTAAAGGCCACTAGTGTTGATGAGAGTCGATGAGTTGGTAAATTCACGCAGTGCGCTGACTTTAGGTGGCACAGAAGGAGAGACAGGGCTAAAGGCCACCAGTGTTGATGAGAGTCGATGAGTTGGTAAATTCACGCAGTGCGCTGACTTTAGGTGGCACAGAAGGAGAGACAGGGCTAAAGGCCACCAGTGTTGATGAGAGTCGATGAGTTGGTAAATTCACGCAGTCCGCTGACCTTAGGTGGCACAGAATGAGAGACAGGGCTAAAGGCCGCCAGTGTTGATGAGAGTCGATGAGTTGGTAAATTCACGCAGTCCGCTGACTTTAGGTGGCACAGAACGAGGGACAGGGCTAAAGGCTGCTAGTGTTAATGGGAGCCGATGAGTTGGTAAATTCACGCAGTCCACTGACTTTAGGTGGCACAGAAGGAGAGACAGGGCTAAAGGCCGCTAGTGTTGATGAGAGTCGATGAGTTGGTAAATTCACGCTGTCCGCTGACTTTAGGTGGCACAGAAGGAGAGACAGGGCTAAAGGCCGCTAGTGTTGATGAGAGTCGATGAGTTGGTAAATTCATGCAGTCCGCTGACTTTAGGTGGCACAGAACGAGAGACAGGGCTAAAGGCCACTAGTGTAATGAGAGCCGATGAGTTGGTAAATTCACGCAGTCCGCTGACTTTAGGTGGCACAGAACGAGAGACAGGGCTAAAGGCCTCTAGTGTTAATGAGAGACGATGAGTTGGTAAATTCACGCAGTCCGCTGACTTTAGGTGGCACAGAATGAGAGACAGGGCTAAAGGCCGCCAGTGTTGATGGGAGTCGATGAGTTGGTAAATTCACGCAGTCCGCTGACTTTAGGTGGCACAGAACGAGAGACAGGGCTAAAGGCCGCTAGTGTTGATGAGAGTCGATGAGTTGGTAAATTCACGCAGTCCGCTGACTTTAGGTGGCACAGAACGAGAGACAGGGCTAAAGGCCACTAGTGTTGATGAGAGTCGATGAGTTGGTAAATTCATGCAGTCCGCTGGCCTTAGGTGGCACAGAACGAGAGACAGGGCTAAAGGCCACTAGTGTTGATGACAGTCGATGAGTTGATAAATTCACGCAGTCCGCTGACTTTAGGTGGCACTGAACAGGAGACAGGTATAAAGGCCAGCAGTGTTGATGACAGTCGATGAGTTGATAAATTCACGCAGTCCGCTGACTTTAGGTGGCACTGAACGAGAGACAGGTATAAAGGCCACCAGTGTTGATGAGAGTCGATGAGTTGGTAAATTCACGCAGTCCACTGACTTTAGGTGGCACAGAACGAGAGACAGGGCTAAAGGCCACTAGTGTTGATGACAGTCGATGAGTTGGTAAATTCACGCAGTCCGCTGCCTTTAGGTGGCACAGAACGAGAGACAGGGGTAAAGGCCACTAGTGTTAATGAGAGCCGATTAGTTGGTAAATTCATGCAGTCCGATGACTTTAGGTGGCACAGAACGAGAGACAGGGCTAAAGGCCACTAGTGTTGATGAGAGTCGATGAGTTGGTAAAATCACGCAGTCCGCTGATTTTAGGTGGCACAGAACGAGGGACAGGGCTAAAGGCCACTAGTGTTGATGAGAGTCGATGAGTTGGTAAATTCACGAAGTCGGCTGACTTTAGGTGGCATAGAACGAGAGACAGGGCTAAAGGCCACTAGTGTTGGTGAGAGTCGATGAGTTGGTAAATTCACGCAGTCTGCTGACTTTTGGTGGCACAGAACGAGAGACAGGGCTAAAGGCCACCAGTGTTGATGAGAGTCGATGAGTTGGTAAATTCACGCAGTGCGCTGACTTTAGGTGGCACAGAAGGAGAGACAGGGCTAAAGGCCGCTAGTGTTGATGAGAGTCGATGAGTTGGTAAATTCACGCAGTCCGCTGACCTTAGGTGGCACCGAACGAGAGACAGGACTAAAGGCAGCTAGTGTTGATGAGATTCGATGAGTTGGTAAATTCACGCAGTCCGCTGACCTTAGGTTGCACAGAACGAGAGACAGGGCTAAAGGCCACTAGTGTTGATGAGAGTCGATGAGTTGGTAAATTCACGCAGTCCGCGGACTTTAGGTGGCACAGAACGAGAGACAGGGCTAAAGGCCACTAGTGTTGATGACAGTCGATGAGTTGGTAAACTCACCCAGTCCGCTGACCTTAGGTGGCACAGAACGAGAGACAGGGCTAAAGGCCACTAGTGTTGATGAGAGTCGATGAGTTGGTAAATTCACGCAGTCCGCTGACTTTAGGTGGCACAGAACGAGAGACAGGGCTAAAGGCCACTAGTGTTGATGAGAGTCGATGAGTTCGTAAATTCACGCAGTCTGCTGACTTTTGGTGGCACAGAACGAGAGACAGGGCTAAAGGCCACCAGTGTTGATGAGAGTCGATGAGTTAGTAAATTCACGCAGTGCGCTGACTTTAGGTGGCACAGAAGGAGAGACAGGGCTAAAGGCCACTAGTGTTGATGAGAGTCGATGAGTTGGTAAATTCACGCAGTGCGCTGACTTTAGGTGGCACAGAAGGAGAGACAGGGCTAAAGGCCACCAGTGTTGATGAGAGTCGATGAGTTGGTAAATTCACGCAGTGCGCTGACTTTAGGTGGCACAGAAGGAGAGACAGGGCTAAAGGCCACCAGTGTTGATGAGAGTCGATGAGTTGGTAAATTCACGCAGTCCGCTGACCTTAGGTGGCACAGAATGAGAGACAGGGCTAAAGGCCGCCAGTGTTGATGAGAGTCGATGAGTTGGTAAATTCATGCAGTCCGCTGACTTTAGGTGGCACAGAATGAGAGACAGGGCTAAAGGCCGCCAGTGTTGATGGGAGTCGATGAGTTGGTAAATTCACTCAGTCTGCTGACTTTAGGTGGCACAGAACGAGAGACAGGACTAAAGGCCGCAAGTGATGATGAGAGTCGATGAGTTGGTAAATTCATGCAGTCTGCTGACCTTAGGTGGCACAGAACGAGAGACAGGGCTAAAGGCCACTAGTGTTGATGACAGTCGATGAGTTGGTAAATTCACGCAGTCCGCTGACTTTAGGTGGCACAGAATGAGAGACAGGGCTAAAGGCCGCCAGTGTTGATGGGAGTCGATGAGTTGGTAAATTCACGCAGTCCGCTGACTTTAGGTGGCACAGAACGAGAGACAGGGCTAAAGGCCGCTAGTGTTGATGAGAGTCGATGAGTTGGTAAATTCACGCAGTCCGCTGACTTTAGGTGGCACAGAATGAGAGACAGGGCTAAAGGCCGCTAGTGTTGATGAGAGTCGATGAGTTAGTAAATTCACGCAGTCCGCTGACTTTAGGTGGCACAGAACGAGAGACAGGGCTAAAGGCCACTAGTGTTGATGAGAGTCAATGAGTTGGTAAATTCACGCAGTCCGCTGACTTTAGGTGGCACAGAACGAGAGACAGGGCTAAAGGCCATTAGTGTTGATGAGAGTCGATGAATTGGTAAATTCACGCAGTCTGCTGACTTTTGGTGGCACAGAACGAGAGACAGGGCTAAAGGCCACCAGTGTTGATGAGAGTCGATGAGTTGATAAATTCACGCAGTGCGCTGACTTTAGGTGGCACAGAACGAGAGACAGGGCTAAAGGCCACTAGTGTTGATGACAGTCGATGAGTTGGTAAATTCACTCAGTCTGCTGACTTTAGGTGGCACAGAACGAGAGACAGGACTAAAGGCCGCAAGTGATGATGAGAGTCGATGAGTTGGTAAATTCATGCAGTCTGCTGACCTTAGGTGGCACAGAACGAGAGACAGGGCTAAAGGCCACTAGTGTTGATGACAGTCGATGAGTTGGTAAACTCACCCAGTCCGCTGACCTTAGGTGGCACAGAACGAGAGACAGGGCCAAAGGCCACTAGTGTTGATGAGAGTCGATGTGTTGGTAAATTCACGCAGTGCGCTGACCTTAGGTGGCACTGAACGAGAGACAGGGCTAAAGGCCACTAGTGTTGATGATAGTCGATGAGTTGGTAAATTCACGCAGTCCGCTGACTTTAGGTGGCACAGAACGAGAGACAGGGCTAAAGGCCACTAGTGTTGATGAGAGTCGATGAGTTGGTAAATTCATGCAGTCTGCTGACTTTTGGTGGCACAGAACGAGAGAGAGGGCTAAAGGCCACCAGTGTTGATGAGAGTCGATGAGTTGGTAAATTCACGCAGTGCGCTGACTTTAGGTGGCACAGAAGGAGAGACAGGGCTAAAGGCCACCAGTGTTGATGAGAGTCGATGAGTTGGTAAATTCACGCAGTGCGCTGATTTTAGGTGGCACAGAAGGAGAGACAGGGCTAAAGGCCACCAGTGTTGATGAGAGTCGATGAGTTGGTAAATTCACGCAGTCCGCTGACCTTAGGTGGCACAGAACGAGAGACAGGGCTAAAGGCCGCCAGTGTTGATGAGTGTCGATGAGTTGGTAAATTCACGCAGTCCGCTGACTTTAGGTGGCACAGAAGGAGAGACAGGGCTAAAGGCCGCTAGTGTTGATGAGAGTCGATGAGTTGGTAAATTCACGCAGTCCGCTGACTTTAGGTGGCACAGAACGAGAGACAGGGCTAAAGGCCACTAGTTTTGATGAGAGTCGATGAGTTGGTAAATTCACGCAGTCTGCTGACTTTAGGTGGCACAGAACGAGAGACAGGACTAAAGGCCACTAGTGTAATGAGAGCCGATGAGTTGGTAAATTCACGCAGTCCGCTGACTTTAGGTGGCACAGAACGAGAGACAGGGCTAAAGGCCTCTAGTGTTAATGAGAGCCGATGAGTTGGTAAATTCACGCAGTCCGCTGACTTTAGGTGGCACAGAATGAGAGACAGGGCTAAAGGCCGCCAGTGTTGATGGGAGTCGATGAGTTGGTAAATTCACGCAGTCCGCTGACTTTAGGTGGCACAGAACGAGAGACAGGGCTAAAGGCCGCTAGTGTTGATGAGAGTCGATGAGTTGGTAAATTCACGCAGTCCGCTGACTTTAGGTGGTACAGAATGAGAGACAGGGCTAAAGGCCGCTAGTGTTGATGAGAGTCGATGAGTTGGTAAATTCACGCAGTCCGCTGACTTTAGGTGGCACAGAACGAGAGACAGGGCTAAAGGCCACTAGTGTTGATGAGAGTCAATGAGTTGGTAAATTCACGCAGTCCGCTGACTTTAGGTGGCACAGAACGAGAGACAGGGCTAAATGCCATTAGTGTTGATGAGAGTCGATGAATTGGTAAATTCACGCAGTCTGCTGACTTTTGGTGGCACAGAACGAGAGACAGGGCTAAAGGCCACCAGTGTTGATGAGAGTCGATGAGTTGGTAAATTCACGCAGTGCGCTGACTTTAGGTGGCACAGAACGAGAGACAGGGCTAAAGGCCACTAGTGTTGATGACAGTCGATGAGTTGGTAAATTCACTCAGTCTGCTGACTTTAGGTGGCACAGAACGAGAGACAGGACTAAAGGCCGCAAGTGATGATGAGAGTCGATGAGTTGGTAAATTCATGCAGTCCGCTGACCTTAGGTGGCACAGAACGAGAGACAGGGCTAAAGGCCACTAGTGTTGATGACAGTCGATGAGTTGGTAAACTCACCCAGTCCGCTGACCTTAGGTGGCACAGAACGAGAGACAGGGCTAAAGGCCACTAGTGTTGATGAGAGTCGATGAGTTGGTAAATTCACGCAGTCCGCTGACTTTAGGTGGCACAGAACGAGAGACAGGGCTAAAGGCCACTAGTGTTGATGAGAGTCGATGAGTTCGTAAATTCACGCAGTCTGCTGACTTTTGGTGGCACAGAACGAGAGACAGGGCTAAAGGCCACCAGTGTTGATGAGAGTCGATGAGTTGGTAAATTCACGCAGTGCGCTGACTTTAGGTGGCACAGAAGGAGAGACAGGGCTAAAGGCCACTAGTGTTGATGAGAGTCGATGAGTTGGTAAATTCAAGCAGTGCGCTGACTTTAGGTGGCACAGAAGGAGAGACAGGGCTAAAGGCCACCAGTGTTGATGAGAGTCGATGAGTTGGTAAATTCACGCAGTGCGCTGACTTTAGGTGGCACAGAAGGAGAGACAGGGCTAAAGGCCACCAGTGTTGATGAGAGTCGATGAGTTGGTAAATTCACGCAGTCCGCTGACCTTAGGTGGCACAGAATGAGAGACAGGGCTAAAGGCCGCCAGTGTTGATGAGAGTCGATGAGTTGGTAAATTCACGCAGTCCGCTGACTTTAGGTGGCACAGAACGAGGGACAGGGCTAAAGGCTGCTAGTGTTAATGGGAGCCGATGAGTTGGTAAATTCACGCAGTCCACTGACTTTAGGTGGCACAGAAGGAGAGACAGGGCTAAAGGCCGCTAGTGTTGATGAGAGTCGATGAGTTGGTAAATTCACGCTGTCCGCTGACTTTAGGTGGCACAGAAGGAGAGACAGGGCTAAAGGCCGCTAGTGTTGATGAGAGTCGATGAGTTGGTAAATTCATGCAGTCCGCTGACTTTAGGTATCACAGAACGAGAGACAGGGCTAAAGGCCACTAGTGTAATGAGAGCCGATGAGTTGGTAAATTCACGCAGTCCGCTGACTTTAGGTGGCACAGAACGAGAGACAGGGCTAAAGGCCTCTAGTGTTAATGAGAGACGATGAGTTGGTAAATTCACGCAGTCCGCTGACTTTAGGTGGCACAGAATGAGAGACAGGGCTAAAGGCCGCCAGTGTTGATGGGAGTCGATGAGTTGGTAAATTCACGCAGTCCGCTGACTTTAGGTGGCACAGAACGAGAGACAGGGCTAAAGGCCGCTAGTGTTGATGAGAGTCGATGAGTTGGTAAATTCACGCAGTCCGCTGACTTTAGGTGGCACAGAACGAGAGACAGGGCTAAAGGCCACTAGTGTTGATGAGAGTCGATGAGTTGGTAAATTCATGCAGTCCGCTGGCCTTAGGTGGCACAGAACGAGAGACAGGGCTAAAGGCCACTAGTGTTGATGACAGTCGATGAGTTGATAAATTCACGCAGTCCGCTGACTTTAGGTGGCACTGAACAGGAGACAGGTATAAAGGCCAGCAGTGTTGATGACAGTCGATGAGTTGATAAATTCACGCAGTCCGCTGACTTTAGGTGGCACTGAACGAGAGACAGGTATAAAGGCCACCAGTGTTGATGAGAGTCGATGAGTTGGTAAATTCACGCAGTCCACTGACTTTAGGTGGCACAGAACGAGAGACAGGGCTAAAGGCCACTAGTGTTGATGACAGTCGATGAGTTGGTAAATTCACGCAGTCCGCTGCCTTTAGGTGGCACAGAACGAGAGACAGGGGTAAAGGCCACTAGTGTTAATAAGAGCCGATTAGTTGGTAAATTCATGCAGTCCGATGACTTTAGGTGGCACAGAACGAGAGACAGGGCTAAAGGCCACTAGTGTTGATGAGAGTCGATGAGTTGGTAAATTCACGCAGTCCGCTGACTTTAGGTGGCACAGAATGAGAGACAGGGCTAAAGGCCGCTAGTGTTGATGAGAGTCGATGAGTTAGTAAATTCACGCAGTCCGCTGACTTTAGGTGGCACAGAACGAGAGACAGGGCTAAAGGCCACTAGTGTTGATGAGAGTCAATGAGTTGGTAAATTCACGCAGTCCGCTGACTTTAGGTGGCACAGAACGAGAGACAGGGCTAAAGGCCATTAGTGTTGATGAGAGTCGATGAATTGGTAAATTCACGCAGTCTGCTGACTTTTGGTGGCACAGAACGAGAGACAGGGCTAAAGGCCACCAGTGTTGATGAGAGTCGATGAGTTGATAAATTCACGCAGTGCGCTGACTTTAGGTGGCACAGAACGAGAGACAGGGCTAAAGGCCACTAGTGTTGATGACAGTCGATGAGTTGGTAAATTCACTCAGTCTGCTGACTTTAGGTGGCACAGAACGAGAGACAGGACTAAAGGCCGCAAGTGATGATGAGAGTCGATGAGTTGGTAAATTCATGCAGTCTGCTGACCTTAGGTGGCACAGAACGAGAGACAGGGCTAAAGGCCACTAGTGTTGATGACAGTCGATGAGTTGGTAAACTCACCCAGTCCGCTGACCTTAGGTGGCACAGAACGAGAGACAGGGCCAAAGGCCACTAGTGTTGATGAGAGTCGATGTGTTGGTAAATTCACGCAGTGCGCTGACCTTAGGTGGCACTGAACGAGAGACAGGGCTAAAGGCCACTAGTGTTGATGAGAGTCGATGAGTTGGTAAATTCACGCAGTCCGCTGACTTTAGGTGGCACAGAACGAGAGACAGGGCTAAAGGCCACTAGTGTTGATGAGAGTCGATGAGTTGGTAAATTCATGCAGTCTGCTGACTTTTGGTGGCACAGAACGAGAGAGAGGGCTAAAGGCCACCAGTGTTGATGAGAGTCGATGAGTTGGTAAATTCACGCAGTGCGCTGACTTTAGGTGGCACAGAAGGAGAGACAGGGCTAAAGGCCACCAGTGTTGATGAGAGTCGATGAGTTGGTAAATTCACGCAGTGCGCTGATTTTAGGTGGCACAGAAGGAGAGACAGGGCTAAAGGCCACCAGTGTTGATGAGAGTCGATGAGTTGGTAAATTCACGCAGTCCGCTGACCTTAGATGGCACAGAACGAGAGACAGGGCTAAAGGCCGCCAGTGTTGATGAGAGTCGATGAGTTGGTAAATTCACGCAGTCCGCTGACTTTAGGTGGCACAGAAGGAGAGACAGGGCTAAAGGCCGCTAGTGTTGATGAGAGTCGATGAGTTGGTAAATTCACGCAGTCCGCTGACTTTAGGTGGCACAGAACGAGAGACAGGGCTAAAGGCCACTAGTTTTGATGAGAGTCGATGAGTTGGTAAATTCACGCAGTCTGCTGACTTTAGGTGGCACAGAACGAGAGACAGGACTAAAGGCCACTAGTGTAATGAGAGCCGATGAGTTGGTAAATTCACGCAGTCCGCTGACTTTAGGTGGCACAGAACGAGAGACAGGGCTAAAGGCCTCTAGTGTTAATGAGAGCCGATGAGTTGGTAAATTCACGCAGTCCGCTGACTTTAGGTGGCACAGAATGAGAGACAGGGCTAAAGGCCGCCAGTGTTGATGGGAGTCGATGAGTTGGTAAATTCACGCAGTCCGCTGACTTTAGGTGGCACAGAACGAGAGACAGGGCTAAAGGCCGCTAGTGTTGATGAGAGTCGATGAGTTGGTAAATTCACGCAGTCCGCTGACTTTAGGTGGTACAGAATGAGAGACAGGGCTAAAGGCCGCTAGTGTTGATGAGAGTCGATGAGTTGGTAAATTCACGCAGTCCGCTGACTTTAGGTGGCACAGAACGAGAGACAGGGCTAAAGGCCACTAGTGTTGATGAGAGTCAATGAGTTGGTAAATTCACGCAGTCCGCTGACTTTAGGTGGCACAGAACGAGAGACAGGGCTAAATGCCATTAGTGTTGATGAGAGTCGATGAATTGGTAAATTCACGCAGTCTGCTGACTTTTGGTGGCACAGAACGAGAGACAGGGCTAAAGGCCACCAGTGTTGATGAGAGTCGATGAGTTGGTAAATTCACGCAGTGCGCTGACTTTAGGTGGCACAGAACGAGAGACAGGGCTAAAGGCCACTAGTGTTGATGACAGTCGATGAGTTGGTAAATTCACTCAGTCTGCTGACTTTAGGTGGCACAGAACGAGAGACAGGACTAAAGGCCGCAAGTGATGATGAGAGTCGATGAGTTGGTAAATTCATGCAGTCCGCTGACCTTAGGTGGCACAGAACGAGAGACAGGGCTAAAGGCCACTAGTGTTGATGAGAGTCGATGAGTTGGTAAATTCACGCAGTCCGCTGACTTTAGGTGGCACAGAACGAGAGACAGGGCTAAAGGCCACTAGTGTTGATGAGAGTCGATGAGTTCGTAAATTCACGCAGTCTGCTGACTTTTGGTGGCACAGAACGAGAGACAGGGCTAAAGGCCACCAGTGTTGATGAGAGTCGATGAGTTGGTAAATTCACGCAGTGCGCTGACTTTAGGTGGCACAGAAGGAGAGACAGGGCTAAAGGCCACTAGTGTTGATGAGAGTCGATGAGTTGGTAAATTCACGCAGTGCGCTGACTTTAGGTGGCACAGAAGGAGAGACAGGGCTAAAGGCCACCAGTGTTGATGAGAGTCGATGAGTTGGTAAATTCACGCAGTGCGCTGACTTTAGGTGGCACAGAAGGAGAGACAGGGCTAAAGGCCACCAGTGTTGATGAGAGTCGATGAGTTGGTAAATTCACGCAGTCCGCTGACCTTAGGTGGCACAGAATGAGAGACAGGGCTAAAGGCCGCCAGTGTTGATGAGAGTCGATGAGTTGGTAAATTCACGCAGTCCGCTGACTTTAGGTGGCACAGAACGAGGGACAGGGCTAAAGGCTGCTAGTGTTAATGGGAGCCGATGAGTTGGTAAATTCACGCAGTCCACTGACTTTAGGTGGCACAGAAGGAGAGACAGGGCTAAAGGCCGCTAGTGTTGATGAGAGTCGATGAGTTGGTAAATTCACGCTGTCCGCTGACTTTAGGTGGCACAGAAGGAGAGACAGGGCTAAAGGCCGCTAGTGTTGATGAGAGTCGATGAGTTGGTAAATTCATGCAGTCCGCTGACTTTAGGTGGCACAGAACGAGAGACAGGGCTAAAGGCCACTAGTGTAATGAGAGCCGATGAGTTGGTAAATTCACGCAGTCCGCTGACTTTAGGTGGCACAGAACGAGAGACAGGGCTAAAGGCCTCTAGTGTTAATGAGAGACGATGAGTTGGTAAATTCACGCAGTCCGCTGACTTTAGGTGGCACAGAATGAGAGACAGGGCTAAAGGCCGCCAGTGTTGATGGGAGTCGATGAGTTGGTAAATTCACGCAGTCCGCTGACTTTAGGTGGCACAGAACGAGAGACAGGGCTAAAGGCCGCTAGTGTTGATGAGAGTCGATGAGTTGGTAAATTCACGCAGTCCGCTGACTTTAGGTGGCACAGAACGAGAGACAGGGCTAAAGGCCACTAGTGTTGATGAGAGTCGATGAGTTGGTAAATTCATGCAGTCCGCTGGCCTTAGGTGGCACAGAACGAGAGACAGGGCTAAAGGCCACTAGTGTTGATGACAGTCGATGAGTTGATAAATTCACGCAGTCCGCTGACTTTAGGTGGCACTGAACAGGAGACAGGTATAAAGGCCAGCAGTGTTGATGACAGTCGATGAGTTGATAAATTCACGCAGTCCGCTGACTTTAGGTGGCACTGAACGAGAGACAGGTATAAAGGCCACCAGTGTTGATGAGAGTCGATGAGTTGGTAAATTCACGCAGTCCACTGACTTTAGGTGGCACAGAACGAGAGACAGGGCTAAAGGCCACTAGTGTTGATGACAGTCGATGAGTTGGTAAATTCACGCAGTCCGCTGCCTTTAGGTGGCACAGAACGAGAGACAGGGGTAAAGGCCACTAGTGTTAATGAGAGCCGATTAGTTGGTAAATTCATGCAGTCCGATGACTTTAGGTGGCACAGAACGAGAGACAGGGCTAAAGGCCACTAGTGTTGATGAGAGTCGATGAGTTGGTAAAATCACGCAGTCCGCTGATTTTAGGTGGCACAGAACGAGGGACAGGGCTAAAGGCCACTAGTGTTGATGAGAGTCGATGAGTTGGTAAATTCACGAAGTCGGCTGACTTTAGGTGGCATAGAACGAGAGACAGGGCTAAAGGCCACTAGTGTTGGTGAGAGTCGATGAGTTGGTAAATTCACGCAGTCTGCTGACTTTTGGTGGCACAGAACGAGAGACAGGGCTAAAGGCCACCAGTGTTGATGAGAGTCGATGAGTTGGTAAATTCACGCAGTGCGCTGACTTTAGGTGGCACAGAAGGAGAGACAGGGCTAAAGGCCGCTAGTGTTGATGAGAGTCGATGAGTTGGTAAATTCACGCAGTCCGCTGACCTTAGGTGGCACCGAACGAGAGACAGGACTAAAGGCAGCTAGTGTTGATGAGATTCGATGAGTTGGTAAATTCACGCAGTCCGCTGACCTTAGGTTGCACAGAACGAGAGACAGGGCTAAAGGCCACTAGTGTTGATGAGAGTCGATGAGTTGGTAAATTCACGCAGTCCGCGGACTTTAGGTGGCACAGAACAAGAGACAGGGCTAAAGGCTACTAGTGTTAATGAGAGCCGATTAGTTGGTAAATTCACGCAGTCCGCTGACTTTAGGTGGCACAGAACGAGAGACAGGACTAAAGGCCACTAGTGTTGATGAGAGTCGATGAGTTGGTAAATTCACGCAGTCCGCTGACTTTAGGTGGCACAGAACGAGGGACAGGGCTAAAGGCCGCTAGTGTTGATGACAGTCGATGAGTTGGTAAATTCACGCAGTCCGCTGACTTTAAGTGGCACGGAACGAGAGACAGGGCTAAAGGCCGCTAGTGTTGATGAGAGTCGATGAGTTGGTAAATTCATGCAGTCCGCTAACTTTAGGTGGCACAGAACGAGAGACAGGGCTAAAGGCCACTAGTGTTGATGAGAGTCGATGAGTTGGAAAATTCACGCAGTCCGCTGACTTTAAGTGGCACGGAACGAGAGACAGGGCTAAAGGCCGCTAGTGTTGATGAGAGTCGATGAGTTGGTAAATTCATGCAGTCCGCTGATTTTAGGTGGCACAGAACGAGGGACAGGGCTAAAGGCTGCTAGTGTTGATGACAGTCGATGAGTTGGTAAATTCACGCAGTCCGCTGACTTTAAGTGGCACGGAACGAGAGACAGGGCTAAAGGCCGCTAGTGTTGATGAGAGTCGATGAGTTGGTAAATTCATGCAGTCCGCTAACTTTAGGTGGCACAGAACGAGAGACAGGGCTAAAGGCCACTAGTGTTAATGGGAGCCGATGAGTTGGTAAATTCACGCAGTCCACTGACTTTAGGTGGCACAGAAGGAGAGACAGGGCTAAAGGCCACCAGTGTTGATGAAAGTCGATGAGTTGGTAAATTCACGCAGTCCGGTGACCATAGGTGGCACAGAACGAGAGACAGGGCTAAAGGCCACTAGTGTTGATGAGAGTCGATGAGTTGGTAAAATCACGCAGTCCGCTGACCATAGGTGGCACAGAACGAGAGACAGGGCTAAAGGCCACTAGTGTTGATGAGAGTCGATGAGTTGGTAAAATCACGCAGTCCACTGACTTTAGGTGGCACAGAACGAGAGACAGGTATAAAGGCCAGCAGTGTTGATGACAGTCGATGAGTTGATAAATTCACGCAGTGCGCTGACTTTAGGTGGCACAGAAGGAGAGACAGGGCTAAAGGCCGCTAGTGTTGATGAGAGTCGATGAGTTGGTAAATTCACGCAGTCCGCTGACCTTAGGTGGCACAGAACGAGAGACAGGACTAAAGGCAGCTAGTGTTGATGAGATTCGATGAGTTGGTAAATTCACGCAGTCCGCTGACCTTAGGTTGCACAGAACGAGAGACAGGGCTAAAGGCCACTAGTGTTGATGAGAGTCGATGAGTTGGTAAATTCATGCAGTCCGCGGACTTTAGGTGGCACAGAACGAGAGACAGGGCTAAAGGCCACTAGTGTTGATGACAGTCGATGAGTTGGTAAATTCATGCAGTCCGCTGACTTTAGGTGGCACAGAACGAGAGACAGGGCTAAAGGCCACTAGTGTTGATGAGAGTCGATGAGTTGGTAAATTCATGCAGTCCGCTGGCCTTAGGTGGGACAGAACGAGAGACAGGGCTAAAGGCCACTAGTGTTGATGACAGTCGATGAGTTGATAAATTCACGCAGTCCGCTGACTTTAGGTGGCACTGAACGAGAGACAGGTATAAAGGCCAGCAGTGTTGATGACAGTCGAGGAGTTGGTAAATTCACGCAGTCCACTGACTTTAGGTGGCACAGAACGAGTGAAAGGGCTAAAGGCCACTAGTGTTGATGACAGTCGATGAGTTCGTAAATTCACGCAGTCCGCTGCCTTTAGGTGGCACAGAACGAGAGACAGGGGTAAAGGCCACTAGTGTTAATGGGAGCCGATTAGTTGGTAAATTCACGCAGTCCTCTGACTTTAGGCGGCACAGAACGAGAGACAGGGCTAAAGGCCACTAGTGTTGATGAGAGTCGATGAGTTGGTAAATTCACGCAGTCCGCTGACTTTAGGTGGCACAGAACGAGGGACAGGGCTAAAGGCCGCTAGTGTTGATGAGAGTCGATGAGTTGGTAAATTCACGCAGTCCGCTGACTTTAGGTGGCACAGAACGAGAGACAGGGCTAAAGGCCACTAGTGTTGATGAGAGTCGATGAGTTGGTAAATTCACGCAGTCCGCTTACTTTAGGTGGCACAGAAGGAGAGACAGGGCTAAAGGCCGCTAGTGTTGATGAGAGTCGATGAGTTGGTAAATTCACGCAGTCTGCTGACTTTAGGTGGCACAGAACGAGAGACAGGGGTAAAGGCCACTAGTGTTAATGAGAGCCGATTAGTTGGTAAATTCACGCAGTCCGCTGACTTTAGGTGGCACAGAACGAGAGACAGGGCTAAAGGCCACTAGTGTTGATGAGAGTCGATGAGTTGGTAAATGCACGCAGTCCGCTGACTTTAGGTGGCACAGAACGAGGGACAGGGCTAAAGGCTGCTAGTGTTAATGGGAGCCGATGAGTTGGTAAATTCACGCAGTCCACTGACTTTAGGTGGCACAGAAGGAGAGACAGGGCTAAAGGCCGCTAGTGTTGATGAGAGTCGATGAGTTGGTAAATTCACGCTGTCCGCTGACTTTAGGTGGCACAGAAGGAGAGACAGGGCTAAAGGCCGCTAGTGTTGATGAGAGTCGATGAGTTGGTAAATTCACGCAGTCCGCTGACTTTAGGTGGCACAGAACGAGAGACAGGGCTAAAGGCCACTAGTGTTGATGAGAGTCGATGAGTTGGTAAATTCACGCAGTCCGCTGACTTTAGGTGGCACAGAACGAGAGACAGGGCTAAAGGCCACTAGTGTTGATGAGAGTTGATGAGTTGGTAAATTCTCGCAGACCGCTGACTTTAGGTGGCACAGAACGAGAGACAGGTATAAAGGCCATTAGTGTTGATGAGAGTCGATGAGTTGGTAAACTCACTCAGTCCGCTGACCTTAGGTGGCACAGAACGAGAGACAGGGCTAAAGGACACTAGTGTTGATGAGAGTCGATGAGTTGGTAAATTCACGCAGTCCGCTGACTTTAGGTGGCACAGAACGAGAGACAGGGCTAAAGGCCACTAGTGTTGATGAGAGTCGATGAGTTGGTAAATTCACGCAGTCTGCTGACTTTTGGTGGCACAGAACGAGAGACAGGGCTAAAGGCAACTAGTGTTGATGAGAGTCGATGAGGTGGTAAATTCACGCAGTGTGCTGACTTTTGGTGGCACAGAACGAGAGACAGGGCTAAAGGCCACTAGTGTTGATGAGAGTCGATGAGTTGGTAAATTCACGCAGTGCGCTGACTTTAGGTGGCACAGAAGGAGAGACAGGGCTAAAGGCCACTAGTGTTGATGAGAGTCGATGAGTTGGTAAATTCACGCAGTCCACTGACTTTAGGTGGCACAAAAGGAGAGACAGGGCTAAAGGCCACCAGTGTTGATGAGAGTCGATGAGTTGGTAAATTCATGCAGTCCGGTGACCATAGGTGGCACAGAACGAGAGACAGGGCTAAAGGCCATTAGTGTTGATGAGAGTCGATGAGTTGGTAAATTCACGCAGTCAGCTGACTTTAGGTGGCACTGAACGAGAGACAGGTATAAAGGCCACCAGTGTTGATGAGAGTCGATGAGTTGGTAAATTCATGCAGTCCGCTGACTTTAGGTGGCACAGAACGAGAGACAGGGCTAAAGGCCACTAGTGTTGAGGAGAGTCGATGAGTTGGTAAATTCTCGCAGACCGCTGACTTTAGGTGGCGCAGAAGGAGAGACAGGGCTAAAGGCCATTAGTGTTGATGAGAGGTGATGAGTTGGTAAACTCACGCAGTCTGCTGACCTTAGGTGGCACAGAACGAGAGACAGGGCTAAAGGCCACTACTGTTGATGAGAGTCGATGAGTTGGTAAACTCACGCAGTCCGCTGACCTTAGGTCGCACAGAACGAGAGACAGGGCTAAAGGCCACTAGTGTTGATGAGAGTCGATGAGTTGGTAAATTCACGCAGACCGCTGACTTTAGGTGGCACAGAACGAGAGACAGGGCTAAAGGCCACTAGTGTTGATGAGAGTCGATGAGTTTGTAAATTCACGCAGTCTGCTAACTTTTGGTGGCACAGAACGAGAGACAGGGCTAAAGGCCACCAGTGTTGATGAGAGTCGATGAGTTGGTAAATTCACGCAGTGCGCTGACTTTAGGTGGCACAGAAGGAGAGACAGGGCTAAGAGCCACAAGTGTTGATGAGAGTCGATGAGTTGGTTAATTCACGCAGTGCGCTGACTTTAGGTGGCACAGAAGGAGAGACAGGGCTAAAGGTCGCTAGTGTTGATGAGAGTCGATGAGTTGGTAAATTCATGGAGTCCGCTGACTTTAGGTGGCACAGAACGAGAGACAGGGCTAAAGGCCACTAGTGTTGATGAGAGTCGATGAGTTGGTAAATTCATGCAGTCCGCTGACCTTAGGTGGCACAGAACGAGAGAGAGGGCTAAAGGCCACTATTGTTGATGAGAGTCGATGAGTTGGTAAATTCATGCAGTCCGCTGACCTTAGGTGGCACAGAACGAGAGACAGGGCTACAGGCCACTAGTGTTGATGACAGTCGATGAGTTGATGAATTCACGCAGTCCGCTGACTTTAGGTGGCACTGAACGAGAGACAGGTATAAAGGCCACCAGTGTTGATGACAGTCGATGAGTTGATAAATTCACGCAGTCCGCTGACTTTAGGTGGCACTGAATGAGAGACAGGTATAAAGGCCACCAGTGTTGATGAGAGTCGATGAGTTGGTAAATCCATGCAGTCCGCTGACTTTAGGTGGCACAGAACGAGAGACAGGGCTAAAGGCCACCAGTGTTGATGAGAGTCGATGAGTTGGTAAATTCAAGCAGTCTGCTGACTTTAGGTGGCACAGAACGAGAGACAGGGCTAAAGGTCACTAGTGTTGATGAAAGTCGATGAGTTGGTAAATTCACGCAGTCCGTTGACTTTAGGTGGCACAGAACGAGGAACAGGGCTAAATGCCACTACTGTTGATGAGAGTCGATGAGTTGGTAAACTCACGCAGTCCGCTGACCTTAGGTGGCACTGAACGAGAGACAGGGCTACAGGCCACTAGTGTTGATGAGAGTCGATGAGTTGGTAAATTCACGCAGTCCGCTGACTTTAGGTGGCACAGAACGAGAGACAGGGCTAAAGGCCACTAGTGTTGATGAGAGTCGATGAGTTGGTAAATTCACGCAGTCTGCTGACTTTTGGTGGCACAGAACGAGAGACAGGGCTAAAGGCCACCAGTGTTGATGAGAGTCGATGAGTTGGTAAATTCACGCAGTGCGCTGACTTTAGGTGGCACAGAAGGAGAGACAGGGCTAAAGGCCACCAGTGTTGATGAGAGTCGATGAGTTGGTAAATTCACGCAGTGCGCTGATTTTAGGTGGCACAGAAGGAGAGACAGGGCTAAAAGCCACCAGTGTTGATGAGAGTCGATGAGTTGGTAAATTCACGCAGTCCGCTGACCTTAGGTGGCACAGAACGAGAGACAGGGCTAAAGGCCGCCAGTGTTGATGAGAGTCGATGAGTTGGTAAATTCACGCAGTCCGCTGACTTTAGGTGGCACAGAAGGAGAGACAGGGCTAAAGGCCGCTAGTGTTGATGAGAGTCGATGAGTTGGTAAATTCACGCAGTCCGCTGACTTTAGGTGGCACAGAACGAGAGACAGGGCTAAAGGCCACTAGTTTTGATGAGAGTCGATGAGTTGGTAAATTCACGCAGTCCGCTGACTTTAGGTGGCACAGAACGAGAGACAGGGCTAAAGGCCACTAGTGTAATGAGAGCCGATGAGTTGGTAAATTCACGCAGTCCGCTGACTTTAGGTGGCACAGAACGAGAGACAGGGCTAAAGGCCTCTAGTGTTAATGAGAGCCGATGAGTTGGTAAATTCACGCAGTCCGCTGACTTTAGGTGGCACAGAATGAGAGACAGGGCTAAAGGCCGCCAGTGTTGATGGGAGTCGATGAGTTGGTAAATTCACGCAGTCCGCTGACTTTAGGTGGCACAGAACGAGAGACAGGGCTAAAGGCCGCTAGTGTTGATGAGAGTCGATGAGTTGGTAAATTCACGCAGTCCGCTGACTTTAGGTGGCACAGAATGAGAGACAGGGCTAAAGGCCGCTAGTGTTGATGAGAGTCGATGAGTTGGTAAATTCACGCAGTCCGCTGACTTTAGGTGGCACAGAACGAGAGACAGGGCTAAAGGCCACTAGTGTTGATGAGAGTCAATGAGTTGGTAAATTCACGCAGTCCGCTGACGTTAGGTGGCACAGAACGAGAGACAGGGCTAAAGGCCATTAGTGTTGATGAGAGTCGATGAATTGGTAAATTCACGCAGTCTGCTGACTTTTGGTGGCACAGAACGAGAGACAGGGCTAAAGGCCACCAGTGTTGATGAGAGTCGATGAGTTGATAAATTCACGCAGTGCGCTGACTTTAGGTGGCACAGAACGAGAGACAGGGCTAAAGGCCACTAGTGTTGATGACAGTCGATGAGTTGGTAAATTCACTTAGTCTGCTGACTTTAGGTGGCACAGAACGAGAGACAGGACTAAAGGCCGCAAGTGATGATGAGAGTCGATGAGTTGGTAAATTCATGCAGTCTGCTGACCTTAGGTGGCACAGAACGAGAGACAGGGCTAAAGGCCACTAGTGTTGATGACAGTCGATGAGTTGGTAAACTCACCCAGTCCGCTGACCTTAGGTGGCACAGAACGAGAGACAGGGCCAAAGGCCACTAGTGTTGATGAGAGTCGATGAGTTGGTAAATTCACGCAGTCCGCTGACTTTAGGTGGCACAGAACGAGAGACAGGGCTAAAGGCCACTAGTGTTGATGAGAGTCGATGAGTTTGTAAATTCACGCAGTCTGCTGACTTTAGGTGGCACAGAAGGAGAGACAGGGCTAAGGGCCACAAGTGTTGATGAGAGTCGATGAGTTGGTTAATTCACGCAGTGCACTGACTTTAGGTGGCACAGAAGGAGAGACAGGGCTAAAGGTCGCTAGTGTTGATGAGAGTCGATGAGTTGGTAAATTCATGGAGTCTGCTGACTTTAGGTGGCACAGAACGAGAGACAGGGCTAAAGGCCACTAGTGTTGATGAGAGTCGATGAGTTGGTAAATTCATGCAGTCCGCTGACCTTAGGTGGCACAGAACGAGAGACAGGGCTAAAGGCCACTAGTGTTGATGAGAGTCGATGAGTTGGTAAATTCACGAGTGCGCTGACTTTAGGTGGCACAGAAGGAGAGACAGGGCTAAAGGCCACCAGTGTTGATGAGAGTCGATGAGTTGGTAAATTCACGCAGTGTGCTGACTTTAGGTGGCACAGAAGGAGAGACAGGGCTAAAGGCCACCAGTGTTGATGAGAGTCGATGAGTTGGTAAATTCACGCAGTGCGCTGATTTTAGGTGGCACAGAAGGAGAGACAGGGCTAAAGGCCACCAGTTTTGATGAGAGTCGATGAGTTGGTAAATTCACGCAGTCCGCTGACCTTAGGTGGCACAGAATGAGAGACAGGGCTAAAGGCCGCCAGTGTTGATGAGAGTCGATGAGTTGGTAAATTCACGCAGTCCGCTGACTTTAGGTGGCACAGAAGGAGAGACAGGGCTAAAGGCCGCTAGTGTTGATGAGAGTCGATGAGTTGGTAAATTCACGCAGTCCGCTGACTTTAGGTGGCACAGAACGAGAGACAGGGCTAAAGGCCACTAGTTTTGATGAGAGTCGATGAGTTGGTAAATTCACGCAGTCCGCTGACTTTAGGTGGCACAGAACGAGAGACAGGGCTAAAGGCCGCTAGTGTTGATGAGAGTCGATGAGTTGGTAAATTCACGCAGTCCGCTGACTTTAGGTGGCACAGAATGAGAGACAGGGCTAAGAGCCACAAGTGTTGATGAGAGTCGATGAGTTGGTTAATTCACGCAGTGCGCTGACTTTAGGTGGCACAGAAGGAGAGACAGGGCTAAAGGTCTCTAGTGTTGATGAGAGTCGATGAGTTGGTAAATTCATGGAGTCCGCTGACTTTAGGTGGCACAGAACGAGAGACAGGGCTAAAGGCCACTAGTGTTGATGAGAGTCGATGAGTTGGTAAATTCATGCAGTCCGCTGACCTTAGGTGGCACAGAACGAGAGAGAGGGCTAAAGGCCACTAGTGTTGATGAGAGTCGATGAGTTGGTAAATTCATGCAGTCCGCTGACCTTAGGTGGCACAGAACGAGAGACAGGGCTACAGGCCACTAGTGTTGATGACAGTCGATGAGTTGATAAATTCACGCAGTCCGCTGACTTTAGGTGGCACTGAACGAGAGACAGGTATAAAGGCCACCAGTGTTGATGACAGTCGATGAGTTGATAAATTCACGCAGTCCGCTGACTTTAGGTGGTACTGAATGAGAGACAGGTATAAAGGCCACCAGTGTTGATGAGAGTCGATGAGTTGGTAAATCCACGCAGTCCGCTGACTTTAGGTGGCACAGAACGAGAGACAGGGCTAAAGGCCACCAGTGTTGATGAGAGTCGATGAGTTGGTAAATTCAAGCAGTCCGCTGACTTTAGGTGGCACAGAACGAGAGACAGGGCTAAAGGTCACTAGTGTTGATGAAAGTCGATGAGTTGGTAAATTCATGCAGTCCGTTGACTTTAGGTGGCACAGAACGAGGAACAGGGCTAAAGGCCACTACTGTTCATGAGAGTCGATGAGTTGGTAAACTCACGCAGTCCGCTGACCTTAGGTGGCACTGAACGAGAGACAGGGCTAAAGGCCACTAGTGTTGATGAGAGTCGATGAGTTGGTAAATTCACGCAGTCCGCTGACTTTAGGTGGCACAGAACGAGAGACAGGGCTAAAGGCCACTAGTGTTGATGAGAGTCGATGAGTTGGTAAATTCATGCAGTCTGCTGACTTTTGGTGGCACAGAACGAGAGAGAGGGCTAAAGGCCACCAGTGTTGATGAGAGTCGATGAGTTGGTAAATTCACGCAGTCCGCTGACTTTAGGTGGCACAGAACGAGAGACAGGGCTAAAGGCCACTAGTGTAATGAGAGCCGATGAGTTGGTAAATTCACGCAGTCCGCTGACTTTAGGTGGCACAGAACGAGAGACAGGGCTAAAGGCCACTAGTTTTGATGAGAGTCGATGAGTTGGTAAATTCACGCAGTCCGCTGACTTTAGGTGGCACAGAACGAGAGACAGGGCTAAAGGCCACTAGTGTAATGAGAGCCGATGAGTTGGTAAATTCACGCAGTCCGCTGACTTTAGGTGGCACAGAACGAGAGACAGGGCTAAAGGCCTCTAGTGTTAATGAGAGCCGATGAGTTGGTAAATTCACGCAGTCCGCTGACTTTAGGTGGCACAGAATGAGAGACAGGGCTAAAGGCCGCCAGTGTTGATGGGAGTCGATGAGTTGGTAAATTCACGCAGTCCGCTGACTTTAGGTGGCACAGAATGAGAGACAGGGCTAAAGGCCGCTAGTGTTGATGAGAGTCGATGAGTTAGTAAATTCACGCAGTCCGCTGACTTTAGGTGGCACAGAACGAGAGACAGGGCTAAAGGCCACTAGTGTTGATGAGAGTCAATGAGTTGGTAAATTCACGCAGTCCGCTGACTTTAGGTGGCACAGAACGAGAGACAGGGCTAAAGGCCATTAGTGTTGATGAGAGTCGATGAATTGGTAAATTCACGCAGTCTGCTGACTTTTGGTGGCACAGAACGAGAGACAGGGCTAAAGGCCACCAGTGTTGATGAGAGTCGATGAGTTGATAAATTCACGCAGTGCGCTGACTTTAGGTGGCACAGAATGAGAGACAGGGCTAAGAGCCACAAGTGTTGATGAGAGTCGATGAGTTGGTTAATTCACGCAGTGCGCTGACTTTAGGTGGCACAGAAGGAGAGACAGGGCTAAAGGTCTCTAGTGTTGATGAGAGTCGATGAGTTGGTAAATTCATGGAGTCCGCTGACTTTAGCTGGCACAGAACGAGAGACAGGGCTAAAGGCCACTAGTGTTGATGAGAGTCGATGAGTTGGTAAATTCATGCAGTCCGCTGACCTTAGGTGGCACAGAACGAGAGAGAGGGCTAAAGGCCGCTAGTGTTGATGAGAGTCGATGAGTTGGTAAATTCACGCAGTCCGCTGACTTTAGGTGGCACAGAACGAGAGACAGGGCTAAAGGCCACTAGTTTTGATGAGAGTCGATGAGTTGGTAAATTCACGCAGTCCGCTGACTTTAGGTGGCACAGAACGAGAGACAGGGCTAAAGGCCGCTAGTGTTGATGAGAGTCGATGAGTTGGTAAATTCACGCAGTCCGCTGACTTTAGGTGGCACAGAATGAGAGACAGGGCTAAGAGCCACAAGTGTTGATGAGAGTCGATGATTTGGTTAATTCACGCAGTGCGCTGACTTTAGGTGGCACAGAAGGAGAGACAGGGCTAAAGGTCTCTAGTGTTGATGAGAGTCGATGAGTTGGTAAATTCATGGAGTCCGCTGACTTTAGGTGGCACAGAACGAGAGACAGGGCTAAAGGCCACTAGTGTTGATGAGAGTCGATGAGTTGGTAAATTCATGCAGTCCGCTGACCTTAGGTGGCACAGAACGAGAGAGAGGGCTAAAGGCCACTAGTGTTGATGAGAGTCGATGAGTTTGTAAATTCATGCAGTCCGCTGACCTTAGGTGGCACAGAACGAGAGACAGGGCTACAGGCCACTAGTGTTGATGACAGTCGATGAGTTGATAAATTCACGCAGTCCGCTGACTTTAGGTGGCACTGAACGAGAGACAGGTATAAAGGCCACCAGTGTTGATGACAGTCGATGAGTTGATAAATTCACGCAGTCCGCTGACTTTAGGTGGTACTGAATGAGAGACAGGTATAAAGGCCACCAGTGTTGATGAGAGTCGATGAGTTGGTAAATCCACGCAGTCCGCTGACTTTAGGTGGCACAGAACGAGAGACAGGGCTAAAGGCCACCAGTGTTGATGAGAGTCGATGAGTTGGTAAATTCAAGCAGTCCGCTGACTTTAGGTGGCACAGAACGAGAGACAGGGCTAAAGGTCACTAGTGTTGATGAAAGTCGATGAGTTGGTAAATTCATGCAGTCCGTTGACTTTAGGTGGCACAGAACGAGGAACAGGGCTAAAGGCCACTACTGTTCATGAGAGTCGATGAGTTGGTAAACTCACGCAGTCCGCTGACCTTAGGTGGCACTGAACGAGAGACAGGGCTAAAGGCCACTAGTGTTGATGAGAGTCGATGAGTTGGTAAATTCACGCAGTCCGCTGACTTTAGGTGGCACAGAACGAGAGACAGGGCTAAAGGCCACTAGTGTTGATGAGAGTCGATGAGTTGGTAAATTCATGCAGTCTGCTGACTTTTGGTGGCACAGAACGAGAGAGAGGGCTAAAGGCTACCAGTGTTGATGAGAGTCGATGAGTTGGTAAATTCACGCAGTCCGCTGACTTTAGGTGGCACAGAACGAGAGACAGGGCTAAAGGCCACTAGTGTAATGAGAGCCGATGAGTTGGTAAATTCACGCAGTCCGCTGACTTTAGGTGGCACAGAACGAGAGACAGGGCTAAAGGCCACTAGTTTTGATGAGAGTCGATGAGTTGGTAAATTCACGCAGTCCGCTGACTTTAGGTGGCACAGAACGAGAGACAGGGCTAAAGGCCACTAGTGTAATGAGAGCCGATGAGTTGGTAAATTCACGCAGTCCGCTGACTTTAGGTGGCACAGAACGAGAGACAGGGCTAAAGGCCTCTAGTGTTAATGAGAGCCGATGAGTTGGTAAATTCACGCAGTCCGCTGACTTTAGGTGGCACAGAATGAGAGACAGGGCTAAAGGCCGCCAGTGTTGATGGGAGTCGATGAGTTGGTAAATTCACGCAGTCCGCTGACTTTAGGTGGCACAGAACGAGAGACAGGGCTAAAGGCCGCTAGTGTTGATGAGAGTCGATGAGTTGGTAAATTCACGCAGTCCGCTGACTTTAGGTGGCACAGAATGAGAGACAGGGCTAAAGGCCGCTAGTGTTGATGAGAGTCGATGAGTTAGTAAATTCAAGCAGTCCGCTGACTTTAGGTGGCACAGAACGAGAGACAGGGCTAAAGGCCACTAGTGTTGATGAGAGTCAATGAGTTGGTAAATTCACGCAGTCCGCTGACTTTAGGTGGCACAGAACGAGAGACAGGGCTAAAGGCCATTAGTGTTGATGAGAGTCGATGAATTGGTAAATTCACGCAGTCTGCTGACTTTTGGTGGCACAGAACGAGAGACAGGGCTAAAGGCCACCAGTGTTGATGAGAGTCGATGAGTTGATAAATTCACTCAGTCTGCTGACTTTAGGTGGCACAGAACGAGAGACAGGACTAAAGGCCGCAAGTGATGATGAGAGTCGATGAGTTGGTAAATTCATGCAGTCTGCTGACCTTAGGTGGCACAGAACGAGAGACAGGGCTAAAGGCCACTAGTGTTGATGACAGTCGATGAGTTGGTAAACTCACCCAGTCCGCTGACCTTAGGTGGCACAGAACGAGAGACAGGGCCAAAGGCCACTAGTGTTGATGAGAGTCGATGTGTTGGTAAATTCACGCAGTGCGCTGACCTTAGGTGGCACTGAACGAGAGACAGGGCTAAAGGCCACTAGTGTTGATGAGAGTCGATGAGTTGGTAAATTCACGCAGTCCGCTGACTTTAGGTGGCACAGAACGAGAGACAGGGCTAAAGGCCACTAGTGTTGATGAGAGTCGATGAGATGGTAAATTCATGCAGTCTGCTGACTTTTGGTGGCACAGAACGAGAGAGAGGGCTAAAGGCCACCAGTGTTGATGAGAGTCGATGAGTTGGTAAATTCACGCAGTGCGCTGACTTTAGGTGGCACAGAAGGAGAGACAGGGCTAAAGGCCACCAGTGTTGATGAGAGTCGATGAGTTGGTAAATTCACGCAGTGCGCTGACTTTAGGTGGCACAGAAGGAGAGACAGGGCTAAAGGCCACCAGTGTTGATGAGAGTCGATGAGTTGGTAAATTCACGCAGTCCGCTGACCTTAGGTGGCACAGAACGAGAGACAGGGCTAAAGGCCGCCAGTGTTGATGAGAGTCGATGAGTTGGTAAATTCACGCAGTCCGCTGACTTTAGGTGGCACAGAAGGAGAGACAGGGCTAAAGGCCGCCAGTGTTGATGAGAGTCGATGAGTTGGTAAATTCACGCAGTCCGCTGACTTTAGGTGGCACAGAACGAGAGACAGGGCTAAAGGCCACTAGTTTTGATGAGAGTCGATGAGTTGGTAAATTCACGCAGTCCGCTGACTTTAGGTGGCACAGAACGAGAGACAGGACTAAAAGCCACTAGTGTAATGAGAGCCGATGAGTTGGTAAATTCACGCAGTCCGCTGACTTTAGGTGGCACAGAACGAGAGACAGGGCTAAAGGCATCTAGTGTTAATGAGAGCCGATGAGTTGGTAAATTCACGCAGTCCGCTGACTTTAGGTGGCACAGAACGAGAGACAGGGCTAAAGGCCGCCAGTGTTGATGGGAGTCGATGAGTTGGTAAATTCACGCAGTCCGCTGACTTTAGGTGGCACAGAACGAGAGACAGGGCTAAAGGCCGCCAGTGTTGATGAGAGTCGATGAGTTGGTAAATTCACGCAGTCCGCTGACTTTAGGTGGCACAGAACGAGAGACAGGGCTAAAGGCCGCTAGTGTTGATGAGAGTCGATGAGTTGGTAAATTCACGCAGTCCGCTGACTTTAGGTGGCACAGAACGAGAGACAGGGCTAAAGGCCACTAGTGTTGATGAGAGTCAATGAGTTGGTAAATTCACGCAGTCCGCTGACTTTAGGTGGCACAGAACGAGAGACAGGGCTAAATGCCATTAGTGTTGATGAGAGTCGATGAATTGGTAAATTCACGCAGTCCGCTGACTTTTGGTGGCACAGAACGAGAGACAGGGCTAAAGGCCACCAGTGTTGATGAGAGTCGATGAGTTGGTAAATTCACGCAGTGCGCTGACTTTAGGTGGCACAGAAGGAGAGACAGGGCTAAAGGCCACCAGTGTTGATGAGAGTCGATGAGTTGGTAAATTCACGCAGTGCGCTGACTTTAGGTGGCACAGAAGGAGAGACAGGGCTAAAGGCCACCAGTGTTGATGAGAGTCGATGAGTTGGTAAATTCACGCAGTGCGCTGACTTTAGGTGGCACAGAAGGAGAGACAGGGCTAAAGGCCACCAGTGTTGATGAGAGTCGATGAGTTGGTAAATTCACGCAGTCCGCTGACCTTACGTGGCACAGAATGAGAGACAGGGCTAAAGGCCGCCAGTGTTGATGAGAGTCGATGAGTTGGTAAATTCACGCAGTCCGCTGACTTTAGGTGGCACAGAACGAGGGACAGGGCTAAAGGCCGCCAGTGTTAATGGGAGCCGATGAGTTGGTAAATTCACGCAGTCCACTGACTTTAGGTGGCACAGAAGGAGAGACAGGGCTAAAGGCCGCTAGTGTTGATGAGAGTCGATGAGTTGGTAAATTCACGCTGTCCGCTGACTTTAGGTGGCACAGAAGGAGAGACAGGGCTAAAGGCCGCTAGTGTTGATGAGAGTCGATGAGTTGGTAAATTCACGCAGTCCGCTGACTTTAGGTGGCACAGAACGAGAGACAGGGCTAAAGGCCACTAGTGTAATGAGATCCGATGAGTTGGTAAATTCACGCAGTCCGCTGACTTTAGGTGGCACAGAACGAGAGACAGGGCTAAAGGCCTCTAGTGTTAATGAGAGACGATGAGTTGGTAAATTCACGCAGTCCGCTGACTTTAGGTGGCACAGAACGAGAGACAGGGCTAAAGGCCGCCAGTGTTGATGGGAGTCGATGAGTTGGTAAATTCACGCAGTCCGCTGACTTTAGGTGGCACAGAACGAGAGACAGGGCTAAAGGCCGCCAGTGTTGATGAGAGTCGATGAGTTGGTAAATTCACGCAGTCCGCTGACTTTAGGTGGCACAGAACGAGAGACAGGGCTAAAGGCCGCTAGTGTTGATGAGAGTCGATGAGTTGGTAAATTCACGCAGTCCGCTGACTTTAGGTGGCACAGAACGAGAGACAGGGCTAAAGGCCACTAGTGTTGATGAGAGTCAATGAGTTGGTAAATTCACGCAGTCCGCTGACTTTAGGTGGCACAGAACGAGAGACAGGGCTAAAGGCCATTAGTGTTGATGAGAGTCGATGAATTGGTAAATTCACGCAGTCTGCTGACTTTTGGTGGCACAGAACGAGAGACAGGGCTAAAGGCCACCAGTGTTGATGAGAGTCGATGAGTTGGTAAATTCACGCAGTGCGCTGACTTTAGGTGGCACAGAAGGAGAGACAGGGCTAAAGGCCACCAGTGTTGATGAGAGTCGATGAGTTGGTAAATTCACGCAGTCCGCTGACCTTAGGTGGCACAGAATGAGAGACAGGGCTAAAGGCCGCCAGTGTTGATGAGAGTCGATGAGTTGGTAAATTCACGCAGTCCGCTGACTTTAGGTGGCACAGAACGAGGGACAGGGCTAAAGGCTGCTAGTGTTAATGGGAGCCGATGAGTTGGTAAATTCACGCAGTCCACTGACTTTAGGTGGCACAGAAGGAGAGACAGGGCTAAAGGCCGCTAGTGTTGATGAGAGTCGATGAGTTGGTAAATTCACGCTGTCCGCTGACTTTAGGTGGCACAGAAGGAGAGACAGGGCTAAAGGCCGCTAGTGTTGATGAGAGTCGATGAGTTGGTAAATTCACGCAGTCCGCTGACTTTAGGTGGCACAGAACGAGAGACAGGGCTAAAGGCCACTAGTGTTGATGAGAGTCGATGAGTTGGTAAATTCACGCAGTCCGCTGACTTTAGGTGGCACAGAACGAGAGACAGGGCTAAAGGCCACTAGTGTTGATGAGAGTTGATGAGTTGGTAAATTCTCGCAGACCGCTGACTTTAGGTGGCACAGAACGAGAGACAGGTATAAAGGCCATTAGTGTTGATGAGAGTCGATGAGTTGGTAAACTCACTCAGTCCGCTGACCTTAGGTGGCACAGAACGAGAGACAGGGCTAAAGGACACTAGTGTTGATGAGAGTCGATGAGTTGGTAAATTCACGCAGTCCGCTGACTTTAGGTGGCACAGAACGAGAGACAGGGCTAAAGGCCACTAGTGTTGATGAGAGTCGATGAGTTGGTAAATTCACGCAGTCTGCTGACTTTTGGTGGCACAGAACGAGAGACAGGGCTAAAGGCCACTAGTGTTGATGAGAGTCGATGAGTTGGTAAATTCACGCAGTCTGCTGACCTTAGGTGGCACAGAACGAGAGACAGGGCTAAAGGCCACTACTGTTGATGAGAGTCGATGAGTTGGTAAACTCACGCAGTCCGCTGACCTTAGGTGGCACAGAACGAGAGACAGGGCTAAAGGCCACTAGTGTTGATGAGAGTCGATGAGTTGGTAAATTCACGCAGTCCACTGACTTTAGGTGGCACAAAAGGAGAGACAGGGCTAAAGGCCACCAGTGTAGATGAGAGTCGATGAGTTGGTAAATTCATGCAGTCCGGTGACCATAGGTGGCACAGAACGAGAGACAGGGCTAAATGCCATTAGTGTTGATGAGAGTCGATGAGTTGGTAAATTCACGCAGTCAGCTGACTTTAGGTGGCACTGAACGAGAGACAGGTATAAAGGCCACCAGTGTTGATGAGAGTCGATGAGTTGGTAAATTCATGCAGTCCGCTGACTTTAGGTGGCACAGAACGAGAGACAGGGCTAAAGGCCACTAGTGTTGAGGAGAGTCGATGAGTTGGTAAATTCTCGCAGACCGCTGACTTTAGGTGGCGCAGAAGGAGAGACAGGGCTAAAGGGCATTAGTGTTGATGAGAGGTGATGAGTTGGTAAACTCACGCAGTCTGCTGACCTTAGGTGGCACAGAACGAGAGACAGGGCTAAAGGCCACTACTGTTGATGAGAGTCGATGAGTTGGTAAACTCACGCAGTCCGCTGACCTTAGGTGGCACAGAACGAGAGACAGGGCTAAAGGCCACTAGTGTTGATGAGAGTCGATGAGTTGGTAAATTCACGCAGTCCGCTGACTTTAGGTGGCACAGAACGAGAGACAGGGCTAAAGGCCACTAGTGTTGATGAGAGTCGATGAGTTTGTAAATTCACGCAGTCTGCTGACTTTTGGTGGCACAAAACGAGAGACAGGGCTAAAGGCCACCAGTGTTGATGAGAGTCGATGAGTTGGTAAATTCACGCAGTGCGCTGACTTTAGGTGACACAGAAGGAGAGACAGGGCTAAGAGCCACAAGTGTTGATGAGAGTCGATGAGTTGGTTAATTCACGCAGTGCGCTGACTTTAGGTGGCACAGAAGGAGAGACAGGGCTAAAGGTCGCTAGTGTTGATGAGAGTCGATGAGTTGGTAAATTCATGGAGTCCGCTGACTTTAGGTGGCACAGAACGAGAGACAGGGCTAAAGGCCACTAGTGTTGATGAGAGTCGATGAGTTGGTAAATTCATGCAGTCCGCTGACCTTAGGTGGCACAGAACGAGAGAGAGGGCTAAAGGCCACTATTGTTGATGAGAGTCGATGAGTTGGTAAATTCATGCAGTCTGCTGACCTTAGGTGGCACAGAACGAGAGACAGGGCTACAGGCCACTAGTGTTGATGACAGTCGATGAGTTGATAAATTCACGCAGTCCGCTGACTTTAGGTGGCACTGAACGAGAGACAGGTATAAAGGCCACCAGTGTTGATGACAGTCGATGAGTTGATAAATTCACGCAGTCCGCTGACTTTAGGTGGCACTGAATGAGAGACAGGTATAAAGGCCACCAGTGTTGATGAGAGTCGATGAGTTGGTAAATCCACGCAGTCCGCTGACTTTAGGTGGCACAGAACGAGAGACAGGGCTAAAGGCCACCAGTGTTGATGAGAGTCGATGAGTTGGTAAATTCAAGCAGTCTGCTGACTTTAGGTGGCACAGAACGAGAGACAGGGCTAAAGGTCACTAGTGTTGATGAAAGTCGATGAGTTGGTAAATTCACGCAGTCCGTTGACTTTAGGTGGCACAGAACGAGGAACAGGGCTAAAGACCACTACTGTTGATGAGAGTCGATGAGTTGGTAAACTCACGCAGACCGCTGACCTTAGGTGGCACTGAACGAGAGACAGGGCTACAGGCCACTAGTGTTGATGAGAGTCGATGAGTTGGTAAATTCACGCAGTCCGCTGACTTTAGGTGGCACAGAACGAGAGACAGGGCTAAAGGCCACTAGTGTTGATGAGAGTCGATGAGTTGGTAAATTCACGCAGTCCGCTGACTTTAGGTGGCACAGAATGAGAGACAGGGCTAAAGGCCGCCAGTGTTGATGGGAGTCGATGAGTTGGTAAATTCACGCAGTCCGCTGACTTTAGGTGGCACAGAACGAGAGACAGGGCTAAAGGCCGCTAGTGTTGATGAGAGTCGATGAGTTGGTAAATTCACGCAGTCCGCTGACTTTAGGTGGCACAGAATGAGAGACAGGGCTAAAGGCCGCTAGTGTTGATGAGAGTCGATGAGTTGGTAAATTCACGCAGTCCGCTGACTTTAGGTGGCACAGAACGAGAGACAGGGCTAAAGGCCACTAGTGTTGATGAGAGTCAATGAGTTGGTAAATTCACGCAGTCTGCTGACTTTAGGTGGCACAGAACGAGAGACAGGGCTAAAGGCCATTAGTGTTGATGAGAGTCGATGAATTGGTAAATTCACGCAGTCTGCTGACTTTTGGTGGCACAGAACGAGAGACAGGGCTAAAGGCCACCAGTGTTGATGAGAGTCGATGAGTTGATAAATTCACGCAGTGCGCTGACTTTAGGTGGCACAGAACGAGAGACAGGGCTAAAGGCCACTAGTGTTGATGACAGTCGATGAGTTGGTAAATTCACTCAGTCTGCTGACTTTAGGTGGCACAGAACGAGAGACAGGACTAAAGGCCGCAAGTGATGATGAGAGTCGATGAGTTGGTAAATTCATGCAGTCTGCTGACCTTAGGTGGCACAGAACGAGAGACAGGGCTAAAGGCCACTAGTGTTGATGACAGTCGATGAGTTGGTAAACTCACCCAGTCCGCTGACCTTAGGTGGCACAGAACGAGAGACAGGGCCAAAGGCCACTAGTGTTGATGAGAGTCGATGAGTTGGTAAATTCACGCAGTCCGCTGACTTTAGGTGGCACAGAACGAGAGACAGGGCTAAAGGCCACTAGTGTTGATGAGAGTCGATGAGTTCGTAAATTCACGCAGTCTGCTGACTTTTGGTGGCACAGAACGAGAGACAGGGCTAAAGGCCACCAGTGTTGATGAGAGTCGATGAGTTGGTAAATTCACGCAGTGCGCTGACTTTAGGTGGCACAGAAGGAGAGACAGGGCTAAGGGCCACAAGTGTTGATGAGAGTCGATGAGTTGGTTAATTCACGCAGTGCGCTGACTTTAGGTGGCACAGAAGGAGAGACAGGGCTAAAGGTCGCTAGTGTTGATGAGAGTCGATGAGTTGGTAAATTCATGGAGTCTGCTGACTTTAGGTGGCACAGAACGAGAGACAGGGCTAAAGGCCACTAGTGTTGATGAGAGTCGATGAGTTGGTAAATTCATGCAGTCCGCTGACCTTAGGTGGCACAGAACGAGAGACAGGGCTAAAGGCCACTAGTGTTGATGAGAGTCGATGAGTTGGTAAATTCACGCAGTGCGCTGACTTTAGGTGGCACAGAACGAGAGACAGGGCTAAAGGCCACCAGTGTTGATGAGAGTCGATGAGTTGGTAAATTCACGCAGTGCGCTGATTTTAGGTGGCACAGAAGGAGAGACAGGGCTAAAGGCCACCAGTGTTGATGAGAGTCGATGAGTTGGTAAATTCACGCAGTCCGCTGACCTTAGGTGGCACAGAATGAGAGACAGGGCTAAAGGCCGCCAGTGTTGATGAGAGTCGATGAGTTGGTAAATTCACGCAGTCCGCTGACTTTAGGTGGCACAGAAGGAGAGACAGGGCTAAAGGCCGCTAGTGTTGATGAGAGTCGATGAGTTGGTAAATTCACGCAGTCCGCTGACTTTAGGTGGCACAGAACGAGAGACAGGGCTAAAGGCCACTAGTTTTGATGAGAGTCGATGAGTTGGTAAATTCACGCAGTCCGCTGACTTTAGGTGGCACAGAACGAGAGACAGGGCTAAAGGCCGCTAGTGTTGATGAGAGTCGATGAGTTGGTAAATTCACGCAGTCCGCTGACTTTAGGTGGCACAGAATGAGAGACAGGGCTAAGAGCCACAAGTGTTGATGAGAGTCGATGAGTTGGTTAATTCACGCAGTGCGCTGACTTTAGGTGGCACAGAAGGAGAGACAGGGCTAAAGGTCTCTAGTGTTGATGAGAGTCGATGAGTTGGTAAATTCATGGAGTCCGCTGACTTTAGGTGGCACAGAACGAGAGACAGGGCTAAAGGCCACTAGTGTTGATGAGAGTCGATGAGTTGGTAAATTCATGCAGTCCGCTGACCTTAGGTGGCACAGAACGAGAGAGAGGGCTAAAGGCCACTAGTGTTGATGAGAGTCGATGAGTTGGTAAATTCATGCAGTCCGCTGACCTTAGGTGGCACAGAACGAGAGACAGGGCTACAGGCCACTAGTGTTGATGACAGTCGATGAGTTGATAAATTCACGCAGTCCGCTGACTTTAGGTGGCACTGAACGAGAGACAGGTATAAAGGCCACCAGTGTTGATGACAGTCGATGAGTTGATAAATTCACGCAGTCCGCTGACTTTAGGTGGCACTGAACGAGAGACAGGTATAAAGGCCACCAGTGTTGATGAGAGTCGATGAGTTGGTAAATCCACGCAGTCCGCTGACTTTAGGTGGCACAGAACGAGAGACAGGGCTAAAGGCCACCAGTGTTGATGAGAGTCGATGAGTTGGTAAATTCAAGCAGTCCGCTGACTTTAGGTGGCACAGAACGAGAGACAGGGCTAAAGGTCACTAGTGTTGATGAAAGTCGATGAGTTGGTAAATTCACGCATTCCGTTGACTTTAGGTGGCACAGAACGAGGAACAGGGCTAAAGGCCACTACTGTTCATGAGAGTCGATGAGTTGGTAAACTCACGCAGTCCGCTGACCTTAGGTGGCACTGAACGAGAGACAGGGCTAAAGGCCACTAGTGTTGATGAGAGTCGATGAGTTGGTAAATTCACGCAGTCCGCTGACTTTAGGTGGCACAGAACGAGAGACAGGGCTAAAGGCCACTAGTGTTGATGAGAGTCGATGAGTTGGTAAATTCACGCAGTCTGCTGACTTTTGGTGGCACAGAACGAGAGAGAGGGCTAAAGGCCACCAGTGTTGATGAGAGTCGATGAGTTGGTAAATTCACGCAGTGCGCTGACTTTAGGTGGCACAGAAGGAGAGAGAGGGCTAAAGGCCACCAGTGTTGATGAGAGTCGATGAGTTGGTAAATTCACGCAGTGCGCTGATTTTAGGTGGCACAGAAGGAGAGACAGGGCTAAAGGCCACCAGTGTTGATGAGAGTCGATGAGTTGGTAAATTCACGCAGTCCGCTGACCTTAGGTGGCACAGAACGAGAGACAGGGCTAAAGGCCGCCAGTGTTGATGAGAGTCGATGAGTTGGTAAATTCACGCAGTCCGCTGACTTTAGGTGGCACAGAAGGAGAGACAGGGCTAAAGGCCGCTAGTGTTGATGAGAGTCGATGAGTTGGTAAATTCACGCAGTCCGCTGACTTTAGGTGGCACAGAAGGAGAGACAGGGCTAAGGGCCACAAGTGTTGATGAGAGTCGATGAGTTGGTTAATTCACGCAGTGCGCTGACTTTAGGTGGCACAGAAGGAGAGACAGGGCTAAAGGCCACCAGTGTTGATGAGAGTCGATGAGTTGGTAAATTCACGCAGTGCGCTGATTTTAGGTGGCACAGAAGGAGAGACAGGGCTAAAGGCCACCAGTGTTGATGAGAGTCGATGAGTTGGTAAATTCACGCAGTCCGCTGACCTTAGGTGGCACAGAACGAGAGACAGGGCTAAAGGCCGCCAGTGTTGATGAGAGTCGATGAGTTGGTAAATTCACGCAGTCCGCTGACTTTAGGTGGCACAGAAGGAGAGACAGGGCTAAAGGCCGCTAGTGTTGATGAGAGTCGATGAGTTGGTAAATTCACGCAGTGCGCTGACTTTAGGTGGCACAGAAGGAGAGACAGGGCTCAAGGCCACTAGTGTTGATGAGAGTCGATGAGTTGGTAAATTCACGCAGTCCGCTGACTTTAGGTGGCACAGAACGAGAGACAGGGCTAAAGGCCACTAGTTTTGATGAGAGTCGATGAGTTGGTAAATTCACGCAGTCTGCTGACTTTAGGTGGCACAGAACGAGAGACAGGGCTAAAGGCCACTAGTGTAATGAGAGCCGATGAGTTGGTAAATTCACGCAGTCCGCTGACTTTAGGTGGCACAGAACGCGAGACAGGGCTAAAGGCCTCTAGTGTTAATGAGAGCCGATGAGTTGGTAAATTCACGCAGTCCGCTGACTTTAGGTGGCACAGAATGAGAGACAGGGCTAAAGGCCGCCAGTGTTGATGGGAGTCGATGAGTTGGTAAATTCACGCAGTCCACTGACTTTAGGTGGCACAGAACGAGAGACAGGGCTAAAGGCCGCTAGTGTTGATGAGAGTCGATGAGTTGGTAAATTCACGCAGTCCGCTGACTTTAGGTGGCACAGAATGAGAGACAGGGCTAAAGGCCGCTAGTGTTGATGAGAGTCGATGAGTTGGTAAATTCACGCAGTCCGCTGACTTTAGGTGGCACAGAACGAGAGACAGGGCTAAAGGCCACTAGTGTTGATGAGAGTCAATGAGTTGGTAAATTCACGCAGTCCGCTGACTTTAGGTGGCACAGAACGAGAGACAGGGCTAAAGGCCATTAGTGTTGATGAGAGTCGATGAATTGGTAAATTCACGCAGTCTGCTGACTTTTGGTGGCACAGAACGAGAGACAGGGCTAAAGGCCACTAGTGTTGATGAGAGTCGATGAGTTGGTAAATTCACGCAGTGCGCTGACTTTAGGTGGCACAGAACGAGAGACAGGGCTAAAGGCCACTAGTGTTGATGACAGTCGATGAGTTGGTAAATTCACTCAGTCTGCTGACTTTAGGTGGCACAGAACGAGAGACAGGACTAAAGGCCGCAAGTGATGATGAGAGTCGATGAGTTGGTAAATTCATGCAGTCCGCTGACCTTAGGTGGCACAGAACGAGAGACAGGGCTAAAGGCCACTAGTGTTGATGAGAGTCGATGAGTTGGTAAATTCACGCAGTCCGCTGACTTTAGGTGGCACAGAACGAGAGACAGGGCTAAAGGCCACTAGTGTTGATGAGAGTCGATGAGTTCGTAAATTCACGCAGTCTGCTGACTTTTGGTGGCACAGAAAGAGAGACAGGGCTAAAGGCCACCAGTGTTGATGAGAGTCGATGAGTTGGTAAATTCACGCAGTGCGCTGACTTTAGGTGGCACAGAAGGAGAGACAGGGCTAAGGGCCACAAGTGTTGATGAGAGTCGATGAGTTGGTTAATTCACGCAGTGCGCTGACTTTAGGTGGCACAGAAGGAGAGACAGGGCTAAGGGCCACAAGTGTTGATGAGAGTCGATGAGTTGGTAAATTCACGCAGTCCGCTGACTTTAGGTGGCACAGAACGAGAGACAGGGCTAAAGGCCGCTAGTGTTGATGAGAGTCGATGAGTTGGTAAATTCACGCAGTCCGCTGACTTTAGGTGGCACAGAATGAGAGACAGGGCTAAGAGCCACAAGTGTTGATGAGAGTCGATGAGTTGGTTAATTCACGCAGTGCGCTGACTTTAGGTGGCACAGAAGGAGAGACAGGGCTAAAGGTCTCTAGTGTTGATGAGAGTCGATGAGTTGGTAAATTCATGGAGTCCGCTGACTTTAGGTGGCACAGAACGAGAGACAGGGCTAAAGGCCACTAGTGTTGATGAGAGTCGATGAGTTGGTAAATTCATGCAGTCCGCTGACCTTAGGTGGCACAGAACGAGAGAGAGGGCTAAAGGCCACTAGTGTTGATGAGAGTCGATGAGTTGGTAAATTCATGCAGTCCGCTGACCTTAGGTGGCACAGAACGAGAGACAGGGCTACAGGCCACTAGTGTTGATGACAGTCGATGAGTTGATAAATTCACGCAGTCCGCTGACTTTAGGTGGCACTGAACGAGAGACAGGTATAAAGGCCACCAGTGTTGATGACAGTCGATGAGTTGATAAATTCACGCAGTCCGCTGACTTTAGGTGGTACTGAATGAGAGACAGGTATAAAGGCCACCAGTGTTGATGAGAGTCGATGAGTTGGTAAATCCACGCAGTCCGCTGACTTTAGGTGGCACAGAACGAGAGACAGGGCTAAAGGCCACCAGTGTTGATGAGAGTCGATGAGTTGGTAAATTCAAGCAGTCCGCTGACTTTAGGTGGCACAGAACGAGAGACAGGGCTAAAGGTCACTAGTGTTGATGAAAGTCGATGAGTTGGTAAATTCATGCAGTCCGTTGACTTTAGGTGGCACAGAACGAGGAACAGGGCTAAAGGCCACTACTGTTCATGAGAGTCGATGAGTTGGTAAACTCACGCAGTCCGCTGACCTTAGGTGGCACTGAACGAGAGACAGGGCTAAAGGCCACTAGTGTTGATGAGAGTCGATGAGTTGGTAAATTCACGCAGTCCGCTGACTTTAGGTGGCACAGAACGAGAGACAGGGCTAAAGGCCACTAGTGTTGATGAGAGTCGATGAGTTGGTAAATTCATGCAGTCTGCTGACTTTTGGTGGCACAGAACGAGAGAGAGGGCTAAAGGCCACCAGTGTTGATGAGAGTCGATGAGTTGGTAAATTCACGCAGTCCGCTGACTTTAGGTGGCACAGAACGAGAGACAGGGCTAAAGGCCACTAGTGTAATGAGAGCCGATGAGTTGGTAAATTCACGCAGTCCGCTGACTTTAGGTGGCACAGAACGAGAGACAGGGCTAAAGGCCACTAGTTTTGATGAGAGTCGATGAGTTGGTAAATTCACGCAGTCCGCTGACTTTAGGTGGCACAGAACGAGAGACAGGGCTAAAGGCCACTAGTGTAATGAGAGCCGATGAGTTGGTAAATTCACGCAGTCCGCTGACTTTAGGTGGCACAGAACGAGAGACAGGGCTAAAGGCCTCTAGTGTTAATGAGAGCCGATGAGTTGGTAAATTCACGCAGTCCGCTGACTTTAGGTGGCACAGAATGAGAGACAGGGCTAAAGGCCGCCAGTGTTGATGGGAGTCGATGAGTTGGTAAATTCACGCAGTCCGCTGACTTTAGGTGGCACAGAACGAGAGACAGGGCTAAAGGCCGCTAGTGTTGATGAGAGTCGATGAGTTGGTAAATTCACGCAGTCCGCTGACTTTAGGTGGCACAGAATGAGAGACAGGGCTAAAGGCCGCTAGTGTTGATGAGAGTCGATGAGTTAGTAAATTCACGCAGTCCGCTGACTTTAGGTGGCACAGAACGAGAGACAGGGCTAAAGGCCACTAGTGTTGATGAGAGTCAATGAGTTGGTAAATTCACGCAGTCCGCTGACTTTAGGTGGCACAGAACGAGAGACAGGGCTAAAGGCCATTAGTGTTGATGAGAGTCGATGAATTGGTAAATTCACGCAGTCTGCTGACTTTTGGTGGCACAGAACGAGAGACAGGGCTAAAGGCCACCAGTGTTGATGAGAGTCGATGAGTTGATAAATTCACGCAGTGCGCTGACTTTAGGTGGCACAGAATGAGAGACAGGGCTAAGAGCCACAAGTGTTGATGAGAGTCGATGAGTTGGTTAATTCACGCAGTGCGCTGACTTTAGGTGGCACAGAAGGAGAGACAGGGCTAAAGGTCTCTAGTGTTGATGAGAGTCGATGAGTTGGTAAATTCATGGAGTCCGCTGACTTTAGCTGGCACAGAACGAGAGACAGGGCTAAAGGCCACTAGTGTTGATGAGAGTCGATGAGTTGGTAAATTCATGCAGTCCGCTGACCTTAGGTGGCACAGAACGAGAGAGAGGGCTAAAGGCCGCTAGTGTTGATGAGAGTCGATGAGTTGGTAAATTCACGCAGTCCGCTGACTTTAGGTGGCACAGAACGAGAGACAGGGCTAAAGGCCACTAGTTTTGATGAGAGTCGATGAGTTGGTAAATTCACGCAGTCCGCTGACTTTAGGTGGCACAGAACGAGAGACAGGGCTAAAGGCCGCTAGTGTTGATGAGAGTCGATGAGTTGGTAAATTCACGCAGTCCGCTGACTTTAGGTGGCACAGAATGAGAGACAGGGCTAAGAGCCACAAGTGTTGATGAGAGTCGATGAGTTGGTTAATTCACGCAGTGCGCTGACTTTAGGTGGCACAGAAGGAGAGACAGGGCTAAAGGTCTCTAGTGTTGATGAGAGTCGATGAGTTGGTAAATTCATGGAGTCCGCTGACTTTAGGTGGCACAGAACGAGAGACAGGGCTAAAGGCCACTAGTGTTGATGAGAGTCGATGAGTTGGTAAATTCATGCAGTCCGCTGACCTTAGGTGGCACAGAACGAGAGAGAGGGCTAAAGGCCACTAGTGTTGATGAGAGTCGATGAGTTTGTAAATTCATGCAGTCCGCTGACCTTAGGTGGCACAGAACGAGAGACAGGGCTACAGGCCACTAGTGTTGATGACAGTCGATGAGTTGATAAATTCACGCAGTCCGCTGACTTTAGGTGGCACTGAACGAGAGACAGGTATAAAGGCCACCAGTGTTGATGACAGTCGATGAGTTGATAAATTCACGCAGTCCGCTGACTTTAGGTGGTACTGAATGAGAGACAGGTATAAAGGCCACCAGTGTTGATGAGAGTCGATGAGTTGGTAAATCCACGCAGTCCGCTGACTTTAGGTGGCACAGAACGAGAGACAGGGCTAAAGGCCACCAGTGTTGATGAGAGTCGATGAGTTGGTAAATTCAAGCAGTCCGCTGACTTTAGGTGGCACAGAACGAGAGACAGGGCTAAAGGTCACTAGTGTTGATGAAAGTCGATGAGTTGGTAAATTCATGCAGTCCGTTGACTTTAGGTGGCACAGAACGAGGAACAGGGCTAAAGGCCACTACTGTTCATGAGAGTCGATGAGTTGGTAAACTCACGCAGTCCGCTGACCTTAGGTGGCACTGAACGAGAGACAGGGCTAAAGGCCACTAGTGTTGATGAGAGTCGATGAGTTGGTAAATTCACGCAGTCCGCTGACTTTAGGTGGCACAGAACGAGAGACAGGGCTAAAGGCCACTAGTGTTGATGAGAGTCGATGAGTTGGTAAATTCATGCAGTCTGCTGACTTTTGGTGGCACAGAACGAGAGAGAGGGCTAAAGGCTACCAGTGTTGATGAGAGTCGATGAGTTGGTAAATTCACGCAGTCCGCTGACTTTAGGTGGCACAGAACGAGAGACAGGGCTAAAGGCCACTAGTGTAATGAGAGCCGATGAGTTGGTAAATTCACGCAGTCCGCTGACTTTAGGTGGCACAGAACGAGAGACAGGGCTAAAGGCCACTAGTTTTGATGAGAGTCGATGAGTTGGTAAATTCACGCAGTCCGCTGACTTTAGGTGGCACAGAACGAGAGACAGGGCTAAAGGCCACTAGTGTAATGAGAGCCGATGAGTTGGTAAATTCACGCAGTCCGCTGACTTTAGGTGGCACAGAACGAGAGACAGGGCTAAAGGCCTCTAGTGTTAATGAGAGCCGATGAGTTGGTAAATTCACGCAGTCCGCTGACTTTAGGTGGCACAGAATGAGAGACAGGGCTAAAGGCCGCCAGTGTTGATGGGAGTCGATGAGTTGGTAAATTCACGCAGTCCGCTGACTTTAGGTGGCACAGAACGAGAGACAGGGCTAAAGGCCGCTAGTGTTGATGAGAGTCGATGAGTTGGTAAATTCACGCAGTCCGCTGACTTTAGGTGGCACAGAATGAGAGACAGGGCTAAAGGCCGCTAGTGTTGATGAGAGTCGATGAGTTAGTAAATTCAAGCAGTCCGCTGACTTTAGGTGGCACAGAACGAGAGACAGGGCTAAAGGCCACTAGTGTTGATGAGAGTCAATGAGTTGGTAAATTCACGCAGTCCGCTGACTTTAGGTGGCACAGAACGAGAGACAGGGCTAAAGGCCATTAGTGTTGATGAGAGTCGATGAATTGGTAAATTCACGCAGTCTGCTGACTTTTGGTGGCACAGAACGAGAGACAGGGCTAAAGGCCACCAGTGTTGATGAGAGTCGATGAGTTGATAAATTCACGCAGTGCGCTGACTTTAGGTGGCACAGAACGAGAGACAGGGCTAAAGGCCACTAGTGTTGATGACAGTCGATGAGTTGGTAAATTCACTCAGTCTGCTGACTTTAGGTGGCACAGAACGAGAGACAGGACTAAAGGCCGCAAGTGATGATGAGAGTCGATGAGTTGGTAAATTCATGCAGTCTGCTGACCTTAGGTGGCACAGAACGAGAGACAGGGCTAAAGGCCACTAGTGTTGATGACAGTCGATGAGTTGGTAAACTCACCCAGTCCGCTGACCTTAGGTGGCACAGAACGAGAGACAGGGCCAAAGGCCACTAGTGTTGATGAGAGTCGATGTGTTGGTAAATTCACGCAGTGCGCTGACCTTAGGTGGCACTGAACGAGAGACAGGGCTAAAGGCCACTAGTGTTGATGAGAGTCGATGAGTTGGTAAATTCACGCAGTCCGCTGACTTTAGGTGGCACAGAACGAGAGACAGGGCTAAAGGCCACTAGTGTTGATGAGAGTCGATGAGTTGGTAAATTCATGCAGTCTGCTGACTTTTGGTGGCACAGAACGAGAGAGAGGGCTAAAGGCCACCAGTGTTGATGAGAGTCGATGAGTTGGTAAATTCACGCAGTGCGCTGACTTTAGGTGGCACAGAAGGAGAGACAGGGCTAAAGGCCACCAGTGTTGATGAGAGTCGATGAGTTGGTAAATTCATGCAGTGCGCTGATTTTAGGTGGCACAGAAGGAGAGACAGGGCTAAAGGCCACCAGTGTTGATGAGAGTCGATGAGTTGGTAAATTCACGCAGTCCGCTGACCTTAGGTGGCACAGAACGAGAGACAGGGCTAAAGGCCGCCAGTGTTGATGAGAGTCGATGAGTTGGTAAATTCACGCAGTCCGCTGACTTTAGGTGGCACAGAAGGAGAGACAGGGCTAAAGGCCGCTAGTGTTGATGAGAGTCGATGAGTTGGTAAATTCACGCAGTCCGCTGACTTTAGGTGGCACAGAACGAGAGACAGGGCTAAAGGCCACTAGTTTTGATGAGAGTCGATGAGTTGGTAAATTCACGCAGTCTGCTGACTTTAGGTGGCACAGAACGAGAGACAGGACTAAAAGCCACTAGTGTAATGAGAGCCGATGAGTTGGTAAATTCACGCAGTCCGCTGACTTTAGGTGGCACAGAACGAGAGACAGGGCTAAAGGCATCTAGTGTTAATGAGAGCCGATGAGTTGGTAAATTCACGCAGTCCGCTGACTTTAGGTGGCACAGAATGAGAGACAGGGCTAAAGGCCGCCAGTGTTGATGGGAGTCGATGAGTTGGTAAATTCACGCAGTCCGCTGACTTTAGGTGGCACAGAACGAGAGACAGGGCTAAAGGCCGCTAGTGTTGATGAGAGTCGATGAGTTGGTAAATTCACGCAGTCCGCTGACTTTAGGTGGTACAGAATGAGAGACAGGGCTAAAGGCCGCTAGTGTTGATGAGAGTCGATGAGTTGGTAAATTCACGCAGTCCGCTGACTTTAGGTGGCACAGAACGAGAGACAGGGCTAAAGGCCACTAGTGTTGATGAGAGTCAATGAGTTGGTAAATTCACGCAGTCCGCTGACTTTAGGTGGCACAGAACGAGAGACAGGGCTAAATGCCATTAGTGTTGATGAGAGTCGATGAATTGGTAAATTCACGCAGTCTGCTGACTTTTGGTGGCACAGAACGAGAGACAGGGCTAAAGGCCACCAGTGTTGATGAGAGTCGATGAGTTGGTAAATTCACGCAGTGCGCTGACTTTAGGTGGCACAGAAGGAGAGACAGGGCTAAAGGCCACTAGTGTTGATGAGAGTCGATGAGTTGGTAAATTCACGCAGTGCGCTGACTTTAGGTGGCACAGAAGGAGAGACAGGGCTAAAGGCCACCAGTGTTGATGAGAGTCGATGAGTTGGTAAATTCACGCAGTGCGCTGACTTTAGGTGGCACAGAAGGAGAGACAGGGCTAAAGGCCACCAGTGTTGATGAGAGTCGATGAGTTGGTAAATTCACGCAGTCCGCTGACCTTACGTGGCACAGAATGAGAGACAGGGCTAAAGGCCGCCAGTGTTGATGAGAGTCGATGAGTTGGTAAATTCACGCAGTCCGCTGACTTTAGGTGGCACAGAACGAGGGACAGGGCTAAAGGCTGCTAGTGTTAATGGGAGCCGATGAGTTGGTAAATTCACGCAGTCCACTGACTTTAGGTGGCACAGAAGGAGAGACAGGGCTAAAGGCCGCTAGTGTTGATGAGAGTCGATGAGTTGGTAAATTCACGCTGTCCGCTGACTTTAGGTGGCACAGAAGGAGAGACAGGGCTAAAGGCCGCTAGTGTTGATGAGAGTCGATGAGTTGGTAAATTCATGCAGTCCGCTGACTTTAGGTGGCACAGAACGAGAGACAGGGCTAAAGGCCACTAGTGTAATGAGATCCGATGAGTTGGTAAATTCACGCAGTCCGCTGACTTTAGGTGGCACAGAACGAGAGACAGGGCTAAAGGCCTCTAGTGTTAATGAGAGACGATGAGTTGGTAAATTCACGCAGTCCGCTGACTTTAGGTGGCACAGAATGAGAGACAGGGCTAAAGGCCGCCAGTGTTGATGGGAGTCGATGAGTTGGTAAATTCACGCAGTCCGCTGACTTTAGGTGGCACAGAACGAGAGACAGGGCTAAAGGCCGCTAGTGTTGATGAGAGTCGATGAGTTGGTAAATTCACGCAGTCCGCTGACTTTAGGTGGCACAGAATGAGAGACAGGGCTAAAGGCCGCTAGTGTTGATGAGAGTCGATGAGTTGGTAAATTCACGCAGTCCGCTGACTTTAGGTGGCACAGAACGAGAGACAGGGCTAAAGGCCACTAGTGTTGATGAGAGTCAATGAGTTGGTAAATTCACGCAGTCCGCTGACTTTAGGTGGCACAGAACGAGAGACAGGGCTAAAGGCCATTAGTGTTGATGAGAGTCGATGAATTGGTAAATTCACGCAGTCTGCTGACTTTTGGTGGCACAGAACGAGAGACAGGGCTAAAGGCCACCAGTGTTGATGAGAGTCGATGAGTTGGTAAATTCACGCAGTGCGCTGACTTTAGGTGGCACAGAACGAGAGACAGGGCTAAAGGCCACTAGTGTTGATGACAGTCGATGAGTTGGTAAATTCACTCAGTCTGCTGACTTTAGGTGGCACAGAACGAGAGACAGGACTAAAGGCCGCAAGTGATGATGAGAGTCGATGAGTTGGTAAATTCATGCAGTCCGCTGACCTTAGGTGGCACAGAACGAGAGACAGGGCTAAAGGCCACTAGTGTTGATGACAGTCGATGAGTTGGTAAACTCACCCAGTCCGCTGACCTTAGGTGGCACAGAACGAGAGACAGGGCTAAAGGCCACTAGTGTTGATGAGAGTCGATGAGTTGGTAAATTCACGCAGTCCGCTGACTTTAGGTGGCACAGAACGAGAGACAGGGCTAAAGGCCACTAGTGTTGATGAGAGTCGATGAGTTCGTAAATTCACGCAGTCTGCTGACTTTTGGTGGCACAGAACGAGAGACAGGGCTAAAGGCCACCAGTGTTGATGAGAGTCGATGAGTTGGTAAATTCACGCAGTGCGCTGACTTTAGGTGGCACAGAAGGAGAGACAGGGCTAAGGGCCACAAGTGTTGATGAGAGTCGATGAGTTGGTTAATTCACGCAGTGCGCTGACTTTAGGTGGCACAGAAGGAGAGACAGGGCTAAAGGTCGCTAGTGTTGATGAGAGTCGATGAGTTGGTAAATTCATGGAGTCCGCTGACTTTAGGTGGCACAGAACGAGAGACAGGGCTAAAGGCCACTAGTGTTGATGAGAGTCGATGAGTTGGTAAATTCATGCAGTCCGCTGACCTTAGGTGGCACAGAACGAGAGACAGGGCTAAAGGCCACTAGTGTTGATGAGAGTCGATGAGTTGGTAAATTCACGCAGTGCGCTGACTTTAGGTGGCACAGAAGGAGAGACAGGGCTAAAGGCCACCAGTGTTGATGAGAGTCGATGAGTTGGTAAATTCACGCAGTGCGCTGACTTTAGGTGGCACAGAAGGAGAGACAGGGCTAAAGGCCACCAGTGTTGATGAGAGTCGATGAGTTGGTAAATTCACGCAGTCCGCTGACCTTAGGTGGCACAGAATGAGAGACAGGGCTAAAGGCCGCCAGTGTTGATGAGAGTCGATGAGTTGGTAAATTCACGCAGTCCGCTGACTTTAGGTGGCACAGAACGAGGGACAGGGCTAAAGGCTGCTAGTGTTAATGGGAGCCGATGAGTTGGTAAATTCACGCAGTCCACTGACTTTAGGTGGCACAGAAGGAGAGACAGGGCTAAAGGCCGCTAGTGTTGATGAGAGTCGATGAGTTGGTAAATTCACGCTGTCCGCTGACTTTAGGTGGCACAGAAGGAGAGACAGGGCTAAAGGCCGCTAGTGTTGATGAGAGTCGATGAGTTGGTAAATTCACGCAGTCCGCTGACTTTAGGTGGCACAGAACGAGAGACAGGGCTAAAGGCCACTAGTGTTGATGAGAGTCGATGAGTTGGTAAATTCACGCAGTCCGCTGACTTTAGGTGGCACAGAACGAGAGACAGGGCTAAAGGCCACTAGTGTTGATGAGAGTTGATGAGTTGGTAAATTCTCGCAGACCGCTGACTTTAGGTGGCACAGAACGAGAGACAGGTATAAAGGCCATTAGTGTTGATGAGAGTCGATGAGTTGGTAAACTCACTCAGTCCGCTGACCTTAGGTGGCACAGAACGAGAGACAGGGCTAAAGGACACTAGTGTTGATGAGAGTCGATGAGTTGGTAAATTCACGCAGTCCGCTGACTTTAGGTGGCACAGAACGAGAGACAGGGCTAAAGGCCACTAGTGTTGATGAGAGTCGATGAGTTGGTAAATTCACGCAGTCTGCTGACTTTTGGTGGCACAGAACGAGAGACAGGGCTAAAGGCCACTAGTGTTGATGAGAGTCGATGAGTTGGTAAATTCACGCAGTCTGCTGACCTTAGGTGGCACAGAACGAGAGACAGGGCTAAAGGCCACTACTGTTGATGAGAGTCGATGAGTTGGTAAACTCACGCAGTCCGCTGACCTTAGGTGGCACAGAACGAGAGACAGGGCTAAAGGCCACTAGTGTTGATGAGAGTCGATGAGTTGGTAAATTCACGCAGTCCACTGACTTTAGGTGGCACAAAAGGAGAGACAGGGCTAAAGGCCACCAGTGTTGATGAGAGTCGATGAGTTGGTAAATTCATGCAGTCCGGTGACCATAGGTGGCACAGAACGAGAGACAGGGCTAAATGCCATTAGTGTTGATGAGAGTCGATGAGTTGGTAAATTCACGCAGTCAGCTGACTTTAGGTGGCACTGAACGAGAGACAGGTATAAAGGCCACCAGTGTTGATGAGAGTCGATGAGTTGGTAAATTCATGCAGTCCGCTGACTTTAGGTGGCACAGAACGAGAGACAGGGCTAAAGGCCACTAGTGTTGAGGAGAGTCGATGAGTTGGTAAATTCTCGCAGACCGCTGACTTTAGGTGGCGCAGAAGGAGAGACAGGGCTAAAGGGCATTAGTGTTGATGAGAGGTGATGAGTTGGTAAACTCACGCAGTCTGCTGACCTTAGGTGGCACAGAACGAGAGACAGGGCTAAAGGCCACTACTGTTGATGAGAGTCGATGAGTTGGTAAACTCACGCAGTCCGCTGACCTTAGGTGGCACAGAACGAGAGACAGGGCTAAAGGCCACTAGTGTTGATGAGAGTCGATGAGTTGGTAAATTCACGCAGTCCGCTGACTTTAGGTGGCACAGAACGAGAGACAGGGCTAAAGGCCACTAGTGTTGATGAGAGTCGATGAGTTTGTAAATTCACGCAGTCTGCTGACTTTTGGTGGCACAAAACGAGAGACAGGGCTAAAGGCCACCAGTGTTGATGAGAGTCGATGAGTTGGTAAATTCACGCAGTGCGCTGACTTTAGGTGACACAGAAGGAGAGACAGGGCTAAGAGCCACAAGTGTTGATGAGAGTCGATGAGTTGGTTAATTCACGCAGTGCGCTGACTTTAGGTGGCACAGAAGGAGAGACAGGGCTAAAGGTCGCTAGTGTTGATGAGAGTCGATGAGTTGGTAAATTCATGGAGTCCGCTGACTTTAGGTGGCACAGAACGAGAGACAGGGCTAAAGGCCACTAGTGTTGATGAGAGTCGATGAGTTGGTAAATTCATGCAGTCCGCTGACCTTAGGTGGCACAGAACGAGAGAGAGGGCTAAAGGCCACTATTGTTGATGAGAGTCGATGAGTTGGTAAATTCATGCAGTCTGCTGACCTTAGGTGGCACAGAACGAGAGACAGGGCTACAGGCCACTAGTGTTGATGACAGTCGATGAGTTGATAAATTCACGCAGTCCGCTGACTTTAGGTGGCACTGAACGAGAGACAGGTATAAAGGCCACCAGTGTTGATGACAGTCGATGAGTTGATAAATTCACGCAGTCCGCTGACTTTAGGTGGCACTGAATGAGAGACAGGTATAAAGGCCACCAGTGTTGATGAGAGTCGATGAGTTGGTAAATCCACGCAGTCCGCTGACTTTAGGTGGCACAGAACGAGAGACAGGGCTAAAGGCCACCAGTGTTGATGAGAGTCGATGAGTTGGTAAATTCAAGCAGTCTGCTGACTTTAGGTGGCACAGAACGAGAGACAGGGCTAAAGGTCACTAGTGTTGATGAAAGTCGATGAGTTGGTAAATTCACGCAGTCCGTTGACTTTAGGTGGCACAGAACGAGGAACAGGGCTAAAGACCACTACTGTTGATGAGAGTCGATGAGTTGGTAAACTCACGCAGACCGCTGACCTTAGGTGGCACTGAACGAGAGACAGGGCTACAGGCCACTAGTGTTGATGAGAGTCGATGAGTTGGTAAATTCACGCAGTCCGCTGACTTTAGGTGGCACAGAACGAGAGACAGGGCTAAAGGCCACTAGTGTTGATGAGAGTCGATGAGTTGGTAAATTCACGCAGTCCGCTGACTTTAGGTGGCACAGAATGAGAGACAGGGCTAAAGGCCGCCAGTGTTGATGGGAGTCGATGAGTTGGTAAATTCACGCAGTCCGCTGACTTTAGGTGGCACAGAACGAGAGACAGGGCTAAAGGCCGCTAGTGTTGATGAGAGTCGATGAGTTGGTAAATTCACGCAGTCCGCTGACTTTAGGTGGCACAGAATGAGAGACAGGGCTAAAGGCCGCTAGTGTTGATGAGAGTCGATGAGTTGGTAAATTCACGCAGTCCGCTGACTTTAGGTGGCACAGAACGAGAGACAGGGCTAAAGGCCACTAGTGTTGATGAGAGTCAATGAGTTGGTAAATTCACGCAGTCTGCTGACTTTAGGTGGCACAGAACGAGAGACAGGGCTAAAGGCCATTAGTGTTGATGAGAGTCGATGAATTGGTAAATTCACGCAGTCTGCTGACTTTTGGTGGCACAGAACGAGAGACAGGGCTAAAGGCCACCAGTGTTGATGAGAGTCGATGAGTTGATAAATTCACGCAGTGCGCTGACTTTAGGTGGCACAGAACGAGAGACAGGGCTAAAGGCCACTAGTGTTGATGACAGTCGATGAGTTGGTAAATTCACTCAGTCTGCTGACTTTAGGTGGCACAGAACGAGAGACAGGACTAAAGGCCGCAAGTGATGATGAGAGTCGATGAGTTGGTAAATTCATGCAGTCTGCTGACCTTAGGTGGCACAGAACGAGAGACAGGGCTAAAGGCCACTAGTGTTGATGACAGTCGATGAGTTGGTAAACTCACCCAGTCCGCTGACCTTAGGTGGCACAGAACGAGAGACAGGGCCAAAGGCCACTAGTGTTGATGAGAGTCGATGAGTTGGTAAATTCACGCAGTCCGCTGACTTTAGGTGGCACAGAACGAGAGACAGGGCTAAAGGCCACTAGTGTTGATGAGAGTCGATGAGTTCGTAAATTCACGCAGTCTGCTGACTTTTGGTGGCACAGAACGAGAGACAGGGCTAAAGGCCACCAGTGTTGATGAGAGTCGATGAGTTGGTAAATTCACGCAGTGCGCTGACTTTAGGTGGCACAGAAGGAGAGACAGGGCTAAGGGCCACAAGTGTTGATGAGAGTCGATGAGTTGGTTAATTCACGCAGTGCGCTGACTTTAGGTGGCACAGAAGGAGAGACAGGGCTAAAGGTCGCTAGTGTTGATGAGAGTCGATGAGTTGGTAAATTCATGGAGTCTGCTGACTTTAGGTGGCATAGAACGAGAGACAGGGCTAAAGGCCACTAGTGTTGATGAGAGTCGATGAGTTGGTAAATTCATGCAGTCCGCTGACCTTAGGTGGCACAGAACGAGAGACAGGGCTAAAGGCCACTAGTGTTGATGAGAGTCGATGAGTTGGTAAATTCACGCAGTGCGCTGACTTTAGGTGGCACAGAACGAGAGACAGGGCTAAAGGCCACCAGTGTTGATGAGAGTCGATGAGTTGGTAAATTCACGCAGTGCGCTGATTTTAGGTGGCACAGAAGGAGAGACAGGGCTAAAGGCCACCAGTGTTGATGAGAGTCGATGAGTTGGTAAATTCACGCAGTCCGCTGACCTTAGGTGGCACAGAATGAGAGACAGGGCTAAAGGCCGCCAGTGTTGATGAGAGTCGATGAGTTGGTAAATTCACGCAGTCCGCTGACTTTAGGTGGCACAGAAGGAGAGACAGGGCTAAAGGCCGCTAGTGTTGATGAGAGTCGATGAGTTGGTAAATTCACGCAGTCCGCTGACTTTAGGTGGCACAGAACGAGAGACAGGGCTAAAGGCCACTAGTTTTGATGAGAGTCGATGAGTTGGTAAATTCACGCAGTCCGCTGACTTTAGGTGGCACAGAACGAGAGACAGGGCTAAAGGCCGCTAGTGTTGATGAGAGTCGATGAGTTGGTAAATTCACGCAGTCCGCTGACTTTAGGTGGCACAGAATGAGAGACAGGGCTAAGAGCCACAAGTGTTGATGAGAGTCGATGAGTTGGTTAATTCACGCAGTGCGCTGACTTTAGGTGGCACAGAAGGAGAGACAGGGCTAAAGGTCTCTAGTGTTGATGAGAGTCGATGAGTTGGTAAATTCATGGAGTCCGCTGACTTTAGGTGGCACAGAACGAGAGACAGGGCTAAAGGCCACTAGTGTTGATGAGAGTCGATGAGTTGGTAAATTCATGCAGTCCGCTGACCTTAGGTGGCACAGAACGAGAGAGAGGGCTAAAGGCCACTAGTGTTGATGAGAGTCGATGAGTTGGTAAATTCATGCAGTCCGCTGACCTTAGGTGGCACAGAACGAGAGACAGGGCTACAGGCCACTAGTGTTGATGACAGTCGATGAGTTGATAAATTCACGCAGTCCGCTGACTTTAGGTGGCACTGAACGAGAGACAGGTATAAAGGCCACCAGTGTTGATGACAGTCGATGAGTTGATAAATTCACGCAGTCCGCTGACTTTAGGTGGCACTGAACGAGAGACAGGTATAAAGGCCACCAGTGTTGATGAGAGTCGATGAGTTGGTAAATCCACGCAGTCCGCTGACTTTAGGTGGCACAGAACGAGAGACAGGGCTAAAGGCCACCAGTGTTGATGAGAGTCGATGAGTTGGTAAATTCAAGCAGTCCGCTGACTTTAGGTGGCACAGAACGAGAGACAGGGCTAAAGGTCACTAGTGTTGATGAAAGTCGATGAGTTGGTAAATTCACGCATTCCGTTGACTTTAGGTGGCACAGAACGAGGAACAGGGCTAAAGGCCACTACTGTTCATGAGAGTCGATGAGTTGGTAAACTCACGCAGTCCGCTGACCTTAGGTGGCACTGAACGAGAGACAGGGCTAAAGGCCACTAGTGTTGATGAGAGTCGATGAGTTGGTAAATTCACGCAGTCCGCTGACTTTAGGTGGCACAGAACGAGAGACAGGGCTAAAGGCCACTAGTGTTGATGAGAGTCGATGAGTTGGTAAATTCACGCAGTCTGCTGACTTTTGGTGGCACAGAACGAGAGAGAGGGCTAAAGGCCACCAGTGTTGATGAGAGTCGATGAGTTGGTAAATTCACGCAGTGCGCTGACTTTAGGTGGCACAGAAGGAGAGAGAGGGCTAAAGGCCACCAGTGTTGATGAGAGTCGATGAGTTGGTAAATTCACGCAGTGCGCTGATTTTAGGTGGCACAGAAGGAGAGACAGGGCTAAAGGCCACCAGTGTTGATGAGAGTCGATGAGTTGGTAAATTCACGCAGTCCGCTGACCTTAGGTGGCACAGAACGAGAGACAGGGCTAAAGGCCGCCAGTGTTGATGAGAGTCGATGAGTTGGTAAATTCACGCAGTCCGCTGACTTTAGGTGGCACAGAAGGAGAGACAGGGCTAAAGGCCGCTAGTGTTGATGAGAGTCGATGAGTTGGTAAATTCACGCAGTCCGCTGACTTTAGGTGGCACAGAAGGAGAGACAGGGCTCAGGGCCACAAGTGTTGATGAGAGTCGATGAGTTGGTTAATTCACGCAGTGCGCTGACTTTAGGTGGCACAGAAGGAGAGACAGGGCTAAAGGTCGCTAGTGTTGATGAGAGTCGATGAGTTGGTAAATTCATGGAGTCCGCTGACTTTAGGTGGCACAGAACGAGAGACAGGGCTAAAGGCCACTAGTGTTGATGAGAGTCGATGAGTTGGTAAATTCATGCAGTCCGCTGACCTTAGGTGGCACAGAACGAGAGACAGGGCTAAAGGCCACTAGTGTTGATGAGAGTCGATGAGTTGGTAAATTCACGCAGTGCGCTGACTTTAGGTGGCACAGAAGGAGAGACAGGGCTAAAGGCCACCAGTGTTGATGAGAGTCGATGAGTTGGTAAATTCACGCAGTGCGCTGACTTTAGGTGGCACAGAAGGAGAGACAGGGCTAAAGGCCACCAGTGTTGATGAGAGTCGATGAGTTGGTAAATTCACGCAGTCCGCTGACCTTAGGTGGCACAGAATGAGAGACAGGGCTAAAGGCCGCCAGTGTTGATGAGAGTCGATGAGTTGGTAAATTCACGCAGTCCGCTGACTTTAGGTGGCACAGAACGAGGGACAGGGCTAAAGGCTGCTAGTGTTAATGGGAGCCGATGAGTTGGTAAATTCACGCAGTCCACTGACTTTAGGTGGCACAGAAGGAGAGACAGGGCTAAAGGCCGCTAGTGTTGATGAGAGTCGATGAGTTGGTAAATTCACGCTGTCCGCTGACTTTAGGTGGCACAGAAGGAGAGACAGGGCTAAAGGCCGCTAGTGTTGATGAGAGTCGATGAGTTGGTAAATTCACGCAGTCCGCTGACTTTAGGTGGCACAGAACGAGAGACAGGGCTAAAGGCCACTAGTGTTGATGAGAGTCGATGAGTTGGTAAATTCACGCAGTCCGCTGACTTTAGGTGGCACAGAACGAGAGACAGGGCTAAAGGCCACTAGTGTTGATGAGAGTTGATGAGTTGGTAAATTCTCGCAGACCGCTGACTTTAGGTGGCACAGAACGAGAGACAGGTATAAAGGCCATTAGTGTTGATGAGAGTCGATGAGTTGGTAAACTCACTCAGTCCGCTGACCTTAGGTGGCACAGAACGAGAGACAGGGCTAAAGGACACTAGTGTTGATGAGGGTCGATGAGTTGGTAAATTCACGCAGTCCGCTGACTTTAGGTGGCACAGAACGAGAGACAGGGCTAAAGGCCACTAGTGTTGATGAGAGTCGATGAGTTGGTAAATTCACGCAGTCTGCTGACTTTTGGTGGCACAGAACGAGAGACAGGGCTAAAGGCCACTAGTGTTGATGAGAGTCGATGAGTTGGTAAATTCACGCAGTCTGCTGACCTTAGGTGGCACAGAACGAGAGACAGGGCTAAAGGCCACTACTGTTGATGAGAGTCGATGAGTTGGTAAACTCACGCAGTCCGCTGACCTTAGGTGGCACAGAACGAGAGACAGGGCTAAAGGCCACTAGTGTTGATGAGAGTCGATGAGTTGGTAAATTCACGCAGTCCACTGACTTTAGGTGGCACAAAAGGAGAGACAGGGCTAAAGGCCACCAGTGTTGATGAGAGTCGATGAGTTGGTAAATTCATGCAGTCCGGTGACCATAGGTGGCACAGAACGAGAGACAGGGCTAAATGCCATTAGTGTTGATGAGAGTCGATGAGTTGGTAAATTCACGCAGTCAGCTGACTTTAGGTGGCACTGAACGAGAGACAGGTATAAAGGCCACCAGTGTTGATGAGAGTCGATGAGTTGGTAAATTCATGCAGTCCGCTGACTTTAGGTGGCACAGAACGAGAGACAGGGCTAAAGGCCACTAGTGTTGAGGAGAGTCGATGAGTTGGTAAATTCTCGCAGACCGCTGACTTTAGGTGGCGCAGAAGGAGAGACAGGGCTAAAGGGCATTAGTGTTGATGAGAGGTGATGAGTTGGTAAACTCACGCAGTCTGCTGACCTTAGGTGGCACAGAACGAGAGACAGGGCTAAAGGCCACTACTGTTGATGAGAGTCGATGAGTTGGTAAACTCACGCAGTCCGCTGACCTTAGGTGGCACAGAACGAGAGACAGGGCTAAAGGCCACTAGTGTTGATGAGAGCCGATGAGTTGGTAAATTCACGCAGTCCGCTGACTTTAGGTGGCACAGAACGAGAGACAGGGCTAAAGGCCACTAGTGTTGATGAGAGTCGATGAGTTTGTAAATTCACGCAGTCTGCTGACTTTTGGTGGCACAAAACGAGAGACAGGGCTAAAGGCCACCAGTGTTGATGAGAGTCGATGAGTTGGTAAATTCACGCAGTGCGCTGACTTTAGGTGACACAGAAGGAGAGACAGGGCTAAGAGCCACAAGTGTTGATGAGAGTCGATGAGTTGGTTAATTCACGCAGTGCGCTGACTTTAGGTGGCACAGAAGGAGAGACAGGGCTAAAGGTCGCTAGTGTTGATGAGAGTCGATGAGTTGGTAAATTCATGGAGTCCGCTGACTTTAGGTGGCACAGAACGAGAGACAGGGCTAAAGGCCACTAGTGTTGATGAGAGTCGATGAGTTGGTAAATTCATGCAGTCCGCTGACCTTAGGTGGCACAGAACGAGAGAGAGGGCTAAAGGCCACTATTGTTGATGAGAGTCGATGAGTTGGTAAATTCATGCAGTCTGCTGACCTTAGGTGGCACAGAACGAGAGACAGGGCTACAGGCCACTAGTGTTGATGACAGTCGATGAGTTGATAAATTCACGCAGTCCGCTGACTTTAGGTGGCACTGAACGAGAGACAGGTATAAAGGCCACCAGTGTTGATGACAGTCGATGAGTTGATAAATTCACGCAGTCCGCTGACTTTAGGTGGCACTGAATGAGAGACAGGTATAAAGGCCACCAGTGTTGATGAGAGTCGATGAGTTGGTAAATCCACGCAGTCCGCTGACTTTAGGTGGCACAGAACGAGAGACAGGGCTAAAGGCCACCAGTGTTGATGAGAGTCGATGAGTTGGTAAATTCAAGCAGTCTGCTGACTTTAGGTGGCACAGAACGAGAGACAGGGCTAAAGGTCACTAGTGTTGATGAAAGTCGATGAGTTGGTAAATTCACGCAGTCCGTTGACTTTAGGTGGCACAGAACGAGGAACAGGGCTAAAGACCACTACTGTTGATGAGAGTCGATGAGTTGGTAAACTCACGCAGACCGCTGACCTTAGGTGGCACTGAACGAGAGACAGGGCTACAGGCCACTAGTGTTGATGAGAGTCGATGAGTTGGTAAATTCACGCAGTCCGCTGACTTTAGGTGGCACAGAACGAGAGACAGGGCTAAAGGCCACTAGTGTTGATGAGAGTCGATGAGTTGGTAAATTCACGCAGTCCGCTGACTTTAGGTGGCACAGAATGAGAGACAGGGCTAAAGGCCGCCAGTGTTGATGGGAGTCGATGAGTTGGTAAATTCACGCAGTCCGCTGACTTTAGGTGGCACAGAACGAGAGACAGGGCTAAAGGCCGCTAGTGTTGATGAGAGTCGATGAGTTGGTAAATTCACGCAGTCCGCTGACTTTAGGTGGCACAGAATGAGAGACAGGGCTAAAGGCCGCTAGTGTTGATGAGAGTCGATGAGTTGGTAAATTCACGCAGTCCGCTGACTTTAGGTGGCACAGAACGAGAGACAGGGCTAAAGGCCACTAGTGTTGATGAGAGTCAATGAGTTGGTAAATTCACGCAGTCCGCTGACTTTAGGTGGCACAGAACGAGAGACAGGGCTAAAGGCCATTAGTGTTGATGAGAGTCGATGAATTGGTAAATTCACGCAGTCTGCTGACTTTTGGTGGCACAGAACGAGAGACAGGGCTAAAGGCCACCAGTGTTGATGAGAGTCGATGAGTTGATAAATTCACGCAGTGCGCTGACTTTAGGTGGCACAGAACGAGAGACAGGGCTAAAGGCCACTAGTGTTGATGACAGTCGATGAGTTGGTAAATTCACTCAGTCTGCTGACTTTAGGTGGCACAGAACGAGAGACAGGACTAAAGGCCGCAAGTGATGATGAGAGTCGATGAGTTGGTAAATTCATGCAGTCTGCTGACCTTAGGTGGCACAGAACGAGAGACAGGGCTAAAGGCCACTAGTGTTGATGACAGTCGATGAGTTGGTAAACTCACCCAGTCCGCTGACCTTAGGTGGCACAGAACGAGAGACAGGGCCAAAGGCCACTAGTGTTGATGAGAGTCGATGAGTTGGTAAATTCACGCAGTCCGCTGACTTTAGGTGGCACAGAACGAGAGACAGGGCTTAAGGCCACTAGTGTTGATGAGAGTCGATGAGTTCGTAAATTCACGCAGTCTGCTGACTTTTGGTGGCACAGAACGAGAGACAGGGCTAAAGGCCACCAGTGTTGATGAGAGTCGATGAGTTGGTAAATTCACGCAGTGCGCTGACTTTAGGTGGCACAGAAGGAGAGACAGGGCTAAGGGCCACAAGTGTTGATGAGAGTCGATGAGTTGGTTAATTCACGCAGTGCGCTGACTTTAGGTGGCACAGAAGGAGAGACAGGGCTAAAGGTCGCTAGTGTTGATGAGAGTCGATGAGTTGGTAAATTCATGGAGTCTGCTGACTTTAGGTGGCACAGAACGAGAGACAGGGCTAAAGGCCACTAGTGTTGATGAGAGTCGATGAGTTGGTAAATTCATGCAGTCCGCTGACCTTAGGTGGCACAGAACGAGAGACAGGGCTAAATGCCACTAGTGTTGATGAGAGTCGATGAGTTGGTAAATTCACGCAGTGCGCTGACTTTAGGTGGCACAGAAGGAGAGACAGGGCTAAAGGCCACCAGTGTTGATGAGAGTCGATGAGTTGGTAAATTCACGCAGTGCGCTGACTTTAGGTGGCACAGAAGGAGAGACAGGGCTAAAGGCCACCAGTGTTGATGAGAGTCGATGAGTTGGTAAATTCACGCAGTGCGCTGATTTTAGGTGGCACAGAAGGAGAGACAGGGCTAAAGGCCACCAGTGTTGATGAGAGTCGATGAGTTGGTAAATTCACGCAGTCCGCTGACCTTAGGTGGCACAGAATGAGAGACAGGGCTAAAGGCCGCCAGTGTTGATGAGAGTCGATGAGTTGGTAAATTCACGCAGTCCGCTGACTTTAGGTGGCACAGAAGGAGAGACAGGGCTAAAGGCCGCTAGTGTTGATGAGAGTCGATGAGTTGGTAAATTCACGCAGTCCGCTGACTTTAGGTGGCACAGAACGAGAGACAGGGCTAAAGGCCACTAGTTTTGATGAGAGTCGATGAGTTGGTAAATTCACGCAGTCCGCTGACTTTAGGTGGCACAGAACGAGAGACAGGGCTAAAGGCCGCTAGTGTTGATGAGAGTCGATGAGTTGGTAAATTCACGCAGTCCGCTGACTTTAGGTGGCACAGAATGAGAGACAGGGCTAAGAGCCACAAGTGTTGATGAGAGTCGATGAGTTGGTTAATTCACGCAGTGCGCTGACTTTAGGTGGCACAGAAGGAGAGACAGGGCTAAAGGTCTCTAGTGTTGATGAGAGTCGATGAGTTGGTAAATTCATGGAGTCCGCTGACTTTAGGTGGCACAGAACGAGAGACAGGGCTAAAGGCCACTAGTGTTGATGAGAGTCGATGAGTTGGTAAATTCATGCAGTCCGCTGACCTTAGGTGGCACAGAACGAGAGAGAGGGCTAAAGGCCACTAGTGTTGATGAGAGTCGATGAGTTGGTAAATTCATGCAGTCCGCTGACCTTAGGTGGCACAGAACAAGAGACAGGGCTACAGGCCACTAGTGTTGATGACAGTCGATGAGTTGATAAATTCACGCAGTCCGCTGACTTTAGGTGGCACTGAACGAGAGACAGGTATAAAGGCCACCAGTGTTGATGACAGTCGATGAGTTGATAAATTCACGCAGTCCGCTGACTTTAGGTGGCACTGAACGAGAGACAGGTATAAAGGCCACCAGTGTTGATGAGAGTCGATGAGTTGGTAAATCCACGCAGTCCGCTGACTTTAGGTGGCACAGAACGAGAGACAGGGCTAAAGGCCACCAGTGTTGATGAGAGTCGATGAGTTGGTAAATTCAAGCAGTCCGCTGACTTTAGGTGGCACAGAACGAGAGACAGGGCTAAAGGTCACTAGTGTTGATGAAAGTCGATGAGTTGGTAAATTCACGCATTCCGTTGACTTTAGGTGGCACAGAACGAGGAACAGGGCTAAAGGCCACTACTGTTCATGAGAGTCGATGAGTTGGTAAACTCACGCAGTCCGCTGACCTTAGGTGGCACTGAACGAGAGACAGGGCTAAAGGCCACTAGTGTTGATGAGAGTCGATGAGTTGGTAAATTCACGCAGTCCGCTGACTTTAGGTGGCACAGAACGAGAGACAGGGCTAAAGGCCACTAGTGTTGATGAGAGTCGATGAGTTGGTAAATTCACGCAGTCTGCTGACTTTTGGTGGCACAGAACGAGAGAGAGGGCTAAAGGCCACCAGTGTTGATGAGAGTCGATGAGTTGGTAAATTCACGCAGTGCGCTGACTTTAGGTGGCACAGAAGGAGAGAGAGGGCTAAAGGCCACCAGTGTTGATGAGAGTCGATGAGTTGGTAAATTCACGCAGTGCGCTGATTTTAGGTGGCACAGAAGGAGAGACAGGGCTAAAGGCCACCAGTGTTGATGAGAGTCGATGAGTTGGTAAATTCACGCAGTCCGCTGACCTTAGGTGGCACAGAACGAGAGACAGGGCTAAAGGCCGCCAGTGTTGATGAGAGTCGATGAGTTGGTAAATTCACGCAGTCCGCTGACTTTAGGTGGCACAGAAGGAGAGACAGGGCTAAAGGCCGCTAGTGTTGATGAGAGTCGATGAGTTGGTAAATTCACGCAGTCCGCTGACTTTAGGTGGCACAGAACGAGAGACAGGGCTCAAGGCCACTAGTGTTGATGAGAGTCGATGAGTTGGTAAATTCACGCAGTCCGCTGACTTTAGGTGGCACAGAACGAGAGACAGGGCTAAAGGCCACTAGTTTTGATGAGAGTCGATGAGTTGGTAAATTCACGCAGTCTGCTGACTTTAGGTGGCACAGAACGAGAGACAGGGCTAAAGGCCACTAGTGTAATGAGAGCCGATGGGTTGGTAAATTCACGCAGTCCGCTGACTTTAGGTGGCACAGAACGCGAGACAGGGCTAAAGGCCTCTAGTGTTAATGAGAGCCGATGAGTTGGTAAATTCACGCAGTCCGCTGACTTTAGGTGGCACAGAATGAGAGACAGGGCTAAAGGCCGCCAGTGTTGATGGGAGTCGATGAGTTGGTAAATTCACGCAGTCCACTGACTTTAGGTGGCACAGAACGAGAGACAGGGCTAAAGGCCGCTAGTGTTGATGAGAGTCGATGAGTTGGTAAATTCACGCAGTCCGCTGACTTTAGGTGGCACAGAATGAGAGACAGGGCTAAAGGCCGCTAGTGTTGATGAGAGTCGATGAGTTGGTAAATTCACGCAGTCCGCTGACTTTAGGTGGCACAGAACGAGAGACAGGGCTAAAGGCCACTAGTGTTGATGAGAGTCAATGAGTTGGTAAATTCACGCAGTCCGCTGACTTTAGGTGGCACAGAACGAGAGACAGGGCTAAAGGCCATTAGTGTTGATGAGAGTCGATGAATTGGTAAATTCACGCAGTCTGCTGACTTTTGGTGGCACAGAACGAGAGACAGGGCTAAAGGCCACTAGTGTTGATGAGAGTCGATGAGTTGGTAAATTCACGCAGTGCGCTGACTTTAGGTGGCACAGAACGAGAGACAGGGCTAAAGGCCACTAGTGTTGATGACAGTCGATGAGTTGGTAAATTCACTCAGTCTGCTGACTTTAGGTGGCACAGAACGAGAGACAGGACTAAAGGCCGCAAGTGATGATGAGAGTCGATGAGTTGGTAAATTCATGCAGTCCGCTGACCTTAGGTGGCACAGAACGAGAGACAGGGCTAAAGGCCACTAGTGTTGATGAGAGTCGATGAGTTGGTAAATTCACGCAGTCCGCTGACTTTAGGTGGCACAGAACGAGAGACAGGGCTAAAGGCCACTAGTGTTGATGAGAGTCGATGAGTTCGTAAATTCACGCAGTCTGCTGACTTTTGGTGGCACAGAAAGAGAGACAGGGCTAAAGGCCACCAGTGTTGATGAGAGTCGATGAGTTGGTAAATTCACGCAGTGCGCTGACTTTAGGTGGCACAGAAGGAGAGACAGGGCTAAGGGCCACAACTGTTGATGAGAGTCGATGAGTTGGTTAATTCACGCAGTGCGCTGACTTTAGGTGGCACAGAAGGAGAGACAGGGCTAAAGGTCGCTAGTGTTGATGAGAGTCGATGAGTTGGTAAATTCATGGAGTCCGCTGACTTTAGGTGGCACAGAACGAGAGACAGGGCTAAAGGCCATTAGTGTTGATGAGAGTCGATGAATTGGTAAATTCACGCAGTCTGCTGACTTTTGGTGGCACAGAACGAGAGACAGGGCTAAAGGCCACTAGTGTTGATGAGAGTCGATGAGTTGGTAAATTCACGCAGTCCGCTGACTTTAGGTGGCACAGAACGAGAGACAGGGCTAAAGGCCACTAGTGTTGATGAGAGTCGATGAGTTGGTAAATTCACGCAGTCTGCTGACTTTTGGTGGCACAGAACGAGAGAGAGGGCTAAAGGCCACCAGTGTTGATGAGAGTCGATGAGTTGGTAAATTCACGCAGTGCGCTGACTTTAGGTGGCACAGAAGGAGAGAGAGGGCTAAAGGCCACCAGTGTTGATGAGAGTCGATGAGTTGGTAAATTCACGCAGTGCGCTGATTTTAGGTGGCACAGAAGGAGAGACAGGGCTAAAGGCCACCAGTGTTGATGAGAGTCGATGAGTTGGTAAATTCACGCAGTCCGCTGACCTTAGGTGGCACAGAACGAGAGACAGGGCTAAAGGCCGCCAGTGTTGATGAGAGTCGATGAGTTGGTAAATTCACGCAGTCCGCTGACTTTAGGTGGCACAGAAGGAGAGACAGGGCTAAAGGCCGCTAGTGTTGATGAGAGTCGATGAGTTGGTAAATTCACGCAGTCCGCTGACTTTAGGTGGCACAGAACGAGAGACAGGGCTCAAGGCCACTAGTGTTGATGAGAGTCGATGAGTTGGTAAATTCACGCAGTCCGCTGACTTTAGGTGGCACAGAACGAGAGACAGGGCTAAAGGCCACTAGTTTTGATGAGAGTCGATGAGTTGGTAAATTCACGCAGTCTGCTGACTTTAGGTGGCACAGAACGAGAGACAGGGCTAAAGGCCACTAGTGTAATGAGAGCCGATGAGTTGGTAAATTCACGCAGTCCGCTGACTTTAGGTGGCACAGAACGCGAGACAGGGCTAAAGGCCTCTAGTGTTAATGAGAGCCGATGAGTTGGTAAATTCACGCAGTCCGCTGACTTTAGGTGGCACAGAATGAGAGACAGGGCTAAAGGCCGCCAGTGTTGATGGGAGTCGATGAGTTGGTAAATTCACGCAGTCCACTGACTTTAGGTGGCACAGAACGAGAGACAGGGCTAAAGGCCGCTAGTGTTGATGAGAGTCGATGAGTTGGTAAATTCACGCAGTCCGCTGACTTTAGGTGGCACAGAATGAGAGACAGGGCTAAAGGCCGCTAGTGTTGATGAGAGTCGATGAGTTGGTAAATTCACGCAGTCCGCTGACTTTAGGTGGCACAGAACGAGAGACAGGGCTAAAGGCCACTAGTGTTGATGAGAGTCAATGAGTTGGTAAATTCACGCAGTCCGCTGACTTTAGGTGGCACAGAACGAGAGACAGGGCTAAAGGCCATTAGTGTTGATGAGAGTCGATGAATTGGTAAATTCACGCAGTCTGCTGACTTTTGGTGGCACAGAACGAGAGACAGGGCTAAAGGCCACTAGTGTTGATGAGAGTCGATGAGTTGGTAAATTCACGCAGTGCGCTGACTTTAGGTGGCACAGAACGAGAGACAGGGCTAAAGGCCACTAGTGTTGATGACAGTCGATGAGTTGGTAAATTCACTCAGTCTGCTGACTTTAGGTGGCACAGAACGAGAGACAGGACTAAAGGCCGCAAGTGATGATGAGAGTCGATGAGTTGGTAAATTCATGCAGTCCGCTGACCTTAGGTGGCACAGAACGAGAGACAGGGCTAAAGGCCACTAGTGTTGATGAGAGTCGATGAGTTGGTAAATTCACGCAGTCCGCTGACTTTAGGTGGCACAGAACGAGAGACAGGGCTAAAGGCCACTAGTGTTGATGAGAGTCGATGAGTTCGTAAATTCACGCAGTCTGCTGACTTTTGGTGGCACAGAAAGAGAGACAGGGCTAAAGGCCACCAGTGTTGATGAGAGTCGATGAGTTGGTAAATTCACGCAGTGCGCTGACTTTAGGTGGCACAGAAGGAGAGACAGGGCTAAGGGCCACAAGTGTTGATGAGAGTCGATGAGTTGGTTAATTCACGCAGTGCGCTGACTTTAGGTGGCACAGAAGGAGAGACAGGGCTAAAGGTCGCTAGTGTTGATGAGAGTCGATGAGTTGGTAAATTCATGGAGTCCGCTGACTTTAGGTGGCACAGAACGAGAGACAGGGCTAAAGGCCACTAGTGTTGATGAGAGTCGATGAGTTGGTAAATTCATGCAGTCCGCTGACCTTAGGTGGCACAGAACGAGAGACAGGGCTAAAGGCCACTAGTGTTGATGAGAGTCGATGAGTTGGTAAATTCACGCAGTCCGCTGACTTTAGGTGGCACAGAAGGAGAGACAGGGCTAAAGGCCACCAGTGTTGATGAGAGTCGATGAGTTGGTAAATTCACGCAGTGCGCTGACTTTAGGTGGCACAGAAGGAGAGACAGGGCTAAAGGCCACCAGTGTTGATGAGAGTCGATGAGTTGGTAAATTCACGCAGTGCGCTGACTTTAGGTGGCACAGAAGGAGAGACAGGGCTAAAGGCCACCAGTGTTGATGAGAGTCGATGAGTTGGTAAATTCACGCAGTCCGCTGACCTTAGGTGGCACAGAATGAGAGACAGGGCTAAAGGCCGCCAGTGTTGATGAGAGTCGATGAGTTGGTAAATTCACGCAGTCCGCTGACTTTAGGTGGCACAGAACGAGGGACAGGGCTAAAGGCTGCTAGTGTTGATGGGAGCCGATGAGTTGGTAAATTCACGCAGTCCGCTGACTTTAGGTGGCACAGAAGGAGAGACAGGGCTAAAGGCCGCTAGTGTTGATGAGAGTCGATGAGTTGGTAAATTCACGCTGTCCGCTGACTTTAGGTGGCACAGAAGGAGAGACAGGGCTAAAGGCCGCTAGTGTTGATGAGAGTCGATGAGTTGGTAAATTCACGCAGTCCGCTGACTTTAGGTGGCACAGAACGAGAGACAGGGCTAAAGGCCACTAGTGTTGATGAGAGTCGATGAGTTGGTAAATTCACGCAGTCCGCTGACTTTAGGTGGCACAGAACGAGAGACAGGGCTAAAGGCCACTAGTGTTGATGAGAGTCGATGAGGTGGTAAATTCACGCAGTGTGCAGACTTTTGGTGGCACAGAACGAGAGACAGGGCTAAAGGCCACTAGTGTTGATGAGAGTCGATGAGTTGGTAAATTCAAGCAGTGCGCTGACTTTAGGTGGCACAGAAGGAGAGACAGGGCTAAAGGCCACTAGTGTTGATGAGAGTCGATGAGTTGGTAAATTCACGCAGTCCACTGACTTTAGGTGGCACAAAAGGAGAGACAGGGCTAAAGGCCACCAGTGTTGATGAGAGTCGATGAGTTGGTAAATTCATGCAGTCCGGTGACCATAGGTGGCACAGAACGAGAGACAGGGCTAAAGGCCATTAGTGTTGATGAGAGTCGATGAGTTGGTAAATTCACGCAGTCAGCTGACTTTAGGTGGCACTGAACGAGAGACAGGTATAAAGGCCACCAGTGTTGATGAGAATCGATGAGTTGGTAAATTCATGCAGTCCGCTGACTTTAGGTGGCACAGAACGAGAGACAGGGCTAAAGGCCACTAGTGTTGAGGAGAGTCGATGAGTTGGTAAATTCTCGCAGACCGCTGACTTTAGGTGGCGCAGAAGGAGAGACAGGGCTAAAGGCCATTAGTGTTGATGAGAGGTGATGAGTTGGTAAACTCACGCAGTCTGCTGACCTTAGGTGGCACAGAACGAGAGACAGGGCTAAAGGCCACTACTGTTGATGAGAGTCGATGAGTTGGTAAACTCACGCAGTCCGCTGACCTTAGGTGGCACAGAACGAGAGACAGGGCTAAAGGCCACTAGTGTTGATGAGAGTCGATGAGTTGGTAAATTCACGCAGTCCGCTGACTTTAGGTGGCACAGAACGAGAGACAGGGCTAAAGGCCACTAGTGTTGATGAGAGTCGATGAGTTTGTAAATTCACGCAGTCTGCTGATTTTTGGTGGCACAGAACGAGAGACAGGGCTAAAGGCCACCAGTGTTGATGAGAGTCGATGAGTTGGTAAATTCACGCAGTGCGCTGACTTTAGGTGACACAGAAGGAGAGACAGGGCTAAGAGCCACAAGTGTTGATGAGAGTCGATGAGTTGGTTAATTCACGCAGTGCGCTGACTTTAGGTGGCACAGAAGGAGAGACAGGGCTAAAGGTCGCTAGTGTTGATGAGAGTCGATGAGTTGGTAAATTCATGGAGTCCGCTGACTTTAGGTGGCACAGAACGAGAGACAGGGCTAAAGGCCACTAGTGTTGATGAGAGTCGATGAGTTGGTAAATTCATGCAGTCCGCTGACCTTAGGTGGCACAGAACGAGAGAGAGGGCTAAAGGCCACTATTGTTGATGAGAGTCGATGAGTTGGTAAATTCATGCAGTCCGCTGACCTTAGGTGGCACAGAACGAGAGACAGGGCTACAGGCCACTAGTGTTGATGACAGTCGATGAGTTGATAAATTCACGCAGTCCGCTGACTTTAGGTGGCACTGAACGAGAGACAGGTATAAAGACCACCAGTGTTGATGACAGTCGATGAGTTGATAAATTCACGCAGTCCGCTGACTTTAGGTGGCACTGAATGAGAGACAGGTATAAAGGCCACCAGTGTTGATGAGAGTCGATGAGTTGGTAAATCCACGCAGTCCGCTGACTTTAGGTGGCACAGAACGAGAGACAGGGCTAAAGGCCACCAGTGTTGATGAGAGTCGATGAGTTGGTAAATTCAAGCAGTCTGCTGACTTTAGGTGGCACAGAACGAGAGACAGGGCTAAAGGTCACTAGTGTTGATGAAAGTCGATGAGTTGGTAAATTCACGCAGTCCGTTGACTTTAGGTGGCACAGAACGAGGAACAGGGCTAAAGGCCACTACTGTTGATGAGAGTCGATGAGTTGGTAAACTCACGCAGTCCGCTGACCTTAGGTGGCACTGAACGAGAGACAGGGCTACAGGCCACTAGTGTTGATGAGAGTCGATGAGTTGGTAAATTCACGCAGTCCGCTGACTTTAGGTGGCACAGAACGGGAGACAGGGCTAAAGGCCACTAGTGTTGATGAGAGTCGATGAGTTGGTAAATTCACGCAGTCTGCTGACTTTTGGTGGCACAGAACGAGAGACAGGGCTAAAGGCCACCAGTGTTGATGAGAGTCGATGAGTTGGTAAATTCACGCAGTGCGCTTACTTTAGGTGGCACAGAAGGAGAGACAGGGCTAAAGGCCACCAGTGTTGATGAGAGTCGATGAGTTGGTAAATTCACACAGTGCGCTGATTTTAGGTGGCACAGAAGGAGAGACAGGGCTAAAGGCCACCAGTGTTGATGAGAGTCGATGAGTTGGTAAATTCACGCAGTCCGCTGACCTTAGGTGGCACAGAACGAGAGACAGGGATAAAGGCCGCCAGTGTTGATGAGAGTCGATGAGTTGGTAAATTCACGCAGTCCGCTGACTTTAGGTGGCACAGAAGGAGAGACAGGGCTAAAGGCCGCTAGTGTTGATGAGAGTCGATGAGTTGGTAAATTCACGCAGTCCGCTGACTTTAGGTGGCACAGAACGAGAGACAGGGCTAAAGGCCACTAGTTTTGATGAGAGTCGATGAGTTGGTAAATTCACGCAGTCCGCTGACTTTAGGTGGCACAGAACGAGAGACAGGGCTAAAGGCCACTAGTGTAATGAGAGCCGATGAGTTGGTAAATTCACGCAGTCCGCTGACTTTAGGTGGCACAGAACGAGAGACAGGGCTAAAGGCCTCTAGTGTTAATGAGAGCCGATGAGTTGGTAAATTCACGCAGTCCGCTGACTTTAGGTGGCACAGAATGAGAGACAGGGCTAAAGGCCGCCAGTGTTGATGGGAGTCGATGAGTTGGTAAATTCACGCAGTCCGCTGACTTTAGGTGGCACAGAACGAGAGACAGGGCTAAAGGCCGCTAGTGTTGATGAGAGTCGATGAGTTGGTAAATTCACGCAGTCCGCTGACTTTAGGTGGCACAGAACGAGAGACAGGGCTAAAGGCCAATAGTGTTGATGAGAGTCGATGAGTTGGTAAATTCATGCAGTCTGCTGACTTTTGGTGGCACAGAACGAGAGAGAGGGCTAAAGGCCACCAGTGTTGATGAGAGTCGATGAGTTGGTAAATTCACGCAGTGCGCTGACTTTAGGTGGCACAGAAGGAGAGACAGGGCTAAAGGCCACCAGTGTTGATGAGAGTCGATGAGTTGGTAAATTCACGCAGTGCGCTGATTTTAGGTGGCACAGAAGGAGAGACAGGGCTAAAGGCCACCAGTGTTGATGAGAGTCGATGAGTTGGTAAATTCACGCAGTCCGCTGACCTTAGGTGGCACAGAACGAGAGACAGGGCTAAAGGCCGCCAGTGTTGATGAGAGTCGATGAGTTGGTAAATTCACGCAGTCCGCTGACTTTAGGTGGCACAGAAGGAGAGACAGGGCTAAAGGCCGCTAGTGTTGATGAGAGTCGATGAGTTGGTAAATTCACGCAGTCCGCTGACTTTAGGTGGCACAGAACGAGAGACAGGGCTAAAGGCCACTAGTGTTGATGAGAGTCGATGAGTTGGTAAATTCACGCAGTCCGCTGACTTTTGGTGGCACAGAACGAGAGACAGGGCTAAAGGCCACCAGTGTTGATGAGAGTCGATGAGTTGGTAAATTCACGCAGTGCGCTGACTTTAGGTGGCACAGAACGAGAGACAGGGCTAAAGGCCACTAGTGTTGATGACAGTCGATGAGTTGGTAAATTCACTCAGTCTGCTGACTTTAGGTGGCACAGAACGAGAGACAGGGCTAAAGGACACTAGTGTTGATGAGAGTCGATGAGTTGGTAAATTCACGCAGTCCGCTGACTTTAGGTGGCACAGAACGAGAGACAGGGCTAAAGGCCACTAGTGTTGATGAGAGTCGATGAGTTGGTAAATTCACGCAGTCTGCTGACTTTTGGTGGCACAGAACGAGAGACAGGGCTAAAGGCCACTAGTGTTGATGAGAGTCGATGAGGTGGTAAATTCACGCAGTGTGCTGACTTTTGGTGGCACAGAACGAGAGACAGGGCTAAAGGCCACTAGTGTTGATGAGAGTCGATGAGTTGGTAAATTCACGCAGTGCGCTGACTTTAGGTGGCACAGAAGGAGAGACAGGGCTAAAGGCCACTAGTGTTGATGAGAGTCGATGAGTTGGTAAATTCACGCAGTCCACTGACTTTAGGTGGCACAAAAGGAGAGACAGGGCTAAAGGCCACCAGTGTTGATGAGAGTCGATGAGTTGGTAAATTCATGCAGTCCGGTGACCATAGGTGGCACAGAACGAGAGACAGGGCTAAAGGCCAATAGTGTTGATGAGAGTCGATGAGTTGGTAAATTCATGCAGTCTGCTGACTTTTGGTGGCACAGAACGAGAGAGAGGGCTAAAGGCCACCAGTGTTGATGAGAGTCGATGAGTTGGTAAATTCACGCAGTGCGCTGACTTTAGGTGGCACAGAAGGAGAGACAGGGCTAAAGGCCACCAGTGTTGATGAGAGTCGATGAGTTGGTAAATTCACGCAGTGCGCTGATTTTAGGTGGCACAGAAGGAGAGACAGGGCTAAAGGCCACCAGTGTTGATGAGAGTCGATGAGTTGGTAAATTCACGCAGTCCGCTGACCTTAGGTGGCACAGAACGAGAGACAGGGCTAAAGGCCGCCAGTGTTGATGAGAGTCGATGAGTTGGTAAATTCACGCAGTCCGCTGACTTTAGGTGGCACAGAAGGAGAGACAGGGCTAAAGGCCGCTAGTGTTGATGAGAGTCGATGAGTTGGTAAATTCACGCAGTCCGCTGACTTTAGGTGGCACAGAACGAGAGACAGGGCTAAAGGCCACTAGTGTTGATGAGAGTCGATGAGTTGGTAAATTCACGCAGTCCGCTGACTTTTGGTGGCACAGAACGAGAGACAGGGCTAAAGGCCACCAGTGTTGATGAGAGTCGATGAGTTGGTAAATTCACGCAGTGCGCTGACTTTAGGTGGCACAGAACGAGAGACAGGGCTAAAGGCCACTAGTGTTGATGACAGTCGATGAGTTGGTAAATTCACTCAGTCTGCTGACTTTAGGTGGCACAGAACGAGAGACAGGGCTAAAGGACACTAGTGTTGATGAGAGTCGATGAGTTGGTAAATTCACGCAGTCCGCTGACTTTAGGTGGCACAGAACGAGAGACAGGGCTAAAGGCCACTAGTGTTGATGAGAGTCGATGAGTTGGTAAATTCACGCAGTCTGCTGACTTTTGGTGGCACAGAACGAGAGACAGGGCTAAAGGCCACTAGTGTTGATGAGAGTCGATGAGGTGGTAAATTCACGCAGTGTGCTGACTTTTGGTGGCACAGAACGAGAGACAGGGCTAAAGGCCACTAGTGTTGATGAGAGTCGATGAGTTGGTAAATTCACGCAGTGCGCTGACTTTAGGTGGCACAGAAGGAGAGACAGGGCTAAAGGCCACTAGTGTTGATGAGAGTCGATGAGTTGGTAAATTCACGCAGTCCACTGACTTTAGGTGGCACAAAAGGAGAGACAGGGCTAAAGGCCACCAGTGTTGATGAGAGTCGATGAGTTGGTAAATTCATGCAGTCCGGTGACCATAGGTGGCACAGAACGAGAGACAGGGCTAAAGGCCATTAGTGTTGATGAGAGTCGATGAGTTGGTAAATTCACGCAGTCAGCTGACTTTAGGTGGCACTGAACGAGAGACAGGTATAAAGGCCACCAGTGTTGATGAGAATCGATGAGTTGGTAAATTCATGCAGTCCGCTGACTTTAGGTGGCACAGAACGAGAGACAGGGCTAAAGGCCACTAGTGTTGAGGAGAGTCGATGAGTTGGTAAATTCTCGCAGACCGCTGACTTTAGGTGGCGCAGAAGGAGAGACAGGGCTAAAGGCCATTAGTGTTGATGAGAGGTGATGAGTTGGTAAACTCACGCAGTCTGCTGACCTTAGGTGGCACAGAACGAGAGACAGGGCTAAAGGCCACTACTGTTGATGAGAGTCGATGAGTTGGTAAACTCACGCAGTCCGCTGACCTTAGGTGGCACAGAACGAGAGACAGGGCTAAAGGTCACTAGTGTTGATGAGAGTCGATGAGTTGGTAAATTCACGCAGTCCGCTGACTTTAGGTGGCACAGAACGAGAGACAGGGCTAAAGGCCACTAGTGTTGATGAGAGTCGATGAGTTTGTAAATTCACGCAGTCTGCTGACTTTTGGTGGCACAGAACGAGAGACAGGGCTAAAGGCCACCAGTGTTGATGAGAGTCGATGAGTTGGTAAATTCACGCAGTGCGCTGACTTTAGGTGACACAGAAGGAGAGACAGGGCTAAGAGCCACAAGTGTTGATGAGAGTCGATGAGTTGGTTAATTCACGCAGTGCGCTGACTTTAGGTGGCACAGAAGGAGAGACAGGGCTAAAGGTCGCTAGTGTTGATGAGAGTCGATGAGTTGGTAAATTCATGGAGTCCGCTGACTTTAGGTGGCACAGAACGAGAGACAGGGCTAAAGGCCACTAGTGTTGATGAGAGTCGATGAGTTGGTAAATTCATGCAGTCCGCTGACCTTAGGTGGCACAGAACGAGAGAGAGGGCTAAAGGCCACTATTGTTGATGAGAGTCGATGAGTTGGTAAATTCATGCAGTCCGCTGACCTTAGGTGGCACAGAACGAGAGACAGGGCTACAGGCCACTAGTGTTGATGACAGTCGATGAGTTGATAAATTCACGCAGTCCGCTGACTTTAGGTGGCACTGAACGAGAGACAGGTATAAAGGCCACCAGTGTTGATGACAGTCGATGAGTTGATAAATTCACGCAGTCCGCTGACTTTAGGTGGCACTGAATGAGAGACAGGTATAAAGGCCACCAGTGTTGATGAGAGTCGATGAGTTGGTAAATCCACGCAGTCCGCTGACTTTAGGTGGCACAGAACGAGAGACAGGGCTAAAGGCCACCAGTGTTGATGAGAGTCGATGAGTTGGTAAATTCAAGCAGTCTGCTGACTTTAGGTGGCACAGAACGAGAGACAGGGCTAAAGGTCACTAGTGTTGATGAAAGTCGATGAGTTGGTAAATTCACGCAGTCCGTTGACTTTAGGTGGCACAGAACGAGGAACAGGGCTAAAGGCCACTACTGTTGATGAGAGTCGATGAGTTGGTAAACTCACGCAGTCCGCTGACCTTAGGTGGCACTGAACGAGAGACAGGGCTACAGGCCACTAGTGTTGATGAGAGTCGATGAGTTGGTAAATTCACGCAGTCCGCTGACTTTAGGTGGCACAGAACGGGAGACAGGGCTAAAGGCCACTAGTGTTGATGAGAGTCGATGAGTTGGTAAATTCACGCAGTCTGCTGACTTTTGGTGGCACAGAACGAGAGACAGGGCTAAAGGCCACCAGTGTTGATGAGAGTCGATGAGTTGGTAAATTCACGCAGTGCGCTTACTTTAGGTGGCACAGAAGGAGAGACAGGGCTAAAGGCCACCAGTGTTGATGAGAGTCGATGAGTTGGTAAATTCACACAGTGCGCTGATTTTAGGTGGCACAGAAGGAGAGACAGGGCTAAAGGCCACCAGTGTTGATGAGAGTCGATGAGTTGGTAAATTCACGCAGTCCGCTGACCTTAGGTGGCACAGAACGAGAGACAGGGCTAAAGGCCGCCAGTGTTGATGAGAGTCGATGAGTTGGTAAATTCACGCAGTCCGCTGACTTTAGGTGGCACAGAAGGAGAGACAGGGCTAAAGGCCACCAGTGTTGATGAGAGTCGATGAGTTGGTAAATTCACGCAGTGCGCTGACTTTAGGTGACACAGAAGGAGAGACAGGGCTAAGAGCCACAAGTGTTGATGAGAGTCGATGAGTTGGTTAATTCACGCAGTGCGCTGACTTTAGGTGGCACAGAAGGAGAGACAGGGCTAAAGGTCGCTAGTGTTGATGAGAGTCGATGAGTTGGTAAATTCATGGAGTCCGCTGACTTTAGGTGGCACAGAACGAGAGACAGGGCTAAAGGCCACTAGTGTTGATGAGAGTCGATGAGTTGGTAAATTCATGCAGTCCGCTGACCTTAGGTGGCACAGAACGAGAGAGAGGGCTAAAGGCCACTATTGTTGATGAGAGTCGATGAGTTGGTAAATTCATGCAGTCCGCTGACCTTAGGTGGCACAGAACGAGAGACAGGGCTACAGGCCACTAGTGTTGATGACAGTCGATGAGTTGATAAATTCACGCAGTCCGCTGACTTTAGGTGGCACTGAACAAGAGACAGGTATAAAGGCCACCAGTGTTGATGACAGTCGATGAGTTGATAAATTCACGCAGTCCGCTGACTTTAGGTGGCACTGAATGAGAGACAGGTATAAAGGCCACCAGTGTTGATGAGAGTCGATGAGTTGGTAAATCCACGCAGTCCGCTGACTTTAGGTGGCACAGAACGAGAGACAGGGCTAAAGGCCACCAGTGTTGATGAGAGTCGATGAGTTGGTAAATTCAAGCAGTCTGCTGACTTTAGGTGGCACAGAACGAGAGACAGGGCTAAAGGTCACTAGTGTTGATGAAAGTCGATGAGTTGGTAAATTCACGCAGTCCGTTGACTTTAGGTGGCACAGAACGAGGTACAGGGCTAAAGGCCACTACTGTTGATGAGAGTCGATGAGTTGGTAAACTCACGCAGTCCGCTGACCTTAGGTGGCACTGAACGAGAGACAGGGCTACAGGCCACTAGTGTTGATGAGAGTCGATGAGTTGGTAAATTCACGCAGTCCGCTGACTTTAGGTGGCACAGAACGGGAGACAGGGCTAAAGGCCACTAGTGTTGATGAGAGTCGATGAGTTGGTAAATTCACGCAGTCTGCTGACTTTTGGTGGCACAGAACGAGAGACAGGGCTAAAGGCCACCAGTGTTGATGAGAGTCGATGAGTTGGTAAATTCACGCAGTGCGCTTACTTTAGGTGGCACAGAAGGAGAGACAGGGCTAAAGGCCACCAGTGTTGATGAGAGTCGATGAGTTGGTAAATTCACACAGTGCGCTGATTTTAGGTGGCACAGAAGGAGAGACAGGGCTAAAGGCCACCAGTGTTGATGAGAGTCGATGAGTTGGTAAATTCACGCAGTCCGCTGACCTTAGGTGGCACAGAACGAGAGACAGGGCTAAAGGCCGCCAGTGTTGATGAGAGTCGATGAGTTGGTAAATTCACGCAGTCCGCTGACTTTAGGTGGCACAGAAGGAGAGACAGGGCTAAAGGCCGCTAGTGTTGATGAGAGTCGATGAGTTGGTAAATTCACGCAGTCCGCTGACTTTAGGTGGCACAGAACGAGAGACAGGGCTAAAGGCCACTAGTTTTGATGAGAGTCGATGAGTTGGTAAATTCACGCAGTCCGCTGACTTTAGGTGGCACAGAACGAGAGACAGGGCTAAAGGCCACTAGTGTAATGAGAGCCGATGAGTTGGTAAATTCACGCAGTCCGCTGACTTTAGGTGGCACAGAACGAGAGACAGGGCTAAAGGCCTCTAGTGTTAATGAGAGCCGATGAGTTGGTAAATTCACGCAGTCCGCTGACTTTAGGTGGCACAGAATGAGAGACAGGGCTAAAGGCCGCCAGTGTTGATGGGAGTCGATGAGTTGGTAAATTCACGCAGTCCGCTGACTTTAGGTGGCACAGAACGAGAGACAGGGCTAAAGGCCGCTAGTGTTGATGAGAGTCGATGAGTTGGTAAATTCACGCAGTCCGCTGACTTTAGGTGGCACAGAACGAGAGACAGGGCTAAAGGCCAATAGTGTTGATGAGAGTCGATGAGTTGGTAAATTCATGCAGTCTGCTGACTTTTGGTGGCACAGAACGAGAGAGAGGGCTAAAGGCCACCAGTGTTGATGAGAGTCGATGAGTTGGTAAATTCACGCAGTGCGCTGACTTTAGGTGGCACAGAAGGAGAGACAGGGCTAAAGGCCACCAGTGTTGATGAGAGTCGATGAGTTGGTAAATTCACGCAGTGCGCTGATTTTAGGTGGCACAGAAGGAGAGACAGGGCTAAAGGCCACCAGTGTTGATGAGAGTCGATGAGTTGGTAAATTCACGCAGTCCGCTGACCTTAGGTGGCACAGAACGAGAGACAGGGCTAAAGGCCGCCAGTGTTGATGAGAGTCGATGAGTTGGTAAATTCACGCAGTCCGCTGACTTTAGGTGGCACAGAAGGAGAGACAGGGCTAAAGGCCGCTAGTGTTGATGAGAGTCGATGAGTTGGTAAATTCACGCAGTCCGCTGACTTTAGGTGGCACAGAACGAGAGACAGGGCTAAAGGCCACTAGTTTTGATGAGAGTCAATGAGTTGGTAAATTCACGCAGTCTGCTGACTTTAGGTGGCACAGAACGAGAGACAGGGCTAAAGGCCACTAGTGTAATGAGAGCCGATGAGTTGGTAAATTCACGCAGTCCGCTGACTTTAGGTGGCACAGAACGAGAGACAGGGCTAAAGGCCTCTAGTGTTAATGAGAGCCGATGAGTTGGTAAATTCACGCAGTCCGCTGACTTTAGGTGGCACAGAATGAGAGACAGGGCTAAAGGCCGCCAGTGTTGATGGGAGTCGATGAGTTGGTAAATTCACGCAGTCCGCTGACTTTAGGTGGCACAGAACGAGAGACAGGGCTAAAGGCCGCTAGTGTTGATGAGAGTCGATGAGTTGGTAAATTCACGCAGTCCGCTGACTTTAGGTGGCACAGAATGAGAGACAGGGCTAAAGGCCGCTAGTGTTGATGAGAGTCGATGAGTTGGTAAATTCACGCAGTCCGCTGACTTTAGGTGGCACAGAACGAGAGACAGGGCTAAAGGCCACTAGTGTTGATGAGAGTCAATGAGTTGGTAAATTCACGCAGTCCGCTGACTTTAGGTGGCACAGAACGAGAGATAGGGCTAAAGGCCATTAGTGTTGATGAGAGTCGATGAATTGGTAAATTCACGCAGTCTGCTGACTTTTGGTGGCACAGAACGAGAGACAGGGCTAAAGGCCACCAGTGTTGATGAGAGTCGATGAGTTGGTAAATTCACGCAGTGCGCTGACTTTAGGTGGCACAGAACGAGAGACAGGGCTAAAGGCCACTAGTGTTGATGACAGTCGATGAGTTGGTAAATTCACTCAGTCTGCTGACTTTAGGTGGCACAGAACGAGAGACAGGACTAAAGGCCGCAAGTGATGATGAGAGTCGATGAGTTGGTAAATTCATGCAGTCCGCTGACCTTAGGTGGCACAGAACGAGAGACAGGGCTAAAGGCCACTAGTGTTGATGACAGTCGATGAGTTGGTAAACTCACCCAGTCCGCTGACCTTAGGTGGCACAGAACGAGAGACAGGGCTAAAGGCCACTAGTGTTGATGAGAGTCGATGAGTTGGTAAATTCACGCAGTCCGCTGACTTTAGGTGGCACAGAACGAGAGACAGGGCTAAAGGCCACTAGTGTTGATGAGAGTCGATGAGTTCGTAAATTCACGCAGTCTGCTGACTTTTGGTGGCACAGAACGAGAGACAGGGCTAAAGGCCACCAGTGTTGATGAGAGTCGATGAGTTGGTAAATTCACGCAGTGCGCTGACTTTAGGTGGCACAGAAGGAGAGACAGGGCTAAGGGCCACAAGTGTTGATGAGAGTCGATGAGTTGGTTAATTCACGCAGTGCGCTGACTTTAGGTGGCACAGAAGGAGAGACAGGGCTAAAGGTCGCTAGTGTTGATGAGAGTCGATGAGTTGGTAAATTCATGGAGTCCGCTGACTTTAGGTGGCACAGAACGAGAGACAGGGCTAAAGGCCACTAGTGTTGATGAGAGTCGATGAGTTGGTAAATTCATGCAGTCCGCTGACCTTAGGTGGCACAGAACGAGAGACAGGGCTAAAGGCCACTAGTGTTGATGAGAGTCGATGAGTTGGTAAATTCACGCAGTGCGCTGACTTTAGGTGGCACAGAAGGAGAGACAGGGCTAAAGGCCACCAGTGTTGATGAGAGTCGATGAGTTGGTAAATTCACGCAGTCCGCTGACCTTAGGTGGCACAGAATGAGTGACTGGGCTAAAGGCCGCCAGTGTTGATGAGAGTCGATGAGTTGGTAAATTCACGCAGTCCGCTGACTTTAGGTGGCACAGAACGAGGGACAGGGCTAAAGGCTGCTAGTGTTGATGGGAGCCGATGAGTTGGTAAATTCACGCAGTCCACTGACTTTAGGTGGCACAGAAGGAGAGACAGGGCTAAAGGCCGCTAGTGTTGATGAGAGTCGATGAGTTGGTAAATTCACGCAGTCCGCTGACTTTAGGTGGCACAGAACGAGAGACAGGGCTAAAGGCCACTAGTGTTGATGAGAGTCGATGAGTTGGTAAATTCACGCAGTCCGCTGACTTTAAGTGGCACAGAACGAGAGACAGGGCTAAAGGCCACTAGTGTTGATGAGAGTTGATGAGTTGGTAAATTCTCGCAGACCGCTGACTTTAGGTGGCACAGAACGAGAGACAGGTATAAAGGCCATTAGTGTTGATGAGAGTCGATGAGTTGGTAAACTCACTCAGTCCGCTGACCTTAGGTGGCACAGAACGAGAGACAGGGCTAAAGGACACTAGTGTTGATGAGAGTCGATGAGTTGGTAAATTCACGCAGTCCGCTGACTTTAGGTGGCACAGAACGAGAGACAGGGCTAAAGGCCGCCAGTGTTGATGAGAGTCGATGAGTTGGTAAATTCACGCAGTCCGCTGACTTTAGGTGGCACAGAAGGAGAGACAGGGCTAAAGGCCACCAGTGTTGATGAGAGTCGATGAGTTGGTAAATTCACGCAGTGCGCTGACTTTAGGTGACACAGAAGGAGAGACAGGGCTAAGAGCCACAAGTGTTGATGAGAGTCGATGAGTTGGTTAATTCACGCAGTGCGCTGACTTTAGGTGGCACAGAAGGAGAGACAGGGCTAAAGGTCGCTAGTGTTGATGAGAGTCGATGAGTTGGTAAATTCATGGAGTCCGCTGACTTTAGGTGGCACAGAACGAGAGACAGGGCTAAAGGCCACTAGTGTTGATGAGAGTCGATGAGTTGGTAAATTCATGCAGTCCGCTGACCTTAGGTGGCACAGAACGAGAGAGAGGGCTAAAGGCCACTATTGTTGATGAGAGTCGATGAGTTGGTAAATTCATGCAGTCCGCTGACCTTAGGTGGCACAGAACGAGAGACAGGGCTACAGGCCACTAGTGTTGATGACAGTCGATGAGTTGATAAATTCACGCAGTCCGCTGACTTTAGGTGGCACTGAACAAGAGACAGGTATAAAGGCCACCAGTGTTGATGACAGTCGATGAGTTGATAAATTCACGCAGTCCGCTGACTTTAGGTGGCACTGAATGAGAGACAGGTATAAAGGCCACCAGTGTTGATGAGAGTCGATGAGTTGGTAAATCCACGCAGTCCGCTGACTTTAGGTGGCACAGAACGAGAGACAGGGCTAAAGGCCACCAGTGTTGATGAGAGTCGATGAGTTGGTAAATTCAAGCAGTCTGCTGACTTTAGGTGGCACAGAACGAGAGACAGGGCTAAAGGTCACTAGTGTTGATGAAAGTCGATGAGTTGGTAAATTCACGCAGTCCGTTGACTTTAGGTGGCACAGAACGAGGTACAGGGCTAAAGGCCACTACTGTTGATGAGAGTCGATGAGTTGGTAAACTCACGCAGTCCGCTGACCTTAGGTGGCACTGAACGAGAGACAGGGCTACAGGCCACTAGTGTTGATGAGAGTCGATGAGTTGGTAAATTCACGCAGTCCGCTGACTTTAGGTGGCACAGAACGGGAGACAGGGCTAAAGGCCACTAGTGTTGATGAGAGTCGATGAGTTGGTAAATTCACGCAGTCTGCTGACTTTTGGTGGCACAGAACGAGAGACAGGGCTAAAGGCCACTAGTGTTGATGAGAGTCGATGAGTTGGTAAATTCACGCAGTGCGCTTACTTTAGGTGGCACAGAAGGAGAGACAGGGCTAAAGGCCACCAGTGTTGATGAGAGTCGATGAGTTGGTAAATTCACACAGTGCGCTGATTTTAGGTGGCACAGAAGGAGAGACAGGGCTAAAGGCCACCAGTGTTGATGAGAGTCGATGAGTTGGTAAATTCACGCAGTCCGCTGACCTTAGGTGGCACAGAACGAGAGACAGGGCTAAAGGCCGCCAGTGTTGATGAGAGTCGATGAGTTGGTAAATTCACGCAGTCCGCTGACTTTAGGTGGCACAGAAGGAGAGACAGGGCTAAAGGCCGCTAGTGTTGATGAGAGTCGATGAGTTGGTAAATTCACGCAGTCCGCTGACTTTAGGTGGCACAGAACGAGAGACAGGGCTAAAGGCCACTAGTTTTGATGAGAGTCGATGAGTTGGTAAATTCACGCAGTCCGCTGACTTTAGGTGGCACAGAACGAGAGACAGGGCTAAAGGCCACTAGTGTAATGAGAGCCGATGAGTTGGTAAATTCACGCAGTCCGCTGACTTTAGGTGGCACAGAACGAGAGACAGGGCTAAAGGCCTCTAGTGTTAATGAGAGCCGATGAGTTGGTAAATTCACGCAGTCCGCTGACTTTAGGTGGCACAGAATGAGAGACAGGGCTAAAGGCCGCCAGTGTTGATGGGAGTCGATGAGTTGGTAAATTCACGCAGTCCGCTGACTTTAGGTGGCACAGAACGAGAGACAGGGCTAAAGGCCGCTAGTGTTGATGAGAGTCGATGAGTTGGTAAATTCACGCAGTCCGCTGACTTTAGGTGGCACAGAACGAGAGACAGGGCTAAAGGCCAATAGTGTTGATGAGAGTCGATGAGTTGGTAAATTCATGCAGTCTGCTGACTTTTGGTGGCACAGAACGAGAGAGAGGGCTAAAGGCCACCAGTGTTGATGAGAGTCGATGAGTTGGTAAATTCACGCAGTGCGCTGACTTTAGGTGGCACAGAAGGAGAGACAGGGCTAAAGGCCACCAGTGTTGATGAGAGTCGATGAGTTGGTAAATTCACGCAGTGCGCTGATTTTAGGTGGCACAGAAGGAGAGACAGGGCTAAAGGCCACCAGTGTTGATGAGAGTCGATGAGTTGGTAAATTCACGCAGTCCGCTGACCTTAGGTGGCACAGAACGAGAGACAGGGCTAAAGGCCGCCAGTGTTGATGAGAGTCGATGAGTTGGTAAATTCACGCAGTCCGCTGACTTTAGGTGGCACAGAAGGAGAGACAGGGCTAAAGGCCGCTAGTGTTGATGAGAGTCGATGAGTTGGTAAATTCACGCAGTCCGCTGACTTTAGGTGGCACAGAACGAGAGACAGGGCTAAAGGCCTCTAGTGTTAATGAGAGCCGATGAGTTGGTAAATTCACGCAGTCCGCTGACTTTAGGTGGCACAGAATGAGAGACAGGGCTAAAGGCCGCCAGTGTTGATGGGAGTCGATGAGTTGGTAAATTCACGCAGTCCGCTGACTTTAGGTGGCACAGAACGAGAGACAGGGCTAAAGGCCGCTAGTGTTGATGAGAGTCGATGAGTTGGTAAATTCACGCAGTCCGCTGACTTTAGGTGGCACAGAATGAGAGACAGGGCTAAAGGCCGCTAGTGTTGATGAGAGTCGATGAGTTGGTAAATTCACGCAGTCCGCTGACTTTAGGTTGCACAGAACGAGAGACAGGGCTAAAGGCCACTAGTGTTGATGAGAGTCAATGAGTTGGTAAATTCACGCAGTCCGCTGACTTTAGGTGGAACAGAACGAGAGACAGGGCTAAAGGCCATTAGTGTTGATGAGAGTCGATGAATTGGTAAATTCACGCAGTCTGCTGACTTTTGGTGGCACAGAACGAGAGACAGGGCTAAAGGCCACCAGTGTTGATGAGAGTCGATGAGTTGGTAAATTCACGCAGTGCGCTGACTTTAGGTGGCACAGAACGAGAGACAGGGCTAAAGGCCACTAGTGTTGATGACAGTCGATGAGTTGGTAAATTCACTCAGTCTGCTGACTTTAGGTGGCACAGAACGAGAGACAGGACTAAAGGCCGCAAGTGATGATGAGAGTCGATGAGTTGGTAAATTCATGCAGTCCGCTGACCTTAGGTGGCACAGAACGAGAGACAGGGCTAAAGGCCACTAGTGTTGATGACAGTCGATGAGTTGGTAAACTCACCCAGTCCGCTGACCTTAGGTGGCACAGAACGAGAGACAGGGCTAAAGGCCACTAGTGTTGATGAGAGTCGATGAGTTGGTAAATTCACGCAGTCCGCTGACTTTAGGTGGCACAGAACGAGAGACAGGGCTAAAGGCCACTAGTGTTGATGAGAGTCGATGAGTTCGTAAATTCACGCAGTCTGCTGACTTTTGGTGGCACAGAACGAGAGACAGGGCTAAAGGCCACCAGTGTTGATGAGAGTCGATGAGTTGGTAAATTCACGCAGTGCGCTGACTTTAGGTGGCACAGAAGGAGAGACAGGGCTAAGGGCCACAAGTGTTGATGAGAGTCGATGAGTTGGTTAATTCACGCAGTGCGCTGACTTTAGGTGGCACAGAAGGAGAGACAGGGCTAAAGGTCGCTAGTGTTGATGAGAGTCGATGAGTTGGTAAATTCATGGAGTCCGCTGACTTTAGGTGGCACAGAACGAGAGACAGGGCTAAAGGCCACTAGTGTTGATGAGAGTCGATGAGTTGGTAAATTCATGCAGTCCGCTGACCTTAGGTGGCACAGAACGAGAGACAGGGCTAAAGGCCACTAGTGTTGATGAGAGTCGATGAGTTGGTAAATTCACGCAGTGCGCTGACTTTAGGTGGCACAGAAGGAGAGACAGGGCTAAAGGCCACCAGTGTTGATGAGAGTCGATGAGTTGGTAAATTCACGCAGTCCGCTGACCTTAGGTGGCACAGAATGAGTGACAGGGCTAAAGGCCGCCAGTGTTGATGAGAGTCGATGAGTTGGTAAATTCACGCAGTCCGCTGACTTTAGGTGGCACAGAACGAGGGACAGGGCTAAAGGCTGCTAGTGTTGATGGGAGCCGATGAGTTGGTAAATTCACGCAGTCCACTGACTTTAGGTGGCACAGAAGGAGAGACAGGGCTAAAGGCCGCTAGTGTTGATGAGAGTCGATGAGTTGGTAAATTCACGCAGTCCGCTGACTTTAGGTGGCACAGAACGAGAGACAGGGCTAAAGGCCACTAGTTTTGATGAGAGTCGATGAGTTGGTAAATTCACGCAGTCCGCTGACTTTAGGTGGCACAGAACGAGAGACAGGGCTAAAGGCCACTAGTGTTGATGAGAGTTGATGAGTTGGTAAATTCTCGCAGACCGCTGACTTTAGGTGGCACAGAACGAGAGACAGGTATAAAGGCCATTAGTGTTGATGAGAGTCGATGAGTTGGTAAACTCACTCAGTCCGCTGACCTTAGGTGGCACAGAACGAGAGACAGGGCTAAAGGACACTAGTGTTGATGAGAGTCGATGAGTTGGTAAATTCACGCAGTCCGCTGACTTTAGGTGGCACAGAACGAGAGACAGGGCTAAAGGCCACTAGTGTTGATGAGAGTCGATGAGTTGGTAAATTCACGCAGTCTGCTGACTTTTGGTGGCACAGAACGAGAGACAGGGCTAAAGGCCACTAGTGTTGATGAGAGTCGATGAGGTGGTAAATTCACGCAGTGTGCTGACTTTTGGTGGCACAGAACGAGAGACAGGGCTAAAGGTCGCTAGTGTTGATGAGAGTCGATGAGTTGGTAAATTCATGGAGTCCGCTGACTTTAGGTGGCACAGAAGGAGAGACAGGGCTAAAGGCCGCTAGTGTTGATGAGAGTCGATGAGTTGGTAAATTCACGCTGTCCGCTGACTTTAGGTGGCACAGAAGGAGAGACAGGGCTAAAGGCCGCTAGTGTTGATGAGAGTCGATGAGTTGGTAAATTCACGCAGTCCGCTGACTTTAGGTGGCACAGAACGAGAGACAGGGCTAAAGGCCACCAGTGTTGATGAGAGTCGATGAGTTGGTAAATTCACGCAGTCCGCTGACTTTAGGTGGCACAGAACGAGAGACAGGGCTAAAGGCCACTAGTGTTGATGAGAGTCGATGAGTTGGTAAATTCTCGCAGACCGCTGACTTTAGGTGGCACAGAACGAGAGACAGGTATAAAGGCCATTAGTGTTGATGAGAGTCGATGAGTTGGTAAACTCACTCAGTCCGCTGACCTTAGGTGGCACAGAACGAGAGACAGGGCTAAAGGACACTAGTGTTGATGAGAGTCGATGAGTTGGTAAATTCACGCAGTCCGCTGACTTTAGGTGGCACAGAACGAGAGACAGGGCTAAAGGCCACTAGTGTTGATGAGAGTCGATGAGTTGGTAAATTCACGCAGTCTGCTGACTTTTGGTGGCACAGAACGAGAGACAGGGCTAAAGGCCACTAGTGTTGATGAGAGTCGATGAGGTGGTAAATTCACGCAGTGTGCTGACTTTTGGTGGCACAGAACGAGAGACAGGGCTAAAGGCCACTAGTGTTGATGAGAGTCGATGAGTTGGTAAATTCACGCAGTGCGCTGACTTTAGGTGGCACAGAAGGAGAGACAGGGCTAAAGGCCACTAGTGTTGATGAGAGTCGATGAGTTGGTAAATTCACGCAGTCCACTGACTTTAGGTGGCACAAAAGGAGAGACAGGGCTAAAGGCCACCAGTGTTGATGAGAGTCGATGAGTTGGTAAATTCATGCAGTCCGGTGACCATAGGTGGCACAGAACGAGAGACAGGGCTAAAGGCCATTAGTGTTGATGAGAGTCGATGAGTTGGTAAATTCACGCAGTCAGCTGACTTTAGGTGGCACTGAACGAGAGACAGGTATAAAGGCCACCAGTGTTGATGAGAGTCGATGAGTTGGTAAATTCATGCAGTCCGCTGACTTTAGGTGGCACAGAACGAGAGACAGGGCTAAAGGCCACTAGTGTTGAGGAGAGTCGATGAGTTGGTAAATTCTCGCAGACCGCTGACTTTAGGTGGCGCAGAAGGAGAGACAGGGCTAAAGGCCATTAGTGTTGATGAGAGGTGATGAGTTGGTAAACTCACGCAGTCTGCTGACTTTAGGTGGCACAGAACGAGAGACAGGGCTAAAGGCCACTACTGTTGATGAGAGTCGATGAGTTGGTAAACTCATGCAGTCCGCTGACCTTAGGTGGCACAGAACGAGAGACAGGGCTAAAGGCCACTAGTGTTGATGAGAGTCAATGAGTTGGTAAATTCACGCAGTCCGCTGACTTTAGGTGGCATAGAACGAGAGACAGGGCTAAAGGCCACTAGTGTTGATGAGAGTCGATGAGTTTGTAAATTCACGCAGTCTGCTGACTTTTGGTGGCACAGAACGAGAGACAGGGCTAAAGGCCACCAGTGTTGATGAGAGTCGATGAGTTTGTAAATTCACGCAGTCTGCTGACTTTTGGTGGCACAGAACGAGAGACAGGGCTAAAGGCCACCAGTGTTGATGAGAGTCGATGAGTTGGTAAATTCACGCAGTGCGCTGACTTTAGGTGACACAGAAGGAGAGACAGGGCTAAGAGCCACAAGTGTTGATGAGAGTCGATGAGTTGGTTAATTCACGCAGTGCCCTGACTTTAGGTGGCACAGAAGGAGAGACAGGGCTAAAGGCCACTAGTGTTGATGAGAGTCGATGAGTTGGTAAATTCACGCAGTCCACTGACTTTAGGTGGCACAAAAGGAGAGACAGGGCTAAAGGCCACCAGTGTTGATGAGAGTCGATGAGTTGGTAAATTCATGCAGTCCGGTGACCATAGGTGGCACAGAACGAGAGACAGGGCTAAAGGCCATTAGTGTTGATGAGAGTCGATGAGTTGGTAAATTCACGCAGTCAGCTGACTTTAGGTGGCACTGAACGAGAGACAGGTATAAAGGCCACCAGTGTTGATGAGAGTCGATGAGTTGGTAAATTCATGCAGTCCGCTGACTTTAGGTGGCACAGAACGAGAGACAGGGCTAAAGGCCACTAGTGTTGAGGAGAGTCGATGAGTTGGTAAATTCTCGCAGACCGCTGACTTTAGGTGGCGCAGAAGGAGAGACAGGGCTAAAGGCCATTAGTGTTGATGAGAGGTGATGAGTTGGTAAACTCACGCAGTCTGCTGACTTTAGGTGGCACAGAACGAGAGACAGGGCTAAAGGCCACTACTGTTGATGAGAGTCGATGAGTTGGTAAACTCATGCAGTCCGCTGACCTTAGGTGGCACAGAACGAGAGACAGGGCTAAAGGCCACTAGTGTTGATGAGAGTCAATGAGTTGGTAAATTCACGCAGTCCGCTGACTTTAGGTGGCACAGAACGAGAGACAGGGCTAAAGGCCACTAGTGTTGATGAGAGTCGATGAGTTTGTAAATTCACGCAGTCTGCTGACTTTTGGTGGCACAGAACGAGAGACAGGGCTAAAGGCCACCAGTGTTGATGAGAGTCGATGAGTTGGTAAATTCACGCAGTGCGCTGACTTTAGGTGACACAGAAGGAGAGACAGGGCTAAGAGCCACAAGTGTTGATGAGAGTCGATGAGTTGGTTAATTCACGCAGTGCCCTGACTTTAGGTGGCACAGAAGGAGAGACAGGGCTAAAGGTCGCTAGTGTTGATGAGAGTCGATGAGTTGGTAAATTCATGGAGTCCGCTGACTTTAGGTGGCACAGAACGAGAGACAGGGCTAAAGGCCACTAGTGTTGATGAGAGTCGATGAGTTGGTAAATTCATGCAGTCCGCTGACCTTAGGTGGCACAGAACGAGAGAGAGGGCTAAAGGCCACTATTGTTGATGAGAGTCGATGAGTTGGTAAATTCATGCAGTCCGCTGACCTTAGGTGGCACAGAACGAGAGACAGGGCTAAAGGCCACTAGTGTTGAGGAGAGTCGATGAGTTGGTAAATTCTCGCAGACCGCTGACTTTAGGTGGCGCAGAAGGAGAGACAGGGCTAAAGGCCATTAGTGTTGATGAGAGGTGATGAGTTGGTAAACTCACGCAGTCTGCTGACTTTAGGTGGCACAGAACGAGAGACAGGGCTAAAGGCCACTACTGTTGATGAGAGTCGATGAGTTGGTAAACTCACGCAGTCCGCTGACCTTAGGTGGCACAGAACGAGAGACAGGGCTAAAGGCCACTAGTGTTGATGAGAGTCGATGAGTTGGTAAATTCACGCAGTCCGCTGACTTTAGGTGGCACAGAACGAGAGACAGGGCTAAAGGCCACTAGTGTTGATGAGAGTCGATGAGTTTGTAAATTCACGCAGTCTGCTGACTTTTGGTGGCACAGAACGAGAGACAGGGCTAAAGGCCACCAGTGTTGATGAGAGTCGATGAGTTGGTAAATTCACGCAGTGCGCTGACTTTAGGTGACACAGAAGGAGAGACAGGGCTAAGAGCCACAAGTGTTGATGAGAGTCGATGAGTTGGTTAATTCACGCAGTGCCCTGACTTTAGGTGGCACAGAAGGAGAGACAGGGCTAAAGGTCGCTAGTGTTGATGAGAGTCGATGAGTTGGTAAATTCATGGAGTCCGCTGACTTTAGGTGGCACAGAACGAGAGACAGGGCTAAAGGCCACTAGTGTTGATGAGAGTCGATGAGTTGGTAAATTCATGCAGTCCGCTGACCTTAGGTGGCACAGAACGAGAGAGAGGGCTAAAGGCCACTATTGTTGATGAGAGTCGATGAGTTGGTAAATTCATGCAGTCCGCTGACCTTAGGTGGCACAGAACGAGAGACAGGGCTACAGGCCACTAGTGTTGATGACAGTCGATGAGTTGATAAATTCACGCAGTCCGCTGACTTTAGGTGGCACTGAACGAGAGACAGGTATAAAGGCCACCAGTGTTGATGACAGTCGATGAGTTGATAAATTCACGCAGTCCGCTGACTTTAGGTGGCACTGAATGAGAGACAGGTATAAAGGCCACCAGTGTTGATGAGAGTCGATGAGTTGGTAAATCCATGCAGTCCGCTGACTTTAGGTGGCACAGAACGAGAGACAGGGCTAAAGGCCACCAGTGTTGATGAGAGTCGATGAGTTGGTAAATTCAAGCAGTCTGCTGACTTTAGGTGGCACAGAACGAGAGACAGGGCTAAAGGTCACTAGTGTTGATGAAAGTCGATGAGTTGGTAAATTCACGCAGTCCGTTGACTTTAGGTGGCACAGAACGAGGAACAGGGCTAAAGGCCACTACTGTTGATGAGAGTCGATGAGTTGGTAAACTCACGCAGTCCGCTGACCTTAGGTGGCACTGAACGAGAAACAGGGCTACAGGCCACTAGTGTTGATGAGAGTCGATGAGTTGGTAAATTCACGCAGTCCGCTGACTTTAGGTGGCACAGAACGAGAGACAGGGCTAAAGGCCACTAGTGTTGATGAGAGTCGATGAGTTGGTAAATTCACGCAGTCTGCTGACTTTTGGTGGCACAGAACGAGAGACAGGGCTAAAGGCCACCAGTGTTGATGAGAGTCGATGAGTTGGTAAATTCTCGCAGACCGCTGACTTTAGGTGGCACAGAACGAGAGACAGGTATAAAGGCCATTAGTGTTGATGAGAGTCGATGAGTTGGTAAACTCACTCAGTCCGCTGACCTTAGGTGGCACAGAACGAGAGACAGGGCTAAAGGACACTAGTGTTGATGAGAGTCGATGAGTTGGTAAATTCACGCAGTCCGCTGACTTTAGGTGGCACAGAACGAGAGACAGGGCTAAAGGCCACTAGTGTTGATGAGAGTCGATGAGTTGGTAAATTCACGCAGTCTGCTGACTTTTGGTGGCACAGAACGAGAGACAGGGCTAAAGGCCACTAGTGTTGATGAGAGTCGATGAGGTGGTAAATTCAAGCAGTGTGCTGACTTTTGGTGGCACAGAACGAGAGACAGGGCTAAAGGCCACTAGTGTTGATGAGAGTCGATGAGTTGGTAAATTCACGCAGTGCGCTGACTTTAGGTGGCACAGAAGGAGAGACAGGGCTAAAGGCCACTAGTGTTGATGAGAGTCGATGAGTTGGTAAATTCACGCAGTCCACTGACTTTAGGTGGCACAAAAGGAGAGACAGGGCTAAAGGCCACCAGTGTTGATGAGAGTCGATGAGTTGGTAAATTCATGCAGTCCGGTGACCATAGGTGGCACAGAACGAGAGACAGGGCTAAAGGCCATTAGTGTTGATGAGAGTCGATGAGTTGGTAAATTCACGCAGTCAGCTGACTTTAGGTGGCACTGAACGAGAGACAGGTATAAAGGCCACCAGTGTTGATGAGAGTCGATGAGTTGGTAAATTCATGCAGTCCGCTGACTTTAGGTGGAACAGAACGAGAGACAGGGCTAAAGGCCACTAGTGTTGAGGAGAGTCGATGAGTTGGTAAATTCTCGCAGACCGCTGACTTTAGGTGGCGCAGAAGGAGAGACAGGGCTAAAGGCCATTAGTGTTGATGAGAGGTGATGAGTTGGTAAACTCACGCAGTCTGCTGACTTTAGGTGGCACAGAACGAGAGACAGGGCTAAAGGCCACTACTGTTGATGAGAGTCGATGAGTTGGTAAACTCATGCAGTCCGCTGACCTTAGGTGGCACAGAACGAGAGACAGGGCTAAAGGCCACTAGTGTTGATGAGAGTCAATGAGTTGGTAAATTCACGCAGTCCGCTGACTTTAGGTGGCACAGAACGAGAGACAGGGCTAAAGGCCACTAGTGTTGATGAGAGTCGATGAGTTTGTAAATTCACGCAGTCTGCTGACTTTTGGTGGCACAGAACGAGAGACAGGGCTAAAGGCCACCAGTGTTGATGAGAGTCGATGAGTTGGTAAATTCACGCAGTGCGCTGACTTTAGGTGACACAGAAGGAGAGACAGGGCTAAGAGCCACAAGTGTTGATGAGAGTCGATGAGTTGGTTAATTCACGCAGTGCCCTGACTTTAGGTGGCACAGAAGGAGAGACAGGGCTAAAGGTCGCTAGTGTTGATGAGAGTCGATGAGTTGGTAAATTCATGGAGTCCGCTGACTTTAGGTGGCACAGAACGAGAGACAGGGCTAAAGGCCACTAGTGTTGATGAGAGTCGATGAGTTGGTAAATTCATGCAGTCCGCTGACCTTAGGTGGCACAGAACGAGAGAGAGGGCTAAAGGCCACTATTGTTGATGAGAGTCGATGAGTTGGTAAATTCATGCAGTCCGCTGACCTTAGGTGGCACAGAACGAGAGACAGGGCTAAAGGCCACTAGTGTTGAGGAGAGTCGATGAGTTGGTAAATTCTCGCAGACCGCTGACTTTAGGTGGCGCAGAAGGAGAGACAGGGCTAAAGGCCATTAGTGTTGATGAGAGGTGATGAGTTGGTAAACTCACGCAGTCTGCTGACTTTAGGTGGCACAGAACGAGAGACAGGGCTAAAGGCCACTACTGTTGATGAGAGTCGATGAGTTGGTAAACTCACGCAGTCCGCTGACCTTAGGTGGCACAGAACGAGAGACAGGGCTAAAGGCCACTAGTGTTGATGAGAGTCGATGAGTTGGTAAATTCACGCAGTCCGCTGACTTTAGGTGGCACAGAACGAGAGACAGGGCTAAAGGCCACTAGTGTTGATGAGAGTCGATGAGTTTGTAAATTCACGCAGTCTGCTGACTTTTGGTGGCACAGAACGAGAGACAGGGCTAAAGGCCACCAGTGTTGATGAGAGTCGATGAGTTGGTAAATTCACGCAGTGCGCTGACTTTAGGTGACACAGAAGGAGAGACAGGGCTAAGAGCCACAAGTGTTGATGAGAGTCGATGAGTTGGTTAATTCACGCAGTGCCCTGACTTTAGGTGGCACAGAAGGAGAGACAGGGCTAAAGGTCGCTAGTGTTGATGAGAGTCGATGAGTTGGTAAATTCATGGAGTCCGCTGACTTTAGGTGGCACAGAACGAGAGACAGGGCTAAAGGCCACTAGTGTTGATGAGAGTCGATGAGTTGGTAAATTCATGCAGTCCGCTGACCTTAGGTGGCACAGAACGAGAGAGAGGGCTAAAGGCCACTATTGTTGATGAGAGTCGATGAGTTGGTAAATTCATGCAGTCCGCTGACCTTAGGTGGCACAGAACGAGAGACAGGGCTACAGGCCACTAGTGTTGATGACAGTCGATGAGTTGATAAATTCACGCAGTCCGCTGACTTTAGGTGGCACTGAACGAGAGACAGGTATAAAGGCCACCAGTGTTGATGACAGTCGATGAGTTGATAAATTCACGCAGTCCGCTGACTTTAGGTGGCACTGAATGAGAGACAGGTATAAAGGCCACCAGTGTTGATGAGAGTCGATGAGTTGGTAAATCCACGCAGTCCGCTGACTTTAGGTGGCACAGAACGAGAGACAGGGCTAAAGGCCACCAGTGTTGATGAGAGTCGATGCGTTGGTAAATTCAAGCAGTCTGCTGACTTTAGGTGGCACAGAACGAGAGACAGGGCTAAAGGCCACCAGTGTTGATGAGAGTCGATGAGTTGGTAAATTCAAGCAGTCTGCTGACTTTAGGTGGCACAGAACGAGAGACAGGGCTAAAGGTCACTAGTGTTGATGAAAGTCGATGAGTTGGTAAATTCACGCAGTCCGTTGACTTTAGGTGGCACAGAACGAGGAACAGGGCTAAAGGCCACTACTGTTGATGAGAGTCGATGAGTTGGTAAACTCACGCAGTCCGCTGACCTTAGGTGGCACTGAACGAGAAACAGGGCTACAGGCCACTAGTGTTGATGAGAGTCGATGAGTTGGTAAATTCACGCAGTCCGCTGACTTTAGGTGGCACAGAACGAGAGACAGGGCTAAAGGCCACTAGTGTTGATGAGAGTCGATGAGTTGGTAAATTCACGCAGTCTGCTGACTTTTGGTGGCACAGAACGAGAGACAGGGCTAAAGGCCACCAGTGTTGATGAGAGTCGATGAGTTGGTAAATTCACGCAGTGCGCTGACTTTAGGTGGCACAGAAGGAGAGACAGGGCTAAATGCCACCAGTGTTGATGAGAGTCGATGAGTTGGTAAATTCACACAGTGCGCTGATTTTAGGTGGCACAGAAGGAGAGACAGGGCTAAAGGCCACCAGTGTTGATGAGAGTCGATGAGTTGGTAAATTCACGCAGTCCGCTGACCTTAGGTGGCACAGAACGAGAGACAGGGCTAAAGGCCGCCAGTGTTGATGAGAGTCGATGAGTTGGTAAATTCACGCAGTCCGCTGACTTTAGGTGGCACAGAAGGAGAGACAGGGCTAAAGGCCGCTAGTGTTGATGAGAGTCGATGAGTTGGTAAATTCACGCAGTGCGCTGACTTTAGGTGGCACAGAAGGAGAGACAGGGCTAAAGGCCACTAGTGTTGATGAGAGTCGATGAGTTGGTAAATTCACGCAGTCCACTGACTTTAGGTGGCACAAAAGGAGAGACAGGGCTAAAGGCCACCAGTGTTGATGAGAGTCGATGAGTTGGTAAATTCATGCAGTCCGGTGACCATAGGTGGCACAGAACGAGAGACAGGGCTAAAGGCCATTAGTGTTGATGAGAGTCGATGAGTTGGTAAATTCACGCAGTCAGCTGACTTTAGGTGGCACTGAACGAGAGACAGGTATAAAGGCCACCAGTGTTGATGAGAGTCGATGAGTTGGTAAATTCATGCAGTCCGCTGACTTTAGGTGGCACAGAACGAGAGACAGGGCTAAAGGCCACTAGTGTTGAGGAGAGTCGATGAGTTGGTAAATTCTCGCAGACCGCTGACTTTAGGTGGCGCAGAAGGAGAGACAGGGCTAAAGGCCATTAGTGTTGATGAGAGGTGATGAGTTGGTAAACTCACGCAGTCTGCTGACCTTAGGTGGCACAGAACGAGAGACAGGGCTAAAGGCCACTACTGTTGATGAGAGTCGATGAGTTGGTAAACTCACGCAGTCCGCTGACCTTAGGTGGCACAGAACGAGAGACAGGGCTAAAGGCCACTAGTGTTGATGAGAGTCGATGAGTTGGTAAATTCACGCAGTCCGCTGACTTTAGGTGGCACAGAACGAGAGACAGGGCTAAAGGCCACTAGTGTTGATGAGAGTCGATGAGTTGGTAAATTCACGCAGTGCGCTGACTTTAGGTGACACAGAAGGAGAGACAGGGCTAAGAGCCACAAGTGTTGATGAGAGTCGATGAGTTGGTAAATTCATGGAGTCCGCTGACTTTAGGTGGCACAGAACGAGAGACAGGGCTAAAGGCCACTAGTGTTGATGAGAGTCGATGAGTTGGTAAATTCATGCAGTCCGCTGACCTTAGGTGGCACAGAACGAGAGAGAGGGCTAAAGGCCACTATTGTTGATGAGAGTCGATGAGTTGGTAAATTCATGCAGTCCGCTGACCTTAGGTGGCACAGAACGAGAGACAGGGCTACAGGCCACTAGTGTTGATGACAGTCGATGAGTTGATAAATTCACGCAGTCCGCTGACTTTAGGTGGCACTGAAAGAGAGACAGGTATAAAGGCCACCAGTGTTGATGACAGTCGATGAGTTGATAAATTCACGCAGTCCGCTGACTTTAGGTGGCACTGAATGAGAGACAGGTATAAAGGCCACCAGTGTTGATGAGAGTCGATGAGTTGGTAAATCCACGCAGTCCGCTGACTTTAGGTGGCACAGAACGAGAGACAGGGCTAAAGGCCACCAGTGTTGATGAGAGTCGATGAGTTGGTAAATTCAAGCAGTCTGCTGACTTTAGGTGGCACAGAACGAGAGACAGGGCTAAAGGTCACTAGTGTTGATGAAAGTCGATGAGTTGGTAAATTCACGCAGTCCGTTGACTTTAGGTGGCACAGAACGAGGAACAGGGCTAAAGGCCACTACTGTTGATGAGAGTCGATGAGTTGGTAAACTCACGCAGTCCGCTGACCTTAGGTGGCACTGAACGAGAGACAGGGCTACAGGCCACTAGTGTTGATGAGAGTCGATGAGTTGGTAAATTCACGCAGTCCGCTGACTTTAGGTGGCACAGAACGAGAGACAGGGCTAAAGGCCACTAGTGTTGATGAGAGTCGATGAGTTGGTAAATTCACGCAGTCTGCTGACTTTTGGTGGCACAGAACGAGAGACAGGGCTAAAGGCCACCAGTGTTGATGAGAGTCGATGAGTTGGTAAATTCATGCAGTGCGCTGACTTTAGGTGGCACAGAAGGAGAGACAGAGCTAAAGGCCACCAGTGTTGATGAGAGTCGATGAGTTGATAAATTCACGCAGTCCGCTGACTTTAGGTGGCACTGAATGAGAGACAGGTATAAAGGCCACCAGTGTTGATGAGAGTCGATGAGTTGGTAAATCCACGCAGTCCGCTGACTTTAGGTGGCACAGAACGAGAGACAGGGCTAAAGGCCACCAGTGTTGATGAGAGTCGATGAGTTGGTAAATTCAAGCAGTCTGCTGACTTTAGGTGGCACAGAACGAGAGACAGGGCTAAAGGTCACTAGTGTTGATGAAAGTCGATGAGTTGGTAAATTCACGCAGTCCGTTGACTTTAGGTGGCACAGAACGAGGAACAGGGCTAAAGGCCACTACTGTTGATGAGAGTCGATGAGTTGGTAAACTCACACAGTCCGCTGACCTTAGGTGGCACTGAACGAGAAACAGGGCTACAGGCCACTAGTGTTGATGAGAGTCGATGAGTTGGTAAATTCACGCAGTCCGCTGACTTTAGGTGGCACAGAACGAGAGACAGGGCTAAAGGCCACTAGTGTTGATGAGAGTCGATGAGTTGGTAAATTCACGCAGTCTGCTGACTTTTGGTGGCACAGAACGAGAGACAGGGCTAAAGGCCACCAGTGTTGATGAGAGTCGATGAGTTGGTAAATTCTCGCAGACCGCTGACTTTAGGTGGCACAGAACGAGAGACAGGTATAAAGGCCATTAGTGTTGATGAGAGTCGATGAGTTGGTAAACTCACTCAGTCCGCTGACCTTAGGTGGCACAGAACGAGAGACAGGGCTAAAGGACACTAGTGTTGATGAGAGTCGATGAGTTGGTAAATTCACGCAGTCCGCTGACTTTAGGTGGCACAGAACGAGAGACAGGGCTAAAGGCCACTAGTGTTGATGAGAGTCGATGAGTTGGTAAATTCACGCAGTCTGCTGACTTTTGGTGGCACAGAACGAGAGACAGGGCTAAAGGCCACTAGTGTTGATGAGAGTCGATGAGGTGGTAAATTCACGCAGTGTGCTGACTTTTGGTGGCACAGAACGAGAGACAGGGCTAAAGGCCACTAGTGTTGATGAGAGTCGATGAGTTGGTAAATTCACGCAGTGCGCTGACTTTAGGTGGCACAGAAGGAGAGACAGGGCTAAAGGCCACTAGTGTTGATGAGAGTCGATGAGTTGGTAAATTCACGCAGTCCACTGACTTTAGGTGGCACAAAAGGAGAGACAGGGCTAAAGGCCACCAGTGTTGATGAGAGTCGATGAGTTGGTAAATTCATGCAGTCCGGTGACCATAGGTGGCACAGAACGAGAGACAGGGCTAAAGGCCATTAGTGTTGATGAGAGTCGATGAGTTGGTAAATTCACGCAGTCAGCTGACTTTAGGTGGCACTGAACGAGAGACAGGTATAAAGGCCACCAGTGTTGATGAGAGTCGATGAGTTGGTAAATTCATGCAGTCCGCTGACTTTAGGTGGCACAGAACGAGAGACAGGGCTAAAGGCCACTAGTGTTGAGGAGAGTCGATGAGTTGGTAAATTCTCGCAGACCGCTGACTTTAGGTGGCGCAGAAGGAGAGACAGGGCTAAAGGCCATTAGTGTTGATGAGAGGTGATGAGTTGGTAAACTCACGCAGTCTGCTGACTTTAGGTGGCACAGAACGAGAGACAGGGCTAAAGGCCACTACTGTTGATGAGAGTCGATGAGTTGGTAAACTCATGCAGTCCGCTGACCTTAGGTGGCACAGAACGAGAGACAGGGCTAAAGGCCACTAGTGTTGATGAGAGTCAATGAGTTGGTAAATTCACGCAGTCCGCTGACTTTAGGTGGCATAGAACGAGAGACAGGGCTAAAGGCCACTAGTGTTGATGAGAGTCGATGAGTTTGTAAATTCACGCAGTCTGCTGACTTTTGGTGGCACAGAACGAGAGACAGGGCTAAAGGCCACCAGTGTTGATGAGAGTCGATGAGTTGGTAAATTCACGCAGTGCGCTGACTTTAGGTGACACAGAAGGAGAGACAGGGCTAAGAGCCACAAGTGTTGATGAGAGTCGATGAGTTGGTTAATTCACGCAGTGCCCTGACTTTAGGTGGCACAGAAGGAGAGACAGGGCTAAAGGTCGCTAGTGTTGATGAGAGTCGATGAGTTGGTAAATTCATGGAGTCCGCTGACTTTAGGTGGCACAGAACGAGAGACAGGGCTAAAGGCCACTAGTGTTGATGAGAGTCGATGAGTTGGTAAATTCATGCAGTCCGCTGACCTTAGGTGGCACAGAACGAGAGAGAGGGCTAAAGGCCACTATTGTTGATGAGAGTCGATGAGTTGGTAAATTCATGCAGTCCGCTGACCTTAGGTGGCACAGAACGAGAGACAGGGCTAAAGGCCACTAGTGTTGAGGAGAGTCGATGAGTTGGTAAATTCTCGCAGACCGCTGACTTTAGGTGGCGCAGAAGGAGAGACAGGGCTAAAGGCCATTAGTGTTGATGAGAGGTGATGAGTTGGTAAACTCACGCAGTCTGCTGACTTTAGGTGGCACAGAACGAGAGACAGGGCTAAAGGCCACTACTGTTGATGAGAGTCGATGAGTTGGTAAACTCACGCAGTCCGCTGACCTTAGGTGGCACAGAACGAGAGACAGGGCTAAAGGCCACTAGTGTTGATGAGAGTCGATGAGTTGGTAAATTCACGCAGTCCGCTGACTTTAGGTGGCACAGAACGAGAGACAGGGCTAAAGGCCACTAGTGTTGATGAGAGTCGATGAGTTTGTAAATTCACGCAGTCTGCTGACTTTTGGTGGCACAGAACGAGAGACAGGGCTAAAGGCCACCAGTGTTGATGAGAGTCGATGAGTTGGTAAATTCACGCAGTGCGCTGACTTTAGGTGACACAGAAGGAGAGACAGGGCTAAGAGCCACAAGTGTTGATGAGAGTCGATGAGTTGGTTAATTCACGCAGTGCCCTGACTTTAGGTGGCACAGAAGGAGAGACAGGGCTAAAGGTCGCTAGTGTTGATGAGAGTCGATGAGTTGGTAAATTCATGGAGTCCGCTGACTTTAGGTGGCACAGAACGAGAGACAGGGCTAAAGGCCACTAGTGTTGATGAGAGTCGATGAGTTGGTAAATTCATGCAGTCCGCTGACCTTAGGTGGCACAGAACGAGAGAGAGGGCTAAAGGCCACTATTGTTGATGAGAGTCGATGAGTTGGTAAATTCATGCAGTCCGCTGACCTTAGGTGGCACAGAACGAGAGACAGGGCTACAGGCCACTAGTGTTGATGACAGTCGATGAGTTGATAAATTCACGCAGTCCGCTGACTTTAGGTGGCACTGAACGAGAGACAGGTATAAAGGCCACCAGTGTTGATGACAGTCGATGAGTTGATAAATTCACGCAGTCCGCTGACTTTAGGTGGCACTGAATGAGAGACAGGTATAAAGGCCACCAGTGTTGATGAGAGTCGATGAGTTGGTAAATCCACGCAGTCCGCTGACTTTAGGTGGCACAGAACGAGAGACAGGGCTAAAGGCCACCAGTGTTGATGAGAGTCGATGAGTTGGTAAATTCAAGCAGTCTGCTGACTTTAGGTGGCACAGAACGAGAGACAGGGCTAAAGGTCACTAGTGTTGATGAAAGTCGATGAGTTGGTAAATTCACGCAGTCCGTTGACTTTAGGTGGCACAGAACGAGGAACAGGGCTAAAGGCCACTACTGTTGATGAGAGTCGATGAGTTGGTAAACTCACGCAGTCCGCTGACCTTAGGTGGCACTGAACGAGAAACAGGGCTACAGGCCACTAGTGTTGATGAGAGTCGATGAGTTGGTAAATTCACGCAGTCCGCTGACTTTAGGTGGCACAGAACGAGAGACAGGGCTAAAGGCCACTAGTGTTGATGAGAGTCGATGAGTTGGTAAATTCACGCAGTCTGCTGACTTTTGGTGGCACAGAACGAGAGACAGGGCTAAAGGCCACCAGTGTTGATGAGAGTCGATGAGTTGGTAAATTCACGCAGTGCGCTGACTTTAGGTGGCACAGAAGGAGAGACAGGGCTAAATGCCACCAGTGTTGATGAGAGTCGATGAGTTGGTAAATTCACACAGTGCGCTGATTTTAGGTGGCACAGAAGGAGAGACAGGGCTAAAGGCCACCAGTGTTGATGAGAGTCGATGAGTTGGTAAATTCACGCAGTCCGCTGACCTTAGGTGGCACAGAACGAGAGACAGGGCTAAAGGCCGCCAGTGTTGATGAGAGTCGATGAGTTGGTAAATTCACGCAGTCCGCTGACTTTAGGTGGCACAGAAGGAGAGACAGGGCTAAAGGCCGCTAGTGTTGATGAGAGTCGATGAGTTGGTAAATTCACGCAGTGCGCTGACTTTAGGTGGCACAGAAGGAGAGACAGGGCTAAAGGCCACTAGTGTTGATGAGAGTCGATGAGTTGGTAAATTCACGCAGTCCACTGACTTTAGGTGGCACAAAAGGAGAGACAGGGCTAAAGGCCACCAGTGTTGATGAGAGTCGATGAGTTGGTAAATTCATGCAGTCCGGTGACCATAGGTGGCACAGAACGAGAGACAGGGCTAAAGGCCATTAGTGTTGATGAGAGTCGATGAGTTGGTAAATTCACGCAGTCAGCTGACTTTAGGTGGCACTGAACGAGAGACAGGTATAAAGGCCACCAGTGTTGATGAGAGTCGATGAGTTGGTAAATTCATGCAGTCCGCTGACTTTAGGTGGCACAGAACGAGAGACAGGGCTAAAGGCCACTAGTGTTGAGGAGAGTCGATGAGTTGGTAAATTCTCGCAGACCGCTGACTTTAGGTGGCGCAGAAGGAGAGACAGGGCTAAAGGCCATTAGTGTTGATGAGAGGTGATGAGTTGGTAAACTCACGCAGTCTGCTGACCTTAGGTGGCACAGAACGAGAGACAGGGCTAAAGGCCACTACTGTTGATGAGAGTCGATGAGTTGGTAAACTCACGCAGTCCGCTGACCTTAGGTGGCACAGAACGAGAGACAGGGCTAAAGGCCACTAGTGTTGATGAGAGTCGATGAGTTGGTAAATTCACGCAGTCCGCTGACTTTAGGTGGCACAGAACGAGAGACAGGGCTAAAGGCCACTAGTGTTGATGAGAGTCGATGAGTTGGTAAATTCACGCAGTGCGCTGACTTTAGGTGACACAGAAGGAGAGACAGGGCTAAGAGCCACAAGTGTTGATGAGAGTCGATGAGTTGGTAAATTCATGGAGTCCGCTGACTTTAGGTGGCACAGAACGAGAGACAGGGCTAAAGGCCACTAGTGTTGATGAGAGTCGATGAGTTGGTAAATTCATGCAGTCCGCTGACCTTAGGTGGCACAGAACGAGAGAGAGGGCTAAAGGCCACTATTGTTGATGAGAGTCGATGAGTTGGTAAATTCATGCAGTCCGCTGACCTTAGGTGGCACAGAACGAGAGACAGGGCTACAGGCCACTAGTGTTGATGACAGTCGATGAGTTGATAAATTCACGCAGTCCGCTGACTTTAGGTGGCACTGAAAGAGAGACAGGTATAAAGGCCACCAGTGTTGATGACAGTCGATGAGTTGATAAATTCACGCAGTCCGCTGACTTTAGGTGGCACTGAATGAGAGACAGGTATAAAGGCCACCAGTGTTGATGAGAGTCGATGAGTTGGTAAATCCACGCAGTCCGCTGACTTTAGGTGGCACAGAACGAGAGACAGGGCTAAAGGCCACCAGTGTTGATGAGAGTCGATGAGTTGGTAAATTCAAGCAGTCTGCTGACTTTAGGTGGCACAGAACGAGAGACAGGGCTAAAGGTCACTAGTGTTGATGAAAGTCGATGAGTTGGTAAATTCACGCAGTCCGTTGACTTTAGGTGGCACTGAACGAGGAACAGGGCTAAAGGCCACTACTGTTGATGAGAGTCGATGAGTTGGTAAACTCACGCAGTCCGCTGACCTTAGGTGGCACTGAACGAGAGACAGGGCTACAGGCCACTAGTGTTGATGAGAGTCGATGAGTTGGTAAATTCACGCAGTCCGCTGACTTTAGGTGGCACAGAACGAGAGACAGGGCTAAAGGCCACTAGTGTTGATGAGAGTCGATGAGTTGGTAAATTCACGCAGTCTGCTGACTTTTGGTGGCACAGAACGAGAGACAGGGCTAAAGGCCACCAGTGTTGATGAGAGTCGATGAGTTGGTAAATTCATGCAGTGCGCTGACTTTAGGTGGCACAGAAGGAGAGACAGAGCTAAAGGCCACCAGTGTTGATGAGAGTCGATGAGTTGGTAAATTCACACAGTGCGCTGATTTTAGGTGGCACAGAAGGAGAGACAGGGCTAAAGGCCACCAGTGTTGATGAGAGTCGATGAGTTGGTAAATTCACGCAGTCCGCTGACCTTAGGTGGCACAGAACGAGAGACAGGGCTAAAGGCCGCCAGTGTTGATGAGAGTCGATGAGTTGGTAAATTCACGCAGTCCGCTGACTTTAGGTGGCACAGAAGGAGAGACAGGGCTAAAGGCCGCTAGTGTTGATGAGAGTCGATGAGTTGGTAAATTCACGCAGTCCGCTGACTTTAGGTGGCACAGAACGAGAGACAGGGCTAAAGGCCACTAGTTTTGATGAGAGTCGATGAGTTGGTAAATTCACGCAGTCCGCTGACTTTAGGTGGCACAGAACGAGAGACAGGGCTAAAGGCCACTAGTGTAATGAGAGCCGATGAGTTGGTAAATTCACGCAGTCCGCTGACTTTAGGTGGCACAGAACGAGAGACAGGGCTAAAGGCCTCTAGTGTTAATGAGAGCCGATGAGTTGGTAAATTCACGCAGTCCGCTGACTTTAGGTGGCACAGAATGAGAGACAGGGCTAAAGGCCGCCAGTGTTGATGGGAGTCGATGAGTTGGTAAATTCACGCAGTCCGCTGACTTTAGGTGGCACAGAACGAGAGACAGGGCTAAAGGCCGCTAGTGTTGATGAGAGTCGATGAGTTGGTAAATTCACGCAGTCCGCTGACTTTAGGTGGCACAGAATGAGAGACAGTGCTAAAGGCCGCTAGTGTTGATGAGAGTCGATGAGTTGGTAAATTCACGCAGTCCGCTGACTTTAGGTGGCACAGAACGAGAGACAGGGCTAAAGGCCACCAGTGTTGATGAGAGTCGATGAGTTGGTAAATTCACGCAGTGCGCTGACTTTAGGTGGCACAGAACGAGAGACAGGGCTAAAGGCCACTAGTGTTGATGACAGTCGATGAGTTGGTAAATTCACTCAGTCTGCTGACTTTAGGTGGCACAGAACGAGAGACAGGACTAAAGGCCGCAAGTGATGATGAGAGTCGATGAGTTGGTAAATTCATGCAGTCTGCTGACCTTAGGTGGCACAGAACGAGAGACAGGGCTAAAGGCCACTAGTGTTGATGACAGTCGATGAGTTGGTAAACTCACCCAGTCCGCTGACCTTAGGTGGCACAGAACGAGAGACAGGGCCAAAGGCCACTAGTGTTGATGAGAGTCGATGAGTTGGTAAATTCACGCAGTGCGCTGACTTTAGGTGGCACAGAAGGAGAGACAGGGCTAAAGGCCACCAGTGTTGATGAGAGTCGATGAGTTGGTAAATTCACGCAGTGCGCTGACTTTAGGTGGCACAGAAGGAGAGACAGGGCTAAAGGCCACCAGTGTTGATGAGAGTCGATGAGTTGGTAAATTCACGCAGTGCGCTGATTTTAGGTGGCACAGAAGGAGAGACAGGGCTAAAGGCCACCAGTGTTGATGAGAGTCGATGAGTTGGTAAATTCACGCAGTCCGCTGACCTTAGGTGGCACAGAATGAGAGACAGGGCTAAAGGCCGCCAGTGTTGATGAGAGTCGATGAGTTGGTAAATTCACGCAGTCCGCTGACTTTAGGTGGCACAGAAGGAGAGACAAGGCTAAAGGCCGCTAGTGTTGATGAGAGTCGATGAGTTGGTAAATTCACGCAGTCCGCTGACTTTAGGTGGCACAGAACGAGAGACAGGGCTAAAGGCCACTAGTTTTGATGAGAGTCGATGAGTTGGTAAATTCACGCAGTCCGCTGACTTTAGGTGGCACAGAACGAGAGACAGGGCTAAAGGCCGCTAGTGTTGATGAGAGTCGATGAGTTGGTAAATTCACGCAGTCCGCTGACTTTAGGTGGCACAGAATGAGAGACAGGGCTAAGAGCCACAAGTGTTGATGAGAGTCGATGAGTTGGTTAATTCACGCAGTGCGCTGACTTTAGGTGGCACAGAAGGAGAGACAGGGCTAAAGGTCTCTAGTGTTGATGAGAGTCGATGAGTTGGTAAATTCATGGAGTCCGCTGACTTTAGGTGGCACAGAACGAGAGACAGGGCTAAAGGCCACTAGTGTTGATGAGAGTCGATGAGTTGGTAAATTCATGCAGTCCGCTGACCTTAGGTGGCACAGAACGAGAGAGAGGGCTAAAGGCCACTAGTGTTGATGAGAGTCGATGAGTTGGTAAATTCATGCAGTCCGCTGACCTTAGGTGGCACAGAACGAGAGACAGGGCTACAGGCCACTAGTGTTGATGACAGTCGATGAGTTGATAAATTCACGCAGTCCGCTGACTTTAGGTGGCACTGAACGAGAGACAGGTATAAAGGCCACCAGTGTTGATGACAGTCGATGAGTTGATAAATTCACGCAGTCCGCTGACTTTAGGTGGCACTGAATGAGAGACAGGTATAAAGGCCACCAGTGTTGATGAGAGTCGATGAGTTGGTAAATCCACGCAGTCCGCTGACTTTAGGTGGCACAGAACGAGAGACAGGGCTAAAGGCCACCAGTGTTGATGAGAGTCGATGAGTTGGTAAATTCAAGCAGTCCGCTGACTTTAGGTGGCACAGAACGAAAGACAGGGCTAAAGGTCACTAGTGTTGATGAAAATCGATGAGTTGGTAAATTCACGCAGTCCGTTGACTTTAGGTGGCACAGAACGAGGAACAGGGCTAAAGGCCACTACTGTTCATGAGAGTCGATGAGTTGGTAAACTCACGCAGTCCGCTGACCTTAGGTGTCACTGAACGAGAGACAGGGCTAAAGGCCACTAGTGTTGATGAGAGTCGATGAGTTGGTAAATTCACGCAGTCCGCTGACTTTAGGTGGCACAGAACGAGAGACAGGGCTAAAGGCCACTAGTGTTGATGAGAGTCGATGAGTTGGTAAATTCATGCAGTCTGCTGACTTTTGGTGGCACAGAACGAGAGAGAGGGCTAAAGGCCACCAGTGTTGATGAGAGTCGATGAGTTGGTAAATTCACGCAGTGCGCTGACTTTAGGTGGCACAGAAGGAGAGACAGGGCTAAAGGCCACCAGTGTTGATGAGAGTCGATGAGTTGGTAAATTCACGCAGTGCGCTGATTTTAGGTGGCACAGAAGGAGAGACAGGGCTAAAGGCCACCAGTGTTGATGAGAGTCGATGAGTTGGTAAATTCACGCAGTCCGCTGACCTTAGGTGGCACAGAACGAGAGACAGGGCTAAAGGCCGCCAGTGTTGATGAGAGTCGATGAGTTGGTAAATTCACGCAGTCCGCTGACTTTAGGTGGCACAGAAGGAGAGACAGGGCTAAAGGCCGCTAGTGTTGATGAGAGTCGATGAGTTGGTAAATTCACGCAGTCCGCTGACTTTAGGTGGCACAGAACGAGAGACAGGGCTAAAGGCCACTAGTTTTGATGAGAGTCGATGAGTTGGTAAATTCACGCAGTCTGCTGACTTTAGGTGGCACAGAACGAGAGACAGGGCTAAAGGCCACTAGTGTAATGAGAGCCGATGAGTTGGTAAATTCACGCAGTCCGCTGACTTTAGGTGGCACAGAACGAGAGACAGGGCTAAAGGCCGCCAGTGTTGATGGGAGTCGATGAGTTGGTAAATTCACACAGTCCGCTGACTTTAGGTGGCACAGAACGAGAGACAGGGCTAAAGGCCGCTAGTGTTGATGAGAGTCGATGAGTTGGTAAATTCACGCAGTCCGCTGACTTTAGATGGCACAGAATGAGAGACAGGGCTAAAGGCCGCTAGTGTTGATGAGAGTCGATGAGTTGGTAAATTCACGCAGTCTGCTGACTTTTGGTGGCACAGAACGAGAGACAGGGCTAAAGGCCACTAGTGTTGATGAGAGTCGATGAGTTGGTAAATTCACGCAGTCTGCTGACTTTTGGTGGCACAGAACGAGAGACAGGGCTAAAGGCCACCAGTGTTGATGAGAGTCGATGAGTTGGTAAATTCACGCAGTGCGCTGACTTTAGGTGGCACAGAAGGAGAGACAGGGCTAAATGCCACCAGTGTTGATGAGAGTCGATGAGTTGGTAAATTCACACAGTGCGCTGATTTTAGGTGGCACAGAAGGAGAGACAGGGCTAAAGGCCACCAGTGTTGATGAGAGTCGATGAGTTGGTAAATTCACGCAGTCCGCTGACCTTAGGTGGCACAGAACGAGAGACAGGGCTAAAGGCCGCCAGTGTTGATGAGAGTCGATGAGTTGGTAAATTCACGCAGTCCGCTGACTTTAGGTGGCACAGAAGGAGAGACAGGGCTAAAGGCCGCTAGTGTTGATGAGAGTCGATGAGTTGGTAAATTCACGCAGTGCGCTGACTTTAGGTGGCACAGAAGGAGAGACAGGGCTAAAGGCCACTAGTGTTGATGAGAGTCGATGAGTTGGTAAATTCACGCAGTCCACTGACTTTAGGTGGCACAAAAGGAGAGACAGGGCTAAAGGCCACCAGTGTTGATGAGAGTCGATGAGTTGGTAAATTCATGCAGTCCGGTGACCATAGGTGGCACAGAACGAGAGACAGGGCTAAAGGCCATTAGTGTTGATGAGAGTCGATGAGTTGGTAAATTCACGCAGTCAGCTGACTTTAGGTGGCACTGAACGAGAGACAGGTATAAAGGCCACCAGTGTTGATGAGAGTCGATGAGTTGGTAAATTCATGCAGTCCGCTGACTTTAGGTGGCACAGAACGAGAGACAGGGCTAAAGGCCACTAGTGTTGAGGAGAGTCGATGAGTTGGTAAATTCTCGCAGACCGCTGACTTTAGGTGGCGCAGAAGGAGAGACAGGGCTAAAGGCCATTAGTGTTGATGAGAGGTGATGAGTTGGTAAACTCACGCAGTCTGCTGACCTTAGGTGGCACAGAACGAGAGACAGGGCTAAAGGCCACTACTGTTGATGAGAGTCGACGAGTTGGTAAACTCACGCAGTCCGCTGACCTTAGGTGGCACAGAACGAGAGACAGGGCTAAAGGCCACTAGTGTTGATGAGAGTCGATGAGTTGGTAAATTCACGCAGTCCGCTGACTTTAGGTGGCACAGAACGAGAGACAGGGCTAAAGGCCACTAGTGTTGATGAGAGTCGATGAGTTGGTAAATTCACGCAGTGCGCTGACTTTAGGTGACACAGAAGGAGAGACAGGGCTAAGAGCCACAAGTGTTGATGAGAGTCGATGAGTTGGTAAATTCATGGAGTCCGCTGACTTTAGGTGGCACAGAACGAGAGACAGGGCTAAAGGCCACTAGTGTTGATGAGAGTCGATGAGTTGGTAAATTCATGCAGTCCGCTGACCTTAGGTGGCACAGAACGAGAGAGAGGGCTAAAGGCCACTATTGTTGATGAGAGTCGATGAGTTGGTAAATTCATGCAGTCCGCTGACCTTAGGTGGCACAGAACGAGAGACAGGGCTACAGGCCACTAGTGTTGATGACAGTCGATGAGTTGATAAATTCACGCAGTCCGCTGACTTTAGGTGGCACTGAACGAGAGACAGGTATAAAGGCCACCAGTGTTGATGACAGTCGATGAGTTGATAAATTCACGCAGTCCGCTGACTTTAGGTGGCACTGAATGAGAGACAGGTATAAAGGCCACCAGTGTTGATGAGAGTCGATGAGTTGGTAAATCCACGCAGTCCGCTGACTTTAGGTGGCACAGAACGAGAGACAGGGCTAAAGGCCACCAGTGTTGATGAGAGTCGATGAGTTGGTAAATTCAAGCAGTCTGCTGACTTTAGGTGGCACAGAACGAGAGACAGGGCTAAAGGTCACTAGTGTTGATGAAAGTCGATGAGTTGGTAAATTCACGCAGTCCGTTGACTTTAGGTGGCACAGAACGAGGAACAGGGCTAAAGGCCACTACTGTTGATGAGAGTCGATGAGTTGGTAAACTCACGCAGTCCGCTGACCTTAGGTGGCACTGAACGAGAGACAGGGCTACAGGCCACTAGTGTTGATGAGAGTCGATGAGTTGGTAAATTCACGCAGTCCACTGACTTTAGGTGGCACAGAACGAGAGACAGGGCTAAAGGCCACTAGTGTTGATGAGAGTCGATGAGTTGGTAAATTCACGCAGTCTGCTGACTTTTGGTGGCACAGAACGAGAGACAGGGCTAAAGGCCACCAGTGTTGATGAGAGTCGATGAGTTGGTAAATTCACGCAGTGCGCTGACTTCAGGTGGCACAGAAGGAGAGACAGGGCTAAAGGCCACCAGTGTTGATGAGAGTCGATGAGTTGGTAAATTCACACAGTGCGCTGATTTTAGGTGGCACAGAAGGAGAGACAGGGCTAAAGGCCACCAGTGTTGATGAGAGTCGATGAGTTGGTAAATTCACGCAGTCCGCTGACCTTAGGTGGCACAGAACGAGAGACAGGGCTAAAGGCCGCCAGTGTTGATGAGAGTCGATGAGTTGGTAAATTCACGCAGTCCGCTGACTTTAGGTGGCACAGAAGGAGAGACAGGGCTAAAGGCCGCTAGTGTTGATGAGAGTCGATGAGTTGGTAAATTCACGCAGTCCGCTGACTTTAGGTGGCACAGAACGAGAGACAGGGCTAAAGGCCACTAGTTTTGATGAGAGTCGATGAGTTGGTAAATTCACGCAGTCCGCTGACTTTAGGTGGCACAGAACGAGAGACAGGGCTAAAGGCCACTAGTGTAATGAGAGCCGATGAGTTGGTAAATTCACGCAGTCCGCTGACTTTAGGTGGCACAGAACGAGAGACAGGGCTAAAGGCCTCTAGTGTTAATGAGAGCCGATGAGTTGGTAAATTCACGCAGTCCGCTGACTTTAGGTGGCACAGAATGAGAGACAGGGCTAAAGGCCGCCAGTGTTGATGGGAGTCGATGAGTTGGTAAATTCACGCAGTCCGCTGACTTTAGGTGGCACAGAACGAGAGACAGGGCTAAAGGCCGCTAGTGTTGATGAGAGTCGATGAGTTGGTAAATTCACGCAGTCCGCTGACTTTAGGTGGCACAGAATGAGAGACAGTGCTAAAGGCCGCTAGTGTTGATGAGAGTCGATGAGTTGGTAAATTCACGCAGTCCGCTGACTTTAGGTGGCACAGAACGAGAGACAGGGCTAAAGGCCACCAGTGTTGATGAGAGTCGATGAGTTGGTAAATTCACGCAGTGCGCTGACTTTAGGTGGCACAGAACGAGAGACAGGGCTAAAGGCCACTAGTGTTGATGACAGTCGATGAGTTGGTAAATTCACTCAGTCTGCTGACTTTAGGTGGCACAGAACGAGAGACAGGACTAAAGGCCGCAAGTGATGATGAGAGTCGATGAGTTGGTAAATTCATGCAGTCTGCTGACCTTAGGTGGCACAGAACGAGAGACAGGGCTAAAGGCCACTAGTGTTGATGACAGTCGATGAGTTGGTAAACTCACCCAGTCCGCTGACCTTAGGTGGCACAGAACGAGAGACAGGGCCAAAGGCCACTAGTGTTGATGAGAGTCGATGAGTTGGTAAATTCACGCAGTGCGCTGACTTTAGGTGGCACAGAAGGAGAGACAGGGCTAAAGGCCACCAGTGTTGATGAGAGTCGATGAGTTGGTAAATTCACGCAGTGCGCTGACTTTAGGTGGCACAGAAGGAGAGACAGGGCTAAAGGCCACCAGTGTTGATGAGAGTCGATGAGTTGGTAAATTCACGCAGTGCGCTGATTTTAGGTGGCACAGAAGGAGAGACAGGGCTAAAGGCCACCAGTGTTGATGAGAGTCGATGAGTTGGTAAATTCACGCAGTCCGCTGACCTTAGGTGGCACAGAATGAGAGACAGGGCTAAAGGCCGCCAGTGTTGATGAGAGTCGATGAGTTGGTAAATTCACGCAGTCCGCTGACTTTAGGTGGCACAGAAGGAGAGACAAGGCTAAAGGCCGCTAGTGTTGATGAGAGTCGATGAGTTGGTAAATTCACGCAGTCCGCTGACTTTAGGTGGCACAGAACGAGAGACAGGGCTAAAGGCCACTAGTTTTGATGAGAGTCGATGAGTTGGTAAATTCACGCAGTCCGCTGACTTTAGGTGGCACAGAACGAGAGACAGGGCTAAAGGCCGCTAGTGTTGATGAGAGTCGATGAGTTGGTAAATTCACGCAGTCCGCTGACTTTAGGTGGCACAGAATGAGAGACAGGGCTAAGAGCCACAAGTGTTGATGAGAGTCGATGAGTTGGTTAATTCACGCAGTGCGCTGACTTTAGGTGGCACAGAAGGAGAGACAGGGCTAAAGGTCTCTAGTGTTGATGAGAGTCGATGAGTTGGTAAATTCATGGAGTCCGCTGACTTTAGGTGGCACAGAACGAGAGACAGGGCTAAAGGCCACTAGTGTTGATGAGAGTCGATGAGTTGGTAAATTCATGCAGTCCGCTGACCTTAGGTGGCACAGAACGAGAGAGAGGGCTAAAGGCCACTAGTGTTGATGAGAGTCGATGAGTTGGTAAATTCATGCAGTCCGCTGACCTTAGGTGGCACAGAACGAGAGACAGGGCTACAGGCCACTAGTGTTGATGACAGTCGATGAGTTGATAAATTCACGCAGTCCGCTGACTTTAGGTGGCACTGAACGAGAGACAGGTATAAAGGCCACCAGTGTTGATGACAGTCGATGAGTTGATAAATTCACGCAGTCCGCTGACTTTAGGTGGCACTGAATGAGAGACAGGTATAAAGGCCACCAGTGTTGATGAGAGTCGATGAGTTGGTAAATCCACGCAGTCCGCTGACTTTAGGTGGCACAGAACGAGAGACAGGGCTAAAAGGCCACCAGTGTTGATGAGAGTCGATGAGTTGGTAAATTCAAGCAGTCCGCTGACTTTAGGTGGCACAGAACGAAAGACAGGGCTAAAGGTCACTAGTGTTGATGAAAATCGATGAGTTGGTAAATTCACGCAGTCCGTTGACTTTAGGTGGCACAGAACGAGGAACAGGGCTAAAGGCCACTACTGTTCATGAGAGTCGATGAGTTGGTAAACTCACGCAGTCCGCTGACCTTAGGTGGCACTGAACGAGAGACAGGGCTAAAGGCCACTAGTGTTGATGAGAGTCGATGAGTTGGTAAATTCACGCAGTCCGCTGACTTTAGGTGGCACAGAACGAGAGACAGGGCTAAAGGCCACTAGTGTTGATGAGAGTCGATGAGTTGGTAAATTCATGCAGTCTGCTGACTTTTGGTGGCACAGAACGAGAGAGAGGGCTAAAGGCCACCAGTGTTGATGAGAGTCGATGAGTTGGTAAATTCACGCAGTGCGCTGACTTTAGGTGGCACAGAAGGAGAGACAGGGCTAAAGGCCACCAGTGTTGATGAGAGTCGATGAGTTGGTAAATTCACGCAGTGCGCTGATTTTAGGTGGCACAGAAGGAGAGACAGGGCTAAAGGCCACCAGTGTTGATGAGAGTCGATGAGTTGGTAAATTCACGCAGTCCGCTGACCTTAGGTGGCACAGAACGAGAGACAGGGCTAAAGGCCGCCAGTGTTGATGAGAGTCGATGAGTTGGTAAATTCACGCAGTCCGCTGACTTTAGGTGGCACAGAAGGAGAGACAGGGCTAAAGGCCGCTAGTGTTGATGAGAGTCGATGAGTTGGTAAATTCACGCAGTCCGCTGACTTTAGGTGGCACAGAACGAGAGACAGGGCTAAAGGCCACTAGTTTTGATGAGAGTCGATGAGTTGGTAAATTCACGCAGTCTGCTGACTTTAGGTGGCACAGAACGAGAGACAGGGCTAAAGGCCACTAGTGTAATGAGAGCCGATGAGTTGGTAAATTCACGCAGTCCGCTGACTTTAGGTGGCACAGAACGAGAGACAGGGCTAAAGGCCGCCAGTGTTGATGGGAGTCGATGAGTTGGTAAATTCACGCAGTCCGCTGACTTTAGGTGGCACAGAACGAGAGACAGGGCTAAAGGCCGCTAGTGTTGATGAGAGTCGATGAGTTGGTAAATTCACGCAGTCCGCTGACTTTAGATGGCACAGAATGAGAGACAGGGCTAAAGGCCGCTAGTGTTGATGAGAGTCGATGAGTTGGTAAATTCACGCAGTCCGCTGACTTTAGGTGGCACAGAACGAGAGACAGGGCTAAAGGCCACTAGTGTTGATGAGAGTCAATGAGTTGGTAAATTCACGCAGTCCGCTGACTTTAGGTGGCACAGAACGAGAGACAGGGCTAAAGGCCATTAGTGTTGATGAGAGTCGATGAATTGGTAAATTCACGCAGTCTGCTGACTTTTGGTGGCACAGAACGAGAGACAGGGCTAAAGGCCACCAGTGTTGATGAGAGTCGATGAGTTGGTAAATTCACACAGTGCGCTGACTTTAGGTGGCACAGAACGAGAGACAGGGCTAAAGGCCACTAGTGTTGATGACAGTCGATGAGTTGGTAAATTCACTCAGTCTGCTGACTTTAGGTGGCACAGAACGAGAGACAGGACTAAAGACCGCAAGTGATGATGAGAGTCGATGAGTTGGTAAATTCATGCAGTCCGCTGACCTTAGGTGGCACAGAACGAGAGACAGGGCTAAAGGCCACTAGTGTTGATGACAGTCGATGAGTTGGTAAACTCACCCAGTCCGCTGACCTTAGGTGGCACAGAACGAGAGACAGGGCTAAAGGCCACTAGTGTTGATGAGAGTCGATGAGTTGGTAAATTCACGCAGTCCGCTGACTTTAGGTGGCACAGAACGAGAGACAGGGCTAAAGGCCACTAGTGTTGATGAGAGTCGATGAGTTTGTAAATTCACGCAGTCTGCTGACTTTTGGTGGCACAGAACGAGAGACAGGGCTAAAGGCCACCAGTGTTGATGAGAGTCGATGAGTTGGTAAATTCACGCAGTGCGCTGACTTTAGGTGGCACAGAAGGAGAGACAGGGCTAAGGGCCACAAGTGTTGATGAGAGTCGATGAGTTGGTTGATTCACGCAGTGCGCTGACTTTAGGTGGCACAGAAGGAGAGACAGGGCTAAAGGTCGCTAGTGTTGATGAGAGTCGATGAGTTGGTAAATTCATGGAGTCCGCTGACTTTAGGTGGCACAGAACGAGAGACAGGGCTAAAGGCCACTAGTGTTGATGAGAGTCGATGAGTTGGTAAATTCATGCAGTCCGCTGACCTTAGGTGGCACAGAACGAGAGACAGGGCTAAAGGCCACTAGTGTTGATGAGAGTCGATGAGTTGGTAAATTCACGCAGTGCGCTGACTTTAGGTGGCACAGAAGGAGAGACAGGGCTAAAGGCCACCAGTGTTGATGAGAGTCGATGAGTTGGTAAATTCACGCAGTGCGCTGACTTTAGGTGGCACAGAAGGAGAGAGAGGGCTAAAGGCCACCAGTGTTGATGAGAGTCGATGAGTTGGTAAATTCACGCAGTCCGCTGACCTTAGGTGGCACAGAATGAGAGACAGGGCTAAAGGCCGCCAGTGTTGATGAGAGTCGATGAGTTGGTAAATTCACGCAGTCCGCTGACTTTAGGTGGCACAGAAGGAGAGACAGGGCTAAAGGCCGCTAGTGTTGATGAGAGTCGATGAGTTGGTAAATTCACGCAGTCCGCTGACTTTAGGTGGCACAGAACGAGAGACAGGGCTAAAGGCCACTAGTTTTGATGAGAGTCGATGAGTTGGTAAATTCACGCAGTCTGCTGACTTTAGGTGGCACAGAACGAGAGACAGGGCTAAAGGCCACTAGTGTAATGAGAGCCGATGAGTTGGTAAATTCACGCAGTCCGCTGACTTTAGGTGGCACAGAACGAGAGACAGGGCTAAAGGCCTCTAGTGTTAATGAGAGCCGATGAGTTGGTAAATTCACACAGTCCGCTGACTTTAGGTGGCACAGAATGAGAGACAGGGCTAAAGGCCGCCAGTGTTGATGGGAGTCGATGAGTTGGTAAATTCACGCAGTCCGCTGACTTTAGGTGGCACAGAACGAGAGACAGGGCTAAAGGCCGCTAGTGTTGATGAGAGTCGATGAGTTGGTAAATTCACGCAGTCCGCTGACTTTAGGTGGCACAGAATGAGAGACAGGGCTAAAGGCCGCTAGTGTTGATGAGAGTCGATGAGTTGGTAAATTCACGCAGTCCGCTGACTTTAGGTGGCACAGAACGAGAGACAGGGCTAAAGGCCACTAGTGTTGATGAGAGTCAATGAGTTGGTAAATTCACGCAGTCCGCTGACTTTAGGTGGCACAGAACGAGAGACAGGGCTAAAGGCCATTAGTGTTGATGAGAGTCGATGAATTGGTAAATTCACGCAGTCTGCTGACTTTTGGTGACACAGAACGAGAGACAGGGCTAAAGGCCACCAGTGTTGATGAGAGTCGATGAGTTGGTAAATTCACGCAGTGCGCTGACTTTAGGTGGCACAGAACGAGAGACAGGGCTAAAGGCCGCAAGTGATGATGAGAGTCGATGAGTTGGTAAATTCATGCAGTCCGCTGACCTTAGGTGGCACAGAACGAGAGACAGGGCTAAAGGCCACTAGTGTTGATGACAGTCGATGAGTTGGTAAACTCACCCAGTCCGCTGACCTTAGGTGGCACAGAACGAGAGACAGGGCTAAAGGCCACTAGTGTTGATGAGAGTCGATGAGTTCGTAAATTCACGCAGTCTGCTGACTTTTGGTGGCACAGAACGAGAGACAGGGCTAAAGGCCACCAGTGTTGATGAGAGTCGATGAGTTGGTAAATTCACGCAGTGCGCTGACTTTAGGTGGCACAGAAGGAGAGACAGGGCTAAGGGCCACAAGTGTTGATGAGAGTCGATGAGTTGGTTAATTCACGCAGTGCGCTGACTTTAGGTGGCACAGAAGGAGAGACAGGGCTAAAGGTCGCTAGTGTTGATGAGAGTCGATGAGTTGGTAAATTCATGGAGTCCGCTGAGTTTAGGTGGCACAGAACGAGAGACAGGGCTAAAGGCCACTAGTGTTGATGAGAGTCGATGAGTTGGTAAATTCATGCAGTCCGCTGACCTTAGGTGGCACAGAACGAGAGACAGGGCTAAAGGCCACTAGTGTTGATGAGAGTCGATGAGTTGGTAAATTCACGCAGTGCGCTGACTTTAGGTGGCACAGAAGGAGAGACAGGGCTAAAGGCCACCAGTGTTGATGAGAGTCGATGAGTTGGTAAATTCACGCAGTGCGCTGACTTTAGGTGGCACAGAAGGAGAGACAGGGCTAAAGGCCACCAGTGTTGATGAGAGTCGATGAGTTGGTAAATTCACGCAGTCCGCTGACCTTAGGTGGCACAGAATGAGAGACAGGGCTAAAGGCCGCCAGTGTTGATGAGAGTCGATGAGTTGGTAAATTCACGCAGTCCGCTGACTTTAAGTGGCACAGAAGGAGAGACAGGGCTAAAGGCCGCTAGTGTTGATGAGAGTCGATGAGTTGGTCAATTCACACAGTCCGCTGACTTTAGGTGGCACAGAACGAGAGACAGGGCTAAAGGCCACTAGTTTTGATGAGAGTCGATGAGTTGGTAAATTCACGCAGTCCGCTGACTTTAGGTGGCACAGAACGAGAGACAGGGCTAAAGGCCACTAGTGTTAATGAGAGCCGATGAGTTGGTAAATTCACGCAGTCCGCTGACTTTAGGTGGCACAGAACGAGAGACAGGGCTAAAGGCCTCTAGTGTTAATGAGAGCCGATGAGTTGGTAAATTCACGCAGTCCGCTGACTTTAGGTGGCACAGAATGAGAGACAGGGCTAAAGGCCGCTAGTGTTGATGGGAGTCGATGAGTTGGTAAATTCACGCAGTCCGCTGACTTTAGGTGGCACAGAACGAGAGACAGGGCTAAAGGCCGCTAGTGTTGATGAGAGTCGATGAGTTGGTAAATTCATGCAGTCCGCTGACTTTAGGTGGCACAGAATGAGAGACAGGGCTAAAGGCCGCTAGTGTTGATGAGAGTCGATGAGTTGGTAAATTCACGCAGTCCGCTGACTTTAGGTGGCACAGAACGAGAGACAGGGTTAAAGGCCACTAGTGTTGATGAGAGTCGATGAGTTGGTAAATTCACGCAGTCCGCTGACTTTAGGTGGCACAGAACGAGAGACAGGGCTAAAGGCCATTAGTGTTGATGAGAGTCGATGAATTGGTAAATTCACGCAGTCTGCTGACTTTTGGTGGCACAGAACGAGAGACAGGGCTAAAGGCCACTAGTGTTGATGACAGTCGATGAGTTGGTAAATTCACTCAGTCTGCTGACTTTAGGTGGCACAGAACGAGAGACAGGACTAAAGGCCGCAAGTGATGATGAGAGTCGATGAGTTGGTAAATTCATGCAGTCTGCTGACCTTAGGTGGCACAGAACGAGAGACAGGGCTAAAGGCCACTAGTGTTGATGACAGTCGATGAGTTGGTAAACTCACCCAGTCCGCTGACCTTAGGTGGCACAGAACGAGAGACAGGGCTAAAGGCCACTAGTGTTGATGAGAGTCGATGAGTTGGTAAATTCACGCAGTCCGCTGACTTTAGGTGGCACAGAACGAGAGACAGGGCTAAAGGCCACTAGTGTTGATGAGAGTCGATGAGTTTGTAAATTCACGCAGTCTGCTGACTTTTGGTGGCACAGAACGAGAGACAGGGCTAAAGGTCACCAGTGTTGATGAGAGTCGATGAGTTGGTAAATTCACGCAGTGCGCTGACTTTAGGTGGCACAGAAGGAGAGACAGGGCTAAGGGCCACAAGTGTTGATGAGAGTCGATGAGTTGGTTAATTCACGCAGTGCGCTGACTTTAGGTGGCACAGAAGGAGAGACAGGGCTAAAGGTCGCTAGTGTTGATGAGAGTCGATGAGTTGGTAAACTCATTCAGTCCGCTGACCTTAGGTGGCACAGAACGAGAGACAGGGCTAAAGGCCACTAGTGTTGATGACAGTCGATGAGTTGGTAAATTCACGCAGTCCGCTGACTTTAGGTGGCACAGAACGAGAAACAGGGCTAAAGGCCACTAGTGTTGATGAGAGTCGATGAGTTGGTAAATTCATGCAGTCCGCTGACCTTAGGTGGCACAGAACGAGAGACAGGGCTAAAGGCCACTAGTGTTGATGAGAGTCGATGAGTTGGTAAATTCATGCAGTCCGCTGACCTTAGGTGGCACAGAACGAGAGACAGGGCTACAGGCCACTAGTGTTGATGACAGTCGATGAGTTGATAAATTCACGCAGTCCGCTGACTTTAGGTGGCACTGAACGAGAGACAGGTATAAAGGCCACCAGTGTTGATGACAGTCGATGAGTTGATAAATTCACGCAGTCCGCTTACTTTAGGTGGCACTGAACGAGAGACAGGTATAAAGGCCACCAGTGTTGATGAGAGTCGATGAGTTGGTAAATTCACGCAGTCCGCTGACTTTAGGTGGCACAGAACGAGAGACAGGGCTAAAGGCCACCAGTGTTGATGAGAGTCGATGAGTTGGTAAATTCATTCAGTCCGCTGACCTTAGGTGGCACAGAACGAGAGACAGGGCTAAAGGCCACTAGTGTTGATGACAGTCGATGAGTTGGTAAATTCACGCAGTCCGCTGACTTTAGGTGGCACAGAACGAGAGACAGGGCTAAAGGCCACTAGTGTTAATGAGAGCCGATTAGTTGGTAAATTCAAGCAGTCCGCTGACTTTAGGTGGCACAGAACGAGAGACAGGGCTAAAAGTCACTAGTGTTGATGAGAGTCGATGAGTTGGTAAATTCACGCAGTCCGTTGACTTTAGGTGGCACAGAACGAGGAACAGGGCTAAAGATCAATACTGTTGATGAGAGTCAATGAGTTGGTAAACTCACGCAGTCCGCTGACCTTAGGTGGCACAGAACGAGAGACAGGGCTAAAGGCCACTAGTGTTGATGAGAGTCGATGAGTTGGTAAATTCACGCAGTCCGCTGACTTTAGGTGGCACAGAACGAGAGACAGGGCTAAAGGCCACTAGTGTTGATGAGAGTCGATGAGTTGGTAAATTCACGCAGTCTGCTGACTTTTGGTGGCACAGAACGAGAGACAGGGCTAAAGGCCACCAGTGTTGATGACAGTCGAGGAGTTGATAAATTCACGCAGTCCGCTGACTTTAGGTGGCACTGAACGAGAGACAGGTATAAAGGCCACCAGTGTTGATGACAGTCGATGAGTTGATAAATTCACGCAGTCCGCTTACTTTAGGTGGCACTGAACGAGAGACAGGTATAAAGGCCACCAGTGTTGATGAGAGTCGATGAGTTGGTAAATTCACGCAGTTCGCTGACTTTAGGTGGCACAGAACGAGAGACAGGGCTAAAGGCCACTAGTGTTGATGAGAGTCGATGAGTTGGTAAATTCATGCAGTCCGCTGACCTTAGGTGGCACAGAACGAGAGACAGGGCTACAGGCCACTAGTGTTGATGACAGTCGATGAGTTGATAAATTCACGCAGTCCGCTGACTTTAGGTGGCACTGAACGAGAGACAGGTATAAAGGCCACCAGTGTTGATGACAGTCGATGAGTTGATAAATTCACGCAGTCCGCTTACTTTAGGTGGCACTGAACGAGAGACAGGTATAAAGGCCACCAGTGTTGATGAGAGTCGATGAGTTGGTAAATTCACGCAGTCCGCTGACTTTAGGTGGCACAGAACGAGAGACAGGGCTAAAGGCCACCAGTGTTGATGAGAGTCGATGAGTTGGTAAATTCATTCAGTCCGCTGACCTTAGGTGGCACAGAACGAGAGACAGGGCTAAAGGCCACTAGTGTTGATGAGAGTCGATGAGTTGGTAAATTCACGCAGTCTGCTGACTTTTGGTGGCACAGAACGAGAGACAGGGCTAAAGGCCACCAGTGTTGATGAGAGTCGATGAGTTGGAAAATTCACGCAGTGCGCTGACTTTAGGTGGCACAGAAGGAGAGACAGGGCTAAAGGCCACCAGTGTTGATGAGAGTCGATGAGTTGGTAAATTCACGCAGTGCGCTGATTTTAGGTGGCACAGAAGGAGAGACAGGGCTAAAGGCCGCCAGTGTTGATGAGAGTCGATGAGTTGGTAAATTCACGCAGTCCGCTGACCTTAGGTGGCACAGAACGAGAGACAGGGCTAAAGGCCGCCAGTGTTGATGAGAGTCGATGAGTTGGTAAATTCACCCAGTCCGCTGACTTTAGGTGGCACAGAAGGAGAGACAGTGCTAAAGGCCGCTAGTGTTGATGAGAGTCGATGAGTTGGTAAATTCACGCAGTCCGCTGACTTTAGGTGGCACAGAACGAGAGACAGGGCTAAAGGCCACTAGTTTTGATGAGAGTCGATGAGTTGGTAAATTCACGCAGTCCGCTGACTTTAGGTGGCACAGAACGAGAGACAGGGCTAAAGGCCACTAGTGTTAATGAGAGCCGATGAGTTGGTAAATTCACGCAGTCCGCTGACTTTAGGTGGCACAGAACGATAGACAGGGCTAAAGGCCTCTAGTGTTGATGAGAGCCGATGAGTTGGTAAATTCACGCAGTCCGCTGACTTTAGGTGGCACAGAACGAGAGACAGGGCTAAAGGCCGCTAGTGTTGATGGGAGTCGATGAGTTGGTAAATTCACGCAGTCCGCTGACTTTAGGTGGCACAGAACGAGAGACAGGGCTAAAGGCCGCTAGTGTTGATGAGAGTCGATGAGTTGGTAAATTCACGCAGTCCGCTGACTTTAGGTGGCACAGAAGGAGAGAGAGGGCTAAAGGCCGCTAGTGTTGATGAGAGTCGATGAGTTGGTAAATTCACGCAGTCCGCTGACTTTAGGTGGCACAGAATGAGAGACAGGGCTAAAGGCCACTAGTGTTGATGAAATTCGATGAGTTGGTAAATTCACGCAGTCCGCTGACTTTAGGTGGCACAGAACGAGAGACAGGGCTAAAGGCCGCTAGTGTTGATGAGAGTCGATGAGTTGGTAAATTCACGCAGTCCGCTGACTTTAGGTGGCACAGAAGGAGAGACAGGGCTAAAGGCCGCTAGTGTTGATGAGAGTCGATGAGTTGGTAAATTCACGCAGTCCGCTGACTTTAGGTGGCACAGAACGAGAGACAGGGCTAAAGGCCACCAGTGTTGATGAGAGTCGATGAGTTGGAAAATTCACGCAATGCGCTGACTTTAGGTGGCACAGAAGGAGAGACAGGGCTAAAGGCCACCATTGTTGATGAGAGTCGATGAGTTGGTAAATTCACGCAGTGTGCTGATTTTAGGTGGCACAGAAGGAGAGACAGGGCTAAAGGCCGCCAGTGTTGATGAGAGTCGATGAGTTGGTAAATTCACGCAGTCCGCTGACTTTAGGTGGCACAGAACGAGAGACAGGGCTAAAGGCCATTAGTGTTGATGAGAGTCGATGAGTTGGTAAACGCACGCAGTCCGCTGACCTTAGGTGGCACAGAACGAGAGACAGGGCTAAAGGCCACTAGTGTTGATGAGAGTCGATGAGTTGGGAAATTCACGCAGTCCGCTGACTTTAGGTGGCACAGAACGAGAGACAGGGCTAAAGGCCACTAGTGTTGATGTGAGTCGAAGAGTTGGTAAATTCATGCAGTCTGCTGACTTTTGGTGGCACAGAACGAGAGACAGGGCTAAAGGCCACCAGTGTTGATGAGAGTCGATGATTTGGTAAATTCACGCAGTGCGCTGACTTTAGGTGGCAGAGAAGGAGAGACAGGGCTAAAGGCCGCTAGTGTTGATGAGAGTCGATGAGTTGGTAAATTCACGCAGTCCGCTGACCTTAGGTGGCACAGAACGAGAGACAGGGCTAAAGGCCGCTAGTGTTGATGAGATTCGATGAGTTGGTAAATTCACGCAGTCCGCTGACTTTAGGTGGCACAGAACGAGAGACAGGGCTAAAGGCCACTAGTGTTGATGAGAGTCGATGAGTTGGTAAATTTATGCAGTCCGCTGACTTTAGGTGGCACAGAACGAGAGACAGGGCTAAAGGCCACTAGTCTTGATGAGAGTCGATGAGTTGGTAAATTCATGCAGTCCGCTGGCCTTAGGTGGCACAGAACGAGAGACAGGGCTAAAGGCCACTAGTGTTGATGACAGTCGATGAGTTGATAAATGCAAGCAGTCCGCTGACTTTAGGTGGCACTGAACGAGAGACAGGTATAAAGGCCACCAGTGTTGATGACAGTCGATGAGTTGATAAATTCACGCAGTCTGCTGACTTTAGGTGGCACTGAACGAGAGATAGGTATAAAGGCCACCAGTGTTGATGAGAGTCGATGAGTTGGTAAATTCACGCAGTCCGCTGACTTTAGGTGGCACAGAACGAGAGACAGGGCTAAAGGCCACTAGTGTTGATGAGAGTCGATGAGTTGGTAAATTCACGCAGTCCGCTGACTTTAGGTGGCACAGAACGAGAGACAGGGCTAAAGGCCACTAGTGTTGATGAGAGTCGATGAGTTGGTAAATTCATGCAGTCGGCTGACCTTAGGTGACACAGAACGAGAGACAGGGCTAAAGGCCACTAGTGTTGATGACAGTCGATGAGTTGGTAAATTCACGCAGTCCGCTGACTTTAGGTGGCACAGAACGAGAGAGGGCTAAAGGCCACTAGTGTTGATGAGAGTCGATGAGTTGGTAAATTCACGCAGTCTGCTGACTTTAGGTGGCACAGAACGAGGGACAGGGCTAAAGGCCACTAGTGTTGATGACAGTCGATGAGTTGGTAAATTCACGCAGTCTGCTGACTTTAAGTGGCACGGAACGAGAGACAGGGCTAAAGGCCGCTAGTGTTGATGAGAGTCGATGAGTTGGTAAATTCACGCAGTCCGTTGACTTTAGGTGGCACGGACGAGAGACAGGGCTGAAGGCCACTAGTGTTGATGAGAGTCGATGAGTTGGTAAATTCACGCAGTCCGCTGTCTTTAGGTGGCACAGAACGAGAGGCAGGGCTAAAGGCCGCTAGTGTTAATGAGAGCCGATGAGTTGGTAAATTCACGCAGTCCACTGACTTTAGGTGGCACAGAACGAGAGACAGGGCTAAAGGCCACTAGTGTTGATGAGAGCCGATGAGTTGGTAAATTCACGCAGTCCACTGACATTAGGTGGCACAGAACGAGAGACAGGGCTAAAGGCCGCTAGTGTTGATGAGAGCCGATGAGTTGGTAAATTCACGCTGTCCGCTGACTTTAGGTGGCACAGAAGGAGAGACAGGGCTAAAGGCCGCTAGTGTTGATGAGAGACGATGAGTTGGTAAATTCACGCAGTCCGCTGACTTTAGGTGGCACAGAACGAGAGACAGGGCTAAAGGCCACTAGTGTTTATGAGAGTCGATGAGTTGGTAAATTCACGCAGTCCGCTGACTTTAGGTGGCACAGAACGAGAGACAGGGCTAAAGGCCACTAGTGTTGATGAGAGTCGATGAGTTGGTAAATTCTCACAGACCGCTGACTTTAGGTGGCACAGAACGAGAGACAGGGCTAAAGGCCATTAGTGTTGATGAGAGTCGATGAGTTGGTAAACTCACGCAGTCCGCTGACCTTAGGTGGCACAGAACGAGAGACAGGGCTAAAGGACACTAGTATTGATGAGAGTCGATGAGTTGGTAAATTCACGCAGTCCGCTGACTTTAGGTGGCACAGAACGAGAGACAGGGCTAAAGGCCACTAGTTTTGATGAGAGTCGATGAGTTGGTAAATTCACGCAGTCTGCTGACTTTAGGTGGCACAGAAGGAGAGACAGGGCTAAAGGCCGCTAGTGTTGATGAGAGTCGATGAGTTGGTAAATTCACGCAGTGCGCTGACTTTAGGTGGCACAGAAGGAGAGACAGGGCTAAAGGCCACTAGTGTTGATGAGAGTCGATGAGTTGGTAAATTCACGCAGTCCACTGACTTTAGGTGGCACAAAAGGAGAGACAGGGCTAAAGGCCACCAGTGTTGATGAGAGTCGATGAGTTGGTAAATTCATGCAGTCCGGTGACCATAGGTGGCACAGAACGAGAGACAGGGCTAAAGGCCATTAGTGTTGATGAGAGTCGATGAGTTGGTAAATTCACGCAGTCAGCTGACTTTAGGTGGCACTGAACGAGAGACAGGTATAAAGGCCACCAGTGTTGATGAGAGTCGATGAGTTGGTAAATTCATGCAGTCCGCTGACTTTAGGTGGCACAGAACGAGAGACAGGGCTAAAGGCCACTAGTGTTGAGGAGAGTCGATGAGTTGGTAAATTCTCGCAGACCGCTGACTTTAGGTGGCGCAGAAGGAGAGACAGGGCTAAAGGCCATTAGTGTTGATGAGAGGTGATGAGTTGGTAAACTCACGCAGTCTGCTGACCTTAGGTGGCACAGAACGAGAGACAGGGCTAAAGGCCACTACTGTTGATGAGAGTCGACGAGTTGGTAAACTCACGCAGTCCGCTGACCTTAGGTGGCACAGAACGAGAGACAGGGCTAAAGGCCACTAGTGTTGATGAGAGTCGATGAGTTGGTAAATTCACGCAGTCCGCTGACTTTAGGTGGCACAGAACGAGAGACAGGGCTAAAGGCCACTAGTGTTGATGAGAGTCGATGAGTTGGTAAATTCACGCAGTGCGCTGACTTTAGGTGACACAGAAGGAGAGACAGGGCTAAGAGCCACAAGTGTTGATGAGAGTCGATGAGTTGGTAAATTCATGGAGTCCGCTGACTTTAGGTGGCACAGAACGAGAGACAGGGCTAAAGGCCACTAGTGTTGATGAGAGTCGATGAGTTGGTAAATTCATGCAGTCCGCTGACCTTAGGTGGCACAGAACGAGAGAGAGGGCTAAAGGCCACTATTGTTGATGAGAGTCGATGAGTTGGTAAATTCATGCAGTCCGCTGACCTTAGGTGGCACAGAACGAGAGACAGGGCTACAGGCCACTAGTGTTGATGACAGTCGATGAGTTGATAAATTCACGCAGTCCGCTGACTTTAGGTGGCACTGAACGAGAGACAGGTATAAAGGCCACCAGTGTTGATGACAGTCGATGAGTTGATAAATTCACGCAGTCCGCTGACTTTAGGTGGCACTGAATGAGAGACAGGTATAAAGGCCACCAGTGTTGATGAGAGTCGATGAGTTGGTAAATCCACGCAGTCCGCTGACTTTAGGTGGCACAGAACGAGAGACAGGGCTAAAGGCCACCAGTGTTGATGAGAGTCGATGAGTTGGTAAATTCAAGCAGTCTGCTGACTTTAGGTGGCACAGAACGAGAGACAGGGCTAAAGGTCACTAGTGTTGATGAAAGTCGATGAGTTGGTAAATTCACGCAGTCCGTTGACTTTAGGTGGCACAGAACGAGGAACAGGGCTAAAGGCCACTACTGTTGATGAGAGTCGATGAGTTGGTAAACTCACGCAGTCCGCTGACCTTAGGTGGCACTGAACGAGAGACAGGGCTACAGGCCACTAGTGTTGATGAGAGTCGATGAGTTGGTAAATTCACGCAGTCCGCTGACTTTAGGTGGCACAGAACGAGAGACAGGGCTAAAGGCCACTAGTGTTGATGAGAGTCGATGAGTTGGTAAATTCACGCAGTCTGCTGACTTTTGGTGGCACAGAACGAGAGACAGGGCTAAAGGCCACCAGTGTTGATGAGAGTCGATGAGTTGGTAAATTCACGCAGTGCGCTGACTTCAGGTGGCACAGAAGGAGAGACAGGGCTAAAGGCCACCAGTGTTGATGAGAGTCGATGAGTTGGTAAATTCACACAGTGCGCTGATTTTAGGTGGCACAGAAGGAGAGACAGGGCTAAAGGCCACCAGTGTTGATGAGAGTCGATGAGTTGGTAAATTCACGCAGTCCGCTGACCTTAGGTGGCACAGAACGAGAGACAGGGCTAAAGGCCGCCAGTGTTGATGAGAGTCGATGAGTTGGTAAATTCACGCAGTCCGCTGACTTTAGGTGGCACAGAAGGAGAGACAGGGCTAAAGGCCGCTAGTGTTGATGAGAGTCGATGAGTTGGTAAATTCACGCAGTCCGCTGACTTTAGGTGGCACAGAACGAGAGACAGGGCTAAAGGCCACTAGTTTTGATGAGAGTCGATGAGTTGGTAAATTCACGCAGTCCGCTGACTTTAGGTGGCACAGAACGAGAGACAGGGCTAAAGGCCACTAGTGTAATGAGAGCCGATGAGTTGGTAAATTCACGCAGTCCGCTGACTTTAGGTGGCACAGAACGAGAGACAGGGCTAAAGGCCTCCAGTGTTAATGAGAGCCGATGAGTTGGTAAATTCACGCAGTCCGCTGACTTTAGGTGGCACAGAATGAGAGACAGGGCTAAAGGCCGCCAGTGTTGATGGGAGTCGATGAGTTGGTAAATTCACGCAGTCCGCTGACTTTAGGTGGCACAGAACGAGAGACAGGGCTAAAGGCCGCTAGTGTTGATGAGAGTCGATGAGTTGGTAAATTCACGCAGTCCGCTGACTTTAGGTGGCACAGAATGAGAGACAGTGCTAAAGGCCGCTAGTGTTGATGAGAGTCGATGAGTTGGTAAATTCACGCAGTCCGCTGACTTTAGGTGGCACAGAACGAGAGACAGGGCTAAAGGCCACCAGTGTTGATGAGAGTCGATGAGTTGGTAAATTCACGCAGTGTGCTGACTTTAGGTGGCACAGAACGAGAGACAGGGCTAAAGGCCACTAGTGTTGATGACAGTCGATGAGTTGGTAAATTCACTCAGTCTGCTGACTTTAGGTGGCACAGAACGAGAGACAGGACTAAAGGCCGCAAGTGATGATGAGAGTCGATGAGTTGGTAAATTCATGCAGTCTGCTGACCTTAGGTGGCACAGAACGAGAGACAGGGCTAAAGGCCACTAGTGTTGATGACAGTCGATGAGTTGGTAAACTCACCCAGTCCGCTGACCTTAGGTGGCACAGAACGAGAGACAGGGCCAAAGGCCACTAGTGTTGATGAGAGTCGATGAGTTGGTAAATTCACGCAGTGCGCTGACTTTAGGTGGCACAGAAGGAGAGACAGGGCTAAAGGCCACCAGTGTTGATGAGAGTCGATGAGTTGGTAAATTCACGCAGTGCGCTGACTTTAGGTGGCACAGAAGGAGAGACAGGGCTAAAGGCCACCAGTGTTGATGAGAGTCGATGAGTTGGTAAATTCACGCAGTGCGCTGATTTTAGGTGGCACAGAAGGAGAGACAGGGCTAAAGGCCACCAGTGTTGATGAGAGTCGATGAGTTGGTAAATTCACGCAGTCCGCTGACCTTAGGTGGCACAGAATGAGAGACAGGGCTAAAGGCCGCCAGTGTTGATGAGAGTCGATGAGTTGGTAAATTCACGCAGTCCGCTGACTTTAGGTGGCACAGAAGGAGAGACAAGGCTAAAGGCCGCTAGTGTTGATGAGAGTCGATGAGTTGGTAAATTCACGCAGTCCGCTGACTTTAGGTGGCACAGAACGAGAGACAGGGCTAAAGGCCACTAGTTTTGATGAGAGTCGATGAGTTGGTAAATTCACGCAGTCCGCTGACTTTAGGTGGCACAGAACGAGAGACAGGGCTAAAGGCCGCTAGTGTTGATGAGAGTCGATGAGTTGGTAAATTCACGCAGTCCGCTGACTTTAGGTGGCACAGAATGAGAGACAGGGCTAAGAGCCACAAGTGTTGATGAGAGTCGATGAGTTGGTTAATTCACGCAGTGCGCTGACTTTAGGTGGCACAGAAGGAGAGACAGGGCTAAAGGTCTCTAGTGTTGATGAGAGTCGATGAGTTGGTAAATTCATGGAGTCCGCTGACTTTAGGTGGCACAGAACGAGAGACAGGGCTAAAGGCCACTAGTGTTGATGAGAGTCGATGAGTTGGTAAATTCATGCAGTCCGCTGACCTTAGGTGGCACAGAACGAGAGAGAGGGCTAAAGGCCACTAGTGTTGATGAGAGTCGATGAGTTGGTAAATTCATGCAGTCCGCTGACCTTAGGTGGCACAGAACGAGAGACAGGGCTACAGGCCACTAGTGTTGATGACAGTCGATGAGTTGATAAATTCACGCAGTCCGCTGACTTTAGGTGGCACTGAACGAGAGACAGGTATAAAGGCCACCAGTGTTGATGACAGTCGATGAGTTGATAAATTCACGCAGTCCGCTGACTTTAGGTGGCACTGAATGAGAGACAGGTATAAAGGCCACCAGTGTTGATGAGAGTCGATGAGTTGGTAAATCCACGCAGTCCGCTGACTTTAGGTGGCACAGAACGAGAGACAGGGCTAAAGGCCACCAGTGTTGATGAGAGTCGATGAGTTGGTAAATTCAAGCAGTCCGCTGACTTTAGGTGGCACAGAACGAAAGACAGGGCTAAAGGTCACTAGTGTTGATGAAAATCGATGAGTTGGTAAATTCACGCAGTCCGTTGACTTTAGGTGGCACAGAACGAGGAACAGGGCTAAAGGCCACTACTGTTCATGAGAGTCGATGAGTTGGTAAACTCACGCAGTCCGCTGACCTTAGGTGGCACTGAACGAGAGACAGGGCTAAAGGCCACTAGTGTTGATGAGAGTCGATGAGTTGGTAAATTCACGCAGTCCGCTGACTTTAGGTGGCACAGAACGAGAGACAGGGCTAAAGGCCACTAGTGTTGATGAGAGTCGATGAGTTGGTAAATTCATGCAGTCTGCTGACTTTTGGTGGCACAGAACGAGAGAGAGGGCTAAAGGCCACCAGTGTTGATGAGAGTCGATGAGTTGGTAAATTCACGCAGTGCGCTGACTTTAGGTGGCACAGAAGGAGAGACAGGGCTAAAGGCCACCAGTGTTGATGAGAGTCGATGAGTTGGTAAATTCACGCAGTGCGCTGATTTTAGGTGGCACAGAAGGAGAGACAGGGCTAAAGGCCACCAGTGTTGATGAGAGTCGATGAGTTGGTAAATTCACGCAGTCCGCTGACCTTAGGTGGCACAGAACGAGAGACAGGGCTAAAGGCCGCCAGTGTTGATGAGAGTCGATGAGTTGGTAAATTCACGCAGTCCGCTGACTTTAGGTGGCACAGAAGGAGAGACAGGGCTAAAGGCCGCTAGTGTTGATGAGAGTCGATGAGTTGGTAAATTCACGCAGTCCGCTGACTTTAGGTGGCACAGAACGAGAGACAGGGCTAAAGGCCACTAGTTTTGATGAGAGTCGATGAGTTGGTAAATTCACGCAGTCTGCTGACTTTAGGTGGCACAGAACGAGAGACAGGGCTAAAGGCCACTAGTGTAATGAGAGCCGATGAGTTGGTAAATTCACGCAGTCCGCTGACTTTAGGTGGCACAGAACGAGAGACAGGGCTAAAGGCCGCCAGTGTTGATGGGAGTCGATGAGTTGGTAAATTCACGCAGTCCGCTGACTTTAGGTGGCACAGAACGAGAGACAGGGCTAAAGGCCGCTAGTGTTGATGAGAGTCGATGAGTTGGTAAATTCACGCAGTCCGCTGACTTTAGATGGCACAGAATGAGAGACAGGGCTAAAGGCCGCTAGTGTTGATGAGAGTCGATGAGTTGGTAAATTCACGCAGTCCGCTGACTTTAGGTGGCACAGAACGAGAGACAGGGCTAAAGGCCACTAGTGTTGATGAGAGTCAATGAGTTGGTAAATTCACGCAGTCCGCTGACTTTAGGTGGCACAGAACGAGAGACAGGGCTAAAGGCCATTAGTGTTGATGAGAGTCGATGAATTGGTAAATTCACGCAGTCTGCTGACTTTTGGTGGCACAGAACGAGAGACAGGGCTAAAGGCCACCAGTGTTGATGAGAGTCGATGAGTTGGTAAATTCACACAGTGCGCTGACTTTAGGTGGCACAGAACGAGAGACAGGGCTAAAGGCCACTAGTGTTGATGACAGTCGATGAGTTGGTAAATTCACTCAGTCTGCTGACTTTAGGTGGCACAGAACGAGAGACAGGACTAAAGACCGCAAGTGATGATGAGAGTCGATGAGTTGGTAAATTCATGCAGTCCGCTGACCTTAGGTGGCACAGAACGAGAGACAGGGCTAAAGGCCACTAGTGTTGATGACAGTCGATGAGTTGGTAAACTCACCCAGTCCACTGACCTTAGGTGGCACAGAACGAGAGACAGGGCTAAAGGCCACTAGTGTTGATGAGAGTCGATGAGTTGGTAAATTCACGCAGTCCGCTGACTTTAGGTGGCACAGAACGAGAGACAGGGCTAAAGGCCACTAGTGTTGATGAGAGTCGATGAGTTTGTAAATTCACGCAGTCTGCTGACTTTTGGTGGCACAGAACGAGAGACAGGGCTAAAGGCCACCAGTGTTGATGAGAGTCGATGAGTTGGTAAATTCACGCAGTGCGCTGACTTTAGGTGGCACAGAAGGAGAGACAGGGCTAAGGGCCACAAGTGTTGATGAGAGTCGATGAGTTGGTTGATTCACGCAGTGCGCTGACTTTAGGTGGCACAGAAGGAGAGACAGGGCTAAAGGTCGCTAGTGTTGATGAGAGTCGATGAGTTGGTAAATTCATGGAGTCCGCTGACTTTAGGTGGCACAGAACGAGAGACAGGGCTAAAGGCCACTAGTGTTGATGAGAGTCGATGAGTTGGTAAATTCATGCAGTCCGCTGACCTTAGGTGGCACAGAACGAGAGACAGGGCTAAAGGCCACTAGTGTTGATGAGAGTCGATGAGTTGGTAAATTCACGCAGTGCGCTGACTTTAGGTGGCACAGAAGGAGAGACAGGGCTAAAGGCCACCAGTGTTGATGAGAGTCGATGAGTTGGTAAATTCACGCAGTGCGCTGACTTTAGGTGGCACAGAAGGAGAGACAGGGCTAAAGGCCACCAGTGTTGATGAGAGTCGATGAGTTGGTAAATTCACGCAGTCCGCTGACCTTAGGTGGCACAGAATGAGAGACAGGGCTAAAGGCCGCCAGTGTTGATGAGAGTCGATGAGTTGGTAAATTCACGCAGTCCGCTGACTTTAGGTGGCACAGAAGGAGAGACAGGGCTAAAGGCCGCTAGTGTTGATGAGAGTCGATGAGTTGGTAAATTCACGCAGTCCGCTGACTTTAGGTGGCACAGAACGAGAGACAGGGCTAAAGGCCACTAGTTTTGATGAGAGTCGATGAGTTGGTAAATTCACGCAGTCTGCTGACTTTAGGTGGCACAGAACGAGAGACAGGGCTAAAGGCCACTAGTGTAATGAGAGCCGATGAGTTGGTAAATTCACGCAGTCCGCTGACTTTAGGTGGCACAGAACGAGAGACAGGGCTAAAGGCCTCTAGTGTTAATGAGAGCCGATGAGTTGGTAAATTCACGCAGTCCGCTGACTTTAGGTGGCACAGAATGAGAGACAGGGCTAAAGGCCGCCAGTGTTGATGGGAGTCGATGAGTTGGTAAATTCACGCAGTCCGCTGACTTTAGGTGGCACAGAACGAGAGACAGGGCTAAAGGCCGCTAGTGTTGATGAGAGTCGATGAGTTGGTAAATTCACGCAGTCCGCTGACTTTAGGTGGCACAGAATGAGAGACAGGGCTAAAGGCCGCTAGTGTTGATGAGAGTCGATGAGTTGGTAAATTCACGCAGTCCGCTGATTTTAGGTGGCACAGAACGAGAGACAGGGCTAAAGGCCACTAGTGTTGATGAGAGTCAATGAGTTGGTAAATTCACGCAGTCCGCTGACTTTAGGTGGCACAGAACGAGAGACAGGGCTAAAGGCCATTAGTGTTGATGAGAGTCGATGAATTGGTAAATTCACGCAGTCTGCTGACTTTTGGTGACACAGAACGAGAGACAGGGCTAAAGGCCACCAGTGTTGATGAGAGTCGATGAGTTGGTAAATTCACGCAGTGCGCTGACTTTAGGTGGCACAGAACGAGAGACAGGGCTAAAGGCCGCAAGTGATGATGAGAGTCGATGAGTTGGTAAATTCATGCAGTCCGCTGACCTTAGGTGGCACAGAACGAGAGACAGGGCTAAAGGCCACTAGTGTTGATGACAGTCGATGAGTTGGTAAACTCACCCAGTCCGCTGACCTTAGGTGGCACAGAACGAGAGACAGGGCTAAAGGCCACTAGTGTTGATGAGAGTCGATGAGTTGGTAAATTCACGCAGTCCGCTGACTTTAGGTGGCACAGAACGAGAGACAGGGCTAAAGGCCACTAGTGTTGATGAGAGTCGATGAGTTCGTAAATTCACGCAGTCTGCTGACTTTTGGTGGCACAGAACGAGAGACAGGGCTAAAGGCCACCAGTGTTGATGAGAGTCGATGAGTTGGTAAATTCACGCAGTGCGCTGACTTTAGGTGGCACAGAAGGAGAGACAGGGCTAAGGGCCACAAGTGTTGATGAGAGTCGATGAGTTGGTTAATTCACGCAGTGCGCTGACTTTAGGTGGCACAGAAGGAGAGACAGGGCTAAAGGTCGCTAGTGTTGATGAGAGTCGATGAGTTGGTAAATTCATGGAGTCCGCTGAGTTTAGGTGGCACAGAACGAGAGACAGGGCTAAAGGCCACTAGTGTTGATGAGAGTCGATGAGTTGGTAAATTCATGCAGTCCGCTGACCTTAGGTGGCACAGAACGAGAGACAGGGCTAAAGGCCACTAGTGTTGATGAGAGTCGATGAGTTGGTAAATTCACGCAGTGCGCTGACTTTAGGTGGCACAGAAGGAGAGACAGGGCTAAAGGCCACCAGTGTTGATGAGAGTCGATGAGTTGGTAAATTCACGCAGTGCGCTGACTTTAGGTGGCACAGAAGGAGAGACAGGGCTAAAGGCCACCAGTGTTGATGAGAGTCGATGAGTTGGTAAATTCACGCAGTCCGCTGACCTTAGGTGGCACAGAATGAGAGACAGGGCTAAAGGCCGCCAGTGTTGATGAGAGTCGATGAGTTGGTAAATTCACGCAGTCCGCTGACTTTAAGTGGCACAGAAGGAGAGACAGGGCTAAAGGCCGCTAGTGTTGATGAGAGTCGATGAGTTGGTCAATTCACACAGTCCGCTGACTTTAGGTGGCACAGAACGAGAGACAGGGCTAAAGGCCACTAGTTTTGATGAGAGTCGATGAGTTGGTAAATTCACGCAGTCCGCTGACTTTAGGTGGCACAGAACGAGAGACAGGGCTAAAGGCCACTAGTGTTAATGAGAGCCGATGAGTTGGTAAATTCACGCAGTCCGCTGACTTTAGGTGGCACAGAACGAGAGACAGGGCTAAAGGCCTCTAGTGTTAATGAGAGCCGATGAGTTGGTAAATTCACGCAGTCCGCTGACTTTAGGTGGCACAGAATGAGAGACAGGGCTAAAGGCCGCTAGTGTTGATGGGAGTCGATGAGTTGGTAAATTCACGCAGTCCGCTGACTTTAGGTGGCACAGAACGAGAGACAGGGCTAAAGGCCGCTAGTGTTGATGAGAGTCGATGAGTTGGTAAATTCATGCAGTCCGCTGACTTTAGGTGGCACAGAATGAGAGACAGGGCTAAAGGCCGCTAGTGTTGATGAGAGTCGATGAGTTGGTAAATTCACGCAGTCCGCTGACTTTAGGTGGCACAGAACGAGAGACAGGGTTAAAGGCCACTAGTGTTGATGAGAGTCGATGAGTTGGTAAATTCACGCAGTCCGCTGACTTTAGGTGGCACAGAACGAGAGACAGGGCTAAAGGCCATTAGTGTTGATGAGAGTCGATGAATTGGTAAATTCACGCAGTCTGCTGACTTTTGGTGGCACAGAACGAGAGACAGGGCTAAAGGCCACTAGTGTTGATGACAGTCGATGAGTTGGTAAATTCACTCAGTCTGCTGACTTTAGGTGGCACAGAACGAGAGACAGGACTAAAGGCCGCAAGTGATGATGAGAGTCGATGAGTTGGTAAATTCATGCAGTCTGCTGACCTTAGGTGGCACAGAACGAGAGACAGGGCTAAAGGCCACTAGTGTTGATGACAGTCGATGAGTTGGTAAACTCACCCAGTCCGCTGACCTTAGGTGGCACAGAACGAGAGACAGGGCTAAAGGCCACTAGTGTTGATGAGAGTCGATGAGTTGGTAAATTCACGCAGTCCGCTGACTTTAGGTGGCACAGAACGAGAGACAGGGCTAAAGGCCACTAGTGTTGATGAGAGTCGATGAGTTTGTAAATTCACGCAGTCTGCTGACTTTTGGTGGCACAGAACGAGAGACAGGGCTAAAGGTCACCAGTGTTGATGAGAGTCGATGAGTTGGTAAATTCACGCAGTGCGCTGACTTTAGGTGGCACAGAAGGAGAGACAGGGCTAAGGGCCACAAGTGTTGATGAGAGTCGATGAGTTGGTTAATTCACGCAGTGCGCTGACTTTAGGTGGCACAGAAGGAGAGACAGGGCTAAAGGTCGCTAGTGTTGATGAGAGTCGATGAGTTGGTAAACTCATTCAGTCCGCTGACCTTAGGTGGCACAGAACGAGAAACAGGGCTAAAGGCCACTAGTGTTGATGAGAGTCGATGAGTTGGTAAATTCATGCAGTCCGCTGACCTTAGGTGGCACAGAACGAGAGACAGGGCTAAAGGCCACTAGTGTTGATGAGAGTCGATGAGTTGGTAAATTCATGCAGTCCGCTGACCTTAGGTGGCACAGAACGAGAGACAGGGCTACAGGCCACTAGTGTTGATGACAGTCGATGAGTTGATAAATTCACGCAGTCCGCTGACTTTAGGTGGCACTGAACGAGAGACAGGTATAAAGGCCACCAGTGTTGATGACAGTCGATGAGTTGATAAATTCACGCAGTCCGCTTACTTTAGGTGGCACTGAACGAGAGACAGGTATAAAGGCCACCAGTGTTGATGAGAGTCGATGAGTTGGTAAATTCACGCAGTCCGCTGACTTTAGGTGGCACAGAACGAGAGACAGGGCTAAAGGCCACCAGTGTTGATGAGAGTCGATGAGTTGGTAAATTCATTCAGTCCGCTGACCTTAGGTGGCACAGAACGAGAGACAGGGCTAAAGGCCACTAGTGTTGATGACAGTCGATGAGTTGGTAAATTCACGCAGTCCGCTGACTTTAGGTGGCACAGAACGAGAGACAGGGCTAAAGGCCACTAGTGTTAATGAGAGCCGATTAGTTGGTAAATTCAAGCAGTCCGCTGACTTTAGGTGGCACAGAACGAGAGACAGGGCTAAAAGTCACTAGTGTTGATGAGAGTCGATGAGTTGGTAAATTCACGCAGTCCGTTGACTTTAGGTGGCACAGAACGAGGAACAGGGCTAAAGACCAATACTGTTGATGAGAGTCAATGAGTTGGTAAACTCACGCAGTCCGCTGACCTTAGGTGGCACAGAACGAGAGACAGGGCTAAAGGCCACTAGTGTTGATGAGAGTCGATGAGTTGGTAAATTCACGCAGTCCGCTGACTTTAGGTGGCACAGAACGAGAGACAGGGCTAAAGGCCACTAGTGTTGATGAGAGTCGATGAGTTGGTAAATTCACGCAGTCTGCTGACTTTTGGTGGCACAGAACGAGAGACAGGGCTAAAGGCCACCAGTGTTGATGACAGTCGAGGAGTTGATAAATTCACGCAGTCCGCTGACTTTAGGTGGCACTGAACGAGAGACAGGTATAAAGGCCACCAGTGTTGATGACAGTCGATGAGTTGATAAATTCACGCAGTCCGCTTACTTTAGGTGGCACTGAACGAGAGACAGGTATAAAGGCCACCAGTGTTGATGAGAGTCGATGAGTTGGTAAATTCACGCAGTTCGCTGACTTTAGGTGGCACAGAACGAGAGACAGGGCTAAAGGCCACTAGTGTTGATGAGAGTCGATGAGTTGGTAAATTCATGCAGTCCGCTGACCTTAGGTGGCACAGAACGAGAGACAGGGCTACAGGCCACTAGTGTTGATGACAGTCGATGAGTTGATAAATTCACGCAGTCCGCTGACTTTAGGTGGCACTGAACGAGAGACAGGTATAAAGGCCACCAGTGTTGATGACAGTCGATGAGTTGATAAATTCACGCAGTCCGCTTACTTTAGGTGGCACTGAACGAGAGACAGGTATAAAGGCCACCAGTGTTGATGAGAGTCGATGAGTTGGTAAATTCACGCAGTCCGCTGACTTTAGGTGGCACAGAACGAGAGACAGGGCTAAAGGCCACCAGTGTTGATGAGAGTCGATGAGTTGGTAAATTCATTCAGTCCGCTGACCTTAGGTGGCACAGAACGAGAGACAGGGCTAAAGGCCACTAGTGTTGATGAGAGTCGATGAGTTGGTAAATTCACGCAGTCTGCTGACTTTTGGTGGCACAGAACGAGAGACAGGGCTAAAGGCCACCAGTGTTGATGAGAGTCGATGAGTTGGAAAATTCACGCAGTGCGCTGACTTTAGGTGGCACAGAAGGAGAGACAGGGCTAAAGGCCACCAGTGTTGATGAGAGTCGATGAGTTGGTAAATTCACGCAGTGCGCTGATTTTAGGTGGCACAGAAGGAGAGACAGGGCTAAAGGCCGCCAGTGTTGATGAGAGTCGATGAGTTGGTAAATTCACGCAGTCCGCTGACCTTAGGTGGCACAGAACGAGAGACAGGGCTAAAGGCCGCCAGTGTTGATGAGAGTCGATGAGTTGGTAAATTCACCCAGTCCGCTGACTTTAGGTGGCACAGAAGGAGAGACAGTGCTAAAGGCCGCTAGTGTTGATGAGAGTCGATGAGTTGGTAAATTCACGCAGTCCGCTGACTTTAGGTGGCACAGAACGAGAGACAGGGCTAAAGGCCACTAGTTTTGATGAGAGTCGATGAGTTGGTAAATTCACGCAGTCCGCTGACTTTAGGTGGCACAGAACGAGAGACAGGGCTAAAGGCCACTAGTGTTAATGAGAGCCGATGAGTTGGTAAATTCACGCAGTCCGCTGACTTTAGGTGGCACAGAACGATAGACAGGGCTAAAGGCCTCTAGTGTTGATGAGAGCCGATGAGTTGGTAAATTCACACAGTCCGCTGACTTTAGGTGGCACAGAACGAGAGACAGGGCTAAAGGCCGCTAGTGTTGATGGGAGTCGATGAGTTGGTAAATTCACGCAGTCCGCTGACTTTAGGTGGCACAGAACGAGAGACAGGGCTAAAGGCCGCTAGTGTTGATGAGAGTCGATGAGTTGGTAAATTCACGCAGTCCGCTGACTTTAGGTGGCACAGAAGGAGAGAGAGGGCTAAAGGCCGCTAGTGTTGATGAGAGTCGATGAGTTGGTAAATTCACGCAGTCCGCTGACTTTAGGTGGCACAGAATGAGAGACAGGGCTAAAGGCCACTAGTGTTGATGAAAGTCGATGAGTTGGTAAATTCACGCAGTCCGCTGACTTTAGGTGGCACAGAACGAGAGACAGGGCTAAAGGCCGCTAGTGTTGATGAGAGTCGATGAGTTGGTAAATTCACGCAGTCCGCTGACTTTAGGTGGCACAGAAGGAGAGACAGGGCTAAAGGCCGCTAGTGTTGATGAGAGTCGATGAGTTGGTAAATTCACGCAGTCCGCTGACTTTAGGTGGCACAGAACGAGAGACAGGGCTAAAGGCCACCAGTGTTGATGAGAGTCGATGAGTTGGAAAATTCACGCAATGCGATGACTTTAGGTGGCACAGAAGGAGAGACAGGGCTAAAGGCCACCATTGTTGATGAGAGTCGATGAGTTGGTAAATTCACGCAGTGTGCTGATTTTAGGTGGCACAGAAGGAGAGACAGGGCTAAAGGCCGCCAGTGTTGATGAGAGTCGATGAGTTGGTAAATTCACGCAGTCCGCTGACTTTAGGTGGCACAGAACGAGAGACAGGGCTAAAGGCCATTAGTGTTGATGAGAGTCGATGAGTTGGTAAACGCACGCAGTCCGCTGACCTTAGGTGGCACAGAACGAGAGACAGGGCTAAAGGCCACTAGTGTTGATGAGAGTCGATGAGTTGGGAAATTCACGCAGTCCGCTGACTTTAGGTGGCACAGAACGAGAGACAGGGCTAAAGGCCACTAGTGTTGATGTGAGTCGAAGAGTTGGTAAATTCATGCAGTCTGCTGACTTTTGGTGGCACAGAACGAGAGACAGGGCTAAAGGCCACCAGTGTTGATGAGAGTCGATGATTTGGTAAATTCACGCAGTGCGCTGACTTTAGGTGGCAGAGAAGGAGAGACAGGGCTAAAGGCCGCTAGTGTTGATGAGAGTCGATGAGTTGGTAAATTCACGCAGTCCGCTGACCTTAGGTGGCACAGAACGAGAGACAGGGCTAAAGGCCGCTAGTGTTGATGAGATTCGATGAGTTGGTAAATTCACGCAGTCCGCTGACTTTAGGTGGCACAGAACGAGAGACAGGGCTAAAGGCCACTAGTGTTGATGAGAGTCGATGAGTTGGTAAATTTATGCAGTCCGCTGACTTTAGGTGGCACAGAACGAGAGACAGGGCTAAAGGCCACTAGTCTTGATGAGAGTCGATGAGTTGGTAAATTCATGCAGTCCGCTGGCCTTAGGTGGCACAGAACGAGAGACAGGGCTAAAGGCCACTAGTGTTGATGACAGTCGATGAGTTGATAAATGCACGCAGTCCGCTGACTTTAGGTGGCACTGAACGAGAGACAGGTATAAAGGCCACCAGTGTTGATGACAGTCGATGAGTTGATAAATTCACGCAGTCTGCTGACTTTAGGTGGCACTGAACGAGAGATAGGTATAAAGGCCACCAGTGTTGATGAGAGTCGATGAGTTGGTAAATTCACGCAGTCCGCTGACTTTAGGTGGCACAGAACGAGAGACAGGGCTAAAGGCCACTAGTGTTGATGAGAGTCGATGAGTTGGTAAATTCACGCAGTCCGCTGACTTTAGGTGGCACAGAACGAGAGACAGGGCTAAAGGCCACTAGTGTTGATGAGAGTCGATGAGTTGGTAAATTCATGCAGTCGGCTGACCTTAGGTGACACAGAACGAGAGACAGGGCTAAAGGCCACTAGTGTTGATGACAGTCGATGAGTTGGTAAATTCACGCAGTCCGCTGACTTTAGGTGGCACAGAACGAGAGAGGGCTAAAGGCCACTAGTGTTGATGAGAGTCGATGAGTTGGTAAATTCACGCAGTCTGCTGACTTTAGGTGGCACAGAACGAGGGACAGGGCTAAAGGCCACTAGTGTTGATGACAGTCGATGAGTTGGTAAATTCACGCAGTCTGCTGACTTTAAGTGGCACGGAACGAGAGACAGGGCTAAAGGCCGCTAGTGTTGATGAGAGTCGATGAGTTGGTAAATTCACGCAGTCCGTTGACTTTAGGTGGCACGGACGAGAGACAGGGCTGAAGGCCACTAGTGTTGATGAGAGTCGATGAGTTGGTAAATTCACGCAGTCCGCTGTCTTTAGGTGGCACAGAACGAGAGGCAGGGCTAAAGGCCGCTAGTGTTAATGAGAGCCGATGAGTTGGTAAATTCACGCAGTCCACTGACTTTAGGTGGCACAGAACGAGAGACAGGGCTAAAGGCCACTAGTGTTGATGAGAGCCGATGAGTTGGTAAATTCACGCAGTCCACTGACATTAGGTGGCACAGAACGAGAGACAGGGCTAAAGGCCGCTAGTGTTGATGAGAGCCGATGAGTTGGTAAATTCACGCTGTCCGCTGACTTTAGGTGGCACAGAAGGAGAGACAGGGCTAAAGGCCGCTAGTGTTGATGAGAGACGATGAGTTGGTAAATTCACGCAGTCCGCTGACTTTAGGTGGCACAGAACGAGAGACAGGGCTAAAGGCCACTAGTGTTTATGAGAGTCGATGAGTTGGTAAATTCACGCAGTCCGCTGACTTTAGGTGGCACAGAACGAGAGACAGGGCTAAAGGCCACTAGTGTTGATGAGAGTCGATGAGTTGGTAAATTCTCACAGACCGCTGACTTTAGGTGGCACAGAACGAGAGACAGGGCTAAAGGCCATTAGTGTTGATGAGAGTCGATGAGTTGGTAAACTCACGCAGTCCGCTGACCTTAGGTGGCACAGAACGAGAGACAGGGCTAAAGGACACTAGTATTGATGAGAGTCGATGAGTTGGTAAATTCACGCAGTCCGCTGACTTTAGGTGGCACAGAACGAGAGACAGGGCTAAAGGCCACTAGTTTTGATGAGAGTCGATGAGTTGGTAAATTCACGCAGTCTGCTGACTTTAGGTGGCACAGAACGAGAGACAGGGCTAAAGGCCACTAGTGTAATGAGAGCCGATGAGTTGGTAAATTCACGCAGTCCGCTGACTTTAGGTGGCACAGAACGAGAGACAGGGCTAAAGGCCGCCAGTGTTGATGGGAGTCGATGAGTTGGTAAATTCACGCAGTCCGCTGACTTTAGGTGGCACAGAACGAGAGACAGGGCTAAAGGCCGCTAGTGTTGATGAGAGTCGATGAGTTGGTAAATTCACGCAGTCCGCTGACTTTAGATGGCACAGAATGAGAGACAGGGCTAAAGGCCGCTAGTGTTGATGAGAGTCGATGAGTTGGTAAATTCACGCAGTCCGCTGACTTTAGGTGGCACAGAACGAGAGACAGGGCTAAAGGCCACTAGTGTTGATGAGAGTCAATGAGTTGGTAAATTCACGCAGTCCGCTGACTTTAGGTGGCACAGAACGAGAGACAGGGCTAAAGGCCATTAGTGTTGATGAGAGTCGATGAATTGGTAAATTCACGCAGTCTGCTGACTTTTGGTGGCACAGAACGAGAGACAGGGCTAAAGGCCACCAGTGTTGATGAGAGTCGATGAGTTGGTAAATTCACGCAGTGCGCTGACTTTAGGTGGCACAGAACGAGAGACAGGGCTAAAGGCCACTAGTGTTGATGACAGTCGATGAGTTGGTAAATTCACTCAGTCTGCTGACTTTAGGTGGCACAGAACGAGAGACAGGACTAAAGACCGCAAGTGATGATGAGAGTCGATGAGTTGGTAAATTCATGCAGTCCGCTGACCTTAGGTGGCACAGAACGAGAGACAGGGCTAAAGGCCACTAGTGTTGATGACAGTCGATGAGTTGGTAAACTCACCCAGTCCGCTGACCTTAGGTGGCACAGAACGAGAGACAGGGCTAAAGGCCACTAGTGTTGATGAGAGTCGATGAGTTGGTAAATTCACGCAGTCCGCTGACTTTAGGTGGCACAGAACGAGAGACAGGGCTAAAGGCCACTAGTGTTGATGAGAGTCGATGAGTTTGTAAATTCACGCAGTCTGCTGACTTTTGGTGGCACAGAAAGAGAGACAGGGCTAAAGGCCACCAGTGTTGATGAGAGTCGATGAGTTGGTAAATTCACGCAGTGCGCTGACTTTAGGTGGCACAGAAGGAGAGACAGGGCTAAGGGCCACAAGTGTTGATGAGAGTCGATGAGTTGGTTGATTCACGCAGTGCGCTGACTTTAGATGGCACAGAAGGAGAGACAGGGCTAAAGGTCGCTAGTGTTGATGAGAGTCGATGAGTTGGTAAATTCATGGAGTCCGCTGACTTTAGGTGGCACAGAACGAGAGACAGGGCTAAAGGCCACTAGTGTTGATGAGAGTCGATGAGTTGGTAAATTCATGCAGTCCGCTGACCTTAGGTGGCACAGAACGAGAGACAGGGCTAAAGGCCACTAGTGTTGATGAGAGTCGATGAGTTGGTAAATTCACGCAGTGCGCTGACTTTAGGTGGCACAGAAGGAGAGACAGGGCTAAAGGCCACCAGTGTTGATGAGAGTCGATGAGTTGGTAAATTCACGCAGTGCGCTGACTTTAGGTGGCACAGAAGGAGAGACAGGGCTAAAGGCCACCAGTGTTGATGAGAGTCGATGAGTTGGTAAATTCACGCAGTCCGCTGACCTTAGGTGGCACAGAATGAGAGACAGGGCTAAAGGCCGCCAGTGTTGATGAGAGTCGATGAGTTGGTAAATTCACGCAGTCCGCTGACTTTAGGTGGCACAGAAGGAGAGACAGGGCTAAAGGCCGCTAGTGTTGATGAGAGTCGATGAGTTGGTAAATTCACGCAGTCCGCTGACTTTAGGTGGCACAGAACGAGAGACAGGGCTAAAGGCCACTAGTTTTGATGAGAGTCGATGAGTTGGTAAATTCACGCAGTCTGCTGACTTTAGGTGGCACAGAACGAGAGACAGGGCTAAAGGCCACTAGTGTAATGAGAGCCGATGAGTTGGTAAATTCACGCAGTCCGCTGACTTTAGGTGGCACAGAACGAGAGACAGGGCTAAAGGCCTCTAGTGTTAATGAGAGCCGATGAGTTGGTAAATTCACGCAGTCCGCTGACTTTAGGTGGCACAGAATGAGAGACAGGGCTAAAGGCCGCCAGTGTTGATGGGAGTCGATGAGTTGGTAAATTCACGCAGTCCGCTGACTTTAGGTGGCACAGAACGAGAGACAGGGCTAAAGGCCGCTAGTGTTGATGAGAGTCGATGAGTTGGTAAATTCACGCAGTCCGCTGACTTTAGGTGGCACAGAATGAGAGACAGGGCTAAAGGCCGCTAGTGTTGATGAGAGTCGATGAGTTGGTAAATTCACGCAGTCCGCTGACTTTAGGTGGCACAGAACGAGAGACAGGGCTAAAGGCCATTAGTGTTGATGAGAGTCGATGAATTGGTAAATTCACGCAGTCTGCTGACTTTTGGTGGCACAGAACGAGAGACAGGGCTAAAGGCCACCAGTGTTGATGAGAGTCGATGAGTTGGTAAATTCACGCAGTGCGCTGACTTTAGGTGGCACAGAACGAGAGACAGGGCTAAAGGCCGCAAGTGATGATGAGAGTCGATGAGTTGGTAAATTCATGCAGTCCGCTGACCTTAGGTGGCACAGAACGAGAGACAGGGCTAAAGGCCACTAGTGTTGATGACAGTCGATGAGTTGGTAAACTCACCCAGTCCGCTGACCTTAGGTGGCACAGAACGAGAGACAGGGCTAAAGGCCACTAGTGTTGATGAGAGTCGATGAGTTGGTAAATTCACGCAGTCCGCTGACTTTAGGTGGCACAGAACGAGAGACAGGGCTAAAGGCCACTAGTGTTGATGAGAGTCGATGAGTTCGTAAATTCACGCAGTCTGCTGACTTTTGGTGGCACAGAACGAGAGACAGGGCTAAAGGCCACCAGTGTTGATGAGAGTCGATGAGTTGGTAAATTCACGCAGTGCGCTGACTTTAGGTGGCACAGAAGGAGAGACAGGGCTAAGGGCCACAAGTGTTGATGAGAGTCGATGAGTTGGTTAATTCACGCAGTGCGCTGACTTTAGGTGGCACAGAAGGAGAGACAGGGCTAAAGGTCGCTAGTGTTGATGAGAGTCGATGAGTTGGTAAATTCATGGAGTCCGCTGAGTTTAGGTGGCACAGAACGAGAGACAGGGCTAAAGGCCACTAGTGTTGATGAGAGTCGATGAGTTGGTAAATTCATGCAGTCCGCTCACCTTAGGTGGCACAGAACGAGAGACAGGGCTAAAGGCCACTAGTGTTGATGAGAGTCGATGAGTTGGTAAATTCACGCAGTGCGCTGACTTTAGGTGGCACAGAAGGAGAGACAGGGCTAAAGGCCACCAGTGTTGATTAGAGTCGATGAGTTGGTAAATTCACGCAGTGCGCTGACTTTAGGTGGCACAGAAGGAGAGACAGGGCTAAAGGCCACCAGTGTTGATGAGAGTCGATGAGTTGGTAAATTCACGCAGTCCGCTGACCTTAGGTGGCACAGAATGAGAGACAGGGCTAAAGGCCGCCAGTGTTGATGAGAGTCGATGAGTTGGTAAATTCACGCAGTCCGCTGACTTTAGGTGGCACAGAAGGAGAGACAGGGCTAAAGGCCGCTAGTGTTGATGAGAGTCGATGAGTTGGTCAATTCACGCAGTCCGCTGACTTTAGGTGGCACAGAACGAGAGACAGGGCTAAAGGCCACTAGTTTTGATGAGAGTCGATGAGTTGGTAAATTCACGCAGTCCGCTGACTTTAGGTGGCACAGAACGAGAGACAGGGCTAAAGGCCACTAGTGTTAATGAGAGCCGAGGAGTTGGTAAATTCACGCAGTCCGCTGACTTTAGGTGGCACAGAACGAGAGACAGGGCTAAAGGCCTCTAGTGTTAATGAGAGCCGATGAGTTGGTAAATTCACGCAGTCCGCTGACTTTAGGTGGCACAGAATGAGAGACAGGGCTAAAGGCCGCTAGTGTTGATGGGAGTCGATGAGTTGGTAAATTCACGCAGTCCGCTGACTTTAGGTGGCACAGAACGAGAGACAGGGCTAAAGGCCGCTAGTGTTGATGAGAGTCGATGAGTTGGTAAATTCATGCAGTCCGCTGACTTTAGGTGGCACAGAATGAGAGACAGGGCTAAAGGCCGCTAGTGTTGATGAGAGTCGATGAGTTGGTAAATTCACGCAGTCCGCTGACTTTAGGTGGCACAGAACGAGAGACAGGGTTAAAGGCCACTAGTGTTGATGAGAGTCGATGAGTTGGTAAATTCACGCAGTCCGCTGACTTTAGGTGGCACAGAACGAGAGACAGGGCTAAAGGCCATTAGTGTTGATGAGAGTCGATGAATTGGTAAATTCACGCAGTCTGCTGACTTTTGGTGGCACAGAACGAGAGACAGGGCTAAAGGCCACTAGTGTTGATGACAGTCGATGAGTTGGTAAATTCACTCAGTCTGCTGACTTTAGGTGGCACAGAACGAGAGACAGGACTAAAGGCCGCAAGTGATGATGAGAGTCGATGAGTTGGTAAATTCATGCAGTCTGCTGACCTTAGGTGGCACAGAACGAGAGACAGGGCTAAAGGCCACTAGTGTTGATGACAGTCGATGAGTTGGTAAACTCACCCAGTCCGCTGACCTTAGGTGGCACAGAACGAGAGACAGGGCTAAAGGCCACTAGTGTTGATGAGAGTCGATGAGTTGGTAAATTCACGCAGTCCGCTGACTTTAGGTGGCACAGAACGAGAGACAGGGCTAAAGGCCACTAGTGTTGATGAGAGTCGATGAGTTTGTAAATTCACGCAGTCTGCTGACTTTAGGTGGCACAGAACGAGAGACAGGGCTAAAGGTCACCAGTGTTGATGAGAGTCGATGAGTTGGTAAATTCACGCAGTGCGCTGACTTTAGGTGGCACAGAAGGAGAGACAGGGCTAAGGGCCACAAGTGTTGATGAGAGTCGATGAGTTGGTTAATTCACGCAGTGCGCTGACTTTAGGTGGCACAGAAGGAGAGACAGGGCTAAAGGTCGCTAGTGTTGATGAGAGTCGATGAGTTGGTAAACTCATTCAGTCCGCTGACCTTAGGTGGCACAGAACGAGAGACAGGGCTAAAGGCCACTAGTGTTGATGACAGTCGATGAGTTGGTAAATTCACGCAGTCCGCTGACTTTAGGTGGCACAGAACGAGAAACAGGGCTAAAGGCCACTAGTGTTGATGAGAGTCGATGAGTTGGTAAATTCATGCAGTCCGCTGACCTTAGGTGGCACAGAACGAGAGACAGGGCTAAAGGCCACTAGTGTTGATGAGAGTCGATGAGTTGGTAAATTCATGCAGTCCGCTGACCTTAGGTGGCACAGAACGAGAGACAGGGCTACAGGCCACTAGTGTTGATGACAGTCGATGAGTTGATAAATTCACGCAGTCCGCTGACTTTAGGTGGCACTGAACGAGAGACAGGTATAAAGGCCACCAGTGTTGATGACAGTCGATGAGTTGATAAATTCACGCAGTCCGCTTACTTTAGGTGGCACTGAACGAGAGACAGGTATAAAGGCCACCAGTGTTGATGAGAGTCGATGAGTTGGTAAATTCACGCAGTCCGCTGACTTTAGGTGGCACAGAACGAGAGACAGGGCTAAAGGCCACCAGTGTTGATGAGAGTCGATGAGTTGGTAAATTCATTCAGTCCGCTGACCTTAGGTGGCACAGAACGAGAGACAGGGCTAAAGGCCACTAGTGTTGATGACAGTCGATGAGTTGGTAAATTCACGCAGTCCGCTGACTTTAGGTGGCACAGAACGAGAGACAGGGCTAAAGGCCACTAGTGTTAATGAGAGCCGATTAGTTGGTAAATTCAAGCAGTCCGCTGACTTTAGGTGGCACAGAACGAGAGACAGGGCTAAAAGTCACTAGTGTTGATGAGAGTCGATGAGTTGGTAAATTCACGCAGTCCGTTGACTTTAGGTGGCACAGAACGAGGAACAGGGCTAAAGACCAATACTGTTGATGAGAGTCAATGAGTTGGTAAACTCACGCAGTCCGCTGACCTTAGGTGGCACAGAACGAGAGACAGGGCTAAAGGCCACTAGTGTTGATGAGAGTCGATGAGTTGGTAAATTCACGCAGTCCGCTGACTTTAGGTGGCACAGAACGAGAGACAGGGCTAAAGGCCACTAGTGTTGATGAGAGTCGATGAGTTGGTAAATTCACGCAGTCTGCTGACTTTTGGTGGCACAGAACGAGAGACAGGGCTAAAGGCCACCAGTGTTGATGACAGTCGATGAGTTGATAAATTCACGCAGTCCGCTGACTTTAGGTGGCACTGAACGAGAGACAGGTATAAAGGCCACCAGTGTTGATGACAGTCGATGAGTTGATAAATTCACGCAGTCCGCTTACTTTAGGTGGCACTGAACGAGAGACAGGTATAAAGGCCACCAGTGTTGATGAGAGTCGATGAGTTGGTAAATTCACGCAGTTCGCTGACTTTAGGTGGCACAGAACGAGAGACAGGGCTAAAGGCCACTAGTGTTGATGAGAGTCGATGAGTTGGTAAATTCATGCAGTCCGCTGACCTTAGGTGGCACAGAACGAGAGACAGGGCTACAGGCCACTAGTGTTGATGACAGTCGATGAGTTGATAAATTCACGCAGTCCGCTGACTTTAGGTGGCACTGAACGAGAGACAGGTATAAAGGCCACCAGTGTTGATGACAGTCGATGAGTTGATAAATTCACGCAGTCCGCTTACTTTAGGTGGCACTGAACGAGAGACAGGTATAAAGGCCACCAGTGTTGATGAGAGTCGATGAGTTGGTAAATTCACGCAGTCCGCTGACTTTAGGTGGCACAGAACGAGAGACAGGGCTAAAGGCCACCAGTGTTGATGAGAGTCGATGAGTTGGTAAATTCATTCAGTCCGCTGACCTTAGGTGGCACAGAACGAGAGACAGGGCTAAAGGCCACTAGTGTTGATGACAGTCGATGAGTTGGTAAATTCACGCAGTCCGCTGACTTTAGGTGGCACAGAACGAGAGACAGGGCTAAAGGCCACTAGTGTTAATGAGAGCCGATTAGTTGGTAAATTCAAGCAGTCCGCTGACTTTAGGTGGCACAGAACGAGAGACAGGGCTAAAAGTCACAAGTGTTGATGAGAGTCGATGAGTTGGTAAATTCACGCAGTCCGTTGACTTTAGGTGGCACAGAACGAGGAACAGGGCTAAAGGCCAATACTGTTGATGAGAGTCAATGAGTTGGTAAACTCACGCAGTCCGCTGACCTTAGGTGGCACAGAACGAGAGACAGGGCTAAAGGCCACTAGTGTTGATGAGAGTCGATGAGTTGGTAAATTCACGCAGTCCGCTGACTTTAGGTGGCACAGAACGAGAGACAGGGCTAAAGGCCACTAGTGTTGATGAGAGTCGATGAGTTGGTAAATTCACGCAGTCTGCTGACTTTTGGTGGCACAGAACGAGAGACAGGGCTAAAGGCCACCAGTGTTGATGAGAGTCGATGAGTTGGAAAATTCACGCAGTGCGCTGACTTTAGGTGGCACAGAAGGAGAGACAGGGCTAAAGGCCACCAGTGTTGATGAGAGTCGATGAGTTGGTAAATTCACGCAGTGCGCTGATTTTAGGTGGCACAGAAGGAGAGACAGGGCTAAAGGCCGCCAGTGTTGATGAGAGTCGATGAGTTGGTAAATTCACGCAGTCCGCTGACCTTAGGTGGCACAGAACGAGAGACAGGGCTAAAGGCCGCCAGTGTTGATGAGAGTCGATGAGTTGGTAAATTCACCCAGTCCGCTGACTTTAGGTGGCACAGAAGGAGAGACAGTGCTAAAGGCCGCTAGTGTTGATGAGAGTCGATGAGTTGGTAAATTCACGCAGTCCGCTGACTTTAGGTGGCACAGAACGAGAGACAGGGCTAAAGGCCACTAGTTTTGATGAGAGTCGATGAGTTGGTAAATTCACGCAGTCCGCTGACTTTAGGTGGCACAGAACGAGAGACAGGGCTAAAGGCCACTAGTGTTAATGAGAGCCGATGAGTTGGTAAATTCACGCAGTCCGCTGACTTTAGGTGGCACAGAACGATAGACAGGGCTAAAGGCCTCTAGTGTTGATGAGAGCCGATGAGTTGGTAAATTCACGCAGTCCGCTGACTTTAGGTGGCACAGAATGAGAGACAGGGCTAAAGGCCGCTAGTGTTGATGGGAGTCGATGAGTTGGTAAATTCACGCAGTCCGCTGACTTTAGGTGGCACAGAACGAGAGACAGGGCTAAAGGCCGCTAGTGTTGATGAGAGTCGATGAGTTGGTAAATTCACGCAGTCCGCTGACTTTAGGTGGCACAGAAGGAGAGAGAGGGCTAAAGGCCGCTAGTGTTGATGAGAGTCGATGAGTTGGTAAATTCACGCAGTCCGCTGACTTTAGGTGGCACAGAATGAGAGACAGGGCTAAAGGCCACTAGTGTTGATGAAAGTCGATGAGTTGGTAAATTCACGCAGTCCGCTGACTTTAGGTGGCACAGAACGAGAGACAGGGCTAAAGGCCGCTAGGGTTGATGAGAGTCGATGAGTTGGTAAATTCAGGCAGTCCGCTGACTTTAGGTGGCACAGAAGGAGAGACAGGGCTAAAGGCCGCTAGTGTTGATGAGAGTCGATGAGTTGGTAAATTCACGCAGTCCGCTGACTTTAGGTGGCACAGAACGAGAGACAGGGCTAAAGGCCACCAGTGTTGATGAGAGTCGATGAGTTGGAAAATTCACGCAATGCGCTGACTTTAGGTGGCACAGAAGGAGAGACAGGGCTAAAGGCCACCATTGTTGATGAGAGTCGATGAGTTGGTAAATTCACGCAGTGTGCTGATTTTAGGTGGCACAGAAGGAGAGACAGGGCTAAAGGCCGCCAGTGTTGATGAGAGTCGATGAGTTGGTAAATTCATGCAGTCCGCTGACTTTAGGTGGCACAGAACGAGAGACAGGGCTAAAGGCCATTAGTGTTGATGAGAGTCGATGAGTTGGTAAACGCACGCAGTCCGCTGACCTTAGGTGGCACAGAACGAGAGACAGGGCTAAAGGCCACTAGTGTTGATGAGAGTCGATGAGTTGGGAAATTCACGCAGTCCGCTGACTTTAGGTGGCACAGAACGAGAGACAGGGCTAAAGGCCACTAGTGTTGATGTGAGTCGAAGAGTTGGTAAATTCATGCAGTCTGCTGACTTTTGGTGGCACAGAACGAGAGACAGGGCTAAAGGCCACCAGTGTTGATGAGAGTCGATGATTTGGTAAATTCACGCAGTGCGCTGACTTTAGGTGGCAGAGAAGGAGAGACAGGGCTAAAGGCCGCTAGTGTTGATGAGAGTCGATGAGTTGGTAAATTCACGCAGTCCGCTGACCTTAGGTGGCACAGAACGAGAGACAGGGCTAAAGGCCGCTAGTGTTGATGAGATTCGATGAGTTGGTAAATTCACGCAGTCCGCTGACTTTAGGTGGCACAGAACGAGAGACAGGGCTAAAGGCCACTAGTGTTGATGAGAGTCGATGAGTTGGTAAATTTATGCAGTCCGCTGACTTTAGGTGGCACAGAACGAGAGACAGGGCTAAAGGCCACTAGTCTTGATGAGAGTCGATGAGTTGGTAAATTCATGCAGTCCGCTGGCCTTAGGTGGCACAGAACGAGAGACAGGGCTAAAGGCCACTAGTGTTGATGACAGTCGATGAGTTGATAAATGCACGCAGTCCGCTGACTTTAGGTGGCACTGAACGAGAGACAGGTATAAAGGCCACCAGTGTTGATGACAGTCGATGAGTTGATAAATTCACGGAGTCTGCTGACTTTAGGTGGCACTGAACGAGAGACAGGTATAAAGGCCACCAGTGTTGATGAGAGTCGATGAGTTGGTAAATTCACGCAGTCCGCTGACTTTAGGTGGCACAGAACGAGAGACAGGGCTAAAGGCCACTAGTGTTGATGAGAGTCGATGAGTTGGTAAATTCACGCAGTCCGCTGACTTTAGGTGGCACAGAACGAGAGACAGGGCTAAAGGCCACTAGTGTTGATGAGAGTCGATGAGTTGGTAAATTCATGCAGTCGGCTGACCTTAGGTGACACAGAACGAGAGACAGGGCTAAAGGCCACTAGTGTTGATGACAGTCGATGAGTTGGTAAATTCACGCAGTCCGCTGACTTTAGGTGGCACAGAACGAGAGAGGGCTAAAGGCCACTAGTGTTGATGAGAGTCGATGAGTTGGTAAATTCACGCAGTCTGCTGTCTTTAGGTGGCACAGAACGAGGGACAGGGCTAAAGGCCACTAGTGTTGATGACAGTCGATGAGTTGGTAAATTCACGCAGTCTGCTGACTTTAAGTGGCACGGAACGAGAGACAGGGCTAAAGGCCGCTAGTGTTGATGAGAGTCGATGAGTTGGTAAATTCACGCAGTCCGTTGACTTTAGGTGGCACGGACGAGAGACAGGGCTAAAGGCCACTAGTGTTGATGAGAGTCGATGAGTTGGTAAATTCACGCAGTCCGCTGTCTTTAGGTGGCACAGAACGAGAGGCAGGGCTAAAGGCCGCTAGTGTTAATGAGAGCCGATGAGTTGGTAAATTCACGCAGTCCACTGACTTTAGGTGGCACAGAACGAGAGACAGGGCTAAAGGCCACTAGTGTTGATGAGAGCCGATGAGTTGGTAAATTCACGCAGTCCACTGACATTAGGTGGCACAGAACGAGAGACAGGGCTAAAGGCCGCTAGTGTTGATGGGAGCCGATGAGTTGGTAAATTCACGCAGTCCGCTGACTTTAGGTGGCACAGAACGAGAGACAGGACTAAAGGCCGCTAGTGTTGATGAGAGCCGATGAGTTGGTAAATTCACGCTGTCCGCTGACTTTAGGTGGCACAGAAGGAGAGACAGGGCTAAAGGCCGCTAGTGTTGATGAGAGACGATGAGTTGGTAAATTCACGCAGTCCGCTGACTTTAGGTGGCACAGAACGAGAGACAGGGCTAAAGGCCACTAGTGTTGATGAGAGTCGATGAGTTGGTAAATTCACGCAGTCCGCTGACTTTAGGTGGCACAGAACGAGAGACAGGGCTAAAGGCCACTAGTGTTGATGAGAGTCGATGAGTTGGTAAATTCTCACAGACCGCTGACTTTAGGTGGCACAGAATGAGAGACAGGGCTAAAGGCCATTAGTGTTGATGAGAGTCGATGAGTTGGTAAACTCACGCAGTCCGCTGACCTTAGGTGGCACAGAACGAGAGACAGGGCTAAAGGACACTAGTATTGATGAGAGTCGATGAGTTGGTAAATTCACGCAGTCCGCTGACTTTAGGTGGCACAGAAAGAGAGACAGGGCTAAAGGCCACTAATGTTGATGAGAGTCGATGAGTTGGTAAATTCACGCAGTCTGCTGACTTTTGGTGGCACAGAACGAGAGACAGGGCTAAAGGCCACTATTGTTGATGAGAGTCGATGAGTTGGTAAATTCACGCAGTCCGGTGACCATAGGGGCACAGAACGAGAGACAGGGCTAAAGGCCATTAGTGTTGATGAGAGTCGATGAGTTGGTAAAATCACGCAGTCCGCTAACCATAGGTGGCACAGAACGAGAGACCGGGCTAAAGGCCACTAGTGTTGATGAGAGTCGATGAGTCGGTAAATTCACGCAGTCCGGTGACCATAGGGGCACAGAACGAGAGACAGGGCTAAAGGCCATTAGTGTTGATGAGAGTCGATGAGTCGGTAAAATCATGCAGTCTGCTGACCATAGGTGGCACAGAACGAGAGACTGGGCTAAAGGCCACTAGTGTTGATGAGAGTCGATGAGTTGGTAAAATCACGCAGTCCGCTGACTTTAGGTGGCACAGAACGAGAGACAAGGCGAAAGGCCACTAGTGTTGATGAGAGTCGATGAGTTGGTAAATTCACCCAGTCCGCTGACTTTAGGTGGCACAGAAGGAGAGACAGTGCTAAAGGCCGCTAGTGTTGATGAGAGTCGATGAGTTGGTAAATTCACGCAGTCCGCTGACTTTAGGTGGCACAGAACGAGAGACAGGGCTAAAGGCCACTAGTTTTGATGAGAGTCGATGAGTTGGTAAATTCACGCAGTCCGCTGACTTTAGGTGGCACAGAACGAGAGACAGGGCTAAAGGCCACTAGTGTTAATGAGAGCCGATGAGTTGGTAAATTCACGCAGTCCGCTGACTTTAGGTGGCACAGAACGATAGACAGGGCTAAAGGCCTCTAGTGTTGATGAGAGCCGATGAGTTGGTAAATTCACGCAGTCCGCTGACTTTAGGTGGCACAGAATGAGAGACAGGGCTAAAGGCCGCTAGTGTTGATGGGAGTCGATGAGTTGGTAAATTCACGCAGTCCGCTGACTTTAGGTGGCACAGAACGAGAGACAGGGCTAAAGGCCGCTAGTGTTGATGAGAGTCGATGAGTTGGTAAATTCACGCAGTCCGCTGACTTTAGGTGGCACAGAAGGAGAGAGAGGGCTAAAGGCCGCTAGTGTTGATGAGAGTCGATGAGTTGGTAAATTCACGCAGTCCGCTGACTTTAGGTGGCACAGAATGAGAGACAGGGCTAAAGGCCACTAGTGTTGATGAAAGTCGATGAGTTGGTAAATTCACGCAGTCCGCTGACTTTAGGTGGCACAGAACGAGAGACAGGGCTAAAGGCCGCTAGGGTTGATGAGAGTCGATGAGTTGGTAAATTCACGCAGTGTGCTGATTTTAGGTGGCACAGAAGGAGAGACAGGGCTAAAGGCCGCCAGTGTTGATGAGAGTCGATGAGTTGGTAAATTCACGCAGTCCGCTGACTTTAGGTGGCACAGAACGAGAGACAGGGCTAAAGGCCATTAGTGTTGATGAGAGTCGATGAGTTGGTAAACGCACGCAGTCCGCTGACCTTAGGTGGCACAGAACGAGAGACAGGGCTAAAGGCCACTAGTGTTGATGAGAGTCGATGAGTTGGGAAATTCACGCAGTCCGCTGACTTTAGGTGGCACAGAACGAGAGACAGGGCTAAAGGCCACTAGTGTTGATGTGAGTCGAAGAGTTGGTAAATTCATGCAGTCTGCTGACTTTTGGTGGCACAGAACGAGAGACAGGGCTAAAGGCCACCAGTGTTGATGAGAGTCGATGATTTGGTAAATTCACGCAGTGCGCTGACTTTAGGTGGCAGAGAAGGAGAGACAGGGCTAAAGGCCGCTAGTGTTGATGAGAGTCGATGAGTTGGTAAATTCACGCAGTCCGCTGACCTTAGGTGGCACAGAACGAGAGACAGGGCTAAAGGCCGCTAGTGTTGATGAGATTCGATGAGTTGGTAAATTCACGCAGTCCGCTGACTTTAGGTGGCACAGAACGAGAGACAGGGCTAAAGGCCACTAGTGTTGATGAGAGTCGATGAGTTGGTAAATTTATGCAGTCCGCTGACTTTAGGTGGCACAGAACGAGAGACAGGGCTAAAGGCCACTAGTCTTGATGAGAGTCGATGAGTTGGTAAATTCATGCAGTCCGCTGGCCTTAGGTGGCACAGAACGAGAGACAGGGCTAAAGGCCACTAGTGTTGATGACAGTCGATGAGTTGATAAATGCACGCAGTCCGCTGACTTTAGGTGGCACTGAACGAGAGACAGGTATAAAGGCCACCAGTGTTGATGACAGTCGATGAGTTGATAAATTCACGGAGTCTGCTGACTTTAGGTGGCACTGAACGAGAGACAGGTATAAAGGCCACCAGTGTTGATGAGAGTCGATGAGTTGGTAAATTCACGCAGTCCGCTGACTTTAGGTGGCACAGAACGAGAGACAGGGCTAAAGGCCACTAGTGTTGATGAGAGTCGATGAGTTGGTAAATTCACGCAGTCCGCTGACTTTAGGTGGCACAGAACGAGAGACAGGGCTAAAGGCCACTAGTGTTGATGAGAGTCGATGAGTTGGTAAATTCATGCAGTCGGCTGACCTTAGGTGACACAGAACGAGAGACAGGGCTAAAGGCCACTAGTGTTGATGACAGTCGATGAGTTGGTAAATTCACGCAGTCCGCTGACTTTAGGTGGCACAGAACGAGAGAGGGCTAAAGGCCACTAGTGTTGATGAGAGTCGATGAGTTGGTAAATTCACGCAGTCTGCTGTCTTTAGGTGGCACAGAACGAGGGACAGGGCTAAAGGCCACTAGTGTTGATGACAGTCGATGAGTTGGTAAATTCACGCAGTCTGCTGACTTTAAGTGGCACGGAACGAGAGACAGGGCTAAAGGCCGCTAGTGTTGATGAGAGTCGATGAGTTGGTAAATTCACGCAGTCCGTTGACTTTAGGTGGCACGGACGAGAGACAGGGCTGAAGGCCACTAGTGTTGATGAGAGTCGATGAGTTGGTAAATTCACGCAGTCCGCTGTCTTTAGGTGGCACAGAACGAGAGGCAGGGCTAAAGGCCGCTAGTGTTAATGAGAGCCGATGAGTTGGTAAATTCACGCAGTCCACTGACTTTAGGTGGCACAGAACGAGAGACAGGGCTAAAGGCCACTAGTGTTGATGAGAGCCGATGAGTTGGTAAATTCACGCAGTCCACTGACATTAGGTGGCACAGAACGAGAGACAGGGCTAAAGGCCGCTAGTGTTGATGGGAGCCGATGAGTTGGTAAATTCACGCAGTCCGCTGACTTTAGGTGGCACAGAACGAGAGACAGGACTAAAGGCCGCTAGTGTTGATGAGAGCCGATGAGTTGGTAAATTCACGCTGTCCGCTGACTTTAGGTGGCACAGAAGGAGAGACAGGGCTAAAGGCCGCTAGTGTTGATGAGAGACGATGAGTTGGTAAATTCACGCAGTCCGCTGACTTTAGGTGGCACAGAACGAGAGACAGGGCTAAAGGCCACTAGTGTTGATGAGAGTCGATGAGTTGGTAAATTCACGCAGTCCGCTGACTTTAGGTGGCACAGAACGAGAGACAGGGCTAAAGGCCACTAGTGTTGATGAGAGTCGATGAGTTGGTAAATTCTCACAGACCGCTGACTTTAGGTGGCACAGAACGAGAGACAGGGCTAAAGGCCATTAGTGTTGATGAGAGTCGATGAGTTGGTAAACTCACGCAGTCCGCTGACCTTAGGTGGCACAGAACGAGAGACAGGGCTAAAGGACACTAGTATTGATGAGAGTCGATGAGTTGGTAAATTCACGCAGTCCGCTGACTTTAGGTGGCACAGAAAGAGAGACAGGGCTAAAGGCCACTAATGTTGATGAGAGTCGATGAGTTGGTAAATTCACGCAGTCTGCTGACTTTTGGTGGCACAGAACGAGAGACAGGGCTAAAGGCCACTATTGTTGATGAGAGTCGATGAGTTGGTAAATTCACGCAGTCCGGTGACCATAGGGGCACAGAACGAGAGACAGGGCTAAAGGCCATTAGTGTTGATGAGAGTCGATGAGTTGGTAAAATCACGCAGTCCGCTAACCATAGGTGGCACAGAACGAGAGACCGGGCTAAAGGCCACTAGTGTTGATGAGAGTCGATGAGTCGGTAAATTCACGCAGTCCGGTGACCATAGGGGCACAGAACGAGAGACAGGGCTAAAGGCCATTAGTGTTGATGAGAGTCGATGAGTCGGTAAAATCATGCAGTCTGCTGACCATAGGTGGCACAGAACGAGAGACTGGGCTAAAGGCCACTAGTGTTGATGAGAGTCGATGAGTTGGTAAAATCACGCAGTCCGCTGACTTTAGGTGGCACAGAACGAGAGACAAGGCGAAAGGCCACTAGTGTTGATGAGAGTCGATGAGTTGGTAAATTCACGCAGTCCGCTGACTTTAGGTGGCACAGAACGAGAGACAGGGCTAAAGGCCATTAGTGTTGATGAGAGTCGATGAGTTGGTAAACGCACGCAGTCCGCTGACCTTAGGTGGCACAGAACGAGAGGCAGGGCTAAAGGCCACTAGTGTTGATGAGAGTTGATGAGTTGGTAAATTCACTCAGTCCGCTGACTTTAGGTGGCACAGAACGAGAGACAGGGCTAAAGGCCACTAGTGTTGATGTGAGTCGAAGAGTTGGTAAATTCACGCAGTCTGCTGACTTTTGGTGGCACAGAACGAGAGACAGGGCTAAAGGCCACCAGTGTTGATGAGAGTCGATGAGTTGGTAAATTCACGCAGTGCGCTGACTTTAGGTGGCAGAGAAGGAGAGACAGGGCTAAAGGCCACTAGTCTTGATGAGAGTCGATGAGTTGGTAAATTCACGCAGTCTGCTGACCTTAGGTGGCACAGAACGAGAGACAGGGCTAAAGGCCGCTAGTGTTGCAGAGATTCGATGAGTTGGTAAATTCACGCAGTCCGCTGACTTTAGGTGGCACAGAACGAGAGACAGGGCTAAAGGCCACTAGTGTTGATGAGAGTCGATGAGTTGGTAAATTCACGCAGTCCGCTGACTTTAGGTGGCACAGAAAGAGAGACAGGGCTAAAGGCCACTAGTGTTGATGAGAGTCGATGAGTTGGTAAATTCATGCAGTCCGCTGGCCTTAGGTGGCACAGAACGAGAGACAGCGCTAAAGGCCACTAGTGTTGATGAGAGTCGATGAGTTGATGAATTCACGCAGTCCGCTGACTTTAGGTGGCACAGAACGAGAGACAAGGCGAAAGGCCACTAGTGTTGATGAGAGTCGATGAGTTGGTAAATTCACGCAGTCCGCTGACTTTAGGTGGCACAGAACGAGAGACAGGGCTAAAGGCCACTAGTGTTGATGAGAGCCGATGAGTTGGTAAATTCATGCAGTACACTGACTTTAGGTGGCACAGAACGAGAGACAGGGCTAAAGGCCGCTAGTGTTGATGGGAGTCGATGAGTTGGTAAATTCACGGAGTCCACTGACTTTAGGTGGCACAGAATGAGAGACAGGGCTAAAGGCCGCTAGTGTTGATGAGAGTCGATGAGTTGGTAAATTCACGATGTCCGTTGACTTTAGGTGGCACAGAAGGAGAGACAGGGCTAAAGGCCGCTAGTGTTGATGAGAGACGATGAGTTGGTAAATTCATGCAGTCCACTGGCTTTAGGTGGCACAGAACAAGAGACAGGGCTAAAGGCCGCTAGTGTTGATGGGAGTCGATGAGTTGGTAAATTCACGCAGTCCGCTGACCTTAGGTGGCACAGAACGAGAGACAGGGCTAAAGGCCGCTAGTGTTGATGAGATTCGATGAGTTGGTAAATTCACGCAGTCCGCTGACTTTAGGTGGCACAGAGCGAGAGACAGGGCTAAAGGCCACTAGTGTTGATGAGAGTCGATGAGTTGGTAAATTAACGCAGTCCGCTGACTTTAGGTGGCACAGAACGAGAGACAGGGCTAAAGGCCACTAGTGTTGATGAGAGTCGATGAGTTGGTAAATTCATGCAGTCCGCTGGCCTTAGGTGGCACAGAACGAGAGAGAGGGCTAAAGGCCACTAGTGTTGATGACAGTCGATGAGTTGATAAATTCACGCAGTCCGCTGACTTTAGGTGGCACTGAACGAGAGACAGGTATAAAGGCCACCAGTGTTGATGACAGTCGATGAGTTGATAAATTCACGCAGTCCGCTGACTTTAGGTGGCACTGAACGAGAGACAGGTATAAAGGCCACCAGTGTTGATGACAGTCGATGAGTTGATAAATTCACGCAGTCCGCTGACTTTAGGTGGCACTGAACGAGAGACAGGTATAAAGGCCACCAGTGTTGATGAGAGTCGATGAGTTGGTAAATTCACGCAGTCTGCTGACTTTAGGTGGCACAGAACGAGAGACAGGGCTAAAGGCCACCAGTGTTGATGGGAGTCGATCAGTTGGTAAATTCACGCAGTGCGCTGACTTTAGGTGGCACAGAACGAGAGACAGGGCTAAAGGCCACCAATGTTGATGACAGTCGATGAGTTGGTAAATTCACGCAGTCCGCTGACTTTAGGTGCCACAGAACGAGAGACAGGGGTAAAGGCCACTAGTGTTAATGAGAGCCGATTAGTTGGTAAATTCATGCAGTCCGCTGACTTTAGGTGGCACAGAACGAGAGACAGGGCTAAAGGCCACTAGTGTTAATGAGAGTCGATGAGTTGGTAAATTCACACAGTCTGCTGACTTTAGGTGGCACAGAACGAGGGACAGGGCTAAAGGCCACTAGTGTTGATGACAGTCGATGAGTTGGTAAATTCACGCCGTCCGCTGACTTTAAGTGGCACGGAACGAGAGACAGGGCTAAAGGCCGCTAGTGTTCATGAGAGTCGATGAGTTGGTAAATTCACGCAGTCCGTTGACTTTAGGTGGCACGGAACGAGAGACAGGGCTAAAGGCCACCAGTGTTGATGACAGTCGATGAGTTGGTAAATTCACGCAGTCCGCTGACTTTAAGTGGCACGGAACGAGAGACAGGGCTAAAGGCCGCTAGTGTTGATGAGAGTCGATGAGTTGGTAAATTCACGCAGTCCACTGACTTTAAGTGGCGCAGAACGAGAGACAGGGCTAAAGGCCACTAGTGTTAATGAGAGCCGATGAGTTGGTAAATTCACGCAGTCCACTGACTTTAGGTGGCACAGAACGAGAGACAGGGCTAAAGGCCACTAGTGTTGATGAGAGTCGATGAGTTGGTAAATTCACGCAGTCCACTGACTTTAGGTGGCACAGAACGAGAGACAGGGCTAAAGGCCGCTAGTGTTTATGAGAGTCGATGAGTTGGTAAATTCACGCTGTCTGCTGACTTTAGGTGGCACAGAAGGAGAGACAGGGCTAAAGGCCGCTAGTGTTGATGAGAGACGATGAGTTGGTAAATTCACGCAGTCCGCTGACTTTAGGTGGCACAGAACGAGCGACAGGGCTAAAGGCCGCTAGTGTTGATGAGAGACGATGAGTTGGTAAATTCATGCAGTCCACTGACTTTAGGTGGCACAGAACGAGAGACAGGGCTAAAGGCCGCTAGTGTTGATGGGAGTCGATGAGTTGGTAAATTCACGCAGTCCGCTGACCTTAGGTGGCACAGAACGAGAGACAGGGCTAAAGGCCGCTAGTGTTGATGAGATTCGATGAGTTGGTAAATTCACGCAGTCCGCTGACTTTAGGTGGCACAGAACGAGAGACAGGGCTAAAGGCCACTAGTGTTGATGAGAGTCGATGAGTTGGTAAATTAACGCAGTCCGCTGACTTTAGGTGGCACAGAACGAGAGACAGGGCTAAAGGCCACTAGTGTTGATGAGAGTCGATGAGTTGGTAAATTCATGCAGTCCGCTGGCCTTAGGTGGCACAGAACGAGAGAGAGGGCTAAAGGCCACTAGTGTTGATGACAGTCGATGAGTTGATAAATTCATGCAGTCCGCTGACTTTAGGTGGCACTGAACGAGAGACAGGTATAAAGGCCACCAGTGTTGATGACAGTCGATGAGTTGATAAATTCACGCAGTCCGCTGACTTTAGGTGGCACTGAACGAGAGACAGGTATAAAGGCCACCAGTGTTGATGACCGTCGATGAGTTGATAAATTCACGCAGTCCGCTGACTTTAGGTGGCACTGAACGAGAGACAGGTATAAAGGCCACCAGTGTTGATGAGAATCGATGAGTTGGTAAATTCACGCAGTCCGCTGACTTTAGGTGGCACAGAACGAGAGACAGGGCTAAAGGCCACTAGTTTTGATGAGAGTCGATGAGTTGGTAAATTCACGCAGTCCGCTGACTTTAGGTGGCACAGAACGAGAGACAGGGCTAAAGGCCACTAGTGTTAATGAGAGCCGATGAGTTGGTAAATTCACGCAGTCCGCTGACTTTAGGTGGCACAGAACGATAGACAGGGCTAAAGGCCTCTAGTGTTGATGAGAGCCGATGAGTTGGTAAATTCACGCAGTCCGCTGACTTTAGGTGGCACAGAATGAGAGACAGGGCTAAAGGCCGCTAGTGTTGATGGGAGTCGATGAGTTGGTAAATTCACGCAGTCCGCTGACTTTAGGTGGCACAAAACGAGAGACAGGGCTAAAGGCCGCTAGTGTTGATGAGAGTCGATGAGTTGGTAAATTCACGCAGTCCGCTGACTTTAGGTGGCACAGAAGGAGAGAGAGGGCTAAAGGCCGCTAGTGTTGATGAGAGTCGATGAGTTGGTAAATTCACGCAGTCCGCTGACTTTAGGTGGCACAGAATGAGAGACAGGGCTAAAGGCCACTAGTGTTGATGAAAGTCGATGAGTTGGTAAATTCACGCAGTCCGCTGACTTTAGGTGGCACAGAACGAGAGACAGGGCTAAAGGCCGCTAGGGTTGATGAGAGTCGATGAGTTGGTAAATTCACGCAGTCCGCTGACTTTAGGTGGCACAGAAGGAGAGACAGGGCTAAAGGCCGCTAGTGTTGATGAGAGTCGATGAGTTGGTAAATTCACGCAGTCCGCTGACTTTAGGTGGCACAGAACGAGAGACAGGGCTAAAGGCCACCAGTGTTGATGAGAGTCGATGAGTTGGAAAATTCACGCAATGCGCTGACTTTAGGTGGCACAGAAGGAGAGACAGGGCTAAAGGCCACCATTGTTGATGAGAGTCGATGAGTTGGTAAATTCACGCAGTGTGCTGATTTTAGGTGGCACAGAAGGAGAGACAGGGCTAAAGGCCGCCAGTGTTGATGAGAGTCGATGAGTTGGTAAATTCACGCAGTCCGCTGACTTTAGGTGGCACAGAACGAGAGACAGGGCTAAAGGCCATTAGTGTTGATGAGAGTCGATGAGTTGGTAAACGCACGCAGTCCGCTGACCTTAGGTGGCACAGAACGAGAGACAGGGCTAAAGGCCACTAGTGTTGATGAGAGTCGATGAGTTGGGAAATTCACGCAGTCCGCTGACTTTAGGTGGCACAGAACGAGAGACAGGGCTAAAGGCCACTAGTGTTGATGTGAGTCGAAGAGTTGGTAAATTCATGCAGTCTGCTGACTTTTGGTGGCACAGAACGAGAGACAGGGCTAAAGGCCACCAGTGTTGATGAGAGTCGATGATTTGGTAAATTCACGCAGTGCGCTGACTTTAGGTGGCAGAGAAGGAGAGACAGGGCTAAAGGCCGCTAGTGTTGATGAGAGTCGATGAGTTGGTAAATTCACGCAGTCCGCTGACCTTAGGTGGCACAGAACGAGAGACAGGGCTAAAGGCCGCTAGTGTTGATGAGATTCGATGAGTTGGTAAATTCACGCAGTCCGCTGACTTTAGGTGGCACAGAACGAGAGACAGGGCTAAAGGCCACTAGTGTTGATGAGAGTCGATGAGTTGGTAAATTAACGCAGTCCGCTGACTTTAGGTGGCACAGAACGAGAGACAGGGCTAAAGGCCACTAGTGTTGATGAGAGTCGATGAGTTGGTAAATTCATGCAGTCCGCTGGCCTTAGGTGGCACAGAACGAGAGACAGGGCTAAAGGCCACTAGTGTTGATGACAGTCGATGAGTTGATAAATGCACGCAGTCCGCTGACTTTAGGTGGCACTGAACGAGAGACAGGTATAAAGGCCACCAGTGTTGATGACAGTCGATGAGTTGATAAATTCACGCAGTCTGCTGACTTTAGGTGGCACTGAACGAGAGACAGGTATAAAGGCCACCAGTGTTGATGAGAGTCGATGAGTTGGTAAATTCACGCAGTCCGCTGACTTTAGGTGGCACAGAACGAGAGACAGGGCTAAAGGCCACTAGTGTTGATGAGAGTCGATGAGTTGGTAAATTCACGCAGTCCGCTGACTTTAGGTGGCACAGAACGAGAGACAGGGCTAAAGGCCACTAGTGTTGATGAGAGTCGATGAGTTGGTAAATTCATGCAGTCGGCTGACCTTAGGTGACACAGAACGAGAGACAGGGCTAAAGGCCACTAGTGTTGATGACAGTCGATGAGTTGGTAAATTCACGCAGTCCGCTGACTTTAGGTGGCACAGAACGAGAGAGGGCTAAAGGCCACTAGTGTTGATGAGAGTCGATGAGTTGGTAAATTCACGCAGTCTGCTGACTTTAGGTGGCACAGAACGAGGGACAGGGCTAAAGGCCACTAGTGTTGATGACAGTCGATGAGTTGGTAAATTCACGCAGTCTGCTGACTTTAAGTGGCACGGAACGAGAGACAGGGCTAAAGGCCGCTAGTGTTGATGAGAGTCGATGAGTTGGTAAATTCACGCAGTCCGTTGACTTTAGGTGGCACGGACGAGAGACAGGGCTGAAGGCCACTAGTGTTGATGAGAGTCGATGAGTTGGTAAATTCACGCAGTCCGCTGTCTTTAGGTGGCACAGAACGAGAGGCAGGGCTAAAGGCCGCTAGTGTTAATGAGAGCCGATGAGTTGGTAAATTCACGCAGTCCACTGACTTTAGGTGGCACAGAACGAGAGACAGGGCTAAAGGCCACTAGTGTTGATGAGAGCCGATGAGTTGGTAAATTCACGCAGTCCACTGACATTAGGTGGCACAGAACGAGAGACAGGGCTAAAGGCCGCTAGTGTTGATGGGAGCCGATGAGTTGGTAAATTCACGCAGTCCGCTGACTTTAGGTGGCACAGAACGAGAGACAGGACTAAAGGCCGCTAGTGTTGATGAGAGCCGATGAGTTGGTAAATTCACGCTGTCCGCTGACTTTAGGTGGCACAGAAGGAGAGACAGGGCTAAAGGCCGCTAGTGTTGATGAGAGACGATGAGTTGGTAAATTCACGCAGTCCGCTGACTTTAGGTGGCACAGAACGAGAGACAGGGCTAAAGGCCACTAGTGTTGATGAGAGTCGATGAGTTGGTAAATTCACGCAGTCCGCTGACTTTAGGTGGCACAGAACGAGAGACAGGGCTAAAGGCCACTAGTGTTGATGAGAGTCGATGAGTTGGTAAATTCTCACAGACCGCTGACTTTAGGTGGCACAGAACGAGAGACAGGGCTAAAGGCCATTAGTGTTGATGAGAGTCGATGAGTTGGTAAACTCACGCAGTCCGCTGACCTTAGGTGGCACAGAACGAGAGACAGGGCTAAAGGACACTAGTATTGATGAGAGTCGATGAGTTGGTAAATTCACGCAGTCCGCTGACTTTAGGTGGCACAGAAAGAGAGACAGGGCTAAAGGCCACTAATGTTGATGAGAGTCGATGAGTTGGTAAATTCACGCAGTCTGCTGACTTTTGGTGGCACAGAACGAGAGACAGGGCTAAAGGCCACTATTGTTGATGAGAGTCGATGAGTTGGTAAATTCACGCAGTCCGGTGACCATAGGGGCACAGAACGAGAGACAGGGCTAAAGGCCATTAGTGTTGATGAGAGTCGATGAGTTGGTAAAATCACGCAGTCCGCTAACCATAGGTGGCACAGAACGAGAGACCGGGCTAAAGGCCACTAGTGTTGATGAGAGTCGATGAGTCGGTAAATTCACGCAGTCCGGTGACCATAGGGGCACAGAACGAGAGACAGGGCTAAAGGCCATTAGTGTTGATGAGAGTCGATGAGTCGGTAAAATCATGCAGTCTGCTGACCATAGGTGGCACAGAACGAGAGACTGGGCTAAAGGCCACTAGTGTTGATGAGAGTCGATGAGTTGGTAAAATCACGCAGTCCGCTGACTTTAGGTGGCACAGAACGAGAGACAAGGCGAAAGGCCACTAGTGTTGATGAGAGTCGATGAGTTGGTAAATTCACGCAGTCCGCTGACTTTAGGTGGCACAGAACGAGAGACAGGGCTAAAGGCCATTAGTGTTGATGAGAGTCGATGAGTTGGTAAACGCACGCAGTCCGCTGACCTTAGGTGGCACAGAACGAGAGGCAGGGCTAAAGGCCACTAGTGTTGATGAGAGTTGATGAGTTGGTAAATTCACTCAGTCCGCTGACTTTAGGTGGCACAGAACGAGAGACAGGGCTAAAGGCCACTAGTGTTGATGTGAGTCGAAGAGTTGGTAAATTCACGCAGTCTGCTGACTTTTGGTGGCACAGAACGAGAGACAGGGCTAAAGGCCACCAGTGTTGATGAGAGTCGATGAGTTGGTAAATTCACGCAGTGCGCTGACTTTAGGTGGCAGAGAAGGAGAGACAGGGCTAAAGGCCACTAGTCTTGATGAGAGTCGATGAGTTGGTAAATTCACGCAGTCTGCTGACCTTAGGTGGCACAGAACGAGAGACAGGGCTAAAGGCCGCTAGTGTTGCAGAGATTCGATGAGTTGGTAAATTCACGCAGTCCGCTGACTTTAGGTGGCACAGAACGAGAGACAGGGCTAAAGGCCACTAGTGTTGATGAGAGTCGATGAGTTGGTAAATTCACGCAGTCCGCTGACTTTAGGTGGCACAGAAAGAGAGACAGGGCTAAAGGCCACTAGTGTTGATGAGAGTCGATGAGTTGGTAAATTCATGCAGTCCGCTGGCCTTAGGTGGCACAGAACGAGAGACAGCGCTAAAGGCCACTAGTGTTGATGAGAGTCGATGAGTTGATGAATTCACGCAGTCCGCTGACTTTAGGTGGCACAGAACGAGAGACAAGGCGAAAGGCCACTAGTGTTGATGAGAGTCGATGAGTTGGTAAATTCACGCAGTCCGCTGACTTTAGGTGGCACAGAACGAGAGACAGGGCTAAAGGCCACTAGTGTTGATGAGAGCCGATGAGTTGGTAAATTCATGCAGTACACTGACTTTAGGTGGCACAGAACGAGAGACAGGGCTAAAGGCCGCTAGTGTTGATGGGAGTCGATGAGTTGGTAAATTCACGGAGTCCACTGACTTTAGGTGGCACAGAATGAGAGACAGGGCTAAAGGCCGCTAGTGTTGATGAGAGTCGATGAGTTGGTAAATTCACGATGTCCGTTGACTTTAGGTGGCACAGAAGGAGAGACAGGGCTAAAGGCCGCTAGTGTTGATGAGAGACGATGAGTTGGTAAATTCATGCAGTCCACTGGCTTTAGGTGGCACAGAACAAGAGACAGGGCTAAAGGCCGCTAGTGTTGATGGGAGTCGATGAGTTGGTAAATTCACGCAGTCCGCTGACCTTAGGTGGCACAGAACGAGAGACAGGGCTAAAGGCCGCTAGTGTTGATGAGATTCGATGAGTTGGTAAATTCACGCAGTCCGCTGACTTTAGGTGGCACAGAGCGAGAGACAGGGCTAAAGGCCACTAGTGTTGATGAGAGTCGATGAGTTGGTAAATTAACGCAGTCCGCTGACTTTAGGTGGCACAGAACGAGAGACAGGGCTAAAGGCCACTAGTGTTGATGAGAGTCGATGAGTTGGTAAATTCATGCAGTCCGCTGGCCTTAGGTGGCACAGAACGAGAGAGAGGGCTAAAGGCCACTAGTGTTGATGACAGTCGATGAGTTGATAAATTCACGCAGTCCGCTGACTTTAGGTGGCACTGAACGAGAGACAGGTATAAAGGCCACCAGTGTTGATGACAGTCGATGAGTTGATAAATTCACGCAGTCCGCTGACTTTAGGTGGCACTGAACGAGAGACAGGTATAAAGGCCACCAGTGTTGATGACAGTCGATGAGTTGATAAATTCACGCAGTCCGCTGACTTTAGGTGGCACTGAACGAGAGACAGGTATAAAGGCCACCAGTGTTGATGAGAGTCGATGAGTTGGTAAATTCACGCAGTCCGCTGACTTTAGGTGGCACAGAACGAGAGACAGGGCTAAAGGCCACCAGTGTTGATGGGAGTCGATCAGTTGGTAAATTCACGCAGTGCGCTGACTTTAGGTGGCACAGAACGAGAGACAGGGCTAAAGGCCACTAATGTTGATGACAGTCGATGAGTTGGTAAATTCACGCAGTCCGCTGACTTTAGGTGCCACAGAACGAGAGACAGGGGTAAAGGCCACTAGTGTTAATGAGAGCCGATTAGTTGGTAAATTCATGCAGTCCGCTGACTTTAGGTGGCACAGAACGAGAGACAGGGCTAAAGGCCACTAGTGTTAATGAGAGTCGATGAGTTGGTAAATTCACACAGTCTGCTGACTTTAGGTGGCACAGAACGAGGGACAGGGCTAAAGGCCACTAGTGTTGATGACAGTCGATGAGTTGGTAAATTCACGCCGTCCGCTGACTTTAAGTGGCACGGAACGAGAGACAGGGCTAAAGGCCGCTAGTGTTCATGAGAGTCGATGAGTTGGTAAATTCACGCAGTCCGTTGACTTTAGGTGGCACGGAACGAGAGACAGGGCTAAAGGCCACCAGTGTTGATGACAGTCGATGAGTTGGTAAATTCACGCAGTCCGCTGACTTTAAGTGGCACGGAACGAGAGACAGGGCTAAAGGCCGCTAGTGTTGATGAGAGTCGATGAGTTGGTAAATTCACGCAGTCCACTGACTTTAAGTGGCGCAGAACGAGAGACAGGGCTAAAGGCCACTAGTGTTAATGAGAGCCGATGAGTTGGTAAATTCACGCAGTCCACTGACTTTAGGTGGCACAGAACGAGAGACAGGGCTAAAGGCCACTAGTGTTGATGAGAGTCGATGAGTTGGTAAATTCACGCAGTCCACTGACTTTAGGTGGCACAGAACGAGAGACAGGGCTAAAGGCCGCTAGTGTTTATGAGAGTCGATGAGTTGGTAAATTCACGCTGTCTGCTGACTTTAGGTGGCACAGAAGGAGAGACAGGGCTAAAGGCCGCTAGTGTTGATGAGAGACGATGAGTTGGTAAATTCACGCAGTCCGCTGACTTTAGGTGGCACAGAACGAGCGACAGGGCTAAAGGCCGCTAGTGTTGATGAGAGACGATGAGTTGGTAAATTCATGCAGTCCACTGACTTTAGGTGGCACAGAACGAGAGACAGGGCTAAAGGCCGCTAGTGTTGATGGGAGTCGATGAGTTGGTAAATTCACGCAGTACGCTGACCTTAGGTGGCACAGAACGAGAGACAGGGCTAAAGGCCGCTAGTGTTGATGAGATTCGATGAGTTGGTAAATTCACGCAGTCCGCTGACTTTAGGTGGCACAGAACGAGAGACAGGGCTAAAGGCCACTAGTGTTGATGAGAGTCGATGAGTTGGTAAATTAACGCAGTCCGCTGACTTTAGGTGGCACAGAACGAGAGACAGGGCTAAAGGCCACTAGTGTTGATGAGAGTCGATGAGTTGGTAAATTCATGCAGTCCGCTGGCCTTAGGTGGCACAGAACGAGAGAGAGGGCTAAAGGCACTAGTGTTGATGACAGTCGATGAGTTGATAAATTCATGCAGTCCGCTGACTTTAGGTGGCACTGAACGAGAGACAGGTATAAAGGCCACCAGTGTTGATGACAGTCGATGAGTTGATAAATTCACGCAGTCCGCTGACTTTAGGTGGCACTGAACGAGAGACAGGTATAAAGGCCACCAGTGTTGATGACCGTCGATGAGTTGATAAATTCACGCAGTCCGCTGACTTTAGGTGGCACTGAACGAGAGACAGGTATAAAGGCCACCAGTGTTGATGAGAATCGATGAGTTGGTAAATTCACGCAGTCCGCTGACTTTAGGTGGCACAGAACGAGAGACAGGGCTAAAGGCCACTAGTTTTGATGAGAGTCGATGAGTTGGTAAATTCACGCAGTCCGCTGACTTTAGGTGGCACAGAACGAGAGACAGGGCTAAAGGCCACTAGTGTTAATGAGAGCCGATGAGTTGGTAAATTCACGCAGTCCGCTGACTTTAGGTGGCACAGAACGATAGACAGGGCTAAAGGCCTCTAGTGTTGATGAGAGCCGATGAGTTGGTAAATTCACGCAGTCCGCTGACTTTAGGTGGCACAGAATGAGAGACAGGGCTAAAGGCCGCTAGTGTTGATGGGAGTCGATGAGTTGGTAAATTCACGCAGTCCGCTGACTTTAGGTGGCACAGAACGAGAGACAGGGCTAAAGGCCGCTAGTGTTGATGAGAGTCGATGAGTTGGTAAATTCACGCAGTCCGCTGACTTTAGGTGGCACAGAAGGAGAGAGAGGGCTAAAGGCCGCTAGTGTTGATGAGAGTCGATGAGTTGGTAAATTCACGCAGTCCGCTGACTTTAGGTGGCACAGAATGAGAGACAGGGCTAAAGGCCACTAGTGTTGATGAAAGTCGATGAGTTGGTAAATTCACGCAGTCCGCTGACTTTAGGTGGCACAGAACGAGAGACAGGGCTAAAGGCCGCTAGGGTTGATGAGAGTCGATGAGTTGGTAAATTCACGGAGTCCGCTGACTTTAGGTGGCACAGAAGGAGAGACAGGGCTAAAGGCCGCTAGTGTTGATGAGAGTCGATGAGTTGGTAAATTCACGCAGTCCGCTGACTTTAGGTGGCACAGAACGAGAGACAGGGCTAAAGGCCACCAGTGTTGATGAGAGTCGATGAGTTGGAAAATTCACGCAATGCGCTGACTTTAGGTGGCACAGAAGGAGAGACAGGGCTAAAGGCCACCATTGTTGATGAGAGTCGATGAGTTGGTAAATTCACGCAGTGTGCTGATTTTAGGTGGCACAGAAGGAGAGACAGGGCTAAAGGCCGCCAGTGTTGATGAGAGTCGATGAGTTGGTAAATTCACGCAGTCCGCTGACTTTAGGTGGCACAGAACGAGAGACAGGGCTAAAGGCCATTAGTGTTGATGAGAGTCGATGAGTTGGTAAACGCACGCAGTCCGCTGACCTTAGGTGGCACAGAACGAGAGACAGGGCTAAAGGCCACTAGTGTTGATGAGAGTCGATGAGTTGGGAAATTCACGCAGTCCGCTGACTTTAGGTGGCACAGAACGAGAGACAGGGCTAAAGGCCACTAGTGTTGATGTGAGTCGAAGAGTTGGTAAATTCATGCAGTCTGCTGACTTTTGGTGGCACAGAACGAGAGACAGGGCTAAAGGCCACCAGTGTTGATGAGAGTCGATGATTTGGTAAATTCACGCAGTGCGCTGACTTTAGGTGGCAGAGAAGGAGAGACAGGGCTAAAGGCCGCTAGTGTTGATGAGAGTCGATGAGTTGGTAAATTCACGCAGTCCGCTGACCTTAGGTGGCACAGAACGAGAGACAGGGCTAAAGGCCGCTAGTGTTGATGAGATTCGATGAGTTGGTAAATTCACGCAGTCCGCTGACTTTAGGTGGCACAGAACGAGAGACAGGGCTAAAGGCCACTAGTGTTGATGAGAGTCGATGAGTTGGTAAATTAACGCAGTCCGCTGACTTTAGGTGGCACAGAACGAGAGACAGGGCTAAAGGCCACTAGTGTTGATGAGAGTCGATGAGTTGGTAAATTCATGCAGTCCGCTGGCCTTAGGTGGCACAGAACGAGAGACAGGGCTAAAGGCCACTAGTGTTGATGACAGTCGATGAGTTGATAAATGCACGCAGTCCGCTGACTTTAGGTGGCACTGAACGAGAGACAGGTATAAAGGCCACCAGTGTTGATGACAGTCGATGAGTTGATAAATTCACGCAGTCTGCTGACTTTAGGTGGCACTGAACGAGAGACAGGTATAAAGGCCACCAGTGTTGATGAGAGTCGATGAGTTGGTAAATTCACGCAGTCCGCTGACTTTAGGTGGCACAGAACGAGAGACAGGGCTAAAGGCCACTAGTGTTGATGAGAGTCGATGAGTTGGTAAATTCACGCAGTCCGCTGACTTTAGGTGGCACAGAACGAGAGACAGGGCTAAAGGCCACTAGTGTTGATGAGAGTCGATGAGTTGGTAAATTCATGCAGTCGGCTGACCTTAGGTGACACAGAACGAGAGACAGGGCTAAAGGCCACTAGTGTTGATGACAGTCGATGAGTTGGTAAATTCACGCAGTCCGCTGACTTTAGGTGGCACAGAACGAGAGAGGGCTAAAGGCCACTAGTGTTGATGAGAGTCGATGAGTTGGTAAATTCACGCAGTCTGCTGACTTTAGGTGGCACAGAACGAGGGACAGGGCTAAAGGCCACTAGTGTTGATGACAGTCGATGAGTTGGTAAATTCACGCAGTCTGCTGACTTTAAGTGGCACGGAACGAGAGACAGGGCTAAAGGCCGCTAGTGTTGATGAGAGTCGATGAGTTGGTAAATTCACGCAGTCCGTTGACTTTAGGTGGCACGGACGAGAGACAGGGCTGAAGGCCACTAGTGTTGATGAGAGTCGATGAGTTGGTAAATTCACGCAGTCCGCTGTCTTTAGGTGGCGCAGAACGAGAGGCAGGGCTAAAGGCCGCTAGTGTTAATGAGAGCCGATGAGTTGGTAAATTCACGCAGTCCACTGACTTTAGGTGGCACAGAACGAGAGACAGGGCTAAAGGCCACTAGTGTTGATGAGAGCCGATGAGTTGGTAAATTCACGCAGTCCACTGACATTAGGTGGCACAGAACGAGAGACAGGGCTAAAAGCCGCTAGTGTTGATGGGAGCCGATGAGTTGGTAAATTCACGCAGTCCGCTGACTTTAGGTGGCACAGAACGAGAGACAGGACTAAAGGCCGCTAGTGTTGATGAGAGCCGATGAGTTGGTAAATTCACGCTGTCCGCTGACTTTAGGTGGCACAGAAGGAGAGACAGGGCTAAAGGCCGCTAGTGTTGATGAGAGACGATGAGTTGGTAAATTCACGCAGTCCGCTGACTTTAGGTGGCACAGAACGAGAGACAGGGCTAAAGGCCACTAGTGTTGATGAGAGTCGATGAGTTGGTAAATTCACGCAGTCCGCTGACTTTAGGTGGCACAGAACGAGAGACAGGGCTAAAGGCCACTAGTGTTGATGAGAGTCGATGAGTTGGTAAATTCTCACAGACCGCTGACTTTAGGTGGCACAGAACGAGAGACAGGGCTAAAGGCCATTAGTGTTGATGAGAGTCGATGAGTTGGTAAACTCACGCAGTCCGCTGACCTTAGGTGGCACAGAACGAGAGACAGGGCTAAAGGACACTAGTATTGATGAGAGTCGATGAGTTGGTAAATTCACGCAGTCCGCTGACTTTAGGTGGCACAGAAAGAGAGACAGGGCTAAAGGCCACTAATGTTGATGAGAGTCGATGAGTTGGTAAATTCACGCAGTCTGCTGACTTTTGGTGGCACAGAACGAGAGACAGGGCTAAAGGCCACTATTGTTGATGAGAGTCGATGAGTTGGTAAATTCACGCAGTCCGGTGACCATAGGGGCACAGAACGAGAGACAGGGCTAAAGGCCATTAGTGTTGATGAGAGTCGATGAGTTGGTAAAATCACGCAGTCCGCTAACCATAGGTGGCACAGAACGAGAGACCGGGCTAAAGGCCACTAGTGTTGATGAGAGTCGATGAGTCGGTAAATTCACGCAGTCCGGTGACCATAGGGGCACAGAACGAGAGACAGGGCTAAAGGCCATTAGTGTTGATGAGAGTCGATGAGTCGGTAAAATCATGCAGTCTGCTGACCATAGGTGGCACAGAACGAGAGACTGGGCTAAAGGCCACTAGTGTTGATGAGAGTCGATGAGTTGGTAAAATCACGCAGTCCGCTGACTTTAGGTGGCACAGAACGAGAGACAAGGCGAAAGGCCACTAGTGTTGATGAGAGTCGATGAGTTGGTAAATTCACGCAGTCCGCTGACTTTAGGTGGCACAGAACGAGAGACAGGGCTAAAGGCCATTAGTGTTGATGAGAGTCGATGAGTTGGTAAACGCACGCAGTCCGCTGACCTTAGGTGGCACAGAACGAGAGGCAGGGCTAAAGGCCACTAGTGTTGATGAGAGTTGATGAGTTGGTAAATTCACTCAGTCCGCTGACTTTAGGTGGCACAGAACGAGAGACAGGGCTAAAGGCCACTAGTGTTGATGTGAGTCGAAGAGTTGGTAAATTCACGCAGTCTGCTGACTTTTGGTGGCACAGAACGAGAGACAGGGCTAAAGGCCACCAGTGTTGATGAGAGTCGATGAGTTGGTAAATTCACGCAGTGCGCTGACTTTAGGTGGCAGAGAAGGAGAGACAGGGCTAAAGGCCACTAGTCTTGATGAGAGTCGATGAGTTGGTAAATTCACGCAGTCTGCTGACCTTAGGTGGCACAGAACGAGAGACAGGGCTAAAGGCCGCTAGTGTTGCAGAGATTCGATGAGTTGGTAAATTCACGCAGTCCGCTGACTTTAGGTGGCACAGAACGAGAGACAGGGCTAAAGGCCACTAGTGTTGATGAGAGTCGATGAGTTGGTAAATTCACGCAGTCCGCTGACTTTAGGTGGCACAGAAAGAGAGACAGGGCTAAAGGCCACTAGTGTTGATGAGAGTCGATGAGTTGGTAAATTCATGCAGTCCGCTGGCCTTAGGTGGCACAGAACGAGAGACAGCGCTAAAGGCCACTAGTGTTGATGAGAGTCGATGAGTTGATGAATTCACGCAGTCCGCTGACTTTAGGTGGCACAGAACGAGAGACAAGGCGAAAGGCCACTAGTGTTGATGAGAGTCGATGAGTTGGTAAATTCACGCAGTCCGCTGACTTTAGGTGGCACAGAACGAGAGACAGGGCTAAAGGCCACTAGTGTTGATGAGAGCCGATGAGTTGGTAAATTCATGCAGTACACTGACTTTAGGTGGCACAGAACGAGAGACAGGGCTAAAGGCCGCTAGTGTTGATGGGAGTCGATGAGTTGGTAAATTCACGGAGTCCACTGACTTTAGGTGGCACAGAATGAGAGACAGGGCTAAAGGCCGCTAGTGTTGATGAGAGTCGATGAGTTGGTAAATTCACGATGTCCGTTGACTTTAGGTGGCACAGAAGGAGAGACAGGGCTAAAGGCCGCTAGTGTTGATGAGAGACGATGAGTTGGTAAATTCATGCAGTCCGCTGGCTTTAGGTGGCACAGAACAAGAGACAGGGCTAAAGGCCGCTAGTGTTGATGGGAGTCGATGAGTTGGTAAATTCACGCAGTCCGCTGACCTTAGGTGGCACAGAACGAGAGACAGGGCTAAAGGCCGCTAGTGTTGATGAGATTCGATGAGTTGGTAAATTCACGCAGTCCGCTGACTTTAGGTGGCACAGAGCGAGAGACAGGGCTAAAGGCCACTAGTGTTGATGAGAGTCGATGAGTTGGTAAATTAACGCAGTCCGCTGACTTTAGGTGGCACAGAACGAGAGACAGGGCTAAAGGCCACTAGTGTTGATGAGAGTCGATGAGTTGGTAAATTCATGCAGTCCGCTGGCCTTAGGTGGCACAGAACGAGAGAGAGGGCTAAAGGCCACTAGTGTTGATGACAGTCGATGAGTTGATAAATTCACGCAGTCCGCTGACTTTAGGTGGCACTGAACGAGAGACAGGTATAAAGGCCACCAGTGTTGATGACAGTCGATGAGTTGATAAATTCACGCAGTCCGCTGACTTTAGGTGGCACTGAACGAGAGACAGGTATAAAGGCCACCAGTGTTGATGACAGTCGATGAGTTGATAAATTCACGCAGTCCGCTGACTTTAGGTGGCACTGAACGAGAGACAGGTATAAAGGCCACCAGTGTTGATGAGAGTCGATGAGTTGGTAAATTCACGCAGTCCGCTGACTTTAGGTGGCACAGAACGAGAGACAGGGCTAAAGGCCACCAGTGTTGATGGGAGTCGATCAGTTGGTAAATTCACGCAGTGCGCTGACTTTAGGTGGCACAGAACGAGAGACAGGGCTAAAGGCCACTAATGTTGATGACAGTCGATGAGTTGGTAAATTCACGCAGTCCGCTGACTTTAGGTGCCACAGAACGAGAGACAGGGGTAAAGGCCACTAGTGTTAATGAGAGCCGATTAGTTGGTAAATTCATGCAGTCCGCTGACTTTAGGTGGCACAGAACGAGAGACAGGGCTAAAGGCCACTAGTGTTAATGAGAGTCGATGAGTTGGTAAATTCACACAGTCTGCTGACTTTAGGTGGCACAGAACGAGGGACAGGGCTAAAGGCCACTAGTGTTGATGACAGTCGATGAGTTGGTAAATTCACGCCGTCCGCTGACTTTAAGTGGCACGGAACGAGAGACAGGGCTAAAGGCCGCTAGTGTTCATGAGAGTCGATGAGTTGGTAAATTCACGCAGTCCGTTGACTTTAGGTGGCACGGAACGAGAGACAGGGCTAAAGGCCACCAGTGTTGATGACAGTCGATGAGTTGGTAAATTCACGCAGTCCGCTGACTTTAAGTGGCACGGAACGAGAGACAGGGCTAAAGGCCGCTAGTGTTGATGAGAGTCGATGAGTTGGTAAATTCACGCAGTCCACTGACTTTAAGTGGCGCAGAACGAGAGACAGGGCTAAAGGCCACTAGTGTTAATGAGAGCCGATGAGTTGGTAAATTCACGCAGTCCACTGACTTTAGGTGGCACAGAACGAGAGACAGGGCTAAAGGCCACTAGTGTTGATGAGAGTCGATGAGTTGGTAAATTCACGCAGTCCACTGACTTTAGGTGGCACAGAACGAGAGACAGGGCTAAAGGCCGCTAGTGTTTATGAGAGTCGATGAGTTGGTAAATTCACGCTGTCTGCTGACTTTAGGTGGCACAGAAGGAGAGACAGGGCTAAAGGCCGCTAGTGTTGATGAGAGACGATGAGTTGGTAAATTCACGCAGTCCGCTGACTTTAGGTGGCACAGAACGAGCGACAGGGCTAAAGGCCGCTAGTGTTGATGAGAGACGATGAGTTGGTAAATTCATGCAGTCCACTGACTTTAGGTGGCACAGAACGAGAGACAGGGCTAAAGGCCGCTAGTGTTGATGGGAGTCGATGAGTTGGTAAATTCACGCAGTCCGCTGACCTTAGGTGGCACAGAACGAGAGACAGGGCTAAAGGCCGCTAGTGTTGATGAGATTTGATGAGTTGGTAAATTCACGCAGTCCGCTGACTTTAGGTGGCACAGAACGAGAGACAGGGCTAAAGGCCACTAGTGTTGATGAGAGTCGATGAGTTGGTAAATTAACGCAGTCCGCTGACTTTAGGTGGCACAGAACGAGAGACAGGGCTAAAGGCCACTAGTGTTGATGAGAGTCGATGAGTTGGTAAATTCATGCAGTCCGCTGGCCTTAGGTGGCACAGAACGAGAGAGAGGGCTAAAGGCCACTAGTGTTGATGACAGTCGATGAGTTGATAAATTCATGCAGTCCGCTGACTTTAGGTGGCACTGAACGAGAGACAGGTATAAAGGCCACCAGTGTTGATGACAGTCGATGAGTTGATAAATTCACGCAGTCCGCTGACTTTAGGTGGCACTGAACGAGAGACAGGTATAAAGGCCACCAGTGTTGATGACCGTCGATGAGTTGATAAATTCACGCAGTCCGCTGACTTTAGGTGGCACTGAACGAGAGACAGGTATAAAGGCCACCAGTGTTGATGAGAATCGATGAGTTGGTAAATTCACGCAGTCCGCTGACTTTAGGTGGCACAGAACGAGAGACAGGGCTAAAGGCCACCAGTGTTGATGGGAGTCGATCAGTTGGTAAATTCACGCAGTGCGCTGACTTTAGGTGGCACAGAACGAGAGACAGGGCTAAAGGCCACTAATGTTGATGACAGTCGATGAGTTGGTAAATTCACGCAGTCCGCTGACTTTAGGTGCCACAGAACGAGAGACAGGGGTAAAGGCCACTAGTGTTAATGAGAGCCGATTAGTTGGTAAATTCATGCAGTCCGCTGACTTTAGGTGGCACAGAACGAGAGACAGGGCTAAAGGCCACTAGTGTTAATGAGAGTCGATGAGTTGGTAAATTCACACAGTCTGCTGACTTTAGGTGGCACAGAACGAGGGACAGGGCTAAAGGCCACTAGTGTTGATGACAGTCGATGAGTTGGTAAATTCACGCCGTCCGCTGACTTTAAGTGGCACGGAACGAGAGACAGGGCTAAAGGCCGCTAGTGTTCATGAGAGTCGATGAGTTGGTAAATTCACGCAGTCCGTTGACTTTAGGTGGCACGGAACGAGAGACAGGGCTAAAGGCCACCAGTGTTGATGACAGTCGATGAGTTGGTAAATTCACGCAGTCCGCTGACTTTAAGTGGCACGGAACGAGAGACAGGGCTAAAGGCCGCTAGTGTTGATGAGAGTCGATGAGTTGGTAAATTCACGCAGTCCACTGACTTTAAGTGGCACAGAACGAGAGACAGGGCTAAAGGCCACCAGTGTTGATGACAGTCGATGAGTTGGTAAATTCACGCAGTCCGCTGACTTTAAGTGGCACGGAACAAGAGACAGGGCTAAAGGCCGCTAGTGTTGATGAGAGTCGATGAGTTGGTAAATTCACGCAGTCCACTGACTTTAAGTGGCACAGAACGAGAGACAGGGCTAAAGGCCGCTAGTGTTGATGAGAGTCGATGAGTTGGTAAATTCACGCAGTCCACTGACTTTAGGTGGCACAGAACGAGAGACAGGGCTAAAGGCCACTAGTGTTGATGAGAGTCGATGAGTTGGTAAATTCACGCAGTCCACTGACTTTAGGTGGCACAGAACGAGAGACAGGGCTAAAGGCCGCTAGTGTTGATGAGAGTCGATGAGTTGGTAAATTCACGCTGTCTGCTGACTTTAGGTGGCACAGAAGGAGAGACAGGGCTAAAGGCCGCTAGTGTTGATGAGAGACGATGAGTTGGTAAATTCACGCAGTCCGCTGACTTTAGGTGGCACAGAACGAGCGACAGGGCTAAAGGCCGCTAGTGTTGATGAGAGACGATGAGTCGGTTAATTCACGCAGTCCGCTGACTTTAGGTGGCACAGAACGAGAGACAGGGCTAAAGGCCACTAGTGTTGATGAGAGTCGATGAGTTGGTAAATTCACGCAGTCTGCTGACTTTTGGTGGCACAGAACGAGAGAAAGGGCTAAAGGGCACCAGTGTTGATGAGAGTCGATGAGTTGGTAAATTCAAGCAGTGCGCTGACTTTAGGTGGCACAGAAGGAGAGACAGGGCTAAAGGCCACTAGTGTTGATGAGAGTCGATGAGTTGGTAAATTCACGCAGTGCGCTGACTTTAGGTGGCACAGAAGGAGAGACAGGGAAAAAGGCCACCAGTGTTGATGAGAGTCGATGAGTTGGTAAATTCACGCAGTCCGGTGACCATAAGTGGCACAGAACGAGAGACAAGGCTAAAGGCCACTAGTGTTGATGAGAGTCGATGAGTTGGTAAAATCACGCAGTCCGCTGACCATAGGTGGCACAGAACGGGAGACAGGGCTAAAGGCCACTAGTGTTGATGACAGTCGATGAGTCGATAAATTCACGCAGTCCGCTGACTTTAGGTGGCACTGAACGAGAGACAGGTATAAAGGCCACCAATGTTGATGAGAGTCGATGAGTTGGTAAATTCACGCAGTCCGCTGACTTTAGGTGGCACAGAACGAGAGACAGGGCTAAAGGCCACCAGTGTTGATGGGAGTCGATCAGTTGGTAAATTCACGCAGTCTGCTGACTTTAGGTGGCACTGAACGAGAGACAGGTATAAAGGCCACCAGTGTTGATGACAGTCGATGAGTTGATAAATTCACGCAGTCCGCTGACTTTAGGTGGCACTGAACGAGAGACAGGTATAAAGGCCACCAGTGTTGATGACAGTCGATGAGTTGATAAATTCACGCAGTCCGCTGACTTTAGGTGGCACTGAACGAGAGACAGGTATAAAGGCCACCAGTGTTGATGAGAGTCGATGAGTTGGTAAATTCACGCAGTCCGCTGACTTTAGGTGGCACAGAACGAGAGACAGGGCTAAAGGCCACCAGTGTTGATGGGAGTCGATCAGTTGGTAAATTCACGCAGTGCGCTGACTTTAGGTGGCACAGAACGAGAGACAGGGCTAAAGGCCACTAATGTTGATGACAGTCGATGAGTTGGGAAATTCACGCAGTCCGCTGACTTTAGGTGCCACAGAACGAGAGACAGGGGTAAAGGCCACTAGTGTTAATGAGAGCCGATTAGTTGGTAAATTCATGCAGTCCGCTGACTTTAGGTGGCACAGAACGAGAGACAGGGCTAAAGGCCACTAGTGTTAATGAGAGTCGATGAGTTGGTAAATTCACACAGTCTGCTGACTTTAGGTGGCACAGAACGAGGGACAGGGCTAAAGGCCACTAGTGTTGATGACAGTCGATGAGTTGGTAAATTCACGCCGTCCGCTGACTTTAAGTGGCACGGAACGAGAGACAGGGCTAAAGGCCGCTAGTGTTCATGAGAGTCGATGAGTTGGTAAATTCACGCAGTCCGTTGACTTTAGGTGGCACGGAACGAGAGACAGGGCTAAAGGCCACCAGTGTTGATGACAGTCGATGAGTTGGTAAATTCACGCAGTCCGCTGACTTTAAGTGGCACGGAACGAGAGACAGGGCTAAAGGCCGCCAGTGTTGATGAGAGTCGATGAGTTGGTAAATTCACGCAGTCCACTGACTTTAAGTGGCGCAGAACGAGAGACAGGGCTAAAGGCCACTAGTGTTAATGAGAGCCGAAGAGTTGGTAAATTCACGCAGTCCACTGACTTTAGGTGGCACAGAACGAGAGACAGGGCTAAAGGCCACTAGTGTTGATGAGAGTCGATGAGTTGGTAAATTCACGCAGTCCACTGACTTTAGGTGGCACAGAACGAGAGACAGGGCTAAAGGCCGCTAGTGTTGATGAGAGTCGATGAGTTGGTAAATTCACGCTGTCTGCTGACTTTAGGTGGCACAGAAGGAGAGACAGGGCTAAAGGCCGCTAGTGTTGATGAGAGACGATGAGTTGGTAAATTCACGCAGTCCGCTGACTTTAGGTGGCACAGAACGAGCGACAGGGCTAAAGGCCGCTAGTGTTGATGAGAGACGATGAGTTGGTAAATTCATGCAGTCCACTGACTTTAGGTGGCACAGAACGAGAGACAGGGCTAAAGGCCGCTAGTGTTGATGGGAGTCGATGAGTTGGTAAATTCACGCAGTCCGCTGACCTTAGGTGGCACAGAACGAGAGACAGGGCTAAAGGCCGCTAGTGTTGATGAGATTCGATGAGTTGGTAAATTCACGCAGTCCGCTGACTTTAGGTGGCACAGAACGAGAGACAGGGCTAAAGGCCACTAGTGTTGATGAGAGTCGATGAGTTGGTAAATTAACGCAGTCCGCTGACTTTAGGTGGCACAGAACGAGAGACAGGGCTAAAGGCCACTAGTGTTGATGAGAGTCGATGAGTTGGTAAATTCATGCAGTCCGCTGGCCTTAGGTGGCACAGAACGAGAGAGAGGGCTAAAGGCCACTAGTGTTGATGACAGTCGATGAGTTGATAAATTCACGCAGTCCGCTGACTTTAGGTGGCACTGAACGAGAGACAGGTATAAAGGCCACCAGTGTTGATGACAGTCGATGAGTTGATAAATTCACGCAGTCCGCTGACTTTAGGTGGCACTGAACGAGAGACAGGTATAAACGCCACCAGTGTTGATGACAGTTGATGAGTTGATAAATTCACGCAGTCCGCTGACTTTAGGTGGGACTGAACGAGAGACAGGTATAAAGGCCACCAGTGTTGATGAGAGTCGATGAGTTGGTAAATTCACGCAGTCCGCTGACTTTAGGTGGCACAGAACGAGAGACAGGGCTAAAGGCCACCAGTGTTGATGGGAGTCGATCAGTTGGTAAATTCACGCAGTGCGCTGACTTTAGGTGGCACAGAACGAGAGACAGGGCTAAAGGCCACTAATGTTGATGACAGTCGATGAGTTGGTAAATTCACGCAGTCCGCTGACTTTAGGTGCCACAGAACGAGAGACAGGGGTAAAGGCCACTAGTGTTAATGAGAGCCGATTAGTTGGTAAATTCATGCAGTCCGCTGACTTTAGGTGGCACAGAACGAGAGACAGGGCTAAAGGCCACTAGTGTTAATGAGAGTCGATGAGTTGGTAAATTCACACAGTCTGCTGACTTTAGGTGGCACAGAACGAGGGACAGGGCTAAAGGCCACTAGTGTTGATGACAGTCGATGAGTTGGTAAATTCACGCCGTCCGCTGACTTTAAGTGGCACGGAACGAGAGACAGGGCTAAAGGCCGCTAGTGTTCATGAGAGTCGATGAGTTGGTAAATTCACGCAGTCCGTTGACTTTAGGTGGCACGGAACGAGAGACAGGGCTAAAGGCCACCAGTGTTGATGACAGTCGATGAGTTGGTAAATTCACGCAGTCCGCTGACTTTAAGTGGCACGGAACGAGAGACAGGGCTAAATGCCGCTAGTGTTGATGAGAGTCGATGAGTTGGTAAATTCACGCAGTCCACTGACTTTAAGTGGCACAGAACGAGAGACAGGGCTAAAGGCCGCTAGTGTTGATGAGAGTCGATGAGTTGGTAAATTCACGCAGTCCACTGACTTTAGGTGGCACAGAACGAGAGAGAGGGCTAAAGGCCACTAGTGTTGATGAGAGTCGATGAGTTGGTAAATTCACGCAGTCCACTGACTTTAGGTGGCACAGAACGAGAGACAGGGCTAAAGGCCGCTAGTGTTGATGAGAGTCGATGAGTTGGTAAATTCACGCTGTCTGCTGACTTTAGGTGGCACAGAAGGAGAGACAGGGCTAAAGGCCGCTAGTGTTGATGAGAGACGATGAGTTGGTAAATTCACGCAGTCCGCTGACTTTAGGTGGCACAGAACGAGCGACAGGGCTAAAGGCCGCTAGTGTTGATGAGAGACGATGAGTTGGTAAATTCACGCAGTCCGCTGACTTTAGGTGGCACAGAACGAGAGACAGGGCTAAAGGCCACTAGTGTTGATGAGAGTCGATGAGTTGGTAAATTCACGCAGTGCGCTGACTTTAGGTGGCACAGAAGGAGAGACAGGGCTAAAGGCCACTAGTGTTGATGAGAGTCGATGAGTTGGTAAATTCACGCAGTGCGCTGACTTTAGGTGGCACAGAAGGAGAGACAGGGAAAAAGGCCACCAGTGTTGATGAGAGTCGATGAGTTGGTAAATTCACGCAGTCCGGTGACCATAAGTGGCACAGAACGAGAGACTAGGCTAAAGGCCACTAGTGTTGATGAGAGTCGATGAGTTGGTAAAATCACGCAGTCCGCTGACCATAGGTGGCACAGAACGGGAGACAGGGCTAAAGGCCACTAGTGTTGATGACAGTCGATGAGTTGATAAATTCACGCAGTCCGCTGACTTTAGGTGGCACTGAACGAGAGACAGGTATAAAGGCCACCAGTGTTGATGAGAGTCGATGAGTTGGTAAATTCACGCAGTCCGCTGACTTTAGGTGGCACAGAACGAGAGACAGGGCTAAAGGCCACCAGTGTTGATGGGAGTCGATCAGTTGGTAAATTCATGCAGTGCGCTGACTTTAGGTGGCACAGAACGAGAGACAGGGCTAAAGGCCACTACTGTTGATGACAGTCGATGAGTTGGTAAATTCACGCAGTCCGCTGACTTTAGGTGCCACAGAACGAGAGACAGGGGTAAAGGCCACTAGTGTAAATGAGAGCCGATTAGTTGGTAAATTCATGCAGTCCGCTGACTTTAGGTGGCACAGAACGAGAGACAGGGCTAAAGGCCACTAGTGTTAATGAGAGTCGATGAGTTGGTAAATTCACACAGTCTGCTGACTTTAGGTGGCACAGAACGAGGGACAGGGCTAAAGGCCACTAGTGTTGATGACAGTCGATGAGTTGGTAAATTCACGCCGTCCGCTGACTTTAAGTGGCACGGAACGAGAGACAGGGCTAAAGGCCGCTAGTGTTCATGAGAGTCGATGAGTTGGTAAATTCACGCAGTCTGCTGACTTTTGGTGGCACAGAACGAGAGAAAGGGCTAAAGGGCACCAGTGTTGATGAGAGTCGATGAGTTGGTAAATTCAAGCAGTGCGCTGACTTTAGGTGGCACAGAAGGAGAGACAGGGCTAAAGGCCACTAGTGTTGATGAGAGTCGATGAGTTGGTAAATTCACGCAGTGTGCTGACTTTAGGTGGCACAGAAGGAGAGACAGGGAAAAAGGCCACCAGTGTTGATGAGAGTCGATGAGTTGGTAAATTCACGCAGTCCGGTGACCATAAGTGGCACAGAACGAGAGACAAGGCTAAAGGCCACTAGTGTTGATGAGAGTCGATGAGTTGGTAAAATCACGCAGTCCGCTGACCATAGGTGGCACAGAACGGGAGACAGGGCTAAAGGCCACTAGTGTTGATGAGAGTCGATGAGTTGGTAAAATCACGCAGTCCGCTGACTTTAGGTGGCACAGAACGAGAGACAGGGCTAAAGGCCACTAATGTTGATGAGAGTCGATGAGTTGGTAAATTCACACAGTCCGCTGACTTTAGGTGGCACAGAACGAGAGACAGGGCTAAAGGCCATTAGTGTTGATGAGAGTCGATGAGTTGGTAAACTCACGCAGTCCGCTGACCTTAGGTGGCACAGAATGAGAGACAGGGCTAAAGGCCATTAGTGTTGATGAGAGTCGATGAGTTGGTAAATTCACGCAGTCCACTGACTTTAGGTGGCACAGAACGAGAGACAGGGCTAAAGGCCACTAGTGTTGATGAGAGTCGATGAGTTGGTAAATTCACGCAGTCCGCTGACTTTTGGTGGCACAGAACGAGAGACAGGGCTAAAGGCCACCAGTGTTGATGAGAGTCGATGAGTTAGTAAATTCACGCAGTGCGCTGACTTTAGGTGGCACAGAAGGAGAGACAGGGCTAAAGGCCACTAGTGTTGATGAGAGTCGATGAGTTGGTAAATTCATGCAGTCCGCTGACCTTAGGTGGCACAGAACGAGAGACAGGGCTAGAGGCCACTAGTGTTGATGACAGTTGATGAGTTGGTAAATTCACGCAGTCCGCTGACTTTAGGTGGCACAGAACGAGAGACAGGTATAAAGGCCACCAGTGTTGATGAGAGTCGATGAGTTGGTAAATTCACGCAGTCTGCTGACTTTAGGTGGCACAGAACGAGAGACAGGGCTAAAGGCCGCTAGTGTTGATGAGAGTCGATGAGTTGGTAAATTCATGCAGTCCGCTGACTTTAGGTGGCACAGAACGAGAGACAGGGCTAAAGGCCACTAGTGTTATTGAGAGCCGATGAGTTGGTAAATTCACGCAGTCCACTGACTTTAGGTGGCACAGAAGGAGAGACAGGGCTAAAGGCCACCAGTGTTGATGAGAGTCGATGAGTCGGTAAATTCACGCAGTCCGGTGACCATAGGGGCACAGAACGAGAGACAGGGCTAAAGGCCATTAGTGTTGATGAGAGTCGATGAGTTGGTAAAATCACGCAGTCCGCTGACCATAGGTGGCACAGAACGAGAGACAGGGCTAAAGGCCACTATTGTTGATGAGAGTCGATGAGTTGGTAAAATCACGCAGTCCGCTGACTTTAGGTGGCACAGAACGAGAGACAAGGCTAAAGGCCACTAGTGTTGATGAGAGTCGATGAGTTGGTAAATTCACGCAGTCCGCTGACTTTAGGTGGCACAGAACGAGAGACAGGGCTAAAGGCCATTAGTGTTGATGAGAGTCGATGAGTTGGTAAATGCACGCAGTCCGCTGACCTTAGGTGGCACAGAACGAGAGACAGGGCTAAAGGCCACTAGTGTTGATGAGAGTCGATGAGTTGGGAAATTCACGCAGTCCGCTGACTTTAGGTGGCACAGAACGAGAGACAGGGCTAAAGGCCACTAGTGTTGATGTGAGTCGAAGAGTTGGTAAATTCACGCAGTCTGCTGACTTTTGGTGGCACAGAACGAGAGACAGGGCTAAAGGCCACCAGTGTTGATGAGGGTCGATGAGTTGGTAAATTCACGCAGTGCGCTGACTTTAGGTGGCAGAGAAGGAGAGACAGGGCTAAAGGCCACTAGTGTTGATGAGAGTCGATGAGTTGGTAAATTCATGCAGTCTGCTGACCTTAGGTCGCACAGAACGAGAGACAGGGCTAAAGGCCACTAGTGCTGATGACAGTCGATGAGTTGGTAAATTCACGCAGTCCGCTGACTTTAGGTGGCACAGAACGAGAGAAAGGGCTAAAGGCCACTAGTGTTAATGAGAGCCGATTAGTTGGTAAATTCATGCAGTCCGCTGACTTTAGGTGGCACAGAACGAGAGAGGGCTAAAGGTCACTAGTGTTGATGAGAGTTGATGAGTTGGTAAATTCACGCAGTCTGCTGACTTTAGGTGGCACAGAACGAGGGACAGGGCTAAAGGCCGCTAGTGTTGATGACAGTCGATGAGTTGGTAAATTCACGCAGTCTGCTGACTTTAAGTGGCACGGAACGAGAGACAGGGCTAAAGGCCGCTAGTGTTGATGAGAGTCGATGAGTTGGTAAATTCACGCAGTCCGTTGACGTTAGGTAGCACGGACGAGAGACAGGGCTGAAGGCCACTAGTGTTGATGAGAGTCGATGAGTTGGTAAATTCACGCAGTCCGCTGACTTTAGGTGGCACAGAACGAGAGACAGGGCTAAAGGCCACTAGTGTTAATGAGAGCCGATGAGTTGGTAAATTCACGCAGTCCACTGACTTTAGGTGGCACAGAACGAGAGACAGGGCTAAAGGCCACTAGTGTTGATGAGAGCCGATGAGTTGGTAAATTCATGCAGTCCACTGACATTAGGTGGCACAGAACGAGAGACAGGGCTAAAGGCCGCTAGTGTTGATGGGAGCCGATGAGATAGTAAATTCACGCAGTCCGCTGACTTTAGGTGGCACAGAACGAGAGACAGGGCTAAAGGCCGCTAGTGTTGATGAGAGTCGATGAGTTGGTAAATTCACGCTGTCCGCTGACTTTAGGTGGCACAGAAGGAGAGACAGGGCTAAAGGCCGCTAGTGTTGATGAGAGACGATGAGTTGGTAAATTCACGCAGTCCGCTGACTTTAGGTGGCACAGAACGAGAGACACGGCTAAAGGCCACTAGTGTTGATGAGAGTCGATGAGTTGGTAAATTCACGCAGTCCGCTGACTTTAGGTGGCACAGAACGAGAGACAGGGCTAAAGGCCACTAGTGTTGATGAGAGTCGATGAGTTGGTAAATTCTCGCAGACCGCTGACTTTAGGTGGCACAGAACGAGAGACAGGGCTAAAGGCCATTAGTGTTGATGAGAGTCGATGAGTTGGTAAACTCACGCAGTCCGCTGACCTTAGGTGGCACAGAACGAGAGACAGGGCTAAAGGACACTAGTATTGATGAGAGTCGATGAGTTGGTAAATTCACGCAGTCCGCTGACTTTAGGTGGCACAGAAAGAGAGACAGGGCTAAAGGCCACTAGTGTTGATGAGAGTCGATGAGTTGGTAAATTCACGCAGTCTGCTGACTTTTGGTGGCACAGAACGAGAGACAGGGCTAAAGGCCACTAGTGTTGATGAGAGTCGATGAGTTGGTAAATTCACGCAGTCCGGTGACCATAGGGGCACTGAACGAGAGACAGGGCTAAAGGCCATTAGTGTTGATGAGAGTCGATGAGTTGGTAAAATCACGCAGTCCGCTGACCATAGGTGGCACAGAACGAGAGACCGGGCTAAAGGCCACTAGTGTTGATGAGAGTCGATGAGTCGGTAAATTCACGCAGTCCGGTGACCATAGGGGCACAGAACGAGAGACAGGGCTAAAGGCCATTAGTGTTGATGAGAGTCGATGAGTTGGTAAAATCATGCAGTCCGCTGACCATAGGTGGCACAGAACGAGAGACAGGGCTAAAGGCCACTAGTGTTGATGAGAGTCGATGAGTTGGTAAATTCACGCAGTCCGCTGACTTTAGGTGGCACAGAACGAGAGACAGGGCTAAAGGCCACTAGTGTTGATGTGAGTCGAAGAGTTGGTAAATTCACGCAGTCTGCTGACTTTTGGTGGCACAGAACGAGAGACAGGGCTAAAGGCCACCAGTGTTGATGAGAGTCGATGAGTTGGTAAATTCACGCAGTGCGCTGACTTTAGGTGGCAGAGAAGGAGAGACAGGGCTAAAGGCCACTAGTGTTGATGAGAGTCGATGAGTTGGTAAATTCACGCAGTCCGCTGACCTTAGGTGGCACAGAACGAGAGACAGGGCTAAAGGCCGCTAGTGTTGATGAGATTCGATGAGGTGGTAAATTCACGCAGTCCGCTGACTTTAGGTGGCACAGAACGAGAGACAGGGCTAAAGGCCACTAGTGTTGATGAGAGTCGATGAGTTGGTAAATTCATGCAGTCCGCTGACTTTAGGTGGCACAGAACGAGAGACAGGGCTAAAGGCCACTAGTGTTGATGAGAGTCGATGAGTTGGTAAATTCATGCAATCCGCTGGCCTTAGGTGGCACAGAACGAGAGACAGGGCTAAAGGCCACTAGTGTTGATGAGAGTCGATGAGTTGATAAATTCACGCAGTCCGCTGACTTTAGGTGGCACTGAACGAGAGACAGGTATAAAGGCCACCAGTGTTGATGACAGTCGATGAGTTGATAAATTCACGCAGTCCGCTGACTTTAGGTGGCACTGAACGAGAGACAGGTATAAAGGCCACCAGTGTTGATGACAGTCGATGAGTTGGTAAATTCACGCAGTCCGCTGACTTTAGGTGGCACTGAACGAGAGACAGGTATAAAGGCCACCAGTGTTGATGAGAGTCGATGAGTTGGTAAATTCACGCAGTCCGCTGACTTTAGGTGGCACAGAACGAGAGACAGGGCTAAAGGCCATTAGTGTTGATGAGAGTCGATGAGTTGGTAAACGCACGCAGTCCGCTGACCTTAGGTGGCACAGAACGAGAGACAGGGCTAAAGGCCACTAGTGTTGATGAGAGTCGATGAGTTGGGAAATTCACGCAGTCCGCTGACTTTAGGTGGCAAGAGTCGATGAGTTGGTAAATTCATGCAGTCCGCTGGCCTTAGGTGGCACAGAACGAGAGACAGGGCTAAAGGCCACTAGTGTTGATGACAGTCGATGAGTTGATAAATGCACGCAGTCCGCTGACTTTAGGTGGCACTGAACGAGAGACAGGTATAAAGGCCACCAGTGTTGATGACAGTCGATGAGTTGATAAATTCACGCAGTCTGCTGACTTTAGGTGGCACTGAACGAGAGACAGGTATAAAGGCCACCAGTGTTGATGAGAGTCGATGAGTTGGTAAATTCACGCAGTCCGCTGACTTTAGGTGGCACAGAACGAGAGACAGGGCTAAAGGCCACTAGCGTTGATGAGAGTCGATGAGTTGGTAAATTCACGCAGTCCGCTGACTTTAGGTGGCACAGAACGAGAGACAGGGCTAAAGGCCACTAGTGTTGATGAGAGTCGATGAGTTGGTAAATTCATGCAGTCGGCTGACCTTAGGTGACACAGAACGAGAGACAGGGCTAAAGGCCACTAGTGTTGATGACAGTCGATGAGTTGGTAAATTCACGCAGTCCGCTGACTTTAGGTGGCACAGAACGAGAGAGGGCTAAAGGCCACTAGTGTTGATGAGAGTCGATGAGTTGGTAAATTCACGCAGTCTGCTGACTTTAGGTGGCACAGAACGAGGGACAGGGCTAAAGGCCACTAGTGTTGATGACAGTCGATGAGTTGGTAAATTCACGCAGTCTGCTGACTTTAAGTGGCACGGAACGAGAGACAGGGCTAAAGGCCGCTAGTGTTGATGAGAGTCGATGAGTTGGTAAATTCACGCAGTCCGTTGACTTTAGGTGGCACGGACGAGAGACAGGGCTGAAGGCCACTAGTGTTGATGAGAGTCGATGAGTTGGTAAATTCACGCAGTCCGCTGTCTTTAGGTGGCACAGAACGAGAGGCAGGGCTAAAGGCCGCTAGTGTTAATGAGAGCCGATGAGTTGGTAAATTCACGCAGTCCACTGACTTTAGGTGGCACAGAACGAGAGACAGGGCTAAAGGCCACTAGTGTTGATGAGAGCCGATGAGTTGGTAAATTCACGCAGTCCACTGACATTAGGTGGCACAGAACGAGAGACAGGGCTAAAGGCCGCTAGTGTTGATGGGAGCCGATGAGTTGGTAAATTCACGCAGTCCGCTGACTTTAGGTGGCACAGAACGAGAGACAGGACTAAAGGCCGCTAGTGTTGATGAGAGCCGATGAGTTGGTAAATTCACGCTGTCCGCTGACTTTAGGTGGCACAGAAGGAGAGACAGGGCTAAAGGCCGCTAGTGTTGATGAGAGACGATGAGTTGGTAAATTCACGCAGTCCGCTGACTTTAGGTGGCACAGAACGAGAGACAGGGCTAAAGGCCACTGGTGTTGATGAGAGTCGATGAGTTGGTAAATTCACGCAGTCCGCTGACTTTAGGTGGCACAGAACGAGAGACAGGGCTAAAGGCCACTAGTGTTGATGAGAGTCGATGAGTTGGTAAATTCTCACAGACCGCTGACTTTAGGTGGCACAGAACGAGAGACAGGGCTAAAGGCCATTAGTGTTGATGAGAGTCGATGAGTTGGTAAACTCACGCAGTCCGCTGACCTTAGGTGGCACAGAATGAGAGACAGGGCTAAAGGACACTACTATTGATGAGAGTCGATGAGTTGGTAAATTCACGCAGTCCGCTGACTTTAGGTGGCACAGAAAGAGAGACAGGGCTAAAGGCCACTAATGTTGATGAGAGTCGATGAGTTGGTAAATTCACGCAGTCTGCTGACTTTTGGTGGCACAGAACGAGAGACAGGGCTAAAGGCCACTATTGTTGATGAGAGTCGATGAGTTGGTAAATTCACGCAGTCCGGTGACCATAGGGGCACAGAACGAGAGACAGGGCTAAAGGCCATTAGTGTTGATGAGAGTCGATGCGTTGGTAAAATCACGCAGTCCGCTAACCATAGGTGGCACAGAACGAGAGACCGGGCTAAAGGCCACTAGTGTTGATGAGAGTCGATGAGTCGGTAAATTCACGCAGTCCGGTGACCATAGGGGCACAGAACGAGAGACAGGGCTAAAGGCCATTAGTGTTGATGAGAGTCGATGAGTCGGTAAAATCATGCAGTCTGCTGACCATAGGTGGCACAGAACGAGAGACTGGGCTAAAGGCCACTAGTGTTGATGAGAGTCGATGAGTTGGTAAAATCACGCAGTCCGCTGACTTTAGGTGGCACAGAACGAGAGACAAGGCGAAAGGCCACTAGTGTTGATGAGAGTCGATGAGTTGGTAAATTCACGCAGTCCGCTGACTTTAGGTGGCACAGAACGAGAGACAGGGCTAAAGGCCATTAGTGTTGATGAGAGTCGATGAGTTGGTAAACGCACGCAGTCCGCTGACCTTAGGTGGCACAGAACGAGAGGCAGGGCTAAAGGCCACTAGTGTTGATGAGAGTTGATGAGTTGGTAAATTCACTCAGTCCGCTGACTTTAGGTGGCACAGAACGAGAGACAGGGCTAAAGGCCACTAGTGTTGATGTGAGTCGAAGAGTTGGTAAATTCACGCAGTCTGCTGACTTTTGGTGGCACAGAACGAGAGACAGGGCTAAAGGCCACCAGTGTTGATGAGAGTCGATGAGTTGGTAAATTCACGCAGTGCGCTGACTTTAGGTGGCAGAGAAGGAGAGACAGGGCTAAAGGCCACTAGTCTTGATGAGAGTCGATGAGTTGGTAAATTCACGCAGTCTGCTGACCTTAGGTGGCACAGAACGAGAGACAGGGCTAAAGGCCGCTAGTGTTGCAGAGATTCGATGAGTTGGTAAATTCACGCAGTCCGCTGACTTTAGGTGGCACAGAACGAGAGACAGGTCTAAAGGCCACTAGTGTTGATGAGAGTCGATGAGTTGGTAAATTCACGCAGTCCGCTGACTTTAGGTGGCACAGAAAGAGAGACAGGGCTAAAGGCCACTAGTGTTGATGAGAGTCGATGAGTTGGTAAATTCATGCAGTCCGCTGGCCTTAGGTGGCACAGAACGAGAGACAGCGCTAAAGGCCACTAGTGTTGATGAGAGTCGATGAGTTGATGAATTCACGCAGTCCGCTGACTTTAGGTGGCACAGAACGAGAGACAAGGCGAAAGGCCACTAGTGTTGATGAGAGTCGATGAGTTGGTAAATTCACGCAGTCCGCTGACTTTAGGTGGCACAGAACGAGAGACAGGGCTAAAGGCCACTAGTGTTGATGAGAGCCGATGAGTTGGTAAATTCATGCAGTACACTGACTTTAGGTGGCACAGAACGAGAGACAGGGCTAAAGGCCGCTAGTGTTGATGGGAGTCGATGAGTTGGGAAATTCACGGAGTCCACTGACTTTAGGTGGCACAGAATGAGAGACAGGGCTAAAGGCCGCTAGTGTTGATGAGAGTCGATGAGTTGGTAAATTCACGATGTCCGTTGACTTTAGGTGGCACAGAAGGAGAGACAGGGCTAAAGGCCGCTAGTGTTGATGAGAGACGATGAGTTGGTTAATTCATGCAGTCCACTGGCTTTAGGTGGCACAGAACAAGAGACAGGGCTAAAGGCCGCTAGTGTTGATGGGAGTCGATGAGTTGGTAAATTCACGCAGTCCGCTGACCTTAGGTGGCACAGAACGAGAGACAGGGCTAAAGGCCGCTAGTGTTGATGAGATTCGATGAGTTGGTAAATTCACGCAGTCCGCTGACTTTAGGTGGCACAGAGCGAGAGACAGGGCTAAAGGCCACTAGTGTTGATGAGAGTCGATGAGTTGGTAAATTAACGCAGTCCGCTGACTTTAGGTGGCACAGAACGAGAGACAGGGCTAAAGGCCACTAGTGTTGATGAGAGTCGATGAGTTGGTAAATTCATGCAGTCCGCTGGCCTTAGGTGGCACAGAACGAGAGAGAGGGCTAAAGGCCACTAGTGTTGATGACAGTCGATGAGTTGATAAATTCACGCAGTCCGCTGACTTTAGGTGGCACTGAACGAGAGACAGGTATAAAGGCCACCAGTGTTGATGACAGTCGATGAGTTGATAAATTCACGCAGTCCGCTGACTTTAGGTGGCACTGAACGAGAGACAGGTATAAAGGCCACCAGTGTTGATGACAGTCGATGAGTTGATAAATTCACGCAGTCCGCTGACTTTAGGTGGCACTGAACGAGAGACAGGTATAAAGGCCACCAGTGTTGATGAGAGTCGATGAGTTGGTAAATTCACGCAGTCCGCTGACTTTAGGTGGCACAGAACGAGAGACAGGGCTAAAGGCCACCAGTGTTGATGGGAGTCGATCAGTTGGTAAATTCACGCAGTGCGCTGACTTTAGGTGGCACAGAACGAGAGACAGGGCTAAAGGCCACTAATGTTGATGACAGTCGATGAGTTGGTAAATTCACGCAGTCCGCTGACTTTAGGTGCCACAGAACGAGAGACAGGGGTAAAGGCCACTAGTGTTAATGAGAGCCGATTAGTTGGTAAATTCATGCAGTCCGCTGACTTTAGGTGGCACAGAACGAGAGACAGGGCTAAAGGCCACTAGTGTTAATGAGAGTCGATGAGTTGGTAAATTCACACAGTCTGCTGACTTTAGGTGGCACAGAACGAGGGACAGGGCTAAAGGCCACTAGTGTTGATGACAGTCGATGAGTTGGTAAATTCACGCCGTCCGCTGACTTTAAGTGGCACGGAACGAGAGACAGGGCTAAAGGCCGCTAGTGTTCATGAGAGTCGATGAGTTGGTAAATTCACGCAGTCCGTTGACTTTAGGTGGCACGGAACGAGAGACAGGGCTAAAGGCCACCAGTGTTGATGACAGTCGATGAGTTGGTAAATTCACGCAGTCCGCTGACTTTAAGTGGCACGGAACGAGAGACAGGGCTAAAGGCCGCTAGTGTTGATGAGAGTCGATGAGTTGGTAAATTCACGCAGTCCACTGACTTTAAGTGGCGCAGAACGAGAGACAGGGCTAAAGGCCACTAGTGTTAATGAGAGCCGATGAGTTGGTAAATTCACGCAGTCCACTGACTTTAGGTGGCACAGAACGAGAGACAGGGCTAAAGGCCACTAGTGTTGATGAGAGTCGATGAGTTGGTAAATTCACGCAGTCCACTGACTTTAGGTGGCACAGAACGAGAGACAGGGCTAAAGGCCGCTAGTGTTTATGAGAGTCGATGAGTTGGTAAATTCACGCTGTCTGCTGACTTTAGGTGGCACAGAAGGAGAGACAGGGCTAAAGGCCGCTAGTGTTGATGAGAGACGATGAGTTGGTAAATTCACGCAGTCCGCTGACTTTAGGTGGCACAGAACGAGCGACAGGGCTAAAGGCCGCTAGTGTTGATGAGAGACGATGAGTTGGTAAATTCATGCAGTCCACTGACTTTAGGTGGCACAGAACGAGAGACAGGGCTAAAGGCCGCTAGTGTTGATGGGAGTCGATGAGTTGGTAAATTCACGCAGTCCGCTGACCTTAGGTGGCACAGAACGAGAGACAGGGCTAAAGGCCGCTAGTGTTGATGAGATTCGATGAGTTGGTAAATTCACGCAGTCCGCTGACTTTAGGTGGCACAGAACGAGAGACAGGGCTAAAGGCCACTAGTGTTGATGAGAGTCGATGAGTTGGTAAATTAACGCAGTCCGCTGACTTTAGGTGGCACAGAACGAGAGACAGGGCTAAAGGCCACTAGTGTTGATGAGAGTCGATGAGTTGGTAAATTCATGCAGTCCGCTGGCCTTAGGTGGCACAGAACGAGAGAGAGGGCTAAAGGCCACTAGTGTTGATGACAGTCGATGAGTTGATAAATTCACGCAGTCCGCTGACTTTAGGTGGCACTGAACGAGAGACAGGTATAAAGGCCACCAGTGTTGATGACAGTCGATGAGTTGATAAATTCACGCAGTCCGCTGACTTTAGGTGGCACTGAACGAGAGACAGGTATAAAGGCCACCAGTGTTGATGACCGTCGATGAGTTGATAAATTCACGCAGTCCGCTGACTTTAGGTGGCACTGAACGAGAGACAGGTATAAAGGCCACCAGTGTTGATGAGAATCGATGAGTTGGTAAATTCACGCAGTCCGCTGACTTTAGGTGGCACAGAACGAGAGACAGGGCTAAAGGCCACCAGTGTTGATGGGAGTCGATCAGTTGGTAAATTCACGCAGTGCGCTGACTTTAGGTGGCACAGAACGAGAGACAGGGCTAAAGGCCACTAATGTTGATGACAGGTGATGAGTTGGTAAATTCACGCAGTCCGCTGACTTTAGGTGCCACAGAACGAGAGACAGGGGTAAAGGCCACTAGTGTTAATGAGAGCCGATTAGTTGGTAAATTCATGTAGTCCGCTGACTTTAGGTGGCACAGAACGAGAGACAGGGCTAAAGGCCACTAGTGTTAATGAGAGTCGATGAGTTGGTAAATTCACACAGTCTGCTGACTTTAGGTGGCACAGAACGAGGGACAGGGCTAAAGGCCACTAGTGTTGATGACAGTCGATGAGTTGGTAAATTCACGCCGTCCGCTGACTTTAAGTGGCACGGAACGAGAGACAGGGCTAAAGGCCGCTAGTGTTCATGAGAGTCGATGAGTTGGTAAATTCACGCAGTCCGTTGACTTTAGGTGGCACGGAACGAGAGACAGGGCTAAAGGCCACCAGTGTTGATGACAGTCGATGAGTTGGTAAATTCACGCAGTCCGCTGACTTTAAGTGGCACGGAACGAGAGACAGGGCTAAAGGCCGCTAGTGTTGATGAGAGTCGATGAGTTGGTAAATTCACGCAGTCCACTGACTTTAAGTGGCACAGAACGAGAGACAGGGCTAAAGGCCACCAGTGTTGATGACAGTCGATGAGTTGGTAAATTCACGCAGTCCGCTGACTTTAAGTGGCACGGAACGAGAGACAGGGCTAAAGGCCGCTAGTGTTGATGAGAGTCGATGAGTTGGTAAATTCACGCAGTCCACTGACTTTAAGTGACACAGAACGAGAGACAGGGCTAAAGGCCGCTAGTGTTGATGAGAGTCGATGAGTTGGTAAATTCACGCAGTCCACTGACTTTAGGTGGCACAGAACGAGAGACAGGGCTAAAGGCCACTAGTGTTGATGAGAGTCGATGAGTTGGTAAATTCACGCAGTCCACTGACTTTAGGTGGCACAGAACGAGAGACAGGGCTAAAGGCCGCTAGTGTTGATGAGAGTCGATGAGTTGGTAAATTCACGCTGTCTGCTGACTTTAGGTGGCACAGAAGGAGAGACAGGGCTAAAGGCCGCTAGTGTTGATGAGAGACGATGAGTTGGTAAATTCACGCAGTCCGCTGACTTTAGGTGGCACAGAACGAGCGACAGGGCTAAAGGCCGCTAGTGTTGATGAGAGACGATGAGTTGGTTAATTCACGCAGTCCGCTGACTTTAGGTGGCACAGAACGAGAGACAGGGCTAAAGGCCACTAGTGTTGATGAGAGTCGATGAGTTGGTAAATTCACGCAGTCTGCTGACTTTTGGTGGCACAGAACGAGAGAAAGGGCTAAAGGGCACCAGTGTTGATGAGAGTCGATGAGTTGGTAAATTCAAGCAGTGCGCTGACTTTAGGTGGCACAGAAGGAGAGACAGGGCTAAAGGCCACTAGTGTTGATGAGAGTCGATGAGTTGGTAAATTCACGCAGTGCGCTGTCTTTAGGTGGCACAGAAGGAGAGACAGGGAAAAAGGCCACCAGTGTTGATGAGAGTCGATGAGTTGGTAAATTCACGCAGTCCGGTGACCATAAGTGGCACAGAACGAGAGACAAGGCTAAAGGCCACTAGTGTTGATGAGAGTCGATGAGTTGGTAAAATCACGCAGTCCGCTGACCATAGGTGGCACAGAACGGGAGACAGGGCTAAAGGCCACTAGTGTTGATGACAGTCGATGAGTTGATAAATTCACGCAGTCCGCTGACTTTAGGTGGCACTGAACGAGAGACAGGTATAAAGGCCACCAATGTTGATGAGAGTCGATGAGTTGGTAAATTCACGCAGTCCGCTGACTTTAGGTGGCACAGAACGAGAGACAGGGCTAAAGGCCACCAGTGTTGATGGGAGTCGATCAGTTGGTAAATTCACGCAGTCCGCTGACTTTAGGTGGCACTGAACGAGAGACAGGTATAAAGGCCACCAGTGTTGATGACAGTCGATGAGTTGATAAATTCACGCAGTCCGCTGACTTTAGGTGGCACTGAACGAGAGACAGGTATAAAGGTCACCAGTGTTGATGACAGTCGATGAGTTGATAAATTCACGCAGTCCGCTGACTTTAGGTGGCACTGAACGAGAGACAGGTATAAAGGCCACCAGTGTTGATGAGAGTCGATGAGTTGGTAAATTCACGCAGTCCGCTGACTTTAGGTGGCACAGAACGAGAGACAGGGCTAAAGGCCACCAGTGTTGATGGGAGTCGATCAGTTGGTAAATTCACGCAGTGCGCTGACTTTAGGTGGCACAGAACGAGAGACAGGGCTAAAGGCCACTAATGTTGATGACAGTCGATGAGTTGGTAAATTCACGCAGTCCGCTGACTTTAGGTGCCACAGAACGAGAGACAGGGGTAAAGGCCACTAGTGTTAATGAGAGCCGATTAGTTGGTAAATTCATGCAGTCCGCTGATTTTAGGTGGCACAGAACGAGAGACAGGGCTAAAGGCCACTAGTGTTAATGAGAGTCGATGAGTTGGTAAATTCACACAGTCTGCTGACTTTAGGTGGCACAGAACGAGGGACAGGGCTAAAGGCCACTAGTGTTGATGAGAGTCGATGAGTTGGTAAATTCACGCCGTCCGCTGACTTTAAGTGGCACGGAACGAGAGACAGGGCTAAAGGCCGCTAGTGTTCATGAGAGTCGATGAGTTGGTAAATTCACGCAGTCCGTTGACTTTAGGTGGCACGGAACGAGAGACAGGGCTAAAGGCCACCAGTGTTGATGACAGTCGATGAGTTGGTAAATTCACGCAGTCCGCTGACTTTAAGTGGCACGGAACGAGAGACAGGGCTAAAGGCCGCCAGTGTTGATGAGAGTCGATGAGTTGGTAAATTCACGCAGTCCACTGACTTTAAGTGGCGCAGAACGAGAGACAGGGCTAAAGGCCACTAGTGTTAATGAGAGCCGAAGAGTTGGTAAATTCACGCAGTCCACTGACTTTAGGTGGCACAGAACGAGAGACAGGGCTAAAGGCCACTAGTGTTGATGAGAGTCGATGAGTTGGTAAATTCACGCAGTCCACTGACTTTAGGTGGCACAGAACGAGAGACAGGGCTAAAGGCCGCTAGTGTTGATGAGAGTCGATGAGTTGGTAAATTCACGCTGTCTGCTGACTTTAGGTGGCACAGAAGGAGAGACAGGGCTAAAGGCCGCTAGTGTTGATGAGAGACGATGAGTTGGTAAATTCACGCAGTCCGCTGACTTTAGGTGGCACAGAACGAGCGACAGGGCTAAAGGCCGCTAGTGTTGATGAGAGACGATGAGTTGGTAAATTCATGCAGTCCACTGACTTTAGGTGGCACAGAACGAGAGACAGGGCTAAAGGCCGCTAGTGTTGATGGGAGTCGATGAGTTGGTAAATTCACGCAGTCCGCTGACCTTAGGTGGCACAGAACGAGAGACAGGGCTAAAGGCCGCTAGTGTTGATGAGATTCGATGAGTTGGTAAATTCACGCAGTCCGCTGACTTTAGGTGGCACAGAACGAGAGACAGGGCTAAAGGCCACTAGTGTTGATGAGAGTCGATGAGTTGGTAAATTAACGCAGTCCGCTGACTTTAGGTGGCACAGAACGAGAGACAGGGCTAAAGGCCACTAGTGTTGATGAGAGTCGATGAGTTGGTAAATTCATGCAGTCCGCTGGCCTTAGGTGGCACAGAACGAGAGAGAGGGCTAAAGGCCACTAGTGTTGATGACAGTCGATGAGTTGATAAATTCACGCAGTCCGCTGACTTTAGGTGGCACTGAACGAGAGACAGGTATAAAGGCCACCAGTGTTGATGACAGTCGATGAGTTGATAAATTCACGCAGTCCGCTGACTTTAGGTGGCACTGAACGAGAGACAGGTATAAACGCCACCAGTGTTGATGACAGTTGATGAGTTGATAAATTCACGCAGTCCGCTGACTTTAGGTGGGACTGAACGAGAGACAGGTATAAAGGCCACCAGTGTTGATGAGAGTCGATGAGTTGGTAAATTCACGCAGTCCGCTGACTTTAGGTGGCACAGAACGAGAGACAGGGCTAAAGGCCACCAGTGTTGATGGGAGTCGATCAGTTGGTAAATTCACGCAGTGCGCTGACTTTAGGTGGCACAGAACGAGAGACAGGGCTAAAGGCCACTAATGTTGATGACAGTCGATGAGTTGGTAAATTCACGCAGTCCGCTGACTTTAGGTGCCACAGAACGAGAGACAGGGGTAAAGGCCACTAGTGTTAATGAGAGCCGATTAGTTGGTAAATTCATGCAGTCCGCTGACTTTAGGTGGCACAGAACGAGAGACAGGGCTAAAGGCCACTAGTGTTAATGAGAGTCGATGAGTTGGTAAATTCACACAGTCTGCTGACTTTAGGTGGCACAGAACGAGGGACAGGGCTAAAGGCCACTAGTGTTGATGACAGTCGATGAGTTGGTAAATTCACGCCGTCCGCTGACTTTAAGTGGCACGGAACGAGAGACAGGGCTAAAGGCCGCTAGTGTTCATGAGAGTCGATGAGTTGGTAAATTCACGCAGTCCGTTGACTTTAGGTGGCACGGAACGAGAGACAGGGCTAAAGGCCACCAGTGTTGATGACAGTCGATGAGTTGGTAAATTCACGCAGTCCGCTGACTTTAAGTGGCACGGAACGAGAGACAGGGCTAAATGCCGCTAGTGTTGATGAGAGTCGATGAGTTGGTAAATTCACGCAGTCCACTGACTTTAAGTGGCACAGAACGAGAGACAGGGCTAAAGGCCGCTAGTGTTGATGAGAGTCGATGAGTTGGTAAATTCACGCAGTCCACTGACTTTAGGTGGCACAGAACGAGAGACAGGGCTAAAGGCCACTAGTGTTGATGAGAGTCGATGAGTTGGTAAATTCACGCAGTCCACTGACTTTAGGTGGCACAGAACGAGAGACAGGGCTAAAGGCCGCTAGTGTTGATGAGAGTCGATGAGTTGGTAAATTCACGCTGTCTGCTGACTTTAGGTGGCACAGAAGGAGAGACAGGGCTAAAGGCCGCTAGTGTTGATGAGAGACGATGAGTTGGTAAATTCACGCAGTCCGCTGACTTTAGGTGGCACAGAACGAGCGACAGGGCTAAAGGCCGCTAGTGTTGATGAGAGACGATGAGTTGGTAAATTCACGCAGTCCGCTGACTTTAGGTGGCACAGAACGAGAGACAGGGCTAAAGGCCACTAGTGTTGATGAGAGTCGATGAGTTGGTAAATTCACGCAGTGCGCTGACTTTAGGTGGCACAGAAGGAGAGACAGGGCTAAAGGCCACTAGTGTTGATGAGAGTCGATGAGTTGGTAAATTCACGCAGTGCGCTGACTTTAGGTGGCACAGAAGGAGAGACAGGGAAAAAGGCCACCAGTGTTGATGAGAGTCGATGAGTTGGTAAATTCACGCAGTCCGGTGACCATAAGTGGCACAGAACGAGAGACTAGGCTAAAGGCCACTAGTGTTGATGAGAGTCGATGAGTTGGTAAAATCACGCAGTCCGCTGACCATAGGTGGCACAGAACGGGAGACAGGGCTAAAGGCCACTAGTGTTGATGACAGTCGATGAGTTGATAAATTCACGCAGTCCGCTGACTTTAGGTGGCACTGAACGAGAGACAGGTATAAAGGCCACCAGTGTTGATGAGAGTCGATGAGTTGGTAAATTCACGCAGTCCGCTGACTTTAGGTGGCACAGAACGAGAGACAGGGCTAAAGGCCACCAGTGTTGATGGGAGTCGATCAGTTGGTAAATTCATGCAGTGCGCTGACTTTAGGTGGCACAGAACGAGAGACAGGGCTAAAGGCCACTACTGTTGATGACAGTCGATGAGTTGGTAAATTCACGCAGTCCGCTGACTTTAGGTGCCACAGAACGAGAGACAGGGGTAAAGGCCACTAGTGTAAATGAGAGCCGATTAGTTGGTAAATTCATGCAGTCCGCTGACTTTAGGTGGCACAGAACGAGAGACAGGGCTAAAGGCCACTAGTGTTAATGAGAGTCGATGAGTTGGTAAATTCACACAGTCTGCTGACTTTAGGTGGCACAGAACGAGGGACAGGGCTAAAGGCCACTAGTGTTGATGACAGTCGATGAGTTGGTAAATTCACGCCGTCCGCTGACTTTAAGTGGCACGGAACGAGAGACAGGGCTAAAGGCCGCTAGTGTTCATGAGAGTCGATGAGTTGGTAAATTCACGCAGTCTGCTGACTTTTGGTGGCACAGAACGAGAGAAAGGGCTAAAGGGCACCAGTGTTGATGAGAGTCGATGAGTTGGTAAATTCAAGCAGTGCGCTGACTTTAGGTGGCACAGAAGGAGAGACAGGGCTAAAGGCCACTAGTGTTGATGAGAGTCGATGAGTTGGTAAATTCACGCAGTGTGCTGACTTTAGGTGGCACAGAAGAAGAGACAGGGAAAAAGGCCACCAGTGTTGATGAGAGTCGATGAGTTGGTAAATTCACGCAGTCCGGTGACCATAAGTGGCACAGAACGAGAGACAAGGCTAAAGGCCACTAGTGTTGATGAGAGTCGATGAGTTGGTAAAATCACGCAGTCCGCTGACCATAGGTGGCACAGAACGGGAGACAGGGCTAAAGGCCACTAGTGTTGATGAGAGTCGATGAGTTGGTAAAATCACGCAGTCCGCTGACTTTAGGTGGCACAGAACGAGAGACAGGGCTAAAGGCCACTAATGTTGATGAGAGTCGATGAGTTGGTAAATTCACACAGTCCGCTGACTTTAGGTGGCACAGAACGAGAGACAGGGCTAAAGGCCATTAGTGTTGATGAGAGTCGATGAGTTGGTAAACTCACGCAGTCCGCTGACCTTAGGTGGCACAGAATGAGAGACAGGGCTAAAGGCCATTAGTGTTGATGAGAGTCGATGAGTTGGTAAATTCACGCAGTCCACTGACTTTAGGTGGCACAGAACGAGAGACAGGGCTAAAGGCCACTAGTGTTGATGAGAGTCGATGAGTTGGTAAATTCACGCAGTCCGCTGACTTTTGGTGGCACAGAACGAGAGACAGGGCTAAAGGCCACCAGTGTTGATGAGAGTCGATGAGTTAGTAAATTCACGCAGTGCGCTGACTTTAGGTGGCACAGAAGGAGAGACAGGGCTAAAGGCCACTAGTGTTGATGAGAGTCGATGAGTTGGTAAATTCATGCAGTCCGCTGACCTTAGGTGGCACAGAACGAGAGACAGGGCTAGAGGCCACTAGTGTTGATGACAGTTGATGAGTTGGTAAATTCACGCAGTCCGCTGACTTTAGGTGGCACAGAACGAGAGACAGGTATAAAGGCCACCAGTGTTGATGAGAGTCGATGAGTTGGTAAATTCACGCAGTCTGCTGACTTTAGGTGGCACAGAACGAGAGACAGGGCTAAAGGCCGCTAGTGTTGATGAGAGTCGATGAGTTGGTAAATTCATGCAGTCCGCTGACTTTAGGTGGCACAGAACGAGAGACAGGGCTAAAGGCCACTAGTGTTATTGAGAGCCGATGAGTTGGTAAATTCACGCAGTCCACTGACTTTAGGTGGCACAGAAGGAGAGACAGGGCTAAAGGCCACCAGTGTTGATGAGAGTCGATGAGTCGGTAAATTCACGCAGTCCGGTGACCATAGGGGCACAGAACGAGAGACAGGGCTAAAGGCCATTAGTGTTGATGAGAGTCGATGAGTTGGTAAAATCACGCAGTCCGCTGACCATAGGTGGCACAGAACGAGAGACAGGGCTAAAGGCCACTATTGTTGATGAGAGTCGATGAGTTGGTAAAATCACGCAGTCCGCTGACTTTAGGTGGCACAGAACGAGAGACAAGGCTAAAGGCCACTAGTGTTGATGAGAGTCGATGAGTTGGTAAATTCACGCAGTCCGCTGACTTTAGGTGGCACAGAACGAGAGACAGGGCTAAAGGCCATTAGTGTTGATGAGAGTCGATGAGTTGGTAAACGCACGCAGTCCGCTGACCTTAGGTGGCACAGAACGAGAGACAGGGCTAAAGGCCACTAGTGTTGATGAGAGTCGATGAGTTGGGAAATTCACGCAGTCCGCTGACTTTAGGTGGCACAGAACGAGAGACAGGGCTAAAGGCCACTAGTGTTGATGTGAGTCGAAGAGTTGGTAAATTCACGCAGTCTGCTGACTTTAGGTGGCACAGAACGAGAGACAGGGCTAAAGGCCACCAGTGTTGATGAGGGTCGATGAGTTGGTAAATTCACGCAGTGCGCTGACTTTAGGTGGCAGAGAAGGAGAGACAGGGCTAAAGGCCACTAGTGTTGATGAGAGTCGATGAGTTGGTAAATTCACGCAGTGCGCTGACTTTAGGTGGCACAGAAGGAGAGACAGGGAAAAAGGCCACCAGTGTTGATGAGAGTCGATGAGTTGGTAAATTCACGCAGTCCGGTGACCATAAGTGGCACAGAACGAGAGACTAGGCTAAAGGCCACTAGTGTTGATGAGAGTCGATGAGTTGGTAAAATCACGCAGTCCGCTGACCATAGGTGGCACAGAACGGGAGACAGGGCTAAAGGCCACTAGTGTTGATGAGAGTCGATGAGTTGGTAAATTCACGCAGTCCGCTGACTTTAGGTGGCACAGAACGAGAGACAGGGCTAAAGGCCATTAGTGTTGATGAGAGTCGATGAGTTGGTAAACGCACGCAGTCCGCTGACCTTAGGTGGCACAGAACGAGAGACAGGGCTAAAGGCCACTAGTGTTGATGAGAGTCGATGAGTTGGGAAATTCACGCAGTCCGCTGACTTTAGGTGGCACAGAACGAGAGACAGGGCTAAAGGCCACTAGTGTTGATGTGAGTCGAAGAGTTGGTAAATTCACGCAGTCTGCTGACTTTAGGTGGCACAGAACGAGAGACAGGGCTAAAGGCCACCAGTGTTGATGAGGGTCGATGAGTTGGTAAATTCACGCAGTGCGCTGACTTTAGGTGGCAGAGAAGGAGAGACAGGGCTAAAGGCCACTAGTGTTGATGAGAGTCGATGAGTTGGTAAATTCATGCAGTCTGCTGACCTTAGGTCGCACAGAACGAGAGACAGGGCTAAAGGCCACTAGTGTTGATGACAGTCGATGAGTTGGTAAATTCACGCAGTCCGCTGACTTTAGGTGGCACAGAACGAGAGAAAGGGCTAAAGGCCACTAGTGTTAATGAGAGCCGATTAGTTGGTAAATTCATGCAGTCCGCTGACTTTAGGTGGCACAGAACGAGAGAGGGCTAAAGGCCACTAGTGTTGATGAGAGTTGATGAGTTGGTAAATTCACGCAGTCTGCTGACTTTAGGTGGCACAGAACGAGGGACAGGGCTAAAGGCCGCTAGTGTTGATGACAGTCGATGAGTTGGTAAATTCACGCAGTCTGCTGACTTTAAGTGGCACGGAACGAGAGACAGGGCTAAAGGCCGCTAGTGTTGATGAGAGTCGATGAGTTGGTAAATTCACGCAGTCCGTTGACGTTAGGTAGCACGGACGAGAGACAGGGCTGAAGGCCACTAGTGTTGATGAGAGTCGATGAGTTGGTAAATTCACGCAGTCCGCTGACTTTAGGTGGCACAGAACGAGAGACAGGGCTAAAGGCCACTAGTGTTAATGAGAGCCGATGAGTTGGTAAATTCACGCAGTCCACTGACTTTAGGTGGCACAGAACGAGAGACAGGGCTAAAGGCCACTAGTGTTGATGAGAGCCGATGAGTTGGTAAATTCATGCAGTCCACTGACATTAGGTGGCACAGAACGAGAGACAGGGCTAAAGGCCGCTAGTGTTGATGGGAGCCGATGAGTTGGTAAATTCACGCAGTCCGCTGACTTTAGGTGGCACAGAACGAGAGACAGGGCTAAAGGCCGCTAGTGTTGATGAGAGTCGATGAGTTGGTAAATTCACGCTGTCCGCTGACTTTAGGTGGCACAGAAGGAGAGACAGGGCTAAAGGCCGCTAGTGTTGATGAGAGACGATGAGTTGGTAAATTCACGCAGTCCGCTGACTTTAGGTGGCACAGAACGAGAGACACGGCTAAAGGCCACTAGTGTTGATGAGAGTCGATGAGTTGGTAAATTCACGCAGTCCGCTGACTTTAGGTGGCACAGAACGAGAGACAGGGCTAAAGGCCACTAGTGTTGATGAGAGTCGATGAGATGGTAAATTCTCGCAGACCGCTGACTTTAGGTGGCACAGAACGAGAGACAGGGCTAAAGGCCATTAGTGTTGATGAGAGTCGATGAGTTGGTAAACTCACGCAGTCCGCTGACCTTAGGTGGCACAGAATGAGAGACAGGGCTAAAGGACACTAGTATTGATGAGAGTCGATGAGTTGGTAAATTCACGCAGTCCGCTGACTTTAGGTGGCACAGAAAGAGAGACAGGGCTAAAGGCCACTAGTGTTGATGAGAGTCGATGAGTTGGTAAATTCACGCAGTCTGCTGACTTTTGGTGGCACAGAACGAGAGACAGGGCTAAAGGCCACTAGTGTTGATGAGAGTCGATGAGTTGGTAAATTCACGCAGTCCGGTGACCATAGGGGCACTGAACGAGAGACAGGGCTAAAGGCCATTAGTGTTGATGAGAGTCGATGAGTTGGTAAAATCACGCAGTCCGCTGACCATAGGTGGCACAGAACGAGAGACCGGGCTAAAGGCCACTAGTGTTGATGAGAGTCGATGAGTCGGTAAATTCACGCAGTCCGGTGACCATAGGGGCACAGAACGAGAGACAGGGCTAAAGGCCATTAGTGTTGATGAGAGTCGATGAGTTGGTAAAATCATGCAGTCCGCTGACCATAGGTGGCACAGAACGAGAGACAGGGCTAAAGGCCACTAGTGTTGATGAGAGTCGATGAGTTGGTAAATTCACGCAGTCCGCTGACTTTAGGTGGCACAGAACGAGAGACAGGGCTAAAGGCCACTAGTGTTGATGAGAGTCGATGAGATGGTAAATTCTCGCAGACCGCTGACTTTAGGTGGCACAGAACGAGAGACAGGGCTAAAGGCCATTAGTGTTGATGAGAGTCGATGAGTTGGTAAACTCACGCAGTCCGCTGACCTTAGGTGGCACAGAACGAGAGACAGGGCTAAAGGACACTAGTATTGATGAGAGTCGATGAGTTGGTAAATTCACGCAGTCCGCTGACTTTAGGTGGCACAGAAAGAGAGACAGGGCTAAAGGCCACTAGTGTTGATGAGAGTCGATGAGTTGGTAAATTCACGCAGTCTGCTGACTTTTGGTGGCACAGAACGAGAGACAGGGCTAAAGGCCACTAGTGTTGATGAGAGTCGATGAGTTGGTAAATTCACGCAGTCCGGTGACCATAGGGGCACTGAACGAGAGACAGGGCTAAAGGCCATTAGTGTTGATGAGAGTCGATGAGTTGGTAAAATCACGCAGTCCGCTGACCATAGGTGGCACAGAACGAGAGACCGGGCTAAAGGCCACTAGTGTTGATGAGAGTCGATGAGTCGGTAAATTCACGCAGTCCGGTGACCATAGGGCACAGAACGAGAGACAGGGCTAAAGGCCATTAGTGTTGATGAGAGTCGATGAGTTGGTAAAATCATGCAGTCTGCTGACCATAGGTGGCACAGAACGAGAGACAGGGCTAAAGGCCACTAGTGTTGATGAGAGTCGATGAGTTGGTAAATTCACGCAGTCCGCTGACTTTAGGTGGCACAGAACGAGAGACAGGGCTAAAGGCCACTAGTGTTGATGTGAGTCGAAGAGTTGGTAAATTCACGCAGTCTGCTGACTTTTGGTGGCACAGAACGAGAGACAGGGCTAAAGGCCACCAGTGTTGATGAGAGTCGATGAGTTGGTAAATTCACGCAGTCCGCTGACTTTAGGTGGCACAGAACGAGAGACAGGGCTAAAGGCCATTAGTGTTGATGAGAGTCGATGAGTTGGTAAACGCACGCAGTCCGCTGACCTTAGGTGGCACAGAACGAGAGACAGGGCTAAAGGCCACTAGTGTTGATGAGAGTCGATGAGTTGGGAAATTCACGCAGTCCGCTGACTTTAGGTGGCACAGAACGAGAGACAGGGCTAAAGGCCACTAGTGTTGATGTGAGTCGAAGAGTTGGTAAATTCACGCAGTCTGCTGACTTTAGGTGGCACAGAACGAGAGACAGGGCTAAAGGCCACCAGTGTTGATGAGGGTCGATGAGTTGGTAAATTCACGCAGTGCGCTGACTTTAGGTGGCAGAGAAGGAGAGACAGGGCTAAAGGCCACTAGTGTTGATGAGAGTCGATGAGTTGGTAAATTCACGCAGTGCGCTGACTTTAGGTGGCACAGAAGGAGAGACAGGGAAAAAGGCCACCAGTGTTGATGAGAGTCGATGAGTTGGTAAATTCACGCAGTCCGGTGACCATAAGTGGCACAGAACGAGAGACTAGGCTAAAGGCCACTAGTGTTGATGAGAGTCGATGAGTTGGTAAAATCACGCAGTCCGCTGACCATAGGTGGCACAGAACGGGAGACAGGGCTAAAGGCCACTAGTGTTGATGAGAGTCGATGAGTTGGTAAATTCACGCAGTCCGCTGACTTTAGGTGGCACAGAACGAGAGACAGGGCTAAAGGCCATTAGTGTTGATGAGAGTCGATGAGTTGGTAAACGCACGCAGTCCGCTGACCTTAGGTGGCACAGAACGAGAGACAGGGCTAAAGGCCACTAGTGTTGATGAGAGTCGATGAGTTGGGAAATTCACGCAGTCCGCTGACTTTAGGTGGCACAGAACGAGAGACAGGGCTAAAGGCCACTAGTGTTGATGTGAGTCGAAGAGTTGGTAAATTCACGCAGTCTGCTGACTTTAGGTGGCACAGAACGAGAGACAGGGCTAAAGGCCACCAGTGTTGATGAGGGTCGATGAGTTGGTAAATTCACGCAGTGCGCTGACTTTAGGTGGCAGAGAAGGAGAGACAGGGCTAAAGGCCACTAGTGTTGATGAGAGTCGATGAGTTGGTAAATTCATGCAGTCTGCTGACCTTAGGTCGCACAGAACGAGAGACAGGGCTAAAGGCCACTAGTGTTGATGACAGTCGATGAGTTGGTAAATTCACGCAGTCCGCTGACTTTAGGTGGCACAGAACGAGAGAAAGGGCTAAAGGCCACTAGTGTTAATGAGAGCCGATTAGTTGGTAAATTCATGCAGTCCGCTGACTTTAGGTGGCACAGAACGAGAGAGGGCTAAAGGCCACTAGTGTTGATGAGAGTTGATGAGTTGGTAAATTCACGCAGTCTGCTGACTTTAGGTGGCACAGAACGAGGGACAGGGCTAAAGGCCGCTAGTGTTGATGACAGTCGATGAGTTGGTAAATTCACGCAGTCTGCTGACTTTAAGTGGCACGGAACGAGAGACAGGGCTAAAGGCCGCTAGTGTTGATGAGAGTCGATGAGTTGGTAAATTCACGCAGTCCGTTGACGTTAGGTAGCACGGACGAGAGACAGGGCTGAAGGCCACTAGTGTTGATGAGAGTCGATGAGTTGGTAAATTCACGCAGTCCGCTGACTTTAGGTGGCACAGAACGAGAGACAGGGCTAAAGGCCACTAGTGTTAATGAGAGCCGATGAGTTGGTAAATTCACGCAGTCCACTGACTTTAGGTGGCACAGAACGAGAGACAGGGCTAAAGGCCACTAGTGTTGATGAGAGCCGATGAGTTGGTAAATTCATGCAGTCCACTGACATTAGGTGGCACAGAACGAGAGACAGGGCTAAAGGCCGCTAGTGTTGATGGGAGCCGATGAGTTGGTAAATTCACGCAGTCCGCTGACTTTAGGTGGCACAGAACGAGAGACAGGGCTAAAGGCCGCTAGTGTTGATGAGAGTCGATGAGTTGGTAAATTCACGCTGTCCGCTGACTTTAGGTGGCACAGAAGGAGAGACAGGGCTAAAGGCCGCTAGTGTTGATGAGAGACGATGAGTTGGTAAATTCACGCAGTCCGCTGACTTTAGGTGGCACAGAACGAGAGACACGGCTAAAGGCCACTAGTGTTGATGAGAGTCGATGAGTTGGTAAATTCACGCAGTCCGCTGACTTTAGGTGGCACAGAACGAGAGACAGGGCTAAAGGCCACTAGTGTTGATGAGAGTCGATGAGATGGTAAATTCTCGCAGACCGCTGACTTTAGGTGGCACAGAACGAGAGACAGGGCTAAAGGCCATTAGTGTTGATGAGAGTCGATGAGTTGGTAAACTCACGCAGTCCGCTGACCTTAGGTGGCACAGAATGAGAGACAGGGCTAAAGGACACTAGTATTGATGAGAGTCGATGAGTTGGTAAATTCACGCAGTCCGCTGACTTTAGGTGGCACAGAAAGAGAGACAGGGCTAAAGGCCACTAGTGTTGATGAGAGTCGATGAGTTGGTAAATTCACGCAGTCTGCTGACTTTTGGTGGCACAGAACGAGAGACAGGGCTAAAGGCCACTAGTGTTGATGAGAGTCGATGAGTTGGTAAATTCACGCAGTCCGGTGACCATAGGGGCACTGAACGAGAGACAGGGCTAAAGGCCATTAGTGTTGATGAGAGTCGATGAGTTGGTAAAATCACGCAGTCCGCTGACCATAGGTGGCACAGAACGAGAGACCGGGCTAAAGGCCACTAGTGTTGATGAGAGTCGATGAGTCGGTAAATTCACGCAGTCCGGTGACCATAGGGGCACAGAACGAGAGACAGGGCTAAAGGCCATTAGTGTTGATGAGAGTCGATGAGTTGGTAAAATCATGCAGTCCGCTGACCATAGGTGGCACAGAACGAGAGACAGGGCTAAAGGCCACTAGTGTTGATGAGAGTCGATGAGTTGGTAAATTCACGCAGTCCGCTGACTTTAGGTGGCACAGAACGAGAGACAGGGCTAAAGGCCACTAGTGTTGATGAGAGTCGATGAGATGGTAAATTCTCGCAGACCGCTGACTTTAGGTGGCACAGAACGAGAGACAGGGCTAAAGGCCATTAGTGTTGATGAGAGTCGATGAGTTGGTAAACTCACGCAGTCCGCTGACCTTAGGTGGCACAGAACGAGAGACAGGGCTAAAGGACACTAGTATTGATGAGAGTCGATGAGTTGGTAAATTCACGCAGTCCGCTGACTTTAGGTGGCACAGAAAGAGAGACAGGGCTAAAGGCCACTAGTGTTGATGAGAGTCGATGAGTTGGTAAATTCACGCAGTCTGCTGACTTTTGGTGGCACAGAACGAGAGACAGGGCTAAAGGCCACTAGTGTTGATGAGAGTCGATGAGTTGGTAAATTCACGCAGTCCGGTGACCATAGGGGCACTGAACGAGAGACAGGGCTAAAGGCCATTAGTGTTGATGAGAGTCGATGAGTTGGTAAAATCACGCAGTCCGCTGACCATAGGTGGCACAGAACGAGAGACCGGGCTAAAGGCCACTAGTGTTGATGAGAGTCGATGAGTCGGTAAATTCACGCAGTCCGGTGACCATAGGGGCACAGAACGAGAGACAGGGCTAAAGGCCATTAGTGTTGATGAGAGTCGATGAGTTGGTAAAATCATGCAGTCTGCTGACCATAGGTGGCACAGAACGAGAGACAGGGCTAAAGGCCACTAGTGTTGATGAGAGTCGATGAGTTGGTAAATTCACGCAGTCCGCTGACTTTAGGTGGCACAGAACGAGAGACAGGGCTAAAGGCCACTAGTGTTGATGTGAGTCGAAGAGTTGGTAAATTCACGCAGTCTGCTGACTTTTGGTGGCACAGAACGAGAGACAGGGCTAAAGGCCACCAGTGTTGATGAGAGTCGATGAGTTGGTAAATTCACGCAGTGCGCTGACTTTAGGTGGCAGAGAAGGAGAGACAGGGCTAAAGGCCACTAGTGTTGATGAGAGTCGATGAGTTGGTAAATTCACGCAGTCCGCTGACCTTAGGTGGCACAGAACGAGAGACAGGGCTAAAGGCCGCTAGTGTTGATGAGATTCGATGAGGTGGTAAATTCACGCAGTCCGCTGACTTTAGGTGGCACAGAACGAGAGACAGGGCTAAAGGCCACTAGTGTTGATGAGAGTCGATGAGTTGGTAAATTCATGCAGTCCGCTGACTTTAGGTGGCACAGAACGAGAGACAGGGCTAAAGGCCACTAGTGTTGATGAGAGTCGATGAGTTGATAAATTCACGCAGTCCGCTGACTTTAGGTGGCACTGAACGAGAGACAGGTATAAAGGCCACCAGTGTTGATGACAGTCGATGAGTTGGTAAATTCACGCAGTCCGCTGACTTTAGGTGGCACTGAACGAGAGACAGGTATAAAGGCCACCAGTGTTGATGAGAGTCGATGAGTTGGTAAATTCACGCAGTCCGCTGACTTTAGGTGGCACAGAACGAGAGACAGGGCTAAAGGCCACTAGTGTTGATGAGAGTCGATGAGTTGGTAAATTCACGCAGTCCGCTGACCTTAGGTGGCACAGAACGAGAGAAAGGGCTAAAGGGCACTAGTAGTGATGAGAGTCGGTGTGTTGGTAAAATCACGCAGTCCGCTGACCATAGGTGGCACAGAACGAGAGACAGGGCTAAAGGCCACTAGTGTTGATGAGAGTCGATGAGTTGGTAAAATCACGCAGTCCGCTGACTTTAGGTGGCACAGAACGAGAGACAGGGCTAAAGGCCACTAGTGTTGATGTGAGTCGAAGAGTTGGTAAATTCACGCAGTCTGCTGACTTTTGGTGGCACAGAACGAGAGACAGGGCTAAAGGCCACCAGTATTGATGAGAGTCGATGAGTTGGTAAATTCACGCAGTGCGCTGACTTTAGGTGGCAGAGAAGGAGAGACAGGGCTAAAGGCCACTAGTGTTGATGAGAGTCGATGAGTTGGTAAATTCACGCAGTCCGCTGACCTTAGGTGGCACAGAACGAGAGACAGGGCTAAAGGCCGCTAGTGTTGATGAGATTCGATGAGGTGGTAAATTCACGCAGTCCGCTGACTTTAGGTGGCACAGAACGAGAGACAGGGCTAAAGGCCACTAGTGTTGATGAGAGTCGATGAGTTGGTAAATTCATGCAGTCCGCTGACTTTAGGTGGCACAGAACGAGAGACAGGGCTAAAGGCCACTAGTGTTGATGAGAGTCGATGAGTTGGTAAATTCATGCAATCCGCTGGCCTTAGGTGGCACAGAACGAGAGACAGGGCTAAAGGCCACTAGTGTTGATGAGAGTCGATGAGTTGATAAATTCACGCAGTCCGCTGACTTTAGGTGGCACTGAACGAGAGACAGGTATAAAGGCCACCAGTGTTGATGACAGTCGATGAGTTGATAAATTCACGCAGTCCGCTGACTTTAGGTGGCACTGAACGAGAGACAGGTATAAAGGCCACCAGTGTTGATGACAGTCGATGAGTTGGTAAATTCACGCAGTCCGCTGACTTTAGGTGGCACTGAACGAGAGACAGGTATAAAGGCCACCAGTGTTGATGAGAGTCGATGAGTTGGTAAATTCACGCAGTCCGCTGACTTTAGGTGGCACAGAACGAGAGACAGGGCTAAAGGCCACTAGTGTTGATGAGAGTCGATGAGTTGGTAAATTCACGCAGTCCGCTGACCTTAGGTGGCACAGAACGAGAGAAAGGGCTAAAGGGCACTAGTAGTGATGAGAGTCGGTGTGTTGGTAAAATCACGCAGTCCGCTGACCATAGGTGGCACAGAACGAGAGACAGGGCTAAAGGCCACTAGTGTTGATGAGAGTCGATGAGTTGGTAAAATCACGCAGTCCGCTGACTTTAGGTGGCACAGAACGAGAGACAGGGCTAAAGGCCACTAGTGTTGATGTGAGTCGAAGAGTTGGTAAATTCACGCAGTCTGCTGACTTTTGGTGGCACAGAACGAGAGACAGGGCTAAAGGCCACCAGTGTTGATGAGAGTCGATGAGTTGGTAAATTCACGCAGTGCGCTGACTTTAGGTGGCAGAGAAGGAGAGACAGGGCTAAAGGCCACTAGTGTTGATGAGAGTCGATGAGTTGGTAAATTCACGCAGTCCGCTGACCTTAGGTGGCACAGAACGAGAGACAGGGCTAAAGGCCGCTAGTGTTGATGAGATTCGATGAGTTGGTAAATTCACGCAGTCCGCTGACGTTAGGTGGCACAGAACGAGAGACAGGGCTAAAGGCCACTAGTGTTGATGAGAGTCGATGAGTTGGTAAATTCATGCAGTCCGCTGACTTTAGGTGGCACAGAACGAGAGACAAGGCTAAAGGCCACTAGTGTTGATGAGAGTCGATGAGTTGGTAAATTCATGCAGTCCGCTGGCCTTAGGTGGCACAGAACGAGAGACAGGGCTAAAGGCCACTAGTGTTGATGAGAGTCGATGAGTTGATAAATTCACGCAGTCCGCTGACTTTAGGCGGCACTGAACGAGAGACAGGTATAAAGGCCACCAGTGTTGATGACAGTCGATGAGTTGATAAATTCACGCAGTCCGCTGACTTTAGGTGGCACTGAACGAGAGACAGGTATAAAGGCCACCAGTGTTGATGACAGTCGATGAGTTGGTAAATTCACGCAGTCCGCTGACTTTAGGTGGCACTGAACGAGAGACAGGTATAAAGGCCACCAGTGTTGATGAGAGTCGATGAGTTGGTAAATTCACGCAGTCCGCTGACTTTAGGTGGCACAGAACGAGAGACAGGGCTAAAGGCCACTAGTGTTGATGAGAGTCGATGAGTTGGTAAATTCACGCAGTCCGCTGACCTTAGGTGGCACAGAACGAGAGAAAGGGCTAAAGGGCACTAGTAGTGATGAGAGTCGGTGTGTTGGTAAAATCACGCAGTCCGCTGACCATAGGTGGCACAGAACGAGAGACAGGGCTAAAGGCCACTAGTGTTGATGAGAGTCAATGAGTTGGTAAAATCACGCAGTCCGCTGACTTTAGGTGGCACAGAACGAGAGACAGGGCTAAAGGCCACTAGTGTTGATGAGAGTCGATGAGTTGGTAAATTCACGCAGTCTGCTGACTTTAGTTGGCACAGAGCGAGAGACAGGGCTAAAGGCCACTAGTGTTGATGAGAGTCGATAAATTGATAAATTCACGCAGTCCGCTGACTTTAGGTGGCACAGAACGAGAGACAGGGCTAAATGCCACCAGTGTTGATGAGAGTCGATGAGTTGGTAAATTCACGCAGTGCGCTGACTTTAGGTGGCACAGAAGGAGAGACAGAGCTAATGGCCACTAGTGTTGATGAGAGTCGATGAGTTGGTAAATTCACGCAGTCCGCTGACTTTAGGTGGCACAGAAGGAGAGACATGGCTAAAGGCCACTAGTGTAAATGAGAGTCGATGAGTTGGTAAATTCACGCAGTCCGCTGACTTTAGGTGGCACAGAAGGAGAGACAGGGCTAAAGGCCACTAGTGTTGATGAGAGTCGATGAGTTGGTAAATTCACACAGTCCGCTGACTTGAGGTGGCACAGATCGAGAGACAGGGCTAAATGCCACTAGTGTTGATGAGAATCGATGAGTTGGTAAATTCATACAGTCCGCTGACTTTAGGTGGCACAGAACGAGAGACAGGGCTAAAGGCCACTATTGTTGATGAGAGTCGATGAGTTGGTAAATTCACGCAGTCCACTGACTTTAGGTGGCACAGAACGAGAGACAGGGCTAAAGGCCACCAGTGTTGATGAGAGTCAATGAGTTGGTAAATTCACGCAGTCCGCTGACTTTAGGTGGCACAGAACGAGAGCCAGGGCTAAAGGCCACTAGTGTTGATGAGAGTCGATGAGTTGGTAAATTCATGCAGTCCGCTGACTTTAGGTGGCACAGAACGAGAGACAGGGCTAAAGGCCACTAGTGTTGATGAGAGTCGATGAGTTGGTAAATTCATGCAGTCCGCTGGCCTTAGGTGGCACAGAACGAGAGACAGGGCTAAAGGCCACTAGTGTTGATGAGAGTCGATGAGTTGATAAATTCACGCAGTCCGCTGACTTTAGGTGGCACTGAACGAGAGACAGGTATAAAGGCCACCAGTGTTGATGACAGTCGATGAGTTGATAAATTCACGCAGTCCGCTGACTTTAGGTGGCACTGAACGAGAGACAGGTATAAAGGCCACCAGTGTTGATGACAGTCGATGAGTTGGTAAATTCACGCAGTCCGCTGACTTTAGGTGGCACTGAACGAGAGACAGGTATAAAGGCCACCAGTGTTGATGAGAGTCGATGAGTTGGTAAATTCACGCAGTCCGCTGACTTTAGGTGGCACAGAACAAGAGACAGGGCTAAAGGCCACTAGTGTTGATGAGAGTCGATGAGTTGGTAAATTCACGCAGTCCGTTGACCTTAGGTGGCACAGAACGAGAGAAAGGGCTAAAGGGCACTAGTAGTGATGAGAGTCGGTGTGTTGGTAAAATCACGCAGTCCGCTGACCATAGGTGGCACAGAACGAGAGACAGGGCTAAAGGCCACTAGTGTTGATGAGAGTCGATGAGTTGGTAAAATCACGCAGTCCGCTGACTTTAGGTGGCACAGAACGAGAGACAGGGCTAAAGGCCACTAGTGTTGATGAGAGTCGATGAGTTGGTAAATTCACGCAGTCTGCTGACTTTAGTTGGCACAGAGCGAGAGACAGGGCTAAAGGCCACTAGTGTTGATGAGAGTCGATAAATTGATAAATTCACGCAGTCCGCTGACTTTAGGTGGCACAGAACGAGAGACAGGGCTAAAGGCCACCAGTGTTGATGAGAGTCGATGAGTTGGTAAATTCACGCAGTGCGCTGACTTTAGGTGGCACAGAAGGAGAGACAGAGCTAATGGCCACTAGTGTTGATGAGAGTTGATGAGTTGGTAAATTCACGCAGTCCGCTGACTTTAGGTGGCACAGAAGGAGAGACATGGCTAAAGGCCACTAGTGTAAATGAGAGTCGATGAGTTGGTAAATTCACGCAGTCCGCTGACTTTAGGTGGCACAGAAGGAGAGACAGGGCTAAAGGCCACTAGTGTTGATGAGAGTCGATGAGTTGGTAAATTCACACAGTCCGCTGACTTGAGGTGGCACAGATCGAGAGACAGGGCTAAATGCCACTAGTGTTGATGAGAATCGATGAGTTGGTAAATTCATACAGTCCGCTGACTTTAGGTGGCACAGAACGAGAGACAGGGCTAAAGGCCACTATTGTTGATGAGAGTCGATGAGTTGGTAAATTCACGCAGTCCACTGACTTTAGGTGGCACAGAACGAGAGACAGGGCTAAAGGCCACCAGTGTTGATGAGAGTCAATGAGTTGGTAAATTCACGCAGTCCGCTGACTTTAGGTGGCACAGAACGAGAGACAGGGCTAAAGGCCACTAGTGTTGATGAGAGTCGAGTTGGTAAATTCACACAGTCCCCTGACTTTAGGTGGCACAGAACGAGAGACAGGGCTAAAGGCCACTAGTGTTGATGAGAGTCGATGAGTTGGTAAATTCACGCAGTCTGCTGACTTTAGGTGGCACAGAACGAGAGACAGGGCTAAAGGCCACCAGTGTTGATGAGAGTCAATGAGTTGGTAAATTCACGCAGTCCGCTGACTTTAGGTGGCACAGAACGAGAGACAGGGCTAAAGGCCACTAGTGTTGATGAGAGTCGAGTTGGTAAATTCACACAGTCCCCTGACTTTAGGTGGCACAGAACGAGAGACAGGGCTAAAGGCCACTAGTGTTGATGACAGTTGATGAGTTGGTAAATTCACACAGTCTACTGACTTTAGGTGGCACAGAACGAGAGACAGGTATAAAGGCCACCAGTGTTGATGAGAGTCGATGAGTTGGTAAATTCACGCAGTCTGCTGACTTTAGGTGGCACAGAACGAGAGACTAGGCTAAAGGCCGCTAGTGTTGATGAGAGTCGATGAGTTGGTAAATTCATGCAGTCCGCTGACTTTAGGTGGCACAGAGCGAGAGACAGGGCTAAAGGCCACTAGTGTTGATGAGTGGTCGATGAGTTGGTAAATTCATGCAGTCCGCTGGCCTTAGGTGGCACAGAACGATTGACAGGGCTAAAGGGCACTAGTAGTGATGAGAGTCGATGAGTTGGTAAATTCACGCAGTGCGCTGACTTTAGGTGGCACAGAAGGAGAGACAGAGCTAATGGCCACTAGTGTTGATGAGAGTTGATGAGTTGGTAAATTCACGCAGTCCGCTGACTTTAGGTGGCACAGAAGGAGAGACATGGCTAAAGGCCACTAGTGTAAATGAGAGTCGATGAGTTGGTAAATTCACGCAGTCCGCTGACTTTAGGTGGCACAGAAGGAGAGACAGGGCTAAAGGCCACTAGTGTTGATGAGAGTCGATGAGTTGGTAAATTCACACAGTCCGCTGACTTGAGGTGGCACAGATCGAGAGACAGGGCTAAATGCCACTAGTGTTGATGAGAATCGATGAGTTGGTAAATTCATACAGTCCGCTGACTTTAGGTGGCACAGAACGAGAGACAGGGCTAAAGGCCACTATTGTTGATGAGAGTCGATGAGTTGGTAAATTCACGCAGTCCACTGACTTTAGGTGGCACAGAACGAGAGACAGGGCTAAAGGCCACCAGTGTTGATGAGAGTCAATGAGTTGGTAAATTCACGCAGTCCGCTGACTTTAGGTGGCACAGAACGAGAGACAGGGCTAAAGGCCACTAGTGTTGATGAGAGTCGAGTTGGTAAATTCACACAGTCCCCTGACTTTAGGTGGCACAGAACGAGAGACAGGGCTAAAGGCCACTAGTGTTGATGAGAGTCGATGAGTTGGTAAATTCACGCAGTCTGCTGACTTTAGGTGGCACAGAACGAGAGACAGGGCTAAAGGCCACCAGTGTTGATGAGAGTCAATGAGTTGGTAAATTCACGCAGTCCGCTGACTTTAGGTGGCACAGAACGAGAGACAGGGCTAAAGGCCACTAGTGTTGATGAGAGTCGAGTTGGTAAATTCACACAGTCCCCTGACTTTAGGTGGCACAGAACGAGAGACAGGGCTAAAGGCCACTAGTGTTGATGACAGTTGATGAGTTGGTAAATTCACGCAGTCTACTGACTTTAGGTGGCACAGAACGAGAGACAGGTATAAAGGCCACCAGTGTTGATGAGAATCGATGAGTTGGTAAATTCATACAGTCCGCTGACTTTAGGTGGCACAGAACGAGAGACAGGGCTAAAGGCCACTATTGTTGATGAGAGTCGATGAGTTGGTAAATTCACGCAGTCCACTGACTTTAGGTGGCACAGAACGAGAGACAGGGCTAAAGGCCACCAGTGTTGATGAGAGTCAATGAGTTGGTAAATTCACGCAGTCCGCTGACTTTAGGTGGCACAGAACGAGAGACAGGGCTAAAGGCCACTAGTGTTGATGAGAGTCGAGTTGGTAAATTCACACAGTCCCCTGACTTTAGGTGGCACAGAACGAGAGACAGGGCTAAAGGCCACTAGTGTTGATGAGAGTCGATGAGTTGGTAAATTCACGCAGTCTGCTGACTTTAGGTGGCACAGAACGAGAGACAGGGCTAAAGGCCACCAGTGTTGATGAGAGTCAATGAGTTGGTAAATTCACGCAGTCCGCTGACTTTAGGTGGCACAGAACGAGAGACAGGGCTAAAGGCCACTAGTGTTGATGAGAGTCGAGTTGGTAAATTCACACAGTCCCCTGACTTTAGGTGGCACAGAACGAGAGACAGGGCTAAAGGCCACTAGTGTTGATGACAGTTGATGAGTTGGTAAATTCACGCAGTCTACTGACTTTAGGTGGCACAGAACGAGAGACAGGTATAAAGGCCACCAGTGTTGATGAGAGTCGATGAGTTGGTAAATTCACGCAGTCTGCTGACTTTAGGTGGCACGGAACGAGAGACTAGGCTAAAGGCCGCTAGTGTTGATGAGAGTCGATGAGTTGGTAAATTCATGCAGTCCGCTGACTTTAGGTGGCACAGAACGAGAGACAGGGCTAAAGGCCACTTTTGTTAATGAGAGCCGATGAGTTGGTAAATTCATGCAGTCCGCTGACTTTAGGTGGCACAGAACGAGAGACAGGGCTAAAGGCCACTAGTGTTGATGAGAGTCGATGAGTTGGTAAATTCACGCTGTCCGCTGACTTTAGGTGGCACAGAAGGAGAGACAGGGCTAAAGGCCGCTAGTGTTGATGAGAGACGATGAGTTGGTAAATTCACGCAGTCCGCTGACTTTAGGTGGCACAGAACGAGAGACAGGGCTAAAGGCCACTAGTGTTGATGAGAGTCGATGAGTTGGTAAATTCACGCAGTCCGCTGACTTTAGGTGGCACAGAACGAGAGACAGGGCTAAAGGCCACTAGTGTTGATGAGAGTCGATGAGTTGGTAAATTCTCGCAGACCGCTGACTTTAGGTGGCACAGAAAGAGAGACAGGGCTAAAGGCCACTAGTGTTGATGAGAGTCGATGAGTTGGTAAATTCACGCAGTGCGCTGACTTTAGGTGGCACAGAAGGAGAGACAGAGCTAATGGCCACTAGTGTTGATGAGAGTTGATGAGTTGGTAAATTCACGCAGTCCGCTGACTTTAGGTGGCACAGAAGGAGAGACATGGCTAAAGGCCACTAGTGTAAATGAGAGTCGATGAGTTGGTAAATTCACGCAGTCCGCTGACTTTAGGTGGCACAGAAGGAGAGACAGGGCTAAAGGCCACTAGTGTTGATGAGAGTCGATGAGTTGGTAAATTCACACAGTCCGCTGACTTGAGGTGGCACAGATCGAGAGACAGGGCTAAATGCCACTAGTGTTGATGAGAATCGATGAGTTGGTAAATTCATACAGTCCGCTGACTTTAGGTGGCACAGAACGAGAGACAGGGCTAAAGGCCACTATTGTTGATGAGAGTCGATGAGTTGGTAAATTCACGCAGTCCACTGACTTTAGGTGGCACAGAACGAGAGACAGTGCTAAAGGCCACCAGTGTTGATGAGAGTCAATGAGTTGGTAAATTCACGCAGTCCGCTGACTTTAGGTGGCACAGAACGAGAGACAGGGCTAAAGGCCACTAGTGTTGATGAGAGTCGAGTTGGTAAATTCACACAGTCCCCTGACTTTAGGTGGCACAGAACGAGAGACAGGGCTAAAGGCCACTAGTGTTGATGAGAGTCGATGAGTTGGTAAATTCACGCAGTCTGCTGACTTTAGGTGGCACAGAACGAGAGACAGGGCTAAAGGCCACCAGTGTTGATGAGAGTCAATGAGTTGGTAAATTCACGCAGTCCGCTGACTTTAGGTGGCACAGAACGAGAGACAGGGCTAAAGGCCACTAGTGTTGATGAGAGTCGAGTTGGTAAATTCACACAGTCCCCTGACTTTAGGTGGCACAGAACGAGAGACAGGGCTAAAGGCCACTAGTGTTGATGACAGTTGATGAGTTGGTAAATTCACGCAGTCTACTGACTTTAGGTGGCACAGAACGAGAGACAGGTATAAAGGCCACCAGTGTTGATGAGAATCGATGAGTTGGTAAATTCATACAGTCCGCTGACTTTAGGTGGCACAGAACGAGAGACAGGGCTAAAGGCCACTATTGTTGATGAGAGTCGATGAGTTGGTAAATTCACGCAGTCCACTGACTTTAGGTGGCACAGAACGAGAGACAGGGCTAAAGGCCACCAGTGTTGATGAGAGTCAATGAGTTGGTAAATTCACGCAGTCCGCTGACTTTAGGTGGCACAGAACGAGAGAAAGGGCTAAAGGCCACTAGTGTTGATGAGAGTCGAGTTGGTAAATTCACACAGTCCCCTGACTTTAGGTGGCACAGAACGAGAGACAGGGCTAAAGGCCACTAGTGTTGATGAGAGTCGATGAGTTGGTAAATTCACGCAGTCTGCTGACTTTAGGTGGCACAGAACGAGAGACAGGGCTAAAGGCCACCAGTGTTGATGAGAGTCAATGAGTTGGTAAATTCACGCAGTCCGCTGACTTTAGGTGGCACAGAACGAGAGACAGGGCTAAAGGCCACTAGTGTTGATGAGAGTCGAGTTGGTAAATTCACACAGTCCCCTGACTTTAGGTGGCACAGAACGAGAGACAGGGCTAAAGGCCACTAGTGTTGATGACAGTTGATGAGTTGGTAAATTCACGCAGTCTACTGACTTTAGGTGGCACAGAACGAGAGACAGGTATAAAGGCCACCAGTGTTGATGAGAGTCGATGAGTTGGTAAATTCACGCAGTCTGCTGACTTTAGGTGGCACAGAACGAGAGACTAGGCTAAAGGCCGCTAGTGTTGATGAGAGTCGATGAGTTGGTAAATTCATGCAGTCCGCTGACTTTAGGTGGCACAGAACGAGAGACAGGGCTAAAGGCCACTAGTGTTGATGAGAGTCGATGAGTTGGTAAATTCACGCTGTCCGCTGACTTTAGGTGGCACAGAAGGAGAGACAGGGCTAAAGGCCGCTAGTGTTGATGAGAGACGATGAGTTGGTAAATTCACGCAGTCCGCTGACTTTAGGTGGCACAGAACGAGAGACAGGGCTAAAGGCCACTAGTGTTGATGAGAGTCGATGAGTTGGTAAATTCACGCAGTCCGCTGACTTTAGGTGGCACAGAACGAGAGACAGGGCTAAAGGCCACTAGTGTTGATGAGAGTCGATGAGTTGGTAAATTCTCGCAGACCGCTGACTTTAGGTGGCACAGAACGAGAGACAGGGCTAAAGGCCATTAGTGTTGATGAGAGTCGATGAGTTGGTAAACTCACGCAGTCCGCTGACCTTAGGTGGCACAGAACGAGAGACAGGGCTAAAGGACACTAGTATTGATGAGAGTCGATGAGTTGGTAAATTCACGCAGTCCGCTGACTTTAGGTGGCACAGAAAGAGAGACAGGGCTAAAGGCCACTAGTGTTGATGAGAGTCGATGAGTTGGTAAATTCACGCAGTCTGCTGACTTTTGGTGGCACAGAACGAGAGACAGGGCTAAAGGCCACTAGTGTTGATGAGAGTCGATGAGTTGGTAAATTCACGCAGTCCGGTGACCATAGGGGCACTGAACGAGAGACAGGGCTAAAGGCCATTAGTGTTGATGAGAGTCGATGAGTTGGTAAAATCACGCAGTCCGCTGACCATAGGTGGCACAGAACGAGAGACCGGGCTAAAGGCCACTAGTGTTGATGAGAGTCGATGAGTCGGTAAATTCACGCAGTCCGGTGACCATAGGGGCACAGAACGAGAGACAGGGCTAAAGGCCATTAGTGTTGATGAGAGTCGATGAGTTGGTAAAATCATGCAGTCCGCTGACCATAGGTGGCACAGAACGAGAGACAGGGCTAAAGGCCACTAGTGTTGATGAGAGTCGATGAGTTGGTAAATTCACGCAGTCCGCTGACTTTAGGTGGCACAGAACGAGAGACAAGGCTAAAGGCCACTAGTGTTGATGTGAGTCGAAGAGTTGGTAAATTCACGCAGTCTGCTGACTTTTGGTGGCACAGAACGAGAGACAGGGCTAAAGGCCACCAGTGTTGATGAGAGTCGATGAGTTGGTAAATTCACGCAGTGCGCTGACTTTAGGTGGCAGAGAAGGAGAGACAGGGCTAAAGGCCACTAGTGTTGATGAGAGTCGATGAGTTGGTAAATTCACTCAGTCCGCTGACCTTAGGTGGCACAGAACGAGAGACAGGGCTAAAGGCCGCTAGTGTTGATGAGATTCGATGAGTTGGTAAATTCATGCAGTCCGCTGACTTTAGGTGGCACAGAACGAGAGACAGGGCTAAAGGCCACTAGTGTTGATGAGAGTCGATGAGTTGGTAAATTCATGCAGTCCGCTGGCCTTAGGTGGCACAGAACGAGAGACAGGGCTAAAGGCCACTAGTGTTGATGAGAGTCGATGAGTTGATAAATTCACGCAGTCCGCTGACTTTAGGTGGCACTGAACGAGAGACAGGTATAAAGGCCACCAGTGTTGATGACAGTCGATGAGTTGATAAATTCACGCAGTCCGCTGACTTTAGGTGGCACTGAACGAGAGACAGGTATAAAGGCCACCAGTGTTGATGACAGTCGATGAGTTGGTAAATTCACGCAGTCCGCTGACTTTAGGTGGCACTGAACGAGAGACAGGTATAAAGGCCACCAGTGTTGATGAGAGTCGATGAGTTGGTAAATTCACGCAGTCCGCTGACTTTAGGTGGCACAGAACGAGAGACAGGGCTAAAGGCCACCAGTGTTGATGAGAGTCGATGAGTTGGCAAATTCACGCAGTGCGCTGACTTTAGGTGGCAGAGAAGGAGAGACAGGGCTAAAGGCCACTAGTGTTGATGAGAGTCGATGAGTTGGTAAATTCACGCAGTCCGCTGACCTTAGGTGGCACAGAACGAGAGACAGGGCTAAAGGCCGCTAGTGTTGATGAGATTCGATGAGTTGGTAAATTCACGCAGTCCGCTGACTTTAGGTGGCACAGAACGAGAGACAGGGCTAAAGGCCACTAGTGTTGATGAGAGTCGATGAGTTGGTAAATTCATGCAGTCCGCTGACTTTAGGTGGCACAGAACGAGAGACAAGGCTAAAGGCCACTAGTGTTGATGAGAGTCGATGAGTTGGTAAATTCATGCAGTCCGCTGGCCTTAGGTGGCACAGAACGAGAGACAGGGCTAAAGGCCACTAGTGTTGATGAGAGTCGATGAGTTGATAAATTCACGCAGTCCGCTGACTTTAGGTGGCACTGAACGAGAGACAGGTATAAAGGCCACCAGTGTTGATGACAGTCGATGAGTTGATAAATTCACGCAGTCCGCTGACTTTAGGTGGCACTGAACGAGAGACAGGTATAAAGGCCACCAGTGTTGATGACAGTCGATGAGTTGGTAAATTCACGCAGTCCGCTGACTTTAGGTGGCACTGAACGAGAGACAGGTATAAAGGCCACCAGTGTTGATGAGAGTCGATGAGTTGGTAAATTCACGCAGTCCGCTGACTTTAGGTGGCACAGAACGAGAGACAGGGCTAAAGGCCACTAGTGTTGATGAGAGTCGATGAGTTGGTAAATTCACGCAGTCCGCTGACCTTAGGTGAAACAGAACGAGAGAAAGGGCTAAAGGGCACTAGTAGTGATGAGAGTCGGTGTGTTGGTAAAATCACGCAGTCCGCTGACCATAGGTGGCACAGAACGAGAGACAGGGCTAAAGGCCACTAGTGTTGATGAGAGTCGATGAGTTGGTAAAATCACGCAGTCCGCTGACTTTAGGTGACACAGAACGAGAGACAGGGCTAAAGGCCACTAGTGTTGATGAGAGTCGATGAGTTGGTAAATTCACGCAGTCTGCTGACTTTAGTTGGCACAGAGCGAGAGACAGGGCTAAAGGCCACTAGTGTTGATGAGAGTCGATAAATTGATAAATTCACGCAGTCCGCTGACTTTAGGTGGCACAGAACGAGAGACAGGGCTAAATGCCACCAGTGTTGATGAGAGTCGATGAGTTGGTAAATTCACGCAGTGCGCTGACTTTAGGTGGCACAGAAGGAGAGACAGAGCTAATGGCCACTAGTGTTGATGAGAGTCGATGAGTTGGTAAATTCACGCAGTCCGCTGACTTTAGGTGGCACAGAAGGAGAGACATGGCTAAAGGCCACTAGTGTAAATGAGAGTCGATGAGTTGGTAAATTCACGCAGTCCGCTGACTTTAGGTGGCACAGAAGGAGAGACAGGGCTAAAGGCCACTAGTGTTGATGAGAGTCGATGAGTTGGTAAATTCACACAGTCCGCTGACTTGAGGTGGCACAGATCGAGAGACAGGGCTAAATGCCACTAGTGTTGATGAGAATCGATGAGTTGGTAAATTCATACAGTCCGCTGACTTTAGGTGGCACAGAACGAGAGACAGGGCTAAAGGCCACTATTGTTGATGAGAGTCGATGAGTTGGTAAATTCACGCAGTCCACTGACTTTAGGTGGCACAGAACGAGAGACAGGGCTAAAGGCCACCAGTGTTGATGAGAGTCAATGAGTTGGTAAATTCACGCAGTCCGCTGACTTTAGGTGGCACAGAACGAGAGACAGGGCTAAAGGCCACTAGTGTTGATGAGAGTCGAGTTGGTAAATTCACACAGTCCCCTGACTTTAGGTGGCACAGAACGAGAGACAGGGCTAAAGGCCACTAGTGTTGATGAGAGTCGATGAGTTGGTAAATTCACGCAGTCTGCTGACTTTAGGTGGCACAGAACGAGAGCCAGGGCTAAAGGCCACTAGTGTTGATGAGAGTCGATGAGTTGGTAAATTCATGCAGTCCGCTGACTTTAGGTGGCACAGAACGAGAGACAGGGCTAAAGGCCACTAGTGTTGATGAGAGTCGATGAGTTGGTAAATTCATGCAGTCCGCTGGCCTTAGGTGGCACAGAACGAGAGACAGGGCTAAAGGCCACTAGTGTTGATGAGAGTCGATGAGTTGATAAATTCACGCAGTCCGCTGACTTTAGGTGGCACTGAACGAGAGACAGGTATAAAGGCCACCAGTGTTGATGACAGTCGATGAGTTGATAAATTCACGCAGTCCGCTGACTTTAGGTGGCACTGAACGAGAGACAGGTATAAAGGCCACCAGTGTTGATGACAGTCGATGAGTTGTTAAATTCACGCAGTCCGCTGACTTTAGGTGGCACTGAACGAGAGACAGGTATAAAGGCCACCAGTGTTGATGAGAGTCGATGAGTTGGTAAATTCACGCAGTCCGCTGACTTTAGGTGGCACAGAACGAGAGACAGGGCTAAAGGCCACTAGTGTTGATGAGAGTCGATGAGTTGGTAAATTCACGCAGTCCGCTGACCTTAGGTGGCACAGAACGAGAGAAAGGGCTAAAGGGCACTAGTAGTGATGAGAGTCGGTGTGTTGGTAAAATCACGCAGTCCGCTGACCATAGGTGGCACAGAACGAGAGACAGGGCTAAAGGCCACTAGTGTTGATGAGAGTCGATGAGTTGGTAAAATCACGCAGTCCGCTGACTTTAGGTGGCACAGAACGAGAGACAGGGCTAAAGGCCACTAGTGTTGATGATAGTCGATGAGTTGGTAAATTCACGCAGTCTGCTGACTTTAGTTGGCACAGAGCGAGAGACAGGGCTAAAGGCCACTAGTGTTGATGAGAGTCGATAAATTGATAAATTCACGCAGTCCGCTGACTTTAGGTGGCACAGAACGAGAGACAGGGCTAAAGGCCACCAGTGTTGATGAGAGTCGATGAGTTGGTAAATTCACGCAGTGCGCTGACTTTAGGTGGCACAAAAGGAGAGACAGAGCTAATGGCCACTAGTGTTGATGAGAGTTGATGAGTTGGTAAATTCACGCAGTCCGCTGACTTTAGGTGGCACAGAAGGAGAGACATGGCTAAAGGCCACTAGTGTAAATGAGAGTCGATGAGTTGGTAAATTCACGCAGTCCGCTGACTTTAGGTGGCACAGAAGGAGAGACAGGGCTAAAGGCCACTAGTGTTGATGAGAGTCGATGAGTTGATAAATTCACGCAGTCCGCTGACTTTAGGTGGCACTGAACGAGAGACAGGTATAAAGGCCACCAGTGTTGATGACAGTCGATGAGTTGATAAATTCACGCAGTCCGCTGACTTTAGGTGGCACTGAACGAGAGACAGGTATAAAGGCCACCAGTGTTGATGACAGTCGATGAGTTGGTAAATTCACGCAGTCCGCTGACTTTAGGTGGCACTGAACGAGAGACAGGTATAAAGGCCACCAGTGTTGATGAGAGTCGATGAGTTGGTAAATTCACGCAGTCCGCTGACTTTAGGTGGCACAGAACGAGAGACAGGGCTAAAGGCCACTAGTGTTGATGAGAGTCGATGAGTTGGTAAATTCACGCAGTCCGCTGACCTTAGGTGGCACAGAACGAGAGAAAGGGCTAAAGGGCACTAGTAGTGATGAGAGTCGGTGTGTTGGTAAAATCACGCAGTCCGCTGACCATAGGTGGCACAGAACGAGAGACAGGGCTAAAGGCCACTAGTGTTGATGAGAGTCAATGAGTTGGTAAAATCACGCAGTCCGCTGACTTTAGGTGGCACAGAACGAGAGACAGGGCTAAAGGCCACTAGTGTTGATGAGAGTCGATGAGTTGGTAAATTCACGCAGTCTGCTGACTTTAGTTGGCACAGAGCGAGAGACAGGGCTAAAGGCCACTAGTGTTGATGAGAGTCGATAAATTGATAAATTCACGCAGTCCGCTGACTTTAGGTGGCACAGAACGAGAGACAGGGCTAAATGCCACCAGTGTTGATGAGAGTCGATGAGTTGGTAAATTCACGCAGTGCGCTGACTTTAGGTGGCACAGAAGGAGAGACAGAGCTAATGGCCACTAGTGTTGATGAGAGTCGATGAGTTGGTAAATTCACGCAGTCCGCTGACTTTAGGTGGCACAGAAGGAGAGACATGGCTAAAGGCCACTAGTGTAAATGAGAGTCGATGAGTTGGTAAATTCACGCAGTCCGCTGACTTTAGGTGGCACAGAAGGAGAGACAGGGCTAAAGGCCACTAGTGTTGATGAGAATCGATGAGTTGGTAAATTCATACAGTCCGCTGACTTTAGGTGGCACAGAACGAGAGACAGGGCTAAAGGCCACTAGTGTTGATGAGAGTCGATGAGTTGGTAAATTCACGCAGTCTGCTGACTTTAGGTGGCAGAGAACGAGAGACAGGGCTAAAGGCCACCAGTGTTGATGAGAGTCAATGAGTTGGTAAATTCACGCAGTCCGCTGACTTTAGGTGGCACAGAACGAGAGACAGGGCTAAAGGCCACTAGTGTTGATGAGAGTCGATGAGTTGGTAAATTCACGCAGTCTGCTGACTTTAGGTGGCACAGAACGAGAGCCAGGGCTAAAGGCCACTAGTGTTGATGAGAGTCGATGAGTTGGTAAATTCATGCAGTCCGCTGACTTTAGGTGGCACAGAACGAGAGACAGGGCTAAAGGCCACTAGTGTTGATGAGAGTCGATGAGTTGGTAAATTCATGCAGTCCGCTGGCCTTAGGTGGCACAGAACGAGAGACAGGGCTAAAGGCCACTAGTGTTGATGAGAGTCGATGAGTTGATAAATTCACGCAGTCCGCTGACTTTAGGTGGCACTGAACGAGAGACAGGTATAAAGGCCACCAGTGTTGATGACAGTCGATGAGTTGATAAATTCACGCAGTCCGCTGACTTTAGGTGGCACTGAACGAGAGACAGGTATAAAGGCCACCAGTGTTGATGACAGTCGATGAGTTGGTAAATTCACGCAGTCCGCTGACTTTAGGTGGCACTGAACGAGAGACAGGTATAAAGGCCACCAGTGTTGATGAGAGTCGATGAGTTGGTAAATTCACGCAGTCCGCTGACTTTAGGTGGCACAGAACAAGAGACAGGGCTAAAGGCCACTAGTGTTGATGAGAGTCGATGAGTTGGTAAATTCACGCAGTCCGTTGACCTTAGGTGGCACAGAACGAGAGAAAGGGCTAAAGGGCACTAGTAGTGATGAGAGTCGGTGTGTTGGTAAAATCACGCAGTCCGCTGACCATAGGTGGCACAGAACGAGAGACAGGGCTAAAGGCCACTAGTGTTGATGAGAGTCGATGAGTTGGTAAAATCACGCAGTCCGCTGACTTTAGGTGGCACAGAACGAGAGACAGGGCTAAAGGCCACTAGTGTTGATGAGAGTCGATGAGTTGGTAAATTCACGCAGTCTGCTGACTTTAGTTGGCACAGAGCGAGAGACAGGGCTAAAGGCCACTAGTGTTGATGAGAGTCGATAAATTGATAAATTCACGCAGTCCGCTGACTTTAGGTGGCACAGAACGAGAGACAGGGCTAAAGGCCACCAGTGTTGATGAGAGTCGATGAGTTGGTAAATTCACGCAGTGCGCTGACTTTAGGTGGCACAGAAGGAGAGACAGAGCTAATGGCCACTAGTGTTGATGAGAGTTGATGAGTTGGTAAATTCACGCAGTCCGCTGACTTTAGGTGGCACAGAAGGAGAGACATGGCTAAAGGCCACTAGTGTAAATGAGAGTCGATGAGTTGGTAAATTCACGCAGTCCGCTGACTTTAGGTGGCACAGAAGGAGAGACAGGGCTAAAGGCCACTAGTGTTGATGAGAGTCGATGAGTTGGTAAATTCACACAGTCCGCTGACTTGAGGTGGCACAGATCGAGAGACAGGGCTAAATGCCACTAGTGTTGATGAGAATCGATGAGTTGGTAAATTCATACAGTCCGCTGACTTTAGGTGGCACAGAACGAGAGACAGGGCTAAAGGCCACTATTGTTGATGAGAGTCGATGAGTTGGTAAATTCACGCAGTCCACTGACTTTAGGTGGCACAGAACGAGAGACAGGGCTAAAGGCCACCAGTGTTGATGAGAGTCAATGAGTTGGTAAATTCACGCAGTCCGCTGACTTTAGGTGGCACAGAACGAGAGACAGGGCTAAAGGCCACTAGTGTTGATGAGAGTCGAGTTGGTAAATTCACACAGTCCCCTGACTTTAGGTGGCACAGAACGAGAGACAGGGCTAAAGGCCACTAGTGTTGATGAGAGTCGATGAGTTGGTAAATTCACGCAGTCTGCTGACTTTAGGTGGCACAGAACGAGAGACAGGGCTAAAGGCCACCAGTGTTGATGAGAGTCAATGAGTTGGTAAATTCACGCAGTCCGCTGACTTTAGGTGGCACAGAACGAGAGACAGGGCTAAAGGCCACTAGTGTTGATGAGAGTCGAGTTGGTAAATTCACACAGTCCCCTGACTTTAGGTGGCACAGAACGAGAGACAGGGCTAAAGGCCACTAGTGTTGATGACAGTTGATGAGTTGGTAAATTCACACAGTCTACTGACTTTAGGTGGCACAGAACGAGAGACAGGTATAAAGGCCACCAGTGTTGATGAGAGTCGATGAGTTGGTAAATTCACGCAGTCTGCTGACTTTAGGTGGCACAGAACGAGAGACTAGGCTAAAGGCCGCTAGTGTTGATGAGAGTCGATGAGTTGGTAAATTCATGCAGTCCGCTGACTTTAGGTGGCACAGAGCGAGAGACAGGGCTAAAGGCCACTAGTGTTGATGAGTGGTCGATGAGTTGGTAAATTCATGCAGTCCGCTGGCCTTAGGTGGCACAGAACGATTGACAGGGCTAAAGGGCACTAGTAGTGATGAGAGTCGATGAGTTGGTAAATTCACGCAGTGCGCTGACTTTAGGTGGCACAGAAGGAGAGACAGAGCTAATGGCCACTAGTGTTGATGAGAGTTGATGAGTTGGTAAATTCACGCAGTCCGCTGACTTTAGGTGGCACAGAAGGAGAGACATGGCTAAAGGCCACTAGTGTAAATGAGAGTCGATGAGTTGGTAAATTCACGCAGTCCGCTGACTTTAGGTGGCACAGAAGGAGAGACAGGGCTAAAGGCCACTAGTGTTGATGAGAGTCGATGAGTTGGTAAATTCACACAGTCCGCTGACTTGAGGTGGCACAGATCGAGAGACAGGGCTAAATGCCACTAGTGTTGATGAGAATCGATGAGTTGGTAAATTCATACAGTCCGCTGACTTTAGGTGGCACAGAACGAGAGACAGGGCTAAAGGCCACTATTGTTGATGAGAGTCGATGAGTTGGTAAATTCACGCAGTCCACTGACTTTAGGTGGCACAGAACGAGAGACAGGGCTAAAGGCCACCAGTGTTGATGAGAGTCAATGAGTTGGTAAATTCACGCAGTCCGCTGACTTTAGGTGGCACAGAACGAGAGACAGGGCTAAAGGCCACTAGTGTTGATGAGAGTCGAGTTGGTAAATTCACACAGTCCCCTGACTTTAGGTGGCACAGAACGAGAGACAGGGCTAAAGGCCACTAGTGTTGATGACAGTTGATGAGTTGGTAAATTCACGCAGTCTACTGACTTTAGGTGGCACAGAACGAGAGACAGGTATAAAGGCCACCAGTGTTGATGAGAATCGATGAGTTGGTAAATTCATACAGTCCGCTGACTTTAGGTGGCACAGAACGAGAGACAGGGCTAAAGGCCACTATTGTTGATGAGAGTCGATGAGTTGGTAAATTCACGCAGTCCACTGACTTTAGGTGGCACAGAACGAGAGACAGGGCTAAAGGCCACCAGTGTTGATGAGAGTCAATGAGTTGGTAAATTCACGCAGTCCGCTGACTTTAGGTGGCACAGAACGAGAGACAGGGCTAAAGGCCACTAGTGTTGATGAGAGTCGAGTTGGTAAATTCACACAGTCCCCTGACTTTAGGTGGCACAGAACGAGAGACAGGGCTAAAGGCCACTAGTGTTGATGAGAGTCGATGAGTTGGTAAATTCACGCAGTCTGCTGACTTTAGGTGGCACAGAACGAGAGACAGGGCTAAAGGCCACCAGTGTTGATGAGAGTCAATGAGTTGGTAAATTCACGCAGTCCGCTGACTTTAGGTGGCACAGAACGAGAGACAGGGCTAAAGGCCACTAGTGTTGATGAGAGTCGAGTTGGTAAATTCACACAGTCCCCTGACTTTAGGTGGCACAGAACGAGAGACAGGGCTAAAGGCCACTAGTGTTGATGACAGTTGATGAGTTGGTAAATTCACGCAGTCTACTGACTTTAGGTGGCACAGAACGAGAGACAGGTATAAAGGCCACCAGTGTTGATGAGAGTCGATGAGTTGGTAAATTCACGCAGTCTGCTGACTTTAGGTGGCACGGAACGAGAGACTAGGCTAAAGGCCGCTAGTGTTGATGAGAGTCGATGAGTTGGTAAATTCATGCAGTCCGCTGACTTTAGGTGGCACAGAACGAGAGACAGGGCTAAAGGCCACTTTTGTTAATGAGAGCCGATGAGTTGGTAAATTCATGCAGTCCGCTGACTTTAGGTGGCACAGAACGAGAGACAGGGCTAAAGGCCACTAGTGTTGATGAGAGTCGATGAGTTGGTAAATTCACGCTGTCCGCTGACTTTAGGTGGCACAGAAGGAGAGACAGGGCTAAAGGCCGCTAGTGTTGATGAGAGACGATGAGTTGGTAAATTCACGCAGTCCGCTGACTTTAGGTGGCACAGAACGAGAGACAGGGCTAAAGGCCACTAGTGTTGATGAGAGTCGATGAGTTGGTAAATTCACGCAGTCCGCTGACTTTAGGTGGCACAGAACGAGAGACAGGGCTAAAGGCCACTAGTGTTGATGAGAGTCGATGAGTTGGTAAATTCTCGCAGACCGCTGACTTTAGGTGGCACAGAAAGAGAGACAGGGCTAAAGGCCACTAGTGTTGATGAGAGTCGATGAGTTGGTAAATTCACGCAGTGCGCTGACTTTAGGTGGCACAGAAGGAGAGACAGAGCTAATGGCCACTAGTGTTGATGAGAGTTGATGAGTTGGTAAATTCACGCAGTCCGCTGACTTTAGGTGGCACAGAAGGAGAGACATGGCTAAAGGCCACTAGTGTAAATGAGAGTCGATGAGTTGGTAAATTCACGCAGTCCGCTGACTTTAGGTGGCACAGAAGGAGAGACAGGGCTAAAGGCCACTAGTGTTGATGAGAGTCGATGAGTTGGTAAATTCACACAGTCCGCTGACTTGAGGTGGCACAGATCGAGAGACAGGGCTAAATGCCACTAGTGTTGATGAGAATCGATGAGTTGGTAAATTCATACAGTCCGCTGTCATTAGGTGGCACAGAACGAGAGACAGGGCTAAAGGCCACTATTGTTGATGAGAGTCGATGAGTTGGTAAATTCACGCAGTCCACTGACTTTAGGTGGCACAGAACGAGAGACAGTGCTAAAGGCCACCAGTGTTGATGAGAGTCAATGAGTTGGTAAATTCACGCAGTCCGCTGACTTTAGGTGGCACAGAACGAGAGACAGGGCTAAAGGCCACTAGTGTTGATGAGAGTCGAGTTGGTAAATTCACACAGTCCCCTGACTTTAGGTGGCACAGAACGAGAGACAGGGCTAAAGGCCACTAGTGTTGATGAGAGTCGATGAGTTGGTAAATTCACGCAGTCTGCTGACTTTAGGTGGCACAGAACGAGAGACAGGGCTAAAGGCCACCAGTGTTGATGAGAGTCAATGAGTTGGTAAATTCACGCAGTCCGCTGACTTTAGGTGGCACAGAACGAGAGACAGGGCTAAAGGCCACTAGTGTTGATGAGAGTCGAGTTGGTAAATTCACACAGTCCCCTGACTTTAGGTGGCACAGAACGAGAGACAGGGCTAAAGGCCACTAGTGTTGATGACAGTTGATGAGTTGGTAAATTCACGCAGTCTACTGACTTTAGGTGGCACAGAACGAGAGACAGGTATAAAGGCCACCAGTGTTGATGAGAATCGATGAGTTGGTAAATTCATACAGTCCGCTGACTTTAGGTGGCACAGAACGAGAGACAGGGCTAAAGGCCACTATTGTTGATGAGAGTCGATGAGTTGGTAAATTCACGCAGTCCACTGACTTTAGGTGGCACAGAACGAGAGACAGGGCTAAAGGCCACCAGTGTTGATGAGAGTCAATGAGTTGGTAAATTCACGCAGTCCGCTGACTTTAGGTGGCACAGAACGAGAGAAAGGGCTAAAGGCCACTAGTGTTGATGAGAGTCGAGTTGGTAAATTCACACAGTCCCCTGACTTTAGGTGGCACAGAACGAGAGACAGGGCTAAAGGCCACTAGTGTTGATGAGAGTCGATGAGTTGGTAAATTCACGCAGTCTGCTGACTTTAGGTGGCACAGAACGAGAGACAGGGCTAAAGGCCACCAGTGTTGATGAGAGTCAATGAGTTGGTAAATTCACGCAGTCCGCTGACTTTAGGTGGCACAGAACGAGAGACAGGGCTAAAGGCCACTAGTGTTGATGAGAGTCGAGTTGGTAAATTCACACAGTCCCCTGACTTTAGGTGGCACAGAACGAGAGACAGGGCTAAAGGCCACTAGTGTTGATGACAGTTGATGAGTTGGTAAATTCACGCAGTCTACTGACTTTAGGTGGCACAGAACGAGAGACAGGTATAAAGGCCACCAGTGTTGATGAGAGTCGATGAGTTGGTAAATTCACGCAGTCTGCTGACTTTAGGTGGCACAGAACGAGAGACTAGGCTAAAGGCCGCTAGTGTTGATGAGAGTCGATGAGTTGGTAAATTCATGCAGTCCGCTGACTTTAGGTGGCACAGAACGAGAGACAGGGCTAAAGGCCACTTTTGTTAATGAGAGCCGATGAGTTGGTAAATTCATGCAGTCCGCTGACTTTAGGTGGCACAGAACGAGAGACAGGGCTAAAGGCCACTAGTGTTGATGAGAGTCGATGAGTTGGTAAATTCACGCTGTCCGCTGACTTTAGGTGGCACAGAAGGAGAGACAGGGCTAAAGGCCGCTAGTGTTGATGAGAGACGATGAGTTGGTAAATTCACGCAGTCCGCTGACTTTAGGTGGCACAGAACGAGAGACAGGGCTAAAGGCCACTAGTGTTGATGAGAGTCGATGAGTTGGTAAATTCACGCAGTCCGCTGACTTTAGGTGGCACAGAACGAGAGACAGGGCTAAAGGCCACTAGTGTTGATGAGAGTCGATGAGTTGGTAAATTCTCGCAGACCGCTGACTTTAGGTGGCACAGAACGAGAGACAGGGCTAAAGGCCATTAGTGTTGATGAGAGTCGATGAGTTGGTAAACTCACGCAGTCCGCTGACCTTAGGTGGCACAGAACGAGAGACAGGGCTAAAGGACACTAGTATTGATGAGAGTCGATGAGTTGGTAAATTCACGCAGTCCGCTGACTTTAGGTGGCACAGAAAGAGAGACAGGGCTAAAGGCCACTAGTGTTGATGAGAGTCGATGAGTTGGTAAATTCACGCAGTCTGCTGACTTTTGGTGGCACAGAACGAGAGACAGGGCTAAAGGCCACTAGTGTTGATGAGAGTCGATGAGTTGGTAAATTCACGCAGTCCGGTGACCATAGGGGCACTGAACGAGAGACAGGGCTAAAGGCCATTAGTGTTGATGAGAGTCGATGAGTTGGTAAAATCACGCAGTCCGCTGACCATAGGTGGCACAGAACGAGAGACCGGGCTAAAGGCCACTAGTGTTGATGAGAGTCGATGAGTCGGTAAATTCACGCAGTCCGGTGACCATAGGGGCACAGAACGAGAGACAGGGCTAAAGGCCATTAGTGTTGATGAGAGTCGATGAGTTGGTAAAATCATGCAGTCCGCTGACCATAGGTGGCACAGAACGAGAGACAGGGCTAAAGGCCACTAGTGTTACTGAGAGTCGATGAGTTGGTAAATTCACGCAGTCCGCTGACTTTAGGTGGCACAGAACGAGAGACAGGGCTAAAGGCCACTAGTGTTGATGTGAGTCGAAGAGTTGGTAAATTCACGCAGTCTGCTGACTTTTGGTGGCACAGAACGAGAGACAGGGCTAAAGGCCACCAGTGTTGATGAGAGTCGATGAGTTGGTAAATTCACGCAGTGCGCTGACTTTAGGTGGCAGAGAAGGAGAGACAGGGCTAAAGGCCACTAGTGTTGATGAGAGTCGATGAGTTGGTAAATTCACTCAGTCCGCTGACCTTAGGTGGCACAGAACGAGAGACAGGGCTAAAGGCCGCTAGTGTTGATGAGATTCGATGAGTTGGTAAATTCATGCAGTCCGCTGACTTTAGGTGGCACAGAACGAGAGACAGGGCTAAAGGCCACTAGTGTTGATGAGAGTCGATGAGTTGGTAAATTCATGCAGTCCGCTGGCCTTAGGTGGCACAGAACGAGAGACAGGGCTAAAGGCCACTAGTGTTGATGAGAGTCGATGAGTTGATAAATTCACGCAGTCCGCTGACTTTAGGTGGCACTGAACGAGAGACAGGTATAAAGGCCACCAGTGTTGATGACAGTCGATGAGTTGGTAAATTCACGCAGTCCGCTGACTTTAGGTGGCACTGAACGAGAGACAGGTATAAAGGCCACCAGTGTTGATGAGAGTCGATGAGTTGGTAAATTCACGCAGACCGCTGACTTTAGGTGGCACAGAACGAGAGACAGGGCTAAAGGCCACCAGTGTTGATGAGAGTCGATGAGTTGGCAAATTCACGCAGTGCGCTGACTTTAGGTGGCAGAGAAGGAGAGACAGGGCTAAAGGCCACTAGTGTTGATGAGAGTCGATGAGTTGGTAAATTCACGCAGTCCGCTGACCTTAGGTGGCACAGAACGAGAGACAGGGCTAAAGGCCGCTAGTGTTGATGAGATTCGATGAGTTGGTAAATTCACGCAGTCCGCTGACTTTAGGTGGCACAGAACGAGAGACAGGGCTAAAGGCCACTAGTGTTGATGAGAGTCGATGAGTTGGTAAATTCATGCAGTCCGCTGACTTTAGGTGGCACAGAACGAGAGACAAGGCTAAAGGCCACTAGTGTTGATGAGAGTCGATGAGTTGGTAAATTCATGCAGTCCGCTGGCCTTAGGTGGCACAGAACGAGAGACAGGGCTAAAGGCCACTAGTGTTGATGAGAGTCGATGAGTTGATAAATTCACGCAGTCCGCTGACTTTAGGTGGCACTGAACGAGAGACAGGTATAAAGGCCACCAGTGTTGATGACAGTCGATGAGTTGATAAATTCACGCAGTCCGCTGACTTTAGGTGGCACTGAACGAGAGACAGGTATAAAGGCCACCAGTGTTGATGACAGTCGATGAGTTGGTAAATTCACGCAGTCCGCTGACTTTAGGTGGCACTGAACGAGAGACAGGTATAAAGGCCACCAGTGTTGATGAGAGTCGATGAGTTGGTAAATTCACGCAGTCCGCTGACTTTAGGTGGCACAGAACGAGAGACAGGGCTAAAGGCCACTAGTGTTGATGAGAGTCGATGAGTTGGTAAATTCACGCAGTCCGCTGACCTTAGGTGGCACAGAACGAGAGAAAGGGCTAAAGGGCACTAGTAGTGATGAGAGTCGGTGTGTTGGTAAAATCACGCAGTCCGCTGACCATAGGTGGCACAGAACGAGAGACAGGGCTAAAGGCCACTAGTGTTGATGAGAGTCGATGAGTTGGTAAAATCACGCAGTCCGCTGACTTTAGGTGACACAGAACGAGAGACAGGGCTAAAGGCCACTAGTGTTGATGAGAGTCGATGAGTTGGTAAATTCACGCAGTCTGCTGACTTTAGTTGGCACAGAGCGAGAGACAGGGCTAAAGGCCACTAGTGTTGATGAGAGTCGATAAATTGATAAATTCACGCAGTCCGCTGACTTTAGGTGGCACAGAACGAGAGACAGGGCTAAATGCCACCAGTGTTGATGAGAGTCGATGAGTTGGTAAATTCACGCAGTGCGCTGACTTTAGGTGGCACAGAAGGAGAGACAGAGCTAATGGCCACTAGTGTTGATGAGAGTCGATGAGTTGGTAAATTCACGCAGTCCGCTGACTTTAGGTGGCACAGAAGGAGAGACATGGCTAAAGGCCACTAGTGTAAATGAGAGTCGATGAGTTGCTAAATTCACGCAGTCCGCTGACTTTAGGTGGCACAGAAGGAGAGACAGGGCTAAAGGCCACTAGTGTTGATGAGAGTCGATGAGTTGGTAAATTCACACAGTCCGCTGACTTGAGGTGGCACAGATCGAGAGACAGGGCTAAATGCCACTAGTGTTGATGAGAATCGATGAGTTGGTAAATTCATACAGTCCGCTGACTTTAGGTGGCACAGAACGAGAGACAGGGCTAAAGGCCACTATTGTTGATGAGAGTCGATGAGTTGGTAAATTCACGCAGTCCACTGACTTTAGGTGGCACAGAACGAGAGACAGGGCTAAAGGCCACCAGTGTTGATGAGAGTCAATGAGTTGGTAAATTCACGCAGTCCGCTGACTTTAGGTGGCACAGAACGAGAGACAGGGCTAAAGGCCACTAGTGTTGATGAGAGTCGAGTTGGTAAATTCACACAGTCCCCTGACTTTAGGTGGCACAGAACGAGAGACAGGGCTAAAGGCCACTAGTGTTGATGAGAGTCGATGAGTTGGTAAATTCACGCAGTCTGCTGACTTTAGGTGGCACAGAACGAGAGCCAGGGCTAAAGGCCACTAGTGTTGATGAGAGTCGATGAGTTGGTAAATTCATGCAGTCCGCTGACTTTAGGTGGCACAGAACGAGAGACAGGGCTAAAGGCCACTAGTGTTGATGAGAGTCGATGAGTTGGTAAATTCATGCAGTCCGCTGGCCTTAGGTGGCACAGAACGAGAGACAGGGCTAAAGGCCACTAGTGTTGATGAGAGTCGATGAGTTGATAAATTCACGCAGTCCGCTGACTTTAGGTGGCACTGAACGAGAGACAGGTATAAAGGCCACCAGTGTTGATGACAGTCGATGAGTTGATAAATTCACGCAGTCCGCTGACTTTAGGTGGCACTGAACGAGAGACAGGTATAAAGGCCACCAGTGTTGATGACAGTCGATGAGTTGTTAAATTCACGCAGTCCGCTGACTTTAGGTGGCACTGAACGAGAGACAGGTATAAAGGCCACCAGTGTTGATGAGAGTCGATGAGTTGGTAAATTCACGCAGTCCGCTGACTTTAGGTGGCACAGAACGAGAGACAGGGCTAAAGGCCACTAGTGTTGATGAGAGTCGATGAGTTGGTAAATTCACGCAGTCCGCTGACCTTAGGTGGCACAGAACGAGAGAAAGGGCTAAAGGGCACTAGTAGTGATGAGAGTCGGTGTGTTGGTAAAATCACGCAGTCCGCTGACCATAGGTGGCACAGAACGAGAGACAGGGCTAAAGGCCACTAGTGTTGATGAGAGTCGATGAGTTGGTAAAATCACGCAGTCCGCTGACTTTAGGTGGCACAGAACGAGAGACAGGGCTAAAGGCCACTAGTGTTGATGATAGTCGATGAGTTGGTAAATTCACGCAGTCTGCTGACTTTAGTTGGCACAGAGCGAGAGACAGGGCTAAAGGCCACTAGTGTTGAAGAGAGTCGATAAATTGATAAATTCACGCAGTCCGCTGACTTTAGGTGGCACAGAACGAGAGACAGGGCTAAAGGCCACCAGTGTTGATGAGAGTCGATGAGTTGGTAAATTCACGCAGTGCGCTGACTTTAGGTGGCACAAAAGGAGAGACAGAGCTAATGGCCACTAGTGTTGATGAGAGTTGATGAGTTGGTAAATTCACGCAGTCCGCTGACTTTAGGTGGCACAGAAGGAGAGACATGGCTAAAGGCCACTAGTGTAAATGAGAGTCGATGAGTTGGTAAATTCACGCAGTCCGCTGACTTTAGGTGGCACAGAAGGAGAGACAGGGCTAAAGGCCACTAGTGTTGATGAGAGTCGATGAGTTGGTAAATTCACACAGTCCGCTGACTTGAGGTGGCACAGATCGAGAGACAGGGCTAAATGCCACTAGTGTTGATGAGAATCGATGAGTTGGTAAATTCATACAGTCCGCTGACTTTAGGTGGCACAGAACGAGAGACAGGGCTAAAGGCAACTATTGTTGATGAGAGTCGATGAGTTGGTAAATTCACGCAGTCCACTGACTTTAGGTGGCACAGAACGAGAGACAGGGCTAAAGGCCACCAGTGTTGATGAGAGTCAATGAGTTGGTAAATTCACGCAGTCCGCTGACTTTAGGTGGCACAGAACGAGAGACAGGGCTAAAGGCCACTAGTGTTGATGAGAGTCGAGTTGGTAAATTCACACAGTCCCCTGACTTTAGGTGGCACAGAACGAGAGACAGGGCTAAAGGCCACTAGTGTTGATGAGAGTCGATGAGTTGGTAAATTCACGCAGTCTGCTGACTTTAGGTGGCACAGAACGAGAGACAGGGCTAAAGGCCACCAGTGTTGATGAGAGTCAATGAGTTGGTAAATTCACGCAGTCCGCTGACTTTAGGTGGCACAGAACGAGAGACAGGGCTAAAGGCCACTAGTGTTGATGAGAGTCGAGTTGGTAAATTCACACAGTCCCCTGACTTTAGGTGGCACAGAACGAGAGACAGGGCTAAAGGCCACTAGTGTTGATGACAGTTGATGAGTTGGTAAATTCACGCAGTCTACTGACTTTAGGTGGCACAGAACGAGAGACAGGTATAAAGGCCACCAGTGTTGATGAGAATCGATGAGTTGGTAAATTCATACAGTCCGCTGACTTTAGGTGGCACAGAACGAGAGACAGGGCTAAAGGCCACTATTGTTGATGAGAGTCGATGAGTTGGTAAATTCACGCAGTCCACTGACTTTAGGTGGCACAGAACGAGAGACAGGGCTAAAGGCCACCAGTGTTGATGAGAGTCAATGAGTTGGTAAATTCACGCAGTCCGCTGACTTTAGGTGGCACAGAACGAGAGACAGGGCTAAAGGCCACTAGTGTTGATGAGAGTCGAGTTGGTAAATTCACACAGTCCCCTGACTTTAGGTGGCACAGAACGAGAGACAGGGCTAAAGGCCACTAGTGTTGATGAGAGTCGATGAGTTGGTAAATTCACGCAGTCTGCTGACTTTAGGTGGCACAGAACGAGAGACAGGGCTAAAGGCCACCAGTGTTGATGAGAGTCAATGAGTTGGTAAATTCACGCAGTCCGCTGACTTTAGGTGGCACAGAACGAGAGACAGGGCTAAAGGCCACTAGTGTTGATGAGAGTCGAGTTGGTAAATTCACACAGTCCCCTGACTTTAGGTGGCACAGAACGAGAGACAGGGCTAAAGGCCACTAGTGTTGATGACAGTTGATGAGTTGGTAAATTCACGCAGTCTACTGACTTTAGGTGGCACAGAACGAGAGACAGGTATAAAGGCCACCAGTGTTGATGAGAGTCGATGAGTTGGTAAATTCACGCAGTCTGCTGACTTTAGGTGGCACAGAACGAGAGACTAGGCTAAAGGCCGCTAGTGTTGATGAGAGTCGATGAGTTGGTAAATTCATGCAGTCCGCTGACTTTAGGTGGCACAGAACGAGAGACAGGGCTAAAGGCCACTTTTGTTAATGAGAGCCGATGAGTTGGTAAATTCATGCAGTCCGCTGACTTTAGGTGGCACAGAACGAGAGACAGGGCTAAAGGCCACTAGTGTTGATGAGAGTCGATGAGTTGGTAAATTCACGCTGTCCGCTGACTTTAGGTGGCACAGAAGGAGAGACAGGGCTAAAGGCCGCTAGTGTTGATGAGAGACGATGAGTTGGTAAATTCACGCAGTCCGCTGACTTTAGGTGGCACAGAACGAGAGACAGGGCTAAAGGCCACTAGTGTTGATGAGAGTCGATGAGTTGGTAAATTCACGCAGTCCGCTGACTTTAGGTGGCACAGAACGAGAGACAGGGCTAAAGGCCACTAGTGTTGATGAGAGTCGATGAGTTGGTAAATTCTCGCAGACCGCTGACTTTAGGTGGCACAGAACGAGAGACAGGGCTAAAGGCCATTAGTGTTGATGAGAGTCGATGAGTTGGTAAACTCACGCAGTCCGCTGACCTTAGGTGGCACAGAACGAGAGACAGGGCTAAAGGACACTAGTATTGATGAGAGTCGATGAGTTGGTAAATTCACGCAGTCCGCTGACTTTAGGTGGCACAGAAAGAGAGACAGGGCTAAAGGCCACTAGTGTTGATGAGAGTCGATGAGTTGGTAAATTCACGCAGTCTGCTGACTTTTGGTGGCACAGAACGAGAGACAGGGCTAAAGGCCACTAGTGTTGATGAGAGTCGATGAGTTGGTAAATTCACGCAGTCCGGTGACCATAGGGGCACTGAACGAGAGACAGGGCTAAAGGCCATTAGTGTTGATGAGAGTCGATGAGTTGGTAAAATCACGCAGTCCGCTGACCATAGGTGGCACAGAACGAGAGACCGGGCTAAAGGCCACTAGTGTTGATGAGAGTCGATGAGTCGGTAAATTCACGCAGTCCGGTGACCATAGGGGCACAGAACGAGAGACAGGGCTAAAGGCCATTAGTGTTGATGAGAGTCGATGAGTTGGTAAAATCATGCAGTCCGCTGACCATAGGTGGCACAGAACGAGAGACAGGGCTAAAGGCCACTAGTGTTGATGAGAGTCGATGAGTTGGTAAATTCACGCAGTCCGCTGACTTTAGGTGGCACAGAACGAGAGACAGGGCTAAAGGCCACTAGTGTTGATGTGAGTCGAAGAGTTGGTAAATTCACGCAGTCTGCTGACTTTTGGTGGCACAGAACGAGAGACAGTGCTAAAGGCCACCAGTGTTGATGAGAGTCGATGAGTTGGTAAATTCACGCAGTGCGCTGACTTTAGGTGGCAGAGAAGGAGAGACAGGGCTAAAGGCCACTAGTGTTGATGAGAGTCGATGAGTTGGTAAATTCACTCAGTCCGCTGACCTTAGGTGTCACAGAACGAGAGACAGGGCTAAAGGCCGCTAGTGTTGATGAGATTCGATGAGTTGGTAAATTCATGCAGTCCGCTGACTTTAGGTGGCACAGAACGAGAGACAGGGCTAAAGGCCACTAGTGTTGATGAGAGTCGATGAGTTGGTAAATTCATGCAGTCCGCTGGCCTTAGGTGGCACAGAACGAGAGACAGGGCTAAAGGCCACTAGTGTTGATGAGAGTCGATGAGTTGATAAATGCACGCAGTCCGCTGACTTTAGGTGGCACTGAACGAGAGACAGGTATAAAGGCCACCAGTGTTGATGACAGTCGATGAGTTGATAAATTCACGCAGTCCGCTGACTTTAGGTGGCACTGAACGAGAGACAGGTATAAAGGCCACCAGTGTTGATGACAGTCGATGAGTTGGTAAATTCACGCAGTCCGCTGACTTTAGGTGGAACTGAACGAGAGACAGGTATAAAGGCCACCAGTGTTGATGAGAGTCGATGAGTTGGTAAATTCACGCAGTCCGCTGACTTTAGGTGGCACAGAACGAGAGACAGGGCTAAAGGCCACTAGTGTTGATGAGAGTCGATGAGTTGGTAAATTCACGCAGTCCGCTGACCTTAGGTGGCACAGAACGAGAGAAAGGGCTAAAGGGCACTAGTAGTGATGAGAGTCGGTGTGTTGGTAAAATCACGCAGTCCGCTGACCATAGGTGGCACAGAACGAGAGACAGGGCTAAAGGCCACTAGTGTTGATGAGAGTCGATGAGTTGGTAAAATCACGCAGTCCGCTGACTTTAGGTGGCACAGAACGAGAGACAGGGCTAAAGGCCACTAGTGTTGATGTGAGTCGAAGAGTTGGTAAATTCACGCAGTCTGCTGACTTTTGGTGGCACAGAACGAGAGACAGGGCTAAAGGCCACCAGTGTTGATGAGAGTCGATGAGTTGGCAAATTCACGCAGTGCGCTGACTTTAGGTGGCAGAGAAGGAGAGACAGGGCTAAAGGCCACTAGTGTTGATGAGAGTCGATGAGTTGGTAAATTCACGCAGTCCGCTGACCTTAGGTGGCACAGAACGAGAGACAGGGCTAAAGGCCGCTAGTGTTGATGAGATTCGATGAGTTGGTAAATTCACGCAGTCCGCTGACTTTAGGTGGCACAGAACGAGAGACAGGGCTAAAGGCCACTAGTGTTGATGAGAGTCGATGAGTTGGTAAATTCATGCAGTCCGCTGACTTTAGGTGGCACAGAACGAGAGACAAGGCTAAAGGCCACTAGTGTTGATGAGAGTCGATGAGTTGGTAAATTCATGCAGTCCGCTGGCCTTAGGTGGCACAGAACGAGAGACAGGGCTAAAGGCCACTAGTGTTGATGAGAGTCGATGAGTTGATAAATTCACGCAGTCCGCTGACTTTAGGTGGCACTGAACGAGAGACAGGTATAAAGGCCACCAGTGTTGATGACAGTCGATGAGTTGATAAATTCACGCAGTCCGCTGACTTTAGGTGGCACTGAACGAGAGACAGGTATAAAGGCCACCAGTGTTGATGACAGTCGATGAGTTGGTAAATTCACGCAGTCCGCTGACTTTAGGTGGCACTGAACGAGAGACAGGTATAAAGGCCACCAGTGTTGATGAGAGTCGATGAGTTGGTAAATTCACGCAGTCCGCTGACTTTAGGTGGCACAGAACGAGAGACAGGGCTAAAGGCCACTAGTGTTGATGAGAGTCGATGAGTTGGTAAATTCACGCAGTCCGCTGACCTTAGGTGGCACAGAACGAGAGAAAGGGCTAAAGGGCACTAGTAGTGATGAGAGTCGGTGTGTTGGTAAAATCACGCAGTCCGCTGACCATAGGTGGCACAGAACGAGAGACAGGGCTAAAGGCCACTAGTGTTGATGAGAGTCGATGAGTTGGTAAAATCACGCAGTCCGCTGACTTTAGGTGGCACAGAACGAGAGACAGGGCTAAAGGCCACTAGTGTTGATGAGAGTCGATGAGTTGGTAAATTCACGCAGTCTGCTGACTTTAGTTGGCACAGAGCGAGAGACAGGGCTAAAGGCCACTAGTGTTGATGAGAGTCGATAAATTGATAAATTCACGCAGTCCGCTGACTTTAGGTGGCACAGAACGAGAGACAGGGCTAAATGCCACCAGTGTTGATGAGAGTCGATGAGTTGGTAAATTCACGCAGTGCGCTGACTTTAGGTGGCACAGAAGGAGAGACAGAGCTAATGGCCACTAGTGTTGATGAGAGTCGATGAGTTGGTAAATTCACGCAGTCCGCTGACTTTAGGTGGCACAGAAGGAGAGACATGGCTAAAGGCCACTAGTGTAAATGAGAGTCGATGAGTTGGTAAATTCACGCAGTCCGCTGACTTTAGGTGGCACAGAAGGAGAGACAGGGCTAAAGGCCACTAGTGTTGATGAGAGTCGATGAGTTGGTAAATTCACACAGTCCGCTGACTTGAGGTGGCACAGATCGAGAGACAGGGCTAAATGCCACTAGTGTTGATGAGAATCGATGAGTTGGTAAATTCATACAGTCCGCTGACTTTAGGTGGCACAGAACGAGAGACAGGGCTAAAGGCCACTATTGTTGATGAGAGTCGATGAGTTGGTAAATTCACGCTGTCCACTGACTTTAGGTGGCACAGAACGAGAGACAGGGCTAAAGGCCACCAGTGTTGATGAGAGTCAATGAGTTGGTAAATTCACGCAGTCCGCTGACTTTAGGTGGCACAGAACGAGAGACAGGGCTAAAGGCCACTAGTGTTGATGAGAGTCGAGTTGGTAAATTCACACAGTCCCCTGACTTTAGGTGGCACAGAACGAGAGACAGGGCTAAAGGCCACTAGTGTTGATGAGAGTCGATGAGTTGGTAAATTCACGCAGTCTGCTGACTTTAGGTGGCACAGAACGAGAGCCAGGGCTAAAGGCCACTAGTGTTGATGAGAGTCGATGAGTTGGTAAATTCATGCAGTCCGCTGACTTTAGGTGGCACAGAACGAGAGACAGGGCTAAAGGCCACTAGTGTTGATGAGAGTCGATGAGTTGGTAAATTCATGCAGTCCGCTGGCCTTAGGTGGCACAGAACGAGAGACAGGGCTAAAGGCCACTAGTGTTGATGAGAGTCGATGAGTTGATAAATTCACGCAGTCCGCTGACTTTAGGTGGCAATGAACGAGAGACAGGTATAAAGGCCACCAGTGTTGATGACAGTCGATGAGTTGATAAATTCACGCAGTCCGCTGACTTTAGGTGGCACTGAACGAGAGACAGGTATAAAGGCCACCAGTGTTGATGACAGTCGATGAGTTGTTAAATTCACGCAGTCCGCTGACTTTAGGTGGCACTGAACGAGAGACAGGTATAAAGGCCACCAGTGTTGATGAGAGTCGATGAGTTGGTAAATTCACGCAGTCCGCTGACTTTAGGTGGCACAGAACGAGAGACAGGGCTAAAGGCCACTAGTGTTGATGAGAGTCGATGAGTTGGTAAATTCACGCAGTCCGCTGACCTTAGGTGGCACAGAACGAGAGAAAGGGCTAAAGGGCACTAGTAGTGATGAGAGTCGGTGTGTTGGTAAAATCACGCAGTCTGCTGACCATAGGTGGCACAGAACGAGAGACAGGGCTAAAGGCCACTAGTGTTGATGAGAGTCGATGAGTTGGTAAAATCACGCAGTCCGCTGACTTTAGGTGGCACAGAACGAGAGACAGGGCTAAAGGCCACTAGTGTTGATGAGAGTCGATGAGTTGGTAAATTCACGCAGTCTGCTGACTTTAGTTGGCACAGAGCGAGAGACAGGGCTAAAGGCCACTAGTGTTGATGAGAGTCGATAAATTGATAAATTCACGCAGTCCGCTGACTTTAGGTGGCACAGAACGAGAGAAAGGGCTAAAGGCCACCAGTGTTGATGAGAGTCGATGAGTTGGTAAATTCACGCAGTGCGCTGACTTTAGGTGGCACAAAAGGAGAGACAGAGCTAATGGCCACTAGTGTTGATGAGAGTTGATGAGTTGGTAAATTCACGCAGTCCGCTGACTTTAGGTGGCACAGAAGGAGAGACATGGCTAAAGGCCACTAGTGTAAATGAGAGTCGATGAGTTGGTAAATTCACGCAGTCCGCTGACTTTAGGTGGCACAGAAGGAGAGACAGGGCTAAAGGCCACTAGTGTTGATGAGAGTCGATGAGTTGGTAAATTCACACAGTCCGCTGACTTGAGGTGGCACAGATCGAGAGACAGGGCTAAATGCCACTAGTGTTGATGAGAATCGATGAGTTGGTAAATTCATACAGTCCGCTGACTTTTGGTGGCACAGAACGAGAGACAGGGCTAAAGGCCACTATTGTTGATGAGAGTCGATGAGTTGGTAAATTCACGCAGTCCACTGACTTTAGGTGGCACAGAACGAGAGACAGGGCTAAAGGCCACTAGTGTTGATGAGAGTCGAGTTGGTAAATTCACACAGTCCCCTGACTTTAGGTGGCACAGAACGAGAGACAGGGCTAAAGGCCACTAGTGTTGATGAGAGTCGATGAGTTGGTAAATTCACGCAGTCTGCTGACTTTAGGTGGCACAGAACGAGAGACAGGGCTAAAGGCCACCAGTGTTGATGAGAGTCAATGAGTTGGTAAATTCACGCAGTCCGCTGACTTTAGGTGGCACAGAACGAGAGACAGGGCTAAAGGCCACTAGTGTTGATGAGAGTCGAGTTGGTAAATTCACACAGTCCCCTGACTTTAGGTGGCACAGAACGAGAGACAGGGCTAAAGGCCACTAGTGTTGATGACAGTTGATGAGTTGGTAAATTCACGCAGTCTACTGACTTTAGGTGGCACAGAACGAGAGACAGGTATAAAGGCCACCAGTGTTGATGAGAGTCGATGAGTTGGTAAATTCACGCAGTCTGCTGACTTTAGGTGGCACAGAACGAGAGACTAGGCTAAAGGCCGCTAGTGTTGATGAGAGTCGATGAGTTGGTAAATTCATGCAGTCCGCTGACTTTAGGTGGCACAGAACGAGAGACAGGGCTAAAGGCCACTTTTGTTAATGAGAGCCGATGAGTTGGTAAATTCATGCAGTCCGCTGGCCTTAGGTGGCACAGAACGAGAGACAGGGCTAAAGGCCACTAGTGTTGATGAGAGTCGATGAGTTGGTAAATTCACGCAGTCTGCTGACTTTAGGTGGCACAGAACGAGAGACAGGGCTAAAGGCCACTAGTGTTGATGAGAGTCGATGAGTTGGTAAATTCATGCAGTCCGCTGACTTTAGGTGGCACAGAACGAGAGACAGGGCTAAAGGCCACTAGTGTTGATGAGTGGTCGATGAGTTGGTAAATTCATGCAGTCCGCTGGCCTTAGGTGGCACAGAACGAGAGACAGGGCTAAAGGCCACTAGTGTTGATGAGAGTCGATGAGTTGATAAATTCACGCAGTCCGCTGACTTTAGGTGGCACTGAACGAGAGACAGGTATAAAGGCCACCAGTGTTGATGACAGTCGATGAGTTGATAAATTCACGCAGTCCGCTGACTTTAGGTGGCACTGAACGAGAGACAGGTATAAAGGCCACCAGTGTTGATGACAGTCGATGAGTTGGTAAATTCACGCAGTCCGCTGACTTTAGGTGGCACTGAACGAGCGAGACAGGTATAAAGGCCACCAGTGTTGATGAGAGTCGATGAGTTGGTAAATTCACGCAGTCCACTGACTTTAGGTGGCACAGAACGAGAGACAGGGCTAAAGGCCACTAGTGTTGATGAGAGTCGATGAGTTGGTAAATTCACGCAGTCCGCTGACCTTAGGTGGCACAGAACGAGAGAAAGGGCTAAAGGGCACTAGTAGTGATGAGAGTCGGTGTGTTGGTAAAATCACGCAGTCCGCTGACCATAGGTGGCACAGAACGAGAGACAGGGCTAAAGGCCACTAGTGTTGATGAGAGTCGATGAGTTGGTAAATTCACGCAGTGCGCTGACTTTAGGTGGCACAAAAGGAGAGACAGAGCTAATGGCCACTAGTGTTGATGAGAGTTGATGAGTTGGTAAATTCACGCAGTCCGCTGACTTTAGGTGGCACAGAAGGAGAGACATGGCTAAAGGCCACTAGTGTAAATGAGAGTCGATGAGTTGGTAAATTCACGCACTCCGCTGACTTTAGGTGGCACAGAAGGAGAGACAGGGCTAAAGGCCACTAGTGTTGATGAGAGTCGATGAGTTGGTAAATTCACACAGTCCGCTGACTTGAGGTGGCACAGATCGAGAGACAGGGCTAAATGCCACTAGTGTTGATGAGAATCGATGAGTTGGTAAATTCATACAGTCCGCTGACTTTAGGTGGCACAGAACGAGAGACAGGGCTAAAGGCCACTATTGTTGATGAGAGTCGATGAGTTGGTAAATTCACGCAGTCCACTGACTTTAGGTGGCACAGAACGAGAGACAGGGTTAAAGGCCACTAGTGTTGATGAGAGTCGAGTTGGTAAATTCACACAGTCCCCTGACTTTAGGTGGCACAGAACGAGAGACAGGGCTAAAGGCCACTAGTGTTGATGAGAGTCGATGAGTTGGTAAATTCACGCAGTCTGCTGACTTTAGGTGGCACAGAACGAGAGACAGGGCTAAAGGCCACCAGTGTTGATGAGAGTCAATGAGTTGGTAAATTCACGCAGTCCGCTGACTTTAGGTGGCACAGAACGAGAGACAGGGCTAAAGGCCACTAGTGTTGATGAGAGTCGAGTTGGTAAATTCACACAGTCCCCTGACTTTAGGTGGCACAGAACGAGAGACAGGGCTAAAGGCCACTAGTGTTGATGACAGTTGATGAGTTGGTAAATTCACGCAGTCTACTGACTTTAGGTGGCACAGAACGAGAGACAGGTATAAAGGCCACCAGTGTTGATGAGAGTCGATGAGTTGGTAAATTCACGCAGTCTGCTGACTTTAGGTGGCACAGAACGAGAGACTAGGCTAAAGGCCGCTAGTGTTGATGAGAGTCGATGAGTTGGTAAATTCATGCAGTCCGCTGACTTTAGGTGGCACAGAACGAGAGACAGGGCTAAAGGCCACTTTTGTTAATGAGAGCCGATGAGTTGGTAAATTCATGCAGTCCGCTGGCCTTAGGTGGCACAGAACGAGAGACAGGGCTAAAGGCCACTAGTGTTGATGAGAGTCGATGAGTTGGTAAATTCACGCAGTCTGCTGACTTTAGGTGGCACAGAACGAGAGACAGGGCTAAAGGCCACTAGTGTTGATGAGAGTCGATGAGTTGGTAAATTCATGCAGTCCGCTGACTTTAGGTGGCACAGAACGAGAGACAGGGCTAAAGGCCACTAGTGTTGATGAGTGGTCGATGAGTTGGTAAATTCATGCAGTCCGCTGGCCTTAGGTGGCACAGAACGAGAGACAGGGCTAAAGGCCACTAGTGTTGATGAGAGTCGATGAGTTGATAAATTCACGCAGTCCGCTGACTTTAGGTGGCACTGAACGAGAGACAGGTATAAAGGCCACCAGTGTTGATGACAGTCGATGAGTTGATAAATTCACGCAGTCCGCTGACTTTAGGTGGCACTGAACGAGAGACAGGTATAAAGGCCACCAGTGTTGATGACAGTCGATGAGTTGGTAAATTCACGCAGTCCGCTGACTTTAGGTGGCACTGAACGAGCGAGACAGGTATAAAGGCCACCAGTGTTGATGAGAGTCGATGAGTTGGTAAATTCACGCAGTCCACTGACTTTAGGTGGCACAGAACGAGAGACAGGGCTAAAGGCCACTAGTGTTGATGAGAGTCGATGAGTTGGTAAATTCACGCAGTCCGCTGACCTTAGGTGGCACAGAACGAGAGAAAGGGCTAAAGGGCACTAGTAGTGATGAGAGTCGGTGTGTTGGTAAAATCACGCAGTCCGCTGACCATAGGTGGCACAGAACGAGAGACAGGGCTAAAGGCCACTAGTGTTGATGAGAGTCGATGAGTTGGTAAAATCACGCAGTCCGCTGACTTTAGGTGGCACAGAACGAGAGACAGGGCTAAAGGCCACTAGTGTTGATGAGAGTCGATGAGTTGGTAAATTCACGCAGTCTGCTGACTTTAGTTGGCACAGAGCGAGAGACAGGGCTAAAGGCCACTAGTGTTGATGAGAGTCGATAAATTGATAAATTCACGCAGTCCGCTGACTTTAGGTGGCACAGAACGAGAGACAGGGCTCAAGGCCACCAGTGTTGATGAGATTCGATGAGTTGGTAAATTCACGCAGTGCGCTGACTTTAGGTGGCACAGAAGGAGAGACAGAGCTAATGGCCACTAGTGTTGATGAGAGTCGATGAGTTGGTAAATTCACGCAGTCCGCTGACTTTAGGTGGCACAGAAGGAGAGACATGGCTAAAGGCCACTAGTGTAAATGAGAGTCGATGAGTTGGTAAATTCACGCAGTCCGCTGACTTTAGGTGGCACAGAAGGAGAGACAGGGCTAAAGGCCACTAGTGTTGATGAGAGTCGATGAGTTGGTAAATTCACACAGTCCGCTGACTTGAGGTGGCACAGATCGAGAGACAGGGCTAAATGCCACTAGTGTTGATGAGAATCGATGAGTTGGTAAATTCATACAGTCCGCTGACTTTAGGTGGCACAGAACGAGAGACAGGGCTAAAGGCCACTATTGTTGATGAGAGTCGATGAGTTGGTAAATTCACGCAGTCCACTGACTTTAGGTGGCACAGAACGAGAGACAGGGCTAAAGGCCACCAGTGTTGATGAGAGTCAATGAGTTGGTAAATTCACGCAGTCCGCTGACTTTAGGTGGCACAGAACGAGAGACAGGGCTAAAGGCCACTAGTGTTGATGAGAGTCGAGTCGGTAAATTCACACAGTCCCCTGACTTTAGGTGGCACAGAACGAGAGACAGGGCTAAAGGCCACTAGTGTTGATGAGAGTCGATGAGTTGGTAAATTCACGCAGTCTGCTGACTTTAGGTGGCACAGAACGAGAGACAGGGCTAAAGGCCACCAGTGTTGATGAGAGTCAATGAGTTGGTAAATTCACGCAGTCCGCTGACTTTAGGTGGCACTGAACGAGAGACATCTCTAAAGGCCACTAGTGTTGATGAGAGTCGAGTTGGTAAATTCACACAGTCCCCTGACTTTAGGTGGCACAGAACGAGAGACAGGGCTAAAGGCCACTAGTGTTGATGACAGTTGATGAGTTGGTAAATTCACGCAGTCTGCTGACTTTAGGTGGCACAGAACGAGAGACAGGTATAAAGGCCACCAGTGTTGATGAGAGTCGATGAGTTGGTAAATTCACGCAGTCTGCTGACTTTAGGTGGCACAGAACGAGAGACTGGGCTAAAGGCCGCTAGTGTTGATGAGAGTCGATGAGTTGGTAAATTCATGCAGTCCGCTGACTTTAGGTGGCACAGAACGAGAGACAGGGCTAAAGGCCACTTTTGTTAATGAGAGCCGATGAGTTGGTAAATTCCCGCAGTCCGGTGACCATAGGTGGCACAGAACGAGAGACAGGGCTAAAGGCCATTAGTGTTGATGAGAGTCGATGAGTTGGTAAAATCACGCAGTCCGCTGAACATAGGTGGCACAGAACGAGAGACAGGGCTAAAGGCCACTAGTGTTGATGAGAGTCGATGAGTTGGTAAAATCACGCAGTCCGCTGACTTTAGGTGGCACAGAACGAGAGACAAGGCTAAAGGCCACTAGTGTTGATGAGAGTCGATGAGTTGGTAAATTCACGCAGTCCGCTGACTTTAGGTGGCACAGAACGAGAGACAGGGCTAAAGGCCATTAGTGTTGATGAGAGTCGATGAGTTGGTAAACGCACGCAGTCCGCTGACCTTAGGTGGCACAGAACGAGAGACAGGGCTAAAGGCCACTAGTGTTGATGAGAGTCGATGAGTTGGTAAATTCACGCAGTCCGCTGACTTTAGGTGGCACAGAATGAGAGACAGGCATAAAGGCCACTAGTGTTGATGTGAGTCGAAGAGTTGGTAAATTCACGCAGTCTGCTGACTTTTGGTGGCACAGAACGAGAGACAGGGCTAAAGGCCACGAGTGTTGATGAGAGTCGATGAGTTGGTAAATTCACGCAGTCCGCTGACTTTAGGTGGCACAGAACGAGAGACAGGGCTAAAGGCCACTAGTGTTAATGAGAGCCGATGAGTTGGTAAATTCACGCAGTCCACTGACTTTAGGTGGCACAGAACGAGAGACAGGGCTAAAGGCCACTAGTGTTGATGAGAGCCGATGAGTTGGTAAATTCATGCAGTCCGCTGACTTTAGGTGGCACAGAACGAGAGACAGGGCTAAAGGCCGCTAGTGTTGATGGGAGTCGATGAGTTGGTAAATTCACGCAGTCCGCTGACTTTAGGTGGCACAGAATGAGAGACAGGGCTAAAGGCCGCTAGTGTTGATGAGAGTCGATGAGTTGGTAAATTCACACTGTCCGCTGACTTTAGGTGGCACAGAAGGAGAGACAGGGCTAAAGGCCGCTAGTGTTGATGAGAGACGATGAGTTGGTAAATTCATGCAGTCCACTGACTTTAGGTGGCACAGAACGAGAGACAGGGCTAAAGGCCGCTAGTGTTGATGGGAGTCGATGAGTTGGTAAATTCACGCAGTCCGCTGACCTTAGGTGGCACAGAACGAGAGACAGGGCTAAAGGCCGCTAGTGTTGATGAGATTCGATGAGTTGGTAAATTCACGCAGTCCGCTGACTTTAGGTGGCACAGAACGAGAGACAGGGCTAAAGGCCACTAGTGTTGATGAGAGTCGATGAGTTGGTAAATTCATGCAGTCCGCTGACTTTAGGTGGCACAGAGCGAGAGACAGGGCTAAAGGCCACTAGTGTTGATGAGAGTCGATGAGTTGGTAAATTCATGCAGTCCGCTGTCCTTAGGTGGCACAGAACGAGAGACAGGGCTAAAGGCCACTAGTGTTGATGACAGTCGATGAGTTGATAAATTCACGCAGTCCGCTGACTTTAGGTGGCACTGAACGAGAGACAGGTATAAAGGCCACCAGTGTTGATGACAGTCGATGAGTTGATAAATTCATGCAGTCCGCTGACTTTAGGTGGCACTGAACGAGAGACAGGTATAAAGGCCACCAGTGTTGATGACAGTCGATGAGTTGATAAATTCACGCAGTCCGCTGACTTTAGGTGGCACTGAACGAGAGACAGGTATAAAGGCCACCAGTGTTGATGAGAGTCGATGAGTTGGTAAATTCACGCAGTGCGCTGACTTTAGGTGGCACAGAACGAGAGACAGGGCTAAAGGCCACTAATGTTGATGACAGTCGATGAGTTGGTAAATTCACGCAGTCCGCTGACTTTAGGTGGCACAGAACGAGAGACAGGGCTAAAGGCCACTAGTGTTAATGAGAGCCGATTAGTTGGTAAATTCATGCAGTCCGCTGACTTTAGGTGGCACAGAACGAGAGACAGGGCTAAAGGCCACTAGTGTTAATGAGAGTCGATGAGTTGGTAAATTCACACAGTCTGCTGACTTTAGGTGGCACAGAACGAGGGACAGGGCTAAAGGCCACTAGTGTTGATGACAGTCGATAAGTTGGTAAATTCACGCCGTCCGCTGACTTTAAGTGGCACGGAACAAGAGACAGGGCTAAAGGGCGCTAGTGTTCATGAGAGTCGATGAGTTGGTAAATTCACGCAGTCCGTTGACTTTAGGTGGCACGGAACGAGAGACAGGGCTAAAGGCCACTAGTGTTGATGAGAGTCGATGAGTTGGTAAATTCACGCAGTCCGCTGACTTTAGGTGGCACAGAACGAGAGACAGGGCTAAAGGCCACTAGTGTTAATGAGAGCCGATGAGTTGGTAAATTCACGCAGTCCACTGACTTTAGGTGGCACAGAACGAGAGACAGGGCTAAAGGCCACGAGTGTTGATGAGAGCCGATGAGTTGGTAAATTCATGCAGTCCACTGACTTTAGGTGGCACAGAACGAGAGACAGGGCTAAAGGCCGCTAGTGTTGATGGGAGTCGATGAGTTGGTAAATTCACACAATCCGCTGACTTTAGGTGGCACAGAATGAGAGACAGGGCTAAAGGCCGCTAGTGTTGATGAGAGTCGATGAGTTGGTAAATTCACGCTGTCCGCTGACTTTAGGTGGCACAGAAGGAGAGACAGGGCTAAAGGCCGCTAGTGTTGATGAGAGACGATGAGTTGGTAAATTCATGCAGTCCACTGACTTTAGGTGGCACAGAACGAGAGATAGGGCTAAAGGCCGCTAGTGTTGATAGGAGTCGATGAGTTGGTAAATTCACGCAGTCCGCTGACTTTAGGTGGCACAGAATGAGAGACAGGGCTAAAGGCCGCTAGTGTTGATGAGAGTCGATGAGTTGGTAAATTCACGCTGTCCGCTGACTTTTGGTGGCACAGAACGAGAGACAGGGCTAAAGGCCACTAGTGTTGATGAGAGCCGATGAGTTGGTAAATTCATGCAGTCCACTGACTTTAGGTGGCACAGAACGAGAGACAGGGCTAAAGGCCGCTAGTGTTGATGAGAGTCCATGAGTTGGTAAATTCACGCTGTCCGCTGACTTTAGGTGGCACAGAAGGAGAGACAGGGCTAAAGGCCGCTAGTGTTGATGAGAGACGATGAGTTGGTAAATTCACGCAGTCCGCTGACTTTAGGTGGCACAGAAGGAGAGACAGGGCTAAAGGCCACTAGTGTTGATGAGAGTCGATGAGTTGGTAAATTCACGCAGTCTGCTGACTTTAGGTGGCACAGAAAGAGAGACAGGGCTAAAGGCCACTAGTGTTGATGAGAGTCGATGAGTTGGTAAATTCACGCAGTCTGCTGACTTTTGGTGGCACAGAACGAGAGACAGGGCTAAAGGCCACTACTGTTGATGAGAGTCGATGAGTTGGTAAATTCACGCAGTCCGGTGACCATAGGGGCACAGAACGAGAGACAGGGCTAAAGGCCATTAGTGTTGATGAGAGTCGATGAGTTGGTAAAATCACGCAGTCTGCTGACCATAGGTGGCACAGAACGAGAGACAGGGCTAAAGGCCACTAGTGTTGATGAGAGTCGATGAGTCGGTAAATTCACGCAGTCCGGTGACCATAGGGGCACAGAACGAGAGACAGGGCTAAAGGCCATTAGTGTTGATGAGAGTCGATGAGTTGGTAAAATCACGCAGTCCGCTGACCATAGGTGGCACAGAACGAGAGACAAGGCTAAAGGCCACTAGTGTTGATGAGAATCGATGAGTTGGTAAATTCACGCAGTCCGCTGACTTTAGGTGGCACAGAACGAGAGACAGGGCTAAAGGCCATTAGTGTTGATGAGAGTCGATGAGTTGGTAAACGCACGCAGTCCGCTGACCTTAGATGGCACAGAACAAGAGACAGGGCTAAAGGCCACTAGTGTTGATGAGAGTCGATGAGTTGGTAAATTCACGCAGTCTGCTGACTTTAGGTGGCACAGAACGAGAGACAGGGCTAAAGGCCACTAGTGTTGATGTGAGTCGAAGAGTTGGTAAATTCACGCAGTCTGCTGACTTTTGGTGGCACAGAACGAGAGACAGGGCTAAAGGCCACCAGTGTTGATGAGAGTCGATGAGTTGGTAAATTCACGCAGTGCGCTGACTTTAGGTGGCACAGAACGAGAGAAAGGGCTAAAGGGCACTAGTAGTGATGAGAGTCGGTGTGTTGGTAAAATCACGCAGTCCGCTGACCATAGGTGGCACAGAACGAGAGACAGGGCTAAAGGCCACTAGTGTTGATGAGAGTCGATGAGTTGGTAAAATCACGCAGTCCGCTGACTTTAGGTGGCACAGAACGAGAGACAGGGCTAAAGGCCACTAGTGTTGATGAGAGTCGATGAGTTGGTAAATTCACGCAGTCTGCTGACTTTAGTTGGCACAGAGCGAGAGACAGGGCTAAAGGCCACTAGTGTTGATGAGAGTCGATAAATTGATAAATTCACACAGTCCGCTGACTTTAGGTGGCACAGAACGAGAGACAGGGCTAAAGGCCACCAGTGTTGATGAGAGTCGATGAGTTGGTAAATTCACGCAGTGCGCTGACTTTAGGTGGCACAAAAGGAGAGACAGAGCTAATGGCCACTAGTGTTGATGAGAGTTGATGAGTTGGTAAATTCACGCAGTCCGCTGACTTTAGGTGGCACAGAAGGAGAGACATGGCTAAAGGCCACTAGTGTAAATGAGAGTCGATGAGTTGGTAAATTCACGCAGTCCGCTGACTTTAGGTGGCACAGAAGGAGAGACAGGGCTAAAGGCCACTAGTGTTGATGAGAGTCGATGAGTTGGTAAATTCACACAGTCCGCTGACTTGAGGTGGCACAGATCGAGAGACAGGGCTAAATGCCACTAGTGTTGATGAGAATCGATGAGTTGGTAAATTCATACAGTCCGCTGACTTTAGGTGGCACAGAACGAGAGACAGGGCTAAAGGCCACTATTGTTGATGAGAGTCGATGAGTTGGTAAATTCACGCAGTCCACTGACTTTAGGTGGCACAGAACGAGAGACAGGGTTAAAGGCCACTAGTGTTGATGAGAGTCGAGTTGGTAAATTCACACAGTCCCCTGACTTTAGGTGGCACAGAACGAGAGACAGGGCTAAAGGCCACTAGTGTTGATGAGAGTCGATGAGTTGGTAAATTCACGCAGTCTGCTGACTTTAGGTGGCACAGAACGAGAGACAGGGCTAAAGGCCACCAGTGTTGATGAGAGTCAATGAGTTGGTAAATTCACGCAGTCCGCTGACTTTAGGTGGCACAGAACGAGAGACAGGGCTAAAGGCCACCAGTGTTGATGAGAGTCGATGATTTGGTAAATTCACGCAGTCCGCTGACTTTAGGTGGCACAGAACGAGAGACAGGGCTAAAGGCCGCTAGTGTTGATGAGAGACGATGAGTTGGTAAATTCACGCAGTCTACTGACTTTAGGTGGCACAGAACGAGAGACAGGTATAAAGGCCACCAGTGTTGATGAGAGTCGATGAGTTGGTAAATTCACGCAGTCTGCTGACTTTAGGTGGCACAGAACGAGAGACTAGGCTAAAGGCCGCTAGTGTTGATGAGAGTCGATGAGTTGGTAAATTCATGCAGTCCGCTGACTTTAGGTGGCACAGAACGAGAGACAGGGCTAAAGGCCACTTTTGTTAATGAGAGCCGATGAGTTGGTAAATTCATGCAGTCCGCTGGCCTTAGGTGGCACAGAACGAGAGACAGGGCTAAAGGCCACTAGTGTTGATGAGAGTCGATGAGTTGGTAAATTCACGCAGTCTGCTGACTTTAGGTGGCACAGAACGAGAGACAGGGCTAAAGGCCACTAGTGTTGATGAGAGTCGATGAGTTGGTAAATTCATGCAGTCCGCTGACTTTAGGTGGCACAGAACGAGAGACAGAGCTAAAGGCCACTAGTGTTGATGAGTGGTCGATGAGTTGGTAAATTCATGCAGTCCGCTGGCCTTAGGTGGCACAGAACGAGAGACAGGGCTAAAGGCCACTAGTGTTGATGAGAGTCGATGAGTTGATAAATTCACGCAGTCCGCTGACTTTAGGTGGCACTGAACGAGAGACAGGTATAAAGGCCACCAGTGTTGATGACAGTCGATGAGTTGATAAATTCACGCAGTCCGCTGACTTTAGGTGGCACTGAACGAGAGACAGGTATAAAGGCCACCAGTGTTGATGACAGTCGATGAGTTGGTAAATTCACGCAGTCCGCTGACTTTAGGTGGCACTGAACGAGCGAGACAGGTATAAAGGCCACCAGTGTTGATGAGAGTCGATGAGTTGGTAAATTCACGCAGTCCACTGACTTTAGGTGGCACAGAACGAGAGACAGGGCTAAAGGCCACTAGTGTTGATGAGAGTCGATGAGTTGGTAAATTCACGCAGTCCGCTGACCTTAGGTGGCACAGAACGAGAGAAAGGGCTAAAGGGCACTAGTAGTGATGAGAGTCGGTGTGTTGGTAAAATCACGCAGTCCGCTGACCATAGGTGGCACAGAACGAGAGACAGGGCTAAAGGCCACTAGTGTTGATGAGAGTCGATGAGTTGGTAAAATCACGCAGTCCGCTGACTTTAGGTGGCACAGAACGAGAGACAGGGCTAAAGGCCACTAGTGTTGATGAGAGTCGATGAGTTGGTAAATTCACGCAGTCTGCTGACTTTAGTTGGCACAGAGCGAGAGACAGGGCTAAAGGCCACTAGTGTTGATGAGAGTCGATAAATTGATAAATTCACGCAGTCCGCTGACTTTAGGTGGCACAGAACGAGAGACAGGGCTAAAGGCCACCAGTGTTGATGAGAGTCGATGAGTTGGTAAATTCACGCAGTGCGCTGACTTTAGGTGGCACAGAAGGAGAGACAGAGCTAATGGCCACTAGTGTTGATGAGAGTCGATGAGTTGGTAAATTCACGCAGTCCGCTGACTTTAGGTGGCACAGAAGGAGAGACATGGCTAAAGGCCACTAGTGTAAATGAGAGTCGATGAGTTGGTAAATTCACGCAGTCCGCTGACTTTAGGTGGCACAGAAGGAGAGACAGGGCTAAAGGCCACTAGTGTTGATGAGAGTCGATGAGTTGGTAAATTCACACAGTCCGCTGACTTGAGGTGGCACAGATCGAGAGACAGGGCTAAATGCCACTAGTGTTGATGAGAATCGATGAGTTGGTAAATTCATACAGTCCGCTGACTTTAGGTGGCACAGAACGAGAGACAGGGCTAAAGGCCACTATTGTTGATGAGAGTCGATGAGTTGGTAAATTCACGCAGTCCACTGACTTTAGGTGGCACAGAACGAGAGACAGGGCTAAAGGCCACCAGTGTTGATGAGAGTCAATGAGTTGGTAAATTCACGCAGTCCGCTGACTTTAGGTGGCACAGAACGAGAGACAGGGCTAAAGGCCACTAGTGTTGATGAGAGTCGAGTTGGTAAATTCACACAGTCCCCTGACTTTAGGTGGCACAGAACGAGAGACAGGGCTAAAGGCCACTAGTGTTGATGAGAGTCGATGAGTTGGTAAATTCACGCAGTCTGCTGACTTTAGGTGGCACAGAACGAGAGACAGGGCTAAAGGCCACCAGTGTTGATGAGAGTCAATGAGTTGGTGAATTCACGCAGTCCGCTGACTTTAGGTGGCACTGAACGAGAGACATCTCTAAAGGCCACTAGTGTTGATGAGAGTCGAGTTGGTAAATTCACACAGTCCCCTGACTTTAGGTGGCACAGAACGAGAGACAGGGCTAAAGGCCACTAGTGTTGATGACAGTTGATGAGTTGGTAAATTCACGCAGTCTGCTGACTTTAGGTGGCACAGAACGAGAGACAGGTATAAAGGCCACCAGTGTTGATGAGAGTCGATGAGTTGGTAAATTCACGCAGTCTGCTGACTTTAGGTGGCACAGAACGAGAGACTGGGCTAAAGGCCGCTAGTGTTGATGAGAGTCGATGAGTTGGTAAATTCATGCAGTCCGCTGACTTTAGGTGGCACAGAACGAGAGACAGGGCTAAAGGCCACTTTTGTTAATGAGAGCCGATGAGTTGGTAAATTCACGCAGTCCGGTGACCATAGGTGGCACAGAACGAGAGACAGGGCTAAAGGCCATTAGTGTTGATGAGAGTCGATGAGTTGGTAAAATCACGCAGTCCGCTGAACATAGGTGGCACAGAACGAGAGACAGGGCTAAAGGCCACTAGTGTTGATGAGAGTCGATGAGTTGGTAAAATCACGCAGTCCGCTGACTTTAGGTGGCACAGAACGAGAGACAAGGCTAAAGGCCACTAGTGTTGATGAGAGTCGATGAGTTGGTAAATTCACGCAGTCCGCTGACTTTAGGTGGCACAGAACGAGAGACAGGGCTAAAGGCCATTAGTGTTGATGAGAGTCGATGAGTTGGTAAACGCACGCAGTCCGCTGACCTTAGGTGGCACAGAACGAGAGACAGGGCTAAAGGCCACTAGTGTTGATGAGAGTCGATGAGTTGGTAAATTCACGCAGTCCGCTGACTTTAGGTGGCACAGAATGAGAGACAGGCATAAAGGCCACTAGTGTTGATGTGAGTCGAAGAGTTGGTAAATTCACGCAGTCTGCTGACTTTTGGTGGCACAGAACGAGAGACAGGGCTAAAGGCCACGAGTGTTGATGAGAGTCGATGAGTTGGTAAATTCACGCAGTCCGCTGACTTTAGGTGGCACAGAACGAGAGACAGGGCTAAAGGCCACTAGTGTTAATGAGAGCCGATGAGTTGGTAAATTCACGCAGTCCACTGACTTTAGGTGGCACAGAACGAGAGACAGGGCTAAAGGCCACTAGTGTTGATGAGAGCCGATGAGTTGGTAAATTCATGCAGTCTGCTGACTTTAGGTGGCACAGAACGAGAGACAGGGCTAAAGGCCGCTAGTGTTGATGGGAGTCGATGAGTTGGTAAATTCACGCAGTCCGCTGACTTTAGGTGGCACAGAATGAGAGACAGGGCTAAAGGCCGCTAGTGTTGATGAGAGTCGATGAGTTGGTAAATTCACACTGTCCGCTGACTTTAGGTGGCACAGAAGGAGAGACAGGGCTAAAGGCCGCTAGTGTTGATGAGAGACGATGAGTTGGTAAATTCATGCAGTCCACTGACTTTAGGTGGCACAGAACGAGAGACAGGGCTAAAGGCCGCTAGTGTTGATGGGAGTCGATGAGTTGGTAAATTCACGCAGTCCGCTGACCTTAGGTGGCACAGAACGAGAGACAGGGCTAAAGGCCGCTAGTGTTGATGAGATTCGATGAGTTGGTAAATTCACGCAGTCCGCTGACTTTAGGTGGCACAGAACGAGAGACAGGGCTAAAGGCCACTAGTGTTGATGAGAGTCGATGAGTTGGTAAATTCATGCAGTCCGCTGACTTTAGGTGGCACAGAACGAGAGACAGGGCTAAAGGCCACTAGTGTTGATGAGAGTCGATGAGTTGGTAAATTCATGCAGTCCGCTGTCCTTAGGTGGCACAGAACGAGAGACAGGGCTAAAGGCCACTAGTGTTGATGACAGTCGATGAGTTGATAAATTCACGCAGTCCGCTGACTTTAGGTGGCACTGAACGAGAGACAGGTATAAAGGCCACCAGTGTTGATGACAGTCGATGAGTTGATAAATTCATGCAGTCCGCTGACTTTAGGTGGCACTGAACGAGAGACAGGTATAAAGGCCACCAGTGTTGATGACAGTCGATGAGTTGATAAATTCATGCAGTCCGCTGACTTTAGGTGGCACTGAACGAGAGACAGGTATAAAGGCCACCAGTGTTGATGACAGTCGATGAGTTGATAAATTCACGCAGTCCGCTGACTTTAGGTGGCACTGAACGAGAGACAGGTATAAAGGCCACCAGTGTTGATGAGAGTCGATGAGTTGGTAAATTCACGCAGTCCGTTGACTTTAGGTGGCACAGAACGAGAGACAGGGCTAAAGGCCACTGGTGTTGATGGGAGTCGATCAGTTGGTAAATTCATGCAGTGCGCTGACTTTAGGTGGCACAGAACGAGAGACAGGGCTAAAGGCCACTAATGTTGATGACAGTCGATGAGTTGGTAAATTCACGCAGTCCGCTGACTTTAGGTGGCACAGAACGAGAGACAGGGCTAAAGGCCACTAGTGTTAATGAGAGCCGATTAGTTGGTAAATTCATGCAGTCCGCTGACTTTAGGTGGCACAGAACGAGAGACAGGGCTAAAGGCCACTAGTGTTAATGAGAGTCGATGAGTTGGTAAATTCACACAGTCTGCTGACTTTAGGTGGCACAGAACGAGGGACAGGGCTAAAGGCCGCTAGTGTTGATGACAGTCGATAAGTTGGTAAATTCACGCCGTCCGCTGACTTTAAGTGGCACGGAACAAGAGACAGGGCTAAAGGGCGCTAGTGTTCATGAGAGTCGATGAGTTGGTAAATTCACGCAGTCCGTTGACTTTAGGTGGCACGGAACGAGAGACAGGGCTAAAGGCCACTAGTGTTGATGAGAGTCGATGAGTTGGTAAATTCACGCAGTCCGCTGACTTTAGGTGGCACAGAACGAGAGACAGGGCTAAAGGCCACTAGTGTTAATGAGAGCCGATGAGTTGGTAAATTCACGCAGTCCACTGACTTTAGGTGGCACAGAACGAGAGACAGGGCTAAAGGCCGCTAGTGTTGATGAGAGCCGATGAGTTGGTAAATTCACGCAGTCCGCTGACTTTAGGTGGCACAGAACGAGAGACAGGGCTAAAGGCCGCTAGTGTTGATGGGAGTCGATGAGTTGGTAAATTCACGCAGTCCGCTGACTTTAGGTGGCACAGAATGAGAGACAGGGCTAAAGGCCGCTAGTGTTGATGAGAGTCGATGAGTTGGTAAATTCACGCTGTCCGCTGACTTTAGGTGGCACAGAAGGAGAGACAGGGCTAAAGGCCGCTAGTGTGGATGAGAGACGATGAGTTGGTAAATTCACGCAGTCCGCTGACTTTAGGTGGCACAGAACGAGAGATAGGGCTAAAGGCCGCTAGTGTTGATAGGAGTCGATGAGTTGGTAAATTCACGCAGTCCGCTGACTTTAGGTGGCACAGAACGAGAGACAGGGCTAAAGGCCGCTAGTGTTGATGAGAGTCGATGAGTTGGTAAATTCACGCTGTCCGCTGACTTTAGGTGGCACAGAACGAGAGACAGGGCTAAAGGCCGCTAGTGTTGATGAGAGCCGATGAGTTGGTAAATTCATGCAGTCCGCTGACTTTAGGTGGCACAGAACGAGAGACAGGGCTAAAGGCTGCTAGTGTTGATGAGAGTCCATGAGTTGGTAAATTCACGCTGTCCGCTGACTTTAGGTGGCACAGAAGGAGAGACAGGGCTAAAGGCCGCTAGTGTTGATGAGAGACGATGAGTTGGTAAATTCACGCAGTCCGCTGACTTTAGGTGGCACAGAAGGAGAGACAGGGCTAAAGGCCACTAGTGTTGATGAGAGTCGATGAGTTGGTAAATTCACGCAGTCTGCTGACTTTAGGTGGCACAGAAAGAGAGACAGGGCTAAAGGCCACTAGTGTTGATGAGAGTCGATGAGTTGGTAAATTCACGCAGTCTGCTGACTTTTGGTGGCACAGAACGAGAGACAGGGCTAAAGGCCATTAGCGTTGATGAGAGTCGATGAGTTGGTAAAATCACGCAGTCCGCTGACCATAGGTGGCACAGAACGAGAGACAAGGCTAAAGGCCACTAGTGTTGATGAGAATCGATGAGTTGGTAAATTCACGCAGTCCGCTGACTTTAGGTGGCACAGAACGAGAGACAGGGCAAAAGGCCATTAGTGTTGATGAGATTCGATGAGTTGGTAAACGCACGCAGTCCGCTGACCTTAGATGGCACAGAACAAGAGACAGGGCTAAAGGCCACTAGTGTTGATGAGAGTCGATGAGTTGGTAAATTCACGCAGTCCGCTGACTTTAGGTGGCACAGAACGAGAGACAGGGCTAAAGGCCACTAGTGTTGATGTGAGTCGAAGAGTTGGTAAATTCACGCAGTCTGCTGACTTTTGGTGGCACAGAACGAGAGACAGGGCTAAAGGCCACCAGTGTTGATGAGAGTCGATGAGTTGGTAAATTCACGCAGTGCGCTGACTTTAGGTGGCAGAGAAGGAGAGACAGGGCTAAAGGCCACTAGTGTTGATGAGAGTCGATGAGTTGGTAAATTCATGCAGTCCGCTGACCTTAGGTGGCACAGAACGAGAGACAGGGCTAAAGGCCGCTAGTGTTGATGAGATTCGATGAGGTGGTAAATTCACGCAGTCCGCTGACTTTAGGTGGCACAGAACGAGAGACAGGGCTAAAGGCCACTAGTGTTGATGACAGTTGATGAGTTGGTAAATTCACGCAGTCTGCTGACTTTAGGTGGCACAGAACGAGAGACAGGTATAAAGGCCACCAGTGTTGATGAGAGTCGATGAGTTGGTAAATTCACGCAGTCTGATGACTTTAGGTGGCACAGAACGAGAGACAGGGCTAAAGGCCGCTAGTGTTGATGAGAGTCGATGAGTTGGTAAATTCATGCAGTCCGCTGACTTTAGGTGGCACAGAACGAGAGACAGGGCTAAAGGCCACTTTTGTTAATGAGAGCCGATGAGTTGGTAAATTCACGCAGTCCACTGACTTTAGGTGGCACAGACAGGGCTAAAGGCCACCAGTGTTGATGAGAGTCGATGAGTTGGTAAATTCACGCAGTCCGGTGACCATAGGTGGCACAGAACGAGAGACAGGGCTAAAGGCCATTAGTGTTGATGAGAGTCGATGCGTTGGTAAAATCACGCAGTCCGCTGACCATAGGTGGCACAGAACGAGAGACAGGGCTAAAGGCCACTAGTGTTGATGAGAGTCGATGAGTTGGTAAAATCACGCAGTCCGCTGACTTTAGGTGGCACAGAACGCGAGACAAGGCTAAAGGCCACTAGTGTTGATGAGAGTCGATGAGTTGGTAAATTCACGCAGTCCGCTGACTTTAGGTGGCACAGAACGAGAGACAGGGCTAAAGGCCATTAGTGTTGATGAGAGTCGATGAGTTGGGAAACGCACGCAGTCCGCTGACCTTAGGTGGCACAGAACGAGAGACAGGGCTAAAGGCCACTAGTGTTGATGAGAGTAGATGAGTTGGTAAATTCACGCAGTCCGCTGACTTTAGGTGGCACAGAACGAGAGACAGGGCTAAAGGCCACTAGTGTTGATGGGAGTCGATCAGTTGGTAAATTCATGCAGTGCGCTGACTTTAGGTGGCACAGAACGAGAGACAGGGCTAAAGGTCACTAATGTTGATGACAGTCGATGAGTTGGTAAATTCACGCAGTCCGCTGACTTTAGGTGGCACAGAACGAGAGACAGGGCTAAAGGCCACTAGTGTTAATGAGAGCCGATTAGTTGGTAAATTCACGCAGTCCACTGACTTTAGGTGGCACAGAACGAGAGACAGGGCTAAAGGCCACTAGTGTTAATGAGAGTCGATGAGTTGGTAAATTCGCACAGTCTGCTGACTTTAGGTGGCACAGAACGAGGGACAGGGCTAAAGGCCACTAGTGTTGATGACAGTCGATAAGTTGGTAAATTCACGCCGTCCGCCGACTTTAAGTGGCACAGAACAAGAGACAAGGCTAAAGGCCGCTATTGTTCATGAGAGTCGATGAGTTGGTAAATTCACGCAGTCCTTTGACTTTAGGTGGCACGGAACGAGAGACAGGGCTAAAGGCCACTAGTGTTGATGAGAGTCGATGAGTTGGTAAATTCACGCAGTCCGCTGACTTTAGGTGGCACAGAACGAGAGACAGGGCTAAAAGGCCACTAGTGTTAATGAGAGCCGATGAGTTGGTAAATTCACGCAGTCCACTGACTTTAGGTGGCACAGAACGAGAGACAGGGCTAAAGGCCACTAGTGTTGATGAGAGCCGATGAGTTGGTAAATTCACGCAGTCCGCTGACTTTAGGTGGCACAGAACGAGAGACAGGGCTAAAGGCCACTAGTGTTGATGTGAGTCGAAGAGTTGGTAAATTCATGCAGTCTGCTGACTTTTGGTGGCACAGAACGAGAGACAGGGCTAAAGGCCACGAGTGTTGATGAGAGTCGATGAGTTGGTAAATTCACGCAGTGCGCTGACTTTAGGTGGCACAGAAGGAGAGACAGGGCTAAAGGCCGCTAGTGTTGATGAGAGTCGATGAGTTGGTAAATTCACGCAGTCCGCTGACCTTAGGTGGCACAGAACGAGAGACAGGGCTAAAGGCCGCTAGTGTTGATGAGATTCGATGAGTTGGTAAATTCACGCAGTCCGCTGACTTTAGGTGGCACAGAACGAGAGACAGGGCTAAAGGCCACTAGTGTTGATGAGAGTCGATGAGTTGGTAAATTCATGCAGTCCGCTGACTTTAGGTGGCACAGAACGAGAGACAGGGCTAAAGGCCACTAGTGTTGATGAGAGTCGATGAGTTGGTAAATTCATGCAGTCCGCTGGCCTTAGGTGGCACAGAACGAGAGACAGGGCTAAAGGCCACTAGTGTTGATGACAGTCGATGAGTTGATAAATTCACGCAGTCCGCTGACTTTAGGTGGCACTGAACGAGAGACAGGTATAAAGGCCACCAGTGTTGATGACAGTCGATGAGTTGATAAATTCACGCAGTCCGCTGACTTTAGGTGGCACTGAACGAGAGACAGGTATAAAGGCCACCAGTGTTGATGACAGTCGATGAGTTGATAAATTCACGCAGTCCGCTGACTTTAGGTGGCACTGAACGAGAGACAGGTATAAAGGCCACCAGGGTTGATGAGAGTCGATGAGTTGGTAAATTCACGCAGTCCGCTGACTTTAGGTGGCACAGAACGAGAGACAGGGCTAAAGGCCACTAGTGTTGATGGGAGTCGATCAGTTGGTAAATTCATGCAGTGCGCTGACTTTAGGTGGCACAGTACGAGAGACAGGGCTAAAGGCCACTAATGTTGATGACAGTCGATGAGTTGGTAAATTCACGCAGTCCGCTGACTTTAGGTGGCACAGAACGAGAGACAGGGCTAAAGGCCACTAGTGTTAATGAGAGCCGATTAGTTGGTAAATTCATGCAGTCCGCTGACTTTAGATGGCACAGAACGAGAGACAGGGCTAAAGGCCACTAGTGTTAATGAGAGTCGATGAGTTGGTAAATTCAGACAGTCTGCTGACTTTAGGTGGCACAGAACGAGGGACAGGGCTAAAGGCCGCTAGTGTTGATGACAGTCGATGAGTTGGTAAATTCACGCCGTCCGCTGACTTTAAGTGGCACGGAACGAGAGACAGGGCTAAAGGCCGCTAGTGTTCATGAGAGTCGATGAGTTGGTAAATTCACGCAGTCCGTTGACTTTAGGTGGCACGGAATGAGAGACAGGGCTAAAGGCCACTAGTGTTGATGAGAGTCGATGAGTTGGTAAATTCACGCAGTCCGCTGACTTTAGGTGGCACAGAACGAGAGACAGGGCTAAAGGCCACTAGTATTAATGAGAGCCGATGAGTTGGTAAATTCACGCAGTCCGCTGACTTTAGGTGGCACAGAACGAGAGACAGGGCTAAAGGCCGCTAGTGTTGATGGGAGTCGATGAGTTGGTAAATTCACGCAGTCCGCTGACTTTAGGTGGCACAGAATGAGAGACAGGGCTAAAGGCCGCTAGTGTTGATGAGAGTCGATGAGTTGGTAAATTCACGCTGTCCGCTGACTTTAGGTGGCACAGAAGGAGAGACAGGGCTAAAGGCCGCTAGTGTTGATGAGAGACGATGAGTTGGTAAATTCATGCAGTCCACTGACTTTAGGTGGCACAGAACGAGAGACAGGGCTAAAGGCCGCTAATGTTGATGGGAGTCGATGAGTTGGTAAATTCACGCAGTCCGCTGACCTTAGGTGGCACAGAACGAGCGACAGGGCTAAAGGCCACTAGTGTTGATGACAGTCGATGAGTTGGTAAATTCATGCAGTCCGCTGGCCTTAGGTGGCACAGAACGAGAGACAGGGCTAAAGGCCACTAGTGTTGATGACAGTCGATGAGTTGATAAATTCACGCAGTCCGCTGACTTTAGGTGGCACTGAACGAGAGACAGGTATAAAGGCCACCAGTGTTGATGACAGTCGATGAGTTGATAAATTCACGCAGTCCGCTGACTTTAGGTGGCACTGAACTGGAGACAGGTATAAAGGCCACCAGTGTTGATGAGAGTCGATGAGTTGGTAAATTCATGCAGTCCGCTGACTTTAGGTGGCACAGAACGAGAGACAGGGCTAAAGGCCACTAGTGTTGATGGGAGTCGATCAGTTGGTAAATTCATGCAGTGCGCTGACTTTAGGTGGCACAGAACGAGAGACAGGGCTAAAGGTCACTAATGTTGATGACAGTCGATGAGTTGGTAAATTCACGCAGTCCGCTGACTTTAGGTGGCACAGAACGAGAGACAGGGCTAAAGGCCACTAGTGTTAATGAGAGCCGATTAGTTGGTAAATTCACGCAGTCCACTGACTTTAGGTGGCACAGAACGAGAGACAGGGCTAAAGGCCACTAGTGTTAATGAGAGTCGATGAGTTGGTAAATTCGCACAGTCTGCTGACTTTAGGTGGCACAGAACGAGGGACAGGGCTAAAGGCCACTAGTGTTGATGACAGTCGATAAGTTGGTAAATTCACGCCGTCCGCCGACTTTAAGTGGCACAGAACAAGAGACAAGGCTAAAGGCCGCTATTGTTCATGAGAGTCGATGAGTTGGTAAATTCACGCAGTCCTTTGACTTTAGGTGGCACGGAACGAGAGACAGGGCTAAAGGCCACTAGTGTTGATGAGAGTCGATGAGTTGGTAAATTCACGCAGTCCGCTGACTTTAGGTGGCACAGAACGAGAGACAGGGCTAAAAGGCCACTAGTGTTAATGAGAGCCGATGAGTTGGTAAATTCACGCAGTCCACTGACTTTAGGTGGCACAGAACGAGAGACAGGGCTAAAGGCCACTAGTGTTGATGAGAGCCGATGAGTTGGTAAATTCACGCAGTCCACTGACTTTAGGTGGCACAGAACGAGAGACAGGGCTAAAGGCCGCTAGTGTTGATGGGAGTCGATGAGTTGGTAAATTCACGCAGTCCGCTGACTTTAGGTGGCACAGAACGAGAGACAGGGCTAAAGGCCGCTAGTGTTGATGGGAGTCGATGAGTTGGTAAATTCACGCAGTCCGCTGACTTTAGGTGGCACAGAACGAGAGACAGGGCTAAAGGCCGCTAGTGTTGATGAGAGTCGATGAGTTGGTAAATTCACGCTGTCCGCTGACTTTAGGTGGCACAGAAGGAGAGACAGGGCTAAAGGCCGCTAGTGTTGATGAGAGACGATGAGTTGGTAAATTCATGCAGTCCACTGACTTTAGGTGGCACAGAACGAGAGACAGGGCTAGAGGCCGCTAGTGTTGATGGGAGTCGATGAGTTGGTAAATTCACGCAGTCCGCTGACTTTAGGTGGCACAGAACGAGAGACAGGGCTAAAGGCCGCTAGTGTTGATGAGAGTCGATGAGTTGGTAAATTCACGCTGTCCGCTGACTTTAGGTGGCACAGAACGAGAGACAGGGCTAAAGGCCACTAGTGTTGATGAGAGCCGATGAGTTGGTAAATTCATGCAGTCCACTGACTTGAGGTGGCACAGAACGAGAGACAGGGCTAAAGGCCGCTAGTGTTGATGGGAGTCGATGATTTGGTAAATTCACGCAGTCCGCTGACTTTAGGTGGCACAGAAGGAGAGACAGGGCTAAAGGCCACTAGTGTTGATGAGAGTCGATGAGTTGGTAAATTCACGCAGTCTGCTGACTTTAGGTGGCACAGAAAGAGAGACAGGGCTAAAGGCCACTAGTGTTGATGAGAGTCGATGAGTTGGTAAATTCACGCAGTCTGCTGACTTTTGGTGGCACAGAACGAGAGACAGGGCTAAAGGCCACTACTGTTGATGAGAGTCGATGAGTTGGTAAATTCACGCAGTCCGGTGACCATAGGGGCACAGAACGAGAGACAGGGCTAAAGGCCATTAGTGTTGATGAGAGTCGATGAGTTGGTAAAATCACGCAGTCCGCAGACCATAGGTGGCACAGAACGAGAGACAGGGCTAAAGGCCACTAGTGTTGATGAGAGTCGATGAGTCGGTAAATTCACGCAGTCCGGTGACCATAGGGGCACAGAACGAGAGACAGGGCTAAAGGCCATTAGTGTTGATGAGAGTCGATGAGTTGGTAAAATCACGCAGTCCGCTGACCATAGGTGGCACAGAACGAGAGACAGGGCTAAAGGCCATTAGTGTTGATGAGAGTCGATGAGTCGGTAAATTCACGCAGTCCGGTGACCATAGGGGCACAGAACGAGAGACAGGGCTAAAGGCCATTAGTGTTGATGAGAGTCGATGAGTTGGTAAAATCACGCAGTCCGCTGACCATAGGTGGCACAGAACGAGAGACAGGGCTAAAGGCCACTAGTGTTGATGAGAGTCGATGAGTTGGTAAAATCGCGCAGTCCGCTGACTTTAGGTGGCACAGAACGAGAGACAAGGCTAAAGGCCACTAGTGTTGATGAGAGTCGATGAGTTGGTAAATTCACACAGTCCGCTGACTTTAGGTGGCACAGAACGAGAGACAGGGCTAAAGGCCATTAGTGTTGATGAGAGTCGATGAGTTGGTAAACGCACCCAGTCCTCTGACCTTAGGTGGCACAGAACGAGAGACAGGGCTAAAGGCCACTAGTGTTGATGAGAGTCGATGAGTTGGTAAATTCACGCAGTCCGCTGACTTTAGGTGCCACAGAACGAGAGGCAGGGCTAAAGGCCACTAGTGTTGATGTGAGTCGAAGAGTTGGTAAATTCACGCAGTCTGCTGACTTTTGGTGGCACAGAACGAGAGACAGGGCTAAAGGCCACCAGTGTTGATGAGAGTCGATGAGTTGGTAAATTCACGCAGTGCGCTGACTTTAGGTGGCAGAGAAGGAGAGACAGGGCTAAAGGCCACTAGTGTTGATGAGAGTCGATGAGTTGGTAAATTCATGCAGTCCGCTGACTTTAGGTGGCACAGAACGAGAGACAGGGCTAAAGGCCACTAGTGTTGATGAGATTCGATGAGTTGGTAAATTCACGCAGTCCGCTGACATTAGGTGGCACAGAACGAGAGACAGGGCTAAAGGCCACTAGTGTTGATGAGAGTCGATGAGTTGGTAAATTCATGCAGTCCGCTGACTTTAGGTGGCACAGAACGAGAGACAGGGCTAAAGGCCACTAGTGTTGATGAGAGTCGATGAGTTGGTAAATTCATGCAGTCCTCTGGCCTTAGGTGGGACAGAACGAGAGACAGGGCTAAAGGCCACTAGTGTTGATGAGAGTCGATGAGTTGATAAATTCACGCAGTCCGCTGACTTTAGGTGGCACTGAACGAGAGACAGGTATAAAGGCCACCAGTGTTGATGACAGTCGATGAGTTGATAAATTCACGCAGTCTGCTGACTTTAGGTGGCACTGAACGAGAGACAGGTATAAAGGCCACCAGTGTTGATGACAGTCGATGAGTTGATAAATTCACGCAGTCCGCTGACTTTAGGTGGCACTGAACGAGAGACAGGTATAAAGGCCACCAGTGTTGATGAGAGTCGATGAGTTGGTAAATTCACGCAGTCCGCTGACTTTAGGTGGCACAGAACGACAGACAGGGCTAAAGGCCACTAGTGTTGATGAGAGTCGATGAGTTGGTAAATTCATGCAGTCCGCTGACTTTAAGTGGCACAGAACGAGAGACAGGGCTAAAGGCCACTAGTGTTGATGAGAGTCGATGAGTTGGTAAATTCATGCAGTCCGCTGACTTTAGGTGGCACAGAACGAGAGACAGGGCTAAAGGCCACTAGTGTTAATGAGAGCCGATGAGTTGGTAAATTCACGCAGTCCACTGACTTTAGGTGGCACAGAACGAGAGACAGGGCTAAAGGCCGCTAGTGTTGATGAGAGCCGATGAGTTGGTAAATTCACGCAGTCCGCTGACATTAGGTGGCACAGAACGAGAGACAGGGCTAAAGGCCGCTAGTGTTGATGGGATTCGATGAGTTGGTAAATTCACGCAGTCCGCTGACTTTAGGTGGCACAGAACGAGAGACAGGGCTAAAGGCCGCTAGTGTTGATGAGAGTCGATGAGTTGGTAAATTCACGCTGTCCGCTGACTTTAGGTGGCACAGAAGGAGAGACAGGGCTAAAGGCCGCTAGTGTTGATGAGAGACGATGAGTTGGTAAATTCACGCAGTCCGCTGACTTTAGGTGGCACAGAACGAGAGACAGGGCTAAAGGCCACTAGTGTTGATGAGAGTGGATGAGTTGGTAAATTCACGCAGTCCGCTGACTTTAGGTGGCACAGAACGAGAGACAGGGCTAAAGGCCACTAGTGTTGATGAGAGTCGATGAGTTGGTAAATTCTCGCAGACCGCTGACTTTAGGTGGCACAGAACGAGAGACAGGGCTAAAAGGCCACTAGTGTTGATGAGAGCCGATGAGTTGGTAAATTCACGCAGTCCACTGACTTTAGGTGGCACAGAACGAGAGACAGGGCTAAAGGCCACTAGTGTTGATGAGAGCCGATGAGTTGGTAAATTCATGCAGTCCACTGACCTTAGGTGGCACAGAACGAGAGACAGGGCTAAAGGCCGCTAGTGTTGATGGGAGTCGATGAGTTGGTAAATTCACGCAGTCCGCTGACTTTAGGTGGCACAGAACGAGAGACAGGGCTAAAGGCCGCTAGTGTTGATGAGAGTCGATGAGTTGGTAAATTCACGCTGTCCGCTGACTTTAGGTGGCACAGAAGGAGAGACAGGGCTAAAGGCCGCTAGTGTTGATGAGAGACGATGAGTTGGTAAATTCACGCAGTCTGCTGACTTTAGGTGGCACAGAACGAGAGACAGGGCTAAAGGCCGCTAGTGTTGATGGGAGTTGATGAGTTGGTAAATTCACGCAGTCCGCTGACTTTAGGTGGCACAGAACGAGAGACAGGGCTAAAGGCCGCTAGTGTTGATGAGAGTCGATGAGTTGGTAAATTCATGCAGTCCGCTGACTTGAGGTGGCACAGAACGAGAGACAGGGCTAAAGGCCGCTAGTGTTGATGGGAGTCGATGAGTTGGTAAATTCACGCAGTCCGCTGACTTTAGGTGGCACAGAATGAGAGACAGGGCTAAAGGCCGCTAGTGTTGATGAGAGTCGATGAGTTGGTAAATTCACGCTGTCCGCTGACTTGAGGTGGCACAGAACGAGAGACAGGGCTAAAGGCCACTAGTGTTAATGAGAGCCGATTAGTTGGTAAATTCATGCAGTCCGCTGACTTTAGGTGGCACAGAACGAGAGACAGGGCTAAAGGCCACTAGTGTTAATGAGAGTCGATGAGTTGGTAAATTCGCACAGTCTGCTGACTTTAGGTGGCACAGAACGAGGGACAGGGCTAAAGGCCACTAGTGTTGATGACAGTCGATAAGTTGGTAAATTCACGCCGTCCGCCGACTTTAAGTGGCACAGAACAAGAGACAGGGCTAAAGGCCGCTAGTGTTCATGAGAGTCGATGAGTTGGTAAATTCACGCAGTCCGTTGACTTTAGGTGGCACGGAACGAGAGACAGGGCTAAAGGCCACTAGTGTTGATGAGAGTCGATGAGTTGGTAAATTCACGCAGTCCGCTGACTTTAGGTGGCACAGAACGAGAGACAGGGCTAAAAGGCCACTAGTGTTAATGAGAGCCGATGAGTTGGTAAATTCACGCAGTCCACTGACTTTAGGTGGCACAGAACGAGAGACAGGGCTAAAGGCCACTAGTGTTGATGAGAGCCGATGAGTTGGTAAATTCACGCAGTCCACTGACTTTAGGTGGCACAGAACGAGAGACAGGGCTAAAGGCCGCTAGTGTTGATGGGAGTCGATGAGTTGGTAAATTCACGCAGTCCGCTGACTTTAGGTGGCACAGAACGAGAGACAGGGCTAAAGGCCGCTAGTGTTGATGGGAGTCGATGAGTTGGTAAATTCACGCAGTCCGCTGACTTTAGGTGGCACAGAATGAGAGACAGGGCTAAAGGCCGCTAGTGTTGATGAGAGTCGATGAGTTGGTAAATTCACGCTGTCCGCTGACTTTAGGTGGCACAGAAGGAGAGACAGGGCTAAAGGCCGCTAGTGTTGATGAGAGACGATGAGTTGGTAAATTCATGCAGTCCACTGACTTTAGGTGGCACAGAACGAGAGACAGGGCTAAAGGCCGCTAGTGTTGATGGGAGTCGATGAGTTGGTAAATTCACGCAGTCCGCTGACTTTAGGTGGCACAGAATGAGAGACAGGGCTAAAGGCCGCTAGTGTTGATGAGAGTCGATGAGTTGGTAAATTCACGCTGTCCGCTGACTTTAGGTGGCACAGAACGAGAGACAGGGCTAAAGGCCACTAGTGTTGATGAGAGCCGATGAGTTGGTAAATTCATGCAGTCCACTGACTTGAGGTGGCACAGAACGAGAGACAGGGCTAAAGGCCGCTAGTGTTGATGGGAGTCGATGAGTTGGTAAATTCACGCAGTCCGCTGACTTTAGGTGGCACAGAATGAGAGACAGGGCTAAAGGCCGCTAGTGTTGATGAGAGTCGATGAGTTGGTAAATTCACGCTGTCCGCTGACTTTAGGTGGCACAGAAGGAGAGACAGGGCTAAAGGCCGCTAGTGTTGATGAGAGACGATGAGTTGGTAAATTCACGCAGTCCGCTGACTTTAAGTGGCACAGAAGGAGAGACAGGGCTAAAGGCCACTAGTGTTGATGAGAGTCGATGAGTTGGTAAATTCACGCAGTCTGCTGACTTTAGGTGGCACAGAAAGAGAGACAGGGCGAAAGGCCACTAGTGTTGATGAGAGTCGATGAGTTGGTAAATTCACGCAGTCTGTTGACTTTTGGTGGCACAGAACGAGAGACAGGGCTAAAGGCCACTACTGTTGATGAGAGTCGATGAGTTGGTAAATTCACGCAGTCCGGTGACCATAGGGGCCCAGAACGAGAGACAGGGCTAAAGGCCATTAGTATTGATGAGAGTCGATGAGTTGGTAAAATCACGCAGTCCGCTGACCATAGGTGGCACAGAACGAGAGACAGGGCTAAAGGCCACTAGTGTTGATGAGAGTCGATGAGTCGGTAAATTCATGCAGTCCGGTGACCATAGGGGCACAGAACGAGAGACAGGGCTAAAGGCCGCTAGTGTTGATGAGAGACGATGAGTTGGTAAATTCACGCAGTCCGCTGACTTTAGGTGGCACAGAACGAGAGACAGGGCTAAAGGCCACTAGTGTTGATGAGAGTGGATGAGTTGGTAAATTCACGCAGTCCGCTGACTTTAGGTGGCACAGAACGAGAGACAGGGCTAAAGGCCACTAGTGTTGATGAGAGTCGATGAGTTGGTAAATTCTCGCAGACCGCTGACTTTAGGTGGCACAGAACGAGAGACAGGGCTAAAAGGCCACTAGTGTTAATGAGAGCCGATGAGTTGGTAAATTCACGCAGTCCACTGACTTTAGGTGGCACAGAACGAGAGACAGGGCTAAAGGCCACTAGTGTTGATGAGAGCCGATGAGTTGGTAAATTCATGCAGTCCACTGACCTTAGGTGGCACAGAACGAGAGACAGGGCTAAAGGCCGCTAGTGTTGATGGGAGTCGATGAGTTGGTAAATTCACGCAGTCCGCTGACTTTAGGTGGCACAGAACGAGAGACAGGGCTAAAGGCCGCTAGTGTTGATGAGAGTCGATGAGTTGGTAAATTCACGCTGTCCGCTGACTTTAGGTGGCACAGAAGGAGAGACAGGGCTAAAGGCCGCTAGTGTTGATGAGAGACGATGAGTTGGTAAATTCACGCAGTCCACTGACTTTAGGTGGCACAGAACGAGAGACAGGGCTAAAGGCCGCTAGTGTTGATGGGAGTCGATGAGTTGGTAAATTCACGCAGTCCGCTGACTTTAGGTGGCACAGAATGAGAGACAGGGCTAAAGGCCGCTAGTGTTGATGAGAGTCGATGAGTTGGTAAATTCATGCAGTCCACTGACTTGAGGTGGCACAGAACGAGAGACAGGGCTAAAGGCCGCTAGTGTTGATGGGAGTCGATGAGTTGGTAAATTCACGCAGTCCGCTGACTTTAGGTGGCACAGAATGAGAGACAGGGCTAAAGGCCGCTAGTGTTGATGAGAGTCGATGAGTTGGTAAATTCACGCTGTCCGCTGACTTTAGGTGGCACAGAACGAGAGACAGGGCTAAAGGCCACTAGTGTTGATGAGAGTCGATGAGTTGGTAAATTCATGCAGTCCGCTGACTTTAGGTGGCAAAGAACGAGAGACAGGGCTAAAGGCCACTAGTGTTGATGAGAGTCGATGAGTTGGTAAATTCATGCAGTCCGCTGGCCTTATGTGGCACAGAACGAGAGACAGGGCTAAAGGCCACTAGTGTTGATGACAGTCGATGAGTTGATAAATTCACGCAGTCCGCTGACTTTAGGTGGCACTGAACGAGAGACAGGTATAAAGGCCACCAGTGTTGATGAGAGTCGATGAGTTGGTAAATTCACGCAGTCCGCTGACTTTAGGTGGCACAGAACGAGAGACAGGGCTAAAGGCCGCTAGTGTTGATGAGAGACGATGAGTTGGTAAATTCATGCAGTCCACTGACTTTAGGTGGCACAGAACGAGAGACAGGGCTAAAGGCCGCTAATGTTGATGGGAGTCGATGAGTTGGTAAATTCACGCAGTCCGCTGACCTTAGGTGGCACAGAACGAGAGACAGGGCTAAAGGCCACTAGTGTTGATGAGAGTCGATGAGTTGGTAAATTCATGCAGTCCGCTGGCCTTAGGTGGCACAGAACGAGAGACAGGGCTAAAGGCCACTAGTGTTGATGACAGTCGATGAGTTGATAAATTCACGCAGTCCGCTGACTTTAGGTGGCACTGAACGAGAGACAGGTATAAAGGCCACCAGTGTTGATGACAGTCGATGAGTTGATAAATTCACGCAGTCCGCTGACTTTAGGTGGCACTGAACGAGAGACAGGTATAAAGGCCACCAGTGTTGATGAGAGTCGATGAGTTGGTAAATTCATGCAGTCCGCTGACTTTAGGTGGCACAGAACGAGAGACAGGGCTAAAGGCCACTAGTGTTGATGGGAGTCGATCAGTTGGTAAATTCATGCAGTGCGCTGACTTTAGGTGGCACAGAACGAGAGACAGGGCTAAAGGCCACTAATGTTGATGACAGTCGATGAGTTGGTAAATTCACGTAGTCCGCTGACTTGAGGTGGCACAGAACGAGAGACAGGGCTAAAGGCCACTAGTGTTAATGAGAGCCGATTAGTTGGTAAATTCATGCAGTCCGCTGACTTTAGGTGGCACAGAACGAGAGACAGGGCTAAAGGCCACTAGTGTTAATGAGAGTCGATGAGTTGGTAAATTCGCACAGTCTGCTGACTTTAGGTGGCACAGAACGAGGGACAGGGCTAAAGGCCACTAGTGTTGATGACAGTCGATAAGTTGGTAAATTCACGCCGTCCGCCGACTTTAAGTGGCACAGAACAAGAGACAGGGCTAAAGGCCGCTAGTGTTCATGAGAGTCGATGAGTTGGTAAATTCACGCAGTCCGTTGACTTTAGGTGGCACGGAACGAGAGACAGGGCTAAAGGCCACTAGTGTTGATGAGAGTCGATGAGTTGGTAAATTCACGCAGTCCGCAGACTTTAGGTGGCACAGAACGAGAGACAGGGCTAAAAGGCCACTAGTGTTAATGAGAGCCGATGAGTTGGTAAATTCACGCAGTCCACTGACTTTAGGTGGCACAGAACGAGAGACAGGGCTAAAGGCCGCTAGTGTTGATGAGAGCCGATGAGTTGGTAAATTCACGCAGTCCGCTGACTTTAGGTGGCACAGAACGAGAGACAGGGCTAAAGGCCGCTAGTGTTGATGGGAGTCGATGAGTTGGTAAATTCACGCAGTCCGCTGACTTTAGGTGGCACAGAACGAGAGACAGGGCTAAAGGCCGCTAGTGTTGATGGGAGTCGATGAGTTGGTAAATTCACGCAGTCCGCTGACTTTAGGTGGCACAGAATGAGAGACAGGGCTAAAGGCCGCTAGTGTTGATGAGAGTCGATGAGTTGGTAAATTCACGCTGTCCGCTGACTTTAGGTGGCACAGAAGGAGAGACAGGGCTAAAGGCCGCTAGTGTTGATGAGAGACGATGAGTTGGTAAATTCATGCAGTCCACTGACTTTAGGTGGCACAGAACGAGAGACAGGGCTAAAGGCCGCTAGTGTTGATGGGAGTCGATGAGTTGGTAAATTCACGCAGTCCGCTGACTTTAGGTGGCACAGAATGAGAGACAGGGCTAAAGGCCGCTAGTGTTGATGAGAGTCGATGAGTTGGTAAATTCACGCTGTCCGCTGACTTTAGGTGGCACAGAACGAGAGACAGGGCTAAAGGCCACTAGTGTTGATGAGAGCCGATGAGTTGGTAAATTCATGCAGTCCACTGACTTGAGGTGGCACAGAACGAGAGACAGGGCTAAAGGCCGCTAGTGTTGATGGGAGTCGATGAGTTGGTAAATTCACGCAGTCCGCTGACTTTAGGTGGCACAGAATGAGAGACAGGGCTAAAGGCCGCTAGTGTTGATGAGAGTCGATGAGTTGGTAAATTCACGCTGTCCGCTGACTTTAGGTGGCACAGAAGGAGAGACAGGGCTAAAGGCCGCTAGTGTTGATGAGAGACGATGAGTTGGTAAATTCACGCAGTCCGCTGACTTTAGGTGGCACAGAAGGAGAGACAGGGCTAAAGGCCACTAGTGTTGATGAGAGTCGATGAGTTGGTAAATTCATGCAGTCCGCTGGCCTTAGGTGGCACAGAACGAGAGACAGGGCTAAAGGCCACTAGTGTTGATGACAGTCGATGAGTTGATAAATTCACGCAGTCCGCTGACTTTAGGTGGCACTGAACGAGAGACAGGTATAAAGGCCACCAGTGTTGATGACAGTCGATGAGTTGATAAATTCACGCAGTCCGCTGACTTTAGGTGGCACTGAACGAGAGACAGGTATAAAGGCCACCAGTGTTGATGAGAGTCGATGAGTTGGTAAATTCATGCAGTCCGCTGACTTTAGGTGGCACAGAACGAGAGACAGGGCTAAAGGCCACTAGTGTTGATGGGAGTCGATCAGTTGGTAAATTCATGCAGTGCGCTGACTTTAGGTGGCACAGAACGAGAGACAGGGCTAAAGGCCACTAATGTTGATGACAGTCGATGAGTTGGTAAATTCACGTAGTCCGCTGACTTGAGGTGGCACAGAACGAGAGACAGGGCTAAAGGCCACTAGTGTTAATGAGAGCCGATTAGTTGGTAAATTCATGCAGTCCGCTGACTTTAGGTGGCACAGAACGAGAGACAGGGCTAAAGACCACTAGTGTTAATGAGAGTCGATGAGTTGGTAAATTCGCACAGTCTGCTGACTTTAGGTGGCACAGAACGAGGGACAGGGCTAAAGGCCACTAGTGTTGATGACAGTCGATAAGTTGGTAAATTCACGCCGTCCGCCGACTTTAAGTGGCACAGAACAAGAGACAGGGCTAAAGGCCGCTAGTGTTCATGAGAGTCGATGAGTTGGTAAATTCACGCAGTCCGTTGACTTTAGGTGGCACGGAACGAGAGACAGGGCTAAAGGCCACTAGTGTTGATGAGAGTCGATGAGTTGGTAAATTCACGCAGTCCGCAGACTTTAGGTGGCACAGAACGAGAGACAGGGCTAAAAGGCCACTAGTGTTAATGAGAGCCGATGAGTTGGTAAATTCACGCAGTCCACTGACTTTAGGTGGCACAGAACGAGAGACAGGGCTAAAGGCCGCTAGTGTTGATGAGAGCCGATGAGTTGGTAAATTCACGCAGTCCGCTGACTTTAGGTGGCACAGAACGAGAGACAGGGCTAAAGGCCGCTAGTGTTGATGGGAGTCGATGAGTTGGTAAATTCACGCAGTCCGCTGACTTTAGGTGGCACAGAACGAGAGACAGGGCTAAAGGCCGCTAGTGTTGATGGGAGTCGATGAGTTGGTAAATTCACGCAGTCCGCTGACTTTAGGTGGCACAGAATGAGAGACAGGGCTAAAGGCCGCTAGTGTTGATGAGAGTCGATGAGTTGGTAAATTCACGCTGTCCGCTGACTTTAGGTGGCACAGAAGGAGAGACAGGGCTAAAGGCCGCTAGTGTTGATGAGAGACGATGAGTTGGTAAATTCATGCAGTCCACTTACTTTAGGTGGCACAGAACGAGAGACAGGGCTAAAGGCCGCTAGTGTTGATGGGAGTCGATGAGTTGGTAAATTCACGCAGTCCGCTGACTTTAGGTGGCACAGAATGAGAGACAGGGCTAAAGGCCGCTAGTGTTGATGAGAGTCGATGAGTTGGTAAATTCACGCTGTCCGCTGACTTTAGGTGGCACAGAACGAGAGACAGGGCTAAAGGCCACTAGTGTTGATGAGAGCCGATGAGTTGGTAAATTCATGCAGTCCACTGACTTGAGGTGGCACAGAACGAGAGACAGGGCTAAAGGCCGCTAGTGTTGATGGGAGTCGATGAGTTGGTAAATTCACGCAGTCCGCTGACTTTAGGTGGCACAGAATGAGAGACAGGGCTAAAGGCCGCTAGTGTTGATGAGAGTCGATGAGTTGGTAAATTCACGCTGTCCGCTGACTTTAGGTGGCACAGAAGGAGAGACAGGGCTAAAGGCCGCTAGTGTTGATGAGAGACGATGAGTTGGTAAATTCACGCAGTCCGCTGACTTTAGGTGGCACAGAAGGAGAGACAGGGCTAAAGGCCACTAGTGTTGATGAGAGTCGATGAGTTGGTAAATTCACGCAGTCTGCTGACTTTAGGTGGCACAGAAAGAGAGACAGGGCTAAAGGCCACTAGTGTTGATGAGAGTCGATGAGTTGGTAAATTCACGCAGTCTGTTGACTTTTGGTGGCACAGAACGATAGACAGGGCTAAAGGCCACTACTGTTGATGAGAGTCGATGAGTTGGTAAATTCACGCAGTCCGGTGACCATAGGGGCACAGAACGAGAGACAGGGCTAAAGGCCATTAGTGTTGATGAGAGTCGATGAGTTGGTAAAATCACGCAGTCCGCTGACCATAGGTGGCACAGAACGAGAGACAGGGCTAAAGGCCACTAGTGTTGATGAGAATCGATGAGTCGGTAAATTCACGCAGTCCGGTGACCATAGGGGCACAGAACGAGAGACAGGGCTAAAGGCCATTAGTGTTGATGAGAGTCGATGAGTTGGTAAAATCACGCAGTCCGCTGACCATAGGTGGCACAGAACGAGAGACAGGGCTAAAGGCCATTAGTGTTGATGAGAGTCGATGAGTCGGTAAATTCACGCAGTCCGGTGACCATAGGGGCACAGAACGAGAGACAGGGCTAAAGGCCATTAGTGTTGATGAGAGTCGATGAGTTGGTAAAATCACGCAGTCCGCTGACCATAGGTGGCACAGAACGAGAGACAGGGCTAAAGGCCACTAGTGTTGATGAGAGTCGATGAGTTGGTAAAATCACGCAGTCCGCTGACTTTAGGTGGCACAGAACGAGAGACAAGGCTAAAGGCCACTAGTGTTGATGAGAGTCGATGAGTTGGTAAATTCACACAGTCCGCTGACTTTAGGTGGCACAGAACGAGAGACAGGGCTAAAGGCCATTAGTGTTGATGAGAGTCGATGAGTTGGTAAACGCACGCAGTCCGCTGACCTTAGGTGGCACAGAACGAGAGACAGGGCTAAAGGCCACTAGTGTTGATGAGAGTCGATGAGTTGGTAAATTCACGCAGTCCGCTGACTTTAGGTGGCACAGAACGAGAGACAGGGCTAAAGGCCACTAGTGTTGATGTGAGTCGAAGAGTTGGTAAATTCACGCAGTCTGCTGACTTTTGGTGGCACAGAACGAGAGACAGGGCTAAAGGCCACCAGTGTTGATGAGAGTCGATGAGTTGGTAAATTCACGCAGTGCGCTGACTTTAGGTGGCACAGAAGGAGAGACAGGGCTAAAGGCCACTAGTGTTGATGAGAGTCGATGAGTTGGTAAATTCATGCAGTCCGCTGACTTTAGGTGGCACAGAACGAGAGACAGGGCTAAAGGCCACTAGTGTTGATGAGAGCCGATGAGTTGGTAAATTCATGCAGTCCACTGACTTGAGGTGGCACAGAACGAGAGACAGGGCTAAAGGCCGCTAGTGTTGATGGGAGTCGATGAGTTGGTAAATTCACGCTGTCCGCTGACTTTAGGTGGCACAGAACGAGAGACAGGGCTAAAGGCCACTAGTGTTGATGAGAGCCGATGAGTTGGTAAATTCATGCAGTCCACTGACTTGAGGTGGCACAGAACGAGAGACAGGGCTAAAGGCCGCTAGTGTTGATGGGAGTCGATGAGTTGGTAAATTCACGCAGTCCGCTGACTTTAGGTGGCACAGAATGAGAGACAGGGCTAAAGGCCGCTAGTGTTGATGAGAGTCGATGAGTTGGTAAATTCACGCTGTCCGCTGACTTTAGGTGGCACAGAAGGAGAGACAGGGCTAAAGGCCGCTAGTGTTGATGAGAGACGATGAGTTGGTAAATTCACGCAGTCCGCTGACTTTAGGTGGCACAGAAGGAGAGACAGGGCTAAAGGCCACTAGTGTTGATGAGAGTCGATGAGTTGGTAAATTCATGCAGTCCGCTGGCCTTAGGTGGCACAGAACGAGAGACAGGGCTAAAGGCCACTAGTGTTGATGACAGTCGATGAGTTGATAAATTCACGCAGTCCGCTGACTTTAGGTGGCACTGAACGAGAGACAGGTATAAAGGCCACCAGTGTTGATGACAGTCGATGAGTTGATAAATTCACGCAGTCCGCTGACTTTAGGTGGCACTGAACGAGAGACAGGTATAAAGGCCACCAGTGTTGATGAGAGTCGATGAGTTGGTAAATTCATGCAGTCCGCTGACTTTAGGTGGCACAGAACGAGAGACAGGGCTAAAGGCCACTAGTGTTGATGGGAGTCGATCAGTTGGTAAATTCATGCAGTGCGCTGACTTTAGGTGGCACAGAACGAGAGACAGGGCTAAAGGCCACTAATGTTGATGACAGTCGATGAGTTGGTAAATTCACGTAGTCCGCTGACTTGAGGTGGCACAGAACGAGAGACAGGGCTAAAGGCCACTAGTGTTAATGAGAGCCGATTAGTTGGTAAATTCATGCAGTCCGCTGACTTTAGGTGGCACAGAACGAGAGACAGGGCTAAAGACCACTAGTGTTAATGAGAGTCGATGAGTTGGTAAATTCGCACAGTCTGCTGACTTTAGGTGGCACAGAACGAGGGACAGGGCTAAAGGCCACTAGTGTTGATGACAGTCGATAAGTTGGTAAATTCACGCCGTCCGCCGACTTTAAGTGGCACAGAACAAGAGACAGGGCTAAAGGCCGCTAGTGTTCATGAGAGTCGATGAGTTGGTAAATTCACGCAGTCCGTTGACTTTAGGTGGCACGGAACGAGAGACAGGGCTAAAGGCCACTAGTGTTGATGAGAGTCGATGAGTTGGTAAATTCACGCAGTCCGCAGACTTTAGGTGGCACAGAACGAGAGACAGGGCTAAAAGGCCACTAGTGTTAATGAGAGCCGATGAGTTGGTAAATTCACGCAGTCCACTGACTTTAGGTGGCACAGAACGAGAGACAGGGCTAAAGGCCGCTAGTGTTGATGAGAGCCGATGAGTTGGTAAATTCACGCAGTCCGCTGACTTTAGGTGGCACAGAACGAGAGACAGGGCTAAAGGCCGCTAGTGTTGATGGGAGTCGATGAGTTGGTAAATTCACGCAGTCCGCTGACTTTAGGTGGCACAGAACGAGAGACAGGGCTAAAGGCCGCTAGTGTTGATGGGAGTCGATGAGTTGGTAAATTCACGCAGTCCGCTGACTTTAGGTGGCACAGAATGAGAGACAGGGCTAAAGGCCGCTAGTGTTGATGAGAGTCGATGAGTTGGTAAATTCACGCTGTCCGCTGACTTTAGGTGGCACAGAAGGAGAGACAGGGCTAAAGGCCGCTAGTGTTGATGAGAGACGATGAGTTGGTAAATTCATGCAGTCCACTGACTTTAGGTGGCACAGAACGAGAGACAGGGCTAAAGGCCGCTAGTGTTGATGGGAGTCGATGAGTTGGTAAATTCACGCAGTCCGCTGACTTTAGGTGGCACAGAATGAGAGACAGGGCTAAAGGCCGCTAGTGTTGATGAGAGTCGATGAGTTGGTAAATTCACGCTGTCCGCTGACTTTAGGTGGCACAGAACGAGAGACAGGGCTAAAGGCCACTAGTGTTGATGAGAGCCGATGAGTTGGTAAATTCATGCAGTCCACTGACTTGAGGTGGCACAGAACGAGAGACAGGGCTAAAGGCCGCTAGTGTTGATGGGAGTCGATGAGTTGGTAAATTCACGCAGTCCGCTGACTTTAGGTGGCACAGAATGAGAGACAGGGCTAAAGGCCGCTAGTGTTGATGAGAGTCGATGAGTTGGTAAATTCACGCTGTCCGCTGACTTTAGGTGGCACAGAAGGAGAGACAGGGCTAAAGGCCGCTAGTGTTGATGAGAGACGATGAGTTGGTAAATTCACGCAGTCCGCTGACTTTAGGTGGCACAGAAGGAGAGACAGGGCTAAAGGCCACTAGTGTTGATGAGAGTCGATGAGTTGGTAAATTCACGCAGTCTGCTGACTTTAGGTGGCACAGAAAGAGAGACAGGGCTAAAGGCCACTAGTGTTGATGAGAGTCGATGAGTTGGTAAATTCACGCAGTCTGTTGACTTTTGGTGGCACAGAACGATAGACAGGGCTAAAGGCCACTACTGTTGATGAGAGTCGATGAGTTGGTAAATTCACGCAGTCCGGTGACCATAGGGGCACAGAACGAGAGACAGGGCTAAAGGCCATTAGTGTTGATGAGAGTCGATGAGTTGGTAAAATCACGCAGTCCGCTGACCATAGGTGGCACAGAACGAGAGACAGGGCTAAAGGCCACTAGTGTTGATGAGAATCGATGAGTCGGTAAATTCACGCAGTCCGGTGACCATAGGGGCACAGAACGAGAGACAGGGCTAAAGGCCATTAGTGTTGATGAGAGTCGATGAGTTGGTAAAATCACGCAGTCCGCTGACCATAGGTGGCACAGAACGAGAGACAGGGCTAAAGGCCATTAGTGTTGATGAGAGTCGATGAGTCGGTAAATTCACGCAGTCCGGTGACCATAGGGGCACAGAACGAGAGACAGGGCTAAAGGCCATTAGTGTTGATGAGAGTCGATGAGTTGGTAAAATCACGCAGTCCGCTGACCATAGGTGGCACAGAACGAGAGACAGGGCTAAAGGCCACTAGTGTTGATGAGAGTCGATGAGTTGGTAAAATCACGCAGTCCGCTGACTTTAGGTGGCACAGAACGAGAGACAAGGCTAAAGGCCACTAGTGTTGATGAGAGTCGATGAGTTGGTAAATTCACACAGTCCGCTGACTTTAGGTGGCACAGAACGAGAGACAGGGCTAAAGGCCATTAGTGTTGATGAGAGTCGATGAGTTGGTAAACGCACGCAGTCCGCTGACCTTAGGTGGCACAGAACGAGAGACAGGGCTAAAGGCCACTAGTGTTGATGAGAGTCGATGAGTTGGTAAATTCACGCAGTCCGCTGACTTTAGGTGGCACAGAACGAGAGACAGGGCTAAAGGCCACTAGTGTTGATGTGAGTCGAAGAGTTGGTAAATTCACGCAGTCTGCTGACTTTTGGTGGCACAGAACGAGAGACAGGGCTAAAGGCCACCAGTGTTGATGAGAGTCGATGAGTTGGTAAATTCACGCAGTGCGCTGACTTTAGGTGGCACAGAAGGAGAGACAGGGCTAAAGGCCACTAGTGTTGATGAGAGTCGATGAGTTGGTAAATTCATGCAGTCCGCTGACTTTAGGTGGCACAGAACGAGAGACAGGGCTAAAGGCCACTAGTGTTGATGAGATTCGATGAGTTGGTAAATTCACGCAGTCCGCTGACATTAGGTGGCACAGAACGAGAGACAGGGCTAAAGGCCACTAGTGTTGATGAGAGTCGATGAGTTGGTAAATTCATGCAGTCCGCTGACTTTAGGTGGCACAGAACGAGAGACAGGGCTAAAGGCCACTAGTGTTGATGAGAGTCGATGAGTTGGTAAATTCATGCAGTCCGCTGGCCTTAGGTGGGACAGAACGAGAGACAGGGCTAAAGGCCACTAGTGTTGATGACAGTCGATGAGTTGATAAATTCACGCAGTCCGCTGACTTTAGGTGGCACTGAACGAGAGACAGGTATAAAGGCCACCAGTGTTGATGACAGTCGATGAGTTGATAAATTCACTCAGTCCGCTGACTTTAGGTGGCACTGAACGAGAGACAGGTATAAAGGCCACCAGTGTTGATGACAGTCGATGAGTTGATAAATTCACGCAGTCCGCTGACTTTAGGTGGCACTGAACGAGAGACAGGTATAAAGGCCACCAGTGTTGATGAGAGTCGATGAGTTGGTAAATTCACGCAGTCCGCTGACTTTAGGTGGCACAGAACGAGAGACAGGGCTAAAGGCCGCTAGTGTTGATGAGAGACGATGAGTTGGTAAATTCATGCAGTCCACTGACTTTAGGTGGCACAGAACGAGAGACAGGGCTAAAGGCCGCTAGTGTTGATGGGAGTCGATGAGTTGGTAAATTCACGCAGTCCACTGACTTTAGGTGGCACAGAATGAGAGACAGGGCTAAAGGCCGCTAGTGTTGATGAGAGTCGATGAGTTGGTAAATTCACGCTGTCCGCTGACTTTAGGTGGCACAGAACGAGAGACAGGGCTAAAGGCCACTAGTGTTGATGAGAGCCGATGAGTTGGTAAATTCATGCAGTCCACTGACTTGAGGTGGCACAGAACGAGAGACAGGGCTAAAGGCCGCTAGTGTTGATGGGAGTCGATGAGTTGGTAAATTCACGCAGTCCGCTGACTTTAGGTGGCACAGAATGAGAGACAGGGCTAAAGGCCGCTAGTGTTGATGAGAGTCGATGAGTTGGTAAATTCACGCTGTCCGCTGACTTTAGGTGGCACAGAAGGAGAGACAGGGCTAAAGGCCGCTAGTGTTGATGAGAGACGATGAGTTGGTAAATTCACGCAGTCCGCTGACTTTAGGTGGCACAGAAGGAGAGACAGGGCTAAAGGCCACTAGTGTTGATGAGAGTCGATGAGTTGGTAAATTCACGCAGTCTGCTGACTTTAGGTGGCACAGAAAGAGAGACAGGGCGAAAGGCCACTAGTGTTGATGAGAGTCGATGAGTTGGTAAATTCACGCAGTCTGTTGACTTTTGGTGGCACAGAACGAGAGACAGGGCTAAAGGCCACTACTGTTGATGAGAGTCGATGAGTTGGTAAATTCACGCAGTCCGGTGACCATAGGGGCCCAGAACGAGAGACAGGGCTAAAGGCCATTAGTGTTGATGAGAGTCGATGAGTTGGTAAAATCACGCAGTCCGCTGACCATAGGTGGCACAGAACGAGAGACAGGGCTAAAGGCCACTAGTGTTGATGAGAGTCGATGAGTCGGTAAATTCACGCAGTCCGGTGACCATAGGGGCACAGAACGAGAGACAGGGCTAAAGGCCGCTAGTGTTGATGAGAGACGATGAGTTGGTAAATTCACGCAGTCCGCTGACTTTAGGTGGCACAGAACGAGAGACAGGGCTAAAGGCCACTAGTGTTGATGAGAGTGGATGAGTTGGTAAATTCACGCAGTCCGCTGACTTTAGGTGGCACAGAACGAGAGACAGGGCTAAAGGCCACTAGTGTTGATGAGAGTCGATGAGTTGGTAAATTCTCGCAGACCGCTGACTTTAGGTGGCACAGAACGAGAGACAGGGCTAAAAGGCCACTAGTGTTAATGAGAGCCGATGAGTTGGTAAATTCACGCAGTCCACTGACTTTAGGTGGCACAGAACGAGAGACAGGGCTAAAGGCCACTAGTGTTGATGAGAGCCGATGAGTTGGTAAATTCATGCAGTCCACTGACCTTAGGTGGCACAGAACGAGAGACAGGGCTAAAGGCCGCTAGTGTTGATGGGAGTCGATGAGTTGGTAAATTCACGCAGTCCGCTGACTTTAGGTGGCACAGAACGAGAGACAGGGCTAAAGGCCGCTAGTGTTGATGAGAGTCGATGAGTTGGTAAATTCACGCTGTCCGCTGACTTTAGGTGGCACAGAAGGAGAGACAGGGCTAAAGGCCGCTAGTGTTGATGAGAGACGATGAGTTGGTAAATTCACGCAGTCCACTGACTTTAGGTGGCACAGAACGAGAGACAGGGCTAAAGGCCGCTAGTGTTGATGGGAGTCGATGAGTTGGTAAATTCACGCAGTCCGCTGACTTTAGGTGGCACAGAATGAGAGACAGGGCTAAAGGCCGCTAGTGTTGATGAGAGTCGATGAGTTGGTAAATTCATGCAGTCCACTGACTTGAGGTGGCACAGAACGAGAGACAGGGCTAAAGGCCGCTAGTGTTGATGGGAGTCGATGAGTTGGTAAATTCACGCAGTCCGCTGACTTTAGGTGGCACAGAATGAGAGACAGGGCTAAAGGCCGCTAGTGTTGATGAGAGTCGATGAGTTGGTAAATTCACGCTGTCCGCTGACTTTAGGTGGCACAGAACGAGAGACAGGGCTAAAGGCCACTAGTGTTGATGAGAGTCGATGAGTTGGTAAATTCATGCAGTCCGCTGACTTTAGGTGGCAAAGAACGAGAGACAGGGCTAAAGGCCACTAGTGTTGATGAGAGTCGATGAGTTGGTAAATTCATGCAGTCCGCTGGCCTTATGTGGCACAGAACGAGAGACAGGGCTAAAGGCCACTAGTGTTGATGACAGTCGATGAGTTGATAAATTCACGCAGTCCGCTGACTTTAGGTGGCACTGAACGAGAGACAGGTATAAAGGCCACCAGTGTTGATGACAGTCGATGAGTTGATAAATTCACTCAGTCCGCTGACTTTAGGTGGCACTGAACGAGAGACAGGTATAAAGGCCACCAGTGTTGATGACAGTCGATGAGTTGATAAATTCACGCAGTCCGCTGACTTTAGGTGGCACTGAACGAGAGACAGGTATAAAGGCCACCAGTGTTGATGAGAGTCGATGAGTTGGTAAATTCACGCAGTCCGCTGACTTTAGGTGGCACAGAACGAGAGACAGGGCTAAAGGCCGCTAGTGTTGATGAGAGACGATGAGTTGGTAAATTCATGCAGTCCACTGACTTTAGGTGGCACAGAACGAGAGACAGGGCTAAAGGCCACTAGTGTTGATGAGAGTCGATGAGTTGGTAAATTCACGCAGTCCGCTGACTTTAGGTGGCACAGAACGAGAGACAGGGCTAAAGGCCACTAGTGTTAATGAGAGCCGATGAGTTGGTAAATTCACGCAGTCCGCTGACTTTAGGTGGCACAGAACGAGAGACAGGGCTAAAGGCCGCTAGTGTTGATGGGAGTCGATGAGTTGGTAAATTCACGCAGTCCGCTGACTTTAGGTGGCACAGAATGAGAGACAGGGCTAAAGGCCGCTAGTGTTGATGAGAGTCGATGAGTTGGTAAATTCACGCTGTCCGCTGACTTTAGGTGGCACAGAAGGAGAGACAGGGCTAAAGGCCGCTAGTGTTGATGAGAGACGATGAGTTGGTAAATTCATGCAGTCCACTGACTTTAGGTGGCACTGAACGAGAGACAGGTATAAAGGCCACCAGTGTTGATGAGAGTCGATGAGTTGGTAAATTCATGCAGTCCGCTGACTTTAGGTGGCACAGAACGAGAGACAGGGCTAAAGGCCACTAGTGTTGATGGGAGTCGATCAGTTGGTAAATTCATGCAGTGCGCTGACTTTAGGTGGTACAGAACGAGAGACAGGGCTAAAGGTCACTAATGTTGATGACAGTCGATGAGTTGGTAAATTCACGCAGTCCGCTGACTTTAGGTGGCACAGAACGAGAGACAGGGCTAAAGGCCACTAGTGTTAATGAGAGCCGATTAGTTGGTAAATTCACGCAGTCCACTGACTTTAGGTGGCACAGAACGAGAGACAGGGCTAAAGGCCACTAGTGTTAATGAGAGTCGATGAGTTGGTAAATTCGCACAGTCTGCTGACTTTAGGTGGCACAGAACGAGGGACAGGGCTAAAGGCCACTAGTGTTGATGACAGTCGATAAGTTGGTAAATTCACGCCGTCCGCCGACTTTAAGTGGCACAGAACAAGAGACAAGGCTAAAGGCCGCTATTGTTCATGAGAGTCGATGAGTTGGTAAATTCACGCAGTCCTTTGACTTTAGGTGGCACGGAACGAGAGACAGGGCTAAAGGCCACTAGTGTTGATGAGAGTCGATGAGTTGGTAAATTCACGCAGTCCGCTGACTTTAGGTGGCACAGAACGAGAGACAGGGCTAAAAGGCCACTAGTGTTAATGAGAGCCGATGAGTTGGTAAATTCACGCAGTCCACTGACTTTAGGTGGCACAGAACGAGAGACAGGGCTAAAGGCCACTAGTGTTGATGAGAGCCGATGAGTTGGTAAATTCACGCAGTCCACTGACTTTAGGTGGCACAGAACGAGAGACAGGGCTAAAGGCCGCTAGTGTTGATGGGAGTCGATGAGTTGGTAAATTCACGCAGTCCGCTGACTTTAGGTGGCACAGAACGAGAGACAGGGCTAAAGGCCGCTAGTGTTGATGAGAGTCGATGAGTTGGTAAATTCACGCTGTCCGCTGACTTTAGGTGGCACAGAACGAGAGACAGGGCTAAAGGCCACTAGTGTTGATGAGAGCCGATGAGTTGGTAAATTCATGCAGTCCACTGACTTGAGGTGGCACAGAACGAGAGACAGGGCTAAAGGCCGCTAGTGTTGATGGGAGTCGATGAGTTGGTAAATTCACGCAGTCCGCTGACTTTAGGTGGCACAGAATGAGAGACAGGGCTAAAGGCCGCTAGTGTTGATGAGAGTCGATGAGTTGGTAAATTCACGCTGTCCGCTGACTTTAGGTGGCACAGAAGGAGAGACAGGGCTAAAGGCCGCTAGTGTTGATGAGAGACGATGAGTTGGTAAATTCACGCAGTCCGCTGACTTTAGGTGGCACAGAAGGAGAGACAGGGCTAAAGGCCACTAGTGTTGATGAGAGTCGATGAGTTGGTAAATTCACGCAGTCTGCTGACTTTAGGTGGCACAGAAAGAGAGACAGGGCTAAAGGCCACTAGTGTTGATGAGAGTCGATGAGTTGGTAAATTCACGCAGTCTGTTGACTTTTGGTGGCACAGAACGAGAGACAGGGCTAAACGCCACTACTGTTGATGAGAGTCGATGAGTTGGTAAATTCACGCAGTCCGGTGACCATAGGGGCACAGAACGAGAGACAGGGCTAAAGGCCATTAGTGTTGATGAGAGTCGATGAGTTGGTAAAATCACGCAGTCCGCTGACCATAGGTGGCACAGAACGAGAGACAGGGCTAAAGGCCACTAGTGTTGATGAGAATCGATGAGTCGGTAAATTCACGCAGTCCGGTGACCATAGAGGCACAGAACGAGAGACAGGGCTAAAGGCCATTAGTGTTGATGAGAGTCGATGAGTTGGTAAAATCACGCAGTCCGCTGACCATAGGTGGCACAGAACGAGAGACAGGGCTAAAGGCCATTAGTGTTGATGAGAGTCGATGAGTCGGTAAATTCACGCAGTCCGGTGACCATAGGGGCACAGAACGAGAGACAGGGCTAAAGGCCATTAGTGTTGATGAGAGTCGATGAGTTGGTAAAATCACGCAGTCCGCTGACCATAGGTGGCACAGAACGAGAGACAGGGCTAAAGGCCACTAGTGTTGATGAGAGTCGATGAGTTGGTAAAATCACGCAGTCCGCTGACTTTAGGTGGCACAGAACGAGAGACAAGGCTAAAGGCCACTAGTGTTGATGAGAGTCGATGAGTTGGTAAATTCACACAGTCCGCTGACTTTAGGTGGCACAGAACGAGAGACAGGGCTAAAGGCCATTAGTGTTGATGAGAGTCGATGAGTTGGTAAACGCACGCAGTCCGCTGACCTTAGGTGGCACAGAACGAGAGACAGGGCTAAAGGCCACTAGTGTTGATGAGAGTCGATGAGTTGGTAAATTCACGCAGTCCGCTGACTTTAGGTGGCACAGAACGAGAGACAGGGCTAAAGGCCACTAGTGTTGATGTGAGTCGAAGAGTTGGTAAATTCACGCAGTCTGCTGACTTTTGGTTTCACAGAACGAGAGACAGGGCTAAAGGCCACCAGTGTTGATGAGAGTCGATGAGTTGGTAAATTCACGCAGTGCGCTGACTTTAGGTGGCACAGAAGGAGAGACAGGGCTAAAGGCCACTAGTGTTGATGAGAGTCGATGAGTTGGTAAATTCATGCAGTCCGCTGACTTTAGGTGGCACAGAACGAGAGACAGGGCTAAAGGCCACTAGTGTTGATGAGATTCGATGAGTTGGTAAATTCACGCAGTCCGCTGACATTAGGTGGCACAGAACGAGAGACAGGGCTAAAGGCCACTAGTGTTGATGAGAGTCGATGAGTTGGTAAATTCATGCAGTCCGCTGACTTTAGGTGGCACAGAACGAGAGACAGGGCTAAAGGCCACTAGTGTTGATGAGAGTCGATGAGTTGGTAAATTCATGCAGTCCGCTGGCCTTAGGTGGGACAGAACGAGAGACAGGGCTAAAGGCCACTAGTGTTGATGACAGTCGATGAGTTGATAAATTCACGCAGTCCGCTGACTTTAGGTGGCACTGAACGAGAGACAGGTATAAAGGCCACCAGTGTTGATGACAGTCGATGAGTTGATAAATTCACTCAGTCCGCTGACTTTAGGTGGCACTGAACGAGAGACAGGTATAAAGGCCACCAGTGTTGATGACAGTCGATGAGTTGATAAATTCACGCAGTCCGCTGACTTTAGGTGGCACTGAACGAGAGACAGGTATAAAGGCCACCAGTGTTGATGAGAGTCGATGAGTTGGTAAATTCACGCAGTCCGCTGACTTTAGGTGGCACAGAACGAGAGACAGGGCTAAAGGCCGCTAGTGTTGATGAGAGACGATGAGTTGGTAAATTCATGCAGTCCACTGACTTTAGGTGGCACAGAACGAGAGACAGGGCTAAAGGCCGCTAGTGTTGATGGGAGTCGATGAGTTGGTAAATTCACGCAGTCCGCTGACTTTAGGTGGCACAGAATGAGAGACAGGGCTAAAGGCCGCTAGTGTTGATGAGAGTCGATGAGTTGGTAAATTCACGCTGTCCGCTGACTTTAGGTGGCACAGAACGAGAGACAGGGCTAAAGGCCACTAGTGTTGATGAGAGCCGATGAGTTGGTAAATTCATGCAGTCCACTGACTTGAGGTGGCACAGAACGAGAGACAGGGCTAAAGGCCGCTAGTGTTGATGGGAGTCGATGAGTTGGTAAATTCACGCAGTCCGCTGACTTTAGGTGGCACAGAATGAGAGACAGGGCTAAAGGCCGCTAGTGTTGATGAGAGTCGATGAGTTGGTAAATTCACGCTGTCCGCTGACTTTAGGTGGCACAGAAGGAGAGACAGGGCTAAAGGCCGCTAGTGTTGATGAGAGACGATGAGTTGGTAAATTCACGCAGTCCGCTGACTTTAGGTGGCACAGAAGGAGAGACAGGGCTAAAGGCCACTAGTGTTGATGAGAGTCGATGAGTTGGTAAATTCACGCAGTCTGCTGACTTTAGGTGGCACAGAAAGAGAGACAGGGCGAAAGGCCACTAGTGTTGATGAGAGTCGATGAGTTGGTAAATTCACGCAGTCTGTTGACTTTTGGTGGCACAGAACGAGAGACAGGGCTAAAGGCCACTACTGTTGATGAGAGTCGATGAGTTGGTAAATTCACGCAGTCCGGTGACCATAGGGGCCCAGAACGAGAGACAGGGCTAAAGGCCATTAGTGTTGATGAGAGTCGATGAGTTGGTAAAATCACGCAGTCCGCTGACCATAGGTGGCACAGAACGAGAGACAGGGCTAAAGGCCACTAGTGTTGATGAGAGTCGATGAGTCGGTAAATTCACGCAGTCCGGTGACCATAGGGGCACAGAACGAGAGACAGGGCTAAAGGCCGCTAGTGTTGATGAGAGACGATGAGTTGGTAAATTCACGCAGTCCGCTGACTTTAGGTGGCACAGAACGAGAGACAGGGCTAAAGGCCACTAGTGTTGATGAGAGTGGATGAGTTGGTAAATTCACGCAGTCCGCTGACTTTAGGTGGCACAGAACGAGAGACAGGGCTAAAGGCCACTAGTGTTGATGAGAGTCGATGAGTTGGTAAATTCTCGCAGACCGCTGACTTTAGGTGGCACAGAACGAGAGACAGGGCTAAAAGGCCACTAGTGTTAATGAGAGCCGATGAGTTGGTAAATTCACGCAGTCCACTGACTTTAGGTGGCACAGAACGAGAGACAGGGCTAAAGGCCACTAGTGTTGATGAGAGCCGATGAGTTGGTAAATTCATGCAGTCCACTGACCTTAGGTGGCACAGAACGAGAGACAGGGCTAAAGGCCGCAAGTGTTGATGGGAGTCGATGAGTTGGTAAATTCACGCAGTCCGCTGACTTTAGGTGGCACAGAACGAGAGACAGGGCTAAAGGCCGCTAGTGTTGATGAGAGTCGATGAGTTGGTAAATTCACGCTGTCCGCTGACTTTAGGTGGCACAGAAGGAGAGACAGGGCTAAAGGCCGCTAGTGTTGATGAGAGACGATGAGTTGGTAAATTCACGCAGTCCACTGACTTTAGGTGGCACAGAACGAGAGACAGGGCTAAAGGCCGCTAGTGTTGATGGGAGTCGATGAGTTGGTAAATTCACGCAGTCCGCTGACTTTAGGTGGCACAGAATGAGAGACAGGGCTAAAGGCCGCTAGTGTTGATGAGAGTCGATGAGTTGGTAAATTCATGCAGTCCACTGACTTGAGGTGGCACAGAACGAGAGACAGGGCTAAAGGCCGCTAGTGTTGATGGGAGTCGATGAGTTGGTAAATTCACGCAGTCCGCTGACTTTAGGTGGCACAGAATGAGAGACAGGGCTAAAGGCCGCTAGTGTTGATGAGAGTCGATGAGTTGGTAAATTCACGCTGTCCGCTGACTTTAGGTGGCACAGAACGAGAGACAGGGCTAAAGGCCACTAGTGTTGATGAGAGTCGATGAGTTGGTAAATTCATGCAGTCCGCTGACTTTAGGTGGCAAAGAACGAGAGACAGGGCTAAAGGCCACTAGTGTTGATGAGAGTCGATGAGTTGGTAAATTCATGCAGTCCGCTGGCCTTATGTGGCACAGAACGAGAGACAGGGCTAAAGGCCACTAGTGTTGATGACAGTCGATGAGTTGATAAATTCACGCAGTCCGCTGACTTTAGGTGGCACTGAACGAGAGACAGGTATAAAGGCCACCAGTGTTGATGACAGTCGATGAGTTGATAAATTCACTCAGTCCGCTGACTTTAGGTGGCACTGAACGAGAGACAGGTATAAAGGCCACCAGTGTTGATGACAGTCGATGAGTTGATAAATTCACGCAGTCCGCTGACTTTAGGTGGCACTGAACGAGAGACAGGTATAAAGGCCACCAGTGTTGATGAGAGTCGATGAGTTGGTAAATTCACGCAGTCCGCTGACTTTAGGTGGCACAGAACGAGAGACAGGGCTAAAGGCCGCTAGTGTTGATGAGAGACGATGAGTTGGTAAATTCACGCAGTCCACTGACTTTAGGTGGCACAGAACGAGAGACAGGGCTAAAGGCCACTAGTGTTGATGAGAGTCGATGAGTTGGTAAATTCACGCAGTCCGCTGACTTTAGGTGGCACAGAACGAGAGACAGGGCTAAAGGCCACTAGTGTTAATGAGAGCCGATGAGTTGGTAAATTCACGCAGTCCGCTGACTTTAGGTGGCACAGAACGAGAGACAGGGCTAAAGGCCGCTAGTGTTGATGGGAGTCGATGAGTTGGTAAATTCACGCAGTCCGCTGACTTTAGGTGGCACAGAACGAGAGACAGGGCTAAAGGCCGCTAGTGTTGATGAGAGTCGATGAGTTGGTAAATTCACGCTGTCCGCTGACTTTAGGTGGCACAGAAGGAGAGACAGGGCTAAAGGCCGCTAGTGTTGATGAGAGACGATGAGTTGGTAAATTCATGCAGTCCACTGACTTTAGGTGGCACAGAACGAGAGACAGGGCTAAAGGCCGCTAATGTTGATGGGAGTCGATGAGTTGGTAAATTCACGCAGTCCGCTGACCTTAGGTGGCACAGAACGAGCGACAGGGCTAAAGGCCACTAGTGTTGATGACAGTCGATGAGTTGGTAAATTCATGCAGTCCGCTGGCCTTAGGTGGCACAGAACGAGAGACAGGGCTAAAGGCCACTAGTGTTGATGACAGTCGATGAGTTGATAAATTCACGCAGTCCGCTGACTTTAGGTGGCACTGAACGAGAGACAGGTATAAAGGCCACCAGTGTTGATGACAGTCGATGAGTTGATAAATTCACGCAGTCCGCTGACTTTAGGTGGCACAGAATGAGAGACAGGGCTAAAGGCCGCTAGTGTTGATGAGAGTCGATGAGTTGGTAAATTCACGCTGTCCGCTGACTTTAGGTGGCACAGAAGGAGAGACAGGGCTAAAGGCCGCTAGTGTTGATGAGAGACGATGAGTTGGTAAATTCACGCAGTCCGCTGACTTTAGGTGGTACAGAACGAGAGACAGGGCTAAAGGTCACTAATGTTGATGACAGTCGATGAGTTGGTAAATTCACGCAGTCCGCTGACTTTAGGTGGCACAGAACGAGAGACAGGGCTAAAGGCCACTAGTGTTAATGAGAGCCGATTAGTTGGTAAATTCACGCAGTCCACTGACTTTAGGTGGCACAGAACGAGAGACAGGGCTAAAGGCCACTAGTGTTAATGAGAGTCGATGAGTTGGTAAATTCGCACAGTCTGCTGACTTTAGGTGGCACAGAACGAGGGACAGGGCTAAAGGCCACTAGTGTTGATGACAGTCGATAAGTTGGTAAATTCACGCCGTCCGCCGACTTTAAGTGGCACAGAACAAGAGACAAGGCTAAAGGCCGCTATTGTTCATGAGAGTCGATGAGTTGGTAAATTCACGCAGTCCTTTGACTTTAGGTGGCACGGAACGAGAGACAGGGCTAAAGGCCACTAGTGTTGATGAGAGTCGATGAGTTGGTAAATTCACGCAGTCCGCTGACTTTAGGTGGCACAGAACGAGAGACAGGGCTAAAAGGCCACTAGTGTTAATGAGAGCCGATGAGTTGGTAAATTCACGCAGTCCACTGACTTTAGGTGGCACAGAACGAGAGACAGGGCTAAAGGCCACTAGTGTTGATGAGAGCCGATGAGTTGGTAAATTCACGCAGTCCACTGACTTTAGGTGGCACAGAACGAGAGACAGGGCTAAAGGCCGCTAGTGTTGATGGGAGTCGATGAGTTGGTAAATTCACGCAGTCCGCTGACTTTAGGTGGCACAGAACGAGAGACAGGGCTAAAGGCCGCTAGTGTTGATGGGAGTCGATGAGTTGGTAAATTCACGCAGTCCGCTGACTTTAGGTGGCACAGAACGAGAGACAGGGCTAAAGGCCGCTAGTGTTGATGAGAGTCGATGAGTTGGTAAATTCACGCTGTCCGCTGACTTTAGGTGGCACAGAAGGAGAGACAGGGCTAAAGGCCGCTAGTGTTGATGAGAGACGATGAGTTGGTAAATTCATGCAGTCCACTGACTTTAGGTGGCACAGAACGAGAGACAGGGCTAAAGGCCGCTAGTGTTGATGGGAGTCGATGAGTTGGTAAATTCACGCAGTCCGCTGACTTTAGGTGGCACAGAACGAGAGACAGGGCTAAAGGCCGCTAGTGTTGATGAGAGTCGATGAGTTGGTAAATTCACGCTGTCCGCTGACTTTAGGTGGCACAGAACGAGAGACAGGGCTAAAGGCCACTAGTGTTGATGAGAGCCGATGAGTTGGTAAATTCATGCAGTCCACTGACTTGAGGTGGCACAGAACGAGAGACAGGGCTAAAGGCCGCTAGTGTTGATGGGAGTCGATGATTTGGTAAATTCACGCAGTCCGCTGACTTTAGGTGGCACAGAAGGAGAGACAGGGCTAAAGGCCACTAGTGTTGATGAGAGTCGATGAGTTGGTAAATTCACGCAGTCTGCTGACTTTAGGTGGCACAGAAAGAGAGACAGGGCTAAAGGCCACTAGTGTTGATGAGAGTCGATGAGTTGGTAAATTCACGCAGTCTGCTGACTTTTGGTGGCACAGAACGAGAGACAGGGCTAAAGGCCACTACTGTTGATGAGAGTCGATGAGTTGGTAAATTCACGCAGTCCGGTGACCATAGGGGCACAGAACGAGAGACAGGGCTAAAGGCCATTAGTGTTGATGAGAGTCGATGAGTTGGTAAAATCACGCAGTCCGCTGACCATAGGTGGCACAGAACGAGAGACAGGGCTAAAGGCCACTAGTGTTGATGAGAGTCGATGAGTCGGTAAATTCACGCAGTCCGGTGACCATAGGGGCACAGAACGAGAGACAGGGCTAAAGGCCATTAGTGTTGATGAGAGTCGATGAGTTGGTAAAATCACGCAGTCCGCTGACCATAGGTGGCACAGAACGAGAGACAGGGCTAAAGGCCATTAGTGTTGATGAGAGTCGATGAGTCGGTAAATTCACGCAGTCCGGTGACCATAGGGGCACAGAACGAGAGACAGGGCTAAAGGCCATTAGTGTTGATGAGAGTCGATGAGTTGGTAAAATCACGCAGTCCGCTGACCATAGGTGGCACAGAACGAGAGACAGGGCTAAAGGCCACTAGTGTTGATGAGAGTCGATGAGTTGGTAAAATCGCGCAGTCCGCTGACTTTAGGTGGCACAGAACGAGAGACAAGGCTAAAGGCCACTAGTGTTGATGAGAGTCGATGAGTTGGTAAATTCACACAGTCCGCTGACTTTAGGTGGCACAGAACGAGAGACAGGGCTAAAGGCCATTAGTGTTGATGAGAGTCGATGAGTTGGTAAACGCACCCAGTCCTCTGACCTTAGGTGGCACAGAACGAGAGACAGGGCTAAAGGCCACTAGTGTTGATGAGAGTCGATGAGTTGGTAAATTCACGCAGTCCGCTGACTTTAGGTGCCACAGAACGAGAGGCAGGGCTAAAGGCCACTAGTGTTGATGTGAGTCGAAGAGTTGGTAAATTCACGCAGTCTGCTGACTTTTGGTGGCACAGAACGAGAGACAGGGCTAAAGGCCACCAGTGTTGATGAGAGTCGATGAGTTGGTAAATTCACGCAGTGCGCTGACTTTAGGTGGCAGAGAAGGAGAGACAGGGCTAAAGGCCACTAGTGTTGATGAGAGTCGATGAGTTGGTAAATTCATGCAGTCCGCTGACTTTAGGTGGCACAGAACGAGAGACAGGGCTAAAGGCCACTAGTGTTGATGAGATTCGATGAGTTGGTAAATTCACGCAGTCCGCTGACATTAGGTGGCACAGAACGAGAGACAGGGCTAAAGGCCACTAGTGTTGATGAGAGTCGATGAGTTGGTAAATTCATGCAGTCCGCTGACTTTAGGTGGCACAGAACGAGAGACAGGGCTAAAGGCCACTAGTGTTGATGAGAGTCGATGAGTTGGTAAATTCATGCAGTCCTCTGGCCTTAGGTGGGACAGAACGAGAGACAGGGCTAAAGGCCACTAGTGTTGATGAGAGTCGATGAGTTGATAAATTCACGCAGTCCGCTGACTTTAGGTGGCACTGAACGAGAGACAGGTATAAAGGCCACCAGTGTTGATGACAGTCGATGAGTTGATAAATTCACGCAGTCTGCTGACTTTAGGTGGCACTGAACGAGAGACAGGTATAAAGGCCACCAGTGTTGATGACAGTCGATGAGTTGATAAATTCACGCAGTCCGCTGACTTTAGGTGGCACTGAACGAGAGACAGGTATAAAGGCCACCAGTGTTGATGAGAGTCGATGAGTTGGTAAATTCACGCAGTCCGCTGACTTTAGGTGGCACAGAACGACAGACAGGGCTAAAGGCCACTAGTGTTGATGAGAGTCGATGAGTTGGTAAATTCATGCAGTCCGCTGACTTTAAGTGGCACAGAACGAGAGACAGGGCTAAAGGCCACTAGTGTTGATGAGAGTCGATGAGTTGGTAAATTCACGCAGTCCGCTGACTTTAGGTGGCACAGAAGGAGAGACATGGCTAAAGGCCACTAGTGTAAATGAGAGTCGATGAGTTGGTAAATTCACGCAGTCCGCTGACTTTAGGTGGCACAGAAGGAGAGACAGGGCTAAAGGCCACTAGTGTTGATGAGAGTCGATGAGTTGGTAAATTCACACAGTCCGCTGACTTGAGGTGGCACAGATCGAGAGACAGGGCTAAATGCCACTAGTGTTGATGAGAATCGATGAGTTGGTAAATTCATACAGTCCGCTGACTTTAGGTGGCACAGAACGAGAGACAGGGCTAAAGGCCACTATTGTTGATGAGAGTCGATGAGTTGGTAAATTCACGCAGTCCACTGACTTTAGGTGGCACAGAACGAGAGACAGGGCTAAAGGCCACCAGTGTTGATGAGAGTCAATGAGTTGGTAAATTCACGCAGTCCGCTGACTTTAGGTGGCACAGAACGAGAGACAGGGCTAAAGGCCACTAGTGTTGATGAGAGTCGAGTTGGTAAATTCACACAGTCCCCTGACTTTAGGTGGCACAGAACGAGAGACAGGGCTAAAGGCCACTAGTGTTGATGAGAGTCGATGAGTTGGTAAATTCACGCAGTCTGCTGACTTTAGGTGGCACAGAACGAGAGACAGGGCTAAAGGCCACCAGTGTTGATGAGAGTCAATGAGTTGGTGAATTCACGCAGTCCGCTGACTTTAGGTGGCACTGAACGAGAGACATCTCTAAAGGCCACTAGTGTTGATGAGAGTCGAGTTGGTAAATTCACACAGTCCCCTGACTTTAGGTGGCACAGAACGAGAGACAGGGCTAAAGGCCACTAGTGTTGATGACAGTTGATGAGTTGGTAAATTCACGCAGTCTGCTGACTTTAGGTGGCACAGAACGAGAGACAGGTATAAAGGCCACCAGTGTTGATGAGAGTCGATGAGTTGGTAAATTCACGCAGTCTGCTGACTTTAGGTGGCACAGAACGAGAGACTGGGCTAAAGGCCGCTAGTGTTGATGAGAGTCGATGAGTTGGTAAATTCATGCAGTCCGCTGACTTTAGGTGGCACAGAACGAGAGACAGGGCTAAAGGCCACTTTTGTTAATGAGAGCCGATGAGTTGGTAAATTCACGCAGTCCGGTGACCATAGGTGGCACAGAACGAGAGACAGGGCTAAAGGCCATTAGTGTTGATGAGAGTCGATGAGTTGGTAAAATCACGCAGTCCGCTGAACATAGGTGGCACAGAACGAGAGACAGGGCTAAAGGCCACTAGTGTTGATGAGAGTCGATGAGTTGGTAAAATCACGCAGTCCGCTGACTTTAGGTGGCACAGAACGAGAGACAAGGCTAAAGGCCACTAGTGTTGATGAGAGTCGATGAGTTGGTAAATTCACGCAGTCCGCTGACTTTAGGTGGCACAGAACGAGAGACAGGGCTAAAGGCCATTAGTGTTGATGAGAGTCGATGAGTTGGTAAACGCACGCAGTCCGCTGACCTTAGGTGGCACAGAACGAGAGACAGGGCTAAAGGCCACTAGTGTTGATGAGAGTCGATGAGTTGGTAAATTCACGCAGTCCGCTGACTTTAGGTGGCACAGAATGAGAGACAGGCATAAAGGCCACTAGTGTTGATGTGAGTCGAAGAGTTGGTAAATTCACGCAGTCTGCTGACTTTTGGTGGCACAGAACGAGAGACAGGGCTAAAGGCCACGAGTGTTGATGAGAGTCGATGAGTTGGTAAATTCACGCAGTCCGCTGACTTTAGGTGGCACAGAACGAGAGACAGGGCTAAAGGCCACTAGTGTTAATGAGAGCCGATGAGTTGGTAAATTCACGCAGTCCACTGACTTTAGGTGGCACAGAACGAGAGACAGGGCTAAAGGCCACTAGTGTTGATGAGAGCCGATGAGTTGGTAAATTCATGCAGTCCGCTGACTTTAGGTGGCACAGAACGAGAGACAGGGCTAAAGGCCGCTAGTGTTGATGGGAGTCGATGAGTTGGTAAATTCACGCAGTCCGCTGACTTTAGGTGGCACAGAATGAGAGACAGGGCTAAAGGCCGCTAGTGTTGATGAGAGTCGATGAGTTGGTAAATTCACACTGTCCGCTGACTTTAGGTGGCACAGAAGGAGAGACAGGGCTAAAGGCCGCTAGTGTTGATGAGAGACGATGAGTTGGTAAATTCATGCAGTCCACTGACTTTAGGTGGCACAGAACGAGAGACAGGGCTAAAGGCCGCTAGTGTTGATGGGAGTCGATGAGTTGGTAAATTCACGCAGTCCGCTGACCTTAGGTGGCACAGAACGAGAGACAGGGCTAAAGGCCGCTAGTGTTGATGAGATTCGATGAGTTGGTAAATTCACGCAGTCCGCTGACTTTAGGTGGCACAGAACGAGAGACAGGGCTAAAGGCCACTAGTGTTGATGAGAGTCGATGAGTTGGTAAATTCATGCAGTCCGCTGACTTTAGGTGGCACAGAACGAGAGACAGGGCTAAAGGCCACTAGTGTTGATGAGAGTCGATGAGTTGGTAAATTCATGCAGTCCGCTGTCCTTAGGTGGCACAGAACGAGAGACAGGGCTAAAGGCCACTAGTGTTGATGACAGTCGATGAGTTGATAAATTCACGCAGTCCGCTGACTTTAGGTGGCACTGAACGAGAGACAGGTATAAAGGCCACCAGTGTTGATGACAGTCGATGAGTTGATAAATTCATGCAGTCCGCTGACTTTAGGTGGCACTGAACGAGAGACAGGTATAAAGGCCACCAGTGTTGATGACAGTCGATGAGTTGATAAATTCACGCAGTCCGCTGACTTTAGGTGGCACTGAACGAGAGACAGGTATAAAGGCCACCAGTGTTGATGAGAGTCGATGAGTTGGTAAATTCACGCAGTCCGTTGACTTTAGGTGGCACAGAACGAGAGACAGGGCTAAAGGCCACTGGTGTTGATGGGAGTCGATCAGTTGGTAAATTCATGCAGTGCGCTGACTTTAGGTGGCACAGAACGAGAGACAGGGCTAAAGGCCACTAATGTTGATGACAGTCGATGAGTTGGTAAATTCACGCAGTCCGCTGACTTTAGGTGGCACAGAACGAGAGACAGGGCTAAAGGCCACTAGTGTTAATGAGAGCCGATTAGTTGGTAAATTCATGCAGTCCGCTGACTTTAGGTGGCACAGAACGAGAGACAGGGCTAAAGGCCACTAGTGTTAATGAGAGTCGATGAGTTGGTAAATTCACACAGTCTGCTGACTTTAGGTGGCACAGAACGAGGGACAGGGCTAAAGGCCACTAGTGTTGATGACAGTCGATAAGTTGGTAAATTCACGCCGTCCGCTGACTTTAAGTGGCACGGAACAAGAGACAGGGCTAAAGGGCGCTAGTGTTCATGAGAGTCGATGAGTTGGTAAATTCACGCAGTCCGTTGACTTTAGGTGGCACGGAACGAGAGACAGGGCTAAAGGCCACTAGTGTTGATGAGAGTCGATGAGTTGGTAAATTCACGCAGTCCGCTGACTTTAGGTGGCACAGAACGAGAGACAGGGCTAAAGGCCACTAGTGTTAATGAGAGCCGATGAGTTGGTAAATTCACGCAGTCCACTGACTTTAGGTGGCACAGAATGAGAGACAGGGCTAAAGGCCACTAGTGTTGATGAGAGTCGATGAGTTGGTAAATTCACGCAGTCTGCTGACTTTAGGTGGCACAGAACGAGAGACAGGGCTAAAGGCCGCTAGTGTTGATGGGAGTCGATGAGTTGGTAAATTCACGCAGTCCGCTGACCTTAGGTGGCACAGAACGAGAGACAGGGCTAAAGGCCGCTAGTGTTGATGAGATTCGATGAGTTGGTAAATTCACGCAGTCCGCTGACTTTAGGTGGCACAGAACGAGAGACAGGGCTAAAGGCCACTAGTGTTGATGAGAGTCGATGAGTTGGTAAATTCATGCAGTCCGCTGACTTTAGGTGGCACAGAACGAGAGACAGGGCTAAAGGCCACTAGTGTTGATGAGAGTCGATGAGTTGGTAAATTCATGCAGTCCGCTGTCCTTAGGTGGCACAGAACGAGAGACAGGGCTAAAGGCCACTAGTGTTGATGACAGTCGATGAGTTGATAAATTCACGCAGTCCGCTGACTTTAGGTGGCACTGAACGAGAGACAGGTATAAAGGCCACCAGTGTTGATGACAGTCGATGAGTTGATAAATTCATGCAGTCCGCTGACTTTAGGTGGCACTGAACGAGAGACAGGTATAAAGGCCACCAGTGTTGATGACAGTCGATGAGTTGATAAATTCACGCAGTCCGCTGACTTTAGGTGGCACTGAACGAGAGACAGGTATAAAGGCCACCAGTGTTGATGAGAGTCGATGAGTTGGTAAATTCACGCAGTCCGTTGACTTTAGGTGGCACAGAACGAGAGACAGGGCTAAAGGCCACTGGTGTTGATGGGAGTCGATCAGTTGGTAAATTCATGCAGTGCGCTGACTTTAGGTGGCACAGAACGAGAGACAGGGCTAAAGGCCACTAATGTTGATGACAGTCGATGAGTTGGTAAATTCACGCAGTCCGCTGACTTTAGGTGGCACAGAACGAGAGACAGGGCTAAAGGCCACTAGTGTTAATGAGAGCCGATTAGTTGGTAAATTCATGCAGTCCGCTGACTTTAGGTGGCACAGAACGAGAGACAGGGCTAAAGGCCACTAGTGTTAATGAGAGTCGATGAGTTGGTAAATTCACACAGTCTGCTGACTTTAGGTGGCACAGAACGAGGGACAGGGCTAAAGGCCACTAGTGTTGATGACAGTCGATAAGTTGGTAAATTCACGCCGTCCGCTGACTTTAAGTGGCACGGAACAAGAGACAGGGCTAAAGGGCGCTAGTGTTCATGAGAGTCGATGAGTTGGTAAATTCACGCAGTCCGTTGACTTTAGGTGGCACGGAACGAGAGACAGGGCTAAAGGCCACTAGTGTTGATGAGAGTCGATGAGTTGGTAAATTCACGCAGTCCGCTGACTTTAGGTGGCACAGAACGAGAGACAGGGCTAAAGGCCGCTAGTGTTGATGGGAGTCGATGAGTTGGTAAATTCACGCAGTCCGCTGACTTTAGGTGGCACAGAATGAGAGACAGGGCTAAAGGCCGCTAGTGTTGATGAGAGTCGATGAGTTGGTAAATTCACGCTGTCCGCTGACTTTAGGTGGCACAGAAGGAGAGACAGGGCTAAAGGCCGCTAGTGTGGATGAGAGACGATGAGTTGGTAAATTCACGCAGTCCACTGACTTTAGGTGGCACAGAACGAGAGATAGGGCTAAAGGCCGCTAGTGTTGATAGGAGTCGATGAGTTGGTAAATTCACGCAGTCCGCTGACTTTAGGTGGCACAGAACGAGAGACAGGGCTAAAGGCCGCTAGTGTTGATGAGAGTCGATGAGTTGGTAAATTCACGCTGTCCGCTGACTTTAGGTGGCACAGAACGAGAGACAGGGCTAAAGGCCACTAGTGTTGATGAGAGCCGATGAGTTGGTAAATTCATGCAGTCCACTGACTTTAGGTGGCACAGAACGAGAGACAGGGCTAAAGGCCACGAGTGTTGATGAGAGTCGATGAGTTGGTAAATTCACGCAGTCCGCTGACTTTAGGTGGCACAGAACGAGAGACAGGGCTAAAGGCCACTAGTGTTAATGAGAGCCGATGAGTTGGTAAATTCACGCAGTCCACTGACTTTAGGTGGCACAGAACGAGAGACAGGGCTAAAGGCCACTAGTGTTGATGAGAGCCGATGAGTTGGTAAATTCATGCAGTCCGCTGACTTTAGGTGGCACAGAACGAGAGACAGGGCTAAAGGCCGCTAGTGTTGATGGGAGTCGATGAGTTGGTAAATTCACGCAGTCCGCTGACTTTAGGTGGCACAGAATGAGAGACAGGGCTAAAGGCCGCTAGTGTTGATGAGAGTCGATGAGTTGGTAAATTCACACTGTCCGCTGACTTTAGGTGGCACAGAAGGAGAGACAGGGCTAAAGGCCGCTAGTGTTGATGAGAGACGATGAGTTGGTAAATTCATGCAGTCCACTGACTTTAGGTGGCACAGAACGAGAGACAGGGCTAAAGGCCGCTAGTGTTGATGGGAGTCGATGAGTTGGTAAATTCACGCAGTCCGCTGACCTTAGGTGGCACAGAACGAGAGACAGGGCTAAAGGCCGCTAGTGTTGATGAGATTCGATGAGTTGGTAAATTCACGCAGTCCGCTGACTTTAGGTGGCACAGAACGAGAGACAGGGCTAAAGGCCACTAGTGTTGATGAGAGTCGATGAGTTGGTAAATTCATGCAGTCCGCTGACTTTAGGTGGCACAGAACGAGAGACAGGGCTAAAGGCCACTAGTGTTGATGAGAGTCGATGAGTTGGTAAATTCATGCAGTCCGCTGTCCTTAGGTGGCACAGAACGAGAGACAGGGCTAAAGGCCACTAGTGTTGATGACAGTCGATGAGTTGATAAATTCACGCAGTCCGCTGACTTTAGGTGGCACTGAACGAGAGACAGGTATAAAGGCCACCAGTGTTGATGACAGTCGATGAGTTGATAAATTCATGCAGTCCGCTGACTTTAGGTGGCACTGAACGAGAGACAGGTATAAAGGCCACCAGTGTTGATGACAGTCGATGAGTTGATAAATTCACGCAGTCCGCTGACTTTAGGTGGCACTGAACGAGAGACAGGTATAAAGGCCACCAGTGTTGATGAGAGTCGATGAGTTGGTAAATTCACGCAGTCCGTTGACTTTAGGTGGCACAGAACGAGAGACAGGGCTAAAGGCCACTGGTGTTGATGGGAGTCGATCAGTTGGTAAATTCATGCAGTGCGCTGACTTTAGGTGGCACAGAACGAGAGACAGGGCTAAAGGCCACTAATGTTGATGACAGTCGATGAGTTGGTAAATTCACGCAGTCCGCTGACTTTAGGTGGCACAGAACGAGAGACAGGGCTAAAGGCCACTAGTGTTAATGAGAGCCGATTAGTTGGTAAATTCATGCAGTCCGCTGACTTTAGGTGGCACAGAACGAGAGACAGGGCTAAAGGCCACTAGTGTTAATGAGAGTCGATGAGTTGGTAAATTCACACAGTCTGCTGACTTTAGGTGGCACAGAACGAGGGACAGGGCTAAAGGCCACTAGTGTTGATGACAGTCGATAAGTTGGTAAATTCACGCCGTCCGCTGACTTTAAGTGGCACGGAACAAGAGACAGGGCTAAAGGGCGCTAGTGTTCATGAGAGTCGATGAGTTGGTAAATTCACGCAGTCCGTTGACTTTAGGTGGCACGGAACGAGAGACAGGGCTAAAGGCCACTAGTGTTGATGAGAGTCGATGAGTTGGTAAATTCACGCAGTCCGCTGACTTTAGGTGGCACAGAACGAGAGACAGGGCTAAAGGCCGCTAGTGTTGATGGGAGTCGATGAGTTGGTAAATTCACGCAGTCCGCTGACTTTAGGTGGCACAGAATGAGAGACAGGGCTAAAGGCCGCTAGTGTTGATGAGAGTCGATGAGTTGGTAAATTCACGCTGTCCGCTGACTTTAGGTGGCACAGAAGGAGAGACAGGGCTAAAGGCCGCTAGTGTGGATGAGAGACGATGAGTTGGTAAATTCACGCAGTCCACTGACTTTAGGTGGCACAGAACGAGAGATAGGGCTAAAGGCCGCTAGTGTTGATAGGAGTCGATGAGTTGGTAAATTCACGCAGTCCGCTGACTTTAGGTGGCACAGAACGAGAGACAGGGCTAAAGGCCGCTAGTGTTGATGAGAGTCGATGAGTTGGTAAATTCACGCTGTCCGCTGACTTTAGGTGGCACAGAACGAGAGACAGGGCTAAAGGCCACTAGTGTTGATGAGAGCCGATGAGTTGGTAAATTCATGCAGTCCACTGACTTTAGGTGGCACAGAACGAGAGACAGGGCTAAAGGCCACGAGTGTTGATGAGAGTCGATGAGTTGGTAAATTCACGCAGTCCGCTGACTTTAGGTGGCACAGAACGAGAGACAGGGCTAAAGGCCACTAGTGTTAATGAGAGCCGATGAGTTGGTAAATTCACGCAGTCCACTGACTTTAGGTGGCACAGAACGAGAGACAGGGCTAAAGGCCACTAGTGTTGATGAGAGCCGATGAGTTGGTAAATTCATGCAGTCCGCTGACTTTAGGTGGCACAGAACGAGAGACAGGGCTAAAGGCCGCTAGTGTTGATGGGAGTCGATGAGTTGGTAAATTCACGCAGTCCGCTGACTTTAGGTGGCACAGAATGAGAGACAGGGCTAAAGGCCGCTAGTGTTGATGAGAGTCGATGAGTTGGTAAATTCACACTGTCCGCTGACTTTAGGTGGCACAGAAGGAGAGACAGGGCTAAAGGCCGCTAGTGTTGATGAGAGACGATGAGTTGGTAAATTCATGCAGTCCACTGACTTTAGGTGGCACAGAACGAGAGACAGGGCTAAAGGCCGCTAGTGTTGATGGGAGTCGATGAGTTGGTAAATTCACGCAGTCCGCTGACCTTAGGTGGCACAGAACGAGAGACAGGGCTAAAGGCCGCTAGTGTTGATGAGATTCGATGAGTTGGTAAATTCACGCAGTCCGCTGACTTTAGGTGGCACAGAACGAGAGACAGGGCTAAAGGCCACTAGTGTTGATGAGAGTCGATGAGTTGGTAAATTCATGCAGTCCGCTGACTTTAGGTGGCACAGAACGAGAGACAGGGCTAAAGGCCACTAGTGTTGATGAGAGTCGATGAGTTGGTAAATTCATGCAGTCCGCTGTCCTTAGGTGGCACAGAACGAGAGACAGGGCTAAAGGCCACTAGTGTTGATGACAGTCGATGAGTTGATAAATTCACGCAGTCCGCTGACTTTAGGTGGCACTGAACGAGAGACAGGTATAAAGGCCACCAGTGTTGATGACAGTCGATGAGTTGATAAATTCATGCAGTCCGCTGACTTTAGGTGGCACTGAACGAGAGACAGGTATAAAGGCCACCAGTGTTGATGACAGTCGATGAGTTGATAAATTCACGCAGTCCGCTGACTTTAGGTGGCACTGAACGAGAGACAGGTATAAAGGCCACCAGTGTTGATGAGAGTCGATGAGTTGGTAAATTCACGCAGTCCGTTGACTTTAGGTGGCACAGAACGAGAGACAGGGCTAAAGGCCACTGGTGTTGATGGGAGTCGATCAGTTGGTAAATTCATGCAGTGCGCTGACTTTAGGTGGCACAGAACGAGAGACAGGGCTAAAGGCCACTAATGTTGATGACAGTCGATGAGTTGGTAAATTCACGCAGTCCGCTGACTTTAGGTGGCACAGAACGAGAGACAGGGCTAAAGGCCACTAGTGTTAATGAGAGCCGATTAGTTGGTAAATTCATGCAGTCCGCTGACTTTAGGTGGCACAGAACGAGAGACAGGGCTAAAGGCCACTAGTGTTAATGAGAGTCGATGAGTTGGTAAATTCACACAGTCTGCTGACTTTAGGTGGCACAGAACGAGGGACAGGGCTAAAGGCCACTAGTGTTGATGACAGTCGATAAGTTGGTAAATTCACGCCGTCCGCTGACTTTAAGTGGCACGGAACAAGAGACAGGGCTAAAGGGCGCTAGTGTTCATGAGAGTCGATGAGTTGGTAAATTCACGCAGTCCGTTGACTTTAGGTGGCACGGAACGAGAGACAGGGCTAAAGGCCACTAGTGTTGATGAGAGTCGATGAGTTGGTAAATTCACGCAGTCCGCTGACTTTAGGTGGCACAGAACGAGAGACAGGGCTAAAGGCCGCTAGTGTTGATGGGAGTCGATGAGTTGGTAAATTCACGCAGTCCGCTGACTTTAGGTGGCACAGAATGAGAGACAGGGCTAAAGGCCGCTAGTGTTGATGAGAGTCGATGAGTTGGTAAATTCACGCTGTCCGCTGACTTTAGGTGGCACAGAAGGAGAGACAGGGCTAAAGGCCGCTAGTGTGGATGAGAGACGATGAGTTGGTAAATTCACGCAGTCCACTGACTTTAGGTGGCACAGAACGAGAGATAGGGCTAAAGGCCGCTAGTGTTGATAGGAGTCGATGAGTTGGTAAATTCACGCAGTCCGCTGACTTTAGGTGGCACAGAACGAGAGACAGGGCTAAAGGCCGCTAGTGTTGATGAGAGTCGATGAGTTGGTAAATTCACGCTGTCCGCTGACTTTAGGTGGCACAGAACGAGAGACAGGGCTAAAGGCCACTAGTGTTGATGAGAGCCGATGAGTTGGTAAATTCATGCAGTCCACTGACTTTAGGTGGCACAGAACGAGAGACAGGGCTAAAGGCTGCTAGTGTTGATGAGAGTCCATGAGTTGGTAAATTCACGCTGTCCGCTGACTTTAGGTGGCACAGAAGGAGAGACAGGGCTAAAGGCCGCTAGTGTTGATGAGAGACGATGAGTTGGTAAATTCACGCAGTCCGCTGACTTTAGGTGGCACAGAAGGAGAGACAGGGCTAAAGGCCACTAGTGTTGATGAGAGTCGATGAGTTGGTAAATTCACGCAGTCTGCTGACTTTAGGTGGCACAGAAAGAGAGACAGGGCTAAAGGCCACTAGTGTTGATGAGAGTCGATGAGTTGGTAAATTCACGCAGTCTGCTGACTTTTGGTGGCACAGAACGAGAGACAGGGCTAAAGGCCATTAGTGTTGATGAGAGTCGATGAGTTGGTAAAATCACGCAGTCCGCTGACCATAGGTGGCACAGAACGAGAGACAAGGCTAAAGGCCACTAGTGTTGATGAGAATCGATGAGTTGGTAAATTCACGCAGTCCGCTGACTTTAGGTGGCACAGAACGAGAGACAGGGCAAAAGGCCATTAGTGTTGATGAGAGTCGATGAGTTGGTAAACGCACGCAGTCCGCTGACCTTAGATGGCACAGAACAAGAGACAGGGCTAAAGGCCACTAGTGTTGATGAGAGTCGATGAGTTGGTAAATTCACGCAGTCCGCTGACTTTAGGTGGCACAGAACGAGAGACAGGGCTAAAGGCCACTAGTGTTGATGTGAGTCGAAGAGTTGGTAAATTCACGCAGTCTGCTGACTTTTGGTGGCACAGAACGAGAGACAGGGCTAAAGGCCACCAGTGTTGATGAGAGTCGATGAGTTGGTAAATTCACGCAGTGCGCTGACTTTAGGTGGCAGAGAAGGAGAGACAGGGCTAAAGGCCACTAGTGTTGATGAGAGTCGATGAGTTGGTAAATTCATGCAGTCCGCTGACCTTAGGTGGCACAGAACGAGAGACAGGGCTAAAGGCCGCTAGTGTTGATGAGATTCGATGAGGTGGTAAATTCACGCAGTCCGCTGACTTTAGGTGGCACAGAACGAGAGACAGGGCTAAAGGCCACTAGTGTTGATGACAGTTGATGAGTTGGTAAATTCATGCAGTCTGCTGACTTTAGGTGGCACAGAACGAGAGACAGGTATAAAGGCCACCAGTGTTGATGAGAGTCGATGAGTTGGTAAATTCACGCAGTCTGATGACTTTAGGTGGCACAGAACGAGAGACAGGGCTAAAGGCCGCTAGTGTTGATGAGAGTCGATGAGTTGGTAAATTCATGCAGTCCGCTGACTTTAGGTGGCACAGAACGAGAGACAGGGCTAAAGGCCACTTTTGTTAATGAGAGCCGATGAGTTGGTAAATTCACGCAGTCCACTGACTTTAGGTGGCACAGACAGGGCTAAAGGCCACCAGTGTTGATGAGAGTCGATGAGTTGGTAAATTCACGCAGTCCGGTGACCATAGGTGGCACAGAACGAGAGACAGGGCTAAAGGCCATTAGTGTTGATGAGAGTCGATGCGTTGGTAAAATCACGCAGTCCGCTGACCATAGGTGGCACAGAACGAGAGACAGGGCTAAAGGCCACTAGTGTTGATGAGAGTCGATGAGTTGGTAAAATCACGCAGTCCGCTGACTTTAGGTGGCACAGAACGCGAGACAAGGCTAAAGGCCACTAGTGTTGATGAGAGTCGATGAGTTGGTAAATTCACGCAGTCCGCTGACTTTAGGTGGCACAGAACGAGAGACAGGGCTAAAGGCCATTAGTGTTGATGAGAGTCGATGAGTTGGGAAACGCACGCAGTCCGCTGACCTTAGGTGGCACAGAACGAGAGACAGGGCTAAAGGCCACTAGTGTTGATGAGAGTAGATGAGTTGGTAAATTCACGCAGTCCGCTGACTTTAGGTGGCACAGAACGAGAGACAGGGCTAAAGGCCACTAGTGTTGATGGGAGTCGATCAGTTGGTAAATTCATGCAGTGCGCTGACTTTAGGTGGCACAGAACGAGAGACAGGGCTAAAGGTCACTAATGTTGATGACAGTCGATGAGTTGGTAAATTCACGCAGTCCGCTGACTTTAGGTGGCACAGAACGAGAGACAGGGCTAAAGGCCACTAGTGTTAATGAGAGCCGATTAGTTGGTAAATTCACGCAGTTCACTGACTTTAGGTGGCACAGAACGAGAGACAGGGCTAAAGGCCACTAGTGTTAATGAGAGTCGATGAGTTGGTAAATTCGCACAGTCTGCTGACTTTAGGTGGCACAGAACGAGGGACAGGGCTAAAGGCCACTAGTGTTGATGACAGTCGATAAGTTGGTAAATTCACGCCGTCCGCCGACTTTAAGTGGCACAGAACAAGAGACAAGGCTAAAGGCCGCTATTGTTCATGAGAGTCGATGAGTTGGTAAATTCACGCAGTCCTTTGACTTTAGGTGGCACGGAACGAGAGACAGGGCTAAAGGCCACTAGTGTTGATGAGAGTCGATGAGTTGGTAAATTCACGCAGTCCGCTGACTTTAGGTGGCACAGAACGAGAGACAGGGCTAAAAGGCCACTAGTGTTAATGAGAGCCGATGAGTTGGTAAATTCACGCAGTCCACTGACTTTAGGTGGCACAGAACGAGAGACAGGGCTAAAGGCCACTAGTGTTGATGAGAGCCGATGAGTTGGTAAATTCACGCAGTCCGCTGACTTTAGGTGGCACAGAACGAGAGACAGGGCTAAAGGCCACTAGTGTTGATGTGAGTCGAAGAGTTGGTAAATTCATGCAGTCTGCTGACTTTTGGTGGCACAGAACGAGAGACAGGGCTAAAGGCCACTATTGTTGATGAGAGTCGATGAGTTGGTAAATTCACGCAGTCCACTGACTTTAGGTGGCACAGAACGAGAGACAGGGCTAAAGGCCACCAGTGTTGATGAGAGTCAATGAGTTGGTAAATTCACGCAGTCCGCTGACTTTAGGTGGCACAGAACGAGAGACAGGGCTAAAGGCCACTAGTGTTGATGAGAGTCGAGTTGGTAAATTCACACAGTCCCCTGACTTTAGGTGGCACAGAACGAGAGACAGGGCTAAAGGCCACTAGTGTTGATGAGAGTCGATGAGTTGGTAAATTCACGCAGTCTGCTGACTTTAGGTGGCACAGAACGAGAGACAGGGCTAAAGGCCACCAGTGTTGATGAGAGTCAATGAGTTGGTGAATTCACGCAGTCCGCTGACTTTAGGTGGCACTGAACGAGAGACATCTCTAAAGGCCACTAGTGTTGATGAGAGTCGAGTTGGTAAATTCACACAGTCCCCTGACTTTAGGTGGCACAGAACGAGAGACAGGGCTAAAGGCCACTAGTGTTGATGACAGTTGATGAGTTGGTAAATTCACGCAGTCTGCTGACTTTAGGTGGCACAGAACGAGAGACAGGTATAAAGGCCACCAGTGTTGATGAGAGTCGATGAGTTGGTAAATTCACGCAGTCTGCTGACTTTAGGTGGCACAGAACGAGAGACTGGGCTAAAGGCCGCTAGTGTTGATGAGAGTCGATGAGTTGGTAAATTCATGCAGTCCGCTGACTTTAGGTGGCACAGAACGAGAGACAGGGCTAAAGGCCACTTTTGTTAATGAGAGCCGATGAGTTGGTAAATTCACGCAGTCCGGTGACCATAGGTGGCACAGAACGAGAGACAGGGCTAAAGGCCATTAGTGTTGATGAGAGTCGATGAGTTGGTAAAATCACGCAGTCCGCTGAACATAGGTGGCACAGAACGAGAGACAGGGCTAAAGGCCACTAGTGTTGATGAGAGTCGATGAGTTGGTAAAATCACGCAGTCCGCTGACTTTAGGTGGCACAGAACGAGAGACAAGGCTAAAGGCCACTAGTGTTGATGAGAGTCGATGAGTTGGTAAATTCACGCAGTCCGCTGACTTTAGGTGGCACAGAACGAGAGACAGGGCTAAAGGCCATTAGTGTTGATGAGAGTCGATGAGTTGGTAAACGCACGCAGTCCGCTGACCTTAGGTGGCACAGAACGAGAGACAGGGCTAAAGGCCACTAGTGTTGATGAGAGTCGATGAGTTGGTAAATTCACGCAGTCCGCTGACTTTAGGTGGCACAGAATGAGAGACAGGCATAAAGGCCACTAGTGTTGATGTGAGTCGAAGAGTTGGTAAATTCACGCAGTCTGCTGACTTTTGGTGGCACAGAACGAGAGACAGGGCTAAAGGCCACGAGTGTTGATGAGAGTCGATGAGTTGGTAAATTCACGCAGTCCGCTGACTTTAGGTGGCACAGAACGAGAGACAGGGCTAAAGGCCACTAGTGTTAATGAGAGCCGATGAGTTGGTAAATTCACGCAGTCCACTGACTTTAGGTGGCACAGAACGAGAGACAGGGCTAAAGGCCACTAGTGTTGATGAGAGCCGATGAGTTGGTAAATTCATGCAGTCCGCTGACTTTAGGTGGCACAGAACGAGAGACAGGGCTAAAGGCCGCTAGTGTTGATGGGAGTCGATGAGTTGGTAAATTCACGCAGTCCGCTGACTTTAGGTGGCACAGAATGAGAGACAGGGCTAAAGGCCGCTAGTGTTGATGAGAGTCGATGAGTTGGTAAATTCACACTGTCCGCTGACTTTAGGTGGCACAGAAGGAGAGACAGGGCTAAAGGCCGCTAGTGTTGATGAGAGACGATGAGTTGGTAAATTCATGCAGTCCACTGACTTTAGGTGGCACAGAACGAGAGACAGGGCTAAAGGCCGCTAGTGTTGATGGGAGTCGATGAGTTGGTAAATTCACGCAGTCCGCTGACCTTAGGTGGCACAGAACGAGAGACAGGGCTAAAGGCCGCTAGTGTTGATGAGATTCGATGAGTTGGTAAATTCACGCAGTCCGCTGACTTTAGGTGGCACAGAACGAGAGACAGGGCTAAAGGCCACTAGTGTTGATGAGAGTCGATGAGTTGGTAAATTCATGCAGTCCGCTGACTTTAGGTGGCACAGAACGAGAGACAGGGCTAAAGGCCACTAGTGTTGATGAGAGTCGATGAGTTGGTAAATTCATGCAGTCCGCTGTCCTTAGGTGGCACAGAACGAGAGACAGGGCTAAAGGCCACTAGTGTTGATGACAGTCGATGAGTTGATAAATTCACGCAGTCCGCTGACTTTAGGTGGCACTGAACGAGAGACAGGTATAAAGGCCACCAGTGTTGATGACAGTCGATGAGTTGATAAATTCATGCAGTCCGCTGACTTTAGGTGGCACTGAACGAGAGACAGGTATAAAGGCCACCAGTGTTGATGACAGTCGATGAGTTGATAAATTCACGCAGTCCGCTGACTTTAGGTGGCACTGAACGAGAGACAGGTATAAAGGCCACCAGTGTTGATGAGAGTCGATGAGTTGGTAAATTCACGCAGTCCGTTGACTTTAGGTGGCACAGAACGAGAGACAGGGCTAAAGGCCACTGGTGTTGATGGGAGTCGATCAGTTGGTAAATTCATGCAGTGCGCTGACTTTAGGTGGCACAGAACGAGAGACAGGGCTAAAGGCCACTAATGTTGATGACAGTCGATGAGTTGGTAAATTCACGCAGTCCGCTGACTTTAGGTGGCACAGAACGAGAGACAGGGCTAAAGGCCACTAGTGTTAATGAGAGCCGATTAGTTGGTAAATTCATGCAGTCCGCTGACTTTAGGTGGCACAGAACGAGAGACAGGGCTAAAGGCCACTAGTGTTAATGAGAGTCGATGAGTTGGTAAATTCACACAGTCTGCTGACTTTAGGTGGCACAGAACGAGGGACAGGGCTAAAGGCCACTAGTGTTGATGACAGTCGATAAGTTGGTAAATTCACGCCGTCCGCTGACTTTAAGTGGCACGGAACAAGAGACAGGGCTAAAGGGCGCTAGTGTTCATGAGAGTCGATGAGTTGGTAAATTCACGCAGTCCGTTGACTTTAGGTGGCACGGAACGAGAGACAGGGCTAAAGGCCACTAGTGTTGATGAGAGTCGATGAGTTGGTAAATTCACGCAGTCCGCTGACTTTAGGTGGCACAGAACGAGAGACAGGGCTAAAGGCCGCTAGTGTTGATGGGAGTCGATGAGTTGGTAAATTCACGCAGTCCGCTGACTTTAGGTGGCACAGAATGAGAGACAGGGCTAAAGGCCGCTAGTGTTGATGAGAGTCGATGAGTTGGTAAATTCACGCTGTCCGCTGACTTTAGGTGGCACAGAAGGAGAGACAGGGCTAAAGGCCGCTAGTGTGGATGAGAGACGATGAGTTGGTAAATTCACGCAGTCCACTGACTTTAGGTGGCACAGAACGAGAGATAGGGCTAAAGGCCGCTAGTGTTGATAGGAGTCGATGAGTTGGTAAATTCACGCAGTCCGCTGACTTTAGGTGGCACAGAACGAGAGACAGGGCTAAAGGCCGCTAGTGTTGATGAGAGTCGATGAGTTGGTAAATTCACGCTGTCCGCTGACTTTAGGTGGCACAGAACGAGAGACAGGGCTAAAGGCCACTAGTGTTGATGAGAGCCGATGAGTTGGTAAATTCATGCAGTCCACTGACTTTAGGTGGCACAGAACGAGAGACAGGGCTAAAGGCTGCTAGTGTTGATGAGAGTCCATGAGTTGGTAAATTCACGCTGTCCGCTGACTTTAGGTGGCACAGAAGGAGAGACAGGGCTAAAGGCCGCTAGTGTTGATGAGAGACGATGAGTTGGTAAATTCACGCAGTCCGCTGACTTTAGGTGGCACAGAAGGAGAGACAGGGCTAAAGGCCACTAGTGTTGATGAGAGTCGATGAGTTGGTAAATTCACGCAGTCTGCTGACTTTAGGTGGCACAGAAAGAGAGACAGGGCTAAAGGCCACTAGTGTTGATGAGAGTCGATGAGTTGGTAAATTCACGCAGTCTGCTGACTTTTGGTGGCACAGAACGAGAGACAGGGCTAAAGGCCATTAGTGTTGATGAGAGTCGATGAGTTGGTAAAATCACGCAGTCCGCTGACCATAGGTGGCACAGAACGAGAGACAAGGCTAAAGGCCACTAGTGTTGATGAGAATCGATGAGTTGGTAAATTCACGCAGTCCGCTGACTTTAGGTGGCACAGAACGAGAGACAGGGCAAAAGGCCATTAGTGTTGATGAGAGTCGATGAGTTGGTAAACGCACGCAGTCCGCTGACCTTAGATGGCACAGAACAAGAGACAGGGCTAAAGGCCACTAGTGTTGATGAGAGTCGATGAGTTGGTAAATTCACGCAGTCCGCTGACTTTAGGTGGCACAGAACGAGAGACAGGGCTAAAGGCCACTAGTGTTGATGTGAGTCGAAGAGTTGGTAAATTCACGCAGTCTGCTGACTTTTGGTGGCACAGAACGAGAGACAGGGCTAAAGGCCACCAGTGTTGATGAGAGTCGATGAGTTGGTAAATTCACGCAGTGCGCTGACTTTAGGTGGCAGAGAAGGAGAGACAGGGCTAAAGGCCACTAGTGTTGATGAGAGTCGATGAGTTGGTAAATTCATGCAGTCCGCTGACCTTAGGTGGCACAGAACGAGAGACAGGGCTAAAGGCCGCTAGTGTTGATGAGATTCGATGAGGTGGTAAATTCACGCAGTCCGCTGACTTTAGGTGGCACAGAACGAGAGACAGGGCTAAAGGCCACTAGTGTTGATGACAGTTGATGAGTTGGTAAATTCACGCAGTCTGCTGACTTTAGGTGGCACAGAACGAGAGACAGGTATAAAGGCCACCAGTGTTGATGAGAGTCGATGAGTTGGTAAATTCACGCAGTCTGATGACTTTAGGTGGCACAGAACGAGAGACAGGGCTAAAGGCCGCTAGTGTTGATGAGAGTCGATGAGTTGGTAAATTCATGCAGTCCGCTGACTTTAGGTGGCACAGAACGAGAGACAGGGCTAAAGGCCACTTTTGTTAATGAGAGCCGATGAGTTGGTAAATTCACGCAGTCCACTGACTTTAGGTGGCACAGACAGGGCTAAAGGCCACCAGTGTTGATGAGAGTCGATGAGTTGGTAAATTCACGCAGTCCGGTGACCATAGGTGGCACAGAACGAGAGACAGGGCTAAAGGCCATTAGTGTTGATGAGAGTCGATGCGTTGGTAAAATCACGCAGTCCGCTGACCATAGGTGGCACAGAACGAGAGACAGGGCTAAAGGCCACTAGTGTTGATGAGAGTCGATGAGTTGGTAAAATCACGCAGTCCGCTGACTTTAGGTGGCACAGAACGCGAGACAAGGCTAAAGGCCACTAGTGTTGATGAGAGTCGATGAGTTGGTAAATTCACGCAGTCCGCTGACTTTAGGTGGCACAGAACGAGAGACAGGGCTAAAGGCCATTAGTGTTGATGAGAGTCGATGAGTTGGGAAACGCACGCAGTCCGCTGACCTTAGGTGGCACAGAACGAGAGACAGGGCTAAAGGCCACTAGTGTTGATGAGAGTAGATGAGTTGGTAAATTCACGCAGTCCGCTGACTTTAGGTGGCACAGAACGAGAGACAGGGCTAAAGGCCACTAGTGTTGATGGGAGTCGATCAGTTGGTAAATTCATGCAGTGCGCTGACTTTAGGTGGCACAGAACGAGAGACAGGGCTAAAGGTCACTAATGTTGATGACAGTCGATGAGTTGGTAAATTCACGCAGTCCGCTGACTTTAGGTGGCACAGAACGAGAGACAGGGCTAAAGGCCACTAGTGTTAATGAGAGCCGATTAGTTGGTAAATTCACGCAGTTCACTGACTTTAGGTGGCACAGAACGAGAGACAGGGCTAAAGGCCACTAGTGTTAATGAGAGTCGATGAGTTGGTAAATTCGCACAGTCTGCTGACTTTAGGTGGCACAGAACGAGGGACAGGGCTAAAGGCCACTAGTGTTGATGACAGTCGATAAGTTGGTAAATTCACGCCGTCCGCCGACTTTAAGTGGCACAGAACAAGAGACAAGGCTAAAGGCCGCTATTGTTCATGAGAGTCGATGAGTTGGTAAATTCACGCAGTCCTTTGACTTTAGGTGGCACGGAACGAGAGACAGGGCTAAAGGCCACTAGTGTTGATGAGAGTCGATGAGTTGGTAAATTCACGCAGTCCGCTGACTTTAGGTGGCACAGAACGAGAGACAGGGCTAAAAGGCCACTAGTGTTAATGAGAGCCGATGAGTTGGTAAATTCACGCAGTCCACTGACTTTAGGTGGCACAGAACGAGAGACAGGGCTAAAGGCCACTAGTGTTGATGAGAGCCGATGAGTTGGTAAATTCACGCAGTCCGCTGACTTTAGGTGGCACAGAACGAGAGACAGGGCTAAAGGCCACTAGTGTTGATGTGAGTCGAAGAGTTGGTAAATTCATGCAGTCTGCTGACTTTTGGTGGCACAGAACGAGAGACAGGGCTAAAGGCCACGAGTGTTGATGAGAGTCGATGAGTTGGTAAATTCACGCAGTGCGCTGACTTTAGGTGGCACAGAAGGAGAGACAGGGCTAAAGGCCGCTAGTGTTGATGAGAGTCGATGAGTTGGTAAATTCACGCAGTCCGCTGACCTTAGGTGGCACAGAACGAGAGACAGGGCTAAAGGCCGCTAGTGTTGATGAGATTCGATGAGTTGGTAAATTCACGCAGTCCGCTGACTTTAGGTGGCACAGAACGAGAGACAGGGCTAAAGGCCACTAGTGTTGATGAGAGTCGATGAGTTGGTAAATTCATGCAGTCCGCTGACTTTAGGTGGCACAGAACGAGAGACAGGGCTAAAGGCCACTAGTGTTGATGAGAGTCGATGAGTTGGTAAATTCATGCAGTCCGCTGGCCTTAGGTGGCACAGAACGAGAGACAGGGCTAAAGGCCACTAGTGTTGATGACAGTCGATGAGTTGATAAATTCACGCAGTCCGCTGACTTTAGGTGGCACTGAACGAGAGACAGGTATAAAGGCCACCAGTGTTGATGACAGTCGATGAGTTGATAAATTCACGCAGTCCGCTGACTTTAGGTGGCACTGAACGAGAGACAGGTATAAAGGCCACCAGTGTTGATGACAGTCGATGAGTTGATAAATTCACGCAGTCCGCTGACTTTAGGTGGCACTGAACGAGAGACAGGTATAAAGGCCACCAGGGTTGATGAGAGTCGATGAGTTGGTAAATTCACGCAGTCCGCTGACTTTAGGTGGCACAGAACGAGAGACAGGGCTAAAGGCCACTAGTGTTGATGGGAGTCGATCAGTTGGTAAATTCATGCAGTGCGCTGACTTTAGGTGGCACAGTACGAGAGACAGGGCTAAAGGCCACTAATGTTGATGACAGTCGATGAGTTGGTAAATTCACGCAGTCCGCTGACTTTAGGTGGCACAGAACGAGAGACAGGGCTAAAGGCCACTAGTGTTAATGAGAGCCGATTAGTTGGTAAATTCATGCAGTCCGCTGACTTTAGATGGCACAGAACGAGAGACAGGGCTAAAGGCCACTAGTGTTAATGAGAGTCGATGAGTTGGTAAATTCAGACAGTCTGCTGACTTTAGGTGGCACAGAACGAGGGACAGGGCTAAAGGCCGCTAGTGTTGATGACAGTCGATGAGTTGGTAAATTCACGCCGTCCGCTGACTTTAAGTGGCACGGAACGAGAGACAGGGCTAAAGGCCGCTAGTGTTCATGAGAGTCGATGAGTTGGTAAATTCACGCAGTCCGTTGACTTTAGGTGGCACGGAATGAGAGACAGGGCTAAAGGCCACTAGTGTTGATGAGAGTCGATGAGTTGGTAAATTCACGCAGTCCGCTGACTTTAGGTGGCACAGAACGAGAGACAGGGCTAAAGGCCACTAGTATTAATGAGAGCCGATGAGTTGGTAAATTCACGCAGTCCGCTGACTTTAGGTGGCACAGAACGAGAGACAGGGCTAAAGGCCGCTAGTGTTGATGGGAGTCGATGAGTTGGTAAATTCACGCAGTCCGCTGACTTTAGGTGGCACAGAATGAGAGACAGGGCTAAAGGCCGCTAGTGTTGATGAGAGTCGATGAGTTGGTAAATTCACGCTGTCCGCTGACTTTAGGTGGCACAGAAGGAGAGACAGGGCTAAAGGCCGCTAGTGTTGATGAGAGACGATGAGTTGGTAAATTCATGCAGTCCACTGACTTTAGGTGGCACAGAACGAGAGACAGGGCTAAAGGCCGCTAATGTTGATGGGAGTCGATGAGTTGGTAAATTCACGCAGTCCGCTGACCTTAGGTGGCACAGAACGAGCGACAGGGCTAAAGGCCACTAGTGTTGATGACAGTCGATGAGTTGGTAAATTCATGCAGTCCGCTGGCCTTAGGTGGCACAGAACGAGAGACAGGGCTAAAGGCCACTAGTGTTGATGACAGTCGATGAGTTGATAAATTCACGCAGTCCGCTGACTTTAGGTGGCACTGAACGAGAGACAGGTATAAAGGCCACCAGTGTTGATGACAGTCGATGAGTTGATAAATTCACGCAGTCCGCTGACTTTAGGTGGCACTGAACTGGAGACAGGTATAAAGGCCACCAGTGTTGATGAGAGTCGATGAGTTGGTAAATTCATGCAGTCCGCTGACTTTAGGTGGCACAGAACGAGAGACAGGGCTAAAGGCCACTAGTGTTGATGGGAGTCGATCAGTTGGTAAATTCATGCAGTGCGCTGACTTTAGGTGGCACAGAACGAGAGACAGGGCTAAAGGTCACTAATGTTGATGACAGTCGATGAGTTGGTAAATTCACGCAGTCCGCTGACTTTAGGTGGCACAGAACGAGAGACAGGGCTAAAGGCCACTAGTGTTGATGAGAGTCGATGAGTTGGTAAATTCACGCAGTCCGCTGACTTTAGGTGGCACAGAACGAGAGACAGGGCTAAAAGGCCACTAGTGTTAATGAGAGCCGATGAGTTGGTAAATTCACGCAGTCCACTGACTTTAGGTGGCACAGAACGAGAGACAGGGCTAAAGGCCACTAGTGTTGATGAGAGCCGATGAGTTGGTAAATTCACGCAGTCCACTGACTTTAGGTGGCACAGAACGAGAGACAGGGCTAAAGGCCGCTAGTGTTGATGGGAGTCGATGAGTTGGTAAATTCACGCAGTCCGCTGACTTTAGGTGGCACAGAACGAGAGACAGGGCTAACGGCCGCTAGTGTTGATGGGAGTCGATGAGTTGGTAAATTCACGCAGTCCGCTGACTTTAGGTGGCACAGAACGAGAGACAGGGCTAAAGGCCGCTAGTGTTGATGAGAGTCGATGAGTTGGTAAATTCACGCTGTCCGCTGACTTTAGGTGGCACAGAAGGAGAGACAGGGCTAAAGGCCGCTAGTGTTGATGAGAGACGATGAGTTGGTAAATTCATGCAGTCCACTGACTTTAGGTGGCACAGAACGAGAGACAGGGCTAGAGGCCGCTAGTGTTGATGGGAGTCGATGAGTTGGTAAATTCACGCAGTCCGCTGACTTTAGGTGGCACAGAACGAGAGACAGGGCTAAAGGCCGCTAGTGTTGATGAGAGTCGATGAGTTGGTAAATTCACGCTGTCCGCTGACTTTAGGTGGCACAGAACGAGAGACAGGGCTAAAGGCCACTAGTGTTGATGAGAGCCGATGAGTTGGTAAATTCATGCAGTCCACTGACTTGAGGTGGCACAGAACGAGAGACAGGGCTAAAGGCCGCTAGTGTTGATGGGAGTCGATGATTTGGTAAATTCACGCAGTCCGCTGACTTTAGGTGGCACAGAAGGAGAGACAGGGCTAAAGGCCACTAGTGTTGATGAGAGTCGATGAGTTGGTAAATTCACGCAGTCTGCTGACTTTAGGTGGCACAGAAAGAGAGACAGGGCTAAAGGCCACTAGTGTTGATGAGAGTCGATGAGTTGGTAAATTCACGCAGTCTGCTGACTTTTGGTGGCACAGAACGAGAGACAGGGCTAAAGGCCACTACTGTTGATGAGAGTCGATGAGTTGGTAAATTCACGCAGTCCGGTGACCATAGGGGCACAGAACGAGAGACAGGGCTAAAGGCCATTAGTGTTGATGAGAGTCGATGAGTTGGTAAAATCACGCAGTCCGCAGACCATAGGTGGCACAGAACGAGAGACAGGGCTAAAGGCCACTAGTGTTGATGAGAGTCGATGAGTCGGTAAATTCACGCAGTCCGGTGACCATAGGGGCACAGAACGAGAGACAGGGCTAAAGGCCATTAGTGTTGATGAGAGTCGATGAGTTGGTAAAATCACGCAGTCCGCTGACCATAGGTGGCACAGAACGAGAGACAGGGCTAAAGGCCATTAGTGTTGATGAGAGTCGATGAGTCGGTAAATTCACGCAGTCCGGTGACCATAGGGGCACAGAACGAGAGACAGGGCTAAAGGCCATTAGTGTTGATGAGAGTCGATGAGTTGGTAAAATCACGCAGTCCGCTGACCATAGGTGGCACAGAACGAGAGACAGCGCTAAAGGCCACTAGTGTTGATGAGAGTCGATGAGTTGGTAAAATCGCGCAGTCCGCTGACTTTAGGTGGCACAGAACGAGAGACAAGGCTAAAGGCCACTAGTGTTGATGAGAGTCGATGAGTTGGTAAATTCACACAGTCCGCTGACTTTAGGTGGCACAGAACGAGAGACAGGGCTAAAGGCCATTAGTGTTGATGAGAGTCGATGAGTTGGTAAACGCACCCAGTCCTCTGACCTTAGGTGGCACAGAACGAGAGACAGGGCTAAAGGCCACTAGTGTTGATGAGAGTCGATGAGTTGGTAAATTCACGCAGTCCGCTGACTTTAGGTGCCACAGAACGAGAGGCAGGGCTAAAGGCCACTAGTGTTGATGTGAGTCGAAGAGTTGGTAAATTCACGCAGTCTGCTGACTTTTGGTGGCACAGAACGAGAGACAGGGCTAAAGGCCACCAGTGTTGATGAGAGTCGATGAGTTGGTAAATTCACGCAGTGCGCTGACTTTAGGTGGCAGAGAAGGAGAGACAGGGCTAAAGGCCACTAGTGTTGATGAGAGTCGATGAGTTGGTAAATTCATGCAGTCCGCTGACTTTAGGTGGCACAGAACGAGAGACAGGGCTAAAGGCCACTAGTGTTGATGAGATTCGATGAGTTGGTAAATTCACGCAGTCCGCTGACATTAGGTGGCACAGAACGAGAGACAGGGCTAAAGGCCACTAGTGTTGATGAGAGTCGATGAGTTGGTAAATTCATGCAGTCCGCTGACTTTAGGTGGCACAGAACGAGAGACAGGGCTAAAGGCCACTAGTGTTGATGAGAGTCGATGAGTTGGTAAATTCATGCAGTCCTCTGGCCTTAGGTGGGACAGAACGAGAGACAGGGCTAAAGGCCACTAGTGTTGATGAGAGTCGATGAGTTGATAAATTCACGCAGTCCGCTGACTTTAGGTGGCACTGAACGAGAGACAGGTATAAAGGCCACCAGTGTTGATGACAGTCGATGAGTTGATAAATTCACGCAGTCTGCTGACTTTAGGTGGCACTGAACGAGAGACAGGTATAAAGGCCACCAGTGTTGATGACAGTCGATGAGTTGATAAATTCACGCAGTCCGCTGACTTTAGGTGGCACTGAACGAGAGACAGGTATAAAGGCCACCAGTGTTGATGAGAGTCGATGAGTTGGTAAATTCACGCAGTCCGCTGACTTTAGGTGGCACAGAACGACAGACAGGGCTAAAGGCCACTAGTGTTGATGAGAGTCGATGAGTTGGTAAATTCATGCAGTCCGCTGACTTTAAGTGGCACAGAACGAGAGACAGGGCTAAAGGCCACTAGTGTTGATGAGAGTCGATGAGTTGGTAAATTCATGCAGTCCGCTGACTTTAGGTGGCACAGAACGAGAGACAGGGCTAAAGGCCACTAGTGTTAATGAGAGCCGATGAGTTGGTAAATTCACGCAGTCCACTGACTTTAGGTGGCACAGAACGAGAGACAGGGCTAAAGGCCGCTAGTGTTGATGAGAGCCGATGAGTTGGTAAATTCACGCAGTCCGCTGACATTAGGTGGCACAGAACGAGAGACAGGGCTAAAGGCCGCTAGTGTTGATGGGATTCGATGAGTTGGTAAATTCACGCAGTCCGCTGACTTTAGGTGGCACAGAACGAGAGACAGGGCTAAAGGCCGCTAGTGTTGATGAGAGTCGATGAGTTGGTAAATTCACGCTGTCCGCTGACTTTAGGTGGCACAGAAGGAGAGACAGGGCTAAAGGCCGCTAGTGTTGATGAGAGACGATGAGTTGGTAAATTCACGCAGTCCGCTGACTTTAGGTGGCACAGAACGAGAGACAGGGCTAAAGGCCACTAGTGTTGATGAGAGTGGATGAGTTGGTAAATTCACGCAGTCCGCTGACTTTAGGTGGCACAGAACGAGAGACAGGGCTAAAGGCCACTAGTGTTGATGAGAGTCGATGAGTTGGTAAATTCTCGCAGACCGCTGACTTTAGGTGGCACAGAACGAGAGACAGGGCTAAAAGGCCACTAGTGTTGATGAGAGCCGATGAGTTGGTAAATTCACGCAGTCCACTGACTTTAGGTGGCACAGAACGAGAGACAGGGCTAAAGGCCACTAGTGTTGATGAGAGCCGATGAGTTGGTAAATTCATGCAGTCCACTGACCTTAGGTGGCACAGAACGAGAGACAGGGCTAAAGGCCGCTAGTGTTGATGGGAGTCGATGAGTTGGTAAATTCACGCAGTCCGCTGACTTTAGGTGGCACAGAACGAGAGACAGGGCTAAAGGCCGCTAGTGTTGATGAGAGTCGATGAGTTGGTAAATTCACGCTGTCCGCTGACTTTAGGTGGCACAGAAGGAGAGACAGGGCTAAAGGCCGCTAGTGTTGATGAGAGACGATGAGTTGGTAAATTCACGCAGTCCGCTGACTTTAGGTGGCACAGAACGAGAGACAGGGCTAAAGGCCGCTAGTGTTGATGGGAGTTGATGAGTTGGTAAATTCACGCAGTCCGCTGACTTTAGGTGGCACAGAACGAGAGACAGGGCTAAAGGCCGCTAGTGTTGATGAGAGTCGATGAGTTGGTAAATTCATGCAGTCCGCTGACTTGAGGTGGCACAGAACGAGAGACAGGGCTAAAGGCCGCTAGTGTTGATGGGAGTCGATGAGTTGGTAAATTCACGCAGTCCGCTGACTTTAGGTGGCACAGAATGAGAGACAGGGCTAAAGGCCGCTAGTGTTGATGAGAGTCGATGAGTTGGTAAATTCACGCTGTCCGCTGACTTGAGGTGGCACAGAACGAGAGACAGGGCTAAAGGCCACTAGTGTTAATGAGAGCCGATTAGTTGGTAAATTCATGCAGTCCGCTGACTTTAGGTGGCACAGAACGAGAGACAGGGCTAAAGGCCACTAGTGTTAATGAGAGTCGATGAGTTGGTAAATTCGCACAGTCTGCTGACTTTAGGTGGCACAGAACGAGGGACAGGGCTAAAGGCCACTAGTGTTGATGACAGTCGATAAGTTGGTAAATTCACGCCGTCCGCCGACTTTAAGTGGCACAGAACAAGAGACAGGGCTAAAGGCCGCTAGTGTTCATGAGAGTCGATGAGTTGGTAAATTCACGCAGTCCGTTGACTTTAGGTGGCACGGAACGAGAGACAGGGCTAAAGGCCACTAGTGTTGATGAGAGTCGATGAGTTGGTAAATTCACGCAGTCCGCTGACTTTAGGTGGCACAGAACGAGAGACAGGGCTAAAAGGCCACTAGTGTTAATGAGAGCCGATGAGTTGGTAAATTCACGCAGTCCACTGACTTTAGGTGGCACAGAACGAGAGACAGGGCTAAAGGCCACTAGTGTTGATGAGAGCCGATGAGTTGGTAAATTCACGCAGTCCACTGACTTTAGGTGGCACAGAACGAGAGACAGGGCTAAAGGCCGCTAGTGTTGATGGGAGTCGATGAGTTGGTAAATTCACGCAGTCCGCTGACTTTAGGTGGCACAGAACGAGAGACAGGGCTAAAGGCCGCTAGTGTTGATGGGAGTCGATGAGTTGGTAAATTCACGCAGTCCGCTGACTTTAGGTGGCACAGAATGAGAGACAGGGCTAAAGGCCGCTAGTGTTGATGAGAGTCGATGAGTTGGTAAATTCACGCTGTCCGCTGACTTTAGGTGGCACAGAAGGAGAGACAGGGCTAAAGGCCGCTAGTGTTGATGAGAGACGATGAGTTGGTAAATTCATGCAGTCCACTGACTTTAGGTGGCACAGAACGAGAGACAGGGCTAAAGGCCGCTAGTGTTGATGGGAGTCGATGAGTTGGTAAATTCACGCAGTCCGCTGACTTTAGGTGGCACAGAATGAGAGACAGGGCTAAAGGCCGCTAGTGTTGATGAGAGTCGATGAGTTGGTAAATTCACGCTGTCCGCTGACTTTAGGTGGCACAGAACGAGAGACAGGGCTAAAGGCCACTAGTGTTGATGAGAGCCGATGAGTTGGTAAATTCATGCAGTCCACTGACTTGAGGTGGCACAGAACGAGAGACAGGGCTAAAGGCCGCTAGTGTTGATGGGAGTCGATGAGTTGGTAAATTCACGCAGTCCGCTGACTTTAGGTGGCACAGAATGAGAGACAGGGCTAAAGGCCGCTAGTGTTGATGAGAGTCGATGAGTTGGTAAATTCACGCTGTCCGCTGACTTTAGGTGGCACAGAAGGAGAGACAGGGCTAAAGGCCGCTAGTGTTGATGAGAGACGATGAGTTGGTAAATTCACGCAGTCCGCTGACTTTAAGTGGCACAGAAGGAGAGACAGGGCTAAAGGCCACTAGTGTTGATGAGAGTCGATGAGTTGGTAAATTCACGCAGTCTGCTGACTTTAGGTGGCACAGAAAGAGAGACAGGGCGAAAGGCCACTAGTGTTGATGAGAGTCGATGAGTTGGTAAATTCACGCAGTCTGTTGACTTTTGGTGGCACAGAACGAGAGACAGGGCTAAAGGCCACTACTGTTGATGAGAGTCGATGAGTTGGTAAATTCACGCAGTCCGGTGACCATAGGGGCCCAGAACGAGAGACAGGGCTAAAGGCCATTAGTATTGATGAGAGTCGATGAGTTGGTAAAATCACGCAGTCCGCTGACCATAGGTGGCACAGAACGAGAGACAGGGCTAAAGGCCACTAGTGTTGATGAGAATTGATGAGTCGGTAAATTCATGCAGTCCGGTGACCATAGGGGCACAGAACGAGAGACAGGGCTAAAGGCCGCTAGTGTTGATGAGAGACGATGAGTTGGTAAATTCACGCAGTCCGCTGACTTTAGGTGGCACAGAACGAGAGACAGGGCTAAAGGCCACTAGTGTTGATGAGAGTGGATGAGTTGGTAAATTCACGCAGTCCGCTGACTTTAGGTGGCACAGAACGAGAGACAGGGCTAAAGGCCACTAGTGTTGATGAGAGTCGATGAGTTGGTAAATTCTCGCAGACCGCTGACTTTAGGTGGCACAGAACGAGAGACAGGGCTAAAAGGCCACTAGTGTTAATGAGAGCCGATGAGTTGGTAAATTCACGCAGTCCACTGACTTTAGGTGGCACAGAACGAGAGACAGGGCTAAAGGCCACTAGTGTTGATGAGAGCCGATGAGTTGGTAAATTCATGCAGTCCACTGACCTTAGGTGGCACAGAACGAGAGACAGGGCTAAAGGCCGCTAGTGTTGATGGGAGTCGATGAGTTGGTAAATTCACGCAGTCCGCTGACTTTAGGTGGCACAGAACGAGAGACAGGGCTAAAGGCCGCTAGTGTTGATGAGAGTCGATGAGTTGGTAAATTCACGCTGTCCGCTGACTTTAGGTGGCACAGAAGGAGAGACAGGGCTAAAGGCCGCTAGTGTTGATGAGAGACGATGAGTTGGTAAATTCACGCAGTCCACTGACTTTAGGTGGCACAGAACGAGAGACAGGGCTAAAGGCCGCTAGTGTTGATGGGAGTCGATGAGTTGGTAAATTCACGCAGTCCGCTGACTTTAGGTGGCACAGAATGAGAGACAGGGCTAAAGGCCGCTAGTGTTGATGAGAGTCGATGAGTTGGTAAATTCATGCAGTCCACTGACTTGAGGTGGCACAGAACGAGAGACAGGGCTAAAGGCCGCTAGTGTTGATGGGAGTCGATGAGTTGGTAAATTCACGCAGTCCGCTGACTTTAGGTGGCACAGAATGAGAGACAGGGCTAAAGGCCGCTAGTGTTGATGAGAGTCGATGAGTTGGTAAATTCACGCTGTCCGCTGACTTTAGGTGGCACAGAACGAGAGACAGGGCTAAAGGCCACTAGTGTTGATGAGAGTCGATGAGTTGGTAAATTCATGCAGTCCGCTGACTTTAGGTGGCAAAGAACGAGAGACAGGGCTAAAGGCCACTAGTGTTGATGAGAGTCGATGAGTTGGTAAATTCATGCAGTCCGCTGGCCTTATGTGGCACAGAACGAGAGACAGGGCTAAAGGCCACTAGTGTTGATGACAGTCGATGAGTTGATAAATTCACGCAGTCCGCTGACTTTAGGTGGCACTGAACGAGAGACAGGTATAAAGGCCACCAGTGTTGATGAGAGTCGATGAGTTGGTAAATTCACGCAGTCCGCTGACTTTAGGTGGCACAGAACGAGAGACAGGGCTAAAGGCCGCTAGTGTTGATGAGAGACGATGAGTTGGTAAATTCATGCAGTCCACTGACTTTAGGTGGCACAGAACGAGAGACAGGGCTAAAGGCCGCTAATGTTGATGGGAGTCGATGAGTTGGTAAATTCACGCAGTCCGCTGACCTTAGGTGGCACAGAACGAGAGACAGGGCTAAAGGCCACTAGTGTTGATGAGAGTCGATGAGTTGGTAAATTCATGCAGTCCGCTGGCCTTAGGTGGCACAGAACGAGAGACAGGGCTAAAGGCCACTAGTGTTGATGACAGTCGATGAGTTGATAAATTCACGCAGTCCGCTGACTTTAGGTGGCACTGAACGAGAGACAGGTATAAAGGCCACCAGTGTTGATGACAGTCGATGAGTTGATAAATTCACGCAGTCCGCTGACTTTAGGTGGCACTGAACGAGAGACAGGTATAAAGGCCACCAGTGTTGATGAGAGTCGATGAGTTGGTAAATTCATGCAGTCCGCTGACTTTAGGTGGCACAGAACGAGAGACAGGGCTAAAGGCCACTAGTGTTGATGGGAGTCGATCAGTTGGTAAATTCATGCAGTGCGCTGACTTTAGGTGGCACAGAACGAGAGACAGGGCTAAAGGCCACTAATGTTGATGACAGTCGATGAGTTGGTAAATTCACGTAGTCCGCTGACTTGAGGTGGCACAGAACGAGAGACAGGGCTAAAGGCCACTAGTGTTAATGAGAGCCGATTAGTTGGTAAATTCATGCAGTCCGCTGACTTTAGGTGGCACAGAACGAGAGACAGGGCTAAAGGCCACTAGTGTTAATGAGAGTCGATGAGTTGGTAAATTCGCACAGTCTGCTGACTTTAGGTGGCACAGAACGAGGGACAGGGCTAAAGGCCACTAGTGTTGATGACAGTCGATAAGTTGGTAAATTCACGCCGTCCGCCGACTTTAAGTGGCACAGAACAAGAGACAGGGCTAAAGGCCGCTAGTGTTCATGAGAGTCGATGAGTTGGTAAATTCACGCAGTCCGTTGACTTTAGGTGGCACGGAACGAGAGACAGGGCTAAAGGCCACTAGTGTTGATGAGAGTCGATGAGTTGGTAAATTCACGCAGTCCGCAGACTTTAGGTGGCACAGAACGAGAGACAGGGCTAAAAGGCCACTAGTGTTAATGAGAGCCGATGAGTTGGTAAATTCACGCAGTCCACTGACTTTAGGTGGCACAGAACGAGAGACAGGGCTAAAGGCCGCTAGTGTTGATGAGAGCCGATGAGTTGGTAAATTCACGCAGTCCGCTGACTTTAGGTGGCACAGAACGAGAGACAGGGCTAAAGGCCGCTAGTGTTGATGGGAGTCGATGAGTTGGTAAATTCACGCAGTCCGCTGACTTTAGGTGGCACAGAACGAGAGACAGGGCTAAAGGCCGCTAGTGTTGATGGGAGTCGATGAGTTGGTAAATTCACGCAGTCCGCTGACTTTAGGTGGCACAGAATGAGAGACAGGGCTAAAGGCCGCTAGTGTTGATGAGAGTCGATGAGTTGGTAAATTCACGCTGTCCGCTGACTTTAGGTGGCACAGAAGGAGAGACAGGGCTAAAGGCCGCTAGTGTTGATGAGAGACGATGAGTTGGTAAATTCATGCAGTCCACTGACTTTAGGTGGCACAGAACGAGAGACAGGGCTAAAGGCCGCTAGTGTTGATGGGAGTCGATGAGTTGGTAAATTCACGCAGTCCGCTGACTTTAGGTGGCACAGAATGAGAGACAGGGCTAAAGGCCGCTAGTGTTGATGAGAGTCGATGAGTTGGTAAATTCACGCTGTCCGCTGACTTTAGGTGGCACAGAACGAGAGACAGGGCTAAAGGCCACTAGTGTTGATGAGAGCCGATGAGTTGGTAAATTCATGCAGTCCACTGACTTGAGGTGGCACAGAACGAGAGACAGGGCTAAAGGCCGCTAGTGTTGATGGGAGTCGATGAGTTGGTAAATTCACGCAGTCCGCTGACTTTAGGTGGCACAGAATGAGAGACAGGGCTAAAGGCCGCTAGTGTTGATGAGAGTCGATGAGTTGGTAAATTCACGCTGTCCGCTGACTTTAGGTGGCACAGAAGGAGAGACAGGGCTAAAGGCCGCTAGTGTTGATGAGAGACGATGAGTTGGTAAATTCACGCAGTCCGCTGACTTTAGGTGGCACAGAAGGAGAGACAGGGCTAAAGGCCACTAGTGTTGATGAGAGTCGATGAGTTGGTAAATTCATGCAGTCCGCTGGCCTTAGGTGGCACAGAACGAGAGACAGGGCTAAAGGCCACTAGTGTTGATGACAGTCGATGAGTTGATAAATTCACGCAGTCCGCTGACTTTAGGTGGCACTGAACGAGAGACAGGTATAAAGGCCACCAGTGTTGATGACAGTCGATGAGTTGATAAATTCACGCAGTCCGCTGACTTTAGGTGGCACTGAACGAGAGACAGGTATAAAGGCCACCAGTGTTGATGAGAGTCGATGAGTTGGTAAATTCATGCAGTCCGCTGACTTTAGGTGGCACAGAACGAGAGACAGGGCTAAAGGCCACTAGTGTTGATGGGAGTCGATCAGTTGGTAAATTCATGCAGTGCGCTGACTTTAGGTGGCACAGAACGAGAGACAGGGCTAAAGGCCACTAATGTTGATGACAGTCGATGAGTTGGTAAATTCACGTAGTCCGCTGACTTGAGGTGGCACAGAACGAGAGACAGGGCTAAAGGCCACTAGTGTTAATGAGAGCCGATTAGTTGGTAAATTCATGCAGTCCGCTGACTTTAGGTGGCACAGAACGAGAGACAGGGCTAAAGACCACTAGTGTTAATGAGAGTCGATGAGTTGGTAAATTCGCACAGTCTGCTGACTTTAGGTGGCACAGAACGAGGGACAGGGCTAAAGGCCACTAGTGTTGATGACAGTCGATAAGTTGGTAAATTCACGCCGTCCGCCGACTTTAAGTGGCACAGAACAAGAGACAGGGCTAAAGGCCGCTAGTGTTCATGAGAGTCGATGAGTTGGTAAATTCACGCAGTCCGTTGACTTTAGGTGGCACGGAACGAGAGACAGGGCTAAAGGCCACTAGTGTTGATGAGAGTCGATGAGTTGGTAAATTCACGCAGTCCGCAGACTTTAGGTGGCACAGAACGAGAGACAGGGCTAAAAGGCCACTAGTGTTAATGAGAGCCGATGAGTTGGTAAATTCACGCAGTCCACTGACTTTAGGTGGCACAGAACGAGAGACAGGGCTAAAGGCCGCTAGTGTTGATGAGAGCCGATGAGTTGGTAAATTCACGCAGTCCGCTGACTTTAGGTGGCACAGAACGAGAGACAGGGCTAAAGGCCGCTAGTGTTGATGGGAGTCGATGAGTTGGTAAATTCACGCAGTCCGCTGACTTTAGGTGGCACAGAACGAGAGACAGGGCTAAAGGCCGCTAGTGTTGATGGGAGTCGATGAGTTGGTAAATTCACGCAGTCCGCTGACTTTAGGTGGCACAGAATGAGAGACAGGGCTAAAGGCCGCTAGTGTTGATGAGAGTCGATGAGTTGGTAAATTCACGCTGTCCGCTGACTTTAGGTGGCACAGAAGGAGAGACAGGGCTAAAGGCCGCTAGTGTTGATGAGAGACGATGAGTTGGTAAATTCATGCAGTCCACTGACTTTAGGTGGCACAGAACGAGAGACAGGGCTAAAGGCCGCTAGTGTTGATGGGAGTCGATGAGTTGGTAAATTCACGCAGTCCGCTGACTTTAGGTGGCACAGAATGAGAGACAGGGCTAAAGGCCGCTAGTGTTGATGAGAGTCGATGAGTTGGTAAATTCACGCTGTCCGCTGACTTTAGGTGGCACAGAACGAGAGACAGGGCTAAAGGCCACTAGTGTTGATGAGAGCCGATGAGTTGGTAAATTCATGCAGTCCACTGACTTGAGGTGGCACAGAACGAGAGACAGGGCTAAAGGCCGCTAGTGTTGATGGGAGTCGATGAGTTGGTAAATTCACGCAGTCCGCTGACTTTAGGTGGCACAGAATGAGAGACAGGGCTAAAGGCCGCTAGTGTTGATGAGAGTCGATGAGTTGGTAAATTCACGCTGTCCGCTGACTTTAGGTGGCACAGAAGGAGAGACAGGGCTAAAGGCCGCTAGTGTTGATGAGAGACGATGAGTTGGTAAATTCACGCAGTCCGCTGACTTTAGGTGGCACAGAAGGAGAGGCAGGGCTAAAGGCCACTAGTGTTGATGAGAGTCGATGAGTTGGTAAATTCACGCAGTCTGCTGACTTTAGGTGGCACAGAAAGAGAGACAGGGCTAAAGGCCACTAGTGTTGATGAGAGTCGATGAGTTGGTAAATTCACGCAGTCTGTTGACTTTTGGTGGCACAGAACGAGAGACAGGGCTAAAGGCCACTACTGTTGATGAGAGTCGATGAGTTGGTAAATTCACGCAGTCCGGTGACCATAGGGGCACAGAACGAGAGACAGGGCTAAAGGCCATTAGTGTTGATGAGAGTCGATGAGTTGGTAAAATCACGCAGTCCGCTGACCATAGGTGGCACAGAACGAGAGACAGGGCTAAAGGCCACTAGTGTTGATGAGAATCGATGAGTCGGTAAATTCACGCAGTCCGGTGACCATAGGGGCACAGAACGAGAGACAGGGCTAAAGGCCATTAGTGTTGATGAGAGTCGATGAGTTGGTAAAATCACGCAGTCCGCTGACCATAGGTGGCACAGAACGAGAGACAGGGCTAAAGGCCATTAGTGTTGATGAGAGTCGATGAGTCGGTAAATTCACGCAGTCCGGTGACCATAGGGGCACAGAACGAGAGACAGGGCTAAAGGCCATTAGTGTTGATGAGAGTCGATGAGTTGGTAAAATCACGCAGTCCGCTGACCATAGGTGGCACAGAACGAGAGACAGGGCTAAAGGCCACTAGTGTTGATGAGAGTCAATGAGTTGGTAAAATCACGCAGTCCGCTGACTTTAGGTGGCACAGAACGAGAGACAAGGCTAAAGGCCACTAGTGTTGATGAGAGTCGATGAGTTGGTAAATTCACACAGTCCGCTGACTTTAGGTGGCACAGAACGAGAGACAGGGCTAAAGGCCATTAGTGTTGATGAGAGTCGATGAGTTGGTAAACGCACGCAGTCCGCTGACCTTAGGTGGCACAGAACGAGAGACAGGGCTAAAGGCCACTAGTGTTGATGAGAGTCGATGAGTTGGTAAATTCACGCAGTCCGCTGACTTTAGGTGGCACAGAACGAGAGACAGGGCTAAAGGCCACTAGTGTTGATGTGAGTCGAAGAGTTGGTAAATTCACGCAGTCTGCTGACTTTTGGTGGCACAGAACGAGAGACAGGGCTAAAGGCCACCAGTGTTGATGAGAGTCGATGAGTTGGTAAATTCACGCAGTGCGCTGACTTTAGGTGGCACAGAAGGAGAGACAGGGCTAAAGGCCACTAGTGTTGATGAGAGTCGATGAGTTGGTAAATTCATGCAGTCCGCTGACTTTAGGTGGCACAGAACGAGAGACAGGGCTAAAGGCCACTAGTGTTGATGAGATTCGATGAGTTGGTAAATTCACGCAGTCCGCTGACATTAGGTGGCACAGAACGAGAGACAGGGCTAAAGGCCACTAGTGTTGATGAGAGTCGATGAGTTGGTAAATTCATGCAGTCCGCTGACTTTAGGTGGCACAGAACGAGAGACAGGGCTAAAGGCCACTAGTGTTGATGAGAGTCGATGAGTTGGTAAATTCATGCAGTCCGCTGGCCTTAGGTGGGACAGAACGAGAGACAGGGCTAAAGGCCACTAGTGTTGATGACAGTCGATGAGTTGATAAATTCACGCAGTCCGCTGACTTTAGGTGGCACTGAACGAGAGACAGGTATAAAGGCCACCAGTGTTGATGACAGTCGATGAGTTGATAAATTCACTCAGTCCGCTGACTTTAGGTGGCACTGAACGAGAGACAGGTATAAAGGCCACCAGTGTTGATGACAGTCGATGAGTTGATAAATTCACGCAGTCCGCTGACTTTAGGTGGCACTGAACGAGAGACAGGTATAAAGGCCACCAGTGTTGATGAGAGTCGATGAGTTGGTAAATTCACGCAGTCCGCTGACTTTAGGTGGCACAGAACGAGAGACAGGGCTAAAGGCCGCTAGTGTTGATGAGAGACGATGAGTTGGTAAATTCATGCAGTCCACTGACTTTAGGTGGCACAGAACGAGAGACAGGGCTAAAGGCCGCTAGTGTTGATGGGAGTCGATGAGTTGGTAAATTCACGCAGTCCGCTGACTTTAGGTGGCACAGAATGAGAGACAGGGCTAAAGGCCGCTAGTGTTGATGAGAGTCGATGAGTTGGTAAATTCAGGCTGTCCGCTGACTTTAGGTGGCACAGAACGAGAGACAGGGCTAAAGGCCACTAGTGTTGATGAGAGCCGATGAGTTGGTAAATTCATGCAGTCCACTGACTTGAGGTGGCACAGAACGAGAGACAGGGCTAAAGGCCGCTAGTGTTGATGGGAGTCGATGAGTTGGTAAATTCACGCAGTCCGCTGACTTTAGGTGGCACAGAATGAGAGACAGGGCTAAAGGCCGCTAGTGTTGATGAGAGTCGATGAGTTGGTAAATTCACGCTGTCCGCTGACTTTAGGTGGCACAGAAGGAGAGACAGGGCTAAAGGCCGCTAGTGTTGATGAGAGACGATGAGTTGGTAAATTCACGCAGTCCGCTGACTTTAGGTGGCACAGAAGGAGAGACAGGGCTAAAGGCCACTAGTGTTGATGAGAGTCGATGAGTTGGTAAATTCACGCAGTCTGCTGACTTTAGGTGGCACAGAAAGAGAGACAGGGCGAAAGGCCACTAGTGTTGATGAGAGTCGATGAGTTGGTAAATTCACGCAGTCTGTTGACTTTTGGTGGCACAGAACGAGAGACAGGGCTAAAGGCCACTACTGTTGATGAGAGTCGATGAGTTGGTAAATTCACGCAGTCGGTGACCATAGGGGCCCAGAACGAGAGACAGGGCTAAAGGCCATTAGTGTTGATGAGAGTCGATGAGTTGGTAAAATCACGCAGTCCGCTGACCATAGGTGGCACAGAACGAGAGACAGGGCTAAAGGCCACTAGTGTTGATGAGAGTCGATGAGTCGGTAAATTCACGCAGTCCGGTGACCATAGGGGCACAGAACGAGAGACAGGGCTAAAGGCCGCTAGTGTTGATGAGAGACGATGAGTTGGTAAATTCACGCAGTCCGCTGACTTTAGGTGGCACAGAACGAGAGACAGGGCTAAAGGCCACTAGTGTTGATGAGAGTGGATGAGTTGGTAAATTCACGCAGTCCGCTGACTTTAGGTGGCACAGAACGAGAGACAGGGCTAAAGGCCACTAGTGTTGATGAGAGTCGATGAGTTGGTAAATTCTCGCAGACCGCTGACTTTAGGTGGCACAGAACGAGAGACAGGGCTAAAAGGCCACTAGTGTTAATGAGAGCCGATGAGTTGGTAAATTCACGCAGTCCACTGACTTTAGGTGGCACAGAACGAGAGACAGGGCTAAAGGCCACTAGTGTTGATGAGAGCCGATGAGTTGGTAAATTCATGCAGTCCACTGACCTTAGGTGGCACAGAACGAGAGACAGGGCTAAAGGCCGCTAGTGTTGATGGGAGTCGATGAGTTGGTAAATTCACGCAGTCCGCTGACTTTAGGTGGCACAGAACGAGAGACAGGGCTAAAGGCCGCTAGTGTTGATGAGAGTCGATGAGTTGGTAAATTCACGCTGTCCGCTGACTTTAGGTGGCACAGAAGGAGAGACAGGGCTAAAGGCCGCTAGTGTTGATGAGAGACGATGAGTTGGTAAATTCACGCAGTCCACTGACTTTAGGTGGCACAGAACGAGAGACAGGGCTAAAGGCCGCTAGTGTTGATGGGAGTCGATGAGTTGGTAAATTCACGCAGTCCGCTGACTTTAGGTGGCACAGAATGAGAGACAGGGCTAAAGGCCGCTAGTGTTGATGAGAGTCGATGAGTTGGTAAATTCATGCAGTCCACTGACTTGAGGTGGCACAGAACGAGAGACAGGGCTAAAGGCCGCTAGTGTTGATGGGAGTCGATGAGTTGGTAAATTCACGCAGTCCGCTGACTTTAGGTGGCACAGAATGAGAGACAGGGCTAAAGGCCGCTAGTGTTGATGAGAGTCGATGAGTTGGTAAATTCACGCTGTCCGCTGACTTTAGGTGGCACAGAACGAGAGACAGGGCTAAAGGCCACTAGTGTTGATGAGAGTCGATGAGTTGGTAAATTCATGCAGTCCGCTGACTTTAGGTGGCAAAGAACGAGAGACAGGGCTAAAGGCCACTAGTGTTGATGAGAGTCGATGAGTTGGTAAATTCATGCAGTCCGCTGGCCTTATGTGGCACAGAACGAGAGACAGGGCTAAAGGCCACTAGTGTTGATGACAGTCGATGAGTTGATAAATTCACGCAGTCCGCTGACTTTAGGTGGCACTGAACGAGAGACAGGTATAAAGGCCACCAGTGTTGATGACAGTCGATGAGTTGATAAATTCACTCAGTCCGCTGACTTTAGGTGGCACTGAACGAGAGACAGGTATAAAGGCCACCAGTGTTGATGACAGTCGATGAGTTGATAAATTCACGCAGTCCGCTGACTTTAGGTGGCACTGAACGAGAGACAGGTATAAAGGCCACCAGTGTTGATGAGAGTCGATGAGTTGGTAAATTCACGCAGTCCGCTGACTTTAGGTGGCACAGAACGAGAGACAGGGCTAAAGGCCGCTAGTGTTGATGAGAGACGATGAGTTGGTAAATTCATGCAGTCCACTGACTTTAGGTGGCACAGAACGAGAGACAGGGCTAAAGGCCACTAGTGTTGATGAGAGTCGATGAGTTGGTAAATTCACGCAGTCCGCTGACTTTAGGTGGCACAGAACGAGAGACAGGGCTAAAGGCCACTAGTGTTAATGAGAGCCGATGAGTTGGTAAATTCACGCAGTCCGCTGACTTTAGGTGGCACAGAACGAGAGACAGGGCTAAAGGCCGCTAGTGTTGATGGGAGTCGATGAGTTGGTAAATTCACGCAGTCCGCTGACTTTAGGTGGCACAGAATGAGAGACAGGGCTAAAGGCCGCTAGTGTTGATGAGAGTCGATGAGTTGGTAAATTCACGCTGTCCGCTGACTTTAGGTGGCACAGAAGGAGAGACAGGGCTAAAGGCCGCTAGTGTTGATGAGAGACGATGAGTTGGTAAATTCATGCAGTCCACTGACTTTAGGTGGCACAGAACGAGAGACAGGGCTAAAGGCCGCTAATGTTGATGGGAGTCGATGAGTTGGTAAATTCACGCAGTCCGCTGACCTTAGGTGGCACAGAACGAGCGACAGGGCTAAAGGCCACTAGTGTTGATGACAGTCGATGAGTTGGTAAATTCATGCAGTCCGCTGGCCTTAGGTGGCACAGAACGAGAGACAGGGCTAAAGGCCACTAGTGTTGATGACAGTCGATGAGTTGATAAATTCACGCAGTCCGCTGACTTTAGGTGGCACTGAACGAGAGACAGGTATAAAGGCCACCAGTGTTGATGACAGTCGATGAGTTGATAAATTCACGCAGTCCGCTGACTTTAGGTGGCACTGAACTGGAGACAGGTATAAAGGCCACCAGTGTTGATGAGAGTCGATGAGTTGGTAAATTCATGCAGTCCGCTGACTTTAGGTGGCACAGAACGAGAGACAGGGCTAAAGGCCACTAGTGTTGATGGGAGTCGATCAGTTGGTAAATTCATGCAGTGCGCTGACTTTAGGTGGTACAGAACGAGAGACAGGGCTAAAGGTCACTAATGTTGATGACAGTCGATGAGTTGGTAAATTCACGCAGTCCGCTGACTTTAGGTGGCACAGAACGAGAGACAGGGCTAAAGGCCACTAGTGTTAATGAGAGCCGATTAGTTGGTAAATTCACGCAGTCCACTGACTTTAGGTGGCACAGAACGAGAGACAGGGCTAAAGGCCTCTAGTGTTAATGAGAGTCGATGAGTTGGTAAATTCGCACAGTCTGCTGACTTTAGGTGGCACAGAACGAGGGACAGGGCTAAAGGCCACTAGTGTTGATGACAGTCGATAAGTTGGTAAATTCACGCCGTCCGCCGACTTTAAGTGGCACAGAACAAGAGACAAGGCTAAAGGCCGCTATTGTTCATGAGAGTCGATGAGTTGGTAAATTCACGCAGTCCTTTGACTTTAGGTGGCACGGAACGAGAGACAGGGCTAAAGGCCACTAGTGTTGATGAGAGTCGATGAGTTGGTAAATTCACGCAGTCCGCTGACTTTAGGTGGCACAGAACGAGAGACAGGGCTAAAAGGCCACTAGTGTTAATGAGAGCCGATGAGTTGGTAAATTCACGCAGTCCACTGACTTTAGGTGGCACAGAACGAGAGACAGGGCTAAAGGCCACTAGTGTTGATGAGAGCCGATGAGTTGGTAAATTCACGCAGTCCACTGACTTTAGGTGGCACAGAACGAGAGACAGGGCTAAAGGCCGCTAGTGTTGATGGGAGTCGATGAGTTGGTAAATTCACGCAGTCCGCTGACTTTAGGTGGCACAGAACGAGAGACAGGGCTAAAGGCCGCTAGTGTTGATGAGAGTCGATGAGTTGGTAAATTCACGCTGTCCGCTGACTTTAGGTGGCACAGAACGAGAGACAGGGCTAAAGGCCACTAGTGTTGATGAGAGCCGATGAGTTGGTAAATTCATGCAGTCCACTGACTTGAGGTGGCACAGAACGAGAGACAGGGCTAAAGGCCGCTAGTGTTGATGGGAGTCGATGAGTTGGTAAATTCACGCAGTCCGCTGACTTTAGGTGGCACAGAATGAGAGACAGGGCTAAAGGCCGCTAGTGTTGATGAGAGTCGATGAGTTGGTAAATTCACGCTGTCCGCTGACTTTAGGTGGCACAGAAGGAGAGACAGGGCTAAAGGCCGCTAGTGTTGATGAGAGACGATGAGTTGGTAAATTCACGCAGTCCGCTGACTTTAGGTGGCACAGAAGGAGAGACAGGGCTAAAGGCCACTAGTGTTGATGAGAGTCGATGAGTTGGTAAATTCACGCAGTCTGCTGACTTTAGGTGGCACAGAAAGAGAGACAGGGCTAAAGGCCACTAGTGTTGATGAGAGTCGATGAGTTGGTAAATTCACGCAGTCTGTTGACTTTTGGTGGCACAGAACGAGAGACAGGGCTAAAGGCCACTACTGTTGATGAGAGTCGATGAGTTGGTAAATTCACGCAGTCCGGTGACCATAGGGGCACAGAACGAGAGACAGGGCTTAAGGCCATTAGTGTTGATGAGAGTCGATGAGTTGGTAAAATCACGCAGTCCGCTGACCATAGGTGGCACAGAACGAGAGACAGGGCTAAAGGCCACTAGTGTTGATGAGAATCGATGAGTCGGTAAATTCACGCAGTCCGGTGACCATAGAGGCACAGAACGAGAGACAGGGCTAAAGGCCATTAGTGTTGATGAGAGTCGATGAGTTGGTAAAATCACGCAGTCCGCTGACCATAGGTGGCACAGAACGAGAGACAGGGCTAAAGGCCATTAGTGTTGATGAGAGTCGATGAGTCGGTAAATTCACGCAGTCCGGTGACCATAGGGGCACAGAACGAGAGACAGGGCTAAAGGCCATTAGTGTTGATGAGAGTCGATGAGTTGGTAAAATCACGCAGTCCGCTGACCATAGGTGGCACAGAACGAGAGACAGGGCTAAAGGCCACTAGTGTTGATGAGAGTCGATGAGTTGGTAAAATCACGCAGTCCGCTGACTTTAGGTGGCACAGAACGAGAGACAAGGCTAAAGGCCACTAGTGTTGATGAGAGTCGATGAGTTGGTAAATTCACACAGTCCGCTGACTTTAGGTGGCACAGAACGAGAGACAGGGCTAAAGGCCATTAGTGTTGATGAGAGTCGATGAGTTGGTAAACGCACGCAGTCCGCTGACCTTAGGTGGCACAGAACGAGAGACAGGGCTAAAGGCCACTAGTGTTGATGAGAGTCGATGAGTTGGTAAATTCACGCAGTCCGCTGACTTTAGGTGGCACAGAACGAGAGACAGGGCTAAAGGCCACTAGTGTTGATGTGAGTCGAAGAGTTGGTAAATTCACGCAGTCTGCTGACTTTTGGTGGCACAGAACGAGAGACAGGGCTAAAGGCCACCAGTGTTGATGAGAGTCGATGAGTTGGTAAATTCACGCAGTGCGCTGACTTTAGGTGGCACAGAAGGAGAGACAGGGCTAAAGGCCACTAGTGTTGATGAGAGTCGATGAGTTGGTAAATTCATGCAGTCCGCTGACTTTAGGTGGCACAGAACGAGAGACAGGGCTAAAGGCCACTAGTGTTGATGAGATTCGATGAGTTGGTAAATTCACGCAGTCCGCTGACATTAGGTGGCACAGAACGAGAGACAGGGCTAAAGGCCACTAGTGTTGATGAGAGTCGATGAGTTGGTAAATTCATGCAGTCCGCTGACTTTAGGTGGCACAGAACGAGAGACAGGGCTAAAGGCCACTAGTGTTGATGAGAGTCGATGAGTTGGTAAATTCATGCAGTCCGCTGGCCTTAGGTGGGACAGAACGAGAGACAGGGCTAAAGGCCACTAGTGTTGATGACAGTCGATGAGTTGATAAATTCACGCAGTCCGCTGACTTTAGGTGGCACTGAACGAGAGACAGGTATAAAGGCCACCAGTGTTGATGACAGTCGATGAGTTGATAAATTCACTCAGTCCGCTGACTTTAGGTGGCACTGAACGAGAGACAGGTATAAAGGCCACCAGTGTTGATGACAGTCGATGAGTTGATAAATTCACGCAGTCCGCTGACTTTAGGTGGCACTGAACGAGAGACAGGTATAAAGGCCACCAGTGTTGATGAGAGTCGATGAGTTGGTAAATTCACGCAGTCCGCTGACTTTAGGTGGCACAGAACGAGAGACAGGGCTAAAGGCCGCTAGTGTTGATGAGAGACGATGAGTTGGTAAATTCATGCAGTCCACTGACTTTAGGTGGCACAGAACGAGAGACAGGGCTAAAGGCCGCTAGTGTTGATGGGAGTCGATGAGTTGGTAAATTCACGCAGTCCGCTGACTTTAGGTGGCACAGAATGAGAGACAGGGCTAAAGGCCGCTAGTGTTGATGAGAGTCGATGAGTTGGTAAATTCACGCTGTCCGCTGACTTTAGGTGGCACAGAACGAGAGACAGGGCTAAAGGCCACTAGTGTTGATGAGAGCCGATGAGTTGGTAAATTCATGCAGTCCACTGACTTGAGGTGGCACAGAACGAGAGACAGGGCTAAAGGCCGCTAGTGTTGATGGGAGTCGATGAGTTGGTAAATTCACGCAGTCCGCTGACTTTAGGTGGCACAGAATGAGAGACAGGGCTAAAGGCCGCTAGTGTTGATGAGAGTCGATGAGTTGGTAAATTCACGCTGTCCGCTGACTTTAGGTGGCACAGAAGGAGAGACAGGGCTAAAGGCCGCTAGTGTTGATGAGAGACGATGAGTTGGTAAATTCACGCAGTCCGCTGACTTTAGGTGGCACAGAAGGAGAGACAGGGCTAAAGGCCACTAGTGTTGATGAGAGTCGATGAGTTGGTAAATTCACGCAGTCTGCTGACTTTAGGTGGCACAGAAAGAGAGACAGGGCGAAAGGCCACTAGTGTTGATGAGAGTCGATGAGTTGGTAAATTCACGCAGTCTGTTGACTTTTGGTGGCACAGAACGAGAGACAGGGCTAAAGGCCACTACTGTTGATGAGAGTCGATGAGTTGGTAAATTCACGCAGTCCGGTGACCATAGGGGCCCAGAACGAGAGACAGGGCTAAAGGCCATTAGTGTTGATGAGAGTCGATGAGTTGGTAAAATCACGCAGTCCGCTGACCATAGGTGGCACAGAACGAGAGACAGGGCTAAAGGCCACTAGTGTTGATGAGAGTCGATGAGTCGGTAAATTCACGCAGTCCGGTGACCATAGGGGCACAGAACGAGAGACAGGGCTAAAGGCCGCTAGTGTTGATGAGAGACGATGAGTTGGTAAATTCACGCAGTCCGCTGACTTTAGGTGGCACAGAACGAGAGACAGGGCTAAAGGCCACTAGTGTTGATGAGAGTGGATGAGTTGGTAAATTCACGCAGTCCGCTGACTTTAGGTGGCACAGAACGAGAGACAGGGCTAAAGGCCACTAGTGTTGATGAGAGTCGATGAGTTGGTAAATTCTCGCAGACCGCTGACTTTAGGTGGCACAGAACGAGAGACAGGGCTAAAAGGCCACTAGTGTTAATGAGAGCCGATGAGTTGGTAAATTCACGCAGTCCACTGACTTTAGGTGGCACAGAACGAGAGACAGGGCTAAAGGCCACTAGTGTTGATGAGAGCCGATGAGTTGGTAAATTCATGCAGTCCACTGACCTTAGGTGGCACAGAACGAGAGACAGGGCTAAAGGCCGCTAGTGTTGATGGGAGTCGATGAGTTGGTAAATTCACGCAGTCCGCTGACTTTAGGTGGCACAGAACGAGAGACAGGGCTAAAGGCCGCTAGTGTTGATGAGAGTCGATGAGTTGGTAAATTCACGCTGTCCGCTGACTTTAGGTGGCACAGAAGGAGAGACAGGGCTAAAGGCCGCTAGTGTTGATGAGAGACGATGAGTTGGTAAATTCACGCAGTCCACTGACTTTAGGTGGCACAGAACGAGAGACAGGGCTAAAGGCCGCTAGTGTTGATGGGAGTCGATGAGTTGGTAAATTCACGCAGTCCGCTGACTTTATTTGGCACAGAATGAGAGACAGGGCTAAAGGCCGCTAGTGTTGATGAGAGTCGATGAGTTGGTAAATTCATGCAGTCCACTGACTTGAGGTGGCACAGAACGAGAGACAGGGCTAAAGGCCGCTAGTGTTGATGGGAGTCGATGAGTTGGTAAATTCACGCAGTCCGCTGACTTTAGGTGGCACAGAATGAGAGACAGGGCTAAAGGCCGCTAGTGTTGATGAGAGTCGATGAGTTGGTAAATTCACGCTGTCCGCTGACTTTAGGTGGCACAGAACGAGAGACAGGGCTAAAGGCCACTAGTGTTGATGAGAGTCGATGAGTTGGTAAATTCATGCAGTCCGCTGACTTTAGGTGGCAAAGAACGAGAGACAGGGCTAAAGGCCACTAGTGTTGATGAGAGTCGATGAGTTGGTAAATTCATGCAGTCCGCTGGCCTTATGTGGCACAGAACGAGAGACAGGGCTAAAGGCCACTAGTGTTGATGACAGTCGATGAGTTGATAAATTCACGCAGTCCGCTGACTTTAGGTGGCACTGAACGAGAGACAGGTATAAAGGCCACCAGTGTTGATGACAGTCGATGAGTTGATAAATTCACTCAGTCCGCTGACTTTAGGTGGCACTGAACGAGAGACAGGTATAAAGGCCACCAGTGTTGATGACAGTCGATGAGTTGATAAATTCACGCAGTCCGCTGACTTTAGGTGGCACTGAACGAGAGACAGGTATAAAGGCCACCAGTGTTGATGAGAGTCGATGAGTTGGTAAATTCACGCAGTCCGCTGACTTTAGGTGGCACAGAACGAGAGACAGGGCTAAAGGCCGCTAGTGTTGATGAGAGACGATGAGTTGGTAAATTCATGCAGTCCACTGACTTTAGGTGGCACAGAACGAGAGACAGGGCTAAAGGCCACTAGTGTTGATGAGAGTCGATGAGTTGGTAAATTCACGCAGTCCGCTGACTTTAGGTGGCACAGAACGAGAGACAGGGCTAAAGGCCACTAGTGTTAATGAGAGCCGATGAGTTGGTAAATTCACGCAGTCCGCTGACTTTAGGTGGCACAGAACGAGAGACAGGGCTAAAGGCCGCTAGTGTTGATGGGAGTCGATGAGTTGGTAAATTCACGCAGTCCGCTGACTTTAGGTGGCACAGAATGAGAGACAGGGCTAAAGGCCGCTAGTGTTGATGAGAGTCGATGAGTTGGTAAATTCACGCTGTCCGCTGACTTTAGGTGGCACAGAAGGAGAGACAGGGCTAAAGGCCGCTAGTGTTGATGAGAGACGATGAGTTGGTAAATTCATGCAGTCCACTGACTTTAGGTGGCACAGAACGAGAGACAGGGCTAAAGGCCGCTAATGTTGATGGGAGTCGATGAGTTGGTAAATTCACGCAGTCCGCTGACCTTAGGTGGCACAGAACGAGCGACAGGGCTAAAGGCCACTAGTGTTGATGACAGTCGATGAGTTGGTAAATTCATGCAGTCCGCTGGCCTTAGGTGGCACAGAACGAGAGACAGGGCTAAAGGCCACTAGTGTTGATGACAGTCGATGAGTTGATAAATTCACGCAGTCCGCTGACTTTAGGTGGCACTGAACGAGAGACAGGTATAAAGGCCACCAGTGTTGATGACAGTCGATGAGTTGATAAATTCACGCAGTCCGCTGACTTTAGGTGGCACTGAACTGGAGACAGGTATAAAGGCCACCAGTGTTGATGAGAGTCGATGAGTTGGTAAATTCATGAAGTCCGCTGACTTTAGGTGGCACAGAACGAGAGACAGGGCTAAAGGCCACTAGTGTTGATGGGAGTCGATCAGTTGGTAAATTCATGCAGTGCGCTGACTTTAGGTGGTACAGAACGAGAGACAGGGCTAAAGGTCACTAATGTTGATGACAGTCGATGAGTTGGTAAATTCACGCAGTCCGCTGACTTTAGGTGGCACAGAACGAGAGACAGGGCTAAAGGCCACTAGTGTTAATGAGAGCCGATTAGTTGGTAAATTCACGCAGTCCACTGACTTTAGGTGGCACAGAACGAGAGACAGGGCTAAAGGCCACTAGTGTTAATGAGAGTCGATGAGTTGGTAAATTCGCACAGTCTGCTGACTTTAGGTGGCACAGAACGAGGGACAGGGCTAAAGGCCACTAGTGTTGATGACAGTCGATAAGTTGGTAAATTCACGCCGTCCGCCGACTTTAAGTGGCACAGAACAAGAGACAAGGCTAAAGGCCGCTATTGTTCATGAGAGTCGATGAGTTGGTAAATTCACGCAGTCCTTTGACTTTAGGTGGCACGGAACGAGAGACAGGGCTAAAGGCCACTAGTGTTGATGAGAGTCGATGAGTTGGTAAATTCACGCAGTCCGCTGACTTTAGGTGGCACAGAACGAGAGACAGGGCTAAAAGGCCACTAGTGTTAATGAGAGCCGATGAGTTGGTAAATTCACGCAGTCCACTGACTTTAGGTGGCACAGAACGAGAGACAGGGCTAAAGGCCACTAGTGTTGATGAGAGCCGATGAGTTGGTAAATTCACGCAGTCCACTGACTTTAGGTGGCACAGAACGAGAGACAGGGCTAAAGGCCGCTAGTGTTGATGGGAGTCGATGAGTTGGTAAATTCACGCAGTCCGCTGACTTTAGGTGGCACAGAACGAGAGACAGGGCTAAAGGCCGCTAGTGTTGATGGGAGTCGATGAGTTGGTAAATTCACGCAGTCCGCTGACTTTAGGTGGCACAGAACGAGAGACAGGGCTAAAGGCCGCTAGTGTTGATGAGAGTCGATGAGTTGGTAAATTCACGCTGTCCGCTGACTTTAGGTGGCACAGAAGGAGAGACAGGGCTAAAGGCCGCTAGTGTTGATGAGAGACGATGAGTTGGTAAATTCATGCAGTCCACTGACTTTAGGTGGCACAGAACGAGAGACAGGGCTAAAGGCCGCTAGTGTTGATGGGAGTCGATGAGTTGGTAAATTCACGCAGTCCGCTGACTTTAGGTGGCACAGAACGAGAGACAGGGCTAAAGGCCGCTAGTGTTGATGAGAGTCGATGAGTTGGTAAATTCACGCTGTCCGCTGACTTTAGGTGGCACAGAACGAGAGACAGGGCTAAAGGCCACTAGTGTTGATGAGAGCCGATGAGTTGGTAAATTCATGCAGTCCACTGACTTGAGGTGGCACAGAACGAGAGACAGGGCTAAAGGCCGCTAGTGTTGATGGGAGTCGATGATTTGGTAAATTCACGCAGTCCGCTGACTTTAGGTGGCACAGAAGGAGAGACAGGGCTAAAGGCCACTAGTGTTGATGAGAGTCGATGAGTTGGTAAATTCACGCAGTCTGCTGACTTTAGGTGGCACAGAAAGAGAGACAGGGCTAAAGGCCACTAGTGTTGATGAGAGTCGATGAGTTGGTAAATTCACGCAGTCTGCTGACTTTTGGTGGCACAGAACGAGAGACAGGGCTAAAGGCCACTACTGTTGATGAGAGTCGATGAGTTGGTAAATTCACGCAGTCCGGTGACCATAGGGGCACAGAACGAGAGACAGGGCTAAAGGCCATTAGTGTTGATGAGAGTCGATGAGTTGGTAAAATCACGCAGTCCGCTGACCATAGGTGGCACAGAACGAGAGACAGGGCTAAAGGCCACTAGTGTTGATGAGAGTCGATGAGTCGGTAAATTCACGCAGTCCGGTGACCATAGGGGCACAGAACGAGAGACAGGGCTAAAGGCCATTAGTGTTGATGAGAGTCGATGAGTCGGTAAAATCACGCAGTCCGCTGACCATAGGTGGCACAGAACGAGAGACAGGGCTAAAGGCCATTAGTGTTGATGAGAGTCGATGAGTCGGTAAATTCACGCAGTCCGGTGACCATAGGGGCACAGAACGAGAGACAGGGCTAAAGGCCATTAGTGTTGATGAGAGTCGATGAGTTGGTAAAATCACGCAGTCCGCTGACCATAGGTGGCACAGAACGAGAGACAGGGCTAAAGGCCACTAGTGTTGATGAGAGTCGATGAGTTGGTAAAATCGCGCAGTCCGCTGACTTTAGGTGGCACAGAACGAGAGACAAGGCTAAAGGCCACTAGTGTTGATGAGAGTCGATGAGTTGGTAAATTCACACAGTCCGCTGACTTTAGGTGGCACAGAACGAGAGACAGGGCTAAAGGCCATTAGTGTTGATGAGAGTCGATGAGTTGGTAAACGCACCCAGTCCTCTGACCTTAGGTGGCACAGAACGAGAGACAGGGCTAAAGGCCACTAGTGTTGATGAGAGTCGATGAGTTGGTAAATTCACGCAGTCCGCTGACTTTAGGTGCCACAGAACGAGAGGCAGGGCTAAAGGCCACTAGTGTTGATGTGAGTCGAAGAGTTGGTAAATTCACGCAGTCTGCTGACTTTTGGTGGCACAGAACGAGAGACAGGGCTAAAGGCCACCAGTGTTGATGAGAGTCGATGAGTTGGTAAATTCACGCAGTGCGCTGACTTTAGGTGGCAGAGAAGGAGAGACAGGGCTAAAGGCCACTAGTGTTGATGAGAGTCGATGAGTTGGTAAATTCACGCAGTCCGCTGACTTTAGGTGGCACAGAACGAGAGACAGGGCTAAAGGCCACTAGTGTTGATGAGATTCGATGAGTTGGTAAATTCACGCAGTCCGCTGACATTAGGTGGCACAGAACGAGAGACAGGGCTAAAGGCCACTAGTGTTGATGAGAGTCGATGAGTTGGTAAATTCATGCAGTCCGCTGACTTTAGGTGGCACAGAACGAGAGACAGGGCTAAAGGCCACTAGTGTTGATGAGAGTCGATGAGTTGGTAAATTCATGCAGTCCTCTGGCCTTAGGTGGGACAGAACGAGAGACAGGGCTAAAGGCCACTAGTGTTGATGAGAGTCGATGAGTTGATAAATTCACGCAGTCCGCTGACTTTAGGTGGCACTGAACGAGAGACAGGTATAAAGGCCACCAGTGTTGATGACAGTCGATGAGTTGATAAATTCACGCAGTCTGCTGACTTTAGGTGGCACTGAACGAGAGACAGGTATAAAGGCCACCAGTGTTGATGACAGTCGATGAGTTGATAAATTCACGCAGTCCGCTGACTTTAGGTGGCACTGAACGAGAGACAGGTATAAAGGCCACCAGTGTTGATGAGAGTCGATGAGTTGGTAAATTCACGCAGTCCGCTGACTTTAGGTGGCACAGAACGACAGACAGGGCTAAAGGCCACTAGTGTTGATGAGAGTCGATGAGTTGGTAAATTCACGCAGTCCGCTGACTTTAAGTGGCACAGAACGAGAGACAGGGCTAAAGGCCACTAGTGTTGATGAGAGTCGATGAGTTGGTAAATTCATGCAGTCCGCTGACTTTAGGTGGCACAGAACGAGAGACAGGGCTAAAGGCCACTAGTGTTAATGAGAGCCGATGAGTTGGTAAATTCACGCAGTCCGCTGACTTTAGGTGGCACAGAACGAGAGACAGGGCTAAAGGCCGCTAGTGTTGATGAGAGCCGATGAGTTGGTAAATTCACGCAGTCCGCTGACATTAGGTGGCACAGAACGAGAGACAGGGCTAAAGGCCGCTAGTGTTGATGGGATTCGATGAGTTGGTAAATTCACGCAGTCCGCTGACTTTAGGTGGCACAGAACGAGAGACAGGGCTAAAGGCCGCTAGTGTTGATGGGATTCGATGAGTTGGTAAATTCACGCAGTCCGCTGACTTTAGGTGGCACAGAACGAGAGACAGGGCTAAAGGCCGCTAGTGTTGATGAGAGTCGATGAGTTGGTAAATTCACGCTGTCCGCTGACTTTAGGTGGCACAGAAGGAGAGACAGGGCTAAAGGCCGCTAGTGTTGATGAGAGACGATGAGTTGGTAAATTCACGCAGTCCGCTGACTTTAGGTGGCACAGAACGAGAGACAGGGCTAAAGGCCACTAGTGTTGATGAGAGTGGATGAGTTGGTAAATTCACGCAGTCCGCTGACTTTAGGTGGCACAGAACGAGAGACAGGGCTAAAGGCCACTAGTGTTGATGAGAGTCGATGAGTTGGTAAATTCTCGCAGACCGCTGACTTTAGGTGGCACAGAACGAGAGACAGGGCTAAAAGGCCACTAGTGTTGATGAGAGCCGATGAGTTGGTAAATTCACGCAGTCCACTGACTTTAGGTGGCACAGAACGAGAGACAGGGCTAAAGGCCGCTAGTGTTGATGAGAGCCGATGAGTTGGTAAATTCATGCAGTCCACTGACCTTAGGTGGCACAGAACGAGAGACAGGGCTAAAGGCCGCTAGTGTTGATGGGAGTCGATGAGTTGGTAAATTCACGCAGTCCGCTGACTTTAGGTGGCACAGAACGAGAGACAGGGCTAAAGGCCGCTAGTGTTGATGAGAGTCGATGAGTTGGTAAATTCACGCTGTCCGCTGACTTTAGGTGGCACAGAAGGAGAGACAGGGCTAAAGGCCGCTAGTGTTGATGAGAGACGATGAGTTGGTAAATTCACGCAGTCCGCTGACTTTAGGTGGCACAGAACGAGAGACAGGGCTAAAGGCCGCTAGTGTTGATGGGAGTTGATGAGTTGGTAAATTCACGCAGTCCGCTGACTTTAGGTGGCACAGAACGAGAGACAGGGCTAAAGGCCGCTAGTGTTGATGAGAGTCGATGAGTTGGTAAATTCATGCAGTCCGCTGACTTGAGGTGGCACAGAACGAGAGACAGGGCTAAAGGCCGCTAGTGTTGATGGGAGTCGATGAGTTGGTAAATTCACGCAGTCCGCTGACTTTAGGTGGCACAGAATGAGAGACAGGGCTAAAGGCCGCTAGTGTTGATGAGAGTCGATGAGTTGGTAAATTCACGCTGTCCGCTGACTTGAGGTGGCACAGAACGAGAGACAGGGCTAAAGGCCACTAGTGTTAATGAGAGCCGATTAGTTGGTAAATTCATGCAGTCCGCTGACTTTAGGTGGCACAGAACGAGAGACAGGGCTAAAGGCCACTAGTGTTAATGAGAGTCGATGAGTTGGTAAATTCGCACAGTCTGCTGACTTTAGGTGGCACAGAACGAGGGACAGGGCTAAATGCCACTAGTGTTGATGACAGTCGATAAGTCGGTAAATTCACGCAGTCCGTTGACTTTAGGTGGCACGGAACGAGAGACAGGGCTAAAGGCCACTAGTGTTGATGAGAGTCGATGAGTTGGTAAATTCACGCAGTCCGCTGACTTTAGGTGGCACAGAACGAGAGACAGGGCTAAAAGGCCACTAGTGTTAATGAGAGCCGATGAGTTGGTAAATTCACGCAGTCCACTGACTTTAGGTGGCACAGAACGAGAGACAGGGCTAAAGGCCACTAGTGTTGATGAGAGCCGATGAGTTGGTAAATTCACGCAGTCCACTGACTTTAGGTGGCACAGAACGAGAGACAGGGCTAAAGGCCGCTAGTGTTGATGGGAGTCGATGAGTTGGTAAATTCACGCAGTCCGCTGACTTTAGGTGGCACAGAACGAGAGACAGGGCTAAAGGCCGCTAGTGTTGATGGGAGTCGATGAGTTGGTAAATTCACGCAGTCCGCTGACTTTAGGTGGCACAGAATGAGAGACAGGGCTAAAGGCCGCTAGTGTTGATGGGAGTCGATGAGTTGGTAAATTCACGCAGTCCGCTGACTTTAGGTGGCACAGAATGAGAGACAGGGCTAAAGGCCGATAGTGTTGATGAGAGTCGATGAGTTGGTAAATTCACGCTGTCCGCTGACTTTAGGTGGCACAGAAGGAGAGACAGGGCTAAAGGCCGCTAGTGTTGATGAGAGACGATGAGTTGGTAAATTCATGCAGTCCACTGACTTTAGGTGGCACAGAACGAGAGACAGGGCTAAAGGCCGCTAGTGTTGATGGGAGTCGATGAGTTGGTAAATTCACGCAGTCCGCTGACTTTAGGTGGCACAGAATGAGAGACAGGGCTAAAGGCCGCTAGTGTTGATGAGAGTCGATGAGTTGGTAAATTCACGCTGTCCGCTGACTTTAGGTGGCACAGAACGAGAGACAGGGCTAAAGGCCACTAGTGTTGATGAGAGCCGATGAGTTGGTAAATTCATGCAGTCCGCTGACTTGAGGTGGCACAGAACGAGAGACAGGGCTAAAGGCCGCTAGTGTTGATGGGAGTCGATGAGTTGGTAAATTCACGCAGTCCGCTGACTTTAGGTGGCACAGAATGAGAGACAGGGCTAAAGGCCGCTAGTGTTGATGAGAGTCGATGAGTTGGTAAATTCACGCTGTCCGCTGACTTTAGGTGGCACAGAAGGAGAGACAGGGCTAAAGGCCGCTAGTGTTGATGAGAGACGATGAGTTGGTAAATTCACGCAGTCCGCTGACTTTAGGTGGCACAGAAGGAGAGACAGGGCTAAAGGCCACTAGTGTTGATGAGAGTCGATGAGTTGGTAAATTCACGCAGTCTGCTGACTTTAGGTGGCACAGAAAGAGAGACAGGGCGAAAGGCCACTAGTGTTGATGAGAGTCGATGAGTTGGTAAATTCACGCAGTCTGTTGACTTTTGGTGGCACAGAACGAGAGACAGGGCTAAAGGCCACTACTGTTGATGAGAGTCGATGAGTTGGTAAATTCACGCAGTCCGGTGACCATAGGGGCCCAGAACGAGAGACAGGGCTAAAGGCCATTAGTATTGATGAGAGTCGATGAGTTGGTAAAATCACGCAGTCCGCTGACCATAGGTGGCACAGAACGAGAGACAGGGCTAAAGGCCACTAGTGTTGATGAGAGTCGATGAGTCGGTAAATTCATGCAGTCCGGTGACCATAGGGGCACAGAACGAGAGACAGGGCTAAAGGCCGCTAGTGTTGATGAGAGACGATGAGTTGGTAAATTCACGCAGTCCGCTGACTTTAGGTGGCACAGAACGAGAGACAGGGCTAAAGGCCACTAGTGTTGATGAGAGTGGATGAGTTGGTAAATTCACGCAGTCCGCTGACTTTAGGTGGCACAGAACGAGAGACAGGGCTAAAGGCCACTAGTGTTGATGAGAGTCGATGAGTTGGTAAATTCTCGCAGACCGCTGACTTTAGGTGGCACAGAACGAGAGACAGGGCTAAAAGGCCACTAGTGTTAATGAGAGCCGATGAGTTGGTAAATTCACGCAGTCCACTGACTTTAGGTGGCACAGAACGAGAGACAGGGCTAAAGGCCACTAGTGTTGATGAGAGCCGATGAGTTGGTAAATTCATGCAGTCCACTGACCTTAGGTGGCACAGAACGAGAGACAGGGCTAAAGGCCGCTAGTGTTGATGGGAGTCGATGAGTTGGTAAATTCACGCAGTCCGCTGACTTTAGGTGGCACAGAACGAGAGACAGGGCTAAAGGCCGCTAGTGTTGATGAGAGTCGATGAGTTGGTAAATTCACGCTGTCCGCTGACTTTAGGTGGCACAGAAGGAGAGACAGGGCTAAAGGCTGCTAGTGTTGATGAGAGACGATGAGTTGGTAAATTCACGCAGTCCACTGACTTTAGGTGGCACAGAACGAGAGACAGGGCTAAAGGCCGCTAGTGTTGATGGGAGTCGATGAGTTGGTAAATTCACGCAGTCCGCTGACTTTAGGTGGCACAGAATGAGAGACAGGGCTAAAGGCCGCTAGTGTTGATGAGAGTCGATGAGTTGGTAAATTCATGCAGTCCACTGACTTGAGGTGGCACAGAACGAGAGACAGGGCTAAAGGCCGCTAGTGTTGATGGGAGTCGATGAGTTGGTAAATTCACGCAGTCCGCTGACTTTAGGTGGCACAGAATGAGAGACAGGGCTAAAGGCCGCTAGTGTTGATGAGAGTCGATGAGTTGGTAAATTCACGCTGTCCGCTGACTTTAGGTGGCACAGAACGAGAGACAGGGCTAAAGGCCACTAGTGTTGATGAGAGTCGATGAGTTGGTAAATTCATGCAGTCCGCTGACTTTAGGTGGCAAAGAACGAGAGACAGGGCTAAAGGCCACTAGTGTTGATGAGAGTCGATGAGTTGGTAAATTCATGCAGTCCGCTGGCCTTATGTGGCACAGAACGAGAGACAGGGCTAAAGGCCACTAGTGTTGATGACAGTCGATGAGTTGATAAATTCACGCAGTCCGCTGACTTTAGGTGGCACTGAACGAGAGACAGGTATAAAGGCCACCAGTGTTGATGAGAGTCGATGAGTTGGTAAATTCACGCAGTCCGCTGACTTTAGGTGGCACAGAACGAGAGACAGGGCTAAAGGCCGCTAGTGTTGATGAGAGACGATGAGTTGGTAAATTCATGCAGTCCACTGACTTTAGGTGGCACAGAACGAGAGACAGGGCTAAAGGCCGCTAATGTTGATGGGAGTCGATGAGTTGGTAAATTCACGCAGTCCGCTGACCTTAGGTGGCACAGAACGAGAGACAGGGCTAAAGGCCACTAGTGTTGATGAGAGTCGATGAGTTGGTAAATTCATGCAGTCCGCTGGCCTTAGGTGGCACAGAACGAGAGACAGGGCTAAAGGCCACTAGTGTTGATGACAGTCGATGAGTTGATAAATTCACGCAGTCCGCTGACTTTAGGTGGCACTGAACGAGAGACAGGTATAAAGGCCACCAGTGTTGATGACAGTCGATGAGTTGATAAATTCACGCAGTCCGCTGACTTTAGGTGGCACTGAACGAGAGACAGGTATAAAGGCCACCAGTGTTGATGAGAGTCGATGAGTTGGTAAGTTCATGCAGTCCGCTGACTTTAGGTGGCACAGAACGAGAGACAGGGCTAAAGGCCACTAGTGTTGATGGGAGTCGATCAGTTGGTAAATTCATGCAGTGCGCTGACTTTAGGTGGCACAGAACGAGAGACAGGGCTAAAGGCCACTAATGTTGATGACAGTCGATGAGTTGGTAAATTCACGTAGTCCGCTGACTTGAGGTGGCACAGAACGAGAGACAGGGCTAAAGGCCACTAGTGTTAATGAGAGCCGATTAGTTGGTAAATTCATGCAGTCCGCTGACTTTAGGTGGCACAGAACGAGAGACAGGGCTAAAGGCCACTAGTGTTAATGAGAGTCGATGAGTTGGTAAATTCGCAGTCTGCTGACTTTAGGTGGCACAGAACGAGGGACAGGGCTAAAGGCCACTAGTGTTGATGACAGTCGATAAGTTGGTAAATTCACGCCGTCCGCCGACTTTAAGTGGCACAGAACAAGAGACAGGGCTAAAGGCCGCTAGTGTTCATGAGAGTCGATGAGTTGGTAAATTCACGCAGTCCGTTGACTTTAGGTGGCACGGAACGAGAGACAGGGCTAAAGGCCACTAGTGTTGATGAGAGTCGATGAGTTGGTAAATTCACGCAGTCCGCAGACTTTAGGTGGCACAGAACGAGAGACAGGGCTAAAAGGCCACTAGTGTTAATGAGAGCCGATGAGTTGGTAAATTCACGCAGTCCACTGACTTTAGGTGGCACAGAACGAGAGACAGGGCTAAAGGCCGCTAGTGTTGATGAGAGCCGATGAGTTGGTAAATTCACGCAGTCCGCTGACTTTAGGTGGCACAGAACGAGAGACAGGGCTAAAGGCCGCTAGTGTTGATGGGAGTCGATGAGTTGGTAAATTCACGCAGTCCGCTGACTTTAGGTGGCACAGAACGAGAGACAGGGCTAAAGGCCGCTAGTGTTGATGGGAGTCGATGAGTTGGTAAATTCACGCAGTCCGCTGACTTTAGGTGGCACAGAATGAGAGACAGGGCTAAAGGCCGCTAGTGTTGATGAGAGTCGATGAGTTGGTAAATTCACGCTGTCCGCTGACTTTAGGTGGCACAGAAGGAGAGACAGGGCTAAAGGCCGCTAGTGTTGATGAGAGACGATGAGTTGGTAAATTCATGCAGTCCACTGACTTTAGGTGGCACAGAACGAGAGACAGGGCTAAAGGCCGCTAGTGTTGATGGGAGTCGATGAGTTGGTAAATTCACGCAGTCCGCTGACTTTAGGTGGCACAGAATGAGAGACAGGGCTAAAGGCCGCTAGTGTTGATGAGAGTCGATGAGTTGGTAAATTCACGCTGTCCGCTGACTTTAGGTGGCACAGAACGAGAGACAGGGCTAAAGGCCACTAGTGTTGATGAGAGCCGATGAGTTGGTAAATTCATGCAGTCCACTGACTTGAGGTGGCACAGAACGAGAGACAGGGCTAAAGGCCGCTAGTGTTGATGGGAGTCGATGAGTTGGTAAATTCACGCAGTCCGCTGACTTTAGGTGGCACAGAATGAGAGACAGGGCTAAAGGCCGCTAGTGTTGATGAGAGTCGATGAGTTGGTAAATTCACGCTGTCCGCTGACTTTAGGTGGCACAGAAGGAGAGACAGGGCTAAAGGCCGCTAGTGTTGATGAGAGACGATGAGTTGGTAAATTCACGCAGTCCGCTGACTTTAGGTGGCACAGAAGGAGAGACAGGGCTAAAGGCCACTAGTGTTGATGAGAGTCGATGAGTTGGTAAATTCACGCAGTCTGCTGACTTTAGGTGGCACAGAAAGAGAGACAGGGCTAAAGGCCACTAGTGTTGATGAGAGTCGATGAGTTGGTAAATTCACGCAGTCTGTTGACTTTTGGTGGCACAGAACGAGAGACAGGGCTAAAGGCCACTACTGTTGATGAGAGTCGATGAGTTGGTAAATTCACGCAGTCCGGTGACCATAGGGGCACAGAACGAGAGACAGGGCTAAAGGCCATTAGTGTTGATGAGAGTCGATGAGTTGGTAAAATCACGCAGTCCGCTGACCATAGGTGGCACAGAACGAGAGACAGGGCTAAAGGCCACTAGTGTTGATGAGAATCGATGAGTCGGTAAATTCACGCAGTCCGGTGACCATAGGGGCACAGAACGAGAGACAGGGCTAAAGGCCATTAGTGTTGATGAGAGTCGATGAGTTGGTAAAATCACGCAGTCCGCTGACCATAGGTGGCACAGAACGAGAGACAGGGCTAAAGGCCATTAGTGTTGATGAGAGTCGATGAGTTGGTAAAATCACGCAGTCCGCTGACCATAGGTGGCACAGAACGAGAGACAGGGCTAAAGGCCACTAGTGTTGATGAGAGTCGATGAGTTGGTAAAATCACGCAGTCCGCTGACTTTAGGTGGCACAGAACGAGAGACAAGGCTAAAGGCCACTAGTGTTGATGAGAGTCGATGAGTTGGTAAATTCACACAGTCCGCTGACTTTAGGTGGCACAGAACGAGAGACAGGGCTAAAGGCCATTAGTGTTGATGAGAGTCGATGAGTTGGTAAACGCACGCAGTCCGCTGACCTTAGGTGGCACAGAACGAGAGACAGGGCTAAAGGCCACTAGTGTTGATGAGAGTCGATGAGTTGGTAAATTCACGCAGTCCGCTGACTTTAGGTGGCACAGAACGAGAGACAGGGCTAAAGGCCACTAGTGTTGATGTGAGTCGAAGAGTTGGTAAATTCACGCAGTCTGCTGACTTTTGGTGGCACAGAACGAGAGACAGGGCTAAAGGCCACCAGTGTTGATGAGAGTCGATGAGTTGGTAAATTCACGCAGTGCGCTGACTTTAGGTGGCACAGAAGGAGAGACAGGGCTAAAGGCCACTAGTGTTGATGAGAGTCGATGAGTTGGTAAATTCATGCAGTCCGCTGACTTTAGGTGGCACAGAACGAGAGACAGGGCTAAAGGCCACTAGTGTTGATGAGATTCGATGAGTTGGTAAATTCACGCAGTCCGCTGACATTAGGTGGCACAGAACGAGAGACAGGGCTAAAGGCCACTAGTGTTGATGAGAGTCGATGAGTTGGTAAATTCATGCAGTCCGCTGACTTTAGGTGGCACAGAACGAGAGACAGGGCTAAAGGCCACTAGTGTTGATGAGAGTCGATGAGTTGGTAAATTCATGCAGTCCGCTGGCCTTAGGTGGGACAGAACGAGAGACAGGGCTAAAGGCCACTAGTGTTGATGACAGTCGATGAGTTGATAAATTCACGCAGTCCGCTGACTTTAGGTGGCACTGAACGAGAGACAGGTATAAAGGCCACCAGTGTTGATGACAGTCGATGAGTTGATAAATTCACTCAGTCCGCTGACTTTAGGTGGCACTGAACGAGAGACAGGTATAAAGGCCACCAGTGTTGATGACAGTCGATGAGTTGATAAATTCACGCAGTCCGCTGACTTTAGGTGGCACTGAACGAGAGACAGGTATAAAGGCCACCAGTGTTGATGAGAGTCGATGAGTTGGTAAATTCACGCAGTCCGCTGACTTTAGGTGGCACAGAACGAGAGACAGGGCTAAAGGCCGCTAGTGTTGATGAGAGACGATGAGTTGGTAAATTCATGCAGTCCACTGACTTTAGGTGGCACAGAACGAGAGACAGGGCTAAAGGCCGCTAGTGTTGATGGGAGTCGATGAGTTGGTAAATTCACGCAGTCCGCTGACTTTAGGTGGCACAGAATGAGAGACAGGGCTAAAGGCCGCTAGTGTTGATGAGAGTCGATGAGTTGGTAAATTCACGCTGTCCGCTGACTTTAGGTGGCACAGAACGAGAGACAGGGCTAAAGGCCACTAGTGTTGATGAGAGCCGATGAGTTGGTAAATTCATGCAGTCCACTGACTTGAGGTGGCACAGAACGAGAGACAGGGCTAAAGGCCGCTAGTGTTGATGGGAGTCGATGAGTTGGTAAATTCACGCAGTCCGCTGACTTTAGGTGGCACAGAATGAGAGACAGGGCTAAAGGCCGCTAGTGTTGATGAGAGTCGATGAGTTGGTAAATTCACGCTGTCCGCTGACTTTAGGTGGCACAGAAGGAGAGACAGGGCTAAAGGCCGCTAGTGTTGATGAGAGACGATGAGTTGGTAAATTCACGCAGTCCGCTGACTTTAGGTGGCACAGAAAGAGAGACAGGGCGAAAGGCCACTAGTGTTGATGAGAGTCGATGAGTTGGTAAATTCACGCAGTCTGTTGACTTTTGGTGGCACAGAACGAGAGACAGGGCTAAAGGCCACTACTGTTGATGAGAGTCGATGAGTTGGTAAATTCACGCAGTCCGGTGACCATATGGGCCCAGAACGAGAGACAGGGCTAAAGGCCATTAGTGTTGATGAGAGTCGATGAGTTGGTAAAATCACGCAGTCCGCTGACCATAGGTGGCACAGAACGAGAGACAGGGCTAAAGGCCACTAGTGTTGATGAGAGTCGATGAGTCGGTAAATTCACGCAGTCCGGTGACCATAGGGGCACAGAACGAGAGACAGGGCTAAAGGCCGCTAGTGTTGATGAGAGACGATGAGTTGGTAAATTCATGCAGTCCGCTGACTTTAGGTGGCACAGAACGAGAGACAGGGCTAAAGGCCACTAGTGTTGATGAGAGTGGATGAGTTGGTAAATTCACGCAGTCCGCTGACTTTAGGTGACACAGAACGAGAGACAGGGCTAAAGCCCACTAGTGTTGATGAGAGTCGATGAGTTGGTAAATTCTCGCAGACCGCTGACTTTAGGTGGCACAGAACGAGAGACAGGGCTAAAAGGCCACTAGTGTTAATGAGAGCCGATGAGTTGGTAAATTCACGCAGTCCACTGACTTTAGGTGGCACAGAACGAGAGACAGGGCTAAAGGCCACTAGTGTTGATGAGAGCCGATGAGTTGGTAAATTCATGCAGTCCACTGACCTTAGGTGGCACAGAACGAGAGACAGGGCTAAAGGCCGCTAGTGTTGATGGGAGTCGATGAGTTGGTAAATTCACGCAGTCCGCTGACTTTAGGTGGCACAGAACGAGAGACAGGGCTAAAGGCCGCTAGTGTTGATGAGAGTCGATGAGTTGGTAAATTCACGCTGTCCGCTGACTTTAGGTGGCACAGAAGGAGAGACAGGGCTAAAGGCCGCTAGTGTTGATGAGAGACGATGAGTTGGTAAATTCACGCAGTCCACTGACTTTAGGTGGCACAGAACGAGAGACAGGGCTAAAGGCCGCTAGTGTTGATGGGAGTCGATGAGTTGGTAAATTCACGCAGTCCGCTGACTTTAGGTGGCACAGAATGAGAGACAGGGCTAAAGGCCGCTAGTGTTGATGAGAGTCGATGAGTTGGTAAATTCATGCAGTCCACTGACTTGAGGTGGCACAGAACGAGAGACAGGGCTAAAGGCCGCTAGTGTTGATGGGAGTCGATGAGTTGGTAAATTCACGCAGTCCGCTGACTTTAGGTGGCACAGAATGAGAGACAGGGCTAAAGGCCGCTAGTGTTGATGAGAGTCGATGAGTTGGTAAATTCACGCTGTCCGCTGACTTTAGGTGGCACAGAACGAGAGACAGGGCTAAAGGCCACTAGTGTTGATGAGAGTCGATGAGTTGGTAAATTCATGCAGTCCGCTGACTTTAGGTGGCAAAGAACGAGAGACAGGGCTAAAGGCCACTAGTGTTGATGAGAGTCGATGAGTTGGTAAATTCATGCAGTCCGCTGGCCTTATGTGGCACAGAACGAGAGACAGGGCTAAAGGCCACTAGTGTTGATGACAGTCGATGAGTTGATAAATTCACGCAGTCCGCTGACTTTAGGTGGCACTGAACGAGAGACAGGTATAAAGGCCACCAGTGTTGATGACAGTCGATGAGTTGATAAATTCACTCAGTCCGCTGACTTTAGGTGGCACTGAACGAGAGACAGGTATAAAGGCCACCAGTGTTGATGACAGTCGATGAGTTGATAAATTCACGCAGTCCGCTGACTTTAGGTGGCACTGAACGAGAGACAGGTATAAAGGCCACCAGTGTTGATGAGAGTCGATGAGTTGGTAAATTCACGCAGTCCGCTGACTTTAGGTGGCACAGAACGAGAGACAGGGCTAAAGGCCGCTAGTGTTGATGAGAGACGATGAGTTGGTAAATTCATGCAGTCCACTGACTTTAGGTGGCACAGAACGAGAGACAGGGCTAAAGGCCGCTAATGTTGATGGGAGTCGATGAGTTGGTAAATTCACGCAGTCCGCTGACCTTAGGTGGCACAGAACGAGAGACAGGGCTAAAGGCCACTAGTGTTGATGAGAGTCGATGAGTTGGTAAATTCATGCAGTCCTCTGGCCTTAGGTGGCACAGAACGAGAGACAGGGCTAAAGGCCACTAGTGTTGATGACAGTCGATGAGTTGATAAATTCACGCAGTCCGCTGACTTTAGGTGGCACTGAACGAGAGACAGGTATAAAGGCCACCAGTGTTGATGACAGTCGATGAGTTGATAAATTCACGCAGTCCGCTGACTTTAGGTGGCACTGAACGAGAGACAGGTATAAAGGCCACCAGTGTTGATGAGAGTCGATGAGTTGGTAAATTCATGCAGTCCGCTGACTTTAGGTGGCACAGAACGAGAGACAGGGCTAAAGGCCACCAGTGTTGATGGGAGTCGATCAGTTGGTAAATTCATGCAGTGCGCTGACTTTAGGTGGCACAGAACGAGAGACAGGGCTAAAGGCCACTAATGTTGATGACAGTCGATGAGTTGGTAAATTCACGTAGTCCGCTGACTTGAGGTGGCACAGAACGAGAGACAGGGCTAAAGGCCACTAGTGTTAATGAGAGCCGATTAGTTGGTAAATTCATGCAGTCCGCTGACTTTAGGTGGCACAGAACGAGAGACAGGGCTAAAGGCCACTAGTGTTAATGAGAGTCGATGAGTTGGTAAATTCGCACAGTCTGCTGACTTTAGGTGGCACAGAACGAGGGACAGGGCTAAAGGCCACTAGTGTTGATGACAGTCGATAAGTTGGTAAATTCACGCCGTCCGCCGACTTTAAGTGGCACAGAACAAGAGACAGGGCTAAAGGCCGCTAGTGTTCATGAGAGTCGATGAGTTGGTAAATTCACGCAGTCCGTTGACTTTAGGTGGCACGGAACGAGAGACAGGGCTAAAGGCCACTAGTGTTGATGAGAGTCGATGAGTTGGTAAATTCACGCAGTCCGCAGACTTTAGGTGGCACAGAACGAGAGACAGGGCTAAAAGGCCACTAGTGTTAATGAGAGCCGATGAGTTGGTAAATTCACGCAGTCCACTGACTTTAGGTGGCACAGAACGAGAGACAGGGCTAAAGGCCACAAGTGTTGATGAGAGCCGATGAGTTGGTAAATTCACGCAGTCCGCTGACTTTAGGTGGCACAGAACGAGAGACAGGGCTAAAGGCCGCTAGTGTTGATGGGAGTCGATGAGTTGGTAAATTCACGCAGTCCGCTGACTTTAGGTGGCACAGAACGAGAGACAGGGCTAAAGGCCGCTAGTGTTGATGGGAGTCGATGAGTTGGTAAATTCACGCAGTCCGCTGACTTTAGGTGGCACAGAATGAGAGACAGGGCTAAAGGCCGCTAGTGTTGATGAGAGTCGATGAGTTGGTAAATTCACGCTGTCCGCTGACTTTAGGTGGCACAGAAGGAGAGACAGGGCTAAAGGCCGCTAGTGTTGATGAGAGACGATGAGTTGGTAAATTCATGCAGTCCACTGACTTTAGGTGGCACAGAACGAGAGACAGGGCTAAAGGCCGCTAGTGTTGATGGGAGTCGATGAGTTGGTAAATTCACGCAGTCCGCTGACTTTAGGTGGCACAGAATGAGAGACAGGGCTAAAGGCCGCTAGTGTTGATGAGAGTCGATGAGTTGGTAAATTCACGCTGTCCGCTGACTTTAGGTGGCACAGAACGAGAGACAGGGCTAAAGGCCACTAGTGTTGATGAGAGCCGATGAGTTGGTAAATTCATGCAGTCCACTGACTTGAGGTGGCACAGAACGAGAGACAGGGCTAAAGGCCGCTAGTGTTGATGGGAGTCGATGAGTTGGTAAATTCACGCAGTCCGCTGACTTTAGGTGGCACAGAATGAGAGACAGGGCTAAAGGCCGCTAGTGTTGATGAGAGTCGATGAGTTGGTAAATTCACGCTGTCCGCTGACTTTAGGTGGCACAGAAGGAGAGACAGGGCTAAAGGCCGCTAGTGTTGATGAGAGACGATGAGTTGGTAAATTCACGCAGTCCGCTGACTTTAGGTGGCACAGAAGGAGAGACAGGGCTAAAGGCCACTAGTGTTGATGAGAGTCGATGAGTTGGTAAATTCACGCAGTCTGTTGACTTTTGGTGGCACAGAACGAGAGACAGGGCTAAAGGCCACTAGTGTTGATGAGAGTCGATGAGTTGGTAAATTCACGCAGTCTGTTGACTTTTGGTGGCACAGAACGAGAGACAGGGCTAAAGGCCACTACTGTTGATGAGAGTCGATGAGTTGGTAAATTCACGCAGTCCGGTGACCATAGGGGCACAGAACGAGAGACAGGGCTAAAGGCCATTAGTGTTGATGAGAGTCGATGATTTGGTAAAATCACGCAGTCCGCTGACCATAGGTGGCACAGAACGAGAGACAGGGCTAAAGGCCACTAGTGTTGATGAGAATCGATGAGTCGGTAAATTCACGCAGTCCGGTGACCATAGGGGCACAGAACGAGAGACAAGGCTAAAGGCCATTAGTGTTGATGAGAGTCGATGAGTTGGTAAAATCACGCAGTCCGCTGACCATAGGTGGCACAGAACGAGAGACAGGGCTAAAGGCCATTAGTGTTGATGAGAGTCGATGAGTCGGTAAATTCACGCAGTCCGGTGACCATAGGGGCACAGAACGAGAGACAGGGCTAAAGGCCATTAGTGTTGATGAGAGTCGATGAGTTGGTAAAATCACGCAGTCCGCTGACCATAGGTGGCACAGAACGAGAGACAGGGCTAAAGGCCACTAGTGTTGATGAGAGTCGATGAGTTGGTAAAATCACGCAGTCCGCTGACTTTAGGTGGCACAGAACGAGAGACAAGGCTAAAGGCCACTAGTGTTGATGAGAGTCGATGAGTTGGTAAATTCACACAGTCCGCTGACTTTAGGTGGCACAGAACGAGAGACAGGGCTAAAGGCCATTAGTGTTGATGAGAGTCGATGAGTTGGTAAACGCACGCAGTCCGCTGACCTTAGGTGGCACAGAACGAGAGACAGGGCTAAAGGCCACTAGTGTTGATGAGAGTCGATGAGTTGGTAAATTCACGCAGTCCGCTGACTTTAGGTGGCACAGAACGAGAGACAGGGCTAAAGGCCACTAGTGTTGATGTGAGTCGAAGAGTTGGTAAATTCACGCAGTCTGCTGACTTTTGGTGGCACAGAACGAGAGACAGGGCTAAAGGCCACCAGTGTTGATGAGAGTCGATGAGTTGGTAAATTCACGCAGTGCGCTGACTTTAGGTGGCAGAGAAGGAGAGACAGGGCTAAAGGCCACTAGTGTTGATGAGAGTCGATGAGTTGGTAAATTCATGCAGTCCGCTGACTTTAGGTGGCACAGAACGAGAGACAGGGCTAAAGGCCACTAGTGTTGATGAGATTCGATGAGTTGGTAAATTCACGCAGTCCGCTGACATTAGGTGGCACAGAATGAGAGACAGGGCTAAAGGCCACTAGTGTTGATGAGAGTCGATGAGTTGGTAAATTCATGCAGTCCGCTGACTTTAGGTGGCACAGAACGAGAGACAGGGCTAAAGGCCACTAGTGTTGATGAGAGTCGATGAGTTGGTAAATTCATGCAGTCCTCTGGCCTTAGGTGGGACAGAACGAGAGACAGGGCTAAAGGCCACTAGTGTTGATGAGAGTCGATGAGTTGATAAATTCACGCAGTCCGCTGACTTTAGGTGGCACTGAACGAGAGAAAGGTATAAAGGCCACCAGTGTTGATGACAGTCGATGAGTTGATAAATTCACGCAGTCTGCTGACTTTAGGTGGCACTGAACGAGAGACAGGTATAAAGGCCACCAGTGTTGATGACAGTCGATGAGTTGATAAATTCACGCAGTCCGCTGACTTTAGGTGGCACTGAACGAGAGACAGGTATAAAGGCCACCAGTGTTGATGAGAGTCGATGAGTTGGTAAATTCACGCAGTCCGCTGACTTTAGGTGGCACAGAACGACAGACAGGGCTAAAGGCCACTAGTGTTAATGAGAGTCGATGAGTTGGTAAATTCATGCAGTCCGCTGACTTAAAGTGGCACAGAACGAGAGACAGGGCTAAAGGCCACTAGTGTTGATGAGAGTCGATGAGTTGGTAAATTCATGCAGTCCGCTGACCTTAGGTGGCACAGAACGAGAGACAGGGCTAAAGGCCACTAGTGTTGATGACAGTCGATGAGTTGGTAAATTCACGCAGTCCGCTGACTTTAGGTGGCACAGAACGAGAGAAAGGGCTAAAGGCCGCTAGTGTTAATGAGAGTCGATGAGTTGGTAAATTCACGCAGTCCGTTGACTTTAGGTGGCACGGAACGAGAGACAGGGCTGAAGGCCACTAGTGTTGATGAGAGTAGATGAGTTGGTAAATTCACGCAGTCCGCTGACTTTAGGTGGCACAGAACGAGAGACAGGGCTAAAGGCCACTAGTGTTAATGAGAGCCGATGAGTTGGTAAATTCACGCAGTCCACTGACTTTAGGTGGCACAGAACGAGAGACAGGGCTAAAGGCCACTAGTGTTGATGAGAGCCGATGAGTTGGTAAATTCATGCAGTCCACTGACATTAGGTGGCACAGAACGAGAGACAGGGCTAAAGGCCGCTAGTGTTGATGGGATTCGATGAGTTGGTAAATTCACGCAGTCCGCTGACTTTAGGTGGCACAGAACGAGAGACAGGGCTAAAGGCCGCTAGTGTTGATGAGAGTCGATGAGTTGGTAAATTCACGCTGTCCGCTGACTTTAGGTGGCACAGAAGGAGAGACAGGGCTAAAGGCCGCTAGTGTTGATGAGAGACGATGAGTTGGTAAATTCACGCAGTCCGCTGACTTTAGGTGGCACAGAACGAGAGACAGGGCTAAAGGCCACTAGTGTTGATGAGAATGGATGAGTTGGTAAATTCACGCAGTCCGCTGACTTTAGGTGGCACAGAACGAGAGACAGGGCTAAAGGCCACTAGTGTTGATGAGAGTCGATGAGTTGGTAAATTCTCGCAGACCGCTGACTTTAGGTGGCACAGAACGAGAGACAGGGCTAAAAGGCCACTAGTGTTAATGAGAGCCGATGAGTTGGTAAATTCACGCAGTCCACTGACTTTAGGTGGCACAGAACGAGAGACAGGGCTAAAGGCCACTAGTGTTGATGAGAGTCGATGAGTTGGTAAATTCACGCAGTCCGCTGACTTTAGGTGGCACAGAACGAGAGACAGGGCTAAAGGCCGCTAGTGTTGATGAGAGTCGATGAGTTGGTAAATTCACGCTGTCCGCTGACTTTAGGTGGCACAGAAGGAGAGACAGGGCTAAAGGCCGCTAGTGTTGATGAGAGACGATGAGTTGGTAAATTCACGCAGTCCACTGACTTTAGGTGGCACAGAACGAGAGACAGGGCTAAAGGCCGCTAGTGTTGATGGGAGTCGATGAGTTGGTAAATTCACGCAGTCCGCTGACTTTAGGTGGCACAGAACGAGAGACAGGGCTAAAGGCCGCTAGTGTTGATGGGAGTCGATGAGTTGGTAAATTCACGCAGTCCGCTGACTTTAGGTGGCACAGAATGAGAGACAGGGCTAAAGGCCGCTAGTGTTGATGAGAGTCGATGAGTTGGTAAATTCATGCAGTCCACTGACTTGAGGTGGCACAGAACGAGAGACAGGGCTAAAGGCCGCTAGTGTTGATGGGAGTCGATGAGTTGGTAAATTCACGCAGTCCGCTGACTTTAGGTGGCACAGAATGAGAGACAGGGCTAAAGGCCGCTAGTGTTGATGAGAGTCGATGAGTTGGTAAATTCACGCTGTCCGCTGACTTTAGGTGGCACAGAACGAGAGACAGGGCTAAAGGCCACTAGTGTTGATGAGAGTCGATGAGTTGGTAAATTCATGCAGTCCGCTGACTTTAGGTGGCAAAGAACGAGAGACAGGGCTAAAGGCCACTAGTGTTGATGAGAGTCGATGAGTTGGTAAATTCATGCAGTCCGCTGGCCTTAGGTGGCACAGAACGAGAGACAGGGCTAAAGGCCACTAGTGTTGATGACAGTCAATGAGTTGATAAATTCACGCAGTCCGCTGACTTTAGGTGGCACTGAACGAGAGACAGGTGTAAAGGCCACCAGTGTTGATGACAGTCGATGAGTTGATAAATTCACTCAGTCCGCTGACTTTAGGTGGCACTGAACGAGAGACAGGTATAAAGGCCACCAGTTTTGATGATAGTCGATGAGTTGATAAATTCACGCAGTCCGCTGACTTTAGGTGGCACTGAACGAGAGACAGGTATAAAGGCCACCAGTGTTGATGAGAGTCGATGAGTTGGTAAATTCACGCAGTCCGCTGACTTTAGGTGGCACAGAATGAGAGACAGGGCTAAAGGCCACTAGTGTTGATGGGAGTCGATCAGTTGGTAAATTCATGCAGTGCGCTGACTTTAGGTGGCACAGAACGAGAGACAGGGCTAAAGGCCACTAATGTTGATGACAGTCGATGAGTTGGTAAATTCACGCAGTCCGCTGACTTTAGGTGGCACAGAACGAGAGACAGGGCTAAAGGCCACTAGTGTTAATGAGAGCCGATTAGTTGGTAAATTCATGCAGTCCGCTGACTTTAGGTGGCACAGAACGAGAGACAGGGCTAAAGGCCACTAGTGTTAATGAGAGTCGATGAGTTGGTAAATTCAGACAGTCTGCTGACTTTAGGTGGCACAGAACGAGGGACAGGTCTAAAGGCCACTAGTGTTGATGAGAGTCGATGAGTTGGTAAATTCACGCCGTCCGCTGACTTTAAGTGGCACGGAACGAGAGACAGGACTAAAGGCCGCTAGTGTTCATGAGAGTCGATGAGTTGGTAAATTCACGCAGTCCGTTGACTTTAGGTGGCACGGAACGAGAGACAGGGCTAAAGGCCACTAGTGTTGATGAGAGTCGATGAGTTGGTAAATTCACGAAGTCCGCTGACTTTAGGTGGCACAGAACGAGAGACAGGGCTAAAGGCCACTAGTGTTAATGAGAGCCGATGAGTTGGTAAATTCACGCAGTCCACTGACTTTAGGTGGCACAGAACGAGAGACAGGGCTAAAGGCCGCTAGTGTTGATGGGAGTCGATGAGTTGGTAAATTCACGCAGTCCGCTGACTTTAGGTGGCACAGAACGAGAGACAGGGCTAAAGGCCGCTAGTGGTGATGAGAGTCGATGAGTTGGTAAATTCACGCTGTACGCTGACTTTATGTGGCACAGAAGGAGAGACAGGGCTAAAGGCCGCTAGTGTTGATGAGAGACGATGAGTTGGTAAATTCATGCAGTCCACTGACTTTAGGTGGCACAGAACGAGAGACAGGGCTAAAGGCCGCTAGTGTTGATGGGAGTCGATGAGTTGGTAAATTCACGCAGTCCGCTGACCTTAGGTGGCACAGAACGAGAGACAGGGCTAAAGGCCGCTAGTGTTGATGAGATTCGATGAGTTGGTAAATTCACGCAGTCCGCTGACTTTAGGTGGCACAGAACGAGAGACAGGGCTAAAGGCCACTAGTGTTGATGAGAGTCGATGAGTTGGTAAATTCATGCAGTCCGCTGACTTTAGGTGGCACAGAACGAGAGACAGGGCTAAAGGCCACTAGTGTTGATGAGAGTCGATGAATTGGTAAATTCATGCAGTCCGCTGGCCTTAGGTGGCACAGAACGAGAGACAGGGCTAAAGGCCACTAGTGTTGATGACAGTCGATGAGTTGATAAATTCACGCAGTCCGCTGACTTTAGGTGGCACTGAACGAGAGACAGGTATAAAGGCCACCAGTGTTGATGACAGTCGATGAGTTGATAAATTCAGCAAGTCCGCTGACTTTAGGTGGCACTGAACGAGAGACAGGTATAAAGGCCACCAGTGTTGATGAGAGTCGATGAGTTGGTAAATTCATGCAGTCCGCTGACTTTAGGTGGCACAGAACGAGAGACAGGGCTAAAGGCCACTAGTGTTGATGGGAGTCGATCAGTTGGTAAATTCATGCAGTGCGCTGACTTTAGGTGGCACAGAACGAGAGACAGGGCTAAAGGCCACTAATGTTGATGACAGTCGATCAGTTGGTAAATTCATGCAGTGCGCTGACTTTAGGTGGCACAGAACGAGAGACAGGGCTAAAGCCCACTAATGTTGATGACAGTCGATGAGTTGGTAAATTCACGCAGTCCGCTGACTTTAGGTGGCACAGAACGAGAGACAGGGCTAAAGGCCACTAGTGTTAATGAGAGCCGATTAGTTGGTAAATTCATGCAGTCCACTGACTTTAGGTGGCACAGAACGAGAGACAGGGCTAAAGGCCACTAGTGTTAATGAGAGTCGATGAGTTGGTAAATTCGCACAGTCTGCTGACTTTAGGTGGCACAGAACGAGGGACAGGGCTAAAGGCCACTAGTGTTGATGACAGTCGATAAGTTGGTAAATTCACGCCGTCCGCTGACTTTAAGTGGCACAGAACGAGAGACAGGGCTAAAGGCCGCTAGTGTTCATGAGAGTCGATGAGTTGGTAAATTCACGCAGTCCGTTGACTTTAGGTGGCACGGAACGAGAGACAGGGCTAAAGGCCACTAGTGTTGATGAGAGTCGATGAGTTGGTAAATTCACGCAGTCCGCTGACTTTAGGTGGCACAGAACGAGAGACAGGGCTAAAAGGCCACTAGTGTTAATGAGAGCCGATGAGTTGGTAAATTCACGCAGTCCACTGACTTTAGGTGGCACAGAACGAGAGACAGGGCTAAAGGCCGCTAGTGTTGATGAGAGTCGATGAGTTGGTAAATTCACGCAGTCCGCTGACCTTAGGTGGCACAGAACGAGAGACAGGGCTAAAGGCCGCTAATGTTGATGAGATTCGATGAGTTGGTAAATTCACGCAGTCCGCTGACTTTAGGTGGCACAGAACGAGAGACAGGGCTAAAGGCCGCTAGTGTTGATGAGATTCGATGAGTTGGTAAATTCACGCAGTCCGCTGACTTTAGGTGGCACAGAACGAGAGACAGGGCTAAAGGCCACTAGTGTTGATGAGAGTCGATGAGTTGGTAAATTCATGCAGTCCGCTGACTTTAGGTGGCACAGAACGAGAGACAGGGCTAAAGGCTGAGAGACGATGAGTTGGTAAATTCATGCAGTCCGTTGACTTTAGGTGGCACAGATCGAGAGACAGGGCTAAAGGCCACTAGTGTTGATGGGAGTCGATGAGTTGGTAAATTCACGCAGTCCGCTGACTTTAGGTGGCACAGAACGAGAGACAGGGCTAAAGGCCGCTAGTGTTGATGAGAGTCGATGAGTTGGTAAATTCACGCTGTCCGCTGACTTTAGGTGGCACAGAAGGAGAGACAGGGCTAAAGGCCGCTAGTGTTGATGAGAGACGATGAGTTGGTAAATTCACGCAGTCCACTGACTTTAGGTGGCACAGAACGAGAGACAGGGCTAAAGGCCGCTAGTGTTGATGGGAGTCGATGAGTTGGTAAATTCACGCAGTCCGCTGACTTTAGGTGGCACAGAATGAGAGACAGGGCTAAAGGCCGCTAGTGTTGATGAGAGTCGATGAGTTGGTAAATTCATGCAGTCCACTGACTTGAGGTGGCACAGAACGAGAGACAGGGCTAAAGGCCGCTAGTGTTGATGGGAGTCGATGAGTTGGTAAATTCACGCAGTCCGCTGACTTTAGGTGGCACAGAATGAGAGACAGGGCTAAAGGCCGCCAGTGTTGATGAGAGTCGATGAGTTGGTAAATTCACGCTGTCCGCTGACTTTAGGTGGCACAGAACGAGAGACAGGGCTAAAGGCCACTAGTGTTGATGAGAGTCGATGAGTTGGTAAATTCATGCAGTCCGCTGACTTTAGGTGGCAAAGAACGAGAGACAGGGCTAAAGGCCACTAGTGTTGATGAGAGTCGATGAGTTGGTAAATTCATGCAGTCCGCTGGCCTTATGTGGCACAGAACGAGAGACAGGGCTAAAGGCCACTAGTGTTGATGACAGTCGATGAGTTGATAAATTCACGCAGTCCGCTGACTTTAGGTGGCACTGAACGAGAGACAGGTATAAAGGCCACCAGTGTTGATGACAGTCGATGAGTTGATAAATTCACTCAGTCCGCTGACTTTAGGTGGCACTGAACGAGAGACAGGTATAAAGGCCACCAGTGTTGATGACAGTCGATGAGTTGATAAATTCACGCAGTCCGCTGACTTTAGGTGGCACTGAACGAGAGACAGGTATAAAGGCCACCAGTGTTGATGAGAGTCGATGAGTTGGTAAATTCACGCAGTCCGCTGACTTTAGGTGGCACAGAACGAGAGACAGGGCTAAAGGCCGCTAGTGTTGATGAGAGACGATGAGTTGGTAAATTCATGCAGTCCACTGACTTTAGGTGGCACAGAACGAGAGACAGGGCTAAAGGCCGCTAATGTTGATGGGAGTCGATGAGTTGGTAAATTCACGCAGTCCGCTGACCTTAGGTGGCACAGAACGAGAGACAGGGCTAAAGGCCACTAGTGTTGATGAGAGTCGATGAGTTGGTAAATTCATGCAGTCCTCTGGCCTTAGGTGGCACAGAACGAGAGACAGGGCTAAAGGCCACTAGTGTTGATGACAGTCGATGAGTTGATAAATTCACGCAGTCCGCTGACTTTAGGTGGCACTGAACGAGAGACAGGTATAAAGGCCACCAGTGTTGATGACAGTCGATGAGTTGATAAATTCACGCAGTCCGCTGACTTTAGGTGGCACTGAACGAGAGACAGGTATAAAGGCCACCAGTGTTGATGAGAGTCGATGAGTTGGTAAATTCATGCAGTCCGCTGACTTTAGGTGGCACAGAACGAGAGACAGGGCTAAAGGCCACCAGTGTTGATGGGAGTCGATCAGTTGGTAAATTCATGCAGTGCGCTGACTTTAGGTGGCACAGAACGAGAGACAGGGCTAAAGGCCACTAATGTTGATGACAGTCGATGAGTTGGTAAATTCACGTAGTCCGCTGACTTGAGGTGGCACAGAACGAGAGACAGGGCTAAAGGCCACTAGTGTTAATGAGAGCCGATTAGTTGGTAAATTCATGCAGTCCGCTGACTTTAGGTGGCACAGAACGAGAGACAGGGCTAAAGGCCACTAGTGTTAATGAGAGTCGATGAGTTGGTAAATTCGCACAGTCTGCTGACTTTAGGTGGCACAGAACGAGGGACAGGGCTAAAGGCCACTAGTGTTGATGACAGTCGATAAGTTGGTAAATTCACGCCGTCCGCCGACTTTAAGTGGCACAGAACAAGAGACAGGGCTAAAGGCCGCTAGTGTTCATGAGAGTCGATGAGTTGGTAAATTCACGCAGTCCGTTGACTTTAGGTGGCACGGAACGAGAGACAGGGCTAAAGGCCACTAGTGTTGATGAGAGTCGATGAGTTGGTAAATTCACGCAGTCCGCAGACTTTAGGTGGCACAGAACGAGAGACAGGGCTAAAAGGCCACTAGTGTTAATGAGAGCCGATGAGTTGGTAAATTCACGCAGTCCACTGACTTTAGGTGGCACAGAACGAGAGACAGGGCTAAAGGCCACAAGTGTTGATGAGAGCCGATGAGTTGGTAAATTCACGCAGTCCGCTGACTTTAGGTGGCACAGAACGAGAGACAGGGCTAAAGGCCGCTAGTGTTGATGGGAGTCGATGAGTTGGTAAATTCACGCAGTCCGCTGACTTTAGGTGGCACAGAACGAGAGACAGGGCTAAAGGCCGCTAGTGTTGATGGGAGTCGATGAGTTGGTAAATTCACGCAGTCCGCTGACTTTAGGTGGCACAGAATGAGAGACAGGGCTAAAGGCCGCTAGTGTTGATGAGAGTCGATGAGTTGGTAAATTCACGCTGTCCGCTGACTTTAGGTGGCACAGAAGGAGAGACAGGGCTAAAGGCCGCTAGTGTTGATGAGAGACGATGAGTTGGTAAATTCATGCAGTCCACTGACTTTAGGTGGCACAGAACGAGAGACAGGGCTAAAGGCCGCTAGTGTTGATGGGAGTCGATGAGTTGGTAAATTCACGCAGTCCGCTGACTTTAGGTGGCACAGAATGAGAGACAGGGCTAAAGGCCGCTAGTGTTGATGAGAGTCGATGAGTTGGTAAATTCACGCTGTCCGCTGACTTTAGGTGGCACAGAACGAGAGACAGGGCTAAAGGCCACTAGTGTTGATGAGAGCCGATGAGTTGGTAAATTCATGCAGTCCACTGACTTGAGGTGGCACAGAACGAGAGACAGGGCTAAAGGCCGCTAGTGTTGATGGGAGTCGATGAGTTGGTAAATTCACGCAGTCCGCTGACTTTAGGTGGCACAGAATGAGAGACAGGGCTAAAGGCCGCTAGTGTTGATGAGAGTCGATGAGTTGGTAAATTCACGCTGTCCGCTGACTTTAGGTGGCACAGAAGGAGAGACAGGGCTAAAGGCCGCTAGTGTTGATGAGAGACGATGAGTTGGTAAATTCACGCAGTCCGCTGACTTTAGGTGGCACAGAAGGAGAGACAGGGCTAAAGGCCACTAGTGTTGATGAGAGTCGATGAGTTGGTAAATTCACGCAGTCTGCTGACTTTAGGTGGCACAGAAAGAGAGACAGGGCTAAAGGCCACTAGTGTTGATGAGAGTCGATGAGTTGGTAAATTCACGCAGTCTGTTGACTTTTGGTGGCACAGAACGAGAGACAGGGCTAAAGGCCACTACTGTTGATGAGAGTCGATGAGTTGGTAAATTCACGCAGTCCGGTGACCATAGGGGCACAGAACGAGAGACAGGGCTAAAGGCCATTAGTGTTGATGAGAGTCGATGATTTGGTAAAATCACGCAGTCCGCTGACCATAGGTGGCACAGAACGAGAGACAGGGCTAAAGGCCACTAGTGTTGATGAGAATCGATGAGTCGGTAAATTCACGCAGTCCGGTGACCATAGGGGCACAGAACGAGAGACAGGGCTAAAGGCCATTAGTGTTGATGAGAGTCGATGAGTTGGTAAAATCACGCAGTCCGCTGACCATAGGTGGCACAGAACGAGAGACAGGGCTAAAGGCCATTAGTGTTGATGAGAGTCGATGAGTCGGTAAATTCACGCAGTCCGGTGACCATAGGGGCACAAAACGAGAGACAGGGCTAAAGGCCATTAGTGTTGATGAGAGTCGATGAGTTGGTAAAATCACGCAGTCCGCTGACCATAGGTGGCACAGAACGAGAGACAGGGCTAAAGGCCACTAGTGTTGATGAGAGTCGATGAGTTGGTAAAATCACGCAGTCCGCTGACTTTAGGTGGCACAGAACGAGAGACAAGGCTAAAGGCCACTAGTGTTGATGAGAGTCGATGAGTTGGTAAATTCACACAGTCCGCTGACTTTAGGTGGCACAGAACGAGAGACAGGGCTAAAGGCCATTAGTGTTGATGAGAGTCGATGAGTTGGTAAACGCACGCAGTCCGCTGACCTTAGGTGGCACAGAACGAGAGACAGGGCTAAAGGCCACTAGTGTTGATGAGAGTCGATGAGTTGGTAAATTCACGCAGTCCGCTGACTTTAGGTGGCACAGAACGAGAGACAGGGCTAAAGGCCACTAGTGTTGATGTGAGTCGAAGAGTTGGTAAATTCACGCAGTCTGCTGACTTTTGGTGGCACAGAACGAGAGACAGGGCTAAAGGCCACCAGTGTTGATGAGAGTCGATGAGTTGGTAAATTCACGCAGTGCGCTGACTTTAGGTGGCAGAGAAGGAGAGACAGGGCTAAAGGCCACTAGTGTTGATGAGAGTCGATGAGTTGGTAAATTCATGCAGTCCGCTGACTTTAGGTGGCACAGAACGAGAGACAGGGCTAAAGGCCACTAGTGTTGATGAGATTCGATGAGTTGGTAAATTCACGCAGTCCGCTGACATTAGGTGGCACAGAATGAGAGACAGGGCTAAAGGCCACTAGTGTTGATGAGAGTCGATGAGTTGGTAAATTCATGCAGTCCGCTGACTTTAGGTGGCACAGAACGAGAGACAGGGCTAAAGGCCACTAGTGTTGATGAGAGTCGATGAGTTGGTAAATTCATGCAGTCCTCTGGCCTTAGGTGGGACAGAACGAGAGACAGGGCTAAAGGCCACTAGTGTTGATGAGAGTCGATGAGTTGATAAATTCACGCAGTCCGCTGACTTTAGGTGGCACTGAACGAGAGAAAGGTATAAAGGCCACCAGTGTTGATGACAGTCGATGAGTTGATAAATTCACGCAGTCTGCTGACTTTAGGTGGCACTGAACGAGAGACAGGTATAAAGGCCACCAGTGTTGATGACAGTCGATGAGTTGATAAATTCACGCAGTCCGCTGACTTTAGGTGGCACTGAACGAGAGACAGGTATAAAGGCCACCAGTGTTGATGAGAGTCGATGAGTTGGTAAATTCACGCAGTCCGCTGACTTTAGGTGGCACAGAACGACAGACAGGGCTAAAGGCCACTAGTGTTAATGAGAGTCGATGAGTTGGTAAATTCATGCAGTCCGCTGACTTAAAGTGGCACAGAACGAGAGACAGGGCTAAAGGCCACTAGTGTTGATGAGAGTCGATGAGTTGGTAAATTCATGCAGTCCGCTGACCTTAGGTGGCACAGAACGAGAGACAGGGCTAAAGGCCACTAGTGTTGATGACAGTCGATGAGTTGGTAAATTCACGCAGTCCGCTGACTTTAGGTGGCACAGAACGAGAGAAAGGGCTAAAGGCCGCTAGTGTTAATGAGAGTCGATGAGTTGGTAAATTCACGCAGTCCGTTGACTTTAGGTGGCACGGAACGAGAGACAGGGCTGAAGGCCACTAGTGTTGATGAGAGTCGATGAGTTGGTAAATTCACGCAGTCCGCTGACTTTAGGTGGCACAGAACGAGAGACAGGGCTAAAGGCCACTAGTGTTAATGAGAGCCGATGAGTTGGTAAATTCACGCAGTCCACTGACTTTAGGTGGCACAGAACGAGAGACAGGGCTAAAGGCCACTAGTGTTGATGAGAGCCGATGAGTTGGTAAATTCATGCAGTCCACTGACATTAGGTGGCACAGAACGAGAGACAGGGCTAAAGGCCGCTAGTGTTGATGGGATTCGATGAGTTGGTAAATTCACGCAGTCCGCTGACTTTAGGTGGCACAGAACGAGAGACAGGGCTAAAGGCCGCTAGTGTTGATGAGAGTCGATGAGTTGGTAAATTCACGCTGTCCGCTGACTTTAGGTGGCACAGAAGGAGAGACAGGGCTAAAGGCCGCTAGTGTTGATGAGAGACGATGAGTTGGTAAATTCACGCAGTCCGCTGACTTTAGGTGGCACAGAACGAGAGACAGGGCTAAAGGCCACTAGTGTTGATGAGAATGGATGAGTTGGTAAATTCACGCAGTCCGCTGACTTTAGGTGGCACAGAACGAGAGACAGGGCTAAAGGCCACTAGTGTTGATGAGAGTCGATGAGTTGGTAAATTCTCGCAGACCGCTGACTTTAGGTGGCACAGAACGAGAGACAGGGCTAAAAGGCCACTAGTGTTAATGAGAGCCGATGAGTTGGTAAATTCACGCAGTCCACTGACTTTAGGTGGCACAGAACGAGAGACAGGGCTAAAGGCCACTAGTGTTGATGAGAGTCGATGAGTTGGTAAATTCACGCAGTCCGCTGACTTTAGGTGGCACAGAACGAGAGACAGGGCTAAAGGCCGCTAGTGTTGATGAGAGTCGATGAGTTGGTAAATTCACGCTGTCCGCTGACTTTAGGTGGCACAGAAGGAGAGACAGGGCTAAAGGCCGCTAGTGTTGATGAGAGACGATGAGTTGGTAAATTCACGCAGTCCACTGACTTTAGGTGGCACAGAACGAGAGACAGGGCTAAAGGCCGCTAGTGTTGATGGGAGTCGATGAGTTGGTAAATTCACGCAGTCCGCTGACTTTAGGTGGCACAGAACGAGAGACAGGGCTAAAGGCCGCTAGTGTTGATGGGAGTCGATGAGTTGGTAAATTCACGCAGTCCGCTGACTTTAGGTGGCACAGAATGAGAGACAGGGCTAAAGGCCGCTAGTGTTGATGAGAGTCGATGAGTTGGTAAATTCATGCAGTCCACTGACTTGAGGTGGCACAGAACGAGAGACAGGGCTAAAGGCCGCTAGTGTTGATGGGAGTCGATGAGTTGGTAAATTCACGCAGTCCGCTGACTTTAGGTGGCACAGAATGAGAGACAGGGCTAAAGGCCGCTAGTGTTGATGAGAGTCGATGAGTTGGTAAATTCACGCTGTCCGCTGACTTTAGGTGGCACAGAACGAGAGACAGGGCTAAAGGCCACTAGTGTTGATGAGAGTCGATGAGTTGGTAAATTCATGCAGTCCGCTGACTTTAGGTGGCAAAGAACGAGAGACAGGGCTAAAGGCCACTAGTGTTGATGAGAGTCGATGAGTTGGTAAATTCATGCAGTCCGCTGGCCTTAGGTGGCACAGAACGAGAGACAGGGCTAAAGGCCACTAGTGTTGATGACAGTCAATGAGTTGATAAATTCACGCAGTCCGCTGACTTTAGGTGGCACTGAACGAGAGACAGGTATAAAGGCCACCAGTTTTGATGATAGTCGATGAGTTGATAAATTCACGCAGTCCGCTGACTTTAGGTGGCACTGAACGAGAGACAGGTATAAAGGCCACCAGTGTTGATGAGAGTCGATGAGTTGGTAAATTCACGCAGTCCGCTGACTTTAGGTGGCACAGAATGAGAGACAGGGCTAAAGGCCACTAGTGTTGATGGGAGTCGATCAGTTGGTAAATTCATGCAGTGCGCTGACTTTAGGTGGCACAGAACGAGAGACAGGGCTAAAGGCCACTAATGTTGATGACAGTCGATGAGTTGGTAAATTCACGCAGTCCGCTGACTTTAGGTGGCACAGAACGAGAGACAGGGCTAAAGGCCACTAGTGTTAATGAGAGCCGATTAGTTGGTAAATTCATGCAGTCCGCTGACTTTAGGTGGCACAGAACGAGAGACAGGGCTAAAGGCCACTAGTGTTAATGAGAGTCGATGAGTTGGTAAATTCAGACAGTCTGCTGACTTTAGGTGGCACAGAACGAGGGACAGGTCTAAAGGCCACTAGTGTTGATGAGAGTCGATGAGTTGGTAAATTCACGCCGTCCGCTGACTTTAAGTGGCACGGAACGAGAGACAGGACTAAAGGCCGCTAGTGTTCATGAGAGTCGATGAGTTGGTAAATTCACGCAGTCCGTTGACTTTAGGTGGCACGGAACGAGAGACAGGGCTAAAGGCCACTAGTGTTGATGAGAGTCGATGAGTTGGTAAATTCACGAAGTCCGCTGACTTTAGGTGGCACAGAACGAGAGACAGGGCTAAAGGCCACTAGTGTTAATGAGAGCCGATGAGTTGGTAAATTCACGCAGTCCACTGACTTTAGGTGGCACAGAACGAGAGACAGGGCTAAAGGCCGCTAGTGTTGATGGGAGTCGATGAGTTGGTAAATTCACGCAGTCCGCTGACTTTAGGTGGCACAGAACGAGAGACAGGGCTAAAGGCCGCTAGTGGTGATGAGAGTCGATGAGTTGGTAAATTCACGCTGTACGCTGACTTTATGTGGCACAGAAGGAGAGACAGGGCTAAAGGCCGCTAGTGTTGATGAGAGACGATGAGTTGGTAAATTCATGCAGTCCACTGACTTTAGGTGGCACAGAACGAGAGACAGGGCTAAAGGCCGCTAGTGTTGATGGGAGTCGATGAGTTGGTAAATTCACGCAGTCCGCTGACCTTAGGTGGCACAGAACGAGAGACAGGGCTAAAGGCCGCTAGTGTTGATGAGATTCGATGAGTTGGTAAATTCACGCAGTCCGCTGACTTTAGGTGGCACAGAACGAGAGACAGGGCTAAAGGCCACTAGTGTTGATGAGAGTCGATGAGTTGGTAAATTCATGCAGTCCGCTGACTTTAGGTGGCACAGAACGAGAGACAGGGCTAAAGGCCACTAGTGTTGATGAGAGTCGATGAATTGGTAAATTCATGCAGTCCGCTGGCCTTAGGTGGCACAGAACGAGAGACAGGGCTAAAGGCCACTAGTGTTGATGACAGTCGATGAGTTGATAAATTCACGCAGTCCGCTGACTTTAGGTGGCACTGAACGAGAGACAGGTATAAAGGCCACCAGTGTTGATGACAGTCGATGAGTTGATAAATTCAGCAAGTCCGCTGACTTTAGGTGGCACTGAACGAGAGACAGGTATAAAGGCCACCAGTGTTGATGAGAGTCGATGAGTTGGTAAATTCATGCAGTCCGCTGACTTTAGGTGGCACAGAACGAGAGACAGGGCTAAAGGCCACTAGTGTTGATGGGAGTCGATCAGTTGGTAAATTCATGCAGTGCGCTGACTTTAGGTGGCACAGAACGAGAGACAGGGCTAAAGGCCACTAATGTTGATGACAGTCGATCAGTTGGTAAATTCATGCAGTGCGCTGACTTTAGGTGGCACAGAACGAGAGACAGGGCTAAAGCCCACTAATGTTGATGACAGTCGATGAGTTGGTAAATTCACGCAGTCCGCTGACTTTAGGTGGCACAGAACGAGAGACAGGGCTAAATGCCACTAGTGTTAATGAGAGCCGATTAGTTGGTAAATTCATGCAGTCCACTGACTTTAGGTGGCACAGAACGAGAGACAGGGCTAAAGGCCACTAGTGTTAATGAGAGTCGATGAGTTGGTAAATTCGCACAGTCTGCTGACTTTAGGTGGCACAGAACGAGGGACAGGGCTAAAGGCCACTAGTGTTGATGACAGTCGATAAGTTGGTAAATTCACGCCGTCCGCTGACTTTAAGTGGCACAGAACGAGAGACAGGGCTAAAGGCCGCTAGTGTTCATGAGAGTCGATGAGTTGGTAAATTCACGCAGTCCGTTGACTTTAGGTGGCACGGAACGAGAGACAGGGCTAAAGGCCACTAGTGTTGATGAGAGTCGATGAGTTGGTAAATTCACGCAGTCCGCTGACTTTAGGTGGCACAGAACGAGAGACAGGGCTAAAAGGCCACTAGTGTTAATGAGAGCCGATGAGTTGGTAAATTCACGCAGTCCACTGACTTTAGGTGGCACAGAACGAGAGACAGGGCTAAAGGCCGCTAGTGTTGATGAGAGTCGATGAGTTGGTAAATTCACGCAGTCCGCTGACCTTAGGTGGCACAGAACGAGAGACAGGGCTAAAGGCCGCTAATGTTGATGAGATTCGATGAGTTGGTAAATTCACGCAGTCCGCTGACTTTAGGTGGCACAGAACGAGAGACAGGGCTAAAGGCCGCTAGTGTTGATGAGATTCGATGAGTTGGTAAATTCACGCAGTCCGCTGACTTTAGGTGGCACAGAACGAGAGACAGGGCTAAAGGCCACTAGTGTTGATGAGAGTCGATGAGTTGGTAAATTCATGCAGTCCGCTGACTTTAGGTGGCACAGAACGAGAGACAGGGCTAAAGGCTGAGAGACGATGAGTTGGTAAATTCATGCAGTCCGTTGACTTTAGGTGGCACAGATCGAGAGACAGGGCTAAAGGCCGCTAGTGTTGATGAGAGTCGATGAGTTGGTAAATTCACGCTGTCCGCTGACTTTAGGTGGCACAGAACGAGAGACAGGGCTAAAGGCCACTAGTGTTGATGAGAGTCGATGAGTTGGTAAATTCACGCAGTCCGCTGACTTTAGGTGGCACAGAACGAGAGACAGGGCTAAAGGCCACTAGTGTTAATGAGAGCCGATTAGTTGGTAAATTCACGCAGTCCACTGACTTTAGGTGGCACAGAACGAGAGACAGGGCTAAAGGCCACTAGTGTTAATGAGAGTCGATGAGTTGGTAAATTCGCACAGTCTGCTGACTTTAGGTGGCACAGAACGAGGGACAGGGCTAAAGGCCACTAGTTTTGATGACAGTCGATAAGTTGGTAAATTCACGCCGTCCGCTGACTTTAAGTGGCACAGAACGAGAGACAGGGCTAAAGGCCGCTAGTGTTCATGAGAGTCGATGAGTTGGTAAATTCACGCAGTCCGTTGACTTTAGGTGGCACGGAACGAGAGACAGGGCTAAAGGCCACTAGTGTTGATGAGAGTCGATGAGTTGGTAAATTCACGCAGTCCGCTGACTTTAGGTGGCACAGAACGAGAGACAGGGCTAAAAGGCCACTAGTGTTAATGAGAGCCGATGAGTTGGTAAATTCACGCAGTCCACTGACTTTAGGTGGCACAGAACGAGAGACAGGGCTAAAGGCCGCTAGTGTTGATGAGAGTCGATGAGTTGGTAAATTCACGCAGTCCGCTGACCTTAGGTGGCACAGAACGAGAGACAGGGCTAAAGGCCGCTAATGTTGATGAGATTCGATGAGTTGGTAAATTCACGCAGTCCGCTGACTTTAGGTGGCACAGAACGAGAGACAGGGCTAAAGGCCGCTAGTGTTGATGAGATTCGATGAGTTGGTAAATTCACGCAGTCCGCTGACTTTAGGTGGCACAGAACGAGAGACAGGGCTAAAGGCCACTAGTGTTGATGAGAGTCGATGAGTTGGTAAATTCATGCAGTCCGCTGACTTTAGGTGGCACAGAACGAGAGACAGGGCTAAAGGCTGAGAGACGATGAGTTGGTAAATTCATGCAGTCCGCTGACTTTAGGTGGCACAGATCGAGAGACAGGGCTAAAGGCCGCTAGTGTTGATGGGAGTCATTGAGTTGGTAAATTCACGCAGTCCGCTGACCTTAGGTGGCACAGAACGAGAGACAGGGCTAAAGGCCGCAAGTGTTGATGAGATTCGATGAGTTGGTAAATTCACGCAGTCCGCTGACTTTAGGTGGCACAGAACGAGAGACAGGGCTAAAGGCCACTAGTGTTGATGAGAGTCGATGAGTTGGTAAATTCATGCAGTCCGCTGGCCTTAGGTGGCACAGAACGAGAGACACGGCTAAAGGCCACTAGTGTTGATGACAGTCGATGAGTTGATAAATTCACGCAGTCCGCTGACTTTAGGTGGCACTGAACGAGAGACAGGTATAAAGGCCATCAGTGTTGATGACAGTCGATGAGTTGATAAATTCACGCAGTCCACTGACTTTAGGTGGCACAGAACGAGAGACAGGGCTAAAGGCCGCCAGTGTTGATGGGAGTCGATGAGTTGGTAAATTCACGCAGTCCGCTGACTTTAGGTGGCACAGAACGAGAGACAGGGCTAAAGGCCGCTAGTGTTGATGAGAGTCGATGAGTTGGTAAATTCACGCTATCCGCTGACTTTAGGTGGCACAGAAGGAGAGACAGGGCTAAAGGCCGCTAGTGTTGATGAGAGACGATGAGTTGGTAAATTCATGCAGTCCGCTGACTTTAGGTGGCACAGAACGAGAGACAGGGCTAAAGGCCGCTAGTGTTGATGGGAGTCGATGAGTTGGTAAATTCACGCAGTCCGCTGACTTTAGGTGGCACAGAATGAGAGACAGGGCTAAAGGCCGCTAGTGTTGATGAGAGTCGATGAGTTGGTAAATTCACGCTGTCCGCTGACTTTAGGTGGCACAGAACGAGAGACAGGGCTAAAGGCCACTAGTGTTGATGAGAGTCGATGAGTTGGTAAATTCACGCAGTCCGCTGACTTTAGGTGGCACAGAACGAGCGACAGGGCTAAAGGCCGCTAGTGGTGATGAGAGTCGATGAGTTGGTAAATTCACGCAGTCCGCTGACCTTAGGTGGCACAGAACGAGAGACAGGGCTAAAGGCCACTAGTGTTGATGAGAGTCGATGAGTTGGTAAATTCATGCAGTCCGCTGACTTTAGGTGGCACAGAACGAGAGACAGGGCTAAAGGCTGAGAGACGATGAGTTGGTAAATTCATGCAGTCCGCTGACTTTAGGTGGCACAGATCGAGAGACAGGGCTAAAGGCCGCTAGTGTTGATGGGAGTCAATGAGTTGGTAAATTCACGCAGTCCGCTGACCTTAGGTGGCACAGAAAAAGAGACAGGGCTAAAGGCCGCTAGTGTTGATGAGATTCGATGAGTTGGTAAATTCACGCAGTCCGCTGACTTTAGGTGGCACAGAACGAGAGACAGGGCTAAAGGCCACTAGTGTTGATGAGAGTCGATGAGTTGGTAAATTCATGCAGTCCGCTGGCCTTAGGTGGCACAGAACGAGAGACAGGGCTAAAGGCCACTAGTGTTGATGACAGTCGATGAGTTGATAAATTCACGCAGTCCGCTGACTTTAGGTGGCACTGAACGAGAGACAGGTATAAAGGCCACCAGTGTTGATGACAGTCGATGAGTTGATAAATTCACGCAGTCCACTGACTTTAGGTGGCACAGAACGAGAGACAGGGCTAAAGGCCGCCAGTGTTGATGGGAGTCGATGAGTTGGTAAATTCACGCAGTCCGCTGACTTTAGGTGGCACAGAACGAGAGACAGGGCTAAAGGCCGCTAGTGTTGATGAGAGTCGATGAGTTGGTAAATTCACGCTGTCCGCTGACTTTAGGTGGCACAGAAGGAGAGACAGGGCTAAAGGCCGCTAGTGTTGATGAGAGACGATGAGTTGGTAAATTCATGCAGTCCGCTGACTTTAGGTGGCACAGAACGAGAGACAGGGCTAAAGGCCGCTAGTGTTGATGGGAGTCGATGAGTTGGTAAATTCACGCAGTCCGCTGACTTTAGGTGGCACAGAATGAGAGACAGGGCTAAAGGCCGCTAGTGTTGATGAGAGTCGATGAGTTGGTAAATTCACGCTGTCCGCTGACTTTAGGTGGGACAGAACGAGAGACAGGGCTAAAGGCCACTAGTGTTGATGAGAGTCGATGAGTTGGTAAATTCACGCAGTCCGCTGACTTTAGGTGGCACAGAATGAGAGACAGGGCTAAAGGCCGCCAGTGTTGATGAGAGTCGATGAGTTGGTAAATTCACGCTGTCCGCTGACTTTAGGTGGCACAGAAGGAGAGACAGGGCTAAAGGCCGCTAGTGTTGATGAGAGACGATGAGTTGGTAAATTCATGCAATCAACTGACTTTAGGTGGCACAGAACGAGAGACAGGGCTAAAGGCCGCTAGTGTTGATGGGAGTCGATGAGTTGGTAAATTCACGCAGTCCGCTGACTTTAGGTGGCACAGAATGAGAGACAGGGCTAAAGGCCGCTAGTGTTGATGAGAGTCGATGAGTTGGTAAATTCACGCTGTCCACTGACTTGAGGTGGCACAGAACGAGAGACAGGGCTAAAGGCCGCTAGTGTTGATGGGAGTCGATGAGTTGGTAAATTCACGCAGTCCGCTGACTTTAGGTGGCACAGAATGAGAGACAGGGCTAAAGGCCGCTAGTGTTGATGAGAGTCGATGAGTTGGTAAATTCACGCTGTCCGCTGACTTTAGGTGGCACAGAAGGAGAGACAGGGCTAAAGGCCGCTAGTGTTGATGAGAGACGATGAGTTGGTAAATTCACGCAGTCCGCTGACTTTAGGTGGCACAGAAGGAGAGACAGGGCTAAAGGCCGCTAGTGTTGATGAGAGTCGATGAGTTGGTAAATTCACGCAGTCTGCTGACTTTAGGTGGCACAGAAAGAGAGACAGGGCTAAAGGCCACTAGTGTTGATGAGAGTCGATGAGTTGGTAAATTCACGCAGTCTGCTGACTTTTGGTGGCACAGAACGAGAGACAGGGCTAAAGGCCACTAGTGATGATGAGAGTCGATGAGTTGGTAAATTCACGCAGTCCGGTGACCATAGGGGCACAGAACGAGAGACAGGGTTAAAGGCCATTAGTGTTGATGAGAGTCGATGAGTTGGTAAAATCACGCAGTCCGCTGACCATAGGTGGCACAGAACGAGAGACAGGGCTAAAGGCCACTAGTGTTGATGAGAGTCGATGAGTCGGTAAATTCACGCAGTCCGGTGACCATAGGGGCACAGAACGAGAGACAGGGCTAAAGGCCATTAGTGTTGATGAGAGTCGATGAGTTGGTAAAATCACGCAGTCCGCTGACCATAGGTGGCACAGAACGAGAGACAGGGCTAAAGGCCACTAGTGTTGATGAGAGTCGATGAGTTGGTAAAATCACGCAGTCCGCTGACTTTAGGTGGCACAGAACGAGAAACAAGGCTAAAGGCCACTAGTGTTGATGAGAGTCGATGAGTTGGTAAATTCACGCAGTCCGCTGACTTTAGGTGGCACAGAACGAGAGTCAGGGCTAAAGGCCATTAGTGTTGATGAGAGTCGATGAGTTGGTAAACGCACGCAGTCCGCTGACCTTAGGTGGCACAGAACGAGAGACAGGGCTAAAGGCCACTAGTGTTGATGTGAGTCGAAGAGTTGGTAAATTCACGCAGTCTGCTGACTTTTGGTGGCACAGAACGAGAGACAGGGCTAAAGGCCACCAGTGTTGATGAGAGTCGATGAGTTGGTAAATTCACGCAGTGCGCTGACTTTAGGTGGCAGAGAAGGAGAGACAGGGCTAAAGGCCACTAGTGTTGATGAGAGTCGATGAGTTGGTAAATTCATGCAGTCCGCTGACTTTAGGTGGCACAGAACGAGAGACAGAGCTAAAGGCCACTAGTGTTGATGAGAGTCGATGAGTTGGTAAATTCATGCAGTCCGCTGACTTTAGGTGGCACAGAACGAGAGACAGGGCTAAAGGCCACTAGTGTTGATGAGAGTCGATGAGTTGGTAAATTCATGCAGTCCTCTGGCCTTAGGTGGGACAGAACGAGAGACAGGGCTAAAGGCCACTAGTGTTGATGAGAGTCGAGTTGATAAATTCACGCAGTCCGCTGACTTTAGGTGGCACTGAACGAGAGACAGGTATAAAGGCCACCAGTGTTGATGACAGTCGATGAGTTGATAAATTCACACAGTCTGCTGACTTTAGGTTTAGGTGAGAGACAGGTATAAAGGCCACCAGTGTTGATGACAGTCGATGAGTTGATAAATTCACGCAGTCCGCTGACTTTAGGTGGCACTGAACGAGAGACAGGTATAAAGGCCACCAGTGTTGATGAGAGTCGATGAGTTGGTAAATTCACGCAGTCCGCTGACTTTAGGTGGCACAGAATGAGAGACAGGGCTAAAGGCCGCTAGTGTTGATGAGAGTCGATGAGTTGGTAAATTCACGCTGTCCGCTGACTTTAGGTGGCACAGAAGGAGAGACAGGGCTAAAGGCCGCTAGTGTTGATGAGAGACGATGAGTTGGTAAATTCACGCAGTCCGCTGACTTTAGGTGGCACAGAAGGAGAGACAGGGCTAAAGGCCACTAGTGTTGATGAGAGTCGATGAGTTGGTAAATTCACGCAGTCTGCTGACTTTAGGTGGCACAGAAAGAGAGACAGGGCTAAAGGCCACTAGTGTTGATGAGAGTCGATGAGTTGGTAAATTCACGCAGTCTGCTGACTTTTGGTGGCACAGAACGAGAGACAGGGCTAAAGGCCACTAGTGATGATGAGAGTCGATGAGTTGGTAAATTCACGCAGTCCGGTGACCATAGGGGCACAGAACGAGAGACAGGGCTAAAGGCCATTAGTGTTGATGAGAGTCGATGAGTTGGTAAAATCACGCAGTCCGCTGACCATAGGTGGCACAGAACGAGAGACAGGGCTAAAGGCCACTAGTGTTGATGAGAGTCGATGAGTCGGTAAATTCACGCAGTCCGGTGACCATAGGGGCACAGAACGAGAGACAGGGCTAAAGGCCATTAGTGTTGATGAGAGTCGATGAGTTGGTAAAATCACGCAGTCCGCTGACCATAGGTGGCACAGAACGAGAGACAGGGCTAAAGGCCACTAGTGTTGATGAGAGTCGATGAGTTGGTAAAATCACGCAGTCCGCTGACTTTAGGTGGCACAGAACGAGAAACAAGGCTAAAGGCCACTAGTGTTGATGAGAGTCGATGAGTTGGTAAATTCACGCAGTCCGCTGACTTTAGGTGGCACAGAACGAGAGTCAGGGCTAAAGGCCATTAGTGTTGATGAGAGTCGATGAGTTGGTAAACGCACGCAGTCCGCTGACCTTAGGTGGCACAGAACGAGAGACAGGGCTAAAGGCCACTAGTGTTGATGTGAGTCGAAGAGTTGGTAAATTCACGCAGTCTGCTGACTTTTGGTGGCACAGAACGAGAGACAGGGCTAAAGGCCACCAGTGTTGATGAGAGTCGATGAGTTGGTAAATTCACGCAGTGCGCTGACTTTAGGTGGCAGAGAAGGAGAGACAGGGCTAAAGGCCACTAGTGTTGATGAGAGTCGATGAGTTGGTAAATTCATGCAGTCCGCTGACTTTAGGTGGCACAGAACGAGAGACAGAGCTAAAGGCCACTAGTGTTGATGAGAGTCGATGAGTTGGTAAATTCATGCAGTCCGCTGACTTTAGGTGGCACAGAACGAGAGACAGGGCTAAAGGCCACTAGTGTTGATGAGAGTCGATGAGTTGGTAAATTCATGCAGTCCTCTGGCCTTAGGTGGGACAGAACGAGAGACAGGGCTAAAGGCCACTAGTGTTGATGAGAGTCGATGAGTTGATAAATTCACGCAGTCCGCTGACTTTAGGTGGCACTGAACGAGAGACAGGTATAAAGGCCACCAGTGTTGATGACAGTCGATGAGTTGATAAATTCACGCAGTCTGCTGACTTTAGGTTTAGGTGAGAGACAGGTATAAAGGCCACCAGTGTTGATGACAGTCGATGAGTTGATAAATTCACGCAGTCCGCTGACTTTAGGTGGCACTGAACGAGAGACAGGTATAAAGGCCACCAGTGTTGATGAGAGTCGATGAGTTGGTAAATTCACGCAGTCCGCTGACTTTAGGTGGCACAGAACGAGAGACAGGGCTAAAGGCCACTAGTGTTGATGAGAGTCGATGAGTTGGTAAATTCATGCAGTCCGCTGACCTTAGGTGGCACAGAACGAGAGACAGGGCTAAAGGCCACTAGTGTTGATGACAGTCGATGAGTTGGTAAATTCACGCAGTCCGCTGACTTTAGGTGGCACAGAACGAGAGAAAGGGCTAAAGGCCGCTAGTGTTAATGAGAGTCGATGAGTTGGTAAATTCACGCAGTCCGTTGACTTTAGGTGGCACGGAACGAGAGACAGGGCTGAAGGCCACTAGTGTTGATGAGAGTCGATGAGTTGGTAAATTCACGCAGTCCGCTGACTTTAGGTGGCACAGAACGAGAGACAGGGCTAAAGGCCACTAGTGTTAATGAGAGCCGATGAGTTGGTAAATTCACGCAGTCCACTGACTTTAGGTGGCACAGAACGAGAGACAGGGCTAAAGGCCACTAGTGTTGATGAGAGCCGATGAGTTGGTAAATTCATGCAGTCCACTGACATTAGGTGGCACAGAACGAGAGACAGGGCTAAAGGCCGCTAGTGTTGATGGGATTCGATGAGTTGGTAAATTCACGCAGTCCGCTGACTTTAGGTGGCACAGAACGAGAGACAGGGCTAAAGGCCGCTAGTGTTGATGAGAGTCGATGAGTTGGTAAATTCTCGCAGACCGCTGACTTTAGGTGGCACAGAATGAGAGACAGGGCTAAAAGGCCACTAGTGTTGATGAGAGCCGATGAGTTGGTAAATTCATGCAGTCCACTGACTTTAGGTGGCACAGAACGAGAGACAGGGCTAAAGGCCGCTCGTGTTGATGGGAGTCGATGAGTTGGTAAATTCACGCAGTCCGCTGACTTTAGGTGGCACAGAACGAGAGACAGCGCTAAAGGCCGCTAGTGTTGATGAGAGTCGATGAGTTGGTAAATTCATGCTGTCCGCTGACTTTAGGTGGCACAGAAGGAGAGACAGGGCTAAAGGCCGCTAGTGTTGATGAGAGACGATGAGTTGGTAAATTCACGCAGTCCACTGACTTTAGGTGGCACAGAACGAGAGACAGGGCTAAAGGCCGCTCGTGTTGATGGGAGTCGATGAGTTGGTAAATTCACGCAGTCCGCTGACTTTAGGTGGCACAGAATGAGAGACAGGGCTAAAGGCCGCTAGTGTTGATGAGAGTCGATGAGTTGGTAAATTCATGCAGTCCACTGACTTGAGGTGGCACAGAACGAGAGACAGGGCTAAAGGCCGCTAGTGTTGATGGGAGTCGATGAGTTGGTAAATTCACGCAGTCCGCTGACTTTAGGTGGCACAGAATGAGAGACAGGGCTAAAGGCCGCTAGTGTTGATGAGAGTCGATGAGTTGGTAAATTCACGCTGTCCGCTGACGTTAGGTGGCACAGAACGAGAGACAGGGCTAAAGGCCACTAGTGTTGATGAGAGTCGATGAGTTGGTAAATTCATGCAGTCCGCTGACTTTAGGTGGCACAGAACGAGAGACAGGGCCAAAGGCCACTAGTGTTGATGAGAGTCGATGAGTTGGAAAATTCATGCAGTCCGCTGGCCTTAGGTGGCACAGAACGAGAGACAGGGCTAAAGGCCACTAGTGTTGATGACAGTCGATGAGTTGATAAATTCACGCAGTACGCTGACTTTAGGTGGCACTGAACGAGAGACAGGTATAAAGGCCACCAGTGTTGATGACAGTCGATGAGTTGATAAATTCACTCAGTCCGCTGACTTTAGGTGGCACTGAACGAGAGACAGGTATAAAGGCCACCAGTGTTGATGACAGTCGATGAGTTGATAAATTCACGCAGTCCGCTGACTTTAGGTGGCACTGAACGAGAGACAGGTATGAAGGCCACCAGTGTTGATGAGAGTCGATGAGTTGGTAAATTCACGCAGTCCGCTGACTTTAGGTGGCACAGAACGAGAGACAGGGCTAAAGGCCACTAGTATTGATGGGAGTCGATCAGTTGGTAAATTCATGCAGTGCGCTGACTTTAGGTGGCACAGAACGAGAGACAGGGCTAAAGGCCACTAATGTTGATGACAGTCGATGAGTTGGTAAATTCACGCAGTCCGCTGACTTTAGGTGGCACAGAACGAGAGACAGGGCTAAAGGCCACTAGTGTTAATGAGAGCCGATTAGTTGGTAAATTCATGCAGTCCGCTGACTTTAGGTGGCACAGAACTAGAGACAGGGCTAAAGGCCACTAGTGTTAATGAGAGTCGATGAGTTGGTAAATTCAGACAGTCTGCTGACTTTAGGTGGCACAGAACGAGGGACAGGGCTAAAGGCCACTAGTGTTGATGACAGTCGATGAGTTGGTAAATTCACGCCGTCCACTGACTTTAAGTGGCACGGAACGAGAGACAGGGCTAAAGGCCGCTAGTGTTCATGAGAGTCGATGAGTTGGTAAATTCACGCAGTCCGTTGACTTTAGGTGGCACGGAACGAGAGACAGGGCTAAAGGCCACTAGTGTTGATGAGAGTCGATGAGTTGGTAAATTCACGAAGTCCGCTGACTTTAGGTGGCACAGAACGAGAGACAGGGCTAAAGGCCACTAGTGTTAATGAGAGCCGATGAGTTGGTAAATTCACGCAGTCCACTGACTTTAGGTGGCACAGAACGAGAGACAGGGCTAAAGGCGGCTAGTGTTGATGGGAGTCGATGAGTTGGTAAATTCACGCAGTCCGCTGACTTTAGGTGGCACAGAACGAGAGACAGGGCTAAAGGCCGCTAGTGTTGATGAGAGTCGATGAGTTGGTAAATTCACGCTGTCCGCTGACTTTAGGTGGCACAGAAGGAGAGACAGGGCTAAAGGCCGCTAGTGTTGATGAGAGACGATGAGTTGGTAAATTCATGCAGTCCACTGACTTTAGGTGGCACAGAACGAGAGACAGGGCTAAAGGCCGCTAGTGTTGATGGGAGTCGATGAGTTGGTAAATTCACGCAGTCCGCTGACCTTAGGTGGCACAGAACGAGAGACAGGGCTAAAGGCCGCTAGTGTTGATGAGATTCGATGAGTTGGTAAATTCACACAGTCCGCTGACTTTAGGTGGCACAGAACGAGAGACAGGGCTAAAGGCCACTAGTGTTGATGAGAGTCGATGAGTTGGTAAATTCATGCAGTCCGCTGACTTTAGGTGGCACAGAACGAGAGACAGGGCTAAAGGCCACTAGTGTTGATGAGAGTCGATGAGTTGGTAAATTCATGCAGTCCGCTGGCCTTAGGTGGCACAGAACGAGAGACAGGGCTAAAGGCCACTAGTGTTGATGACAGTCGATGAGTTGATAAATTCACGCAGTCCGCTGACTTTAGGTGGCACTGAACGAGAGACAGGTATAAAGGCCACCAGTGTTGATGACAGTCGATGAGTTGATAAATTCACGCAGTCCGCTGACTTTAGGTGGCACTGAACGAGAGACAGGTATAAAGGCCACCAGTGTTGATGAGAGTCGATGAGTTGGTAAATTCATGCAGTCCGCTGACTTTAGGTGGCACAGAACGAGAGACAGGGCTAAAGGCCACTAGTGTTGATGGGAGTCGATCAGTTGGTAAATTCATGCAGTGCGCTGACTTTAGGTGGCACAGAACGAGAGACAGGGCTAAAGGCCACTAATGTTGATGACAGTCGATCAGTTGGTAAATTCATGCAGTGCGCTGACTTTAGGTGGCACAGAACGAGAGACAGGGCTAAAGGCCACTAATGTTGATGACAGTCGATGAGTTGGTAAATTCACGCAGTCCGCTGACTTTAGGTGGCACAGAACGAGAGACAGGGCTAAAGGCCACTAGTGTTAATGAGAGCCGATTAGTTGGTAAATTCATGCAGTCCACTGACTTTAGGTGGCACAGAACGAGAGACAGGGCTAAAGGCCACTAGTGTTAATGAGAGTCGATGAGTTGGTAAATTCGCACAGTCTGCTGACTTTAGGTGGCACAGAACGAGGGACAGGGCTAAAGGCCACTAGTGTTGATGACAGTCGATAAGTTGGTAAATTCACGCCGTCCGCTGACTTTAAGTGGCACAGAACGAGAGACAGGGCTAAAGGCCGCTAGTGTTCATGAGAGTCGATGAGTTGGTAAATTCACGCAGTCCGTTGACTTTAGGTGGCACGGAACGAGAGACAGGGCTAAAGGCCACTAGTGTTGATGAGAGTCGATGAGTTGGTAAATTCACGCAGTCCGCTGACTTTAGGTGGCACAGAACGAGAGACAGGGCTAAAAGGCCACTAGTGTTAATGAGAGCCGATGAGTTGGTAAATTCACGCAGTCCACTGACTTTAGGTGGCACAGAACGAGAGACAGGGCTAAAGGCCGCTAGTGTTGATGAGAGTCGATGAGTTGGTAAATTCACGCAGTCCGCTGACCTTAGGTGGCACAGAACGAGAGACAGGGCTAAAGGCCGCTAGTGTTGATGAGATTCGATGAGTTGGTAAATTCACGCAGTCCGCTGACTTTAGGTGGCACAGAAGGAGAGACAGGGCTAAAGGCCGCTAGTGTTGATGAGAGACGATGAGTTGGTAAATTCACGCAGTCCACTGACTTTAGGTGGCACAGAACGAGAGACAGGGCTAAAGGCCACTAGTGTTGATGGGAGTCGATGAGTTGGTAAATTCTCGCAGACCGCTGACTTTAGGTGGCACAGAACGAGAGACAGGGCTAAAAGGCCACTAGTGTTAATGAGAGCCGATGAGTTGGTAAATTCACGCAGTCCACTGACTTTAGGTGGCACAGAACGAGAGACAGGGCTAAAGGCCACTAGTGTTGATGAGAGTCGATGAGTTGGTAAATTCACGCAGTCCGCTGACTTTAGGTGGCACAGAACGAGAGACAGGACTAAAGGCCGCTAGTGTTGATGAGAGTCGATGAGTTGGTAAATTCACGCTGTCCGCTGACTTTAGGTGGCACAGAAGGAGATACAGGGCTAAAGGCCGCTAGTGTTGATGAGAGACGATGAGTTGGTAAATTCACGCAGTCCACTGACTTTAGGTGGCACAGAACGAGAGACAGGGCTAAAGGCCGCTAGTGTTGATGGGAGTCGATGAGTTGGTAAATTCACGCAGTCCGCTGACTTTAGGTGGCACAGAACGAGAGACAGGGCTAAAGGCCGCTAGTGTTGATGGGAGTCGATGAGTTGGTAAATTCACGCAGTCCGCTGACTTTAGGTGGCACAGAATGAGAGACAGGGCTAAAGGCCGCTAGTGTTGATGAGAGTCGATGAGTTGGTAAATTCATGCAGTCCACTGACTTGAGGTGGCACAGAACGAGAGACAGGGCTAAAGGCCGCTAGTGTTGATGGGAGTCGATGAGTTGGTAAATTCACGCAGTCCGCTGACTTTAGGTGGCACAGAATGAGAGACAGGGCTAAAGGCCGCTAGTGTTGATGAGAGTCGATGAGTTGGTAAATTCACGCTGTCCGCTGACTTTAGGTGGCACAGAACGAGAGACAGGGCTAAAGGCCACTAGTGTTGATGAGAGTCGATGAGTTGGTAAATTCATGCAGTCCGCTGACTTTAGGTGGCAAAGAACGAGAGACAGGGCTAAAGGCCACTAGTGTTGATGAGAGTCGATGAGTTGGTAAATTCATGCAGTCCGCTGGCCTTAGGTGGCACAGAACGAGAGACAGGGCTAAAGGCCACTAGTGTTGATGACAGTCGATGAGTTGATAAATTCACGCAGTCCGCTGACTTTAGGTGGCACTGAACGAGAGACAGGTATAAAGGCCACCAGTGTTGATGACAGTCGATGAGTTGATAAATTCACTCAGTCCGCTGACTTTAGGTGGCACTGAACGAGAGACAGGTATAAAGGCCACCAGTGTTGATGACAGTCGATGAGTTGATAAATTCACGCAGTCCGCTGACTTTAGGTGGCACTGAACGAGAGACAGGTATAAAGGCCACCAGTGTTGATGAGAGTCGATGAGTTGGTAAATTCACGCAGTCCGCTGACTTTAGGTGGCACAGAACGAGAGACAGGGCTAAAGGCCACTAGTGTTGATGGGAGTCGATCAGTTGGTAAATTCATGCAGTGCGCTGACTTTAGGTGGCACAGAACGAGAGACAGGGCTAAAGGCCACTAATGTTGATGACAGTCGATGAGTTGGTAAATTCACGCAGTCCGCTGACTTTAGGTGGCACAGAACGAGAGACAGGGCTAAAGGCCACTAGTGTTAATGAGAGCCGATTAGTTGGTAAATTCATGCAGTCCGCTGACTTTAGGTGGCACAGAACGAGAGACAGGGCTAAAGGCCACTAGTGTTAATGAGAGTCGATGAGTTGGTAAATTCAGACAGTCTGCTGACTTTAGGTGGCACAGAACGAGGGACAGGTCTAAAGGCCACTAGTGTTGATGAGAGTCGATGAATTGGTAAATTCACGCCGTCCGCTGACTTTAAGTGGCACGGAACGAGAGACAGGGCTAAAGGCCGCTAGTGTTCATGAGAGTCGATGAGTTGGTAAATTCACGCAGTCCGTTGACTTTAGGTGGCACGGAACGAGAGACAGGGCTAAAGGCCACTAGTGTTGATGAGAGTCGATGAGTTGGTAAATTCACGAAGTCCGCTGAGTTTAGGTGGCACAGAACGAGAGACAGGGCTAAAGGCCACTAGTGTTAATGAGAGCCGATGAGTTGGTAAATTCACGCAGTCCACTGAGTTTAGGTGGCACAGAACGAGAGACAGGGCTAAAGGCCGCTAGTGTTGATGGGAGTCGATGAGTTGGTAAATTCACGCAGTCCGCTGACTTTAGGTGGCACAGAACGAGAGACAGGGCTAAAGGCCGCTAGTGTTGATGAGAGTCGATGAGTTGGTAAATTCACGCTGTACGCTGACTTTATGTGGCACAGAAGGAGAGACAGGGCTAAAGGCCGCTAGTGTTGATGAGAGACGATGAGTTGGTAAATTCATGCAGTCCACTGACTTTAGGTGGCACAGAACGAGAGACAGGGCTAAAGGCCGCTAGTGTTGATGGGAGTCGATGAGTTGGTAAATTCACGCAGTCCGCTGACCTTAGGTGGCACAGAACGAGAGACAGGGCTAAAGGCCGCTAGTGTTGATGAGATTCGATGAGTTGGTAAATTCACGCAGTCCGCTGACTTTAGGTGGCACAGAACGAGAGACAGGGCTAAAGGCCACTACTGTTGATGAGAGTCGATGAGTTGGTAAATTCATGCAGTCCGCTGACTTTAGGTGGCACAGAACGAGAGACAGGGCTAAAGGCCACTAGTGTTGATGAGAGTCGATGAGTTGGTAAATTCATGCAGTCCGCTGGCCTTAGGTGGCACAGAACGAGAGACAGGGCTAAAGGCCACTAGTGTTGATGACAGTCGATGAGTTGATAAATTCACGCAGTCCGCTGACTTTAGGTGGCACTGAACGAGAGACAGGTATAAAGGCCACCAGTGTTGATGACAGTCGATGAGTTGATAAATTCAGCAAGTCCGCTGACTTTAGGTGGCACTGAACGAGAGACAGGTATAAAGGCCACCAGTGTTGATGAGAGTCGATGAGTTGGTAAATTCATGCAGTCCGCTGACTTTAGGTGGCACAGAACGAGAGACAGGGCTGAAGGCCACTAGTGTTGATGGGAGTCGATCAGTTGGTAAATTCATGCAGTGCGCTGACTTTAGGTGGCACAGAACGAGAGACAGGGCTAAAGGCCACTAATGTTGATGACAGTCGATCAGTTGGTAAATTCATGCAGTGCGCTGACTTTAGGTGGCACAGAACGAGAGACAGGGCTAAAGCCCACTAATGTTGATGACAGTCGATGAGTTGGTAAATTCACGCAGTCCGCTGACTTTAGGTGGCACAGAACGAGAGACAGGGCTAAAGGCCACTAGTGTTAATGAGAGCCGATTAGTTGGTAAATTCATGCAGTCCACTGACTTTAGGTGGCACAGAACGAGAGACAGGGCTAAAGGCCACTAGTGTTAATGAGAGTCGATGAGTTGGTAAATTCGCACAGTCTGCTGACTTTAGGTGGCACAGAACGAGGGACAGGGCTAAAGGCCACTAGTGTTGATGACAGTCGATAAGTTGGTAAATTCACGCCGTCCGCTGACTTTAAGTGGCACAGAACGAGAGACAGGGCTAAAGGCCGCTAGTGTTCATGAGAGTCGATGAGTTGGTAAATTCACGCAGTCCGTTGACTTTAGGTGGCACGGAACGAGAGACAGGGCTAAAGGCCACTAGTGTTGATGAGAGTCGATGAGTTGGTAAATTCACGCAGTCCGCTGACTTTAGGTGGCACAGAACGAGAGACAGGGCTAAAAGGCCACTAGTGTTAATGAGAGCCGATGAGTTGGTAAATTCACGCAGTCCACTGACTTTAGGTGGCACAGAACGAGAAACAGGGCTAAAGGCCGCTAGTGTTGATGAGAGTCGATGAGTTGGTAAATTCACGCAGTCCGCTGACCTTAGGTGGCACAGAACGAGAGACAGGGCTAAAGGCCGCTAATGTTGATGAGATTCGATGAGTTGGTAAATTCACGCAGTCCGCTGATTTTAGGTGGCACAGAACGAGAGACAGGGCTAAAGGCCGCTAGTGTTGATGAGATTCGATGAGTTGGTAAATTCACGCAGTCCACTGACTTTAGGTGGCACAGAACGAGAGACAGGGCTAAAGGCCACTAGTGTTGATGGGAGTCGATGAGTTTGTAAATTCACGCTGTCCGCTGACTTTAGGTGGCACAGAACGAGAGACAGGGCTAAAGGCCACTAGTGTTGATGAGAGTCGATGAGTTGGTAAATTCACGCTGTCCGCTGACTTTAGGTGGCACAGAAGGAGAGACAGGGCTAAAGGCCGCTAGTGTTGATGAGAGACGATGAGTTGGTAAATTCATGCAGTCCGCTGACTTTAGGTGGCACAGAACGAGAGACAGGGCTAAAGGCCGCTAGTGTTGATGGGAGTCGATGAGTTGGTAAATTCACGCAGTCCGCTGACCTTAGGTGGCACAGAACGAGAGACAGGGCTAAAGGCCGCTAGTGTTGATGAGATTCGATGAGTTGGTAAATTCACGCAGTCCGCTGACTTTAGGTGGCACAGAACGAGAGACAGGGCTAAAGGCCACTAGTGTTGATGAGAGTCGATGAGTTGGTAAATTCATGCAGTCCGCTGGCCTTAGGTGGCACAGAACGAGAGATAGGGCTAAAGGCCACTAGTGTTGATGAGAGTCGATGAGTTGATAAATTCACGCAGTCCGCTGACTTTAGGTGGCACAGAACGAGAGACAGGGCTAAAGGCCGCCAGTGTTGATGGGAGTCGATGAGTTGGTAAATTCACGCAGTCCGCTGACTTTAGGTGGCACAGAACGAGAGACAGGGCTAAAGGCCGCTAGTGTTGATGAGAGTCGATGAGTTGGTAAATTCACGCTGTCCGCTGACTTTAGGTGGCACAGAAGGAGAGACAGGGCTAAAGGCCGCTAGTGTTGATGAGAGACGATGAGTTGGTAAATTCATGCAGTCCGCTGACTTTAGGTGGCACAGAACGAGAGACAGGGCTAAAGGCCGCTAGTGTTGATGGGAGTCGATGAGTTGGTAAATTCACGCAGTCCGCTGACTTTAGGTGGCACAGAACGAGAGACAGGGCTAAAGGCCGCTAGTGTTGATGAGAGTCGATGAGTTGGTAAATTCACGCTGTCCGCTGACTTTAGGTGGCACAGAACGAGAGACAGGGCTAAAGGCCACTAGTGTTGATGAGAGTCGATGAGTTGGTAAATTCACGCAGTCCGCTGACTTTAGGTGGCACAGAATGAGAGACAGGGCTAAAGGCCGCTAGTGTTGATGAGAGTCGATGAGTTGGTAAATTCACGCTGTCCGCTGACTTTAGGTGGCAAAGAAGGAGAGACAGGGCTAAAGGCCGCTAGTGTTGATGAGAGACGATGAGTTGGTAAATTCATGCAATCAACTGACTTTAGGTGGCACAGAACGAGAGACAGGGCTAAAGGCCGCTAGTGTTGATGGGAGTCGATGAGTTGGTAAATTCACGCAGTCCGCTGACTTTAGGTGGCACAGAATGAGAGACAGGGCTAAAGGCCGCTAGTGTTGATGAGAGTCGATTTGTTGGTAAATTCACGCTGTCCACTGACTTGAGGTGGCACAGAACGAGAGACAGGGCTAAAGGCCGCTAGTGTTGATGGGAGTCGATGAGTTGGTAAATTCACGCAGTCCGCTGACTTTAGGTGGCACAGAATGAGAGACAGGGCTAAAGGCCGCTAGTGTTGATGAGAGTCGATGAGTTGGTAAATTCACGCTGTCCGCTGACTTTAGGTGGCACAGAAGGAGAGACAGGGCTAAAGGCCGCTAGTGTTGATGAGAGACGATGAGTTGGTAAATTCACGCAGTCCGCTGACTTTAGGTGGCACAGAAGGAGAGACAGGGCTAAAGGCCACTAGTGTTGATGAGAGTCGATGAGTTGGTAAATTCACGCAGTCCGCTGACTTTAGGTGGCACAGAAAGAGAGACAGGGCTAAAGGCCACTAGTGTTGATGAGAGTCGATGAGTTGGTAAATTCACGCAGTCTGCTGACTTTTGGTGGCACAGAACGAGAGACAGGGCTAAAGGCCACTAGTGATGATGAGAGTCGATGAGTTGGTAAATTCACGCAGTCCGGTGACCATAGGGGCACAGAACGAGAGACAGGGCTAAAGGCCATTAGTGTTGATGAGAGTCGATGAGTTGGTAAAATCACGCAGTCCGCTGACCATAGGTGGCACAGAACGAGAGACAGGGCTAAAGGCCACTAGTGTTGATGAGAGTCGATGAGTCGGTAAATTCACGCAGTCCGGTGACCATAGGGGCACAGAACGAGAGACAGGGCTAAAGGCCATTAGTGTTGATGAGAGTCGATGAGTTGGTAAAATCACGCAGTCCGCTGACCATAGGTGGCACAGAACGAGAGACAGGGCTAAAGGCCACTAGTGTTGATGAGAGTCGATGAGTTGGTAAAATCACGCAGTCCGCTGACTTTAGGTGGCACAGAACGAGAAACAAGGATAAAGGCCACTAGTGTTGATGAGAGTCGATGAGTTGGTAAATTCACGCAGTCCGCTGACTTCAGGTGGCACAGAACGAGAGTCAGGGCTAAAGGCCATTAGTGTTGATGAGAGTCGATGAGTTGGTAAACGCACGCAGTCCGCTGACCTTAGGTGGCACAGAACGAGAGACAGGGCTAAAGGCCACTAGTGTTGATGTGAGTCGAAGAGTTGGTAAATTCACGCAGTCTGCTGACTTTTGGTGGCACAGAACGAGAGACAGGGCTAAAGGCCACCAGTGTTGATGAGAGTCGATGAGTTGGTAAATTCACGCAGTGCGCTGACTTTAGGTGGCAGAGAAGGAGAGACAGGGCTAAAGGCCACTAGTGTTGATGAGAGTCGATGAGTTGGTAAATTCATGCAGTCCGCTGACTTTAGGTGGCACAGAACGAGAGACAGAGCTAAAGGCCACTAGTGTTGATGAGAGTCGATGAGTTGGTAAATTCATGCAGTCCGCTGACTTTAGGTGGCACAGAACGAGAGACAGGGCTAAAGGCCACTAGTGTTGATGAGAGTCGATGAGTTGGTAAATTCATGCAGTCCTCTGGCCTTAGGTGGGACAGAACGAGAGACAGGGCTAAAGGCCACTAGTGTTGATGAGAGTCGATGAGTTGATAAATTCACGCAGTCCGCTGACTTTAGGTGGCACTGAACGAGAGACAGGTATAAAGGCCACCAGTGTTGATGACAGTCGATGAGTTGATAAATTCACGCAGTCTGCTGACTTTAGGTTTAGGTGAGAGACAGGTATAAAGGCCACCAGTGTTGATGACAGTCGATGAGTTGATAAATTCACGCAGTCCGCTGACTTTAGGTGGCACTGAACGAGAGACAGGTATAAAGGCCACCAGTGTTGATGAGAGTCGATGAGTTGGTAAATTCACGCAGTCCGCTGACTTTAGGTGGCACAGAACGAGAGACAGGGCTAAAGGCCACTAGTGTTGATGAGAGTCGATGAGTTGGTAAATTCATGCAGTCCGCTGACCTTAGGTGGCACAGAACGAGAGACAGGGCTAAAGGCCACTAGTGTTGATGACAGTCGATGAGTTGGTAAATTCACGCAGTCCGCTGACTTTAGGTGGCACAGAACGAGAGAAAGGGCTAAAGGCCGCTAGTGTTAATGAGAGTCGATGAGTTGGTAAATTCACGCAGTCCGCTGACTTTAAGTGGCACGGAACGAGAGACAGGGCTGAAGGCCACTAGTGTTGATGAGAGTCGATGAGTTGGTAAATTCACGCAGTCCGCTGACTTTAGGTGGCACAGAACGAGAGACAGGGCTAAAGGCCACTAGTGTTAATGAGAGCCGATGAGTTGGTAAATTCACGCAGTCCACTGACTTTAGGTGGCACAGAACGAGAGACAGGGCTAAAGGCCACTAGTGTTGATGAGAGCCGATGAGTTGGTAAATTCATGCAGTCCACTGACATTAGGTGGCACAGAACGAGAGACAGGGCTAAAGGCCGCTAGTGTTGATGGGATTCGATGAGTTGGTAAATTCACGCAGTCCGCTGACTTTAGGTGGCACAGAACGAGAGACAGGGCTAAAGGCCGCTAGTGTTGATGAGAGTCGATGAGTTGGTAAATTCTCGCAGACCGCTGACTTTAGGTGGCACAGAACGAGAGACAGGGCTAAAAGGCCACTAGTGTTAATGAGAGCCGATGAGTTGGTAAATTCACGCAGTCCACTGACTTTAGGTGGCACAGAACGAGAGACAGGGCTAAAGGCCACTAGTGTTGATGAGAGCCGATGAGTTGGTAAATTCATGCAGTCCACTGACTTTAGGTGGCACAGAACGAGAGACAGGGCTAAAGGCCGCTCGTGTTGATGGGAGTCGATGAGTTGGTAAATTCACGTAGTCCGCTGACTTTAGGTGGCACAGAACGAGAGACAGGGCTAAAGGCCGCTAGTGTTGATGAGAGTCGATGAGTTGGTAAATTCATGCTGTCCGCTGACTTTAGGTGGCACAGAAGGAGAGACAGGGCTAAAGGCCGCTAGTGTTGATGAGAGACGATGAGTTGGTAAATTCACGCAGTCCACTGACTTTAGGTGGCACAGAACGAGAGACAGGGCTAAAGGCCGCTAGTGTTGATGGCAGTCGATGAGTTGGTAAATTCACGCAGTCCGCTGACTTTAGGTGGCATAGAACGAGAGACAGGGCTAAAGGCCGCTAGTGTTGATGAGAGTCGATGAGTTGGTAAATTCATGCAGTCCACTGACTTGAGGTGGCACAGAACGAGAGACAGGGCTAAAGGCCGCTAGTGTTGATGGGAGTCGATGAGTTGGTAAATTCACGCAGTCCGCTGACTTTAGGTGGCACAGAACGAGAGACAGGGCTAAAGGCCGCTAGTGTTGATGAGAGTCGATGAGTTGGTAAATTCACGCTGTCCGCTGACGTTAGGTGGCACAGAACGAGAGACAGGGCTAAAGGCCACTAGTGTTGATGAGAGTCGATGAGTTGGTAAATTCATGCAGTCCGCTGACTTTAGGTGGCACAGAACGAGAGACAGGGCTAAAGGCCACTAGTGTTGATGAGAGTCGATGAGTTGGAAAATTCATGCAGTCCGCTGGCCTTAGGTGGCACAGAACGAGAGACAGGGCTAAAGGCCACTAGTGTTGATGACAGTCGATGAGTTGATAAATTCACGCAGTCCGCTGACTTTAGGTGGCACTGAACGAGAGACAGGTATAAAGGCCACCAGTGTTGATGACAGTCGATGAGTTGATAAATTCACTCAGTCCGCTGACTTTAGGTGGCACTGAACGAGAGACAGGTATAAAGGCCACCAGTGTTGATGACAGTCGATGAGTTGATAAATTCACGCAGTCCGCTGACTTTAGGTGGCACTGAACGAGAGACAGGTATAAAGGCCACCAGTGTTGATGACAGTCGATGAGTTGATAAATTCACGCAGTCCGCTGACTTTAGGTGGCACAGAACGAGGGACAGGGCTAAAGGCCACTAGTGTTGATGACAGTCGATGAGTTGGTAAATTCACGCCGTCCGCTGACTTTAAGTGGCACGGAACGAGAGACAGGGCTAAAGGCCGCTAGTGTTCATGAGAGTCGATGAGTTGGTAAATTCACGCAGTCCGTTGACTTTAGGTGGCACGGAACGAGAGACAGGGCTAAAGGCCACTAGTGTTGATGAGAGTCGATGAGTTGGTAAATTCACGAAGTCCGCTGACTTTAGGTGGCACAGAACGAGAGACAGGGCTAAAGGCCACTAGTGTTAATGAGAGCCGATGAGTTGGTAAATTCACGCAGTCCACTGACTTTAGGTGGCACAGAACGAGAGACAGGGCTAAAGGCGGCTAGTGTTGATGGGAGTCGATGAGTTGGTAAATTCACGCAGTCCGCTGACTTTAGGTGGCACAGAACGAGAGACAGGGCTAAAGGCCGCTAGTGTTGATGAGAGTCGATGAGTTGGTAAATTCACGCTGTCCGCTGACTTTAGGTGGCACAGAAGGAGAGACAGGGCTAAAGGCCGCTAGTGTTGATGAGAGACGATGAGTTGGTAAATTCATGCAGTCCACTGACTTTAGGTGGCACAGAACGAGAGACAGGGCTAAAGGCCGCTAGTGTTGATGGGAGTCGATGAGTTGGTAAATTCACGCAGTCCGCTGACCTTAGGTGGCACAGAACGAGAGACAGGGCTAAAGGCCGCTAGTGTTGATGAGATTCGATGAGTTGGTAAATTCACACAGTCCGCTGACTTTAGGTGGCACAGAACGAGAGACAGGGCTAAAGGCCACTAGTGTTGATGAGAGTCGATGAGTTGGTAAATTCACGCAGTCCGCTGACTTTAGGTGGCACAGAACGAGAGACAGGGCTAAAGGCCACTAGTGTTGATGAGAGTCGATGAGTTGGTAAATTCATGCAGTCCGCTGGCCTTAGGTGGCACAGAACGAGAGACAGGGCTAAAGGCCACTAGTGTTGATGACAGTCGATGAGTTGATAAATTCACGCAGTCCGCTGACTTTAGGTGGCACTGAACGAGAGACAGGTATAAAGGCCACCAGTGTTGATGACAGTCGATGAGTTGATAAATTCACGCAGTCCGCTGACTTTAGGTGGCACTGAACGAGAGACAGGTATAAAGGCCACCAGTGTTGATGAGAGTCGATGAGTTGGTAAATTCATGCAGTCCGCTGACTTTAGGTGGCACAGAACGAGAGACAGGGCTAAAGGCCACTAGTGTTGATGGGAGTCGATCAGTTGGTAAATTCATGCAGTGCGCTGACTTTAGGTGGCACAGAACGAGAGACAGGGCTAAAGACCACTAATGTTGATGACAGTCGATCAGTTGGTAAATTCATGCAGTGCGCTGACTTTAGGTGGCACAGAACGAGAGACAGGGCTAAAGGCCACTAATGTTGATGACAGTCGATGAGTTGGTAAATTCACGCAGTCCGCTGACTTTAGGTGGCACAGAACGAGAGACAGGGCTAAAGGCCACTAGTGTTAATGAGAGCCGATTAGTTGGTAAATTCACGCAGTCCACTGACTTTAGGTGGCACAGAACGAGAGACAGGGCTAAAGGCCACTAGTGTTAATGAGAGTCGATGAGTTGGTAAATTCGCACAGTCTGCTGACTTTAGGTGGCACAGAACGAGGGACAGGGCTAAAGGCCACTAGTGTTGATGACAGTCGATAAGTTGGTAAATTCACGCCGTCCGCTGACTTTAAGTGGCACAGAACGAGAGACAGGGCTAAAGGCCGCTAGTGTTCATGAGAGTCGATGAGTTGGTAAATTCACGCAGTCCGTTGACTTTAGGTGGCACGGAACGAGAGACAGGGCTAAAGGCCACTAGTGTTGATGAGAGTTGATGAGTTGGTAAATTCACGCAGTCCGCTGACTTTAGGTGGCACAGAACGAGAGACAGGGCTAAAAGGCCACTAGTGTTAATGAGAGCCGATGAGTTGGTAAATTCACGCAGTCCACTGACTTTAGGTGGCACAGAACGAGAGACAGGGCTAAAGGCCGCTAGTGTTGATGAGAGTCGATGAGTTGGTAAATTCACGCAGTCCGCTGACCTTAGGTGGCACAGAACGAGAGACAGGGCTAAAGGCCGCTAGTGTTGATGAGATTCGATGAGTTGGTAAATTCACGCAGTCCGCTGACTTTAGGTGGCACAGAACGAGAGACAGGGCTAAAGGCCGCTAGTGTTGATGAGATTCGATGAGTTGGTAAATTCACGCAGTCCGCTGACTTTAGGTTGCACAGAACGAGAGACAGGGCTAAAGGCCACTAGTGTTGATGAGAGTCGATGAGTTGGTAAATTCATGCAGTCCGCTGACTTTAGGTGGCACAGAACGAGAGACGGGGCTAAAGGCCGCTCGTGTTGATGGGAGTCGATGAGTTGGTAAATTCACGCAGTCCGCTGACTTTAGGTGGCACAGAACGAGAGACAGGGCTAAAGGCCACTAGTGTTGATGAGAGTCGATGAGTTGGTAAATTCACGCTGTCCGCTGACTTTAGGTGGGACAGAAGGAGAGACAGGGCTAAAGGCCGCTAGTGTTGATGAGAGACGATGAGTTTGTAAATTCATGCAGTCCGCTGACTTTAGGTGGCACAGAACGAGAGACAGGGCTAAAGGCCGCTAGTGTTGATGGGAGTCGATGAGTTGGTAAATTCACGCAGTCCGCTGACCTTAGGTGGCACAGAACGAGAGACAGGGCTAAAGGCCGCTAGTGTTGATGAGATTCGATGAGTTGGTAAATTCACTCAGTCCGTTGACTTTAGGTGGCACAGAACGAGAGACAGGGCTAAAGGCCACTAGTGTTGATGAGAGTCGATGAGTTGGTAAATTCATGCAGTCCGCTGGCCTTAGGTGGCACAGAACGAGAGACAGGGCTAAAGGCCACTAGTGTTGATGACAGTCGATGAGTTGATAAATTCACGCAGTCCGCTGACTTTAGGTGGCACTGAACGAGAGACAGGTATAAAGGCCACCAGTGTTGATGACAGTCGATGAGTTGATAAATTCACGCAGTCCACTGACTTTAGGTGGCACAGAACGAGAGACAGGGCTAAAGGCCGCCAGTGTTGATGGGAGTCGATGAGTTGGTAAATTCACGCAGTCCGCTGACTTTAGGTGGCACAGAACGAGAGACAGGCCTAAAGGCCGCTAGTGTTGATGAGAGTCGATGAGTTGGTAAATTCACGCTGTCCGCTGACTTTAGGTGGCACAGAAGGAGAGACAGGGCTAAAGGCCGCTAGTGTTGATGAGAGTCGATGAGTTTGTAAATTCACGCTGTCCGCTGACTTTAGGTGGCACAGAACGAGAGACAGGGCTAAAGGCCACTAGTGTTGATGAGAGCCGATGAGTTGGTAAATTCATGCAGTCCACTGACTTGAGGTGGCACAGAACGAGAGACAGGGCTAAAGGCCGCTAGTGTTGATGGGAGTCGATGAGTTGGTAAATTCACGCAGTCCACTGACTTTAGGTGGCCCAGAATGAGAGACAGGGCTAAAGGCCGCTAGTGTTGATGAGAGTCGATGAGTTGGTAAATTCACGCTGTCCGCTGACTTTAGGTGGCACAGAAGGAGAGACAGGGCTAAAGGCCGCTAGTGTTGATGAGAGACGATGAGTTGGTAAATTCACGCAGTCCGCTGTCTTTAGGTGGCACAGAAGGAGAGACAGGGCTAAAGGCCACTAGTGTTGATGAGAGTCGATGAGTTGGTAAATTCACGCAGTCTGCTGACTTTAGGTGGCACAGAAAGAGAGACAGGGCTAAAGGCCACTAGTGTTGATGAGAGTCGATGAGTTGGTAAATTCACGCAGTCTGCTGACTTTTGGTGGCACAGAACGAGAGACAGGGCTAAAGGCCACTAGTGTTGATGAGAGTCGATGAGTTGGTAAATTCACGCAGTCCGGTGACCATAGGGGCACAGAACGAGAGACAGGGCTAAAGGCCATTAGTGTTGATGAGAGTTGATGAGTTGGTAAAATCACGCAGTCCGCTGACCATAGGTGGCACAGAACGAGAGACAGGGCTAAAGGCCACTAGTGTTGATGAGAGTCGATGAGTCGGTAAATTCACGCAGTCCGCTGACTTTAGGTGGCACAGAACGAGAGACAGGGCTAAAGGCCATTAGTGTTGATGGGAGTCGATGAGTTGGTAAATTCACGCAGTCCGCTGACTTTAGGTGGCACAGAATGAGAGACAGGGCTAAAGGCCGCTAGTGTTGATGAGAGTCGATGAGTTTGTAAATTCACGCTGTCCGCTGACTTTAGGTGGCACAGAACGAGAGACAGGGCTAAAGGCCACTAGTGTTGATGAGAGCCGATGAGTTGGTAAATTCATGCAGTCCACTGACTTGAGGTGGCACAGAACGAGAGACAGGGCTAAAGGCCGCTAGTGTTGATGGGAGTCGATGAGTTGGTAAATTCACGCAGTCCACTGACTTTAGGTGGCCCAGAATGAGAGACAGGGCTAAAGGCCGCTAGTGTTGATGAGAGTCGATGAGTTGGTAAATTCACGCTGTCCGCTGACTTTAGGTGGCACAGAAGGAGAGACAGGGCTAAAGGCCGCTAGTGTTGATGAGAGACGATGAGTTGGTAAATTCACGCAGTCCGCTGACTTTAGGTGGCACAGAAGGAGAGACAGGGCTAAAGGCCACTAGTGTTGATGAGAGTCGATGAGTTGGTAAATTCACGCAGTCTGCTGACTTTAGGTGGCACAGAAAGAGAGACAGGGCTAAAGGCCACTAGTGTTGATGAGAGTCGATGAGTTGGTAAATTCACGCAGTCTGCTGACTTTTGGTGGCACAGAACGAGAGACAGGGCTAAAGGCCACTAGTGTTGATGAGAGTCGATGAGTTGGTAAATTCACGCAGTCCGGTGACCATAGGGGCACAGAACGAGAGACAGGGCTAAAGGCCATTAGTGTTGATGAGAGTTGATGAGTTGGTAAAATCACGCAGTCCGCTGACCATAGGTGGCACAGAACGAGAGACAGGGCTAAAGGCCACTAGTGTTGATGAGAGTCGATGAGTCGGTAAATTCACGCAGTCCGCTGACTTTAGGTGGCACAGAACGAGAGACAGGGCTAAAGGCCATTAGTGTTGATGAGAGTCGATGAGTTGGTAAAATCACGCAGTCCGCTGACCATAGGTGGCACAGAACGAGAGACAGGGCTAAAGGCCACTAGTGTTGATGAGAGTCGATGAGTTGGTAAAATCACGCAGTCCGCTGACTTTAGGTGGCACAGAACGAGAGACAAGGCTAAAGGCCACTAGTGTTGATGAGAGTCGATGAGGTGGTAAATTCACGCAGTCCGCTGACTTTAGGTGGCACAGAACGAGAGACAGGGCTAAAGGCCTTTAGTGTTGATGAGAGTCGATGAGTTGGTAAACGCACGCAGTCCGCTGACCTTAGGTGGCACAGAACGAGAGACAGGGCTAAAGGCCACTAGTGTTGATGAGAGTCGATGAGTTGGTAAATTCACGCAGTCCGCTGACTTTAGGTGGCACAGAACGAGAGACAGGGCTAAAGGCCGCTAGTGTTGATGAGATTCGATGAGTTGGTAAATTCACGCTGTCCGCTGACTTTAGGTGGCACAGAACGAGAGACAGGGCTAAAGGCCACTAGTGTTGATGAGAGTCGATGAGTTGGTAAATTCATGCAGTCCGCTGACTTTAGGTGGCACAGAACGAGAGACAGGGCTAAAGGCCACTAGTGTTGATGAGAGTCGATGAGTTGGTAAATTCATGCAGTCCTCTGGCCTTAGGTGGGACAGAACGAGAGACAGGGCTAAAGGCCACTAGTGTTGATGAGAGTCGATGAGTTGATAAATTCACGCAGTCCGCTGACTTTAGGTGGCACTGAACGAGAGACAGGTATAAAGGCCACCAGTGTTGATGACAGTCGATGAGTTGATAAATTCACGCAGTCTGCTGACTTTAGGTGGCACTGAACGAGAGACAGGTATAAAGGCCACCAGTGTTGATGACAGTCGATGAGTTCATAAATTCACGCAGTCCGCTGACTTTAGGTGGCACTGAACGAGAGACAGGTACAAAGGCCACCAGTGTTGATGAGAGTCGATGAGTTGGTAAATTCACGCAGTCCGCTGACTTTAGGTGGCACAGAACGAGAGACAGGGCTAAAGGCCACTAGTGTTGATGAGAGTCGATGAGTTGGTAAATTCATGCAGTCCGCTGACTTTAAGTGGCACAGAACGAGAGACAGGGCTAAAGGCCACTAGTGTTGATGAGAGTCGATGAGTTGGTAAATTCATGCAGTCCGCTGACCTTAGGTGGCACAGAACGAGAGACAGGGCTAAAGGCCACTAGTGTTGATGACAGTCGATGAGTTGGTAAATTCACGCAGTCCGCTGACTTTAGGTGGCACAGAACGAGAGAAAGGGCTAAAGGCCACTAGTGTTAATGAGAGCCGATTAGTTGGTAAATTGATGCAGTCCGCTGACTTTAGGTGGCACGGAACGAGAGACAGGGCTAAAGGCCGCTAGTGTTGATGAGAGTCGATGACTTGGTAAATTCACGCAGTCCATTGACTTTAGGTGGCACGGAACGAGAGACAGGGCTGAAGGCCACTAGTGTTGATGAGAGTCGATGAGTTGGTAAATTCACGCAGTCCGCTGACTTTAGGTGGCACAGAACGAGAGACAGGGCTAAAGGCCACTAGTGTTAATGAGAGCCGATGAGTTGTTAAATTCACGCAGTCCACTGACTTTAGGTGGCACAGAACGAGAGACAGGGCTAAAGGCCGCTAGTGTTGATGAGAGCCGATGAGTTGGTAAATTCATGCAGTCCACTGACATTAGGTGGCACAGAACGAGAGACAGGGCTAAAGGCCGCTAGTGTTGATGGGATTCGATGAGTTGGTAAATTCACGCAGTCCGCTGACTTTAGGTGGCACAGAACGAGAGACAGGGCTAAAGGCCGCTAGTGTTGATGAGAGTCGATGAGTTGGTAAATTCACGCTGTCCGCTGACTTTAGGTGGCACAGAAGGAGAGACAGCGCTAAAGGCCGCTAGTGTTGATGAGAGACGATGAGTTGGTAAATTCACGCAGTCCGCTGACTTTAGGTGGCAAAGAAGGAGAGACAGGGCTAAAGGCCGCTAGTGTTGATGGGAGTCGATGAGTTGGTAAATTCACGCAGTCCGCTGACTTTAGGTGGCACAGAATGAGAGACAGGGCTAAAGGCCGCTAGTGTTGATGAGAGTCGATGAGTTGGTAAATTCACGCTGTCCGCTGACTTTAGGTGGCACAGAAGGAGAGACAGGGCTAAAGGCCGCTAGTGTTGATGAGAGTCGATGAGTTGGTAAATTCACGCTGTCCGCTGACTTTAGGTGGCACAGAAGGAGAGACAGGGCTAAAGGCCGCTAGTGTTGATGAGAGACGATGAGTTGGTAAATTCACGCAGTCCGCTGACTTTAGGTGGCACAGAAGGAGAGACAGGGCTAAAGGCCACTAGTGTTGATGAGAGTCGATGAGTTGGTAAATTCACGCAGTCCGCTGACTTTAGGTGGCACAGAAAGAGAGACAGGGCTAAAGGCCACTAGTGTTGATGAGAGTCGATGAGTTGGTAAATTCACGCAGTCTGCTGACTTTTGGTGGCACAGAACGAGAGACAGGGCTAAAGGCCACTAGTGATGATGAGAGTCGATGAGTTGGTAAATTCATGCAATCAACTGACTTTAGGTGGCACAGAACGAGAGACAGGGCTAAAGGCCGCTAGTGTTGATGAGAGTCGATTTGTTGGTAAATTCACGCTGTCCACTGACTTGAGGTGGCACAGAACGAGAGACAGGGCTAAAGGCCGCTAGTGTTGATGGGAGTCGATGAGTTGGTAAATTCACGCAGTCCGCTGACTTTAGGTGGCACAGAATGAGAGACAGGGCTAAAGGCCGCTAGTGTTGATGAGAGTCGATGAGTTGGTAAATTCACGCTGTCCGCTGACTTTAGGAGGCACAGAAGGAGAGACAGGGCTAAAGGCCGCTAGTGTTGATGAGAGACGATGAGTTGGTAAATTCACGCAGTCCGCTGACTTTAGGTGGCACAGAAGGAGAGACAGGGCTAAAGGCCACTAGTGTTGATGAGAGTCGATGAGTTGGTAAATTCACGCAGTCCGCTGACTTTAGGTGGCACAGAAAGAGAGACAGGGCTAAAGGCCACTAGTGTTGATGAGAGTCGATGAGTTGGTAAATTCACGCAGTCTGCTGACTTTTGGTGGCACAGAACGAGAGACAGGGCTAAAGGCCACTAGTGATGATGAGAGTCGATGAGTTGGTAAATTCACGCAGTCCGGTGACCATAGGGGCACAGAACGAGAGACTGGGCTAAAGGCCATTAGTGTTGATGAGAGTCGATGAGTTGGTAAAATCACGCAGTCCGCTGACCATAGGTGGCACAGAACGAGAGACAGGGCTAAAGGCCACTAGTGTTGATGAGAGTCGATGAGTCGGTAAATTCACGCAGTCCGGTGACCATAGGGGCACAGAACGAGAGACAGGGCTAAAGGCCATTAGTGTTGATGAGAGTCGATGAGTTGGTAAAATCACGCAGTCCGCTGACCATAGGTGGCACAGAACGAGAGACAGGGCTAAAGGCCACTAGTGTTGATGAGAGTCGATGAGTTGGTAAAATCACGCAGTCCGCTGACTTTAGGTGGCACAGAACGAGAAACAAGGATAAAGGCCACTAGTGTTGATGAGAGTCGATGAGTTGGTAAATTCACGCAGTCCGCTGACTTCAGGTGGCACAGAACGAGAGTCAGGGCTAAAGGCCATTAGTGTTGATGAGAGTCGATGAGTTGGTAAACGCACGCAGTCCGCTGACCTTAGGTGGCACAGAACGAGAGACAGGGCTAAAGGCCACTAGTGTTGATGTGAGTCGAAGAGTTGGTAAATTCACGCAGTCTGCTGACTTTTGGTGGCACAGAACGAGAGACAGGGCTAAAGGCCACCAGTGTTGATGAGAGTCGATGAGTTGGTAAATTCACGCAGTGCGCTGACTTTAGGTGGCAGAGAAGGAGAGACAGGGCTAAAGGCCACTAGTGTTGATGAGAGTCGATGAGTTGGTAAATTCATGCAGTCCGCTGACTTTAGGTGGCACAGAACGAGAGACAGAGCTAAAGGCCACTAGTGTTGATGAGAGTCGATGAGTTGGTAAATTCATGCAGTCCGCTGACTTTAGGTGGCACAGAACGAGAGACAGGGCTAAAGGCCACTAGTGTTGATGAGAGTCGATGAGTTGGTAAATTCATGCAGTCCTCTGGCCTTAGGTGGGACAGAACGAGAGACAGGGCTAAAGGCCACTAGTGTTGATGAGAGTCGATGAGTTGATAAATTCACGCAGTCCGCTGACTTTAGGTGGCACTGAACGAGAGACAGGTATAAAGGCCACCAGTGTTGATGACAGTCGATGAGTTGATAAATTCACGCAGTCTGCTGACTTTAGGTTTAGGTGAGAGACAGGTATAAAGGCCACCAGTGTTGATGACAGTCGATGAGTTGATAAATTCACGCAGTCCGCTGACTTTAGGTGGCACTGAACGAGAGACAGGTATAAAGGCCACCAGTGTTGATGAGAGTCGATGAGTTGGTAAATTCACGCAGTCCGCTGACTTTAGGTGGCACAGAACGAGAGACAGGGCTAAAGGCCACTAGTGTTGATGAGAGCCGATGAGTTGGTAAATTCATGCAGTCCACTGACTTGAGGTGGCACAGAACGAGAGACAGGGCTAAAGGCCGCTAGTGTTGATGGGAGTCGATGAGTTGGTAAATTCACGCAGTCCACTGACTTTAGGTGGCCCAGAATGAGAGACAGGGCTAAAGGCCGCTAGTGTTGATGAGAGTCGATGAGTTGGTAAATTCACGCTGTCCGCTGACTTTAGGTGGCACAGAAGGAGAGACAGGGCTAAAGGCCGCTAGTGTTGATGAGAGACGATGAGTTGGTAAATTCACGCAGTCCGCTGTCTTTAGGTGGCACAGAAGGAGAGACAGGGCTAAAGGCCACTAGTGTTGATGAGAGTCGATGAGTTGGTAAATTCACGCAGTCTGCTGACTTTAGGTGGCACAGAAAGAGAGACAGGGCTAAAGGCCACTAGTGTTGATGAGAGTCGATGAGTTGGTAAATTCACGCAGTCTGCTGACTTTTGGTGGCACAGAACGAGAGACAGGGCTAAAGGCCACTAGTGTTGATGAGAGTCGATGAGTTGGTAAATTCACGCAGTCCGGTGACCATAGGGGCACAGAACGAGAGACAGGGCTAAAGGCCATTAGTGTTGATGAGAGTTGATGAGTTGGTAAAATCACGCAGTCCGCTGACCATAGGTGGCACAGAACGAGAGACAGGGCTAAAGGCCACTAGTGTTGATGAGAGTCGATGAGTCGGTAAATTCACGCAGTCCGCTGACTTTAGGTGGCACAGAACGAGAGACAGGGCTAAAGGCCATTAGTGTTGATGGGAGTCGATGAGTTGGTAAATTCACGCAGTCCGCTGACTTTAGGTGGCACAGAATGAGAGACAGGGCTAAAGGCCGCTAGTGTTGATGAGAGTCGATGAGTTTGTAAATTCACGCTGTCCGCTGACTTTAGGTGGCACAGAACGAGAGACAGGGCTAAAGGCCACTAGTGTTGATGAGAGCCGATGAGTTGGTAAATTCATGCAGTCCACTGACTTGAGGTGGCACAGAACGAGAGACAGGGCTAAAGGCCGCTAGTGTTGATGGGAGTCGATGAGTTGGTAAATTCACGCAGTCCACTGACTTTAGGTGGCCCAGAATGAGAGACAGGGCTAAAGGCCGCTAGTGTTGATGAGAGTCGATGAGTTGGTAAATTCACGCTGTCCGCTGACTTTAGGTGGCACAGAAGGAGAGACAGGGCTAAAGGCCGCTAGTGTTGATGAGAGACGATGAGTTGGTAAATTCACGCAGTCCGCTGACTTTAGGTGGCACAGAAGGAGAGACAGGGCTAAAGGCCACTAGTGTTGATGAGAGTCGATGAGTTGGTAAATTCACGCAGTCTGCTGACTTTAGGTGGCACAGAAAGAGAGACAGGGCTAAAGGCCACTAGTGTTGATGAGAGTCGATGAGTTGGTAAATTCACGCAGTCTGCTGACTTTTGGTGGCACAGAACGAGAGACAGGGCTAAAGGCCACTAGTGTTGATGAGAGTCGATGAGTTGGTAAATTCACGCAGTCCGGTGACCATAGGGGCACAGAACGAGAGACAGGGCTAAAGGCCATTAGTGTTGATGAGAGTTGATGAGTTGGTAAAATCACGCAGTCCGCTGACCATAGGTGGCACAGAACGAGAGACAGGGCTAAAGGCCACTAGTGTTGATGAGAGTCGATGAGTCGGTAAATTCACGCAGTCCGCTGACTTTAGGTGGCACAGAACGAGAGACAGGGCTAAAGGCCATTAGTGTTGATGAGAGTCGATGAGTTGGTAAAATCACGCAGTCCGCTGACCATAGGTGGCACAGAACGAGAGACAGGGCTAAAGGCCACTAGTGTTGATGAGAGTCGATGAGTTGGTAAAATCACGCAGTCCGCTGACTTTAGGTGGCACAGAACGAGAGACAAGGCTAAAGGCCACTAGTGTTGATGAGAGTCGATGAGGTGGTAAATTCACGCAGTCCGCTGACTTTAGGTGGCACAGAACGAGAGACAGGGCTAAAGGCCTTTAGTGTTGATGAGAGTCGATGAGTTGGTAAACGCACGCAGTCCGCTGACCTTAGGTGGCACAGAACGAGAGACAGGGCTAAAGGCCACTAGTGTTGATGAGAGTCGATGAGTTGGTAAATTCACGCAGTCCGCTGACTTTAGGTGGCACAGAACGAGAGACAGGGCTAAAGGCCGCTAGTGTTGATGAGATTCGATGAGTTGGTAAATTCACGCTGTCCGCTGACTTTAGGTGGCACAGAACGAGAGACAGGGCTAAAGGCCACTAGTGTTGATGAGAGTCGATGAGTTGGTAAATTCATGCAGTCCGCTGACTTTAGGTGGCACAGAACGAGAGACAGGGCTAAAGGCCACTAGTGTTGATGAGAGTCGATGAGTTGGTAAATTCATGCAGTCCTCTGGCCTTAGGTGGGACAGAACGAGAGACAGGGCTAAAGGCCACTAGTGTTGATGAGAGTCGATGAGTTGATAAATTCACGCAGTCCGCTGACTTTAGGTGGCACTGAACGAGAGACAGGTATAAAGGCCACCAGTGTTGATGACAGTCGATGAGTTGATAAATTCACGCAGTCTGCTGACTTTAGGTGGCACTGAACGAGAGACAGGTATAAAGGCCACCAGTGTTGATGACAGTCGATGAGTTCATAAATTCACGCAGTCCGCTGACTTTAGGTGGCACTGAACGAGAGACAGGTACAAAGGCCACCAGTGTTGATGAGAGTCGATGAGTTGGTAAATTCACGCAGTCCGCTGACTTTAGGTGGCACAGAACGAGAGACAGGGCTAAAGGCCACTAGTGTTGATGAGAGTCGATGAGTTGGTAAATTCATGCAGTCCGCTGACTTTAAGTGGCACAGAACGAGAGACAGGGCTAAAGGCCACTAGTGTTGATGAGAGTCGATGAGTTGGTAAATTCATGCAGTCCGCTGACCTTAGGTGGCACAGAACGAGAGACAGGGCTAAAGGCCACTAGTGTTGATGACAGTCGATGAGTTGGTAAATTCACGCAGTCCGCTGACTTTAGGTGGCACAGAACGAGAGAAAGGGCTAAAGGCCACTAGTGTTAATGAGAGCCGATTAGTTGGTAAATTGATGCAGTCCGCTGACTTTAGGTGGCACGGAACGAGAGACAGGGCTAAAGGCCGCTAGTGTTGATGAGAGTCGATGACTTGGTAAATTCACGCAGTCCATTGACTTTAGGTGGCACGGAACGAGAGACAGGGCTGAAGGCCACTAGTGTTGATGAGAGTCGATGAGTTGGTAAATTCACGCAGTCCGCTGACTTTAGGTGGCACAGAACGAGAGACAGGGCTAAAGGCCACTAGTGTTAATGAGAGCCGATGAGTTGTTAAATTCACGCAGTCCACTGACTTTAGGTGGCACAGAACGAGAGACAGGGCTAAAGGCCGCTAGTGTTGATGAGAGCCGATGAGTTGGTAAATTCATGCAGTCCACTGACATTAGGTGGCACAGAACGAGAGACAGGGCTAAAGGCCGCTAGTGTTGATGGGATTCGATGAGTTGGTAAATTCACGCAGTCCGCTGACTTTAGGTGGCACAGAACGAGAGACAGGGCTAAAGGCCGCTAGTGTTGATGAGAGTCGATGAGTTGGTAAATTCACGCTGTCCGCTGACTTTAGGTGGCACAGAAGGAGAGACAGCGCTAAAGGCCGCTAGTGTTGATGAGAGACGATGAGTTGGTAAATTCACGCAGTCCGCTGACTTTAGGTGGCAAAGAAGGAGAGACAGGGCTAAAGGCCGCTAGTGTTGATGGGAGTCGATGAGTTGGTAAATTCACGCAGTCCGCTGACTTTAGGTGGCACAGAATGAGAGACAGGGCTAAAGGCCGCTAGTGTTGATGAGAGTCGATGAGTTGGTAAATTCACGCTGTCCGCTGACTTTAGGTGGCACAGAAGGAGAGACAGGGCTAAAGGCCGCTAGTGTTGATGAGAGTCGATGAGTTGGTAAATTCACGCTGTCCGCTGACTTTAGGTGGCACAGAAGGAGAGACAGGGCTAAAGGCCGCTAGTGTTGATGAGAGACGATGAGTTGGTAAATTCACGCAGTCCGCTGACTTTAGGTGGCACAGAAGGAGAGACAGGGCTAAAGGCCACTAGTGTTGATGAGAGTCGATGAGTTGGTAAATTCACGCAGTCCGCTGACTTTAGGTGGCACAGAAAGAGAGACAGGGCTAAAGGCCACTAGTGTTGATGAGAGTCGATGAGTTGGTAAATTCACGCAGTCTGCTGACTTTTGGTGGCACAGAACGAGAGACAGGGCTAAAGGCCACTAGTGATGATGAGAGTCGATGAGTTGGTAAATTCATGCAATCAACTGACTTTAGGTGGCACAGAACGAGAGACAGGGCTAAAGGCCGCTAGTGTTGATGAGAGTCGATTTGTTGGTAAATTCACGCTGTCCACTGACTTGAGGTGGCACAGAACGAGAGACAGGGCTAAAGGCCGCTAGTGTTGATGGGAGTCGATGAGTTGGTAAATTCACGCAGTCCGCTGACTTTAGGTGGCACAGAATGAGAGACAGGGCTAAAGGCCGCTAGTGTTGATGAGAGTCGATGAGTTGGTAAATTCACGCTGTCCGCTGACTTTAGGAGGCACAGAAGGAGAGACAGGGCTAAAGGCCGCTAGTGTTGATGAGAGACGATGAGTTGGTAAATTCACGCAGTCCGCTGACTTTAGGTGGCACAGAAGGAGAGACAGGGCTAAAGGCCACTAGTGTTGATGAGAGTCGATGAGTTGGTAAATTCACGCAGTCCGCTGACTTTAGGTGGCACAGAAAGAGAGACAGGGCTAAAGGCCACTAGTGTTGATGAGAGTCGATGAGTTGGTAAATTCACGCAGTCTGCTGACTTTTGGTGGCACAGAACGAGAGACAGGGCTAAAGGCCACTAGTGATGATGAGAGTCGATGAGTTGGTAAATTCACGCAGTCCGGTGACCATAGGGGCACAGAACGAGAGACTGGGCTAAAGGCCATTAGTGTTGATGAGAGTCGATGAGTTGGTAAAATCACGCAGTCCGCTGACCATAGGTGGCACAGAACGAGAGACAGGGCTAAAGGCCACTAGTGTTGATGAGAGTCGATGAGTCGGTAAATTCACGCAGTCCGGTGACCATAGGGGCACAGAACGAGAGACAGGGCTAAAGGCCATTAGTGTTGATGAGAGTCGATGAGTTGGTAAAATCACGCAGTCCGCTGACCATAGGTGGCACAGAACGAGAGACAGGGCTAAAGGCCACTAGTGTTGATGAGAGTCGATGAGTTGGTAAAATCACGCAGTCCGCTGACTTTAGGTGGCACAGAACGAGAAACAAGGATAAAGGCCACTAGTGTTGATGAGAGTCGATGAGTTGGTAAATTCACGCAGTCCGCTGACTTCAGGTGGCACAGAACGAGAGTCAGGGCTAAAGGCCATTAGTGTTGATGAGAGTCGATGAGTTGGTAAACGCACGCAGTCCGCTGACCTTAGGTGGCACAGAACGAGAGACAGGGCTAAAGGCCACTAGTGTTGATGTGAGTCGAAGAGTTGGTAAATTCACGCAGTCTGCTGACTTTTGGTGGCACAGAACGAGAGACAGGGCTAAAGGCCACCAGTGTTGATGAGAGTCGATGAGTTGGTAAATTCACGCAGTGCGCTGACTTTAGGTGGCAGAGAAGGAGAGACAGGGCTAAAGGCCACTAGTGTTGATGAGAGTCGATGAGTTGGTAAATTCATGCAGTCCGCTGACTTTAGGTGGCACAGAACGAGAGACAGAGCTAAAGGCCACTAGTGTTGATGAGAGTCGATGAGTTGGTAAATTCATGCAGTCCGCTGACTTTAGGTGGCACAGAACGAGAGACAGGGCTAAAGGCCACTAGTGTTGATGAGAGTCGATGAGTTGGTAAATTCATGCAGTCCTCTGGCCTTAGGTGGGACAGAACGAGAGACAGGGCTAAAGGCCACTAGTGTTGATGAGAGTCGATGAGTTGATAAATTCACGCAGTCCGCTGACTTTAGGTGGCACTGAACGAGAGACAGGTATAAAGGCCACCAGTGTTGATGACAGTCGATGAGTTGATAAATTCACGCAGTCTGCTGACTTTAGGTTTAGGTGAGAGACAGGTATAAAGGCCACCAGTGTTGATGACAGTCGATGAGTTGATAAATTCACGCAGTCCGCTGACTTTAGGTGGCACTGAACGAGAGACAGGTATAAAGGCCACCAGTGTTGATGAGAGTCGATGAGTTGGTAAATTCACGCAGTCCGCTGACTTTAGGTGGCACAGAACGAGAGACAGGGCTAAAGGCCACTAGTGTTGATGAGAGTCGATGAGTTGGTAAATTCATGCAGTCCGCTGACCTTAGGTGGCACAGAACGAGAGACAGGGCTAAAGGCCACTAGTGTTGATGACAGTCGATGAGTTGGTAAATTCACGCAGTCCGCTGACTTTAGGTGGCACAGAACGAGAGAAAGGGCTAAAGGCCGCTAGTGTTAATGAGAGTCGATGAGTTGGTAAATTCACGCAGTCCGTTGACTTTAGGTGGCACGGAACGAGAGACAGGGCTGAAGGCCACTAGTGTTGATGAGAGTCGATGAGTTGGTAAATTCACGCAGTCCGCTGACTTTAGGTGGCACAGAACGAGAGACAGGGCTAAAGGCCACTAGTGTTAATGAGAGCCGATGAGTTGGTAAATTCACGCAGTCCACTGACTTTAGGTGGCACAGAACGAGAGACAGGGCTAAAGGCCACTAGTGTTGATGAGAGCCGATGAGTTGGTAAATTCATGCAGTCCACTGACATTAGGTGGCACAGAACGAGAGACAGGGCTAAAGGCCGCTAGTGTTGATGGGATTCGATGAGTTGGTAAATTCACGCAGTCCGCTGACTTTAGGTGGCACAGAACGAGAGACAGGGCTAAAGGCCGCTAGTGTTGATGAGAGTCGATGAGTTGGTAAATTCTCGCAGACCGCTGACTTTAGGTGGCACAGAACGAGAGACAGGGCTAAAAGGCCACTAGTGTTAATGAGAGCCGATGAGTTGGTAAATTCACGCAGTCCACTGACTTTAGGTGGCACAGAACGAGAGACAGGGCTAAAGGCCACTAGTGTTGATGAGAGCCGATGAGTTGGTAAATTCATGCAGTCCACTGACTTTAGGTGGCACAGAACGAGAGACAGGGCTAAAGGCCGCTCGTGTTGATGGGAGTCGATGAGTTGGTAAATTCACGTAGTCCGCTGACTTTAGGTGGCACAGAACGAGAGACAGGGCTAAAGGCCGCTAGTGTTGATGAGAGTCGATGAGTTGGTAAATTCATGCTGTCCGCTGACTTTAGGTGGCACAGAAGGAGAGACAGGGCTAAAGGCCGCTAGTGTTGATGAGAGACGATGAGTTGGTAAATTCACGCAGTCCACTGACTTTAGGTGGCACAGAACGAGAGACAGGGCTAAAGGCCGCTAGTGTTGATGGCAGTCGATGAGTTGGTAAATTCACGCAGTCCGCTGACTTTAGGTGGCACAGAACGAGAGACAGGGCTAAAGGCCGCTAGTGTTGATGAGAGTCGATGAGTTGGTAAATTCATGCAGTCCACTGACTTGAGGTGGCACAGAACGAGAGACAGGGCTAAAGGCCGCTAGTGTTGATGGGAGTCGATGAGTTGGTAAATTCACGCAGTCTGCTGACTTTAGGTGGCACAGAACGAGAGACAGGGCTAAAGGCCGCTAGTGTTGATGAGAGTCGATGAGTTGGTAAATTCACGCTGTCCGCTGACGTTAGGTGGCACAGAACGAGAGACAGGGCTAAAGGCCACTAGTGTTGATGAGAGTCGATGAGTTGGTAAATTCATGCAGTCCGCTGACTTTAGGTGGCACAGAACGAGAGACAGGGCTAAAGGCCACTAGTGTTGATGAGAGTCGATGAGTTGGAAAATTCATGCAGTCCGCTGGCCTTAGGTGGCACAGAACGAGAGACAGGGCTAAAGGCCACTAGTGTTGATGACAGTCGATGAGTTGATAAATTCACGCAGTCCGCTGACTTTAGGTGGCACTGAACGAGAGACAGGTATAAAGGCCACCAGTGTTGATGACAGTCGATGAGTTGATAAATTCACTCAGTCCGCTGACTTTAGGTGGCACTGAACGAGAGACAGGTATAAAGGCCACCAGTGTTGATGACAGTCGATGAGTTGATAAATTCACGCAGTCCGCTGACTTTAGGTGGCACTGAACGAGAGACAGGTATAAAGGCCACCAGTGTTGATGACAGTCGATGAGTTGATAAATTCACGCAGTCCGCTGACTTTAGGTGGCACAGAACGAGGGACAGGGCTAAAGGCCACTAGTGTTGATGACAGTCGATGAGTTGGTAAATTCACGCCGTCCGCTGACTTTAAGTGGCACGGAACGAGAGACAGGGCTAAAGGCCGCTAGTGTTCATGAGAGTCGATGAGTTGGTAAATTCACGCAGTCCGTTGACTTTAGGTGGCACGGAACGAGAGACAGGGCTAAAGGCCACTAGTGTTGATGAGAGTCGATGAGTTGGTAAATTCACGAAGTCCGCTGACTTTAGGTGGCACAGAACGAGAGACAGGGCTAAAGGCCACTAGTGTTAATGAGAGCCGATGAGTTGGTAAATTCACGCAGTCCACTGACTTTAGGTGGCACAGAACGAGAGACAGGGCTAAAGGCGGCTAGTGTTGATGGGAGTCGATGAGTTGGTAAATTCACGCAGTCCGCTGACTTTAGGTGGCACAGAACGAGAGACAGGGCTAAAGGCCGCTAGTGTTGATGAGAGTCAATGAGTTGGTAAATTCACGCTGTCCGCTGACTTTAGGTGGCACAGAACGAGAGACAGGGCTAAAGGCCGCTAGTGTTGATGAGAGACGATGAGTTGGTAAATTCACGCAGTCCGCTGACTTTAGGTGGCACAGAACGAGAGACAGGGCTAAAGGCCGCTAGTGTTGATGGGAGTCGATGAGTTGGTAAATTCACGCAGTCCGCTGACCTTAGGTGGCACAGAACGAGAGACAGGGCTAAAGGCCGCTAGTGTTGATGAGATTCGATGAGTTGGTAAATTCACACAGTCCGCTGACTTTAGGTGGCACAGAACGAGAGACAGGGCTAAAGGCCACTAGTGTTGATGAGAGTCGATGAGTTGGTAAATTCACGCAGTCCGCTGACTTTAGGTGGCACAGAACGAGAGACAGGGCTAAAGGCCACTAGTGTTGATGAGAGTCGATGAGTTGGTAAATTCACGCAGTCCGCTGGCCTTAGGTGGCACAGAACGAGAGACAGGGCTAAAGGCCACTAGTGTTGATGACAGTCGATGAGTTGATAAATTCACGCAGTCCGCTGACTTTAGGTGGCACTGAACGAGAGACAGGTATAAAGGCCACCAGTGTTGATGACAGTCGATGAGTTGATAAATTCACGCAGTCCGCTGACTTTAGGTGGCACTGAACGAGAGACAGGTATAAAGGCCACCAGTGTTGATGAGAGTCGATGAGTTGGTAAATTCACGCAGTCCGCTGACTTTAGGTGGCACAGAACGAGAGACAGGGCTAAAGGCCACTAGTGTTGATGGGAGTCGATGAGTTGGTAAATTCATGCAGTGCGCTGACTTTAGGTGGCACAGAACGAGAGACAGGGCTAAAGACCACTAATGTTGATGACAGTCGATCAGTTGGTAAATTCATGCAGTGCGCTGACTTTAGGTGGCACAGAACGAGAGACAGGGCTAAAGGCCACTAATGTTGATGACAGTCGATGAGTTGGTAAATTCACGCAGTCCGCTGACTTTAGGTGGCACAGAACGAGAGACAGGGCTAAAGGCCACTAGTGTTAATGAGAGCCGATTAGTTGGTAAATTCACGCAGTCCACTGACTTTAGGTGGCACAGAACGAGAGACAGGGCTAAAGGCCACTAGTGTTAATGAGAGTCGATGAGTTGGTAAATTCGCACAGTCTGCTGACTTTAGGTGGCACAGAACGAGGGACAGGGCTAAAGGCCACTAGTGTTGATGACAGTCGATAAGTTGGTAAATTCACGCCGTCCGCTGACTTTAAGTGGCACAGAACGAGAGACAGGGCTAAAGGCCGCTAGTGTTCATGAGAGTCGATGAGTTGGTAAATTCACGCAGTCCGTTGACTTTAGGTGGCACGGAACGAGAGACAGGGCTAAAGGCCACTAGTGTTGATGAGAGTCGATGAGTTGGTAAATTCACGCAGTCCGCTGACTTTAGGTGGCACAGAACGAGAGACAGGGCTAAAAGGCCACTAGTGTTAATGAGAGCCGATGAGTTGGTAAATTCACGCAGTCCACTGACTTTAGGTGGCACAGAACGAGAGACAGGGCTAAAGGCCGCTAGTGTTGATGAGAGTCGATGAGTTGGTAAATTCACGCAGTCCGCTGACCTTAGGAGGCACAGAACGAGAGACAGGGCTAAAGGCCGCTAGTGTTGATGAGATTCGATGAGTTGGTAAATTCACGCAGTCCGCTGACTTTAGGTGGCACAGAACGAGAGACAGGGCTAAAGGCCGCTAGTGTTGATGAGATTCGATGAGTTGGTAAATTCACGCAGTCCGCTGACTTTAGGTTGCACAGAACGAGAGACAGGGCTAAAGGCCACTAGTGTTGATGAGAGTCGATGAGTTGGTAAATTCATGCAGTCCGCTGACTTTAGGTGGCACAGAACGAGAGACGGGGCTAAAGGCCGCTCGTGTTGATGGGAGTCGATGAGTTGGTAAATTCACGCAGTCCGCTGACTTTAGGTGGCACAGAACGAGAGACAGGGCTAAAGGCCACTAGTGTTGATGAGAGTCGATGAGTTGGTAAATTCACGCTGTCCGCTGACTTTAGGTGGGACAGAAGGAGAGACAGGGCTAAAGGCCGCTAGTGTTGATGAGAGACGATGAGTTGGTAAATTCATGCAGTCCGCTGACTTTAGGTGGCACAGAACGAGAGACAGGGCTAAAGGCCGCTAGTGTTGATGGGAGTCGATGAGTTGGTAAATTCACGCAGTCCGCTGACCTTAGGTGGCACAGAACGAGAGACAGGGCTAAAGGCCGCTAGTGTTGATGAGATTCGATGAGTTGGTAAATTCACTCAGTCCGTTGACTTTAGGTGGCACAGAACGAGAGACAGGGCTAAAGGCCACTAGTGTTGATGAGAGTCGATGAGTTGGTAAATTCATGCAGTCCGCTGGCCTTAGGTGGCACAGAACGAGAGACAGGGCTAAAGGCCACTAGTGTTGATGACAGTCGATGAGTTGATAAATTCACGCAGTCCGCTGACTTTAGGTGGCACTGAACGAGAGACAGGTATAAAGGCCACCAGTGTTGATGACAGTCGATGAGTTGATAAATTCACGCAGTCCACTGACTTTAGGTGGCACAGAACGAGAGACAGGGCTAAAGGCCGCCAGTGTTGATGGGAGTCGATGAGTTGGTAAATTCACGCAGTCCGCTGACTTTAGGTGGCACAGAACGAGAGACAGGCCTAAAGGCCGCTAGTGTTGATGAGAGTCGATGAGTTGGTAAATTCACGCTGTCCGCTGACTTTAGGTGGCACAGAAGGAGAGACAGGGCTAAAGGCCGCTAGTGTTGATGAGAGTCGATGAGTTTGTAAATTCACGCTGTCCGCTGACTTTAGGTGGCACAGAACGAGAGACAGGGCTAAAGGCCACTAGTGTTGATGAGAGCCGATGAGTTGGTAAATTCATGCAGTCCACTGACTTGAGGTGGCACAGAACGAGAGACAGGGCTAAAGGCCGCTAGTGTTGATGGGAGTCGATGAGTTGGTAAATTCACGCAGTCCACTGACTTTAGGTGGCCCAGAATGAGAGACAGGGCTAAAGGCCGCTAGTGTTGATGAGAGTCGATGAGTTGGTAAATTCACGCTGTCCGCTGACTTTAGGTGGCACAGAAGGAGAGACAGGGCTAAAGGCCGCTAGTGTTGATGAGAGACGATGAGTTGGTAAATTCACGCAGTCCGCTGTCTTTAGGTGGCACAGAAGGAGAGACAGGGCTAAAGGCCACTAGTGTTGATGAGAGTCGATGAGTTGGTAAATTCACGCAGTCTGCTGTCTTTAGGTGGCACAGAAAGAGAGACAGGGCTAAAGGCCACTAGTGTTGATGAGAGTCGATGAGTTGGTAAATTCACGCAGTCTGCTGACTTTTGGTGGCACAGAACGAGAGACAGGGCTAAAGGCCACTAGTGTTGATGAGAGTCGATGAGTTGGTAAATTCACGCAGTCCGGTGACCATAGGGGCACAGAACGAGAGACAGGGCTAAAGGCCATTAGTGTTGATGAGAGTTGATGAGTTGGTAAAATCACGCAGTCCGCTGACCATAGGTGGCACAGAACGAGAGACAGGGCTGAAGGCCACTAGTGTTGATGAGAGTCGATGAGTCGGTAAATTCACGCAGTCCGCTGACTTTAGGTGGCACAGAACGAGAGACAGGGCTAAAGGCCACTAGTGTTGATGAGAGTCGATGAGTTGGTAAATTCACGCAGTCCGCTGACTTTAGGTGGCACAGAACGAGAGACAGGGCTAAAGGCCGCTAGTGTTGATGAGATTCGATGAGTTGGTAAATTCACGCAGTCCGCTGACTTTAGGTGGCACAGAACGAGAGACAGGGCTAAAGGCCACTAGTGTTGATGAGAGTCGATGAGTTGATAAATTCACGCAGTCCGCTGACTTTAGGTGGCACTGAACGAGAGACAGGTATAAAGGCCACCAGTGTTGATGACAGTCGATGAGTTGATAAATTCACGCAGTCTGCTGACTTTAGGTGGCACTGAACGAGAGACAGGTATAAAGGCCACCAGTGTTGATGACAGTCGATGAGTTCATAAATTCACGCAGTCCGCTGACTTTAGGTGGCACTGAACGAGAGACAGGTACAAAGGCCACCAGTGTTGATGAGAGTCGATGAGTTGGTAAATTCACGCAGTCCGCTGACTTTAGGTGGCACAGAACGAGAGACAGGGCTAAAGGCCACTAGTGTTGATGAGAGTCGATGAGTTGGTAAATTCATGCAGTCCGCTGACTTTAAGTGGCACAGAACGAGAGACAGGGCTAAAGGCCACAAGTGTTGATGAGAGTCGATGAGTTGGTAAATTCATGCAGTCCGCTGACCTTAGGTGGCACAGAACGAGAGACAGGGCTAAAGGCCACTAGTGTTAATGAGAGCCGATTAGTTGGTAAATTGATGCAGTCCGCTGACTTTAGGTGGCACGGAACGAGAGACAGGGCTAAAGGCCGCTAGTGTTGATGAGAGTCGATGACTTGGTAAATTCACGCAGTCCATTGACTTTAGGTGGCACGGAACGAGAGACAGGGCTGAAGGCCACTAGTGTTGATGAGAGTCGATGAGTTGGTAAATTCACGCAGTCCGCTGACTTTAGGTGGCACAGAACGAGAGACAGGGCTAAAGGCCACTAGTGTTAATGAGAGCCGATGAGTTGGTAAATTCACGCAGTCCACTGACTTTAGGTGGCACAGAACGAGAGACAGGGCTAAAGGCCGCTAGTGTTGATGAGAGCCGATGAGTTGGTAAATTCATGCAGTCCACTGACATTAGGTGGCACAGAACGAGAGACAGGGCTAAAGGCCGCTAGTGTTGATGGGATTCGATGAGTTGGTAAATTCACGCAGTCCGCTAACTTTAGGTGGCACAGAACGAGAGACAGGGCTAAAGGCCGCTAGTGTTGATGAGAGTCGATGAGTTGGTAAATTCACGCTGTCCGCTGACTTTAGGTGGCACAGAAGGAGAGACAGCGCTAAAGGCCGCTAGTGTTGATGAGAGACGATGAGTTGGTAAATTCACGCAGTCCGCTGACTTTAGGTGGCACAGAACGAGAGACAGGGCTAAAGGCCACTAGTGTTGATGAGAGTGGATGAGTTGGTAAATTCACGCTGTCCGCTGACTTTAGGTGGCACAGAAGGAGAGACAGGGCTAAAGGCCGCTAGTGTTGATGAGAGACGATGAGTTGGTAAATTCATGCAGTCCACTGACTTTAGGTGGCACAGAACGAGAGACAGGGCTAAAGGCCGCTAGTGTTGATGGGAGTCGATGAGTTGGTAAATTCACGCAGTCCGCTGACTTTAGGTGGCACAGAATGAGAGACAGGGCTAAAGGCCGCTAGTGTTGATGAGAGTCGATGAGTTGGCAAATTCACGCTGTCGCTGACTTTAGGTGGCACAGAACGAGAGACAGGGCTAACGGCCACTAGTGTTGATGAGAGCCGATGAGTTGGTAAATTCATGCAGTCCACTGACTTGAGGTGGCACAGAACGAGAGACAGGGCTAAAGGCTGCTAGTGTTGATGGGAGTCGATGAATTGGTAAATTCACGCAGTCCGCTGACTTTAGGTGGCACAGAATGAGAGACAGGGCTAAAGGCCGCTAGTGTTGATGAGAGTCGATGAGTTGGTAAATTCACGCTGTCCGCTGACTTTAGGTGGCACAGAAGCGGAGACAGGGCTAAAGGCCGCTAGTGTTGATGAGTGACGATGAGTTGGTAAATTCACGCAGTCCGCTGACTTTAGGTGGCACAGAAGGAGAGACAGGGCTAAAGGCCACTAGTGTTGATGAGAGTCGATGAGTTGGTAAATTCACGCAGTCTGCTGACTTTAGGTGGCACAGAACGAGAGTCAGGGCTAAAGGCCATTAGTGTTGATGAGAGTCGATGAGTTGGTAAACGCACGCAGTCCGCTGACCTTAGGTGGCACAGAACGAGAGACAGGGCTAAAGGCCACTAGTGTTGATGTGAGTCGAAGAGTTGGTAAATTCACGCAGTCTGCTGACTTTTGGTGGCACAGAACGAGAGACAGGGCTAAAGGCCACCAGTGTTGATGAGAGTCGATGAGTTGGTAAATTCACGCAGTGCGCTGACTTTAGGTGGCAGAGAAGGAGAGACAGGGCTAAAGGCCACTAGTGTTGATGAGAGTCGATGAGTTGGTAAATTCATGCAGTCCGCTGACTTTAGGTGGCACAGAACGAGAGACAGGGCTAAAGGCCACTAGTGTTGATGAGAGTCGATGAGTTGGTAAATTCATGCAGTCCGCTGACTTTAGGTGGCACAGAACGAGAGACAGGGCTAAAGGCCACTAGTGTTGATGAGAGTCGATGAGTTGGTAAATTCATGCAGTCCTCTGGCCTTAGGTGGGACAGAACGAGAGACAGGGCTAAAGGCCACTAGTGTTGATGAGAGTCGATGAGTTGATAAATTCACGCAGTCCGCTGACTTTAGGTGGCACTGAACGAGAGACAGGTATAAAGGCCACCAGTGTTGATGACAGTCGATGAGTTGATAAATTCACGCAGTCTGCTGACTTTAGGTTTAGGTGAGAGACAGGTATAAAGGCCACCAGTGTTGATGACAGTCGATGAGTTGATAAATTCACGCAGTCCGCTGACTTTAGGTGGCACTGAACGAGAGACAGGTATAAAGGCCACCAGTGTTCATGAGAGTCGATGAGTTGGTAAATTCACGCAGTCCGTTGACTTTAGGTGGCACAGAACGAGAGACAGGGCTAAAGGCCACTAGTGTTGATGAGAGTCGATGAGTTGGTAAATTCATGCAGTCCGCTGACTTTAAGTGGCACAGAACGAGAGACAGGGCTAAAGGCCACTAGTGTTGATGAGAGTCGATGAGTTGGTAAATTCATGCAGTCCGCTGACCTTAGGTGGCACAGAACGAGAGACAGGGCTAAAGGCCACTAGTGTTGATGACAATCGATGAGTTGGTAAATTCACGCAGTCCGCTGACTTTAGGTGGCACAGAACGAGAGAAAGGGCTAAAGGCCGCTAGTGTTAATGAGAGTCGATGAGTTGGTAAATTCACGCAGTCCGTTGACTTTAGGTGGCACGGAACGAGAGACAGGGCTGAAGGCCACTAGTGTTGATGAGAGTCGATGAGTTGGTAAATTCACGCAGTCCGCTGACTTTAGGTGGCACAGAAGGAGAGACAGGGCTAAAGGCCACTAGTGTTAATGAGAGCCGATGAGTTGGTAAATTCACGCAGTCCACTGACTTTAGGTGGCACAGAACGAGAGACAGGGCTAAAGGCCACTAGTGTTGATGAGAGCCGATGAGTTGGTAAATTCATGCAGTCCACTGACATTAGGTGGCACAGAACGAGAGACAGGGCTAAAGGCCGCTAGTGTTGATGGGATTCGATGAGTTGGTAAATTCACGCAGTCCGCTGACTTTAGGTGGCACAGAACGAGAGACAGGGCTAAAGGCCGCTAGTGTTGATGAGAGTCGATGAGTTGGTAAATTCTCGCAGACCGCTGACTTTAGGTGGCACAGAACGAGAGACAGGGCTAAAAGGCCACTAGTGTTAATGAGAGCCGATGAGTTGGTAAATTCACGCAGTCCACTGACTTTAGGTGGCACAGAACGAGAGACAGGGCTAAAGGCCACTAGTGTTGATGAGAGCCGATGAGTTGGTAAATTCATGCAGTCCACTGACTTTAGGTGGCACAGAACGAGAGACAGGGCTAAAGGCCGCTCGTGTTGATGGGAGTCGATGAGTTGGTAAATTCACGCAGTCCGCTGACTTTTGGTGGCACAGAACGAGAGACAGGGCTAAAGGCCGCTAGTGTTGATGAGAGTCGATGAGTTGGTAAATTCATGCAGTCCACTGACTTTAGGTGGCACAGAACGAGAGACAGGGCTAAAGGCCGCTAGTGTTGATGGGAGTCGATGAGTTGGTAAATTCACGCAGTCCGCGGACTTTAGGTGGCACAGAATGAGATACAGGGCTAAAGGCCGCTAGTGTTGATGAGAGTCGATGAGTTGGTAAATTCACGCTGTCCGCTGACTTTAGGTGGCACAGAAGGAGAGACAGGGCTAAAGGCCGCTAGTGTTGATGAGAGACGATGAGTTGGTAAATTCATGCAGTCCACTGACTTTAGGTGGCACAGAACGAGAGACAGGGCTAAAGGCCGCTAGTGTTGATGGGAGTCGATGAGTTGGTAAATTCACGCAGTCCGCTGACTTTAGGTGGCACAGAATGAGAGACAGGGCTAAAGGCCGCTAGTGTTGATGAGAGTCGATGAGTTGGTAAATTCACGCTGTCGCTGACTTTAGGTGGCACAGAACGAGAGACAGGGCTAACGGCCACTAGTGTTGATGAGAGCCGATGAGTTGGTAAATTCATGCAGTCCACTGACTTGAGGTGGCACAGAACGAGAGACAGGGCTAAAGGCTGCTAGTGTTGATGGGAGTCGATGAGTTGGTAAATTCACGCAGTCCGCTGACTTTAGGTGGCACAGAATGAGAGACAGGGCTAAAGGCCGCTAGTGTTGATGAGAGTCGATGAGTTGGTAAATTCACGCTGTCCGCTGACTTTAGGTGGCACAGAAGGAGAGACAGGGCTAAAGGCCGCTAGTGTTGATGAGAGACGATGAGTTGGTAAATTCACGCAGTCCGCTGACTTTAGGTGGCACAGAAGGAGAGACAGGGCTAAAGGCCACTAGTGTTGATGAGAGTCAATGAGTTGGTAAATTCACGCAGTCTGCTGACTTTAGGTGGCACAGAACGAGAGTCAGGGCTAAAGGCCATTAGTGTTGATGAGAGTCGATGAGTTGGTAAACGCACGCAGTCCGCTGACCTTAGGTGGCACAGAACGAGAGACAGGGCTAAAGGCCACTAGTGTTGATGTGAGTCGAAGAGTTGGTAAATTCACGCAGTCTGCTGACTTTTGGTGGCACAGAACGAGAGACAGGGCTAAAGGCAACCAGTGTTGATGAGAGTCGATGAGTTGGTAAATTCACGCAGTGCGCTGACTTTAGGTGGCAGAGAAGGAGAGACAGGGCTAAAGGCCACTAGTGTTGATGAGAGTCGATGAGTTGGTAAATTCATGCAGTCCGCTGACTTTAGGTGGCACAGAACGAGAGACAGGGCTAAAGGCCACTAGTGTTGATGAGAGTCGATGAGTTGGTAAATTCATGCAGTCCGCTGACTTTAGGTGGCACAGAACGAGAGACAGGGCTAAAGGCCACTAGTGTTGATGAGAGTCGATGAGTTGGTAAATTCATGCAGTCCTCTGGCCTTAGGTGGGACAGAACGAGAGACAGGGCTAAAGGCCACTAGTGTTGATGAGAGTCGATGAGTTGATAAATTCACGCAGTCCGCTGACTTTAGGTGGCACTGAACGAGAGACAGGTATAAAGGCCACCAGTGTTGATGACAGTCGATGAGTTGATAAATTCACGCAGTCTGCTGACTTTAGGTTTAGGTGAGAGACAGGTATAAAGGCCACCAGTGTTGATGACAGTCGATGAGTTGATAAATTCACGCAGTCCGCTGACTTTAGGTGGCACTGAACGAGAGACAGGTATAAAGGCCACCAGTGTTCATGAGAGTCGATGAGTTGGTAAATTCACGCAGTCCGTTGACTTTAGGTGGCACAGAACGAGAGACAGGGCTAAAGGCCACTAGTGTTGATGAGAGTCGATGAGTTGGTAAATTCATGCAGTCCGCTGACTTTAAGTGGCACAGAACGAGAGACAGGGCTAAAGGCCACTAGTGTTGATGAGAGTCGGTGAGTTGGTAAATTCATGCAGTCCGCTGACCTTAGGTGGCACAGAACGAGAGACAGGGCTAAAGGCCACTAGTGTTGATGACAGTCGATGAGTTGGTAAATTCACGCAGTCCGCTGACTTTAGGTGGCACAGAACGAGAGAAAGGGCTAAAGGCCGCTAGTGTTAATGAGAGTCGATGAGTTGGTAAATTCACGCAATCCGTTGACTTTAGGTGGCACGGAACGAGAGACAGGGCTGAAGGCCACTAGTGTTGATGAGAGTCGATGAGTTGGTAAATTCACGCAGTCCGCTGACTTTAGGTGGCACAGAACGAGAGACAGGGCTAAAGGCCACTAGTGTTAATGAGAGCCGATGAGTTGGTAAATTCAGGCAGTCCACTGACTTTAGGTGGCACAGAACGAGAGACAGGGCTAAAGGCCACTAGTGTTGATGAGAGCCGATGAGTTGGTAAATTCATGCAGTCCACTGACATTAGGTGGCACAGAACGAGAGACAGGGCTAAAGGCCGCTAGTGTTGATGGGATTCGATGAGTTGGTAAATTCACGCAGTCTGCTGACTTTAGGTGGCACAGAACGAGAGACAGGGCTAAAGGCCGCTAGTGTTGATGAGAGTCGATGAGTTGGTAAATTCTCGCAGACCGCTGACTTTAGGTGGCACAGAACGAGAGACAGGGCTAAAAGGCCACTAGTGTTAATGAGAGCCGATGAGTTGGTAAATTCACGCAGTCCACTGACTTTAGGTGGCACAGAACGAGAGACAGGGCTAAAGGCCACTAGTGTTGATGAGAGCCGATGAGTTGGTAAATTCATGCAGTCCACTGACTTTAGGTGGCACAGAACGAGAGACAGGGCTAAAGGCCGCTCGTGTTGATGGGAGTCGATGAGTTGGTAAATTCACGCAGTCCGCTGACTTTTGGTGGCACAGAACGAGAGACAGGGCTAAAGGCCGCTAGTGTTGATGAGAGTCGATGAGTTGGTAAATTCACGCTGTCCGCTGACTTTAGGTGGCACAGAAGGAGAGACAGGGCTAAAGGCCGCTAGTGTTGATGAGAGACCATGAGTTGGTAAATTCACGCAGTCCACTGACTTTAGGTGGCACAGAACGAGAGACAGGGCTAAAGGCCGCTAGTGTTGATGGGAGTCGATGAGTTGGTAAATTCATGCAGTCCACTGACTTGAGGTGGCACAGAACGAGAGACAGGGCTAAAGGGCGCTAGTGTTGATGGGAGTCGATGAGTTGGTAAATTCACGCAGTCCGCTGACTTTAGGTGGCACAGAATGAGAGACAGGGCTAAAGGCCGCTAGTGTTGATGAGAGTCGATGAGTTGGTAAATTCACGCTGTCCGCTGACTTTAGGTGGCACAGAATGAGAGACAGGGCTAAAGGCCGCTAGTGTTGATGAGAGTCGATGAGTTGGTAAATTCATGCAGTCCACTGACTTGAGGTGGCACAGAACGAGAGACAGGGCTAAAGGGCGCTAGTGTTGATGGGAGTCGATGAGTTGGTAAATTCACGCAGTCCGCTGACTTTAGGTGGCACAGAATGAGAGACAGGGCTAAAGGCCGCTAGTGTTGATGAGAGTCGATGAGTTGGTAAATTCACGCTGTCCGCTGACGTTAGGTGGCACAGAACGAGAGACAGGGCTAAAGGCCACTAGTGTTGATGAGAGTCGATGAGTTGGTAAATTCATGCAGTCCGCTAACTTTAGGTGGCACAGAACGAGAGACAGGGCTAAAGGCCACTAGTGTTGATGAGAGTCGATGAGTTGGAAAATTCATGCAGTCCGCTGGCCTTAGGTGGCACAGAACGAGAGACAGGGCTAAAGGCCACTAGTGTTGATGACAGTCGATGAGTTGATAAATTCACGCAGTCCGCTGACTTTAGGTGGCACTGAACAAGAGACAGGTATAAAGGCCACCAGTGTTGATGACAGTCGATGAGTTGATAAATTCACTCAGTCCGCTGACTTTAGGTGGCACTGAACGAGAGACAGGTATAAAGGCCACCAGTGTTGATGACAGTCGATGAGTTGATAAATTCACGCAGTCCGCTGACTTTAGGTGGCACTGAACGAGAGACAGGTATAAAGGCCACCAGTGTTGATGAGAGTCGATGAGTTGGTAAATTCACGCAGTCCGCTGACTTTAGGTGGCACAGAACGAGAGACAGGGCTAAAGGCCACTAGTATTGATGGGAGTCGATCAGTTGGTAAATTCATGCAGTGCGCTGACTTTAGGTGGCACAGAACGAGAGACAGGGCTAAAGGCCACTAATGTTGATGACAGTCGATGAGTTGGTAAATTCACGCAGTCCGCTGACTTTAGGTGGCACAGAACGAGAGACAGGGCTAAAGGCCACTAGTGTTAATGAGAGCCGATTAGTTGGTAAATTCATGCAGTCCGCTGACTTTAGGTGGCACAGAACGAGAGACAGGGCTAAAGGCCACTAGTGTTAATGAGAGTCGATGAGTTGGTAAATTCAGACAGTCTGCTGACTTTAGGTGGCACAGAACGAGGGACAGGGCTAAAGGCCACTAGTGTTGATGACAGTCGATGAGTTGGTAAATTCACGCCGTCCGCTGACTTTAAGTGGCACGGAACGAGAGACAGGGCTAAAGGCCGCTAGTGTTCATGAGAGTCGATGAGTTGGTAAATTCACGCAGTCCGTTGACTTTAGGTGGCACGGAACGAGAGACAGGGCTAAAGGCCACTAGTGTTGATGAGAGTCGATGAGTTGGTAAATTCACGAAGTCCGCTGACTTTAGGTGGCACAGAACGAGAGACAGGGCTAAAGGCCACTAGTGTTAATGAGAGCCGATGAGTTGGTAAATTCACGCAGTCCACTGACTTTAGGTGGCACAGAACGAGAGACAGGGCTAAAGGCCGCTAGTGTTGATGGGAGTCGATGAGTTGGTAAATTCACGCAGTCCGCTGACTTTAGGTGGCACAGAACGAGAGACAGGGCTAAAGGCCGCTAGTGTTGATGAGAGTCGATGAGTTGGTAAATTCACGCTGTCCGCTGACTTTAGGTGGCACAGAAGGAGAGACAGGGCTAAAGGCCGCTAGTGTTTATGAGAGACGATGAGTTGGTAAATTCATGCAGTCCACTGACTTTAGGTGGCACAGAACGAGAGACAGGGCTAAAGGCCGCTAGTGTTGATGGGAGTCGATGAGTTGGTAAATTCACGCAGTCCGCTGACCTTAGGTGGCACAGAACGAGAGACAGGGCTAAAGGCCGCTAGTGTTGATGAGATTCGATGAGTTGGTAAATTCACACAGTCCGCTGACTTTAGGTGGCACAGAACGAGAGACAGGGCTAAAGGCCACTAGTGTTGATGAGAGTCGATGAGTTGGTAAATTCATGCAGTCCGCTGACTTTAGGTGGCACAGAACGAGAGACAGGGCTAAAGGCCACTAGGGTTGATGAGAGTCGATGAGTTGGTAAATTCATGCAGTCCGCTGGCCTTAGGTGGCACAGAACGAGAGACAGGGCTAAAGGCCACTAGTGTTGATGACAGTCGATGAGTTGATAAATTCACGCAGTCCGCTGACTTTAGGTGGCACTGAACGAGAGACAGGTATAAAGGCCACCAGTGTTGATGAGAGTCGATGAGTTGATAAATTCACGCAGTCCGCTGACTTTAGGTGGCACTGAACGAGAGACAGGGCTAAAGGCCACTAGTGTTGATGGGAGTCGATCAGTTGGTAAATTCATGCAGTGCGCTGACTTTAGGTGGCACAGAACGAGAGACAGGGCTAAAGGCCACTAATGTTGATGACAGTCGATCAGTTGGTAAATTCACGCAGTCCGCTGACTTTAGGTGGCACAGAACGAGAGACAGGGCTAAAGGCCACTAGTGTTAATGAGAGCCGATTAGTTGGTAAATTCATGCAGTCCACTGACTTTAGGTGGCACAGAACGAGAGACAGGGCTAAAGGCCACTAGTGTTAATGAGAGTCGATGAGTTGGTAAATTCGCACAGTCTGCTGACTTTAGGTGGCACAGAACGAGGGACAGGGCTAAAGGCCACTAGTGTTGATGACAGTCGATAAGTTGGTAAATTCACGCCGTCCGCTGACTTTAAGTGGCACAGAACGAGAGACAGGGCTAAAGGCCGCTAGTGTTCATGAGAGTCGATGAGTTGGTAAATTCACGCAGTCCGTTGACTTTAGGTGGCACGGAACGAGAGACAGGGCTAAAGGCCACTAGTGTTGATGAGAGTCGATGAGTTGGTAAATTCACGCAGTCCGCTGACTTTAGGTGGCACACAACGAGAGACAGGGCTAAAAGGCCACTAGTGTTAATGAGAGCCGATGAGTTGGTAAATTCACGCAGTCCACTGACTTTAGGTGGCACAGAACGAGAGACACGGCTAAAGGCCGCTAGTGTTGATGAGAGTCGATGAGTTGGTAAATTCACGCAGTCCGCTGACCTTAGGTGGCACAGAACGAGAGACAGGGCTAAAGGCCGCTAGTGTTGATGAGATTCGATGAGTTGGTAAATTCACGCAGTCCGCTGACTTTAGGTGGCACAGAACGAGAGACAGGGCTAAAGGCCGCTAGTGTTGATGAGATTCGATGAGTTGGTAAATTCACGCAGTCCGCTGACTTTAGGTGGCACAGAACGAGAGACAGGGCTAAAGGCCACTAGTGTTGATGAGAGTCGATGAGTTGGTAAATTCACGCAGTCCGCTGACTTTAGGTGGCACAGAACGAGAGACAGGGCTAAAGGCTGCTAGTGTTGATGGGAGTCGATGAGTTGGTAAATTCACGCAATCCGCTGACTTTAGGTGGCACAGAACGAGAGACAGGGCTAAAGGCCACTAGTGTTGATGAGAGTCGATGAGTTGGTAAATTCACGCTGTCCGCTGACTTTAGGTGGGACAGAAGGAGAGACAGGGCTAAAGGCCGCTAGTGTTGATGAGAGACGATGAGTTGGTAAATTCATGCAGTCCGCTGACTTTAGGTGGCACAGAACGAGAGACAGGGCTAAAGGCCGCTAGTGTTGATGAGAGACGATGAGTTGGTAAATTCATGCAGTCCGCTGACTTTAGGTGGCACAGAACGAGAGACAGGGCTAAAGGCCGCTAGTGTTGATGGGAGTCGATGAGTTGGTAAATTCACGCAGTCCGCTGACCTTAGGTGGCACAGAACGAGAGACAGGGCTAAAGGCCGCTAGTGTTGATGAGATTCGATGAGTTGGTAAATTCACGCAGTCCGTTGACTTTAGGTGGCACAGAACGAGAGACAGGGCTAAAGGCCACTAGTGTTGATGAGAGTCGATGAGTTGGTAAATTCATGCAGTCCGCTGGCCTTAGGTGGCACAGAACGAGAGACAGGGCTAAAGGCCACTAGTGTTGATGACAGTCGATGAGTTGATAAATTCACGCAGTCCGCTGACTTTAGGTGGCACTGAACGAGAGACAGGTATAAAGGCCACCAGTGTTGATGACAGTCGATGAGTTGATAAATTCACGCAGTCCACTGACTTTAGGTGGCACAGAACGAGAGACAGGGCTAAAGGCCGCCAGTGTTGATGGGAGTCGATGAGTTGGTAAATTCACGCAGTCCGCTGACTTTAGGTGGCACAGAACGAGAGACAGGGCTAAAGGCCGCTAGTGTTGATGAGAGTCGATGAGTTGGTAAATTCACGCTGTCCGCTGACTTTAGGTGGCACAGAAGGAGAGACAGGGCTAAAGGCCGCTAGTGTTGATGAGAGACGATGAGTTGGTAAATTCATGCAGTCCGCTGACTTTAGGTCGCACAGAACGAGAGACAGGGCTAAAGGCCGCTAGTGTTGATGGGAGTCGATGAGTTGGTAAATTCACGCAGTCCGCTGACTTTAGGTGGCACAGAATGAGAGACAGGGCTAAAGGCCGCTAGTGTTGATGAGAGTCGATGAGTTGGTAAATTCACGCTGTCCGCTGACTTTAGGTGGCACAGAACGAGAGACAGGGCTAAAGGCCACTAGTGTTGATGAGAGCCGATGAGTTGGTAAATTCATGCAGTCCACTGACTTGAGGTGGCACAGAACGAGAGACAGGGCTGAAGGCCGCTAGTGTTGATGGGAGTCGATGAGTTGGTAAATTCACGCAGTCCGCTGACTTTAGGTGGCCCAGAATGAGAGACAGGGCTAAAGGCCGCAAGTGTTGATGAGAGTCGATGAGTTGGTAAATTCACGCTGTCCGCTGACTTTAGGTGGCACAGAAGGAGAGACAGGGCTAAAGGCCGCTAGTGTTGATGAGAGACGATGAGTTGGTAAATTCACGCAGTCCGCTGACTTTAGGTGGCACAGAAGGAGAGACAGGGCTAAAGGCCACTAGTGTTGATGAGAGTCGATGAGTTGGTAAATTCACGCAGTCTGCTGACTTTAGGTGGCACAGAAAAAGAGACAGGGCTAAAGGCCACTAGTGTTGATGAGAGTCGATGAGTTGGTAAATTCACGCAGTCTGCTGACTTTTGGTCGCACAGAACGAGAGACAGGGCTAAAGGCCACTAGTGTTGATGAGAGTCGATGAGTTGGTAAATTCACGCAGTCCGGTGACCATAGGGGCACAGAACGAGAGACAGGGCTAAAGGCCATTAGTGTTGATGAGAGTTGATGAGTTGGTAAAATCACGCAGTCCGCTGACCATAGGTGGCACAGAACGAGAGACAGGGCTAAAGGCCACTAGTGTTGATGAGAGTCGATGAGTCAGTAAATTCACGCAGTCCGCTGACTTTAGGTGGCACAGAACGAGAGACAGGGCTAAAGGCCATTAGTGTTGATGAGAGTCAATGAGTTGGTAAAATCACGCAGTCCGCTGACCATAGGTGGCACAGAACGAGAGACAGGGCTAAAGGCCACTAGTGTTGATGAGAGTCGATGAGTTGGTAAAATCAGGCAGTCCGCTGGCTTTAGGTGGCACAGAACGAGAGACAAGGCTAAAGGCCACTAGTGTTGATGAGAGTCGATGAGTTGGTAAATTCACGCAGTCTGCTGACTTTAGGTGGCACAGAACGAGAGACAGGGCTAAAGGCCATTAGTGTTGATGAGAGTCGATGAGTTGGTAAACGCACGCAGTCCGCTGACCTTAGGTGGCACAGAACGAGAGACAGGGCTAAAGGCCACTAGTGTTGATGAGAGTCGATGAGTTGGTAAATTCACGCAGTCCGCTGACTTTAGGTGGCACAGAACGAGAGACAGGGCTAAAGGCCACTAGTGTTGATGAGAGTCGATGAGTTGGTAAATTCATGCAGTCCTCTGGCCTTAGGTGGGACAGAACGAGAGACAGGGCTAAAGGCCACTAGTGTTGATGAGAGTCGATGAGTTGATAAATTCACGCAGTCCACTGACTTTAGGTGGCACTGAACGAGAGACAGGTATAAAGGCCACCAGTGTTGATGACAGTCGATGAGTTGATAAATTCACGCAGTCTGCTGACTTTAGGTGGCACTGAACGAGAGACAGGTATAAAGGCCACCAGTGTTGATGACAGTCGATGAGTTCATAAATTCACGCAGTCCGCTGACTTTAGGTGGCACTGAACGAGAGACAGGTACAAAGGCCACCAGTGTTGATGAGAGTCGATGAGTTGGTAAATTCACGCAGTCCGCTGACTTTAGGTGGCACAGAACGAGAGACAGGGCTAAAGCCCACTAGTGTTGATGAGAGTCGATGAGTTGGTAAATTCATGCAGTCCGCTGACTTTAAGTGGCACAGAACGAGAGACAGGGCTAAAGGCTACTAGTGTTGATGAGAGTCGATGAGTTGGTAAATTCATGCAGTCCGCTGACCTTAGGTGGCACAGAACGAGAGACAGGGCTAAAGGCCACTAGTGTTGATGACAGTCGATGAGTTGGTAAATTCACGCAGTCCGCTGACTTTAGGTGGCACAGAACGAGAGAAAGGGCTAAAGGCCACTAGTGTTAATGAGAGTCGATTAGTTGGTAAATTGATGCAGTCCGCTGACTTTAGGTGGCACGGAACGAGAGACAGGCCTAAAGGCCGCTAGTGTTGATGAGAGTCGATGAGTTGGTAAATTCACGCAGTCCATTGACTTTAGGTGGCACGGAACGAGAGACAGGGCTGAAGGCCACTAGTGTTGATGAGAGTCGATGAGTTGGTAAATTCACGCAGTCCGCTGACTTTAGGTGGCACAGAACGAGAGACAGGGCTAAAGGCCACTAGTGTTAATGAGAGCCGATGAGTTGGTAAATTCACGCAGTCCACTGACTTTAGGTGGCACAGAAGGAGAGACAGCGCTAAAGGCCGCTAGTGTTGATGAGAGACGATGAGTTGGTAAATTCACGCAGTCCTCTGACATTAGGTGGCACAGAACGAGAGACAGGGCTAAAGGCCGCTAGTGTTGATGGGATTCGATGAGTTGGTAAATTCACGCAGTCCGCTGACTTTAGGTGGCACAGAACGAGAGACAGGGCTAAAGGCCGCTAGTGTTGATGAGAGTCGATGAGTTGGTAAATTCACGCTGTCCGCTGACTTTAGGTGGCACAGAAGGAGAGACAGCGCTAAAGGCCGCTAGTGTTGATGAGAGACGATGAGTTGGTAAATTCACGCAGTCCGCTGACTTTAGGTGGCACAGAACGAGAGACAGGGCTAAAGGCCACTAGTGTTGATGAGAGTGGATGAGTTGGTAAATTCACGCAGTCCGCTGACTTTAGGTGGCACAGAACGAGAGACAGGGCTAAAGGCCACTAGTGTTGATGAGAGTCGATGAGTTGGTAAATTCTCGCAGACCGCTGACTTCAGGTGGCACAGAACGAGAGACAGGGCTAAAAGGCCACTAGTGTTAATGAGAGCCGATGAGTTGGTAAATTCACGCAGTCCACTGACTTTAGGTGGCACAGAACGAGAGACAGGGCTAAAGGCCACTAGTGTTGATGAGAGCCGATGAGTTGGTAAATTCATGCAGTCCGCGGACTTTAGGTGGCACAGAATGAGAGAGAGGGCTAAAGGCCGCTAGTGTTAATGAGAGCCGATGAGTTGGTAAATTCACGCAGTCCACTGACTTTAGGTGGCACAGAACGAGAGACAGGGCTAAAGGCCGCTAGTGTTGATGGGAGTCGATGAGTTGGTAAATTCACGCAGTCCGCGGACTTTAGGTGGCACAGAACGAGAGACAGGGCTAACGGCCACTAGTGTTGATGAGAGCCGATGAGTTGGTAAATTCATGCAGTCCACTGACTTGAGGTGGCACAGAACGAGAGACAGGGCTAAAGGCTGCTAGTGTTGATGGGAGTCGATGAGTTGGTAAATTCACGCAGTCCGCTGACTTTAGGTGGCACAGAATGAGAGACAGGGCTAAAGGCCGCTAGTGTTGATGAGAGTCGATGAGTTGGTAAATTCACGCTGTCCGCTGACTTTAGGTGGCACAGAAGGAGAGACAGGGCTAAAGGCCGCTAGTGTTGATGAGAGACGATGAGTTGGTAAATTCACGCAGTCCGCTGACTTTAGGTGGCACAGAAGGAGAGACAGGGCTAAAGGCCACTAGTGTTGATGAGAGTCGATGAGTTGGTAAATTCACGCAGTCTGCTGACTTTAGGTGGCACAGAAAGAGAGACAGGGCTAAAGGCCACTAGTGTTGATGAGAGTCGATGAGTTGGTAAATTCACGCAGTCTGCTGACTTTTGGTGGCACAGAACGAGAGACAGGGCTAAAGGCCACTAGTGTTGATGAGAGTCGATGAGTTGGTAAATTCACGCAGTCCGGTGACCATAGGGGCACAGAACGAGAGACAGGGCTAAAGGCCATTAGTGTTGATGAGAGTCGATGAGTTGGTAAAATCACGCAGTCCGCTGACCATAGGTGGCACAGAACGAGAGACAGGGCTAAAGGCCACTAGTGTTGATGAGAGTCGATGAGTCGGTAAATTCACGCAGTCCGGTGACCATAGGGGCACAGAACGAGAGACAGGGCTAACGGCCATTAGTGTTGATGAGAGTCGATGAGTTGGTAAAATCACGCAGTCCGCTGACCATAGGTGGCACAGAACGAGAGACAGGGCTAAAGGCCACTAGTGTTGATGAGAGTCGATGAGTTGGTAAATTCACGCAGTCCGCTGACTTTAGGTGGCACAGAACGAGAGACAGGGCTAAAGGCCACTAGTGTTGATGTGAGTCGAAGAGTTGGTAAATTCACGCAGTCTGCTGACTTTTGGTGGCACAGAACGAGAGACAGGGCTAAAGGCCACCAGTGTTGATGAGAGTCGATGAGTTGGTAAATTCACGCAGTGCGCTGACTTTAGGTGGCAGAGAAGGAGAGACAGGGCTAAAGGCCACTTGTGTTGATGAGAGTCGATGAGTTGGTAAATTCACGCAGTCCGCTGACCTTAGGTGGCACAGAACGAGAGACAGGGCTAAAGGCCGCTAGTGTTGATGAGATTCGATGAGTTGGTAAATTCACGCAGTCCGCTGACTTTAGGTGGCACAGAACGAGAGGCAGGGCTAAAGGCCACTAGTGTTGATGAGAGTCAATGAGTTGGTAAATTCACGCAGTCCGCTGACTTTAGGTGGCACAGAATGAGAGACAGGGCTAAAGGCCACTAGTGTTGATGAGAGTCGATTTGGTAAATTCACACAGTCCCCTGACTTTAGGTGGCACAGAACGAGAGACAGGGCTAAAGGCCACTAGTGTTGATGAGAGTCGATGAGTTGGTAAATTCACGCAGTCCGCTGACTTTAGGTGGCACAGAACGAGAGACAGGGCTAAAGGCCACCAGTGTTGATGAGAGTCAATGAGTTGGTAAATTCACGCAGTCCGCTGACTTTAGGTGGCACAGAACGAGAGACAGGGCTAAAGGCCACTAGTGTTGATGAGAGTCGAGTTGGTAAATTCACACAGTCCCCTGACTTTAGGTGGCACAGAACGAGAGACAGGGCTAAAGGCCACTAGTGTTGATGAGAGTCGATGAGTTGGTAAATTCACGCAGTCCGCTGACCTTAGGTGGCACAGAACGAGAGACAGGGCTAGAGGCCACTAGTGTTGATGAGAGTCGATGAGTTGGTAAATTCACGCAGTCTGCCGACTTTAGGTGGCACAGAACGAGAGACAGGTATAAAGGCCACCAGTGTTGATGAGAGTCGATGAGTTGGTAAATTCACGCAGTCTGCCGACTTTAGGTGGCACAGAACGAGAGACAGGGCTAAAGGCCGCTAGTGTTGATGAGAGTCGATGAGTTGGTAAATTCATGCAGTCCGCTGACTTTAGGTGGCACAGAACGAGAGACAGGGCTAAAGGCCACTAGTGTTAATGAGAGCCGATGAGTTGGTAAATTCACGCAGTCCACTGACTTTAGGTGGCACAGAAGGAGAGACAGGGCTAAAGGCCACCAGTGTTGATGAGAGTCGATGAGTTGGTAAATTCACGCATTCCGGTGACCATAGGTGGCACAGAACGAGAGACAGGGCTAAAGGCCATTAGTGTTGATGAGAGTCGATGAGTTGGTAAAATCACGCAGTCCGCTGACCATAGGTGGCACAGAACGAGAGACAGGGCTAAAGGCCACTAGTGTTGATGAGAGTCGATGGTTGGTAAAATCACGCAGTCCGCTGACTTTAGGTGGCACAGAACGAGAGACAAGGCTAAAGGCCACTAGTGTTGATGAGAGTCCATGAGTTGGTAAATTCACGCAGTCCGGTGACTTTAGGTGGCACAGAACGAGAGACAGGGCTAAAGGCCACTAGTGTTGATGAGAGTCAATGAGTTGGTAAATTCACGCAGTCCGCTGACTTTAGGTGGCACAGAATGAGAGACAGGGCTAAAGGCCACTAGTGTTGATGAGAGTCGATTTGGTAAATTCACACAGTCCCCTGACTTTAGGTGGCACAGAACGAGAGACAGGGCTAAAGGCCACTAGTGTTGATGAGAGTCGATGAGTTGGTAAATTCACGCAGTCCGCTGACTTTAGGTGGCACAGAACGAGAGACAGGGCTAAAGGCCACCAGTGTTGATGAGAGTCAATGAGTTGGTAAATTCACGCAGTCCGCTGACTTTAGGTGGCACAGAACGAGAGACAGGGCTAAAGGCCACTAGTGTTGATGAGAGTCGAGTTGGTAAATTCACACAGTCCCCTGACTTTAGGTGGCACAGAACGAGAGACAGGGCTAAAGGCCACTAGTGTTGATGAGAGTCGATGAGTTGGTAAATTCACGCAGTCCGCTGACCTTAGGTGGCACAGAACGAGAGACAGGGCTAGAGGCCACTAGTGTTGATGAGAGTCGATGAGTTGGTAAATTCACGCAGTCTGCCGACTTTAGGTGGCACAGAACGAGAGACAGGTATAAAGGCCACCAGTGTTGATGAGAGTCGATGAGTTGGTAAATTCACGCAGTCTGCCGACTTTAGGTGGCACAGAACGAGAGACAGGGCTAAAGGCCGCTAGTGTTGATGAGAGTCGATGAGTTGGTAAATTCATGCAGTCCGCTGACTTTAGGTGGCACAGAACGAGAGACAGGGCTAAAGGCCACTAGTGTTAATGAGAGCCGATGAGTTGGTAAATTCACGCAGTCCACTGACTTTAGGTGGCACAGAAGGAGAGACAGGGCTAAAGGCCACCAGTGTTGATGAGAGTCGATGAGTTGGTAAATTCATGCAGTCCGCTGACTTTAAGTGGCACAGAACGAGAGACAGGGCTAAAGGCTACTAGTGTTGATGAGAGTCGATGAGTTGGTAAATTCATGCAGTCCGCTGACCTTAGGTGGCACAGAACGAGAGACAGGGCTAAAGGCCACTAGTGTTGATGACAGTCGATGAGTTGGTAAATTCACGCAGTCCGCTGACTTTAGGTGGCACAGAACGAGAGAAAGGGCTAAAGGCCACTAGTGTTAATGAGAGTCGATTAGTTGGTAAATTGATGCAGTCCGCTGACTTTAGGTGGCACGGAACGAGAGACAGGGCTAAAGGCCGCTAGTGTTGATGAGAGTCGATGAGTTGGTAAATTCACGCAGTCCATTGACTTTAGGTGGCACGGAACGAGAGACAGGGCTGAAGGCCACTAGTGTTGATGAGAGTCGATGAGTTGGTAAATTCACGCAGTCCGCTGACTTTAGGTGGCACAGAACGAGAGACAGGGCTAAAGGCCACTAGTGTTAATGAGAGCCGATGAGTTGGTAAATTCACGCAGTCCACTGACTTTAGGTGGCACAGAAGGAGAGACAGCGCTAAAGGCCGCTAGTGTTGATGAGAGACGATGAGTTGGTAAATTCACGCAGTCCACTGACATTAGGTGGCACAGAACGAGAGACAGGGCTAAAGGCCGCTAGTGTTGATGGGATTCGATGAGTTGGTAAATTCACGCAGTCCGCTGACTTTAGGTGGCACAGAACGAGAGACAGGGCTAAAGGCCGCTAGTGTTGATGAGAGTCGATGAGTTGGTAAATTCACGCTGTCCGCTGACTTTAGGTGGCACAGAAGGAGAGACAGCGCTAAAGGCCGCTAGTGTTGATGAGAGACGATGAGTTGGTAAATTCACGCAGTCCGCTGAATTTAGGTGGCACAGAACGAGAGACAGGGCTAAAGGCCACTAGTGTTGATGAGAGTGGATGAGTTGGTAAATTCACGCAGTCCGCTGACTTTAGGTGGCACAGAACGAGAGACAGGGCTAAAGGCCACTAGTGTTGATGAGAGTCGATGAGTTGGTAAATTCTCGCAGACCGCTGACTTCAGGTGGCACAGAACGAGAGACAGGGCTAAAAGGCCACTAGTGTTAATGAGAGCCGATGAGTTGGTAAATTCACGCAGTCCACTGACTTTAGGTGGCACAGAACGAGAGACAGAGCTAAAGGCCACTAGTGTTGATGAGAGCCGATGAGTTGGTAAATTCATGCAGTCCACTGACTTTAGGTGGCACAGAACGAGAGACAGGGCTAAAGGCCGCTAGTGTTGATGGGAGTCGATGAGTTGGTAAATTCACGCAGTCCGCGGACTTTAGGTGGCACAGAATGAGAGACAGGGCTAAAGGCCGCTAGTGTTGATGAGAGTCGATGAGTTGGTAAATTCACGCTGTCCGCTGACTTTAGGTGGCACAGAAGGAGAGACAGGGCTAAAGGCCGCTAGTGTTGATGAGAGACGATGAGTTGGTAAATTCATGCAGTCCACTGACTTTAGGTGGCACAGAACGAGAGACAGGGCTAAAGGCCGCTAGTGTTGATGGGAGTCGATGAGTTGGTAAATTCACGCAGTCCGCTGACTTTAGGTGGCACAGAATGAGAGACAGGTCTAAAGGCCGCTAGTGTTGATGAGAGTCGATGAGTTGGTAAATTCACGCTGTCCGCTGCCTTTAGGTGGCACAGAACGAGAGACAGGGCTAACGGCCACTAGTGTTGATGAGAGCCGATGAGTTGGTAAATTCATGCAGTCCACTGACTTGAGGTGGCACAGAACGAGAGACAGGGCTAAAGGCTGCTAGTGTTGATGGGAGTCGATGAGTTGGTAAATTCACGCAGTCCGCTGACTTTAGGTGGCACAGAATGAGAGACAGGGCTAAAGGCCGCTAGTGTTGATGAGAGTCGATGAGTTGGTAAATTCACGCTGTCCGCTGACTTTAGGTGGCACAGAAGGAGAGACAGGGCTAAAGGCCGCTAGTGTTGATGAGAGACGATGAGTTGGTAAATTCACGCAGTCCGCTGACTTTAGGTGGCACAGAAGGAGAGACAGGGCTAAAGGCCACTAGTGTTGATGAGAGTCGATGAGTTGGTAAATTCACGCAGTCTGCTGACTTTAGGTGGCACAGAAAGAGAGACAGGGCTAAAGGCCACTAGTGTTGATGAGAGTCGATGAGTTGGTAAATTCACGCAGTCTGCTGACTTTTGGTGGCACAGAACGAGAGACAGGGCTAAAGGCCACTAGTGTTGATGAGAGTCGATGAGTTGGTAAATTCACGCAGTCCGGTGACCATAGGGGCACAGAACGAGAGACAGGGCTAAAGGCCATTAGTGTTGATGAGAGTCGATGAGTTGGTAAAATCACGCAGTCCGCTGACCATAGGTGGCACAGAACGAGAGACAGGGCTAAAGGGCACTAGTGTTGATGAGAGTCGATGAGTCGGTAAATTCACGCAGTCCGGTGACCATAGGGGCACAGAACGAGAGACAGGGCTAACGGCCATTAGTGTTGATGAGAGTCGATGAGTTGGTAAAATCACGCAGTCCGCTGACCATAGGTGGCACAGAACGAGAGACAGGGCTAAAGGCCACTAGTGTTGATGAGAGTCGATGAGTTGGTAAATTCATGCAGTCCGCTGACTTTAGGTGGCACAGAACGAGAGACAGGGCTAAAGGCCACTAGTGTTGATGTGAGTCGAAGAGTTGGTAAATTCACGCAGTCTGCTGACTTTTGGTGGCACAGAACGAGAGACAGGGCTAAAGGCCACCAGTGTTGATGAGAGTCGATGAGTTGGTAAATTCACGCAGTGCGCTGACTTTAGGTGGCAGAGAAGGAGAGACAGGGCTAAAGGCCACTTGTGTTGATGAGAGTCGATGAGTTGGTAAATTCACGCAGTCCGCTGACCTTAGGTGGCACAGAACGAGAGACAGGGCTAAAGGCCGCTAGTGTTGATGAGATTCGATGAGTTGGTAAATTCACGCAGTCCGCTGACTTTAGGTGGCACAGAACGAGAGACAGGGCTAAAGGCCACTAGTGTTGATGAGAGTCAATGAGTTGGTAAATTCACGCAGTCCGCTGACTTAAGGTGGCACAGAATGAGAGACAGGGCTAAAGGCCACTAGTGTTGATGAGAGTCGATTTGGTAAATTCACACAGTCCCCTGACTTTAGGTGGCACAGAACGAGAGACAGGGCTAAAGGCCACTAGTGTTGTTGAGAGTCGATGAGTTGGTAAATTCACGCAGTCCGCTGACTTTAGGTGGCACAGAACGAGAGACAGGGCTAAAGGCCACCAGTGTTGATGAGAGTCAATGAGTTGGTAAATTCACGCAGTCCGCTGACTTTAGGTGGCACAGAACGAGAGACAGGGCTAAAGGCCACAAGTGTTGATGAGAGTCGAGTTGGTAAATTCACACAGTCCCCTGACTTTAGGTGGCACAGAACGAGAGACAGGGCTAAAGGCCACTAGTGTTGATGAGAGTCGATGAGTTGGTAAATTCACGCAGTCCGCTGACCTTAGGTGGCACAGAACGAGAGACAGGGCTAGAGGCCACTAGTGTTGATGAGAGTCGATGAGTTGGTAAATTCACGCAGTCTGCCGACTTTAGGTGGCACAGAACGAGAGACAGGTATAAAGGCCACCAGTGTTGATGAGAGTCAATGAGTTGGTAAATTCACGCAGTCTGCCGACTTTAGGTGGCACAGAACGAGAGACAGGGCTACAGGCCGCTAGTGTTGATGAGAGTCGATGAGTTGGTAAATTCATGCAGTCCGCTGACTTTAGGTGGCACAGAACGAGAGACAGGGCTAAAGGCCACTAGTGTTAATGAGAGCCGATGAGTTGGTAAATTCACGCAGTCCACTGACTTTAGGTGGCACAGAAGGAGAGACAGGGCTAAAGGCCACCAGTGTTGATGAGAGTCGATGAGTTGGTAAATTCACGCATTCCGGTGACCATAGGTGGCACAGAACGAGAGACAGGGCTAAAGGCCATTAGTGTTGATGAGAGTCGATGAGTTGGTAAAATCACGCAGTCCGCTGACCATAGGTGGCACAGAACGAGAGACAGGGCTAAAGGCCACTAGTGTTGATGAGAGTCGATGGTTGGTAAAATCACGCAGTCCGCTGACTTTAGGTGGCACAGAACGAGAGACAAGGCTAAAGGCCACTAGTGTTGATGAGAGTCCATGAGTTGGTAAATTCACGCAGTCCGGTGACTTTAGGTGGCACAGAACGAGAGACAGGGCTAAAGGCCATTAGTGTTGATGAGAGTCGATGAGTTGGTAAACGCACTCAGTCCGCTGACCTTAGGTGGCACAGAACGAGAGACAGGGCTAAAGGCCACTAGTGTTGATGAGAGTCGATGAGTTGGTAAATTCACGCAGTCCGCTGACTTTAGGTGGCACAGAACGAGAGACAGGGCTAAAGGCCACTAGTGTTGATGTGAGTCGAAGAGTTGGTAAATTCACGCAGTCTGCTGACTTTTGGTGGCACAGAACGAGAGACAGGGCTAAAGGCCACTAGTGTTAATGAGAGCCGATGAGTTGGTAAATTCACGCAGTCCACTGACTTTAGGTGGCACAGAAGGAGAGACAGCGCTAAAGGCCGCTAGTGTTGATGAGAGACGATGAGTTGGTAAATTCACGCAGTCCACTGACATTAGGTGGCACAGAACGAGAGACAGGGCTAAAGGCCGCTAGTGTTGATGGGATTCGATGAGTTGGTAAATTCACGCAGTCCGCTGACTTTAGGTGGCACAGAACGAGAGACAGGGCTAAAGGCCGCTAGTGTTGATGAGAGTCGATGAGTTGGTAAATTCACGCTGTCCGCTGACTTTAGGTGGCACAGAAGGAGAGACAGCGCTAAAGGCCGCTAGTGTTGATGAGAGACGATGAGTTGGTAAATTCACGCAGTCCGCTGACTTTAGGTGGCACAGAACGAGAGACAGGGCTAAAGGCCACTAGTGTTGATGAGAGTGGATGAGTTGGTAAATTCACGCAGTCCGCTGACTTTAGGTGGCACAGAACGAGAGACAGGGCTAAAGGCCACTAGTGTTGATGAGAGTCGATGAGTTGGTAAATTCTCGCAGACCGCTGACTTCAGGTGGCACAGAACGAGAGACAGGGCTAAAAGGCCACTAGTGTTAATGAGAGCCGATGAGTTGGTAAATTCACGCAGTCCACTGACTTTAGGTGGCACAGAACGAGAGACAGAGCTAAAGGCCACTAGTGTTGATGAGAGCCGATGAGTTGGTAAATTCATGCAGTCCACTGACTTTAGGTGGCACAGAACGAGAGACAGGGCTAAAGGCCGCTAGTGTTGATGGGAGTCGATGAGTTGGTAAATTCACGCAGTCCGCGGACTTTAGGTGGCACAGAATGAGAGACAGGGCTAAAGGCCGCTAGTGTTGATGAGAGTCGATGAGTTGGTAAATTCACGCTGTCCGCTGACTTTAGGTGGCACAGAAGGAGAGACAGGGCTAAAGGCCGCTAGTGTTGATGAGAGACGATGAGTTGGTAAATTCATGCAGTCCACTGACTTTAGGTGGCACAGAACGAGAGACAGGGCTAAAGGCCGCTAGTGTTGATGGGAGTCGATGAGTTGGTAAATTCACGCAGTCCGCGGACTTTAGGTGGCACAGAATGAGAGACAGGGCTAAAGGCCGCTAGTGTTGATGAGAGTCGATGAGTTGGTAAATTCACGCTGTCCGCTGACTTTAGGTGGCACAGAAGGAGAGACAGGGCTAAAGGCCGCTAGTGTTGATGAGAGACGATGAGTTGGTAAATTCATGCAGTCCACTGACTTTAGGTGGCACAGAACGAGAGACAGGGCTAAAGGCCGCTAGTGTTGATGGGAGTCGATGAGTTGGTAAATTCACGCTGTCCGCTGCCTTTAGGTGGCACAGAACGAGAGACAGGGCTAACGGCCACTAGTGTTGATGAGAGCCGATGAGTTGGTAAATTCATGCAGTCCACTGACTTGAGGTGGCACAGAACGAGAGACAGGGCTAAAGGCTGCTAGTGTTGATGGGAGTCGATGAGTTGGTAAATTCACGCAGTCCGCTGACTTTAGGTGGCACAGAATGAGAGACAGGGCTAAAGGCCGCTAGTGTTGATGAGAGTCGATGAGTTGGTAAATTCACGCTGTCCGCTGACTTTAGGTGGCACAGAAGGAGAGACAGGGCTAAAGGCCGCTAGTGTTGATGAGAGACGATGAGTTGGTAAATTCACGCAGTCCGCTGACTTTAGGTGGCACAGAAGGAGAGACAGGGCTAAAGGCCACTAGTGTTGATGAGAGTCGATGAGTTGGTAAATTCACGCAGTCTGCTGACTTTAGGTGGCACAGAAAGAGAGACAGGGCTAAAGGCCACTAGTGTTGATGAGAGTCGATGAGTTGGTAAATTCACGCAGTCTGCTGACTTTTGGTGGCACAGAACGAGAGACAGGGCTAAAGGCCACTAGTGTTGATGAGAGTCGATGAGTTGGTAAATTCACGCAGTCCGGTGACCATAGGGGCACAGAACGAGAGACAGGGCTAAAGGCCATTAGTGTTGATGAGAGTCGATGAGTTGGTAAAATCACGCAGTCCGCTGACCATAGGTGGCACAGAACGAGAGACAGGGCTAAAGGCCACTAGTGTTGATGAGAGTCGATGAGTCGGTAAATTCACGCAGTCCGGTGACCATAGGGGCACAGAACGAGAGACAGGGCTAACGGCCATTAGTGTTGATGAGAGTCGATGAGTTGGTAAAATCACGCAGTCCGCTGACCATAGGTGGCACAGAACGAGAGACAGGGCTAAAGGCCACTAGTGTTGATGAGAGTCGATGAGTTGGTAAATTCATGCAGTCCGCTGACTTTAGGTGGCACAGAACGAGAGACAGGGCTAAAGGCCACTAGTGTTGATGTGAGTCGAAGAGTTGGTAAATTCACGCAGTCTGCTGACTTTTGGTGGCACAGAACGAGAGACAGGGCTAAAGGCCACCAGTGTTGATGAGAGTCGATGAGTTGGTAAATTCACGCAGTGCGCTGACTTTAGGTGGCAGAGAAGGAGAGACAGGGCTAAAGGCCACTTGTGTTGATGAGAGTCGATGAGTTGGTAAATTCACGCAGTCCGCTGACCTTAGGTGGCACAGAACGAGAGACAGGGCTAAAGGCCGCTAGTGTTGATGAGATTCGATGAGTTGGTAAATTCACGCAGTCTGCTGACTTTAGGTGGCACAGAACGAGAGACAGGGCTAAAGGCCACTAGTGTTGATGAGAGTCAATGAGTTGGTAAATTCACGCAGTCCGCTGACTTAAGGTGGCACAGAATGAGAGACAGGGCTAAAGGCCACTAGTGTTGATGAGAGTCGATTTGGTAAATTCACACAGTCCCCTGACTTTAGGTGGCACAGAACGAGAGACAGGGCTAAAGGCCACTAGTGTTGTTGAGAGTCGATGAGTTGGTAAATTCACGCAGTCCGCTGACTTTAGGTGGCACAGAACGAGAGACAGGGCTAAAGGCCACCAGTGTTGATGAGAGTCAATGAGTTGGTAAATTCACGCAGTCCGCTGACTTTAGGTGGCACAGAACGAGAGACAGGGCTAAAGGCCACTAGTGTTGATGAGAGTCGAGTTGGTAAATTCACACAGTCCCCTGACTTTAGGTGGCACAGAACGAGAGACAGGGCTAAAGGCCACTAGTGTTGATGAGAGTCGATGAGTTGGTAAATTTACGCAGTCCGCTGACCTTAGGTGGCACAGAACGAGAGACAGGGCTAGAGGCCACTAGTGTTGATGAGAGTCGATGAGTTGGTAAATTCACGCAGTCTGCCGACTTTAGGTGGCACAGAACGAGAGACAGGTATAAAGGCCACCAGTGTTGATGAGAGTCAATGAGTTGGTAAATTCACGCAGTCTGCCGACTTTAGGTGGCACAGAACGAGAGACAGGGCTACAGGCCGCTAGTGTTGATGAGAGTCGATGAGTTGGTAAATTCATGCAGTCCGCTGACTTTAGGTGGCACAGAACGAGAGACAGGGCTAAAGGCCACTAGTGTTAATGAGAGCCGATGAGTTGGTAAATTCACGCAGTCCACTGACTTTAGGTGGCACAGAAGGAGAGACAGGGCTAAAGGCCACCAGTGTTGATGAGAGTCGATGAGTTGGTAAATTCACGCATTCCGGTGACCATAGGTGGCACAGAACGAGAGACAGGGCTAAAGGCCATTAGTGTTGATGAGAGTCGATGAGTTGGTAAAATCACGCAGTCCGCTGACCATAGGTGGCACAGAACGAGAGACAGGGCTAAAGGCCACTAGTGTTGATGAGAGTCGATGGTTGGTAAAATCACGCAGTCCGCTGACTTTAGGTGGCACAGAACGAGAGACAAGGCTAAAGGCCACTAGTGTTGATGAGAGTCCATGAGTTGGTAAATTCACGCAGTCCGGTGACTTTAGGTGGCACAGAACGAGAGACAGGGCTAAAGGCCATTAGTGTTGATGAGAGTCGATGAGTTGGTAAACGCACTCAGTCCGCTGACCTTAGGTGGCACAGAACGAGAGACAGGGCTAAAGGCCACTAGTGTTGATGAGAGTCGATGAGTTGGTAAATTCACGCAGTCCGCTGACTTTAGGTGGCACAGAACGAGAGACAGGGCTAAAGGCCACTAGTGTTGATGTGAGTCGAAGAGTTGGTAAATTCACGCAGTCTGCTGACTTTTGGTGGCACAGAACGAGAGACAGGGCTAAAGGCCACGAGTGTTGATGAGAGTCGATGAGTTGGTAAATTCACGCAGTGCGCTGACTTTAGGTGGCACAGAAGGAGAGACAGGGCTAAAGTCCGCTAGTGTTGATGAGAGTCGATGAGTTGGTAAATTCACGCAGTCCGCTGACCTTAGGTGGCACAGAACGAGAGACAGGGCTAAAGGCCGCTAGTGTTGATGAGATTCGATAAGTTGGTAAATTCACGCAGTCCGCTGACTTTAGGTGGCACAGAACGAGAGACAGGGCTAAAGGCCACTAGTGTTGATGAGAGTCGATGAGTTGGTAAATTCATGCAGTCCGCTGACTTTAGTTGGCACAGAACGAGAGACAGGGCTAAAGCCACTAGTGTTGATGAGAGTCGATGAGTTGGTAAATTCATGCAGTCCGCTGGCCTTAGGTGGCACAGAACGAGAGACAGGGCTAAAGGCCATTAGTGCTGATGACAGTCGATGAGTTGATAAATTCACGCAGTCCGCTGACTTTAGGTGGCACTGAACGAGAGACAGGTATAAAGGCCACCAGTGGTGATCACAGTCGATGAGTTGATAAATTCACGCAGTCTGCTGACTTTAGGTGGCACTGAACGAGAGACAGGTATAAAGGCCACCAGTGTTGATGACAGTCGATGAGTTGATAAATTCACGCAGTCCGCTGACTTTAGGTGGCACTGAACGAGAGACAGGTATAAAGGCCACCAGTGTTGTTGAGAGTCGATGAGTTGGTAAATTCACACAGTCTGCTCACTTTAGGTGGCACAGAACGAGAGACAGGGCTAAAGGCCACTAGTGTTGATGAGAGTCGAGTTGGTAAATTCACACAGTCCCCTGACTTTAGGTGGCACAGAACGAGAGACAGGGCTAAAGGCCACTAGTGTTGATGAGAGTCGATGAGTTGGTAAATTCACGCAGTCCGCTGACCTTAGGTGGCACAGAACGAGAGACAGGGCTAGAGGCCACTAGTGTTGATGAGAGTCGATGAGTTGGTAAATTCACGCAGTCTGCCGACTTTAGGTGGCACAGAACGAGAGACAGGTATAAAGGCCACCAGTGTTGATGAGAGTCGATGAGTTGGTAAATTCACGCAGTCTGCCGACTTTAGGTGGCACAGAACGAGAGACAGGGCTAAAGGCCGCTAGTGTTGATGAGAGTCGATGAGTTGGTAAATTCATGCAGTCCGCTGACTTTAGGTGGCACAGAACGAGAGACAGGGCTAAAGGCCACTAGTGTTAATGAGAGCCGATGAGTTGGTAAATTCACGCAGTCCACTGACTTTAGGTGGCACAGAAGGAGAGACAGGGCTAAAGGCCACCAGTGTTGATGAGAGTCGATGAGTTGGTAAATTCATGCAGTCCGCTGACTTTAAGTGGCACAGAACGAGAGACAGGGCTAAAGGCTACTAGTGTTGATGAGAGTCGATGAGTTGGTAAATTCATGCAGTCCGCTGACCTTAGGTGGCACAGAACGAGAGACAGGGCTAAAGGCCACTAGTGTTGATGACAGTCGATGAGTTGGTAAATTCACGCAGTCCGCTGACTTTAGGTGGCACAGAACGAGAGAAAGGGCTAAAGGCCACTAGTGTTAATGAGAGTCGATTAGTTGGTAAATTGATGCAGTCCGCTGACTTTAGGTGGCACGGAACGAGAGACAGGGCTAAAGGCCGCTAGTGTTGATGAGAGTCGATGAGTTGGTAAATTCACGCAGTCCATTGACTTTAGGTGGCACGGAACGAGAGACAGGGCTGAAGGCCACTAGTGTTGATGAGAGTCGATGAGTTGGTAAATTCACGCAGTCCGCTGACTTTAGGTGGCACAGAACGAGAGACAGGGCTAAAGGCCACTAGTGTTAATGAGAGCCGATGAGTTGGTAAATTCACGCAGTCCACTGACTTTAGGTGGCACAGAAGGAGAGACAGCGCTAAAGGCCGCTAGTGTTGATGAGAGACGATGAGTTGGTAAATTCACGCAGTCCACTGAAATTAGGTGGCACAGAACGAGAGACAGGGCTAAAGGCCGCTAGTGTTGATGGGATTCGATGAGTTGGTAAATTCACGCAGTCCGCTGACTTTAGGTGGCACAGAACGAGAGACAGGGCTAAAGGCCGCTAGTGTTGATGAGAGTCGATGAGTTGGTAAATTCACGCTGTCCGCTGACTTTAGGTGGCACAGAAGGAGAGACAGCGCTAAAGGCCGCTAGTGTTGATGAGAGACGATGAGTTGGTAAATTCACGCAGTCCGCTGACTTTAGGTGGCACAGAACGAGAGACAGGGCTAAAGGCCACTAGTGTTGATGAGAGTGGATGAGTTGGTAAATTCACGCAGTCCGCTGACTTTAGGTGGCACAGAACGAGAGACAGGGCTAAAGGCCACTAGTGTTGATGAGAGTCGATGAGTTGGTAAATTCTCGCAGACCGCTGACTTCAGGTGGCACAGAACGAGAGACAGGGCTAAAAGGCCACTAGTGTTAATGAGAGCCGATGAGTTGGTAAATTCACGCAGTCCACTGACTTTAGGTGGCACAGAACGAGAGACAGGGCTAAAGGCCACTAGTGTTGATGAGAGCCGATGAGTTGGTAAATTCATGCAGTCCACTGACTTTAGGTGGCACAGAACGAGAGACAGGGCTAAAGGCCGCTAGTGTTGATGGGAGTCGATGAGTTGGTAAATTCACGCAGTCCGCGGACTTTAGGTGGCACAGAATGAGAGACAGGGCTAAAGGCCGCTAGTGTTGATGAGAGTCGATGAGTTGGTAAATTCACGCTGTCCGCTGACTTTAGGTGGCACAGAAGGAGAGACAGGGCTAAAGGCCGCTAGTGTTGATGAGAGACGATGAGTTGGTAAATTCATGCAGTCCACTGACTTTAGGTGGCACAGAACGAGAGACAGGGCTAAAGGCCGCTAGTGTTGATGGGAGTCGATGAGTTGGTAAATTCACGCAGTCCGCTGACTTTAGGTGGCACAGAATGAGAGACAGGTCTAAAGGCCGCTAGTGTTGATGAGAGTCGATGAGTTGGTAAATTCACGCTGTCCGCTGCCTTTAGGTGGCACAGAACGAGAGACAGGGCTAACGGCCACTAGTGTTGATGAGAGCCGATGAGTTGGTAAATTCATGCAGTCCACTGACTTGAGGTGGCACAGAACGAGAGACAGGGCTAAAGGCTGCTAGTGTTGATGGGAGTCGATGAGTTGGTAAATTCACGCAGTCCGCTGACTTTAGGTGGCACAGAATGAGAGACAGGGCTAAAGGCCGCTAGTGTTGATGAGAGTCGATGAGTTGGTAAATTCACGCTGTCCGCTGACTTTAGGTGGCACAGAAGGAGAGACAGGGCTAAAGGCCGCTAGTGTTGATGAGAGACGATGAGTTGGTAAATTCACGCAGTCCGCTGACTTTAGGTGGCACAGAAGGAGAGACAGGGCTAAAGGCCACTAGTGTTGATGAGAGTCGATGAGTTGGTAAATTCACGCAGTCTGCTGACTTTAGGTGGCACAGAAAGAGAGACAGGGCTAAAGGCCACTAGTGTTGATGAGAGTCGATGAGTTGGTAAATTCACGCAGTCTGCTGACTTTTGGTGGCACAGAACGAGAGACAGGGCTAAAGGCCACTAGTGTTGATGAGAGTCGATGAGTTGGTAAATTCACGCAGTCCGGTGACCATAGGGGCACAGAACGAGAGACAGGGCTAAAGGCCATTAGTGTTGATGAGAGTCGATGAGTTGGTAAAATCACGCAGTCCGCTGACCATAGGTGGCACAGAACGAGAGACAGGGCTAAAGGCCACTAGTGTTGATGAGAGTCGATGAGTCGGTAAATTCACGCAGTCCGGTGACCATAGGGGCACAGAACGAGAGACAGGGCTAACGGCCATTAGTGTTGATGAGAGTCGATGAGTTGGTAAAATCACGCAGTCCGCTGACCATAGGTGGCACAGAACGAGAGACAGGGCTAAAGGCCACTAGTGTTGATGAGAGTCGATGAGTTGGTAAATTCATGCAGTCCGCTGACTTTAGGTGGCACAGAACGAGAGACAGGGCTAAAGGACACTAGTGTTGATGTGAGTCGAAGAGTTGGTAAATTCACGCAGTCTGCTGACTTTTGGTGGCACAGAACGAGAGACAGGGCTAAAGGCCACCAGTGTTGATGAGAGTCGATGAGTTGGTAAATTCACGCAGTGCGCTGACTTTAGGTGGCAGAGAAGGAGAGACAGGGCTAAAGGCCACTTGTGTTGATGAGAGTCGATGAGTTGGTAAATTCACGCAGTCCGCTGACCTTAGGTGGCACAGAACGAGAGACAGGGCTAAAGGCCGCTAGTGTTGATGAGATTCGATGAGTTGGTAAATTCACGCAGTCCGCTGACTTTAGGTGGCACAGAACGAGAGACAGGGCTAAAGGCCACTAGTGTTGATGAGAGTCAATGAGTTGGTAAATTCACGCAGTCCGCTGACTTAAGGTGGCACAGAATGAGAGACAGGGCTAAAGGCCACTAGTGTTGATGAGAGTCGATTTGGTAAATTCACACAGTCCCCTGACTTTAGGTGGCACAGAACGAGAGACAGGGCTAAAGGCCACTAGTGTTGTTGAGAGTCGATGAGTTGGTAAATTCACGCAGTCCGCTGACTTTAGGTGGCACAGAACGAGAGACAGGGCTAAAGGCCACCAGTGTTGATGAGAGTCAATGAGTTGGTAAATTCACGCAGTCCGCTGACTTTAGGTGGCACAGAACGAGAGACAGGGCTAAAGGCCACTAGTGTTGATGAGAGTCGAGTTGGTAAATTCACACAGTCCCCTGACTTTAGGTGGCACAGAACGAGAGACAGGGCTAAAGGCCACTAGTGTTGATGAGAGTCGATGAGTTGGTAAATTCACGCAGTCCGCTGACCTTAGGTGGCACAGAACGAGAGACAGGGCTAGAGGCCACTAGTGTTGATGAGAGTCGATGAGTTGGTAAATTCACGCAGTCTGCCGACTTTAGGTGGCACAGAACGAGAGACAGGTATAAAGGCCACCAGTGTTGATGAGAGTCAATGAGTTGGTAAATTCACGCAGTCTGCCGACTTTAGGTGTCACAGAACGAGAGACAGGGCTACAGGCCGCTAGTGTTGATGAGAGTCGATGAGTTGGTAAATTCATGCAGTCCGCTGACTTTAGGTGGCACAGAACGAGAGACAGGGCTAAAGGCCACTAGTGTTAATGAGAGCCGATGAGTTGGTAAATTCACGCAGTCCACTGACTTTAGGTGGCACAGAAGGAGAGACAGGGCTAAAGGCCACCAGTGTTGATGAGAGTCGATGAGTTGGTAAATTCACGCATTCCGGTGACCATAGGTGGCACAGAACGAGAGACAGGGCTAAAGGCCATTAGTGTTGATGAGAGTCGATGAGTTGGTAAAATCACGCAGTCCGCTGACCATAGGTGGCACAGAACGAGAGACAGGGCTAAAGGCCACTAGTGTTGATGAGAGTCGATGGTTGGTAAAATCACGCAGTCCGCTGACTTTAGGTGGCACAGAACGAGAGACAAGGCTAAAGGCCACTAGTGTTGATGAGAGTCCATGAGTTGGTAAATTCACGCAGTCCGGTGACTTTAGGTGGCACAGAACGAGAGACAGGGCTAAAGGCCATTAGTGTTGATGAGAGTCGATGAGTTGGTAAACGCACTCAGTCCGCTGACCTTAGGTGGCACAGAACGAGAGACAGGGCTAAAGGCCACTAGTGTTGATGAGAGTCGATGAGTTGGTAAATTCACGCAGTCCGCTGACTTTAGGTGGCACAGAACGAGAGACAGGGCTAAAGGCCACTAGTGTTGATGTGAGTCGAAGAGTTGGTAAATTCACGCAGTCTGCTGACTTTTGGTGGCACAGAACGAGAGACAGGGCTAAAGGCCACGAGTGTTGATGAGAGTCGATGAGTTGGTAAATTCACGCAGTGCGCTGACTTTAGGTGGCACAGAAGGAGAGACAGGGCTAAAGTCCGCTAGTGTTGATGAGAGTCGATGAGTTGGTAAATTCACGCAGTCCGCTGACCTTAGGTGGCACAGAACGAGAGACAGGGCTAAAGGCCGCTAGTGTTGATGAGATTCGATGAGTTGGTAAATTCACGCAGTCCGCTGACTTTAGGTGGCACAGAACGAGAGACAGGGCTAAAGGCCACTAGTGTTGATGAGAGTCGATGAGTTGGTAAATTCATGCAGTCCGCTGACTTTAGTTGGCACAGAACGAGAGACAGGGCTAAAGCCACTAGTGTTGATGAGAGTCGATGAGTTGGTAAATTCATGCAGTCCGCTGGCCTTAGGTGGCACAGAACGAGAGACAGGGCTAAAGGCCATTAGTGTTGATGACAGTCGATGAGTTGATAAATTCACGCAGTCCGCTGACTTTAGGTGGCACTGAACGAGAGACAGGTATAAAGGCCACCAGTGGTGATCACAGTCGATGAGTTGATAAATTCACGCAGTCTGCTGACTTTAGGTGGCACTGAACGAAAGACAGGTATAAAGGCCACCAGTGTTGATGACAGTCGATGAGTTGATAAATTCACGCAGTCCGCTGACTTTAGGTGGCACTGAACGAGAGACAGGTATAAAGGCCACCAGTGTTGTTGAGAGTCGATGAGTTGGTAAATTCACACAGTCTGCTCACTTTAGGTGGCACAGAACGAGAGACAGGGCTAAAGGCCACTAGTGTTGATGGGAGTCGATGAGTTGGTAAATTCATGCAGTGCGCTGACTTTAGGTGGCACAGAACGAGAGACAGGTCTAAAGGCCACTAGTGTTGATGAGAGCCGATTAGTTGGTAAATTCATGCAATCCGCTGACTTTAGGTGGCACAGAACGAGAGACAGGGCTAAAGGCCACTAGTGTTGATGAGAGTCGATGAGTTGGTAAATTCACACAGTCTGCTGACTTTAGGTGGCACCGAACGAGGGACAGGGCTAAAGGCCACTAGTGTTGATGACAGTCGATGAGTTGGTAAATTCACGCCGTCTGCTGACTTTAAGTGGCACGGAACGAGAGACAGGGCTAAAGGCCGCTAGTGTTGATGAGAGTCGATGAGTTGGTAAATTCACGCTGTCCGCTGACTTTAGGTGGCACAGAACGAGAGACAGGGCTAAAGGCCACTAGTGTTAATGAGAGCCGATGAGTTGGTAAATTCACGCAGTCCACTGACTTTAGGTGGCACAGAACGAGAGACAGGGCTAAAGGCCACTAGTGTTGATGAGAGCCGATGAGTTGGTAAATTCATGCAGTCCACTGACTTTAGGTGGCACAGAACGAGAGACAGGGCTAAAGGCCGCTAGTGTTGATGGGAGTCGATGAGTTGGTAAATTCACGCAGTCCGCTGACTTTAGGTGGCACAGAATGAGAGACAGGGCTAAAGGCCGCTAGTGTTGATGAGAGTCGATGAGTTGGTAAATTCACGCTGTCCGCTGACTTTAGGTGGCACAGAAGGAGAGACAGGGCTAAAGGCCGCTAGTGTTGATGAGAGACGATGAGTTGGTAAATTCACGCAGTCCGCTGACTTTAGGTGGCACAGAAGGAGAGACAGGGCTAAAGGCCACTAGTGTTGATGAGAGTCGATGAGTTGGTAAATTCACGCAGTCCGCTGACTTTAGGTGGCACAGAACGAGAGACAGGGCTAAAGGCCACTAGTGTTGATGAGAGTCGATGAGTTGGTAAATTCTCGCAGACCGCTGACTTTAGGTGGCACAGAACGAGAGACAGGGCTAAAGGCCATTAGTGTTGATGAGAGTCGATGAGTTGGTAAACTCACGCAGTCCGCTGACCTTAGGTAGCACAGAACGAGAGACAGGGCTAAAAGACACTAGTATTGATGAGAGTCGATGAGTTGGTAAATTCACACAGTCTGCTCACTTTAGGTGGCACAGAACGAGAGACAGGGCTAAAGGCCACTAGTGTTGATGGGAGTCGATGAGTTGGTAAATTCATGCAGTGCGCTGACTTTAGGTGGCACAGAACGAGAGACAGGTCTAAAGGCCACTAGTGTTGATGAGAGCCGATTAGTTGGTAAATTCATGCAATCCGCTGACTTTAGGTGGCACAGAACGAGAGACAGGGCTAAAGGCCACTAGTGTTGATGAGAGTCGATGAGTTGGTAAATTCACACAGTCTGCTGACTTTAGGTGGCACCGAACGAGGGACAGGGCTAAAGGCCACTAGTGTTGATGACAGTCGATGAGTTGGTAAATTCACGCCGTCTGCTGACTTTAAGTGGCACGGAACGAGAGACAGGGCTAAAGGCCGCTAGTGTTGATGAGAGTCGATGTGTTGGTAAATTCACGCTGTCCGCTGACTTTAGGTGGCACAGAACGAGAGACAGGGCTAAAGGCCACTAGTGTTAATGAGAGCCGATGAGTTGGTAAATTCACGCAGTCCACTGACTTTAGGTGGCACAGAACGAGAGACAGGGCTAAAGGCCACTAGTGTTGATGAGAGCCGATGAGTTGGTAAATTCATGCAGTCCACTGACTTTAGGTGGCACAGAACGAGAGACAGGGCTAAAGGCCGCTAGTGTTGATGGGAGTCGATGAGTTGGTAAATTCACGCAGTCCGCTGACTTTAGGTGGCACAGAATGAGAGACAGGGCTAAAGGCCGCTAGTGTTGATGAGAGTCGATGAGTTGGTAAATTCACGCTGTCCGCTGACTTTAGGTGGCACAGAAGGAGAGACAGGGCTAAAGGCCGCTAGTGTTGATGAGAGACGATGAGTTGGTAAATTCACGCAGTCCGCTGACTTTAGGTGGCACAGAAGGAGAGACAGGGCTAAAGGCCACTAGTGTTGATGAGAGTCGATGAGTTGGTAAATTCACGCAGTCCGCTGACTTTAGGTGGCACAGAACGAGAGACAGGGCTAAAGGCCACTAGTGTTGATGAGAGTCGATGAGTTGGTAAATTCTCGCAGACCGCTGACTTTAGGTGGCACAGAACGAGAGACAGGGCTAAAGGCCATTAGTGTTGATGAGAGTCGATGAGTTGGTAAACTCACGCAGTCCGCTGACCTTAGGTAGCACAGAACGAGAGACAGGGCTAAAAGACACTAGTATTGATGAGAGTCGATGAGTTGGTAAATTCACGCAGTCCGCTGACTTTAGGTGGCACAGAAAGAGAGACAGGGCTAAAGGCCACTAGTGTTGATGAGAGTCGATGAGTTGGTAAATTCACGCAGTCTGCTGACTTTTGGTGGCACAGAACAAGAGACAGGGCTAAAGGCCACTAGTGTTGATGAGAGTCGATGAGTTGGTAAATTCACACAGTGCGCTGACTTTTGGTGGCACAGAACGAGAGACAGGGCTAAAGGCCACTAGTGTTGATGAGAGTCTATGAGTTGGTAAATTCACGCAGAGCGCTGACTTTAGGTGGCACAGAAGGAGAGACAGGGCTAAAGGCCACTAGTGTTGATGAGAGTCGATGAGTTGGTAAATTCACGCAGTCCGCTGACCTTAGGTGGCACAGAACGAGAGACAGGGCTAAAGGCCACTAGTGTTGATGACAGTTGATGAGTTGGTAAATTCACGCAGTCCGCTGACTTTAGGTGGCACAGAACGAGAGACAGGTATAAAGGCCACCAGTGTTGATGAGAGTCCATAAGTTGGTAAATTCACGCAGTCTGCTGACTTTAGGTGGCACAGAACGAGAGACAGGGCTAATGGCCGCTAGTGTTGATGAGAGTCGATGAGTTGGTAAATTCATGCAGTCCGCTGACTTTAGGTGGCACAGAACGAGAGACAGGGCTAAAGGCCACTAGTGTTAATGAGAGCCGATGAGTTGGTAAATTCACGCAGTCCACAGACTTTAGCTGGCACAGAAGGAGAGACAGGGCTAAAGGCCACCAGTGTTGATGAGAGTCGATGAGTTGGTAAATTCACGCATTCCGGTGACCATAGGTGGCACAGAACGAGAGACAGGGCTAAAGTTCACTAATGTTGATGAGAGTCGATGTGTTGGTAAAATCACGCAGTCCGCTGACTTTAGGTGGCACAGAACGAGAGACAGGGCTAAAGGCCACTAGTGTTGATGCGAGTCGATGAGTTGGTAAAATCACGCAGTCCGCTGACTTTAGGTGGCACAGAACGAGAGACAGGGCTAAAGGCCACTAGTGTTGATGAGAGTCGATGAGTTGGTAAATTCACGCAGTCTGCTGACTTTAGTTGGCACAGAACGAGAGACAGTGCTAAAGGCCACTAGTGTTGATGAGAGTCGATAAATTGATAAATTCACGCAGTCCGCTGACTTTAGGTGGCACAGAACGAGAGACAGGGCTAAAGGCCACCAGTGTTGACGAGAGTCGATGTGTTGGTAAATTCACGCAGTGCGCTGACTTTAGGTGGCACAGAAGGAGAGACAGAGCTAATGGCCACTAGTGTTGATGAGAGTCGATGAGTTGGTAAATTCACGCAGTCCGCTGACTTTACGTGGCACAGAACGAGAAACAGGGCTAAAGGCCACCAGTGTTGATGAGAGTCGATGAGTTGTTAAATTCACGCAGTCCGCTGACTTTAGGTGGCACAGAAGGAGAGACAGGGCTAAGGGCCACTAGTGTTGATGAGAGTCGATGAGTTGGTAAATTCACACAGTCCGCTGACTTGAGGTGGCACAGATCGAGAGACAGGGCTAAATGCCACTAGTGTTGATGAGAATCGATGAGTTGGTAAATTCATACAGTCCGCTGACTTTAGGTGGCACAGAACGAGAGACAGGGCTAAAGGCTACTATTGTTGATGAGAGTCGATGAGTTGGTAAATTCACGCAGTCCACTGACTTTAGGTGGCACAGAACGAGAGACAGGGCTAAAGGCCACCAGTGTTGATGAGAGTCAATGAGTTGGTAAATTCACGCAGTCCGCTGACTTTAGGTGGCACAGAACGAGAGACAGGGCTAAAGGCCACTAGTGTTGATGAGAGTCGAGTTGGTAAATTCACACAGTCCCCTGACTTTAGGTGGCACAGAACGAGAGACAGGGCTAAAGGCCACTAGTGTTGATGAGAGTCGATGAGTTGGTAGATACACTGAAGGTCATATGGAAAGAAACCTGTCGCCTGCAATGGGCTTCATGGGAATTATGCTTGGTGTCATGACTCTCTGACTGCCAGTAATGGTTGGATAGCTTGCATGCGTGCAGCGCGGGAGGGGCTTTGATTTATTTACTGCATAGTAATTACATGCAATGCAAAGACACTGACCCTAATATAACATCATTTGATGTACTTGAAACACTCATTGGTTCGGTTCGGTTTGGTTTGGTTTTATTTGCTTATATAGCGTGCTGAACCCTGAGGTAGCTAGGTGCTTGACTTAAAGGAAGGGATACATACAAGTTATACATAAAGAATTACAGTAGTGTACATGTGCATATACAGATATACAGGCCGATTCATGGAATAATTAGCGCGGCGCAAGTGGCCAAAAACGTGCGAATCGCAGTGGAATAGCGAAAATCGCAGTGCAAGTGCGAAAATCGCACGAAAAGCAGCGCACATCGATTCATGGAAGGCCGTGCGCGAGAAAACCATCGGATGTGCGATAATAAAGTGCGCGGCGCACGTTAGCGCACAGGCCATCTAACTGCGTGCGCCAGGCCACAGAGAAAATCGCACAGGCCACAGCGAAAATCGCACATAGCACGGCGCACGCAACAAAAGTAGGCGGAACACGGGGCGTAACACTCGGAATGGGGAACAACTTGCCAAAATGTGGGCGTCACGGGGGAAGTACAGGGTACAAGTGCGCGGAACGCCCACACGCTCGCCTACAACACGTATTCATGGAATAGAATAGGGGAAAAAAGCGCACGCTCAAACCAGCGCACAGGCACAAACACGACCGCCACAAGAAAGCAGGCGGTAGCGTCTCTGCTCCTGTAAGAAGTGTGCGCCAAAAGGTGCGCCAACAAACAGCACCTATATACAGCCATGATGAATGTCCTATACTGTGGCCCTCCAGGACAAATGACATGCAAAGGGGTACCCACAAACACGGACACCCGCTGACAAAAAATACGTGTGCGTGTATAACGGGGTGCGCAGGAAGTCTCACACGCGAATTGGCAGGGCATGTGAATTCCAGGGGTTTGCGGGAAGTTCCACACGCGATTTGTCAGGGTACGTGGATTACAGGGGTGCCCGGGAAGTTCCACACGCGATTTGGCCGTGTACGTGGATTCCAGGGGTGCGCGGGAAGTTCCACACGCGATTTGGCCATGTACGTGGATTTCAGTGGTGCGCGGGAAGTTCCACACGCGATTTGGCCGTGTACGTGGATTTCAGGGGTGCACGGGAAGTACCACACCCGATTTGGCCGGGTACGTGTATTTCAGGGGTGCGCGGGAAGTTCCACACGCAATTTGTCAGGGTACGTGGATTTCAGGGGTGCGCGGGAAGTTCCACACGCGATTTGGCCGTGTACATGAATTTCAGGGGTGCGCGGGAAGTCCCACACGCGATTTGGCCGGGTAAGTGGATTCCAGGGGTGCGTGGGAAGTTCCACACGCTATTTGTCAGGGTACGTGGATTTCAGTTGTGCGTGGGAAATTCTACATGCGATTTGGCTGTGTGCTCCCAGGTATTCCCTGTACACCCTCCACGGCCCCTGCAAGCAGCACACACCACAGGGGACTACCCTGCACACCTGCTCATGTCACCCAGCACCCCCACCCCCCAGCATCCAGGGGCACCCTCCACTAGGCCCCTACTCATGTCTCCCACCACCCCCACCCCCCAGCCACCAGGGGCAGCCTCCACCAGGCCCCCACTCATGTCTCCCACCACCCCCACCCCCCAGCTACCAGGGGCACCCTCCACCAGGCCCCCACTCATGTCTCCCACCACCCCCACCCCCCAGCAGTGCAGGGGCAGCCTCCACCAGGCCCCCACTCATGTCTCCCACCACCCCCACCCCCCAGCCACCAGGGGCAGCCCCCACCAGGCCCCCACTCATGTCTCCCACCACCCCCACCCCCAGCCACCAGGGGCACCCTCCACCAGGCCCCCACTCATGTCTCCCACCACCCCCACCCCCGAGCCACCAGGGGCAGCCCCCACCAGCCCCCCACTCATGTCTCCCACCACCCCTACCCCCCAGCCACCAGGGGCAGCCCCAACCAGGCCCCCACTCATGTCTCCCACCACCCCCACCCCCCAGCAGTGCAGGGGCAGCCTCCACCAGGCCCCCACTCATGTCTCCCACCACCCCCAGCCACCAGGGGCAGCCCCCACCAGGCCCCCACTCATGTCTCCCACCACCCCCACCCCCCAGCCACCAGGGGCAGCCCCCACCAGGCCCCCACTCATGTCTCCCACCACCCCCACCCCCCAGCAGTGCAGGGGCAGCCTCCACCAGGCCCCCACTCATGTCTCCCACCACCCCCATCCCCCAGCCACCAGGGGCAGCCTCTGCCAGGCCCCCACTCATGTATCCCACCCACCCCCACCCCCCAGCCACCATGGGCAGCCCCCACTCATGTCCCCCTGCACCCCCACCCCCCAGCATCCAGGGGCACCCTCCACCAGGCCCCCACTCATGGCCCCTATCACCCCCAACCCCCTGCCACCAGGGGCAGCCTCCACCAGGCCCCCACTCATGTCATCCACCCACCCCCACCCCCCAGCCAGCATGGGCAGCCCCCACCAGGCCCCCACTCATGTCCCTTATCACCCCCACCCCCCAGCCACCAGGGACACCCTCCACCAGGCCCCCACTCATGTCTCCCACCACCCCCACCCCCCAGCCACCAGGGGCAGCCCCACCAGGCCCCCACTCATGTCTCCCACCACCCCCACCCCCCAGCCACCAGGGGCACCCTCCACCAGGCCCCCACTCATGTCTCCCACCACCCCCACCCCCCAGCCACCAGGGGCACCCTCCACTAGGCCCCCACTCATGTCTCCCACCACCCCCACCCCCCAGCCACCAGGGGCAGCCCCCACCAGGCCCCCACTCATGTCTCCCACCACCACCACCCCCCAGCCACCAGGGGTAGCCCCCACCAGGCCCCCACTCATGTCTCCCACCACCCCCACCCCCCAGCCACCAGGGGCAGCCCCCACCAGGCCCCCACTCATGTCTCCCACCACCCCCACCCCCAGCAGTGCAGGGGCAGCCTCCACCAGGCCCCCACCCATGTCCCCTATCACCCCCACCCCCCAGCAGTGCAGGGGCACCCTCCACCAGGCCCCCACTCATGTCTCCCACCACCCCCACCCCCCAGCAGTGCAGGGGCACCCTCCACCAGGCCCCCACTCATGTCTCCCACCACCCCCACCCCCCAGCAGTGCAGGGGCAGCCTCCACCAGGCCCCACTCATGTCTCCCACCACCCCCACCCCCCAGCCACCAGGGGCAGCCCCCACCAGGCCCCCACTCATGACTCCCACCACCCCCACCCCCAGCAGTGCAGGGGCAGCCTCCACCAGGCCCCCACCCATGTCCCCTATCACCCCCACCCCCCAGCAGTGCAGGGGCACCCTCCACCAGGCCCCCACTCATGTCTCCCACCACCCCCACCCCCCAGCAGTGCAGGGGCACCCTCCACCAGGCCCCCACTCATGTCTCCCACCACCCCCACCCCCCAGCAGTGCAGGGGCAGCCTCCACCAGGCCCCACTCATGTCTCCCACCACCCCCACCCCCCCAGCCACCAGGGGCACCCTCCACCAGGCCCCCACTCATGTCTCCCACCACCCCCACCCCCCAGCCACCAGGGGCACCCTCCACCAGGCCCCCACTCATGTCTCCCACCACCCCCACCCCCCAGCAGTGCAGGGGCACCCTCCACCAGGCCCCCACTCATGTCTCCCACCACCCCCACCCCCCAGCCACCAGGGACACCCTCCACCAGGCCCCCACTCATGTCTCCCACCACCCCCACCCCCCAGCCACCAGGGGCAGCCCCACCAGGCCCCCACTCATGTCTCCCACCACCCCCACCCCCCAGCCACCAGGGGCACCCTCCACCAGGCCCCCACTCATGTCTCCCACCACCCCCACCCCCCAGCCACCAGGGGCACCCTCCACTAGGCCCCCACTCATGTCTCCCACCACCCCCACCCCCCAGCCACCAGGGGCAGCCCCCACCAGGCCCCCACTCATGTCTCCCACCACCACCACCCCCCAGCCACCAGGGGTAGCCCCCACCAGGCCCCCACTCATGTCTCCCACCACCCCCACCCCCCAGCCACCAGGGGCAGCCCCCACCAGGCCCCCACTCATGTCTCCCACCACCCCCACCCCCAGCAGTGCAGGGGCAGCCTCCACCAGGCCCCCACCCATGTCCCCTATCACCCCCACCCCCCAGCAGTGCAGGGGCACCCTCCACCAGGCCCCCACTCATGTCTCCCACCCCCCAGCAGTGCAGGGGCACCCTCCACCAGGCCCCCACTCATGTCTCCCACCACCCCCACCCCCCAGCAGTGCAGGGGCAGCCTCCACCAGGCCCCACTCATGTCTCCCACCACCCCCACCCCCCAGCCACCAGGGGCAGCCCCCACCAGGCCCCCACTCATGTCTCCCACCACCCCCACCCCCAGCAGTGCAGGGGCAGCCTCCACCAGGCCCCCACCCATGTCCCCTATCACCCCCACCCCCCAGCAGTGCAGGGGCACCCTCCACCAGGCCCCCACTCATGTCTCCCACCACCCCCACCCCCCAGCAGTGCAGGGACACCCTCCACCAGGCCCCCACTCATGTCTCCCACCACCCCCACCCCCCAGCCACCAGGGGCAGCCCCACCAGGCCCCCACTCATGTCTCCCACCACCCCCACCCCCCAGCCACCAGGGGCACCCTCCACCAGGCCCCCACTCATGTCTCCCACCACCCCCACCCCCCAGCCACCAGGGGCACCCTCCACTAGGCCCCCACTCATGTCTCCCACCACCCCCACCCCCCAGCCACCAGGGGCAGCCCCCACCAGGCCCCCACTCATGTCTCCCACCACCACCACCCCCCAGCCACCAGGGGTAGCCCCCACCAGGCCCCCACTCATGTCTCCCACCACCCCCACCCCCCAGCCACCAGGGGCAGCCCCCACCAGGCCCCCACTCATGTCTCCCACCACCCCCACCCCCAGCAGTGCAGGGGCAGCCTCCACCAGGCCCCCACCCATGTCCCCTATCACCCCCACCCCCCAGCAGTGCAGGGGCACCCTCCACCAGGCCCCCACTCATGTCTCCCACCACCCCCACCCCCCAGCAGTGCAGGGGCACCCTCCACCAGGCCCCCACTCATGTCTCCCACCACCCCCACCCCCCAGCAGTGCAGGGGCAGCCTCCACCAGGCCCCACTCATGTCTCCCACCACCCCCACCCCCCAGCCACCAGGGGCAGCCCCCACCAGGCCCCCACTCATGTCTCCCACCACCCCCACCCCCAGCAGTGCAGGGGCAGCCTCCACCAGGCCCCCACCCATGTCCCCTATCACCCCCACCCCCCAGCAGTGCAGGGGCACCCTCCACCAGGCCCCCACTCATGTCTCCCACCACCCCCACCCCCCAGCAGTGCAGGGGCACCCTCCACCAGGCCCCCACTCATGTCTCCCACCACCCCCACCCCCCAGCAGTGCAGGGGCAGCCTCCACCAGGCCCCACTCATGTCTCCCACCACCCCCACCCCCCCAGCCACCAGGGGCACCCTCCACCAGGCCCCCACTCATGTCTCCCACCACCCCCACCCCCCAGCCACCAGGGGCACCCTCCACCAGGCCCCCACTCATGTCTCCCACCACCCCCACCCCCCAGCAGTGCAGGGGCACCCTCCACCAGGCCCCCACTCATGTCTCCCACCACCCCAACCCCCCAGCCACCAGGGGCACCCACCACCAGGCCCCCACTCATGTCCCCCTGCACCCCCACTCCCCAGCATCCAGGGGCACCCTCCACCAGGCCCCCACTCATGGCCCCTATCACCCCCACCCCCCCGCCACCAGGGGCAGCCTCCACCAGGCCCCCACTCATGTCTAACACCCACCCCTACCCCCCAGCCACCATGGGCAGCCCCCACCAGGCCCCCACTCATGTCCCCTATCACCCCCACGCCCAGCAGTGCAGGGGCAGCCTCCACCAGGCCCCCACTCATGTCTCCCACCACCCCCACCCTCCAGCAGTGCAGGGGCAGCCTCCACCAGGCCCCCACTCATGTCTCCCACCACCCCCACCCCCCAGCCACCAGGGGCACCCTCCACCAGGCCCCCACTCATGTCTCCCACCACCCCCACCTCCCAGCCACCAGGGGCACCCTCCACCAGGCCCCCACTCATGTCTCCCACCACACCCACCGCCCGGCAGTGCAGGGGCACCCTCCACCAGGCCCCCACTCATGTCTCCCACCACCCCCACCCCCCAGCCACCAGGGGCAGCCCCCACCAGGCCCCCACTCATGTCTCCCACCACCCCCACCCCCAGCCACCAGGGGCACCCTCCACCAGGCCCCCACTCATGTCTCCCACCACCCCCACCCCCCAGCCACCAGGGGCAGCCTCCACCAGGCCCCCACTGTTGTCTCCCACCACCCCCACCCCCCAGCCACCAGGGGCACCCTCCACCAGGCCCCCACTCATGTCTCCCACCACCCCCACCCCCCCAGCAGTGCAGGGGCAGCCTCCACCAGGCCCCCACTCATGTCTCCCACCACCCCCACCCCCCAGCCACCAGGGGCAGCCCCCACCAGGCCCCCACTCATGTCTCCCACCACCCCCACCCCCAGCCACCAGGGGCACCCTCCACCAGGCCCCCACTCATGTCTCCCACCACCCCCACCCCCGAGCCACCAGGGGCAGCCCCCACCAGCCCCCCACTCATGTCTCCCACCACCCCTACCCCCCAGCCACCAGGGGCAGCCCCAACCAGGCCCCCACTCATGTCTCCCACCACCCCCACCCCCCAGCAGTGCAGGGGCAGCCTCCACCAGGCCCCCACTCATGTCTCCCACCACCCCCCAGCCACCAGGGGCAGCCCCCACCAGGCCCCCACTCATGTCTCCCACCACCCCCACCCCCCAGCCACCAGGGGCAGCCCCCACCAGGCCCCCACTCATGTCTCCCACCACCCCCACCCCCCAGCAGTGCAGGGGCAGCCTCCACCAGGCCCCCACTCATGTCTCCCACCACCCCCATCCCCCAGCCACCAGGGGCAGCCTCTGCCAGGCCCCCACTCATGTATCCCACCCACCCCCACCCCCCAGCCACCATGGGCAGCCCCCACTCATGTCCCCCTGCACCCCCACCCCCCAGCATCCAGGGGCACCCTCCACCAGGCCCCCACTCATGGCCCCTATCACCCCCAACCCCCTGCCACCAGGGGCAGCCTCCACCAGGCCCCCACTCATGTCATCCACCCACCCCCACCCCCCAGCCAGCATGGGCAGCCCCCACCAGGCCCCCACTCATGTCCCTTATCACCCCCACCCCCCAGCCACCAGGGACACCCTCCACCAGGCCCCCACTCATGTCTCCCACCACCCCCACCCCCCAGCCACCAGGGGCAGCCCCACCAGGCCCCCACTCATGTCTCCCACCACCCCCACCCCCCAGCCACCAGGGGCACCCTCCACCAGGCCCCCACTCATGTCTCCCACCACCCCCACCCCCCAGCCACCAGGGGCACCCTCCACTAGGCCCCCACTCATGTCTCCCACCACCCCCACCCCCCAGCCACCAGGGGCAGCCCCCACCAGGCCCCCACTCATGTCTCCCACCACCACCACCCCCCAGCCATCAGGGGTAGCCCCCACCAGGCCCCCACTCATGTCTCCCACCACCCCCACCCCCCAGCCACCAGGGGCAGCCCCCACCAGGCCCCCACTCATGTCTCCCACCACCCCCACCCCCAGCAGTGCAGGGGCAGCCTCCACCAGGCCCCCACCCATGTCCCCTATCACCCCCACCCCCCAGCAGTGCAGGGGCACCCTCCACCAGGCCCCCACTCATGTCTCCCACCACCCCCACCCCCCAGCAGTGCAGGGGCACCCTCCACCAGGCCCCCACTCATGTCTCCCACCACCCCCACCCCCCAGCAGTGCAGGGGCAGCCTCCACCAGGCCCCACTCATGTCTCCCACCACCCCCACCCCCCAGCCACCAGGGGCAGCCCCCACCAGGCCCCCACTCATGTCTCCCACCACCCCCACCCCCAGCAGTGCAGGGGCAGCCTCCACCAGGCCCCCACCCATGTCCCCTATCACCCCCACCCCCCAGCAGTGCAGGGGCACCCTCCACCAGGCCCCCACTCATGTCTCCCACCACCCCCACCCCCAGCAGTGCAGGGGCACCCTCCACCAGGCCCCCACTCATGTCTCCCACCACCCCCACCCCCCAGCAGTGCAGGGGCAGACTCCACCAGGCCCCACTCATGTCTCCCACCACCCCCACCCCCCCAGCCACCAGGGGCACCCTCCACCAGGCCCCCACTCATGTCTCCCACCACCCCCACCCCCCAGCCACCAGGGGCACCCTCCACCAGGCCCCCACTCATGTCTCCCACCACCCCCACCCCCCAGCAGTGCAGGGGCACCCTCCACCAGGCCCCCACTCATGTCTCCCACCACCCCCACCCCCCAGCCACCAGGGGCACCCACCACCAGGCCCCCACTCATGTCCCCCTGCACCCCCACTCCCCAGCATCCAGGGGCACCCTCCACCAGGCCCCCACTCATGGCCCCTGTCACCCCCACCCCCCGCCACCAGGGGCAGCCTCCACCAGGCCCCCACTCATGTCTAACACCCACCCCTACCCCCCAGCCACCATGGGCAGCCCCCACCAGGCCCCCACTCATGTCCCCTATCACCCCCACGCCCAGCAGTGCAGGGGCAGCCTCCACCAGGCCCCCACTCATGTCTCCCACCACCCCACCCCCCAGCAGTGCAGGGGCAGCCTCCACCAGGCCCCCACTCATGTCTCCCACCACCCCCACCCCCCAGCCACCAGGGTCACCCTCCACCAGGCCCCCACTCATGTCTCCCACCACCCCCACCTCCCAGCCACCAGGGGCACCCTCCACCAGGCCCCCACTCATGTCTCCCACCACCCCCACCGCCCAGCAGTGCAGGGGCACCCTCCACCAGGCCCCCACTCATGTCTCCCACCACCCCCACCCCCCAGCCACCAGGGGCACCCTCCACCAGGCCCCCACTCATGTCCCCCTGCACCCCCACCCCCCAGCATCCAGGGGCACCCTCCACCAGGCCCCCACTCATGGCCCCTATCACCCCCAGGGGGGGCAGCTTCCACCAGGCCCCCACTCATGTCTCCCACCGACCCCCACCCCCCAGCCACCATGGGCAGCCCCCACCAGGCCCCCACTCATGTCTCCCACCACCCCCACCCCCCAGCCACCAGGGGCAGCCCCCACCAGGCCCCCACTCATGTCTCCCATCACCCCAACCCCCCAGCAGTGCAGGGGCACCCTCCACCAGGCCCCCACTCATGTCCCCCTGCACCCCCACCTCCCAGCCACCATGGGCACCCTCCACCAGGCCCCCACCCATGTCCCCTATCACCCCCACCCCCCAGCAGTGCAGGGGCACCCTCCACCAGGCCCCCACTCATGTCTCCCACCACCCCCACCCCCCAGCAGTGCAGGGGCACCCTCCACCAGGCCCCCACTCATGTCTCCCACCACCCCCACCACCCAGTAGTGCAGGGGCACCCTCCACCAGGCCCCCACTCATGTCTCCCACCACCCCCACCCCCCAGCCACCAGGGGCAGCCCCCACCAGGTCCCCACTCATGTCTCCCACCACCCCCACCCCCCAGCCACCAGGGGCACCCTCCACCAGGCCCCCACCCATGTCGCCTATCACCCCCACCCCCAGCAGTGCAGGGGCACCCTCCACCAGGCCCCCACTCATGTCTCCCACCACCCCCACCCCCCAGCAGTGCAGGGGCACCCTCCACCAGGCCCCCACTCATGGCCCCTATCCCCCCACCCCCCAGCAGTGCAGGGGCACCCTCCACCAGGCCCCCACTCATGTCTCCCACCACCTCCACCCCCCAGCATCCAGGGGCACCCTCCACCAGGCCCCCACTCATGGCCCCTATCACCCCCACCCCCCTGCCACCAGGGGCAGCCTCCACCAGGCCCCCACTCATGTCTCCCACCACCCCCGGCAGTGCAGGGGCACCCTCCACCAGGCCCCCACTCATGTCCCCCTGCACCCCCACCCCCCAGCCACCAGGGGCAGCCTCCACCAGGCCCCCACTCATGTCTCCCACCACCCCCACCCCCCAGCAGTGCAGAGGCACCCTCCACCAGGCCCCCTCTCATGTCCCCCTGCACCCCCACCCCCCAGCCACCAGGGGCACCCTCTACCAGGCCCCCACCCATGTCCCCTATCACCCCCACCCCCCAGCAGTGCAAGGGCACCCTCCACCAGGCCCCCACTCATGTCTCCCACCACCCCCACCCCCCAGCAGTGCAGGGGCACCCTCCACCAGGCCCCCACTCATGTCTCCCACCACCCCCACCCCCCAGCCACCAGGGGCAGCCCCCACCATCCCCCACTCATGTCCCTCTGCACCCCCACCCCCCAGCATCCAGGGGCACCCTCCACCAGGCCCCCACTCATGTCCCCCTGCACCCAGGTCCTCACAATCACCAACCATGTGCGTAATGGTCAGCCTCCACAGCCAAAAGGCCCTACCAAGTAACCCATTCACCCACATGGAAATTAAAATTACATGTTACACCCCCAACGTACATAAAGCAAATGAACCCATGTCTGTCACACACAATGGTTGCAAATTAATTTGAAAACACCCAACATGACATGCATGAAACCAATGAGATGATACCACACAGTGAAGTATGAAAACAAAAATGTATTAAAAAAATATGAATGCAAATGAAATGAAACAAACTACAATTTAAACGAAAAAAAGAAAAGGTGCATGTCCGTCCCAAAAAATGAAAAACACCAAAACCCAAAAAAATGTACTTCAAAGTCACATTAAAAATGAAATCAATCCGACAGAAAAAAAATAAAATCCAAACACCATTGCTCCATGGAGAAGAAAAAATAAAATTAAAAAATAAAACAATCCAATGAAGAACTATGTACAAAATATCCAAGGGTCCATGAGCTTAACTGAACAAAGGAAACCTACTAAAAACCCTAACAAAAAAGCAACTATATACAAAAAGTGGAGCTGTGTCCGTCGACTCCAAATCATAAGAATAAACAAATGAAACCTAAAACTAAAGAACTATATATAAAGGCGGCGGGCAACTCCAGCGGCTCACTCCGTAGTGTTCCGGGCCAGGGCATCATCAAACTCCTCGTCTATGTCCCGGAGGCGGTCCTGTTCCATGGCCCCGAGGGTCCGCAGGGACGACGCCATCTGCTCCTCCAACCCCCTGCAGATTGCCTTGAGGCACTCGGCCCGCCTCAGGGCCCTCCGCATGGAGTTTTCCGCCCTGACCATCGTGAGCCGCTCCTCTTCCGCCCGCCGCCGCTCCGCACCTATCTGCTGGCCCAACCGCAGCCACACGGAAGACACTTCCTGTCCTGGGTCCTCCTGCCCTCCGGCCGATGCCTGCCCCTCCGATGTTGATGGCCCCGAGCCATGATGCCTCCCACGTTGACTCTGCTGCTGCCTCCGACGCAACTGCCTCTGCCAGCACGACGGCATCCAGGCTGATGGAATCCACCGACGCCGTCGTGCACGTGCCCTGCCTGATGATGCCGGCACATCCTCCATCTGCTGGGGTACAGTTGCTGTGGTGTCCACCCCTGCTCAACCTCCGACTCCCGACTGTGGCAGGGATGGGATCCCCACCGAGCTGGCTGCATAGGTCAGGGCAGGTCCACAAGGGACCCTGGTGGCATCTGGGCCAGAAGACGGCAAGGAGAACGACTGGCGTATAGCCTCCACAGAGGAGGAGAGGGCCGCCAGATTGGCCGACGCATGCAGGAAACCCCCGAACATGGAAGATCCCAATTGGGCCACGTCGGCACGGTGCTCTTCGTGATGATGTGCGTGCTCCTCCAGGGAAGCACACACGTCATCACGAATTGCACCCGCGCGCATCGCAACCCCAATCAGGACCTTCTCCATACGGACACGGGTCCCCTCGTCCGCAGGTGGAGGGGAGTCAGGTGACATGGACATCCCCTCTACCTGCGGACGGGCCTGGGACGGGGCAACCCTGCTGGTGCATGGTGGTGCACTCACAGGGTCAGGGACAGCGACATGCACAGGCCCCTCCACGGTGACCTGTGCTGCCTCCTGCCCCTGGCCCTGGACTGCACCACTTGCACCAGCAGGGATGCCCCCACCAGGCCCCATGTGTGCCCCTGTGGCGGCCTCCTCCTCCTCCTCTGTGGAAACCACCAACCTGGATGGCTCCTCACCGTCTTCCACCGTAGCAGGCCCCTGTGGGGGCTCACCCACCCCTTCCGCTGCAGCCGTGGGGGCATCCCCGCCACCTTGCTCCACAGCGCCGTCTCCGCCCTCTTCTTCACTAGCCGCTGTGTAGAGGGAGACAAAGAACACAAGCATCAGGGTACTGTACAATGGTCCCCTAGACAGGAAGCAATAGCAGATGAGTACCACTGTCAAAGTACACTTCCATCATGTCCCTCCACAACACATGGGTCAGTCCAGGCAAAACACACACAGTAACAGGCATGGTGCATGCCATGGACATTTCCATACATGTCCAATGGACTCTTGAAACATACAATGATATGGAACATGCATCATGGGTCATGCCTATCACATGCACACACTTCACCTCAGTCACATCCATCTGGCACCATACACCCCAAACACAGCGGATACAAGGGTAACTAGGCTGCATCAGTGAATCTGTGCATTGTCACACACATGTGTCATGCATCCATGGCATGCACAAGTCACAGACACGCAGGTCAGGCACACAGACATGGCTACCATATATGTACCTGCCATCAGCACCCATCCCTCACCCCCACCCATGTCCAGGAACAGAGACTGGCATGCTCGCATGTCTAAAATCTGCATAGGGCTCCCCATGTGGCATTTAAACACATGCAACAACCATGTGGTTCACACATCACTGGTCGCACATGCATCACCATAATTTCCCTGCACACATACATGCATACATGGCCTATGTCACACATACAGGCAAGTATCAGAGAACCAGCCCACCGCAACATGCCCTGTCTCACACAGCAATGCTTGGACACTTACCGCTCAACTCCAGACGGGTCTCCCTCTCAAGGATCTGGGCGTGGAGCGCTGGGCGTACGCGTTCCAGGACCCTCATCTGGATGGAACTCATGCGGCCCTGGCCCCCCTCCATGAGGCGCCGGGCCTTCACGAGGGTCCTGGACCTCAAGTCCTCCCAGCGCTTCTTGATCTTCTGGACGTCGCGGGTTGCCACCCCCTCCGCGTTGATGGCAACCACACAGTCGGCCCAGATCCTCTCCCATCCTTCCTTGCTGGCGCGGGACGATCCAAAGAGGGCATCATACTGCCCCAGGACATGCTCCACCAGGACACCAACTTCGGTGGCAGTGAAGCTGGTGCCCCTCTGCCCCTCTGGCCTGGGGTTGCCACTGGTGCCAGATGTGGAAGTGCCCGACATGGCAACCCCAGAGGCAGGTGTGGGTGGGCAACTGGGTCCTGGGGATGGGCTGTGGAGCGATGTAATCCCAGTCGGGAGTCTTCAGTTCCAGGAGGGGTGGACACAGCAACTGGACCCCTGCAGATGGCTGATGTGCAGGCACCAAATGGCAGGGCACGGTGGCAGCAGGCAGGCAGCAGCAGATGGCACGTGGGAGGCTGCTCGGGGCACTGGGGGCAGTAATTCGGCCTTCTGGGCAGGAGCGTGGTCTTCCGTGTGTTTTCGCGTGGCCAGCTTGATACGGAGTGATTTGGCACGTGAAAATCCTGCACGTCAGCGTGAAATTCGAGGAAAGGCCCTTAGCTCGTAAGCGCATCAGCACGCATACGCGATTCTACTGGACCAAAGGCCCTCAGCGCGTAAGCGCGTCTGTGACGTGACCCGCACGGGTGTTTCCCACACAGCACGTGATGACAGAGCACACGTGGAAAGACTGCACGTCAGAGTGTCATCGCGTGTAATTGGACAGCACGTCAGAGTGTCATCGCGTGTAATTGGACAAAAGTGCGCGTACACGCGATTGGCCTATGTACGTGTATATCAGGGGTGCGCAGGCACTTACACACGCAAGTATGTCAGCGCACCTGTATCCAGGGGTGCGCGGGAATTTCCACACGCTATTGGACTGGGTACTGGATTTCAGGGGTGCACGGGTCACACGCTCGCCTACAACACGCGCAACGCATAAATTTGCGCGCTAACAAAATAACAAGCTCAGACCCAGGATGAATATACCGTTCCTAGCAGCAGTGGGCATGGGCTACCAAAGGAGGAGGAGGAGGATAGTCAGGGCCAGAATATTCACACCCAGAACCAGCCTTTTCGGGATGCCTGATGACCAGGTGTATGGGAGGTACAGGTTTCCACCACACATAATACTGGACCTGGTGAGTGAGTGGGAGGATGACCTCACATCACCCACCCTGTGCTCCCAAGCACTCAGCCCCCTGGAGAAGGTCCTCAATGTACTGCACTTCTTAGCCACTGGATCATTTCAGCGGACAAGTGCCATAGTGGGTGGGGTATCACAGGCCACCCAGTCACGCTGCCTACACCAGGTCTTGAACATCATCACTGCACGCCCATCAGTCCGCAGGCACATATACCTGCCCAGAACACCTGCAGAAAGGCATGCTGCCGCCCTGGATTTTTACAGTGTGGCACGATTCCCCAAAGTGCTAGGTGCCATCGACTGCACCCATGTGGCTCTACGTCCCCCCAGGGCATCAGAGCACATCTATAGGAACCGCAAGCACTGGCATTCCATCAACGTGCAGGTAGTATGTAATGCCAAGGGGATCATCACCTCAGTATATGCCAACTATCCCGGGTCCACCCACGACAGCTTCATTTACCGAATGTCCACCCTAAGCCGGGACCTAGAAGCTGGGCGGCATTGCGATACATGGCTGCTTGGTGAGTATGAATGCCACTGCACATGCATGCATGTCAGATACTGAGCAAGGTCACAACCCCACCAATGATACCAATCACCACCTCCACAGGGGACAGTGCCTACCCTCTCAGCCCCCACATGATGACGCCAATTCGGAACCCCACCATGCCACCCCAGGTAAGATATAACACAGCCCACATTACAGCCCGGGGCATAGTGGAGCGCACATTCGGAGTGCTAAAGTCACGCTTTCGCTCCCTTGACCGTTCTGGCGGGCAGCTGTTGTAAGCTCCCCCAGTAGTGTGCAGGATCATAGTGGCAGCATGTGTCCTGCACAATGTTGCAACACGCCGGGGCCTGGCCGTGGACATGGTGGTGGCCCCACATCCCCAACCACATGCACAGCCGCTGCGCATGGGAGGGGAAAGGGCACGGGGGAGGCAGCCCGTACACAGCTAGTGGCTAATAACTTCACATAGAAATCACACCCCTGTGGAGTGCACACTGCCCTGGCACATTCCAGCTGACAATCAATGATGACTCAACCTGACACTGATCCTGAATGTCTGGAGAATCAACCGTGAAAACCATATCAGCCTGAGATTGTTCACCTGGAAGTGTTACAATGTGTGCATCCCTACCCACACAGACACCACCAATGCAGTTTTGTGAAGAAACACATTCAAGCAGCTAAAATGAATACCCACTTGCAAAATGCAACAAGAGGACAGTGCCATGTCAGCCAACCCATCCCCAGCACCGCCACACGACACACCGTGCCATGTCATGCTATTTGCAGGTAAACAAAGTAATCCCCACAACATGACACTAGTGTCACAATGTACAGTGTCCCTAATTGAAACTTGCAACACCTGAAATGCTCACAGTAATGCAGGACCAACAACAAACTTGAGCAGGTACTACCATTAACATGACATCACAAATGTAATAAATTAGTAGTCTCACCACCTGGAAATGCCTGCACTCCCACCACTACCAACTGTGCAGTGTTGGTGCCATGTAGAGTTGTAGGTGCACTGCTGCCAACATGGACCCCATCTCCAAACTAGAGGGCCTTGTGTAGACATGAGGAAGGGACCTGCAAATTGGGAGGTAGACACAGATGATGAGTTACACATCAATGCAACATGCAGTGTACAACACAACAGCAATATGCACTAGGAATGTATACACAGTATTGACTAGACTACCCACACATGTAGTGGGAGTCCAATGTCACCATGTACGTCAATGTCACTTGGGCACACCCTTTGCAAGCCCATGGAAACGGGAAGCAGGAGGGGTGTGTGTGACTCAAACCCAAGCATCTGAACCAAATACATGACAAGCCTGCATGTGCCCAGCCACAATGCAGCGTATGTCCACAGGAACCACGGAAGGCAACAAATTGTCCCAAAAAAATTGGGAAAAAAATTATTAAAAATAAAAATAAAAACAAATCAAAAATGGCCATTGATGGGCCCGGGGGGGTTGGGGAGGCCACCCAGGAGGTCTGAGGACAGGGTGCACACCAAAACCCACCTGTGTGGATCCTGGGAAAAAAAACACCTCCATGGGCTCATGGCCCACACGGCTACCCTATTGTGGGAGTATCACTACTGTCGCTATTATCACCCTGTGCAGCTGCATCCGGAGGTGGTTGCACTATGGGAGGCAGCCCACGCAAGGCCCTAGTCTGCTCCTCCATGGCTGCAAGCATGCGGGTGTGGTAGGTCTCGTTCTGGAGGATGAGTGTGCGGAGGTCCCCATGCAACAACTCACGGGATGCCCGGATCTCCGCCCTCATTGCCTGCATCTCAGCTGAGAGCGTACGGGTGAGACGCTCCAGCTGCTGTTCTGTCCTTTGGTGTGTTGAAGCCTCAAGCTCAACAAGAGTCGTCCTGAGGTGAAGGAGTTCCAGCCTCAGGGCTTCCCTGTGGCCCTGGGACTCTATGGAGATGGCTTCCTGCAGAGTCGCCAGTGCCGCCCGCCTGTCCCTGTTGGACGCCAACATGTCCTCCCTGTGTGACTGGCAGATGGAGTCGGTTGCCTGCTGTAGTCGCTCCATCAGCCTTTCAGGGGGGACAATGGAAGTGGCCACCCTATCCATGGCCTGAGCCATCATCTCGGATGATGCTGCCTGTTGGGTTGCCATACCGTAAATGGATTGCTCCCATGCAGTATTGCCAGGTGGCGTATGGCCACCACGTCGGCGGGCACCACACCTGTCTGGGGCAAGGCGAACTGCGCCTTGCTGTGCCGGCACTGCCTGGGGCTGCAGGACTGCATTCCCCCTCTGATCTGCTGGCCCAGGAACAGGATCAGATGTCGCGGAGTGTGACCCTGCATCCGTAACCACCAAAGGCGTAGCTGCCAACACTGACATCCCCATTGAGGGTTCTGACCCTGGTGCAGGTGGGTGGGACAGAACAGAATCCCTCCCTGGAACACTCACCTGCGACGGCACGTAGGTCTCATCATCCAAATGAACACCTGAGTACAGCTCGGGGGAGGTGCAGCCAGAGACACCCCTTGAGAGCACGACCTGCAGCACTTGTGGGTTCTCACCCACCACCACACCACGTCCCTCACTGGTGGTTGGTCGGCCCTCGGACCCCTCCTGGGTCTGCATCATCTCCACAACCCCAGCAGTATCAGGTGTGTCTTCCCCTGCAAAGACATAAAAACAAAGAAATGGAAACACGCATTAGCACCATGGCACACAATGAGGGCTGAGAAGCAAGAGAACCAGTACTTGATTGACACATGTCCCACATGACTAAAACCCTCCCATGCATGCACCCTCACTGCGTATGAAGGGGAGGCAAATGGCACACATTGATGACACCAAGATGGAAGATGAACACATTTTCTGCATGCTGCCTGGCAGTGGCATCACACATTGGCCTGTGATTGCCAGGTGAAACACACATGCCATCACACAGATGGCATGTACCATTGCTATTGAGTGAAGATGGAGAGGAGGGCAGCACATATTCATTCAGTCCAGTTCCCGCATGTAATAGCTTTTCTAATTCAAACAGGTCAGATTTTTCTCCTGGAGCTGCCAGTCCAAAATGGTCCAATTGCACAGGGACATGTGTGAACAAATGATATCCAGGTAACAAAGTCACTCCACTTTAACATAGCCATGTCAGACATGTGACTAGAGGACTGCGAAATGCCTAGTAAAAGTGGTGGAATGCAAACAATCTGACTGAATGAACAGTGAAAAATAAGCAACAATGTTGTGGCAAAGTGACACTTCAAGGGCAACTGGCGTGCAGTTGGGCTAGATGTCTACTGTTGGCAGAAGGGATACTGCTATGGCCAAATGCAGCTGCGCAGGATGTATTGCATGAAGCACATGGCTGACCCATACGACTCAGGCGCACACACTTTCACCTGGCACACAAACAGAAGCCCTCACACACACACCATGCACATGGATGACACACACATGCATGTGCACTCACTGGACATCAGGCAGATCTCCCACGCCTTGGATCTGTTCCTCCGTGACGTAGGTCCCAGCGACTGACTCATGTGGAGTGAGTTCCATGTCTACTACTGGAGACCCACCTCCAGTCACTAGAGTTGCGGCATGACTTGAGGCCAGTTTACTCTTTGCCCTGCGCTTTAGGTCATTCCAGCGCTTATAGCAATCATTGGCTGTGCGCCTCACAATTCCAAGGGCACTTACGATGTCCGCAACGGTCTGCCAGTGTGCCTGGCGTTGTGCAGGTGTGGTCTTGGATCCTGCAACAATGACCATCTCGTTATCATGTGCGGACACATACTCGACAAGTGCATTCAGTTCGTCATCCGTGAAACTGGGCTTCCTCGACGGGCCGGACTGTGTAGCCGTGTCTGGGGCATCAGCCTGTGCCGGACGAGCACTCTTCCTCTTCCGCTTAGAAGGTGGTGGTGATCCTGAGTGTCCTGCGCCGCTCTGGACACTAGGGGCAGGAGCCCTGGTGGACTCTGTATCAGGAGTGTGGGATTGCACACTCAGCATGGGAGTTGGTGCAGGCATTGGCTCAAGTGTAATGGTGTCAGGGGGAATGTCAGCAGGATGGACTAGGACCGACACTGTCCTGGCTGGGTGTGTGAGAGCTGGGGTGGATGGAGCCGCAGCTGCCCCTGCAGCCTCTCCGCCCTGCCTACTTGGGGCAGCAGATGACCTTGCTGCCCCAGAACACGTGGCATGATGACATCAACGTGCACCAGCGCACGTGTCATAGGCCTGCTGACCTGGAAGTCAGCCATGGAGTCAGCCAGGTCTGGTGCCACAATGGGCTGGTCCAACAAGGGCTGAGCATGGATGGTGTCAGCCACATCAGCCTCAACGGGAGGGGGGGATTATGGGTGCCCTTGACTGGTCCTCCACACATGGGGGGGCAGGCTCACCCTGCAAGTAACGACCACGTCCCCTACCGGATCCACCACGGCCACCACTTGTGGCTCTTCCACCTTTGCCACCCTTACGGAATCCTTGCCTCCCAGCCATGGCACTGATGTTAATGTGCGTATGGGAGTGGCTGTAAACTATTGTCCTGGGAAATTGGGGGTCAAAGGGGTTGGGTACCAGATGGTAATTGTACCCTAGTGCTCTAGCAAGGCTGAATGTAACCCCTGGGGAAAGATGACGGGTCACGCTACGCACAGGAGCCCCAAAAAAGGGAGATGACGTGCACGCAACCCCTCCTAGACCACGTGTGCAGAAAGAAAAACCTGCACTACGCTGTGGCACCCAGTAACACAAGAATGAACGTATGCGTGTCACACGCAGCCTAGAATGACCTCTGAAGGGGTAGGCGACACACGGGGCAAGCACAGATGTTAGATACGTGCGTGACTCACCATCTGCCAGGTAAAAGAGCGTGAAAAAGGAGCGCGTTTGGTTGGCAACACCCCCGCCAAAAGAAGATTTGTACGCTGTCTGAGGAGACAGGACAACAGTAGAAGGGAACACTGTTTGAGGGAACAGGCCCAGGTAAACCAGTAAAAGAGAAAAAAGAGAAAAAGCTGTCAGAGGTAACAGGGAATACGAACTTGAAACGCCGTGAAGTAAATAGCGTGTGAAACAACAAGAAGTACAGAATTCACCCACTCGCTCTCCACGAAAAGCACGTACAAGGAAATGGTGTTCTACATGTACCATTTATACAGGCCCACACGTCCAGCGTCACTTACGCGGCGTGTACGCGCTAGGGCCATTTCCACCAATTACACGCTTTGTCACTGCCGCGTGTACGCGCTAGGCCCATTCCCACCAATTATACGCTTTGACACTCGGACGTGTCTTTCATTTTTTTAACACGCAACATTTTCAAACGTGTGCCCAATTCAATGTGCACGTGACTTCATAGACGCGCATACGCTGGCGACGCCTTTACGCGCTAAGGGCCTTTGGTCCAATGACATCGCATATGCGTGCTGCCGTGCATACACGCATGGCCCTTTCCTCGTATTACACGCGGACGTGCAGTTTTTTACCCGCGCTGAAATGCGCATGCACGTCTGTACACGTCACGTCACAGGGGCGCTTGCGCTTGAGGGGCCTTCTGTCCAATGAAAATGCGTTTGCGTGCAGATGCGCTTACGTGCTAAGGGCCTTTCCTCGAATTACACGCTGACGTGCAGATTTTTCACGTGCCAAATCACTCCGTATCAAGCTGGCCACACGTATGCACACGGAAGACCACGCTCCTGCCCAGAAGGCCCAACTACTGTCCCCCAGAGCCTCGAGCACGCTCCCATCTGTCATCTGCTGCTGCCTGACTGCCTGCTGCCCACGTGCACTGCCATTTGCTGCCTGCACATCAGCCAGGGGTGCTGTTGCTGTGACCACCCCTGCTGGAACCGACGACTCCCGACTGGGATTTCATCGCTCCACAGCCCAGCCTCAGGACCCAGTTGCCCACCCACTCCTGCCTCTGGGGTTGTCATGTCGGGGCAAACACCATCTGTGACCACTGACAACCCCCGGCCAAAGAGGCAGAGGGGCACCAGCTTCAGTGCCACCGAAGTTGGTGTCCTGGTGGGGCAAGTCCTGGGGCAGTATGATGCCCTCTTCGGAAGTTCCCGCGCCGACAAGGAAGGACGGACTCGGATCTGGACTGACATCGTGACTGCCATCAACGCGGAGGGGGTGGCAGTCCGCGACTTACAACATGTCAGGAAGCGCTGGGTGGACTTCAGGTCCAGGACCCTGAACAAGGCCCGGCGCCTCTTGAAGGCAGCGGATGCCAAGGGGCGCCGAGGCCACTTGTTGGAAGAACAGATGAGGGTTCTGGAACGCATATCCCCAGCGCTCCACGTCCAGGTCCTAGAGAAGCAGACCCGTCTGGAGTCGAGCGGTGAGTGTACATGCATCCTGATTGTGAGCAGTGCGTTTGGTGATTATTCGGTAGTGTACAGGTTGCACATCTGTTTGTATGGGGTCGAGTATGGGTGGTGGTGTACAGGGCCGTGGGGCTGACACATGCGAGGGCTGTAATGTGTGAGACATGGATGGTGCTTGTGTGTGCAGGCTTGCATGCCAAATGCAGTTGTGTGGGCACACATGTTTGGATGAATGTGTATGTAAGTAGACATGTCCGTGATGTCACGCATGTATGTTGTTTTCGGCTGCATGTATCAGCACTGTGTACATGTGCATGTGTGTGTATTTGACAAGGGTGCAACAGTGATGCAACATGGATGCATGTGACAGCGGTATGTGGAAGCCTGATTGGCAGATGTGACATGGATGCCCGTCTGAACAGTGCGACACTTGGCAGAGGTGTACACATGCATGCAAGTGTGGTGGTGTGTGTACATGTGTGGTGCACTTCCTGTGTTGCATGTGATGTCGGGCTCACCTTTGGCTGCTCATGCTGTTGTATGTGTAGGGATGGTGGTGGCAGTTGCGATAAGGCTGTGGTATGGCTCATGTGTGCGAGTTGTAATGACATGTGTGTTGGGGATTGTGATGACATGTCTGAGATTTGCCAATGCCACTCATGTGCAACTGTCATGTGTGTATGTGTCCATTGTACAGTGCCCTGATGCCTGTGTTTTGTTTCTCCCTGTCTGCAGCGTCAACTGATGAAGAGGGCGGAGAAGGTGCTGTGGAGCACAGCGGCGGGGATCCCACCGCCAGCCGGAGACGCAAGGCCCGGCTCCCCTCCCGTGTTGTCATCTCGTCGGGGAGTGAGGAGTCCGGTGCCGCGTCCCAGGCCGCAGCTGCCGGGGGGAGGTCCAAGAGGCGGAGGTTGGAGTTGGACTCCTCGGCAGCAGAAGGGGCAGCTGGGACCCCACAGGGCCCAACAGGGGAAGATGGCACGGAGTCATCCAGGTTGGTGGGGGGTTTGGTGGAGGAGGAGGCCGTGCAAGCACCAGAGACGGGGTCTGGAGGTGGGGATCCCACTGGTGCTAGTGGTGCAGTGCAGGACCAGGGACAGGAGGCAGCACAGGCCGCCGCGGAGGTGCCTGTGTGCAATCCTGTCCCCGATCCTGTCCCTGCATCATCTTGCACCAGCAGGGATGCCTACGTCCAGACCCGTTTTCAGGCAGGGGATGAGCTGACGTCAACTGGCCTTCCTCTGCCTGCGGACGTGGCTATCCAGGTCCGGGTTGAGCCTGTCCTGGCTGGTGTGGCGTTGCGTCAACGGGCCATGCGAGGTGACCTGCAGTCTTTTCATGGAGAGACTGCACGTCATCTCGAATGGCTCGTTGACCACGTCAGCCTGCTGGGACAGGTCACCCAGGCCGGATTCCTCCGTCTGGTGGGGCTTGCTCCGACCCCCTCCTCAACTGGACCCCCTACGCTCCAGTCGTCCTCTGTGCCATCTTCCCACCCATCAGTCACCTGGGTGCCCTGTGGAGCTGCCTCTGACGGTGCGGCCAGGCTGGTGGAGGAGGCATCCCTGCCACAGTCGGACGTCCAGCAGGGGTGGCCACATCTACGACTGCACCCCAGCCGGCGGAGGATGTGCAGTCAACAGGAGGCAATGCACGGGCAGAGGCAGAGCAGCAGCAGCAACATGATGGGAGCCATGAAGGCTCGGGGCCTTCGACATCGGAGGGGCAGGCATCGGCCGGAGGGCAGGAGGACCCAGGACAGAGAGTGTCTTCCGTGTGGCAGCGGTTGGGCCACGCCATAGATGCGGAGAGGCGGCGGGCGGAAGAGGCGTGGCTCACAATGGTCAGGGCAGAGAACTCCATGCGGAGGGCCCTGAGGCGGGCCGAGTGCCTCGAGGCAATCCGCACGGGGTTGGAGGAGGACACGACGTCGTCCCTGCGGACCCCCGGGGCCATGGAACAGGACCGCCTCCGGGACATCGAACAGGAGTTCGATGATGCCCTGGCCCGGAACACCACAGAGTGAGCCGCTGGACTTGTCCGCCGCCTTTGTATATAGTTCTTTAGTTTTAGGTTTCCTTTGTTTGTTCTTATGATTAGGAGTCGACGGACACTGCTCCACTTTTTGTATATAGTTGCATTTTAGTTAGGGTTTTTTGTAGGTTTCCTTTGTTCAGTTGGGCTTATGGACCCTTGGAAGTTTTGTACATAGTTCTTCATTGGATTGATTTTATTTTTCATTTGACTTTGGACAACATTTTTTTGGATTAGGATTTGGTGTTTTAATTTTTTTAAACGGACATGCAGCTTATCTTTTTTTTATTGCCATTGTAGTTTGTTTCACTTCTTTTGCATTCTTATTTTTTTTAATACAATTTTGTTTTCATACTTCACTGTGTGGTATCATCTCATTGGTTTCATGCATGTCATGTTGGGTGTTTTCCCATTCAATTGCAACCATTGTGTGTGACAGACATGGGTTCATTAGCTTTATGAACATTGGGATGTAACATGTAATTTCCATTTCCATGTGGGTGAATGGGTTACTTGGTAGGGCTTTTTTGCTGTGGAGGCTTACCATAACACACATGATTGGGGATTGTGAGGACCTGGTGGAGGCTGCCCATGGTGGCTGGGGGCTGGGGGTGGTGGGAGACATGAGTGGGGGCCTGGTGGAGGGTGCCCCTGCACTGCTGGGTGGTGGGGGTTGTGGGAGACATGAGTGTGGGCCTGGTGGAGGGTGCCCCTGCACTGCTGGGGGGTGGGGGTGGTGGGAGACATGAGTGGGGGCCTGGTGGAGGGTGCCCCTGGTGGCTGGGGGGTGGGGGTGGTGGGAGACATGTGTGGGGGCCTGGTGGAGGGTGCCCCTGGTGGCTGGGTGGTGGGAGACATGAGTGGGGGCCTGGTGGAGGGTGCCCCTGGTGGCTGGGGGGTGGGGGTGGTGGGAGACATGAGTGGGGGCCTGGTGGAGGGTCCCCCTGCACTGCTAGGTGGTGGGGGTGGTGGGAGACATGAGTGTGGGCCTGGTGGAGGGTGCCCCTGCACTGCTGGGGGGTGGGGGTGGTGGGAGACATGAGTGGGGGCCTGGTGGAGGGTGCCCCTGAACTGCTGGGTGATGGGGGTGGTGGGAGACATGAGTGCGGGCCTGGTGGAGGGTGCCCCTGCACTGCTGGGGGTGGGGGTGGTGGGAGACATGAGTGGGGGCCTGGTGGAGGGTGCCCCTGGTGGCTGGGGGGTGGGGGTGGTGGGAGACATGAGTGGGGGCCTGGTGGAGGGTGCCCCTGCACTGCTGGGGGGTGGGGGTGGTGGGAGACATGAGTGTGGGCCTGGTGGAGGGTGCCCCTGCACTGCTGGGGGGTGGGGGTGGTGGGAGACATGAGTGGGGGCCTGGTGGAGGGTGCCCCTGCACTGCTGGGTGGTGGGGGTGGTGGTAGACATGAGTGTGGGCCTGGTGGAGGGTGCCCCTGCACTGCTGGGGGGTGGGGGTGGTGGGAGACATGAGTGGGGGTCTGGTGGAGGGTGCCCCTGCACTGCTGGGGGGTGGGGGTGGTGGGACACATGGGTGGGGGCCTGGTGGAGGGTGCCCCTGGTGGCTGGGTGGTGGGGGTGGTGGGAGACATGAGTGGGGGCCTGGTGGAGGCTGCCCCTGCACTGCTGGGGGGTGGGGGTGGTGGGAGACATGGGTGGGGGCCTGGTGGAGGGTGCCCCTGGTGGCTGGGTGGTGGGGGTGGTGGGAGACATGAGTGTGGGCCTGGTGGAGGGTGCCCCTGCACTGCTGGGGGGTGGGGGTGGTGGGAGACATGAGTGGGGGGCCTGGTGGAGGGTGCCCCTGCACTGCTGGGGGGTGGGGGTGGTGGGAGACATGGGTGGGGGCCTGGTGGAGGGTGCCCCTGCACTGCTGGGGGGTGGGGGTGGTGGGAGACATGAGTGGGGGCCTGGTGGAGGGTGCCCCTGCACTGCTGAGGGGTGGGGGTGGTGGGAGACATGGGTGGGGGCCTGGTGGAGGGTGCCCCTGGTGGCTGGGTGGTGGGGGTGGTGGGAGACATGAGTGGGGCCTGGTGGAGGGTGCCCCTGGTGGCTGGGGGGTGGGGGTGGTGGGAGACATGAGTGGGGGCCTGGTGGAGGGTGCCCCTGCACTGCTGGGGGGTGGGGGTGGTGGGAGACATGAGTGGGGGCCTGGTGGAGGGTGCCCCTGCACTGCTGGGGGGTGGGGGTGGTGGGAGACATGGGTGGGGGCCTGGTGGAGGGTGCCCCTGCGCTGCTGGGGGGTGGGGGTGGTGGGAGACATGAGTGGGGGCCTGGTGGAGGGTGCCCCTGCACTGCTGGGGGGTGGGGGTGGTGGGAGACATGGGTGGGGGCCTGGTGGAGGGTGCCCCTGGTGGCTGGGCGGTGGGGGTGGTGGGAGACATGAGTGGGGGCCTGGTGGAGGGTGCCCCTGGTGGCTGGGGGGTGGGGGTGGTGGGAGACATGAGTGGGGGCCTGGTGGAGGGTGCCCCTGGTGGCTGGGGGGTGGGGGTGGTGGGAGACATGAGTGGGGGCCTGGTGGAGGCTGCCCCTGGTGGCTGGGGGGTGTGGGTGGTGGGAGACATGGGTGGGGGCCTGGTGGAGGGTGCCCCTGCACTGCTGGGGGGTGGGGGTGGTGGGCGACATGAGTGGGGGCCTGGTGGAGGGTGCCCCTGGTGGCTGGGGGGTGGGGTGGTGGGAGACATGAGTGGGGGCCTGGTGGAGGCTGCCCCTGGTGGCTGGGGGGTGTGGGTGGTGGGAGACATGGGTGGGGGCCTGGTGGAGGGTGCCCCTGCACTGCTGGGGGTGGGGGTGGTGGGAGACATGAGTAGGGGCCTGGTGGAGGGTGCCCCTGCACTGCTGGGGGGTGGAGGTGGTGGGAGACATGGGTGGGGGCCTGGTGGAGGGTGCCCCTGGATGCTGGGGGGTGGGGGTGCAGGGGGACATGAGTGGGGGCCTGGTGGAGGGTGCCCCTGGTGGCTGGGGGGTGGGGGTGGTGGGAGACATGAGTGGGGGCCTGGTGGAGGGTGCCCCTGCACTGCTGGGTGGTGGGGGTGGTGGGAGACATGAGTGTGGGCCTGGTGGAGGGTGCCCCTGCACTGCTGGGGGGTGGGGGTGGTGGGAGACATGAGTGGGGGCCTGGTGGGGGCTGCCCCTGGTGGCTGGGGGGTGGGGGTGGTGGGAGACATGAGTGGGGGCCTGGTGGAGGGTGCCCCTGGTGGCTGGGGGGTGGGGGTGGTGGGAGTCATGAGTGGGGGCCTGGTGGAGGCTGCCCCTGGTGGCTGGGGGGTGTGGGTGGTGGGAGACATGGGTGGGGGCCTGGTGGAGGGTGCCCCTGCACTGCTGGGGGGTGGGGGTGGTGGGAGACATGGTTGGGGGCCTGGTGGAGGGTGCCCCTTGATGCTGGGGGGTGGGGGTGCAGGGGGACATGAGTGGGGGCCTGGTGGAGGTGCCCCTGCACTGCTGGGGGGTGGGGGTGGTGGGAGACATGGGTGGGGGCCTGGTGGAGGGTGCCCCTGCACTGCTGCGGGGTGGGGGTAGTGGGAGACATGAGTGGGGGCCTGGTGGAGGGTCCCCTGCACTGCTGGGGGGTGGGGGTGGTGATAGACATGAGTGGGGGCCTGGTGGAGGCTGCCCCTGCACTGCTGGGGGGTGGGGGTGGTGGGAGACATGTGTGGGGGCCTGGTGGAGGCTGCCTCTGGTGGCTGGGGGGTGGGGGTGGTGGGAGACATGAGTGGGTGCCTGGTGGAGGCTGCCCCTGCACTGCTGGGGGGTGGGGGTGGTGGGAGACATGCATTGTTGATCAGTAGTGCAAGGTGACATGTGGGTTGGCTGGGGGGCATGCCCATGGTGGATGGGCTGCCTGCGGGACATGAGCAGGGGTGCAGGGTAGTCCCTTGTGGTGTGGGCTGCCTGCAGGGGCCGTGGAGGTTGTGGAGCGTACACCTGGGAGGACCCACACGGCCAATTCACGTGTAGTACTCCCCAGAACCCCTGAAATACACATACCCTGCTGAAATCACGTGTGGAACTTCACGCGCACCCATGGAATACACGTACCCTGCTCGCACTGGCCCAATCGCGTGTGGAACTTCCCGCGCACCCCTTGAATACACATACCCTGCTGAAATCGCGTGTGGTACTTCCCGCGCACCCATGGAATACACGTACCCTGCTTGCACTGGCCCAATCGCGTGTGGAACTTCCCGCACACCCCTGAAATACACGTGCCCTGCTGAAATCGCGTGTGGAACTTCCCGCGCACCCCTGGAATACACGTACCCTGCTGAAATCGCGTGTGGAACTTCCCGCGCACCCATGGAATACACGTACCCTGCTCGCACTGGCCCAATCGCGTGTGGAACTTCCCGCGCACCCCTTGAATACACATACCCTGCTGAAATCGCGTGTGGTACTTCCCGCGCACCCATGGAATACACGTACCCTGCTCGCACTGGCCCAATCGCGTGTGGAACTTCCCGCACACCCCTGAAATACACGTGCCCTGCTGAAATCGCGTGTGGAACTTCCCGCGCACCCCTGGAATACACGTACCCTGCTGAAATCGCGTGTGGAACTTCCCGCGCACCCATGGAATACACGTACCCTGCTCGCACTGGCCCAATCGCGTGTGGAACTTCCCGCACACCCCTGAAATACACGTGCCCTGCTGAAATCGCGTGTGGAACTTCCCGCGCACCCCTGGAATACACGTACCCTGCTGAAATCGCGTGTGGAACTTCCCGCGCACCCATGGAATACACGTACCCTGCTCGCACTGGGCCAATCGCGTGTGGAACTTCCCGCGCACCCCTGGAATACACGTACCCTGCTGAAATCGAGTGTGGTACTTCCCGCGCACCCATGGAATACACGTACCCTGCCCGCACTGGCCCAATCGCGTGTGGAACTTCCCGCGCACCCCTGGAATACACGTACCGAGCTGAAATCGCGTGTGGTACTTCCCGCGCACCCATGGAATACACGTACCCTGCTCGCACTGGCCCAATCGCGTGTGGAACTTCCTGCGCACCCCTGAAATACACATACCCTGCTGTAATCGTGTGTGGAACTTCCCGCGCACCCATGGAATACACGTACCCTGCTTGCACGGGGCCAAACGCGTGTGGAACTTCCCGCGCACCCCTGAAATACACGTTCCCCGCTTGGCGTTTGCTGTTTGCCAGCCCGGTGAACTGGTCCAGGGTTAGCGCAGCCCTTTGCGATGATTTAGCGATTTTGATGGCTTTTCCTTGCGCGAGGGCGTTCTTGGGGGCGTTACTGGCGCTGCTGCAGGGTCGCTGCGATTCTCTGCGCCACGGCTGGTTTGGGAGCCTAAAATCCATGAATACGCTGTGCGCGGAAATCGGTTTTAGCGCACGTGCCTGGCGCAGACAATCGCACGCGGACACTCTGCGCCAGCCGCTTGCGACACTTTTCTGCGAAATTCTATGAATTACCCTGTTAGTATATTACAGTATGATGTCAATTAAATCAAAAATATATGAAGCATTTTAGCATTTACAAGTACACTGTGGTAGATAATGTACAATTTTTACAATTGTGCTCAATGGAGCAAATCAAATCAGACAAGATTGACTGTGTGAAAAAGGTTTCTATAATTTGACAGCCCAACGCTTAAAAACGAAGCTGACAGGCAATTAACTAACTAATCATTGCTCTTTCTTTCTTCAAACCTCAGTGGAAACAGTGACCAAACCTTAGAAAGGCTTGTATTGAAGGCATCAATTGATTATATTTAAAAATGTCAGTACCTGGCCAGGCCATACTTGCATTGCCAAGAGTGGAAGGGTGGGATATAGTGATCTTTACATAATTGCCCATCATGACCCCCCTTTTTTAATCCATGACTTCCAGCAAAAAAGATGTCCATCTAAGAAGCAACTGCTATCACACCAGGTAGGGGCCATTAACAGATCACTCAGCCCCTTTATCCATGTCGGGAGGATATCTCAGGCGCAACATGATTACCCTTAGAAAAGGACTATGTCATGCAAAAGAGATTTGATACCCTGTTGAACGCTTAGAAGCTGGCGGAGTATGTCAAGAAGCACTATATATACATATATATATATATATATATATATATATATATATATATATATATATATATATATATATATATATATATATATATATATATATATATATTACATGGGGCCATGTAGTTATGGTTAAGTTGCTGTTTCCATAGGAAGAGCACTTTTTGGGTGGCTTATAACTTCGCTCTCTCTTGACGGATCCTCACCAAACTTTGCAAAAAAAGTATTTGGGTCACTTTGAATGTTTTTGCAAAGTTTGGTGTGGATTCGTCCAGGGGGGGCAAAGTTATAGGTGGGGGTCCCAAAACTTTTTTTTTTCCCATAGACTGAATGGGAAAAAAATCTTGCTCGCGCCTACAGCCCAAACCGCTGGACGGATTTCCACCAAATTTGGACCAGGAGCAGCGGCTTGGTCCCGAAAGCGTGCTTTTGCAAATTTGGGGAAAATCCGTCCAGTAGTTTTTTTTAAAATGACCAAAAAGTAGGTAAAAAAAATTTGTGATATCTGTGTTCGGTTCGCGGACACACTTCCCTGTTCGCTCCGCAGACAGTGTCCTGATTGGCCAATCGTCTTGCGTGATGTTCGCGGACATGCAACATGTTCGCTGATTGGACGGCGTGGAGCGCCTCAGATTTTTCGGTAGCGCCCGCCATCTTGGATTCGCGGACGTCCGCGGACAGCGCGGTGAAACTTTGTTCAAAATGTGTATTTTGTAGAGTGTGTTGGTGTGTAGGAGTGTTTGGGGAGGGTGGGAGTGTATGAGATAGGATGAAAGTTGTGTTTTTTATGTGTTAGATGTTCTTTTTGTGTTCGATTTGTTTGCGGACATCACGGGAATTCTGAAATGTTCTAGATAAACTGACTAGGGGGTGTTCTAAGGACTCAATATGTGTCCGTTTTGTTCGCAAGCAAAGTGAAACTGTTCTAAGAACACTCGCGGTGTCCGGGGAGTGTTCGTAGGGGGTGTCCTGAGGACGCTGTCCGTATTGTTCTCTGTCAAGTTGAATGTGTTCTAAGAACACCCGCGGTGTCCTGAAATGTTCGCAAATAAACAAAATGGGGGTGTTCTGAAGACGCTTCTAAGAACACTTGCGGTGTCCGGGGAGTGTTCGTAGGGGGTGTCCTGAGGACGCTGTCCGTATTGTTCTCTGTCAAGTTGAATGTGTCCTAAGAACACTCGCGGTGTCCTGAAATGTTCGCAAATAAACAAGATGGTGGTGTTCTGAAGACGCTTCTAAGAACACTCCCGGTGTCCTGGAATGTTCGTAGGGGGTGTCCTGAGGACGCTGCCCGTATTGTTCTCTGTCAAGTTGAATGTGTTCTAAGAACACCGGTGGTGTCCTGAAATGTTCGCAAATAAACAAAATGGGGGTGTTCTGAAGACACTTCTAAGAACACTCGCGTTGTCCGAGGAGTGTTTGTAGGGGGTGTCCTGAGGACGCTGTCCGTATTGTTCTCTGTCAAGTTGAATGTGTCCTAAGAACACTTGCGGTGTCCTGAAATGATCGCAAATAAACAAGATGGTGGTGTTCTGAAGACGCTTCTAAAAACACTTGCGGTGTCCGGGGAGTGTTCGTAGGGGGTGTCCTGAGACGCTGTCCTTATTGTTCTCTGTCAAGTTGAATGTGTCCTAAGAACACTCGTGGTGTCCTGAAATGTTTGCAAATAAACAAGATGGTGGTGTTCTGAAGAAGCTTCTGAGAACACTCCCGGTGTCCTGGAATGTTCGTAGGGGGTGTCCTGAGGAGGCTGTCCGTATTGTTCTCTGTCAAGTTGAATGTGTCCTAAGAACACTCGCGGTGTCCTGAAATGTTCGCAAATAAACAAGATGGTGGTGTTCTGAAGACGCTTCTAAGAACACTCGCGGTGTCCAGGGAGTGTTTTCGTAGGGGGTGTCCTGAGGACGCTGTCCATATTGTTCTCTGTCAAGTTGAATGTGTTCTAAGAACACCCGCAGTGTCCTGAAATGTTCGCAAATAAACAAAATGGGGGTATTCTGAAGACGTTTTTGAGAACACTCCCGGTGTCCTGGAATGTTCGTAGGGGGTGTCCTTAGGACGCTGTCCGTATTGTTCGTTGTTAAGTTGAAAGTGTTCTAAGAACTATCGCGTTGTTCTGAAATGTTCGTAGGGGGTGTCCTGAAAACGGTGTCCGTATTGTTCGCTGGCAAGTTCAAAGTGTTCTAAGAACACTCACATTGTTTGCGGACATTAAAAGTTTCCCATAGATCATAGTTGAAATGTTTGACTCTATGGATGTGATATGCTGCGGTGGTTGTTGCCAGGGCATAGAGTCTTGGGTGCATGGCCATTTGCCCATGCACCCAAGACTCTATGCCCTGGCAACAACCACCGCAGCATATCACATTCATATTTGCTTATAACTTTGGGTGAAAAACAAATGTATAAGGAACAAAGGTATTAGATACTATGGATGTGATATGCTGCTATGGTTGTCCTTATTATTGTATACTTACTGTTTGCTCTAGTAATGGGAGTCCATGTTTTTCTTCTTCATTTCTGTGATAAAAGAAAATAGCATGTTAGTATTAGTATTTTGTAATGACTTATTACATTGTATAAGCAATATTCGACCCTCATATTTAGTCGAGGACAAATCAGAGTACTGTGCAATTTGCTCAGTTTCTGTATTTGTTGCTAAAATCATTGGGTCTGTGGGAGAAAAAAAATCCATGTTGGTTTAAAAAAAAACCTTTTTCTGTTATGCTACAGTTTATTTGTTTGTTTGTTTTCAGTGTTCACTTGTTGTTTCTGGCTAATGCTTTATACTTTGCTTTGTTGTATTTTTTTTGGAGCAGTAACAGATTCTTCATTTGTTTTGATATTATAAAATTTTGGAGCAGTTAGATACCAATTGGCGTATTCTAACTGTCTATTTTTTTAATATATTTTAGTGGTTTTGATTTATCTATTTGGATATTGTTAAATTTTGGGACAGTTAGATACCAATTGGCGTATTCTAACTGTGTATTTGTTGGCCTAATTTAGTGGTATTCATTTATCTGATTAGTTGTTGTAGAATCTTTGAGCTGTTAGATAGCTTTTGGAGTATTCTAACAGTTTATATTATTTTAACACAAATTTATAATTTTGGGACAGTTAGATACCAATTGGCGTATTCTAACTGTGTATATTTGGGTCTAATTTAGTGGTATTCATTTATCTGATTAGTTGTTGTAGAATCTTTGAGCAGTTAGATAGCTTTTGGAGTATTCTAACAGTTTATATTTTTTAACACAAATTTACTTAAAGGTTTAAATACAGTTTATTTATCAAATTTTGGTTTTAAGAACATCAAATAAGCGTTTGTAAGATTTGCTGGTAATCTCTGCTTTAGAGTAATGGTACTATCATTACATTCAAACCATCCACATTTCTTTTTTATATATGCAGTGTAGTGCCCTGAATTGGTTGTGGCTCCTGCGTGGTAGATTATACCTATTGTTGTGAAGGTTTTCTTACCAAGTGATATTTGACCATGTGTGAATCCAGTCAGCTTGCAGTTGTTTTTGGTACCATGTGCATTGTAACGTAGAAGCATTAGTATTACGTATTTACTATGTGTTTGTATTACTAACGTGGAGCGATTATCTGAATTGCAGGTAGAGCATAATCTACCATGGTTTGCATTTTGTACAAGTTGCTGAAATGGAATGGATTCACAATTTGGTATTGATATATACATGAAGCGTTCATTGGGGATTTCTTCTTGTGTCACATTGTTGCAGAGAGTGCATGTATGTTTCCACATGTATGAAATCTGAAAGATTTCGTTTATAGGTATGTTTTTGTTTTCCAGTACTTGTAGAAAGTACATTAGAAATTCTTGTGGATCTTCCTGTGAGTTTATAGTGAATTTCACCATTCCAGCACAGTAGTCTAATTGTCGTCTTATTCCAAAAACACTATATGTGTTGTCAGGATTGTTTGCTGCATTTCTGTGAAGTACTAACATTTGCAAACACAATGGGTCTGTACTGTGTAAGTAAATGTTGTCAACAATTGGTGGTAATTGAAATAGAATATTCATTGCTACATTTGCATAGCAACTTACACCAACTATATTTGAGAATTTAAATGGTCCAGGTAGTTCTGTATCTAACTGCTTTTTTTGGAGTTTGTCTTCCTTCTTTAAAGAAGTACTTGGTTTACTTTCTCTAATTGATTCTTTTTTGTTTGTGTTACTTGATGAAGTATTAGTTTCTTTTACTCTCTTTGGAGGATTTGCAGTGACGTCCTGTTGCATTTCTGTTTGATTTAGTTTTCTTTTACAACGTTTTAGTTTTTGTGGAACAGAATATGTGTTTAGATGGGGAGTGTATAGTGAGTGAAGTCTATTGTATTCTAAAATGCAAGGAATATCAGCGTTTACTTTACTTGCATCAAAGTTGATTAGAAATAGACCGTCAAGTGTGCGTAAGCGTGATAGTGCTACGTAGCTCATGCCTTCTTTAAAGACTGTGTTACCAATATCTATCATTGCTTTGTCTAGGGTAAGACCTTGTGATTTATGAATCGTGACTGCGTATGCAAGAGTTAGAGAAAATTGTTCTCTGCGTACATACAAATCTTTGAATAGAAGGAATCTAGCTGTTGAGCGTCCTATCCGTTTTACTTCTGAAAGTTTGTCAAAGAGTATATTGACAAACTGAATTTTGTTGTCACGTGGGTATGTTTGAAAGCCAACAACTGTACCCAGTGCTCCATTAACTAGTCCTTGGTCCACGTCAAGGTTACGTTTAAGCATTACTCTGCAATTTAAGGATAATTTTAACATCTTTTCTAAGCCTGCTGTGTTTGAGATTGATTTTTCTATATTATTTAGTCTTGTCGTGGCTTGGTCACACATGGGTAGTGTCAGTGTCATGATCTAGTTTGTCTGTGGCGCTAATTTCCATTATTGGTTGCATTTCTTTACTTAACATTATTTCATTGAATTTGAGACAGCTTGCAAGAGTTGGCATTAAGGCCATACAATTGACATTTTTGTGGGCTAATTGTTCCATAACATCTGTAGCACATGCATTATCGCCATAAAGTGCATTAATGTGCCAGGTTTTCAATGTTGCTTCTGCTTCTTTAGAAAGTATACCAACTCTCAAACTTTTTAAAATGTTGGCATACGTTAGATCTGCAGATTGGCGCATGTTTTCTGTTAATTCTCTGAATTGGAAATGTTGCCAAAGGTTGACATTTCCAATGCTGCTAACAGTTTTACGGCAGAGTTTGTGCCCTAATGTTTAAAAATAGGTTCACCTTTTACTGGTGTTAATTGAAGCAGATCTCCAAAAACAATAATGTGATTTCCTGCAAAGAGCTCTTCATAGTCTGTTTTGAGTACTTCTTGTAATCTGAGGTGAATCAAAGCTAACATCAGGTTGGTGACCATGCTCGCTTCATCTATTAGTAGCATTTTCATTTGTTTCAATACTCTGCGTAATTCCATTGCAGCTTCTGCAGAAAGTTTGTAATAGTCTAATTTGTTCTGGTGTTCTACTGGTAATAGTAGTAATCGGTGTAATGTAATACCACCTATGTTGTAGGCAGCTAAACCTGTGGGGGCAGTGACAACAGCTGACAGTTTGTTGTTTGTCAATTGTTGATGGAACTTACTAATGATTTTGATTAGGAATGTTTTGCCAGAACCAGCTTCACCACTGACGTACAGTAGTATAGGTTTATAATTATGGCAGGAACATTCTTTATTTTCATGTTTTACACCATGTGCAATTTGTTTTGTTACTTCTTGAAAAATGCTACTTTGCTCATTGTTTAGTTTTGATTGTAGTATAGTTAAGTGTTCCTTATCTTCATACTGACACATGGTGTTTTCTACTTCTATCATAGCTAATTCTGCCTCATTTGTTATTAGTGGTTCTCCCAGTGGTTCTTGGCTTCCTGTTACAGAAGGTTGTCTACTGTCAGGGGTATCCTTATCTAGTTGGGCTTGGAGTTCTTCTTCATGTTGCTGTTCATTGTGCAACATTGTTTTGTACTGTGTAAAATTTACATCAGTTATAGTGTTTTCATTTGCTTTGAAAGCATCCTCATATGAGTCATAGTTATCTAGTAATTGTTCTTCTTTTCTCCATGGTTTGAAGAGTTGTGGCAGGGACATGTAATATACTTCTTTATGTTGAGGAGTCTTCAATGACAATTTGATATGATTAATTAAATTTGGTTTAGTGAGTTTAACTAAGCTGCCTTCACAGTCTGTCACTCTATATTTACCTTTTTTTTCATCAGGTTTCATATTATTTTTGTATGTGTAGTTTTGGGCTATTTGGTATAGACACATGTTTTCCAAAGTATTACTTCTGTTTGGGTAGTATGTGTCCAATAAATTGTTTTTTAAAATGTCTTGGCTGTTGGGATCATGTTTGGCTATTGTTTCTATATCTTCATATGATTTTAGAACTCTTTTTCTAGATTTAGCTGGACCAAGACTTAGCCATACTATATTTTCAGATTTACCATACAATGAAGTACCAGTTAAACGATCAGCTGCTTCATAAGATCCACATTCTCTATGGGTGAGCATTTTTATGCCCAAGCTGTATAATTTCTGAGATAATGTTTTATCTGATGACAGGTCATTCCAGAGGTCTTGGAGCTCTGTCTTTTCTGCTTTAGTTAAGTATGCTGTGACATATCGTGCAACTGCAGTAGAATTGGCTGCAATGTACTGCACATCTATGTTTGCATTCCATAAGTGGGCAATGATTGCATTATAATCATTGATATATTTTTCTTCTTCTTTTCTTTTTATGTAATATGTATTTTTAGGTGACTTACCTTTAACACTATGTCTAACTGAAGACATGAGGTTGTTTACTTGACCTGTATTTGTAACTGGTCTATGGAAACCAAATCGGCATTTGGTGTAGTATTTGCCTTTGTTTTTGTATTTGCGACGACAATATTTTCCACATTTGTGTCTTTGAAATTGTAAAATTTGTGCACGAAGATCACTATTTGTGGCTTCTGATGGAATTTCACAAGTGACATATTTTTCAATAAACTGTAAAACAGTGGCATCACTGTCTTGACCAAATTTAGGAGCATCTTTAATCCATAAAAGCATGTGGATATGTGGTGCTCCTCTGGCTTGGTCTTCTTTTCTCCAAAAGAAGTGTTGCACTTCTCCAAGGGGAGGAACAGTTTTATTACAAATAAAATGTAGCATAGCAATGAAGCGATGATGAAAATATCTTGAAACATTAACAGGATCCAAAGAACAAAGTTCTCCAGGTGTTAGAATATCTATGTTTGTTTTGTTTTTATTTGATATGCGTAGGAAATCATGTAAATCTTCCCATGTATATTCTGCACAACTTAATGTAACAAACCAAGTGGGTGGGCCAAGGTTTCTGATCATACAACGTACATCTCCATGACGTCGAAACCAGTACTCTTTAGTACCACGCATATTTGCTAATAGATTTGTAATATTTGATTGTAAAACCTCATCCTTTTGTTGCACTTTCTCTAATAATTGTGTAGCTGTCATATTTTGAAAGTGTGATCCTGATTTTAATATGTGTGCAACTCCGTAACATAAAGTTGCTAGTTCACTTTCAAAGAGTAGGTGGAATATGTATTCCACATTTTGTCTAAATCTGGGATCTTCAGAATACATCCGTAATGAGCGGTATTCTGAAGCTGATATTTGAATAGATCTATCATCATACCTTCCTCCTTTGCCAGTAGGAAAGAGTAGAGGAAAAGCACGTGCTTCTATACTTTTTTCCCATACACTGATTGGCGATCCTTTTGTTTGACGCATTTGGTAAGTTTCCAGTTCATCTTGTACAGTGTCATTACAGTGCAAAGGATGAATTGTATAATGGTCTAAAGTATTTGATATTGTAGCAGGATCTAGTAGCTCAAATTGACCAGCTTCTTGTGTTTCTTGAATTATTTCAGTTGTATCTTTCAAGTTTTCCTCAATATTAATTTCTTTGTAATATTCATTATTCTCTTTAAGATATTGGAAGGCTTGTCTAACTTTATATAAATCTACCAGCTGTTGCCATATTGTTTTGTCTTTTGTAGGTACTCCATTTACTAATATAATTAAAGATTGCTGCATTGGACGTTGCACTCCTAGAGTATGCACATTTTCTTTTAGATTTAATGGTAAATAAACTACTTTTCCACGAATGCCTGTTACCAATTCAGAGGGAGGTAATTTTGCTGTTTTTGGTTGAAGGCGTATTATTGCTTGAAATGGGTGTACTGTTTGAATTATGATGCTCTCATATAAATTAAGTTGTTGTAGAGGTTTTGGTACTGGGTATAATTCCAAATTATTTGTGATAGAACGTGAAGGAGTTTGGTTGTTGTCAAGTTTTGTAGTGCAATAACTGCAAAGTATTAAGGGCTCAGTTATTTCATATTTGTTTTCTGCTACAAGGTAGAGAGCTAATTCAAACCATTTAGAATCTTCATTGTCTTCTATTTTGTATGATAGGTCCACAGTTTTTGTGTTACTTTTATAAAAAATTCTACGGCAACATACACATACATGGTTTGGTACTTCAGCTGATGTACTTTTACATTTTAATATTTCTTTTTTGTATGTGTTTAGCAAAAGGTTGCCATGTGTAGAATTGTTGCTTAATTGGTTTAAAGCTATTTCATTCTGTAAATGGCTTTCACTTCCAAAATATTTTTTCTGGATATAGTGAATTTCTTCAAGTAGGTCTTTTGCTGTACCATGTAGAAGGATGTTATTTAACTTTGCTAGTGCTAAAGCAGGACTTTTAGCATAGTACAGTTTATAGACTAGATCTCATATAGTTGAATGATGTGTTGATATCCTTTTGATATCATGGAAAGTGGTTTTACAAGTAGGTCCTGTAATGCAGGCCAATGAATGTCCTTGTAGTCCTGTGTACTTGCGCACTGGACAGGTATCTATATTTTGCAGTAATTTAATTTTGATTTTGTCTTTGCTTTTTACATATTTATTGAGGAATTTGCGTAAAGATTTGAAACATTGTTTGGGAATGTTACACATTGACGTGCATGGCCATTTGTACACTAGACGTTCTGATTCAGTTGAATGGAGGGGTAATTCTAAGTTTTCAGGGCATATTTCTATAAGAAGTACTTCTTGTTCCATTATGGTATTATTCACTTTTTCATAAACTCGACCACTGCTATGTATGGCAATTGTATTTGTTTGCTTTTGTTTGTACGCTTCTTCATTAAAATATGGTTCTGTGCTCGTAGTGTGATTCCATTCACCTACGCTGATACTTAAGAAGTTCTTTCTGTTGATATTTCGCTTATTGAGAAGTCTTTTTTGTAATTTAGTTATTAGTTTTGTTAGTGGCTTCATTTTGATTAACAGTAAAATAAATACATTTCTTTTGAGAAGAATTGCACTGTCCATCAATGCTTCTAAGATTAATTTCCTACGATAGGTTTTAAGCTTTGAACCTGATTTTTCTCCTGTTTTTATAAGATTTTGAAGGACTTTGTGACGGTATATTTTGGCTAAAATACTTTTCTTGGTATGCTTACTTTGCACTATATTAAAATTTGAAGAAGTAGTTTTATCTGTACTGATAGCTGATTTTCTGTTAATTGTTTTTTGGTTTGTTTTACATTTTGATAGAGGAAGCGAAGTTGTTGTACTTGAAACTTCTTGTGTTTCACTAAATGATTGTATTAGCTGTTTTGTTTCAACTTTTTTTACAAATTCTGCTAGAGATGGATGCTTATGTTGGACACCTTTATTTTCATTTGCTCTACTTTTGCGTTGTTTTCTACGGACTTGACTTTTGGTAGGCATTCTTTAGGGTCTTTTGAAAAAAATAAAGAAGATATGGGTTGGGGTGTTCTGGAATGTATGTGTGCTGTGTGCATGAGTGTTTGAGTAAGATGATAAAGATGTATGTAATGGTGTGTGATTGTGCATTGGGAACTTAAACTAGTAGGGATAGGTATTCTTGAATTTATGTGTTACTAAACTGGAGTTCAGATGACAAAAAAAGTAAGCTAGTGGTGTGGAAAAGTACAAATAGTAAATCTAATGTATACAATTAAAACAGTTGTTTGTTCTATAATATGAAAATTGTAGTGGTTTAGTTGGGTAATTTGTGTGTCCAAAAATAGAAATTTGTGGGCAATTCTGGCTGTAAATCGCTGTTTAAGACATGGAAATTTTTGGACAAAATGGTACAAAATCTCTATTTTTAGAAACCGAAATAGCGCATATTAATGTTATAGTATATTTGATTAATAATACTAATATTATGGTGATATTTTACTTACTTTTTTTTAAATTAACAGGTAACTTCTTAGTTTTTCTTTCTTCTTCGAATTCGGCTGCTTCTTTTCAGGAAACTGGTCTTCACTACAATTGTAAAAGCTTCAAATTAGTAACTTTGTTTGTATATAGCATTGTTTTTAATTTAGATATTGATTTTTTTAATTGAAATCCTCATTGCCTTCTGTAAAACCATTAAACTAATTTATTTACATAAGATACATTGCATCAGTTCAGTACATATGTTTGTTCTTAATGAACAAATTGTATTGAATGACTAACTGTAGCAAAAAAAAATATCTTTACTATGTCTTGTGAAATGTATAATATATTAGTGAATACCACTATTTCTGTAAGTAAACTGTTCTAGGTAATAGCGCCTAAATGTCATGTCTAATTTAAAGTAATTAAGTAAATAAATAAATAAAAACAAAAAATATGAAATTGTATAAGTATTTTTATAAAGGTTTAAACATAGATTGTGTTTGCATGCAATTTTGTTTGAATATATGTAGTCTATATATTTCATTTAAAAAATGTTAGTTTAACATGATTTGAGTGTGTGTGTATAAAGAAAGTAAAAAGTATAAAGGTTTATAAGTGATAGTTGATTTTAGGAAATTGAAAAAAGTACAGTAAATTCATTTTTACAGATTTTGAAAATGTGTTCATCTATTATACAGAAAATATGCATACCTGAAGTTTGTGTTCATGCATATGGATATGCATGGAGCTGCAAGTAGAAATCTTGAAGACTTGTACAGTATTTCTGGTAGATGCTGCTTGCCAATGATATGACACTTATACTCAGAGAGATTCAGAGTACATTTGCAGTGCTGATCTATGATGATGCAGTTAGATGTAGAGGTCTTGAATGTGATTGGTGCATGGTCATGTGATTTTTGAGGTACATCCAATGAGGGAATGGCAGAGAGAGTGTAGTGGAAATGGTAGAAGGGCTGTTCATGTTACGATATGTCCGCAGATATGGCGGTAGTTCGCGGACATCGGGAGTTACATCCGGGGATTTTTGGGTTCAGAAGTCATGCAAATGAGAATAAGCACTGAAAGGGATTGGTCAGGAAAGTTTGGTGGGTGTGTTGTGCCAGGAGAGATTTTCTCAGATACTCTTTTTGCTGAGAGAACAAAAGATAGCTATGGCTGTGTGTTTCAGAAAACAGATTGTTTGGATTTTAGGAGATTCGTGGATAGATTGGTTGAAGGTGCATGCAGAAAGCTGTGGAGTAGCTGTAGATCTGGGATTCCCACATGTGGAAGTACACTGGCAAGGAGTACGTGGAATGAAGTGGTTGGACTTTCTACCTCTCTGTGCTACTTTGGAGACAGAGCAACATCCAGACATAATTGTAATTCATTGTAGAGGGAACATTTTAGGACATGTGACTGGATTTGTTTTGCAATTTGCTATGAAAGAAGGTTATGGACATGTTTCCTAATTCTCAAGTGATATTTTCACGGATTGCGCAGAGACAAATGTGGCTTCGTTCTTCTTCATTTGGTCCACAAATGGAAAAAGCAAGGCGCAATGTTAATAAGGCTGTTTGTGGCTTTCTAAGAGATTTTGGCATGTCTTCTTTTCACAATGAAAATATTATGTTTTGTAGTACATACATTTTTCGCAGAAATGGAGTCCATCTTACTTATGCTGGCAATCAGATTTTTCTGAGAAATGTACAAAATGCATTGCGACCTTTTTTTGGAATTACAACAGCGATTTTGAAGTAGATGTTCAGCATTTACAATTTTTGACTTACAAACACCACCCAAAGGCTCTTTTCAGAGCCACCACTTCTTTCCAGAGAAAATTACAATGTTTGTGATGGAGTAGCAACCCAATTTTTTTAATGTTCGCGAACTGTCCGCGGACTTCTAAAAAATACAAAGAGCCCTGCTTCATTTATTTTCACTTCTATTTTTTAAATGGGTAAGGCGTCTCTGAAAAGAGCCTTATTTTTTTTTATTTTTGTAATTTTGTATTTTTTTTGGTTTTTCAGACACGACACACTAGGAGAGGAGGGTAAAGGAGGGTAAAGGGGGGACACCAACCACAGGGATAAGAAAGGGCGAGCTGAGAGAGGAAGATGTAGAGTGGGTTTTATTTGGATAGTGAGCAGGTCTTCTCGTGCTCTGAGACGATAGTCTCAAAAGCAAACCGAAGTCGCTCCCCCCAGTACATACATACAACTGTGACCCTCGAAAGGTAAGGGTCATTAGCATTCTGTCTGGCCTGTGAGGCAGCTTGAGAAAGACGCTGTCTCAATGACATTTGTGATGTCATCTTTGATGTCCTGGATGTTAGTCTTAGCAGTGCACGGTGGTGGCACGAGTTATGGTTGCTTAGCTTACCATAACTGGCGAATTTCAAGGGTTTTTCGGTTTTACTTGGAACCATAACGTCCCTAACGTCCCTTTAACAAAGTTTTTTCACTGAATATAAATATATATATATATATATATATATATATATACATATATATATATATATATATATATATATGTTCAAAATGCTGCCATTTTCATGCAGATGATTCAAGCTGCACTCTCCATAGTTATTTTCAGGCCAATCAATCCCAATTGGAAAAAATATCAACTGCCGGATCCACACCTTGTTAACCAAAGTAACCTTCCTTTATTTTTCTTACAGGGAAAATCGTGTAGTACAAAACATGGAAATCCTTTTAAAATATATATATATATACACAAAAAAAACTTTGTTGAGGGGACGTTATGGTTAAGTAGCCCTAACAAAAACATGTACACTTCACTAAAAAAAAACTTTCCACCTTCCCTGTATGCTTCAAATTAAAACCGAAAAATCCCTGAAATTTGATAGTTATGGTAAACTAAGCCCCCAACCCTGCCACCACCCCTGTGCACTGCTAACACTAATGCCCAGACCATGAAAAATGTCATGTCAAATGTCAATGATGACATCAATGACGACATCACTTGTTTAGCCCCTTTCTTTTCCTTCCCTGTCATACATATATATGTACATTCATTAAAAAAATATCACTAAAGGAATGTTATACTTCACAGTGCAACGAAACACCACTGCACATTCCCCCATTATAGTAAGCTAAGCAACCATAACTCGCACCATCTACGTGCATTGCTAACACTAACACCCAGGACATCAAAAATTGAAAAGGTGCAGTGTAGCAAAACGTTACCCTTGTCGTGTGTTCTTAAAGTACTTTCCTTAGGGTCCGGTGGCAGTTCATGATGCACATGCATGGGGCAATAGCAGGCCTCAAACACACAATTAATTTGTATACAGGAAGATAAACTGTGGGATGCTTCTAGTTCTTTCTACCCTACTTCAGTTTCCCTGTATGTGCCGCTTAAGTTTTTTTGTAGTGAATTTCACTGGGTTTTGGGAGGGCAACTTAACCATAGCGTCCCCTAAACAACGTTTTTTTGTAGTGAATTTAACTGGTTTTTGGTAGGGCAACTTAACCATAACGTCCCCGTAACAAAGTTTTTTTTGTAGGGAATTGCATAGGCTTTTGGAAGGTGGAACTTAAGCATGCAATTGTGGCAATGAAGTCGTTCAGCAGAATATACACTGTAATCAATTGATTTGTAACATATGTAGTATAATGTACGTACTTGACATAGATTTAACATAGAACATACAGGACCCTCTCCTTAATGATATTGGAAAGGGACGGACTGAGCGCCTGTTTGCGGACGGGGTTGAACAGCATCAACATTACCCAAACAGGCGGGGAATAGCTGAAAATAAACTATTGTCTTACAGAAAAAATGTGCAACGTAGAAGAAGGACATAAAGATAGATATTATACAGTGGACGCACGCAGTAGGACGAAGGAACATTACAGCAAAAGAGTGAGTACAGTTCATGTTTTTATATGGGTGATTTTTTTTGTGGTATGCAGTGCATAAATAGTAGTTTCTTTCTGTTGTTTTGATTCAGAAATGGAAAGTACTTTGGAGTGGCTGGAGGAGCATTTCCCACATGACGAAATGTCTGAAGACAGCGACAATAATGGTACAGAGTGCTCTGCATATGCAAAATAGAAACCAGTATTTTAGAGGCATTCAACCTCTCTAATAAGAAGAAAAGGCAACAAATGAGACAGAAGAAGACAGGATAAAAAGGATAGAGCAGAAAATGGACACATTGAACAACAATTTTCAAGGTTTACGGGAGTTTGTAGAGGACTGTGTGAGAGGAAAAGTTTGTTATCATTGCCCCACCTGCACCTGCCCTGCTTCTCCATTCCCTAGTGAACCATCCCCAAAACCTCGAACAGGAAAATATATGTTTTGACGAAATATCCATCCCTTTTTCCCCTCACAAATCTTCTCCTCATAACCAGCTCGTGTTGAATCCTAATTCCCCCATATTTGTTTCTGTGTCGGCTTCCCCAGCTATTTCTTCAGATTGATGTGTGTGTTTTTGAAATGTTTTTGTGCAGTAGTTAAAAAGACGTAAAATGTTCGCGAACAGCGCGCATGTTCAACCTATCCGCAAGCAATGGAATGTGGGTGCTGTCTACTGCGTAGTAAGACGGATGTGATGTGTGACTGCACCATCTTTTCAAAATGTGCGTACATAAACAGAAAGGGGTGCCCAAAGGATATACTACGTCGGTGTACCGCTTGGAAACGAGATAATACATGGTCGTAGAACACACAAGATGTCCGGAATGGGAGTAAATGAGTAAAAAGGGAGTGTGTGAAGGACAGTATAGCGGTCCGTATTGGGTGCAGTCAAAATGGTGCTGTCCGTAGGACAGGCACGGTGGCCGGTAAATTCGTAGGCAAACAAAATGGAGTTGTCCTAAGGACACTGGAACTGTCCGTACAGTGAACATAGCATGCGTGCACATGCGCAGTACAAAAGTAAGGATTGCGAACATTGCGCCAGTTCCTAAATGTCCGTCTCACTTGTGTCACATTTTGAAGTAGTTTGAGAACCCGAACACTGTCCGTAGGACACTTGTGCGCATGCGCATCTTTGATTCTTTGCATTTGCTGTCCAGGGGACTTTCATTATGGGGGCGGATGTGTTGAGGACGTCATCTTGTGACCGCACCTACGCTGAGCGTGGGGACTAGTTTCCGCGGTTTGTGTGCTTCCGCAACACTAAAAATGAAGGCAAAGTATTGTGTAGTGTAAAAATGTAATTTCACACATCCCAAACAATAGGCCACCTCAGGAGTTGCTGTGTAAAATGTGTGTACCGCTTTGTAGGGATGAAGACGGTCACAAGGCACACCCCTGCACCCCTACATGGCTGCTGTTGGGTTATTAACCTCTGCACCACCCTCAAACCTGCCACCTCACCAAGGGCCTGCAGAGAGATATATGGGTGAGGATGTAGAGATTGAGGAAGAAGAGGAGGAAGAGAATGAAGTGGAGGAACTCCACACTAGGAGCACTCAGCGGGAGTTGTGGGTGTGGCAGTTGTTTTCTGTTTATGGGAACGTACCAAAAGCACGTGCGAACCTGGTGAAGTGTAACCAGTGCAATGTGGTGTTGAGTCGCGGGAGATTTGGAGCATACAGTTTTGGTACGACAACCATGAAGCGACACCTCACTTCGTTCCACACTGCAGTCATTTGCAGGGTGGTGCCATGTGAAGAGCGTAGTCATTTGAATTCCTCCACAGCATCCTTGGAATCCGATCCTCCCACCACAAGAGACACTCCTGTGGGGGAGCGCCTCCCTCCAGCTGCTTCACAAGCCATTCGCAATGCTGTGGACCCTTACCTTTCAAAGGTGACAGTAGCGTGCAGGTATTGTGACGCAGTACTCTGCAGTGGGGAGAGTTTTCAAAGTACTTTTGAGGCTGCAGTCACCGAGCACCAGAAGATTTGCTCCTTACCTAAATAAAGATCACCCTTAATATTTCTCTGTTCAGTTGCCCTTTCTTATACCTGTGGCTGGTGTCCCTTCCTTACCCTCCTCTTGCCTCTTCTCCTAGTGTGTCGAGTGCTGTTAATCAATGAACGTAAAAACCACAAAAATGACAGAAAAGGCTCTTTTCAGAGCCACCTTTCTCAGTGTAACAATAGGACTATGAAGTGAAGGCCGTAGACCCCTGGGGAGTTCAGCAAGAGTTTCGCGGACAGTCGTAGAGGGGAAAAAGGGAGGGTGCAAGTGGCGCAAATGCAATAAAGTGTACGTTGGGAGTAAGTGGTGGCTCTGAAAAGAGCCTTTTGGTGGTGTGTTGTGTGGGTCAAAAACAGTGGATTGGGGAAAACGGATTGTCAGATAGGTTAGTGTGATTGTAAAGAGAGCGCAATGCATTTTTTAAGCATTTTTTAAATTGTGAAGAAACCTCCGATTGCCAGCATATGTGAGGTGGACTCCATCTCTGCGGAAAATGAAACTGCTACGAAACAAAATGTTTTCATTGTGGAAAGAGGACATACCAACATCTCTTAAAAAGGCACGCACAGCCTTATTCACATTGCGTCTCGCTTTCTCCATTTATGGACAAAATGCAGAAGAACGCAACCATATTTGTCTTTGGGCAATACGGGAAAAAAGTATTTGACAATTTGGAAACATGTCCATGAGCTTTGCGAGTCCTTCGTTCATGGCAAATTGTAAAGAAATTCCAGATACATGGCCTAAACTGTTTCCTCCACAATGAATGATGAGTATATCTGGAGGACGCTCTGTAACACAAAGAGGTACCAAGTCCAGCCATCTCATACCACGCACGCCATGCCAGTGCACTTCCGCATGTGGAAATCCGAGATTTTTAGAAAAACTGCAGCTTTCTGCATGCACCTTCAACCTATGTATCCATGAGTCTCCCACAATCCAGATAATCTGTTTTCGAGCATGGAAAGCCATGGCTGTGTGGTGTCCTGTGAGGGAGAAGACGGTCTTACTAAAGTACATCGGTCAGAGCAAACCTACTGAACTTTATGGACCAATCCCTAGCTCCATTCATTCTCATTTACATGCGGCTCCACCCTTCAATCCCCGGTGGTGATATGTGCTGGCTGCTAACTACCGCCATGTTCGCGGACATGTACAGGATCACAGCGTGACGACGGTACATTAAAGTACTATTCCCCTTTTTCCCCTTTAAGGTAGGCTCTGAAAAGAGCTGTTTTTTTATTTTTGTCCACATTTCGTACAGACATGTGGTATTTTATGTATTGTTTTGTATTTTTTGTCCTTGCTTTACTCTTGCAAACATTACAGAACCTTCTCTAAAGCAAGCCTTATGTTCCAAAAGAACATTGCATTTCCCTAAGAGGATAGCGCAACACCATCTCCTTCAAAGTAATGCGCATTGCTTGGAGCAATGTTATCGTGGCTACAAAAAAACATACCAACTCGTAGCATGAATACACGCATGCCGCGATTGATGATGCACCTCCCGATTCTTTGATCTGGACAGAAAAAAGAAGTGTTGTTCCATTGTAGTTTTGGGAGTAAAGCAGATAAAATAACTTTCGATGTTGGGAAGATGGTCATGAGTGCTTCAACCAACTGTGCCAAATCTGCCAACAAAGTACGTGATGTCAGGTATCCCAAGTGGCAAGCACCGTAGTGCAAAATTACCACATGAGGAGTGGTCATTCTATGCATGTCTCTGCAAACTTGCAGAATTGCCACAGCATTGGCATCAGTGTCAGCGCTCCACACCACCTCCACTCCTCGCACATCGAAATGGTGTGCCACATGCCTACTCTCGGCATAGTGTTGTAAGCCTTGCACAAAAATGTCTCCAAGCAGCAAAACCCTGACCCTCTGCACCTCTGCCATTTTCAGTGTGCGCACAGTCTTTCGACACAAAAGAGTAATGTGAACATCTGATTGACTGATGCCTACAGTCATCTTTCCATGCAGGATTTGCTGTAGAAACCCATTGTTGTGTTGCACCCTATGGTCGCCTACAGACTACATTGATTGTTGTGTTGCACCCTATAGTCGCCTACAGACTACATTGATTGTTGTGTTGCACCCTATAGTCGCCTACAGACTACATTGATTGTTGTGTTGCACCCTATAGTCGCCTACAGACTACATTGATTGTTGTGTTGCACCCTATGGTCGCCTACAGACTACATTGATTGTTGTGTTGCACCCTATGGTCGCCTACAGACTACATTGATTGTTGTGTTGCACCCTATGGTCGCCTATAGACTACATTGATTGTTGTGTTGCACCCTATGGTCGCCTACAGACTACATTGATTGTTGTGTTGCACCCTATGGTCGCCCATAGACTACATTGACTGTTGTCTCGCACCCGTTGGTCGCCTACAGACCATATCCTCTGCTGTGTTGCCCTCATGTCTACCCTCTGACCACACTGAATTCACTAATCAATGTTATGCTCTAGGTCGCCAATTAGGTCCCCAGCCACCTGAGTACTAGTAACGCCACCTACATCATGTATTGGTACCTATCTACTCTCATCCATCTCCTGTATACATACAGTAGACACTGGACTAGCCAACCCAACCCTCACTCTACTCACGACACATTTACCAGCTCATATACGGTAACCATCCCCCCCTTCTCGCGGCCCAGCACCATGACAACTGCAAACCCGTATTTGAATGATCCAGCACTATGGATACGCCACTTTGCTACTAGACCAACACCTAACCAACCTTGTACCACAGCCATTAGAAACATTAGACTGAATACTAGAACCAGACCACCTACTCATATATGCCATCACTACCCCAGCAGCCTACTGAACAGAAACACTAGATTGAACTCCAGAACTAGTACTCCGACTCACCCTTACTCTCACCACCCCACCATCTTAACCAGAAACGCTAGACTCAGAGTCCGTAGTAACCTTGCCAGCTTCCCCATCGACTCAGACCACCTCTCCCACAGCCCTCTACACACACGTCTTGATAAATCTCCCAAAAAAGACAAACTAATCAAAGCAGCCTTAGTGAATGCTAGGTCTCTTCCTGCCCATGCTCTTGATATAGCTGACTTTATAACTAACGAAAACCTTGATCTCCTCGCAGTCACAGAAACATGGCTCAATGCTGCATCCGGCCCATCCTTGGCCCTCGCCATACCTGATGGTTATACTATCATTAGATCTGACAGAAATACCACCCAAACGAAGGGAGGCGGACTCGCCCTCATATTTAGAAATACCTTCGACATCAAAATCATCCAAGACGCTCAAATCCTCTCAGCAGAATCACTTTCTATTAAGCTCCCTCTCTCACCCAACCACACGGCATCATTGCATCTTATTTACCGCCCACCAGGACCCATTTCCTCTTTTATAGAGGACATTGCATCTCTTATATCCATAAACACCAAACCTAACTCTCAAATCATCTTACTTGGGGACTTTAACCTCGGGTTCAACGATCCTAAGGACACTAACGCCCATGACCTAGCCAACACCTTATCCGAACTTGGTCATACACACATTATCCACAAACCCACTCATATCAAAGGCAGAACACTAGACTGGCTCTCCCATCTCAACTGTCCTATCGACCTCCTATCCAACGACCCTTGCATCTGGTCGGATCATCACAAACTCACCTTTGCTATCAAAGCCAATTTACCCCCTGCGTTGCCCATCATCGCCCCCGCCACCTGCACGAGAAATAAGAAAGACATTACCCCTGACAATCTCTTACCCATTTTACTTCCTATTTTGAATAATACCGATTCTGATGTTGACCCCACAGTCCTAGTGGATATCTACAACCAGGCTATACTCAAAGCACTGAACACCATTGCCCCTTTAAAATTACGGAAACCTAAACCACAGCGTCACCTTAACACCTGGTTCACGCCGCAGTTAAGAGAATTACGCAAAACTAAAAGAATCGCTGAGGCTCACTGGAAAAAACAACCTACAACATCCAATAAGACAGAGCTTACCCTAGCCTCTTCCCATTACAAAGAGGCCATATTGCTGGCTAAAAAAGATACCTACAACAAAAGGATCACACAAGCGGAATCGAACACTAAAGAACTTTTCAAGATTCTGAAAGAACTAGAATCCCCTATTGCCCCCACTGACAAATGTATCACTGACTCACTATGGTGTAGCAATATTCAGAAGGCCTTATTAGACAAAATAGCTCGTCTACAAACCAAAATTAACGCAAAAAAATCCTTATTACTAGCTGACCCTGACTACACACATCCACCTAACAGACCATCCACCTTCAAATCAACGTGTAAACCTTTCAACTTTTCACCCCTCGCTATTTGGGAAGTGGAAAACATCATCAGGAAACTCAAACCTTCGAACTGCCAAGGTGATGTCTGCCCTGCCCCGATCATCAAAGCAGCCGCGCATGACCTAGCACCTTTCATCACCAACCTCATTAATGCCTCATTTAAATCTGGAATAGTACCTGATAACCTTAAAGACGCCTGGGTCATTCCTCTTCTTAAAAAACCTACTCTTGACCCTGCCAACCCGTCTAACTATAGGCCTATAACGACTGTACCGTTCTTATTAAAAATATTAGACAGAGCAGCCTATTTACAAATACAGGCTTACTTAGACTCAAACAATCTCCTAGGACTTAGGCAATCAGGCTTCCGACCAAGACACGGTACGGAAACTGCACTAATAGACCTTACTACTCAGATCCATTCCCTGAAAGACAATGGCAAACTCGCACTCCTTCTATTGCTTGACCTGTCAGCAGCTTTCGACTTGGTCAACCACCAAACACTTTGTCACCACTTGAAATCTGCAGCACACTTTTCTGACGCAGCCACGGCTTGGATTAGCTCCTTCCTGGCGAACAGAACCATGAGGGTCTTTTCTGCTACAGATTCTGCTGTACCCTCACCAGTACCTTGTGGGGTCCTGCAAGGCTCTTGCGTGTCCCCGACACTTTACAATATATTCACTAAACCACTCTTTGATATCCTTGACGCTCTGGGTGTCACGTATACTAATTACGCTGATGACACCCAGATACTCATTCCTATCTCAGGTGACTACGTAACTGACAGTACCACCCTTAATGAAATCTACTCGGTAATACAAGCATGGATGGCACACCATGGACTGTGTCTCAATGACGAAAAAACGGAGTTAATCATCCTGGGTACTCATGCCAAACTTAAAAATCTCAACCCCTCATTCAAAGCCTTTACCATAGATGGTAACCTCATCCCTGTGTCAAATAACACCAAAACTCTTGGTATCTACATTGATGCCACCTTATCCTTCTACAAACAAACCAACGCAGTAGCCTCCTCAGCCGCATACACCTGCAAGCTGATCACGGCATGTAGACCGTTCATCTCCACACCCAATTGCATTACTCTTGCTAGAGCACTAGTCCTTTCCAAATTAGACTACTGCAACGCCCTTTACCTGGGCACTAGTCTCAAAAACATTAACAAATTGCAAGTAGTCCAAAACAATGCCATTAGGGCTGCCCTCAACATCCCCAAAAAAGCACACATATCCGAGACCAGACGTAAACTACGCTGGCTCCCCGTCGAGCACAGGATAGCTCTTAAATCTTTGGCCCTCATACACAAAGTCAGGGCCAACCTTGCCCCAGCATACCTCACAAGCCAACTTACACCCCACACCTCCTCAAGACCACTCAGGGCAGCACAAACTAATACCATGACCATACCGCGATTCAAACTTCAAAACTCAGGTGGAGCTAGCTTCCCTGTTCAAGCTTCCAAATTATGGAACTCTATCCCCGCGCCTTTGCGTGCAGAATCCTCATTCAACCTGTTCAAACATAACACGAGGTGTTGGCTTCACAAGTTGGACTCCTCGACAGCCTATCTCCCGGATCCTAGCACGCTACACTGATGCCGGTACACCATGTAATTTATGTATACTTGTATGCACTTGCAACACTATGATTGTACCTTCTGTAATTGTAACGTAACCACTGTTGACTGCTTTTATTGTAACTGTAACCAGATTTAACTTACGCGCCCTTATGCCCACGGGCCTGGCTGCGCTTTACAAATAAAATAAATACAAATACAAAATACAAATATGTGACACGCCCTACCAGCGGACAAACGTTGCCTACGTGCAGCACGTAACTCTTACCCAGTCCTTCCACCCTTTCTACAGCGGTACCAAAGCGAGTCCCTCATTGGACACAACTAAGTGGCGCACAATCATCCACCAATCACATAGAGCATCGCTAATTTTAACTCCGTCATCAACATTGCGCACTTCAAAATTACTGTTGATGATTCTTAATGGAAATCGCATACCATTGCAAAGCACCTACTTTACAAGCTACTGTGCAAGGATTGCGAATTTCTACGTACAGCTCCATGCATGTCCACATGCATCAGTATAGAGTACAGGTATGTACATTTTAATCAGAGTACATGGGGAAGTCATTATGGTTTAAAATAGACAAAATAATGCCGGTAAATTTCCATAGGGAACACACAACAACGCTCCCCCTTTTAAAGTGCAAGATTGCCGATTTGTCATTAACAAATTGCACGACTGCTTACTGTCTTCTGCATAACCTGTACATACGTTGCAAGCATGCCTATTTAGGCATAGCTCTCAACCATTTTTGTCTGAAAGGCGGGTGAAATCAGCCGATTTCGTTTTTGGCGGGTGAGACGCCCATTGGAATGAATGGCCGTGCAGGAGGCTTGGCGAGTGAGTCTGCCCTTTACAAGGCGGGTGACACCCACCAAAAGCATGTGAGTTGAGAAGTATAATTTAGGGCAGACCTCAATTTTGGATGTGAAAATGTCAGAGTTCTGTACTCTGTACTGCCAACAGTAATGCTACTTGCAATGCGATCGTATGAGAATAGTAATCGCTCCCGATTGTGGTGCTGACATGTCCTTCAGAGGGTCTCCCGATTTTTGGACATCGTGCTTTTCATTAAGAAGTACAAAATGTTTGCCCATCTACTACTTTGCCCTATCGCTTACAAACCTCTCTCCTATGCATACTACACTTTGTAAAGAACAAGGCATTTGCAAATCCTTAAAAAATGTAGTTATTTTGAAGGACTTTCAAGTACCATTTTGAAAGTAGTATGCAAAGACTGCACAGAGAGAAGAGAAATGTGCACGTGGACTGGGTTGAAATATGAAAGTTGAATCCTCTGACGAAAGAAGTACAAGTAAAGTCTGCAGTATCATGACGGCTGCAAACACACAAAGTAATTGATATTGTTTTTTTAATTCACAGTGAAGACTACTCTCCTGAGAATCAACAGCATCTACACTGCAGACGACATGTCCAAAGAAACCTGGTCATCTTGCACAAAAAAGTAAGTACAGTACAACCTTCATATTGTAACTACTCCTTAAAGAGGCTGCGTGGGTTATTTGTTTATTTTGGGCACCAAAGGAAGCATTCATTTGTAAACCATTCTACCTACATATATCCATTTATTGAACAAAGAATAACAGGTGGAATGGCTGACAAATCCCTGTGTGTTTGGTACTAAAATAACATAGGAAATCCTTAGAGGATGAGATTGTGAAAATAAATTGCGGTAGAAAGTTTTTGGCATTTCGGTTATTAATAATGGTTCTCGTCACAAGTAGGCACTTTGTACTCTCATCTAAAGCACATTGTACTAGTATACAAACAGTAAAGTAGCCTTACCAAATGATAGGTAGAGGTCACTGTGCATTGACACACCATGCCAAAGAGCTTCCTCATCACACTTATGCACACATGCACACAGCACACATACATTGGACAACAGACCAAAGTATACTTTTTTCAGACACCAAAGAATGCGTACCAAAAAGCAGCTCTGTAGAAAGGAACGCAGAATTAGAGCAAATAAAAATAAAGGTGCCCAATGTAATCATCCACCTGTTGTAGAGTTAGTGGAGCATCTTGGTACAAACCACCTAATGCAGTTGGGGAACATAATAAAAGAAGTCTCAACTACTGAAACTGTACCTCCTCCATCACAAAGTATCACAAAACACAGACATGTTGTCAAAGAAACGGCTGCCAGTACAGCTAACAATGTTCCTAATAATCCTGATAGTGTAAGAAGAACCCATAGTAAAGTATTTCAGCAAAAATGTTTCATCACAGAGTCCTTCAGAATCTACAAAGAAGAGGACCAAATTTTCCTCACCCCTTAAAACGTACCATAGAAAGTTAATTCTACAAGCACTCGTGGACAGTGCAATCCTTCTCAAAAGGAAGTTGTTCATATTAGTGTTAAAAAGAATGAAAGCACTAACAAAACTAAATACCAAACTACAAATGAAACTCAGCAATAAATGGAATGTGAACAAAAATAATGTTTTGCATGTTTGTGGTGGTGAATGGAGTCACACAACAACCACAGAGCCATATTTTAATGAGGAATCATACAAACAAAATCAAACAAACACAATTGCCATCCATAGCAGTGGACGAGGGTATGAGAAAATCAATACTACCATCATGGAACAAGAAACACTGCTTACAAAACTATCTTCTGAAAACTCAGAATTACCTTTCGATTCAGCAGAACCACACTGTCCAGTATACAAATGGCCGTGCACATCAATGTGTGCCATTCCAAACAAAGCTTTCAAATCTTTATGTCTGTTCCTCAATCAATATGTAAAAGGTAAAGACAAAAGTAAAATGAAAGTGCTGCAAAATATGGATATTTGTCTAGTGCGGAAACACTAAAAGGACATTCATTAGCCTGCATTTCTGGGCCTATTTGCAAATGTACCTTCCATGATATCAAAAGAATATCAGTACATCATTCCAAAGTAAGAAATTTAGTGTATAAAATATACTGTGCAAAATGTCCAGCTTCAGAATTAGGCAATTTAAATACCACTCTTCTGCATGGTACACCCAAATACTTACAAGAAGAAATGGACCGCTTTCAGAAAAAGTATTTTGGAAGGGAGAGCCACGTAGAAAATGCAACAGTTTTAGAGCACAGTAGCGACAATTCTGCACATAGCAACCTTCTATTACACACATACTGAAAAGAAATACTAAAATGTAAAAGGTCGGCTGAAGTACCAAGCCGTGTGTGTGTATGTTGGCGCAGAACGTTTTACAAAAGGAACACAAAAAATGTGGACATAGCATACAAAATAGAAAACAATGAAGACTCTAAATGGTCTCAATTAGCTTTGTACCTTTTAGGTGAAAGCAAATATGAAATAACTGAATGCCTAATATGCTGCAGTTACTGTACTGCAAAATTAGACAACAACCACAATCCTTCACGTACAATTACAAATAATTTGGAATTGTTTCCATTACCAAAAATCCTGCAACAGCTCAATTTGTATGAGAGCATAATAATTCAAACAGTTCACCCATTTCAAGCAATTATACGCCTTCATCCAAAAACAGCAAATTTACCTCACTCTGAATTGGTTAAAGGCATTTGTGGCAAAGTAGTTTACTTGCCATTAGATCTAACGGAAAATGTGCACATTCTAGGAGTGGAACATTCAATAGAGCATTCTTTAATAGTCTTGGTAAATGAAGTACCAACAAAGGACGAATAAATTTGGCAACAATTAGTAGACTTACACAAAGTTACACAAGCATTGCAATATCTAAAAGACAACAATGAGTACTACAAGGAAATAAATACTGATGAAAGCTTAAGGTAAACAACTGAAATAATTCAAGAGCAATCAGAAACTGGAAAATTCGAACTTCTGGATCCAGCTACAGTATCCACTCTTTTGGACCATTACACAATTCATCCATTGCATTCCAATGAAAGTATAGATGATGCACTAGAAACTTACCAAATGCGACAAACCAAAGGGTCACCAATGAGTATTTGGGAAAAAAGTATAGAAGCACGTGCTTTTCCACTGCTATTTCCTACTCACAAAGGTGGGAGATACGATGATACACCCACTCAGATTGGGGCATCAGAATACCGCTCATTACGAATGTATTCGCAAGATCCCAGATTTAGACAAAATGTGGAATACATATTCCACCTACTCTATGTAAGTGAATTACCAACATTATGTTATGGAGTTGAACACATTCTTAAATCTGGAACGCACTTTCAAAATATGTCAGCCACGCAGTTAATGCAAAAAGTACAAGAAAAAGATGAGGTTTTACAATGAAGTATAACAATTTTGTTGGCAAACATGTGTGGTACAAAGGAATACTGGTTTAGATGGCACGGAGATGTGCGTTGCATGATCAGAAACCCTGGTCCACCAACTTGGTTTGTTACGCTAAGTTGTGCAGAATATGCATGGGAAGATTTACAGGAGTTCCTATGCATAGCAAACAGCAACAAAAACAACATAGATATATTAACACCTGGAGAACTTTGCTCTCTAGATACAGTTAATGTCTCAAGATATTTCCATCATCGTTTCATTGCAATGCTACACTTTATTTGCAATAAAACTGTTCCTCCCCTTGGAGAAGTGCAACACTTCTTTTGGCGAAAAGAATATCAAGCGAGAGGGGCTCCACATATTCACATGCTGTTATGGATCAAAGGTGCACCGAAATTTGGGCACGACAGTGATAGCACTGTTTTGCAGTTTATCCAAATGTATGTCACATGTGAATTCCCTTCACAACAGACATATAGTGAGCTGCATGGGCAGATTTTACAATTTCAAAGACACAAATGTGGCAAATATTGTTGCCGTAAATACAAAAACAAAGATAAATACTACACCAAATGCCGCTTTGTTTTCCCTAGACCAGTTACAGAAACAGGTGAAGTAAACAACTTCATATCTTCAGTTCGACATAGTGTTAAAGGTAAATCACCTAAAAACATGTATTTTTGAAGAGGTAACAAAACAAATTGTGCATGGCGTACAACAGGAAAATAAAGAATGTACCTGCCAAAATTACAAACCTATACTGCTGTACATCAGTGGTGAAGCTGAACCAGGGAAAACATTCTTAATCAAAATTATCAGCAAGTTCCTTCAACAACTGACAAACAACAAACTGAAAGCTGTTGGAACAGCCCCAACAGGTTTAGCTGCCTACAACATAGGTGGTGTGACTTTACACCGATTACTACTGCTTCCAGTAGAGCATCAAAATAAATTAGAGTACTACAAACTTTCTGCAGAAGCTGCAATGGAATTACGTAGAGTATTGAAACAAATGAAAATGCTACTAATAGATGAAGTGAGCATGGTCTCCAATCTAATGTTGGCTTTGATTCATCTCAGATTGAAAGAAGTACTTTAAAGTAATAACGAAGAACTCTTTGCAGGGAAACACATTATCGTTTTCGGAGATCTTCTACAATTGACACCAGTAAAAGGTGAACTGATTTTTAAAACCTTAAGCCACAAACTCTGCCGGAAAACTGTTGGTAGCATAGGTAATATTAACCTTTGGCAACATTTCCAATACAGAGAATTAACTGAGAACATGCAGCAGTCTGCAGATCTCACTTATGCCAACATCTTAAAAAGTATTAGAGTTGGTGTATTATCGCAAGAAGCACAAGCTGTATTGAAAAAGCGGCATATACATGCACTTTACTGCGATAATACATGTGCAACTGATGTTATGGAACAAATAGCGCACAAAAATGTCAATTGTATGGCCTTAATGCCAACTCTTGCAAGCTGTTTCAAATTCAATGAAACAATGTTAAAGAAAGAAATGCAAGCAATAATAGAAATTAGTGCCACAGACAAACTGGGTACATGGTTTGACATACCCATGTGTGAGCAAGCCACAACAAGACTAAATAGTTTAGAAAATTCAATCTCCAACACAGCTGGGTTGGAAAAAGTATTGAAATTATCATTAAATTGTAGAGTAATGCTTAAACGTAACCTTGACGTAGAGCAAGGGCTAGTTAATGAAGCACTGGGCACAGTTGTTGGCTTCCAATCATACCCACTTGATAGCAGCATTCAGTTTGTAAATATTCGCTTTGATAAAGTTTCAGAAGTGAAAAGGATAGGGCGCTCAATGGCTCAATTTCTTCTCTTCAAAGACATGTATGTACGTAGAGAGCAATTTTCTCTAACTCTTGAATATGCAGTTACCATTCATAAATCCCAACGTCTTACCCTAGAGAAAGCATTGATAGATATAGGAAAGACACTGTTAAAGGAAGGCATGAGCTACGTAGCATTATCACGCTTACGTACACTTGACGGTCTATTGCTAATAAACTTTGATTCAAGTAAAGTCAAAGCTAATATTCCTTGCATTCTAGAATACAATAGATTGTGTTCACTGTACACCCCTCATCTGAAACAATACCCTGTTCTAGATAAAGTAAAACATGGTAAAAGAAAAGTAAATGAAACAGAAATGCAACAGAATGCAACAGGAAATTCTGCAAAAAAAAAAAGAAAAGAAGCTAAAGTTTCATCAATTGCCGCAAACATAGAAGAACCTATTAGGGAAGGTAAACCAGGCACATCGGCAAAGAAGCAACAGAAAAACCGAAAAGTGCACTCAGATACAGAACTTGCTGGCCCATTCAAATTTACACATGAAAGTGGGGTAAATTGCTATGCAGATGTAGCAATGAATATTCTATTTCAATTGCCACCAATTGTTAACAATATTTAACTGCACAGCACAGACCAATTGTGTTTGCAAATGTTAGTGCTGCATAGAAATGCAACAAGCAATCCTGACAACACATACAGTGTTCATGGAGTAAGGCAACAATTGGACGAGTGTGCTGGAATGGTGAGATTCACTATGAACTCACAAGAAGATCCACAAGAATTTCTAATGTACATACTATTAGTATTGGAAAACAAAAGCATACATGTAAATTAAATCTTCCAAATTTCATACATGTGGAAACATACGTGCACTCTCTGTAACAAAGTGATACAGGAAGAAATCCCAAATGAGCGATTTGTGTATATTTCCATACCAAATTGTGAGAGCATTCCATTTCAGCAACTTGTACAAAATGCAAACCATGGCAGATTATGTAGTATTTGCAATTCAGACAATCGCTCTACCTTACTGATACAATCACATAGTGCCTACATAATACTTATGCTTCTACGTTTTAATGCAGATGGCACCAAAAACAACTGCAAACTAACTGGATTTACACACGGTCAAGTGTCACTTGGAAAGAAAACCTTTACAACAGTAGGAATATTCTACCATGCAGGAGCTACAACCAGTGCAGGTCACTACACTGCATAGATTAAAAATAATTCTGGATGGTTTGAATTAAATGATAGCACCATTACTCTAAAGCAGAGGTTACCAGCTAACCTAACAAACGCGTATTTAATGTTCTTGAAGCCAAAATTTACGAAATAATGTGTACTTCAAAATTGTCAACAAAGTAAGTGAAAGACTACAAACAGTTAGAATACGCCCACAGGTATCTAACTACCCAACAGGATGGAAAAATGAGACAAATAAATGATTATCACAGATCGTTGGAAACAAATGCACAGGCAGAATACGCCTATACGTATCTAACTGTTGTTCAAAATCAGCAGGAAGGCAACAAAGAAAACATTAATGGGAAAGATACAGGAAACAGGATATGTCAACGACAGAAATTAATAAGTATCACAAATCTGTAGGAACAAATGCACAGTTAGAATACGGCTACAGGTATCTAACTACCCAACAGGATGGAAGAATGACACAAATAAATGATTGTCACAGATTGTTGGAAACAAATGCACAGGTAGAATATGCCTATAGGTATCTAAGTGTTGTTAAAAATCGGTAGGGAGGCAACAAAGAAAACATTACTGGGAAAGATGAAGGAAACAGGATGTAACAACGACACAAATGAATGAGTATCAAAAATCTGTAGGAACAAATGCACAGTTAGAATACACCTACAGGTATCTAACTGTTGTTAAAAATGGGCAGGAAGGCAACAAACATAACATTGATCAGAAAAATGAAGAAAACACTGAAAGGAAAAAATGAAGCTCTTAGTTGCATAAGAAATTAAGGTATTTTTTAATCCGACAAGGATTTTTTTTCCCCAGACCCAAGGATTAGAAAAGCAAACACAGAAACTGAGCGCAATGCACAGTACACTGGTTTGTAAATTAAATATGAGGGTCTAAAAAAAAAGTTAAATGTCTATTATGCAATGTGGTAAATGTGGAAAAACTGCAAACATTAACACACCTTTTTCTTTCATCACAGAAATGGAAAAAGTAATACTTCCGCCAAGTACGAAAACCAATTTTAAAAAGTTTATGGATTCTGAACAAAGTAAGGAGTAAGTATATTGGCAGGCATTTTCTACACATGGGAATCTACTCGTCTAATCTATGGTAGTAATATGCTGCAGTGCCTGTAGGCTGGCCTTTCGTCTGCGGTGAGTAACCTACCACCTACGCCTTACAACCAAGTTTCAAGGAGTACAGTTCCTATCCACAACCATCGCTGCATATGTAAAACATGGTCCTTTTAAATTAGCTGCTTATAAATTTACTTTTCGGACCATCGTCTGCAGCCACGAAGTGAAGAAACTAGGGCATCAAAACAACAACCACAATCCACCACACCCATATTAACTTGTAACTCCACTGCTTATGACTTCAGTCTTACATGCATGGTCTTCAGCCATGCACCCAAGACTGCAGGATCTCCCCACAATCACCTCAGGGATGTGTGGTAGTAGGGGTTATTCTATGGGTGTGTTATCCTTCAGTACCTCTGCCCAGAGGCTTCCCTCCTAGATATATGTCTGTAGAACTTACATGGGATGGGATGGGTGTGCAGTGTCTTCCAAGTCTAGTACTTCCCACTTTGTTCTTGGTTGCATAGCCTTCAGCCATGCACCCAAGACTGCACGCACTCCCCACAACTTGCCAATCAAAACGCAACACTACGGGTGTGCATGGGTGTCACATGTGGCGGTGGTTGTGGCCAGGGCCTACAGTCTTGTAAGTAAGGCCTTCGGCCGTGGCTGACGGCCATGCATTCAAGACTCTAGGCCCTGGCCACAACCACCGTAGCATGTGCCACCCATGGCGGGGTACTAATGAATATAATGATAACCATTAGAAAAAATAATGCATTCATGGCATGTTGTCAATTTCAATGTTCCCTTACACCACACGTGTCCTTACAAATCTAACAACTCCCCCGTGCACTGCACGGGCTGAAATACTGGCCTTATTGGACCCCTCATTTTCTGTGCGTACAAGGAGGCCACAGGACATACGTCATAAAGTAGGTATAAGTGTACTATTGGGTGTAGGGCCTTCGGCCCTGCACCCAAGAGTGCAGAATCTCCCCACAACCACCTATTTGTTCTTGGGTGCATGGCCTTTGGCCATGCACCCAACACTGCATGCACTCCCCACAACTTGCCAATGAAAATGAAACACAAGGGGTGTATGCATGGGTGTCACATGCGGCGTTGGTTGTGGCCAGGTCCTACAGTCTTGGAAGTAAGGCCTTCGGCCGACGGCCATGCATCCAAGACTCTAGACCCTGGCCACAACCACCGTAACATGTGCCAACCATGGCAACGTACTAATGAATATAATAATAGCCATTGCAAACAGTAATGTACGTGTCCTTACAAATCTTAACTCCCCCGTGCACTGCACAGGCTGAAATACTGGCCTTATTGGACCCCTCATTTTCTGTGCATACAAGGAGGCCACAGAACATACTTCATAAAGTACGTATAAGTGTATTATTGGGTGCATGGCCTTCGGCCCTGCACCCAAGAGTGCAGGATCTCCCCACAACCACCTCTTTGATCTTGGGTGCATGGCCGAACACTGCACGCACTCCCCACAACTTGCCAATGAAAATGCAACAAAAGGGGTGCATGCATGGGTGCCACATGCAGCGGTGGTTTTGGCCAGGGCCTAGAGTCTTGGAAGTAAGGCCTTCGGCCTTCGGCTAACAGCCATGCATCCAAGACTCTAGGCCCTGGCCACAACCACCGTAGCATGTGCCAACCATGGCAGCGTACTAATGAATATAATAATAGGCATTGGAAACAGTAATGTATTCACAGCATGTAGGCAATTTCAATGTTCCCTAACACCACACGTGTCCTTACAAATGTAACAACTCCCCCATGCAGTGCACGGCCTCAAATACTGACCTTATTGGACCCCTCCTTTTCTGTGCGTACAAGGAGGCCATATAACATACGTCATTAAGTAGGTATAAGTGTACTATGCGTACAAGATGTCCATACGCATTACATCATGACAACCGACCCCCAGAACAAGTGCAATAATCACCCATATGTTAAGACTGTAGCCCCTGGCCACTACCACAGTAGCATGTGCCACCCATGGCGGCGTACTAATGAATATAATAATAGCCATTGGGAAAAATAATGCGTTCACGGCATGTTGTCAATTTCAATGTTGCCTACCTATAACCGTGTGTTTTCAAGAGTTACAAAATTCCTGTCCACTACACGGACTGAAGTGTTACAAATTTCTTGCCCACTATATGGACTGAAGTGCTATCGTTATTACCCCCCACATTTACTGTACGTACAAGGTGTCCATAGAAATTACATCATGACGGCCGAAGAACAAATGCATAGATCACCCATTTCTTACTGTGTGAACTTTTCCCAATGCTCTGTGACACAGCAAAATAGGATAATGAAAAAAGCATGTGTATTCTGGTGTTGCTCCGCTTTCCGTGGATCCAAGATGTTGGGCGCATCCAAACCATCTGAAGCAGAACACGTCTTGCAGCAGCCAATGGGCAGAGACGTCGCGTGTACGTGGTCATGACGGCAGCCTCTTAGCCAATCGGTTTCTTGTTCGTCTACCGAACAGGGAAGTGTGACCTCGGAGCGAACACAGATATCACTAATTATTTCAGACCTACTTTTTCATAATTTTAAATAAACGTACTGCATGTATGGTGACAAAATTTACAAAAGCACGCTTTCTGGACCAAGCCCCTGTACCTGCCGCAGATTTCGTCAAAATCCATCCAGCGGTTTCACCTGTAGCCGTGTTCCCCCATTCAGTCTATGGGAAAAAAAGACATTTTGGGACTCCCCCTATAACTCCGCTCCCCCTGGACGATTTCTCACCAAATTTTACAAAAAATTCAGAGTGGCAAAGTTTGGTGAGGATTCGTCCAGGGGGAGCGGAGTTATAAGCCACCCAAAAAGTGCTCTTCCTATGGAAACAGCAACTTACCCATAACTACATGGCCACTACCGTGGCCATGAAATATATATATATATATATAATATATATATATATATATATATATATATATATATATATATATATATATATATATATATATATATATATATATATATATCACAAATATTATTATTGTTATTTGTTGAGTGAGGCATGACACCAGAAGTGATATTTAGTAAGTTTATTTAATAAGCAGGAGCAGGCAGCAGACGCACCCGTAGGATACAGATGCAAGGCTCAACTACCTAATTCAAAAGATAATGTTCTAAATGGAACACATGCAGCATACTTATTAAAGAATGCACTTACATCACACAGATCAGCGAGTGGAACAGAACCTGCACTCACTTACAATAAACTACAAACATAACACACCTCCCTCCTTACATGCAAAATAAATAAACATTACTATAACTATTCAAGATAATGATTGTCTCAAAAGCCTTTTTGTCCCATTTATCCCTAAATGACCCTGATGAGCCAGGTCAACTAAACGGCATCTAATGTTTGAAGGGGGAACTATTTTGGAACTCCTACTCAAATTTACTCCATATTCAGACAAGCTTAATTCCAACTTGACTTCATAGAAACGATCAAAACTTTTATCTAATGCATCACTGCTAGGCCATCCACTCCTTGTCCACTCTTTCACTCTGGTCAGTATTGTGTCTCCTGTATCCGCCTCAAGCCATTCCTCCTTTCCCACTGCACATGCTGCCATATCCAAAATAGTCATGTCTTCCTCATTGACCATTCCTGAAACATTTTCAGCATGTTCCGTAGGAAGTCTGGATAAGCAATCGGGAACTACATTATCTTTGCCAGGTATGTAGCTCATCTTAAAATTATAACCCTGTAGTCCAACCATCCATCTGGCGATCCTTGGGGAACCCTTTCCGCAATCGCAACTACTCAAACGTTGTACGAATAGTTTGTGATCTGATTTTATTAGAAACTCCTGTCCCCAAAGAAAAAATGTGAAATGTAGAATGGCCCAGTAGACAGCTAAGGCTTCCCTCTCTATTACTGGGTAGTTACACCCAACTCCTCTCAAGGGCCTGGAAGCGAATGCAATTATATGTGTTTCCTTCCCTGACTCTACTTGGCAAAGTGAAGCCCCTAAACCTGACAGACTGGCATCCACCATAAGAACGGTCTTCCTACCACTCACAAAACCACCCAATGAAGGGGCTTTCGATATACCTTCTTTTATGGCAGTGAATGCCTCTTGACAGTCAGCAGACCATCTGAAGCTTACCCCTTTTTTCAATAGATTCCTTAAAGGTGAGGAAATGGTGGCAAACTTTTCTACGAATTTGTGGTAGAACTCTGCCATATGCATGAAAAATCTAAACTGATCTTTGTCAGTGGGAGCAGGGACTCTGCAAATATTCTCCACTAAGTTGGTTTTTGGTGACACACCTTGACCAGACACCTTGCGTCCTAAATACTCCACCTCTCTGAGAGCAATACAACATTTCTTCCTTTGTACTGTAAGACCAGACACTTTCAGCCTTTGCAACACATTCCTCAGCACACAATCATGTTCACTTTCAGAACCAGCATAAATTAGTATATCATCTTGAAATACGGTAACATTTTTGAGACCCTTGAGCACTTCTTCCATGACCTTCTGAAACACTGAGGCAGCCGATGCCAATCCAAAAGGCATTCGCAAGTACTTGAAAGTGCCTTCAGGTGTAACAAATGCAGTCACATGTTGACAGCTGTCCAACAGAGGCACTTGATGATAAGCTCCGGATATATCAATTACCGAGAACCAACTAGGTTCTCCTAGAGTAGCAAGGGTCTCTGATATTATGGGTAGAGGGTGTCACTCGATGAAGATGTTCTTGTTGAGATCTCTGAGATCAACGCAGAGCCTCAAACTACCATTGCTTTGTGTGACAAGCACCACAGGAGAGAGACATTCAGTCCCTTCGATATGCTCAATTACCCCTTTCAGGGTCAAGTTCTCAAGCTCTTCACAAAGTTGTAGACGCAACTTCAGGGACACAGGTCTCACCTTGTGTACCACTGGTTGTGAATTCGCTTTCAGTCTTATATTGCGCTCAAAATTGTTCAGTGTTCCCAGTTTTGAAGTAAAGACCTCAGGAAACTCCTTTGACCATTTGTCCTCAACTTCTGCAATTGTCACCGGTTCTGCGGCACTGGCCTGAATGCGGACACCCAATTCCCTTTGTTCGTCCCAACCCAAGAGCAACGCTCTCCTCTTTGCAACTAATATTTTTGCAGAGCATTCTCTTCCTTTGTATGACACTCTTCCATGGAATTCACTGATTAAAGTAATGGCGGATTCTCCATAGCCACAAGGCTGAACTCCAGCAGGGACCAGGATATCGGGATCTTTACCAAGAACATTTCTAAATGTATCCTCGGAAATTGTGGTCCAAGGTGAGGCCGAATCCACTTTCATTTTGAGATGACACCCATCAATCAAGAAATGATCAATTGGCCCTGTGAAATCATCAGACACTGCATAAATGTGAAATATATGCCTCGCGTTCTTTTCCTGAATTGGTGGTCCTTCTGGCATCCTGCTTGAAGGTTGGTTAGCAGCTTGGTTTTCAGGGTCCCTTTGCTCTACAGCATTGATGGAGGATTATTTGCACATGTTTGCAAAGTGACATTTTCACTTGCATCTGTAACAGTCCGCAAACTTTGCCAGGCAAGTGGGAAAGTTCGCTCAGTGTTTGGGGTTGCCGCACCTGGAACACTGATTCCACCACTCCTTTCTTGTGGTTGTTCTTCTTTTAGGCATCACAGCGCACACGCTCTGTGCAATCCTTTGTGTGGATTGTTTATCTATTTTCATGACCCTCATATATTGGGAGGTCTGTTTGATGCTGCATGTCGATTCCAGGGCTTGCTCCAAAGAGGCATCTTTGGCAAGTAGCTTTTCCTGCACTCTAAGACTGTTTGTGCATCTTACTAGTTGATCTCTAATTAGAGAGTCAGTGAGATTGCCGAAATCACAAGAGTGACTTAGGGCCTCATTACGACCCCAGCGCTAAACCAAGGTGCTATTAGCACCATGGTCCATGCCGGGGTCCGCCATGGTGAATGGCGGAATTACCACCCCATTCCAAGGTTGGCGGGGCGGTAATTCCCCATTCACCATGGCCCCTTCCCCATTCCCATTTTTGGCCCATAGGGCTCAATGGGAATGGGGAAGGCGCTAATTACGGCACCGTAAATTACGGTGCCGTAATTAGCTCCTAGGTCCCTTTGCGGGTTGGTTTTTTAACGCCTGCTACAAGCAGGAGTTAAAGTGCAACCCGCAAAGGGACCTCGTAATCAGGTGTTAAGGGTTTAACGGCACCGACACCTTTTACGGTGCCATTAACCCCTTAACACCTGGGTTGTAATGAGTCCCTTAATGTCCTCAATGAAGCCACATAGGATTCTACTGATTCAGCGCTGTCTTGGGCGTGCTGAAAGAACTTGTGCCTCTAGAACGGTACATTCTTTTTCGGTACGAAATGCTCCTCAATTTTCTTTATAGCTATGAGATACTCATCAGCATCGCCGGCACCCTCCTCAACACCTTGTGTGAGACCATCGAAAACTATGCGTCCTTCAGGCCCTAAATTGTGAAGGAGCAGAGCTTTTTGTTCTTGCAGAGCTGTATCTGTCACCCCCAATGGCTACAATATAGTTCTCAAACATTTTGACCCATCTGTCCCACCTCACAGGAGGGTGGCCTGGCTCAGAAAGGAAGGCGCAGATGGAGGAATTGCTGCCGCCATGTTATCAATTTCAAGTGAGTGGTTTGGGTGCACAATATCCAGAAACAAAGATCCGTGGTGGCACAGAAGATGCTCAGCTTGCCTTTGGAATGTTCATCCGTGAGGATTATTTACTCGGAATGTCACTGAATGCTGGTAATTCTGCAGGCTATCCTTGTGACAATGAATCAAGGATTATGACCTCACAATGGGACCTCGATGTAGAGTGGAAGTCTTTCTCTCAAATTCAATCGGAACGTTCCCAGCAAAAGTCTTTGTGTCGTCACAATGAGCCTACAATCGGCTCTTCGGCTGAGTTGCTAGGCAAGGATCGCACAGTGATACAAACAAAAACAAGTGCCCTGGTAGCAACAGCGGGCCCCGCCTAAGCGTTGCGCGATGACGTGGAAGGGGGCTTGGCCCTCCCAAAACGCATGTGCGAGAACATGTGCACACTAATACTGAATGCGCAGGGGCCGTTCGCAGCTTAGGGACCTCCACCCCCAAACGCGGCACCCCTGACCTGAGACTGTGGGGCCGCAGCGTCTGCTGCCTGGTTCGCTGGGGTGGTGAGCACTCCGGATGTTCGGCTGAGAGTGCACTGCTCGGTACTCCCTGCATGTAGGGAGGGGCGGCGCTCCAAATGTACGGCAGCGCGGCGCCGGCGCCCAGGGATTTCACTTCTCCGGCAGCAGGTTTGGCAAATCAGGATACGGGTGCAGGCTGGGCATCTAAGGCATCTGGACCATCCTCGTCACCAGTGTTGAGTTAGGCATGACACCAGAAGTGATATTTAGTAAGTTTTATTTAATAAGCAGGGGCAGGCAGCAGACGCACCCGTAGGATACAGATGCAAGGCTCAACTACCTAATTCAAAAGATAATGTTCTAAATGGAACACATGAAGCATACGTATTAAAGAATGCACTTACATCACACAGAACAGCGAGTGGAACAGAACCTGCACTCACTTAGAATAAACTACAAACATAACATTATTATTGTTATTATTATTATTATTATTAATAATAATATTAACAATAGTAACGTATCTTTCGGTAAATGAAAATTAAAATGTCACAAGCACAGATGGGAAATTACCATGCCGTTATGACAGCAGTCTTCTGACCAAGACATTCGGAAAAGGACTGCCAGTGCTTTAAGTGGGGTAAGAAATTGAGGGGGGGCCCTCGTTTGGGGGCGTGGCTTCCATTGTGGGAGTGGCCTAAAAGTGCACAAATCATAGTAAGGTGCGCAAACAAATATATAAATGTATTTGAGCATTTATATATTTGTTTGCGTACTACTATGGTTTGTGACTTTTCAAGCCTTCTTTTATATACATAGCAATGTTACATATTTCTATGTTTATAAAAGGTGGCTTGTAAGTGCACAAAGCATAGTAAATTACTTGTGTGCTTACCTTACTATGGTCTGTGTACTTTTCAAGCAGCCTTTTATAAACATAGACATTTGTAACATATGTCTATGTTTATAAAAGACGGCTTGAAAAGTAGGCATCTTTTATAAAGCGTTGAGGACGGACAAAACCCAAGGTGGCTTTGTCCGTCGACAAAGCTTTATAAAAGATGCCTTGAATTGTGTACGATTCAAGCAGTCTGTTATAAACATAGAAATATTTCTACGTTTATAAAAGATGGCTTAAACGTACACAGTTGAAGGCATCTTTTATAAAGCCTTGCCAAAGGAGAAAGGCGCCTCGAGCTCAGTGATCTCTGCTCTGAGCAGAGATCACAGACCCTGAGGCGTCTTTCACCCTCTGCGAACCCGCGGGCTCCGTGATCTAATCTGCATATTTGATCATGGAGCCCGCGGGTTCGCTGAGGGTCAGTGACCTGGCGAGGGAAAACTAAAGGACTCTAGCTTCCTCTGATGGCCCCTCAGATGAGGGGTCATCAGAGAAAGTTACAGTGACTGACGGAAGTGCCAGCCAGGCAAGCAACGGTGTGCATGGCTGGCACTTCTGTCAGCTTGCCTGACATTAAAGTGGTGGGCGCATCTCCCGTCGCGGCTGCGGCCGCGGCGGGATAATGCGTCCTGCCATGGCGTGATGAGGTCGGGGGGCCCCGCAGGGCCCCGGCTCAGCCCCACTTTTTGGAGACTGCCCCGGCCCACTTAAAGCACTGAGGACTGCATTCAAGAACTACATATTAACAAAGGAAATACCTTTGAACACTGGAGGATGGAATCCATCTGTTGCTCCCCAAGAGTTGATCAAGTCACCATGAAGGGTGGAGATGTGCGCCGACATTGTGATGTAAACTGTTTACTTTTTGCCATAGGGTATCGATTATGTGTTATGTTGCTCCCAGAATGCTGATGCCTCCAGGAGTGTGGAGAAGGGTTCTTAATATCTGACTAAATGCATCACCGGTATAGAAGGAGCATGGATATTAGACTCTATATATGGTGTCCTCCCTCCCCTTCCTGTCACACTGCCCCTCTCGTAGAAGGAGCCTGGATATTAGACTCTATATATGGTGTCCTCCCTCCCCTTCCTGTCACACTGCCCCTCTCGTAGAAGGAGCCTGGATATTAGACTCTATATATGGTGTCCTCCCTCCCCTTCCTGTCACACTGCCCCTCTCGTAGAAGGAGCCTGGATATTAGACTCTATATATGGTGTCCTCCCTCCCCTTCCTGTCACACTGCCCCTCTCGCAGAAGGAGCCTGGATATTAGACTCTATATATGGTGTCCTCCCTCCCCTTCCTGTCACACTGCCCCTCTCGTAGAAGGAGCCTGGATATTAGACTCTATATATGGTGTCCTCCCTCCTCTTCCTGTCACACTGCCCCTCTCGTAGAAGGAGCCTGGATATTAGACTCTATATATGGTGTCCTCCCTCCTCTTCCTGTCACACTGCCCCTCTCGCAGAAGGAGCCTGGATATTAGACTCTATATATGGTGTCCTCCCTCCCCTTCCTGTCACACTGCCCCTCTCGTAGAAGGAGCCTGGATATTAGACTCTATATATGGTGTCCTCCCTCCCCTTCCTGTCACACTGCCCCTCTCGTAGAAGGAGCCTGGATATTAGACTCTATATATGGTGTCCTCCCTCCCCTTCCTGTCACACTGCCTCTCTCGTAGAAGGAGCCTGGATATTAGACTCTATATATGGTGTCCTCCCTCCCCTTCCTGTCACACTGCCCCTCTCGTAGAAGGAGCCTGGATATTAGACTCTATATATGGTGTCCTCCCTCCCCTTCCTGTCACACTGCCTCTCTCGTAGAAGGAGCCTGGATATTAGACTCTATATATGGTGTCCTCCCTCCCCTTCCTGTCACACTGCCCCTCTCGTAGAAGGAGCCTGGATATTAGACTCTATATATGGTGTCCTCCCTCCCCTTCCTGTCACACTGCCTCTCTCGTAGAAGGAGCCTGGATATTAGACTCTATATATGGTGTCCTCCCTCCCCTTCCTGTCACACTGCCCCTCTCGCAGAAGGAGCCTGGATATTAGACTCTATATATGGTGTCCTCCCTCCCCTTCCTGTCACACTGCCCCTCTCGTAGAAGGAGCCTGGATATTAGACTCTATATATGGTGTCCTCCCTCCCCTTCCTGTCACACTGCCCCTCTCGTAGAAGGAGCCTGGATATTAGACTCTATATATGGTGTCCTCCCTCCCCTTCCTGTCACACTGCCCCTCTCGTAGAAGGAGCCTGGATATTAGACTCTATATATGGTGTCCTCCCTCCCCTTCCTGTCACACTGCCCCTCTCGTAGAAGGAGCCTGGATATTAGACTCTATATATGGTGTCCTCCCTCCCCTTCCTGTCACACTGCCCCTCTCGCAGAAGGAGCCTGGATATTAGACTCTATATATGGTGTCCTCCCTCCCCTTCCTGTCACACTGCCCCTCTCGCAGAAGGAGCCTGGATATTAGACTCTATATATGGTGTCCTCCCTCCCCTTCCTGTCACACTGCCCCTCTCGTAGAAGGAGCCTGGATATTAGACTCTATATATGGTGTCCTCCCTCCCCTTCCTGTCACACTGCCCCTCTCGCAGAAGGAGCCTGGATATTAGACTCTATATATGGTGTCCTCCCTCCCCTTCCTGTCACACTGCCCCTCTCGTAGAAGGAGCCTGGATATTAGACTCTATATATGGTGTCCTCCCTCCCCTTCCTGTCACACTGCCCCTCTCGTAGAAGGAGCCTGGATATTAGACTCTATATATGGTGTCCTCCCTCCCCTTCCTGTCACACTGCCTCTCTCGTAGAAGGAGCCTGGATATTAGACTCTATATATGGTGTCCTCCCTCCCCTTCCTGTCACACTGCCCCTCTCGCAGAAGGAGCCTGGATATTAGACTCTATATATGGTGTCCTCCCTCCCCTTCCTGTCACACTGCCCCTCTCGTAGAAGGAGCCTGGATATTAGACTCTATATATGGTGTCCTCCCTCCCCTTCCTGTCACACTGCCCCTCTCGTAGAAGGAGCCTGGATATTAGACTCTATATATGGTGTCCTCCCTCCCCTTCCTGTCACACTGCCCCTCTCGTAGAAGGAGCCTGGATATTAGACTCTATATATGGTGTCCTCCCTCCCCTTCCTGTCACACTGCCCCTCTCGTAGAAGGAGCCTGGATATTAGACTCTATATATGGTGTCCTCCCTCCCCTTCCTGTCACACTGCCCCTCTCGCAGAAGGAGCCTGGATATTAGACTCTATATATGGTGTCCTCCCTCCCCTTCCTGTCACACTGCCCCTCTCGCAGAAGGAGCCTGGATATTAGACTCTATATATGGTGTCCTCCCTCCCCTTCCTGTCACACTGCCCCTCTCGTAGAAGGAGCCTGGATATTAGACTCTATATATGGTGTCCTCCCTCCCCTTCCTGTCACACTGCCCCTCTCGCAGAAGGAGCCTGGATATTAGACTCTATATATGGTGTCCTCCCTCCCCTTCCTGTCACACTGCCCCTCTCGTAGAAGGAGCCTGGATATTAGACTCTATATATGGTGTCCTCCCTCCCCTTCCTGTCACACTGCCCCTCTCGTGCGCTCGCTTGTATGGTGGTCTCTGTTTTGGTTGCTCGCCATGGCTTAGTGTGTGCTGCTGATGCTCATGTTACCTAGTTCTATCCTTCAGTTAAGTTCGTGTGATTTTGGTATTTAACAATCCTACTGAATATTGCATGGTGCTTTGTCTTGGTAGCCTGGATCCTCTTTCAGCCAATAACTGTGCTTTAATATGGCATATGGGTAGACTTCTGATTACTAATACATGCCACACCTGCTGCACTCGCGTGAATAGAACAAATGAATTACCCGCACTCTAGTTGTTTTTACTTGATGGTCCAAGACCACTTTCTCAGAACTGTAATGAATTGTTAGTTCTGCAATCTCCTAAAATAAATGTAACAGTACAATCTAATGGCTGACATACAGTACCAGAACCTGCAGTGCACAGACTCTTATCTCGCAGAATGAATTCACATTGAGTTGGATCCAGATGGCCAGCAGCCAAACCACCCTCAAATTGGACATATTTCAGAACAAGCATGGGCAAAGCCAAAAGTGTTGAATCTTGTATAGACATTACGTAGGTATTTGGCCGACATTGCCTTTCTAATCCATTATTTAACCAGTTACTCGCCCCATTTGCCACTTTTGCCATTTTATGGCTGTGTACTCCCATCATTTTCCAGACAATGATACCTCTGAGCGAGTGGGCCCCCTGCAGCACCTCTGTACTCCAAAGTGTGCGAGTAACTGGGCCAATGATGGCAGTGTGCGGCAAACGTGTGAGTACTTATGAATGCCGCAGGATTCTCAATGCCCTATGTCCCCTCACTGGCCTCAGTGGCCTCAGTGACCTCAGTGTCTTCGGTTCTCTAAGTGATCTTGGTGCATACAACAATGCCCTGAGTGGTCAGTTCCCTCAAGAACCTCAGTGACCTCTGTGTCCACAATACCCTCAGTGATGTTAGGGCCTTAATTGCCTCAGTAACCTCGTGGCCTGAATGCCCTCAGTGATCTCAGTGACTTCACTGGGCTTATTGACACCAGTGGTCTATATTCAATAAATGCCTGCAGGGATCTCATTGTCCTCGTTTACATCCCTTTTCTCAGTGCCCTCAGTGCCCTCAGTGACCTGAGTGATCACAGTGCCCTGAATTATTTGAGTGACTTCAGTGACCTCAGTACCCTTAGTGTACCAACTGTGAACACAGGGACCTCCGTGCCTTCAATGCCCTCACTGATCTCAGTGTCTTTTTTGCGATCCGTCACCTCAGTGAATCAGTGGCCTCAGTGCCATCTACACCGCCAGTTCTCTCCGTTCCCACAGTCCCATCAGTGACCTCAATGATCTCAACGCCCTCAGTTATCTCAGTGCCCTAAGTGATCTCATTACCTTCTATGTCCTCAGTGGACTCACAGATGTCAGTGCTCTCATTGTCCTCAGTCAACTTGCACCCTTTCAGCCTTCGTTGAAATCATGGCTTTCAGATTCCTCACTGTCCACAGGTCCCTCACTGTTCTCAGTGAGTTCTGTGATTTCAGAGATCGCAGTGTCCTCAATGCGCTCAGTGATCTCCCTGACCGAAGTGCCCTTAATGGACTCAATGCCCAAAGGGATCTCAGTGCCCTAAATACGTTCAATGGTCTTGGTGCCCTAAGATCTCAGCATGTTCTATGCCCTCAGTGCTCGCATTGCCTCGAGTGATCTCAGAGACCTCGGTGACCTCAGTGCCCACAGGGCCATGGCTCTTTGATGTTTGCCACAGCATATCAAAGGTTGAGAAATAAAGCATTGCCCATGCTGCACATGGCAAGCCCCATTATCACCAAGCCTCTCTGCTTCAAGCACAGAATTGAGGTGGATGGCCGGATGGATATTCAGCCTCATATAAAAGCATTCGACTAGCAAGTCTTCAGCTCTAGCAGCGGCTTAACTTTCAATTGACCCACCACCTTCCCTTCCTTTTTGGCAGGAATAAGGCTCAAATTAGAGGGGCAGCAGACAGCTGATGAGAGGTTACAGTCAGAAGAAACAAGCTGGGCGCCCAGTGTGAAGCAGAGGGAGGCTGCAAGGGGAGGATGACTGGAAAAAGCATAGGGGCGGGACGAGTGAAGGAGCTCCAGGAAATGTCGTCATATCCGTGACAGCAGTATGTCAATCAGCTGCACCTTCCTGGTCATCACACACTTGTGCAGGTTCTAGGTGATTGACGACATGTTTAAGGCTCCCTCCGTGAGTGTTTTAATGGTGGAGTAACCCGCTGCCTCTGTAAAAGCTATGTGTGCAGTAGGTGGAAGTGCGTTTAAAGTGGGCCTCTGCACCTCCAGCATGCCAGTTCCTCCTCCAAACGTCGTCTCCTGTTCTCACCAAACACGTGCACCTAAGAGTTTAGTTCATTGGGTGGCTTACTCCACCTATGCTTCGAAACGAAAATAGCAAGGCCTCAATCAATTCTTCCCAGGTGCTGTGGCAAAAATGTGACCTTCAAACTATGCATGCGCCTTTTATCTTTCAGGAAAAATGTAAGGACTTCCGGATTCCACGAATACCTAAACCTTTGATTCTGCTGCTGCCTCTCTCCTCTTTCTTCCAGTGCTTAATACCTGTCCTCAGCTATCGCTTCCTTTCCACATTTCTTCTGACCTATCTCTCCCTTTTAGGATCTTTGGAAAGACTTGTTTTTCATCTCTTGAATGATTTCTCATGATTATTTATTTATCTATAAAGCGCTTAGAAACCACTTGGTATTCTGCACTAAAGAAAATAAATAACTGTGCCCACCATGGTGGTAATGCCTGGATATATGAAAGGGTAAATAAAGCTGGCAAATTGTGCCATTACCAGGACAAGTGATGCCAAAACCTGCCAATGAATGCCATTAGAGAATTAATCTGACTGTACGTATACTTGAGTGGATGCGGCTGGTAGCAGGGTGTTGCACTCACTTTACCCTTTCCACCCATCGTATTATCCAGATTTGTATTATGATTTTTCATCTTGTGTCAATATTCTGTATTCTTGCTAAGCTTGGCTGTAGGGAGCGAGTGTTGCCAGGAGAGCGAGGGATCAAATATTTTACTACAGTCCTGTGCCTATACTGCATAGATTTAGTCGTGGAACTATGATGACCATTAGTTCACTGCGAGGCGGGTGTGGCGGCCCGGCCTCCCAGCCAATCAGGAGGTTGCGAATGGGGGCTTTTCCACACGGTAAAACCCACACTCCGAGCCTCCTCAGAGCAGCAGGCTCCATCTTCCCTCACCAGGAATCAGGAAAGTGCGCTCCCCACGTCTGCAAGTCCCCTTAACCCTACCCCATGCCCATTTTCCACATCTCCAACCCCCCACCCCAGTCCCACTTATCTAGCGCTGCCTGGTCCCTTTCCGGCGCCTGGAACCCTAGTGATCCTGGTGCATCCTCATCACAGCAAAGGCTGTCAACGAAAGAGAGAAGGGACTAGATGAAGTTCCCTTCGCCCTAGTCCATGGCAGCCATCTTGATTTGTAGTTTATCTCAAGTTGAGAAACGGCAAATATGCTGTTTCTCAACTTGGGAAAAACTCTATTAGTACCCCGGTATGAAGTGCTGGGGTACTAATAGCAATATAACCCTCGCAACGGGGGTGCCTTACTATTCAGGTAATGCCCCGGGGCTAAAGTTTAAGCCTTTGCTTTGCTTGAGCTTCTAACGTATGCCCGGTGAATTACCTGACCAGTAATGCCCCCCTGCTCAGGTTATATTGCTTAAAGTTCCAACTGAAAAATGATTGAAACAATGATCCATCATTTGGGGGGGAGGTTTTCCAAAAGGAAAGGGGAGGTTTGCTGTTTCCCATTGACTTGCATTGGAGAACTTACCTTTTAGGAGAGAGAAGGTTGCAAAATGTTGTAAAATTACTTGGGAGTCTCCTGTAAAAATGGGGAGAGTTGGTCGGTATGTGAAAATACTTTTTTTTTCATTCAAGGGAAGGACGCTGGGACGGGTCTTAATGACGCGGCATGTCAGCTGCACTGGGCTGCCAGATAATTTCTCTAAGGTATTTGCAAAGAGCTGTATTCACACGTGGGCGTAACACAGACTGCAAGTTTCCCAAAGCCCTGAACAATTGCAAAGAGGAAAGAGGGGATTTGCTATCTGTGTGTAAACTTGCGAGCAGATTGTCTTCCTCTTCCTGGCACTTCCCGAGAGAGCGATCTGGACATTTGAGCACAAGTTCACAACCCCTTAAACAAGGCCATGATTTAGTGATGGTTTGGTATTTAAGCAACGGGTTGGAGCTGTTTGTTTAGTTTAGCGAGACTCGCGGGTGGTGGTATTTTCAGAAGGTGTCCCCCATTAAAAGGGCGGAAACGCCTTAGCTCGTATACGTACTTTCGCTTGTTTCCTTTATGGGCCCTTATAGTTTTCTTTAAAAAATAAGGCATTGTGTATTTTCTTTTCTAATTCTGATGTTCTCCTGTTGTTGTTTCAGTATTCCATGTAACTACTGTGTCTCTGTTTATTAAAGCAGCTGTTATGATGTTATAAACATTATAATGGCAGAAAAGAATCAGGAAAGGGCCATTGACAATCAGATGGTTGTTCCCTATGTCCGAGGCCATCTTGTTTCGTTTGTGTTTTCTTCCCTAGGGGGATTGTCTGCACAGCCAATCGCCTGAGGTTGAAAACAGAAACATTTGCACCATGGATGAACCCCAGGTGCAAATGGCTTCCCCCCCCAAGGTGGGGGTGTGGACATGACCGGTAACATGACCGGTAACAGCCCACAATCTGATCCGAACATACCATGGCTCGGATGGCGGGCTGTTACAGGCCATGTGAAAGCCATAATAAACGACCCATGCTGTCAGTACAGTAAATATCGTTTGCCATACATCAGAGATACTGATCTACAAAACCAAATTGTGATTTAAACATGTATCAATATATAAATGAGTATTTATTTATTTATCTAGTTATGTGATAGTACATATGTAGAGTGCCCATTCATCTAAGCACTGGGCGCTGGTGAATTTTTCAATTTGAGGTGCGTAAATCAGTGGCCAAAGTGGGCGGGAGCGGTGCTCCTCTACTTTTTTAAATTAAGTTTTACTGCACCTGTACTTTTATTTTAAAAAGAAACCGTTCCAGAATGCTTTTAAAAAAAATAAAAGTGTAGGAAGAAGTTGAAACGTGCACTTCAGTGTACTACACTGAATGTTCTCTTAAACTGCAGGCGCATGTGTTTGGGACGTTGTATTGTGCATGGCAGGGGGTGTGGTGATGGTGTTTGAGGGGCAGAGGGGGGCAGGCCAGCAGGGAACATAGATCCACTACTTCTTTTCATTTGCTTCGACCACTGGCGTAAATATTTGCCAAAAATATGCGAGCGTGACTGAGCGTAAGTGAGTGAGACGCCAACCAAGGTGGCTTCAGGGTGTTCACCCCCAGGAAACATTTTTGAACAATGGTTCAAAGTGATGCATCACACAGCACACTTTCTGTGAAAAATTGGGTGAACAGCCAGACATTTTGCAATCGGTTTTGTAGCTCATGAAAAAATCCAGTAGATGTAAGTTACCAACAGTGCACATGAAGCCTTTCCCTACAGTGCATACCAGTACAAAAAACATTTTCACTCCCAAAAATAGCCACTGAATGTAATCTCCTGCCTGCTTTAAACAATTCCCTCCTCACGTGTGCCTGAGTCATGAAAGGTGTTCTTTGATCTGAAAGTTAACCATGCGTGCCCACTTACATGGGTTTAAGCCAAAATATCGAAAACACCCTTTCTAAACCACAGGCAAAGTTCGAGAAAACCCAATTCTACCGAAATGCCCAATGTTCGGGTGATTCAGAATGTTGCTGATTTTGTTTGCACAAGCAGGAGCAGTGGACACACGGAGACAACCACCGGACTTGCCATAATATTCTACACATTATGGTAAGCGCCGATGCTCCCGCGCCTCGCTATCTCTAAAAAGCGCTATCTACAGCCAGAATACTGCAGCACGCGAGTATTCCCAATCCCTGCAAAGAAATAGCCACTCGCTCCTACGCTCGCCCAGAAAGCCACAAGAAGCCTCTGCCACCATTAAGGCACACGAGGCACCTGCCAGCTCCAAGATGGCCGCCCGCCCGATGCCCGCAGCCCCCTCTGCCTCAGCTGACATCTGATTGGCCACCGGGCCCATCTGTACCCCCATTGGTCGCCGGCAGGCAAAGCCGGCCCACTCCCTCCAAAGCCCACGCGAGGCAAGGCCAACGCCTGTTTTGTGCCTGTTTTGCCGTGTCTGCTGTCTGCCAGAACCCCTGGCCCTCACATGCTAAGGTAACCCGTATGTTGATACTGTACACTACCAACATCCACAACCGACACGCTCAAAGGGATCCAGACACTTTGCTACCACTGGCTCCGGCCCTGTACATCTGCCCGTGCACTACCAGTGAACCTATAGTGGCTAGTTAGTAAGTGAGACTAGTAAGCATACTTACCCCATATCCCCATTCCAGCAAATGGCACTTGCACCATCCTTCAATTTGCAAAACCCTTGGAAGAGATTTGCAGCAAAGTGCTTCTGTGAAGTTGTTTGGACTGGATGTTGTACACAGGGATGATGTGCAGGATAGCTCACAGGACTACTGGAGTGCGTTATTGTCTATTGGAATCAGACCAACTGGGCAGAAGTGAGTGCAAAGAAGTCATGTAACAGAGATGTTGTTGCAGTGATCCCAATCATTGATGACAGAGAAGGGGAGTGTCATAGCCGGGGGATCAAGGGATGACTCAAGGCCAAGATGTGGTCCAATGGTTTCATTAAAAACAACAAAAAGTAAGAGGTAAGGTCCAGTGGTGTGGTTTATGCAACAAAAAAGTACACAAAATTGTCAGGCTTCCCTTCACATCATGGCCCCTAGTCATTCCTTCTCTCCTTTGAACGACATCCTCCAGGCTAAAAAAGACTCATTCACAGTTTTTGGGGCTTTAACTGCCCTCCATATCTTTCTTGACCTGTTGTGATAACTCCCCTTTCCTGTGTAGAATTAATCAGCCTATCACAACCCTTCTCTGCTCTGGCAAATCTAGTCACCACCACCATTGCTGCCTTGGGTCCTATCAAAGAGGGTCAGACGTTAGGCTCTCAAACTTATGTTGGACTCTGGGGTTTTCTACTACTGTATATATACCATGGACCACTGAAATGGAACCTGACCTGAAACCTTCAAAGTTGTTAAAAATCTAGGAATTGTTATGAAAAACGGCCTAACACTGGAACCTCAAGTCACTGGAGTAGTAAGGAAATAGTTCTTCCACCTTTGCACTATCAATAGGATATTACCGTTTCTCACCTTCCTACACAGAACACTTGCCATCATCTCTCTCATCATGTGAAGAATAGATTATGGCACTAGTATCTACCTTGGAATGCCTGACTACATCGCCAAAAAAACATTTGATGTCCGTAAGCCGTGCCCCAAAAGTCCTTCTAACGGAAGGACGGAAACATAAGGCCGTCTCTGATATGTAGGCCTGTAGGCAGCGGGTCCTGGACAACTGCCAGAAGAGTGGTGCCCGCAGGGCCAGAGGTCATCAGGTAAGTGGAGTGGTGGGGGCGGGCAAGGGATTGGGCTATGCATAGGAAAGTGAGGTGGAGGAGTGGACAACCTCCAAAATGGACCTGGAGCGGGCCGCAAACAAAAGGCCGAACTTGCAGGTATGCCCTTTTCATTAAGAAAAACAAGTTCAGCCTTTTGTTTGCAGCAAATGGACATCGATCCCTAAAAACTGCTATGGATTGTAACAGTTTATTGCGAGACCACCCTCAGCACGGGGAGTTCCTTGCCTCCCCACTCAAGGTGTCACACAAGAAACTGTTTAGCAGATTATTTTCTTCAGCCCTACTTTAGACACATATTATGCACCTTGGATCCCCCCCCCCCACCCCACCCACCTGAGCTAACAGTGAGCCAAGAACCAGGCTGGTGTACATGAAATATATTTGTATTTATTTAAATTAAATGTAATAGAAATTTGCACGAAAATGTCAAACACCATTTTATCCGTGGCACAACACAATAAACATCTCTCAACATAAATGTGAGTTGAAAAGAACACAAATCCCAATTCTTTACTTTCAACAAATTTCACTTCAAGAAAGTGCTGAACACATTTCTAGGTGTAGTGCTGCGCAGTTTTGATTTTCCTGCGTGCTTAAAAGCTAGCAATAGGGTTTCACGATTGGTACAAATACATATGGCAATTAGAATTTTTGTATTTTTTTGTATTTATTTGGGACTTATATAGCGCCTTAATCGAAAGCGCTTAACATAGCAATATAAAAAGCGGTACAATAGTAACAATGAGAGCTTGAAAAATGGAGTCTGAGATCAACCCTGCTGGATCGGATGAGATTTCACAATTTGCAGAATGAGGAATAGGTAGTGATAGAGTGTAGAGAAAGAGGAAGAGCACTCCAATGCATAGGGGCAAGGTGTGCCAATGTGCAAAAGCGCGACTGGGCACAGGGGGGGGGTGGTACTACAAAATGAAATTCAGAGCTAGAGCAAAGAGAACAGGTGGGAGTATAGAATGAGACCATTGATGAAAGATAATCCGGGGTAAGACCCTAGAGAGATTTAAAGACAAGGGACAGAAAGTTGAATTTGAGTTGTGCATGAAAGGGAAGCCAACCAAGAGTGAAAAGAGCAGAGGATATAGAGTCACGCAAGGTCAGACCAAAGAGTACACAAATGGCGACATTGAAAACAGATTTTAAGGGAGCAAGTCGAGAGGTTGGGAGACCAAAAAGTGTAGTGCAACCATAGAAGAGACGTGAAAAAAATAGTGAAGATATAAGTAGCTCAGTTGCATCGAAGGTTAAGAAAGAGCGAATTTTTAGAAATATTGAATAGATGATAGCGGCAGGCATGACAAGAGATTGAAATGTGATATTTAAATATTATGGCAGAGTCAAAGTAGAGTGGCAGATTTCGGGCAGTAGATAACAATGGGATGCTCACCCACACCTTTGGTTTAAAATGAACACAGGGCGATTTAGCGGTTTGTTTTTCAGACCCCCCCTTACTTTGGTCTGTATCGCGGATGCCGGACAGAAAAATTGGAATAATTTGGGGAATTTTGCCCCCCCACCCCCTATAAAGGGAAATAATTTAAGGCAAGCAGACTCCACACCTTTTGGTTTCCCAGGGCTCAGTTCTACCTACATAGAAAGCCTCTGTTTAAAGTTCAGTACAGCCAGCTGCATGTCAGGACCTTCTGGAAAGATAGGGCAGGGGTCTGGTCACTCCACTCTCAAGGATGGCCTCTCGCTTTCCAACATAGGACCCAGTCAGCGTTTAGGCCTCCCCAGCAATAGAGAGCCCCCAGATGCACTCTCAGCAATCTCCTCTGGTGTTTCCTTGCAGCTGTCAGATTCTAAGTTGCAGCAGCACTCTTTTGATGGTAAATTTCAGCTGCCCTCTTTCTTCCTCCTACTACAGCCCTCCTTAGATAGCAGCAATGACTTTTACAATCTTGGGGGAGTACACTGCAAGAAATCACACAATAGGATTGAACAGTTACCCTTCTCTCTCCTCCCCACTCCGGCCCCTCTCTACGGATTCGTTTAAGAGTCTTTAGCAGACATACGACAACTTAATGTACAAGTCCCATTTGTTCTCATGTCAAATTGTTGGCAAAAACTAGTTATGTGGCAAAACTTCATAATGTTACTAATAACTGCAAAAAGGAAAATTGTTGAGTGAGGAGGATGGTCACCACTTATGATTTTTAGTTGTTCTATTTGTTGTTTATACAAATTTCATACTGCTTTATCAGAGCGTACCACCAATGCCTAGGCACCTAGGTATATAATACTGCAGAGAAAGAACCAGGAAAGCGTCCAAGTTCGCAGTGCGTTCACGTCTTGTCCTTGTAATAAGTTGCAAATGTATATACTTGCTGTTTATTTTCTGCTCATGTGTATTTCCAAAAATAATGATGCATCACTTGTTCAGATCAGAATATTTTCAGATTTGTAATAGTCTGCTAGGCAGTATGCATCCACAGATGTGTATCTTAACAGTTTATGCCAATGCATTTCGGAACGTGTTCCGTCTTCACGGCTAGACACCATGCATGTATGATAAAAAATACAAAATACAGACATTTAGATATGTTAAATAAATGGTACATACTCCAAGGTTTGTATTTTCATGGTAAGTGAAGAGGAAAATAAGAGAAAAGCAAATAAACCGATCTGTGAATCCCTTGCACATTCTAATTGTCAAAGGTAGATGTATTTGATTAAGGTTTATAAAGATTTTACTTGGCTGCGTCTTGAGCCTTTAGATCCATATGCAAAATTACACGTAATGTTTGTACATAAATGAAAATAAATACCACAAAAGCATAGTTATTTATGTTACATCAATAAAGCAATACATGAATGAATAATTATGTGTCTAGCACGTTACCTGAAAAAAGGATGTCATCTAAATGACTATCTTGATGTGATATTTTCTACCTATAGTTAAAAAGACTTAGCGTTAGGTTTCATCCTGCTTCTAAAGCCTATGGTTACTGTCACACACAAATAAAGAAAGGTACTTCCTCTTTCTGGAACTTTTTGAGTACCACACAAAACTTGTTAGAGGATTCAGGTCTGCAGATTTTTAAAAGGGGACACAATATTAACATGCTAAGTTGTCAATTGTGAACCGTTGACTCCAATAAAGTTCTATACATGAAGCCAGACCCGTGTTTCTATAGATGCCAGTAACAGAGAGTAGGGTGTATGATAGTAGCACTGGCCTCCAGTGCCATACGGCCCCCAGAGATAATGTATTCCCTCATAGAGCAGGAAGCATTGTCATGTAACTGGGGAGTCCAGAACTTCAGATGATGGTGATCTCAGTAGCAGATGAACTCAATGTGGATGAAAAACTATTCTTAGGGCCTCATTCAGAGTTTGGCAGTATTTCCACAGAAAATACTGCCAAACTCCATTACTGTTCCCTCATGCGGTAAGCATGTGGTAACAGGAAGGGTCTGCATACTTCTGTTATTCCAGTATTTGAGTCCCGTGGGACTCTATGGGAATCAGTATTTACCGCTTGCAATAATTACCACATGCGGTAATGGTTTTCCATGGAGGACATTTTTTGCACAAATAACCAGGTGGAACTCCAGAGTTTCATTCATAAACTCTAAATATTGTGGTGCACCAAAAGAACTGTAAGAGAGCACATTGGTAGCCAGGTGCTCACAAAGACATTGGGCCTCATTATAACTATGCCGGTACGGTAACAACGGTGCCGGTAAGCTACCAGCAATGTTGCCACCGTACCACCATAGTCCGAGTTGTGCTCGTGGGTTCCTGACAGCCCGCCAGGTCTGACCTAGCGAGCTGTGCGGCACCCGCGAGCACAGCTCGTCGGATGCACCGTTATTGACAGTGCCGGTGCATCCGAGATCCCCATTCCCATTGAGCCCTATTGGGCTCAATGGGAATGGGGATCTACCCGAACCCGCAAAAGGGAAATTACCGGGTCCACCAAACTCGCCATGACCCAGTAATTGCCCATTCGCTGGTGCCGGGCCCGGATGCAACTCCGGCGACACCCATGCCGGTTTTACAGGCACGGCTACCGCCGGGGTTGTAATGAGGCCCATTGATAGTATGGTTAAGGCATGTGAACAGTGCAGAGACAGTGATAAAAACATTGTTTTTCTCATAATGCACCTATCTGACCTACTCTACCTTATTGTCTCTGTCTTGATGATTATCCATGTAACCAGGGCCTAGATGGCTCAGGGCTAAGGACCTAATTCATGGAATGTTTAGCGTGGTGCAAACTGGCTTTACACTGCCAACAAACAAGTTGAACCAGGCCTAATTCACAGAGCGGTGCAAAGTGTATTTTTGCAGAGCAAAGTCACTTTGCATTGCAAAAGTACCCTTTGCAGTGTGCTAAATGTTCCATGAATTATGCCCTAAGTGCGCTATTTATAAATGCAAACATAAATAAATAAACAAATTACATTCTCAAGATCCATAAAGGGCATATGCCTCTAGAGCCGGGGTCTGCATCCTGTGGCTTTGATCATGATTCCTCACCATTGATTATGCTGGCTTGGATTGATCAGAGTTTTAGTCCAAAACATCTCGAGAGTCAAAGGTTGCTCTATCTCCCTTAGGACGCTGGATTGTCGTGCCAGTGAACAAAATAGGGCCTTGGAAGTCCTTCCTGAGGCTGTAGACTTGCCATCTTTATAATGGACTACTTCTCTAAATGACTTGGGATAGCATTTGTGAATCAAGTGATCACAGCATAGGTAATGGCATTTATGAAACGTGTTTAAGCAGGGAGGTTATCCATGAGACACATTCCACGAACACAGTGTAATTCGATGCACAAGAAACAGGAATTCCTTAGGGAGCCAGAAATCAAGGTCTAGAATTTGGTTCAAACAATCTCTGATGAAGCAGCCGAGTGGAAGGTTTCAGCCTGAGTTCAGGACAGAGGCATGTCCAAGGCTGTAGTAAGAGGGGAAGTGGACAAGGTACTGAAAGAAAACTGCAGTGCTGTGCACTCAGTGACAAGGTACTGAGAGAAAACTGCAGTGCTGTGCACTCAAAAACTGCAGTACTATGCACTCAGTGACAAGGTACTGAGAGAAAACTGCAGTGTTGTGCACTCAGTGATTGTCTTTTCTCGTCTCCATCTCATGAGAGGCTCTGAGGCGTGCACATGGGTAAAGTCAAATTAGCTGTTTGATAGGCAACACAATCCACCACAGCGAAGATTGATACACAAAGAATCTGCAACCACATTGAGCAAGCCAACGTTACCAACAGCGGGAGATGTGGCCCAGGATAAAAAGAAACTTCTGGTGATTACAGTCCTTTACTTTCTGGAAAAAGCCACTCCAAATTCATTCAGAAAGACAGGTGTCGGGTTCTCCAATTAAGACCCAGCTAAAGGATAAATCTCTTGGAATAACTGTAGATGTGGCTTCCTCTACGAGCACTCATGCCAATTTTATCCACAGCTCAAATAATCGTTATCTTATGTTGCTAAGACAATTGTGCCAGCTGCTTTTATCATTGTTCCACGAACACCACAGCTATCATTGGTTCTCAGACTACTGTAATGCCCTGTCCTGAATGTATGATCCAGTATCGTCAATGTTTACAGAATGTAGTAGCCTGCATTGCCCTGGAAAAGGCCACATATGACCCCTATTATGGAGAGCCTTCACTGGCTCGCTATAAGAGCACGGATCACATTTAAAAGTCGCACCATCGCTCCTAAGGCCTAATATGGCAATGCACTGCATTACCTTAAACTCAGTTTTCAGCCATCTTCCTCTCTGCAGCGACAGAGAGCCGTGAACCGTAAATACTATCTCCATACCCCGTTTTAAGTTAACAAGAGTTCTAGGAAGCTGGCCCTTCCTGCAAGGGCCTGGAACTAGGATTTATGACCCTTATTGCAAGGGCCTGGAACTGTTGTTGCCAGGACATGTGCAGGATTAAAGAAAGAAGAACAAATCCTTCCTTTTCTAGTTACCCACTGCTGTTTCCCTCTCTTACTCATTATTTGGGACTCATGCAGTGCTTAAATACCTTTGTTGAGCGAAGCATGTAAAGTGGTCTAAATAGGAAAATGAATAGAAATGGAAAAATGATTGTACTGTCCCTTAGCCCGGGGACTACCAGGGCTGAAGCTCAGGCGCGGCGGGCTGACAGGCCCTGTACCACAATAATGGTGCTTGTTCAGCACATCTTTATTCCAACATCCACAGCGGACTACTGCCCTTCCCACTTCCACATCACTTGCCGCTCCACTCCCAATATCCCGCCCTCCTCCCAAGACTACATTTCCCAACATGACATCTCCCCCAAATTAAACATTAACACAACTGGGTTACTCAATGTCTTCAATAAGTCTTCGAGTCCTTGTCCTCGCCCTCCGAGGACGCTGACAGTCTCTGGTTGGAGGTTTAGAGTGAACATCGACCATCAGGTCTCCAGGCTCACCCACTTCTGAGTTCTCACCATCCCCATGGTACGAGTCATCTGAAGAGTAATAGCACACCTCCTGATGAGGGGTACATCGGCGCGGTTGACCAGACACCCTCCACCTCTTGAAGTGAGATTAATTTCTCGTCACTTGCCTGTGATCCCCTTCCACTGTGATCATGGACCCTTTTGTCCCCATGATAACCAGGGGGTCCTCATGTTAAGCAGCCAGATACTTGCTGGTTTTGTGTTCTCCGACCACTACCACTTCCCTCAGCTCCAGTGACGAGTTCTTGGCTTGTTTTTGTGTGTCTGAATACTGTTTAATTGTGTCCTTTGCACTCTTGTCCCTTTTCTTTAGCTCTTCATCCTCTGCATACCAACTCTCCTCCTTCTGGTGTTGTGGTAGTCTTGTGCGAATGTTTCACCCGAACATGACTTCTGTGGGGTATTTGCCCATGGAGCTCTGAGACGTGCTCCTGTAGTCCCTCAATAATTGGTGTAACACCTGGTCATATGATTGTCCAGTGAGGTGCGAGATCTGCAGTGTTCTTTTGAGATTGGCCATGAAGCGTTCAATCATGCGGTTTGCCCGTGGCCAGAGAGGAGTTAGTTTTCCGGTGCTGAAATCCCATCTATTCCCCAAAAGCCTTGAAGTCCTGGCTCGTAAATGGGGGTCCATTGTACGTTTTGAACAGCTTGGGGATGCCATAGCCAGTGAAGATTCAGTCTAGTACTTGGATGACATGATGTGCTGCCATGGATGACACTACCTGGGCCTGCGGAAATCATGAATACTCATGCATGACAGCCAATACATACTTTCCCCCTTCAATTGGACCAAATATATCAGCCACCACCACTTCTCATACTCCACTTGGAAGTTCAGACATGTTGAGTGGTTCAGGGTGCCTACTCGGGATGATGATTGAGTCAAGTTTGGGGAACCACACCTTCTATCTCAAAATCCTCTTGGTGGAGGCAATCCATCAGCGTACTTCGTGTACTTTCTCCAGCACTTTTCCCCTTAATGAAGCGGGTATAATGATCTTGTTTCCCTTCAGTAGTTGGTTTTCTTCCAAGATGACCAGTTCCTCCTTCACATGCACCATGCTCTCCAAGTCCTTCCGTATGTCCTCCGACTCGAGGCGACACCGTTCTTTAGCTCTCCTCCACCTGCCTGATTTGAGAGCCTCAGTAATGATCTGGTATGCTGTGTCTCTCTCAGCTTCTTTAGCGGGTCTTAAGGGGTTGATGCCTTGCGGGATCACCTGCTGTATCAGGTACCTGATGTAACAATACACCACGGATGGCTCTGGAGTGTCTCCTGGTCTTGGATGCCTCAACAGGAAGTTATCTACTGTAGTCTCAGGCCCCATCTGGCAATGCAGGGCATAATATTTGCCTGCGGGTTACCGTATAGGAAGAGTAGAGCTTGGTGGTCTGTTATAATGGTGAATGGCTTCCCATACAGAAACATGTGGAAGTGCTTGCAGGCCCAGACGACTGCTAGGCTTTCCTTCTCGGCCTGCGAGTATGCATGTTCGGTCTTGTTCAGGCTCCTGCTGGCATACGAGATGACATGCCTCAGTGTGGAATTGGTTTTGTCTTTTTGGGCCTAAATTGCTCTCAGTTTAACCAGACTGACATCTACCATCATTTATGACTCCCTATCAGCGTCGAAATACGCCATGTTTTCTGCTTGTGCAATGCGTTGCGGATGGAAATGAATGCCTGTTGACACTATGTTGACCATGTAAAAGTGGTGCTTTGCTTGGTAAGGGCCCTTAGTGGCTCCCTGATGGTCACAAAGTCCTTAATGTATCATGGACAGTAGCTTGCGAGTCCCAGGAGGGACCTAAGCTCTGAAACATTTGTGGGAGGTGCAGTCGCATTTAGGGCTGTGACTTTGTCAGGATCAGGGGTCATGCCATTCTCAGAGAAAATGTGACCAAAAAGTCAAAGAGTCCATTTCTGGAATAACATTTTTCTTTGCTGAAAGTGAGGTTTGCTGCTTCCAAAGCCATGCATACCCAGGTAAGGGTCTTGTTGTGCTTCTCCACATCATTGCTGAACACAAAAATGTAATTACTGTAATTTATACAGTTTGTAATATGGTTTTATTATGTTGTGGATTTCGGCCTGAAAAATCTCGGCTGCCGAAGACACTCCAAAATTAAGTCTCTTGTATCTATATAACCCCAGGTGGGTTACAAAGGTTGTGATGCATCTGTTTTCAGGGCTCAGGACCAGTTGGTGATAGACCTTGTTCAAATAAAGTTTTGAGAACACCATGGCATCGTTGGGTAGGTGGACCAATGCAGTAATGTGTGGGGCCAAGTGTCTCTCCCTGTTGATGGCTTTGTTGGGTTTCCTCATGTCCACGCACAGACAAATGGCATCTGAACCTCTTTTGGGAATGGACACAATGGGCGACACCCACAATGTAGGGCCCACCGCTGGTTCTATTATGTCCTGTTCAAGCAGCTTGTGGAGCTCCTCCTCGACGTGGTGTTGAATGTTGACGGGGATGCCTCTATAGTGCTGTGCTACTGACGGGACGTCCTCATCGATGTGGAGTGTGATCTGACAGTTACGCAGTTTTGCTATGCCTTTGAATAGCAAGGGGTGCAGCTGACTGATCTTGTCAACGACGTCAGTTTACTTGTGGACCATCATCTTGTATAGGATGTGGATAAGACCCATTTCCACAGCTGTCCTGAAGCTCAAGATACATCCACATTCGGTTGGGGTGAATATCACGTGGACCTGAATTGTCTTTTCCTGAGACTTGTATCTGCACTTCGCTTCAAATTGTCTTATACTCTTTAAAGGGGCTTTGGCTCCGTAGGGGTATATGTACACGCTGAATGAGCGCAGCCTGGTGGTTTGTTTCAGCGTTCCGTAGACCTGTTCGCTGATAACATTGACTGGGGTGCCTGTATCTACCATGAATTCTGTTGGACATTCATTGAGGCTCATCAGTAAAGTAGGGCTGTGTTCAGTCGCTGTTTTGTTGCCCAGCGCATGCATATAGCCCTTTTTTTTCTGTTCCTCTTCAAAGGAGCTCAGCTCCATCGCTGATGGAGATTGTTCAATGAAGTATTGGACGTGTCATCTGGAGCGACGCTCCAGCCTTGAATAGGCTATCTGATATCTTCTCCTTTCTCTGCATTCCCTTCTTTGTTTTTCGTCACTCGATTCTCGTTCTCATCTTCCCCCGTCTGTTTGTTTGCCGTGCACTTGGACTGCAATTTGAGACATCTGTGCTGCTGTGGTCACGGTCTTCATTAGGCTCTGCTGATGGTCCCTTTGCCTCCATCCCTCACTCGCTCTCTTGCTAGGTGGAATGCCGACTTGAAATGATTTTCCTCTTCACATACAGAGCAGTGCTGTCCAATGGCCGGGCACCTTCCTTCATGCGGGCGTTCGTAGCCACATCTGAAGCAGAATTTCTCTCCCTGGAGTCTCTGCACCCCTTGCAGTTGGTGAATGCCTTCTGCGTGTGCCTGTGACACTGTCGACTTGAGAGTCGACAGCTAGCTCTACTCTTGGCAACATCAAGATCTCATCCAGGATGCTGGACCTTTGCAATAGCTTCCTCCTGAATCTCTGAGACTTGCATCCTGCTTCGATTTGTGACCTCAGTGCCTCTGTATTTGAGAAATTGTTGAAGTTACAGTGTTTCATTTTGATGCACAATCTCATCATGAATGCATCCATGGTCTCACCCTTTAACTGTTTCGTGCTGTGAAATAGATGCCTCTCATCTCATAATCGACATTAGTATGCGGCATGCAATACGCAGCCAGCGCATCCTTCAACCCTTGAATCGTGTCCATCGAAACAATTGGTAACTCATCAATAATGTCCCTTGTTGCAGGGCCTGCCACTAGTTTTAACAGGCATTTTTGTCGTGCGTCCTCCATTGTCCCTGTGGTCCCCACATACAGGTCAAAGTCCCTGATCCACCTCACCCATCTCTTCCCCATGTTGCTGGTATCGGCACCATCAAACATCCCTCGGAGCTGGACAGCCAGCGATTTCTGAATCCTGTGGTGTGCCTGTGCCAATGGGATCACCGGGACGGTTGCTGGAATGTCCGGGTCTGACATGCTGAAAATGGTACACCCCTCCTACAGCCTCCTGCACCTTGTGCCATGTCTTTTCACCCCTTTGGCTCACACCAATCCTCCCAAGACTGTCTCCACGTGACTGGCCTCCCCATCAGAGTGGTATAACACCTCTCCTAAATGTAGTATCTGAAGGGCCTCGCTCCGTGGGATGGATACGGCTGCCTAATGAGATACGAGCACAGCCTCCACGTGGACCTGAGAAAAAATGGTGACTGCCTTATCAGGCACGAGCACTGCACTCCAACAACTTGTGGGCATTCCTCCCAGCTGTAGACACTCACTGCTGCGGCACCAGAACGTGTGCCGAGTGATTCATTCGCTGAAGGACCTCTCTGGCGAGTCACTGTCCTCCGCCGCTTCCTCGCGCCCTTTTCAGCAAGTGCTGGGTCAATCTCTCTAGGGACGCATGAGCGCGTTCCTCACATTGCCAATGTGCTGTCCCTCAGCCCAGGGACTACCAAGGCTATGGCTCAGGCGCGTTGGGCTGACAGGCCCATGACCACAATAATGGCGCGCAGACGGAGCGCTGGTTCCCCCTTCCATGTCATTTCCTGCCCAGCTCCCAACGTCCTGCACCTCCCAGGACTACATTTCCCAACACGACAGTGATGCCGTAAAAGGAACACAACAAACCCATTTTTAGTGGGAGATGCGGTTAGGGTGGAAATTTGAAAGGGTGTGTTCAAATGTAGTGGTCCTTTGCTGAGAATTCACGTATTTAAGACTGATTTTAGGATGACAGGGTGTGGGATATTGAATATCTGGTAAGGTACAATAGCAGCAGCATCCATGACAGCGCAGCAATATTAGCACATCAATATGTAGAGGGATACATGGCCGACCCCTGCTGCTCTCAGGGTGACAGAGGAGGAGGCAGAGTGTGAGAAAGAGAGAGATGCACTGGCATGGTGTGTCAGAGCACGCTAACGTCCCACCTAGAGTCCTGCCCCTTTCCTGGAGTAGTGGTCGTTGCTGTTATTACCATTCATTTTCCTCTACATTCTATTAAGAAAGCTCTTTTGCTGTTCCAAGTTCACCTTATTAAGACTGAGGTCTATGTTGGGTATTAAGGGGTACCTTTAAATGTCATACCAGTGGAATGTACAGGAGGGCATAGAGAGGTGTTTCTAGGGCGGCTGAGGGGGCTATAGCCCCGGGTCTTTTGGTTCTAGTCCCGGATAGAAGCTCAGAAGCTACAACCAAAAGGCTAGCTAGCACAGAGTCTCGACAACCCCGACATTAGCATAGCCCCGGGTCTTTTCCAGAGCTAGTAACACCCCTGAGGGAATGCGCTTCCAGGTGTGCCGGGTGTCCCTAGCACCATTGTTTGTAGAGTCATTCCCCCCTACAAATCCAGTCACCTTGGACTACTGTCATTTGGCCTGTCCCCTTCCTGTTCTATGTGCCATTACCCAACACCAACCGGAGACTTCCTCATTACCGTCCTTCTGTTTTAAAGCGCCTGTTACAGGATTGCTCTAAAAACTGTTCTTACTGCTGAGTTTCATGTCAAAAACACCTGTTCTCCCAATAAATACGAATATATTATAAATAGAGGCGGGGGTGCTAGTTAGAGCTGGGGCGGAGAAACTACCTAGTCTTGTGTCCTCTGGTCCAACAAAGTACTTATTGTTCTTCCTATACATATTCATTTATTCATTTTTGTCATTTGTATAGCGCCTTTCACCATAATTATGGTCCCAAAGCGCTGTTTGGTCAAATTCCCTTGGAGGGACCAGAGTCCATATTTGGGAGAATTGGGAGGTGCTATTATGCATGTGTGCATTGCGGCCTTTACAGTTATGTGACAGTGGCCAAGACCCTACTAGTCACCCATGTCTGAATGGCGTGTGGATGGGGGCAGCAGAGTTAAACTAAGATCTAAAGAGAGTGGGTTGTGTTTAAGGAGATGTAGAATTATGGGAGATTCTGCAGTTTGAATCTTTGTCATTAAAGGTAGCTTCATTCTTCTGGCCGTGGTGTTGTGCAGTAGTGTTTGTGTTATATATGAGTGCAGCGTGTGTGAATTGAACCCTGTGAGGAGAGAAAATGGGTTAGCTGTACAAACAACACTGTTTACATCCTTCCTTTATAGTCACAGCTAACACATATGACCATTATAAAAGCGGAGGAGCTCAGACTTAAAGCAAAGAAAACCACACAGGACTGGTGGATCCTGTCACACCTTGCATGGAGTGGCCTTACACTTATGCGAACCAAAGATTTGATCACTGTCCTTTTATGTGACACTTGCAGGCTCTTGCACTTCTGCATGCGTTAAAAACGGGTTTGTCTGAAAAGTATTTTTATAGCTGATCTCCAAAACCACAGACAAGCCCTGCATTGAGCTGAAAGCCTTCATCCTCAGTTTGCTCTTTCACACCATGTGACTGTTAATCCTGTAAACGCAAATCACACGCAATAAATATACACTGGATTCTTATGGCTCCCGCGAATAAATGAGAATTTTAAAAAATAATTTCAGGTCAGACAAAGGTAACATTTCTCTTCCCTACCTCTTTCCACAGGCATACGTCCGGAGTGGAAAGGTCGACTACTCCAGCAGTCCAAAAAGATTTCTCCATTTTGACGCTGCATCAAACTAAACACCATTTTGGCAATCGGCACCGAATGAATCACTCGATCACGGGCGATGAGAGGAATAACCCAGAGGGGAAAAGTTCAGACATTCCTGTGAGGCAGAGGCTGGGCGAGTAACATTCTTCTTCCCGCTCAGAAAATAGGATTTAGGCACCCTTAGCAAGCTAAGAGCAGCAGAAATATTCAGACAATTCACAGAACTGAACCTGTAGGTTTATTTATTTCCGTTGCTACCACCTGGAAGTATGTCAAAATGGCATCTGAGGGAGCAGGGGCCCTGTAATTCATTGCCTTTTAACTGCATTTCATTCACTGTACATTTATTGTGGCTGATTTCTGGCCCCTCTACACTCTTGCACCTACCCCTCACCCTATACCCCCCCTACTGGACTCACTCTATGCCTCTAATGCACAGTCCCCTTGTAATAAAACTCATTTCCCACTAATGCCTTGGATTCCGAGCACTCCAAACTCTGTGTGATGGTCATCAGTGAAACCTGGCTTTTTACCCATGGCATTGCCAGCCTGGAAGCACTTCACACTGACTTTGCCTCCTCCTCTGACTCCTCTAGTCTTCCTAAAAAAGGCAGTGGTGTTAGTGTCATGATCAGCAAGAATGCACCATCAGCCCCTGTTCCCCCTTCTGACTTTTCTCTCTCTTCCTTTAAGTTTATCTCTGTCCAACCCCTCTCTCTCTACACTACGCATCTCGTTCCCACCAGCCAGTATTAATTGGTGCATTTCTGGTCTTGACCTCTTACTTGAAGTGCTCACAACTGATGTTGCTATCATCATAATGGGTGACAACATCTGCGGTATGAATGAGGTCCATCAGCTCCAACTCGATTCCACTCTCTCCAACAACTCTCTGGTCAACCGGCACATCCTTACCACCTATACCCAAGGTAAGTTCTTCGATCTGATATTCCTATTTTCCACCCTGAACTCCTTATTCTCTCACTACTCTGGACCTATATGAGCCTCGGACTCTCACTGCTCTCCCCTCATTCAATCGTGATCTCCAAGATGCATGCAACTTCCTACCAACGAAAACACTGCCTCTTAACACTGTTTGCATCACAGGAGATATTAAATCTGTGGTGCCACTAATCGATCCTGCAGTCTTTCTGCCCCCTCTACCTGGCGTACTCCCATTTACTACTACTAGCAAAGTGCACCATCCGCAGAAGACCTATAGCATCGGCACAAAGTCGCGCGTGTCCTATCCACCATCGAATGACCAACCTTACACGGCCTTGGCCAATGGTGTCCTGACAGAAGCATGCATTGCCTGCACCAGCCTACCTGCCTGGACCAGCCTGCCTACCTGGTTGATCTAATAGCGAATCTGCAGGCACAGTATACTAACTTTTTCGTCCATGGTGACCTGAATTTTAAATGTAATCTTCCCAGGACACCAGCTTTAGATCTGTTTTATGACAGTCTATTGGACCTCGACCTCCCTCAGCAGGTCGATGGTCCGACTCATAAACTAGGTAATACACTTGATATTGTGCTTGCTAATAAAACCCTGATTTCCTTTTGTTCTGCTGAGCCCATGGTCTGGACTCACCATTACTTGGTTACCTGTACTCTATTAAGGAATCACAAACCTCCTAAGAAATTACCGGAGCGCACTTTACGGCACTGTTGGCATAATGCCAACCTACCAAATGTTTCCAGGCTTGTTAAGGAAAAATGGTCAGCGGCCTCTCTCCCCCCAATGTCTCTATTGTCTATGCTGTTTATGGACTTGGCCAATGAGGTAGGACCTCTCTGCCAGTTTCAACCCCATAGACTCCAATCCGAGGTTTGGTTTACGGATCTATTAAGATCAGCGCACTTGGGGTTGAGGCAGCATGAGCGGAAATGGCGCTGTGCTGATGATCCTGCTGATAAACATTTGTATAAGGCCGCCCTCAGCCTATTCAGCATCTATTCTTACTACAACAAAATCTTATTTTGCTGAGTAGATTGAAACTGCCTTAAATCAGCGTAAAACCCTTTTTACTGTGATTAAATCACTGTCTTCTTCCACTAAATGCACCCCGGCAATAAGACCTACTCAAGAACTCAGTGACTCTTTGTCCGCGTTCTTTATTACTAAAGTCGCTACCATCCATGCTAATATTGACAGCAGCCGTGTCCCACCGTCCCATACCTCCTCAACTGGCTGCTGGGCCAATTACGAGCTACTGAATCCCCTAGTTCCACTTGGTCTTCTTTTCCTGTGTTCTCGGAAGACATGGTGTCTGGGGCGGTACAAAGGGTTAAATCCTGCTCTCCTTCTGATCCACTGCCTCTTGAAGTGATGAATCAGCTGTCTGCTAACCTTTTCGGTGAGATCACTACAGCTGTTAATCATTCTTGTCAGTCGGGAGTCATCGGTCTGAACTTAATGCCGCTCTAGTTATTCCCCTCCTGAAGAAGCCTTCTTTGGATCGCTCTCTTCCATAAAATGTTCACCTTATTTCCTTGCTTCCCTGTTTTATGAAGCTCCTCGAATCACTGGTTTCCCCTTTTCTGTCTTCCGTTGTGGAGTCCTCCAGGATGCTTGACTCGTCCCAGTCAGGTTTCCACCTCGGCATGGGGACAGAAGTGTCCTCGTGTCTGTGCAGGATGATCTGGCGAGGCTGGTTGACCAAGGCGGTGTCAGCGCCCTGATTCTTCTCCATCTGTCAGCGGCGTTCGACACCTTAGATCATGGTATCCTGCTTACCCGCCTGGCCAAGATTGGTATATCGGGATAGGTATTGGCCTGGTTTGGCTCGTTTTTGGATGACAGATCTCAAACCCTTTCCCTCCCACCCTTTCTCTCTAAACCCTCACTTTTGAGCTGTGGTGTTCCCCAGGGTTCTGCTTTGTCTCCCATTCTTTTTAACATCTACATCTTTCTGCTGGTTCACTTTATCCACTCCCTCTGCACCAGGTGCTACTCTTACGCGGACGATACCCAGCTGTTGATCCGTTTAGATCTGGATCCAGCTGTGGTGTCCACGTGCCTGCATAAGTGCATGTCTGCTGTAGGAGAGTGGATGGGCGATAGCTGGCTGAAAATGAATGGGGACAAGACCGAGGTGTTGGTGGTGGGCTCCCCTCCTTATCTTTCTTTCTGGATTTCTTCTTTCTGGCCTCTTTCCTTGGGTCCTCTTCCAGTTCCTTCCTTGAAGGTAAAAAATCTGCAAGTTTCCTCGGTATGCCAGGAGGGGCACTTCCAACTTGAGATCTTAAGGAAAGTACTCCATTTGATTCCTGCCACAATGCATCCACCGGTGGTATCAGCTATGATCCTTAGTAGGCTGGACTACTGTAATTCCCTGTATCTGGCACAACCGAAGGGGTTAGTCGCAGACTACAGCGCATCCAGAATCTAGCCGCTAGCGTGGCAACGGGGACCCCTTAGGGGTCTCATATATCCCTGGTGATGCGTTCTCTCCACTGGCTTCCTGTGGCACAACGTATCCAGTTCAAGTCCCTCTGCATCGTGCACCAGGCTCTGCGCAATCAGGGTGCTGAGTACCTACGCATAAAATTTGAATGTTATGTTCCAAACCATCTGTTGCGGTCTGGCTTGGCTGGCTTGCTATGCGTGCCCCCCTTCCGCTGTTCTCGGTTGGGAGGGCGGGCCTTTTCTATCACAGCTGCACGGCTCTGGAACAGTCTGCCTCCTGTCTTAAAATCGTGCTTGAATCATTTAGCATTCCGTAAGGCTTTAAAGACCTACCTATTTTAAGGTTTTGGTGTGCTCTGCTCTGGTGCCCCTCCTGGCTCAGCGGTTTATCCTCTCCAGCACCATGATGCCTTCGGGTGACCGTGCGCTTTACAAACAGCCGTAACATAACATAACATAACCTGCAAATTATATATTGCACTCTGTACCCTTATACAATAACGATGCACTGTGCGCCTACACTGATGAAAGTAATGCTTGCTCTAGGCTGCCTGTTGACCTCATGCCTCCTGTTGCACCTCTCTGCAAAAATAATGCACTGTGGGCCTATACTGATGAAAGTAACACTTGCTCCAGGCTGCCTGTTGACCCCATGCCTCTTGGTGCACAGTTTTGCAATAATGATACACTGTGTGCCTTTAATGGTGAAAGTAACGCTTGCACCAAGCTGCCTGTAGACCTCTTGCGTCATGTTTTCAATGTTAACTACGTTACCTGTGAAACACATAGCCTATGCTATAAGATTACTGCAACCGCCCTAACCAGTACGGCCTGACCCTGCCACACTAAGGATTAACCCACTGTGACCTCCCCCCAGGCTCCCGCTCCCCAGCCAAGATCACAGAGTGCTACCCAGCAGCCTCCCGGACCACCATACTCAAATACCCACGGCCCCCCTCTATCTCCCCTCAACTTTCCTGGCCACCTTGGAGTGGATTGGATCACTGCCTCAGCAGATAAAACAAGGAACCAAACCCAATCCTCATTCTTTACCCACAAAGCCCTCCAACAACACATTCTTGCTGAAAATGAGCACCCAACTTCTCAACAATAGCCCAGCCTTGCACCCTTACACCTTACCACCATTAGCCTTTAACACCACCACACCCATGGTTCCAACTAAGCATACCAAACAGGCTTCCCCACCCTTCTATTCTGCACTGCCTCACTCCCAATACTAAGGCCACGACCCCTTGCCTAGGCTTGCCACACTTCCACAGACTCTGCTTCAGATTGACTGACACCCGCAACCCCTCGAGCCCCACGAGCTCCGAAACCAGCCTTCTTGCCTGAAAAGGCACCTCTAGACTACAGTGCCTCCGCTCCCGTATCACCATCACCAAACCAAGATACAACACTAACAATCCTTCACAAACCATCAGGCTGAACTCGCACCCAACCCTAAACCCTGATAAGACCTCTACTGGCCCAGCCGATGCCAACCCCATCACCACCACCAAGCCAGATCACCTCACCTGTGCCATCATCAATGCACAATCCATCTGAACCCATGTACTTGACATACACAACCTACTACTCCACAACAACCTTGACACACTTGCCATCACTGAAACATGGCTGCATGAGGCAGCTGGCCCTTCCCTCTCGCTCGCCCTTCCCGCGGGATATTCTATCCTCAGGACTGAGAAAGTTGGAAGCCAAGGTGGTGGATTTGCCATCATCTCAAAAACCTCCATCCCTATCATAGCCTCCACCTCCCTCCCCTACCAGGTTATGAACTACTTACCAAAATCGAACCTAACCCGCAAAGTACGATAAACGTCCTTCTTCTCTATCGGCAACCCAACAACCTTGGCGCCCCAGACACTGACTTACCCCTCTTTATTGCTTCCTTCCTGAAGCCCAACACTAAATTCGTGCTCTTGGCTGACTTCAACCTAAGTTATAATGACCCCCACAGATCTGAAGTCTGCTCCCCTCACTACATGAGATGAACTTTACACAGGCGGTCTCCACCCCCACTCATGCCAAAGACCAGATCCTTGACTGGATCCTATTCCTCAACACTCCCATCCAAGTCGCATCCATTGTCCCGGTACCCTGGATAGATCATTCCGTGATTCGATTCACTATATCCCTTGCACCCACTTCCACTAAAACTATCAATGACCATCCTCCCATCACTGCTAGCCACAGCCGTAAATTTACCAAGGAACTGTTGGAGCTGACCATTCGTGCAATGCTTGAATTATGGCCTGATAGGCTTGACCCCAAAGCCATTCTCAAGGTCTAAAACACCACACTCCTCTGCATCTAGACCTGCATGCACCCCTCAAAACGACAACACGTAATAAGCCCACAGCCATAACTGGTTCACTGAAGAGCTATCATCTCTCTGCAAATTGAAGCGTGCCAAAGAACACATCTGGTGAAATAATCCTACCCCCTCTGACAACGAGGCCTTCAGTAACACTGCCTCCTCCTACAAAACAGCGATCATCAACACCAAAGCCAACATCTATAACACCCGAATAAACAAAGCCAGCTCCAACACAAGAGAATTCTTTCAAATCCTTAAAGAGCTTGAAACCCCAACTCCCCCCCCACCTCCAACTTTCCCTAAAACAAAGTATGGTGCTCCCTTATTCAATCTACCCTAGCAAACAAAACACTTAACCTTAGAGAAAAAACTGTCCTCAAGAAATCTCTGCTCTCCTCCTCCAAAGAAGATGACCACAAACCCATCAAAATCACCTCCCCCTTTGCCATTTCCACTCTGTCTCCCAGGCAGATACGCTTACCACCATCCGACGCCTCAAAGCCTTCAACTGGACTGGCGACAACTGCCCAGCCCACCTCATCAAGTTGTGTGCAGAACCCCTCGCTCCCATCATTACTACATTTATCAAAGCCTCCTTCAACTCCTGTACAGTGCCCAACTCCATAAAAGAAGCTTGGGTCACACCTCTCCTAAAGAAATCCTCTCTCGACTCAACCCTCCCTACAAACTACCATCTCATCACAACAGTACCCTACCTCCTGAAATCCTGGACCGCATAGCCTACTTACAATTCCAAACTCACCTAGAAACCAACAACCTACACGGCACTCGTCAGTCAGCGTTTAGACCCAGACACAGCACAGAATCCACCCTCCTTAACCTGAAGATTCAGCTCGACCATTTCCGTGACATTGGGGACCTCGCCATCCTCGAACTCTTGGACCTCTCTGCGGCCTTCGATCTCGTCGATCACAATATTCTCTGCCACCACCTCACTAATACCTTCAACCTCTCCTCCGAGGCTACCAATTGGATTTAATCCTTCCTGAGTAAGCAAACTTCTGGAGTCTTTGCTACTACAGAAGCAGCTAACCCCATCCCAGTCTCCTACGGGGTACCACAAGAGTCCTGCCTCTCTCCCATAGTGTACAAGATGGACACCAAGCCTCTCTCTGATCATCTGGACAGCCTAAAAATCGCATACACAAATTTTGCAGATGTTACGCAAGTTCTCCTCAAACTCAAGGGAAACTATGAGTTTGACTCTGCCAGCATCAGTTGTGTCTACAGCATCATTCAGGCCTAGATGTCTAATCACCATCTCTGCCTAAATTATGTCAAGACAGAACTGCTTATTGTCAACTGACCACACCACCCCTGTCTCACCTCAAGTCAAAACACTAGGGTTCTACCTTGACTCAGGAATCAACATGCACAAACATGTCAAAGCCATAACCTTGTCCGCAGCAAACTCGACTAAACTCATTGACCTTTCCAGAAAGTTCCTTACCCCCAACAAATGCCTTACTCTACAAATAGCCATTATTGGCAGCAATGTGATTATTGCAATGCCACCCTTGCAAGTACCTCAGCAAATAAAATCAACAAAATACAATTGATCCAAAACAATGCCCTCAGAGAAGTGTGGAACCTGAAACAATCAGATCACATTTCCTAATTAGGGTCACTGGCTTCCAATCAAGGCTCACATTGAGTTCAAGATACTATCCATCAGGTATTGTTGTCTCGACAACACAGACCCTCCCTACCTCTCCCATTTCATCTAAAAAAAAGTCCAATCCATGCAACCTGTGCTCCTCCTCTACCACGTCACTATCCACCCCCAGATTCATCAGAAAAGAGCAGGAGGATCGAGCTTCACTATCATCGCTCCCACCCTTGGGAACGCCCCCCCCATCCATTCTGCAAAAAAGTCAAAATGTCTCTTTTGTCCTAATTGGCCTAATCCTGCCCTCCATAAGGGATTGTCTGTAACCATAATGATACCAAATGACCTTGTATTTGTCATCATGCTGTCTTCCACAACTGATCGTCTGTAACCATAACGATACCGAAGATACCATGTACCTGCCATTATGCTCAGAATGTTGTCTATCCTCACCAGTGTCCTGATACCTCCGGGTCCTGGGTGCTATCAATAAATAAAATAAATAAACTATTGACCCCTCCCTCTCTGACCTCTCACTCATTCACTTCACTATCTCTGCTCCCCCTGCACTCTCAATCCCCTTCCCTCTTCCTCCCACATCTATCAGGAAATGGAAATCATAGCCTCACATTTAGGTCATCCTCTCGAACATGTCAAAGTCTCCCCCCAAGCTCGCTCTCCTCCATTTGCTTGCTCTATTCAACTTACCTTCATGAATACAAATCTGCACTGTCCACCACCTACAATGATCACTATCCTGTCTGCTCCTTCACCCCTCCAGCTTTGGCCTGCAACCATAGACCTTGCCAACCATCCAACTACTGAGGACAAACATGTGCCACTGTCGAAAGCACTGGAGTAATGATAGATCTCCCACTCCCCTGTCATGCTACAAGAGCTCTCTCCTTACCATCACTCTTGACTCAGTTAAATACTCCCACTACACCTGTCTTATTTTATCTCTCGCCTCACACCATGACAAATAATTACGCTTCAAACCTAGATGCCCCCCACAAATCTCTCTATTTCTTCCCCTTACATTGCTGATGACTTTGTCTGCTACTCCTCAAAAACTACCAAAATACATCACACTTTGTCCACCTGCTTGTCTTTCCCACTCCTTTCATCCCACCTTCTACTCCCATGCTCTACTCACTATCCCAATTCACTCCCCAATCCCTCCCAAAACGTATGTTTTCTTTGCTCTGCCAAAGTATCCTTCGCACCAATTGATCCCTTTGCACCTCAAACTATCAAATAACTTCCTCCTTCACCGACCCTTTTCCCCTACTTAATTTCTCTCTCTCCTATCCTGCTTTAAAACAGTCACTGTCATACCACTACTAAAAAGACCTACTGCTAACCAAGCAATCCTTCATTCTACTGACCTGTCTTTCTCATACTCCGCCATTCCAAACCCCTCAAGATGGTTGCCTTCATCACATAGTCAACTATCTCGACATACACTAAGTCAACAAACCCCTCAGTTTGGTCTCAGGTCCAAACATTCTACCAAGACTTCTCAAAATGACATCTCCAACTTCTTATCTCGTACCCATCACTCTCACCTCTCCTCCATCCTCATTCTTCATGACCTTTCTGCAGCCTTCGAAACTATGGACTCTCCACACTCCTTCAAACTCTTTCCTCCCTTGTCTTCAAAAATACTGCTCTGAAATTGATCACTCCGGCGCTCTGATCATTTCTTCTCCATCTAATGGAACTCTATCTCCTGCTCCCCTCTACCACTCACAGTGAGTGTTCCTCAAGAGTCAGTGCTAGGCCAACTCCTCTTTACCCTGTACACCTTCTCCACAGGAAAACTCATTTGCACTTTGGCTTTAACTACCATCTCTTTGCTGAAAATATCCATATCTTCTAGTTTCAGTTTCTGACCCCAGCAATCTCTGAACTAATAACCAACTCCCTAAAGACTATTGGATGTCTCTAAGCTGCCTCATACTTAGCTACTCTAAGACAGAGATCATCTTTCTCCCTGTCTCCAATGACTACCCTCTCTCCTCTATCCTATCTTCTTCCACCAAATGCTCTCACCCCTTTCACCCATGGCTCAGAACCTTGAGGGTTCTTTTTAATAGAGATGTTCCAGTTCATCATAAACACTGTCCCAAAAGCCAGGCAGAACTCGTTGAAAATGACTCATATTAAATACCTGCCCCTCGTCTTTAAATCAATTCACTGATTCACCTTTGACTACCTTGCCGACTACATGTCCACATACTCCAGCATTCAGAATCACCTCTCCTCCTCCCGCTTTTGGTCTTCTTCACCCCCATACCACTTCAATGTTGTCCCCCAACATCGAAGCCACTTCTTCAGTGGGGCTCAGCAAAACAAGATTAAAACAGCATCTGATCGAGTCTGAAGGAGTCCCTGCTACACCACACTCATGCACTCTGAGGGACTACTTAACACACTTCTTACACCTGCATACTTATGCATATAGCCATCATGCTACTTCTGTCCTGCAACACAGGTATGTTGGATTATTTATTTCATGTACTCATCTCCATGTCCCTGACTTATGTTTCAAAATCACTGCTTTGTCAAATGGTCTACCCCACTCGATACAATATTTATTGTAATGGCACCCTACTCCGGATACACTTCTACACTGTGCTGAAGGATACTATGCACATTATTTCATGTCCAAATGACATCTCACCGCTGAAATAACTACAAATTAGAAATGATGTTCACCTTGTTCCAGTCCTCGCTTTTTATCCAGTAGCACTTTGCATGATGGGATGGAATTGCAGGCCTGCTTTTACAATAGTCCAACAAATCCAAGCATGCAAAAAGAGGATTTGCAAAACAGAAGAAAATGAGAACTTGTTTTGCAATTGTACGCATCCCTCACAAGGGTATCTGGTGAATCCATCAATGGACTTTCCATCGAATTACTTTCCGTCGAGGGATTTGCATGGACAAAATTGGCATTGAATGCATGTTTCTAAAGGGTAAAGGGTTCTTTTTGGGGGGGGGGGTATTTTAAAGGGTACAAAACAGGGGGACCCCCCATTAAAAAAAACTTTTTAAAAAATGCATTTGATGCAAATTTTTCCGATGCAAATTTTTTCAATGGAAAGGACCCTCGATGGAAAATAATTGCTGCAAAGACCATAAACCCTCACAAGACATCATCTGAAGTACTGTGTCCGGCTCATAAGGCCATATTCCCAGAAGGACATCCAAGCTATAGACAGTTCCGTTTACAGCATTCAGCACCCTCGACCATAGTAAATGTTTGGCTCATCTGTGCACTCATCAACCTGTGCAAGTCATTTTTAGCTTTGGCTGAATGTTATAGTTTGGACTTTTAGATTCGTGTACGGTTACACAGTTCTTCACGTTTTCTTCCTACGCTGCATTTACCCAAGCAGGCTTTTGCCTGACCCTTGGATGTCAGGGTCAGGTAGAGCCTGATTGGGAGAATACATCTGTCATTCTATTCATATGTCCTCCACCGTGGATCACAATGAAAGCAAAGTGCGCATGTATACTACCAGCGTGGGCTGATTTCTGCACATTAGAGCTACAGAAATCCTTGATGTGTGCAGGGAAATTAGGCGTGTGCGGTCTTCTCGGGGGTTGGGCTACATGCGTGCTTCTTTTCACCTTGCATCCATTTGTAGAGCAAATGTCCCTGGTTAGTCTTGCTGGAGAGGTGTGGGAGAGGTAAAGTATGCAGTGAAGGATTGACAGAGGTTCAGCTGAAAGGGATGGAGTAAACAGGATGGTCATGAAACATCTGAAGCATCAAAGTGTCCAGGGCCAGTCTCCATCTGGGTAAGGCCTGCTTTTCTGCACAGTGTGTTACCTTGTGACAGAGCCACTTTAGCAATGGGTGAGGACGTTTTCGCTTTCCTGTGCAGTGTTTCTGAGTGCAGAGGCGTTCACTGTAGTGTTTGTGATATGATATGATAGGATAGGTTATTTATAACGCGCTTAATACCCAGGGGTTTCTAAGCGCGAACCCGGGTATCGAACCTGTGTTGCTCCTGCCGCTGAGCTATCCTCCCCAGACAGCTGGAGGGAGTGAATTACTTTATAAATAAACATACTGATTATGCAGAAACATACACACACCTCTAGCCGTAAACACTTGTGCATGTGTAGAGTTTGCAAATTGTTCCGTGCAAGAGGGAGTCGCTCACACAGTCCTGTTTCTTTCTTTTCATTTTGGGACATGTAGAGCTTTATTCATTGATTCAAATATGCAAATAGAGAATGAGAAATGGATGGGCTGCCTTTACCTCATGTGGGGCACATTGAGAGCTCTGCACATATCATTGTCGTATCATTGCTTTCTGAGCACAACTGAGCTACCTTTGTTTCTAAATTAATTCTGCCACATATTCAGTTTGGCTTCAGATAAAAGAATTCGTGCACGTTTGATAAGGCCCTCATTACAGTCTAGGCAGATGTTTTGAGTGACATATTACCAGCCGTAATTACAGCCACCACTGGAGGGCTTCACAAGTCTGCCCAATTACAGAAACAACACTGGCACTATAATAACGGCAGAGTTATTTCTAGAATACCGCCAGAGGAAATTCAGATATGCCAAGTGCTCTACTTTCTTTCCACCCATGTCCAACCTCATAATGATGGTACTAATAGACAGCACCATGAACGTGCTTTACAGTGGAAATGCTGCCATATATCGTGGGTGCAGCATTATGAAAGTTTTACCTTTGGAATGCTGGCATTCATTGTAGGTGTTGAACAATACTGTACACAAAGTCTGCAGTGCAACAAGTTACTGTATGGTTTTGTTCAGGACCCAATGTGACCTGACTTTTCTGGGCAAGTTGCTGGAATGTGTAATGTATTGAAGAAACACCCCATTCTTTTGTATAAGATGTCACAGATGGTCTTAAGAACACCCAAACTACAACAAATGGTTCAAGGTTATAACTCAAATGATTCAGTTTTATGGCGTTAGAGGAATGAACTGTGGCACTCTAGAGGCCATCCCTTCCTTGTCTCCCATGGGCTCCCCGCCTCCCTAGCCCATGCTTCCCATTATCCTTCGTTGATCACTTGAGCTTTGTAACACCAACTATCTACAGTTCTACCTACAATGATGGCCTACAATGATTAGCCTTTCCTATCTTATTTCTTCCAGGTTTTTTCTAGTTGGTAACCAATCCTAAAGATTCTCCTGGATAGTGTTTCAAGGTATTATTTTTGGGCTGCTGTCTGTCAAATGCCCAGTCCCTTTCAATTTTGGTTTTCATACCCTTTGTGTTCCTTTCCTTATTGTTCTCTTCTCCTCACTCCCTCTGTCTCTGTCTCTGTCTCTCTCTCTCTGTCACTCTCTCTCTCTCTCTCTCTCTCTGTCACTCTCCCTCTCTCTCTCTCGCTCTCTCTTTCTCTCTCTTGTTGGCTTTCTCTTTTCTACTCCATTCTTCTGTCCCTCCAATGGTCACACAATCCCCTGACATTTCTTCTCTAAACTTTACTCTTCACTCCAATCGCCCCTCTCCTCTCTTCACGTCGTTCTTCTCTACTCTACACTTTCCTCTCATTTCCCCTCTCCCCTCTTCACTTTCCTCCACTCTCCCCTCTCTACTCGCCACCCTGCTCTCCCCTACTCTCCACTCTGTACTCTTCACTCTCATCCCCCTCCTCTTCTCCCACTTTCATTCCCCTCTTACACTGCCTCGGCACTGCTCTTTCTCTCATTCATTTTTACTTCTACTCAGTCTCTAACATCACTCACACAATCTAGAATGATTCACTCATTCACAGCCTCACTCTTACAAGCAGGTACCACTCTCTCTCACAAGCAACATTTCACCCGCAACAATTTCCTGCACAATCTTCTCAACGCCCTGTCCTACTGTCTTTCCTCTGGATGGTCTCTAAGTCCACCTCTATTCCACCTGACCTCACCTGAACACTGGCCAACTTTTTCTGTCTCCCGTGGGGTTGTTGGGTTGGGGGTGTTTGACTGTATGAAAAGTGACCGTGGCAAACTGACTGAAAAAAACCAGCCTGCATTCGGTCACTTTTCATATGGTCAAACACCACCACCCACACCCCTAACCCCACAGCCCCCTTCCCTACTTATCTTCTTGCTCGCCGCCTGATCTGCTTCAACCCTGCTGCGTCAGATCCATCCCTCTAACGTGGGTGAGATGCGACCCCGTAGGGTCCCTTTTTAATTTTTTAATTTTTTTTCCATCCCCTGCCTCCGATATCGAGGAAGAGGGGGACACCCCTCCAACCCCCAGGCCAATACACACCGAACATTGGGAGCGGAGGCCAAATTCGGTCAAATGTACCATTCGGCCAAATATATCTGAACAAATCTACTAATACCGGGTTATACTCTAACTTCCTGTTTCTTTCTTTCCCTCCCACTCCCATTGGTTCATCTGCTAGCCTGTTTCTTGGGGCAATCTGCTCTTGCTATTTCCCCCGGGGTGGTGCCACAGCAGTGGGACACTTAAAATCCCATGTTTAGCCTCACCCTCTTTCTGTGCGAGCTTGGGCTGCTATGCCGCAGTTGCAGAAAAGCAGTAAGAATGACTCGTTGGACCCGTGCTGGCATTTCCCATTTGTTCATGAAGCCAATGGTTTAACTAAACAGAGCACAACGACTTTCATCCAGCACAACGACATTCAGCATGGCCTCCTTGGGACAGGTAGTCCTGAAACAAAACAAAACAGAATGCTTGTCATAATAGGGTATGGTATTTGGTGGTGGTACCTTCCACTTGCAACAATGCCCATATAGGGGGTGCAGAGACTGGGGCCCTCACAACTGCCTCACTCTGCCTCTGGGGCAGGACTGGCTCTGGTGAAAGCACTGGCAGGCCCTCTGCCCCAGGTTGAGAGGTCGAGGACCCCTGACAGGGTCAAGACCCTGACCCTGCCACAGAGGGGATCGTGCAAGAGGTGAATGGGTGGTTCTGGCCACTGTCTGGTGTGCCTTTCAGAGGGTGGATGGAGAGGGATTCCATAGACTTGTTCTTCCCCTCAGAGACACACTTTTCCTTAATCAGTCTTTATCTGAAAAGATGATCCATGGCTGCAAATCCCAGCATGCACCTGAAAGCTAATCCTCCAACAACAGAGAACATGAAAATTCTACATGATTTCTAAATTGTTTTGGGCATGAGGTTACATCTAACCTCACTTTAAAAGGGTTGAACACTTGAAAAGAGACGATCCGCTGGAGTTTGCAGAACACCGAACATGGAAGTAGAGTAAGTCATGAGAAATCGCGAGCAAAGACCAGACTGCTTGCAGTCATCTGACGCGGCAAGACCTTCTCACTGCAAGTTCTCTGAACTACATGAAACATTGAAAACTACATTGGCAGATTCAATATCACGCCAAGTGCATGTCCCTTGTTTAACCTCTCAGAGTCACTCATTAATTCATTTATTCACCAGTTAAAATCCGAACAATTCCAAACAAAGCATCATGAGCAGCAAAATAATCAGGACATGGAAAGGGAACCATGCAATGGAAACACTAATCCTGTGCCGACTTAATGTGCAGTACCATCCAAGCCTTATACAATATGGTGGAGAATGCCTGATGATGGGTAGCCAGCGATATGTTTGCTACATCCCAGGGTGCAGCAGGAGCTTGGCATCTTTATTGAGAGTTGGTTTGGCAGAGGATGCCATTTAGAGGTAGATCGCCTGATCCAAATGCCAGTATCATAGCCTTAACTCCCTGGGGCAAGACCAGTGCTATCTGCCATGGTGTGTGCTTCGTAAAATGTCATGTATAGAGACGTGTGTGCATATGTGTTGTGTGTATGCCCAATGATCATTGTGAGTTAGGAGCATATGAACGGTATGAACATAGTTGGATGTGGCAAGAATGAGGTAGGAATGTATCAGGGTACGAGGATTGTTGGGTGTGTGTGTGTGTGTCATGCGGTATGGGTGTCATGGGGTGTCAGTATCATGTATGTCAACTCCTACATTTTACTAATTTAGTCAATGCAAAAGACAGTGGAACATGGTGTCTTTGTCATAAAAATGGAATCTTCAGCATTCCTATCAGTTACACCATCTACACACCAGTAATTAAATGATGACATGTTGTGAGGTAGTGGGCATACACGCTGATGACAAGTAGATCGAAGGTAAGAACATAAAAAGAAATGGAAGTCATCTGGTGCTTCAAGCCTAAGTCAATAACAGAGAAACGCCCTGGACTGATGTTGACGCAGCACTCTTCGTAAGTGTCCATATGAAGCAAGCTGTTTACTTGTAACTCACTATTTAAGAAATCATTTTTTATATGCCCAAGGTACAGCAGGCCATTGTTGTGCGGATCTTAATCTTAGTCATGTGTGGTGAGCTTACAGACAGGTAACCAGGCAACAGCAGAGACGTCATTTCACCAAAATGCCAGGGGTAGCGGAAGTGACATCACACGACCCTTGACCTCTGATTACATCACAGGAAGTGATGTCATTTGACCCCACCCTGAAGTCACATCGCGGGAAGCGATGGAACACGACCTTTCACCCCTTGACAAAACAGGAAGTGGCATCACATAGTATTGTTCCTAAGTACACTATGAAATATATGGTTACGATATCACAGTAATGTGATGTACATTTCATACAAGAATGGATCACCATATGTATTGTTAATATTAGTGTGTAGTGGCCCATATTACCAAATTACTGTGAATGCAAGCAGAGGTCCAAGGCCAATCGAGGATGTGTTATTATATAGCACTTACCTTAAGATAGAACAAATAGACATACAATATCACCCATCCTGTTTCATGTATCGACCTCAGAAGGATGAAAAGCTGAGTTGGCCGTGCTGGGATTTGAACCTGCGACCTGCAGATCACACACACATTGCAGCAACGAACGTTCAACCCACTGAGCTATCTTACCGGCTATAGTAAAATGAACAATTACATGTCTGAATGTTCTCAAAGTCAGAAAGCATATTACACTCTGTAGTGGCTACCATTAAACTGCTAACTGAGATTTAACAGCAGGCCAGTTCATCTGTACGTCTGGTACAAAGTTGGCCACATGCCAAGCCTGTGTGGATCTACTTTTCAGGCTTCAGAGTTTGGCAAACTACATACCATTTGGAGGGTTCATAACTGTGTATTAAAGAATTTAGAGTAGCACAGAGATATCCTGGCTTTTGGTGGTAAAATAAGGCACGTGTGGGCGAGTGCATTGCACCTAATGTTTCAAAGATCAGATTTGAACCTTCACCTTTTGCCCATCGTGCCATCTAACACTTGAAAGGCACACTTTACAGCATTCGAGGCGCTAGAGTAGACTATGTGTCGATGACAGCGCTAAAGGCACGTGTGCAACCCTCCAATGCTGACTGACTTTACCAAGCCTCCACTAACACTGCACGCTGCACTCAACCTCAAACCTTGTCACCTGACAGAGCACCGAATAGTCTATCACCACCACTTCGCACGTGGCTGCCCATCCTATAAGGGGCATGGACCACCACACTTCCAATCGCACCCCAAATCTATTGTGCCCCATTTCAAGAAGATTTTCACACACACAAGACTTTACAAAAAGAAATAAAAATGCAAATTAAAATAAATTGGTGAAAACAAATGTATGAAACACTTTGTCCTGCATGCAGTGCAACCCCCATTTGCTGAGTGTGCACTGGTTGGGAACACGGGAGTGGGAGATCTGGTTGCTTGCCTGCATCCCACTGGAATAGACAGCGCCACATCTTGTTTATATGATCCGACTGGCAGACAGCGTTTGCTGCCTACGGCTTGAAGTGTGCGTAATAATGGAGACATTTAAATTAAAATTCCCATGCGACTGCAAACCCTTTTTTCCCACTGGGCATTGCTAACCAGCAGCGCTATTTGGGGGTAGCTTCTGCATTTTCGAAGCAGCTGTCTGCGTGTGGCTGTGGGGATGATAAAACGCAACAACCTCACATATTGATTTAAACGTTTTAAGAAAAAATAGCAACCAGCGTACTTACTGAGTTAACGATGCCTGCTGCAGCATGCCGTGTGTCCTCGCTCTGCCTGGACGTTATGTGCACGCATACTCTCGTAATACAAAGGAAATTCATTGCAAGTCCACCCGTGCTTGATTAAATGACCCTTTTTTGTAAATATCTGCACACAGACCAGAATTCACATCTCCCCTCTCAGGAGTTTAATTGTTGCAGGGTCACGGTCAGGGCAGGGATGTTTATTCATTGAGTGGCGCCAGGCTGACACTTGTTGCCTGCACCCTTCTAAAGAAATTTGGCAGCAGGGGTCTGGGTCGGCCGGCGCCACGGTAGTGGTGAAGGCAGTTGCAGGTCACTCAGCAACATGCACTTCCAGCCAGCAGTGAGCAGTGAAGCTCCCCATCCACTCCGCTGATTCTCAAGAGGAGTTGGAGCTTCCATCAAAAAAAAAAAAGATATATCTTTTTTTTTTTTATTTTTTAAAGAATATACAAAGGTCGCAAGCTAGACCACAGAGGTCGCGGCCACGGACACAGAGGTCGCAGTTGCGACCTCTGGCGACCCCCAAATGACGTCCCTGGGCAACAGCCATTTGTCTGACTTCATTGGGGTGGAAAACACAGTCAGAGATTTAGGGCACACCCCTGATGCCCAAAGTAAATCCACACGACTTATGTACTACACTGAACCAATAACTCACAGCATGCAGAAGTGCTGCCAGACCCAAGTGAACCTCATCCACTCCAGAATCCCACTGCGCATTATGCTTGCCGCTCAATCTTAACTACTTAACTGGCAGGAAAAATGATCCTAATGGGATTTCCCACGCACCTAGGAAGAGCAATCTCGTCATTGGCACTTTAATTAGCTAAATTGTACAAATGCTAAACTGCAAGCTTGTTTCCCCCTTCCCACACTCATCTCTGGTCTCCCGCTCTCTCCCAGACTCTGCCCCTGCACACTGCACACAGCAAGACTTATTGCCCACTCAAGTATGGCAAAGGATCTCTACCCACAAGTTCAACACCATAAGGCAGTTTTACCAAGACTTATAACTTCATCACGAGTTGATGAGGCTATGTTTTCTCTAAATAGACGATTCAGATGTAAGCCTGCTAGATTCCATTACTTTGAACTGCAGGGTAAGAAATTAACTGTTTCCTTAAAAGGGAACCGCATGGTCAATGCATTTGACACATTTTGCCTGTGAAATGCACCTTTCACTGTATCCTTTTTCTTTGAAATGTATTTGTTAGGGGAAACTGTCTAACGCTCCCCCTGAAGTGGTTTGGAAATGTTGCGGGCAATGTGCTTTAAAAATGTACCCGTTAACATAGTTTGTTGTGTTTCCTGGGAAGCTTTGAGATCAATGTTGCACTTGAATGGTATTAAAATTCCAGGGTCCACCACTTTACGGCAATATTAGAAAGTAGAGGAGTGATACGATTGAAGGAATTAAATACCTTCCTTGCATATCAACCATTAATGCTTAGAGGTTCTGGAATTCATTTCTGGGGATTGGGTGATAATAATCCCAAGAGTTATATATAACTTTGTGTGAGATTTCATCAAAGGATGACACTTGAAAGAGATAAAGTTTGAGCGTCTTATTAAAAAGCGGTTGGTAGGCTCGTCCAGAACTCTAAACGTTATACATTAGTCACAGTTCTTTCTTTTTAGTGTGTTTTTAAACTTTGACTTCAAGTTCCAAGATGCAATATTTATTTTCTCAGCCTTTGTATCAGATCTAGATCAAACCTGTGACCCACGGGTCAATGTTTTTTCTTATAATGCCTTTATATGCCTCTTGATCAGCTATAGCTGAGAGCCTTTTTTACAGTGTTAGGCCGAGATGATGAGTAGAAAGATATCCTGGGTTAAAAAAAATGCAATCCCATAACACAAAAAATCCTCCTTCCTTCTTCCAATAGAGTTTAGGAAAAACAATGTCTTTTATTTAGAAGAATCACTTCAATAAAAACACCTTTCTTCAGTTTTTTTTATCCTGAGTAACTCTCAATTTGTGAACAGACCATAACAAAAAATGTGATAGTTAAATACATACCATGTTTACGATTAATTAACTGCTGAACACTCCAATTTGCCATTTGGAATTGCAAAGAATGTCTGTATCTTCATAAATGGATTGATAAAATGGCTTCTGGCTTCATAAATAGCCAACTGTCTCAAATCCCTTTACATTAGACCTGACATGTTTTGGTCCATGCTAATTATAAACCTTCATCAGGGAGATTGATTAATATTCATCTATCTTTGGTGTCTGAGTTTGTTTTAGTCACATTAAACTCAGGTATTTCAATGATGCTATGATCCCGTTATTGCATTTAGTTATGTATTTATGACATTTCACATCTTATCTAAAGCTCATGAAACATCCGTTCAATTATTTAGAGGTGTAACTTCTCCATGTAAAGCGTTTGGCTCAAAACACTTCCAGAGTTTCTGATAATGTTGCTAATGCTAGCAATATTTTATTCGATATGAAACATCATGGAATGGTATATTTTATTTCATTAGACCTATCGTATTACCTCTGCATCAAAAGCATTTGTGTTATTATAATAATAATAATAATTATTATTATTATGTTATGTTAACATATTTATACTGCGCTACCATGACCCGAGGGTTTACGAGCGCTGACAATACCAACACACAAAAAACAGAGATCTAACTAATTAGGATTCAGGATGTCCGTAAAGCAGATTTTTCAGTTTGTCCAGACAGCCTCTAATAAAAGAGAAGTGTTTTAATCTCTTTTTTAAAAGTTCAATTTATTATCTCCATGTCAGCTCTGTGTGGTTTTATATTATTAAATGACAATTCATTATGGTCCATTTAGTTAAAAGGAGTTCTTCAGTGATTCAATTCAATTCAGTGATTCAATTGAGGATTCAATTCTCCAAGGAGTATTTTTCATCAAAAATGATATTGTGGATCCTTTTTTTAATGTTATCCTTTGCTACACACAATTTTCTAACTATCTTTCTATTACTCACCATGCTGGACATTCATATTGTTTGAAGTCTGAGCACTATTTCCAAAGTGGACATCACCTTCAAACAGTCTTTTGTTTATTTCTGTCATACGTGCACCATATGGATCATAAAGAATCTCAGCCCATCATTTAGATCTACATTGATCTCCTTCTCTCGCTAGGCTGTCAGTTTTTGGCAAGTTTCACCAGACGTCTTGAATGCATTTAGCCCTGCATGTCATTTCCTAGTTGAATCAAACAATGTAATCTCCTGATGATATACTGCTTTCCACGTCTGCGCTATATTTTTTGTGCAATTCTCTGCTTTATGACATAGCCATGTGTATATCATCAACCTTGGTGTGAGAGATTTGATCGGCCTTCTGTTTCACTGATGTCATTGCTCCCCTTTTCATTTAAAATATCACAATTCATGAACAGCTGGTCATGCACATGCAGTCCAATCTGGTGGCTGTCTATGTAAAAGCTACATTTGTGTACTTTCATATGCAGACATTACTCTCCTCTGTGATCCGTTCTACCATAATCCTTCAACAACACTTTCCATCCAAGATAAGTCATATCCTTGCAGTGTAGTGATCAACAATTCAGGATTGCATGGTTGTCTTTCCAATGCGTATTTGATGTTCTTGCATGCGTTTTTCACCCCCCCTTGAGGGTATTTCAATATTTGCACACACAGACTAACTTTTCAATATTGCAATTACTAAACATAGTTGTTTCCATAATGTAGGTGATACAATGTTCACATCTTTTGTACCATTGGTTGGATGGCATATGAAGAACGCTGGGTGATGTGCTACTTAAGGCAGCCCCCACATCAATGTGGATGTTGGAGTTGTCTAATTTTTCCCTTTAACTGTACTTAAAAGGGTAGTTCACTCAGAAATTGCATTGTCCCAATCGATCGGGCATGTGTTTTTGATCATACATCGATGTCATGGTCATGAAGTCAGGAGCACAGGCATGCAGGTGTCGCATGCACAGGAGACATGGGTGGACACTGTTCTGGCGCCTCTGGCACCAGGCTCATGAACAAAAGTAAACAAGAACATCCATTTAACACCAAAAAGCTTTTATTATGGACATAGCACTTCAGATGCATTAACCTTTAACATTCCATCCATTAAGCAGGATGCATTAACCTTGACATTCCATCCATTAAGCAGCTTCAAGTGCATTCTTGGGTGTGGCTGCTAATGGATTGCCTTTGCACGTGCTCACTCTCTAGGAGTGGCAGGGTGTGGCTGGTAAGCCGGCCCTAATGGACGTGTCCACGATCTCAGCTATATAAGCTCCCCCGATCCTCAAGACAGACGATTCGTGTTATTCTGCACTTGCAAGCAGCGTAACGCTCACCGTCGCCTGAGGTCAGACTTACCTTTGAAGATCCTGCTTCCTGGACATCCTGCAAGCATATTTACCAACTGGGGGAAGCTGTTCTTACCTGTACATCTCTTAGGCGAACCAAGTATTCATCTTTACACTTTCCGGAACGCTGAAATCTTCATCTTGGCATCACGGCACGACACGCTCCATCGTCGAAAGCAGCGCCTGCAAGAAAAAATAGAAGAGAAGGTTAGACATCGAAAAAGAGTCAGTTTAAGGTTGCACTTCGCCATACTTCACGCTTTTCCTTAAACCATCACTTACCTGCTGTCGAACATTGCAGTAGCATCCATCTTCCATCCGGCCGTTTCTCATGTCTCACAGCTGCATTGAGGCCGCATTTCCATCTAAGGGAAGAAAACAGAAGAGAGACATTATTGTGGGCATAAATAGGAGCAACATATAAAGACATTAAACAGAATGAACAGCATCACAAGAGCTCAAGAAAGACTTACCAATCATAAGGAGAAGCATAGTCGCAGCTGCACTGGACTAATCCTTATCAGGGATCAGTGAAGGAACTAGATCCCATTTGACGCGCCCCTGCCAGAAGTAGCAGGACGGAGAGCTTATCTTCCATAATTCACAGGATCAGTATCACCACCGCTCACAGCTTTCCTCCGCGGAGACCAGGTGAGCCTAACAGAACACAAAGCCTCTAATACTCTCTGCCTGGGCGTTATGGAAACTTCAGAAACAGATCAGTTAGCCCTCTTACTAGAGGAATTACGGGCTGAAGTACATGCTTCAAGACAGGAAACCAATGCATTACGGAGGGATCTTATTGTAACTTGAGAAAGAACTGACAAATTGGCAAGACAAATGCTACAAGCACATGCAGGACAGGTTCCACTGCCTGGAGTGACCGATTCTTCTCATTCTTCCACACCACAACAATCAACACCGGTTCAGGTGGTTCTTCCAGGAGCAGTGCCTCTAGCCACTCCCGAATTTCACTGTATTTATGTACCAATGTAGCCTTCATTTCTTGTGCAGACCAGGAGCCTTTCCTAATGACCAAGCCAAAGTAGCGTTTGTACTCTCGTATCTAGGAGGTAGTGCGGCGGACTGGTCTATACCTTTGGCAAATCAAGATGACCCTTTACTCCGGAACTTTGTCAATTTCCAACATGAGATGCAGAAATTGCCCATCAAACTCAAGGACAAGCTCTGGACAACGAGTTGTTGTCACTCAGACAAGGGAGTCAAGATCTACTAATCTATATTGCAACCTTTAATCGTCTCATAGCCCAGACCAACTGGCCAGAAGAGAAGAGGACTACACTCTTTTACGGAGGGTTATGTGGAAAACTTAGCGATGTGTTGGCGCAAGTGGTCAATCCCGCTGAGAGGTGTGCGGACTACATAGACCTGACGGTGCAACTCAATCATAGGTTGCAGAATCGGAAAATGGATCGAGCTAGATCAGAGGAACGGTCAGTTTACGTACGACCTCGTGAGAATCAGACTAAACCACATGAACAGTCTGAGCCAATGCAAATTGGTGGATTACGAAGTCCTCTTACCAAAGCAGAAAGGGAAAAAAGAAGACACAACAGCTTTGCTTATATTGTTGACAAGCAGGTCACTTCCGCCTTGACTGCCCGGTAAAGCCACCCAAGAAAAGGGTTGGGGCAACAGACAAAACTGATGAAGAAGAAGAACAGAGCTCGGGAAACGCCAATGCCCGGCAAGTGTAGGGGTCTGCTTGTCGAGCATGAAAAAGGAATCCGTGCAGACCTCACATCTAGTCCTTCAGTGCTTTTGGTGGATCACAAGCAACCATAAAAAATACATGCCTTGGAGGCATATATTGATTGTGGAGCTGTGGGTAATTACATTGACCAAGATTTGGCTCTCCGAATAGGCCTTCCTCTCCGACAGAAGCAGAAATCAGAAAACGTCACTGCTGTGGATGGTTCTCAGTTATCATCCAGCCCGGTGACACAATACACTGCGAAAGTCAAGCTTCTGTGTCAGGACGGGCATCAAGAGGACATTACTTTTGATCTCATCGATGCTCCTCAGTTCCAGATGATATTGGGAATGCCCTGGCTAGAGACCCACAATCCTAGGATCGACTGGCAAAAACGAGTTCTGACATTTCCTTATGATTGTGCCGACACATGTTACAAAAGAGATGACACCAATCTGAAACCGAAGAAAGGAATTGTGTTGGGCCTCATCAGCTCCTTACCGCTTGAATACCAAGATTACCAGGATGTCTTAAAAAAAGAACAAGCCAACGTTCTGCTCGCACAGAGACCCTACGATTGTCAAATAGATCTTGTACCTGGAGCCCAGATGCCTTGCAGTCAAATTTACTCTCTGACAGAACAGGAAAATCAGCATTTTAGAACTTACCTGGATCAGTACCTGGCGAACGGTTTCATTCGCCCGTCCAAGTCACCTGCCTCCTCGCCCTTATTCTTTGTGCCTAAAAAGAAGGGGGACTTAAGAACTTGCATCGACTATAGAGCCATCAATCAGATCACAGTAAAAAATGTATACCCTTTACCACTTATACCAGAGCTCCTGGACCAAGTGAAACATGCTCAAATTTACACAAAACTGGATTTAAGAGGAGCATACCATCTTGTAAGAGTAAAAGAGGGTGACGAGTGGAAAACGGCCTTCCGCACGAAGTACGGCCTCTTTGAATCCCATCTCATGCCCTTCGGGCTATGCAATGCCCCCACGGTGTTCCAATTCTTTATGAATGATGTACTCCGTGAACTACTGGACGTTTGTGCTCTTGTTTACATTGACGACATTCTTATCTACTCAAATTCCATGGAAGGACATGTAGGCTTGTCCGGGCAGTCTTAGAGAAGCTTCGACAACACCAATTGTATGCCACGTTGGAAAAATGTTTTTTCCATGTAACCGAGGTCGAATTTCTTGGTTTCATGCTGACACCACAAGGCGAACATATGGATACACGAAAGGTGGATGCAATCCTCCAATGGCCCTCACCAAAATCCACGAAAGAAGTGCAAAGCGTGCTTGGATTCGCCAACCTTTACCGTTGGTTTACACCTGGGTTTTCACAAATTGTACATCCAATTACCTCCTTGTTAAAGAAAAATCAAAAGTTCCATTGGTCGACAGAAACGGAAGAAGCCTTCCAGAAGTTGAAACTAGAATTCACTACAGCACCAGTCCTTCGACACCCACCACCAGACCTACCTTACATAGTTGAGACAGATGCTTCAAAAATAGCCATGGGAGCAGTATTGTCACAATGAGACCCTGAAACAGGACAACTACACCCCGTTGCATTCTGGTCCCGCAAATTTTCAGCCCCCTAGTTGAACTACGCGATCACAGATAAGGAATTACTGGCGATTAAAGCAGCATTCAAGGCCTGGCGACATTACCTTCTTGGTGTGAGACATATGGTCACTGTCCTCACAACCACCGTAACTTGCAATACTTGAAAACCGCCAAAGCACAATCCTCGCGTCAACTTCGTTGGGCTCTCTTTTTCGCGGAATACGATTTTATTATCACTTATAGACCTGGAGTATGCAATGGGAAAGCAGACGCTCTATCACGCATGAGTGAAGAAAAAGAGGTTTTAACAGCATCCGACCCCATGGCCATAATTCCTGAGGAAAAGATTCAAACCAGAATAGCTGCCACCACGTGTGTGGATGACCAAAGGACCAGTTTGCAATTCCCGATGGATCAATGAACACAACAGGAATGGCTGTTAAAAGGTGAACAGTACACCATCCAAGACAATCTACCATATTTCCAAGGACGATTATATGTCCAAGACCAAGAACTGCAAAAGCAAATCATCACAAATTACCACGATTCATTAGTGGGAGGACACCCAGGAATAGCCAAAACTCAGGCTAAGGTAAAACAGAACTACTGGTGGCCAACCTGGGGAAAAGACATCACCTAATTCATTCAAGCCTGCAGTGTCTGTGCACAACACAAGTCTCAGAAACAGAACCCCGCTGGCTTACTACATCCCCTAACAGTACCGCCAGCACCTTGGCATACCCTGTCGATGGACTTCATCACAGATCCTCCACCCTGCAATGGATACAACACCATATTAGTCATTGTGGATTTATTCTCCAAAATGACCCATTTTATCACTCTGAAGGCACTCCCAACTGTGCCAACTCTCGCTTCTGTGTTCCTAGAGCAAATTGTTCGATTGCATGGATTTCCATCAATATTAGTATCTGATCGCGGAACTCAATTTGTTTGGGCCTTTTGGAGAAAGTGTTGTACGATTGCCAAAATCGATCTCCGGTTGTCCACAAGCCATCACCCTCAAACTAATGGACAAACTGAACGAACCAACCACACTTTAGAGCAATATCTCAGGTGTATGTTGCAACAGTCCGAGGATTCTTGGAAAATATACTCTGAATAGATGAGTATGCATACAACAACTCAGTTCACACAAGCACAGGGCAAACTCCATTCTACACTGTGCACGGAAGACATCCGAGGACATCAGTATTTGATCCACCTGATACCCTGGAAATGCCAGCCATAAAAAACTTGCATAAAACCATCACTCAGGTCCTTAAGGAGGTGACAGAGCATCTGACCAAGGCTAAGGAAAGACAAAAACTGTTTGCTGATCGACATCGGAAAGAAGCTCCCGCCTACCAGATTGGAGAAAAGGTGTGGTTGGCATCCAAATATATTCCCCTGAAGGGGCCAAGAGCTTTCCGCCCAAGATACCTGGGCCCCTATACTATAAAGTCCATAATCAAACATGTCACCAGGAAATTGGAGTTAGCATCTCACATGAAAATTCACCCCGTATTTCATGTCTCTCTCCTCAAACCAATGAAATCCAATACACTGCTTAGTTCTCCGCCAGTGCCCAAAGTAATAGATGGAGAACCAAAATATGAAGTAAAATCCATCATGGACTCCAAAGTGGTTCGATCAAAATTGTATTACCCAATTGACTGGAAAGGTTACGGACCTCAAGACCAAACTTGGGAACCCAGTGAACATGTCCATGCTCTGCGTTTAATCAGAAAGTTCCATCGCAATAATCCCACCAAACCAGGACCGGGAGGAGAACCACCCTTGAGAGGGGCCTTGAGGCGAAGTGCTGCCATGGTCATGAAGTCAAGGGCACAGGCATGCAGGTGTCGCATGCACACGAGACCTGGGTGGACACTGTCCTGGTGCCTTTGACGTCAGGCTCATGACGAAAAGTAAACAAGAACATCCATTTAACAATAAAAAGCTTTTATTATGGACATAGCACTTCAGATGCATTATCCTTGAACATTCCATCCATTAAGCAGGATGCATTAACCTTGAACATTCCATCCATTAAGCAGCCCCAAGTGCATTCTTGGGTGTTGCTGCTAATGGATTACCTTTGCACATGCTCACTCTCTAGGAGTGGCAGGGTGTGGCTGGTAAGCCGGCCCTAATGGGCGTGTCCACGATCTCAGCTATATAAGCTGCCCCGATCCTCAAGACAGACGCTTCACGTTATTCTGCACTTGCAAGCAGCGTAACGCTCACCGTCGCCTGAGGTCAGACTTACCTTTGAAGATCCTGCTTCCTGGACATCCTGCTACCTGCCAGTATACTTACCAACTGGGTGAAGCTGTTCTTACCTGTACATCTCTTAGGCAAACCTAGTATTCATCTTTACACTTTCTGGAATGCTGAAATCTTCATCTTGGCACCGCAGCACGACACGCTCCATCGTCGACAACAGCGCCTGCAAGGAAAAATAGAAGAGAAGGTTAGACATCGAAAAAGAGTCAGTTTAAGGTTGCACTTCGCCATACTTCACGCTTTTCCTTAAACCATCACTTACCTGCTGTTGAACATTGCGGTAGCATCCATCTTCCATCCGGCCACGTCTCGCGTTTCACAGCTGCATTGAGGCCACATTTCCATCTAAGGGAAGAAAACAGAAGAGAGACATTATTGTGGGCATAAATAGGAGCAACATATAAAGACATAAAACAGAACGAACAGCATCACAAGAGCTCAAGAAAGACTTACCAATCATAAGGAGAAGCATAGTCGCAGCTGGCCTGGACTAATCCTTATCAGGGTTCAGTGAAGGAACTAGATCCCATTCGACGTGCCCCTGCCAGAAGTAGCAGGACGGAGAGTTTATCTTCCATAATTCACAGGAGCGGTATCACCACAAACCAGCGCTCACTGCTTTTCTACTGAGGGAGAGGCCTGAAGGGGGTGATTCAAGTTCATGGAGGGCTGAAACCATGCACCAACGCCTCCGCAAAGACCAGGTGAGTATAACAATTGATCCATCCTTAAAAGATTCCTATGCATCTTACCTTAGTTTGCCTCACTTTTATAACATCTGCCTGGGCACCGCCGTCTTGTGTAAATCTTATTTGTTGATCTATCACCATAAATTTAAGTGCCCTTGCAGCAGTAATGCAGATCACCCGCCCATAAAGCTGACATCACTAGACGCATACGCCCCTGTTCACATCACCAATGCACTTCTCATGTGAACGTCCTCTGTGCGCAATCTATTGACGTGTCTTGATGGAAATACTGATGCCTTTTTCCTCGACAAACATAAACAAACCATTTATGATCACATATTACAGGAGTTTCATTTTCCTTCGCATCAGTGTATTTCCTTTCGAGTCTCCCTGACTTGTTTCTGCTCTGTTCATTTATCTGCCAAGTACGACACACTGAGAAGAGGTTCTTTTGCTGTCGATAATTAATTAACGCAGAAGTCACTTTTTATTTTATCATTCCTTATATTATGTACAAATGTCCTTACCAAACCATATTTACATTGAAATTTAGCCTGGCATGTTCTTTACATGTGTCCTTGCAAACCTTTAAAGTTTTTCCCTATTAATCTCCTGTTTGCACAATTGGTTTTTCTAACATGCCTGTTTTTTCTCTTGTTTTTCGTAAAAATTGAATTTTAATGTGAAATCTCATTTGGTTACTGTATACAAACAAAAATATTTCTTTTTATCCCACTGTTGATTCTGTACTTCTTCAATATTCAGGAACTATGGCCACTCTACATGTACGAGCCAGAATATTCAGAAGAGGAAATGTGTGAAAGAGAAGAAAGTCAAGACCATGGGGAATCTGATGCTAGTCGTGACAGTCAATCAGAGGAGTCTGAGCCCAGTAGCTTGGACGACCTTTCCACCTGGTGTACCTGCTATCTTTGTGAGGTTATGCTAGCTGTGTTGGAGAACTGCTGCTGTGGAGAAAACTCTGTCTGCTTGGCCTAGATTGCGGAAGAAGACACCCCACTGCTATGCATTACTGAGCTGCATGACTTCAGGGCAGCCTATCTTACAAGAACTGTCTTGCAAATGCTGATGGTTCTTATGCACAAACTTTGATCTACAGTTCGCCGTTGTAATCCAAGTTACAAGTAAGTAAACTCAATATATGATGTGTGTTTGACAAATGAGATGGCCAACATTGCATGTTGTCCCCCTATTATCATTGTAACTTCTTTGGGTCACTGACGAAAGCATTTTTCTGTAAATTGAATACATTTCTTTTTCTAATCTCAAACCCTAATATTCATCTTTAGAATCAATATCCGAACAATTACCTTTCTTTCACTATGAAGTTAAAAACAATATTTCCTCCATCTCCCAAACTGTTTTTGATCGAATAGACGTTCACATTTTCAATTGATCCCCACTTGATATGCCAAGCACTGTGAGTACTTTCCATGAAAAGGTACTTTTTAAAGCATCACAATCTCTTACATTTAAAAAGGTACTTCAAACATAATACATGCAACTATTGGTTTAATTCAAATAAACTATTTCTGTATCTCTTGCACAGTTGGTACAGGCTTGTGGCCTATCGTGCGTTTACATGGTGGATTCATGGAAGACTGGGATTCTGCATACCTGTTTGTGTGGTTCATGCCATTCGTGAGAAATTCCCCAGTTACTCTGGACAATACTGAAAATGTATGCAGACGTTACATCGACCGCAGCAGTACAATTTGTAGTCTGTCATTGCCATCACTATACAATACTAAATAAAAACAAATACAAATCTGAGTCGACATGGAAAGTTGTTCAAAATTATTTACAAGTCCACAACACGTGCAAACATCTAAGAGGTAGTAAAAGATTGGTGTGCTTCAACAAGTTTACTGGCCTATTGCGCTTGCCTCATCCACATCCATCCATCCTCCCTCCGCCATCAATGGCAGTTCGCAGCTATGGGCGCGTGCTGGCAAGTGGGCTGGGTGGATGGGAAGGCTCAAGCTACTGAACACCTTGTACACCTCAAAGGACTTTTTGTCATGGGGACTATTGACCACATGGCCATCCCAGAACCGGTGTCTCCAGACTCCCCTTTGAAGACCCTGACCTGCAATCAACATATCTCTGTGTCCTTTGACTGTGTTCTGGGTCTATAGCGCTTGACTCATCCACATACATCACCCTCTGGAATCAATGGCAGTTTGCACCTGTGGCCGCACGCTGGAAAGGGGGCTCGGTGGGTGGGAATGCTCAAGCTGCCGAACACCATGTACACCTCAAAGGACTCTTTAGCACGTGGACCATTGACCACATGGGCAGCACAGACCCGGTCTCTCCAGACTCCCCTTTGAAGACCCCATCCAAGTAATCAACATATCTCTGTGTCCTTTGACTGTGTTCCAGGCCTTTTGCGCTCACTCAACCCACATCGATCCCCCTCCGGTATCAATGGTAGTTCGCACCTGCGGGCGCACGCTCGCAAAGGGGGCTGGATGGGTGGGTTAGGCTCAAGCTGCCGAACACCATATACACCTCACAGGAATCTTTTGCACCTGCAGAGTGTGTTTTGGCAATGTTGGCAGTCCACGCTGTATCAGGGTCTGTTTACAGTGTCTGCAAATTGGGAGGAGCCACACATTGCTACTGCTACTAAAACCGCAAAACAGAGTGGAGCGCGTGAGTTGTGCAGAGTGTGTTTTGGAAGTGTTTGGACAATGGTGGCAGTTGAGTTAAACCTACCCCCCTATTTGTCCTGTAATTGGAAGTCTGAAATCTCTACAGGTGTGGAGTGCTGGCACGTTTGTGCTGTATCCGCTGTTCCTGTTGATCTTCAAGGCCATACACAGGGATTGAGGTAAGAGCGATCAGTATAACAGCTCCTTCAATGTTTTCCTCAAAGCCGGGGAAGGCGGCGCCAAGTACGTCGACCCAGAGTACCAGCAAAGGAAAAATAACTGTATTTTAGCCAAAGACAGTGAAGGTAACAACGGCTCTGGTTGAGCCAGATGGAAGGGCTCCGTCAAATGATATCTATGGTACTTCCCTCCAGGACATTGGTTATAATTTGCTTTTGAAACTTTTCTGTGCGCTACACAATAGCATTCTACCTGGTACTAGTAGCAGCCTGGTGGTAGATGAGCGCCAAGTGTCTGAAATAACGAATGCTGTGAACGATATTCATGTGTCAAAAGTGGTTGCACGAAGACTATCTGAGAGCCCCAAACTTCAATATGACACCAGCGTGGACTTGTTGACACAAAACAACAATGTCACAAGTCGACAGGAGGATAGTGACAACGTCAGTAATGGAGGCTCCATTATAAGTTTGCCTTCTGGCGTTCTAAACTTCGCTGTTAAAATCGAGGAAGAAGCAAGCACGTAAAAATAGGAGATCAAATCAGCAAGCAGGTACACTAACTAGTTTGTTGGCTAAAGGCGACGCAGTTGATCACTCAAGACAATAACTCCTATGGCCGATAGTGACTATGAGGAGCTTGACACTTTGACAGCAGAGCTAAGCCCTACAAAGGTAATCAGAGGAGAGAAGGGCCCAGATAGGTCACCAATTAAAGTAGATAATAATGTACCTACTGCTTTGGGGTTCAACTCCAAGGTTTTTACTATTGGTCATGACAACGTGAATAGAGTTACTCGTCGTTTAAATGTTTCAAAGCTGCTGGAGCTTTTAATTCAGGTCCCATCCCTTAGGATTTTGGCTTCATGTGACTTCGATTTTGTTGAGCCACTGATTTTGCATGCCGTTAACCTATAGAGAATTCACTGTTGCCTACCTAAGACAGCAGCTTTGGTATGGGACCACCGAGCATCATTGCAATACCTGGGCTTCTCTTTAGATAAAAACCAGGAAAGTTGGAGGAGCCAGGGTGTTGTTTGCAATGCAGATGTTCTCAGCCCCCGAGAAAACCTATGCAATCGAATGGCCGAAATGTTAAGACTATATTGTTATAGAGTCAAATGGAGCATACAATGATAATCAGGGGTGGAAATGGCTCCAAAGTTTTTACCAAAAGCAGGCAGTGTGCAAGGAAGATTGACATTTCTGAGCTGGAATAATAGAGGGATTTCACATTTTCTGATTAAAAGTGACTCTCTGATGGGAATATCTAATTGCAATATTTTTATGCTGCAGGAAGCTTTCGCGGAATTCAAAATTAAGATCGATGGTTATACTATTTAACAGTCGCTTGACATGAAGGGCAACTGCAGCAGACCTAAGGGAGGGCTTCTGATTGGCGTAAAGAATTGCATGAAATCCTCCGTGATTTTATCATTGGACCTGGGAGGGAATGTTTTGGTGGTGGAAGTAAAAAATAACCCAAGAAGGGATGAATAAGTGCTTGCTGATTGTAGATATTTACAACCCCCCTTTCTTATCTTATTTGGATCTGATTCTAAACCAGTGGGGTACTTTTATCTCAAACAACTTAACAATGATATGTGGGGACTGGAATGCCAGGTGTGCTGATCCCAATAGTGGTTCAAGTTACAAACATGTTGACAAAACCAGCACTATGCACTTTTTTAAGATCTAACACCCGAGGCGGTCAGTGGTTGTTGTTCCTAAAGGATTGGGATATGATGCTACTGAATCTCTGGGTGGTTGGAGATCAACCAGGTGCTTATACGTGGCACAGCGGATCTAAAAGATCTACATTGGACTACATGAGTGAAAACAATCTTGTGTTGAAGATGGTGACTTCCATGAGAGTCACCCAAACAGGTGTAGTGACCATGCCACCCCGGTAGTAGAACTCAATTTGGGAGAAGGTGAACACCACGCTCAATTGTGTGGTGATTTGAGGTCAAAAACACAAGTTTTGGACTAATTGGGGTTTCACACCTGAATATTCCTCTGGTTATCATATCACACAATCAGTTCTCAGGTTATTTGTTCACAATTACTTTCACTTTTATTGTTTCCAGACGTGTAACTCTCACCTAACTTGTCCCCCAACAGAACTAAACTAAACTCTTGTGTGATGGCTAAACCTAGGTTGCACGGATGGCCCACTTATCTAGGGTGAGGGGATAGGTCAAGATAACTGTCCCTATCACTAATCCTTAGCAGTCACTATTTCCATATATTCTAAAAGGCACATGTAATATCTATAAGACCATGTGTCATCTGCTTCGCAAATGAAATCTGTTTTGCTTTATTCATTTTCTTTGTTTAGCAGAAACTAAAAATAATAGAAGCTTATCAATGTATGGATATTCTTAGGTCAATGGACCAAACTTATTCGGTATTCAACCCCAACAATACACCAGAATCTAGGTTTCTTTTAAATTCTTATGTGATGTTAGTACAATAATTTTCTATCCTATAAAGCGAGAAAGAAAAATAGAAAATGACCTTATACCAATCCAGTGGTCTATTTCTTCCAGAAAGGTCGGATCAGGCCTACTGGTTTCAGTGCTATGTTTTAGTTTGACCACTTTCTTCAGGGCCACACAAACAGCACTGTTTTGTGTGCTGTCACAAGAATATTAAAAGGAGGTTTTTTTCTCTGTCGCTAGCACACCACACCTGTAGATGATAAAACGGGATAAGGGGTTTTGGGGAGAGACATATACTGTTGTTTAGTACATTGTTCTATGTCCTTACTTCTTCTTACAATCAAGATAAAGTTGGGTCAAATTTCCTTACCCTTATTTTGTTTGTCCCAATATCAGTCGAACCATATGGACAGGGCAACTGGTATTTTTCGGACCGTTTACATTAGGTGTTCCTGTTTACCTTGTTGCTTTAGGTTCGGGTAGGGAAACTACGATTCCACGCGCGGAGCCGTCTGCTTCACTCGCAGCAGTCCATTCGTGTTTACATTAGGCGCTACTGTTTACCCTGTTGCTTTAGGTTTGGGTAGGGAAACTGCAATTCCACACACGAAGCGGTCTGCTTCACTCCTCCAATAATATTCTTGCAAAGATTTTTGCAGGTATATCGAGCATCGCTAGAAGACGTTAGTTTGAGGGTTGAGTAAAGGCCCGTTTTTATATACAGGCAGTATGTTGCTTTTTTTCCATGAGTTTGGAACTTTACCATGCCTTCCTATTTCACAGAATAGTAGACAGAGCGCATGCGCCCAAGTGGGAGCAGACATCTTCAATAGACTGTTGCAGACCGCGTCAGGGCCTGCAGCACGAGAATTATTTAATTTCTCAATAATTATTGTAATATCTAAAGACATAGCTTTGCATTCCCACTTGTTCACTGGTAACTCAACTATATTATCATTGATGTCTACTACCCTCAATGTTGTTGCTATATATTCTAACCAAACAGGTTCAGGCACACAATTAATGGCAAGCTCATGTTTCTTATTCCCTCGTATCTCCTTCCAGATCTCAGTATTATTGTTAGAGGTGGCAAGGTGAGCAATTTTAGCCAGGTCTCCCTTGCACAATTCATTTTGTGCTGTTTTATTCATTGACTATACTTTCTTTTAATACATTTAATTTTGTAGGAGACTTTGGTCGATGCTTTGCTACCAAGCGAAGGATAAGTAACAGCTGCGATATTGATACAAATTTGGTTTTTTTTGCTTCAATGACTCTTTGGTCGTAGTTCTGACGTATATTCATTGTCTTATTTGAACGCTCATGAACGGATTTATAACTCCTCTTATTCAATAGCGTTTCAGATATTTTCTTCATCAACAAATCAAATGCATTAACTATTTTATCATCACCAGTTATAGGCTGCATCGCATACTGCTTGATACATTCTGGAACTCATTTTACTGCTTAAGGCAAACAGTAACTATTTCAACGCCCAAATCCGGTCCGCTGTAAATGCACCTAGCAAACTCTTTGAGATACTTAAATCTATCAAAAAGCCTGCCGCGTTAATCCCCACATTCATTGCATCACAGGAAGAATGTGACAAAACCCAAGAAGCTTTCGCAAACATAATCATCAAGGCAAGGCAATCGATAATAAGTGCACAAGCAAATAATGGCAAATTTAAGCAATTCACCGCAAAAGGAAACATGGAACTGTCCGAATTTTTTTTCTTTCAGGAGATAACAACGGAGGACATGCTAAGGACATTTGCCTCAATGAAGCCCTCGTTATGTGCAGAAAATAAACTACCTCCTAGAAGCCTAATTTTGACCAACGAGAACCAGGGACTCTCAGGCCCATTACCAGCTGTAACTTCACTCTTAAAATAATGGACAAGGTCGCCACTGCGCAACTACAGTCATTTGTAGAGGCAAACGAGATTCTTCATCCCCAACAATCTGGTTTCCGTGCTGCACATAGCACTGAGACAGCCATGCTCGATCTGCAGTCACATATGCATAGCATCATTGACAAAGGCAAGGCTTGACTACTCATTCTGTCGATATAAGCTCCACCTTTGACCTTTTAGACCATAAACTACTCCAGCACGCACTTGAAAATTTAGCCAACTGCTTCAAGGAGGCAATCGGCTGGCTGGCATCATTCCTTGCCAACAGAAAATCCAGGGTAAATTGGGGAAATACATTCTCCCACAAGTCTGACATTTTTTACAGGGTTCCTCAAGGAGCGAGTCTATCCGAACTTTTGTTTAACCTGTACCTAAAGTTTCTATGTGAAGTCCTGGACAAGAACATGGCCTATTTCACAAACTATGCTGATACTCAGCTAGTAGTGGAGGGGAGCGGTGATTACGTAAAAGACAGCCAGTCAGTAAAAGACCTCTACAACATCAGAGAATCATGGATAGACCATAACTGGATGTGTTTAAACAGTAACAAAACCGAGCTGATGGTCTTCGCTCCCATCATGCAAGGGCTATACTATTGCCTCAATATAATTCATTCAAGATCAAAGACACACAGATCCAGGTGGTGAATAAGTTGAAGACCTTGGGCCTGACATTGGAAGCCTCTGTGAGCTTAGAGGCTCAGGATTCGTATGTGAGCAAAAACTGCTCATATTACCTTAGACTCCTCAGAGCGATCAAACCCCTCCTTAATGAAGTAAACTGTACCACCATTGCAAGAGCAACCATCCTATTGCGCCTGGATTACGGGAATGCACTTTTGCTTGGGGCCAGCAAACAATGCTTGACCAAACACCAGTTAATCCAAAATAACACAGTTAGGATAATCAAAGAGAAACCCAGGACTGGGCACATTAGCGAAGCTAAGAGAGAGCTACATTGGCTGAAAGTAGAAGATACAGTTCTTTTTAAATCAATGACACTAGTTCATAAGTGTTTGTATGGGAAAACACAGGTCTATCTGAAATCGAAGATTGTTCGATACATACCAGCACGCACAGTAAGATCAGAAACACTGGGACTGCTTGTGGTTAGACCACATAAGAAAGCTAATGGTTTAGACACAGCCTTCCCAAGTCGTGCAGCTACAAATTGAAACAGCCTACCTTTGAATCTGAGACTAGAGTCCAACCACCTATCCTTCAGAAACAATCTATAAACGTACCTGTTCAAATGAACAGAGCTACTCAATTAGTTAGCCAGGATCGTTTTCCTCCTTGTTTGGCTCTAGCCAAGTGTCTTGTCTGATATGTATCACTGTGTTTTCTCCTGTCTTCCTATTGCGTCCCGATGACTGCAGGCTTTCGGCGCCATATAAATAAACAAATAAATAAATAATAAATAATACTGCTACTTCATTAGCTTTTTGCAATTTTTGCCCATTACACTTAATCCTGTTTAAAGCATCATTCATGTATATATTTCCATTCTTATCAAACTTATGTTGCTTCTCTGGAACAAATAGGGGGTGGAGTAACACACACAGGGAGAAATGATCACTGTCGTGGAATTATACTCATGTCTTCAATCAACAACAGACCAGGAGGGTTAGCAAATACATAATCAATAGTAGATGTGCTCTTCTTTGAGACACATGTGTAGGCCATGTGACTATCGCCTGGACAGAGACCATTTAATTTAGAGAAACCATATTGCTCCAATAGATTCGCTCAAGGTCTACCTTGATGACGATTACATCAAGCAGGGTTTGTGGGATCTGAAGAAGTAACCACATTTAACTTTGTGTATGCCCATCCAATTTTTGCATTAAAATCTCTCAACACCCATGTGGGGAGGCGTTGAGAATAATTTCTCATCAAGGAGGCTACTACTTCAATATTAGTGACTGTTGTGAGGTAGTTAGGAGAGTCATAGATGTTAATTAGTACTACCTTCAGATGTGTATTAGTTAACATTACCGCTAGAACAGTGTTGTTGATTCTTTCAATGCTGTGATCTCCCGAGTATGGTAGCCAGTCATAATGTCGAATGCAAAAAGTCGAATCCAAAAATGTCGGAAAAAAAAATGTGGAAAAAAAATTTGAATGTTTTTTTTTTATTTGTATTTTTTTGCCTTTAGCTAGTAAAAATAAACGGGGGGCCCCCCCATTAAAAAAAAATTTAAAAAAACACATTTGAAATTTTATTTTTCGACTTTTTTGCATTCGACTTTTTTGCATTCGACTTATTCACTATAAACCCCGAGTATTCCATGTCCATATTAGGCTAGTGTCATCGATTCTGCGCTTGAAAATGCTGTTTAAAGACTGAGGGCAGCCATTGACAATAGCCCTCACTATGAATGTCCAGTTTCTCTTGGGTAGTTACAAAAGTTGAACTCTTCGGAAGTGGAAATCTGTCATGACCATTCATATTAGCACTTTGGTTAGCATCACATGCAACAATAACAGTTGGAGCGTATCTAGCGACGCAAGGTGCCTGTATTTGATCTACTTTCAAATTGATCTTCTTAGTTTTTATAACTGGTAAAGGCTCTACTATTACATTCACACGTGCTTTAACTTGTGGTATCACTGTTTTACAAACATAACCTGCTCTATAGAGATCATCTTCATATTTTAAGACATAATCAATCCTATTCTTCCTTGTCCCAGGATTTTCCAGGGGAATGGTAGCATGATAATAACCCACTAGGGAAGGGGTTGATCTTAAGGTTGTACAAAGACGGTCTAGGGTCAGGTAATTGGCGGGGATACCGTGTTCTCTGGGGATGGCCGCCCTTAATCCCAGAAGGGGATTTCCTTCCCATGTGATCCTCCCGCTGTGTACCACCCCCAGGGGGACTATTGTACGGAGGAAGCACAGCCCTGGTCCCATAGGAAAGGTCCCCCCCTAAGGGAGAAGAGACAACATCCACAGGTTCGTCACACTTACCTTCTTTGACCTCAACGGTGGTGTAAAACATTCAAGTGAATCCTATTCATAAAATACCATAAATAAAAGTGAGCAGTATTATTTAGGCCTGTGGCATGTTTTTATGCTGGGCTGCATTGCAGAACATATGATGCATTGCCTTTCAGATCTGGCCCACCTCGTTGCCTGTCCATTTCATTGCAGCATCTGCATTTTTTTAATGGGAGGCAAGACCCTCCCACACCCCACACTCCTCTGCCCTAAAAATCATTGTTTAGTTTTCTCCCACATACTTCCCTAAACACACTTTGAAAAATGTCAATTTCACCAAATGAGTTGATACGGCCGCCACGGGGTAGGCAGGTATCTTGTCATTGTAGTGTTTCATACCGGCAAACAGGCTATTTCTATGCCCCTTTAAGTGAGAACATAAAAATGAAAAACATATTACAATTGGTCTGATAAAATAATGACTTTTTCCTATTGACTAGTAATTATAGCTGAGTAATCATAATTCCTGATGACTCCCTGACACTAAATACGTAACTTGCGTTTCACAGAACGGGAGGATAGCCTAGGGGCAACGTGCTCGCCTTGGACCCAAGATGACACAGAGCAACACAGGTTCGATCCCCGGGTGTGTGCTTAGAAACCTCTGGGTATTAAGCACGTTATAAATATCATATCATGTGAAGTAACATTGCTTTTTGTGAGGTAGCATTATTTATGTCACATATGTACACTGCTCACCCTGGCTGGAGATGTCCCAGCAAGCATTTGCAGAAAGCCCTTTATATATTCACTTTATGTTTTCAGTTCTGATCCCATCTGCAATCCTTTTCGCTGTGTCAGCAATTTATAGAAACTGACTAAGAATAACACCGTGATTCGGAGCACATGTGTCGAGCCCCTCACTACTCTTTGTCAAGATCTTTTGGTGAAGGGGAAAGGGAATCTGGGTTTATAACTGTTATGAAGTCACTGACATACGTCACTGAGAATGTTAAGTTACAACAGCAATACGTATGTATAGAACAGAGAACAGTGGGAGTTGTAAAATAAGGTGCGCCCGTTACAGTTGTGCTTTAGGGGCCTATAATAAAGCTTACTTATAAAGCTTTACTGAGTGCCTCAGTTTATTACAATTGGCAACGAGGACGGAGCTAGTTAAGGTCACACGCTACAAGCTCCGTAGCGGTCCTGTGTCTGCGGGAATATTTAGGCTGCCGGCTGGTAATCCCGAGTTCGGCGCTATCAACGGAGACCTTGCTGTGGGCGCACCGTATCTCGCCCCGAGGTAGGAGATAAATTATATTTTAGAAGACTTACCTTGAGGAGTGCATCATACGAATGGCAGCAGGCCAACGGCAGTCACTACGGGCCCGAGAAAAGAACCCTAAGACGTGACATTACGGGCAGCCATATTGTTAAAGCTGAATGGGTGTTGTCATAGCAACTACAACACGGTGATCGCACGAACTGCGCTGTGCAAAATAAATTCTACGACGGCTTCAAGCGCAATATAAGCTACGTGCGGCTTTAAAACTGCGTACTACATAACAGCAGCGACCGCACTGCAGAGAGCACAAATACCGCAATGCAGGAACATAAAATTTTTAAAAAAGGAATAAATAAGAAAGAAGCCCATGGCACATACAGTATATGTTCAATACAATCAGTGTACAAAAGCCAAAACGGGGCAAAAGAATAGAAAGACTCTGACTGTAACAAGACACCAACCAGCAGTAGAAACAACTTCTCAAGATAACGTGTACATAAAAGAACAAAACAGGAATACCACTCCATAGCCTTGCAATTGTGACACAAATAGAAGGTGATCACGGAGCACTAACTGACGAGTAAAACTTTCGCCCCACCAAAGAGTGAAATAAACTGAAACACAGAAACAAGGGAGATTTTTCAGGATTGACATTACATCATGCAGCATATCACAGCTCCCATGCAGTTCCTTCCATGTCCTGGAAACCCTGTGCGCCCTTGGGATCAATGGATCGACAGTTTCCAGGTATATCTAAGGGCTATAGGTGGAAACAAATTTAATGATGATTTAAAGGAGGCCACATTGTTGAACTGTATAGGGGCAGAGGCTCTAAGAATTTTCAGGGCGCTTCCTGAACTGGATGACACAGAAGGTAGTTCTGGTGAAAGCAACCGCAAATTTGAGAGTGCGCTGGGGAAGCTTGGCAAACATTTTGGCAACAAGACTAATGTTGTACTAGAGAGGTACAGATTTTTCTCTAGGAAGCAATTGAAGAGTCAATCCATTGACACCTATATGGCGTTTCTCAGAGGTCTCATGTCAACATGTAACTTTACCGGCATTACAGATGAATATTTGAGAGACCAACTTGTGTTAAACATATCTGATCCCCGCATACAACAGAGACTGTGGCAAACAAAAAACCCGTCATTGGAACAAACTATGCAGATAGCCAGTAGTATGGAACTGGGCGATCGCTGCATGAAGCAAAGATTCGAGAAAGTTGAAGACAAGGAAGTCAAGATGATTCAAGATGAACCAGAAGAAGAATTGGAAGAGTCTTTGGTGGCGCTGGTGAGAAAACTGTCAGCACATAGTTCGAGAGCCAGCTCGAGGAGAGGCAGAGGCACAGGATATGGAAATAGAAATCAAGGACGCTGCCAAAAATGTGGCTGGTACAGACATAACGACAGTGACAAAGAATGTCCAGCAGCAGATGTTGAATGTTACAGATGTGGTCATGTGGGACATTTTGTAAAAGTATGTAAGAACGCACAAGGCAGAATGGGCAGATTTAGCAGACAACCTTTTAACAGAACGCCTAGAGGCACCGTGAGAAGCATCGAGGAGAGCCAGGGGCAAGATGACATGTTGAGTGTTAACCAAAGGGATGCACAAGTTCAGATACTCACTGTCACATCGGTGCAGCAAACTAAAGGACCATGGGTGGACATGCAAATAAATGGCATATCATTGCCCATCATGGTAGATACTGGATCCCCATACACCAGGGTGGATGTCAAAACCTTCACTGGGGAATTGTCTGGCAAAATGCAGGACATACAGTCTACCGGAGTGAGAGGAACGGGGTATGTGAAGACCTCTATAGATATCATTGGATGCACATGGGGTTAAGCTAAAGTTCCATGCTAGAGAAACGTACTGCAGACTTTACATTGCAAAGAATGGCTCATCGGTTGTGGGCTGGGAGGAACAAGCGGTCCTGCGTGTCAGGATCCACCCAGATGAAGATATTCCCATATTGAGTGTGTTCAGAGATGATAATGATATTAAAGCAGCACTAGCTAAACAATTTCCAAGAGTGTTTAGTGAAAAGTTTGGTCTTTTGGAGGGTTTTCAACACAGGATTGTTCTGAGAAAGGGTGCCATACCCATAGCGCACAGAGTTCGGGGAGTTCCAATTGCTACGAAAGAAGCACTGAGAAATGAACTTACGCGTCATTGTGATCAAAACATAATTGAGCTCATAGAAAGTTCGGAATGGCTCGCCCCAATAGTCTTGGTGGAAAAAAACGGATAACACGATAAGGATGTGTGTAGATCTACAGGATTTGAATAAGAATATTTGGATAGACAGGCATCCCCTTCCTAACATAAGTGAATTATTAACAACTATGAAGCCTGCAAAATTTTTCAGTACCCTGGACCTGTCATCGGCCTACCATCAGATTGCTTTGGAAGAAAGTTTGAGGAGCCTTACATCATTTGTCACTCCTTAAGGGGCATATATGTTCAAAAGAATGCAGTTTGGACTTGCTTCCGCTGCTGCTGTGTTTCAAAGATTAATGTTGCATCTGTTTGGGGGGCTTGAAGGAGTCCAATGCTTCCAAGACGATATTCTGATATCTGCCATTACCGAGGAAGAGCATGATGCTAAACTAATGGGAGTTTTACAAGTAGTTAAAAAATTGGCCTGACACTGAAATTAGAAAAATGCAAAATCAAATGTGACAGAGTGTAATATCTGAGTCACTCAGTAGAGGCAAAGGGTATTAGTCCCAAATAAGAATTAATGAACACCATTTTGAGTATTGCTGAATCAGAGAATAAAGATCAACTAAGGAGCTTCCTAGGAATGACAGAATATTATTCCAAATTCGTGAATGACTATGCCAACAGGACCAAAAACATGAGAGGTCTCATGAAAAAAGCAGTCAAATATGTATGGTCAGATGAATGCAGAGATGAATTTGAAAGGATAAAATCCGCCATCAACCAAGCACCAGCATTGCGGATGTTTGACTGTAAAGCTAAAACCATAATTTCGGTGGATGCAAGTAAAGTCGGTTTGGGAGGAGCACTCGAACAGCTCCAGGATAGGAATCTGGTGACTATTGCTTTCGCATCAAGAGTGTTGAGAGGAGCAGAACTACATTCCTCCACTATAGAAAGGGAAGCCTTAGGAGTTAAGTGGATCCTAGAACATTTTAGAAAGCTGATTTGGGGTTTGCCCTTTCTTCTCAAAACAGACCACAAACCGCTAGTACATGTTCTCCAATCTAAAGATCTGCATTTGATATCAACGAGAATTAGACGGTGGATACTGGACATTGTGCAGTATAATCTTCAAGTGTGCTATACACCAGGTACACAGAATCAAGTGGCGGATTGCTTTTCCAGATTACCAACAAGTCAGGCCAACGAAGTTGAATCCATAGAAGGAGATATCTTTTTCTTTTTTTTTTTTAATTTATTTTGATTTAGCTGAATAAATCAACTTTTCAAAAGAAGAAAAGAAAAACAAAACGAGAACAACAGATATGCAACTAAATATATCAATTCTTCTATAAAATTACAATTAAAACAATGTGAGAGTTTTAAATCAATTAATGAATAGATCTAACTCATTGCTTATAAAATAGCTCCACATTATTTAGTCAAAGCAGGTAAGATTGCATCAAGAAATTGCACTAATGATTTGATTGTAGAAAATTTCATGTCGGCACATACTGCTTCCCAAATTTGCATATCATCTTTTTGACTGTAAAAATTCATTAAGTTTGAGAAAAATTTGGACCGTTGATGATGCAGGCAACTACAGATAATGATCAAATGTTGCAATGTCTCCTTTTCATCAATTATTCCACAAAAGCGACAATAGTCCAAGTTGCTTGGAATCAGATGCCACCTCACAAGGACTTCCCTAGTTGGAAACAGATTCAACCTAAACCGTAGGTATTTGTTCCTTATATCGGTGGATGGGCATTTCAACAGATAAGGCGCAGCATAACCCAAACGTTTATGACCAAAAATACGTCTGTCAAAGTCTTTATATTTCAGGCATGCTGATTGATTAAGAATCCATGTCCATTGATAAAATTTTTTCTTTGCCTGTACAGGATTTTCAAGTAAAAGAGGGATTGATATATTAGCTGCGAGCAAAATATCAATTACATAATTACGCCACGTGCGTGGATAAAAATAAGTAGAAACAATCAGGTAACGTGCTACAGTGTTTAGTATATTGTTTGTTCCTAAGCCCAATAAACATTTGCGGAAAAAAACACACATCCGCCATTTGACTCTAGAAGCCATTGAATTCAAGCCAAGTTCAAATCTTAATATGGGCATAGGAACACAATTAGGTAAGCGTAAAACTCTCTTCCAAAACGTAGCTTCGAGCTTATTCCATATTTTATCACTAAGACAAAGCTTGGTTTCTGCAGCATATAGTAATATAGGTATAACCTTTTGTTCATAAAAAAGTAAAAGGTGTTTTAGAGTGAATTTGCCATACTTGAAGTTCAAGATTCTTGCTTGAGAGGTCAAGTTAGTTAATTTAGACTGTAAATTGGGTAAGTAAAGCTTGTCATTTATTGTGTTCTGTACCGTCAGGCCCAAGTATTTATATTCTAAAACAGTTTTCAACGGTTCATTACCAATAGACCAGGAGAAGTGAACGGATTTTCTATTAGCATGAGGATTGCACATCAAAATCTGAGATTTATCAAAGTTTATAGTTAGATAATTATCTTCAACATAAGTCGACAGTGCAGTTAATAGGTTTTGTAATCCTTTTGGGGTCTGTGATATTAGGACTAAATCATCAGCGTATAGTAACCATCCTATACGCTGACCCCCTAACTCAGGGGCATCAGAAGACACCTTAGAGAAAAGCTTACCCAAATCAAGAATAAATAAATTGAACAAGAAAGGGGCCAATATACAGCCTTGTTTAAGGCCCGTGTATGTAAAGAAGGAAGATGATAGAAGTCCCTCTAAATTTAACCTTACACGCATGGAGGTGTTAGAATGTAGCTGTACAATAAGGGTTAAGAGAGAAGGAGGGCAACCTAAGAGATGCAACTTCTGAAACATAAGTCTCCTATTTATAGAATCAAAAGCTGACCTGAAATCTATAAAAGCAAAGTATAAAGACTGTTTCCGTGCTGCGTATTGAGATTTTAACATGTTAATAGTCATAATGTTAGGCAAAGTACCAACTCCTGAAATAAAGCCAGATTGAAAAGGATCTGCCACATGATTGTTGGTCGACCACACACGCAGATCTCTTAAAATTAGGCGACAGAAGATTTTTCCCGGTACGTCCAACAAAGATATTGGGCGATAACTAGCCGGGTTGGATCGATCCCCTTTTTTATATATGGGAACAACAATGGACTTTTTCCACGATGCCGGGATACATTGGGTCTTGTGTATGTGCACAAAAATAGAATACAGTATTTTGGCCCAAATTATAGGAAATTGCTTCAGGTGCATGTTAGACAACCCATCGGGCCCAGGGGCCCGTGAAGAGTTTGCTTTATTAATAAAGAATAAAAGATCTTCTTCGTCAAAATTAAGCTCAAAAGCAGACTGGTGTAAAGGCTCAAGGCTGTCTACTATAGTGGTACGAGAAGCATACAAGTTAGAGAAATATTGTACCCAAGATCCCTCGCTCACCCCATTCATCTGAATGGCAACTTGATGTCCTGCAGTCGCCTGGTTTATAATTTCCCATGATGCTTTCGAGTTTTTGCTAGCCAATATTTTTAACATCTTACTACCATCTTGTTGATATAGTTTAGCCTGCTTGCCTCTTAGCCAGTTCCTATACCTGGTTTTAATCAGAGTAAGCATTTTCTTTCGATCATTATCATTAAGTTTATAAGCCACCCTTTTTTCTGCTCGAACTAGAGCTTTCATGGTTTTAATTTCGTGATCAAAAGTGTGAAAATAAGGTGGTTGTCTTTGTGTGTGCATGATGGAAGCGGGTTGAAACAATTGCATTAGCTTGTGATATATAACTGTAGGGTTATGATCCAACATACACTGATGTTGAAGTTGAGCCTCATAATAATGTCTAAATGCTTCCAAAGAGGTTTCTGTCCAATGTAATCTGTTCCGAGCTGTATTCACCTTTATGGAGCCTCTTAAGCATTGTGGCATTTCGTAACTCATGGGAACCTTAGAAGTCCAGGACATGTTAAGAATATTTTGGTCACTTGCTTCTGCATCTATAACTTGAAATGATTTAACCCTATCTAACATACGGCTATCTACATAGATATAGTCAATGGTTCCTTTACTAAAAGCACGATGCCATGTTGTTCTTGCAGGTATGTCGGGAGCAATTGAACCATTTAACATGAACAGTCCTCTGTCCTCAACTAAGTTCAGCCATTTGTTCAACCGACTCAGCTCTGTACTTCGAGGCTTACCAAGACAGTGGAGATTAAAGTCTCCAGCAATGATAATTGAATCCACTTTATCATCTACAATAGTGAGATCAAGTGCGTTGGTTATAATGGCCAAAAATGTATCATCTGTAATGCTCAAGGCATTCCAATATACATTAATAAGTGCACAATGCATATCGGGACCAAAAAGCCTTGACATTTGAATAGAAGCATTAGGAAAAAACCATGGTTCAACTCTAAGAGAGGAATTTTGTTTAATGGCCATTAGAAGACCAGAAGTAGGCCTTCCATGTATCCCCTTCTCAGCGGCTCAGCGGGTATGAGCAAAATGTCAAAGTTATCCCAAGATAAAAGATGCATTAGCCAAGATTCCTGTATCAGTAAGACATCATGCTTCGACAGATCGCAAAGTCGATTATTCATCAAATGTCGATGCCCCCTGGAATTCCAGCTGATCAAGGAAAAGGTGACCTCGTTGTTTGCCTGATGATAACGCTGAATTGGCTTTTGATTGCAGGCGCACTTTACTGGGCTGCAACTCAGGTTACGGTTTGCAAATTGATGTATATGATGCTGGGTATTTTTTTCTGAAGTAAATTCTGGTATACTAGAATGTACCGAAACCATAAAGCCTAATTCAAGCAATTTTGCTCGAACTGCCCATATGGTGTTAACTACAATGCGAGAATTTATCCACAGTATTACTGAAGACCGTTGAGAGTGGTCAGGGAATTCCACTTGTTCGATATCAATAGAGCCAATATCATCCAACTCTGGGAACTCACTGAATATGGCTAAAATAGATGAGCGATTCAAGTGATACTGAGTGGCCGGAAGAGGACAGCATTTGAAAGATAGCGAATGGACAGCAGGTCTCCTAGGGCGCAAGTTCCCTTGGGTCAATTCAGAATTATTATTAGCCTCCATAGATGTTTTATTTCTCAAAGTCACAAATTTGGGGTCTTTTCCAGCTACAGAGGTATCAATGTTAAGAATTTTGACTAGTGTAGTTTTAATCAGAGATTCAATATTCAAGCGAGACAGATTTTCCTCTTGTGTTTTGTCCTTATGAGGCACTGTCCTAGTGTCATCGTTCATTTGCTGTCCTGGCCCTTGAATTTTACAAAAATTCAGAGATCCAGAGTTTCCAGAGCTGGAGTTAACGTTCGGACTCAGTGTTTTGACATCCGAAACAATGGGTTCACAGTTTGGTAGTACCAACTTTTTTAAGACCGGCTGAGAAGCCATGTTGTCATCAACAGCCTGTCTAATTTCTCGTTGCTGAGCCATTGGATTCGGTTCTTGTGTAAGTTGTTTGGATTGTAGAAATGGCATTTTTTTTCCAAATTACTTACAGGTAAGTCCTGTTCTGCTTCCAGCACCACTTCAGCCAAGGCATTCAATGGACTGTACGACTGAACAAGTTTGTTTTTCACCAATGCTTCTCCAGTTGACTTAGACTGGGACATTGTTAGATATTTTTTTGTTATTGCCTTGGAAGCCATTCGAGAATTTGATACGGGAAGTATAATATTTTTAACGAATGCTTTTGTTTGTGAAGGTCGTTTAGGAACAGATTTGATATTTTTTGATTTCTTTCGAAGATCACCCTTGGATATCCCTTGCTGTAAGGGTAAGGTCTCTGTCCCCGTGTTACCAAACAAGGCGTAGTTTGTTTTTTTCTCCTGAATAGTAGAGACAGGCGACTGCTCCTTGGAGCTAGCCGTTAAATCCACAATAGGCTTACTTATGTAGGGTAAGATAGAGTATGTTTGACGATATTCATCAGACCATACAGAAGTTTGAGAGCTGACAGATTTTTTCTGCGGAAGTGGACAAGATGGAAAATGTAGATCGTTTAATTTATTTACTATATCCAGATGGCCAGATAGCAGCTGATTTAGTTACTCTGAATGTACATCTGCCTTAGAAGCCAAAGCTTCAAATAGCTTTGCAAGAGGCAGAATAGCTGTATTCATAGATGACAAGGCAATCGTGACCATGTTATTTTGTGTGTTTACTACTTCCGTTGTAGAGTAATGATCAGGAGCAATTTTACGTGGGGTGGGAGCAGTAAATGATATTTTCTCAGCAGAGTAAGAATCGCTAATATCTGTGAACATAATTGGTGATTTAGAGAGGTTATCCGAAAGAGTGTGCACAGTAAAACAAGAAGCATTTGTATCCAAGTCTATTACTGCCAAGTCACTAGAAATTGGAGTTTTAGTACCATTTGGAACAAATAAGGGCAGACCAGAATTGTTTGCAGACACTATAGTCTTTGCGGTAAGTACATTGTTTAAAAGTATACTATCTGTTAAAGAGACATTTTCCTTAGCAAATGTGACAATAGGAGTGCCTGTAGTGCCACCATTAGTTTGTGCACTCGCGGCAACTGGAGTATCGTGCGAACCACATATCTCAGAGACAGAAGTAATCATGCCGTGATTGTGCGTTGTGGCAGGTTTAATAACTGAACCAATGGATTCATCAGATGTAGTCATCCGACCCTTCACTTTAGAATGTAAGTTATCCACATCACAAAAAAAGGGGCGAATGTCCACTTGCAATGAGGAGTCCGTGTTGGGTTTTACGGAACGCATTGTTGTAGTTGCACAAGGAGTAGAGCTCAAACGACATTTCTTGGTTGGACAGGGCGAAGAATTGAGAAGGGATTGCTCCACATTAGTGACATGATTTTTAGTAATCGCAGGCATTCCTGATTCTAAAGAAGTAGTGCCTCTCTTCATAGTATAATATGATATATACTTTATCAAATGGCAAAAGTGAGCTGTATTGACTTGTCGTCAAGAATAAGAATATAAACTCAGTATTAGAGAGGCACCTCCACGTGTAGATGTTCCCCTGCACAGCACGCCAAACAGCCGCACAACAGCCAGCAGGCTCTACTCCACCGGGCTCCACGCCACAAGGGTGGTAGCCTCGGTCTTTTCAGGCCAGTTGCGGTCACGTGAGAAGTCACGTGGTCCAGTCTCCGCCTCCTCCAGGAAGCGCGGCGGCAGCAGCACCAACAAGAGCGTGATTATGCTCGCAGTGTCGGGCACATCAGGCGAGTAGAAGTTGCTTGGAAGCAGTCCCCAAACAGTTCAAAATGAAAAACCGCGCACGGGCGGCAGCCTCGGTCTTTTCAGGCCAGTTGCGGTCACGTGAGAAGTCACGTAGTCCAGTCTCCGCCTCCTCCAGGAAGCGCGGCGGCAGCAGCACCAACAAGAGCGTTATTATGCTCGCAGTGTCGGGCACATCAGGCGAGTAGAAGTTGCTTGGAAGCAGTCCCCAAACAGTTCAAAATGAAAAACCACGCACGGGCGGCAGCCTCGGTCTTTTCAGGCCAGTTGCGGTCACGTGAGAAGTCACGTGGTCCAGTCTCCGCCTCCTCCAGGAAGCGCGGCGGCAGCAGCACCAACAAGAGCGTGATTATGCTCGCAGTGTCGGGCACATCAGGCGAGTAGAAGTTGCTTGGAAGCAGTCCCCAAACAGTTCAAAATGAAAAACCCGAGGAGATATCATTGCCACTATAAATCCAGCCATTGATAAAGAGGAATGGAAGTAAATGACTAAAAATGATCAAGAACAGTTGGAAATTAGAAGGGCCATAACCAATGATTGGAAGGATTGTGGACAAAACCTTACAGACTTTGTGCAAATCAAGGAAGAGTTATCTATGGATTCAGAACACGTTTACAGAGGTGATCGTATAATTCCGCCAGTACAAGTTAGAAGGAAACTACTCAGTCTGGCTCATGAGGGACACATAGGAAGGAGTTTAACAAAGAATAGAATAAGGAGTAACTATTGGTGGCCACACATGTAGAGAGAGGCGGAAAAAATGGTGAAAAATTGCACTGCCTGTGCCGCAAGTGACAAATCTAAAGTACTAAGGAAAATGGCATTGCAACCAGTAGAACCTCCAAAAAACGTGTGGTCCAAATTAGCAATAGATGTCATGGGACCATTTGAGAATCTTGAAACAGCTAGAATATACCTCATAGTGCTTGTAGACTACACATCCAAATGGGTGGACTGGGAAATGTCGGAGGAAAATGTCACCACAGAGAAGATTACAAATTTCTTAACTGAAGTTTTCAACAGAGAAGGAGATCCCAAAGAATTGGTGTCTGACAATGGGTCTCAGTTCACATCGATAGAGTTCCAAGGGTTTCTCAGGGATAGAACTATTGAAAATATAATAACCTCGCTGTTCCATCCTATTGCTAACAGACTAGTAGAGAGAATGAATCGATTTGCAAAGAGTGTGATTCAATTAGCCGTAGCTAATAACCTTCCATGGAGAGAGACTCTTAAAGAGGTCCTTTGTGCATATAGATTGACTCTGCACTCCACCACTAATGTTGAACCTTTCAACATGATGCGTGGAAGAGTTTCTTCTAATCGATTGATACCCGCCTGGGTTTTCATGGACTCAGGAGAAGCAAAATTGGATAAGAGTCATATTTTAAGAAGTGTAAAGGAGAAACAGAAGAAATACAAAAAGTATTATGACCGCAGGAGTGGGGTGAAAGAAATGATAATCAAGGAAGGAGAATGGTTTTGCATCAAGGAACCCAAGAAAACACTCAAAGGTGAATCCAGGTTTAGATCGCCACAGAGAGTAAAGAGCTGCAATGGCAAATCACTTGTGTTGGAGGATGGGAGAAGATGGTCTTGTGATGATCTGGTGAGAATTGAGAAAGATTCCAACAAGCCAAGCACTAGTAAAGACATCTTTTCAGGAACATCCAGTCAAGTCTACAAAGACATTTTCAAGAAATCAAGTACAAGTATAGACAATGATACAGAAGTACATAACTGTGCAAACAGAGAGTTTACAAGTAGTCCCTGTAATGTTAGAAGTGGAACGATAGATGGGGGACTTTCAAAAAGAAACCGGAGGATCATTCGGAACTTCAACAATGACTATGTGTATTACTAGCATTTATACAATGCTACGTGTATCCCTTTCTGGTTGAAATGTTTGTCTTATTCATTAATGCTAAGTTTAATGAGTTGTGTTTGTTCACATTTTCCCTCATCTCATTTTCTCTCTTTTCTCTATCTTTCCCCTTCCCTTTCCTATTTAATGTTGTTTTATATAAAGAACGGAGATGTTATGTAGTCACTGACATACGTCACTGAGAATGTTAAGTTAGAAGAGTAATACGTATGTATAGAACAGAGAACAGTGAGAGTTGTAAAATAAGGTTCGTCCTTTACGGTTGTGCTTTGGGGGCCTATAATACAGCTTACTGAGTGCATCAGTTTATTACAATAACCTCATTTTAGATTTGGTGGTAATCCCACATGAAGAACTGAGAACGTGTCAGCAGCCTTCTATGTGAGATTTGAATAGTGGTTGGGGTGTAAATAAATGCAAGGAAATCCAGGCGGCCATCGGATCCCTTGCCCTTCTTACTCCCTGACCAGCAGCCAAGCAGTAATGCCAGCTGACATCTGTAAGCATTGGAACCAACATTACAATGATTCCCCATGGAATCTGCCTGCTTTTAAAAGATTCAAACTTTACCACTCGCATCAAAATTACAAGTGTGCTAACATGTTGGCCCTTCTCCTGATAGAGCAGGGAAAAACGCATAGAAGATTTTCTACTCCGAACTCCAACCTCATCCAGGAAACCCATTGCAAAACGACTTGGGTGATAAGAAAAACAGGCAGGGGGCTTATTTCCTCCAGTTTTTAACCATCTGTGCCATTTAACACCTGCAAATATTACGTTAATAGTGAATTTGAGGAGTTTAGTGGTTATTAATTCAGTCTTGCCTTCTTCTCTGGTTCCTTCCCAAAGGCTTATCTAGAACATTTAGTTGGCATTCTACGCCAAAAAGGCAAACGCTGCGCCTACCCCCCAAAGAGCTGAAGTGGGCCTATAAGCAGTCCTCACCCTTACTTCCCTGCTACTGCTCAGAGGGGTAGGTTCTTATGCCATTCCTGAGTCCTGGGGGGATGATAGATGACTCTTGACTCGTGACCTTAGGCCACTGATTCTAGACTCCGCTCGAAAGTTATTGGAGGCGAGCTTTGTTCACCAGTTCCCACTAGCAAAAAAAAAACACAATAATGTACATTCATTGGGCATTTCGACACCGAGGAACAAAATAGTTGTTGGGGATATTTCTCCAGTTTTCCAACGCCCATTTTCTGTTTAATAAAGGCCAGAAAAAGGGACAAACTAAACACACAATCCCTGGAAGAGTGTAGCACTAGCAATGTAAGTGACACTTTTACCACTTTCTGTGGGAGCAGCTCCCTGTTTTAAAGCTGCAGTGTCTGGGCTCTCCCAACCAGATCATTTTTAGATGTGCCCATTCCGCTGAAATATACGTTTTGTTTAATTGTGCTTAGCTATCATTTTTGAAGTAAAACCCCACTGCTTGGGTCGTTACCAAAAAGCAAGCCATCCACATGAGTGATCCACATCCAGGTACGCCTATTTAACTCTACAATCAATACTTTATTATTATTATTATTTATTTATTGTAATTAGTCAAATGACTTGTTAAAAAATATGAACACACATAAAAACACATACAATATTGCAAAAATACACACAAATTGAGAAATGCATCAATTGCAATTCCATCAATACCTAAAAACAATCTAAAACGGCCATTTAAGAGTTGTACACCTACATAGGAGCTATCCAGTAGGGAATCAGTCCATCACATTTGTGTAAAAATATACTCCGATACCGCAGCAATTCAACGTGGGAAGAAGCAGGGCCCTATTCTACAAGGGCTCCATGTCTAAATCGACAAAACGGGTTTGCCTGCTTACATTAATTCACCATTGTGCAGCAGCAGTCGAGATTAATATGTAAACAGATCTCGGAATAATCAATTCCCAGAAGTATATCAGAGACACTGCATATATATACTATCATTACGGTCTACGGGAAAGGAGCAAGATTATAACCAACAGTAAAGTAAAAAATAAAGTTGTACCAACAGCACATAACTTCCAAACCCTATAAAGTGCAAGATGCACTGAATCGAAGGAGAGTTCAACCAATAACTCTAAAAGTGTAATCGTAGGCGTGGACAAAATTCTAATAAGTACACACATATAGGGTAGACAAAGGCATACATTTTGTAAACAAATATTTAGATGTTTCCAGGGTGCCCTGGCTCTTACAGATACGACAGTGTCTATCTTCAGGCCGCAGATTCATTTGGGGGCCCAAAACTGACAACAGGGGAAGTTGATTTGTGCCAAGACACAACATGAGCCTGCACACTTCAGGGCACAGGGTGATATATGTTTGAGGTATTTAATAACTGTGGACTGCGCTGGACACGTGCCTCAGACTTTTTAAGGTGTGCATATGATCGTAGTTGTTATTCCAATCACATAAATCAAATTTAGCTTTAAATTAGGCTTGTAGAATATGATATCCAGCCCTGGTAGTCCAATTTGGGGTCCAGTTTATCTCTTGAATTGTGGACATTACAGGATCATCAAATGTATCCCTATTGGCATTTCCATTTTTACCGCAATTTGCACCCACATTCTGCAAGATAGGAAACACTGAGGACATCTTGGCCTTTAAATATAGTTCGCCCCTCTTACTTTCCACCTGCGCACCCAATGAAATCAAGCCCAGCTCAAAGCGCAGGAGTTTCATAGGGACTAATGGTCTGAGTTTCAATAGTTTTCTCCAAAAGGCTCCATCAACAGAGTTTAACCAGTTCAAATCTTTCATCCTCAATGCCTGAAGACTGTATAAAATGGCCGGACAGAAGCACTGTTTATAAAGGATTAGTATACCCTCAAGAGAGTATCCTGCAATCTGATGGGCAAATCTGCTAAAAAGGTGTCCCAACAGTGCAGCTTTCCTCTTCTTGGTGGCAATGATGTAGGGATAGTTGGTCTCTGCACTCATCTAAAACCCAAGGTAATGGTAATGGTCTACATACGCCACATTCCCCAAGTTGGAATCAAGTTTCACTCTATTAACCCTCTTGTAGGAGATCAACAGAATCTTAGTTTTTTTCGATATTTACTATGAGGTCATTCTCCTTCACATATTCAGACAAATCATCAAGCATAGATCTGCAGCCAGTAAGCGTGTGGTCCAGGATCATGAGGTTGTCAGCATATAACATGCTTGCAACTCTCGTCCTTCTAATTCTAGGAGGGAATTAGAGCTAGTCAACATCCTCTCAGGAAGATCGGAAATATATAGATTGAACAGCAGGGCAGCCAGCACACAACCTTGCTTGACTCCCCTGCTAACCTGTACTGCTAAGGTCACCGCTTGCTCATTGTCTAAGTGGACTCTAGCACCAGTTTCTTCATGACAGTTCTGAACTATGGACAAGAGCCAACCAGGACAACCCAAGGTGAAAGATTAAAAATATTGAGGCTTAATAACACATAATAGAAATACGCCAGTCATGAGTCCAAAGGTACCATGTACATTTATTAACAGGCAGCTGTCAGGTCTCTCAACACCCTGCAATGTGTGCAAGCAGACAATGTGAGATGAGAGAGAGTACTGGACATTTCAAATACACGTATATTTATACACATTTTCCACAATCCTGGACACATCGTCCAGCCCCTCTTCGTGTCATACCTAGGGTTCATGACCTATCCACATAACTAAGTCATGTTTAAACATCTTTGAATAGTTTATTGGTTTCCTTTAAACACTTCATATGTTTTCCAAATATAGGACACAAAGGTAACAGTCCTTATTTTACTTGCTTATATTTGTCTAGCGTTTGTTCTTGAGCTTAAAGTCAGCTTAGTTTCAAGGAGCGAAAACAAAGATTTCTGCAAGAAGAGCACGTTCAACTATTCATCATACTACTTTGCTGTTTGAATGGAGAAGGCACTTTTGGAACAGATGGTATCTAAATTACTGATTAGTACGGCTTTTGTATAACTCCACGGTTTCTCAGTGTAGGACAAACAATCCACTTTAGCAGCTTTAACATTCTTATCTACGTTGGCATCATGGAAACAGTACAAAGTACATTTTGCTCTGCTGGAGCCAAAAACACAATTCCAAACATGGGACAGAAAGCAAGAGGCGATATAAATGGCGGATAACTCAAAATGGCGGCGTAGTCAGCATGTTTCAGGTTCATTCAATGCAATTCATAGTGCGATGTGAATGTGCTTAGGCCAATCATTTATTATCAGGCTGTGTTCATGCAAAATATACTTTTACAAACCTTCCTTTTGGCCTAAGCCAAGAACATTACTCAAACATTAGCATCATCCGGAAACCACGTATCATCATCAGAGCATCCTGAATCGCTATCTTCAAAAACATTGAACTCCATTAATTCCTTTATGGCGATGTCCTGCATTACCAAGGCATTAGTAATTTGTCCCGGCCTATGTGTCTTAGGTTCTAGTTTACCATCTGCTTGTGCACAACTTCCCCCTCTCATGTAACAGATGACAGGAAGACACTGTATGCAACAACAGCAAAACAGTACAATGCCAAGGATCACCATTAGGACTGCAAAGGTTTTCCAGCCCCAAGATCGTTACAAGTCCCAGAACCATGTGCCGATATCCCAGTTTCCCTCTGAAACGTGTACTTCAGTACTCAAGGTGAGCAATTTCTTAATTGCCTTAAATATGCTGAGGGAGAAATCGGGTACAAAACGCAACATGCAGATCCCACCATTTTGCACACTCCACCACACTCAGCTAGAATGATGTCTAGCACCATCCTATTTTGGAGAGCCACTAATCTAATAGCCTTTTGCTCTAATGTCATGTTATATAGGATGTCAGTGGTTTCATTGATGGTTTTCTCTAAAACCCTCAGCAATTTTCTAATATCTTGCGAGTTTATTATCTGTCCCCAAAATGGTACAAAGGATTTAGCAACGTCACCCAGAATCTGTGAGGGAGTGTCACCATCCTCATCCCGCCTGGGACGAGTTCTAGAAACTTCAGCAGTGGTGGCGACATATACACCTGGTAAGAGTATTCCTAAATAACAAGTACCCTCCCAGTATCTTGGCAACCATGGATACGCTTCATTACCGCAAACTAAGTAAACGGGATCGCCCACATACAGAGGTCTATCCTCACTCGTTAGTACAGCAGTATTCATACATCCCTCAAATGTACCCATTGGCTGGGAACCCTCTCTCTGTATTCAAAATGGAATGGAGTGCAGACTATGATTGATGGTATAGGAAGGAGGCATGGCATCCCTATTACCTACGGGAGCCATTTTCAGGTAATCATAGATTGGAGAGGTCTGGAGAGTCTATCAGAAGCCCTAATAGGAGCAACATTTAGCTGGCTCCTATTTGCAAACAGAGAACATCCTAAAGGTTCTAAAACTCATTTTACAAACTCATTAAGATTAGTGCCATCAAAATTCCCAGTGACACTATCTTTCCATTGGCCAAAGAATAATGCCCTAAGCGAAGCATAACAAGCAGTATTTAGAGGGAGTGGATGTATATACGAGCCCAATCCCTTTTCCCCATGCTGTGGCACATGTAAACATATCTAACAATTGGTCTTATTAAAAATGGCATGTGTGGCATTCATGATCATCAGGAGAGTGTTGTTGTGAAAACCCCCTCTATGTTGAAGGTCTCGAGGATGGAGAGTGTGAGAATGCACATAAGGTGGATATGTAGTGGAGACACTTGTAGTTGGAAATAAAATATCAAGCGGATGTGCACTCTCCAGATACCAAAATATGAGTGTCAATGTAATTGAAATACAAGCTGTTATTGTGATCAGTATCCATTTGGTGCTAGGGGACCATGGCCCTCGATGGGCGGACTCATTATCAGCAAAACGATCAGTATCCTTATTAGTATGAGTGGCCCCAAACATAGGCATAGTTTCTCAGTGTCCGTTAAGAAGCCTCACTGTTAGGCTCTTTTAGTTCATCCATGGGTGGCACTTGACCATGTGGCCTATCTTGATTGAAGGTAACTTTTCCGGTCCCTGCCTCATATCGTATGCAGCAGAGGAATGACGAGGGACTGGCTCAACATTGGTTTCTTGTGGGTTTCTTGTGGGAACAGAATCCTAGCTGCACTTTCCTATTTTATTTACATTAATGTAATGTCAGCAGGCCCTACATCTAAATCCTGTTGTGTGATCGCAGATTGTACCTTAAAACTCCAGGTACAGAATGATCAGGGAACAAAGCGCTGTTGTTTCCTGAAGAAGATAAAGAAGCAGAAATAAGATTGATTGACGGTGAAGAAGAAATTGAAGAAGAAGAAGCAATCTCCCCAGGCCTCACGGGCTCAGGAAGAATTTTTGTGGCACCCTCGGTGTCACCCAAAGCAGGCTCGTTATGAGCGTCATGATCATCAATTCCCTTCTCCTCCCCTTCATCATATGGCAGAGGAAAAGGAATCCTCTTCACATGTGTCGCGTGGATCTAGTGATTCTTTCCGGTCACTCGTACTGCAGTTTGCGTAGCCAAAAGGATCTGATGGGATCCCTTCCAACGAGGTGCAAGGCAGGTGCCCCTCTCGAAATTTTTCAGCATGACCCACTGACCAGGTTGGAGTCGGTGACCTGGACCCTCGTATTTTACAGGGAGGGCTGCTCGTACCTGTTGGTGAATCAAACGCAGGTTTTGAGTCAACTGGTCACAATAATCAGACAAAAGCGGATACTCAATATCTTTCAACTGTTTGGGCCTTGGTGCATTCCATACATTGGCTGGTTTCCCCATGACAATCTCATAGGGGGAGAGCCCTGTCTTTGACTGTGCGGTCATCCGCATCAATAGTAAGGCTATTAGCAAAGCATCCAGCCATTTCAGATTGCTCTGTGCACAGACTTTAGTGATTTTATTCTTTAAAATACCGTTATGGCGTTCTGCAATGCTGGCACTCTGAGCATGTCTGGCCGAGTGGAACCATTTACCGATCTGTAATCCCGCACATACTTGCAGGATGACAGCAGCGATAAAATGTGCGCCATTATCGGACCAAATTACTCTCAGAAAGCAAACCTAGGGAAGTATTCCAGAAAAAGAAGCAGACAAATATATATGGTCTTTGCTGTTGACATTGCTCTGGCGTCTTTTAGTGGGAAAGCCTCAACCCATTTGCTAAACGCACTGATCACAACTAAGACATATTTATATAAAAAGCATGGTCTTTGCTGTTGACATTGCTCTGGCGTCTTTTAGTGGGAAAGCCTCAACCCATTTGCTAAACGCACTGATCACAACTAAGACATATTTATAGTTTTGCCAGTGTTCCATCTCAATTAAATCAAAATGGATCACCTCAAAAGGCATGGCGGGGGGACCAAAACTTCCCTTCGTTGTCGGTGTTCCCTTCCCAATGTTATGTTGCAAACATATCATGCAACTCTGGACCAAACGTTCAGCAGTTTTCTGGATATTATATACCAGTCGGGATCTAATTGTTGACAAATCTTTTTAGCACATATGTGTGTTCTGCCATGAGCCATGGTGACCAAAGCAGTGACATAGGCATTGGGTAGCATCCATCTTTGCTAATCATTATCCACACAACAACCCTTATCGTCTAGACCTGCAGGACCCTCTGCCCACTGTTTGATTGCTTCTGGAGTAGCTTCAGCCTGAATTTCTTTTACACTGCTATCCCCTTCGTCCATCATACAAGTATCAGTTACCCATCTTGCTGAATCGAGCATGTACATTTTTGAGGGCAAATCAATAGCAGTCTGTTTGGCTATTCTGTCATCAAAAGCGTTTCCTTTATCTACATCGTCCGTCACTTTCTGATGTGCGGCGCACATCATTATTGCTAGTTATGTAGGAAGCGCAAGTGCTGATAGCAACTGGACTATCAGAGTGCCATGTTGAATTTTTGTTCCATGTGATGTCAAGAATTCTCTCTCAGCCCATAGTCAGCCAAAATTATGAACCACCCCAAATGTGTATTGGCTAACTGTATATATGTTTACACTGAGCCCTTCAGAAATGTCACAAGCTCTGGTTAATGCAATAATCTTTGCAACTTGCTCTGAGTTATGCGGAATTTGTTTACTCTCCATAACAGTGCTTAATATGGTGATTGCATAAGCAGCAGTATATGTACCATCCGGCCGTTGCGTATTCCTTAAAGGTCTATCAATTAAATCAATTCTGCCCTTTGTTTGTGGTTCTGTATTAAAGAGGCAATCATGTGACATTTCGTCACTGCAGTCCTTCTCTTGTGGAGAAGGCAGTAGTTCAGCCGGATTCAATGAACAACATCTCTTAACTTGAATATGCGGAGCAAATAGAATCAGCTCGTACCTTGTTAGTCGAGCTGATGTGAAATGTTGCGCCTGCGTTCTGTTTAATAGAACGTCTACGGAGTGGGGTACCATCACAGTTAAAGAGTGACCTAAAACCATACCCTCACTTTGTTTTACGGACGCAGCAGCTACAGCTCTCAAACATCTCGGCAAAGCGCATCCAACAGGGTCTAATGTGGAGGTAACATAGCCGCACGGCCTATTCTTGCCCCCATGTTCCTGTGTCAAAACAGCCAAAGCAGTTCCATCACCTTCAAGCACATACAAAACAAAGCCTTTTTCGTAATTTGGTGTTCCCAAAACTGTGCTGAACACAACAAAGCCTTAAGCAAATCAAAAGCGTTCTGGCAATCCATGGTCCACTGTAAAGGCAACGAAATGTCCTTCTTCATCAGTGCCAACATAGGTTTTATGAATAAAGAACAATTTGGGATCCACTGTCTACAATATGAGGCCATGCCTATTAAAGCTCTGACCTCTTTCTGTGTCTTTGGAACAGACATATCAGAGATGCTTTGTATCCATTCAGGTGTCAGTCTTCTTCCCTCCTTCTACAGGAGATAGCCCAAATAGGCAACCTCCTGTCGACAATACTGAAACTTCTTTAATGAAGCCTTATGCCCATGTTCTGCGAAATGAATTAGCAGCAACATGGTGCCCTCTTTGCAGGTATCTTCAGAATCAGCAGCTAGAAGTACATCATCAACATATTGCAACAACGTGCAAGTGGAAGGCAACTCGAGCGTATCAAGATGTTCTTTCATCGCTCTACTATATATGCTTGGACTCTCAGTGTACCCTTGCGGCACACAAGCAAATGTGAACGAGAGTCCCCCAGGGTGAACGCAAACAAATATCTGCTATCAACATACACAGGGATACTAAAGAAAGCGTTTTTCAAATCCACAACACTAAAATGTGTAGCCGTGGCTAGAATCATAGTCAGAACTGTGGTGACATCGGGTACAATTGGAAACTTTGGAGCAACCACCTTATTAATTGCACGCAAATCAATAATAAAACAAAAAGGAATCGCATTATCCCCTTTCTTATAGACTGGTAAAATCAGACTATTACACACACTCCCCGCAATTTCTTCAATTACACCTCGGTGTACGAAATCAGAGATAATACTCTTCAAAGCCTGTTCACCTTCAACCGAAATCTTATATTGCGAAATGCGCTGCAATTTAACACCTGGTTTCAACACAATTTTAACTGGCTCGATTTGTAAAATTCCAATGTCATTATCTGTTCTGATCTTGATGGTCGTGCCGATTATTGAATACGTCCGTCCCCAAGTACCACACAGACAGAATGACCAAATACTGTCTGTGTAATCTTTGAGGCCACAGGTGTGGTGAGCCGTCAACTGGAACCAGGAAACGCCGTAAGAACCCCTTTGACCGCTGTAAGGCAATAGACGGTTATCAACTAATGCAATATGGACACAGCAATACGGAACTGATTGTAGCAAGGCTTACCTAGATGAGCTGTGGGTCAGGTCGTAATGCACTAGGGGCAACGAGCAGGGACAGGTTTCAGAGAGGCTTGGGTAGTAGTTCCACACCTGGGCAAGTTGGCACAAGAGGAGTCCAAAGAGGAGTCCAAAAACACGTAATGGGGTCAAAAACCAGTTCAAAGCATAAGGACCAAGCAAGGGATAGTCCGTTTAAGCAATCCATGGAGGAGGTGCAGGGTCGAATATCTTTAGAAGTAAGCAAGAAGAGTTCCAGGGCAAAGGTAACAGATGAGGCCAAGAAGAAGTAGAGTATCCAAAAAACAGTCCGTGGTCGTAGAGCCAATGAATCCTTGATGAAAACGATGACATCAAACAGTCCTCACGAGAAGCAGCTGAGAAGCGCTGCCAGCGTGGTTTCCGGCGCTTTTGACTGTTAGTTGTAGTCACATGATGCAAAAACGTGGCAGCGTGGGAAAATCACGTGATGGCAGAGGATGAACGTGATTGGCAGCAGTTCACCTCACGTGACGCGTGAATCGCCGTGTTCCTCGGCGGTGCTGCAAAGCATACGAGAGTTTCCACGGGAGTTGCCAGGACAATGAAGGTCGGAAAACACCTGGAAAACCAGTCATCTTTCTCCAGTGTCGAGCAGAAGGTCGTGTTCTTGTGCCCCGATGTGCAGCGAAAGATGTGCCAGGTAAATGCGGGCTGATCGTGGGTTGCCTAGTGGGTTGCCTAGTAGTGGGCACACTGGGAGACGTGACATTATCATTAACTGCCCATAAACATGTCAGAACTTTATTCAATTCAGTTGGTAAAGGCATGGACAAAAATTGTGGAACAGAATTTTGTTGGGGCAAAATCGTTAAGTACACTCCATATGGAGAACAGTAAATCACAGCATTCAATTCTTTAATAAATTTAATCCCAACAAATTTTCGCCACAATTTGTCATCAAAAGAAAGGGACAAGAATCAGTAAATGGTCCCATTGAAATTTAGACCCGCTGAGGGACCGGACTAACCACTGGTGTACCAGAGAACCCTTCAGAAATGTTGTTATGCCCTGACAGTGCAATATCTGGAACCCGTGAATGATCAATAGAACACTTCTGTGCTCCTGTGTCTATCAAGATGAGATGCTCCCTATTCCCCACCTTCATTTCAACGTAAGGCCCTTTCTGATCGACGGGAATAGGTATCGGTTACAGACCCTGCTTCGGGCTGTCCTAACAGAACAGTATATCGTCAGATTCAAAATCTTCAGAAAAATAGACATTCAAAGGATTATCAAAAATATTCCCACTACTGACACTCTGTTGCAGATTATTTTGTGATGATGTCTGTTAGTTCTGTGAAAATTGACTTCTACCAGGACCCCCTATTCAAGGACGGCGCTGGATCGTCTATCTATGGCATCATACGTACTATTTGATCTCTGCTGTAGGATCGGGCATTGTGCTCGCCAATGACCCTCCTGTCTACAATATGCACACTGGTTTATGTGTACGGGACCCAGTTGTACGCCAACTTGTGTTGTAAACTGGCCTCTGAACTGTGTATTCCCACCTCTGGCTCCTCTAGCTATTTGCTGCAATAATACTCTAGTCTTCAGGTCTCCATTTTTCTTTTCCACCTTCTCTGTATTAACCCTATTTTCATAGTACTGTGCCATGTGTAACACTTCAGATTGAGATTTCGCTTGCCAAGCACTCTCAGAAGTCATAATCTGTGATTGGATTTCAGGCAACAATCCACGCACAACCTTATCAACAAATAGCCTCTTTCCTGGCTCTGTATTCAAATCTTGTCCACTAAAATCCGAAAATACTTACTCAAATCTGTTCAAATACTCTGTCGCACCCTCTGACTTTCCCTGCATGCAAGCCGCAAGCTTATCCCATATAATGATTTTTTCAGGAACCAGAGTTTTCAATTTACTCACTATTCTTTCTGGCAAAATCAGTATCACCTGTGGCAGTTTCTCACGGGCATTCCTTTTCCCATCTGCTTATACTAATGCATCCCATATATCACCCATCCCTGCCTGATCCTCTACAGTTCTAATCTGCTTCCATAAATCAGCAGGGAGGATCACGGGAAACAACAAATCTGTATCACCTGGCGCAAAAACTGACAAATGCAAGACAGGTTCAATTTCTTTATAAAATCCTGTTGGATTCTTCCTAATATCTGGAATTGATTGCCTAATGGTATTCACTTCCTGTCTAGAAAATGGGACATGGACAAACTGTGAGACATAGTGTGCTTCAATAGTAGTGGCAGGTGTTCCTGCCGCAGCATTAGCTGGAATCTCTAATTTAAGAACAAATGTCGGGGGAACCTCCCTCATCGGCAATTGTAAAGTAGGCAAATCCCAACGTCTAGTAAGCAACAAGGCCAAATCAAGTGACAAAGTATTCAAAGCAGTATCAGGCTCTTTTATAAATAACCATCAAATCTGCGGGACAACATTCTTTTCTCTTCATAAATTAATCTTGAAGATACTCTACCATCACCTGTGACACTTTCTTTTGCATTGCGGAGCACACTGACTAAACGTGTCATGCACTTCAATGGGAGAAATTGAAACATCCGAAATCCATCTGAGAGCATCTCTTGTCCAAATGCGCATTTCTTCACTCATTGGTTTCAATGGAGGTACAAATGACTTCTGCACATATGAAGCCTGTCGTCCATTATCATCAATCTCATCTTTCTGTAAACGATCTAGCTCCCTTTTAAACTCAAATACCTTCTCTACATGCTCATATACTTTCACCGCAGTGTCCATTGAGCGGGCAAGGACATTCAAATCCCTCAACCCCTGTGGGACATTCATGGCCGTCAAATCACTCCATACATCAACTAAACACGTTCCCATCCGTTCTATCAAAATATTCTGTTCAGGAATACCCTCTTGATCAGAAATCGCAACTAAAACAGCCGATTCATCACCCTATTCTATGTACTTTTAAGCCCACGTATACAATTCTCTCTTTCTGTCTTTAGATACTGTGCCACGAGTCACTATTCCTGGATCAGCTCCCGCCCCTTCAACCACTACAGGTGGAGCAGAACCACCTGGCAAAGAGGGTTCATACAATTCTTGTTCAATAGGCGGAGGTAATACCACTGGCGGTGCAAATGGAATTATGGGGGCGGCAACTGTTGGCACGGGTGGAGGTGCAGGAAGAGGAACAACAACGGGAAAGAGAGGAACAACAACGGGAGGAAGAGGAACAACAACAGGAGGAGGCACATAAGGAGGTGGTGCAGTTGAAACAGTTCTACGTTCATTCAATAATGTATTAATTAACTTGTCTGATGTATGAAAATCCTGAGAGGGATATATCTTTTGCACATCTAGTTGAAAAGCCCTGTCCATACTTCTAATGGATTCTGGCTGATTCTGTTGATCATGCAACAATGCTTTCTCTGCATTCGTCATGTGTCTGCGTGCATGCTTTTCTTTACTTCTAAGTTGCTTCATATCTTCCTTCCTCCAATCTCTAACAGCAACAAATGCTGCAGGCCTAGCCTTTTTTCTCAACAATACAGATTCTAAATGCTCTAGGCGGGCAATTTCAAAACTACCATAAACTGGCCACTGAAGTTCAGAAACATGTCTGATCTATCTGTGCCAAATATCATTAAATGCGATAGTTCCTAAACCATACTTACAATACATTTAATAAGCCAGCGACCCATCGGGTGGCGCCGGTTGGCCTTGTTTCAAAGATTATATGTTCGAAGACCTTGGCCGTGAAGCCAGCGGAGTGGGCTGCACTCCTATGCCCACTTAATAGTGGATTCCTTTAGTTAGTAATGGATTTGAGTCCCAAAAATTTAAGAATTATACGCACTACAATTCTTTTTCATGTAGTTAGCTTTAATTCACAATATAGTGAGGTAAATAAAACTCTGTTCATGCAGGTGCCTATAGGGGTGGCCAATGCATTTCGGAATACTACTTCCTTCATCAGGGCCTAGTAAGGGTCATCATAACAAAAATACAGCATAATGACATCACCATTGTAAAACAACATTGAGATCAAACAGTATTGACCCGCATTGTATATATCAATTTCGCGCATAATATTAGTATGTCACATGGATTCCAGCATTATTTACACCATTTTTTGTCCATTACATAAGTGTATGTCACAGAGCAGAGAAAACAGCCATACATAATCATGCATTGTGTATAAGGTAAGAAATATATACATACGGATAAATTGCAGGAAAACGCAGCAATTACAAGTTGTGAATCACCATTGGAAAAAAGAAAGAAGAAAAAAGCAATATGAACGGAAATGAATCATTACTCTAAAAAAGAACGTTTCCATGATCGTTACAAGCTTATTGCAATAAAAACTGACCTGGTTTCCCTTTTATTGAAACGGTGCATGAAAAGAGCTGACTGGAGAATCTCCCTGCGCGATGTCTTGTGTACGTGCATAAAACTAGCACTCATCAGAACGCTCTGTAAATATATGTGTATGACAGCTGTTAGCCTATAGAATATTCGGGCTAAACAAAAGAACTTGACAGGAATGCTCATTCATACCTTTCCTCTTCGGAACGATCACAAGACTGAGTGAGACCGCGAGGACGCGCGTTACTTTGCAAGCAGCTAAGTTATTTCAAGTTGCTATGGTTACGTGAGAACAGGAGGAGAATAGTGAATAAAGGTGGCGGCCATTTTGTAATGAAACCGACTTCTTTAGAATACCAGTGAAACATATAATATATATTGAAGGAATAGTAATTTCCATCAACATTACCGCAAACCAATTGCAAAAAATAAATGAAAATAAACTCTCTCTCGTTAAGTGCAATATTCTCCTGTAAAAATTAAGTCCTATAACAATGAGAACCTCAAATCGTCAGAGATGCATGGACCTCCCTTTTGGCTGACTTCACTAAATATTATAAAAAAATGAAAAAAGAGAGTCGTTGTTATGCTACTATGTGGCAAATCCCATGGCTTACAGCAGAGCGAGCTTGTCGGTGAAAGTGGAATCTACCATTAACACACGGAAAAGGGGTGCTTGAAAAAATGCCGACTGTAGGACGGGGGGGTCGGATGGATCTCAAAGTGCTCAAAAGTAGTAAGGAAAGGTCTCAAAGATTGTCTTTTCCTGCGGAATAAAACCCTGCAACAGGATGACAATTTCCCAGGCATAGTTAAATCGCGATCTTACCTGGCTATGTTTGTTTCTGCAGAGACAACACTTGCAACAAATATCAGGATTCTAAGAATCGGGGTACGACTCACCTGATTTCAAATCAAAGAGTCCGATCGGACATCAAATCGTTGTGGCTGGCGTTTTCGCAAAACAGGCCTCGATACGGGGACCCTCGTCATGATGCCCTACTAAACGCTGCTTACCGTCCAGGGATCAGGCATGCAGTACTGCGGAGGAATCGTGTCTCACTTTCTAAGGCGCTCCATCACTCTCCGATCCCGGTCTGGCAGCCTCATCTTCGTCTAGCGATGTGAAATCAATCTTGAGGGTCCCTATTTGGACGCAATCTGAAAGATTAAAAATATTGATGCTTAATACCACATAATATAAATACGCCAGTCACAGGTCCAAAGGTACCATGTACATTTATTAACAGGCAGCTGTCAGGTCTCTCAACACCCTGCAATGTGTGCAAGCAGACACTGTGAGATGAGAGAGTGCTGGACATTTCAAATACAAGTATATTTATACAGACTTTCCACAATCCCGGACACATCGTCCAGCCCCTCTTCGTGTCATACATTTACGTAGGGTTCATGGCCTATCCACATAACTAAGTCATGTTTAAACATCTTTGAATAGTTTGTTGTTTTCCTTTAAACACTTCATATGTTTTGCAATTATAGGACACAATGGTAACAGTCCTTATTTTACTCACTTATATATGTCTAGCATTTGTTCTTGAGCTTAAAGTCAGCTTAGTTTCAAGAAGTGAAAACAAAGGTTTCTGCAAGAAGAGCACGCTCAACTATTCATCATTCTACTTTGCTGTTTTAACGCAGATGGCACTATTGGAACAGATGGTATCTAAATTACTGATTAGTACGGCTTTTGTTTAACTCCGAGCTTTCTCAGTGTAGGACAAACAATCCACTTTAGCAGCTTCAACATTCTTATCTACGTTGGCATCATGGAAACAGTACAAAGTTCATTTTTCTCTGCTGGAGCCAAATACAGAATTCTAAACATGGGACAGAAAGCAAGAGGCAATCAAAATGGTGAATAACTCAAAATGGCGGCTTAGTCAGCCTGTTTCAGGTTCATTCAATGCAATTCATAGTGTGATGCGAATGTGCTTAGGCCAATCATTTACTATCAGGCGGTATTCATGCAAATTATACTTTTACAAAGGACTTCATTCTTTTCCAGAGCCTAGTTCTATTTACAAAATCAAAGGCTGACCTGAAGTCAACAAAAGTTATGTACAACACTTGGGCCTCCTTTCGCACAGACTCAAGAATCAAACGGTCCAGCATCCTTATGTAATGCGTGGTTGATGAAACCCGTATGGAAGTCATACAGAATGGTTTTGGTCTCTACACAGGACTGAAACTCCTTCAAGACCAGACCTGCGAACGACTTGCCAGTCATGTCCAACACGGACAGCAGTCTGTAATTCTCTAGCATATTTTGGTCTCCCTTCTTATAGACAGGTACAAGTATAGACTGCTGCTCTGTGGTAGGAATGGCATGCTTGCGGCAGACCCTGTCAAACAGGGCCTCCAAAAAAGGGGCCCAGCCCAGTGGGTCTCTCTTCAGGACCGCGTTGGCAAGCCCATTAGGGCCTGGTGCCTGTGAAGAATTTAGGTTTTTAATGGCTGCTATTAGGGTCTCGGTGGAAGTTTGAAGCAGCCAACGGGCGCAAATCCCAACATCACTTTTCACCGGGGGAGCTAGAACAGACCTAATCTTTCCACTGACGTAGTCCAACCATACCCACTCCCCAATGGGATTCCATATATGTTGTTCGCCCGGGCCTTTGGCAGCACTCAGAAGCTGCCATATTGACCTTTTGTTTCATCCACGGAAAACACCTATCATCCGCTGCCACTGTATATTTTGTACATAGCTCTTCCAGCGTTTCAGCCACCTACAATATTGATTTTTAATCTTATTTAGTTTGTAGTGAAGCACAGGATTGGGTGGAATGTTCTTTCTCATGTCCAGTGCCTCTCTATGCATGGTTCATTTAGAATTATCAATTTGGATATCAAATGGTTTCCTGATGGGCTTGCCAACAACCTTGGGCTGGGCAGAAGCGATGGACGCCACGTCTGTCGTAAGGGTGCTAATCCAGTGCTCCATCTCATCTGTGCTGGAGGCTATATATGCCTTCCAACTGACCATCCCATGGTTGTTAACCACTGAAGTTGCCCTGTATATACTGTTACTAGTCCACTGGATGCGGTTACCAGAATGGCTTACTGTAAAATCCTTTAGCCTGGAGGCAGAGAAAGATTCAACCTGAAGCTGCAATCGTAAAGTCCTCTAGAGAAGAATGATCAGTATGGTTGTTGGGACATATCGCAAGGGTTTGAACAGAATGGCATCTAGAGTTGACCAACTTCGCCCACTTCTCCAGGTCCCTCTGCCTGGTATGTCACCTCCAGCCCATCCATTTAAAAGTACAAGTTCCCATTCCCTAAGAAAGTTTACCCATAAGCACCCACAGCCATTTTCTTTCTGCTGTAAGTGGATAGACTCTGGGCAGATGTTCTCAAACAGAGGGCAATTGACTTTGTCCAGACAGTGTGTATTCAGGTCACCCCCTACCAACATTAAATTGTGATCTTCTACACCCCATCAATCGACACACATTTCATCAATATATGCAAAGATAGCTTCAGTACGGCACCCCCCTGGAGGGTCATACACGTTTATCAAAAGCATATTTTTACTTTCATCCTCAGATCGTAGGTTGATTTCAACAGCCATAACATTGTCTTCATAAATAGGAACAGAAATCAACTCAGAATCCATGGTTTGCCTGGCCCCTATTAGCAGGCCTCCATATCACTTTTTTTGCCAGAATTTGACATATAACAAAACCTTCTATATACACCCTGTCAGTCATCCATGTTTCTTGACACATAATAATACCATGGTCCACCAGTAATGACAAGAAACCTTCTGAGAATAGGTGACGGTGGCCCCTGGTGTTCCAACTGAGTAATTTTAAGCCTCATTTAGAGGCAAAGCACTGTTAGGGGAGAAAGCTCTTGAACCATTCCCATCCTTGAGAATTTGCTATGGATATAGGGATTTGCACAGTCTCAGCACTCGCTACCTCAGACATCCTGTTCCGTTCTTTTGTGCATTGATCACAACAATTAAGAGAAGGTGCGTCAGGGACCTTAGTGTCAAGATCATACCCAAGAGAGACAAGGGTCGATTTGTGTGAGCGTATCAAAGCAGCTGTATTTGCCCGACAGCAATGAAGTCTAGTTATTTGCCCTCCTTTTACATTGACTTGTTCTATAAAATCAAAATCAGTGGTGTTAAGAATCCTTAAAGTAGGTATCTTGCCCAATAACTTTAATACTGCATGCCAGTCTAAACATTTCGGATCACTAGTAGGTTTTGTTGGTGCAATTGTCAAGATTAAGGGATCTAAAACTGGTAGCTCTTGCAATGTAGCCAAACTGTGTCCGTGTGCACCTTTAGCAGACATGCTAACCGCAGTAAATTGCTCACCACAACTTGTCCGTTCACTGATACCAGTAGTCAGGGGTAGGGAATTTGTAACAGGTGGCAGATTTACACCAGCAACAGAGGCAGTCGGTGCTTCCTTAACTAGCCAGCTGGCTAGGGTGCCCACACTTTTCAGTTGTCTTGCCTTCCGGCGCAACTCCCTTTTCTTTCGTTTTTTTGAATTCCGAGTTCAAGGGAATACCAATAGGCAGCAACTGTAGAAAGACAGTGGGACCGCTGCAGACCACTTTTCCAAACACTTGTCGCTCAACCACAGTAGGTATACAATGGCAGGATGTTGTACAGGATAAACAACAGATGTAATTTGAAAAAGGATGAGCAAAGTTTACACTTCCAAATGTAGCCACAGGCAGCCTTGACTGAAGGAGCTCTACAAGACATGTGAGTTATCACATAACTCTTCATAGACCAACGACCATCTCCTGGTTTTTAAGTATGTCTCACATATTAAGGTCCATGAACCCATGAGATTTTGGTAAAAATGTATAATTCATGGACATTTCACAGATTGTGCTCTACTGCTAGACAGGGAATGATTAGAAATACCCTCCTTTCCATGACTTCAGTGAAATACCATTTCCAAACTATTGACAATTTCAAATACTACAGACCATTTGAAATGTATATTCTTCTTGAAATGTCACCTGTACTCAGGGCCTGAGCTTTCCCCATAACACACCATGTAGATAAATGAGGTCAGTGGGTAAAGAAGTGCACACATTATTACCATCCTTTCGTTGTCTCGCATTGAGGACACTGTAACATATCAGCACATGCAAATCATTCTTGACCTACTCTTGGCCAATCAGAATGCTTGGAATATAGTCAATAAGCACTGTTATTGAATGCTTTCCAAAGATTCTGATTTCAGAACTAGACAAGGAAAATACGGGAGCATGTCTTCCTTCTAAAGAATTCTTCAAGCTCATCTCTGAGTTTAGAAACGCAAGAGCACATACAAATTACAAAACCTCATCACAATTAATATATATTCGGCTTCTGATCCTTTAACTTCCAGGTCCTGCAACACTTGCAGCCATACTGCATACAATTCTCATTTCCATAATCCATTCTGTTATCCATCTGTGGCCTTTTCCTTTCTGCTCCGACATATACGTTTCAGGTCTCAGGTGCGGGTTTCCTATGTCTATTGCCAAATGTTAGGATTTTTGCAAGGAAAGGTCCTCAGGCATAAAAGTAAATAAATACATCTGCATTGACAGTGGGCCTTATTACAACTTTGCCGATAGAGCCGCCAGGATACCGGCAAAGGCTGTTACCGTTTTCAGCAATCAGTCCAGTGTGATTGCCGCCGAATTACGAGTGCCGGCGGTGCGGTGTAAATCCCCATTCATGGAGTCCCATTGAACTCAATGAGGGGATTTCTTGCTAATACCACCACTAGCATTGCCGGTGGCGGTAATGAGGGCTTTTATTACCGGTAAGGCACCTGGATTACGTCCAGCTTTTAGCAGGAGGTAAGCCAAGATGACCCACCGGCAAACCCGTAGTCGGGCGGTCCGGTAAAGTGCCGGTATCTATGGATACCAGCACTTTTTTACTAGACCGCCCAATTCGGAATAAGCCCCAGTATCTCTTTATTTATTTTATTTTGTTGCTTATATAGTACGTCAAGCCGAAAGTGCGCTAACTTACAGAGAAAAGTTACAATTGTTTCAAGAGTTACATATAAACGGAGGCACAGTAGATACAGCTCAAATGCATCATAATAGAAACAATATTTACATAGTTACATAAGGCAGGGCAGGAATGGCTGGGAAGAGTTTGATGAGTTAGCAGACGAGGGTAAGGGTGGCATTCATTACCTAGGCCTTGAGTGAAGAGGTGGGTTTTGAGTTGTCTGCGGAATACCCAGAAGCATTCATGTGCTCTTAGGTGGGCCGGAAGGGGGTTCCATTGTTTGCTGGTGATCGTGGGGAAGCTGCAGCCTCCTGCTTTTTGGAGCTTGAACCTAGGAGTTGTGAGAAGATGTAGTAAGCAGTTCTGGTCGGTCTTGTGCGGTGTGGAGTAGTGATTTTGTCTGACAAGTAGTTTGACTCTCTGGAGTCCTCCAAACTAAACCACTGAAACCTTACACCAACTTAAATATTTCGATGTAAGGATAGCACAAATCTAGTGAGTACATTTTTGAGTTCTGCGTAAATTACGGGGAGGGGACCTGTTCCATTTACACCTTTGCGTAGGCAGGTTCCCTCCGGGCAATCTTCCACTTTTGCATGGTGGAGTGCAAAGGAGAAGTGTAAAAACGTGGCATACTCGCTTGTGTATCACCCTTTTGCACTCCACCTTCCAAAATTAGTAAACACTGCCTGCCATGTTTGCATGACAGGCAGCGTCTACAATGGATTCTGATGGAAAATGCAGGCGGTTTCCAGGGTAATCCACAGCATTTGGGCCAGCCTGAAAATAAACCCTGCGCGTAAATGCTGGAGTATTTTTGTGCTGGACAGGAAGGGCAAGGCTACTTATGATCCACCCCTCCCGTCCACATTACAAATGATCGAAAGGTAGGTCTAATGTAAGTCTAACGACCTATACACAGTAGATTTAGACGCTGCCTCAATTAAAATAAGCTCCCGTGTGTTTCAACCTGTAATAACATAAAGACTTGGGAAAAGGGAAGATTCGGGGTACAGATTGATGGGTGGTTATTTGATGACCCTACACTAGTCGGGGTAATTAGGTAGAAACACTTGAAAGAGACACGAATAAGGGGCGGCGTGAGTTCAGCGGAACTGGTTCACAAGACAGTAAAACTTCTGTAGACTATACAAGGTCAAAATCATGTTACATGGTAGCTTCATTAAGTGTGACAAGTAAAATTATCTCTAAAATTAGTGATGTCTCATTTTCTGGGAACACATTAACGACTCAAGCCTTGGTTCATTCTCATTCTCTCTCTCTCTCTCTCTCTTCCCCGCTCTCTCTCCCCCTCTATCTCGCCCTCTCTCTCCTCTCTCTTCTTTCTCTTCTCTTCTCTTCTCTTCTCTCTCTCTCCCCCTCCCCCTCGTGTATTATGCCTCAAACACATTTGTGCATTTGACACCTTTTACATCACAGTTCCTGTCATCTCTTTCCTATATAATGTCATGTTTGTTTAAATCCCAGATGCCACTAATTCCTCCCTTGGGCCTTGACAGTTCGGGCGTGTTGATGTTGCATTACCCCCCACCCCGCCGTTCCCTTATCACTGCCACCCCGTATATCCGATTCTAGCAGGCTGCAGTTCACAGTGTCACTGTCAAGGATGCGTTCGTATACACAGAGCAAAGCGCATCCTCACGTGAGCGGTTTTTCTCATGCTCTTATCCCGCATCAATCTCGCCACTTGACAGCGCAGTCACTTCCTCCATTAAAGGCTTATTGTCTCGCGCAGGTGTTGGTGCGCTGCGGCATCTGATCTCTGATGTGCTGTCCTGTCCCAGGTCTCGCTCCATGCATCCTGCAGGCTGGGTGTTTTGCCGGCAGGAAGCTCCCAAGCAAATCATATCCGCCTGAACTGAAGATGTGCAGGTATCCCAGAATGTTATTGTTTGGCGTGTGAACGACCGGACAGTTCCATTCCATCCGGCACGAGCATCTGAAATTCACAACATGTGAGCCTAATTGCAAGTTTGCCATCCGTGGTGAAACACATGGTGCCTGACTGCGAGGTCAGCGGTGTGGTAAAAAAGTGCTGGTAATTCTGTAACGGAGTTCCCACAAATTTTGCCAATTATGGAAGAAAAGTGGAGCGTTTACCTCAGGGACGTCATTTCACCAAAATGCCAGGGTTAGCAGAAGTGGCATCACATGACCCTTGACGTCTGATGAAATCACAGGAAGTGATGTCGTTTGACCCCACCCCAAAGTGACATCACGGGAAGCGATGGAACACGAACTTTTACCCCTTGACAAAACAGGAAGTGGCATCACGTAGCATTGTTTCTAAGTACACTATGAAAAATATGGCAATATCACCACATGTATCATTAATATCAGCGCGTATAGGCCCATATTATCAAATTACTGTGAATGCAAGTAGACGTCCAAGGCCAAACAATAATTATGTGTCATTATATAGCACTTACTCTTAAGCACTTCATATAGAACAAATAAACATACAGTATTACTCAACCTGTGTTGGTACTCATTTATCATCCTCAGCAGGATGAAAGGCTGAGTTGATCTTGCCGGGAGTCGAACCTGCAACCTGCAGATCTCACACACATTGTAGCAGCGAGCGCTCAACCCACTGAGCTCTTTTAATGGCAATAGCTATCAGAAAACCAGCCACTCCAGAAACAAAGAGCCACCTGCTGCTGGCCACAGCCCAGGAGCCTCCATTTCTATTTGTTTTTTTAAAAAGGAAAAAAAGATTTAGGCAACCCCCAAATTACATCCCTGATTTACCTCCAGCACAAAGCTGAAGGTAAATCCTCCACTTTTCCTCAAATAATCTTACTGTTTACAGTAAAATCTGCACGGAGCTGGCCAACCCTGCTGCAGTCTGTACCTCTACTGTCTCCTCCCAGGCCCTTTGCACGGCCTTCGCCTCTCATTTCATTAAAAAAAACCAGGACATTCTGTCCACTCTCTCATCCACTCCTCCTCGTCTCTCTCTGTTTCTTCTGGCCCCCCTGCAGCCTCCTCCCCTCCCCTCCTCCTTTTTCCCCCAATGAGAGTTCCAGACAAGTCCGATCTATGAAAGTCTCGTCATAACAGGTTCTTCCCTGTTCTTCCAAAACCATCAAGGACCACATTGACACCCTTGCTCTGACTCTGGCTGACTTTTGCTACCATTCATTTGCCTCTTGACTCTTCCCCTCCCCTTTGAAGCATTCTCTTGTGCACCCTCTTCTCAAAAAACCCTCAGCCGACCCCTCTTGCCCGGCTAACTATCGCCCGATTTCTATCACTCCTTTCCTGGGCAAACTCTTGAAACACCTGGCCATCTCCCAGCTTAATCTTCACACCAGCTCTGTTGGTTGTCTCCATGACCATCAGTCTGGCTTCAGAGCTGCCAAGAAGTATGGAAACTGCTCTCCTGAACATCTGTGAAGACCTGCTCTCCAACCTTGACTCTAACATCCCTTCTGTCCTTATCCTACTTGATCTCTCTTCTAACTTTGGCACGGTCAACCATGCCATCCTGCTCAACCGTCTCCATGATAACCTGGATACCACTGATCAGGCCCTGGCCTGGCTGACCTCTTTCCTCTCTGATCGACCCTGCCAGGTCCAACTTGGGTCTTTCCTTTTCTCCATCTCACTTTCAGCTTGTGGTGTACCCCAGGGGTCTAACCTCTCTCCCTGACTGTTCAACCAATACCTGGCAACCCTCGCCCACCGCATTGCCACTCTCTGTTCCAACTTTCAATGCTATGCGGATGACACTCAGCTTGTTTTCAGGCTTCCCTCAGCCACCTCTGTTTCTTCTCTCATACCAGACTGTCTGGCCGCAATTCAGGAATGGTTTGCCGCCAATGATCTCTGCCTCAATGCCAGATACTGGAACTCGCTTGGCCGCCCAACTGATATGACCTGAGACTGTCACATGAACCACCTGTACGTGGTGAGTATTAGCCAAGAGCTTCGGGGTGTTTTCTAATTGGCTCGCCCGGACCACCCTTACTGGCGAGCTTTCTCGTTTCCCGGCAGCTCCCCCTTGGGTTTAGCAGGGCATTCTCTTACAAAATGTCCGCCTTTACCGCAATACAAACAAAGCTTTTCCCTATGTCTTTTGTCTTTCTCTTCTTTGGTTAACGGCCCACGCACCATTCCTATCTGCATGGGTTCGTCCACTGGCTTCTCATTCTTACTAGGTTTTGGTTGGTGGTCTAATCTGGCCAGTGGTCTCGATTCCCATTTCCTTCTATCCTGCTTTCTCTCGCTTTGTCTTTGATCTAGACGCAATGCAAGATCTATCGTGGAGGAACAGCTTTCAGGCTGCGGATCTACTTGCGCTATGAGGTCCTTCATCTCATCCCTTAGCCCTTGGCAAAATAAAGCCAGGCGCTTCTCCTCAGGCCAATCAGTTTCTACCGCTAAGCGATTAAAAGTGGTTACATAAGTAACCAAGTCCTTACCTCCTTGACGCAGGGTAAGTAATTCTCTGTCTTTAATTAGAGTTGCTGCCTTACGGTTAAAGATCTTACCGAATTCCTCTAGAAAAGTATCCCAATGATACAGGATAGCATCATCCTTCGATATCAGGGGCGTAGCCCATGATGCAGCATCCCCACCCAGGTAAGAGATCACAAATGCTGAACGGGACTGAGCGCTGCGAAATATGGTAGGCTTAGTGATAAAATGCAGCTGACATTGCATGATGAACTGATTGTAACGCTGCGGATCGCCATGGTACCTTTCCGGGGCTGACAAGGGCAAGGGCGGTTCAGTAGATACGTGTACCTGACCTGGGGTGGGTGGAACCTGATCCCTGGGCAAGGGGGTAGCTTGGGCATTACTCTGCACAGTAAGGGTATGCACTTGACCAGCTAGGTTTACATTATCTTGACGGGTGGCCTGCAATTCGTCTTTCAACTCCCGTAATGCTGGCAAAACCTCCTCCATGGTGTTGTGCTACCCAGGCGCTTAAAATACTTGGGCTTGTGCTAATGTCAGACACTCAACCTTGCGCGGAGGTAGCACGTACACCTGCCTCCCCGTTGGGTCTTGGTGCCTGGCTTGGTAATAAACTCAGGCTTCCGTAACCCGCCGGGGAAAGAGGGTTAGGGTCCGCTGGATTGGATAGGTAGGGGGTAGTTAGGGTAACCGGGAAAAAGGGGTAAGGGAAAGGTAAATGGTAGGTAAAGGGGGTTTTTAGGAAAGGTCCATCTTGCTGTCCCGTTGTGGGGTTCCTGAGATCGATGGCACTCCGCCCTTACACTCACTCTTACACTCAGCAAGCTATAACCAGAGACCTGTTGGGTCTCACGCTATACACAATGATGATCGATGCACATAGTACATTACTGTTGTAGAAGCATTCCTATCACGCCTCTTGAGCTGTTCAACCCTCTGTTCTCCCGCACAGACACCCCTGGAACAAGTATTACCAAGCACTGTAATGGAATAACTCAAAAGGCACTTAGCTTCGTGTGATGCAGCTGAGAGGTATGCGAGCTTGCCCCAGTTCTTGCCGTAACACTACGGCGCGATACAAGTTCTTGCTGTACACTACAGCGGAGCGCTGCTACAAGAAAACCAAAAACAGATGTGAGTGTAATGTCAACAACCGTGTTTCCTCACACGGCACAATCACACATTCATTTGTTCCGAGTTGAGTTAGTCAGGCCGTGTTACTTCACACGAACTAATTGGTACCGGGTGAGTGTTCCGCCAAGACGGACTTTGGAATCCCTCCCAGTGCTACGGAGAGGCTTCCCCCCACTTCCGACGTGTGCACACAACGTCGAATTCCAACCAGCGTGTTCCAGACACATGCTAAGAGTACCAGTTATTCTCTGCAAGCGTTCCGTTGGCGGTCGCTTGTTCGCATTAGTTTGGCCATAAAAGAAATGCACTTATCTGCCATGGTGCGCGGGGCCTGCAGTGTTCACAGGCGGGGTTTGGCCCCGCGGGTCGCTGCCTGCAGGAGCCCTCTATCTGCACGTCTTCTCAGGTCCATTTCTTTCAGCACAAGCAGGGATCCTTGTGCGCGTCGCGCGCATGCGCTGGTCCTCGGGCGTTGTCCCGAAGTAGTTCTTTTGCTCGCGAAGGCGCGAGCATGCTGGGAATTGAAGTCTTTCTTGGTCCTGATGCCGAATGCTGCATTCTGCTGCCTCCAGGCCTGCATTCTACAAATAGGGCACAACAAAGTCCTAAAATACAGATGCTTGGACCACTGCCTGTCTTTCCCTAGTCCAGGATGTTGCCCTTTGTGCGTGGTGTGCACCAAATGCCCCAAACCTGCATTAGGCACAGTCGGAATCCTGACAAGAAGCTCACTGCCTCCAGAGTTCTGGTCCTCTCTAGGTTGGACTATTGCAACAGCCTCTATCTAAATGTTAGACCTTTACAACTTATCCAGAACTGGACTGCAAGATTTGTCCTTGGCCTCAAGCCCATGGATCGTATCTCTCCAGCTCTGAAATCTCTTGATTGGATCCCCGTGGCTGCAAGGATCAACTTCAAGACCCTCTGCATTGTCAACAAGGTTTTCTGCGGCCTGGGACTGCTCTAACTTTGTCTTCCAAAACATCTTCCTTCTCGAGCTCTCCGCTCATCCACCTCCAACTCTCTGATGATCAGACGCTTTTCCAAGCACAGAGTTGAGAGCAGATCTATCTCCTCAGCTGGGGCCTTCCCCTGGAACAGCTTCCCTGCCTCTCTCAAACTTGAGCAGAACCACCTCTGGTTCCAGAAGCAACTCAAGACCTTCCTTTTCGCTTCCGTTTTTTTCTCTGCCTCTCCCCTGCTGATGCACCTGACTGCTCTGCGCACTGGTCACCTGGTTACTCTCTGAACTCGGGCCCAAGCTCCTGCATGTCCAGTTTCCTCACAATTCTTCCAGGCTCCCCAGCACTTAAGCGTCTGTATCTGCAACCCTACAGTCCCTTCTTTCTGCACTTAGAGCCGCCCGCTGGCTGCACTTGTGAGTTAACTGCACTTCCCCCTTCCCCTCCTGCCTGGTATTTCTCCCCTTCCCTCTTCCCGGCACTTGCGCGATTAGAACCACAGAAGGCCTAGTAAGATTGTTATTTTGTCCTCCCTTGTTTCCCCCTTCTTGTCTTCTCCCACCTAGAAACACTTGTGTACAGGCACGTTATAAATGCCACATCATATCATATCAATTCCTCCAAAATCCCCATGGAGTCCTATGGACTCCGAACATGGGGATTTACATGCACTACCACCAGTTGTAATCCTGGAGTAAATCCGCCAGACCAAGTGGTAGCAATGGTAATCCAATTTGGCGGCATTGTGGAAGATTTCAGCCTTCTGTTATTGCACAAATGGGGAATAACAGAAGGGTCAACTTGACTCAAAATCATGCACACCTTTCATGTTCTGAATACTTACCATGTTGGGTAATGGTAAATGATTTTGACGATTTTAGCCAAACCCGTAAACAGGCCCATAGCATTTCATGTGAATGTGTCATTATTTGGTCCCTTACTTCATCAGGAAGGTGCAACAGACCTGGAAAAAGAACACTGAGGGCCTGATTCAGAGGTCCATATAAAAATAGAAATCTGTTGTTCCTAGCCGGTCTGACGTGCGAAAAAATTTGGTGCGGGCACATGAAAAGCCTCGACCTTTTGCATGACCCCTATTTATGGCTTGACAACAGCCCTAGCAATCATCAGGAATGCAGGGCAGCCACACGGAGTGGATTCTTCTCCCAGCAGCACTGGTTTGGCATGTCAATAAAAGGAGTTAAAATAAGACACCTCTGAGGTGCCGTTAACCTCCACTGCACACTTTTTCCCTTTATAAACGTACCATTTCTTTAACTGCAGCACCACTTTTCTAGTTTCATGAAAGTTTAAAGTCTTTAAAGAAATGCTCGCAATGCCAGTGAAGCACATGTTTCCTCCACAACGGGAGATTTTAGTAGCTTTTGCTTCTGGAACCTACGCCATCTCCCCTCCAATACTTTCACCCACTTCAGCTGTGTGGAAGTCCCTGTCTATCAAACTGTGCAGCTATTACAACTAAGATCACAAATGACCATTAGCAAATGTAATGGAAATGCAAACTGAAGAGCAAAGACAGCAAGAACTATAGTGTCAGTCACCATGAAAATTAGTCAATAACTAGAAGAATGGCGACAGGCAGGGGATTAATCTTTTGATTTTCAAGGCGGAGGCTGGTGGACAACATTTTCACACGTCCCATTGAAAGTGTAGGAACTTTCATCTCAGATGACCTTTCCTGGGGGGTGCCCCGGCCCTGGAGCACCTGCATACTAACCGCCCCTGGGGAAAGGCACAACAACATGTTTGCAAAATACAGTGAGCATGAGCCAGGAAAGTAGTTCTCGCTCAACTTGTGAGGGTCAATTGCACTTATAAGCGTAGAAAATAATGTGAGTTGCGCCAGTGTCAGGGTTCACAAGTAAAAATCTGCCTGCACAGATAACTTATGCCGGCAGATCACTGGCACAAGTACAATTTGAGGACAAAGGGCCCACCAGATGAGTGGCTTTCCGTATCCCAGGGTGCAACCCTGATTCAAAGGGATGCACTTGGGGACGCACCAGTCCCTGGGCCAGTATCCCCATCACCTGGACTCCCCTGAACAGACCAGGCGCGGGTGAAAACACAATGCTGGCAGCATTAGTGTGTCTATTTTCTTCTCATTTCAACACCGGAATCTGGATGGCCTGTACACATCAAAGTGCAAACGCAACAGGTTCCCTGGAATGTAATTTATGGTGTTTTCGAAAATGAGCCCTGTGCGGCCTGTTTGTTCCCCTTGTCTCTTTCACTTTGCATGGGTCTCTACCTAATCCGTCTCTATTCTTGTCATTCCTCTATGGGGCCTCTCTCTCGTTCTGCACATCTCCCTTCCTCTCGTTGCCTTACTGTCTCACTTTCTCCCTGTGCCCCATCTCACAATGCAGCTCATGTTATAAAACTGCACAAATTACTCGGGGGGCCCTCTTACATGTGCACACGGATTCCATTTGGAGTGCAAAAGTGAGGTGTAAAATGGTGGCAGAAGCGCATTTATGCTTCTCTTGTGTACTCAATTAATTAATACACAAGGGCTGCCCCAACTCTGGAAGGGACTGGGGAAAGTATGTTATGTTATGTTATGTTATCGGTACTTGTATAGCGCACCGTCACCAACGGAATTGGTCCCCAGGCGCTCTGGCGGATCTGTAAACAGGAAGGATGGGATAGGGTTAGTCGGGAGGAGGGGAGAGGAGAGTGGGAGATGTGGTGTGCTGTTGGCAGCTTCAGCTCGGTATACACCGAGTGCTGGACTTTGGTGCTAGTATTGGATTGGATCAAGGCCTTGAGTGCTGTGGGTGAAGTTTATGTGTTGTTGATGCGGTGTGGTAAAGTGCGTGCAGATTGCTGGGAGAGAGATGGTTGTGTGGTTTTGTTTGGGTTTAAGTATGCAGAAGATTGAGGGTTGGGTTAGTGGGGTCTGTATCCTGGTTCAGGTACTTATGATTCCGTTAGAGTTGTATACCTGTGGGTTCGGATGTTGCTGTTTCCTGGTGGCCGACTCGATTTGGTGGTGTTGCGGTGATCCAAATGTATCCTATTGAGTATAGTTTGGATTGGTGGGAGCGTCTGAACCTAATCTTCATGTGTGGGACTGGGTGGGTGATATCTATTCTTTGGTGATCTAGTGTGACCCTGGCCGGTTAAGGCTTTGAGTGGTTCAGGGTCGCGGTCGTGTTGAAGTGTTGTCCTAGTGGATCCGTCTTGGTGAGCGTGTGTATTCAGATGTTCGTATCCTTCTGTCGTGACTGATTCTTTGATTTCCGTGGGGTGAACATCCTTGAGACTTGTTTAGTTGTAGTTTTGTGTGGTGGGGCATTGTGCTTCTTGCTTTGTATTGGTGGACACTGTGTAGTGATGAAACATTCTGTTTCTCACCCATTGCGTTGGGCCCGTGATGCAGTGCTTCCTTTCCCTCTCTATGTTTTGTTCTAAGGGCTGTTGGGGAAGGTCATAGTTAGGTCCTGGTCCTCTTGATGATTTGTTCTAGTCTTTCTGTCTTAGTTTGCTATGTTTACTGTCTTTGGTCGTATTGCGACTGTCTCCCGTTTGGTCCTTTAGTATGCTGTGGGATATTTACCTCAGCTTTTCCCATTGATTGATTGGTGCGTATCGGGGTCGCTCTACGTTCATTGATGTTTTTTGGTATGTCGGTGCCCCTGTGGCCAGTCTTTCTAGTTATGACATGAAGATCCAGGTTTTGAGTAATTTCCTGAATAATCGGTGGTTTCTTGTGTGACGTATGTACTTTGGAAGGTTGTTCCAAGTTTTCGGGCTTGGTGAGAGAAGGAGGATTGTTAGGCAGAATCCAGTGCAGTTCCCTTAGGGAGCACTACACCAGATTAGGACTACAGGTAAGAGCAATAAATCCCCTTTGGTATCAGTCTGTACCACAAAGATTTAGTTGGTAGCTGTGGCTGAGCAGTCAGACTTATCTCAAGAGGGAGATGACAGTATTCAGGGTTTACACAATAGGCAGTATAGCACTATGGAGCAAGGAAACACTGACCAAAGTTCTGTATCAAAAAGGGAATATATATTTATTTTATACACTCCTAAGTCAACACATAATCACAATTGGTAAAGTAAGTTAAAATTCAGTCAAGGAAAAGTAAATACAACTCCCTATTCAATTGTAGACAAGTTTGCGGTGGAGTGAAAACTGAGCAAAATGGCACAGTGAAAACCAACCACAAATGGCACTCTAGCAATTCAACGAAAGGAAGGGAAAGCACAAGTTAAACCAAAATATCTTCAGACACCCCCTAGCAACACTTCCCTGAAGTTTTGTGAACAAGTAATGCACAGTAACACTTTAGCCAAAAGATAAGTGAATGAAAACTGAGCAAAATGACACTTCACAAGTTAAAACAGTAGGAAGGAAGAGGGGTTTAGAAGATTTAGGTGCATCAACACATTTCTCATTGAAAACCAATCTAGTGAGAGCAGATCTAACAAATCAGCCAGAGTCAATAGGCCTGAGCCAGAGTCAGTGGTACAGGACCAAGAGCTTAGGAGCAAAAATGTTCTTGTAGCTGCAGTCAAGTCTTTAGTAGAAAAATATTGAAGAGGTAGATGCGAGGCGAAAGACAATGTTAAGAAAGAGGGCGGCCGACCCCACAAGTAGGTAAAGGATTTAAAAAACCTTTCGGGCTACCACGGAGAAAGGGCGGCCTGGCGGAACAATGTACCTTAAACATGAAGAAGTGGCTCCTGCAGTGGCGGTTGTTCCTGGTAGTTCCTGCAGGTCGAGGAGTCCAACAGAGGAAGAGAGGCTCTCGTCGTAGAGGAAGGTTCGAGTCGCTGCACTACCCAGGGATGAAACCAGCCGCGGTGCTGCCAAACGAAGTTAAAAGATACGCTCCTTTTAATCGCGGTCCGGGTTGATAGCTGCCTGGCTATCCGGTCTCCAAGTGCTGGGTACTGTCAATTCGACCAAGGCAGGTCTGAGGAAGCAATAGGTAAACTGGTTGAACCCACCAGCTCAAGGGAAGGAGGCTCTTTCGCTGAAGATCTCCTCTCGTCGTGTGGAAGAAAAGTGGTGAGACGATCCGGCAGGGCTTCGCCGGTGGTGTAGATGCTGAAGATGTCTGTGGCTTCTCTCCCCTTCGGTTCCGTAGTTTCAGTGGCAACGTCTTGCTCTTCCAGTCCTCAGGATCCTGCTTTTATGCAGAAAGAGACCCATTCATACAGCCTTGCTGTCACTCACACAGTGGAGTGGTCTTCTTGGCGGGAGACCCTCCAGCCTATCAGGTCAGAGTGCGACCTGAGTTGCTGTGGCAACTCTGTCCAGGGGTTCTACTCCCCCTCCCAAACAACAGACCCACCCCAGACTCAGAGGCGCCAAAAGGAGGGCTTCTGGGCAGAAGCCCGCCAAAAGAGCAAACAAAGGATCCCCGACCTGGGTTAGGAGTTTAGAGTAAGACACGAGAAAGAAATTATATCAAAGTTCTGGCAAATAAAACCTACCAGAGTAAAGTTAATACTGAAATAAACCGGCGGTATGTTAGAGGCTGTCAGTAAAAGTATTAGCCTCGAACAATGGGAAAATCCCATAGGAAAATATTTGCGGCCGAATATAAAAGGTAGTAACCACTGCCACCAGCCAGAAACTTGGTAGAGGGGGACTTTAAGGTACCCTCTCGAAAATGAACATAGGGGAAAAACTATTAACCCCTTCCAGTACTTCCATAATAAGATGGGGGTACTGGTTTAGTTCATAGAGATTGACTAGTAAAGTCAATGGGGACTTTACATGCCCTGGGAGACAGTAGTCCATCCCAGGGTATGGAGTCTATGTTTGGGGGTCGCTACGACACCCCTGTGTCACTGCACGGAGGGTGCTGTGTAACACATGTGTATAAAGATGGTTCCTATGGGTGAGAGAAAAGATCCCATAGGCATTAAACACAAAAATAGCCTAGAACACACATAGCAAATATGCGTAAGAGTGGGAAAAAGAGTCTCACTCTTAGCAGATAAAAAGAAATAAACCCTTCAGATCCAGCAAAGCTGGTGGGGGACTCTATAGGTAAGGGAATTAGCCATAAGTGAGAATTCTCCCTAGCACTCGCCCCCCCCCCTGCAGACTAAGGGACACGAGGATCTAATCCACTCCTGGATGAGTCTCATACCTCTAGTCGGTTATAAACATCCTAGAGAGACCATCAGCATTTTGGTGGTGACATCCTGACCTGTGCTCATTGGTAAAATCAAACCCTTGGAAGCAGATTGACCATTTTAGCAGTTTTGGGTTTTCCCCTTTCATTTGCATCAACCATCTCAAGGGTTGGTGGTTTGCTTGAATGGTGAAAGTAGATCCATATATATGTGGTCTAAACATCTTCAAAGCCCACACAATGGCAAAGCATTCTCTCTCAATAGTTGCCCACCTTGTCTCAGGTTCCTTCAGTTTCCTACTGATGAAGCAAATGGGGTGCTCCCTACCTTTCTCATCCAGTTGAATGAGTACTGCACCTATACCTATATTGGAAGCATCTGTCTGTAAACAGAAGGGTTGGTGATAGTCAGGAGCTCTGAGAACTGGAGCTTGACAAAGGGCTTTCTTCAGGCTTTCAAAGGCCTGATTGCACTCCTCATTCCATTTGATCTTTTTAGGGAACTTGGGAGAAGAGATTACATTCAGTGGAGAAGCTATGGATCATTGTTCTCAATGAAATTCCTGTAATACCCAGTGAGGCCTAGGAAGGCTCTCACCTGGGTTTGAGTAGAAGGGGTTGTCCAATTCTGCACAGCTTCAATTTTGCTGGGCAAAGGCCTTATTTCACCACCTCCTACCTCATGCCCAAGGTAGACCACTTTACTCTGACCAATTTGACACTTGCTTGCCTTTATGGTCAGATGGGCCTGTTCCAGAGCCTGCAAAACATATCCTAGGTGGTCAACATGTTCTTTCCAAGTCGGGCTGAACACTGCAATGTCATCCAAGTATCCCATGCAGAAGTCCTCCATCCCATTCAGAACCTGATTAACCATCCGTTGGAATGTAGCAGGTGCAGTCTTTAATCCAAAAGGCATAACCCTAAACTGGTATAAGCCCACTGGGGTGGAGAATGCAGTTTTCTCCTTGGCATGGTCAGTCAGGGCTATTTGCCAATAGCCTGACGTGAGATCAAATGTGCTGAGGAACTTGGCTGAACCAAACCTACCCACCAGCTCATCTGTCCTTGGCAAAGGATGGGCATCAGTCTTAGTGCCTGCATTTAGAGCTCTATAGTCCACACATAATCTCAACTCTTTGGATCCTGCCTTTGGTACTAACACAACTGGGCTAGACCATGGACTAATAGAGGGCTCTATTACCCGGAGATCAAGCATTTTGTTGACCTCTCCTTGATGTGAGTTCTTACATTTTCTGACATTCTGTAGCCCCTACCTTTGACAGGTAGACAGTCACCAGTTTGGGTATCATGTTGGCCCCAAGGGGTCAAACCTGGTGTCAGAGAGAACAGGGAGGCAAATTGATTCAACAAAACTTTGCACTCTTCCTGTTGCTCAGGTATCAGATTAGAAGAGAGATTGACTCCTTCTATTTTCTCATCTAAAGGTTTGCCTCTGAGGAGGTCAGGCAGAGGTTCACTCTCTTCCTCCTCTTGAGCTGAAGCTAGAAGCAAAGCTCCCAGTTCTGGTCTCGAGACATAAGATTTTAGACAGTTGATGTGAAAGACTCTAGGAGCCTCCTTAGGATTGCCTAAGTCCACCAGATAGTTTACCTCTCCAAGTTTTCCCACAACCTTGAAGGGTCCCATCCATTTGTCCTGCAAGGCCCTCTGCCTTGTTGGTACCATAACAAGAACTAGCTGGTCTTGAGTGAACTCAACCATGTTGGCCTTCTGGTCATTCCAATGCTTGACCAGAGCCTGACCTGCTTTCAAGTTATCACTTGCCTCAGCCATCATGTATGACATTCTCCTTCAGAGTTCTATCACATAGTGAGTGACTCGGACTGGTGTGGGGGAAGGAGCACTCTCCAACCCCTCCTTGATCAGGCCCAATGGACCTCTAACCGGATGGCCATAGAGAAGTTTAAAGGGACTGTAACCCACTCCCTTTTGAGGGACTTCTCTATATGCAAAGAGAAGGCATGGCAGTAAAAGACCCCACTTTTTCTTAAGAGGGTCTTCTAAAGCTCCTATCATGCTCTTCATGGTTCTGTTAAACCTTTCTACCAGTCAGTTTGTCTCAGGGTGGTATGCGGTTGAGAACTTGTAGGTAACTCCACAGTTTTTCCACACGGCTTTCATGAAGGGGGACATAAAATGTGACCCCCTGTCGGATATTACCTCCTTAGGAAACCCAACCCAGGTAAAAATATCAAGGAGGGCCTTAGCTACAGCCGGAGCTGTAACAGTCCTCATAGGAATTGCTTCAGGGAACCTAGTAGCATGGTCTACTACAGCAAGTATAAACCTGTTGTCTGAAGACGTTGGAGGATCAAGGGGAACAACAATGTCGATTCCTACCCTCTCAAATGGTGCTCCCACCACAGGGAGAGGCACTAGAGGTGCCACGTGCTTGGAGCCACTTTTACCAGAGGTTTGGCAAGTGTGGCAACTCTTGCAATACTTATCTACCTCAGCCCCCATTTTAGGCCAATAAAAGTAGAGAGAGAGCCTTTCCTTGGTCTTCTTGAAGCTCAAGTGACCAGCCAAAGGTATCTCATGGGCTAGTTGCAAGAATTGGAGTCTGTTTACTTGGGGTACTACAGGCCTCTTGTAGTCTCCAGGGGTTGACTCTGTCGGTTCACTATAGAAGAGGCCATCTTCCCAGTGTAACCTATCCTTCCCAGGCTCTTGCCCTTCAAGCGGAGAAGCTGCCTGATGGCGAAGACCTTCCAGAGTTGGACATTCTCTTTGTCCCTTACTGAAGTCTGCCCTTTGGGGTCCCCCTTCTGTCTGCCAGTAACGACTGCAGTTCAGGATGGCCCACAGGGTCAAGATCTCCAATGAGTTCCTGGCCTCCTACTAGATCTGAGTCCTCAGGCTCTAGTTCAACCACACAGGGTTGTACCTCACTCTCAGCCTCAGCTGGAGGAGGAATCACAGGTGTGATTTTTGCTAACCTAGGAGATTTCCTGGTTGGCAGCACTGGAGTGCTTTCTGCTGTCTTTTTCTTTGAAGTCTTAGGTTTCCCCTTTGCTTCTGGTTGTTTGGAAATAGCAGTTAGTAACTTCAGTGGGGCAGGAGTGATTTCCAACATCTCCTCAGGAGAGCCTCTTAAGGTCATCTCCCTTGCAGGTCTGGTAAGCTCCTGTAATCTCTTACTAGGAGGTCTGGGGGTACTTGACACTACTCCCAGATCTTTGAGATCATTGGCCAACAGCACCCTTCCTGGTACTTCAGATTGTACACTCACAGGTATTCTGACAGTCATTTCATTGCCCTGGATGAGAGCTGGTAATTGGGGAAGCATCTGCACAGGCCCTCCAGCTAACTTGGTGAGGCATTTGGGTGCCTTAGCAACATCCTCCACCATGAAAAAAGATTCGTCCACCACAGTTATGCTGGCCCCAGTGTCTCTAATGGCAGGAGTCTCCTTACCATTGACTAGGACACTGTCTTTATAATACTCTTTAGTATTAGGAGGGATTGAATTATACTCATCTAAATTCTGTTGTTCCCACAACCCAAGAGATAGTAAAGATACACTAGCTGAGACTCCAATGGGATCATCAGCCAGTAGTTGAAAGTTTCCACTGGCCATCTGTACTTCCTCCTCTGGAGCAAAGGCTAAGGAGACAGTGTGGACCCCTGAAGGTTTACCCTTACATCTGGGATCCATTTTCACATGATTAGTTGAGCCACAAACATAACATTTTCCAAATGTCTTTATGAATGGTGGCTTGTTCTGACCTCCTTCTGGTCTGGGACTAGTAGGTACACTAGCCTGATTAGGTTTGCCTTGTGGCTTACCCTTAGAATTTTGTTTGTGGCCCTCTTTGGAATTGGAATTATTTGAATTCTCTTTGGTGTCTTTCTTAGGCTGCTTTCCCTCATCCCTTTTCTGAGTTACCCCTGAATCCTTGTGAGTAGCCCTGTTGGCGACCCACAAGTCAGCAGCCTTAGCTAGGTTCTTGGAATCCAATTCCTTTGAATCAGCTAAGTGTTGTCTGAGCTCAGGAGAGCAGGCATCATAGATAGACTCCATCACAGCAAGATTTCTCATTCCTCCATAAGTGTTAACTCTATAACCCTTAATCCATCCCTCTAAGTTCTTCAAACATTCATTCACCCAAGTAGCACAAGGGGTACTATCATGCTTTTTGAGGGTCCTAAACCTCTTTAGGTACTGGGAAGGAGTCTTCCCAAATCTATCTATCAATGCTAGCATAACACATTCATAGTCCATTCTATCCATCTCCCCCAACAGCATTACCACATCAGATGCAACAGGAGGGAGTCTAGAGAATAACCAGGGGATCAACTGATTCCCTGTGATATCCTGGAGCCTATGATTGTATTCAAACATAGCAAGCCAATCTAATACATCCAATTTAGGTTCATACATACCCACAATCTCTTTAGGCATCTGGGGTCTTTTTGGACTGGGAGATCTAGAGGATTCGGGGAGAGAAGCATTTTCCAAAGACAATTTCTTCATCTCTAGCTCATGGTTGAGCTCCATTTCCTTGAGCCTTAGTTCTTGATGTATCTGTTCAGTTTGTGCACTAATTCTTTTGAATTCAAGTTCAAGTATCATTTTTTCTAGGGATATAAATTCAGGACTTAATGTGGGACCTGGTAAGGGTCCAGTAGCTACAGGTTGAGGTCCTTGAGCAGGCATAGGACCAGAGGGGGTGACATAGTTATCCTCCTCTCCCTCGTCTGTCTCAACAATAACATTTTCAACATTATCCTCATTACTGTTTGCCACATTTGCTGGAGTAGAAGGGCCTACAGCACCACTATCCAGACTTTGTTTCTCTAACAGTCTATCAATCATTTATGTTTTCTTGCCTTTGACAGGAAGACCTTTCTGTCTGCACAAATCTTTAAGATAATCAGCAATTTTTGCAAGGAGGGTCTCCTGACTATGGGCCTCATTAGGACCCTGGCGGAGAGGGTCTTACGCCAGCGTAGTGCATGGCGTACCTCTCCGCCATACTACGAGTTCCCGTAGCGCCATGGAGGTTTTCTCCGCCTGGTTTTACCAGCCGGAGAAAACCATGGCGCTACGGGACCTCGTTGTTAATTACGCCACCGTATTTTACGGTGGCGTAATTAACTCCTTCCCCACTCCCATTATACCCTATGGGGCAAGAATGGGAATGGGGAAGGGCAGAATGGGGATTGGGGATTTACCGCTCCGCCGAGGTCGGAATGGGGCGGTAAATCCGCCAACCCCCATGGCGCTATCGGCGGCTTTCCGCCATGCTTCGCGGTGCATTTAGCACCGCGAAATCCGCCTGGGTCCTAATGAGGCCCTATAACTTTCCATACTTGATTTTGTTAAAATAACTTTTTGTGATTGTTAACCTTGTGGTTAGTTGCACCAAGGTACTAGTAGCACACTAAAATGTAAATCCAATACTTCGATCCTCACCGCTGTACACTAGTGTTAGGCAGAATCCAGTGGAGTTCCCTTAAGGAGCACTACACCAGATTAGGACTACAGGTGAGAGCAATAAATCCCCTTTGGTATCAGTCTGTACCACAAAGATTTATTTGGTAGCTCTGGCTGAGCAGTCACACTTATCTCAAGAGGGAGATGAGCAGTATTCAGGGTTTACACAATAGGTAGTATAGCACTATGGAGCAAGGAAACACTGACCAAAGTTTTGTATCAAAAAGGGAATATATATTTATTTTATACACGTCTAAGTCATCACATAATCACAATTGGTAAAGTAAGTTAAAATTCAGTCAAGGAAAAGTAAATACAACTCCCTATTCAATTGTAGACAAGTTTGCGGTGGAGTGAAAACTGAGCAAAATGGCACAGTGAAAACCAACCACAAATGGCACTCTAGCAATTCAACGAAAGGAAGGGAAAGCACAAGTTAAACCAAAATATCTTCAGACACCCCCTAGCAACATTTCCCTGAAGTTTTGTGAACAAGTAATGCACAGTAACCCTTTAGCCAAAAGATAAGTGAATGAAAACTGAGCAAAATGGCACTCCACAAGTTAAAACAGTAGGAAGGAAGAGGGGTTTAGAAGATTTAGGTGCATCAACACATTTCTCATTGAAAACCAATCTAGTGAGAGCAGATCTAACAAATCAGCCAGAGTCAATAGGCCTGGGCCAGAGTCAGTGGTACTGGACCAAGAGCTTAGGAGCAAAAATGTTCTTGAAGCTGCAGTCAAGTCTTTAGTAGAAAAATATTGAAGAGGTAGATGCGAGGTGAAAGACAATGTTAAGAGAGAGGGCGGCCGACCCCACAAGTAGGTAAAGGATTTAAAACACCTTTAGGGCTACCACGGAGAAAGGGCGGCCTGGCGGAACAATGTACCTTAAATGTGAAGAAGTGGCTCCTGCGGTGGCGGTTGTTTCTGGTAGTTCCTGCAGGTCAAGGGGTCCAACAGAGGAAGAGAGGCTCTTGTCGTGGAGGAAGGTTCGAGTCGCTGCACTACCCAGGGATGAAACCAGCCGCAGTGCTGCCAAACGAAGTTAAAAGGTACACTCCTTTTAATTGCAGTCCGGGTCGATAGCTGCCTGGCTATCCGGTCTCCAAGTGCTGGGCACTGTCGATTCGACCAATGCAGGTCCGAGGAAGCGATAGGTGAACTGGTTGACCCCACCAGCTCAAGTGAAGGAGGCTCTTTCGCTGAAGATCTCCTCTCGTCGTGTGGAAGAAAAGTGGTGAGATGATCCGGCAGGGCTTCACCGGTGGTGTAGATGCTGAAGATGTCTGTGGCTTCTCTCCCCTTCGGTTCCGTAGTTCCAGTGGCAACGTCTAGCTCTTCCAATCCTCAGGACCCTGCTTTTATGCAGAAAGAGATCCATTCATACAGCCTAGCTGTCACTCACACAGTGGAGTGGTCTTCTTGGCGGGAGACCCTCCAGCCTATCAGGTCAGAGTGCGACCTGAGTTCCTGTGGCAACTCTGTCCAGGGGTTCTACTCCACCTCCCAAACAACAGACCCACCCAAGACTCAGAGGCGCCGAAAGGAGGGCTTCTGGGCAGAAGCCCACCAAAAGAGCGAACAAAGGATCCCGACCTGGGTTAGGAGTTTAGAGTAAGACACGAGAAAGAAATTATATCAAAGTTCTGGCAAATAAAACCTACCAGAGTAAAGTTAATACTAAAATAAACCGGCGGTATGTTAGAGGCTGTCAGTAAAAGTATTAGCCTCGAACAATGGGAAAATCCCATAGGAAAATATTTGCGGTCGAATATAAAAGGTAGTAACCACTGCCACCAGCCAGAAACCTGGTAGAGGGGGACTTTAAGGTACCCTCTCGAAAATGAACATAGGGGAAAAACTATCAACCCCTTCCAGTACTTCCATAATAAGATGGGGGTACTGGTTTAGTTCATAGAGATTGACTAGTAAAGTCAATGGGGACTTTACATGCCCTGGGAGACAGTAGTCCATCCCAGGGTAAGGAGTCTATGTTTGGGGGTCGCTACGATACCCATGTGTCACTGCACGGAGGGTGTTGTGTAACACATGTGTATAAAGATGGTTCCTATGGGTGAGAGAAAAGATCCCATTGGTATTAATCACAAAAATAGCCTAGAACACACATAGCAAAGATGCCCAAGAGTGGGAAAAAGAGTCTCACTCTTACCAGGTAAAAAGAAATAAACCCTTCAGATCCAGCAAAGCTGATGGGGGACTCTATAGGTAAGGGAATTAGCCATAAGTGAGAATTCTCCCTAACAAGGATCCTTCAAGTTTTCTTTTGTTGTAGGGCTTCGTTTCCAGACGGATGTCCATGCTTGATCTGAGCGTTCTTGTTGGTTGATGTAGGAGCAGTTTGTCTCTTAGGAACTCAGCGCCTTCGTTGTGTACTGCTCTGTGCGTAATGCACATTGTTTTGAATTTTATTCGTTGTTTTATTGGTAGCCATTGTAGTGTTTTCAGCGCTGGTGCAGTGTGTTCTCTTCGGGGTAGTTTCAGAAGTAGTCTGGCTGCCACGTTTTGGATGCGTTGTAGTTTTTTTAGGAGTCATTCAGGCATGCATATGTATAGGCTATTGGCGAAGTCTACTTTGAACATGACGAGGGCGATGATGGTGGTCGTTTTGTTGGCGAACGATAAGAACGGTAAGATTCTCTTTGCCGCTCGCAGGAGGAAGAAGCATTTCTTGAGGAGAGCGTTTACTTGTGGCTCTAGCGTGAGATTATTGTCCATCAGAACCCCCAGGTTTTTTACAATCGCACAGGGTGCTGGGGTAGTCCCGAGTTCCCTTGGCCAAGGGATGAATTGGTTTTCTCCTCCATTTTTTGTGACAATCATTATTTCAGTTTTGCCTGGGTTGATTTTGAGGGAATTGGAGTTCATCCAGAAGAATACATCGCAGAGGCAGTTTTCTAGCATTGAGTTTCTTTCCGGGCTGTCTGGTATTTTAAAGATTATTTGTGTATCGTCAGCGTAGTTGTAGCAGGTGAGGCCGTGGCTTTTGATGATTCTGATAAGTAGATACAGGTAGATGTTGAATAGTAGCGGGGAGAAGGATGATCCTTGTGGTACTCCACAGGTGGAATCTCTCGGGCTGTATTTGAAGGGTTTCATCCATACAGTTTCCGTTCTGTTTGTTAGGAAATATTTGATCCATAGTGTCTGTTATTCCAAGTGCTTCTAATCTCATTGTCCCTACAGGAATGAGTTACATATATACATCAATTCAAAACATTCAATGGAGATGGTGCTGGGTGTTTAATGCGGCACTCCAAGTGGCATATGGTGATGTCAAAATCATCACTTACGGTGAACACAAGTCAAATAGTTTTTAAAGAAAAATATTAATTCTGTCAATTTCAAAAGAGACACTTACTCAATCTAGCACAAGCCAACATTTTAATAGATGTTTTTTTAATAATCCATAAAATATCACAAATTAGTTTCATTAAAAAAAATACAGAACTTCAAATCAATAGACATATGTACAAATGCAAACATCACAACAATCAAGGACAGACAAGTAATAACTCTGCTGGGTTCCTCAAGCATTCCCTATATACTAACAGAGAACTGCTGCAATTATTTCAAATCAGTGTCTACATTGAACAGAAGCTTATCCAATATATTCTGTGAGGCCTAACAGACTCTTAAGCTGCTCACTGAATATGTTGTACATTTCGGCAGGTGAGACAAATGTCTCTGCCTTCTTCAGGACCACTTTTGTACTCTGCAGTGCTAAAGGAGTAAACACTCTTGCCATTTATGCATGGCACAGAGCGCTTACAGCAGATGTCTGTGGGGAATACCTATGGTGTAAAAAGCAAGCAGATTCCATAGAAATCCATCGGTTTTATGCCAGCATGAAAATGCCATGTTGGCGTAAAACCAAGTGGTGTTTGGAAGCAGAGGGGAAAAGGCAGGTGGAAATGTAATTCCCGTTCTGCCCCACAACCGTGGGGGGGGGGCTGGGAAGGGGAATAAGGGTGCACGCGCTCCCAAGGCAGGCTTGGCTGTTGCTCCCTTGACCATAGCTGCAACATGTAAAAACAAAAATCATTGAAAACAAGAAAATCTTTCAGAATCCAGCATGCCTCGAAGGAAGCACATGCTGCAAGACCTGTTTGACTTCTGTGTAGATGGGGTGAGGCACTTGTCTTGCTTTCAGCAATAATTCATGTGTGCCTGGGTGGCCTCCACATGTGGACGACCAAAGTGAATGTGTGAAAGGGAGAAGAGCCTTGCCTACAGGTTCATGTTCATACCGCCAACTGGCAATGTTTGCATTTCGATAGCAGATACTGTGACCAGGGAGGATGATGTTGGCACTTGTGTGGTATGACCCATACACCACTGTTCTGCTACAATCCTCAGCAGCTTATCACCACTCCTACTTGCCAAGGAAGTAAGGGCCCGTATCCTCTTAGCGTTTGTTCTTGATTTAATTCTGTAAGAATGTTTCTCCTAGGTTCTAATGAATTTCTTGATCACTGGTGAGTTCATTACAAAAAGAGTTTAGTAGCCCCCTTAGAAGCACCCATGGATTGTACCATGTGGTGTTTATAAAAATTGCTGTTGAATTGTTTCTGGTGGTCACTTTTGGGCACAATTGAAAAACTCACACAAACATTTGCAACATTCAGGTATGTATTATTACTGCACTAAAAACTAAAGTGGTAATTGAAAGATGGGCAGATTTTTTAATAAAATATCGTTAGATAAGGTTTCCACCTCTGCCTGTAGTATGATATGATATGATATGGCATTTATAACGTGCCTATACACAAGTGTAAGAAAAGTAGTCAAATTCAGAGTTTACCACCAGCAGAGGTGCTATTTCTGGAATATTTCCAAATGTATTTCAGAAATGTCTCCTCTGCCAATGGCAATGTGAGCATACCGCCCTTAGGAACGTGCATATGGAATAGATGGGATTACTTCAGATCGGAATTTGAGACTGCTTCTTCTATTTCCCTGGAAATAGGAATACTCAGGCGTTCCTTTATCTCCCGAAAAAAATTCCTGTTACTCAAAATGATCACAATCACACCTCTTTATATTGGCATTTTCCTTAGTCTACTTACATTTGTTAATCAACACAAGACCTTCGGTATCGTCTCCTCCGTCAATCCGACCACTTCGCCTTCCATTCGCAGTGTGGCTGTGGAAACCGAGCAGGGATTTCTTCAAAAGGGGACCTGCCGACCATATCGATTCATCTTGCAAGTTTATTTCTATCGGCCGCTCTCCACAGGAAACGCCACAATATTCCAGCTAATGGCAGAGGATGCCTGATCGTCCGAAACTCTGGAGCCAAACTGGTTTGGATCGAAAACATCCTCTGCTACTACATGAGCATATGGCCCGTAGGAATGTCCATATGGAATGGATGGGATTACACCAGAGTCCAAATAACCAAACCAACTCAGGAAGATGGCAAAGTACTGTTTTATTAGCAATGATCTAAAACAGGGAGGTTACAGCAAACATCAACGGACGTATGCTTAGTCTCTCAACGATCTCCACACAAAATACAATTCTTATAGTAATAATGTGTGAGAGTGACGTCATACTACGTGGCAATAGTGAAAAATGTATCAAGGGTCAGGATTGGTTAAGGGAAACAGCTATATATGCATTTGTATAGAAGCTAGGATTGTTACTGGCTATCTGATATCAGGTGAACAACGTATGCCTACCTCTTACAACATGTATTTTCAGAAACATTAGGTACACAGTTTCTCATTGGTCGTATAACCTATAAGGTCCTTTGTTATATGGACTAATACAATTGGTTGGCACGCTTGTGCAATGTCTGGACCATCGGTTAATTTAGCAGCACATATGTCCACACCCAGGTGCAGAGAGATAGGATATGATACTACCTCACCACTCAATTAGCCCTGCATCTCTCATCGCCCATGCCTTCTGCCATGAAATTGTCTTTGTACTTGGTCTTGTAGAGTATTCTCGTCTTTGGAAATGCATGGGAGTGAGGGCAATCACTATTGTATCTGGGACTCCAGGTTCAAGCTCTATTTCCATCCTTGGTTCACGTAACAGGAGACCCTGATCTGGTCCATTTTGCAGGTTTTAAATGCTCTAAATGAATTCAGAGTTGGCATCCTTAGTGTTCTTTCTTGCACCTTAACAAGAGAGGATTCATCCCCCACACGCTCGCACCTTTTCAGAATAGATAGCTGACCTCGATTTCTTCGGTTATGACTTTGGGCCACACAGCCTCACCACGCAGCTCCACAAATCTGCTATTTTGCTACAACACACCTTTCCTTCTCCCTTAATGGTTTCTTGGTTACTTATTTCATGATACCAATGTCCAGTTTCTGTACAATGGCGGCTTCGTCTGTTTTCTATTTACTACTTACAATTAGCATCTAAGATGACTTGATCTTGCATGTAAGCATCTGTACATGCATGGAACTTCTGTTTTCTGCAACATTGTATTTAATGCGTAGTCTTCTTCTTTTCTACAATGATAGTTAATTCGACCTCTTGCGTCGTCGTTTGTCTTCTGGGACTCATACATTGTCATAATGTCATTATCTTGAGACGTTGTGCACACGTTCTTATGATGTCATCAGTTCATTTGCTTAGCTCTTTTTCATATTCCTTCAGGGATTTCCTCCTGCAGGGTGTCATCATTGCGAGGGTACATTGTCTCAATGGGTATCTTCTTTCAAACACTCGCTGTGGTATTGGGATAATAGCTGGTGTTAGGCAAGACACAATCTCATGTCTCCAGAACACAGGAGGTAGAGGGCGGGATCTCCTGCAGATGTACACAGCTGCTCCTCTTCAAATGTAAAAAGGGTGATTTAAAAAAACAATCTCTGCCATCCGCACCTTCAGTGTGAAGGTGGAATTGGATTATTTACACTAGTGGCTCATACCACTGATGCACATTTTCTTATCAAATCTGATCCTTTGATGCATTACACCTCCTTACCCTGTCAGTATTTATCAAATACTGGCTATTTGACCATTACCACCCAACTCTGAATAACCCTCTAAGCCTGTGAGCCTTTTTCATTCTCTTGTCCAGAACACTCTTAGTGTTAATGTTAATGTTAATGTTAATGTTAATGTTAATGTTAGAGGACATTTGTACTGCGCACTATCACCACCGGAGTGGTCCCCTGGCGCTCTGGCGGCTCTGAAAGAGAAAGGGAGGGTGAGTTAGTGGGAGGAAGTTGGAAAAGTGCAAGAGAGCAGTGATGTGCTGTTGGCGGCTTCAGCCCGGTGGGTCCGTTGGCTGGGCCTGGGGTGTTTGCAGCCGGTAGTCATCATGTACTGTTGTGCAGGTCTATGTGTGTTTTTGTTTTGTTGTTGCAATGTAGTGAAGTTTGTGCGTTTTGTTGTGCTGTAGGTTTGTGGTTGTGTTTGGTTTGGAGTTTGAGAGGTGTATGCAGAGGGGGAAATTGTTAGTGGAATTGGTTAGTTGGCATCTCTATCCTGAATTGAGGCGCTGGGCTTGCGTAATCTCCCCAGATGGGATGCGGGAGTACCCCTGCGCCTCTGTCCTGATCTGTCCTGTAAATGAATAACATATCGATAACATATTCACATATGTACATAGTCACATAAACAGAGAGACATCCTTCCACGTAAACTTTTCACAGTCACAAATGCATTCAAACACAGTCATATAAGCCGAAACATAAAAACATACTCACACACACTCCTGTGAGAACACAAATGCATATAATAGTTCACTCATGCTCCTTCTCTTTCACCAGACAGGAATTGAAATATTTAGCCAACCTTCTAAGAAAGTGCAATTTGATAGCTTAATAAATTCCAAGTCCCCTTATCCTCTTTCGATCTGCGTTGTCCAAGTGCAATATCGAAAATTTCCAGCAAGAACCTGACCCCAGTTTCTTGTTGTGTCTGCACGAGGATGACTGGCAAATCAAGGTGGTGTACCATCTTCATGTGAGCCATGGCAATTGAAGGGAATGAGTGGCAAGGAACTGGTGACTGAGCAATGTCAGGAAGGGAAGTGGGTGGATGTGAGTTAAAGGAAGTGGAATGAGTTAATGATTAAGGGATGGAGCAACATTTTAAGTGGAGATCTGAAAGTTAATTGTAAGGAAGGGGGGAAGGGGCATCAAGGATGTGGTAAAGGAAAGGACATTGGATGGTGATGGATAAGGAAGATAGGTTAGACAGATGCAAATCTGGAAAGGTAGGTCAGCAGATTGAGGGACCGCTGCTGAGATCTGTGCCTAAAATGCATGCCACTGCACCCAACTGTGTGATCAACTCAACCTATATATTCTTTGGGGACAAAGTGATGCATACTTGCTTTCTGATGATGTGTTCTATTAAGATTTCTCTTACAATCTGTCTTGATGCTTTACCATGTGACATGTTGCTTGCATCATAAAGAATTAAATACATCATAAAGAATTAAATAAAGCCTGGTTTATTGAACAATGTACTAGGTTAGCCCTTGAATGACAACTTTACATGAAGTGTTTCGTTGGTTCTAATACTCAAGATGGCATAGGAGGAGATGAAGTCTCCACCGCTATCTAAATTGGAAACTGTGGAGCCTGGAAGACAGCACTTCAAATCACAGCCTTCCTCAGTTCATGCTTTTGTGATCCAGAGCAAATCACTTTTCATCACTGTTCCTTTTTTTCCTTAATTGTCTGTGGGTAAAGTCTCATTCATGTGGGTTTATAATTGATTGTGTTTTTCCATAATTTTAATAAGCATTTGCATAATGTGAATTAGTAGAGAGGCAGGATGCCAAGTGAGAGACTTATGTTATAGGGTGGTTGGAGAGGGAACCAGTTATGGGTTTTGTGTTGTGGGTTGGGGAGGCAGGAATCGAGGTGTGGATCTCTTGCCTGGGATGAGAGGGGATGGGGTGGGGTGGCATGGTATTGGGTGTGGGATGTGATGAGATGAGATGAGATGAGATGAGATGAGAGGGGATGCAGCCTGCTGTCAAATTGCAAATTGGGACACAATGAAACCATGGCTCAAATCCCAGCTTTCCCATTTCACCAAATGATGTTATGCTAGTGAAATCACTTTACTACTTTGGGTATGGAAAGTAAGGTAAATATTCTCTACTATATATACTTGAAGATATGTGAGGGGAGGAGAGGTAGGTATTGAGTTTAGTTCTGGAAATTGAAGCCACCGGGGGCCAGATGAATCAACATTACCTGGAGGCCAACAAATGACACCCCGGCTTCCTCTGGCATTCAAAAGGCAAAAGCATGCCCCAGAGCACGAACAAAGGAGTTAAGACAGGCGTAACACTTTTACATCAGTCTTTAGCACCTTTACTCATGCTTCTGGGGCTTGGAAAATGAGCACCAATCTGTTCTCTTTTTTCACACTGCTATCCCCCTCCCTCCACTCTGTGTTTGTGTACTGCCTCTGTCCACCCATACTTACTGTATACATTCTTCTTCTTTCAGACTATGGGCCTCATTACGAGTTTGGAGGTAGCCATGCCGTTTTTAGCAGCATGGCTACCCCGAAACCGGTACCGTGTCCGGTTCCCGCAAAAGGGGACTTACCGGGCCATTCCGACCTTGGAGGGCCCGGTAATTCCCTTTCGCAGGACCTGGACCCGGTACTCTCCATTCCCATTTGATAGGGCTCAAGGGGAATGGGGAGGATGCTAACAACGGGCCCGTTAATGACAGGCCCTTTTTGTTAGCATCCTGTACTGCTAGCGGATCCTGCTCTGCACGTCTGGTCTAGCTAAGCGTGCAGAGCGGGACCCACTGCAGACCTCGTAATGTAGCAGCCCGGAATGAACTGTGCTGGTCCCTTACCGGCACTGTTCATTCCGCGGCCGCCTACGTTGTAATGAGGCCCCATGTGTTCTTTTTCGACCTCTGAATCCTGTCTATTCTGGTTCTTCCTGCTTGTTTGGGCCTTTGACTGTCTGTGCCACCCTCTCTCTCCCTGTAAATTCTGTTGAAGTGCCATATGTCCTTGTTGTACCCGATTCTCTTTGTGTCCCATTTCCTCATCACTCTCTGTTCCTGGTGGAAGTATACCCCCTTTTCTCTGTGTCACAGTGTCTTCTAAATATACAGCCCCTTTTGTGCCTTTGATAAAATACAGGTGCACCACACCAATGAATGAGCATTGCCAAATAAGTTGTCCTATGGGCTCCCACTCAGGAGGGTCTACAACCACATATTAGCTGATTGAACCTTACCAAAAGAGAAATATCAATTTGCAGATCAGCCTAGTGCTAGCCACAAAGGCAGTCCAGCACTGAAAGGTCAGGCAATACCACCAGCAAACACATGCTTGTGATTCTGCTTTGTTGGACAATATCAGTGAGGTGTAGCTCTGATGCTGTGTCTCTTTAGTCACACTGAGCAAGTGGCATGCAGCTGGATTACTATTACTGACTTAATGTGAAACATTTTACGAAATTTGCGAAAAAATGTGTGTATATTTGCCCTTCTCTCCTAATACCAATTTACTATCTGACTCAGTCTCTTCCGTTTCTCTCTTGCCCTGGGCGCATTCATGTTAAGAGGGGCAGATGTGACTTGAGTGTAGGAAAAACATCATGCTCAAGGAAGATCTGAGCAAACTGCTGAGTGACAGTGCAGCTGCTGCTGCTGTACTCTCATCCGCCACTTTAACTTTTTAGAATAACAGAGAAGGAGACTGATGGTTAGGGGAGAGAAAGACTGAAGACATGAGGGAGAGGAGAAGTTTGTTGTGTGAGGCAGTGGCAGAGCTAAGTTTGGGGCCAAGGGATTGGTCACCCCACATGCCCCCTGCAGGACTGGCACTGAGTGAGTGCCAGTCCCGATGAAAAAAAAGAAGATTGTGTGACTGGTGTGCCAAAGAGTGCAGCACGACACTCACAGAGTCTTTTTGTTAAGATCATCAGGACTGGTGGTCAGGGAGCTCTGACTGCCAGCCCTGATTATATTACAAAAAAACTGTAAGTGGTGCACAGATGAGTGCTGGGTTGCCTTAGCAAACAAGCTGGTGTTGCTATATGCGGTGCCAGCATGAGTTTCTCCTTTCTCCTCCTTTCCCCTGTTCAACCCTGATGATGTTTCTAGACAAATCTGATCTATGAAAGTCACATCAAATAGGTTCTCCCCTGCTCATCCAGAACCATCAAGGACCACATCGACACCCTGGCTCCAGCCTTGGCCAATTTCTGCAATCACTCCTTTGCCATTGGAACCTTCCCCTCCCCCTTTATCATCCCCTTCTTAAGAAACCCTCTGACGATCCTTCTTCTCCGGCTAACTATCACCCAATCTCCATCACTCCTTTCCTGGGTAAACTCCTGGAAAAGCTGACCATCTCCCAGCTTAATCTGCATACTGAATCTGTTGGTTGTCTCCACAGCCACCAGTCTGGCTTTAGAGCTGCCTGAAGCATGGAAACTGCTCTCCTGAACACCCACGAAGATGTGCTCTCTAATCTTGACTCTAATCTTCCTTCTGTCCTCATTCTCCTCGATGTATCCTCTGCTTTTGACATCCTGCTCAATCGCCTCCATGATCACCTGGGTATCACTAGTCAGGCCCTGTCCTGGTTGACCTCCTTTCTCACTGACCGACCCTCCCAGGTCCAACTGGGGTCTTTTCTCTCTTCTATCGCTCTCTCTCTACTTGTGGTGTTCCCCACGGACCTAACCCTTTTCCCTGGCTATTTAACCACTACATGGCACCTCTGGTCCACCGCATTGCTACATTCTGTTCTAACTTTCAGTGTTATGCTGATGACACCCAGCTATCCTTCAGGCTCCCCTCAGCCACCTCTGCTCCTTCTCTCATACCAGATTGTCGGGCCGTAATTCAGGAATAGTGTGCTAGCAATGATATCTGCCTTAATGCAAGTAAGACCGTGATCCTCCTCATTGGGACACCTGCTCCCTCCTTTCCTCTCTCTCTCTATGGCCTCCAAACCCTGGGCCCTTTTCCTGCTCCTTCCTGTGAGGCGCAGAACCTTGGTGTCATCTTCAACTCCACCCTCTCCTTCTCTCCTCACATCTCCAACGTCTCTAAGAAGTCACACTTTCAGCTGTACCTCCTCAGAGGTATTCTGCCTTTTCTCACTTTCCCCCAGAAGATCACTGTCTCTAGAGCCCTGGTCCTTTCAGGCTGGACTATTGCAACAGCCTCTTTCTAAATCTGCCTGTCTCTACTCTTCGGCCTTTACAACTCATCCAGAACAGGACTGCGAGTCTTGTCCTTGGCTTCAAGCCCAGGGATCATATCTCTCCAGCTCTGAAATCTCTGCACTGGCTCCCTGTGGCTGCAAGGATTAAATTCAAGACCCTTTGCATCATCCACAAGGCTTTCTGTGACCTGGTACCGCACTACCTCCAACTTTCTCTTCCTAAACATCTTCCTTCTCAAGCTCTCCGCTCATCCACCTCCAATTCTCGGAGAGTCAGACCCTTTTCCAAGCAGAGAAAGGGGGGCAGATCTCTTTCTTCGGCTGGGGCCTCCCTCTAGAACAGCCTCCCTGCCTTTCTCAAACTTGATCAGAACCACCTCTGGTTCCTTAAGCAACTCACAACCTTCCTTTTCGCTTCCGCTTTCTCTCTTCCTCTCCCCTGCTAATGTCCTGAACTCGGGCCCAGGCTCCTGCATGTCCAGTTGCCCTCGCACTGCCTCCGGGCTCCCTCAGCACTTAAGGGTGTGTATCTGCAACCTTATAGTCCCTTCTCTTTGCAGTTAAGAGCAACCCTCTGGCAGCACCTATTGAGTCACCTGCACTTCTCCTGACCCCTCCACCCCCTCTTGGCACTTCTCCCCTCCCCTCTTCCCCACACTTGCGCAATCTGAATGACACAAGGACTACTAAGATCGTTGTTTGTCCTCCTTCTATTTCCCCCTCCTTGTCTTGTCACGCCTAGAAACACTTGTGTACAGGCGCGTTATAAATGACTTATCATATCATGTGTGAATGCAGGCATATATTTGTGTTGCCAGCATGGACATGTATGGGCACAGTCATTATGAAAATATTTGTTTACACTGGCAGAATGTTACCTTATAGTGGCAAAGGCCTAACGAAAACACAGTGGAAAATTCTTCTGTGCACTGTTGGTTACTTGACATCTATGGATTTTTTCATGTCTTACCCTATAAAACCAATGTTAAACTGTGAAGTTATTATGCCCACAATTTCACAGAACGTGTGCTGTAAAATGATTGATTTTAACACATTATTTAAAAATGTATTTGGGGAGAATCCCTCCTTCCCCTGAAAATTCCTTGGTTCATTCAGGCTGCCTCGCTGCACTCAGTCGCTCCCCCATATTCATGGCACATGTTTACATCCACCCAATCAAAAAATTCACGAGCCACCACTGGCAACAACACCTTTTTTCAATGAAAGTCCACAGCTCAACTACTTCTTTCCCCCCATTTTGACCACTGTGAATGAGTAATTGTGGGGGTCTAGCTATGCATGTATGTATGCATGCAGGTGTATGTTGGATCATAGTGTGTGCTTGTGTGTGTGTGTGTGCATATGCATGTGTTTGAATCACCGCTGTAAATCCTTTGCAGAGACCGCTGGCATAGATAGGTGGTGACAACCTAGCTCTGCCAGTAATGGTCACTGTAAGTAAATCAAGTGCGTGAAGCTGCTGCCACAACCTATTCCAGGAATTGCCACTTTAAATTGCATGCATGAAGCACTTTGGTCTTCATGCATGTGATTTAAAGTGACCATTACTGGCATAAATAGGTTGTGGCACAATCTTCATGTATGTGATTTAAAGTGATCATTACTGACATAGATAGGTTGTCATATCTGTGCCAGTAATGGTCACTCTAAATCATAAAACATGGATATGGGGTCACACACAAAAATTCAATTAATTGTTTCTTTTTTTTAGTAAATAAACATAATGTTCATAAGCTTGATATTTCTTATAAAGAATCGGTGTACACGCTCAGTAACTCACTGCCCAAAATGCCACTAATAATCAAAATAAACAAATTCCCCAGTCAAATACAAGGGATTAGAGCTGAACTCACATTCGAGGCTCAAGCCTCTTCGAAACAATGCATAACACATATTCCAACAACCTTAAAGAACAATGGGCCTCATTACAACATAGGTGGCCACAGAATGAACGGTGCCAGTAAGGGACCGGCACCGTTCCATTCTGGGCCGCCGCATTACGAGGTCTGCAGCGGGCCCCACTCTGCATGCCTGGTCAGACCGGGGGATGTCTGTAGCATCAGCACCGTTAATAATGATGCTACAGGCATCCCCATTCCCATTGAGCCCTATGGGGCTCAAATGGGAATAGGGATCTACCGGCTCCGGCACCTGCGAAAGGGCAATTACCGGGTCCGGCGGGGTCGTAATACTCCGGTAATTGCTCATTCGCTGGTGATGGATTTTCTTGCCGGTACGGAGATAGCCTTGCCGGTTTTACCAGCAAGGCTACCTCCAACCTTGTAATGAGGCCCATTGGGCATCATTACGAGTTTGGAGGTAGCCATGCCCTTAGTAAGGGCATGGCTACCCCCAAATTCGGGGCCGGGTCCCGCAAAAGGGGATTTACCGGGCCATTCTGACCTTGGAGGGCTGGGTAATTCCATTTTGCGTGACCCAGACCCAGTACGTCCCCATTCCCATTTGAGCCCCTATCGGGCTCAATGGGAATGGGGAGGGTCCGTTGTTAGCATCATGTTCTGCTAGCGGGTCCCGCTCTGCACGCCTGGTCTGACCAGGAGTCCAGAGAGGCACCCCCGAGCATACTCGGAATGTTGCGGCGAGGTAACAATGGCACTGGTAGCACTACCGGCGCTATTGTTGCCTTACCGCAACTCTCCTAATGAGGACCAGTTTATAACAATACAAACCTGAATTTTGTCACTTACGTTCTGTAAAAATCATCAACTCACTATAGACTTTAGTTAACATAGAACAGATTCTCTTGAATGCACTCATGCTAATGTTTTTGTATCAATTGCTGTTTTAATATTGGCTGCACTTTGAACAATGATCATTTCAGGTGTTTTTCAGGTGAAGTTTTGTACACATAACAAAGACTACTACACACAAAAAAGATTATTATATATTTATTACTGCATTGAAAATTATCATTCATTATAAATACATTGTTCTTTAAGGAGCTGGCATCTTTCTTTTGAATTATAAGCGAACTGGCCTGTGTCTCGAATGTGAGTGCAACTCTACTCCCTGAGATCTGACTGGCAGGTTTGTTTGCTCCACTTTAAATCACATGCATGAATTGTTTCAGCCATCGTGCATGTGAGTTAAGATGACCATTAGGGTCAGAGATAGGTTGTCCCATCTATGTCAGTAATGGTCCCATCTATCAAAGCACTAAGGAGAGTGAAATTATCAAATTATTTGTAAACCTGGACTTCCTAGGTAAATGTCCCTACAAAGATGCTAATTATCCCTTGTGGGTGGCATGCTTACCCTAGAAAGTGGGGATGAGCTGCCTATGTAGGTGAAAGATAGAAGGACAAAACTCATCCTATCTAAACTACTTATTTTATAGGTTACTCAAACAATCCTTAAAAAGGTGTTGCAACTAGAATTTTGAAAATCTTTATTAGTTACTGCCCAAACTCCAACTAAAAAGAAGAAGAAATGGAGGTAAAGGGTAATTAACTCCTAAAATTCAGCGTTGTTGGAGGTGGCCAGTGTTAGAAGCAGGGAACTGGTGCTGTTTGAGGATGGCTTGACATGCTCAGAGGACGTCTGTAGGTCCTTTCCTCTGCTCTTCTTAGAACCGCTGCTTGACTGGCTTTCCGGAGACACGTGGAGAGGCGCAGTGTGCCATGCACTGCTTTGGTCTGTGGCTGCAAGAGACCTGCAGCAGCGGTGGTGAACATCTAAACACAATCCAGTACCCTGGTTGAGTCCAATAACCTATGCCCCACGGATCCGGTAGGGACCTGGTGCGACGAGGGGGGTGTGGCAGCCGCAAGCTTGTGAGCTGATGTCGAAGGTCCCAGTACCTCTCTGCCTGGTAAGCAGTGAGCAGCCAGGGTCTCCAGGGCCCCTGGAGATTAAAGTGGGTGTTTGTGGTGTTTGTGATGGCCCCTGCCAGGAGCCAGGACTTACCTTACCTGTTGCCTCAGTCAGTCGGAGATGTCAAGCTTGAGAGGTCAGGTGTTACTCACAGTGAGAGGGAAGGGGTCACTCACAGTGAGGGAGGGTTTCTTGGCCCTCCTCTTTCCCTTCTTCCTGTCTCTCCCCTATCTCTCCCTACACCACCCAGATATCCCTCACCTGCCTGTATATTTTCCTACCTGCTTCTAGTAGTGAGTGCATTCTGTACCCTGTTGGTACAAAAACAGGAATAACAGGAATAACATCAGGCCAGGCTGAGAGAACATAATTTACGGTCAGCAGGACAGGAGGTCAGCATGGGTGGGGAGAGCGTGTGAGTGCTGCCAGGTTGTTGCACAGCCACTGTCTTCCATGGTCCCCTTAGCGGGTCGCAGTGCTAGCCACACATCTGATCAAGTTAATCTGATCAAGTTCTCGACAGCCTGGAAGGCCAAGTGGGAGCTGAGTACTTTTTCGGTGTGGTGTGGAAGAAAAGGAGTCAAGTGAGGCAAGAAGCTAGCGCCTTGAAAACTGAATGGGACCCATGGGACCCCTAAAAAGAAAGGGTACCGGAGTGGGAAGATGCCGGCCAAAAGACTCTGTCAGGCTAATAGGGGCTAAGGAGACAGGACAAATTAGCGCTTCCAGGACCAGCACCTGTACCTGATGGCGTAACAGGGGTAGCAGACCCACGGGAAGCCAGCGAGGGCTGGTGAGGGCATTGCTGCTTGGGGGTTATGCTTACCTTCCTTAGGTGAAGGCCCACCCTTTTCCAATTTTCATTTGCCGCATATGTTAAAAGTGCTTAATCTACCAACTTTATCGGATCCTGTCGGGGAGCATAGAAAGGGACCTGGGGTGGCAAATTTAAACCTGCCCTGCACCACCAGTACCACCAGTACCACCAGTACCATTAGTTCTCAATGGAAGTTATGCCCGCGTTAGAGGACGCAGAGGGCCCCTCAGCAAGCAGCAGATGCAGACCATGAAATACATGGATCCAAGAAGCCTGGAGAGCTCTATAGACAGGCTATATGAGGAGAGATGTGTAGGTGTATCTACATCTTCTCCCACCCAAGTCCCCTCCCGAGCCACACAGAAGGATGGCCCGACAGCTGCTGAGACTGTCCACAAGGGGACCAAACCGCATGGGTGTAGAGTGATAAGCCTGATATGTCCTATTTTGGCCATGCCAGTGATGGATGTCACAGCCACAGCCCAGGAGGCCCATCTAGTGGAGGGGGAAATTGGCGAAATGGAACCTACTTTATCTGATGAGGTTTTGGCAATTTCATCTTTAGTCGCACTTACAGCCCCAACCTTCTGCCCAATTCCGAAGGTTGACGGAGTGATCTACAATATACCAGGGAGTGACCATAGTTACGTGAAAAGAGGGACATGGCTCTGGAAAAATTAAGAACAAGGTCCCTGACACCGAACAACACAGGGGCAATGGGGCCTAATAGTTCCCTGAGTGATGCAGACTCACTGCATGGCAAACTAGGTACAGAGGAGAATGTTTTAATGGCAAATATTATGAAAAGGCTGGTGAGCCTGGAAAACATATGCGAGGCACCTAGGGCTCTAATAACAACAGAAAGGGCTGATCGCACTGGCGTAACAGGGGCCCCCGCAGCCCCCGCGATGCGGGGGGCCCCGCTAGCACATGTCCGGGGAAGGGGCCCCACCTGAAAAAAAATGTAAACAAATATTTTTTTCAAAATCTTTTTTTTATTTCTTTTTTAAATCACTTTGCCTTCATAAAGAAATTATTTCTGTAACACAAATAATGTCTTTATGAAGTCAGAGTGACTTCAAAAAGAAACAATCAGCCTCATTACAAGTTTGGCTGTAGCCTTGCCGCTAAAACCGCCAGGCTGCCGCCAAACTTGCGCTTTTTTCCAGCATCCGCGAATGGGCAATTACCGGGTCATTACGACCCCGCCCGACCTGGTAATTGGCCATTTGCGGGCGGCGGAAAAAAATGCTCCCCCCCTCCCATAGGGTTCAATGGGAATGAGGAGATCGGATGCACCGGCACCATTCATAATGGTGCCGGTGCACCCGACATGCTCTGCTCACGGGTGCCGGTACAGCCACCAGGTCAGACCTGGCAGGCGGGAAGGCACCCTCGAGCAGAACTCATAGTTTGCCGGTCTGGTAACAACAGTACCTGCAAGCTTACCAGTACCGTTGTTACCAGACCGGCAAACTTATACTGAGGCCCAATTTATTTTTGAAGTAATAGGGCTCCCCTCAACCCCATGACGTGTGTGTGTGTGAGTGTATGGTGAAAGGGTGCACACAAATGTATGGGTGACTGGGTGTGCGTGTGTGCGTGTACGGTGAAAGGGTGCACACTTAAATGTATGGGTGGCTGCCGGGGTGTGCCTGCATGGTGAAAGAGTGCACACTTAAATGTAAGGATGGCTGGTGTGCATGTGTGCATATGGTGAATGGTGTTTGTGCTTGTGCTCAGGGGCGCAACAAAACCTACATTTCAGGGGGCTGATGCTTCAAATGTTGGGGGAGGCGCTAACTTCACGGGTGGTGGGGGAGGCAAACTTTTTTGTGTGGGGGCATCTAACTTTTTTACACATTTTAATGAGACTATTCTAGTGCAGCTTCAATGTTACAAGCAGTTAACTCTCTCCTTTAAGTGTGAAAGCACCCACTTATGAACTGTTGTGAGAATGAACAGTCTCCTGTTCCCTTTCTACACTTCCAATCACTTCCCTGCCATGAAAGTGCTAAACACACATCACAATTTCAATTGCCTAAAAGATTTGGCATTTGAATGCAGGTACTAACAGTGAAATGCCTTACGTTAATATCTGCTTGGCCCTTGTTAACCCAGGTGCCGTTTAACATCGGTGTCCTGTTCTGTCCGGCAACTGCTCTGAAGGTCAGCCAAGTTGAGTCAACATAGCCCAAAATTACTGGGGGCGAGTGGTGCAGCCCAGTCAACTGAATATTGTTAAGATCCTACTTGTGTTTAATGGTTTAATTACTTATTGGTAATCGTCATTACTCCTAGCCCTATTCTTCCTTGTCCCTGTAATTGTGTATGAGGCAGTACTTGCCTCATACACAAGCACTGGGATGAGGTAGAGGTACATGGAGGCAATGCCTGACTTAGCTACCTGTATCTTCATTACTCCTAATCCCACTCTCTCTCATCCCAGTACTTACCTATGAGGCCAGGAGCCTCAAACGTAAGCTCTAGGACAAGGAGGAAGGACGTTAAGGTAATTCTGGGCCAAAGTGCTGATTTTGGAGGTTGGGGTAGGTCATGGGAGGGAGAGGGCATGTGTGGGAGGTGGGATTGTGCGATAAATCATAATGGTTGTCCATGTCCAGGCTAGGCAGGCATGATATGTGGTATTAGTGGCTAGAGGGGCATTTTGGTGCAGCCAGTCTAGTTATTCCTCTATTTGGTATGACTTTTTTTTTAATTGCGCATTTCTGATAAAGCAGTCCTGCTAAGTGAATTACCTGGCTAGATTGGCATTTGGGTGCTGCCAGTCTAGCCATGTCTTACTGCAGCATTCTATATTATTTCGAGCATCTATGATAAAATGATATGATAGAATTCTATTATAACACGCCTGTACACAAGTGATTCTTGGCGCGACAAGCAATGGAGTGAAGATAGAGGCAGTGACAAGACAAATGATCTTACTAGGCCTTGTGTCATTCAAATCGTGCAAGTGCGAGAATGAGAAATGCAAGGGAAAGGGAGGGGGGAGTGCAAGGAAGAAGGGCGGGGAAAACAGGGCTGTAATGCTCTGAGTAAGTGCAGCCAGGACAGTGCAGCTCTGGGTAGAACAAGGGACTGTAGGGTTACAGTTACAGTCCCTATGTGCATGGTAGGCCATTGGCAGTGCAAGGGTGACTGATCAAGAAAGAGTCTGGACTCAGTGAGACTCTGAGGGTAGCCAAGCAACCCGTCGGTACAGCAGACAGGTAGGTCAGGTAGGTCAGCAGGGGAGGGAGAGAGCAAAAGCAGAGGAGATGAGGAACGTTTTGAACTGCTTCCGGACATCAGGTGGTCTGCTAAAGTTTGAGAGGGGCAGGGAGGCCATTCCAGAGGGAGGCATCTGCAGAGGAGAGAGATCCACCACCCCCACTCTCTGCCTGAAGAAGCATCTAGCCCTTAGAGAGTTGGAGGTAGCCGGTGGAAGAGCTTGAGAAAAAAGGTATATTGGAAGAGAGCGTTGGTTGTAGTGTGGGCCCGACCCCAGAAAGCCTTGTGGACAATGCAAAGGGCCTTGAACTTGATTCTTGCAACCACTGAGAGCCAGTGAAGAGATTTCAGGGCTGTAGAGATATGATCCCTGGGCTTGTGGCCAAGGACAAGTCTCGCTGTCCTGTTCTGGATAAGTTGCAGAGGGTGGAGAGTAGAGGAAGGCAGCTTGAGAAAGAGGCTATTGCAGTAGTCCACCCTAGAGAGAAATAGGGCTCTGGAGACAGTGAGCTTCTGGGGGAAAGTGAGAAAGGGAAGGGTCCCTTTGAGGAGGAGCAGCTGGTAGGTAGTGGGACCTCTTGGCGACGTCCGAGATGCGAGGAGAGAAAGAGAGAGTAGAGTCGAAGATGACACAAAAGGTTTTTTACCTCGCAGGAAGGCGAAGGAAGAGGGCCCAAGGTGGGTGGCCAGAGTGAGAGAGGGAAAGCAGGGGTAGGGGTCCCAATGAGAAGGATCTCCATCTTAATGGCACTAATGTCGATATCGTTGGAGGTCCACCAATCCTGAATCACGGATAGACAGTCAGGAATGAGTAAGAGATGAGAGGAGCCTGAAGGAAAGATGAGTGCCATTCGCATAACACTGAAAGTTAGAGGAGAAGGTAGAGATCAGGTGGGCCAAAGGGGCCAACTAGAGGTTGAAAAACCAGGGTGAGAGGATAGAGCCCTGGGGAATGCCACAGGAAGAGAGAGAGAGGTGATGGAAAAAAAGGGACCAAGTTGGACCTGGGAGGGGCAGTCCAAGAGGAAGGTCAGCCACTCCAGACCCTGATCCGTGATGCCCAGGTTCTCACGTAGTCGATTGATCAGGATGGCGTGGTTGACTGTGTCGAAAGTCGAGGAAAGATCACGGAGGATTAGGACAGAAGGAATGCTGGAATCAAGGTTAGAGAGCAGATCATCACAGGTATTCAGGAGAGATGTTTCCGTGGCTCTGGCAGCTCTGGAGCTAGACTTATGGTCATGGAGACAACCAACAGATTCAACGTGGAGAGTAAGCTGGGAGATGGCCAGCTTTTTTCCAAAAGTTTTCCCAGGAAAGGTGTGATGGAGATTGGGCGATAGTTTGCCGGACAGGTAAGATCGGCAGACTGCTTCTTGAGGAGTGGGTGCACAAGGTAGTGCTTAAAGGGAGATGGGAACGTTATATTGGTGAATGAGTGATTACAGAAATTGCCCAAGGTGCAGCGAGGGTGTCAATATGGCCCTTGATGGTTCTGGAGGAGCAGGGGAGCACCTGTTTGGACGACACTTTCATGGATCGGACTTGTCTAGAAACCTTGTCAGGTGTTGTCAGAGAGAAAGAGGAGAAAGGAGGAGGAGAGGTAGAGATGGCCAAAGGGGGGCCGAGAGAGGGAGAGGAAGAGGAGATAGTGGACAGGATGTCCTGAGTTTTAGCTGAGAAGTGAGAGGCCAGAGCCATACAGAGGGCCTGGGAGGGAACCGGAGAGGTGGAGAATGCAACAGGATTGACCAGTTCCATGAAGATTTTAAAGAGTTTGGCCGTGTTGTTCGAGGCAGCAGAGACCCGGGCTTCAATGTGTGCTCTCTTCTTGATGAGTGTTATTGCTTCGACTGGCATTTTTGTGCATCCAGTCCAGGTCTGTATAAATGTGGCCTGGCATGCTTTACTGTAATTTCACAACACGTCTACACTGGTCTACATTGTGCAGCCAGTGGGACATGTTTACAATGTGGCATGGCATTTTTAATAGCAAAGCATTAATGTTCCTGTGCACCGTTGGTGACTTGCATATATTGGATTGGTATTACCCTACAAAACAATTGCAAACACTCTGGCTTTTTGGCCAATTATTCTCAGAAAGTGTGCTGTATATTGCATTAAAACACATATTTATATCTTTCTCCTAGTACAGTGTGCGGCATACCCTTCAGCAGCACGTTCATTCGTATTGTGCAAGCGTGATAATCTAGGCTGGCCCAGAGTATGGCACGACCGTGATTTGTTGCCGAGATGGGGGGGCCCCCTCAGTATGGCTCGCTGGGGGGCCCCCACATTTTGTGTTATGCCACTGGCTGATCGGGCTGCTTGCCTGGGAGTTATAGACAAACTGGCTGATCGGATTCCACTTCCACCTGGCCCCAGGTCTAAAACTGGATTCTCAAAGGGGTGTTGTATGGGGTTGGGCTCCGAGACTTGTCAGGCTTGGGGCAGGTAATGTCAAGGGCAGGCTGCCTGAAATTCAGAATGGTGACAGTTCGACCCACCAGGTAACCCAAGGCAGAGAGCGAATATAACTTGAGGAAAAGCCCGGCCCATTGGTTGGCTTGGATTTGACTGCTACACACCTCCGGAAAAACCCTGCTCATGAAGGACAGGGTTTTGTAGCAGCAATTGGTCAATTCAATGTTACAGCCAGTATTCGACTGAAAAGGGTTGACTTGAGTCCGAAACATATGAACAAGGAGGCAGTTACAGTTGAGGGTCAGACTTTGGCAAGTTTGATCCCCACTAACCAAGCAGCCCCTAGAGCTGACGCTACGACTTCACAACCAACCCCCTTGGTCCAACCAAACTTGCGTTTGTAGCCTACGCCGGAGCCGTCTGTCCACCCTGCAAATGTAAATTATGAATATGTAAGGCCTGATCCTCTGGAGGACTGGAGGCAGTTGCATTTAATTTTTACTTTCAGAGGCAGGACTCATGGTAATAAAAACTCATACAAGAGACAACTTGTTGGAGCCTGGGGACTGTTTTGGGTGTGGAAGGTATCTTGTTTTAAATCCTTTGCCATGCCCGCATTTCGTCAGACTGTATGTTCTGTGGTGGATGTAACTTGCACATACGATTTAACAATCCATATATTAGAGCTTGCATGATCCAGTGCAGAGATTTGCTGGTCGACATGGGTATCGAGATCTTTCTGGTCTCCTCTGCCAAAATGTGCCATCAACATGACACTTGGCTTGAGGCCATTGTTCCAGGGGTGGACTGGAACAGAGAAGGAGAGGGAGATTGGGAGGTGAGGGATTTTGAGAGGAGCACAGAGCTGAATCAGTTAATAGCTGGTGCCGCACCCCCCCAAGCACCCCAGGTTGACCAGGTGATCCCAGTTTACACAGGACCTGCTATGATGATCTCTAGGAAAGCTAAGGACAGTGTGTATGGCTGTGCTTCAGCCAATTTCCACCTTACAGGGGGTAGGCAGAATTGCCTCTAGGGTTAATAGTGCGGGTCGAGAGCAGCGATTTAAAACTGATTTGAATTGAATGTGGCCGGGTTAAACGGCAAAATTATCGGCGAGGAATGGGTCACTTTTATCTCTGGTTATGGTATCAACTGCCTAAAAGAAACGTGGATTAAGGAAATGATGTTAGTTTCCCACTAGAGGCAAAAGGTGTAGGGAGAGGGAGGAGGAGCAGGGAGGTGCTTACTTACATCAGGACGTCCCCACTCTGGTCAGATGAAAGGGTGGTGATTGCCAATCGGTTTGCTGTGTTTGTCCTGTTGAAAAACAGGCCAGGTATAATGGACCTGCTGGTGGTGAATGTATACTTTAAGGAAGGCATGGTATGTAAAACAGACACAAGTGACCACAGTTCAAGGGTGTTTATTGTACTTTGAAAGAGGGGTGATAAATGCCTATCTAAACCTAAGTCTAAGATGGGAGCAAGCTACAAGCTAATAATAAAGAATGGAGTCCCAGTGGAGTCTTGTCAAATAAAAGGGGCCTATACTAAAAAAAAGCCTATTGCCAATCCTTACTACTAGCTACAAAAGAATGTGGGGTGCAGTTCATAAAAGAAAGAAGTGTTCACAAAATGATAATCAGCATACTGTGACCGATGGTCTCCATTCCACACATTTTCAGCACGGGGCAAGGCGGTTCACTCTAAGTAAAGCGCACACTCTGGCATCTGCAGTAGAAGGATAAAATGGCAGTTCCAGAATCAGGGCCTTCCATGCTCAAGTTTCATCAAAGTCTCAAATCGCTCCTCCCGGGCTGGTTTATCCACACGGGAGCACCCGGATACCTTTGAAGCACAGCGTAGGTCTACTCCTCTTCCGCTCCTTGTCTTAGGCTTCACACGTTCCAAGGATCATAAAAATAGTGGTTTCTAGAGGTCAGGGGTACATCCCTCTTTTCAATCCTCTCTGGTTTCATGGCCTCTCTCCTCATGTTAACTCGCCACCTTGGAACTGCTGCTTCCTTGTGTGCTTTTCCTCGCTCAGAGTGTGCTTTCTTGCTCTGCCTTTTATCCGCATGGGGAAGTGTAACGGAAGTCAGATGTGTGTGATGATTAGTAATTGCCTGACCATGCCTTACTAAGGTGTTGGAACATGTCAGGTATACAGCTCTGGTGTTAGTCCATTGTTGCTCACAATGAACTGTCCATGAGAAAGTATTTGTGTCGGAAAAGGGGTGGGGGGGTCAAGCTTCCAAGTATCCTACCTGGTAGGATGGGGAAAGGGTGTTACAGGAAAGGGGATACTGTGTCTCACCCTTCAGTGTCGCACTTAAAACTCCCCGAAGACCCCCCATCCAGGTGATCCTCCCGCACTGGTCCACCCCCAGTAACTGGATCAAATAGCAATGGCTGTGTCCTGGCCACCTGGATGACAGATCCCCGGGGACTAGCGGGTGAGATACCACCAAAAAACAGTAAATCAGGGAATGTTTGTTGGAGGAAAGTGTTGCAGGAACTTCTGGAGCGTGAAATCCCATGTCATGTTCTTATTGTGGGTGACTTTAACGCCAAACAGGGATTACCAGTAAATGGCAGGGTTGACTGTTGTCAACTGGAGTTAGAACATGGGATACCGGCCAGATGTCAGTTGGATACAAGAGAAGACAGCCAGGGTAAAGGGTTAAGTGCTTTTATGAAGGAATACCACTTGGTTGAATTAAAAGGGTGATGTAAAGAAGATCGTCCCCCAAAGCATACCTGTAGTCGGGGCAAAAATGGGTCTGTTATAGACTACTGTTTGGTAGACAACTATTCCTATGCAAGTATTATTGGATTTGAGGTGGTAGCCCGCCTGAACAGTGACCATTTCCCTCTTTTTATAGCTATGGAGTTTTCTGGACAGGTCCTTGCTTTGGGGGACGAAAATGGTAGGAGGGCATGCCAGCGCCTACCGCATATAAGACAGGATCACTGGGCGATGACTCTGAGCATATAGGGTTGTAAACAAGTTGCTAGAGTTCTATGACACCCGATTGGATGGCGTAGCATGTATTACCAGCTACGAAGAATTACTAGAACTACTAGTTGGCGAATGCAGGTAATTACTCCCAAGTAGGAATCAGCCCAAGAGGTCAAACTGTGGGGGTGCAGTTTGGTTTGATCAAGATTGTAGGGCCCTTAAATGGAAGATTCATGGGGTAACATAAACTCCGGTCAATTATATGCTCTTAAATCTGGCTATAGAAAGCTGGTGAAAACTACCAGGATGGAATGCACAGTGAAACAGTAGGAAAGGTTAGAGCAAGCAGTTTCAAATAATAACTATAAGCTCTTTGGAGTTTATTTAGCAGAGGGTTTGACAATCCAAATAAGGCTGATCCTTGCTGCATCTCAGGTGACAAGTGGGCGTCCGAATACACTAACATCTTATGGGAAGTGGGAGGGTAGGGTGTTCTAATGCAGTGTGACCTGGGTCACGGACGGGAGCCTATAGTCTTTGCACAGGGGGAGCTCCTGTAGTGTATTGCCGATCTCAGTTTGGGGAAGGCGGCGGGCTCTGGCGGTCTTCAGTCGGACTTCTTGAAGTGGAGTCCTATTTGGTGGGCCACTATTTTAGGAAAACGTTGTAATGCTATTGTAAACTCTAACGTGGTCCCCAGTTCTTGGAAGAAAGCTATACTCGTCCCCACTTTTAAGAAGGGCACATCTAATGACCCCCACTGTTACCGCCCAATTTCGCTTCTGGATATTCCCAGGAAAAAATTTAATAAATATATAAAGAGGAGAGTCAAAGAGTGGGCACAGAGTCATGCAGTTTTGCCTCCCTCCCAAGCAGGGTTCCATAGTGGGTTTTCAACTATGGACCACTGCTTGGTTTTACATATCCTATTTGAGAAGTATTGTTCAATAAGAGCCGGTAAGCTGCATGTGGCTTTTTTGGACCTTGCAAAGGTGTTTGCCAAAATTAACAGGGGAATTCTATGGCAGAAACTCAGGGATCTGAATATATATACCTCAAAACCTACTACAGTGGATTCTATGCACTTACCAAGATACTACTGCCTCTGCAATGGTAAATAACCAAGGTCAGCTAACGGAGGAATTCCCAGCAAACCAAGGAGTTAAACAGGGTTGCTCCCTGGCGCCATTGCTGTTCTTCCTATATTTAGCTGACTTTCACCCTGCAGAAGCCAGTTCTAGGACCAATCGGCCCCATTTGGGGAAGGCCGTTCGAGGCACTGTTATATGCTGATGACACAGCTCTGATCGATCTGACCCTGGTGTGGCTACAAGCTGGTCTTGACTGTGCCACAGAGTATTTTAAGGCTAATAAGTTAACCCTCAATAGGGATAAAACAAAGATTGTAGTTTTTAGTAATAGCAGGAAGAAGGTAGACTATTCATGGTATGTCATCGAGGTTGTGGACTCATTTTGTCATCTGGTGCTGACGTTTGACAGTAATGGGAAGTGGGGAAAGCATTTGTTCTCAGTGGGCCTTATCACGAGTTGGGCAGTATCCTGGCTGTAATACTGCCCAACTAAAATAGCGTTAACGCCCACTGGTCCGGGGGTGTTACCTCTGGATCACGGGTTGGGTGTTAACTGTAAATCCCCATTGTGCATTGGACCCAATGGGGAATCTTTGGTGCTAATACTGCACGCTAATACAGCTGGCAGTAATACAGTGCGCTAAATAAGATTTTCCCCTCCAGAAAAAAGCTGGATGTAAAACAGCCAATTTAGCACCCAACTTGTGATAGGGCCAGCCCTTAAATGTGGTGGTAATACTGTTACTGCCGCATTTAAGGGTTACAGCCCAACTCATGGTGAGGCCCAATATGTCTAATGGCCAGGCCCAGGTTAAATGGGCTAATTATATTCTACGATACATTTGGTGGACGCATGCTGGGTAAGGCGATAGAGGTCTACAAGTGTAAGGTGGGGAATATGCTACTGTATGGCAGTGAAATCTGGGGGAGTTCTAACTGTGAGAAGTTGGAGGTTGCCCAAAATAGAATTATGAAAAGACTGATGGGTCTCTCAATGGGAACCCCAAATTGAGCTCTGCGTTTGGAGCTGGACATCACAAGGATAGCCACACAGGCTAAACTGAGACAAGGCGCCATCTTCTCAAAGGTTCTGCAGGTACCCCTGAAAAACGTGAATATTCAGTACCTGTTATTGGATATGGCAGGTTTCAGGTTTTTGTTTAAAGTTTAAGTGATTTCGGGAGGGTTTTAACATACTGTTGACAGAAAGGATTGAGTCCCTGACCTCAGCAAGAGACCTGAACCTGACAGAGTTAAAATATAGGGTTAAAGAGGAGATAATTAGCAGGAACCTCATTCAGGACCTGATTCAGGAATGGAAGTGGTTCAGGCCTTAGGCTCTCTGAATTTGTTTTCGGCTATGAGATTTAATGCTGAGCAGGGGGGCAGTTTGCGTAGTATCCCCTAGCCTAACTGTAGGCGTTCTATCTTATTGGTGCGTTTAAACATATTACCACTAAAAGCCTGCACCAATTTGGGTACTGGCAGACCCATCAAAAAACTGTACATGTGGGCTAATAGTAAAGGAGGATCTTAAGCTAATGTGTAGGTGGTACCTAGATTTGCAAATAGATCTGTTAAGGCCCTTCTTCTTGGAAGATTAGATGGACTGCAAAGCGGCATTGTATTTTATTTGGAACTGTCCAGACCTTGACTTTATTTTTAGCTTGTGTATCTACCTGAGCAAGGCTCTGATAAGACGTTCGAAGAAAGTTTTAGATTGAAATTGAAGTGGGAGGAATTCTCTTTTTGACATTGTGTTTCTAATTGAGTCTAAATGTTGTATGCTATGTTTTTGCTATGATGTGTTTAATGATATATGTTAATGGAGAAATCTGATCAATAAAGTTCACTCCTAAAATAGGGTCAGACTGCTGTTTGCTCCTGCTTCAGAGCGTCTACTAATTATATAACCCATGTAGTCATTCCTTATTATCAATTGGAAAATCTGGTAAAAAGAGAACAAGTGAGGAAAAACCTTCACTTACAATAAATGTGAACACACATTTATCCTAGACGGTGTATAGAAAAAACGTATGTCAACCGGTTTCAGTGGAGAAAGTTAATATATAACACCATCATCAGGACAGTCAGTTCGACTTGAGTACTGAACCACCTTATATGCCATTCTGTTGCCAAAGTGGTACAAAGCACAAATGGCTTCAAGCTGTGCACAGCACCCAATCTATAGGGGACAAAAATATCGACAAATCAAAGTGCTTTAATATAATTACACAGTCATGAGGGAACATGGATAAAGTACTGTATTTCATCTTAGAAAGTTGCATTTACACTATGAGGCTCCCCACTAGATAGCTCCTCTACTGTGTATTCTGTTGTCTTTGTCAGCACTGGGGGAAGTTTTGTGTGCGTTTTTCTTTTTTCCTGCTTCCTCCAGAGTTTTTCTGCTGCTTCTCTCTGTGAAAAACAATGGAGTCCAGCAATGTAGTCTACTGGTTGGTACTCTCACAATCCATGGGCCTCATTACGGCTTTGGCGGTAGCCATGCCGTTATTGGCGGCATGGCTGCCATCAAAACCAGGTCCTGGTTCCCTGAATGGGAAATTAACGGCCATTCCGAGTTTGGAGGGCCCGGTAATTCCCCCTACAGGGAACCCGGACCTTCCCCATTCCCATTTGAGCCCCCATAGGGCTCAATGGGAATGAGTGCAGGGAGCTAACAACGGGCCGATTATGACCGGCACGTTGTTAGCTCCCTGGTCCCCTCGCGGGACCCGGTAAGGACGCCTGGTTTTACCAGGCATCCTTACCGGGTGCCACTAGGGGACCTCGTAATATTGCGAAATTGGTTAACGGGTGCCACCACCATTAGCGGCACCCGTTAACCCATTCCACAATTCTTGTAAAGAGGCCCCATATCTAACTACTAACGGGCACCTTCTGAAATGATCAAATCACAGAAACATACTCTTTTTTTGGATGACCAACTTATTGATGCAGCTTTTCACTGTGTGCACATTCCCAAATGAATCCTTGTCGAACGCGCTTTTCATCACGTTACTACATATGTGCTTGTGCGAATATGCAGAGAACTTGGCAGAGCGTTTGGCGATGGCCAGCTTAGACGCATCTTCAGCTTCCTTCTATGGTATGCGGCTGTACCTATTAATGCCTGCATAGCGGCAAGATCAATTTTCAAATAACATTATTTTGCCTTGATTATTGGGTCGACCCCAATGCCAAATCCTCCAATGGAGCAAAAAGGTTAAAAAATCAAAATCTGCAGAATCCTCGACTAATTAGGGATGTTATGGGCATGGACATCCATTTTCGCCGGAGGCCTTATGTCCATTCGTTATAAAATGCTCCATCTTGGACGTATCCTTTCTATTATTCATTCCAAATAAACCTGCCCAAATTCTAACTACCATGCCAATATAGAAGACTGATATAGTACCATAATTTAGTGTTTGCATCACTGCCAAACATCACCATTGTTGTGAACAAGCAGTGTCCATGTATACCTAAAAGAACTTGTGTGTGGTACTAAGTTGTTGATCATTCACCATACTTATATCAGTCATATTCGCAATGACTCACTTCAAGGGGCAGGCGTAGCTGTGCTATAGGATATTGTCATTGAAAACAGACATTTTGTGTGTCATCACCTTATCTAGTGATCAATTCCCTTCTCTATGAATATTGCTGTCTCCTTATAGCTCCATGTCATCAAGTTACATAGGTACCCATTGTCCTCTATATCTCTACATGTGGAGGATGGGAACAGTTAGGCATGAACTTTTATGAGATCCAAAAGATACAGTGTAACTATAAAACTGACAGGTGCTGCCATGGGATCCCCTTGTTAAGGCCCCCACTGTCTGTCTTTAGTTTGAATATCCAATCCTGTTCTCTCACTATTAATAGCCTGTTGATATCTCTTCCTCTCGCAGGAAGCTTTATCTGCTCTATGATTGTCTATTTCAACTATTCTCTGAATGGGACTTCTCAATGAAATGTGCAACCATGGGTGCAATTCTTTTTGTTCGTATACACGACTTGTGTTCCACAATTCATTGCCTGTTCTCCCTAGCCGCCATACCGACATATTTTTAGTCTGCATGGAGCAAACAGAACCCATTTTGGGTGTTTCAGTTTGTAAAAGATTTCTGCACCCATGGTGTCCCCCATCCGTTATCTATTGTTTGGCTACATGATGTTTCAGTAGATACCGAGCAGGTCCCGCATGGTGCATGGCCTAATATCTGAGGTAAAAACCATAGAGTGGTCTGTCTTAGTTCTTGTTGTTTGGGTGCTGCCTGATAGCTATTTGCAAGATAGTCTTCAAATTCTTGTGTCTTTTTACAGCAAAATGCAGGCAACTGATTTTACTGGTACCCACGTTCAGCAAAAGCCAAAGTCCACGTATTTCTTTTTATATTTTGTTCACTACAGGTGAGTTGCTGAGGACTGCTATGATGTTGTCATCTATGGTTTCTCTGCATGGATGTTGTTGTAGAGTGACCTCACGTGGTATATTATGGACCCTCTTGCAGGCTTGTTGCAGTCTTACTGGAATACCCTCTTGCTAGGAGTTTCTTACTGAGCTCTTTTATTTGCAGTTCATAATCCACAATTTCTGCGCTATCTCAGAAACTGTCAAAAGAAAGATTCTCTCTAAGACTATGAGGATGGTAATTGTTGGTCAGTGGGTTTGTGGTACACTGTGCGCTATAGTATTCCCTTGTTTACTGTTGCCCATAATTCATGGAACTGTATCGTCTGCTTGCTCTGAGTTATTGTAAAATGTAAGTGTGCTTTACACGTGTTCAACCATTGGGAAAAAAGATTAAGTTGTGCTGCTTTGCTCGTAAAGATGATAAAAATATCATCAATATAGCCATGCACGACCTCCAAATGATGTGTAAAAAGATTATTAGCATATATACAGTCATCCTCAAAGGTACTCACATATAGGTTGGATAAGCCGGGGCAAATGTAGCACCCATGGCGGTACCTGGGGCTTGCTGGTAAAATTGATCCTTGAACAAGAAATAATTCTTTGTTAATGCAATTTCCGTGAACTGCCAAATCAGCTGGATTGGAACTTTGGGTGGAGGTTCACATGCTTGTAGAACTTTCTGAATGACTTATAAAGTCTCCTGCTGGGGTATCATAGTATACAATGACTCTATGGGCCTCATCACGAGTTGGGCAGTAGCCCTTAAATGTGGTGGTAATGCTAATACCGCTGCATTTAAGGGTCCGTCCAATCACGAGTCTGGCAACATTTACACCCACCTCTAAGATGGGGGTAAAAGTGCCAACTTAACGCCCATTTTTGGGCACAATTAGCACAGTGCTATAAATACCCATTACCGCCCAACCACTGATCCAGCACTAATAGCGCCAGACCGGTTTGGCGGAAGCCTTGCCGGTAAAACCGGCACCCATGAATGGGCAATTACTGGGGCATTCCGGCCCTGCCGGACCCGGTATTTGCCCATTCGCGCGCGCGCCGTAAAAAATGCTCCCCATTCCCATTTGAGCCTATAGGGCTCAAATGGGAATGGGGAGGTCGGATGCACCAGCATCATTCAGAATGGTGCCGGTGCATCCGACGTGCTGTGCTCACGGGTGCCACTCTGCCCGCCAGGTCAGACCTGGTTGGCAGAAAGGCACCTGAAGCACAACTTGTAATTTGATGGTCCAGGAACTACGGTAGTGATAAGCTTACTGGTGCCGTAGTTCCCGGACCGGCAGACTTATAATGAGGCCCATTGTGTTTCAGAAATAAAGGGTCTTGCATTCAGTTAATATAGGACATACATTTCGGTACTAAACCTCTCCAAAAGTGGTCTACAAATTGAGATATTGACCCATATATGCCAGTAATGCTCACTTTAAATCATATGCATGAAGTGGTTCAGTCTTCATGCATGCTATTTAAAGTGACCATTAATGGCAGAGATAGGTTGTTGCCTGAGGTGGGTCGTCCATTATGGGCGAGGGTGTGTCAACCTACCAGAACTCTTGCCCATTATGGTGGGGAAGCTGTGGGAGAGCTCCTGGGCTGGCTTGAACTGTCAAAGGGTAACGTGGTTGCCCTTTGACAGTAGTACCCCATCCATACATGTCCAATGGGCCATGAAAGGCCAGGGGCATTTTACTTCCTCAGTATTTCATGCACCTTTGGAGAGACAGGTTGGGGTACTGCATGTTTGTATGGGAGTGGCGGTGCTGTGCGTCTGCACCTCCCCGCACACGCAAACGGAGCGGGTGCCATGTCATCAGTGCTTCGGCTCCTGCATACATGGACAGAAACCAGGAAGTATGCTGTCTGGTTCCTGTTCATGCTGCGCTGCAGCTAGAGGCAGTGGAGGTGTCTGTGTGTATCAGGGCTGCATGAAGGTAAGATTTTCTTTTTTTAATGAATTATGTGTGTGAATGTGTGCACGTGTGGATGTTGTGCATGTGTGTTTGTGCTGGGCTGGGGAGCGGGTGTCCAGGGATGGGGCCCTTTAACATATTTTCTACTGGGCATCTATCTTAGGTGACCAAAAGAAAGAGAGGGCACAGCCTGGTAAATGTAATCTATTTTAAATATGATCAATTAAGGTATGAGGAGCACCGGGACAACCCAACCAGCACAATTGGGTGAGATGAGACCAACAGAAAATGATTGGGGCTAGAGAAGCCTCAATGTCGTGTGATTACAGGATGAGCGCAATTCAATGCAGCCTAATCACTTTCATCTAAACATAACACTAAGAGGACATCATACTTCCTCATGTTAAATAGAAAATTGTATTACATTGAACAAGTCATAATAAAACATAAGCGGAGGGAAACAGAAAACAAGGGCAATGCATTTTGTATAGAACATAACCTTCTTCAGGGCGCATCTGTGTAGAGCATAAAGACATAATCAAGTCAAAGAAGGATGCATAAACCAAGATCAAATCAGAAGTAAGTACAAAAAGATGAAGAAACAAACAAAAAAACAAAAATACACATGGTTAATAAGAGCATAAAGCCAATATTATAAATGGAAATGTCATTTGTGAAATAAACTCATGTCCACAAATACCTGTCTATTAAGAAAAATATATTTTAAAAAATCAAGCAGGCACTCGCTCACTATGATTCTAGTAACGAAGACAACAATACATTGTAGACTACACACCAGAGATTGGCAACTAAATACAATGAACAGGAAAATACCAGAACACGCTATGCAGTGAGGGAGTTGAAAAGACAAATAGAAGAAAAGATGGTAATGACCCCAACTGGCAATTAATGTACAGCTAGGAAGATGTTGCAACATGCATCCAAAATACTTACAGGAACTGAAAGTCCTCACTGAGCGTATAGATTGTACGCTTCTAAAGATCACAGTGGAGTCGTCAGGACTGTAGCTGACCTTAAAGGAAGGTACCGGCAGCGCCGTCACGTAATCACGTGCAATGGCGTCACTACGTACGGGACCCAACATAAAGGTTTATAGAAATGGGTATGGGGCAATACGTAACATGGAAGTCCTGTGATAAGGGGCAAATACTCACCATAACTCCCTTTAATATAGAAGCACAACCAGAATAAAGTGAGCAATGCAACAGGATGTGACAAGAGCTATCCCAAAATAAGGAAAAACACAAAAAAGTAAAACATAAAGAAAAAAGAGAAATAAAAATGGCAAAGGCAAAAACATCAACACAAGATAAAAGAATAGTAACAAAGCCATACTAATGTTAGCAAATAAAGAGAAAAGAAGATGATCAAACCCAACCAGAATTACTGAAGAGCATACATCTAATGTAGGTAAAGGCATGTGTGCCATCTAATGTGTATAAACAGTACATAGAACGTAATGACAGATTGTGGCATAATAATTGGCATCAGAAAGGTACAACAAGAAAAATAAACCCATAAAGCCCAATCTAATGACAAACGACTCAAAATGTCAATGGGGTTATGATAAAGACTGATTCAGATCAAGTATAAAATAAACAACTCCACATAACGCATTAACAAGCAGTTCCAACACTCACTAAGAATGTCAATCAATATCAGTACAGACCAGATATAGAGTGCACATGTAGGCCGATGAATCATAATAAGCATGTAAGGCAGAGCTCTTCATTTATGCCTCCGGGTGCCAAGGCATCTAGGCAATGAATCCAGAAGGCTTCTTTGTGATGAAGTCTGTGGTGAATGTCCTCGCATGGATTCCCAACCACCACTTCCAATATCTGGAATCAAATCTGTGAAAGCTGATGTCTCTGTTCAATAAAGTGTCTCGTGACAAGTGAGTTTGTGTTACCAGTCCGTATATTCGAATGGTGCTCACTCCACCTAAGCTTGGCAGCTCGTTTGGTCTGTCCCACGTAGTGCATGTCACAACAACATTTGATGGTATAGATAACACAACAGGAATCACATGTGGCAAAGTCCTTCAGTTAAATCTTTTCACCACTTCTCGAATGATGTACAATATCACCTTTAATGATGTTACTACAATTGGTGCAAAACAGACAAGGATAGGTGCCATTTCTTCTGCTAATCCTTATATTAGGTTTCATGTACCCTTTAGTGTTAACTAGTAAGTTGCATAAATTGTGACTCCACCTGCAAGTAAGCAGAGGTCCCTAAGTAAACAAAGGTTTAAGCCTAGAGTCAGCTGTGAAAATATCCCATTGCTTAGAGATTATCTTCCTTCCTCTATTGCTTTGTGTGGAACAAGTCCAGATGAATGTCAGGTCTGGCACCTCGCTAGGATTACTAGCACTTACAGGAACTGAAAGTCCTCACTGAGCGTATAGATTGTACGCTTCTAAAGATCACAGTGGAGTCGTCAGGACTGTAGCTGACCTTAAAGGAAGGTACCGGCAGCGCCGTCACGTAATCACGTGCAATGGCGTCACTACGTACGGGACCCAACATAAAGGTTTATGAAATAAAGTCCAGATGAATGTCAGGTCTGGCACCTCGCTAGGATTACTAGTACTTACAGGAACTGAAAGTCCTCACTGAGCGTATAGATTGTACGCTTCTAAAGATCACAGTGGAGTCGTCAGGACTGTAGCTGACCTTAAAGGAAGGTACCGGCAGCGCCGTCACGTAATCACGTGCAATGGATTACTTTTAAGGATTACTTTTAATCAAGGTCGAGAGCCACGGAAACTCTGCACTTTGTTTCTAAGTGGTAGTCCTCTTCATATCCTTGCTGTAGGAACAGAACTGTCATATGGTCTAGTTCCTTCTTATAGAGGTCAATGCCGTTGATTGTATATCATTAAGATTTCTATATAAATTGGTCTGACAACCGTTAGGTGATGCCGTTAAACAGACGTCTAAGAAATGCCTACTAGGAAAACCACTTTCCATGGTGAATTGTATTCTAGAGTCTATGAGATTTAAATATCTCAAGAAGTCCGACAATGTGTCCACTGGACTGTTCCAGACTCCAAAAATCATATGTATGAAGTGCTTCATACATATGTAGGAAGCGCTGACTATTATAGGCATAGCTAGGTTATGGTAGCAGCCTCATGCACGTGATTTAAAGTGACCATTACTGGCTTAGATAGGTTGTGGCTGCAGCCTAATGAAAATAATACAACATGCTCCTATGTAGTGAACTGGCATGGCATTTTTTCATGTGAACCAACTGTAAATTGCACAGGTTTTTACCTCTTTTGCCAAACATTGTACTGCAAAATGCATTATTTCAGCACATTATTTTAAAAAAATGTTCTGCACTGAGCTATTCTGTGCTCTCTCACTGCGCTCGGTCGTTCGTGCTAATTTGACAAAGTATTTACACCCCATCACTCAAACTATTCACCAGGCATGACTGCCCATGCACCATGAAATTTACTGGATATTTTGTTGTTTCCATAGAGAAATAATGACAAATTGTATGACTTTTCATCCCATTTTTCTTAAACAAATTGCTGGAAAATGCATAATTTCAGCACATTAAAAAAATTATACTCAGGGGGGGATTACCCCCCCAGCCCTCCTTAATTATTGAGTGCTCCCTCGCTATGCTTGATCACTAACGCTAATTTGAGGAAACATTTGGGACCCTCCACTGAAAACATTCACCACCTCTGTGAGAGCTCATTTAGAATCCTGGTGCCCCTTTAGGAGCTATCCGCCTCCCCCAGCACCAAATGCTGCCTCTGAAATTGGTGTGTGCAGGGACGTCATTTAGGGGTCACCAGAGGTCACATCTGAGGTCTCCCTTGCGACCTCTGGGGTCTCCTTTGCGACCTCTAAAAAAAATGCAAGCTCCTGGGCTGTGGCCAGCACCATGTGGCTCTTTACTTCTGGAGTGGCTGGCTTTCTTGTTCGGGCCCCTTAAAAAAAAGAAGAAAAATTAGAACAGGAGTGCCACAAATCTAACACTTTCAGCATTGACCCTAAATAAGAAAGAATAGAAACACCTAATAATGTTTCTTTCTGGAAATCTATGCAATAATTGCTAGACTCATTACAGGTTTATTTCAGGCACACTTCAGGGGTGAGTCACTGATTTAGTCTGTTCTTAAACGCCTCAACTCAGCCTTTCATCCTTCTGAGGTGGTTAAATGAGTACCAACACAGGTTGGGTGATATTGAGTGTATATTTTTTCTATATAAAGCGCTTAAGCGTAAGTGCTATATAATAACACATCATTATCATTTTGTCATGGGCGTCTGCTTCCATTCACAGTAATTTGGTAATATGGGCCTATATACACTGATCATAATGATACATATGGCGATCCATTCTTGTATGAAATGTACATCACATTATAGTGATATCGTAACCATATGTTTCGTAGTGTACAATGCTATGTGGTGCCACTTCCTGTTTTGTCAACGGGTGAAATGTCGTGTTCCATCGCTTCCCGCGATATCACTTCGGGGTGGGGTCAAATGACATTAAAGTCTCCTGCTGGGGTATTCTATGGGCCTCATCACGAGTTGGGCAGTAGCCCTTAAATGTGGTGGCAATGCTAATACCGCTGCATTTAAGGGTCTGTCCAATCACAAGTCTGGCAACATTTACACCCACCTCTAAGCCTGGGGTAAAGGTGCCAACTTAACGCCCATTTTTGGGAACAATTAGCACGGCGCGATAAGCGTGTTAATTGCGCCGAAAAATGCCCCATTGGATCCAATGGACTCAATGAGGAATGGGGAATACCCATTACCGCCCAACCACTGATCCGGCACTAATAGCACCAGACCGGTTTGGCGGAAGCCTTGCCGGTAAAACCGGCACCCGGGAATGGGCAATTACTGGGGCATTCCGCCCCCGCCGGTCCCGGTATTTGCCCATTCGCGGGCGCCGTAAAAAATGCTCCCCATTCCCATTAGGGCTCAAATGGGAATGGGGAGGTTGGATGCACCAGCATCATTCAGAATGGTGCCGGTGCATCCGACGTGCTGTGCTTGCGGGTGCCACTCTGCCCGCCAGGTCAGACCTGGTGGGAAGAAAGGCACCTGAAGCACAACTCGTAGTTTGATGGTCCAGGAACTACGGTAGCAGTAAGCTTACTGGTGCCGTAGTTCCAGGACCGGCAGACTTATAATGAGGCCCATTGTGTTTCAGAAATAAAGGGTCTTGCATTCAGTTAATATAGGACATACATTTCCGTACTAAACCTCTCCAAAAGTGGTCTACAAATTGAGATATTGACCCATATATGCCAGTAATGCTCACTTTAAATCATATGCATGAAGTGGTTCAGTCTTCATGCATGCTATTTAAAGTGATCATTAATGGCAGAGATAGGTTGTTGCCTGAGGTGGGTCGTCCATTATGGGCGTGGGTGTGTCAACCTACCAGAACTCTTGCCCATTATGGTGGGGAAGTTGTGGGAGAGCTCCTGGGCTGGCTTGAACTGTCAAAGGGTAACGCGGTTGCCCTTTGACAGTCGTACCCGAGCCATGCATGTCCAATGGGCCATGAAAGGCCAGGGGCATTTTGCTTCCTCAGTATTTCATGCACCTTTGGAGAGACAGGTTGGGGTACTGCATGTTTGTATGTGAGTGTCGGTGCTGTGCGTCTGCACCTCCCCGCACACGCAAGCGGAGCGGGTGCCATGTCATCAGTGCTTCGACTCCTGCATACATGGACAGCAACCAGGAAGTATGCTGTCTGGTTCCTGTTCATGCTGCGCTGCAGCTAGAGGCATTGGAGGTGTCTGTGTGTATCAGGGCTGCATGAAGGTAAGATTTTCTTTTTTTAATGTATTATGTGTGTGAATGTGTGCACGTTTGAATGTTGTGCATGTGTGTTTGTGCTGGGCTGGGGAGCCGGTGTCCAGGGTGGGGCACTTTAACACATTAATTATTGAGTGCTCCCTCGCTATGCTTGATCACTAACGCTAATTTGAGGAAACATTTGGGACCCTCCACTGAAAACATTCACCACCTCTGTGAGAGCTCATTTAGAATCCTGGTGCCCCTTTAGGAGCTATCCGCCTCCCCCAACACCAAATGCTGCCTCTGCAATTGGTGTGTGCAGGGACGTCATTTAGGGGTCGCCAGAGGTCACATCTGAGGTCTCCCTTGCGACCTCTAAAGAAAATGCAAGCTCCTGGGCTGTGGCCAGCACCATGTGGCTCTTTACTTCTGGAGTGGCTGGCTTTCTTGTTCGGGCCCCTTAAAAAAAAGAAGAAAAATTAGAACAGGAGTGCCACAAATCTAACACTTTCAGCATTGACCCTAAATAAGAAAGAATAGAAACACCTAATAATGTGTCTTTCTGGAAATCTATGCAATAATTGCTAGACTCATTAAAGGTTTATTTCAGGCACACTTCAGGGGTGAGTCACTGATTTAGTCTGTTCTTAAACGCCTCAACTCAGCCTTTCATCCTTCTGAGGTCGTTAAATGAGTACCAACACAGGTTGGGTGATATTGAGTGTATATTTTTTCTATATAAAGCGCTTAAGCGTAAGTGCTATATAATAACACATCATTATCATTTTGTCATAGGCGTCTGCTTCCATTCACAGTAATTTGGTAATGTGGGCCTATACACACTGATCTTAACGATACATATGGCGATCCATTCTTGTATGAAATGTACATCACATTATAGTGCCCCAGATATATAACCATATTTTTCGTAGTGTACAATGCTATGTGATGCCACTTCCTGTTTTGTCAATGGGTGAAATGTTGGGTTCCATCGCTTCCCGCGATATCACTTCGGGTGGGGTCAAATAACATCACTTCCTGTGATGTCATCAGGGTAAAGTGTCGTGTGATGTCACTTCCGCTACCACTGGTATTTTGGCAAAATGACGTCCCTGGGTGTGTGGGTACAGAATCTGTGTGTGAATTGGAGCAAATCCGATGTTCCTCCTGTGGTCTGCAGAGGGTGCAGATATTGCAGAGCTTACTTGTCAATTTTCTTTTGTTGATGCCTGAGTGGGTGCCACTGTGCAGAACAGAGAGGGATGTCAGATAGTATGTAATTCCTACAAAGATATGGTGAAGTTGCAATAAAATAGTATTTATCTGTATTATTTATTTGCCTCTGCAGATTATACTCTGCAATAACCCTTTGCAATACCTCTTGCCAGTTGCCACACCTTTGGTTGTTTCTGTTTACAGAGCAGCAATTCTGTAGTACTTGCACCCAGATGGCTCATGTATGCAGGCTCCATGATGCACATGAGGGAGTAATGACATGATGGGAACAACAAGGGGTGTAGGTGCAAGACAGGTATTGCAGCTTCATCAATTGTGCAACTAGGTTTAGGGAACACAGTCACAGCTTTTTGGCTAAAAGGGTCATGGCTTGGCCCTGGGATCTTTGTTTTACCAGGCTCTCCCAGAGAGAGACTGACATAATGGGCTCTGCAGGGCAAATGTCTCTGGGGAGATGGTGATGGACAATGCTGAAGAATCCTCTTGCCCCTGCATCCGGACTAAGGCCGCCATCCTCTGCAATCTCTAGGTAATGTTGGTGGGCAGTCCAGAACTCTGGGCACTTTTCTTTTCCATTGGGCTAGGACTGAATAGTTATAGCACTGTTACTGTATGCCTGTAGGCATCAGAGACAGTTCACGTACCATCCAACCTTGCTGCCCATTCTCTGGTGGGTTTGTTGCATGCTGGTCAACACCTCCTTATGATGTGTTATCAGTGCATCCTGTTCTTCCGCCCATCTGTCCATCTTACAGAACTGGGAAACAACAGGAGCATAGGCAGCTGAGTCAAGGTTTCGGTCCTATCTCGCAGATTTATGCCCCAGTTGAGAATGCTGTAGGTGGTGCTGTTTGGAGGCACAGTGTGTGCCTGGGTCTAGTAAATCAACCTTAGTATCTAGCTCACCATCATTAGCACCAGTGAATGGCTCAAACTAATACTAACAGTTGAAAGACTCTAATGGATCACCTGTATCTTGCATCTCCACCTCCTGTTATTGCACCATAACTGCCTCATCCAGCCCAGTATATTACCCATCATTAGGATAGTGCTGCCAACAACATTAGCTGGTGGATCGGTGGTGGATGGTAATGCTGCTTACTTGGGGACCCTTTTCCTGCCCACTAGAACACTGTATTTTTTTATTGTGTTTGATTCAAAATAGAAACTTTACAATTTATAACAATTCATTCTGACATATAAATTATAAAATTCACGGTTCTTTTCATATTTACAGTAAAACTTAAAAGAAAGAAAAAAAAAGAAAAAAGAAAAAAGAAAAAGGATATTACATCAATTCCATACATAATTTTAAACATTATCACAATCATATAAACAATCGAATTGGAGATATAAAAACTTCAGTTCAAATTAATTCATTTAGAGCAGAAATATCTTTTGCAATTACTTTTAAAAAGTTGGTCAAACTAATTAGCAGCTTATAACTGTTCCCCCACATACACCTGTTCCATAAACTTAACCTCGAAAATTCAGTATCAGAATACAAAAAACTCCCCAAATGTCTAGTTCTTAATACATCGAAATGTTTACAGTAAATCACCAAATGTTTCAGCGATTCAATGTTACCATGTGTTTGACAAAATCGACAGTTTACACTCTGGGTAGCAATCGGTGCACCTTTATCAACCCAACTAAGAATGCGTTCATTGGTAGAGAATTGATTTAATTGAAACCGCATATATAAGTTCCTTTCTACAAAATTTGGAAATTGGAATATATACCTTGGTAGAACGCCCATTTTCCTTCTGAATGGAGCATATTCTTTATACATCTTAAAGTTGCCAATATGATCAGATTGGCGACACCAGGTCAACAATTGAAATTTACGCTTGTTTGCAGGCAGACACAATATAAAATCATCTTTAGAAATATTAGTAACTTCTAAAATGCCATCCATTTTCTTAGCAAAGTTAGTTAGTATCGATAAGGATCCCTGTTTTATTATTAGGCTGAGATCTACACATAACGAATTCCTTGGAGGACTTAACATCTTTCTATAATTATTCAGTTGTCTCCAGTTCCACTTGGCAGAAAGCGGTAACAGTCCTAAATCATGTAGAATAATTGCATTTGGAACCAATCTAGCAAGACCTAATACTTTTTTCCACAGTTGCCCTTGAATCATATCCAGGAAATCTTCCATCCCAACCATGCATAAATCAATAATGTATAGTATGCAAGGTTCGAATTGTAGAAAAAGTAGAATTGAATAATTGGTATTAAGGTGAAATTACAATATTTTCTGGACAAAATACACATTTGAGATATCAAAGGTTTAATTCGATCCCTCAAAAATTTAGACCACCAGGTCTTAGAATTCTGGTCTACGAGAGTATAAACTAGATATTGCAGCTCTCTAACCACTTCCAGCTCTTCCGTCCCAATTACCCAGTTTTATTTTTTAGTTATTTTCTTACCATCTGAAAAAATCAGGATTTTAGACTTAGCTCCATTTATTTTTAGATTGTGATCCTCTGCAAAAGGGTAGAAGGCATCCAGCTTATTTTGTAACCCAAACGGGGTTCTATCAAGGAATAATAAATCGTCTGCAAAACTAATACTATTTAATTTAAGATGACCGAGTCTCACAGGATAGCATATAATGTCTTTCCAAAGTATTTCAATCTGAGAGAGGTAAATATTGAATAATATTGCAGCCATAGAACATCCCTCTTTGAGTCCGATTTCAGTCGGAATTTCTTCTGTTAAAGTTCCTGATTTATTTACACGCACCATATAGTTAGTGTTAGAATGTAATAGTGCGATCAACACCACCAAATGTACTGGGATCCCTAAGTAAATCATAATCTTCCATAATAAACATCTTATAACAGTGTCGAATGCGGAACTCAGATCAATCTCAGCCATATAGACCGCTCCAGCTCCCTTTTTTTTGTTTGACACTGACCAATTGATAGAATGGTAGCATTTAGAGTGCACCCCATATCTTTTCGGAAACCCGTTTGAAATTTAGACAGAATGTTATCCCTAAATAGAATTTCTTGGAGTTCCTTTAAAATAAGCTGGGAGAATACCTTAGCAAAGGCATCAGTTATGGCAATAGGTCTAAAATTTTGAGGATCGTTTGGTGGACCCTTCTTTTAAATTGGAACTATGATTGCAGAGCACCATGTAATAGGAATACTTTTTGTGGCAAAAATTGCATCAAATTTAATCCTTAGAATAGGAGCCCAGAATTGCGGATCATGTTTCAACACACATGCTGGAATACAATCCGGACCCGATGCTTTAGTGTCATTTAGCTTAATAATAGCGACAAGCTAATAGCTTCTGTCACATCCTCTATCGTCCAAGGACAACAATCTAGCATAAATTCCGAGTAATCAGTAGAAGGAATATTTTGAAAAGATTTAGGAAGTTTGAATTTATCGCAGATATAGGTTACCCACATAGCAGCTAAAATAGAAGGTTCATTTAAGAAACTTGAAGCATGCAAATATCTAATCAGCGACCAGATGTTCCTGGTATCATGAGCCAATATATTATGCATCATGCTCTGATTGTCCTTAAGTGCCATATTTTGCCTAAAAACCCTAATCTGGTTCCTAAATGAAGAAATAATACGCTTCTTTTTCACACCAAACTCAGTAGAACTCATATTTAAACTCAGCAATTTCCTTATTTTATAATTTTTTAGGAGTTTTAAATTTTAAATTGTTTGATCAAATACATGTAGATGTCCGCTCAAAGGAGTGCACAGAGTACGTTTGTGTGCAATGTCTAGCAGGTTAGCCTGAATAATGTTACTAAGTTTGACTTCCATTTCTGGTTTCATTAGCTCAGAACTCCAATTAATGGATACAAAATGTACATCCTCCTTAATTTTAGAGATCAATTTACTGCAAGTGTGTCTATTCCATCTAATTGATAGACCTGGCCTGTCAGTCTCCATCAATCCTAAAGATTCTTCCTTATCTAAACTCCAATTTGTTATATTTAAGTTAATGGATATAGCAAAATGGTCCCCATAACCGAGATTTAAAATTTGAGTTGATTCACATAGGTTATACAAATGTGATGATAGAAAAAAATGGTCAATATATGAGCTACGATCGTCTCGTTTCCAAGTATACAAGTAAGATTCCTGCTTGGGGTTGACTAGTTGCATGTCCCAACCCAACAAGTGTCGCACCCACTTTTGACCATTTATCGTGTTTAGTGGTAGACTCCCATTTTCATTACACATTAGAAGAGGTTCAGCCCTATAGCAAGAAGAATTAAAATCCCCACCTATGATAATCCCAACAAATTGTGTAGTTGCAAATATGTCTTCTATAATTCAATCTAGTACTTGCATTATTTGATCCCAAGTTGTACGGGCTCTGTTCCAATATAGGCTAATAATTACAAGAGTTAAGTCTTGAGGTCCCTTAGATTTTAATTGAATTACCAAGATACTTTCATCTTTTAATATTAACTTAACATCAAAATTACAGCGATTGTTTACAAGGACTGCAATACCACCAGACGGCCTACCTTTTGGAACCCTGGTTGCTTCCATAATATATGAACGAAAGCCCTGAATGATAAAGGGAAACATATGCATTGTTTCTTGCAGAAGAATTATTTCATGATTTTTACAGATTTTCTCTTTCACAGACCACCTCTGGAAATTTGCAAATCCGCAACAGTTCCAGGATGTAATTCTAAGTTTGCCCTTGCTACGCTAATGCATCACCATTAGCCTTGATAGTTTGACATGCAGTTCCACTTGGCCGAGATGTAACTCCATTTAGTGCGACCACTAATGCAAGTAATTGCTTCAGTGTGTCATTCATAAAGACTGATGGAGTAAAACCCAATTCCATAAAATTCACTCTTTGCTCCCAGACCATTTTCATGATTAACATCGACTGGAAACCACATATCATACGATGATTAAAGTGATTGCCAAGCCGTATCCAGTCCAGATCATCTGAGCGAAGAGTTCTTAAGTGAGGAATGGATTGGAAAGTTTTCAACATAAATGCTCTGTTCAAACTAGATCTACCATTTATTTGCACATCACTTTCCCACCCCATAATGACTGGCATTCCAGGGACCAGTATCACATCCTGTGCCAATTTATTATCACCTGACGAAGAATCACCTTCTTCATTAATTCCATTAATGGTTCCATTTGCTCATCATTCACACAAGTTTTGGGATTGAGTCGAGATGTCACACTCGAAGCATGCTTCTTTAATTTTGCCAAAGATTTATTCTTTCCCTTAAAATCAGGATCCCCATCCCCATTCTCATCTACAATCATTTTATCATCAGATTGATTATCACCATTAGTCATTATATTTCTGTCTCTTTCACCAGTTACCTCATTAATATTATCCTTGTTACCATCAGAATTGGTAACCAACATAGTAAATTTCTTTTTCTTTTCAGTTTTCTTCCTATTTACTGGGTAGAATTGTGAGAGTGCAGATTGTACGCCCATAGTACCCATACCTAAGGATAAAGACTGACACATTTTTGTAGGCAAAGGATTGCTATCTTTACCAGTCCTACTACCACTAGGACCATTTTCAGAGTTCAGATGTTTAATCTTTTGCGTACATTTTTTTGGCTTCAATACATCTTTATTAGTACTATCTGGAATCAGATTCAAATGCGCCTTGGACTCATCATCCAATTGGTGAAGGTGAATACCCTTCTCCTCAACCGCATAAATTGCTATATTATTACATGCACCAGGTCATTTCACCTCAGCCCCTTTTTTTGGTTTCACATTCATTTTTTTTTCTTTTGCATTTTGGGATTTGTTCCTCTTTGATTCCCTTTTCTGTGCACGTGCTAAAGTTTTCTTCTCTCTACTTGTCAAAACCACAATCTGTTTTTCGCACTCACTATCGGAGTCATGATCATTCAGACTTCCACACATCTCTTCGTTTCTATAATCTGATAAGTCAATTAGATCCAAAAACACTGACAGACTGTCTATTGCATCCCCATCAAGCACCGGCTCTACTTTCGGTGACAACAAGAACTTGTTCCCATTGATAGATTCTCCTATAAGGGATTTTTTTATCACCTCAAGATCTAATTTCAAGAGTTTGATGTCACTACTTAAGGTACCAATAGCATTTATTAAGGGATCAGAATATATGGGTTCTGGATTAGACAATCGACCTGAAGTAGGAACCGCCATTTCAGCATATGTCTTCAACTCAGCATTCACCATTCTTCCATCCCCAGGAGTTTGTGTATAACAATCTTTAGGAGCTAATCTGCTTTTGTTATATACTAAGTTGGAAACAACATCACAAGTAAACAACAGCCCCTCTACTTTATTAACCCTACACAGGAGCTCAGTTGTAATTGCTCTCAGATCAATTAAGTCTCTGTGCGTACTTTCATGTCCCTTATCTAAAAGGTCCGAAATCCTGGTAAGAACAGGGAAATCTACACCAAAACCTGGAGCATCACGAGCTCGTAAATCCAATTCCTCATCCACTCTTGCATCTTCCCGTACATCAGCTTGATACCTCAAACCAGTCTTTTTTATCAAATTGCTCAATTTGTTCACTAGGATTCATAAGAGGATTAAACATAGTTACTGATGGCTTTGTAACATACACCGAGGGTTTATCCTCAAGTCTATCTCCTTTGCGAGATTTTCCAGCATAATCACCATTCTCACTCAAATTTCCCGCAAACCGCATGACCATAATGGGTTGGTAGACTGAACATGTGAACATCCTCTCTGCCCACCATTCTATTTGAGACTGGAGTGGATGGCCCCATAGAGAATGTCATTCTCTTACCCACTTCCATCTCAATGGCAGGACCAAGAATAGAGCAATCATTCAAGCCTCCTATCCCTCTGCTAGAACGATTTTTTGAATCCAGCTTGCTTCTCATCCACCCATCAAGCTCTGTCTCACTAGGACCAGTACAAGCAGGCAAGTTGAATTCATTCACCTCTTTGACATTATATTTGATAGGGGAGGAGGCAAGATAGGTGGAGGCTCGAAGTACAATTTTAGGAACATCCTTAATTATGCCACTCTCCTTGTTATTACTCTGCACCTGATCGATTTTAGAGGCTTCAAAGGATGCCCCACCATCCTCGTTCAAACTCTGTAACTGTTCAATTTTTGACACATTCAAAGTGACCACTCCTGCATCATTCGAACATAAGGCCTCCTCATTTTTAGAGGAATTCAAGATTATTACACCTTCCTCAATCATATCCGGAAGTTGAGATGGATTATTGAGACTGTGTACACTACATTCATAATCTATAACCCTGCATCATTCGAACATAAGGCCTCCTCATTTTTAGAGGAATTCAAGATTATTACACCTTCCTCAATCATATCCGGAAGTTGAGATGGATTATTGAGACTGTGTACACTACATTCATAATCTATAACCGCTTCCTGATTAACATTAAAGTTAGCAGGATCTTCATATGAAGATCTTTCGTTTGATAAATCAATAGATGCCATAACTGGACTCAACACCCCCTTAAGCTTCCTACCACTTCTAAGCCCATTAACCATTTTCTTGGGGCTAAGAGCAGCAGCTCGTGTAGACACAGTTCAAATGCTATACAGTGTACAAACACTTAACACCCAAATACAAATTCACAAGTTACAGATTTGGCCTGATTAATTACAGGCCATTGTGTGAAATGTATGAAAGAAAAAAAGAGAAAGAAAAAATTAAATTATTATCAGCGTGATAACCGCATACCCGCCACCACGCCAAACAGCCCAACAGCCACTTCTTCCCACTTCCGATGCGTGCGCGCGATGCGCGATGCGCGATGCTTGAAGTAGGATGTGGCTTGGGGGCGGGCAGGTAGGGGGCGGAGCAAGCAACCACTGTGAGCAGCAGAAGAGAGAAGAAGAAAACAAAGGCGGGATTAGTAACTTGAAAAAAAACCACCAACAGAGTGAATAAACGGGTAGAAACCGCGGTTCGTAGTAAGAAACACACACGGGAAATGAGTCCTCAATGTCAATCACCTTGTAATTGTGGCCAATGTTGCGGCCAAAGTCAAGCGCGTACGGCTTCCACTTGCCGACGGCGTGTATGATTCCAAAGCAATTCAAACAATCCAGGGAAACGTTCACGAAGCATTGAGCAGTGAAGCAGAGTAACACAGCCCAACAGCCACTTCTTCCCACTTCCGATGTGCGCGCGCGATGCGCGAGCACGACGCTTGAAGTAGGAAGTGGCTTGGGGGCGGGCAGGCAGGGGGCGGAGCAAGCAACCACTTGTAATTGCGGCCAATGTTGCGGCTAAAGTCAAACGCGTACGGCTTCCATTTGCCGACGGCGCGTATGATTCGAAAGCAATTCAAACAATCCAGGGAAACATTCACGAAGCAGTGAGCAGTGAAGCAGAGTAACACAGCCCAACAGCCACTTCTTCCCACTTCCGATGCGCGCGCGCGATGTGCGAGCGCGACGATTGAAGTAGGAAGTGGCTTGGGAGCGGGCAGGCAGGGGGCAGAGCAAGCAACCACTTGTAATTGCGGCCAATGTTGCGGCCAAAGTCAAACACGTACGGCTTCCACTTGCCGACGGCACATATGATTCCAAAGCAATTCAAACAATCCAGGGAAACGTTCACGAAGCAGTGAGCAGTGAAGCAGAGTAACACAGCCCAACAGCCACTTCTTCCCACTTCCGATGCACTGTATTTTCATTTCTGCTGAGATGAAGTAGCTGCGTGGCTGAGCCTGTAGTAGTGATTGGGGAGGCCTTAGAAGTGGTGGTGAAAACAGCAGACCTGGTGGTGGTTGAGGGACTAGTGGTGGTAGTGGTTTTGGCAAACATCATGGTTATTTGTATTTTTATTTATTTTTATTTATAGAGCGCACCAAGCCCAGAGGCATCTGGGCATATTAACTTGCATAAGGAATGGTTACATGTTACAATAAATTACAAGAGGTTATATAGAATTAGAGGCTACAACAGTATATACATTTAGTTACAAGAGGATACAAAAGCGTGTGTTACAAGAGGGTACATGAATGCAGGTTACATAGGTAAATACAGATTGGTGAGGTGAATCAGATTCAGTTCAGTGCAGAATATAGGAAAGGGCAATCATCAGGACAAGTTAATTCTCTTGTGTGGAGAGACAACCTTTTACCTTTTTTCTAAGAATGGGAAAGGATGGTTCGGATCTTAGAGTTAAGGGTAAGGAGTTCCACAACTTTGCTCCAAATACCGGGAAGCTACTACCTCCTGCCTTATGCAGTTTGAAACGCGGGATCTTGAGACAATGAGACTGTACAATTCTGATAGGGCGATCTGAAATGTTTCGAGAGATGTTGTTAGTAAGGTATCTGGGTACGTTGTTAGCGAGACACTTGTGTGTCAAGGATATAGTTTTGAGGGCAATTCTTTGTTTGATCGAAAGCCAGCTCAAGTTCTGCCTTGATGCAGAGATGCGTTCTGTCCTGGCAATGTTTAGTGCTGATCTGATGGCGTAGTTTTGTACTACCTGCATCTTTTTCAGGTTTTGTTGGTTGGTTCCCAGATAGAGAGCACTACAGTAGTCTAGCTTAGATAAGACTAGTGCTCTGGCTAGAGTTATGCAATTGGCAGTCGTGAGAAATGGTCTGCAAGCTGTGATTAACTTGCAAGGGTAGGCCGTTGAGGAAGTTATTGCATTAGTTTGTCTAGATAGGTTCAGAGTCAAGTCGATGTAAATGTCTAAAGTTTTTCCAGCCTTTGAGACATTAATGATGTTACCATCAATGTTAAATGAATTTAACTGATTGTCAAGATTATTGAGTTTGGATGGTGAACCCAAGAGAAGTAATTCCGTCTTGTCATCATTTAGACACAGTCCATGCTTCGCCATCCAGGCTTGGATGGTACTGTAAATGTAACTCAATGCTTTAGAGTCAGTAGCATAGTCACTGGTGAGGGGGGTGAGTATTTGGGTGTCATCGGCATAATTAGTGTAGGTGACACCCAAATAGTCAAGATCATCCAACAGTGGTTTCGTGAACACATTATAGAGCGTGGGGAAGACACACGCTCATTGGGGGACTCCACATGTGACTGATACTGGTTGTACTGAGGCCGAAGGTGCAAAGAACCTCATTGTTCTCTTATTGATGAATTATTGGATCCAGCTATTAGCTTTGTCCGAGAAGTGTGCTGCTGAGGAGAGGGGGTTGCAGAGGACCTTGTGGTTTACTAAGTCAAATTCAGATGACAAGTCTAATAGTAGAAGGAGGGCTAGTTTGCCTTTGTCCTTGAGGTGTTCAGTTTGGTTCTTAAGGTCAATCAGTGCCGTTTTGGTTCCATGCTTAAGTCTGAAGCCAGATTGCCTAAGTCCAAGGAGGTTAGCTTTTAGGTGTTCTTGGATCGGTAGGTAGGCTGCTCCGTCCAAGATTTTCAAGCGGAACGGCACTGTGGTGATGGGTCTATAGTTCATGGGGGATATCAGGGTCAAGGGTTGGTTTTTTTTAGAAGTGGGAGGACCCAGGCGTCTTTTAGATTGTTCAGGACTGTGCTTCTTTCAAAAGAGGCGTTGATGAAGGAAGTGATGAATGGCACCAAGTCCTTGGCTGCTTCTTTGATGACTCGGGCAGGGCAAATGTCGCCCTGGCATTTAGAGCATTTTAATTTAAAGATTTAATCCTCAACTTCTTTGATTGAAAGGGGGGAGAAGTTGAATGTTTTATGATTGGCCATGGGGGGCATTGGTGAAGTCGGCTGGCCGTTGTCTGGTGACAGGCTTAGTGTCTTAGCTTCAATTTTCTCTTGGCGCATCATGATTTTACCTAATAAGGCTTTCTGGATGTTAGCACACCAGGTAGTATCTTTAGTACATGTTTTTGGTGGTGAGGTGGGGGTTTCAAGTTCTTTGAGGATGTTGAAGAGTTCTTTCGTGCTAGATCTGGCATTTATGATGCGATTGTTATAAGTGTCTTTTTTTGCCTGTAAAATAGTCTCTTTGTAATTGAGGGAAGCCAATATAAAGTTGTTTTTGTTGGTGACTGTGGGGGGGTGATATAAACTAAGTCTCCTTCGCCAATCAAGAACACCAGAAGGTAAGTAGTTTACATGTAGGTTTATTCTCTTAGTTATTAAGTAGAGAAGGCACTGGGACATCCATCTAGCCCAGCAGCTTAGGTCCAACTGGCACCAGTAGAACCCTGCACACCAAACATACATCAACATTCCACCAGAGTCCCAGTGACATCACCACACCAACACTCCACCTAGAATGTTAGTGACATCACCACCATCACAACACTCATAGCCATAATCAATCACAGCACAGATTATGACATATGCCCCTCTCTTCAACCAACACAACACTCATAGCCATAATCACTCACAGCACAGATTATGACATATGTCCCTCTCTTAAACCAACACAACACTCATGGCCATCATCATGACCAGCACATATTATGACATATGCCCCTCTCTTCAATAACACCAAACTATACCCATGGTAGAAACCCACCATAAGTGCAATTTACCAGAAAAGTTATAGCTCAGAAACCATTTTTACTCCCCCTGAACCCAAACCACTACACCCCAAGATCTAACCCAGATCTTAATGGAAAAACCGAAAACTAACTCAACCACCAGCTCTCCCAGAAACCGGAGCCCACTCAGCTACAAACCCGCTGAATGAACACGACATGGAAGAACCAACACTCCGCTATCAACCAGCTGAATAACAACAATAACAGCACCTCACTGTCCCTAAAATACCAGCAGCACCTCACTGCCCCCAAAAACACCTCACAGCCCCTAAAACAACCAGACAGCACCTCACTACCCCTAAAACACCAGAACACAACCGGACAGCACCTCACTGTCCCTACAACACCAGTCAGCACCTCACTGCCCCCGAAAACACCTCTTATACCTAAAACAACTGGGCTGCAGCACCTCACTATGCCACCCCAGAATCACTCCCTAAAATGAATATAAACAACTCCTGCCTTTCCTAAAACCTCCAAAACATAAACACCTCACTAAACCTCTACAATACCAGGCAGCACCTCACTGCCCCTTAACACCACACTGAAGCATCTCGAAACCCCCTTAAAATCCAGGCAGCATCTCACTACCCTTAAGAACACCGAACAGAACCTCACTGCCCCCTAAATTCACCCAGACAGCACCTAACTGCCCGCTAGACAGCACCTCACTGCCCTTAAAAACACCATAAAGCACGTCACTGCCCCTTTAAAACCACCAGACAGCACCTCACTGCCCCTTAAAACACCAGACAGCACCTCACTGCCCCTGAAACACCAGCAGCTCCTCACTGCCCCCGAAAATAACCAGACACACCTCACTGCCCCAAAAAAACAACCAGACAGCACCTCACTACCCCTGACAACAACCAGACAGCACCTCACTGCCCACTAGACAGCACCTAACTGCCCCCAAAAATGACCCAGACAGCACCTCACTGCCCCCAATATTGACCCAGACAGCACCTCACTGCCTGCTAAACAGTACCTCACTGCCCCCAAAAATGACCCAGACAGCCCCTCACTGCCCACTGGACAGCACCTCACTGCCCCCAAAGATGACCCAGGTAGCACCTAACTGCCCGCTAAATGACACCTAACTGCCCACTAGACAGCACCTTACTGCCCCTAAAAACACCGGCAGCATGCACACATAACCAGGGGACATGCCCCTACAAACAACAACCAACAGACGTCATGACACCAAAGTTCTTGCACCGTAATGGCACCAAAGTTCTTGCAGCACCCCCAAAATATCCATGAAATGCACACATAATTGCAATTCCTCTGCGCCACAATCCAAGCATGTGCATGCAGTGAAAGCACCTCACTGCCCCCAAAAATTGACCATACAGCACCTCACTGCCCCTAAAAGTACTGGCATCATCCACACATAACCTGGGGTAATGCCCCTACGAACACGACAAACAAAACACTGCAGGACAACATGTAAAACCCACAGTAAGCGATAACCCGATCAAGTCCATGGCGTTAAAAACCCTGCGCCAAACCCCAACATGGCCCTGAAATGCAAAACACAAAATGCCTGGCAAGTAATTGTAAATGCAAAAAATGGATGGAAGTGACATGACGCTAAAGTCCCTGCGCCATACCCCCACCCACATGTCCACTTCAGCCAACCTGCAAAGAAAACATTGCATACACAGCATTACAATGTCCCATGGACCCCACCCCCACGAGTCTTAGTGAAAACCCAAAGACATGTCCTAACAGCAGGCCACCAACATAAACACGACATCAGTACATAAATGACAGGCCATAAACTGCTAACATCAACCCAGAACCCAAACCAAAATTGTACTAAACCCAGAGGCCACAACGTAAATACAAACAGCATTAACCAATAAAACCGGCCTCACCAAACACATACCTCTATTTAGTGCCTTGTCAAATCCCTCATCACGTTACTTATTCCCCACTGGTCCGGATCCAGCGGCCGCCACCTTGCCAGCCTTCTTGTGAAATCACCTGCAAGTGGCAACCACCGCCTTCCATTGCACTCACTGTAGACGTCCATAAATCCAGACACGATCATAGAGCTTCCCTCCATTTCCAGTGACAAATGAGTTCTCACATCAATGCCATCCACTCCCACCAATTGTGCCAAAAAGTCACTTATTTCATTACTGCCCGGACTGTTTGTGAAGCACGAAACTCTGGCAAGTGTCCCACTCCAACTTCTGAGCATTTCCGAAACACCACGGCTCCCACATCCAGCACCGACGTAACCCTCATGAAGAACGTTGCGTTCCAAACAAACGCCAGAGAGGCATCCCACATTTCGTTCCAGCCGATGTTGCTGGAACGCCAGTCCAAACACGAGTCCTCCTCCCATCAGCGTCGGCCCTCCTACAGCCGACGTCATCATAGCTGCTCCCGACACCATGAAAGCAACATCGCTGCTTGGACCCGTTGCTCCAGCCAGCCTCACATCTGCAGTGACAGAACTTCCACATTCAGCGCCGGCGTGATCCTCCTGCAGAATGTTGCGTTCCACACCAACGCCAGAGAGGCACTCAAAGCTGTGTTCCAGCTGATGTCGCCGGAACGCCAGTCGTGGCGTCGGCCCTCCCCCAACCGACGTCATCATAGCTGCTCCCAACACCATGAGAGCAACAACAACGCTGCTTGGCCCCACTGCTCCAGCAACCCTCGCACCTGCAGTTCGGCGCTCCGTCTTATATTCATCCGCCCGCAGAACACTTTGTGCGGCCGCATCTCTGCTCCTCCCCACAGCGGAATCATTCGCCTGAATGCGGCGCCGCTCGGCACACAGAGCTGGCACCCTCCTCACATCCACGTCCCGTCTACTCCTCCGACGCACTGAGGACACTTCTGCCAACGCTGCCGTCTGCCCGCACTGCACCTCCGGCTCACCTGCAGAACGCCCACCAGCGGTTCCTTCGCTGGACGCTACGCCGGCCGACATCCCCTCTGTTGCTCCGGACCGCCAGTCAAGATGCCCTCAGCCAACCACTGGACACTGGGGTCACAAGACCCCACCCTGGAACCTGGCACAGAACTCTGCACCACCCGACCTGCTGACAGAGCCGCCTGGCAATTCCTCCTTGTGCCACCGGTTATGTGCTGAGCCAAGACAGGTTCCCAGCCTTGGACCTTCACTGCACCGCCTGGCCTGCAGCTCCTTGATGCTGGATGGATGTCACCCTGGAAGGCAGCGCCTCTCACTTACTGCCCCTTCCCAGCAGTCCCATCCTCGTCGCCAGTGATATAAACTAAGTCTCCTTCGCCAATCAAGAACACCAGAAGGTAAGTAGTTTACATGTAGGTTTATTCTCTTAGTTATTAAGTAGAGAAGGCACTGGGACATCCATCTAGCCCAGCAGCTTAGTTCCAACTGGCACCAGTAGAACCCTGCACACCAAACATACACCAACATTCCACCAGAGTCCCAGTGACATCACCACACCAACACTCCACCTAGAATGTTAGTGACATCACCACCATCACAACACTCATAGCCATAATCAATCACAGCACAGATTATGACAGGGGGCTCTTCCATACGGCTTCTGCCTTTCTTTTGATTTTGCATGGGGACCTGAGGTGCGGAGCGAACCACGAATTAAGGTGGGCTCAGGGTTTAGCTTTACATGGTTTTCGTGGAGCTAATGTGTTGATGGCCTTGAGTAGTGTGTGATTGTAAATATCTACCAGGACAGTAGGATCAGAGTATGCAGAGGGGGCAGTGAGAATGCGCTGTAACAGTGAAAGTAGTTTCACAGCTGTTATGTTGCGGTTGTTTCTTGTGCATAGCGGAGGGGCTATGTTTTGCTGGTTGGGCTGATTGGTTTCCTTCAAGGTGAATGTGATAAGATGATGGTGTGTTGGCAAGTATATTAAGGTCGCAGTTGATGTCAACCAGCCAATCTAACGTCCTTCCTTTATTATGTGTTAGTTCCGTGATGCAGTGATTGAACCCTAGTTCAGAAATGGAGTTGGCAATGTTTAGTTCTTTACGATCTGTAGGGTCTTGGAAACCAAGGTTAAGATCACCCAATAAAATAATTTGGGATCCTGGCTTAGTGTTGGTGGTAAGTATAAGTGTGATATCCGCTTTGAATGTTGAGGGGGGCCCTGGCGGTCTATAAACTAGGTGAATAGTAATAGTGCGGGATACTGAGATAGATAATGTAATGGATAATAGTTCATCTGACTTCATGGGGTTGCTGGGCATAAGTGTGATACCTAGTGTTGTTTTGGCGATTAATGTGATGCCTCCGCCTTTAGTATGGTTAGAGTCTCTGTCATGGCAGAGGATGGAGTAGTTCTCAGGTATGGCTAGAGATAGAGACGGCCCTGCTGCCGCAAGGAGCCAGGTCGCAGTGATTTCAAGAAAGTCAAGGTCATTATGTCTGCAATATCTAGGGCATGGGCTGTTAAGGTTCTAGCATTAATGAGTCCGCCTTTGTAAGGGAAGCAGGGTTATTTGGATTGCATTTTCTAGGAAGAGAGTTTTTTTTGGGAGAGATAAGGTTATGTGCTGGTGATTGGTGCTGTGGCGCTATTTCTATCATGCAATGGAGCTTGTTTGAGCCTGGATCTAGAGCCTAATCTGGTGTTCCTACTTTGTAGTTAGCAAGGTTGGTTAGGATCTGTGCTGGTGATTGGCAGCGGTGGCGATATTTCTATCATGTGGTGGAGCTTGTGTGAGCCTGAATCTAGAGCCCAATCTGGTGTTCCTACTTTGTAGTGAGCACGGTTGGTTAGGGGTGGGTTTGGTTGCAAATTGTTTTATCCATTGGGCAGGGGTGAGGTGGTAGGGGTCGCTAGGTGGTGTTCATGATGTATTCATGAGAGTGGGTGGAAGGCATGAGGATAAGAATTTGGATGGCAGAATGCAAATCAGGTGCGGGTAGTTTCTTGGACATTGATAGCTGGATGCTGGGAGACATGGGTGTAACATGGGTGGGCGTTCTGCTATTTGTGGCCATAAGGGCAGGCTTGGTGACCAGGCGTGTGCAAAGGGTCATTGTAGAGAGGAGCAGGAGAGTTAGGCAAAAGGACATGACTAGCGGTGTGGGCAATGCTTGCGGTAGTTCGGTGACTTATTGTCAACTAGGTGGTTGTCCAGTGTGCTGGGCTGTTCAGCATGTAGAAATCGCTAGAAAGACATGCAGCTGTGATGCTCAGATGATATTTTGGTGAGGCCAGGTGCAGAGATTAGAGTGTAAAGAAGATCAGCAACAAGATGCGTGGAGAGCTGGTGCGATGTGGATGTGCAGGCGGCGAACAATTGTGTTTCTATATATGCAACCGGTCAAGCATACTATCATATGGGAGCGGAGCAGCTGAAATTAGTGGTGTCTAGGTCCGACATTGGGCATGCAGTGGTGCATGTGCAACAGGTCAAGTATACAATTGCTATAAAATTACAAATGATTATCAACATTAATGCGAAAGAATCAACATAGCCCGGTAAAATTATACAATGGTGGAAAGGCGGAGCGAGTTTGAAAATGCAACATACAATTATTAAAATGCGACTAAAGTGAGCTCTATAATTAGCCGGTGACTTAGGTAATGAGGTGCAGCAATATACGGGTCCTGAAGGGCAACCTATTATGAATGGTAACAGAGTCGTCGTTACTCTGGCACGCTTGCAGAGAGTGCATGTGCTAGAAGGCAGATAGTTCAGGATGAGGAGCAAGTAGACGAATGAGATGGGACTAGATGAATAGCAATAATGGGTTGGATTAGGGCAGAAAGGCATACTATGGTTTCCTAATAATAATAAGATTGTTTGTGTCGTTGCAAAAGTTAAGTTTTCGGTAGCATCTAGGTAGATGAGGCCTGGTTAGCTTACCCAGAGGTCCGGACATACGGTGGTGTGGCGGTTAGAGTGGCGTTCCTGCGGCCCGTTGCAGTACCGACAGGCACAGACAGGATTCTGGCCTTTTAATGGTGGCCTTCTCATGTGGGGCCGTCTAACGCCTCCGGTCGCACTTCCCTGATGATGTAGGCTGCGGCAGCTTATCGTGGTGACCTGGGAGGGATGACGAGGCATTGCTTAGCAACGTAGCAACATTTTGAAATGGCAATCTCGTGTTCCGACACACGAGGGAGAAGCAAAGCTGGATTTCTTTGCTTCTGGGCAGTATAGGAGTTGCTGGTGACTCGGCCCAAGCGATGGGTGGCTGGAGGCACTGGGTTCACTTTCACTGCACATGGGCATCAGCTCGGGCAAAGCATGTGCTTACTCGAAGTAGGGGGAGCGTGCGGGTGGGCTGGTGGGCTCGGCTCCTCCTGCAGCAGGCGATGTGAAGATGATGAGGGAAGGCTTCTGCCCGCCCTGCGTTCTAGTGGCAAAGGATTCTGGCCTTTTAATGGTGGCCTTCTCATGTGGGGCCGTCTAACACCTCCAGTCACACTTCCCTGATGATGTAGGCTGTGGCAGCCTATTGTGGCGACCTGGGAGGGACAACGAGGAGTTGCTTTGGAATGTAGCAACAATGCTGTAATGGAGCTAGGCAGACATGATGGGGCACTGTGAAGCCTGAAACATTTGGCAGAGGTTCTTTCCAGCTCAAAAACAGTTCCAGGGCCTCCTGTTGGAAAAGAATACTGCTAGGAGACCCTGGGAATGATTTTGAGCTGGAAAGGAGCTCTGACCAAGGTTTCAGGTTTCACAGTGCCCCAACTTGCCTGTCTATCTTCATAACCATGATGTTTGCTAAAACCACTACCACCACTAATGTGGTTGCATGCTGTGTTATTTACATTTCTTGTGTACATCCTGTCCCTGGGGTGGGGGGCTTAAAGGTTCTGTGAGTTATCCCTTAACAAGGTTAAAATGTGGATGTCCCAGGAAACTGTAATTATGTTGAGTTGTGGAATGTAGAGGTACTGTTCAATTTGGCCCATGCAGATCAATGTGCTTTCTCTGTTTTTAGATGGAGATGGCCTGGTGCCATGAATAGCATTGTGTATGACTACACAAGGGAAGATGTTCTACCTTTCAAAAAATAAGTGGTGAAACACCTCAGACTATTATTTTGACTACTTTGATCATCACTTTGCCGCACATCCCATTCTATTCAAGGGTTGCTTCTTGGTGGATCTATTGAAATGTGACCCCTTTGATAAGTGTGTCCTTTTGGTACATGTGAGCTTTCTGGTTCATACTTGTCATTGAGACTTTGCGGATGGACATTCAAACACCTCTGATTTCCAAGACTTTCAACAGTCTTACTATCAGCATATCCTGCACCTATATGCAATGGGTACGTGTGGAGATGAATGATGACTGACATATGAGAATGTCCATGTCCCCACTGGTGGCAGACCTGGCAGAGCACAGATGTGCCTGCTTATTGTCTATGGCCATAAGACCATGCATAGGTTCTCTCTCACTTTCTCTCACTTGTGGATTCCAATGACCAGTCAGTCTACTGACACCCAAACGCTACACGTCTCCCCAATGACACCATCCTCGGTGCAGTACCTTTGGGCCATTGACACACTACATGGTGTGCTAGACCAGTCTTCCTACATTTTGACCCCTACAGGTATCAAACTGTACCACACATGTTGCATGAAGGATGTTGATTTCAGAACCACTAGATGAAGCAATAACCTAAGTGCAATGCCACTCACCTCATAGACAAATGCGGCACTGATGTTTTTTCTAATTCATACCTTACCTCATTGACACTATAGGGTTCATACTTGCCTATTCCTTCACCCTACTCCACAATGATCCCTGATCCACTGTTACATGAAGAACAATGTGAGGTGATGAGTTTCATGCATGGATGACTTTCACTTTGTACCTGAAATTACAAATAAGTGCCTCACACTAGCATAATATGATTTGCACTTCTTTCTTACTGTATGACATGCAACTATGTATCAGACATTTAGGTGTTGCTAGTGGTGTAGGTAACAGATTGTGCTGGTCAAGACTGCAGAATAAGTCCCCACATGACATGTTACTAGAAGCAAGGTTTTCACAAAGATCTATGCATTACTGTATGGAAATTGTGTGGACACATAACACAATGCCCCTTTGTATTGGTCCAATCTTGATGACCTATGACCTTTATAGAATTGATATGTATTTCGTTATATGTGTCACCAGATTTGCCAGATGAGGAATGTTTACAGGTGAACATTGTCATCATGGCCATTTATCATATGGGAAGGGGGTAATATTACTAGGTATGTGCATGATGTGTTCATACCCACCAAGACTTCACTAGAATACAGCTCTGACAACCACAGTCCTAAACCCAACCACCATCACAGGGTCCACAATCCCTGCCACCTGTTCCTCCCTGGGACAGAGCACCAGTAGTTCAACCGTTCCTCTGGTGACCATGCCCTGCTGCGCTTAGACTATATTCCCCTTTCCCTCCCCCATAAATCATTTCATCTCTTCTGACTCTCTTCCCCATTGTGGTTTTGCTTCAAAACAAAGGGGTGCCTGGTCTTAATCCCTGGTCCTCCAGGCTCAATACATTAGCAATAAGCAAAAAATTGGACCACTGGATAGGGAATAGCCAACTTCACACATTTATCTTTTTAAATGTATCAATAAATGTCAATCATTGAATTCAAATTCTTTTATTTTCATATCAAAATATAAAATATAAATTCTTAAAACATGTAAACCAAAATATTTCCTTGCATATTCAACTCACACTGATTCACGCCTACCATTCATTCACTGTTATTCTCTAAAACAAACAAATATCCTTCTTGCACTGTGAAAAGTCCTCCACCAAATGATCTGATGGTTCTATCCGTGTACTATTAGTTACAGCGATATATCTGTATACATCTGTTTCGGTTTGGACATCAATACATCCACTTGGTAATGCAACCTTCATCAGGACCACTATGGGGAGTTCCCTCATCCCCATTTAACCGAGTAGGGTGAGCTACACCACCTAAAAAGAATGAACCATGTAAGAAATCTAGACATATATTATTCAATTGACATTTATAGATATATTTAAAAAGATACATGTGTGAAGTTGGCCATTCCCTATCTCATTGTGGGTTTGGACAGCCACCTTAGCAACATGGTCGGTTGATCACGCTTCCACAGTTATCTATTTTTAGCAAGAGGGGTCTTGGCACTTTCGGCACAATACACTTTTAAGCCTCTTCAGGGGATTATGACACATCACTGTGAATCCCTTGTCAGAACATCTGACCTTTTCGAGCTGGCCCTGTCCTCCAGAGCCCTCAGATTCACTTGTATTACTCATTGTGAGTGAATGACTGGCAGTCAGGGAGGATTATAGAGAATTAACATTTCCAAAATGGCCACCACAGCGAATGAAGTTTTCGTGGCAACAGAAACCGATTTTTTTCCTGGAAGTGTGCCGATGGTAATAGCATTTCACATGGAAGTTCGCTGGTAATAAAATGCATTTTGATGTTTGCTTCTGATAACCCTGGGGGGTGGGGGGACACACCTCCATAATCCATGTCTACATACCGCTAGACTTCTACAGAAGATAATTTCCGCACCGCAACATACCTACCGACTAGGATGCCAAACCATATCAAAGCACACAGGATGGTCATAGATGCCGACCACAGAGACCAATGCAAAGAGGTAAGAAAAAAAATACCTGCTAACCCAATACTAAAACCTAATTTCTTCACAAACTCTTATCCTACAGAAACTCAGACAACCACATCTCTGCACAGCAAACCGCACATACTTCACCACACTGCAACAACATACAAACAACACATGACCATGCACAGCAGCACATGGAAATCGCTCAGACTCGAAAATCGCACCTAAGATCAGCGAACGGTGCAAACCGAACTGAAGCTGCCAACAGAACATCATATCTCACTTTCCTAATCCCACTGGACCCTACTAACTGCTCCCACAGCTTCCCTTTTTCACACTGTCCTTTTTCAGATCCGCCAGATCGACAGGAGACCACTCTGGTGGTGATAAAGGACGGTACAAGTAACCTTTAACATTAACATTAACATAATAATTGTATTTCCAATAATATTAATGTGCCCATAGTGGTAAATGTGCAATCTGGCTGGGGGTATCAAATACTAGAGATAGTGGTGCTGTTTGTCTCCAGCAGACTTTTCACACAGGTTAGCGGCCAACCCATAATGAGGCTGTATATTTTGAAAATAGTTTGTAGGTTTTCATACAAAAAAATGTAATCTAAAATGCACTAATCCTTAGTTCTCCCTAACTTCAGCTATACACCTTTTTCATACAGCATGAAATCACCAAATACTGATAGATTTGTTTTTGGGGGAACACAAATCATACCTTATACTTCTTCCCAATTTCATCATGACAGATGGATCTTCATAATGGAAAGAACTTTGTCTTGCTTTCCCCCCCAAAATCTTCAAAGGCTTTGTTGCAGGCAGAGTGCACCACATGCTGGGCTTGCAACCTGGCAAGACGATGTTAAACCTAGCTCTGGGTCTGTATTAAAACCTAATTCACTTAAGCTCTTGGCTGCTTATGAAGGGTAGACAATGCAGAAAAACTGCAGCATCTAGCTGAATGGTTCCAATGGCCAATAAGGAAAATACAAAAACCTTTCAACAGCATATGTGTAACTGCAGTCTGCTTCTAATTTGTTGAGCAGTTTATGTATGTTAGGCTAGGCCAAATAAAATAGATAAAGGTGCTTATATGTGGTAGCCAAAAAACTCAGAAAGTTGATGCTGGGCCTCGGGAATGGAGATGATTGCTTGTCTCCTCTGCCCTGGCATGCAGATATCATGTTCCAGGTATTGTGTTGATCTAGCACTGCCCATGAACACATCTGAGCAAAGAGTTCTATTGTGTGCACACCATCTAGGATCCTCACATACATATAGCTTGGCTTATCACAGACTTCTGAGTGCTCTGCATGTCTAGGCTTACTGATCACCTGCAGTTCTTCCAGAAGCAATGAAGTTCACTGGAGGTCAGAAAGCAGTGCCTCTGATTAGCACTGTAGAGCCCCATAGACTGAGCTCTGTTCTCAGCTCGAAGGTGGTGCATGGCCATCCAGCACACTTGGAAAGGAAAGACTATCACCTCCGCCTCAAACTGAATTTCATTTAATTTCATTTCATTTCATTTTTATATAGCGCCGGCAGCCCAAGGGCATCAGGGCGCTTTAAACGAACAGAGACACACATAGAACACAGAAAGAGGCCAGTCCAAAGCTGAACCCTGAAGATGTCCCTGATCCAACTTATCCCGGTTCATCATCTGAAGAGATATGTTTTCAATCCCTTCCTGAAAGCAAGAAGGTTTGTAGTGAATGTAGTGGGGATAGGCCCACTCCCCCTCAAACAGAACATAGATAATTTGGTGAGGTGATCAATGCCTTCAAATATTGTAGAAAGTAGAATTATAGTGCTTCGCAGGAAAGCACATTAAGGGGTGATTTAGTTATGGAGTCAGAATATCATGAACAGTAGAGAATGTGTTGGGTAGTAAATGTTATGATATATTATCAAAGAATCTAAATCCAAATTAGCACAGGTCCCAAGTTTTAGGCAAATGTGGGTAGGTCAGGCATTTTGTAATGAGGACAGCCATTTTAGGTTTTGTGACAAGGTCAGGCACTTCAAAATGGATACTTACTTAAGTAGACAAATTGGTTGCTTTATGCTAACTCACTCTGACCTCACTGGACAGTTTTTTCATAAAGAGTTCATGTAGGGTACAATGGTGGGGGTAAGGGTGGGTAAAACTGGTCTAGACCAGGTCTGAGTGGCAGATAGGTTGGCGAATCACAAGTAGGGAGAGGAACAGCACATTGATCATGCCATATCATGCCATATAAATCGGCGAATCACAGACAGGAAAGGAGTTGTCTTTGTGACCAAACCATTACCTCACCTCCCTAGAACTCTATATAAGGGCGGGTGAGCCCAGTAATTTTAGCATAGTTCCTGAGATGTCCTTGCTGTATCTTGTCTGTTGGAAGAAATAAAAACCTGATGACTTCTGAAACTAGACTGAGTGTCATGCTTTTCTCCAGAGTCTCTTTTTGACCCCAAGAGATGCTAAGGCCCAAACAGTGGGGGTGGTGGCACCCTCATGAACACACTCCATGGTGTACCTGTGCATAGAGTGGAAGAAAGAAAGAACGGGCAATCTCGACACCCCTAGTGGTGTGGATTCCTTAAGTGACACTCTCCTCAGGACACAGAAATTGGACCACATCGAGGAGGATGCACTAACACCTGCAAGACCTGGGAATGGGCTTGCAAATAGGGTGGCTTTGTGTTTATATATTTTTATGACGAGAATGTATTTCATGTGCTGAGTGTAGACCAAGTCAATGGAAGGTGGTGAGGGGCAAGGGAAAGGGATGGCATGATGATCAGTTAAAGGGTGTGAACGGCAAGGAATTGGTTAGTGAGCAATGTGGGATAGGGAGGGAGGTGCATGCAAGGGAAGAGTATTCAATGAATAGTTAAAGGATTGTGCAAAAGGGGAACTGAGGTCTGAAAGTTAATTGTAAGAAACAGGGGGCATTGAGAATGTGGTGAAAGAGAAGGACACAGGAGGATGATGGATAAGGAAAAAAGTTTAAATGAGATGGAGGTACACAACTGGAACAGCAGGACAGCAGTTTGACTGTTGCTGAGATCTATGTCTAACCTGCATGCCCGTTGATGTGGCAGGATGTGATCCTATGCTATCTTAGGATATGCTATGCTATTGTATGCTACAGTAGTCTCTCTCGCTCTTATACATATAGGCCTCAGATTCTCCCTCTACCTCCCTCGGCGCTCAGCTTCTCTGAGATGCCCAAACCCTGCCTGGTGAAGCTTAGACACCCCCTAGCAAAGGCAAAGGGACACATCAGACCTTCTCTTCCATTTTCTCTCTACAAATATAGTCTGATCACCCTATATGGCAGATAACAATAGTGTTTCTGTGAATGACGCTTATCCATGTTCCAAAACAATGTACCTGCATGGCTTTGTCACAAGGTTGCAAGTAAGATGCTGACAGTTAAGGCCAAATGTCTGATATTTCATGCCAAGTAACACTCCCATTATGAAACTGCTATAATATAATAGTGATTGCTTAGGCTATGCTATATAACCTGCACTCTAACGGAAGGCCATACAGAGCTCTGTGTGGTGACTGCCTGGACACTTGTCCTGCTGTATTTTTCTGCTTATCTGCTGCCCTCTCTGTATGCTGTGTATTTTCTATCTAATACAAGAAGCTTGGTTTACCATCAGTCTGTGTCTAATCTCCTTATTTGCTGCAAGCTGAGGTTGATGCTGAGGGGGCCCTTGGGAAGGGGCCCGATCATGGCTACCACAGAATGGTGCTGCTGTCTCTGGCCTAACTGCACAGGAGTTTTGGTATGGGCTACCCTTAAGCACAATCGCATGGCCAAATAACACTACGTCCTCACCACTGGAGGTCCTTTTATAAGCGTGCAACACCTGTTGATGGCGAAGTTGCCAATGTGGATTGAGAGGTTCCCAGAGAATCTCCAGTGCAGCGCATGGCTGTGTGGCTATTTCCCTGGCTGATTGGTAAATACAACCTTGCTTGTTTTCTTGCCACTGCACTATATTTTGACTAAAAGGTGATCTGCCATGCCATGTTTTCACTGTCACTCTATCTGCACCTCCCTGCATCTCCTGGTATGTTTTGCATTCTTCTGTTTCTAAGTAGATAGTTACACTGCAGAGGTTTTTTTTGTCAGTCGCATTCATGATGTCTGTCTTGCTTTTGCATAGGCACTGTTTGCTGGAGATGTATAAGATGTATATAGAGATGTTTAACTCAAATTACTCAAATTGAGTGCCCATTTGATTAGTGCCACAGGCTATCCTGTGCATAGTTATGGTGATGACCACTCAAAGACCATTAGAATAACTGTGTTGAGCGAGGTTGGCAGAAAAGGAAAAAACTGTTTGATTTCCCATATTTTATTAGAAAAGGTCCCAGAGGCACTGATGGAGTGCCCCCGACTCCCCCCTCTTCCCTGTTTCAGAGCAGCTCCCTGCAAGACGTGGAAAAGCGCTGGCAGGCTGCCACAGCTCACATCGAAGCCAATGTTTTCACAATGTTCTTGCCAAACATGACACTTTGATAAAGACAAGCTCTGAACTACAGAATGCAGTCCGTCTGTAGTTCTGTTTTAAAAGGCCTTTCTTGCAAACAACGGGTCTATTGTGTACATGTCATTGCTATCTGTCATGTTCTGATTAAAACTGCTTCTCTTTCTACTACTGTTAAGTTTTGTATCGCATTGTTGCATTAGATGTTGGAATTCTTATTGTGTCATGTTAAGTTTAACAGTTGTGAGTTACTGTTTGTTTTGCTTCTCACATTGGTTGAAGAGGAGGTTTTGATCCTCATTGCATTTTCTTGTGATTCAGGCCTGCGGCTCCCGTATGATGTAATGGTCTATTTCTGGTTTGTGAACTATTGGGACATGCTGCTGTCTCCAGACTGAGTGAGTTTCAGAGGCACTGCACCCGTGGTTAATGTGTGCCGCCGCATAGCCACGGTTTGTGACCTGGGTGTGTGTACAGACTGGGGGAGTCCAGGTGTTTTGTCACATGGCCCGCAAGATCGGAAGCAGGTTTGGATGCATTTGCCCCTTGTTGTCTATTTAGAGTGATTTGTCAACGGGACGTTGCTGTAAGATTTTTGTTCATTCCTGGGACTGCCATTTCTATGGTCGCAGCTGATAGGGTTACCTTGTTTGTGTCCTCCGCAGCTGAGTTATTTTGACTTGCCCCATGCTGTGGCATTCATATGACACTAATTCAAAAGGGCTCTGTGGTACGCAATTACCACAGATCCTTCACCTACTGCAGACATCTTTAAATTGCTGCCTGCATGTCCGCCTTGTTTAGAGTATTGTCTTATTCACTTGGTTACTTATCATTGTGATTTGTGGTAGATGAATTGACTTTGTGTTTTATTTCTAAAATTATTATTTATTTTATTTTTTGCTTCTGTTTGCCAACACTCTGTCCAGATTACAGACAACTTATTGTACAGACATACTTACATGCTTTGCTTCCATGCTCAGGGGGAGTCCTTGATTGGCAAGAAAAATAAATTTGAACATAACAAAATTTTCGTGATCGCCCCCCCCCCACTCATTACTTTACCTACCACAACACTCAGAGCCATGTGGTCTATATCTGTGTGCTTGTTTCAACCAAAGAGGCGATGCTGATGGATCTTGGCCATTTGGGAGTTAAGTGGCAAATGTTACTGCTGAGCTACACCTGATGCAGTTCCTCTTGTCCATCTTGTGTCTTACTTTATCTTTATATTCAGCGACCTCTTAAAATTCTTACTTGGCTCCTTTCTTCCCTTTCTTCCCTTTCTTCACCTCTCTGGTTTGTCTTTACGATGTTACCACTGGTAAATTCTAATTGCCCGGAGGTTGTTTTCACCACCCCTCTAGATATGCAGTACTGGCAGGCCTACCTCCCTTTGTGTCTCCCCACTCATTTGAGTTCTAGACTTAGACATGGGCTTTGGGCTATCAACAACAACACTCACAACTGCACTAGGGACTAATGCCTTCTTCATGTTTTTATGTATGGGGCATTCAATATTTGAAAGAGTGGAATTTTTTAACTCGGGTTCAAAAGGAATTTCAGTAGCCACTTGAGGGCTCATTTCATGCGGATCACCTTGTTTTCTTGCGCAAGGCTTTGGAACATAGAAAGTGTAAGATGTCTGATGGTCATTGGTTGGCTTATTTGACCTGGTACAAAGTATCTACAGACGGATTGCGGGACAGTCAGACTAGATCACTGAGGAACTCTCAGGCTAAGCTAGCAATAGAATAAGAGCGGTACAAGCAGTACAAGCATCCCTCTAGCATCCCTCTAAGGCCGGCCAGCTAAACAGTAAACACACTCGCAAAACAGGCCTCTACCCAATTGTTTCTGCAGATACTATGAAAGATTACCTTTCAGAAGCACCTAAAGCAAAACCTGTGGACCTGTTAGACGAACTAGCACCTTAGCCGTCTCTCCCGAGGGCCAACACAGCACCTACTCTGCATCAAATGGATCCACCAACCCCCATGCCACAGCAAGCTGCCATGCCAGCCCAGCCACCCGTCACACTACGCTACCATCCACCCCTGCCTCTCACACCCCGTCTGCATCCCGTCCACTCCATCTTTCTCTCCCACCATGACCTCTCCGTCCACTCCCCAAGGAGACTTAACAACATCTCCTCCCCCTGCTCCACCTACACTTCTGATGCCAGCAGCCTCTACCTACACACCACCCCGGACTCACTCCCAACCGAGTCAGTTCCCACCTCAATCTACTTCCACTCCCCTGTTACCCCTCAGTGCCACAGGAGCATGTCTGACTCAATCTGCCAAAAATTAATGGATGACTTACAGGCACTGTCCAACTCTTATGCTTTTACCTCCAGGCCAGGACAACTTGCCAGGCAAGATATTCAATTGTCACATTCGCCCATGTCTAAGCCACCTTCCCTACACAATATGGACCCCTCAACATCCTCCGCTGCTGCCACCACACTTATGCCTATGTGCACCTAAACTCAGGCCAAAACCGATGCTGAACCTATGAGAATGCACACCCCATGCAGCTCCACTGACTTATACCATATGGTGCAACAATTCCCCACGTTGGCTGACAACCCTACTGCTTTCATAGAACATTTGAATACAGTGATTGCTTGTTATGATCCCACGATTGGGACCTTAAACAACTCCTATGGGCTGTGCTTAAAGACCCTCTATACAAACAAATTATGGACAGGCTGCAGTGGCCTGACACACTGGCAGAGGGTGAGGCTATTACTGCTAATATTACCACTCTTACCACCCTCATCAAAGAAAAATACCCTGTCAAATCTGACTAGTCAAAGATCACCCTCTGACTACCTATCTAGATTGACTGTTGGTGTTAAGTATCGAAAAGGGGGTTAAAAGGCTTAACAACCTTTTCGGTACTTAAGACCTATTCTGAAGTTGGCGCATTCCCCGGAAGTCGGAAGGAATGCGCCAATTTTGGAATATATGTGGCGGTTGCTGGGATGGGTTGGAAACCAACCTAGTAACCGCCACATTCGTAAACTGGCTTTTTGGAAGCCTATTCTTGTGGCACTCCTCCAGTTTAATATGTGTGCTAAACTAGCGCACATTTATGGTACCCTTTTGGTGCTGTTAAACTGGAGGAGTGCCACAAGAAGCCTTGTTTGGTGTAAATGGAAGTGTCCATACACCCGTGTTGTATATGGACACTTTCATGTACACCAAAGCAAGCAGCTTCAACTATGCTGCAACGTTGAAGCTGCTTGCTTTGGCGTACATGAAAGTGTTCATATGCAACACACGGGTGCATATGAACACTTTCATTTACACCAAACCGAGCAGCTTCAACGTTGCATCCTGCAACGTTGAAGCTGCTCGCTTTGGTGTAAAAGAAAGAGTTCATATACACCACACAGGTGTATATGAACACTCATTTAAACCAAAGGGAGCAGCTTCAACGGTGCAGGATGCAACGTTAAAGCTGCTTGTTTTAATTGAAAGTGTTCCTATACATCGCACGGGTGTATAGGAACACTTTTATTTAAACCAATGCGAGCAGCTTCAACATTGCATTCTACAACATTGAAGCTGCTGGCTTTTGTGTAAATGAAAGTGTTCATATACACTGCACGGGTGTATGTGAACACTTTAATTTACACCAAAGCCAGCAGCTTCAACATTGCAGGATGCAACTTTGAAGCTGCTCGCTTTAAATGAAAGTGTTCATATACACCACACGGGGGTATATGAACACTTTCCTATACACCAAAGTAAGCAGCTTCAACATCCTGCAATGTTGAAGCTGTTCACTTTTGTGTATAGGAACTGTGTTCTCGGCAGCATTTTTGTAGAATAACGATTCTCTCGTTATTTAACGAAAGTGCTGCAGAGATTCTGCAATCCACCTGTTTCCACTAGAAACAGGCAGATTACAGCAAAAGCACTGTTGTGCTTTGCGAAGATGCACAGGCCCACATGAGAATAGCAGTGGTGCCTGGGCGTCAAGAAATGGCGCAGTGAGTCATGCTATTTAGCAAGCTCACTGTGCCAAGATGAGAATAGGGCCCTGACTGTTTCACTAAATACTCCGGTATTGCAAATGCTGGGGAACAAGATAAATCTGCATTCGTTTCTCATTTAGTGAATGGTCTCCTTCCTGAAATTTCGAACAATATTCAAAATGTTCAGATTGGGTGGCAAGCTGAATCTATTGAAAAAGCATTGCAAGCAGCTCAATATTTCTTTGACAAAATCAAACGCCAGGAGCAAGATGGGGCTACCCACCTTATGGCTTTGCATCTACAGCATGCTCAACAAAAGAGTGCCTTTGGGGGTCGGGGATACCTGGGTACCTCATGCCAGGCCTATGCCCAACAGAATCCTCTGCCACCTTTTCACGAGGGCCACCAGCCACAGCAGACTTTTGCACACCCATTTTTGCCTGCACAGCAACCCCTGCTAAGGCAACCTTTCTGTACATATTGTAAGCAGACAGGCCATCTCATCCAGCAATGTCCTACCAAACTTGCCAGGCCAAGGCAATATGGTCCCACTACTCCACGCAATGATTTCATTCCTCCTAACAGTTCTAATAGCTACCCTATACCCCCACCACCACCCACTCCACCTCCTCCTTCTCTTAATGGGGGCTAAAAGGACACGCATATCTCCTATGGTCCACAATGACATTGCCAGAGGGACCCTACCATGCTGTCGGCTGCTTTGCTCCCACTAGACTGGTCTGGTCCCTAACTAAAATGTGACATCCAAGGGAGAAGGGTGAATTGTTTGATTGACACTGGTGCCAGGAGCTCCAGGCAGCGAGCGGCTGAATTTCCAAATGTGAATGTTTCAAAGGAAACTGTCAATGCTGTTGGGATATCTGGCACCACTATTCCACACCGGGTATCACATTAATTGTCTGTTTCTATTGGTCCCATCACTGAACATCATGCCTTTCTGTTGAGCCTGTGCTCACCTGCAAATCTGTTGGGTATTGATCTGCTATCCAAAATGCATGTATTGTTCTCCTGATGGTATTTATCTAGAGGTTCCACAATCTAGGCAAGCTGAATGTTTGTTTCTCCTCCAGCAGCCAACTGACCCACAGCCTCCTTCACTCCTCACACCTGCACAAGCTACACAGGTACAACACCTTATTGACTCAGTGCAAGTGGACCTCTGGGCAGCACATGCCAATGAGGTAGGAGACATTCTCTCTGCTAAACCTGCTCGCATCACTCTCAATCCAGAAGTCTCTCTCCTGCGTGTGCATCAGTACAGAATATTCTCTCGAGCAGAGGAAGGAATCAAACCTATCATCTCTTCCCTCATTGATCATTGCATCCTCTACTACATCACTAGCCCTTGGAATACTCTGGTGCTCCTAATTGAGAAAAAGCGTACAGGCAAATTCCGTTTTGTTCATGATTTGTGTGCCCTTAATAAAGCAGTAATACCCTCACATCCGGTTGTCCCGGACCCTCTGGCCATTCTCTCTTGTATCCTGCCCAAATCCCAAATTTGCACTTGCATTGATCTTGCCTCTGCCTTCTTCTCTGTCCCCATTCACCATGACTCTCAGTATGACTTTGCATTCACTTACCAGGGACATCAGCTCACCTACAGGTCCCTTCCAATGGGCTTTATTAACTCCCCATCTCTCTTCTCCCAGATTCTGTAGGAAGACTTCCAGGATGTCACCTTCCTGGGGGCTCCACTATGATCGAATACATTGATGACTTACCGTTAGCATCACCTTCCTTTCAGGTCTCCCTCACAGACTCTGAAGTGCTACTCACGGCCATAGCAGAAAAGGGTCACAAAATGGACAAAGCAAAATTGCAGCTCTGACTACCCACTGTCACTTACCTAGCACACAACATTTCCCACAGTGCTAGGCGCCTGGCCCCTCTCGTGTGTACTGCATCTTACAATGTCCCATGCCTGCCACTAAAAGGCAGTTACGCTCCTTTTTATGAATTAGCCATTTTTGTCAGCCCTGGATCCTTGATTATCCCTGCACGGTGGCACCTATGCAAAAGATGCTACATGGCTCCCAACCTGACAAACTCGCGCTTCCACAGCCCTCGCCAAGAACAAGGCTGTCCTCTCCATTTCTCCCACTTTCAGCCTTCTTGACTACTCTAAATCATTCACCCTGTTCTGTGACGAGAAAGAGGGGCATGTCTTAAGCATACTCACACAGAAGCACGCAGACCTACAATGCCCTATAGCCTATTTCAGTTAGATGCTGTTGCTTCAGCGTTTCCCAAATTTCTGTGAGCGGTAGCTGCTGGTGCCCTTCTCCTTACCAAAGATGACAACATCGCCTTAGCACACCACATAAACGTAGCAGTATCACAATCTGTATTAGCACTCCTCCTCAGGGGTAAAACCAAGCACTTATCTGCCGCATGTCTCACCAAATATGAAAAACTGCTCCTCTCTGGCACCAACTCTCATCAGATGCGCCCCACTCAACCCTGCCTTCCTTCTCCCACACCTGATGACAGTACCCTGCAGAACTGCCTTGCAGCGGTTGACATTGTATCATCGCCAAGAACCGACCTCAAGGTTATACCCCTTCCCAATGCAGACCTCATTCTCTTTGTTGGCGGGTCTTGTCTTAGAAATTCAACAGGTAGTCTCCAGGAAGGTTTTGCTGTTTGCACCTCCTTTGAAGTATTAGATGCTTTTCAGTTCCCATCAGTACGATCATCCTAAGTGGCTGAACACATTGCCCTCCCACAGGCTTGCATGATTGCCACACAATGAACAGCCACTATATGCACTGATTCAAGTTACGCTTTACAGGACCCTCTGGAAACAGAGAAGATACCTCACTGCAAAAGATACTCCCATTCTCAATGCACCCTATGTGGAAGCCCTGCTTAATGTGATTCTGCTACCCACCAAGTTGGCAATTGTGAAATGCAAAGGCACATGCGACTTTCTGAGAACACTTGGCAGGCTAACGCGCTGGCCGACGGGCATGCAAAAAATGCGGCCCTCCATGGCCCTCAAGCTCCTGAATATGTGCCGCTGTTTCTCCTCTCATTTGAGGACCCCCTAGCATCTCTTTCTGTCCTGGCAGATCTCCAAGAGGCACACCCCAGGCTGAGAAACAGAGCTGGGAAAATCACAAATGTGTTTGTTGCTCCGATCGCCTATGGCGTGATAACACAGGTCGGTTAGTGGCCCCAGTAGCTCTATTGCTGTACCTCGCTCGTGTTGCTCACTCTGTGTTCCATCCAAGCAAGGGAAAGATGTAATCAGAGGTCCAGAGATATTGGTTTGCACTTAAGTTTCCCTACATTGCTCAGAAATACTGTGCTCACTGTCCAACATGTCTCACGTTCAACCCTGGAAAGCCTGTGAAAACCACTCCAGGGGCACATTAAGTAGCTCATGGCCCCTTCGTGAATCTCCAAATAGACTTCATTAGCATACCAAAGTGTGCCTCCTTTGAGTATATCCTGGTCATCGTTGACACATTTTCTTGATGGTCTGAGGCCTACCCCTGTAAATATGCTGATTCCATTACAGTGGCCAAGAGACTGCTCAAAGAGTTCATCCCACCCTTTGACCTTCCAGTTTCCATAAACTCTGACAGAGGCACCCATTTCACTGGACAGATTGTACAAAACATCTGCAGTGGCTTGGAGATCCTTCAGCACTTCCATTGTAGTTTTCATCCACAATCGGCAGGGGCAGTGGAACGGCGAAACTTCAACGTGAAGTTCTGCCTTGCCAAGGTCTGCCAGGAAACCGACCTAAAGTGGCCTGATACCCTGCCTCTTGTCCTCATGGACCTTAGAAACTCTGCAAATATCGTACACGGTCTCTCCCCCATGAGATACTCATGGGAAGGCCCATGAGAATGCCAGTTGCTCCGCCACTTTCCCCTGAACTCTGTAACTTACAACTGAATGATGATCTTGTTGTGTCGTATTGCAAAAGACTAATGCTTGTTGTCAGTTCTCACTTCCAGCAAACCCAAGAAGCTCTGCCTCGAATGCCTGAAACACTGTGTCACAGCCTCCTGCCGGGACACAGGGTGGTCCGGAAAGTTCATCAGCGAAAATCATCCCTGCATTCTAGCTGGAAAGGTCCTTTCCAGATCCTGATGACAACCCACATCACAGTACGCTGTAGAGGCCATGACTCCTGGGTCCACGCCAGCCAGTGTGTGAAAGCAGCTCCTCCAATCCATGACGAAAAACAGCAAGAGGTCCAGAACAAAGACATCCTGCCGTCCTCTAGCACCAAAGACAGAGAAAAGCGGAAATCTGCAGGGGTACAGCAGAAAGAGAGCACTTCAGCTGCCCACTGGGGTCCAAGCAGCTAAAACTCTGGTGACTCCTCATACAGCACTCCTCGGCAACAAAGTTCTGTTACCTGTTCCAAGGTACAACTTGTGGAGTGCGACCACCATCTCATCTGATATCAGCAGGTGAACCATTGCTCTCAAAAGTATTTGCTACACTTGTCTCCTACGGGTGGCTCATCGCTCTCAAACATGTTTGTCACCAAGCAACTACAATACCGCTGCACACCTGTAGTGTAGGGGCATAAGTACTACAGCCCAAGGGGGTTTTCGAAGCCAGCTGAATGGACCCAGCGCCTCAACTGATTTCTTCCAGCTCTCAGCATCTGTCATCGTCATCCTGGCAGGGATCCTGAACCTTTGCATTATCGTCTCTCCTGTCTATCAGGTCCTGTAACAACTGACACTCTTTGGAACTTTTGGGCATAAGGCCCCGATCTCAGTAGGGTTAGACTGCTAAAGCTAGGAATAATGCTGCAATTGCATTATTGAATCTGAATTGTGTACAACATGTTGCTGTTCCTCACCATGGTATTTGCTGTGCTTCACCCTACATCCACCATCCTGCACCCAGACACCAACACCTTCCTCAACTTCTCTTAGGCCTACGCTGACTTAATTAATGCCTCTGATTGCTATGTGCTCCCTCACTCCTATGTACACCAGTGGGGGGATTCCCTTCATCCCTGTTCCATTCAATCTTGCTGAATGGTGTTATGACCTCCTGATCAATGGCTATTCTTGTCCCAATATGACCCATCCCTTTCCCCGGGGATTCTTCTACCCCAGATATGCCAATACTTTACCTCCCAAGGTACTGACCGCATTTGTTCTACACACTCTGATCTCTTTCACTGTGATAAGCATGCTGCCTTCAAGGGGTATCACACAAGCAACCTATGTCCTTAACAGAAGTGCTACTACCACCAACTATAACGGCACCGCTGTCAGAAAGAAATTACAATTTCATAGTAAAAGCACCACCATAGCACCCTACACCCACAGAGGGTTATATTTCCTTTGTGGGGCTAGCACCACCCAATGGCTATCAGCTAACTGGACTCGTCAGGGCACCTTTGGGTTCATTCGCCCAGCCATCTGCCATGTGTTCCTTTTTCCAAAAGTTCACTACACACCCGACACTCCAAACGTGATGCCTGGGCATGGTTTAAAGGCCTCATAGGGTTCCTGATCCCGAGCATTGGCACTTCAACCAACAGGGCCGATCTTCATGCCCTATCACTCCACCTTGAACAGGTAGCCAACAACACCGCCAAACGAATACAGATACATAAAAGCTGACAAGTTACACTTAGACTAGGGTCCTCCAGAACAGAATGGCGCTTGATTATTTACTATCTGCCCAAGGGGGAACATGTAAAGTTATAGGACAAGAATGCTGCACCTGGGTACCAGATGCCTCCTGCCAGGTTGAGGACATCATAAAACATCTCCAAGGGATTGGTACCACATTAAACGGTGTGAACAAATGTCATGCTAGCGCACTGTTAATTTGGATTCAAAACACTTTTAGTTCACTGGGCTCTTCCATTCTACATGGTTTTTTAATCATTGTTGTCATAATTGCTGCCTTTGCAATGATAGTTTTTCTTATTCACTGCCTTCTGTCATGCTGTGCTAAACAGGTGTCTCACTTGCCCGCAGAGGACAGGCTGCTGCCACTCGAAAAAGAGACACTGCTACTTAAGGGGAACACCCCCAAAGGCACCTCCAATGAACAGGAAATTATAGATGTGTTGGGACAAATGTCTGATGCTGAATTGAATGCATTTTTGAATTGGTACCTTAAAGGCTGACGATCTATGTCTCTAAAGCAACATCCTTTCTGTGACAATCCATGTGCCTGTACACCCTATCCCTAGGTCACATGTGTACCTGGGCATCTCTGATTGAGGCTATGCCCCAATCCTGCTCCCCGTGGTCTATGCCCTCTCTCGGGGATGACCAAACAGGGGGTTGATGTGGCAGGATGTGACTCTATGCTATGTTAGGCTATGCTGTGCTATGGTATGCTACAGTAGTCTCTCTCGTACATGTAGGCCTCAGATCCTCCCGATGCCTCCCTCTGCACTCAGCTCCTCTCTCATGCCCAAACCCCGCCTGGCGCAGAATAGGCACCCTGTAGCAAGGCAAAGGGACATGTCAGACCTTCTCCTCCATTTGCTCTCTACAAGTATAGCGTGAGCACCATAAATGGTATATAACAATAGTGTTTCTGTGTATGCTGCTTATCCATGTTCCAACACAATGTGCCTGCACAGCTTTGTCACAAGGTCACAAGTAAGATGCTGACAGTTATTGCCAAATGTCTGCAATGTCATGCCAAATAAAACCCTCCATTGTGAAACTGCTATAATACATTAGTGATTGCTTAGTATATGCTATACAACCTGCACTCTAAGGGAAGGCCCTACAGAGCTCTGTGTGCTGACTGCCTGGGCACCTGTCCTGCTGTATTTTTCTGCTTGTCAGCTGCCCACTCTGTATGCTGTGTATTTGCTATTTAATACAATAAGCTTGGTTTACCAAAAGTCTGTGTCGAATCTCCTTATTTGCTGCAAGCTGAGATTGATGCAGAGGGAGCCCTTGGGAAGGAGCCTGATCTTGGCTACCACACACTGCACCCGATTGTGGCACTGGCTTTTCCACCTTTCTTTATCCTGACTAAGTGATGAATACTTGCTTTATGTTTCAATTACTTCTCTTATATTTTGTCTGGTTGCTTTATCATGTGACTTGTTGCTTTGAAAGTAGACACAATTGTACAGACTAAGATTATAATTATGGTAAATTGTCATTATAATTATAATCTTAGTATGTTTCTCAGATATATTTTCCTCAGGATACAGATGAATTATAGACTTACCCCATGGTGATACTGTATTGAATCTAGGGAGATCATCCCTAAGACCCAGGTATGGGCATCCTCTCATGTGGCCAGGGAAAGGGAGCCACTACCTGGTACTTACCCTGGGAGTGGTATTATGCGGGGGGACCACATGAGAGGGGACTTATATCAAGGGGAGTTGGGGACCTCTCTAACCCATGATTCCCCTAAAGTTCCTAAAGCTTAATGGCTTACTGTAAACAAACTGACATGTTTGCCATAAAAGCAACTATGGACTTCAAGTCCCATAATGCCTGGGGTACTGGGACTAGGAAGAGGAGCTCAGAGTTGATGAAGCATAATGAGCAGTCTAGTTGTTGTGGTAGTAAGCACCTGAGCGGGACCTTTAAATGTATAAATTAGCTTTAGGTGCAAAGAGAAGGATAAGCTGATGGTGTAGTAGAGGCGGCAGCAGGACTGAATGTGGAAGACACTGTGGAGGCAGAGGAAGCTACAGCTGAGGCCAACACGGGAGAAGACGCGTGGTCAAGCAGAGAATGCGCAGCTGGAAGTGGCTCTGAGGAAAGCTATGCCATGTGGTAGAAGAGCTCCCAACATGGGTGAACTGCTTCAGTAAAGGAGCTAAACCAAAGATTACACAGAGCTGTCAGAGCTCCCTGGAAGAATGGGTGTACTGTGGCAGTCAGACCGGAGCTGGCATAAGCATAGAGCGTCCTGTGGAGATCCGCTGCAGTTACCGCTGGTCAGAAGGAGAGGCAAAGGAAGTTGGCTTGAATCAGGTGACCCCAGGGGCATTCCAAAAAAGATCGCTAAGTGGAACTAATGATTTTGAATACCAAACAAAGGAAACAAGGCAGCCAGGGCGCAACTCTCCTAATAAGGGATACCAATTGGGAGATATTTGTAACCTGCACTGCCAGCAGCCAAGAGGTTGCATGAGAAAAATACAAAGGCTGTAGGAGCATAACCCTTCTTATATGAGACACCAATGGGGAGAAAACTGTAACCTACATTGTCTACAGCCAAAAGGCAATAAAATAATAATACAGAGACAGCAAGGGCGCAACTTCCCTTTTATGGAATACCAATTTGGGAAGAGCTGTAATACACAGTATCAAAAAGTCAAGAGACTATAAAGAGAAGAAGTTATTGTTCAAACCTCCTCACTTAGGATCCTGGTGTGGAGAGATTTGGAACACTCTTTACCACTGAATACAATTGTAGTTGTAGGAGGTTTCATCCTGGCAGGCGAGTTTACCAGGAAAGAAGAGGATGATTTAAAGCACTGTGGTTGTGGAAAATGATGTGTTGGAAAAGAACTTGTTAATTTCATCATCTTGTCTTGATGAACTGTTGCATTACAGAAAGTGATTACTAAGCTATCCTGACTAAAGTGTTTCCTTTGAACAATAAGTATCATGTGCTAATAATTGCTTGGCTTATGGGAAGAGAACAATTGTCTTGGTTTATGAACTTTTATTTTGAGGAAAAGACTTTGGGGGTCATTACGAGGTTGGAGGTAATGGAAAAACGATGCCGGTAAGGGATTACCAGCACTGCATACCGATCCGGCCTATTACGAGTCAGCAACCTTGTATTTTGCGCCACCGCTGATATCGTGCAACCCGTACCTGCATGCGAGCGGGCACTCGGCCCTTCGGCCCGGCAATACTGGGATGGCGCAAATAGGAGGAGATCACAAGTCATGCGGACATGCAAATACCGGCATCATGAAGACGCTAAAAAGGGATACCGGGATGCCGGCATTACCGGCATCGCGAACCACCCGCAAACAGTAATGTGCAGTGTACCCAACTGCCACAGGTGCACACAATCAGCACAGGTGGAGGCAATGGAGTCTGGCCCAGCACAAAAGGAGCACACCCACACAACACACAACATTCCACATCAAAATGATCCACCTGCAGTAGCAATATTGGGGCCTGAGGACATGCTTGCATTGCTACACCAGCAACAACAACAACAACAACAACAGGCACCACAGAGGAGACGCAGGAGGAGAAGGAGGGTGAGACAGGCCCAGCAAGCCCCACCAGTGCAGCCAGTGGTACCACGCAGGCAGCCCCCAATCCCTTGCATCAGAGCCAGTCCGTTCAACCCAACCCCTGAGCAGATCCACACCCTGTACCGTCTGGACCGGGACACCATTGTGGACATGATACACAACGACATTGTCAGCCTGATTGAAATACGCACCGCCATCCCACCTCTACTGAAGGTAGTGTCTGTGCTCCACTTCCTGGCCACAGGCACCTACCAGCACACAGTGGGGCACGTGCATGGCATATCACAACCCTTATTTTCTCGCATGCTGAACCAAGTGCTGGATGCCCTCCTGAAGCACTTAAGGAACTACATATCCCTACCACGGACTGCCCAGGAGATCTTTGACACAAAAGTTGGCTTCCATGCACTGGCAGGCATGCCAAATTGTATTGGTGCACTAGACTGCACCCATGTGGAATTTGTGGTCCCGCATGCAACGGAGGTGGTGTACCGCAATCGTAAGCTATATCACTCCATCAATGTACAGATGGTATGTGACTCCAGCAAGGTCAGCACATATTGTTGTGCCCGATTTCCCGGATCAACTCATGACTCAATGGTCCTGCGCAACTCCACACTACCATGCTACATGGAGCGACATGCAGGACGACGTGCCTGGCTTCTTGGTAAGTTGCATGACAGGCACATGGCAGTGTAATGGGAGAGAGATGCACACACCACCATGGCGTCATTGTTGTTGTGACAGCACAATGTCCACATCCCAAAACAATGTACCCCAAAGCATCCCAAACTGAACATGACAACCAATCCCCATAGCAATGATGGAAGCTACACACCAATCATAACATGCCAAACTTTCAACCACCCCACATCCCACAACACGTCCACCACCCATCATCAGACCTCACCCTCTGTAACACAATCCAGCAACATGCTGTGAGTATGCACAATGTAAATGTCTGCAGCAATTCACTACACAGGACAAGCATCCATGAGAGTGCACAAATCAAAACCACCAAGGGAATCCACTGCTTGTCACAGGGCCGCCACCACCACAGTAGCGCAGCATGTCATCATGGGAATATGCGCTGAATGATAAATAATGCAGAGACTACTGCCAACGCTGCCAGTAAGAAAATCATACTGATCACTACACATGACATATTTAAAACAAACACAGCGGTATGCGTCCACAGTGCAAGAGCAACATCAAGGCAGTGTTACACCGTGTATCATCTTGAATACGCAATCCACACCATAAGACCATGGCACAGCACACATTGTGGCAAGAGAAAATGTGTGCATACAACCAGGGACATGTAATTGTGAACCACAAATATCTGCAGGCATGTGTGATAAGGATAGGTGTCTATCATGAATTGACTAACACATACCTTATTTTTCACCCATGCAGGTGATAGTGGCTATCCCTTGAAGATGTGGCTCCTCACCCCTGTCCGGAACCCACAGAACAGGCACGAAGAGGACTACAATTATTCCCATACCTGTACCCGTGTGGTCATCGAGCAGACCTTTGGCCTGTTGTAGGCACGTTTTCGCTGTCTTAGCCGGTCGGGTGGGGCACTCCTCTACAGGCATGAGAAGTGGCCAAGATCATCATGGCATGTGTCATGCTGTACAACATGTGCATCCGACGGAACGTGCCACTGCCCCCTGACATTGAACAGCAACCACCAGGTGATGATGAAGAAGATGAAGAAGATGTGGGCGCACATCATCGCAGTGGCGATGCACAGGAGGGACGTGCTGTGTGCCAGTCTGTGATTGGCCAATATTTCTAAGACACATGGGTGCAGAGGGTGCCATGAATGTGGGACTGAGGGCACTGGGTGTGGGTGTACATGGACACTATGCACTATAAACCAATAAATGACACATACACAATAAGGAATGTCCAGTCAAGTATTTTTTCTGGTACACAACGGGTGTATTAAACAGTAAAAAGTAAAACGTGCTCATACCCACCACCTCAAACACACCCCCTCCCCTGAACCCCTGCCCCCACAACTCACCCACACACCCTCTCCCCCTCCCCCACAACTCCCCCACACACCGTCTCCCTCAAGGTGCGCGCAGACCTGCACAGGGGGCTGGTGTGTGTGGAGCTCGAAGAGGAGGCTGTGCCCGCTTGCTCCAGTCTCGTGGCAGGACGCTGTGCCTCCAATTCATCTGCAATGCGGCAAAGGACCTGCCTCATTGCAGACAACTCCTCGCAGATGCGAGTTGTGCTCGCCTCAATGGCCACTTTCAAGGACGCTGTGTTGTCCCGGCCCTCCTTCCTTGCCTAGGCACCATCAGATACAAACTGTCTGACTAGCCCTGTCAGCTCCTCCTGGTGCTGTTCGGTCAGTGCCATTTGCTGCTCCCCATCCCGGACACCAGTGGAGGTGGATGCTGCGTGTGGCAAGGGTCCCAAATCATGTGGGTCCTCTGTGGGGCTCCAGCTCCCTTGCCCTGGCTCCCCTCCAGACTGCTTTTGTGTGCTGACAATGGTGGTGCTGAATGGGGTGATCTGGGGTGATGGCGGGGGGCTGCATGTGCCAGGTAGGTCTGATGACACATCCTCCACAGGGACACACACCTGGCCTTGTCTCTGTACCTCATCTTCACTCTAGGGTGCTGTGGCTGCCGCCTCCCTGACAGAGCTGTTGGTAGCAGAAAGGGCCCCATCGGCCACTGGCTCCTGTGCAGTGGATACAGCTGTTGTGGGCACTGTTGCTGTGGCAGTGACCCTTAGCCTCCCCAGTGACGTTGCATCCTGTGGTGCCTTTGCCTTCTGTGGCAGTTGTGCCTTGCCTGGGCCTTTTGATGTTGAAGGCCTGTTGCCTTCTTCCCTGCCCCTGGCCTTCTTTCTGGGAGTTGTTGCCTGCGCTGCAGAGTCCCGGGCCTCGCTGTCAGGCTCTGAGCCTGTGGGGGACCGAGAGAGGGACGGCATCAGTGATGGTTCTGCATGCATCATGCATACATTGGTATTGTTGCTGTTCTACACATTTGAGGGGATTCGGTATTGGAGTTTTGACATTCAGGTTGCTTGCTATATGGGGGGATCATGCAGGCATACGTCAGGTTCACACTAGTTTGAGGTGGTGTATGCTGTGTGACATGCCTTTCCGTTATGGGCTGCGTGCAGTGTGACACATGCCGTTTCCATGTTTGTGTGGTGTCTCACGTATGGCATTGGCATGCTGCATGCATGGGGATGAGTCTGTGCTGAGGACGGCATCTAGGCAGGGATGTGTCCATGTGTGTGTAATGAGCCATGCATTGCCTCATGGTACGGTCACATTGGTGGACTATCATCATACTTTGCATTACAGTGTTTTCTTAGGACACTCACCACCATCTGTCGATGACGTGGCTCCATGTTCCATCTCGCCCACACCTTCAATCGACTCAATGCCAATTGTGCTGGTGCAGATTTCCTTCCAGCGGCTGAGTTTTATTGGAGAGCTAGAGCCACCGCCAGTAGCCAGGCCATGGCTCCTGTTGGCCGACAAGATGTTGCGCACTCTGAGACGCAGGTCGTCCCAACGTTTACGGACATCCTTCACTGTGCGGGCTGTGTTCCCAACCGCACTCACTTTATGGGCTACTAGCTCCCAAATCTCTTTTTTCTTTAGTTGGGCTACTCTTTTGAGGTCATTTGCAAAGACCACCTCAGCATTTTCAGACAGAGTGTCTGCAAGCATTGTCAGTTCATCCTCCGAGAACCGCTCCTTCCGCTGCCGGGATGCCCCTTTCTTCACTGCCTTTGGCATGATGCTGGTGCAGTAGAAGATTTTCTTGTGTGGGATTGAGGCTCCAGGTCCTGTGTAGTGAGGATGGCAATGGATTGTGTTTTTCAAGATGGCCGCTGTGCCGTTTCCCGTTCCGATGACGTTACTTCCGGTTCGGCTATTAGCTGTACCCATTGATGCCAGGCCCGTTATTTGGAGGTGGACAGCGGCAGAAGTGCTGTCTGAGCTTCCAATGATGCCGCTAAGGGGGCTTTTGGGGACTTTTGCAGCACGCCGGTACTGTCGATACCGGCATGCCGCTACGCGTGTGCACGCATACTCGTAATCGGCCGCTGTTAGCAGCGTCTTTGCTACATGGACACAGTATTTGCTCCATGCTGGTAAAAACTGTTTTTTACCGCGAATCTCGTAATGACCCCCTTTGTCTTTGCCAAGCAGGAGACTGTGGAAAATAACAGTTGCTTTGATTTATGAACAAGCCTTTGTAAAAGAAACATTCCCTTTGCCATGTGGAAGGATACATTGTGCCTCATCACGAGTTGGGCGGTAGCCCTTAAATGTGGCAGTAACAGTATTACTGCCGCATTTAAGGACTCGCCCTATCACAAGTTGAGCGCTAAATGGGCTGTTTTACCTCAAGCTTTTTTCTGGAGGTGAAAATCCTATTTAGCGCCCTGTATTACTGATGGCTCTATTAGCGCACAGTATTAGAGTTATCAGGTAATAAAATTGCGGCAAACATTTTGCAAGTAAAAAAAATCGCGGCAAAAGTGCTGTGGTTTGGCCTGGTAAAGGTGTACCCCATTATACCAGTTAAGGCAAGTGGGGGTTGCAGGGGCGTCCTCCACTCCCATTAAATGGTATAATGGGTACCGGGGTTGCGGTGGTGTCCTCGCATCCTCTACATGATTGTGGCGCGAAAAACCACAGCATTTTTGCCGTGATATTTTGTATTCACGGCCATTTTTGCCGCGATTTTAAGATATGGAACCGTATAAGCACCAAAATTCCCCATTGGGTCCAATAGACCTAATGGGGAATAGGGGTTTACTGTTTATGCCCAACCTGTGATCCGGCGATAATACTGCCGGACCAGGGGCCGCTAACACTATTACAGTTGGGCGTTATTGCAGCCGGAATACCGCCCAACTCATGATGAGGGCCCTTGAATGGAAAATACCTTTTGTACTACGCTGAATGGAACCTCAAGGTATTCCTGAATTGATTCAGGGGAAGGAAGTCCTACCCTGGTCACAAGGAGTACTTTCTAAAGCTTTTGAGTTTGAATTGGTATATTATTTTGTGGAACTGAATACAACCAAACAATCCTTGTATCGTTTTGTTGTGTATATTAGTGTGAGGGTCAGAGTCTTAGTTTGCTAAGTATGGATATCCTTGTTAGGTTAGGGAAAGATAGGCATTTGTTTCACCCCTTTTTATTTAATAAAAATGACAATGTGTGAGAAACTATACCTTTGTGTCCATCTCACATTTCTGACCCCTCACAATAAATTGGTGCTTTTAAAAACAATTGTCTTGAACAGTATACCAGTTTATCCCTAGAATAGGAACTTTGCAGAAAGCATTTTTTGGTTTCGAATATTGAAGACGGAATAGGAGAAGATGAAGTCTCCATGCTTTCTGAATTGGAAACTGTGGAACCAAGAAGACAGATCTCAAATCCCCACCTGCCACACTTCATACATTATGTGACCTTGAGCAAATCTCTTTTCATCACTGTGCCTTATTTTCTTTAAATATTTGTAAAGAAAGCCTCACTCATATGGGTTTACACTCTATGGTGTTACTGGATAAATAGCTTTAACAATTTATGTTCATCATACCGGTGAGGAGGCAGGATGACATGTAAGGGTCTTATGTTGTGGGGGGTGGGTGTAAAGGGTGCAGGTAGGGGATTGTGTTGTGGGCTGGGGAGGCAGGGACACAGGTCTGGGTCTTTTGCCATGCCCGCTCATGTCTGACAGAAAGCAAACTCAACCCCCCTCCCCGGTTCAGCAATGGCTGTGCTCTACCAATGAATTATCTAGCTTGGACACTTTTTTACATTGTTCAAAAAATAAAGTTGAGATGGGATGGAAGAAGATGTAGCCTACTGTCAAATTACGAACTGTAACACATTGAAAACCGGACTCAAATACCAGCCTTCCCCTTTCACCAAGTATATTATCCTGGTGAAATAATTGTAATATGTTTTGTAAGAGGGAGGATTTTCAGGGGTACGGGTCCCTAAGACACCACAAACATAACTCCAAAAATATGTTGCATAAAAGAAAATAATGTCAATAATGTCTACTATATATACTTGAGGATTTGTGGGAGGGCAGGAGGTTGGCATTGAGATGACTTGTTCTGGAAGTTGCGGCCGCTGCACTGTGGGCCAGAAAAGTAAACTTACACCCCAGGCCACTTACTCCCTTGAATGTCGCCCTTCACGACATCCTATAATGTGCCATTGGACAGTCTAAAAGCGCTAACACTCATTCGGACTGGAACGTTAAAAGAGTTAAGAAAGAAGAATTAAAATATATGAACATAATGTATGATCTGAGTTAATGCGAAGCAAGTCTGCATTTGTGAAAACACACTTGAAACCACTGTACACCAGCCCAATAAAACAGTAATCATGTTATGAAATGTGTCTTAAATTTCCTTTAATATATGTCAAAGGTTTTCTAAAATTAATTTATGCTTCTCTCATGTGTCTCTGGGTTTAGACGGAGTCCCCCTTGGGTTACTAAAAGCCTGCCAGATTTTATATTAAAACTCAACGTTCAACTGGCTGTGTTACTTTAGGTTACACAAATAAAGCAGGCTCGAACATTCGATTTAGTCACAGTTCTCTCAACAACCTGCAACTTCGATGCATGTTGGCATAGACACCGCAGTGCGAGCACTAAATGAAAGGCACCGGTACCCAGAGCATATGTTTAAACCAGACATCAAAAAGGTGACAAAGGAAAGAGGCCATCCAAGAGACCATTCAAAAGAGGTGAGACCATTCTTCTTATGAAAATGGGCAATAACAATATATTGATTTATGCAAGCATATATCTTCATGAACTACAGGCAGGCACTTGGCATAAGGGTGGGCATATCACAATAAATCGTAGGCAGGCCCACATCATATAGAGGATACCGTCAGAAGGGCCATCTTGAACCGTAAGCAGATTGCTACTGTTAACATGAACTGTACATGTCATTTACATATGGCCATCTTGAGTGCTTTTTCAGGGCCTCACACGTTGCCCAGATGCTCTATAAACATGTGGCAACTTAAAAGGTAGGGACCTCCTTTCGCATTTACAAAGGGGGCACGTTGGGGCTGATTTCTAATTGAAACATTGATGCCTCCATAACCTAAAGTGTCCTCCAATCCACATTACCCCCACTGGGCATTACCTTCAGGTATACATGACCCTCGTGCCCTGGATGCCATCCCAGCCATGAATGTCTAGTACCCCACTCTCCAGCCTCAAATCCCCACTTTAAACGTGCCCTCCACTTCGTCCTAGATTTAATTAATCCTCAGATATCCCCAATTGTGAATATCCACAATCTATAGATGTCCATCAGCCTTAAATATCCGCTTTGCTCTTCATGTCCCTAATCCTCACCTCCCTTCCAACTTCACATGCATCCACCCTGCATGGTCCTCACACTGAATGCATCCAGACCCTCTTATCCTAATCATCGGATGACTCTCCAGCTCTGCATGACCTCTACCTACAGGCCTCCAGCCCTGCAATCCCTGGAGTGTTGCATACTCCAAGCACACATATTATCCCTCTTCGGTTGCACAGATACTCAGATGCCAGATACCCCAGGCATGCATGCTCCCAATCCACACACGATCCGAACCCTCCATGTCCACAAGCCTGCTCGCACCTCACGCTGCAGGCCTACCCAGGCTCCTCAGCATCCCTGGCTCTCAGCCCTGAATGCCCCAGTCATTGGATGTCTTCAAATGGTTATCCAGACTAATCACAGCCCAACCACTAGATGATATCCCCATCTTCAGATGCCTTCAATCCTGAATGCCCATATGCTCAAATTCCATGCTATGCAGCATACTCCCAACCCCACTGCATTCCAACCAGCCATGCATGCCCTAGCTCGTAACAGGCAACCCGCCTCAAATGCTTCCCACCCTGTAAGCCACCTGATCCTTTCCAACCCCCCGCCCATGCCGTAATTGCCTCACAAGTGTCAGATTCCCCACTTCTCTGCAGGCCACCAGCATCAGCCTTACCGCCTCCATTTTGTGTGTGAGAAGTTCATCCCATCCTTGTTGTATTATTTGCAATTGAAACCTGTAGTGTTGCTTTTTCCCCATTGTAATTGCAGGTCTACATGCCCCAAAAAGCAAAGAAAAATAGGGCTGGATGAACTTCTCACTTATGGCATGGGTCAGCTTGGGAACTCTGCATGCCCCTATCCTCAGACACCCCCCAGACACAGATGGGATTTTAAAGAATCAAACCACAGATGGGATTTTAAAGAATCAAACATATTTTTGATGAAGGAGTACAGGAGACAGGTGGAAACTTGCCCTTAGAAATGTATCCTCATGTATTCCAACCTGTCCATCCACAGGCGTAATTGGAATTGGAGACATGTCCCTGAAAACCTTCACATTTTCACTTTATGAATAGGAATATATTAGAGTAATGAATACTCCACTTTCTTAAATCTTTCTCTGAACATTAAAATGACACCTGGGTTTACATTTCTTGCTTTGTTCTTCTTGGTTACAAACCCCCGGGTTGAAGAGCCCAGCTCATGAGCAGCCAGCCTGTTCCATTTCAATGTGAGCAGATTGGGGAAATCCAACAAAATGCTAAAGGCTACGTGGACATATTTGACCCAGGTGTGTAAAGATGTGGCACAATTGAAAAACTCTAGAGGCACTTCAAATGAAATGGTATTGAAATGGATATACAGTCAGGGCGGGCATGGCTGAAGGAGAAAGAGAAGCAGTCCTTCTCACATTAAAACAACACAAAAAGCGTTTGTAGGGGACCACTTAGTGCAAGATCAGGGGACGCTTTATGAGATCAGCTGTGAGGTGAAAATGGCAGTAAAGTGATAGTAATTCTATAACCTCCACTTTAATGCCCCTTGTCTGCACCACTGGATTCCAAGGTGGGACGTGAAGTGGAGGGTATATCTCCAGCAAAAAGCTGCAGATAACTCCTCCACCTCACGCGTGATCCTTTGATATGTCCACGGCACCATGTGATGGTAAACAAGTCTGGAGGTTATTATTATGGAACAATCAGCAAACTCGTAATGAGTTTGTGGTCGAAGGTCTCTGCAGGTGTCCTTCAAGCACATTTCCCTATTCGTCTTTGTTGGGCTGCTGAGTCTTCAACTTGGCCCTGGATCCATTTAAGACGTTCTTTTCTGGTGTGCCCTGGGTTGTTTGCCGCCATCTCTGCACCTGTGGGGTAGAACTGGGATTTACCTGTCTTTTCACCATGGCCGCACATTTGCCTATTGATTTTGTAAGAAGAAATGGAGATGAGGTGCGCACTCTGATTCCCAGTCAGATTTACCTGCAAAAGCAACGGTTAGCCTTCTCCTCCAAACGTTTTCTTGACTCTATCAATCATCAGGGAGGCTGTGTTTCTTTTCCTTTTCAGGTGTGTCTGGTTAATGCTCATTAAAGTCTCTAAGGATTCTGGTACATGTAGTTGCACACTTTTTTCAATGCAGGTGACTAAGAACCAACTCTACTCCAAAGCACAAATCTTTCCTTGGAAAAGTGAAAGATGTACTATGTCTAAAAGAGATGAAGTGTATGAAACAAAACAATCAAAATAAATAAACAAAAAGAGAAAACTGAGTGGGATTGTGATACTTGGAAAATCCTTACGGGATATCATCCTGTGAAAACAATACATTATGCAATAAGCTGTCGCACTGAGAAAGATACCATAAGAAAACTTTGATTCATATATAACATTGGCCGGTCACAATATTGGTATCTACCGTGCTGACAATAGAAACCAATAAAAACTCAGACAGACTCGCTGAGTTGGTAGCATACCATTGACTGACATTTCTTCACACAAACTGTTGTTTTACTTTGTACACATATATGTTGTGACATGTCAGCATTTCCTTATACTGTTATACATTGCACTGTATGTATATGGTCATGTGGTGCACCGTATGAATTTATTGATTTGTATGTCACGAGTCTCTAAGCAGTATGTTCTTTTTGATACTAAACAATTCACAATAAAAGAAAGAATGATTCATGTTTCATTATGTTTAGCTCAATGTCTTACTATGTTCTAGTATATCTATGTTGATAGAGATCTGATTTTCCATTCACAAAGGGTGAGAATGTGAGTTGTATCTAACTATATTATCTTAACAGAGAAGTGCAAGTCTGTATACCATTACAACCATTTTTTGGGTGTGATCTTTAACTAGAATGTTTAATGTTTGATAAATGGTTGTTCATGGAAAATGTGTGTTTTAAATAAGCAAATACTCAGCGCAGCTGACTTTGTTGCTCTCAACTTTGAGTCGCTTCAAGCACCTTCAAGCTATACTGACCCGAACGTTGCTATCCGTTCCAAGCTTCTTGCAGCCATGAGTCATTTCTCCCATGTTGAATTGCACCACGTTGTTGCATCCCGTCGAGCAGGCCCACTGCTGAAGCCGAATCTCTGCTTTCCTCGCATTGAGACCCCATCAAGTCTTTGAGCTGCCTGTCCAGAGCTTGTACGAGCAACAAGCAGTTGCGACTTGTCAAACAATATCTCTGTGTTGAATTCCATCGAGCCAGCTCACCAACTCAAACAAGGCTCAACAGACTGGAAACCCAGCTCAATGCTGATGAGAACATGAAAGAAGATAAGAGGTTATATGGTTCGGGCCTTGTTCTATGAGACAAGCGACACAAGAGCTCATCACTTTAAGCAATAAAGACATGTGCTTGAACTTTTTTGACTTTTCTACAAGACTATTTTCCTGAATATCCCCGTTCATTAATACCTAGAGTGACCTTTTCTTCAAACGTCTGCATTCTCTCTGTATTTCGTTAGAGAGGTGGATTGTTAGTGTTTTTACTAGTGTTTCTGTCGTTTTACTTCAATTAAAGTCTTATGTTTATAGAAATTTAATTGGACATTTCTTTGATTTTTCATGCTTAATGTACTATGGTTCATGTAGATACTTTCAGGCTAGCTCACACCCTCCGGAAGAGCATAACGCGCTCTCTGCCCATAGTACCCTATAAGAGCGAAGAAGGTATACCATTCAAGTTGTGCCTGTTTCCCCTTCTTGACTGAGATCACTGATGCTGTACATCTACTGTGGGGCTGAGTAGGAGCTTAGAAACCACTACACATCCCTGTACTCCTGCAGGGTAGATGTCATTACGTCCAATTGAGAAGATCACCAGCAAGTAAGTAAGTAATCAGTGTACTGCCACTCCATACATCTTCAATGTCATAGTCCTTAATCTAAGAAAATATAGAAAACAATGTCAGTCTTTTCCCAACACACTTCAGCATTCAAGAATTAGTTTTGCCACAACAATTATGGATAAGAAAATGCAGGATTCCACAGCGAACACATGCAGGAAAAGGACTGAAGGAACCATCCGCCCAAATAACAGTCACACAAGTACTGTATTCACAATCCAAATGTCAGAACCACAACACTGCTTCACACAGACAAACAGTATCACCAGCATTTTTATCAAATTCAGGAGTCAAATTCATGTTCTCATTAAATGAACAGCAGATGCAACTTGCACATGTGAGTTCTAATTTCACAACAAACACGCAGGATATCCTGGCCTCAATTTCCTCGTCCTCTAGCTCTTTCAGGCCCCCTCTGGCCGCCTCTCCCTCTCCCCTGGCTTTTTTCTCCTTCTTTCTGACAGCACCTGATGATTTTTCTAGACAAGTCAATCTATGAAAGTGTTGTCCAAACAGATGCTTGCTTGCTCTTCCAGAACTATCAAGGACCACACTTCCACCCTCGCGCCAGCCTTGGCCGATTTCTGCAATCACTCTTTCGCCACTGGAACTTTCCCCTCTCTCCTCAAGCACTCCCTTGCGCACCCCTCCTTAAAAAGCCTTCTGCCATTCCTACCTGTATGGCAAACTATCACCCGATTTCTGTCACTCCTTTACTGGGCAAATTCCTGGAAAAGCTGGCCATCTCCCCACTTATTCTCCACACTGAATCTGTTGGATGTCTCCATGACCATGAGGCTGGATTCAGCGCAGCCAGAGGCACGGAAACTGCTCTACTGAACACCCGTGAAGATCTCCTCGCAAATCTTAATTTCTGCTCTCCCTCGGTCCTCATCCTCTCTGGCCATTCCTCTGTTTTTGACACGGTACAAACACGCCACCTGATCAATTGACTCAGTGAGAACCTGGGCATCACGGATCAGGCCCTGGCATGGCTGACCTCCTTCATCCTGGACCAACCACCCCAGCTCCAACTTGGGTCCTTTCTCTCCGCCACCTCTCTCTCCACATGTGGTGTCCCCAAGGGCTCTATCCTCTCACCCTGGCTCTTCAATGTCTATCTGGTCCCTTTGATCCACTTGATCTCCACCTTCTCATCTAAATTTCAGTGTTATGCTGATGACACTCAGCTCTCTTTCAGGCTTCCCTCAGCCGTTTCATCTCCACCGCTCATCCCTGACTGTCTATTCGCAATCCAGGATTGGTGTGCCTCCAACAATCTCCGCCTTAATGCCAGTAAGATGGAGATCCTTCTCTTTGGGACCCCTGCCGCTGCCTTCCCTCTCACTCTGGCTGCCCTCCTTGGGCCCTCTACCCTCGCCTTGCTGTGAGGCAAAAAACCTTGGAGTCATCTTCGACTCCACTCTCTCCTTCTCTCCTCACATCACAGACCTTGACAAAAAGGCCCACTTCCAGGTGCACCTCCTCAGAGGTATTCTACCTTTTCTCACTTTCCCAGAGAAACTCACTGTCTCAAGAGCCCTAGTTATTTCCAGACTTGACTACTGCAACAGCCTTTTTCTCAATCTACCTGTTTCTACTCTCTGCCCTCTGCAACTAATCCAGAAAAAGACTGCAAGACTTATCCTTGGCTTTAAGCCCAGGGACCGTATCTCTCCAGCCCTGAAATCTTTCCACTGGCTCCTAGTGGCTGCAAGGATCAAGTTCAAGGCCCTCTGCGTCATCGACAAGGCTTTCTGGGGATGGGGCGTACACTACATTCAACTCTCTCTGCCGAAATACCTTCCTTCTAGAGCCCTTCGTTCTACTACCTCCAACTCTCTGAGGGTCAGATGCTTCTATTTTCTGCAGGTGCCTCCCTCTAGAATGGCCTCCCTGCCCTCTCAGAGTTGAGCCTAATCACCTGAAGTTCCGGAAGCAGCTCAAGACCTTCCTTTTCACATCTGCATTCTCTCTCTTGCTTCCCTGCTAACCTACCTTTCTGCTGTGCTGACTGGTTGCCTGGTACCCTCAGAGTCTCACTGGGTATCAGGCTCCTCCTTGACCAGTCTTCCTTGCACGGCCTCCTGGCCTACCGCGCACTTAGGGTATGTAAGCTGTAACCCCTGGAGCCCCCCTGCGTCGTAGCACTTACCTTGAGCCTTGTTGCCCTGGCTGCACTTACTCAAAGCCAGCTGCCATGTTTGCACTTCCCCTTCCCCTCTCCTTTCCACTTCCCCCTCTCCTTTCCCGGGCACATCTCGTTGCCTCACTTGCACAATCTGAATGACACAAGGTTTAGTAGGATTGTTTTGTCTTGTCTTCCGTCCTTCTTCCCTCCCTTGTCTTGTGGCACCTAGAAACACTTGCGTACCGGTGCAATATAAATGCCATATCATATCATATCAAGGTAAAAGTGCATGGTGATACACAAAGGATCCTATGTGGGAATGGCTCAATTTGAATCTACTGCACTTTGCATGCAAAAATAGGCTGACTCCAAAAAATGTAGCAACTACAAAGCCCATGTCCCTTGACATCCTCAGTGAATTTTATTTAAAACAGGTCTACTTAAAAGTGGTGTCAAACTGTTGGGGAAACAAAACCGTTGGCAGAAACATTTTCTAAAAAAACGATTGTGCAAATTTGCAGACGCACCCAAACTGATTTATGCCAGGTTGGAGCAAGGGACATTTTCTACAGGAGCATCTGCGTTGCTATAGTTTTGTGAATTGCAATGCCCCACCTGTGTTTGTAAGCATTGCATTCATGAGCATTGCCCGGGCATTGCCAATCCACCATGCACACCTATTTTGCATATGCAAATTCACTCCCACCCATTAAGAATCATATGTGTGCTCTTTGTTGACCAACAGACTACATGATAGACAAAGTATTTCAAAATACTTTTAATCATCTCAAAATGGATAAGGACAACAACACCTATAGGTTCTAGAAGTTTCTCTACAAAGTAAACAGCTGTTCTTGCCTCAGAACTAGAAAAACGTAAGGTGCGGGAAAGGAATACATTGTGGTGATTTGGGGATTCTTGTCAGGCAGGGATATTGGTCTTCCTTCTATTTCTAACTCCTTTCTACCCTGCAGTTTTGGGATTAACGTGCACATTTCACTTCCTGAGACAGTCTCGGGGAAATAGCACCTTGAAGCCACTTGACATTTTTCCTTATAAACAAGGCTTCAGGGATATAGCACCCCGGCACACCTCTGAACAACAGACTCAAGGATATAGAACCCAGCAAACGTCTTATAATCTCCCAGGGATATACTGACTAGCACATTTTCTCATGGGATATAGCAACCTGCTCCCTTTTGTAGCCAGCCCAGAGACTCACCTGTGACATCGTCCTGGTGGGCAACATGTTTCTCCTCAGCTCTTTCAGGCCTCTCAGATCTCTCAGTCCATTCAGCTCTTCTACACTCTTTACCTCTCTCAAGCACATTAGCTTCATTCCCTTCAATCCCCTTCTTGTTTCTTCCTCCTCTTCTCTTGGTGGCGCACAATTGTCGCAGGCCCCGGATAACTGGCTCAGTCCGAAATAACATTCCTGACTCAGCAACATTCGATCTTGAATAGGGATCCAGTTAATCAAATCTCTCAAACAAGGCCTGCAAATAATGAGGCCACGTTGCCCCTCCTTCTCCCCTTTTGGATTGCTTGATTATTCTCCTTTGGCATTTCATCGCACCTCTAGCACTGCCACAACTGGAAGAGTCTATCATGGGCCTGACAACCATTTTAAGGTCAGGCATCTCCTGTAGCTCCAACTGCAACAAGCGCTCCAGCATCATATCACCCCATGTGTCTTCTGACCAAAATGGGTACAATGGCTTGTGGGAAGGAGCACTGTGCCGTGGGCTTGATTTTATACTGCTGAACTCTTGTCATGTGCAGCTCATGCACATCCAGTGGTCAAGTCCTAAAATAAAAAATGGAGGAACTCATTATACCAATTGAATGTAGTGCCACCAGAAATTAGCTTATCAAGTTGTCCTGTGAAAAAAGTGGGGGGGCTTCTGAAAAAAGTGGGGGGGCTCCATACACCTACATGTACCCTTGACTTGAGCCCTGGTCCCATGGTGGTGAAAGAGTTTCAATGCAAGTTTACCCCATAACATACCACATGTCTCAAAATCACTCTCCAAATGTGGTTCACTGTTGTTTATTACTGACATCCTTAACAACTGGGGAACTGGTAAAGGAAAAAGTCCTCACTTTATTTTTCACTATCCAGACAACCCTGGGTGGAATGTGAGAGGGGAGGAAGCCTCTGGGATTACCAACCTTGACCACCTCCAGGTAGGTCACTGCACTGGTCCAAGGTCCCTGGTATTATGAATTGCAATTAGAATCCTGCTCAGCTCTTGGGATGGGATCAAGAATCTCTGACTTGGTCGCAGAATGCTAAATTTCATATGCATGGTGTAAATTACACACATATATCACTATGCACCTTTTCACAAATGCCCTTATTTTTTTTATTGATTTAGCTGGCATAAGTCAACTTTACAATATATAAAACATTTTAGATAGTTACTAAAATACAATCAATCATGTACATTTACAATTGCAAATTTGTTTTAAATTCAATAAACATTAAAATACAACCCTCAAAGCACTGACACGAGCCCCAAACAAAACAAGAGAATCAAAACAATAATAATCAAATAATATCCAAGATTAGAACACCTAAGAGGGTCAAATAAAATCGGCTAAAGACAATATAAAATCAATTAACACAAATTCAAGGTCAAATAAAGAACACTATCAGGAGTCTAATAAGTGGCCACTTGATTAAGTGTATTTACACTTCTTTGAACCTCTATGTTTGTGTCTCTTTCAAGTTCAGTTCATTCAAAAAACCAATGGCACTGATTCACAGCTTGTGAATCGGGCACAATTTCCAGCACACACACTGTACACATTGTTTGGTAAGAATTGGTGCAATCACACTGTGTGAGACTACACAACACTTATCTACTTGGTATTAGGCAACCCACCTTTTGGTATAGATCTGTACTACACAAGTTGGTAGTGTGGTTGAGCCACCAGGCCTATCTGAAGAGGGGTAAATGTGAGCTGCAGAGCTGTACACATGAAATCTGTAAATACAAATAGCCAAGTAACACTTACACTCAAGGTTTCTGTTATAAATAGCTATTTATTTAATTAACATACATTTTTATATAAGCGTTCTTTAAAAAGGCAATTAATGTAACAATGTAAATATACTGTAAACTTACTTTTCAGAATCAGAACAAGTTAGTGGATAATCTTTGGATTTGCTTCCTACACAATTCCTACACCCTGAGGTGACTTCAATCACAAGGACACTAATGGGATTTATATATCACACTGGTTTGCAGATTCCGAGGTTGCAGAAAAGAAAGGTTTAAGGAAGGAAAAGGTTAAACAGGTTCTCAGTATATGTGAGGACACTTACATCTTCCAATAAAATCTAGCCACGCCTTTCCCAGCAGTGACAGTCCAAAACAAGTTACCACCTATGAGGGACAAACAATATCAAAGTCAATGGCTCAAATAGTCTGCAGGGAGCCAGGACAGCCAAAGTCAATTGGAACACAGTCTATGGAGCTGAGGCACTTCTTAGATAAAAGTCTTGCACAAAGTTAGAGAGTTCGTAGACAAATCACTTGTAGGGTCACAAGCTGTTAAGCCTGGGAAAAACATAGAGTTGGCATCAACTCTAAATGTAAGCCACTGCAATTCCCAACTGAGATGAGCACAGTTAAAAGACAGTGAGGGAAGTACCAAGTCTAAACAGTACCTCTGGTTTGAAGAAGAGTGGTCCAGCTGGATTCTGTCTTGCTACAGCGGTGCAGACCCCATGTTCCTGAGCCTCAGTCATGGGGACAAGAGGGAGGACGTCTCAAGGGGCTCCTGCGGCAGTACTTGGGAGGTCGTCGGCGGCTACGGGCTCTTTTCAGTTCAGCAGCACATTGCAGTTTCAGCGCTTAGTAAACAGCACTGTCGCGGATCTCAGATACCGGTTGGGCTTCCTTCACTTCTTCTGTCCTGCACCCTGGTGAGGGACACAAGCACTGGTTGTCCTGCTTCTGGACCGTCCTTAGGAGACTCCCAGAGCTCCTAGCCAGATTTCAGATGTTGCACCCGACTACAGATTTCTCTAACCCTGGCACTCGGTTCTTGCAGCAGCAAAGAAGTATAGCCAGTCGGGGAAGATGGAAGTTCGTCTCAGGGTTAGTTGGTCCCACTAACCCAAGGGAAAAAGTCGTCCCTTCCAGAGCTTCTCTTTCGAACGGAAGGAGGAGTTTCAGCACAGCAGCCGTGCTTCACCGGGCAATTCAAAGGTCCAGGAGGATGCAGCAAGCTTTGTTCACGGTTTCTTCGTCGGGTGTTTCTCCCAGTGGTCGACTCTGCCTCTAGTCCAAAACCCCTCACCTTTTAAGCAGGTTTCTCTCATTCATGCACAGCCTAGCCTGTCAATCACACAGCAGGCTGGCTGTCCTCAAGGACAGCCAGCCAATCAGGACTGGTTGCATTCAGGCATTCATAGATACAAAGTACAGGGGAGTTTCGGGACCCTACCTCACAACCTGTCCTTCCAGACACACTGGAGCCGGAGGCGGGCTTCAGGGTGGAAGCCCGCCAAAGGCAAAAGAAACAAAGGCCTCACACCGGGCTCAACGCACAGAGTAAATCCAAGAAAGACCTCACAAACAGAGAATGGTGAAAAAAGAAGTCATGGGCCATTTTGACAAAATGCTGTACTACAGCTGAAGGTTCGGCTTGCGGTAAAAAAACACAATGGTAGGAAAAATTAAACCACTGCCACGAGCCATTTAACGTAGTGAGGTTAACAAACATTTTACATGAGAATGTAGGGGAAAGGGCTGCTAGGTAAACCCCCAGGACTCCACATAAGATGGGGTGTGGTGGACCTACAAAGAGAAAAGGTAAGTAAAGCCAATTTCACTTTACTATTCCTGGGAACTGTAGTTCATCCAAGAAAAGGTATTTAAACCTTGTGAGAAATCTAGAAGGATTTCTCAGTGACACTGCACTGAAGGTGCCTTGTGTCACCATACAAAAAGTAGATGCCTATGGTGTTTATCAGACTCCAAAAACAGTGAAAGCACATAAACCAAATCAGGTAAAAACACATGAGAGAGTGAGAAAAAGCTCTCACTCGCTCCAGGGTTAAAATTAAAAAGTCCTAAGTCCAGCAAAAGAGATGGTGGTCTCTAACGTTGAAGGCAATTAGCACAGACATGATCATTCTTCCTAACACCAGCCATATATATCTATGTGCAGCCTCAAAAGGTTTTGTGAGTTGGTCTTTGAAGTCTGAATAACACCAAAACAAGCAGGAGGCACCTCTCCATTGAGAGCATTCCTAAGATCCAATGAGGGTCTTCCCAAACAAACTCTCAGAAGGTAGATGTATATCAATTGATTCTCTCAAGCTCATTGGCTAAGAAAAGCTTCTGACTTCAGAAAACTAAGAAAGAGAAATCTGCAAAACATGGACGAAAACAGATGACACGCACAAACAAATAATGTTGTGGCTGTCAGTGTCAGAAAAAGAGCATTCATCCATTCCCGAACCGTTAATGCCATCCCATCCTCCAGAAGGACTGCTTTAATACTTTTCACACACTTGATCTACGTTGTCAGAGGCACATCAAGTATTTTATTGGCGCCGTCAGTAGAACAAATGGGACGATTGTCCCAAGAGAATAGTCCCTCTTCATGTCAATGTCTATGTCACATGACAGACAATTTCCGGGTTAAACATGGCAACCTGTGCTAGTTCGGGCGGCACCCTCCTACAGAGTTCCAGTATAGTAGACCTCTGTGCATCCTCCTCGGTCGAGAAGTGTGGGTACCCCAACCCTGTGGCGCTTTCCGGTGTAGATGAAGAGTTCTTTGTTCATTATAGTGTGGACCATCCGGTGGCCTTGTCCCAGTTACCGGAGGTAGACCCAATATCTAGTGTAAGCAGTTTCAGCACACATGCAAAATCTAGGTTAAAGCAAATAGCACTGCCTCGTGCCAATGGGGGTATGGGACATCCTAGCAAACGTATCTTAAGACTTAAATAAATACAAGCAACACTAGGGATGTAGGGGCGACATCCTGATGGGGTGGCAACAATTAAGTTGTTTCCCTTATGGCATGGGGATTGCTCCCTAACCTCCCCGTCATTTCATTATCTTCCCTGTCCCTGTACACACCCCCAGCCTGCATATTATTTTTGTATTTGTTTATTTATTATTATTATTATTATTATTATATGCAACCTACACAAGGCTGTGTTCGCCCACACTGTAGATGGAGGGAGCCCATTTGAAACGGACATATGCACAAACTCATTAACAAATCCATAAGTCACAGTACATTCACTAACTGCAACAAGCTGCACCAACCGACAGAGTTTAAATTGCAGTCAAGGCCACCCAACATAATGGAACATAAAGCATGGGCTTCATACAATATCAGCTTTACATAGACTCCAGGCATCAGGTAAGTGTAGACAGCAGGAGGGTAGGCCACTATTACTGCGTTGATCAAGGAGGAAGGTAGCAATGTATGTGCACCTTGTGACAACTTCACAGGCTAGTGGATGGAACTGAGGTCACCTTGATGCCTGTACCAACCGTACTGTGATGCCGGCCCGGAAGGAGGTCAACAGTCCATCCCTTGCTATCTATGAATAGCAAACCCTGCTGTCCTTAAAACTCCTTTGTGGCCTAGAATGAGGTAATCTCAGAGGAAGCACAGGGTGTGTTTGGAGAAGAACCATTCCATTCACAGCACTGCCACCATAGGTATCGGCAAACCATGGAGTACAGACATTGAAGCTTGCTTCCTTTAAAGACAGAGGTTTGCAAGCGCTGCTCACTCAGTAGACTTTAGGCCCTGTTTGCTCCTGATCAGGGGATCCCGCCCATGTCCGAATCTTGAACGCTTACCTGGTTGTAGAATAGGTGAGTCACCTTCCCTAAAGTGCTGTAGCACAGAATTTGGGAGCCCACCCCCGCTGCGAGACATGCTGAGGGCCCCTCCCCTAAGCTCCTTAACAAAGCACAGCGCACGCCACACTGCAGCCGGCCCGGATTACCACATGCATGAAACGTCCATGATGATTATGCAGCTGCACGGGCACCTACTACTCCAGGTTAAAGATGTAAGTATGATTTTTAATCAAAGCTTAAATGTGATTGTTGTATGTATGATGCGTTTGATGGATTTTTTTTCCCTGAATAAACATATTTAAGAAGAAAATATTTCACATAGTGTAGAAGGTGGGGGTGGTGCCTATCAGCCACCAGTTGTTTTACTGGAGGGTGTAAATATTTGCCACAAGTATGCGATTGTGATCGAGCATAGCGAGGGAGCCCAAACCAATGAAATGGATTGGGGGTTCAGAGATCAGAGGGGGATTCTTCCCCCTCCCCTGAGAAAATGTTTTGAACAATTGGTTAAAATGGTGCATTATACAGCACACTTTCTGTGAAAAATTGGGTAAAAGGCCAGAAAGTTTGCAATCGGGGTTGTAGGGTAACTCCTAAAAGTGCACATGAGCTTTTCTTAATGCATTTCCATGCCTTTCCTGCAATATATGCCAGTATTAAAAAAAGTCATGCTGGTTGTGCCCACACCTTTCCATACTGGCTCCACCAACATATATCAGTATTCCCATAAACGAACATTCTTATGTTTGCTTTGAGCATTATGCCAGTAAGTGTATTATGAAAAAAAACATGAAAAGCTGGCTCTGCCAATAAATGCCTGCACCCCTAAGTAAGAACATACTGTTGATTTAGCCATTAAAAGTGACATTCCGCAAGAAGAAAACATGTCTGAACTGGTTCCAATGTAGGCCAGTCTAGACTCATAAGAACACATCACGTTTTCTTCATCATAGATGCTCAGGTAATAAAAAGTCATGCTACACCAAGACATAGCTAGGCCACTACACCAAAATATCAGTCTAGCAATGTAATACCACTTATCATGCTTGCTTTATTAAAGATGCCCAAATAATACATTTCATGCCACAGTAAGCAATGGCTAGAATGGCTGCACCAAAATGTCAGTGTAGTCACGTTATAACACACATGAAGTTGGATTTGCACGAAAATACCAGTAAAACATGCCATGTCACTTAAGGATGTGTCAAAAATGCACGCACGCACGCACGCACGCACGCACGCACGCACGCACGCACACACACACACACACACACACACACACACACACACACACACACACACACACACACACCTCATTCAGCCACCTGTCACTCACCCGTGTACCTTCTCTCTCGTCTATTCATACTGCATTATCCCAGAACATTCAAACACACACTATCACATTTATCACCATTTACCCACCAGTCAGTCACTCATTCACCTTCTCTCACATCCACACACACTGCATTCTCCACACAGGCATACACACACTCACCCAGAACATTCAAACACACTATCACATTCATACTCATTCACCCACCAATCACTGATCCATAACACATACATAGATGTATTTACAACAAGGCCTAGGGCGGCAGATTGCCAGAGGAGAGGCATTTTATTTTCAATTTACAGGTTGTCATTTTTTAAATATAAAGCAAATTGTGTCTCTCTGAGGCTAGTTGATCTACAACACTGGGAGTAATTTTGAGCTGTTAGTAGTCATTCCACGCTGACAGTTAAAGTTTTTGATAGCGAAACTTATATAAGTGCTTGATATTTACAAAAGAGTTTTGTTCGGGTCACTTGTTTAAAAAAACAAAAAAAGGAAATGTGTACCAAAGCTTTGGTATTTAGTGATTCAATCATGCAACTCTCACAGACATATATGACAGACATAAAGCTCTTTGGTCATTCTTATCTTCCCAAAATGCTCTTTAATAAGCAAAACAGCCAAAACCTCATACATTATATTGGTGCCACTTCACATTGTCTTTGGAGTTCTTTCTAATCAATACACACATACGCTGTGTTAAGAAATCACTTTTATATTGAAATACACAACATTCTTTTTTTAAACCATTGCAAAAATGAGCGCTTTCCCTTCAGAAAAGTAAAGGTTAAAAATAATGCATCATTTTACAATATTAAATGAATGCCTATGCTGAAGTCGAGCACAGAGTTCCTGCAGGTGACACTAAAATGATGTTAATTAGGAAGCACTATTTTCCCTCCCCGGCCACACTTTTCAGAGTTCTGTTGCTGCCCAACAGGTGCAAGCATGATATAGAGCACAGAGAAGTTAAAATGGCGAAGAGTAAATCTGAATGCAGAAGTGCATCAAGAAACCTGTGAAATGATACCCAAAGCCATAGAAGGGTGAGAATAAAAAACTTTGTGCCAAATGTACACTGTTTCACAGCTGTGAAGGTGTCCCGTAAAGGTATTCATTCAGCCATCTTTACAGAAGTTGCTTAGTGCTAAGCAGGAAAACAGCATCCCTGCTGGGTTTATTGTGTGTATTTGACTACATACTGTTGCACGCTGAGTACTACTAGCGGAAACAACTGCAAAGTATGTCACACAATGCATAACTGATTTTCATAAAAAATCTTTACATTAATTATATTTTAAATACATGGTAGGACTTTTACTGTGAAACAGTACTTCAAACGACAGCAGGACATCTATATCTACAAATCTCAAAATGTTGGTGTGTATTGTACAGTCCTCCCAACTCTATGGAGTTAACACACATTTTAAATTAACTTAAATGCAAGCTGGCAAGCCCAAAGACTAAGCCACACCCACAAACGTAATTTTGTGCTAGAACACCTGATCCATTGCTCAATTGTACTATTGGAGTGTTAGGTATTTTGAACAATTTCACAAACAGCAATGATGTAAAGAGTGTGTACCACTTCATTTGTTATAAAAGGTGCCTTAACTGTGCGCTAAGAGGAATGCTGTTGCTTCCCACACATGACTGTTCAGGGTCTCCCTTATCCATTACTCCACCATGAGAATGCACAGCCAACGATTCCAAGAAACTTCTCCAACTGTCTTTACTCTACTCAGGTGTTTTTGCCCAGGCAGAGTTTAATTAGCGTTCCAGCCCATGGGATTGGAGATACATCTGCAGCAAGTAACTTTCTTATTTCCATTTTTCCCCCAGCTAACTCCAGAGCTGTAACCATGAGAAGGGGGTGGAGTTCTTTTTATTCCAAATTTTTATAAGATGTGCATGCACCACTTCTATATATTTTGTATGTAACTTTACCATTTCGCAAGACAATATGTAGATATTTAGTTTTGTTGCATTCATATTACAGACCCTTTTAGCTGCTTGTCATAGAATGACAGAAGGCAATTTGTAACAGAAACCAGATATTAGCATTGAAACCGAAATTCCAAATTCCAACCTTCTCTCACTTGTGTCCAGTTGGCAGAGAGCTTATTTTCTTTTCGCTTGCTTTAAAAGCTTGTTTTCGGCCCTAATCGAATAGACAATTAGCAGTAACAATGAACCTCTAGAGCACTCAACTGGAGAACACACTGCCTTCTCCAAATCTTGGGCAGCAAAGATCTGAAAACACTCGTTCAACTAACATAATGTAGAAGATAACAGGCTTGAATTAATAGAGAGGTGCCAATAATGTTCTAATCCCTGCAACCTTAAAAACGTCCTTATTATGTTATGGAGACAAAATGGGGGTGAAAGGGCGTAGTTTGGACAACGCCGACAGAGTTTTTTGAAGGGCTGAGTCTGGGGAAGGTGCAGAGTCTGACAGAGGTGGAGTAAAGTTGGGGGGTGCATGCACTTATTGGGCCTAGGGCAGCAGAAAGTCTAAATACGTCACTGCCACATACATACATCTGACATGCACCTCACACATGCAAAATAAAACATATTCTTTTTTTTTTTTTTTAAATCAAGCCTTCTTACCTGTTCAGCTGAAGCCTGCTGTGTCACTTCAGGCCTACCAATGCCTCCACGCTGCTCACAGACAGGAACCAGGAAGCTGAGAGAGCTTCCTGTGTCCTGTATATGATGCAGAGTGATGAAGCCGGAGAAGGGGTAGTAGCTGAAAGTGACATGTAAACACATGGCAAATGTCACATTGGGCTCATACCCCTTCTCAGCTGGAGCGGAAGGGGTATAACCCATGACAAAATCCAATAGATGCAAGTCACCAACAGTGCACATTCGTTTTTTACAATGCAATTTCATGATACCTTTTTTCGTAATATATGCTAGTATAAACGCTGACTGTGCCCATACACTTCCATGCTGGTTGCAACAATATATGCCATTATTACTATCTAAGAACATTCTCATGTTTGCTTTGCACATAATGCCTCTAATGACACTATGGGAATAAATGCCCATGTTGTCAAGTAATAACAAATATCAGGTTTGCTTTAACCATGATTCATAAGAAAAAAAATGTCATGCCACAATAGGAAAATATAGCACCTCACCCCAAATCAGCTTCCCCAGGCCTCCAACAAATGCAAGCACACACACATTCATGCAGCATTCACTCGCTCATTCACAAATTCACAAATACAGCATACACACGATTATTCACCTGCACACTCACAATACATCAACTTGCACATTCAAACACGTGGCCACCCATACACCATACAAACCCTCATTCTAACACGTACTTACAGACACAAACCCAGGCATACCTGTGTGTCCTCAGCAAAGTCGGTTTACGGCATGCTGAGGCTGTGCAGGTGTGTACATATTGTATAGGGTAGGAGAGAGGCAGGAACGTTGAGGGACACCATATGGGACGGTGATGGGGTCAGCTGCTTCTGGTCCCACGAAGACCCTAGAGGACCGTCCTGCCAGGAAGGACTAGATCCAGTTGGCTGCTTCGAGGCAGAGATTAAGGGTGGTGGTGAGGAGGTGGAAAAAGATAGTGTGGTCCACGAGATCAAAGGCCGATGATAGGTCTAGGAGGAGGAGGATGATGGCAAGCTCCCCGGTGTCCCAGATGTGGTCAAGTTGAATCTTTAAGTCAAGGAGGGAAGATTCTGTTCTGGGTCTGAACCCTGATTGGCGTGAGCCCAGTAAGTTGTGGGCTTCAAGGTGTGATTGGAGTTGTAAGTAGGCCGTGAGCTCCAGAATTTGTAGGAGGTAGGGCACCGTCCTAATGGGGTGGTAGTTGGTGGGGAGGTTGGGGTTGAGGGAGGGTTTCTTTAAAAGTGGGGTGCCCCAAGCTTCTTTGCTGGAGATGGGTATTGTGTTGTATTCGAAGGAGGCGTTAATGAAGTTGGCAATGATGGAAGCTAGCGGCTCTGCACATAGTTTGAGTAGGTGGGCTGGGCAGATGCTGCCAGAGCAGTTTGAGGCTTTCAGGCGTTGGATGATGTTGATTACTTCCGACGGGGAGACAGAGGAGAAGTGAAACAGGGGGCTGATGGGCACGGCATTAGTGATGGATTCGAATGGGGCCAGCACTGGGGGGGATTTTTGAGTATGGTTTTATTTCTGAGGTTGAGGGAATTGGTAGCAAGGGCTGATTGAATGAGGGAGCAACAAGCATTGTTTTCCGGAAAGCTGTCGGTGGGGGGATGGTATTCAAGCTCTTTGAGTATTTTGAAGAGTTCTCTGGTGCTGAAGCTTGCTTTGGTGATTCTGACGTTGTATATTTTGGCCTAAGTAGTGAGGGGGCTAATTTGTAAGTGCTAGCAGTGTGGTTGAAAGCTGCCTTGTTTGCTGTGGTTTTTATTTTTGGTTTGCGGAGGGAGATTAGTACTTCAGCAAACCAGCTCCAGTGGTTACTTTTTTTGTGGGTTGTAGTTTTAAATGGGGGCATGTTGGTCTAGCGCGCTGAGGAGTGCAGTGTTGTAGGCAGAGTGAATGACTTCAGGGTTGGTGCTGTCGGGCAGTAAGTCGAGGGCAGCCAGGATGGTGGGTGCCATTTGTTCCTTGGTGAGTTTCATGTGTCTGGCTGTGACATGAAAGGCAGCATATGGTTTGTGGTCTGTAGTGGGGGCAATGGCCACATTGAAGCAAATTAATGAGTGGTCAGTCCAGTGTACAGGGTCAATGTAAGAGACTTGGACAGATGTGTTGATAGAGAGCATACAATCAGGGATCCTTCCTTTGTCATGGGTGGGGGTGAGCATGGCTTGGGAGAAGTTCATCTCATCAAGGGCTGTAAAGAGGGCAGAGGCCTTTGGATTTGCAGGGTCTGTTACTTAATTCACTTAGAGTTTCTGTTTTTCTCAATGAATCCTTCTCAGACCATCAGCATTATCAGGAATGGTGTGACTTGTGAATGGTTGAAGTGTATAATTCAAAATATAACCCATGTTTTTGGTCCACAAGAGCAATACAAATCAAGCAGCAACCATAGGCATTCACTGTTCAGCATTCCCCACTAAGTAAGAGCTCACCATTGTTATGGGCATTCTCTCTGCTGTAGTCTTCAAACAGTGGAACTAAAAATCACAGGAGACTACGTCACAGACACAAATGCCCTAAATGCAATCTACCACACAATCCAAGCATGGATGGCCCAGAATGAGCTATGTCTTAATGAGGACAAAACAGAGATCCTCATTCTGGGCAGCCAAGCGAAACTCAAAACTATCTCACCACTATACCAATCCTTTAACATAGATGGAAACATTATCCCCACCGCCAAAGAAGTTAAGACCTTAGGAGTCTATCTTGATTCCTCACTCACTCTCACACGGCAAGTCAATGCTATCACATCAGCATCTGCCTACACAGCCAAACTTATCACGGCCTGTAGACCTACCTCAGAGTAGAAAACCGAATCACCCTGGCAAGAGCACCTATCCTTTCCAGAGTTGACTACTGCAACGCCATCTTTGCAGGCTCCTCATCCAAAAAATCCAGTAACTTCAAACAGTGCAGAATAATGCCATAAGAGCAGCATTAAACATTCCCAAATCAGAACATATCTCCTCCACCAGAAGAAACATTCACTGGCTACAAGTGAAGGACCGGGTTAAATTTAAAATACTCACGCAGATACACAAATACCTCTCCAATACTTCCCCACGCTACCTATCCAGCATGATAACTAGGAACCAAACCTCCAGACCCACACGCACTGCCTACCTCGGGCAAATAACCATGCCCAGATACAAAAGACAAAGAGCAGATGGCTCACTTTTCCCTGTAATGGCAGCCAAATACTCCTGGAACACCCTGCCACTGGAGCTAAAACTGGACCCAGCACTACTCTCCTTTCACAAAAAACTAAAAACCTGGTTCTTTACTCAAGACATCAAATTACACCCTCCCTCCTGTAAGTAACCCATTATGACCGGTACCCACCTACCCGCACCAGGACGTACACCCCACGTACGTCTCCACAAGACATGCAACCATATGCTTAAAGTGAAACAATCTGGCAACACTAAGCCCAAACCCACTTCTGCCACGCTATCCTGCAACCATATACTTAAGCATGCATCGCTATGATCTGCATTACCTGTAACTATATTCTTAAGCCTGCCAAAATCCATAACTAATCTCTCAAGCATACTGATTCTGCAACCATTTCCTTAAGTCTGTTTACCTAACCACCTAAGGGCTACTAGGTCTACCCTGTAACCATATTCTTTAAGCATGCCTATTTATAATCTGCATTTCATGTAACCACTTCCTTAAGTCAAACCTGTAACCAATCTCTTAAGTTGTTGTCTCTGTAACCATGTTCTTTAGATGCTCAAGGGTTAGGCACACCTTACAAATGTAATAATAAATAAATAAAATAAATAAATAAAAGTGTGGTTGTTAGCATAAATACAGGCTTGAAATTTACATCGGTCTTCTTTGCTCCATTGCTCAGTGTTACTCAGTGTGGCTCTCAATTTATTTTCAGTTAAGGGTGCAGGGTTCTGTTAGACACTTTTTTTCAAAGAGGCACTGCAACCTAGCAACGCCAGTCAATTTTGGCTGTTCTGGCCACTTTAAACTTCCCCCAGAACTCCAAGAACTGCTCTGTCATCTCTGAGAGTTAGCTAACACGCACTTGTGCTGTGTCGTTGCTGAGCCCAGACCACCCCAGAGCAGCCGGGACTACCCTAACTGCTCCTCCCAAATGCTCTTCTATGCTCCAATTGCCCAAACATAGAATGGATTGAGTGCTCACACCTGAGCAGGGCTCCTTTGCCTGCCCTGACTGCTTCACACAAACACCTATGCTGTGTAATCCAGAAGTCCAGAATGTCAGGGAAAATGGAGGGCTTACATTTTTTAATGAACTCCTCAGGTACTTATTTATTTATGTATTTATTTAAACATGTATACAAGCGTGCACAGCTAGGTGCTTGGAAACGAAAACAGTTCTAGACAAACATGAGGGAAACAGTGCAATGGTGGGGGGGTTAGTTGAAGAGGTGGGCTTTGAGTTTTTTCCTTAAGATATTGTAGGATGGCTCATTTCACACGTAAGAGGGTAGGTCATTCCAAAAGACGAAAGTTCAAGCAGGGAAACTGGAGCCCCTCGACCTTTTGTGATTAAATTTGGGAATAACTAGGTGATGCGTGTGGCCTGTTCTTAAAGACCTTGCCAAGGTGTATTTCTTGATTTTCTGAGAGAGGTATGAGGGGGTGTCGTTAGACAAGCAACGGTGGACGATGGGCGGGATTTTGAACTTGATTCTTTCCTTACCCAGGAGCCAGTGGGCAGATTTCTTGGCCTCCTAGATATGGTTGTGCTTGCCAATATCTAACACCGCTGGCAGGGCATTGTTCTGTATTATTTGTAGCTTGTTCATGTTTTCTTCAGAGGTGCCACATAGGAGTGATTTACAATAGTCATGTTTTGAGCCAATGAGGGCACGGGCGATTTCAAGGCGATTCTTCGTGGACAGGAAATATTTACTGGCAGTTCTGAGCTTGGTAGCGTAGACAGAGGAAGAGGCAATGTGGTTTGTTGAGTCATGCTTTGGGAGGAGTCCATTTAAACGCTGAGAGTTTTTACGGAGATGGCGACAGAGATGCTGTGCCCATCAATAATGAATGCTTTGTAAGCCTGGTTAAGGTTGGCTAGGCGGGCCATGGGGCTGATGAGGAGAATCACTTTTTTTTTTCATCGCTGAGACTGAGGCTATGTGTGGCCATCCAGGATTGGATTGATTCATAAATCATGTTCACTCTGAGAGAATCCAGAGTATGGTCGCCAGAGAGGGGGGGTACGGATGTGCGTGTCATCGGCATAGTTAGTATATGAGATGCCTATCGAATCGAGGTGGTCAAACAGTGTTTTTGTATACATGTTATATATGGGGGAGACACAGGAGCCTTGGTGTACACCACAGGATATAAGAGTGGGTCTGGCAATGGCATCACCATCAAAGACACAAGAGGATCTGTCAGCCAGAAATAAGGTGACCCATTTGGTAGCATCTGGAGAGAAGTATGCTGATGATGTAAGGTGATAGCAGAGCGTCTGGTGGTCAACAAGGTCAAAGGACACTGAGAGGTCAACCAGTAGGAGGAGGGAGAGGTTGCCTAAGTTGTTTGCATCGTCTAGCTGATTATTGAGGTTTAGAAGGGCTCGTTCAGTCCCATGTTTTGGACGGAACCCTGATTCCTGAGTGCCCAGAATGTAGTGGGATTCTGGATTTGCAAGTAGGCGACTCTCAATAATTTTCAAGAGGAATGGGACAGTATTTATGGGTCGGTAGTTGGTAGGGATTGACAGGTCAAGGGAAAGATTTTTGAGCAATGGGGAGATCCAGAATTCTTTGAGGGTGGGTGGGACTGTGCAAGTCGCTAGGGAGGAGTTAATGATTGTGGCAATGAGTGGGAGTAGAGGTTCAATGCAGTGTCTTTTACAGTGGAGGCCGAGCAGATATTGCCCTTACATCGTGAAGGTTTGCAACCTTTGATGATGTTGGTGAGATTAGAAATGCAGGTAGGTTGCAGCTGGAACAGAGGGATGTCTCTGGGTTGTCCAGGTGGTGGGGAGAGAGGTGGGGAGGCTAGTGTGCAGGATACTTTGGCTTTTATCTAAGCTTGCAGCTGTGTCATTTTGTCCGTAAGGGTGTCTTGGACAATGTTGCACCAAGAGTTGTCTTTCAGGATGGTGGAGGGGGGTGTGATGGGACTCTATAGCTTTCGGAGAATGGAGAACAGTTCATGAGAGCTGTAGGATGCCTTGGTGATTCTTTTGTTAAAGGCGGCTGCTTTGGTGGCATGAATGATTTGTTTATAGAGGAGGATGTTTTAGCAAAGTGGGCTTTGTTTGCTGAGATTGGCTCTCTGTGCCAGGCAGGTACGGCTGCTATTTTTTTCGCAAGGGTGGCCCGGAGATCAGCGATGAACCAGGAGTTGAGGGGTAGAATGCTTTCGGCTGTCCTGGCTTTGAGGGGGGTCAAGAAGTCTACAGCATTACTTAGCATGGTGCTGCAGTGTTCTACCAGGGTGGCAGGATCCTTGAGGAGAGGGAGGGGGTGATTGAGTAGAGGGATGATCCAGGCACTGGTCAGATTGAAGGTGCTATGGGCCAGAATGGTAGCCGAGGTGGTAACTAGTGTGATGCACGGTAGCTTTCTTTTACCTAGGAAGGGGATGGTGAAGGTGATCGTGTGGTGGTCTGTCCGAGGACAAGGTATGTTGGATATGAAGATGATGTTACATTCATGGTCTAAGAGCCAATCTAGGATGCAGCTATGGGAATGTGTGAGGTCTGAGATGCGTTGGATGCAACCTAACGCTGCCATGGAATTGACTAAGGCAGTGGCCTCTGTGTCAGAAGGATCATTATGCCCAAGGTAGAAGTCACCAAAGATGAGAAGTTGGGTGGTAGGCTTGAGGTTAGACAAAATAAGTTGGGCCAGGTCCTCCTCAAAAGTCACGATAGGGCCTGGAGGTCAATAAATGAGGTGGAGGGTGATGATGGCATTTGGTGAGCATTTCAGTTTAACTGAGATGGATTAGCAGTTGAGGAGTGGAGCAGAGTTGATGGAGTGCAGAGGGAGTCCCCGTAGATCAGGGCCACACCACCCCTTTTCTTAGTGTCCTATTGCAGCAGAATATAGTGTAGCCGGTGGGGGCAGTGATGGAAAGCGAGGGTCCAGCAGCGCGAGTTAACTAGGTTCCTGCTAAGGCAAGGATATCAAGATTGTTCCAGGTAATTAGGTCCAGGATGTCATGTGCATGGGTCACCAGGGATCTGGTATTGAGGAGGGCACACCGGAGTGGTGGTGCTTGTGGCGCAAAGGTGCATGGGGCTTCCGCGCCTTATAGGGATTAGTCTGAGAGGAGTTGGTCAGAGTTGTTAAGTGAGATGGTGATGAGGCTGGAGACAGTGGAGGGTGATGAGTTGTGCAGGTTTGGAGATTGGCATTGCACCATATTCTTGTTGGGGAAGTGATTCGATGGTAGGGGTGGCAGACCATGTGGCCAGATGTGAGGTGCGTTTTCTTAGTCGGCATGGTCATGTTCTGGATCTGCACCATCTAGATGGGCTAGCTTTGGTTGCTGGGGAAAGAGTGGTGTGAGGAGGCCAGGAGGGCTGGTGGAGTGTAGCTGTCACTGGGCGCAGCCTAGTGCGGGATTGTGCAGCTGCTGCAAGCTGATTGCATCCTCCCTGCATGTGAGGTTTGGCACAGTGGCAATCTGCGTGGCCGGGCATGGTTGTTGGAGTAGTACAGTTGTGAGCAATAGGGGGGGGAGGGGGGATATCAGGTGTGAGCATTTTTGGTGCAGTCTGGGTACTTGCACAAGTGGTGGACAGCTGTGGTGGTGGTGCAGGGTGTGCCATATGCCTTACAGTACCTTAGGGTTCATGTTGCACTGGGGAGGCAGCTGTGCCTGCACTTTATATGCGCAGAATGTTTTGGGTGATGGTGCTGGAGCCAAATTCAGGGGTGCTGGGCAGTTAGCCTTGAGGGCATCCGTGTATGGTTGCAGCCCCATATGGGAGCGTAGGTCATGCAGCAAGGGTAGGAAGAGAGTGGGCAGTGGGTCAATTCAGGTATTTGGAGGCATACTCAATTCAGGTAGACTCATGCAGGTTGTGTGTTGTATCACAGAAAGTGTTGCTGTTAAGATGATTAACAGGAGGTGCTTCTGGCCTTCACTGATGACCGGCGGTGCCGACCGGCTGGTAGGTATGAGCTCTAATGAGTCTGGCAGAAGCCAATCGGCATCCAGAAGAGGCAGAGCTGGCTGGGTGTCTGTTAGATCCCATGGAGGGGCGGCGGCCATCTTTGAAGAGTGCAGTAGGTCTGCTGGCTCAATGTAGCTGGTGCGGGGGTCATCACAGGCATCATGGTCGTGCCAATCTCTGGATGCAAAATGGAACTGGTGGAGACAGGGACAAAAAGCATTGACTTCTGGCCTTCACTGATGGTCGGCTGAACCGCCAGATTGGTAGGTATGGTCTCTGATGAGCCTGGCAGAAGCCAATCGACACCCAGAAGAGGCAGAGCAGGTTGGGCGCCTGTTAGATCCCACGGACGGGCGGCAGACATCTTTCCAGGGTACAGTAGATCTGCTGGATCAATGAAGTTGGTGTGGGGGGTCATCACAGTCATCATGGCCATGCCGGTCCCTGGATGAAAAATGGGATCAGCTGAGAGAGGGACAAAAGGCCTTGACTTCTGGCCTTCATTGATGGCCAGCTGCACCTCGCAGCTGATAGGTCTGGGCTCGATGAGCCTGACAGAAGCCAATTGGCATCCAGAAGAGGCAGAGCAGGCTGGGTGCCTGTTAGAGCCCACGGAGGGGCAGCAGCCATCTTTGGAGGGTGCAGTAGGTCTGCTGGCTCAATGGAGCAGGTATCATGGTCGTGCCGGTCCCTGGATGCAAAATAGGATCAGTGGAGACAGGGACAAAAGGCCTTGACTTCTGGCCTTCACTTTACTGTCTTTATAACGATAACTGAGTGTATGCTAACTCCCATGTTTAACAATGCCTTAACGCCATTGCGGTGCAAGCCCTATGCTCTAATGCGGATGTCTAAACCACAAAGGCTTTACTGCTTACTGCATGACAATGCACGCTTCCATTATTCTCACCTCTGACTAGTTTCCTGTTTGGCATGCATAAACGTGTTTTACCAAGATGCCTTTCTGGGGAAGGCGGCTTTAGCAGATGGAAGTAGTTGCTAGTAAGCAAGCCAGTATGCCCCAAACCCTGTGGGAACCAAAGAAGTAGCTAGAACTGCAATAATTGTATTTTATCTTAATATGTCTTCCACGGACTGCTCAGCTGTGTCTTCCCAAGCGTAAGACCTAAGACCTTTATACTGAGACTATGAACATTAACCTGAAACATTGTTGCTTGATGATCTCATGCCACGTCTGAAAGCTACCTTCCCACTGAAATACATGTGTGCTCTCCGATATGAAAGCTCTGTACCTTGAAGGAGGGGGGTTGCTGCTCTGTGTCACATTCTGTCATTGGGTTGCTGTTGTCCTGTGTATGCTGGCCTTGCTGACTGTCAATTAAGACATTCACCAATTCACAATAACAGTTTGTGGTTGTTTTTCCATGACAGGATTTGTGCCTGCGATGTCAGATTCCTGCTGACCTGTGGCAAAACTCAAGGGTCATCAGGCGCAACTCCCAGTGATGCCTGTAAGCCTAGGTAAATAGATTTTGTTGGAGGGGAGGGCTGGAAATTGCAACTGGGTATTCAGAGGAGTAGACAAAGCAGATGCAGAAGAGTAGCCGACTACAATTCATGAGTTGTCGAGCACCATTTATTGCATTGTTATCTGATGTGTTGTGGTCGGTGTCGAGTCAAAATGTCTAAAACATTTGGTCGAATTTCAAAAATGTCGAAAAAATAATGTCTAAATAAAAATTTCAAATACTTTATTTTTTTATTTACATGTTTTTTTTAGGTTCCACGAGTAAAAAAAAGGGTTAAAACAGAAAAATACATTTAAAAAGGGAGGTTGGGGGGGGAAACCCCCCATTTCGAACAAAAAACAAACAAAAAAAGACATTTGCATTTTTTTTTCGACATTATTTTTTCAACATTTTGACTTTCGACCAAATCTTATTCGAAAATGTCACTATAAACCGTTGTGGTCAATGTTGTCATAAATGGATCACGGTTATTTTTGTCTCTAGTAAAGAAAATCTGGAATCTGGAAGTTGTGTGTTTGTCCTGGGGCATAGGATGGAAAGTACCCTGTCTACAAATCTATTGATCTGATCAGCAAAAATCAAAAGCGGTTGGCCACCACGATAACAGTAACAGTTTAATGCACTCTACTTATATAAGATGACATGAGGCCGGTCAGAGTAGGGTAGTTTATACCTGAATCTTGGAATGAGTGCATAGTGTGCGAATGGGAAGAAAATAATATTAGATAAGAGTCCTGTACTTGACCTGTCGAGTCCATCCCTGGTACTCAAAGCCCTGTATATGCAACTCAGTTGCAACCCAAGCTTTTGTTTTCACACTCTCACCTATCCTAGTACGGGAGGCTTTGTTCCCTGAGCCTATGTGTCTTGTCTGCAAAACTTCCCCAACCCAGCCTCTGAAAATATGCACTGTGTTTGGGTAGCATAACAGACAATATAGACTGTAATGGGGAGGAGCAGAGTGTGTATGACTCCACCCGAAGCTCTGAATAGACGCTACATAGAGGGGAGCTATGAGCCAGACTAGCCCCACCAGCCTCGAAGCACAGTAATGCCTGAGGCCGATGGGGTACCGTACGGTCCTGGTTCTGCAATAAGTCATACTATGTCTAAACCCTGTGAGAATGGGTTCAGGTTAGTCTAGAGAAGTGCATTGCCTCCTAAAGAGGATGGATAAATGGCACGATTATACTCTGAGTGATTCATATGGACACTTTCCAAAGGAAGGGATATTCGACCTAGACAAGATCACTACCTTATGGAAGGTGCAAGTGAAGAAAGGAGGGTATGCAGTAACAAAATTGCGGCAAAAATATCGCCTTTACAAAAAATGGTGGCAAAAATGCCATGGTTTGACCCTGTAAAGGTGTACCCGATTACACCATTTAAGGGGAGTAGGGGTTGAGGGGGTGTCCCCTGCATCCTTTATATGGATTGCGGCGGCAAAACCACTGCCTTTTTGCCACAATTTTTAGTGTAAACAGCCATTTTTGCTGCCATTTTAACACATGGAATCGAAAGGAGCACATGTACATCAGCAGCAGTAGGATAGCTATCTAGACTGGTTCACCGGGACAACAAAAAGGCCATCAGAATCAAAGGCCTGATCCCTGAAAGATTCCTAGGAGATGCTCCAGAGGCAGGTTAAGACACTACTCCAACGTGCAGACCCTCACACATAAAATTGGGTATAACCGCCTGTATCCCATCATCCAAGGGGTGCCGGACACTTACACCCTAGCTATACTGAATCCTGCAGATGATTCCCTACAGTTCACAGGAGGGTCTGTGCTGATGCAATATGCAGACAATCTGCTACTGGCCTACACCTCCTTGGAAGCCTGCGAACAGGACTTCTTTGCACTGATGACATCACTTGCAGGAAAAGGTCACAAAGTGTCCAAGATAAGCTAAAGCGGTGCTTACCCGTGTACGATATTTGGACCATGAGATTTCAGCAGGGAAAAGACATCTGTCCCAGGATCATATTAAGGCAATTCAGAAAATTGCTAAGCCCCAGACCAAAAAACAAATGAGAGGGTTCCTCGGTATGGTCAGTTACTGCAGACATGAGGTCCCTGTGTATGTCACCATAGTTAAGCCCCTTCAGACCATCATGCACGATTAGACCCCAGAACTCCTGCCATGGTCCCATGATGCTGAAGATGCTTTTGTCACCATAAAGCAAATGCTTGCTACAGCCCCAGCTCTGGGATTGCCTGATTATCATAAACTATTTGTGTTAATCTGTGATGAATGTCATTGGTTTCCAAGGAGTGCTAACACAGTTACATGATGATAAGCATCAACCCATGTCCTACCCCAATGTTGCATTGGAGGTAGTAGCTGCTGGACTCCGGCATGTCTGTGGGCCATTTCAGCTGCAGCCATACTGGTAGAAAAACCGGACTCACTAGTACAAGGCCACCCGGTCACCATCTCAGTACCACACTCAGTGTTAGCCCTGCTACTGAAGTGAAAGACACAGCATGTATCTTATTCCAATCTTACCAAGTATGAGAGGTTTCTTGTTTCTACTTCAAATATTATTTTAAACCACTGCCCTGTTCTGAACATTGCCTCTTGATTGCCAATCCTCCAGGAAGGGGAATCGCACAACTGTCTTTTGGTTGTTGAAACTCTTACGTTGATTGACAAGCCATCCTGTTGTAAAACCCTGACATGATACGCTTCGTAGATGGCTCATGTGTTTATAACTCAGGGACTGGAGAACTTGTCTCAGGTTACTCCATATGTACCTCCCGTGCACTCCTCGAAGCTTATAGTTTTCCAAGTGCCAAGTTTGCCAAGTGCCAAGTCATCCCTGGTAGCTGTACTCGTGGCTCTCACATGAGAATGTGTCCTAGCAAAAGAAAAATCAGCAACTGTGACACTCCGACACACCAACACTCCCAATACGCTCATGGAGTAGTACACGATTTCTGTGTCCTCCAGCAGCAGCAAGGTTATTTAACCCCCACAGATACGCCTATATTGGATGGAAAATATGTGACAACCCTTCTGCATGCTTTATTTCTCCCTTTCCAGCCTGGCCATGTTACACAAGACCAAACACCTGAAGAAGAAAAGCTGAACTGGATTCAGCGGTTTAGTAAGTTGAAGCAAGACTCGCTTTGGCGTTCCCCAGATAGCTGGCTGGTGGCACCGAGGCACTCCTTCCATACCTGGCCCGAGTGGCCCATAGCATTGCCCACTCAGATAAAAATGTAATGATCATCCAAATGAGCCAGAAGTGGGTTGCACCCAGCTTTGCGGCGGTGGCACGGGAGTATTGCAAAGGTAGCCTCATATGTATGACCCGCATTGTCTGGCGAGTGGTGAAAACTAAGCTGTCTGCACATCGAGAACCGCTGCGTCCCTTCTTAAAAGTCGAGCGACGTAGTTGAATGCTGCGATAGTGATATAAAGCTTAGGCTGTCCAAAGTGTGTCAAGAAACTGACCTAAAATAACCGCAGGCGCTGTCCCTAGCATTGTTTACCATGCGTAATAACCTGCAGCAGAAGCATGCTCTGTCTGCACATGCAATCCTCACAAGATGCCGTGCGTGAATGTGAACTGCTCCCCCATCAGCCCCACCTTTCCTGAATCTGCATCTAGAAGATGAGACTTTTCTCAATTATCATTGCACATTGGTCAAGACTGTTCATTCTCTTTATGCACAGGTCCACACTGCCCTACGAAAACCAGCACCTGCTCCTGCCATTCATTGCAGCCAGGAGACTTGGTCCTTATGAAGGTCCATTAGCAAAAGTCTGCTCTCCAACTCAGGTGGCATGAACCACATCATGTGTTGCTAACCACAAAGAATGCCATGAAGTGTTCTGGTGTTGTGACAGGAATGCAGGGTGATTCCTGGAAGGGAACAGACTTTCCTCCTCAACCCACCAGACAGACTTGAAATATCAGCCTGTGCAGAGGACAAAGATGGAAGGGCGAGAGGGAGGCCCTAGGAGCCTTCAGCAACGGTAAAGACAAAGGAATAGGTGTACATTCACAGGAAGGAACACAAGATGTATTACCCACCCATAACATGACTCCTACCTGAATGCGAGCCGTAGATGGAGGAAGCAGAAAAACAGAATAGAGGTATATATCCATAGGTCAGGAAACCCATTCCCCTATGGGTGAAACGAAAGCACAACATGAGAGCTGGCCCGGGCAGCAGGAGGACGATTGTCTAGAGGAGAGGACAAAAACATAGGAGAAAAAACGTATCCAGGAAATGTGCAGTTCGAGTTCCCAAAAATATAAGAAATCCAAAGTAAAAATTCCCAAAGTAAGGAAGTCCGAAATGGGAAGAGAGATGAAGTTCAGGAAGAAAGCCAAGGTGGAAGAACCAGGTCATTAGTCGCCAAGTAAGGAGAATCAAAAGCCAAACCAGAAGCAGTCAGAGATCAAAGCAGTGAAGGGAGTAACCAGGAAGAAAACAGCAGAAGCAATCCATGGAGCAAAAAAGAAGTCTAAACCAGGAGATCCAATAACACTGGGAATGGGGAGCCAGGCACACGGATAGCCACAACTTGCTGTCAATGAGACAATAGAGTAGCAATGAGTGAGAAGCCGACACAGATATTTATTTCCGTGTATCAGCTTAAGATATGTAACAACGTATGACGCTGCTGTCGGGAATGGTAGTCTGCAAAGCAGTCTACCAGGAACCAACGGATCATCCAGGTCAGCCCATCGTGCCGTCTAACTATGGGTACTGCAGGGATCATACGATCATAACATCTAGTCTGACTTCCTGGATACATGGTGCTCACTGCCGCAAGGTCCCAGCGCCCAGCGACGACACTGCCTCCACTTCACCTGATCTCCAGGTACCAAGAACCAGCCATGACCGCTGTCACCTCCACCAGAGTCCCAGCCTTCGCCTCAGCCCTGCCATTACCCTTCCAACCTGATACTGCAAGCCATCCATGAGCAAAGACCGAAGCTGATTCCCCTACTCCCAGTTCACCTGTACGTGCAGGTGCCGAACCAAGACCCACCAGTTCCACGCTGGTGCAATCTCTACAGGAGCTACTCTTGAGGCTCCTTCAACAGGCAACCAAGGCACCGGAATGGACAACCCAAATTCAGGACCCTCCTCACATACCACCTCCAATGTTTGACCCGGTTGGACCTTCCCACACAGGTTAGAAAAGGTACTCCCTGCAGTCTTGTAGAGGGTTGCTGCAGGGTCAGTTTTGCCAGCCGGTACACTCATACTCCACTGGAAATGACCAATGGATGACGATTAATTGTCCTGATGTGGTAGTGCACTGGAAAAGGTTGAAATCCATCTCTTCCGATATGCCACCACCTGGTGGGTTCAGACCCTGTTGTTATCAACTCTTGGTGATTCTCTTTGTCCTGTGAAACACCATGAGTTTATGGCTCGAGTATTACGAATATTTTAGTCTGAACCTTTTAGCAACAATTGCCCCAACTCAGTCACAAACTGTGCGAACTGCCTGAACCTTTGCCCAGCATAAAACAAGTGCATGGTCCAGGCTGGACATTTTTGAACATTCACATTTGTCCCGTTGTGGAACTGCAGTCATGCCCTGAACTAAAGAGACTTGGTGGACTACACCATGTGAACAGTTCTTCCGCAATACGAACTGAACTCGATTCCCCTTCCACAAACCTTTGATACTTCAGCACCAACAGGACCACACTGAAGTCTGATGATCAGGCTCAAGGCTGGGGTGCCCACCATGTCTAGTTACCTGACTACTGTCATTATCATTACTGTTACAAGCTTGCTGATTTGCCTCTGACTCACTATGATTGCTGCTTTTAAAACCAAACGTCATGAAAATGATATTGTACGGGTTCACAGTGAGAACACTTACCATCGCCTTACCTGGCAGCATGCCTGCATTTTTAACATCTCAGATTGTTGGGTATGTGCACACCTACCACATGATTTGTCCTCAAAGTTCCCCTTAGCCCCCATTCCCTTCAACTGGGGAGATGTCTGCCTCGATTCCAAGCTGGTTACTGTAAGGAAAGCATGGTAATAAACAGTAAAACAGACACAAGTGATCACAGTTCAAGGGTGTTTGTTGAACTTCAATTGGGTATGAAAAATGCCTATCTTATCCTAAATCTAAAGATGGGAGCAAGCTACGACGATCAAATAATAATAACGCAGTCCTATTCGAGTCTGTCAAAATAAAAGGGCCTATACTAATAAACCTATTGCCAATCGTTACTTCTGAATACAAATAGTGTGGGAAACAATGTTATGCAAAAGGAAAGTGTTCAAGAAATAATATGTCAGGATATTTTCAGCATGGGAAAAGGCAGCACACTCAAGCTTAGCATACTCTCTGGCTTCTCTAGCATGAGGGTGCAGTTCAAAACCTCAACATCAGGGCCCTTGTGCTAAAATCTGTTTGCTATTCAAAGTCTCTTATTTCAGAGGGCCTGATGCAACACGACAAACATTAAAGTTCCTTTCTTCTTAGGATTTCACATATACAACTTCTTGGGTGATTTACTGTTCACCCCGGCTCAGACCCACTTTAACACAAAACCTTCAATTGGTCTCCCCCCGTTGGGCTCGGATCAAATGTATCTACTTCATCAAAATCAAAGACTTTCAACTGCGTGCAGGATTTTGCTTGACCAGTCACAGGACCAATTCAATTCACAATTACTCATTCTCTTCTTCATTTAACCTTTTTCTCACTTTCACTTTTGCCACTTCTGAGCTGGATACCTTACAGATACCTTCGATTGAGCACCTAGCCGGTGCTGGCCCACACTGTCAAAGGCATTGTATCTTGCTTGATTTCTGTCATGACCTATTCATCAGATTCAATCTTTATAGTAGAATACCGGATTCATTGAAAAAAGCTGTAATTATACTGATTTTCAAGAGGGGCGATAGAGCAAGACCAGAAAATTATCGACCCATCTCGCTAGTTGATGTCCTAGGGAAATTGTACGCTGGCATACTACTAAAACAATTAAAAGAATGATTAACAGCAAGTGGAAACCTTGATCAAAGGCAAGCTGGCTTTGTGGAGAGGATAGATTGGGGATTAAATCTACTACTAATCAATTTACTAAAAATGAAAACCCTAAAGGAGAATCAAAAACTCTTCTTGGCATGCATCGATATGGCGGCCACCTTCGATAGAGTTGATCGAAACATCTTATGGCAAAAACTAAGACAAAATGGATGTCCAAGAGATCTGATGGAGGCCTTCATAATGCTACATACTGGTAGCATGCTACAAGTGTGACTGGTCAGAAAAGTCACCCTACCACGAAAAATAACTACCACAAGAGGGTTGAAACAAGGCTGCCCTCTGGCGTCTGTCTTGTATAACTTCTACATCCTAGATATTAAAGACAGACTTGAACCAGCAAGATCATGCTCGCTGCGCATGGGAGGTCATCTCATAGGACACGTCCTATATGCGGACGCCCTGATCCTCCTAGATACGACACCACTAGGTTTACAGCGGAAACTAGATGAACTTCAGATTTATGTGGAAGAAAACAAGCAAGAAATAAATACAGAAAAATCAGAAATTCTAATAAACAAAAAACCACAAGCGAAATTAAAAAAAAACATTCAAATGGTGCCTTGGAAATAAACCAATTCCAATAACCAAAGCAACAAAATACCTAGCAGCCATAATCAGCACAGACAGTGGGGATAGGCCCTGGATCGAACACCTACAATTGAAAATGGCTCAACTAACCGCACAGGCATTAATCGTCCTGAGAAAATTTGGTAAATTCTCGATTCAACCACTCATAGATTTTTACAACTCAAAAGTGGTGCCTTCAATGGTATACTCTGGCGAGACAGGTCTGGGAATACCATGGGAGACATGGGATAGACGTGATGGAAGATTTTGGAAAAGAACCTTAGGAATACCAAAATTAGTCCCATTGGGCGTGTTGAGACAAAAACTGGGCTTATACTCATTACACGTCCACATAATCTGGAAAGCATCATCCACCAGAGTATAGTGTCCTCAAAAAAGAAAATGAGAAATCAGCTTCTTGGACACTAATGCTGTGGACAGAAAAATGTATGGAAATTCTAACAGACCTGAATGTAATCCAAGAGGCATTACACGACCATCCTAAACAAATAAAAACACTACTTATGTCTGTAGATTTTTCGCAATCAGAAGCCATGCGTTTAAGCTCAAAGATACACACACATTCAACCAAATTAATGGGCTTTCCAGGAATCCCACCAGAGTACTTAAAAAAGAGTGCAAACCCATAACACAGAGACCTGATTTTGCGTTTCAGACTAAACGTGCTGAGAACTAAACAAAACCTAAAGAGATATCGCATCACGAACAACAGCAAATGCTGACTCTGTGAACAAGAGGAATCACTCCAACATCTAACTATGTTTTGCAAGGGATTAAAAACAGAAAGAATAACAATACTGCACAATACTCTAATTCTCACTTGTGGCCTCAATTCCAACTTATGGTGGGAAGCCCTTTATGAAGATCTAAATCAAAAAACGACTAGAGTACTGGGAACTTTCTTGCAAGTGATGGTAAACAAAGCGGAAGACAGATAGCCAACTACAGCCAGGACCAAAGCATGAATGTACAAGGAGAAACCAGAAAGAGATTATAACTGAAAGGACCCGCAAAGGGAGGCTTAAAACCTGAACAGATCAAAAGGAATTGCTGTGCTTGGCTTATGTTGGATGAGGTTGGGGAGGGACAAAGCAAAGCAAAAGTTTGCATGTTAAACTAAATGCTTTAATCTATATAAATACAAATGTAAATGTTTGTTTGTTCAAAATCTTAAATCTCCAAAAGTTCTTCACTGATTGCTTTGAAATTTATACCTACTTTATATAGATGTCACACCTGTGACAGGTAAAAACATGCTTTTTCTGAAAAACAGCGCCATCTGTTGGACGTAAAAGCAACACACGCTGGCTCAACTATGTTGCGAGGAAGCAGCAGAGCGACGTGCAGCCAGACTTTAGGATGCACGGTTGCTAGCACGGCGATCGTGTTCTGCAGCTTCAGATCTGCTTTGAGCAAGACAAGCTGAGAGTGGCTGAAAGACATCAATGAGAAAAAGCAGATCAGCGTCAAACATTATAGTTTGAGCCGGCATGTTCTCATTGGCACCATGACTGAAGTGTGACCTTATTGGAAGGCTCTGAAATTTAACTGAGAAACGAAAGGAATGTGTTGCACCGCCGGGAAAATTAAACCGTCTCAAATTGGAGAACCGCCAGAGCCATTAACAACTACCCACAAGCATTGTGAAATTAAACATATTACAAACGTGAGCTTTCTCTTTTCTTTCTTTTCCATTTAACCAGATTGAGCCACAGGAACGAGTGGCCGGGGACAGCTAGTAAGAAATAAAAAAAAAAGAAATGGTATCTTGCTTTTAACGCTTAATCACTCATCAGCAGTTCAACTTTACTTGCGTCTCTTATCACACGTGTTTTAACAATGTTCATTTTAGTGCTAGCCATACAATGTTGCTGCTTGCAACCTTGGCTTCAACACAGACCAGTCTCGTGTTGGTCTCCCCAACTCACCGGCTGTGTTGATTTCACGGATGCTGCTTTGTTCTTGGAACCAAGGAGGGTACCACGGAGGCGGGTGCTTCTCCTCGTCTTTATTATTGACGCGGGAGGCCCCCGGGTATCGCCGAGACACAATGCAGGATTCTTCAGCCTGCTTTCCTGGTCTTACGCTTTCTATTCTCGAGGTTTCTGGATAGTAATGGTTTCTTGTTGAAAAGGTCAAGGGAACTTCCCTCCTTGCGATCCCCTTCTGTTTTGCCGTCTTTCTTCTCTCGTTCAGCTGCCATCTCGAAAACTGCTGTTCCCTCATGTACTTTGGCTTGCTCAGAATGTGCTCTCATACTCCACCTTTTATCCTTGTGGGGAAGTTTAATGCAAGTCAGGTGTGTGTGATGGTCAGTAATTGCCTGACCTCGCATGACCATTGTATTGGGACACGTCAAGTATACTGCTCGGGTGTTTGTCTGTTTTCTCTCATAGCAGGCTGTCCGTGTGAAAGTGTTTGTGTTGTAAGAGGGGTGTCTAAATATCCTACCTGGTAGGATGGGGTAAAGGTGTTATAGGGAAGGGATACCAGGTCTCACCATCCTGCGTCCCACTCCCATTCCCCAAAGACCCCTCATCCAGGAGATCCTCCCGCACTGTCCACCCCCAGGAACTGGATCCAAAAGTGTTGGCCGTGTCCTGGCCACCTGGATGACAGATCCCCAGGGTCTAGTGGGTAAGATGCCTGGTTTCTCACATTATCCAATCCCGAGGCCCTGGCCCCTGCAGCAATACACATTCCCTGATGGGGTTTTTCTGTACCTCTAAATTTTCCCATCGCAGATCAGGTATCCAGAAAACCCACAGCACTTCACCTTTAATCTCAGGCTACTGGCCTTCTATGCTACATCAGCTGGGGTGCACTATTAATGGGAAACTGCAAGTGACGATATTACCTTTCAACCAATAGCAGTATACCCATTAACAATATCACACTTTCCTTTGAGCCTGATTCATCTTCACCCAATCCACATAAGTCACTTATTACAGGACATAATTCATCTGCAGAGATAAAGCTACCCGTGGTTACCCATTAATTGTGGAGGGAGTTGTTACATGGGCCATGTCCTGCATACCCCACATTCCCGATGCATCTTTGCTCAAAACGAAGCACTGAATGGGAAGGGTTCATTGCTGAATAGGTTACCTCATACCAGCTCTCAGGGTTAAACTGAACCATGACTGCTTGAACCGGCTGTCAGCACTCATTAAGGATATTGCAAATGCAAATGGATCATCCCTGACTTTGATGTCCCATGAGCAGTTAGCCATCCCACTGATGGTTCTTCAGAACCGTATGGTGCAGTACACCCTCTTATCCTTACATAAGGGGGTGTGCACAATTGTGAAGAGTGTGTGCTGTACTTTTGTACCAAGTTACACGAGTAATATGAAAGACATTTTCACTCACATCCGCAGTACAGTAAGTAGTCCTTGTGGACTTTCTGGTCCTGAGTAGTGAATATTCTGGGACCTCTGAGTACTTTCATTGGTCAGATCCTACTCATAGTACTGGTCCTGATCAGTCTATCATGTCTGTTGATGAGTTGCAAATACCTTTACTATTGCTCATGTGTGCAATGTCCAGAGACTCCCCCAGACAACTCAGCTATTTTACTGTCATGCTTACCTCTGGTGCCCTGCAGAAGTGCCTGGTCCTGTGTGTACCGATGTGGAGCCCCCTCGCTGGCTGCCTTCACCCTGACGCTCGCCCCAGCCACTCCTTGCCCCACTGGTCGACTGGGGATTAACTCCCAGGGGAACATGAGGATGGGAGAGACATGGGTGGTTTCTGGACTTTTGAGCTGTATCGTTCTAGGGGTCAGGGTGACCTAAAGATAAATACAGGGTAAGTATGAGCGCAGGATCTTCCCTTCTTCCCTCCCCTTCAGACCCTGGGTTGGCTGCCTGGCGTGAAGTGCGCTGCTCACGCAATGTATGCGACTACGGTCACGGTCCTCAGGTACATATCATCCTCCAGTTACTTCACTAAAGGTGCGTGGTCCAGGCCGGCTGCGACAGACAGGATATGACAGTGAACACCTAAGTCTTGATTAAACACGAGTGTCCAACTTGCTGTGCTTGAAAACTTGTTCTGAGCTTACTTTCACAATGTCTTTGGAACTCATTACGACCCTGGCACTATGGGGTTAACGGCGCCGGTAGAGCTGCCGGTGCCGTTAACCCCATACCGCCTCATTACGAGGTCCGCTCACGGGGCCCGCTCAGGAAGCCTGGTTTTACCAGATGTCCTTAGCGGGACCCGCGAGCGGCCCAGCATGCTAACAACGCGCCTCTAATTAACAGGCCTGTTGTTAGCATGCTCCCCATTTCCATTGAGCACTATGGGGGCTCAAATGGGAATGGGGATGTACCGGGCCCGGGTTCCCTGAATGGGGAAATAACAGGCCCTCCTAGGTCGGAATGGCCCGGTATTTCCCCATTCAGGGAACCCGGACCCGAGTTTGGCGGTAGCCATGCCCTTATTAAGGGCATGACTACCTCCAAACTCATAATCAGGCCCAATATTCTAGTGCGGGGTAAAGATATGGATGAGCATGATGCAAGATTAAGAAGTGTCCAAGCAAGGTTGTGTGAGGCAGGTTTGCCAATTTCAATGGAAAAGTGCACATTATGAATGGACAAGGTGCAGTTTATGGGACAACGAGTTAACGGCTCAGGGCATGAGGCCCAAACTTGATGCAGTGGAGGCTATAGTGCACACAAAGGCAGCTAAGGATAAAGCTGAGCTGTCCTCATCCTTTGGCTTGACTGAATACTAGAGGAAACATATTAAAAACGTAGCTGAGAGAACAAAATGCATGAGGCAGCTCAATAACAGAAATATCAGGTTTGTGTGGAGCGAAAGGTGTAAGTCGTAATTTGAGGACATGAGGAAGAGTCTAATAGACACCCTTATGCTGAAGGGTTTCAAGGAGGATTGGGAGGTCCATCTGCATACAGATGGCAGTGAATGCGGTTTAGGGTGTATGCTCATGCAATAAAAGAGAGGTGAAGTACACAGTGGGGCGTTTGCATTGCTGATGTTGAAGGATACTGAAAGGAGGTAATCGGTTGTAGAGAGGGAAGGATTGGCCTGTGTGTGGGAAGTAGAAAAAAAATGATGTGTGGGGGGCGACGTTTTTCATTGTAACGGATGACAAACCGCTGGTTTCCATTTGCAATAGGAAAGTTTTAGAGGGAGTATCGAGGAGAATCCTTAGATGGATAACAGGAATGCAAGGATAGGATTTTGAGGTTTGATACATTAATGGAGAACCGAAAATGGTTTTGGATGTCTTGTCATGGAATGCAGTTGCGAATAGACAGGAAATAATTGATGGAGAGGGTGAAGTGTATATGAATGGTCAAGATGGTAGTGAAGAGGAATGGGGCACACAGTGTGGTATAGTTGAGATATATAAGAAAGTGGTGGAGTTTGTGCAGAGTGGCTGGCCCTTGGATGAGTTGGGAGAGGAAGGTTATAGAGTATCACAATTCAGTGTGGGATGTGCAGCAGTAGATATTCTGGGACCAATGACAGTGAGAGGAGGACATGAAATGTACAGGATTGTGGCAGATATGTTGTCTAAATGGCCGGAGGTGTGCCTAGTGAAGAAAAGTAGTGCACGCAGAGTGTTGAAGTTCCTAGAGTCAATATTCTGGATGGAGAGTTTTCAGAGAAAAACTGTATCAGATAACGCTCCACAGTTTATAGCAAGGGAGATGGAGGAGTTTTTGCAGGCGAAAGGAGTGCAACTCTCGACCAAAGCATTGTACAACCCAAAAGGGAATTTTGTGGTGGAAAGATTTAACAGGACTTTAATGGATGCGATTAGTATTGCGATTGCGACAGATTGAGATTGGGTGCGTGCAGTAACAGAAACAGGTTTTCAATATAGGTTGGTGCTGCATTAAATGTCAGGGGCATCGACATTTGAGGTGTTGAGGAGGAGAAAGCCTAATACAAGGTTACATCCTGGTTAGATGAATAAGTACAAGGAAAGTGAGGAAGTAGTATCTGAAATTGAAATAAGGAGGAGGATGATGGATGGTCAATAGAGGGCCAAGGAAAGATATGACAGAGAACAATGTGTGACAGTGAGAGCGATGCTTAAAGGGTCCTTGGTCAAAATAAAAGTGGGAAGAGAAGTGGGGTAAAAGGAGAGTGGGGGTGTTAAGAAAAGGAGGGAAAAGGATGAGAGCGTCCTTGGATCAATGAAGTTCTTAGGCAACGGGAGCGCGGCGGCTCCAGTCGGCGACGGCGGTCATCGACAGTGGCAGACAACAGTCCGGGTGCTTCTCTTGGAGTTCTGCAGCAATCTCCATATCGGGTCGGCAGCCTGTCGAAGGTCTGTCTACCAGGGAGCTTATACAAAGATCCGCTGTGCAGGATGGTCCCTCGTAGCTCGGCAAGAGGGCGCCTTACCAGGTCCTCTCTGGGTCAGTTCTTCAAGCAAAGCAGCTTTCAGATTGCGAAGGAGCGCAACAGCAATTCTTCTCGTCCAGCAGGGTTTCAAGGTTAAGCTTCACTCCGGTTACTCGTCGTAGTGGACTTCAGCTTCTGAACACGATTCCTAGCAGTGAGAGGTCCCCAGATATACTGTTGATCTCCCATTCATTCCTCTGGGTCATACTCAAGCATTCAATCACGACTACAGTCATTCAGGCAGGCAGGCAGCCAATCAGGCACACGGGGCATTCAGGCCATTCACTTCTCTCCAGACACTCGCAACAAGTTATGTGTATTGGAACAAGTACCGAGCCATTCAACACTCCAAGCTGCATTCATACCGGTTTCAGGCAGGGCTGTCTCAACCATTGTGTCAACCACCAGATACTAGACAGCTATAACATAGAATGTATATTTGTCAAAGACTCCATTCACCCAGGTCCCACCCAGAGGTGTACACACAACATACGGTCGTTGAGAAGGCTCCAGACAGTCTGGTCGGTACTTCCCCACACTACCATATATGGAACTTCCACCCAACAGCCAGTCAGGGGGAAGGGACAGAGGCAGGGCTTCCCGAGACTTCGGGAAGATCAAGGTAACAGGTGATGGAAGGCAAGAGGCCATGGGGGCTATTTTGTCTCCATCCGGAATCTACCGATTCCAATGACAGGGCCTGGGCATCCCAAAATGGAGGACGCTCAGGGCACCAGTCATTTCAGCACGGAGCTGCCACCAGCCCATACCCTGCTCTGTGGGTCACCCACAGGTGCCCAAAAACATACACTAGGGGCACAGGGTTGCACCCCTACCCATAGGTGCCATAAGGGTATCCCATGGGTCTGTTCACCATACCAAAAGAGAGAGAGCTGCACCGCCAGGAGTCCCACAGAACTCCTGCATGGAAAACACGACAGAACACATGATAAAAAGCAGTAAAGGACAATGATACGGAGGCCCTGTCCCTCCAATGCATTTCCAGCATCACAGCAGCCATGATGGAAAGATGGACATCGGTTTCGTATAATAGTGAGCTAAGAAGCCTTGAAGGGAGAGACCATAACTGCACAGATGACAGGCGCTGGAAAACAGCTTTGTGCAAAGAACAAAGAATATATGTTTGGCCTGGGATCAAGGATGCAAGATCAAGAAATAATTGCAAGGTACAAAGAGAGTAAATGAAGATAAGCCATGAACATACAACATATTTTTCTTAGATTAAGCAAAGGCGAAAACATTTGCCAGTGCCAAGTATTGAACAATCATTTGAAGAAAGCATATATCAGGTGGAGAAACCAAGTCTCCAGAGGCCAAGAATTGTAATAACACTCAGTATAATTCGATCAAATAGCACTAAATAAAAGGTCAAAATGGACAATTTCGTGGTCTTCTCACATGTGATGTAAGACCTTAAAAAAGGCATATTTAATAAGCTCCAGCAAAAGATAGCGATGTAGCTACACTCCCTTAAAGGTCCCAGAGAGGAGAACAGTGGATAAGGTCAGCTACAAAGGAGGGTCCTTGACTCATGGTCTACCTGATGAGAGATGGTAGGCTATTTGACCAAAGTGGGCAGTGGACTGACGTAGTTCCTCACACCTGGGTTTTGTTTTGCTCACGTGCTGCTAATGAGCCGAATGTCCAAGGTTTGGAGAGAATGCCAACCAATCATGAGGGCTTATGGAGTAGTGTACAATACATTGTTCCAGAGGCCAGTTATATGTTGTAAGAGGTAGTTCAAGGCGTGCTTATTTGATAAGGGACAACCAATTATGTTACTATCACATGCATAAAGTATAGGCATATATGTTCCCTTAATCAATCCCTCCTTTCGATTGGTTTTACTGTTTTCCATGTAGGATGACATCATAGCTGACCTATGTCTAGGTATACAACCTTTTACAGAACTGAAATGTAATGAGAGTATGTGAGCTGCAATTTGTTTGTTCAGGTTTCCCTACTTTATTTGAGCTGATAATAAAGTAATATTTTGCCATGTTCTTTGAGTTTGTTTGGTTAGTTGAGTCTGAGATCATGTATTGGTAATTCCGTCTAGCACTTGGAATGCACCAGGTGCGACTGCAGATTACCATTTTATTATTTTATAAGGTTGGATGAATGCCTCACTATCCCTAACCTTACCAGGATTTCCCTGCCTACAATAAACTAAAGGAAACACTCTATCATAGGATATCTGTACCTCACACTTATAAATACAACAAATGAACAAGGAAATATATATGGCTGTTCAAAGCAATAATGATTGAATTCAAAACTTGACCAGAGTCTCTTTTCATAACCTGGGCGGACTCCCCTTCCCCAGGTTTAAACGTGATTCAGCTTCAAAGTTCAAGAAAGAGCATAAGGAAATCCTGATTTACAACAAAAGTTCCAATACCGATAGATGTTGATTCAACTTGTTAACATAAAGTTTCAACACAGAAAATATATGTCATTTCTTCTTTAAATAGGATCTCAGTTCCTCAATAGCAACAATGATTGTCTCTATCAGGATGATTTGCCACTTCAACAACTCAAGAAATAAAATATCTCTGTAACAGCCTTGATTGGCTCTTTCTTTGACTCCTTAAACAACATAAAGTGTAGCACTCCCACACTTTGCCTGCTTCCCTGCTAGGCCTAAAGGTTGACCATCCGTGTTTACTGCTCTGCCCGAACATCTTTTCACTACTACAAGTGCTTTTGTGGTCAAAGTTCCTCCGACTCCACAAACAACATAAAGTACCAAGACCTCCTTGTAGCACTCCCGCACTTGGTCTGCTTCCCTGCCAGACCCAATGGTTGACGATCCGGGTATAGTCCCCCGTCAGAACAGCCTTTCACTACTACAAGTGCTTTTGTGGTCAATGTCAACTGATAAGAGATTATAGCAACTTCACAGCAATCAACACATTGCAGCATCAAAACCTTCACCAACTTTTCAGGGAAACCAAAGTTCACATTTATGCTCTTCTATACATTTCTGGAAATGATGCTCCTTTCCTTCTGACTGAATGTTCCCAAAAGAGGAGCCTTTTTGCCTCTCTTGGTTTCCCAATGTACAAGCAACCAAAGACTGATATGGATAGATGTTGTATACAATATGGGCTACATGTTTTAGAGTCAGCTGTTGGCAATATTGGTTAAATTGTATTTTTCTTGCTTTCAGTATTTCTTGCTTGGTCAATGCTTATCAACTGTTAGCAAAGTCACTGCCACCGTTGGTTGAGTTTTCCACAGCCTCCGACTTTCAGAATTACAATCATGTGTCTTTGATTTGCAATGGTTTTGCTACTTTTCCCTGTTTTGATGTTTGAAACCAACAGGGGAATCATTTGTTGTTTTACAATAGTTCAATATGTATTTTGTTGTATGTAGTTAGTTCCTGGCTGTGTGTGTGTGGAGGCACCTGCCCCCACCTCCACTTGTGGTGAATTCATATACTTTCCTGCCTTTCTTCTAACCGACGAAGACCTTCAAACATGGACGCTCCTCGCGGTCCCTGGAGCAGCTGATCCTGCTATCTGGGTACTATCACCTGATTGGCTGGCCCACACAGAATAGCCTGCAGCCCCCTGGAGCCAGCAGACGATCGCTGCCCCCCTCGAAGGGCCTCCTTCTAAGGGCTGAGTCTCCGCCCTGACTGGCACTGTCCGGGCCTGGGAGGGCCAATAAAAGGGTCATTCACCTTCGCTGCATCACCCGTTCCTGCAGTGCTCCTCAATGGGTAAGCCCCTATACTTGCTGTGTCCCGCCAGCCCCCCTTATATTGTTGTCCTGACCACGGCACGCATCTTGTTCTTAGTAGCATCCTGCCTCACTGTTATTCACTGAATTAGCAGCAGACTTCCAATATCTACTGCTCTGTATATCCCTACAGCTATATCAGGCCAAATGTTTGAGCTTCTCTGCAATTCGAGACTATAGCAAGTGTACTCGTGCATTGTACGAGTAGCACACTGGATCACCTGCCCCTGGGCCACAACACTCTACCTGGCTGCTGCGTGCAAACTGCATCATCCTCCCATATACCTCTGCTGTACTTCTCACCCACAGCCTGCTTTCTACTGCCTTTTAGCACCAAACACATGTTCACCCTTAAGAGCAATTTAACACCTGCACCCCCATTCCATGCTGTATTAGGGTGTTTTGGTAAAATCAATTCTAGGTGTGCTTTTTTAAATTGTTGCATCCCCCATTTCATGCTGTATTAGTGCTTTGTTGTCAAATCAATTCTAGGTTTGTTTTTCTAAATTGTTGCAAGCCCCATTTCATGCTGTATTAATGCTTTGTGGTAAAATCAAATCTAGGTGTGCTTTTTAAATGATCCGCTACTTTTGGCTACTAGGCTGCCTGGTGCGTAGCTTGTGCCTGTGTACTATCTCTGCCTATTCCTTTACTCCCCTCTCTTCCATCTCCATGCCTCTCTCCATCCCTCCTATCTACTCTACTCTAACTGTTATTCTGTTACCTATCCTCCCTCTCTCACTACGTCTGGAGAAAAAAAGGTTCAAGAAAGATCTAATTTCCTCTAATCCTGGTTTACCTATCACAGACACCTATGACAGCGCTACTTCCAGACAAGTTGTCACTGTTATCCTCTTTTCTGTCCCCTCCCCAGACCTTTGGACTCTACATCTGATCTCCACGCTCTCCCCTTCCTCCTCCTCATCCATTAATGGTGGATCTAGATAGGAAGTTCTCTTGGCAGGCTTCTCATCCTCGAGGTGCATCATTAATGTCTATCACAATGGCACCATCATAACGCAGGGTGCTCACCCCAATCTTTTCCTCATTGACCGGTGCCTGCCGTCTCTCATCAACTTTCTTCCCTCTCCTGATAGCCCTCCTTCCTCTCTCTCAGGACCTTCTTTATGACCTCCGACTGTGTACCACCCACCTGTACCCCACCTCGGAAAACCTTAAAGGGTGGTAACCGGCTTCACTTAGCCACACTTAATGCCGTTCTGCTATCAATCATTCTTCCAGCATCTGCCACCTCCTTGATCGCACCATCCTCACTCACACTGACACATGGTTCAATGCCAACCTACTCACTGCTTTTGACTCCCTTCTCCCTGATGGCTACAAGATCATCTCAAACCTGGTCCCAACCCTGCTGGTGGTAGAGTAGCCTTAATATTCCCCGAGTGGAGTCCTTCTTCCTTTATACCCACCCAGGCCTACTCCTCCTTTGAAAGCCTGGTCTGCAAACTTGGCATCTCTCCTACTTCCTCTCTGACCATTGTCACTATCTACAGGGCCTCAGGCCCTATCTCTTCTTTCCTTTCAGAATGGGCTGATTTTTCCTCCTATCTCCTGACTTCCACCTCTAAACTCCTCCTTCTGGTTGGCTTTAACTTCCAGCTTGATTCTTCAATCATGGCCTCTTCCGTGACCTCTGCACCTCTCTCTCCCTCTGTATTCTCCCCTCTGGTGCTACCCACTGCAAACACTCTTGATGCCTTCATCCACACTGATCTCTTGCTCTCTACCCCTCTCTACGCCCCTCTCTCATGGTCTGACCACTCCCTCCTCTCCTCCTACCTGTGACCTCTCAGACCTCTGACCAAACCTCCCCCAGATCTGCCAGCCTCGCTTTGCGGACATCGGTCCGATGAAACAAGTGTCAGTTGCTGCATTCGCTTCAACCTTAATCTCCCCACTCCTCCCACTATCGACTCAACTATTGACTCTGCTCTCAACAATCTCCATCGCACTATCACTAACACTCTCGATAATCTTGACCCTGTCATGAGAATACATCTGAAACCTGTCACCAAGCGTAGCCCTTGCTACAATTGTGATATAGCAGCACTGAAACGCAGTGCACAGCTGCTGAACGGAAGTGGCAGACCTCGAGCTTATTCTCTGATAAACTGGCCTGTCGCCTTCTCCAACGACAATAGTCTCTCCATTTGCTCCAAGTAGAGGGCTCACATCCAGGCCCGCATCTCTGGAGCTTCTAACAGCACGGATGAACTCTTTAAAATCTGCAAGGAACTAGCCAATCCAGTTGCACTCTCTACCTTGCCTCTTCCCTTTTAGGCCCTCTGCACTGCACTGGCCACCCACTTTGCTGCTAAAACTCAGGACATTCTGAGTTCTCTCTCTCCCCCCCTCCAAACCATGTGCCACCCTGGTCCCTCCCAGTCTCTCATCCACTCTTTTCTCCTTCTCTCCTATCACAGCAGACACGGTCACTTGAGTTGTCCGCTCTATGGGGTCTCTTCTGAGCAGGTCTCCCCCTGTTCTTCCAGAACTATTAAGGACAACACCCGCTCCCTTGCCCCTACACTCGCTGATTTCTGTAATTGCTCTCTTGCCACTGGATCTTCCCCTCTTTCCTCAAGCACTCCCTTGTGTGCCCCCTCCTAAAAAAGCCATCTGCCGACCCCCCGTGTCCGGCTATAAACCGCCCCATCTCTATCACTCCCTTCCTTGGGAAGCTTCTGGAGAAGTTTGTCTTCCCCCAACTGACCCAGCATACTGAGCTTGTTGGTTGCCTGCTCGACCAACAATCTCTATTTCGAGCATCCACAGGCATGGAAACTAATCCCTGAACACAACCGTGAGGAATTGCTTACATCTCTTGACTCCAACTCACCCGCTTTTCTCATTCTACTCGATCTCTTCTCTGCTTTTGACATAGTCAACCACTCCAGCTTCATAAAGCGGCTTCATGATACCCTTGGTATCTCGGAGCAGGCACTGGGCTGGCTGACCTCCTTCCTCACTAACCGTTCCTCCCAGGTGATCCTGGGTTATTTCTCCTCACCCACTTCTATCTCCACCTGTGGCGTACCCCAGGACTCTATCCTTTCGCCCTGGCTCTTTCACATCTATCTCTCCCATCTTGTTCACCTTATCTCCACTTTCTCCCAGCACTTCCTATGTTATGCAGATGACACCAAACTCTTCTTCAGACTACCGTCTGCATCTTTTCCCACTTCCTCTGTCATTCCAGATTGCCTGTACGCCATCCAGTCTTGGTGCACTTCCAATTATCTCTGTCTCAATGCCATCAAGACTGAGATTCTTCCTATCGGGACTCCTGTTCCCTCTTTTCTCCCTTCACTCTGGCCACCTTCTCGGGGGTCTTCCCCCTCCCCTTACTCAGAAACCAGAAACCTGGGAGTTATCTTCGACTCCTCTCTCTCTTTCATTCCTCACATATTGGACCTTGCCAAGAAGGCCCATTTCCAACTCTACCTCCTCAGATGCATCCTCTCTTTCCTTCCCCCCGAAGCTTAATGTCTCCAGAGCTCTGGTACTCTCCAGGGTGGACTACTGTAACAGGATGTTCCTCAATCTACCTTCTTCTTCTCTCCGCCCCCTCCAGTTAATCCAGAATAGGGCTGCAAGACTCATTCTTGGCCTCAAGCCCAGGGACCGTATCTCTCCAGCCCTAACATCTCTCCACTGGCTCCCAGTTGCTGCAAGGATCAAATTGAAATCCCTATCCATCACCCATAAGTATGTCTGGGGCCGGGGACCACGCTATCTGCAACTTGCTCTCACCAAATACTCTCCTTCCAGATCCCTCCGATCCTCCAGCTTCAACTCTCTGCTTGTTAAGCACTTCTCTAAGCAGATAACTGGGGGCGTTCTCTTTCCTCTGCTGGCTCCCTCCTCTGGAATAGCCTCCCCCTTTCTCTCTGTCTTGAGCCAGATCTCCTCAAGTTCCGCAAGCACCTCAAGACATTCCTCTTCTCCTCCTCCTTCCCCCTCTCCCTTCTGTGCTAAACCCCCACTGTCGCTGTGATTGGTGGCCTGAGCCCTTATGTTTCCTTTTGGGTACTGGCCTTCTTCCAATTGCCTGCAGCATCCGCCCTCCCCGTTCACTTGCCTTCAGGCACCAACTGGCCTGTGATGTCTTACAGACCTGCACTTATAGTACTGGATGGTGACCCGTCTTCCACCAAGTGGTCACTGCCTGACACTTACCTTTTGTCTTTGCAACTGGCTCTCTGGCACTTCCCCCATCTGTGGAACCTCTAGCCCTTAACTCCTCACCTATCCCTTCTCTCTCTTTGCACTTGAACGCTCCGAATGTTCACAAGGCGTAGTAGGACCGCTATTGTATTTTGATCACCACTGTTACCATATTCCATTGTCTTGCTGTTCCCTTGTTCCCTTCCATTTGTCCTGTGGGCACTTTGAAACACAATGGGCCTCATTACGAGCATGGCGGCACCGCCTCCCGCGATTGGGCAATAACCAGCCCATTACGAGATGAAGGTGCCGGTAATTGCCCATTCACGGGAGGCGGTAATGCCGGGCTCCCGATCCCCATTCTGCCCCATAGGGCACAATGGGGGTGAGGAGCAGGTTGCACCAGCACTGTTATTAACGAGTTCTGCTCGCGGGTGCCGCACAGCCCACCAGGTAAGACCTGGCGGGCTGTCAGGGACCCACGAGCAGAACTCGTAATGCGGCGGCCCGGTATGAACAGTCCCTTACCGGCACCGTTCATACCATGGCCGCCACTATTGTAATGAGGCCCAATTTCTTAATGTATAAGTGCCTTTCAAATGCCCAATACAATAAAATAAATAAACAATAAATCAGTAACATGTAACTCACTTTCAGTCACATGCAAGCTCTGCTTCTGCTTCTTTATGCCAATGCTGCTTCTATGCGGGTGCAATTCACTCGCTAGGTGCCTGCTTTCACTAGGCGAGCAGGGACAGAGTGCTCCAGGGTCATTAACAAGCAGTGAACTCACTGGATCAGACTCGAGCCACTGTTCCCCCTGCAGATCACAGGACTTCAGCTTATGTGGCTCCACTCGAACCAGCAAACCACTTCAGTAAGTCTGTCCTAATCCATGCCGCTTCCAATTGTAGCGTCTCCTACTCCAGAGGCTGTATGGTGCAAACCAGCCACGGGAGGCAGCCTCAAGGCTTTCAGGTGCATGCCAGCATCGTTAGACAGCCTCTTGCATGCTTCCTGCTCTGCCGCCTCTGCAGATCAGGTCACAAGAGGGAAGGTTTTCCTTTGACACGCCTTACACTGCGCGACCTCTGCACTTCAGATTTCTGTGGGCACAGACCCTCTCAGAAACGGCAGTTGATGTATGCCGAGCAATGGTGTCTTCTCGCTCCTCCAGCTTCTGCCCTTTCGACACGAAACACGCTGCTTCTGCTAGTGACTGCTTCTACTCATCACCACCAGTGCCAACTCTATGGCTTGCACCTGAGGCGGCCTTTTAAGTCTCTCAGTCTCCCTCATGTATGGGTCATCTGCTCTAATGAACTGACCACTCCTGCAACATCGTGCCTCTTCATCCTTTTTTTTCGTCCCAGTACTTAAGGAATTATGGAACTTGAAGTGCCAAAAAATAAAATCAGGATTTCTCATTTCTGTTATTTTACTTTTAAACTTCAGTTTGTTCCTTATAACATTCTTAAAAGGACAGCAGAAGAGTTAGTCATTGGCTTTGATTGTATAGGGGAAGGCACTTCTTTTACGCTGTTGTTATTCCCAAATTTCCTTTCACCGGCCTTTTGATGTTAAGGAGGTTTTCTGTTTTATAAATCTCCTGAACTTTAGAAGAGTTTTGATTTCTCCTCAGTCCTACGAGTGTGTGACTTGAGTTCACCTCGATCCATATGCCTAGCTTGTGGAACAAGCCATTATGTACTTGGGTATTGCAGAGCCATCCTCCCCAGATGATGCCTAATACTGCGTCTCATCCCACAGATTCCTCCCACTCCCCTGGGCCTTTTCTCCTCCCAAGTGATCCTCCAATAGAACACCACCCCCAAGGTCAGGATCAGATAGTGTCTGTCTTTCCCTGGCCACCTGGGAGGAGACTTTAGGCAGGGGCTTAGTGAGGGATCCATAGGATTCATCACATCACATTCACAATACCATTGACATTCAGAATGATGTCAGAAGCGTCACACACCATCTGTACATTCACAGAATGCCATTGTCTTCTATTCCTGTACATGTGTTCAAAGTGATGGTCAGAGTGCCACATGCGTGCAGTCTATATCACACCCCAGGAATGCTGACAATGCCATAAAAGGCCCTTGCCATGGCTGTCCTTGTGCAGGGAATTATAGTGAAAGGTGTGTTATCTGGCAGATGAAAGGATCACAGTGAGGACCTGGTGTTATGCACTTGACTGTGGGAACAGGGAAATCTTTGATGTCATGCCAATGGTCCACTGAAAGGTGCCTGTGGCAAAAAATGAATAAATGCAAGGCTTTAAGTAGCTTGACTATTCGAGGTAAGGCATGTCCTTGCGTTGCAGGTGATATTAGACCCCACTCCCCCTATCTTAATATTTCCTGCATAACATGAGTGGGAACCAGTACCAGTAGGTGACCTCTTGACCTGTCAGCTTGAATTTGGTTACCTTTCTTCTTCATATCTCATCCTCCTTCTTGTCAGGTGTCGCGGCAGCATAATGCCCAATGAAACAGCCCTTTTTCTGAAGTGTTCATGAAGCTATCTGGTGGCCTGATATACTGTGTTATGTGTTGTAATTGAAGTGAGTGAGGTAAGTTGTTCTAGTGGACAAAACGTGTGCACTATTTTTCATGGCACTTGCTCCACTTTGCAATTGGAGCAAGCATTGAAGGGCATTTTCAGGAGCATATTGCATGCTCGGTTTTTAGGGATTTGTGTTTTGGAGCATTTGGCACTCTTTTTGGAGGGCACTCACCCCTTGCCTGCTTAATTTATTTGACTGCCATGCTTTCTGCCTAATGTGTGCATGTTTGTACTCCAGATGCACTCATTTTTTTAGATGGTGCACCTCAGATATGTGCTCTTCTGTGAATCAAGCACATCTTTTTGCTGCATTCCTTGAATATTTTTTGCGCATATCCAATTTCCACACTTTTTGGTTTTTGAGAATCTGCCCTCCTGCTTCAGCAGATCCACCTTTTATACAGTATATTCAGCACATTTCTATTCATGTAAAATAACTTAGAAACAGAAAGAAAACTCCCATATGCACAAGAGTAAAGACATACACTACTGTAATGTTTGGAAGTACTTATGACAGAGTTTTTGTATGAGAAAGAGGGAGGTCGTTGTACGCACCAAAACATGTTAAAGCCAGACTTACATTGCAATGTGCCATTTGCAACCGGGGGTTGGCATGCATAGTAAATTAATTAGACTGTGACTTCAATCCCAGAGAAATTGGCTTATTACAGGTCATCACTTGCATCAAATTCCCTAGATCACATACTCATCTTGATACTTGATTATCCTTGTCTATATGTGCACTTTCCCCCGCCCCAGGGTGGTAATATATATTAGCACCATAGTGGAGAGAGCGAGCCAATCGGGTGGCTAGGAACGCAGGCTTGAGCCACTGTTGAAAGCCCACGTTCCATCCCATCTGACAGATGGCTACCCCTGCTGCCATCTTCCTCCCACCCTTCGTTCATTATTTTTAATTTTTTCTTCCCATCCCAATTTACAGTATCTCTGCAGCATTCACCGCCGCTACCGCTCCTTCCTTTCTGCTCCTGCAAGCCGCCATGGAAAGGGAAGAGGGGCTCTGCAGGGAGCCCCGCTTCACTTTCAATGGTGGCCATCTTGGAAAAGGATTTTCCTTCGTACAACGGCAAGCTGCAGGTTTCCCATTGTATGAAGGAAAATCCTTTTATTTTGCACCCCAGGTTACCGCTTTGGCAACCCGGGGTGCCAATAGCCTTAATCCCCCATTCCAAGGGCTGGAACAGAGGATAACAGCCCGGAAACCTCGTTATCAGCCCTTGCTTCGCTCGGGCTAATATCTTGGGCTACTGGGCCATTATCCCTCATTCCAGCCCTTGGAACAGGGATTAGCTCCATAGTAGATCGCATGAGAGAAATTGTTTGATTTCTTTAATGGTTATCCCCAGGAGCAAAAAGCTCCTTCCTCTTTTCACTCATCTCTGGACTGAACATTTTTGTCATTGAACAGTGCCACAAAACTGGAACATACGACAGAGTTATGTAGCTCATCAGATACAATGTACAAAGGAAGAAACATCCTCAAAATGTTTATTTTTAAAGATCCATTGAAGCAGGGGGATGGGGATCACAGGGTGGTCTACAGTATGGGATGTGTACTTTATTTGAACACAGGGTTGAGTATACAATCAATGCTTGTTTTTGCATTAATAATGGCACCTTGATGTGTGCATCCTGGGTAGACAGACATCGCCCATTTTAACAGGCAAATCAACACGTTGCAAGTGAACAGACAACAAAAAAATACACGCCATGTATTTTGCAGGAGCAATATCAGTGGAGCCCCAGACAGAATGAAAGTATCATGGGAGACAGTCATTTCAGACATCTCAGGAATGCCACCTGGAGAAAACGTCACAAAGGACAGTAACACACAACATGATGAAAAGCAGTCACCCACTTGAAGAAATGTTTGAACCAAGCTCACATGGCTTCCCCAATTTAATGTTTCCTTGTAATGTACCCCTTATTGTATATCTTTCGTGTTTTTTAGTGATCTGCTATTCTGTATAAAACGAAACACCTCACAGTTCAATTAAGCATTGTGTTTTATTTGTAGGATAATTATGTTTTAATGACAGTTGAGAGACAGTCAAACTGTGAAACTATTGTGTACTAAGAAACAGTCTGACAGTACCTTCCAAAGTCCATTCTCTGAGGAAGATAGGATCAAACGCTCTTTAACTTCTCCCCCACAGAGCCATTTGAGAGGTTGTGTAGAGAAAAACAGCCAGGAAATTGGAGCAGACCAAGAAGTACAAAACCAGATTATAGGTCTTACAAGATCAAAATCATGACCATGGAAACTACAGAATTTGACAACTTCCACATAAACCATGCAAACAAATGACTTTGCTGTAATGAATGTATGTAAGAATTTATAAGGTGCACACCTCATTGGGGAGCATTGTGCACAGGTGGCATACCCTGGTGGTTACAAGTAGGGCATAGCAGAGGATTCTGTGTGGGTAAGGGGATCAGGGGAGGGAGGGATCCTTGGAGGGGGTGAAATAGTTTTGAGTGGCGGGTTCGACTTGCGAGAAGTTATTTGAAGAATGGGGCCTTTAGATGGTTCTTGAAGTGTAGGATTGAGAGTGCCAGTATTATATTCTTTAATAACCTGTTCCAGAGACATCATGAAGCAATAAAATGCCTGTTTGCTGATTGATGTCTTGCTTGCAGCTCTTAGTTTCCAGTCTGGTGGTGTTTTGGCTTCTAGTGTTGTGTTGGTCTCTAGAAATGGTGGGTTTCTTCTTCATGCAGCATTGTGTTTGGTTATGGTTGCTTTGTAGGTAATGCAGGCTGTCTTGAACATAACAAGTGCTTGAAGGGATATTCAGTGCATCTCCATGAGGATGGGTGTGGTGCGGTTGTGTTTCCTTAGTGCTGTCATAAAGCATGCTGCATTATGCTGGGCAGCATTCTGGGGGGCCAGGGTGGCATTTGGGACTCCTTCGAGTAGGATTTTGCAACAATCCATGTGGTAGAGGTCCAAAGCTTGGACAACTATTCTGAAACTGAGGGAAGGGGTGATATGATTGGATTTGCTGAGGACCACAAGCCAATACCATGCGTTTGGGTCTTCTTGGCGATGTGTGGTTTGAATGAGAAGTCACAGTTGATGTAAAATCTGATAAACTCTGCACCAGGTGAGATTTAAGGTGTTAATCCATTGAGCATCAGGTAAGTCTGCCATTTCTGGATTTGGGAATGCTTGGTGCAGTTTCTAGGAGCATGAATTTCATCTTTGTCAGATTAACGTGCTTGACATCCAGGCTTGGTTAAGAGACAGACTGTGCCTGAACCAATGGATGTCATTGATGCAAATGATATACTGTAAAGCTGTGTGTCAAATGCGTATTGGTGTATCTTGATATCAGTGCTGGCAAAGAGTTCCCCCAGAGATTCCACATAGAGGTTAAAGATCACATGGGAAAGTATTCAGCCTTGTGGAACTCTACAGATTACTAGAAGCATTAGTATCTGTTGGAACCGCCTGGACAGGTTGGTCTCTGTTGGGGAGATAGGAAGTGAACCACTACAGGACTGATCCATTCATGCCCATATATATATAGGGAGGATACTGAGAAGGGCTCTAAGGTCAGCAGCATTGAAAGCAGCAGACAGAGTAGGACAGGTAAGCAGGGTTCCCCTTTGCCAAGTATGTTTCCACTATTATTGGTAACTTGGATGGAGGGGGCTGCTGTGCTGCATCGATGTTGGGAACTAGATGTACTGTTGTTTTGTAGGAGATTGAGGTTACTGGTGGGTTTCTGTAGCATGGGGACATTCTGTCCTGATTTCAGTGTGTCTGGAAAGGTGCCTTATGCAAGGGATGCATTGATGATGTTAAGTGGTGTGAGTGTTTCACCCGTGATAACTTTGGCAGTGGAGTTGTGGAGGATGTTGTTTTGGTAGTTTGTGCATTTGGGGGCTGCAAGGGTGTTGTTGGACAGGTCTTCTGGAGACATTGTATTTTTTTATATATTGCAGGCTGTAATGCGTGATGTGTCCCTATCTGTTTGAAAATGCCAAAGTGTTGCCCCGACTTCATTATCTTGTCTGTGAAGAAGTTGTTAACAGTGTTGCATTTTTCAGTGGATTATGGCATTGAAGGTGCTTGAGTGGTATGATGCAGTGCTTCCTCCTTGGAAGAGCACTATGCTTTTGTTGGATGTCTCCATGATGGTTGTTGTGTTGTAGTTTGCTTTGTTCATGGTAATATGTGTTCTGCATGCTGAACTGAGAGTTTTAAAGGTGAAGAGATCTTCTTGTCTGAGGGAATTTATGAACAATATTTCTTGTCTACTGATGGCACATTTGCTGTCAAAGAGTTCCTATGTGTACAGAGGTGTGGAGGACTTCTCTTTGTTGATTTGAAAATTCAGTGGTGCATGGGTGTTGGTGGTATCAGTTAGGGTGTGGTTGAGTGTGCTGAGCTGGGTGTTTACATTCTCTGAGGCACTGGATGTGGAGGGCCAGGTAATTAGTTTTCCATACAGTGCATTCATGGAATGTTCTTGAATGAGCAGTTGAGTGCCTCGGTTGGTTTAGTTTGGTCCAAATCGGGGGGAGGTATTTGGAGGAGCCAGATGGGTATAGCTGCATGTTCTCTCTATCCCAAAGGCAGGGAGAGGATGGCTGGAGAGGTGGCAAATGCCATGCTGAGGGTGTTGCCTTTGTTATGGGTTAGTTCTGTCCATGGAGTTAAGCAGTTCAAGTAGAGTCTCTCTTTTGTTTGATGGTTAAGGGGAAGATGTCAATTGTGTTGTTGAAGGACGCTACTGTGATGATTACTGTGAGTCCCTCGAGAAAGGCTATGTTGGTATGGGGTGCCAGTGGATCAGGTGGATGGTAGCTGTCTGAGTATGGGTGTGCGAAAAGTGGCAGGTGAGGTTTTCCATGGATTCAAAAGTGGTATGCTACTGGAGGGTCTTGTGGATATCAGCAAGCTATGTGCCAGTCTTCCCTTTGCATTCCTTATGTTGGAAGCTGTAACCTTTTGTTGTGAGGACATCCAGGATGTATTATGAGGTGAGGTGAGCCATATTGCTGTGATCAAGAATGCATCTAGGCCCCGGGTGCCGAGTATACGGGTGCTCCGAGGCTCGGGCACCCCCCAGGAAAGGCCATATGTGTAAAAGTCCCTATGCTTTAAATAGGACTTCTTTTTTTTCAGGCACCCCCCCCCCCCCCCGGGAAATCCTGAGGTCAGTGCCCCTGATCTATACTGCGAGTTTTTATGACATCTGCAATGTCTGAAGCATGTAGTACTGTGGAGTAAGCACTTATGAGCATGACGTTGCATGTGCATTTTGGAGGTGGAGGGTGGGTGGTGATGAGTGGGATGTGGATGAGGTTATGTGGGTTGGCAGTGCTTGAGTGTGGGGTGCAGAATGGGTGGTGTTGTGTGTGGGAGAGGGTGGGAATGGGAAGGTGTGATGCACATGCTGATATTCAGAGTGTCGATATCTGCACAAGATGACAGCCCAGAATGCTCTTCAGTTTATGTAATAGAATGACTCAACAAGATTATCAGATTTGTTTTGCTTTAGGGGGAGAATCTTGTGGAGTGTGGCCTGCTTCCATCACCTCTCCAGTGCAGGGTCTCTCCAACGATTACTAGTCATTTTCCGCAAAAGGAGTGAAAAGATGTGGGAATCCAAGTGGATTACAGTTCTCTATACCACTTCACCCCAGATAAGAGACATTTGCTTGTTTCTTCACATTGCATGCATATGCTTCTGGCAGAAATCTGTCATGGTAGCTGGTTTGAAAAGACACTCCGCCTGCCATTACCGTGGTCCCCAATGCTTTGAACAGAAGCTAGTGGTGCCACGATTCCCACATGCAGATGCGGAAAAATCAGCAGAAACATTGTTGCTTGAAGTTTTCATGCACCCACTACATGTTCAAAGCACTTCAAAAGCTTGTGTCCTATAAATCAGTCTGCCTCCCACAATACACGTGCCTGTCAGCAGGAGTACATGTCAAAATAATCACTCCACTTCACTCAATTTAGATACCCTGTGTACCCATCCTCGCAAAGACTACATAATGCACATTGCTGCACTCGGGCTAGAATCATCGAAATGACTACATTTCTATGAATATACCAATACACTCTACCTCACTCAATACATGCACCGCCAGAAGACTACATGCCCAGAATACACTTTGCATCATTTAGCGCACATGTTCCTTTATGACCACCTGTTCAGGAATACTCAGTTTCGTTCAGTTCAGAGCCATTCCCAAAAGGATTTTGTGTCTAAGAACTCCCTCTGCCTCACTATGTCCAGTAGTTCCAACACATATTAAAATTCACTCTGCCTCACTTAGTGCAGATATCCTAGCAGATGTTGTGTACTACTATTCCCATGACCCCTAAACATTGACTCTTCCTGTGAGGCCTGATGGAGGTTGTAGTCTAAAGACTCTGTGGAGCCAAAGGTAGCAGAGACGTTTCCCTACCAGATCTATTCACCACATAATCACTCCTGCATCATTACAGAGAAGCTCCCTCCCCAAGGAGTCTACATGTCCCTGGATGCACTAGGCATAACATAACAGTCAACATCACACTGCACTACCATGGCCTTGCCCCTTACACCGTCTACATTTATATCCCTGCCCTTGTCCTTCTTTCCTGCACATTAACTCTCACTCTCTCTTCTCTATCCCACTTCTCTGCCACTTTCTCTGTTGAGCTGACACCCATTCCTTTATTACCATATCTATCCTGCACGAATATTGATCCCTTTACTCTGCAAAAAAATAAAGCGCAAGCTCATGTCATCTGATATCACATTGCCTCCCTCTCCAATCTCTCTCTATGAACAGGCCTCTTTCCAGTTTTCTATATGGTGATATGGTGACCATGGTCATACCCAGCTTGGAAATTCTACTACTGATCTAGACCTGTTTATCTTCTGTCTCACCACTCCAACTTCCTTCAAAGAGTTGCTATTTCCCCTCTAAACTCATTCTATTTGAACTTGATGCCAAATTTGATGCTGCTCTGTGTCATCCCCTGTAACTCTAACACCTCCTGTTCCCCCCATGCAATGGGAATCCCATAAGGATCAGTCCTGGACCGACACCTCTTCTCTCTATATGCGTCCTCTGTGAAAAAAACATGTTGCATTCTATAGCTTCTCCTACTACTTCTTTGCCAATGAAACCGAGATCGTCTCATTTTTCCCTGCCTTCTACTTTGACATCTTAGAGCACATCACCAACTGCTCAACATCACCCACCAATGGTTAGCACTACAATGAATAATGTTCACCTCCTCTAAGATGGCAGAATCTTCCTTCCAGCCTCCAATGCTATCACCACACTCCCATCACTCCATTCCTTTCTCGGGATATACTCACTCCATCACACGGGCCTCTCAACTTTGGGATCCCCTTTGAAAACAAACGTAAAATAAGTTGTTTCATTACTGCCACAGACAATGAGTTCAGGCTTGACCTTCTAAGTATAAGTAAGAACCTGGTCACAGCTCACCCACAACTCTGCCAAAACTCTAATCTCCACCATGGGTTTCAGAAAACTTGAATACTGCTCCAGCCTGTCCCACTTAACTCTTTGACCCCCCCTCAACAAAGAACTCAACTTTTCTACATCCACCCTCTGCAACTCAACTAGATGCTCTACCACCTCATTCTATCGCTACCATGCTGGCTGGCTGTCATTGAAAAATCACTCCCTCTTCATGTGTCTACTTCTTGTCTTCAAATCCATCAATGGCCCAGGTCCTAATTACCTGACTCCCTCTAATTTCCCTCTTGGGGTCTCTACACTTGAGTTCTCAACAGCTGCTTTGTCCCATGCCCCCTTGCGTTGCTTCACTCTTTCACTTTACGGGCCCATTAACACTGAATGCTCTCCCCTGGCATCAAATCAATTCCATCAATGGAGCTATTTAAGATCAGGCGTAAGCGCCACCAGAGAATGGCCATCCTCTCCTACTGTTATTCTTTCCCTTCAACCACCCTGCCCACTCAAGCCCGATGTTAACCAATTCTATATATGTAAATAATATACACTATATCAATGTATTTCTCATTTTACCCTTTCTTTCGTACCAATGCACTTTTCTTCCACTACCCGGCCCGCCTGCACCAATATAATCGTTGAACCTTGGTAAAGTCACCCTGGAAAGTACTGCCTCTATTGTCTGTATTTATGCTGACTGTAAGCACTCCTAGCAGAAGTGTCTGACCAACCCACCAAATAAATGCAAATACAAATGGAAAGGTTAATATTGTGTAGAACTTGCTACCACGATTTTGCCATTTTGTTGTGCTGTAAAGCCTAGTACCTGAATGTGTACTGTTCACCATTACATCCCCCAAAATGCAATCTGGTAGTCAGCATTCCAAGTAAACAAGGAAGTTTCATTTGGGTTTATTATTTCGCATATCATCACCCTCTATGTGGAACAACTGGGGAGAACTCCTTGGTCATGAAGACACACCAATAAACTGCTGGTTCCAGGTTCAAATTTGAGGTCAATTCTGTCAATGGCATCAACTAAAGCGTAAACTGATATGGGAGGAATCCCGGGGGACACTCGATAACCACAGAGTTACAAGTGTTAGGTTCTATCTAATCAGGGTGGGTTAGACATTCTTTATCAGGAGAAATAGAACAAAAGTGGACAGGTCTACGGGAAGTTAACCCAAGTGTGTATCAATATCAAACAACCATATGTTACATAAAAACCACAAAGGTTTAATAAGTTAGATAGAACATGGGTAAACCAAGTTTTAAATCATCAAAAGTGTATGTTAACAATAAAGTGCCGAAAGTAAAATACACACTGCATGACATAGGAATACAATAACATAAATCTAATTCAGGATTAGTGTTCAAATAGTCGATTATAAAGAAGAGCGCAGTGACTAATCACTGTGTACAATTCTAGATGAATTAGCAAAGATTTTCAATTCAGTTTAAACAACTCTGATAATCTTCAGAGTCATACAGTCTCAGCATGTTTCAGTTCCTTGATGTTTTAAATACAGAACTCTCTTCAGGAGAAAAAACGTTCAAATCGACTTCCTATTCAGCAACCAGAATGTGTGTACAAGGGACAAGACCTTCAGGTGGTTGTTGTGGGGGCGTACTACTCGAAAAATGAGAGGTAGAAGGGTGAAACAATACTCCTTGTGCATGGCTTAAAAGTAGTGGAAGTCCATGCAAATTATGTAGATCCTGTGCCGGGGTCCTAATGTAGACCACCGGCAGGTGAGCCTCGAATAATGGTCCTTGGAGCAAATCAGGGCTCGAAGGCCTTAAAAGCCCAGTATGCCATATCTCTTGGGTCCTAGTAAAAGTGGGACGCACGTAAATCTCTGTACATGGTCCTTGGGAAGGACCAAAGCTCACTGGCCTTAGTGGCTCTGTCAGCCGTCTATGCAGGCCGCTTGGGGTAGTGTGGTGGAACGAACGTGTCCTTGTCGAAATGGTCCGAATGTCTGATGAAAATAAAACCTGATGGCTTTCCTCCTCAGAGCACATCCAGCAATAAATATCTTGGCATCAGCATTGAGAGGAGCAGTTCTATCAAGATCAAAAGTTCAGAAAAACCTATAAAGCCTAGTACCAGTTCTCTCTCCATCACTCCATCAAAAATCAAGCCTGTCATCCCGGTACATATTTCAAAACTGTTGTCCAGTCACTGTTCCATTCCCAATTGTATGGGGTAGTGCATGCCTTACCGAAGTCCCAAACTCCTTCCTGGCCTCTCATAAAACTGTTCACTCTGCGTCCCCTCCATATAATCCAGAATAGAGCACCAAGACTTATCCTTGGCCTCAAGCCCTGGGATCACACCTCTCCTGCCCTACAAAGTCTTCACTGGCTCCCGATCAAAGCACAGATTAAATTCAAATCCCTCTGCATCATCCACAAGGCTGTCGGGGTCTGGGGGCCACTCTATCTGCAACTATTTCTGACTATATATTCCCCCTCTAGACACCTGCGTTCCTCTGGCGCCAAATCCTTGTGTGTAAAGCAGTTTGCTAAACAGAGAGCAGGTGGTGGATCACTTTCCTCAGTGGGCTCTCTTCTTTAGAACAGCCTCCTCCTCCTTCTTCGTCTTGAGCAAGACCTCCTTAAGTTCTGGAAAAGCTTCAAGACCTTACTTTTTACCTCTTCCTTTCCTCCGTCTCTCCCCTGCTAATCGCACAGTAGCTTGATTGGTGTGTAGGGCCCTTATGCATCCTCGGGGCCCTGACCTCCCACATTTTATCATCCCTGCCCCTGTCTATTCTCTGCACTTGCCATGGCTCACCCTCCACCACTGGAGGTTGCACTTACCTTTCTTCATAAAACTTCACCGACTGCTCTCCATGAGCACCACAGCACCTATCCCAGATCTCTCTCCCCTCTGCACTTGCACATTTTGAACACTCACAAGCATAGTAGGTTTGTCTTCTCCTCCCCATTTCCTCTTCTTATATTGTTGTATTTAATTATTTAACATTGTTGTAATTTCATTGTCTATCATCCTCTGTCCCCTCCCTGTTGGCCTCTGGGTGCTTTGAAACAGTATGTGCGTCCTGTATAAGCACCTAACAAGTGAACAATAAATAAATAAACAATAACTAGGATTGAATCCAGTCATGGGATTGATCATGAATCCCAAGAAGGGCGAGATTATTGAGGAGATTGGAGTAAGTGACAGTGTCAAAGTCACAGAAGAATTAGGATAGAGGATCGGTTGGAGTGTCTAGCAGAGGCAATGTAATTGGAGACATTCATGAGAGCAGTTTCTGTGGAGTGACAGGAGTGGACACCTGCTTGTAGGGGGGTCTCAAAGGTTGCGGATGTCTAAGAAATAGGTAAGAACACAACCCTTTCCAGCACTTTAGAGTAGTGCAGAAGGAGAGACACAGGGTGAACGTTTGCCTGCAGGTTCTGGACAGTCTTTTGCTTTTTTTAGAGAGGGATGCCAGGTGACATTTTGAAAATAGAGGGAAAGCAAGCAGAGTCGAAGGATAACTTGAAGAGTTCAGTGAGGTGAAAGGTCACTAAAAGGGGGCAATAGGCTTGACTAGCTGAAGAGCAAGGGGGTTTGATGGGGCACAGGGACGGTACCCTTAATCCGTACACATAGGACTTCTTCCGTATTAATGTGACTAAAGGCGGACATAGAGGCAGAGGATGCTGTGTGTGTGGGGGGGGGTGGGGATTTGAACACAATGTGATAATGTCAATATACTGTAGGCTGAGCATAATGAAAGTGATTTTCAGTGACCATTACTTGAATAGATAGATTGTTACTGCATTCTCATACAAATGATTTACAGTGACCATTATTGCCATTCATTGACTTCAGTCTCATGCAAGTAATTTACAGTGACCATTACTGTCATAGATATATTGTGGTTGCGGTTTATGCCAGTGATTTACAGTGCCCATTATTGGCATAGATATCTTGTGATCACAGCCTTATGTAAGTGATTTACAGTGGCCTTTGCTCGCTTAGCTAAATTATGGCAGTAGCCTCATGCAAGTGATTTACAGTGAGAATAAATGCAATGAATTGTGGCTGCATTATCATTCAAGTGATTTAAAGTGACCATTGCAGCTTTATGTAAGTGATATGCAGTTACCATTACTGGCATAGATTGAATGCTGCCTCGTGTAAGTGATTCACATTGACCAATACTGGGATAGGTTAGTTGTGGCTGAAGTGTCAGTAAAGTGATTTAAAGTGACCATTATTGGCATAGATTAACTGTGTCCACAACCTCATGCAAGTGATCTACAGTGATCATTACTGGCATAGATATATTGTGGGTGTAGCCTCATGCAAGTGACTTACAATGACCATTACTCACATAGATCATGTGTGGCTGCACCAGCATGCAAGTGATTTACATTGACCATTACAAGCCGAGATTGATTGTGGCTGCACCCACATGCAAGTGATTTACAATTTCCATTAGTGGCCTAGATTGGGCACAGTTTCATGCAAGTTATTTACAGTGCCCATTACTGACATAGATTGTGGTTGCGGTTGTATGCAACTGATTTACTGTGAACCTTACTAACAAAGATTGTTGTTGCAGCTTCATGAAAGTGAGTTACAAACTGTGAATCCTGTTCATGAAGCTACAGCCACAATCTATGCTGATAATGCTCACTGTAAACCACTTCCATGATCAACATAGACATATTGTGGATGCTGCATCACAAACATATTGTACAATGCTCCTGTGTACTGTAGGTAAAATGGCATGCATTTGAATTTTGTGCATGTTAGATCAGAGCATCACATGTAAATTGTATGGCATTTTGCCCCGTTTCTTTCTAAAATTGTGCTGTAAAATGCACAATTTTAACATATTATTTCCAAACATGTGTTAGGGAAGAATCCTCTAAGCTCTCCTACATTTGTTTGGGTTAAGTAGATTGTAACTGAGCCTCATGCAAGTACTTTACAAGGACCATTACTGGCATAGGTAGATTGTGGATGCAGCCTCATACAAATAAATTTGCTGTGAACGAACCTGGCATAGACTAAACTGTGCACATAGCCTCTTACAAGAGATTTACAGTAACAATTACTGGCATAGATAGATTGTTGTTCAACTTCATGAAGTGATTTACAGTGACCATTTCCAGCATTTATTTTTTTAATTTTTTGTATTGTTCATTTATAAAACACTTAATACCAGCAAGTGCTTTCTAAGCGTGGGATCTTTGACTGGCTACAGCCTCAGTCCAGTGATTTACAATGATTATTAATTGAATAGAGAGATTGTGGTTCCAGCCACATGCATGTGATAAACAATAAGGATTAAAGACATAGATGGTGGCCGTAGCTTCATGAAAATAATTTACAAACAGTAAATCGCCTTCAGGAAGCAGCAGCCTCAATCTATGCCAGTAATGCTCACTGCAAATCACTTCCATGACCAGCATAGATATATTGTGGCTGCAGCTTCATGAACACTTAGTACGATGTTCATGTGTACTGTTGTCATGAGGGCAGGACGATGGAAGTGTTGGACACGATGGAAGCGCCATTAATTTACCCTTCACGGCGCCCTGTGCAGCGTTCTAGCTGTTACGTTCTGTGCGCCTCATATTGAGGTTAGCCACGCCCCCTCCTTGAGTTGCAACTGTTTCCTGTTCTTCGCTACACGGTTGCCTTTGGTTCCCGTGCCCTCTGTGTTTACCTCCCGTCTGACTTTTCTCTTTCATAGCGTCGTGGTTTCCTAGCCTTATTGTTCCACTTTTGGCGTTACCACTCTCGGTATCTTTTTTCTCTTTATGTGTATTTCCTCCGTTTCTCTGCCTCCACTCGGCTTTTCGCTTCCAGGTAACTCCGCCTCCTCCTGTCGGCATTTTCGTATTGCTTTTCCTCCGGGGCATCGTTACTTTCACCCTACCATTTTCACAGCTCCTTCCAGCTTCTGGGTTTTTCACTGTGCATACTTTCTTTTTCTCCTCGTAAACATTTGGGTGATTTCATCGGGATTATCGGGTTCGCTCCTTGGTTTCTATTTATTCTTGTCTTTGCGGTATCACGTCTAGTTTCACGGTTTCGGGTTGGTAGTTTCTTTTATCTCTCTCCAGTTTTCATTACTCCCTACCTGCTGCCGATCCTGTATTAGATGGATGAATGAAATTGGTTTCCCCGCCTTCTTCTGTCGGGTACTACGCTGAATTTGTCACCTGGCACTTACCGGATTCCCAGCTGCAGAACCTCTTGGCCTTCTTTCCTCGCAGCGCTTACAAGAGCGCACCTCAGTGATTGTTTTCTTCCCGGAACTGAAAGATCGTTGGACTTCCATTCAGCGCTGTGCACATTCAAACGATTCAGGGGTTTTTTCTGCCACTGGTTTTTTCCCCTAACAGGCTGTGCAGGGAATCCTCCGCCTTGGTTGCTGTCTGCCTTCTTACGCAACCACTGTGGCAAGTTCCCGGAACAGACCGTATCTCTTCTCTAAAAAAAAGACTCCGGACCGGACTACGCCATCTGCTGAGGCTGAAATATCTTCCTGCAAACCAGACACCGAATCACAGGTGAGCCCCACTCGGGCCAGTTTGCAACGCCCAGTCATGGCCACAGCAGAGCAAGTCCAGGAGTTGTTAAATGCGGTACAGAGCCTCTCCCTGGAGATGCAGGGAGTGAAGGTGGAAAATGCTGTGCTCCGACAGCTGGTAACCACCAGAGACGCCCATCTGTCCGACCTACCGCCTTTCTCTCTTGCGGTTGGCAAATTTGATGGAGCACCCAAGAAAGTTAAGGAGTTTTTGGATGCCTGCATAGTCTATTTTACATTCCGGCCAAACACATATGCCTCAGACCGCACTCGAGTGGGATTTCTCATATCGAACATGATTGGGAATGCCCTAGCTTGGGCTACTCCATTGGTCACGTCCAACAATCCGGTCCTACAAGATTATAACGCCTTCACTAACCTGTTACGACAGTCTTTTGAACGTCAGGAGATCGGCTTCTCGGCGGGTGAAGCTATGTTTGACATCAAGCAAGGATCTACAGACCTAATGTCCTACATCTCGGCATTTAAGAGACTGGCAGCCGAAGTGGGTTGGCCCGAGGCTGTACAATATACTGCGTTCAGAAGAGGTCTGCATGAAGATCTAAAAGATGAGTTGGCAAGGGTTCCTAGACCTGCTACGCTAGCCGAATTATTTTCTCTGGTTCTTCAAATAGACTATCGTATTATGGAACGTAAGACGGAGAAAAGGAAGGGTAGATCCCCAATATCCCCAGTTCCTGGACCCCTATCCTCGGCACCTCAAACATCCCACCGGGGAGGGGAAGAACCAATGCAAATCAGCACTGCCAGGGGCCCCCTTTCCTCCGTGGAAAGAAACAGAAGAAAAGAAAGGGGCCTTTGCATGTATTGTGCATCAGACGCCCACCTTCTTAGGGACTGCCCGGAAGTACCCCCACGGCGTCGGGGAAACGACAGACCCCGGTTCTAGAAGGAGCCGCTTACCGGGGTGTAGTGAAAGGCTCACCTTGTGCTCAAACTTCAGGAGAAGATCCACATCTTATGATTTTACAACTCACTCTGCAGTGGAAAGATCAACCTAAGAAGAACGCCCTAGCCCTCATTGACAGCGGAGCAGCTGGTAATTTCCTCGACGTAAACTGGGCCACACAAGAAGGCATCGGCTTAGTGAACAAGGAGGAGAAACAAAAGGTGGAAGGAGTGGACGGACGCCCCTTGAGTTCTGGACCCATTGTGCAAGCAGCGACCAACATCCAAGTATGTATTTCACATCACAAAGAAACCCTCGAATTCGATGTTATAAGAGCAGAACATTTTCCGGTAATTCTAGGGATTCCTTGGCTATGCCGACACAACCCAACGATAAACTGGTCTCTCAACACCATAAGGTTTGATTCTGAGTTTTGTGTCCAACATTGTTGTCTCCATAATCAAACAGAAAGAGTTGCTGTCTCGTGCCCTTCAGTGGATTCTGAATCTCTTCAGGTCCATCATATCTATTCAATATTTCAGGAGTATGCTGACGTATTTGAAGACCGATTACCTAAGGATCTACCCCCACACCGTCCTGAAGACTGTGTTATCGACCTGATTCCGGAGACTTCGGTCCCCTTCGGGCGCATGTTCTCCCTGACCATACCCGAAAAGCAAGCTCTAAGAACCTATTTGGATCAGAACCTACAAAACAGATTGATCCGGCCTTCTAAATCCCCAGCAGGGGCTTCTTTGTTTTTTATCACCAAGAAGGATACCAGCGAACTGCGTCCTTGCATCGATTATAGAGGACTAAACAAGATCACTGTGAGAGATCGCTACCCAATGCCTTTGATCAAGGACGTACTAGAAGCAGTCGAAGGGGAACGCCTGTTTAGTAAACTAGACTTAAGAGGCGCCTATCACCTCTTAAGGGTAAAGAAAGGGTACGAGTGGAAGACGGCTTTCCGTACCCCTTTTGGACTGTTTGAATACAGAGTTATGCCGTTTGGTCTAGTCAATGCCCCGGCAGCCTTCCAGAGGTTTATGGACCATCTATTTGGTGACTTATTGTTTGTTTCGGTAATTGTTTACTTGGACAACATTTTGGTATTTTCTCGTCACCCTCATCAACATCAGGAACATCTTACCGAGGTTATGAAGCGTTTGAGGCGCCATCAACTCTTTGCAAAACCTGAAAAATGTCTTATTGCTGTGTCTTCTGTACCCTATCTAGGATTTATCCTATCCGAACAAGGCATTGAAATGGATCAGAAGAAGGTCACGGCTATTCTCGAATGGCCCTCTCCTTCCACTGTAAAAGAATTACAAGCCTTCTTGGGTCTCTCCAATTTTTATAGAAGGTTCATTCTCAACTTCTCTGAACAAGTACTCCCCATCACTGCTCTTCTGAAAAAAGACGTTCCCTTCAGTTGGAATCACACGGCTGAACAAGCGTTTCAAGGATTGAAGAAAGCCTTTTGTTCCGCACCCATTCTGAAACAACCTGATCAAAGAATACCCTTCATATTTGAAACAGACGCTTCAGCTGGGGCTTTGGGGGCAGTACTCAAACAAGAGTATAACGGGGTGGAACACCCTATTGCCTACCTCTCGCGCACACTAAACCCCAGTGAGTACAATTACTCAGTAATTGAGAAAGAGCTGCTGGCCATTAAAAAGGCCTGCTCGGAATGGAGACATCTGCTTCAAGGGTCAAGACACCCATTCGAAATCCGTACAGACCATAGCAATCTCAAGGTATTACAACAAATGGAGTGCAGGAATTCCAGACAAGCCCGATGGGCTTATTTCTTTGCTCAATATGATTTTTTCATTACCTACCTTCCGGGTAGCAAGAACATATTGGCAGACTGTTTATCTAGAAGTCCTTCTTCTTTCACCAGTCCACCTTTTAAAGGAGAAGGAATGTTCCCAGAAGTTCGATTTGTCCATTCGATTTCAAGGTTTCTTCAGAAAGTCAAAGAAACCTCAGTAGAGGCTCTCAAGCCTCTTCCCAGATGGATAAGAAACAAACTAACCCAGAAAGAAGGAATGTGGTTCCATCTAGGAAGACTCTTTGTACCCGATGCCAATCTACAAGAACAAGTCCTTCATTGGGGTCACAATTCTCGGATCGCAGGGCACAAGGGCTTTGCTGCCACATCAGACCTGATCCGACGGATGTTTTGGTGGCCATCCATGCTCTCTAACATCAAACAATTTGTTAATTCTTGTTCTATCTGTGCCAGAAGTAAGGCAATCCTTTCCAAACCGGCGGGGCTACTACTACAACCCAGACTACCAACTACTCCGTGGTCACATGTCTCCACAGATTTTGTAACCGATCTTCCGTTATCACAAGGATACACTGCAATTATGGTTACTGTTGACAGCTTCAGCAAGATGGGTCATTTCAGCCCTCTGAAAGGAGTACCTTCGGCTCCGGAGATGGCACAGGTATTTCTCAGAGACGTAATTAGACTCCATGGTATTCCGACTACCATTCTATCAGATCGAGGCTCACAATTTACTTCAACATTCTGGAAGACATTATGTGACCTACTAGGGATTGAAAGAGCTCTCACTTCTGGATACCATCCCCAGTCAAATGGACAAACAGAGCGACTCAATGCCACCATGGAGCAGTACCTCCGTTGCTTCGTCAACGATCAACAAGACGACTGGGTGTCACTTCTCCCCTTGGCCGAATTCTCTTATAATAATACAGTACACTCAGCTATTAAGATGTCACCCTTCTTCTGCATTTATGGACAACATCCCCGATCCTTTCCACTGAATAAGATCCAACCTTCGAACCTACCAACGGTGGATTCTTTGTTGGAAAACATCCACAAGACCCAAAAGACAGCGGTTAGTAATCTACAAGAAAGTCGAACCCGAAATAAACACCAGGCCGATCTTCACCGCACTCAAGATCCTAACTGGCAAGTCGGGGATAAGGTCTGGCTCTCTACTAAGTACCTACCCAGATGGACTCATCCATCAAAATTGGCCCCCAAATATTTAGGTCCATATTCTATCACTGCTCGGATTAATCCAGTGGCATTTCGACTAAAACTTCCTCATCAACTCAGCCGAATCCATCCAGTATTTCACTCGTCCTTGTTGAAGTCATTTATCCCGGATCTTCACCACCGGAAGAAAAGGTTCCAGATAAAGAGCAGGGAACCTGACCCAGAAGTCTTTGAAGTAGACAAGATCCTGGACTCCAGGTATTACAGAGGCAGACTTCAGTACTTGATCCGGTGGAAAGGATACTCTCAGGCTGAAGATTCCTGGGAACCCGTGACCAGTATTTCAGCTCCCAGATGTGTACAGCAATTTCATGCCCTTCATCCCGGTAAACCCGGGGTAGGTGCCCCTAGAAGGGGGCATACTGTCATGAGGGCAGGACGATGGAAGTGTTGGACACGATGGAAGCGCCATTAATTTACCCTTCACGGCGCCCTGTGCAGCGTTCTAGCTGTTATGTTCTGTGCGCCTCATATTGAGGTTAGCCACGCCCCCTCCTTGCGTTGCAACTGTTTCCTGTTCTTCGCTACATGGTTGCCTTTGGTTCCCGTGCCCTCTGTGTTTACCTCCCGTCTGACTTTTCTCTTTCATAGCGTCGTGGTTTCCTAGCCTTATTGTTCCACTTTTGGCGTTACCACTCTCGGTATCTTTTTTCTCTTTATGTGTATTTCCTCCGTTTCTCTGCCTCCACTCGGCTTTTCGCTTCCAGGTAACTCCGCCTCCTCCTCTCGGCATTTTCGTATTGCTTTTCCTCCGGGGCATCGTTACTTTCACCCTACCATTTTCACAGCTCCTTCCAGCTTCTGGGTTTTTCACTGTGCATACTTTATTTTTCTCCTCGTAAACATTTGGGTGATTTCATCAGGATTATCGGGTTCGTTCCTTGGTTTCTATTTATTCTTGTCTTTGTGGTATCACGTCTAGTTTCACGGTTTCGGGTTGGTAGTTTCTTTTGTCTCTCTCCAGTTTTCATTACTCCCTACCTGCTGCCGATCCTGTATTAGATGGATGAATGAACTTGGTTTCCCCGCCTTCTTCTGTCGGGTACTACGCTGAATTTGTCACCTGGCACTTACCGGATTCCCAGCTGCAGAACCTCTTGGCCTTCTTTCCTCGCAGCGCTTACAAGAGCGCACCTCAGTGATTGTTTTCTTCCCGGAACTGAAAGATCGTTGGACTTCCATTCAGCCCTGTGCACATTCAAACAATTCAGGGGTTTTTTCTGCCACTGGCTTTTTCCCCTAACAGGCTGTGCAGGGAATCCTCCGCCTTGGTTGCTGTCTGCCTTCTTACGCAACCACTGTGGCGAGTTCCCGGAACAGACCGTATCTCTTCTCTAAAAAAAAGACTCCGGACCGGACTACGCCATCTGCTGAGGCTGAAATATCTTCCTGCGAATCAGACACCGAATCACAGGTGAGCCCCACTCGTGACAACTGTAGCTAAAAGGCATTCATAGGATTTTTACATGTGTTACCTTAGAGAAACAAATGTAATTGTATGGCATTTTAACCCATTTATTGCTAAAATTGTGCGCTGTCAAATGCACTATTTCAATGCAATGTTTTAAAATTAAGAACTCCTGAGATTTCCTAAATTATTTTGGTATAGATAGATTGTGACTGAGGCTCATGCAAGTGATTTACACTGACCATTGCTTGCATAGATAGATCTTGGCTGCAGCAGCAGGCCATTGATTTACAATGACTATTACTGACATAGACTTATAGTGGGCATATCCTCAGAAAAGTGATTTACAGTGACCATTACTGACTTAAGTTGATTGTGGCCACAGTTTCATGAGAGCAATTTACAGACAGTGAAACACTTTCCTGAAGCAGCAACCACAATCTAGCTATACCAGTCATGGGCACTGTAAATCACTTTCATGATGGCAAAGATAGATTGTGGGCACTGATACATGCAAGTGATTTACAGTGACCTTTACTGGCATAGATATTTTTGGGGGCGTAGTTTCATGAAATGTTGTAAAATGTTCCTACATACTGTTGATGAGGTGGTATGCATTGGATATTTTCATGTGGTACCCTAGAGAACCAAGGGTAGCTTGTTTAGCTTTTTTATCAATTTGTTCATAAAATTGTGAGGTTCAATGCACCATTACTAGACATTATTTTCAAAGAATGTACTCAGGGGTAGAACTCCAAAGACCCTCATCAAATTATTTTGGGCTCCCTCATTATGCTCTGTTTCTCATACCAATTTGAAGATGTATTTAAATCCCTCCACTGAAAATATGCACCAGCTATGAATGATCATAAATCATTTAGATTCAGGTGCCTCCCTCACAAGCCGCCACGTCCTTCCTGCACCAAAATCTGTGTTCACCACTGGTGGCTGCTACTGGCTGGAAAGCAGTGCTTGCCAATGGATAGCTCATGGAGGCATCAAAGGGCTGGAGGTTGGTCACACATGTGCAGGTGGATTGGCCCACATCGCCTAAGTCCTCATGTATTGCCTGTTAATAGGACGGTGTTGCAGTACCTATGATGAAGGACACATGTATGCAATATTGTGTGCTGCACAATGTATTAGACATTGTCACGTTGCTGAGAGGCTGTGGATGACTTTGGGGTTTAACTTGCACTGGGCCAACATCCAATGCACTGTATCTATGGCTACAGTATGTGGTAATGATGCACAGGGTTTCAATGACAATGGTGGTGCACTTTATTATCTCAACTGCATCTGGTATTGACGATGGATACACATGAGGTTGGGAACATGTTGCTTCAGATCCTGCCAACTTTTCTTGATTTCTTATTATGTTGTTTGCATGGGCACTGCTGCATTTCACTTCTGCCTGATGTCTTTCCATAGCTTGGTCCTTTTGTATATTTTCTTGTCGGCCATTAGTTTCTCCAACTATCTTGTCTTATTCTTAACACACTCCTCAATCATGACACTACTTTCTTGATCAGTGATCTTCAATGAATGCGGCTGCCCAGCCCTAACGGCCAGCTGTACCTCAACCTCAGTAGTTGTTCATGTATGGTGTGTCTGGTGCCCTATTTAAGTTAGACTGCACAGTAAACCTTGAAAATGGATTATGTGGGTTTATTTAATTATCTATTTATTTATAATCCTTCAAAGCGCCACACAACCATGGGCCTCGGAGCACGACAAAACCAGAGGACAGGTTGATCAGGGAAAGCAAGCCAAGCAAAGTGAGAGAGAGTAGGGTTTAATCAGCAGGGTTGGTTATGCATGTCCATTAAATAACATATGCTATAAATGACCAACACGCCAGTGGCAGGTGGTGAATTTTTTTATTGATGGGGAGTAAATATTTCCCACAAAGGTGCCCAATCGGCAGAGCACAGCGGCGGTGCCTGAACCAACCAAGGGATTTTGGTTGGGGTTCTCCGCCCGAGAAATGTTTAATAATGGGTTAAATCGTGCATTTTACAGCAGACTTTGTGAAAAATCAGATAAAAAGCTGGGCATTTTGCAATTGGTTATGTTTTGTTTGTTTGTTTTATTATTTGTATTGCGCACCGGACCCGTAGGTATCAGGGCGCATAGCATAATATAATTCACAGCTTAGTTACACATCAAGGTTAATCAATACATCTAAGAAACAGAGAACAAAACAATGTACAAGGAGAGAACTCATGTACGAACAGAGGCAGGTAGCATGAAAGGCAAGTACAAATACAGTCAATAGTAAATCTAATAACTAAAATATTTACATGGGAGCAGAGTCTGTTTGTTATGGGTAGCAGATGCGTATCTAGATGTCAGAGTCTTTGAGCCATTCTATTATGTTCTGGCAGAAGTTTTGGTAAGATTGATCTGATCTTAGTGTGGAAGGTAGGGAATTCCACAGTCGGGCTGCCTTGACTGCGAAGCTACAACCCCCGATTCTGAATAGCTTGAATCTGGGGACAGCAAGGTAGTTTGTATTGGATAGTCTAGTGGTCCTAGTCGAAGATTTCTTGGTGAGTCTTTCTGTCAGATAACAAGGTGCCGCATTATTCAAGCATTTGTATGTGACGCGACTTTCAGTTTAATATTGTTTGTTTGTTTACAATTGTTTGTAATTTTGTATGGTAGCTCATGAAAAAATCCAACATTGCTAGACACCAACAGTGCCCAGGAGCACCCCCAACGCATTTTCCTGATGCCTTCACCCACAATATATGCCAGTATAAAAGCATTTTCACACTGGCATGCCCAAATATTTCCATGATGGCTGCACCAAAGATGCCAGTATTTCCATATAAAAACATACACGTTTTTGATTTGCGCATATTAAGTAAGGAAACTATTAGAAAACATGTCCACACCGGTTCTGCCATGTATAGCAGTATCCCCATGCAAGACCATTCCATGTTTCCTGCTATTAGAAATGGCATCCCACAATCCCAAAACAGGTCAATCTGGTTGTACCAATGTAGGTAGCAGGTCCGGTTCCAGCAGAGGGGCCAGGCCCCCCTCAAGGCCACCCCTTCCCCCTGTACCTCCTATAGAGGAGGCCTTGTCAATGGTGTTAACCACCACTGGGACCTGGGGGGATAAAATGGGGCTGTATGCAGGGGGATTTAGTGATTAGCATCCTGAGGGGCAGCACTGCAGGAGGCCTGGACAGGATTTGTTTGCTTGCCTTGGACAATGATTTATTACCCACAGCCATGAAAGTAGAAATTACCAGTCTATTGGAGGGTCATTCACACCTCTAAGTAAGGTAGCACACTGCCCAGGCTGGCAGCCTACAGCGACCTAGCAAGATCCTGTGTTGCTTTTTTTTAACTGTGCTTTTCAACTTACTTACATTTCAAACTTCTCATTTACAAGGTAGCTATTTTTTCAAACCTATCAAGTTGATTTCTGAAATATAAAGTAGGCTTTTTGTGTGGAAGTATAACTGTTGTTCCCATCATGCTTAATAAGAGGGTTAACTGTAGCAAACAATACATGGCAGGTGATGATGCTTGGACAGAGATTTCTGCAGTAGGTGCATTCATGGCTAATGACCCTGACAAATTACATTCACAGAAACACAAGCCACTGCCAGCATTTCTAAGTCTTTTGGTTCAGCAGTTCGGGTAGGGCTGCTCACATTAGTGGCAGGGAGGTCAAGGCTCACTTGCAAACAATTGTATGGAAGCCTGACCAAAGCATTGCCAGTGGTTATAAATGATTTTGAACTTACATCCATCAGACTGTGGGCCCTTACAAATTATATTCAAATTATACATTCTGCTGCATGAACTACTTGGGTGTAAGTGAAACAATAAGGTTGGTAGTAAGAAAAATGTTTTTCTGGAGGGTAGAGTGTAGTAAAGTAAAAACATGGTTTGATGTAAGTCTTTGAATTAGGATATTAGTAAGGGACACAATCTTATCCAGACTAGATTATGCTAATGCCCTGTTGGTAGGAGCTAATAACGGATGTATAAATAGGTGCCAGGTAATTCAAAATAGCGCAGTGAGAATAGTGTGCAAGAAAACTAAAAGGGAACACATTGTCTCAGACAAAAGATCCCTTCACTAGCTGACAATCAAGGACTGAATCCTGTTCAAAGCAATGACTAGTGTCCATCGCTGTCTCTATGGTAACTCACCCTCTTATCTGAAGAATCAGATACATCAATACACCCCAGGTCGATCGCTGAGATCGGAATCATTGGGGCAGATTGCCCATCCCAGGTACAAAAGAACTAACAGTCTGGGTAGATCATTCACGGTAAAAGCTGCAGAAATATGGAATGGACTACCAAAACCAAACAGATTAGATAGCAGTCTCTTGGCATTCAGGAAAGCATTGAAGGCAGCCATTTTTAAATATATCAGATATACCTAGGTCCAATAACACCTTTAGGTGTCTTGTCTAATTATATGTTGTCCTTGTCTATATGTAAGGGCTCCGATGCCTGTGGGATTCGTCGTTATATAAGCATATAAATAGATAAATTAAATAAACAGATAGGATGGAGACAGGCTATTAGGAGGGACACACATTCTATGGATGTGTTTGGTCATTTACCCGTCCATTACAATGTTAATCCCTATTTATTTATTTATTTATTTATTTATATTTATATAGCGCTCAAACAGCCCAGGGGCATTGAGGCGCTGTTACTTGTAAGAGCTTAGTTACAGAGGTACAAGAATGGCAGCAGTCGTTGGTACATTATAAATACTACAGACATAATTCTATACTTACAGCTTATGCAATTGGTCATTACATTACAGCTTATGCAGTGGGTCATATGTATAGTATTCATGCTGATAAGAGGGTGGTATGGTATTCCCACCAACTACCTGCCCCCTCCCTGCTGAAACATACTCTCTTGGGTTCTCTTTGAGCTAGCTCTGTCACAAAGTAACATCAAACTTTGTGTTGTATTGGGCCTGCTTGTGTTATATCTTAGCATTCTTTTCAGTGTTTAATGTCTTAATTGCCTCTGGAAATGCGCTCCTCTTGTAATAAAAAATCTCTTAACAATGTTTCTTTTCAGCCAGTTGATTTAAAAGCAATATGGGTGTCCTCACATCTGTTGCTTGCACTGGAATCCTAAAACAAGCAATCACGAAGCCAACCGTTTTGACTTGTGTATTGGTATTAGGTATTACACAGGCATTTGCCTGACAAAGACATCATATGCCTAGGTACTCGCACCATTTTCCAGATGTTCACATCGTATTGCCATGTGGTACCATTATGGTGGTGCCTGACAAATACTTGTCCCATGTTTACTCAAAAGCCCAAACTGCTGGCTTGGCCAATTCATGATAGTTTCAGTTGGTCTCCCTAGGTGAAAGTGTATATGCCCAGTTATGGGTGCCTTGCTTGCTACGCCTAGGTAATCAAACTGTACCTCACTGAGTTGGTCCAACAAGGCCCTATCCGAACATGTCAAGGCTAGGATGGTAAGTATGGACCAACTTCAGATCTTTTCAGGCGTCCTTACCAGTGGGGTTCTGACCTAAATAGTATGCATCTTTGTGTGGAATGCTAGCCCGCCTGGCTTGAACTTTTCATGCAATGAACAGATGAGTACTGACTTGATAACATCATACTGTTGGAGTAACCATTAACAATGATTGTATGAAAATAGAATCGATAATGTGTATTGTGGGTCGTGTTTGAAAAGTATGATATAACTGCTGGGTGGTTAAGCAGTGCCGGAAGTGGAAGTGTTTTACTGTGGGATCCCACATGTGACGGGGTTGGGGGGGAGGACTGGAGGATCATCTCCCCCCCCCATAAATATCTGCCTCTCAGAAGATTGATCATAAAACATTGAAACTAACACAAGAAAAGAACATTTCCTATTATGTTGTGGCAAAGTGCACATCTGTTAAACCTACAAGAGGTTTATTGAAATATGTCCTGCAGAGTGCAGTTAGAGGTGGATTTAACAGTCGGACAAGGGACAAATACCCATGGGGCACCCTGCTCTGCCTTCTACCTCTCAAAGTCAGCCAGGGCTGCAATGGCCCTCCCAGTGAGGCCTTACCTTTTGAACATGTCTCTGCAGCAGATTATTTAAAACAGGAAACAATTAGTGATGGGAAAGGGTATCTGGCACTTTTTTCTTAAAATTATATGAGCTTTTAATAAGCTATTTTAGCGTGATTACAAATTATGGTGGTACAGAACAAGCTGTGTGAAACAATGACATGCATTTCATTTAACGTTTGGCTGAGATTGTTTGTAAATTCTCATGAATTTGCATTTTGGAGCTTGTAGGCTTCCGTTCAGGATGGGGAAAATAAAGCTACAATCAAATCATTTTTCCGCCACTTTTTCTACACTGCAGGACTTAGAAAATTACCACCTATGATAGTAGATTTATTAGTAAAAGCAAGCAGATTGCAAATTGTTAAATGTGAGAGAGATTTACAGTTTTCCAGACAAGTGGTGTAAAGGTGTAGCGAAAAGGCGGGTTTGCCTATGTTTTGCTATTTACTTTTCCAGGTGTAAACAATTCAAATCTCCTGTAGGGGCCCTTTTGCAAAGACGTGCAAACAGGAGTGGTCCGCTCCATTTAATTGGGAATTCAAAACAAAATTACCCAAATACTCTTTTTCATCAATCCGTTTCTATAATGATGTACACATTGCTGCATTGTTTTATCAAGTAGCTTGTGCATTTTTAAAGTAATCTGTAAAAAATGAAGTTTTTTTTATTGTTTATGGTTTATTACAAACCTTTACAAAAGATGTTAGCAGAATAAAAAAAAGGAACAAAATAAATGGGAAAAGAAAAGTTAAGAGAAAAAATTGAATACATAAACTTACAATAATAAGCATTTCATTTTCATGGCTCACAATCGTTGGCATAAAAGTATACAATTCATAATGATAACATTTATTTTCCTCTAAATAATTCTCTATCACTTAAAATGTCTTGTAGAGCAGAGTAGCTGATATGGTAAGCGGGGTATAAGTACCATTCAAAATTTTGTCCAAAAAGGGACTTGTGTGCAAAGACTCAGAATTGTATTAAGTTTTAAAACCAAACTTCAATACATATTTGTACCAACTTGAGCTGGAAAGATGTGTGGTGAAGTACCTACATTTCATGCTGGGCTCACATTTAGGCTTTAACCACTTAAGAAAAGTTCCTGGGCAAATCATTTAATCTCACTTGGTGTTTCTTGCCCCTAGAAGTGATTCAGTTTGCAGTATGAGCTATTTAAAAAAAAGCCCAACTCATGGTTTAATAGATGGGCAGCGCAAGGGCCAGGGCCTGCCAAGGCGGCATGCACACATCTTTCTTTGGAAAATATAAGGCCACATTTATTGAACAAGATTGTGACATTCAATAGCAAAGCAATAGCAAAGCTAAATTGTCAAACAATAAGTCATCATGACAATTGCATATTATAAACACTATGTACCAGACAATGATGTATATGGGGTGGCAGGGGAACAGCAGCCTCTCCTCCCTGACAGGTCCAGTCAGAAAGCGGAAACCCCTCAACCTGCACTGTCTATCTCCTGATCCCACTCTCTCCTGCATGCTAGCACACCCATACACCATGAACCCAATTAAAATGTGCTGCAAAATTGCAACAAAACATACCATTTTGTGCTTCAAAATGTAATTTCATAAGAAACAAAATCTCCTATTCCTTGCTTCAATATTTATCGAGGAGGAGGGAAACTGTCTTTCACAACAAGATGGCTGGACCACAACCACCTCCTCCGTGGCCTTCCAGGAGTAGCCACAGTATTCAGGGATATATTGTTGAGTGCACACCATTTTAGATGGAATAAGCACTGGTGGCCTCGTTACTCAGCCCCTCCAGAGGAGGAGGTGGTATCATCCTCGATTGTCCCCAGCCGGGCCAAAAAGACGTGGTGGGGGTTCGGTGGGGTAGGTGGGAGTGGTAGTAAATGGGAATGGTGGTCAAGGAGAGCTGGTGGAAGGTGATTGTGGGTGTTAGGGAGAATTCTCTCTTTAGGCTGAATTTCCTAACCTAGTGAGTCCCCCAGCAGCGTTGCTGGATTTCTGGAGTTTGTTTTTTTACCTCCTGCCAAGAGTGAGACTCTTTCCCTCCCACTCTTGGACATGATTATGGTATTCCTTTGACTGGTAATGTGTTTTTATGGGCTATGGGGTCCTTTACCACATAGGGTCTCATGTGTTTTTCCTATGTGTGTTACACAGCATCCTCCGTGCAGTAACACAGGGGCGTCATAGTGATACCCCACCATAGACTCCATACCCTGGGACTGACTACTGTCTCCCAGGGCATGTAAAGTCACCATTGGCTTTACTAATCCCAAATTCTTAACAGAAACCAGTACAAACCATCATGTTGTGGACGTACTGGTCGGGGCAATTCGATTGCCCCGGGGTCTGTTAGTCGAGGGAGCACGTCTCCGTCCCCCCTGATCGAGTTTTGGCTGGTGGCAGTGGAAACTACTTTTTATATTCGACCGCAAATATTTTCCTATGGGATTTTCCCATTGTTTGAGGCTACCAACTTTAATTATTTAATTCTCATAGCCTCGAACATACCGCTGGTTTATTTAATTAATATTAATTCGCCGGTTGGTATTTTTTGCCAAGACTCGATTCTAAAATGGCGTTTGTGTTCTCTTCTGTGACTCCAACCCAAGTCGAGCCCTTTGTTCCACTTTTTGGCGGGCTTCTCCACAGAAGCCTCCAAAAGTGGTGCCACTCTGTCTGGGTACCACAGGGGGTGTGGGAGGGGGTTTAGGCACCCTGGACCGAGTTACCTTGGTAACTCAGGTCACACTCTTGTGTGATTGGCCCAAGTGGTGAGCCGGGCCGGCTCACCACTTAGCATGTTTGAGCGACAGCTAGGCTGAGTGAATGGGGGTTTTCTGCATAAAAGCAGGGCTTGGGGACTGGAACTTCAGAATTCGCCACAGGACCTGAGAATCCGATGAGGGAGAAGCTGAGCCGACCTGCCACGACGACACCACTGGTGGAGCCCTGCAGAACCGACTCACCACTTCCCGACGACAGAGAAGATCTCCCGGCTGGAGAGGCTTCTTCCCCTGACTGGTGGGCACAACCAGTTTTTGCTTTCTTTCTTCGCACCCCAGCCCAGGTTGTGGTCGAACTGCCCGTGCCAAGCACCCTGGCAGCCGGATAGCCACTCACCACTGAACCGCGAATCACCGGACCGCTCCTTGTACCTGAGAAACTCCGCGGCTGGTTTCTTCCCTGGCAGTGCAACGGACTCCTGTCTTCCTCCACGACGAGATCCTCTCTTCCCCAGGACGAAGCCCCAACTTGCACCCGCTGCCAGGAACAACTGCCCCCGCTGGAGCGTTCTCACCACTTTAAGGTACCGTGTCCGCCAGGCCTCCCTTTCTAAAGATTGCTACAAGGTAATAATAACCCCTTAACCTTCTGGACTGGGCTGGCCGCCTTGACCCTCTAACTGGTCCCTTTCTTTGGTCCAACTCCTTTTTGAACCTCTACAAGACTTTTGTGCACTGCAACCGTGTGAACTTGGACACATTTCGTTTGATCCTCTTAAAGCGGATCCGGCCTCTTGAACTCTAACTTCACGGTTTCACTTTGCCTTCCTCTCTTGTTATGTTCTGGTAAAAGTGTTGGGATCTGTTTCAACTTGTTCTCTGCTTTTCTCTCCCTTTTAAACCGAATTATTAGAGTGCCATCTACGTTAAGCGCTCACCGCTGTCTGAAAATAAGTGGGGCTTTACTTAAAACTTGTCTAATATTCTTTTAAGGGAGTGTATATCTTTTAGTGATCGTGTTTTTGAATTGCTTACTATTAGTGCCTGTGTGTTTTTCTAGATGTGGTTGTAAATAAATAATGATATCTCTTTTACACCAAGCCCTGGTCAGTGTTTACTTGTTCTACTGTGTTCTCTTGACCTATTGTGAATACTCTGTATACTGCCTAACTCGTCTTGAGGAAAGTCTGACTGCTCAGCCACAGCTACCAAGTGAATCTGTGTGGTACAGACTGCTACCAAGTGGGTTTACTGCCAAACACCTGTAGTCCTAAATCTTTTGCAGTGGTCCCAGAGGTAACTGCACAGGTTTCTGCCTAACACTGGTGTACAGCGGTGGGATTTGTATTGAGTATACACCTTAGAGTGCTTGTCGAACACTTTAGGACAACTAACCACAGAGTTTAGCACTAAAAAGCTGATTTTCTAACTATGTCTGCTATGGAGAGTTATACCCTAGAATCATTGTCTGCCAAAACTGCTGATTGTTTAAAAGTATTGTGTAGACATAAGAATCTCTCTGAGAAGGGCAAGAAAATGGAACTTATAGAAAGATTGTTAGAAAACCAAAGTCTGGGTGGTGCAGAGGAATCTACCCCCCCAGCAAATGTAGAAAACAGTGATGGTATTGATCTGAATCAAAGTCTTGATAATGAGTCAGAAGAGGAAAGTGAACCTAATGAAGTTAGCCGCTCTGAGCCTCTGTCTGCCTTACCTACTGTACCTACTGGGCCTATACCAGGTCCTACATGTAACCCTGCTTATTTTGAACTTGAAAAAATGAAGCTTGAATTAGAGTACAAACGTTTTATTAGCTCAATCTGAAAGAAACCAAGAGCTAGAGTTCAGAAGAATGAATGCCCAGGCTGAGCAGAAGCAAGCTGAGTTAAGACTCAGAGAAATAGAGCTTAATCATGAGTTAGAAATGAAAAAGGTGTCTGTGGAAAATGATTCTCTCTCCTCTGGTTCTTCTAGGAGTTCCAGTCCCAAAAGACCCCAGATGCCTAAGGAATTAGTGGGTATGTATGAACCTAGATTGGATGTGTTGGATTGGTTGAAAATGTTTGAGCATAATCATGGGCTCCAGGACATCACAGGGAATGAGTTACTTCCCTGGTTGTTCTCTAGGCTCTCCCCTGTTGCAACTGATGTGGTAATGGAGTTGGGGGAGGTGGATAAGAAGGGTTATGAATGTGTGAAGCTAGCTCTGATAGCTAGATTTGGGAAGACCCCTTCCCAGTACCTTAAGAGGTTTAGGACCCTCAAAAAGCATGATGGTACCCCTTGGGCTACCTGGGTAAGTGAAAGTTTGAAAAACATAGAGGGATGGATTAAGGGTTACAGAGTTAACACTTATGAAGGAATGAAGAATCGTGTAATGTTGGAGTCAATTTATGATGCCTGCTCTCCTGCGCTCAGACAGCACTTGGCTGATTCAAAGGAATTAGATTCCAGGAAGTTAGCTAAGGCTGCTGACTTGTGGGTTGCCAACAGGGCCACTCACAAGGATTCTGGAGCTACTCAGAAAAAGGATGAGGGAAAACAGCCAAAAAAGGACTCCAAAGAGAATTCTAATAATTCCAATTCCAAAGAGGGCCCTAAACAAAACCAAAAGGGTAAGCCACAAGGGAAACCAAATCAGGCTAGTGTACCTCCTGGTGCCAAACCAGAAGGAGGTCAGAACAAGCCACCATTCCAGAAAGCATTTGGGGAATGCTTTGTTTGTGGCTCTACTAACCATGTAAGGGTAAACCTTCAGGGGTCCAGCTTGTCTCCTTAGCCTTCGCTCCAGAGGAGGAAGTACAAATGGCAAGTGGAAACTTTCTATTACTGGTTGATGAACCCATTGGAGTCTCAGCTAGTGTTTCTTTAGTGTCTCTGGGTCTGTGGGAACAACAGAACTTAAATGTCTATAATTCTATCCCAGATAATACTAAAGAGTATTATAAGGACAGTCTCCAGGTGAATGGTCAGGAGACTCCTGCCATTAGGGACACTGGGGCCAGCATAACTGTGGTGGACAAATCATTTTTTCAGGCTGAGGATGTTGCTAAGGCACCCAAACACCTCACCAAGTTAGCTGCAGGGCCTGTGCAGATGCTTCCCCAATTACCAGTTCTCATCCAGTGTAATGACATGACTGTGAAGATACCTGTCAGCATACAAAGTGAGGTGCCAGGAAGGGTTCTGCTGGGTAATGACTTAAAAACTCTTGGAGTGGTGTCACATACCCCCAGGCCTCCTAGTAAAAGGTTACAGGAGCTCACCAGACCTGCAGGGGAGAGAACCATGAGAGGTACTCCCAAGGAGATGATGAAGAAAGAGATCACTCCTGCTCTACTAGAGATGTCAGCTGCTGTCTCTAAGAAACCAGAAGCAATGGGGAAACCTAAGACTTCTAACAAGAAACCAGCAGTCAGCACTGCAGTGCAGCCAACAAGGACTTCCCCTAGGTTGTCCAAAGTTACACCCCTAACTCCCCCTCCAGCTGAGGCTGAGAGGGAGGTACAACCCTGTGTGGTTGAACTAGACTCTGAAGAAGAGCTAGTGGAAGGCCAGGAACTCATTGGAGATCTGGATCCTGTTGACCATCCTGAGCTGCATTCTTTACTGGCAGAAGGTGGACCCAACAGGGCAGACTTCAGTAAGGCACAGAGAGAATTGAAGGGCAAGAGCCTGGGAAATATAGGTTACACTGGGAAGATGGACCAACCGAGTCTGCACCTGGAGACAACAAACGACTTGTAGTACCCCAAGAAAACAGACCACAGTTCTTGCAGTTAGCCCATGATATTCCTTTGGCTGGTCACTTGAGTTTCAAGAAGACTAAGGAAAGGCTCTCACTCTACTTCTATTGGCCAAAGATGGGGGCCGAAGTAGATCAATACTGCAGGAGCTGCCACACCTGCCAGACTTCTGGTAAGGTTGGCTCCAAGAATGTGGCACCTTTAGTGCCTCTACCAGTTGAGGGAGTCCCATTTGAGAGAGTAGGGATTGACATTGTTGGTCCCCTTGATCCTCCAACTTCCTCAGGCAACAGGTTTATACTTGTTGTAGTAGACTATGCTACTAGGTACCCTGAGGCAATTCCTATGAGGACTGTTACAGCTCCGGCTGTGGCTAAGGCCCTCCTTGGTATTTTTACCAGGGTTGGGTTTCCTAAGGAAGTAATCTCTGACAGGGGGTCAAATTTTATGTCCCACTACATGAAAGCCATGTGGAAATCCTGCGGAGTTACTTACAAGTTCTCAACCGCATACCACCCTCAGACAAATGGACTGGTTGAAAGGTTCAACGGAACCATGAAGAGCATGATAGGTGCTTTAGAGGACCCCCTTAAAAGAAAGTGGGACATTCTACTGCCATGCCTTCTCTTTGCTTATAGAGAAGTCCCTCAGGAGGGAGTAGGTTATTCTCCCTTTGAACTTCTCTATGGTCATCCCGTCAGAGGTCCATTGGCCCTGATCAAGGAGGGGCTGGAGAGTGCTCCTTCCCCCAAGCCAGTCAGAGTGACTGACTATGTGATAGGTCTCCGCAGGAGAATGTCACAAATGATGGCAGAAGCAAGTGATAACTTGAAAGCTGGACAAGCATTGGTCAAGCACTGGCATGACCAAAAGGCTAACATGGTTGAGTTTACTCAAGACCAGCTAGTTCTCGTTATGATTCCAACAAGGCAGAGGGCCTTGCAAGACAAATGGATGGGACCCTTCAAAGTTGTGGGTAAACTTGAAGAGGTCAACTATCTGGTGGACTTGGGCAACCCCAAGGAGGCTCCAACAGTCTTCCACACCAACAGACTAAAAGCGTATGTCTCCAGACCTGATGTAGGAGTTTTGCTTCTAGCATCATCAGAGGAAGAAGAAGAGAGTGAAGCTCTTCCTGACCTCCTCATAGGCTTACCTTTGGACGAAAAGATTGAAGGAGTAAATCTCTCTTCAAATCTGACACCTGAGCAACAGGAAGAGTGCAAATCTATGTTGAATCAGTTTGCCTCTCTGTTCTCACTTTCACCAGGCTTGACCCCTTGGGGACAGCATGACATACTCACTGGTGACTGTCTGCCAGTCAAAAGCAGAGGATATCGAATGTCAGAAAATGTAAGAACCCACATCAAAGGTGAGGTCAACAAGATGCTTGATCTCGGGGTAACAGAGCCCTCTACTGGTCCATGGTCTAGCCCAGTTGTGTTAGTACCAAAGGCAGGATCTAAAGAACTTAGATTCTGTGTGGACTACAGAGCTCTTAATGCAGTCACTAAGACTGATGCCCACCCTTTGCCAAGGACAGATGAGTTGGTGGATAGACTTGGTGCAGCCAAGTTCCTCAGCACATTTGACTTGACGTCAGGCTATTGGCAAATAGCCCTGACAGACCATGCCAAGGATAAAACTGCATTTTCTACCCCAGTTGGCTTATACCCGTTTAAGGTTATGCCTTTTGGATTGAAAAATGCACCTGCTACATTTCAAAGGATGGTAAACCAGGTTCTGAATGGGATAGAGGACTTCTGCATGACATACTTGGATGACATAGCAGTGTTCAGCAATTCCTGGGAGGAACATGTGGACCACCTAAGATATGTTTTGCAGGCTCTTGGAAAGGCCAATCTGACCATAAAGTCAAGTAAATGCCAGATTGGATAGAGTAAAGTGGTCTACCTTGGGCATGAGGTAGGAGGTGGAGAAATAAGGCCTTTGCCCAGTAAGATTGAAGCTGTGCAAAATTGGACAACACCTACTACTCAGACCCAGGTGAGAGCCTTCTTAGGTCTCACTCGGTATTACAGGAATCCCATTGAGAACTATGGGTCCATAGCTTCTCCACTGAATGTCATCTCCTCTCCTAAGTTCCCTAAAAAGGTTAGATGGAACAAGGAATGCAATTAGGCCTTTGAAACCATGAAAAAGGCTCTTTGCCAAGCCCCAGTACTCAGAGCTCCTGACTACCACCAAACTTTCATTGTGCAAACAGATGTTTCCAATGTAGGAATAGGTGCAGTCCTCAGTCAACTGGATGGGAAAGGTAGGGAGCACCCCATTTGCTTCATCAGCCGAAAGCTGAAGGATCCGGAGAAAAGGTGGGCAACAATCGAAAGAAAATGCTTTGCTATTGTGTGGGCACTGAAGAAGTTTGGACCATACTTGTATGGATCTACTTTTGTCATTCAGACTGACCACCAACCCTTGAGATGGTTAATGCAAATGAAAGGGGAAAATCCAAAACTATTGAGATGGTCAATCTGCCTTCAAGGGTTTGATTTCACCATTGAGCACAGGTCAGGGTGTCACCATCAAAATGCTGATGGTCTCTCTAGGATGTATGTCATCGACTAGAGGTATGAGGTTCATCCAGGAGTGGATTAAATCCTCCTGTCCCTTAGTCTGGGGGGGTGGGAGGGGGGCGAGTGTTAGGGAGAATTCTCTCTTTAGGCTGAATTTCCTAACCTAGTGAGTCCCCCAGCAGCTTTGCTGGATTTCTGGAGTTTGTTTTTTTTCCTCCTGCCAAGAGTGAGACTCTTTCCCTCCCACTCTTGGACATGATTATGGTATTCCTTTGACTGGTAATGTGTTTATGGGCTATGGAGTCCTTTACTCCATAGGGTCTCATGTGTTTTTCCTATGTGTGTTACACAGCACCCCCCGTGCAGTAACACAGGGGTGTCATAGTGACACCCCACCATAGACTCCATACCCTGGGACTGACTACTGTCTCCCAGCGCATGTAAAGTCACCATTGGCTTTACTAGTCCCAAATTATTAACAGAAACCAGTACAAACCATCATATTGTGGACGTACTGGTCGGGGCAATTCGATTGCCCCGGGGTCTGTTAGTCGAGGGGGCACGTCTCCGTCCCCCCTGATCGAGTTTTGGCTGGTGGCAGTGGAAACTACTTTTTATATTCGACCGCGAATATTTTTCTATGGGATTTTCCCATTGTTCGAGGCTACCAACTTTAATTAATTAATTCTAATAGCCTGGAACATACCGCTGGTTTATTTAATTAATATTCATTCGCTAGTTGGTATTTTTTGCCAAGACTCAATTCTAAAATGGCGTTTGTGTTCTCTTCTGTGACTCCAACCCAAGTCGATCCCTTTGTTCCACTTTTTGGCGGGCTTCTCCACAGAAGCCTCCAAAAGTGGTGCCACTCTGTCTGGGTACCACAGGGGGTGCGGGAGGGGGTTTAGGCACCCTGGACCGAGTTACCTTGGTAACTCAGGTCGCACTCTTGTGTGATTGGCCCAAGTGGTGAGCCGGCCGGCTCACCACTTAGCATGTTTGAGTGACAGCTGGGCTGAGTGAATGGGGTTTTCTGCATAAAAGCAGGGCTTTGGGACTGGAACTTCAGAAGTCGCCACAGGACCTGAGAATCCGACGAGGGAGAAGCTGAGCCGACCTGCCACGACGACACCATCGATGGAGCCCTGCAGAACCGACTCACCACTTCCCGACGACAGAGAAGATCTCCTGGCTGGAGAGGCTTCTTCCCCTGACTGGTGTGCACAACCAGTTTTTCCTTTCTTTCTTCGCACCCCAGCCCGGTTTGTGGTCGAACTGCCCGTGTCAAGCACCCTTGCAGCCGGATAGCCACTCACCACTGAATCGCGAATCACCGGACCGCTCCTTGTACCTGAGAAATTCTGCGGCTGGTTTCTTCCCTGGCAGTGCAACAGACTCCTGTCTTCCTCCACGACGAGATCCTCTCTTCCCCAGGACGAAGCCCCGACTTGCACCCGCTGCCAGGAACAACTGCCCCCGCTGGAGCGTTCTCACCACTTTAAGGTACCGTGTCTGCCAGACCTCACTTTCTGAAGATTGCTACAAGGTAATAATAACCCCTTAACCTTCTGGACTGGGCTGGCCGCCTTGACCCTCTAACTGGTCCCTTTCTTTGGTCCAACTCCTTTTTGAACCTTTACAAGACTTTTGTGAACTGCAACCGTGTGACCTTGGACACATTTCGTTTGATCCTTTTAAAGCGGATCCGGCCTCTTGAACTCCAACTTCACGGTTTCACTTTGCCTTCCTCTCTTGTTATGTTCTGGTTAAAGTTTTGGGATCTGTTTCAACTTGTTCTCTGCTTTTCTCTCCCTTTTAAACCGAATTATTGGAGTGCCATCTATGTTAAGCGCTCACCGCTGTCTGAAAATAAGTGGGGCTTTACTTAAGACTTGTCTAATATTCTTTTAAGGGAGTGTATATCTTTTAGTGACCGTGTTTTTGAATTGCTTACTATTAGCGCCTGTGTGTTTTTCTAGATGTGGTTGTAAATAAATAATGATATCTCTTTTACACCAAGCCCTGGTCAGTGTTTACTTGTTCTACTGTGTTCTCTTGACCTATTGTGAATACTCTGTATACTGCCTAACTCTTCTTGAGTGAAGTCTGACTGCTCAGCCACAGCTACCAAGTGAATCTGTGTGGTACAGACTGCTACCAAGTGGGTTTACTGCCAAACACCTGTAGTCCTAAATCTTTTGCAGTGGTCCCAGAGGGAACTGCACAGGTTTCTGCCTAACAGTGGGGTGAAAGGAGAAGGAGGAGTGGATAGAATAGAAAGGGGAGAGCAGATGGGAAGGGAAGATAGGTAGATTGATATTGCCACTCTATTTTTTCTGCTTCTCTGTTGCTCAGTTATAGCCTTATGTTGAAAAATGTAAAAAACATTTGTCTTGGGGGATGGTTAATTGGAATTAATCTTCCAGACTCTTGTTATGGGTTCTGTAGTATATAACTTTTATTTTTCATGCTTTGCCAATGGTTTTCCTTATGGAGATGGGGGAGCTTAGGGAAGGTGAAATGAGTAGCGAATGGAAGATGAAAGTAGTGCAGGAGCTTATGGAAGAAAACAAAGGAGCAAATGGAAGAAGAAAGCAGAATACTTTGGAAGGGGTACTATAGAGCCTATGATTTTGGAAAGGATGAGCAGGTGTAAGGCAAGAGAAGATTTCCCATCTGAACACATTGAGCACACCTAGGCAAATCACTTTATGTATGCAAATCCAGGTGAGGCAAACAGGCTGTTTCCAGCCAGAGTCATACCCCTAAACACACAGCTCCAATAGTAGAATAAGACAAGTTAAAAAACATGTAATGTTTGTTGCACTCATGGCAGCTAGTAAATACTACTGCCATAAACTCCACACCCATGCCGCACACCGGACCGTCTTTCAGCCTTGCCCAATAATACCTTTGCCTTGAATCTGCCACAGAGTGCAATCCTAACAAGTACCTTTCTTAGACATTCAAGTAGTCTTGCACGTATTTGTGTCAATCCTGTTCCTAACAACCTGGGTTTGAATTCAGGCTTCTGCACCTTATAAAGCAGTCTAACAGACTAAACCAATTTAAGGGTGCAAATGGATTTTTCCAGATTCAGGAAGACATTTTCTGCTGGATCGCATATCTGAGAAATCTGGCTTAATGGTAGCACTTTTTAGGGAACTCCTACACCCACACACAATGTAAGTTGGGCCCCCCCTAATCACAAACCTGGCCCACCCAGATAAAACTTCCTGGAGCCGGGCCTGGTAGTCAGTAATAACCAACATTACAGTTCCTTTACCCCTTAATGGCCAGTAAAAAATGTAATGCTACAGTAATGATAGCCAGAATAGCTGTACCAAAGTATTACTGTGACCAAAATATGCCAGTCTAGCCAGATAATAACATATATGATCCTTGCTTATCATAGATGCCCTGTACAAATCGCCATGAGACAGTAAGACATCGCTAGACTGGCTGCACCAAAATGCCAATCTAACCACGTAATAACACTTATCATGATTACTTTATCACTGGCCTGGCACAATGTCACAAACACAAGAGTGTGCTACACACACATTTACTCAACAAGTCCTTCATACACAGAATTCACTCACTCATTCACATCAGCACCAATACTCCACCATTCACACATGCACCCAGTTATCCATACATCATACATTCACTCATTCAGACACGCATACTTACACACAACATACATTAAAGTTAATCAATCTTGCCTTCAGCCCTGGTTCAGATGGCTCGTCGCCGCCTGCACCTCCCTAAAGTCCTCTGCCTCCCAGACAGAACAAGAAGGAACCAAGAAGCAAAGAGCGCTTGTAAAAAGAAACTGTCAAAGGGAAGCCATTTCACATTTTAAGCCAGTCCTGGAGGACTCGGCTTCTCCACAATGGCCAGCGGTAGAAAGGGTCGGTGCCCCTTTGCCCATTATCAACGACCCATCCCTGCACATGCTAACACGTTAGCTAAGTGTATTATATGGTACAATAGCGCATGCAATGATTAACTCATGTTTACTTTTCTGCCTAAGTTAGATACCAGTGACTCCTTACATTACTGACATGGCTAAATATGTCATACATGCGGATATCTTCACACTCGTAATGATGACCTACTTGTTTTACTTTTATAACGTTTTTGTAGATGCTGCATTCCTGGCTGATACTGAGACTGCACTGGTTACCTGGCTACCCTTCTGTTCTCGGGCCCCAGTCCTACCAGTTGCATGCCTGCACTGCCTCCATGGCAACCCCTGCACCTGGGGACTGGTTTTTCTGTATCCCTACAGCCCCCCCACCAGCAATTATGTCTGCACTCATCCTGCACTTGCCACCAGCTGGCCGTTTTTATTCATCTCCTTATTTTATTATCCCATGTACTGCACTCTCCCCTACCCCTCCCCCCGCACTTTTTCCCTTTACCCCTTCCCTTGCACCTGCGCGATCTGAATGACACCTGGCCTAGTAAGATCGGTCTGTCTTCCCTCTTTTACCCCTCCCCGCCTCGTCGTGCCTTGAAACACTTGTGTATAGGCGCGTTATAAATGCTATATCATATCATATAATGTGTAGTGTTTAATTTTGTATTTTTTATCACTGTGATCCCGTCCATCTACAACAGTGCATTCAATTGTCAGCGACATTAAAATAGAAATCAATGCAGAATTATCCAGTCCTATACCCCCAACCGGATAGGATGAAAATATCGAACCCCTTTACAGCAAACCCGAAAATGCTCTCTGGAGAGGATTTATAGATGGTAATTGGGGCAGGGGTATTAATTGGGAATGAGGGGTGCGGGGGAGGTTGCGGGAGTCGCCCTCCGCATTTATTTGTCTGAAAAAGTGTTAAAAAAAGAAGAAAAAATGTCAGGATTTTCGGGACTGGCAGTAAAGGCTTCGGTATGCTCACATAGATCCGCCCCAACTGCTACTGTGAACGGGAGGATCATGTGACACGTGCAGGCAACAGGAGGCCAGATGTCCTGGGCAATCCATTCTGAGGCAATGTGCATGTCAGACCACAAAGTTGCCAAACTCATTTCAGATCTTCCCAGTGCAGCCTTCAAGCTGTTTTCCAGATGTCATCTACCACCAGACCTGCAGCTGCCCCACTGCGAGGTCAGTTCTAAGCTATCAAGGCCAGCACTAATACACTGCTTTGACAGTTTATTTATGCTTTTGTACACGTATTCAGCATTCGTGCCTGGAGTATTGAGGAAAGCCACAAAGGTGTGCTCTGTTGCTAGCGAAATGAATACTTTCTATAGGATAATGTGATCAACCCAAAGGATGGAGTAGCAATGCCAGCATCAATTATGTAATCACCTTCATACGGTGTCATAATATTTATGTTTGTTTGTTTATTCACTTATTACGCGCTCCAGACCCGGAGGTAAAAGGGCGCGACAGTATGAGAATGCAAGGCTTACATAGTTATGCAGTATACAGATATATACAAATATAATAAAGGCTTCTGTAGTTACAAAGCACAATTCGATGTACGATTATAGCAGCTAGATGGTTACAGTAATATTTAATGTACAAGTATACAAATTGCAGAGTACTTTGCTCGTTGGAGCAATTGGACTCGCAAGTAGAGTAGTTTACATATGAGTTTCAGCAATATACAATGTTCAAATATACAAATTACAGAGTGTTACACTCTGTAGAACACTTGGACTCACAGGTAGAATAGATTTCACATGAGTTTCAAGTGGTAACAAAAAGTTAAGTGGGGCTAATGAGTGAGAGGGAATAAGAGACTCCACATGGCCAGAAGCAGTAGGAGGCTATGGGTCAGACGAGATGATGGGCCTCATTACAACTCAGGCACTAAGGGTTAACGCCGTCGTTAACCCTTAACGCCTGATTCCGATTTTAACGGCTGCTTTTAGCAGCCGTTAAAATCCATGGCGCTAAACCGCCTTGGTGCTAATTACGCCACCGTAATTTACGGTGGCGTAATTAGCGCCTTCCCCACTCCCATTATGCCATATGGGGCAAAAATGGGAATGGGGAAGGGTAAAATGGGAAATGGGGATTTACCGCCCCACTCACCTTGGAATGGGGCGGTAAATCCGCCATCCACCATGGTGTAAACGTAGTTTACACCATGGTGGTAAAGTTGGCGTACTTACCGCCTGGGTCGTAATGACCCCAGATGTGTTTTATAACATTTTTCCTAAAGAGTAGGTAAGGTTGGTCAGTTCGCAAGTCTTGTGGAAGTGAGTTCCATGTTTTCGCTGCCTTTACACCAATAGTGGTGATTCTATATCTAGGTATAGCCAGGCAGTTAATATTACCAGCTCTGGTTAGTCTGGGAGAGATTCTTCTCTGAAATGAATCTGTAAGGTAGCTAGGGGCAGCGTTGTTGAGAGCTTTATGAGTCAAAACAATGGCCCTCATTACAACTCAGGCATTAAGGGTTTAACGGCGCCGTCGGCGCCGTTAAACCTTAACGCCTGATTACAAGTGTTCCTTTGCGGGTTGGTGTTTAACGCCTGCTTTTAGCAGGCGTTAAAAATCCAACCCGCAAAGGGACTCTGGAGCTAATTACGGCACCGTAATTTACGGTGACGTAATTAGCGCCTTCCCCATTCCCATTATGCCCTATGGGGGCAAAAATGGGAATGGGGAAGGGCAAATGGTGAATGGGGAATTACCGCCCCACTCACCTTGGAATGGGGCGGTAATTCCGCCATCCACCATGGCGGAATCGTAACCTCAGCGGCATGGACCATGGTGCTAATAGCACCATGCTCCGCCAAGGTTGTAATGAGGGCCAATGGGCCTCATTAGGACCCTGGCGGAGAGGGTGTTACGCCAGCGTAGTGCATGGCGTACCTCTCCGCCATACTACGAGTTCCCGTAGCGCCATGGAGGTCTTCTCCGCCTGGTTTTACCAGCCGGAGAAAACCATGGCGCTACGGGACCTCGTTGTTAATTACGCCACCGTATTTTACGGTGGCGTAATTAACTCCTTCCCCACTCCCATTATACCCTATGGGGCGAAAATGGGAATGGGGAAGGGCAGAATGGGGATTGGGGATTTACCGCTCCGCCGAGGTCGGAATGGGGCGGTAAATCCGCCAACCCCCATGGCGCTATCGGCGGCTTTCCGCCATGCTTCGCGGTGCATTTAGCACCGCGAAGTCCGCCTGTGTCGTAATGAGGCCCAATGTCTTTAGCTGTATTTTATTGCCCGTAGACAGCCATTTATGTTGGCGTCTAAAGGAGGAAATATGAGTTCTTTTATTTATGCCTTGCGCTGCTCTTAAGGCGTTATTTTGTAATACCTGGAGCTTCAGGATATTAGTTTTATTAGCACCACTATATAGGGCATTACAATAGTCAATTCTAGAACGTATTAAGGCTCTGGCCAGGATCAAACAGCTATCATCAGAGAGGAATGGTTTGCCTGCTCTTAGCAGCTTGCAAGTGTAAGCCGTGGATGAAGTTAGGGATTTTATTTGTTTGTCAAAAGACAGTGTGGAATCCAAGTAGAAACCAAGGGTTTTTATCTCCTTGTGGACTTTAATGGTATTCCCATCGATATTATGTATATAATCAAAGAGGCATTTCCTATTGTCAGTGCGCATACATCTACACTGTGTGTTGCTATGTTAAATGTTTGAACTAAGTATCCTGCTGCAGTTCCATTCTAGCAAAATAAATAAAAAGATGGCAGGCTAGACCTCAGTCATATAGGGACAGCGTGCAGCGTTAATTGCCAAAGAAGAACGACCAGCGTTAACGTTGTCATGCAAGAAATATTCCTTATTAAACACCGGCTGATTAAAAAGTGGGATTTGGATTAAATGTCATATTTGTTTCATAGGTTGCTAAGAAATGTAAAGGCATTGCCAAAAAAGCTAATGCTTGTATTCATAAGCTTGGGAACACTGTAAGAAGGCCGCTGCTTGGGGAGTTTAATGGCAGGAGTAAAGAGATCCCCTGCCGTCCCACTTCACAGAGTACGCTCTTGGGTTACAGAACCCAATAATGTGTGATATGTTCCCGCGCCGCTCTTGGCTTCACTGAGAATGTTCTTAGAGGTTTGGCCTCTCTAAAGATGACATCAGTCTGCCACTTAGTCACTTGTGGCGTCTCTGGAAGCTCTAAAGCCACTTCCTGGAAAAGTAGAAACGGAGGTGAGGGTGAAAATATCAGAGTAAGATGAATTATTAGCTGCTTGAAAATGGCTATGTGGTCTGGCCTTCATTTCTGCTATCTGCACAAGCCATTGAGAGCCGGACATTCTCTTTCATTGGCAGGGACAGAGAAATTGCACTGTTTACACATCACTGTTCAGAGACATAAAGTACATCAAATGAGACGCCTTCATGTCATTTCACCAAAATGCCAGTGTTAGCGGAAGTGACATCACACGACCCCTGGCCCCTGATGACATCACAGGAAGCAATATAATTTGACCCCATCTCCTAAGTGACACTACAGGAAGTGATGACAAACGACCTTCAGATTTTTTAGATGAATCTAGCACCTGTTTCCAGGTGCTCTCATTTGAGCCAGATATAAGGACCGAGGCACAGAGGGAGGCATGATTTGTCCACAATTACCAATTTGGGCAATGCCCTTTTCCAGATTCAATGTGGGGTCATAATGCAGTATTTCTAACAGGGTAACCGAAATCTGTAATGCAGGTTACAGCTAGTGTATGAAACATGTATAGATCAATGGACACAGAAGTATGTGTTATCTGTGGCATTGCTGTGTTAAACAAGCCAAAAAAGCACTGATCTGGGAGGCGTGAGCTGCTGTTTAACCAGGAAAAAATGCTGTACGAGCAAGGTCTGAAAATTAAATCATTGAACAGGATTTAGTATCAACAAAATTCCCTGGTAATAAATGTATATATGATTCAGCTACCCCTATGATAGAAGAAACCTATTAGACTGGTCTGTGTACACAGAGTGGAGTGCACCTGATAATGTTATCTTTGCTGGAGTATAATACCTGGGAAAGTTTCTTTCAATATACCCAACACCCCCGCATAGTTTTTATTATCCAAGCGCAATACTGGGTGCCAGAGGACTTAAAAAAATAACACCATTTAATGTAATACCATTGATGCATACATAAATTCATAGCATCACACATTTATTTAAAATTGAAAACACCCACGAGTTGCTTCTCACCTGGGGACTCACTAGCAGACCTCAAGGCGCGCACTGCACACTACCCCTTTGTCAGACCCAGTGGTGCCCAATGCACACTAGATTCACCACACAGGCACACACTAAACCCCACCCAGAGTATTTAAACACACACTACCACATGTATGCTCATTCACCCACCAGTCACTCACTCACACCTTCTCTTACATGCACTCGTTGCATTCTTTACATAGGCCCACACCCACCTATCCAGAACATTCTAAAACGTGCCATCACATTCATATTCAATAACCCACCAGTCACTCACACACACATTATCTTACATCCACTCATTGCATTCTCTACACAGGCACACACCCATCCACTCATTGCATTCTCTACACAAGCACACACCCATCCACTGATTGCATTCTCTACACAGGCACACACCCATCCACTCATTGCATTCTCTACACAGGCACACACACATCCACTCATGGCATTCTCTGCACAGGCACACACCCACTCAGAACATTCAAAAACACACATCTCATCATTTCTCATTCACCCACCAGTCAATCACACCTACTATTACATCCACTAATTGCATGCTGTACACAGGCACACACCCACCCAGAACATTAAAAGACACACATCACATCACATCACTTCTCATTCACCCACCAGTCACTCATAACTTCACTTACATCCACTAATTACATTCTCTACACAGGCACAAACACACACCCACCCAGAACATTCAAAAACAACATCACATCACTTCTCATTCACCCACCAGTCACTCACACCTTCTCTTACATCCACTCATTGCATTCTCTACACAGGCACACACCCACCCAGAACATTAAAAGACCCACATCACATCACATCACTTCTCATTCACCCACCAGTCACTCATAACTTCACTTACATCCACTAATTGCATTCTCTACACAGGCACACACACACCCACCCAGAACATTCAAAAACACACATCACATCACTTCTCATTCCCCCTGCATTCACATATATACATCTGATACGCACTTCACATATCCAAAACACACATAACAACAAAAAAAAACCTTCTTACTTTTTCTTGCAGCTTCGGTCCGTCCTTCCAGGCCCCCTCGGCTCCTCCGTGCTGCTCACAAACAGGAACCATGAAGCTGAGACAGCTTCCTGGCTCCTGTATGTGAGCTGCAAGGAAGCCGAGGGAGAACGGGTTGGAGCTGAACCTGGCATGTGACATGTGCCACATGTTACGGTCAGATCCAACCCCTACTGAATGCCTCCCTGGCCCAGCCTTCACCCTGATGGTGCTTGGGCCTGGGACCCCCAGACCTGGTGGACCTGGTGTAGTGGGTCCTCCCATGCCGCCGGAGTGCCTGCTACACCAGGATCACCTGTTTGAGGGGGAGGGGGAGGGTGAGTTGGCCTAAAAAAAGTTTTTCTTTTCAATTTTTTTTTCTTTTTCCAAATGACGTCTCCCGTTGTACATGTAACGCTGAGACCCTTCTGTACAAGGTGTGGCAATATCACCCATTTTACTCCACTTCCCGTGTCCGTGCTCCCCTCAACCCACAATTACATTGGCAAACACCACATACTTGGATAGCTTTGCTGGGGCATAGCTGTGTAAGACTTTGCTTCACACTAACAAAACATATTTTAGCAGAGCAGATGGGAAACATTAGCATACAGCTCCCCAACCGCCAATCCTATTCCGTTGAAAGATTAGAGCAGGAAATGGAACAACGCATAACCGCAGCAATGGGCTACACGGATCAGGGCAAAAGGTATCGCCAAGTATTTCTCTCAGAGGTGAGCCTCTTTTCTACCAGTGAAATTCAATGAGCAGTGTTTACATAACCGCCGTGGGGTAGGCCAGGTGGCTGCCCTGCGTGTGGGCACGTGCCTCTGGAAAGTGACTGAAGCTGCCTTATGCTACGCCTTTCATAGAACCTCGTGTAACAGCAGAGGCTCGCCCGGTGCCTTCCTGCCTAAAGAGCTCGCAGGATCTCGTAGGACAGGAGGCGCCATCTGCCCTTCACTAAGACACCTGCCCCCTAGAGTTTCCTCCCACGCTACGCCTGCAGGTGGGATACTTGAGTAACTTCATACACGGCCGTGAGGATGGAACCCAGGTTTCAAGCCCTTAGCCACCGCCCCAGCTGTTAAACCGAGCATCGCATTATAAGTAATAATGACGATATTAAGAAACATCAGTTACCAAGTATTCAGGAAGTGGAGTCCCTTTGATAACTGTGCTACATAAAACACCCGAATAATTATAGTTAACGCTCCACATTCGTTATTAGGGTCAACATAATTGCTATTTAAACATGCCCCGTACATAGAAAGTAACGCAATATAATTAGCTGGGATTTCATTGCCTTTTATTCAAATTAATGATTTAAAAAGATAAAGCAGATAAATATGTGTGTACTTCAGGCCAAAAATGAAATATCTGGCGTAATCAAATAATTACGTTCAGAATTTCACAGGGAAAGCAGGGACATCATTTCACCAAAATGCCAAGTGTAGCGGAAGCGACATCACGTGACCCTTGACTGCTGATGACATCACAGTAAGTGGTGTCATTTGACCCCACCCTTAATTGACATCATGGGAAGCGATGGAACACAACCTTTCGCCCTTTGACAAAACAGGAAGTGGCATCACATAGCATTGTTCCTAAATACAATACGAAAAATATGATTATGATATATCACTATAATGTGATATACATTTCATACAAGAATGGATCGCCATATGTATCGTTAATAGCAGTGTGTATTGGCCCACTTCACCAAATTACTGTAAATGCAAGCAGACGTCCAAGGCCAAATGATCATGTGTTATTATATAGTACTTACGCTTAAGCGTTATATATAGAACAAATATACACCCAGCCTGCTTTGGTACTCATTTATCGACCTCACAAGGATGAAATGCTGAGCTGCAGTGTTAAAGAACAGACTAACCGCCTGGAATTATTTGCCCGAAAATCCCCATACTTTAAACAGTGATTTTCAGGCAGAAAGGCGCGCAAATCTGCATTTTTCACGCAAATAATTCCATGAATCAGGCTGAAAATCATGACTCACCGCATAAAGTTTGCCTGAAATAAACCTTTGATGAGTCTATCAATTATTGTATAGAAGTCCAGAAAAACAAATTATTTGTTACTCCTATTCTTTCTTATTTAGGGTCACTGCTCAAAGTGCTCCACTTGTGGAACCCCCTGTCTTTTTTAAGAGGCCTGAAGAAAAGAAACCAGCAACTCCAAAAACAAAGAGCTGCATGGCACTGGCCACAGCCCAGGAGCTTACATTTAAAACATTTTAGGGGTAGCAAGGGAGACCTCAGGGGGCACAGCTGCAACCCTGGCGACACCCAAATTACGTCCCTGGGAATGTTGCCTCTTTTCACACATGGGTGGAGTGCATTATCGCTGCAGAGTACTTTCCTTCCAAATTATTTTCTTATAGGTTTTCTCCCACCTTGCAACAATAACAAACCGCAAGTTATGTCAGAGTGTTGCCCTCAGGCTGTCACCCATTCACACTATCAATAAGTAGGTGGAACTATTACTGTATGGTCCTTTTCAAGGAGCCAATTTTCTCTCAGTTTATAGCCACCCCCTAAATGGTTCACAGTTAGTTGTGATGTAGTGGACTCCCACAATAAGCAAAGCACGCTGGTAATGTGACATTTGGTGTGTAGGAGACAATACCGCGGACACTGGATGGATTCAGCAACACCTGGGCAGGTGACAGAGGCCTTGACAAACCGTTATGTATGTGTTTCTCATAAATTGGAAGCACATAAACGATATTACATCTTAACTAACGGAAAATACATATAGGTTATAGAGTAATTAATTACTGTTCATATTGATTGTGAATTTGCTAATTATGCAAAGAAATTATGAGATTGTATTACCTGCTCAGATATATTATTATTGTAGAAATATTATTTCACATCCTCTTGTCTTTCATTAGACAACAGATAGACATTTTTTATTTATTTTTTTATTTATTGGGTACTTATAATGCACCTATACACAATGTGTTCCTAGGAGCAACAAGGCAAGAGGGTGGAGGAACAGGGAGGACAAAACAAAAATGATCCTACTAGGCCGTGTGACATTCGGAACATGCAAGTGCAGTAATAGAAGTGCGGGGGTAGGCGGGGGAAATGTTTTTTCAAATGTTGAAAAAACTGTATTTGTGTAAGGATGATAATAATAGTATTAACAAGAATGTATTGTTCTTTTATGCAGCTTCATGCCAGATTCCTCCACTGTCTAAGCGCTATAATAACAGATATTCTGATTACACCAATTAGTGGTATTGAATTTATCAACCCCGGAAAGATGAAAGCTCAGTTGGCCCTGCTACAGGATGGAACTTTCCAAGTGCAGGCTGTGTCCTTGTGAGAGACAGCAATGAACTTGTGAGTTATCCACCCGTGTAACTTGTCCCATAAACCATTCCTGCATAGATAGACACCCTACTTCCTCCTTGTTCCTTTCATTTGTAATCATTCCACTTTTCTTGAGTCCACATTGTCCCTCCTCATCAAGGGAACATTTGTGAAAAGTCCACATCTGATCCATAGCAAGGTCAATCATCAGTATGAGAGAGACCCTTCTCCCGAACCCAAAGATAAAATTGTATAATATATCTGCTTGAGAGATCACCCAACAGACCCATCAGGACACCGTGGGACAGGAAACGGGTTTATGTGAAAAAGGGAAGAAAATACAGAGCATTAGGAAGAACCAACCTCCAGGCCTGTGGCCTGATCCTCATATTCCATTGGCCAGCAAATGATACACAGCTGAAGAAACTCTAGATTCTGGATGCCCTACATGCCTGCCTAATTTCAAGAATTGCCCATGTGTGCTGAGTTTTTTATTTCTTCACTTTTGCAGAAACTATTCATCAAATTAATTATTTTTCATTTTCACAAGCATTATTGAATCAACTTAACTTTTTCAATCAGCAACCAATTTCACACATCATCAACTTGATTCATATAAGCTTCAATTTCTCAACTTTTAAATCATTTCATAATTATAGCACACTCTATTGCCTACATATTGTACACATTGCAATCAATTTGTTTGCATTTGTACCGGTAGAACAGCCTTCACCTTATTGCAATACATTTTTTGTATGTGTACTCTACTCATAGGAAGACCACATATCATACATCTTGCAATCCATGTTTGTGTATGTATCCTACTAGAACAGCCTTCACCTTATTGCAATACATTTTTTGTATGTGTACTCTACTCATAGGAAGACCACATATCATACATCTTGCAATCCATGTTTGTGTATGTATCCTACTAGAACAGCCTTCACCTTATTGCAATACATTTTTTGTATGTGTACTCTACTCATAGGAAGACCACATATCATACATCTTGCAATCCATGTTTGTGTATGTATCCTACTAGAATAGCTTTCACCTTATTGCATTGTTTACACTTGGTAGTTGTACTCATAGGCCTCCTTTACTGCTAGAGAAGCCTACACCTTATGGATGGATGGGTAATCATAATGTCTCATTATATGAACAATGTGGTACAACTTTTGTGCTTTTTTTCTTATTCTATGAAAATGATTTGATGTGGCCATTGGTCAATTGCCCTGTTATTGTGCCTCTTTGTTTGTCTTTGCCCACGGTGTATATTATTTTGTGTGATTAATGAATACTATTATACATGATGTCTTCAGCCTCAGAAGAAGAGCCTAGTGCTCAAAGCACGTGTCAGGCTGACTTGCAACTAATTAAATATATGCAACTGATGCATGGACTTTTGTGATTAGTGCGCAGTGTGAATGTAACTTTTGAATCTGTTATCCATGAGCTCCAGCATTTCTGCATAGTTGGATGCCATTTTTTACACTTCTTTTATAATTTTTTTTTATTTTTTTTAATAAAAGTAGACTATTCAAAGCCTAAAAGTTCATCGCTATGCATCTCGCCATATTGGAATGGTAAAAAAGTAACAGTTTCTGTTACTAAATTGTCCAATTTTATTTCCTTTTTTGAATTTATTTTTGATTGGTCCCTTAGCATTTATGTACATTTTAAACTTTAAGTATATAACACTATTTTGCTGATGTATTTTAAATGTTTCAAAATTACACAATTTAATCTTATTTAATTTCAGTTTTGTCATTTACAGGCATTAAACATTGCACCTTAAAAAGTGAATTACCACAGAGTCATTTCTTAGCATGTAGTATGTTTTCATGCATGCATGAAATAGTTCTATTCAAAGTCTAAAGGTTCATCTCTATGCATCTCACCATCTTGGAAGAGCAAAAAGCAACAGATTGGGTTACTAAATTGTCCTTTTTTTTCTTTTGTTGTATTTATTTTTGATTGGTGCCTTAGCATTTATTTATATTCCAAACTTAAAATATAGAAAACTACTTTACTAATGTATTTAAAATGTTTCAAAATGACAGCATTAAAGCTTATTTTATTTTTGTAAATTGCAAAATTCTGTTGCATCATTTACTGGCATTAGAAATTGTTCCTTAAAAATTGCATTGACTCATTTCTTAGCATGTACTATGTTTTAGGTTAGTGCACTTTCGTGTTAGTGGCATCATTGCTTGCTGTTATGTCCTATTAGTATCAGTGGAAGTGGTATTTCGAACATTGCTATATCAGTGTATCTAGTATAGTTTTACCTATTCCCCATAATACTGATCATCATTCCTGTGTAGTTCGTAGTATAATTATACGGACCATATTACGCTTCCATTTTGTTCGTGTCTTGATGCTTCTAATAATGAATTTGGCTTCCATTTGTACCCCTCCCCCCACTTTCATGGTAGTTGGGAAGTGAATTTCATGTTTCATGTTAGTAGGGAAGTAAATCTCTAAAATGAATATAATTAATTATCAGAAATAAGTCCAAGCTTTGAACTCCAAAGAAAAATATATATTTTGCATCTTGGTATCTCAATTTTCTTTCTTCGTCCCATCCTGCTTTTGGCTGTGTGGTTTTGCAGATTCTACAAAAACGTATCACTTCAATGTTTTCTTCGTTGTGTTCTACTGACCAATGCGCAGTCAATGGTTGTCGTGTTTCTTGGATTTCTATTGATCTTAGATTCTTGTAGATACACATTTTGAATGGTCTGAACATAATAAATATATATATATATATATATATATATATATATATATATATATATATATATATATATATATATAAATAAATGTGTTTGCTGGAATGATTCTTAGGCAATCAATGAAGAGCACTCCCCCACATGGAAACAAATCCTCTGGAAACCATTAGTTCAGCATTCTCTTTATTTAAATAATAATGTACAGCATGCAGTAAAAGCCAAACAGAATGTGGCTCTCCCATAGTGTATGGCCCGAACTCAGAAGCGTTTACGCGTTTCACAGTGTTCTTACCGCTTGAACACAACAAATGGCCCTCACACAGGTGCAAGTTAAAATACCCCATGTGACATGCAATTAAGGATAGAAAGAGGACTGTTCTTTATATTGACTAGCATTAGTGTCGGCCATTTTAGACTGGATTTACCTTCATTCCCGAAGTCCATTTTGCCATCATATAGTAATTATTACAAGTCTAATGCACATATTCCACACCCTTAATGGATAATTTATTTAACATATAATGTACCTAGTTTAACAATCAAGAAAATATGTTCGTCATATTTTCATTTTGGGATTTTGGAGACCGGACATCAACATTCATGTCGGTCTATGCAGATCAATTAATACGCTTGTTGGTAAAAACCATTTATCCTTATACTTTGGCCAATTCCATTGTTCAGGAATATATGTGGAATAGTATAATGTGCATAATGCAAGTATAGAAAAAGAGGGATGGAGTAATAAATAATACATTTTTTATTTAGACATTTGCAAACAACATCAATCAATAACATGCATAATGCCCAACTCCAATTCCTCTTGATGTTACAGTCTCCAATACCAAAATTTCCTGTACATAAAGTGCATAGTGCTAGCAGCATACATAAGGTGCCTAGTGCATCAAATGTAAAAGCCAAATCTAAAATAATCAACCACTAACAGGACAGACAGCCCCAATCTACATATTAGGACAGGACTACAATTGGAACCAAAGAGATATCTGAATAAAGTGACTAGTGCACAGCAGCAGCGTACCATTTCAATTTCTGATCCAAAGTGCTCATGGATCTGACATATTAGCGATTTAACAGTCCAGTTCCATTTACCAATTCTCAAAACAAATATCCAAAGACTTATAAAAAATTCATGTAAAACAGTGGCAGGTGGCTATAAAATCGGCCCTATCAATACGCCTCCCTCCATCAACAAATCGTATCACATATTTTGCCAATTAAAAACAGTTCTAGTAGCCTTTCTCCTACGGTACAAGGAAGAAGACAAAAGAAAATCTAGAAATAGCAACAAAAGCAATACTAATGTAATTGATACTCCTGCAGGAAATGAAACGTGAAAAACAAGCCTACCCAAGCATCTTTGTAAAAAACAACACATTTTTTGCTTCATAGAAATACCAAAAAGTAGAAGGATGATGTAAATTGCACACTAAGAATAGCAAAATGAGAAATAGAAATACAGAATTAATTATTTGCATCATTGTCCTAAAAAGGTGTACAGTTCCTCATCGATGTTGTGGCCATTCGGGTATTTACTTTGAAAATCTAAAATGCTACAGGTCTCTTAGTGGCGAAGTTTCTTCTCTCCATCACCTCCCCTTGGTTCATTATCAATTTTATGAATACCAAAGAAGGAGAAACTGCCCATGTTGCTTTGCTGATAATCACTGAAATGTTTGGCCATCGGAGGAGCTTGGTGTTGGATGGCTCTCACATGCTGTTGAATTTGTGTCTTCAATTTACACTTGGTGCCTCCTATATACCATTTCTGGCATGCACACGACTATATATATATATATATATATATATATATATATATATATATATATATATATATATATATACCACGTATTCTGTTTTGCATGTGATTTTGTCCAAAATAGTGAGAGTATTACCCAAGATCGGGTGTTCGAAAGTTGCACAATTCTTAGCAAACTTGCAGATGTTACATCTTGTAAACTTGTGAAAACCAGACTTCGGTGTTGTAGGCCACATACCTTTTTCGGATGTTTCATCAGGTGCCATAAAACTTTGTACCAAAGTGTCTTTAAAAGAACAATTGTACAATTGTGTCTAAAACTGATTTATATATATATATATATATATATATATAAAAATATATATATATATATTTATATATATATATACATATATATATATATATATACACATGTAATGCCATGTACAACAAATTTACTATTACAGTTTATAAACAGTTCTATTTCTATACTTCGATGTTCACTGTCATGAAATATTTGTGTGTTCTGGTGAAATTTGCAAAAGTTGCAGGCTCCACACTAAAAAAAATGTTAGGGTTCTGTTAACTAGGATTTTTGTTCTCCCAACCATTTTCTTTCTTTTCCCCAACATTGGCTTGGTCATGTTTCCAATTGTTTTGGATTTGGTGAACACTATTAATAAATTTGTAAAGCTCTGTATCCAATATTAGAGTGTTGCGATATTTATTCAAAAATCTAAATATTTCAGAGTTATATCTAGTTATAAACATGCCCTATAACATGTAAGCATGTGTCCATTGTATTTAAATTCCTTTTTTTAGGTTTTAATAGATCTTATCTCATCATTTTTTTGTGTTTTTGTTTCTGGATTTTTTATATCAGGTTTTTCATAACCTCTTTTCAAAAATCTACATCTCAATGTCTTGCATTGTTCTTTAAATGTGTTTTCTTCTCTACAACCACGCCTGGCTCTTACAAATTCACCTAGTGATACATTTCCGATAATGCTTTTTTATGGCAGCTTGAAACAAACAGTGTCAGTTTGGCCTCAGGGGTCTTTCTACATGTTTTAGTTTCTATACTGTTTTTAACAATATATATCTCCAGGTCTAGAAATGAAATCTTTTTTTGGTGTCAGGTCATTGTGATTTTAATAGGGGGTGAGTAGGGAGAAATACCTTAAAACAAAATCTAAATTCATACGGACACTTCCGAAAGAAAACGTCATTGATGTATATTCTTTGATCTAGTCACTGAATAAATTATTAAATTGGATTAAAAATATTTTTTTAAAAGCAATTCATGAAATATGATTTAAAAGGAGATGAACAACAAATATTAAACTTAATAAAAGGGCCCCATAAGACATTATACCTGGATTTAGCAGGGTATTTAAATTAAATTCCTCATACTAATCTACATATGAATGGTTGTTGACCCAGAACAAAGAATAGATCCTGCCATGATGAGAGAAAATGGCAGATCTATTGACAATCCCCATTCTCTAAGGCTGTACCAGTGGCAGGTCACTTAAAATGTCCACCACATCACTCTCATTGAATCTAGGAGGAAACACCACTGAACACTTTGAAGTAGAGAAAAAGAAAGAAGCAGTTATGGAAATCCTGAACCCAGATCTGAAAAATGTGTACGTTTCCGGAAGGATAATTTTGTTTACATGGGTCTAAACCAAATGACCACAACTAATTATTTTGGTTGCATTGATCATGTGATGGTTTTCTTGTAATTCAGCCTTGACAAAGGCTGCAGCGGTCGAAACACATGTTGGCAAAGGGAAGAGGACCACATTGGTTCACCAATATGCTTGACACCCGGAAATAAATTAGCAATTAACTACAAATAGTATTTGTTGAATTGAATTATTACTGTGACAAGCGCATTGATTCAGGCACACACTTAGTACTTTCAAAATACTAATAGACTATAACCAGGTGAACCGATCTGTGTGAATCTATTCCTTACCCTAGCAGGGGTGGGGGTGGAAAGGTCTTGGCCTAACTCTCTCCCTGAGGGACTTCCAAAGGGACCTAATGGATTGCCTGTTTCTTCCGTGTCTTTACTCCCCCTTCAGCTGTCTCTCCTCTCTCTCTCTCTCTCTCTCAAACACACACGCACATCCTCTGGACACCCCACTCTCTCCTTCCTCTGATGATACTATCCTATCCCACTTCTCCTCTCCTCACCCTCTAACTGGTCCCTCCCCACTCCCTACGCTCTGCTTCCTGGCCTTGCCTCTCTCCTGTTCTTGCTGTCTCTTTCTCTTGTGTGTGTACACACACACACACACACACAGTGCTTCACCTACTCTTACCTCCACTTTTTCTCCATCCTTTCTCCAGTTAATCTCTCGCTCACACACAAACAACTCAATAGGTTCCACCCTCTCAGACCCAATACCATACCTTCACTCTCTCAGAGATCTCCAACAATCTCTTGAAATCCTTCTTCACCTGCTACACCCTCCTCGCTGGTCTCTTGTTCCACTTCTTCTGCTCCTGGACTCAACCATGCACCTTTCTCCTCTGCACCTGATGGCTATTTTGAGCCGAGCTGACCATGTTTCGGAGATTCTCATGGCTTGCATTGCTCCATTGTGTTAGCTGTGTCCCTTGGACAATGGCTCACTGAGCTATTCCCCTGGGACCCAGGGCTTCACCTGGAAGTCTTTAAGAAGGTTTATGACTCTCCCCCTTTTCAATCTCCATGTTTGCTAGCACCCATTTGCTCAGGCTGTTTTTCTTCCCTCGGATTCTCTCCAGACATTGGTGAGTTTTGCTCCAAACTGGGGTTGGGGATGATTTCTGTGTCTGGCCTGTTCCCCGGTAGTCTCTTTCCATTCTCAGTCCTTTGGCTGTTATCCCCACATTTTCCTGCGGTCCATTTGGGGTTGGTGGGTTGAGATTTGGAAATCTCATTCCTTTTAGAAAGAGAAAATTCCGATCCATTCCACTTCTGGTCTCAACTCGCTATGGACCAGCAATACCAGGGGCAAAGAGAATAATTGCAGAAACGAGCCAAGGTGAAAGCGCTGTACAGGTTGAGAAAAACATAGAAGACCTATCAGAAATAAGAAAAGATAGTAAACAAAAGGGTTATGCCTATAAAAAGCCAGACAGAAAAGGAGAAAGAGGCAGCACAAGAGAAGCAGATGATGGAGAAGGAAGTGATGTAGAAAAACCAGGAGACAGAGTCCTTAAAGGGCCAGCAATACTGAAAAAAGTTGAAGTAGGTATGTAACGAATCAACTTCCGGGGCACCAGTGGTCCAGGTATGAATATCGGTTTCTAAGCCATCAAGCAGCCCCACACCTCTAGTACACCAGAAGGGTTCCAAACAGATTGGAACACAAGTACATTATTAACCTCCTTGTCCAATTTTGGTAACATGGACAGAACGGCAGACTTATCTCCGCAAGGCCATTGATCATTGGTTAGTTGCAACACAGCGAAAATACTATTATTACCCAATGATAAAAGGGACTGTGCAGACAAGGTTCTATACAAATATATCCTTTATTATTATGAAAACAGACAGTTCTAGCACACTACAAAATACAACCCACCCTGTAAAGGAACACTTCTGGGGAAGCCTTCAGATGCCCAGCCCTCTTTTAAAGCCAAATGGGCCCCAGTGATTGGTGCAGGCTAAGCCTACCTTAAGGAAGCAATCTGGGGTCCCCACCAACAACCTTCTGTTATGTGTGAGGTCAGGAACAAGTGGTTTGCCACGGGAAAGGTAAGAGGTGACAACATGTACTCCTAAGCGCCGCCCATCTACCTGTCTGTTGTAGATCAAAGTGTCTCTCTGGTTAACGGAGCCTTCTGTGGCTCTTGATCAAAGCGCAGGTCTCCCTTGAAGTTTGCGACAAGAGCAGACTTCCTGTCTCCCTTAAATCACATACTTCTCCCTCTGAAAGGGGTCTGCTCTTCAGGGGTTGCCTATGGTCAATAGTGGACTCAGACTTGCCATTCACTGTCCTTCCTACAGAAGGGTGGGAACTAGCATCAAGTTGACATATTGCATATCAAAGAGGTGTTACTTTTCCTGCCCATTGTTAAGTTGTGTGACAAGGCCTATTCGTAGGCCTGCTTCAATTAACTCTCATCAGTATGTGCCGCCACCACACAGAACTTAGACAATAGAACAGGGGAGATCCATGGAGCCTTTGATATTTAATGAGGATGGCCATGGGAGGAGGAAGGTGTTGCCTTTCTCCTCTGGATGTTTAGTGCACCCCTTGCTGTCACCTTTCAAATAAATGTGACAGGGAGGACTACACCTGTAGGCTGGGTCCCCCAGAGTACACTGGACTATGTGTTTTGTGCGGTGAGCAGGGAAAATGTGTGCAGAATGCCCTCACACATGTTCAGAGGTTGATCTCCCACCACTCATTTTTTTTTAAAAATCAAAAAAGCCCAGGCGAGCGCACACTTACTGTGCTGATGGCCGAATTCCTTACAAGGTAAACCCCAGGAGTAATGCAGTAGATCCTAAGATCCTAATGTGGCAACTGAGACTTAGGAGAGGCTTAGGTATCCTCAGCCAACTGGGTAGCTTGTTGCAGCTGAATATGAGAAGAGGTCGAAGGAGCTGGAACCCCTTCGCCTCTAGCGAGGACCGGAACTACTTCTCGATATGTAGGGTGCGATATAACGTATGTGAAGAAGCATCACAGAATACACTCAAGTCATCTGTGAAGTTCAACAATTTAATTCAAAGTCACAGGAAAGATGAGGGTAGCGCCTATAGGGTAAAGAGGAATCTATCTACAGAGGATTAAGGATAATAATACTAATGGTCTCACAGTGGGTGAACTCAGTGAAGGTAATTTCCCTCCTGGGTGCGAATTGCCCAGAGACGACCTGTTACTTTTGCACCTAGGTGCAAACTGGACCCCTCTGGGCAATTTTCATCAATTGCACTGCAAAGTATAAAAGGGAGGTATAAACTGCAGATGAAATCAACTTAACGCCTCCCTTTTGCACTCCACAGTACAAACCGAGTAAACACTTCCAGCCATTTATGCATGGCAGCCATTTATGCATGGTTTCCTATGCACTCTGCCTGAATGTTGCACCAGCAAAAAGCAGACCGATTCCATAGGAAGGTACAACAATTGCACCAGCATTAACATTTAATTCTGGTGTAAATGTTGGCATAATTGTATGGCAGAGAGGATGGGGTGGCTGAAACAAATATTACATTCTGCCCCCCTCTATGCCATACAAATTGATCGAAATGTGGCATGCAATAAATCTCATGCATACATGTTAAAATAATGTTTACTCTTCCATAGTAAAAAAAATGTCCTGAAATGTGTTTTGAGGGGCTCACTACAGAAATACACATTGTCTCTAATATTCAATAACTCGCACACAGTCTAAGGCATATAGCATCTAAAATACTTTTAGTTCAAATCTACAGTCTGAATAATATAGCACCTGACACACTTCTTGGATTCACTGTCTCCTGATTATAGAACCCAGTATGCTTCTGGTCTCAATGTACAGTCTCTAAGATAAAATTTCCCAGCAGGACTCCTGGGTTCATAGTCTCATGGGTATAGTGCCCAGTACATTTTCAGCTTCAGATATCTGCAAGTACCATACTTGCTGTTACACATTTCCAACGTTGGTCTTTGTGGCAGCGCAAGCGTTTATGTGCGCCTATTAGGAGTGGTACTCTCAAGATGGCTGGCGTCCTATTTCCTTGCAGTGAGAACAGCGGTCTTGTTGTTGCACGTTCGCAAGGAACGTTGTCGGCAGATCACGTGACTCCATATACGGAAGGAAGTGCAGCTAGCAAATGCGTCGCTACTGCTCATATCAACGCTTCGTAAGTTCGCTTCTAGAAGTTTACCTTTGCTCATTCATGCTAGAGACTTTACTTTTCCTTAATCTCTTTTCTTTTCCATTTACGTGTATTTCAGATTCCCACCTTCACACACTTTCTGTGCAAGAATTCTCTCTTCATCTTTGACCCTTTCGGGCAAACCTACGAGGCACTCTGATCCTTTCAACCCTTTAATAGAGAAGGCAAGTCCATCCTTCTACTTCCCGAAAGTGAGTCTTACCTATTTTCACGCTCTCCCCAACAATCCTTCGCCGTTACAACTACCATTGGTTTCTATTATTACAATTCTTTCTATTTGTAGAACCACTCTCTGACTATCACTTCAGGATACAGATCTGAGAATCCTCTGGGTAACTGGTTCAGCGCATACATTCTAGCGGGCACCACTTAAGGCTTCATAGTAAGTGCTCTGTTCTTTCTTTCCACTCTGTCCTTCTCACCCTTCATAGGGAATACTTACCTGTTATATCTTTCCTCCTTAGAGAAGTCTTCATCGCCTGTGAGTTCCCAAGTGCCAAAGAACAACATCCCACATCGATCAACCTGCGGTGGAACAGGGTTTTCTTCCCCAGGAGGGTTTCCCTGAGGGTCGTGCCATCTTCCTCTCTGGAAGTGTTATTCTTTTGAGAGGAGGGGGCAGGATTGTCACAGGGGATCTTTCACTTCTTCATCTGCTGTCTTCCTTGAGAGTTGCTGAGTGCTCAGGTTAGTGTATTATTGTATCCTCATCTGCAGCTTCCGCTGTCGAAGTTAACAGTAACACTTGCCTTGTGGTACATATCAGGTACAAATATTATCATCAACCAGCTGCAGGTCACCATCCAGGGCTGATGGTACCTTTTACACACTCCTAGATGCAAGTATTTCTCGCCCCTTGATCAGCGTTTTAGTTAGGCTGTTTTATTATAACCAGCCAGACGTAGGTTACCATCTTCGGCCAAGGTCTCAAAGTCTGATCATTCCCCATCCTCTTATAAATATTCACCTAACTAGTGTTTCTCCTAAACCCTGGAGTGATATCCATTGGGTATCCTCCCTACAATGTTTAATGATTTGTTGGGTAGAGGAAATGGTGTCTGTAAGTGGCAATCTGGTGGGAGCCAGCACATCAGGTGGGCTGCAGAGTGTTAATGGAGTTTGACAGGAAGTTCTGTTCATGCTTACGAGGGAGTGGTCATGTGATGTTCCAGCTCGCAAATGCAGACTCAGTCCTTCGCATCATACAGACCATAAACAGGGTCTTTCAACCTTTCCTGAAATACAGGAGGAAGCCAGCCTGATATTAGCAGGGAGGTTGCTCCAGATCGTGGCAACATAGCAGGAGAATGCTTATTTTCTGGTCTTCTCCTTTTTAGATTTCATTCTAAGGATAACTTGGCTTGTGATATTGGGTTGAGCTCTTGATATTTTCAGATAAGTAGGGTGGCATTTAGGACGTTTCAGATGTATAAGTGATGCAGGCGGTGATACAAGCTTGGAGGTGTAACCAGTGTAGGTCTTCTAAAGTGGTGCTGTCTGAATAACATTCAGAAGGGTGTAACAGGGTCAGGGATCTGACCCTGTCAAAAGGGGATGGGGCAGGAGGCAGTAGGCTTACCAGGGTACTTGCCAGAGCCAGTCCTGCCACAGAGGGAGGGTAGACTAGTTGGTTGGACCCCAGTCCCTGTTCCTTCGACATGTGCCTGGTTAAGTGATAAAAGTACTACTTCTTCTTGCCCCATACATATTGTGCACATTACTGTGCAGTAGTCTTTCTCTTCTTCAATAGCATCATGAATAGTAGGATTCCTAGAGATGGAAACCTGAACGAGCAGCTCACCAAAGATAGAGGTGATGACACATGGAAAACCGCACTCACCAAACTGGCAATGCAGATATCCCACCTGATCCAAACATGAACTGCGAAGTTGACTGTACCTGTAGCAGGTTGCCATTGCAAAATGCTGGCTGATCAGCATTTGAAATGTGGATGGCTGTACCCCTGCCCCAGGGAAAACCAAGCCAATGATTTGCCCAGGGAATCAGCTGAGCGGGGGAACCAATGGAATGAGAAGTCAGAGTACCAAAAAGGGCAGAAGTTTCAAGGCAGTGTGGGTTGTTCTGGTGAGACCATTGGAGGAGAAGGCAGTTTAACAGACCAGATGGACAGACCATGGAGCTTGGAGGAGGATTACAGAGAGCGTATGTGAGGTGAGGTATTGGTTTGTGAGAGAAAGTGGTACTTGGGTATACAAGTGTTTACAAGGTGAGTGAGACTGAAGAAGAGTGCAGGGGTGTGAGGGATAGTGGATGGGAAAGGTGATTGGGAGAGTGAAAAGAGGGTGATTCTAGGTGAGGGTGTGAGTGAAGCGGAATGGAGTGGAGAGTTGTGGGAGTGGGAAGTAGGGAAGAGTAGTAGAGTGGAGATGGAAGAGTAGTAGAGTAGGAGGAGAGCATAGTAGAGTGGAGAGGGGTGAATTGTAATGTGGAGAAGGGAGAGTAGTAGAGTGAAGAGGGGAGAGTAGTAGAGGTGAGAGAGGAGAGTAGTAAAACGGGAAACATAAGTAAACAGTGGAGGGGAGAGACAGAGAGAGAGAGAGAGAGAGAGAGAGAGAGAGAGAGAGAGAGAGAGAAACCATCGGAGGGATAGAAGAGAGAGTGAGGGAAGGGAGAGATGGTGGGAGGAAGAAAAGGGAGGAGAGTAGGAGGAATAGAAAGAGAAAGGGGGAAGATCATGGCAGAGCGTAAAAAAGGGCATGAGAGGGATGGACAAGAGGAGCCTGAGTAGTAAGAGCACCTAGTCCACTTGTAAAGTCTATTGCTAGTTTTGCGGGACCCCTGGATAGCATCCAACTAGGAGGGACCAGAGGGAGACATCTAGATAAGGTGTTTACCTTTAAGCCATCACAAATATTCAGGAAGCTGTTAAGCAGTAGGGGCTAACGATCTGTAATGACCATTTTAGGATTTAGGAATGCATGGGGTAGGGAGGGAAAACCCCACTGGAGTTGAGGGATAAAGGCATGGCCCTTAGTGAACCTCTTCTCCAAAAGTTCAATAAAAAAAACCCTCAGCTGTCTTTGAGAGATTGTGTGTTCTACAGGCCATCTGTGACATGGGCTAGAATAGTAGTTGGGACACCAGCCAGGGGGGGGGTTGCCCCCTGTTAGGACCGACTTTCTATACCCTGGCCTGGTGGACAGATGTATAGAAGCCACAGGGACAACTCAGAGCTGTAACCAAACCAGCTCAAGGTACCAAGTTAAATGGTCAAGGCTAAGTCTCAAGAGGGCTGACCCTGGTAAGGGGTCCTCAATGAACACACAAAGAAAAAAGTCAAACATTTATAAAAAATACTTATTTTTGTATGGCCATATAACACTATGAAAAATGAATACTTGTTGGGGAAGCAATCTGAGTTCATTTGACTATAATACCAATTTTTGGGCCCCTGTTACGCAGAGCTAAGGGTCATTATTGTACTCTGACTGTGGCAAGTTCAAGCCATGATTTTGATATTCTGGAACAGGCGTATCCTTGCTTTGTAACCTAAGTTTCTCCAGCCAATCCACACAGTTAATGATGTAGTATTCACATAAAGTATCCATGTATGTGAGCCGGATGGCAACGGCTGCCCCATTGAGACTGCAATGCCCCCTTGGGCGAAGTGTTTGTGTTCAAGCCCCTGTTGGGCTGTTTCCCCAGGTACTGCCATGTTGAGATGGACAGGCAGCTGGGTGTTTCGAGGGAGGGTGCTTTCACACTGCTAGGTTTCACATTGCAGTGAGGGTGGGCGAGTTGGGGGGAGTTATACACAAAATGGCAGGCCGGTTGTGACTGGTTCTACAGAGGGGCGCTCCTGCGCCGCCGCAGTGCATGTTTGGGCAATAGGAGACAGACACTACGCTAGGGATGTTCCGTAAGGCGCCACATGTCTATTAAAATAATGACATGGAATATTCGGGGGCTAACGAACTTCACGAAGTGCCGTAAGATCACGGCGTATGCACACAGGCATGGGGTCAAGGTGCTTTTATTGCAGGAGACGCATGCTTTGAAACTCCTGGCCTCAAACCTTGCACAAACCTGGGGCCCCAATAGGTACTATACCCAGTACTCCACCCAAGCCAGAGGGGTTCTTACTCTCATTCATAAATCAGTAAAATTTACACTCCACACTCCCCATATTGATGCGGATGGTAGATATGTAATCCTGCATTGCACCCTAGCCAACGAAGAATGCGTGCTTGCAAATTCTTAGGCGCCAAACACAGATTTCCCCGAATTCATACACACAGTGACCTCTATCCTTGCGAGATATGTGGGAATACCCATCATATGGGGGGGAGATATGAATCTCATACTCGACACGGCTCTAGACAGAACAACCACTACCCGCAGGGTACCAACTCGAGCCGCTAAACGACTGCATACCCATATGACCACCATGAATCTACGCGACATTTGGAGAACACTCCATCCCCACGACAGAGAATATACATTCTACTCAACTGTCCATGACAGCTCCTCGAGAATAGATTTGTTCCTCCTATCGGGCGAACTCGTGGGCAAGGTCTTGGAGGTTAAGATCCTGGCACGCACACTCTCTGATCACTCCCCCGTCCTGATGCAGATCCAGTTGGGTGGTACACTGCTGACTCGTCCCCCCTGGCGCTTCAAGTCAGAAGCTATGTCCGATATCGTTTTCAAGGCCGAGATGCTGGCGGATGTCTGCACGTTTTTCGACACAAACAACGCGGCGGACACACCTGAAGGGATCCACTGGGAGGCATTCAAAGTGTACATCAGGGGGATGTGTATCTCCAGGGAAGCAGGGGTCCTCAAGTCCATAAGGCGGGCCCTAGATAATTCTGAAACCAACCTCAAAACCCTAGAACAAGAGTACGTTTCCAAACCCATTCCGGCAATCCTAGCTAAGATTAGAACAGAACTGGAACAATTTGAGTCACACGCCCTGAGCGAGGTGCAGTACTTTGCCTGCCCTGTGGCAGCCCGCTGATTTGGGGAGGGCGGGAGGGCGACAGACCGGGAAGAACCCTGGCCAGGCTGGTGTGGATAGAGGGCGGCAGGACCAGAATAGACAGTATAATTGATGAAAAGGGAGTAAGACATTGGGCCAATCAAGCCATCCTTGACACCTTTGCCAGTTTTTACGCCAACCTATACGGTCCCCAGCCCGAACACACAGCCCAAGACCTGGATGGCCTGCTGGAGAACATCCCCAGGACCCTTATTTCCTCAGATACCAAGGACTGTCTCGAAGCTCCGTTCACTGTGGACGAGATTGTCCAGGTCATCACTGACCTCCCCAAGAACAAAGCCCAGGGCCCTGACGGGCTCACTTCTGAATTCTATCGGGAACACGCCGCCATATTGGCACCTGTACTACTCGGAGTCTGGAGAAAATCACTCCGCTTGAACACTCTCCCCCCCCTCCCTGAGAGAAGCAGTAATAATGGTCCTCCCCAAACCAGGGAAACCACCGGACGAGTGCGGGTCCTACAGGCCTCTGTCCCTTATCAACACAGACATGAAGATTTTCGCCAAGGTAATCGCCAACAGGTTCCTTCCATTTATGCCCCATATGGTCCACGCCGATCAAAGTGGATTTGTCCCTGGACGATCAACGGCCCTTAACATCCATAGATTATTTAATGTTCTGTCCAGAATAGATCCGGAAGCGGATGCGTTGCGGTAACTCTTGATGCCCAAAAGGCTTTTGACATGGTCTCTTGGCAATACTTATGGGCCGTACTGGAAAAAATGGGAGTGGGACCGAATATGATTTCCTATATAAAACTACTATACACTGGTCCACTGGCCAGGGTGTTGGTCAACTCGATTCCCTCATCTCCTTTTGCACTATATAGGGATACCCGTCAGGGATGTCCATTCTCACCTATCCTTTTTGCGCTTGCCATCGAACCTATGGCGGATCACATAAGGGAACGACACTCCGGCAAAGGTATTCGGTTGCAGGATGCACCGGAAATCATCTCCCTGTACGCAGATGACGTACTCCTGTATGTCAGAAACCCCTCCACATTCCTAGACCCTATTATCTGAGATATAACTAAAATAGGCACATACTCCGTTTTTACCATCAACTATTCTAAATCAGAAATTTTCCCTCTCACTAAATCCACTCGACAACCAACATGTGAATATCCCCTACATTGGTTCCCGGGTGGCATAAGGTACCTCGGGGTGCAGGTATCGCTGTCCAGGGCTTCCTTACTGGTGGACAACTATGAGACCGTGGCACGGCCTACCGAATCTAAGCTGCTCATGTGGCGCACTCTCCCACTATCTCTTGCAGGCAGGCTCTCCTAATAAAAATGGTGTTGGTCCACAAGCTACTATACGTCTTCATGAACGTACCTGTCTGGCCAGGGAAGCAATTGTTCAGGCGGCTCCACTCAGGGTGTGGCCAATTCCTCTGGCACTCCGGGGCGGTCCGCAGAAAGTGGCAACAGATGACCTTGCCCTATGAAAAGGGGGGGTTCACAGCACCAGACCTTTTATTATACTGGAACGCTGCACAAGCCCAACATGCCTTCCACTGGTACGAACATATAAATCCAGCCCGCAGGTAAAATTAGAGAAACTCGCAGGGGATGGGACCAACATCATGACCTTATTACTGCACCGTACCTTCAGAACAGAGGCCCCGGCAGATCCTGTGACTTGTACGATCAAGGCATGGAAGAACATCTTGCAGTCCACACAAGAGCCTTCCCCATATTATAAGTGGCTTCCCATATGGCAATTCCCCGGCCTCTCCCCCACACACGATCAACAACTTTCATGACACTGGCAGGCTCTGGGTTACCGGGCCCTAACAGAACTGTTCCCGGAGGGCACATTTATCACCCCTCAAACTTGGCGGCCGGGCCACTCCAATTCCACGTTAGAGATGCTACAATACTACAGGCTTAAGGCAGCAGTACGGGCAATGTGGCCCTCACACCCAGACAAACCCCCAGACTCGCCTGAACTCCAATACATTGCAAACTCTGCTGGTTGTAGGGGCATAATATCCTCCCTATACAAAATGCAGTTGGCGAATGGACCAAACACATCCCCCAAACCACGGGAAGCATGGGCTAGGGAACTGGAAACGGAAATGTCGGAGGAGCTGTGGAGTAAGATGTGTGCGCATACGTGTAAGGTCTCCCTCAATACCATATTCCGTTGCATACAATATAAACTCTTAAATAGGCTCTATTATACCCCGTATAGAGTGGCACAGTTCACACAAACCCCGACTCACATATGCCCGAAGTGTAGATCAGATGTGGCAGATCATCTACACATGTTCTGGTCCTGCGCAGCGATTAGATCGTTTTGGGTGGAAGCGACGAACGCGCTTTCCGAGATAATCGGGTCCCCAGTAAACCTGGACCCACTAGCCTTGTTATTTGGAGTCGGGATAATGAACGGAAGATGTCGACATTTTTAAATGTGAGCGCTATTGTAGCTAAAAGATGTATACTGCAGTGCTGGAAGCGTCGCTACCCCCCCACCCCACAAATGTGGCTGAAGGCACTTACCTGAGTGCAGAGGTGTGAGGAGGACTGCATTGCAACACTACCTCTCTCCTCGCACCCCAAAAACATGTGGTCAGAATTTTGCACCTACTTGAACAACAGGGACGAAGTAGACTGGAGCCCCACTCCCCCGCCGACTCCTCCCAGGTGACTGTCACGTCCGCCTGTACATGCTTGCGGTCCCCCCGCATCAGGAGATGTCTGAAATTGATATGTTGTAATGCCGTTGCATACTATTATGATGTTGATTGTCTCCGTCCTCACTGTACTGTACTTGTCTTAACCTCCTGCCAATAAATAAATGTTTTTAAAAAAAGAAAAATTAATACTAGCAAATAATATTATCACACAGGCCTAAATAAAAGATACATATATAAAATCACTGGAAAAGTGAAAATACATAACAAGTCCCTGCAAAGGAAGGTAAATATTAGTATGCAGCACTACAGGAACACAGAGATACAACATTAACTTTTGAAGGTCCATCTCTAAGATGTATGGGGCCTTGTGCTCAAAAGTTCACCAAAGTCACAAAGTTTTGTGAGACGGGAAATAATTTGTGGAGGGCTTCTGGGATCCAATGAAGAGTTCCAAGGTGTTGAGAACAAGTTATTCTAGCTAATAAAAGTGTCTCCCACTTTCGTAATGCTTGTGCGAATAAGCAATGGCAAAGCCAAACTGTTATAAAGGTTTCTTAAAGTTACCAAACTTTTAAAAGAGAGTTAGGGGTTCAGGTGAGTACTGTTACAACTCACCCCCATTCTCTGATTCTTCTTAGGACTTGGCAGGTGTTCTGAAGAGGGTCCAAGATTGCTTTTCCGACCATCAGCTACAGTCCTTGATGCCCAGGGGTTGCAGGTTAAAGCACTCATCCGGTTCACGACAAATGCTGGTGCAAGGTCTTCAGGATGGAGAATGCAGAAGACATCAATGCAGGGCCCCTCTCAGCAAATGAATGGATGCAGGACATTTTGGACGACGGCCATCAATGCACAGTGATGCAGAGGGACACACAAATTGTGGTCAGAATTCGCCTCCAATCCCGGGTCCCCTTGATCCTGGAACAACGAAATTTGGCAGAGATGAGTCCTGCAGCACAAGCTGTCAATCCCCAAAGTTCCGGGCCTCAATGCAGAACGGTGATGTCTGCAGCAAAGTAACCCAAACTCGGAGCTGGGCAACCACTGGGTGATCCAGTGGCATTTCTGAGGGCTCTTCTTTGCAGGACTCCGAGCTGATGTCGAGAATGGATGTTTCCTTCCCTCCAAGGGTCCAAGCTCCTTCAGAGGACTTCTGAAGATCGCCTACAAGACAGGGCTCTTGCAGGACAGCAGCAGAAGGTGGTCGCCAGGCCTTCTTCCACTGGGTCCACCATCTCCTTACACGTCCTGCAGCTCAACAGGATCCTTGGCTCAAGGTCAGATGTCTTCCAGGATCTCTGAAGAATGGGTCAAGCATTCCTCAAGTAAAAGCCGAAACTCCGACTATCCATTCAAAGATCTGGCCCACACACACACCAGCAGTGGTCCAATCAGGACCACTGGTGGCACAGCTCATGCATACCATTCGGACATACTGACACTGTGGATTGGGACCAGACACCCCCAACCCACTTCCTTGCAGCAAACACACATGGCCCTGCAGTAGCCTACAAAAAGTCTCTGCTTTGCCAGGCATTGGAAGTCCATATAAGGATGTTCCTGTCCTCACAGGTCAGGAAGAAGGGTTAGAGAAAATATGGCCCTGTGACAAACGAAAAACCTTGTGGCACTGCAATGTTTGGACACTAGACACAGTAGGAGCCAAACACAGTAAAGGCGGTAAGGCTAAAGTAAAACCTACCAAATAATAGAAAAAAATAACTGCTGCCACCAGCATTTCCCTTTGGCACACCAAAAGTAACCAAAAGTCCTCTGAGTGTTAGTTTAGGGCACAAACAAGTGTACTCTATTGTACTGCGTTGTAAGATACATTGCACAATGATAAAACATTACCAAACGTGATAACAATGTAACAAGACTAAGGGAAACAATGTTTCTCAGTACTGACAGCCTGAAGGCATGTCAGTTTCTCCATGACAAATGATCAAAAGCCAGTGTAATGAAGCTGAAGGCTGAAGCTGAAGGCTTCAATGTACTGCACAATGAGCAGGTCAGATGAAAAAAGAAAAGCACAACATTGGGGGCCAAGGGGTCCATAAAAATGGAGGGGAATATCCTGTAAAGAGAAATCTTTCCTAACACTTGGAAAGGATCCAACTAGCAGTGCCCGCAGGGATACATCTATATAAAGTGGTTACCTTTAAACCATCACAACTAGTCAGACAGTAGGGGTTATCGATCTCTAATGACCATCTTGGGATTTAGGAATGAAACGCCACTGAAGCTGAGCGAGAAAGGCATGGCCCTTAGTGAACCTCTTCACCAAAAGTCCAATAAAAACCCTTGAGCTGTCTTTATGTGTTTGTGTGTTCTTGAGGCCATCTGTGACAGGGGCTAGAACAGTAGTTGGGACACCAGCCAGAAGGGGGGTTGCCCCCATGCAGAGCACCAGAACCTGGAAGACAGATCTGAAGCCTGAGGAAGGGTTTTTGTGGGTGCAGGAGTGAGGCATGGTACCACATGCTTTGTGTGTCTTTTTGGAGATGTGTGCTTTCAAGAAAGGTTTGAAATCAATTAGAAAGACGAGACCCTTTGGACTATGAGTGAGTTGGGGGAATAAGCCGTCGAGATCCATCTCTGTCATTAACTAGGGTGCATCTGTCTGAGCCCCTGAGGAGGATGATATCTGTTTTGGTAAGTTTTAGTTTCAGGTAGGCACTTGACATCCTGGCTTGAATGGTGGAGAGGCAGTTTTTCAATGGATGAATGTTTTCAAGGCAGTTGACCTTAAGGTGTACCTGTGTGTCATTCATCAGCATGCTGAATTTCGATGTTGAATTTGGCCAGTTGTTCCCCCAATAGACCCTTTAAAGGAAGAAGGTGACAGTTGACAGGAGCAGTTGGGATCTGCAGGTGTCCATCTGGAGAATGCTGGTATCTGTTAGAGAGTAAGGGTCAAACCATAGAATGACTGGCATATAATCTTATGCGGGAGACAAGTATTGAGCTGCACTTTGCAGACTGTGTTGAATGTGGCAGAGAGATCAAGCAGGATCAGTAGGCATTGGTCACCCTTGGCCATGACAAGGAGTTCCTTGTTAATTACCTGGATGGGTGGTCTCAGTGATGCCAGATTGATATTCCTGAAGTGGGTTATGTTGGCAATCTTTTCATGAGGTTGACAATCTTAATGATGGCCTTACCAATGAAATGTAGATGCGTGATGGTTTGTTAGAACCTCAGGGTAGAGTTCTTTTTTTAGTAGGGTTAGGATCTGGTCTGTTTTCAATAAATCGGGGAAGATGCCTTGCATGAGTCAGGCATGGATAGTGTAGAGGAGAGGCGTCAGAGCCTTTCCAGTGATGTTCATCAGGTTGGAGGCTACAATGATGCTGTCCTCATAGGAGGCAGCCTTGAATGACACAAGGATATTTGTGAGTTATTCCAATTACAAGGTCTTGAATTCTGACCATCTTGGGACATGGTGTGGTACAATGGCAGGGGTGTCAATGGCGGGATGTGTGTTGTCAAGTGATGATGGATCTCGCTGATTTTGCTGTAAAGATTGTTATTGCAATGTTATTGCATTGCTTCTCTCTGTGAATGTGGGTACTACAGAGCTTGCAGGGGGCTGATGTAGCATTTGACGGCCTTGAAGAGTTCTTTGTTATGGATTCTGAGTAGTTACATGATATGATATGGTATTTGTAACGCGCCTATACACAAGTGTTTCAAGGCGCGACGAGGCAGGGAGGGAGGGAAACAAGGGGAAAACAGACAAACGATCCTACTAGGCCAGGTGTCATTCAGATCGCGCAAGTGCAGAGGTAAGGGGAAAAGGAGGAAGTGCAGGGGGGAGGGGGTGGGGGGGGAAGTGCAGTACAAGGTAAGTAGCGTAAAAAAAAAATAAAATAAAATAATAATAAATAATAAATAGAAAGGGCCAGCTGGTGGCAAGTGCGAGGTAAGTGCAGAGCAAGTGCTGGGAAAGGGGCTGTAGGGATACAGTGACAGTCCCACAGTGCAGGGGGAGCCGGGGAGGCAGTGCAGGTGGAGAGTGGCTGGGCCCTGGACCGAGGTTGCTGAGAGTGGCCCAGATGCAGGTTTGAGCTGAGTTCAGTGGGGAGTTAAGCAGGATTAGCAGGGGAGAGGGAGAGAGAAGGCAGAAGCGAAGAGGAAGGTTTTGAGGTGCTTCCGGAACCGGAGATGGTTCTCCTCAAGTTTCAGGGAGGCAGGAAGGCTGTTCCAGAGGGAGGCCCCTGCTGCGGAGAGAGATCTACCCCCAGCTCGTTGCTTCGAGAAACGGCTGACCATGAGGGAGTTGGAGACGGATGAGCGAAGGGCTCGTGAAGGAAGATATTTAGGAAGAGAGAGTTGGAGGTATTTTGGTCCCAGGCCCCAGAAGGCCTTGTGGACAATGCAGAGGGTTTTGAACTTGATCCTCGCGGCCACTGGGAGCCAGTGAAGAGATTTCAGTCCTGGAGAGATACGGTCCCTGGGCTTGAGGCCAAGGACAAGTCTCGCAGTTCTGTTCTGGATAAGTTGCAGAGGGCGGAGAGTGGAGGCAGGCAGATTAAGATAGAGGCTGTTACAGTAGTCCAGCCTTGAGAGAACCAGGGCTCGAGAGACAGTGAGCTTCTGGGGGAAGGAGAGGAAGGGAAGAATACCTCTGAGGAGGTGCAGCTGGTAGTGTGACTTCTTAGAGACATCAGATATATGAGGAGAGAAGGAGAGTGTGGAGTCGAAGATGACCCCGAGGTTTTTAGCCTTGCAGGTAGGGGCAGGAAGGGGGCCAAGGGAGGCCGGCCAGAGAGCTGCAGGGAAGGAGGGAGTGGGTGTGCCGATGAGTAGAATCTCAGTCTTACTGGCGTTGAGGCAGAGGTCATTGGCGGCGCACCATTCATGGATAGCAGACAGACAGTCGGAGATGAGGGAAGGAGAGGAGGAGGCTGAGGGTAGCCTGAAGATGAGCTGGGTATCGTCTGCATAGCACTGGAAGTAGGGGCAGAGAGCGGCGATGCGGTGGGCAAGGAGTGCCAGATACTGGTTGAAAAGCCAGGGAGAGAGGTTGGATCCCTGGGGGACACCACAGGTGGAGAAAAAGATGTCAGAGAGGAAGGAGCCCATTTGGACCTGGGAGGGTCGATCAGAGAGGAAAGAAGTCAGCCAGGCCAGAGCCTGACCAGTGATACCCAGGTTATCACGGAGACAGTTGAGCAGGATGGCATGGTTGACAGTGTCAAAGGCAGAGGAGAGATCGAGCAGAATGAGAACACAGGGAGTGTTGGTATCGAGGTTCAGGAGCAGGTCCTCACGGATGTTCAGGAGAGCAGTTTCCGTGCTTCTGGCAGCTCTGAAGCCAGATTGATGGTCATGCAGATTACCAACAGAGTCAGCATGGAGGTTAAGCTGGGAGATGGCCAGTTTCTCCAGGAGCTTACCCAGGAAGGGAGTAATGGAGATTGGGCGATAATTGGCCGGGCAGGAGGGGTCGGCAGAGGGTTTCTTGAGGAGGGGGTGCACAAGGGAGTGCTTGAGGGGGGATGGGAAGACTCCAGAGGCGAATGAGTGGTTGCAGAAGTCAGCCAGGACAGGAGCCAGGGAGTCGATGTGGTCCTTGATGGTTTTGGAGGAACAGGGGTGAACCTGTTTAGACGAGGCTTTCATAGATCGGACTTGTCTGGAGACCTCATCAGCAGAAAAAGGTGGAAAAGCAGAGAAGGAGGGTGGAGGGGTGGCTGCAAGAGAGCAAGAGGGAGAGCTGGGAAGAGAGGGAGGGAGGAGAGAGGAGGAGAGCGAGGACAGGATGTCCTGGGTTTTTGAGATGAAGTGCGAGGCCAGTGCAGTGCAGAGGGCCTGGGAGGGGACAGGAGAGGTAGAGACTGCAGCAGGGTTGGCCAGCTCCTTGCAGATTTTAAAGAGTTCGGCCGAGTTGTTTGATGCCTCAGAGATGCGAGCTTGGATAAGGGCTCTCTTCTTGGTGAGAACGGAGAGCCGGTATTGCCTTTGGAGCAGGCGGCAGGCCAGTTTGTCAGAGGATGAACATGAAGCACGCCATTTCCTCTCTGCCACCCTACACTTGCGTTTTAGGGTGACGAGATCCGAGTCATACCAGGAGTTACATTTGGCTTTGGGCTTCAGGCGGATTCTCATGACAGGGGCAAGGATATCGAGAGTATCAGATATAGAGGAATAGAGCATGGAGAGGGCTGTGTCAGGGTGGGAGTCAGCCAAGGGGGGAGGAGGGGGCGAGAAGGTAGCAGCAAAAGCCTCAACTGACACGTGCTTCATGGGTCGGATGACCGAGAAGGTGGGTGGCAGTGAAGAGGGTGGCTTTGCCTGTGGGGTAGGGAGGGAGAGGTGGGAGGATAGGAGAAAGTGATCACTCCAAGAGAGAGGAGTGGAGAGAGGAGGGGAGAGGGGAAGGTCAGAAGAGATCAGAGCGTCAAGAGTGTGCCCTGCAGAGTGAGTAGGCCCAGACGGGAGAATAGAGAGTGAGAGAGAGTTACAGAGTTCGCGAAAGAGACCAGTGGGGGGACAGGAGGCATCGAGGTGGATGTTGAAGTCACCGAGAAAGAGGAGTTGGGTGGTTGAGGACAGGAGTGAGGAGGAGAGGTCAGCCCATTCAGAGAGGAAGGAGGAAATTTGACCAGGTGGCCGATAGATAGTAGCCACAGTAAGGGAATGGCTAGGAGAGAGAGAGAGTCGGCAGACAAGGCATTCAAAAGAGGAGTAGGTCTGCGTAGGAGTGACAGTGGCAGGAATCCACTCAGGGAAGATAAGGGCAACACCACCCCCTGAACGGTTGGGCCTGGGCACGGAGAGGATCTTGTAACCGTCAGGTAGGAGTGTGTCGAAGCTGGTGGCAGAGCTGGCTGTGAACCATGTCTCAGTGAGACCGAGGACGTCCAGGTCCAGTTCCTCAAGAAGGCGACAGATATCAGAGGAGTGCTTGATGGCAGAGCGAGCATTTAGAGTGGCAATGTGGAGAAGGTTGCCACCTTTGAAAAACTTCCGGGGAGGGGTGCAGATCAGAGGTATGTCCTGCGGAGGTGTTAGAGAGGGAGTTGAAGAGGGAGCAAGAGAAGGGGCAGGGAGGGAGGGGAGAGGCAAGGTAGCCGAGGACAGAGGAAGGGGGACAGTGGGAGAGGAGAGGAAGTTGATGAGGCGTGGGAGGCGTCTATCAAAGAGGTGAAGGTTGGCCTGAGGGCCTTGGACCAAGACGGTCCCGTTAGCATAGACATTAATGATGGCCTTAGAGGAGTGGAAAGGGGCCAGGAGGACATCCCAGCGGGTGCCACCATTGATGGGAGAGGAGGAGAAAGGAGAGAGCACAGAGAGCATGTGAAGGGTCCATAGGTCAGGTGAAGGCACGAAAAAGAGAATGTCAGTGAGAGTTTCCTTGGAGCAGGCGCTCGTGTAGGTGTCAGCAATAGGGAGGCCTGGGTTGGAGACCAGGATGTCCTTTTTAAACTTTTTCCTACCGGATTTAGTGAGGAGAGCAGGATAGTCAATAGAGAAGCAATTAGAGTAGATAGGCGAAATAGAGAGCACCATGGAGTAGGAGGGGAGGCGGACGACACGAGTATGTAGACAGGAATTGAGTGGAGGGCACTAGTTTAACACGATACAGAGCAAACAGTAATGCGTAGTAGGTCAGGGCCACCTAAGTTTGAGAATCCTGCGAGGGGAGAAAAAGCACCCTAGTTTAACACGATACAGAGCAAACAGTAATGCGTAGTAGGTCAGGGCCACCTAAGTTTGAGAATCCTGCGAGGGGAGAAAAAGCACCCTAGTTTAACACGATACAGAGCAAACAGTAATGCGTAGTAGGTCAGGGCCACCTAAGTTTGAGAATCCTGCGAGGGGAGAAAAAGCACCCTAGTATAACACAATGCAGAGCAAACAGTAATGCGTAGTAGGTCAGGGCCACCTAAGTTTGAGAATACATGCTTTGGCTGAAGTAATAAGAGTCATGCGGGCAGACCGGGGTGTTTTCAGGGTAGAGATATCTTTTCGTAGTTGTGTTTTTTTCCAGATGTATTCTTGGTTGTGTGTGCTATATTTACTGTTGGAGGGTTCTTGTGTGTACCAGGGTGCGGATGGCTTGGTTATCTTCGATTGCAGTTTAAATAGTGGACCAAAGTTGGTGGAGTCAGTTAGAATGCAGTTGTGCTGGTTAAGAAGGATATTGACATCGGATTAAGGCATGTGTATGGAAGCCAGGTTCATGAGGTTTTCTTCTGAGGCTTCCAGGTGGATGTTTTTGAATGAGCATTGCTGTGACTTTGTTGGTTTCAGTTGGCTACAATGGTAGGGCTTTGAATGGTAGAGCTTCATTGTTATGGATCTGTGCTCAGTCCAGTCAAGTTGTATAAGTGGGAGGCAGTTAACATCTGTTGATGATGTGAATATCAGGTCAAGAGTTCTGTCTTGATGGGGGTTGGATCAGTGATGTGTTGTGTGATGTGGAGCATTTCCGGGAGACTGAGGCAAGCTTGTTGGGTTTTCTTGGTTGCTTCTGATATTATGGGGTTTCTTAAGAAGACATTGATTGAAAGATCGACAGTTGATGCATGATGAGGTCGGTGATTTCATCCAGAAAGGCTTTATTAGTCTGTGGTGCATGGTAGATCCGGTGGAAAGGTGCAGTTGCGGTCTGTGATGGTTGAAAGTGACATTCCAGGAGCTCCATGGATTTGAGGTATGAGGAATCTGGGAATATATATGTCCATGAAGTCTTGTGGATGACTGCGAGGCCTCTGCCAGACTTCTCTGTACTTTAGTATGCTAGATGCTGTAGTAGGCAGGGGCAAGCGTGTTTGAGATGTGGAGATAGGTGGGGGCAAGTGATGTTTTTGTTGCATCCATGTTTCTGAGTGCATCAAGTTTGTGTGCGATGATGATATGAGAAATGTCTCCTTTGTGGAGTATATTGGAGCGAGTGTTGATGAGCATAAGGTTGCTTGTATGTTTAGGGGGAGTGGGTTGAGTGGTTGTGAGTGGGATGGATATGCAGTTGTATGTGATAGAGCTATGATGGCAGTTTGTGTCTGCTGAGTGTTTGTGTGTGAGAAGTAGGGTGGGGCTAGACTGAGGTGAATAAGGTGTGATGCACATGGTGGTAGGGTTCTCCGGGGTGTTGTGCAGTGGGTCTTGCCCATTGCACTGTCCAGGGTGTAACAGGACCAAACCGGTATTGTACTGGTTGTAGCCTTTGCCTTTGACCGAGGAGAGAACACTATGCACAATATATGGTATTCAATTAAGTGTAAGGAAATATATTAAGTTGAAAAATAGTAATCTATAAGCGGACGTTTTTATGTAGTTCAAGGTGCGGGGGAGGTAGTCTCAACCTTGGCATCTAGGTTGGAAAATTACTCGGAAAAAGGGGGTGTTCCAATACAGGAACACCAAGTCACCGGTCTATCGTCATTTCCACGATAACTACCGTGATAACTACCACAACATTTCTCAAACGAGAGTGGCAATACTGGAAGCAGTACACCCCCTCTCAAGAGGCACAGATTTACCCAAAATTTTGGCACAAAGAGAGCTTTTTTGGATCTACCGGTTGGATGCCTTTAGGCATTAATGAAGACTATTACCTGGTGCCCTTTTTATAGATCTTTCTCCTTGGATTTTCTAACCCTTTACATTTAATACCATTCAAATACCAACATAAGGGATCCAAAACCGCCACCTCCCAGACCCCCCTCTCCCTCCTTCCCTGTCCCGTCCTGTTTTTCAACACCATAACCAAGTGAAGTAATTTACTCACAATGGCTGATAAGTGTTTATGTAAGAAAAACACTTGTTGATATACAAATGTTGTTTTGGAACCGGGTCATTTTGTTTGATTTGTCCTGTCTGTTTGCTTGTCATTTCAAATTTCTGAATTATTCAAACTGTTCCATAATTAGAGTGTGATCCCCTTTGTGGGCCAGCACATCTGTAATTGGCTAAACTTCTCTGATTGAATATTTTAGCATGTATCTCAATAACATGTATGGTCACGAGGCTGTTATGTAACAACAACGTGACACCAAGTAACTGTACATTGTCCATACCTATGTCTATACAGTTCAGTCAGCTTTCCTCCATAAGATAATCACATATGAGCTTTTTTCATTGGTCCCCTAATGGACAACCTTCTTACCATCTACCAATAGCTTTTTTCCCCCCGGTTCTTGATTTGCCTTTACTGATGCAAAGATAGACGACTATGAACCCCCTTTTTTGTTCCTTTTTGCTTGTTGAAATATAACTTCCTTTTTAAGCCTTTTACGCATGCGCATTATGACGTCACACACTCGCAATGTCATTTTCGTTTCATTTTTAAACATAATAGGAGCAACGACATTTTTTTTACATTTTATTCAGTTTCATTTTCTTGAATGTTACTCAGCTCGGGTTTATTCTACTGATTTGGTTACAAGTACCTTGTATAGAACGAATTTCTATTATTACCTTTCGTCATACACACATGCGCGTGATGACGTCACATACCTGAAATGTACTTATTTCATGTCTGCTCTGGATTCCATACAGCAGTCTTCCCAGTTACCACACTAAGAGGTGCACAGAAGGTTCCTTACACCATCTTTGATGACAAGGAAGTACCTCCTTTATTCTATCTGTCCTTGCTCACATGTTCTCCTTGAACATTGTTTTGACTTCTATCTCAATCTTTACAGAGACCACGTATTGGCCACTCAGTAGTCATTCACTCTGATGGGCTTCCATGACTGAGAGACCCAGAAGCCTACTCTGCCAGGCACTTACCAATTTGTAAGTACCATACAGATCCTTACACAGCCTAGATTTATCTATTGGGCGTCACGCCTAGTACTACGTTTTACCACTACAGAGAGATGCAGGCTTTTTCATCCGATCAGATGCCTGTTCCTGATGAGCAATCTGACTCTTCCTCATAATCCGCACATATATTTGGATACTTACCCCATTCAAATTGGATTTAGCATAATTAGAAGTAAGTTCTTTTTCCCCCTCCTCCTATCTTTCTTATTTTCTATCACCATTTTCTATTGCCATATTACAATCTGAGACTTCTTGAACCTGTTTACAGTTTCTGACGATTTGGGCTTTTCTAAACAAGATTAACATGTACCTCTGTTTTGGACCCTAATTTACCCATATGGGGATCAAATTTTCAATTGTCTTAGTAGCTAGTCAAGCATCCATCACCACCTGTGTGGCTTTTCCACAAATCCGTCTAAAGTTTCCCTATCCATCAGAAAGATTCTGAATTTAAGATTTATATAAATAGTGACCTTAAGAACTCATGTACGTAGACAAACATATTTTAGAACGGACAATCATCAACAGTGTCCCTTAAGAGCCACTTTTTATATATAGGCACCACTTATCCAGTGCTATTTTAAACAGTAATGGGTATGTACATATGAATATTTTTCAGTATGAAGCACAGGAGTTCGCCTCACTACTGAGTCTTAACCCAAAGGAGATTCTCAGACCAATGCCGATTCACAGGAATACATCAAAAATATTTCTTATAAACACAAGTTCAGAGTACATCCTTTTCATACTTACTTTACTCAAGGACGTTATACTTAGTCTGTAGCTTTTTAGCTTTTTACCAGATTGGTAAGGATGATTACCATATTCTTCATGAAATTATAGCAATTTATCTCAAAAGACTATAAAATCAGCTCTAACAATACATAGATATGAGTGAGTGTATAGATAGACATGGCACACAGGATTTCTTCTTGTGTTTACAAAGACACTGGCTACATTTTGCTCTACTCATTTGAGGATTATGAAAAACAATGTGATATTGTAGAAATGTAAAATATGAACAGCTAATGTTACCCAAGAATTAAGTGAAACATACCTTAATTGTTTTTTTTGTATTTTATTCCAGAAATTGATCAATGATATGATTATGCCCCTGAAGAAGAGTGTTTACTCGAAACGCGTTGAGCCAATATTAAAATACATTTCTTGTGATTTCTTTCTTAAAAATTGTTATATGTAAATGTTTGTATCATTGTACGGTACATGTTTGATGTCATGCGTGGACCGCTGTGCGTTGGTTCACGCAATTTTGGTCCCGCTAATGCAGTAAGAGAACATTCGAATCGGAGCACTACTCGCCACAGTGAATGGAGGTTGCCATGGAAACTATGTGATACGTTGCTAAGGAAGCGCAACGTTCGTTTGGGATCACGGCATTGATCAGGTGACCCGGACTATTTAAACCACGCCTCCACATTGTTCAGTGCTTCTGATCGAGCATTCTTTGGCGTTCGGTTTTTGGCCTTTTTCTTGTTCTGATTTAATACACGTTCCTGACCCGGCTTTTGACTCGACTACTCTTTTGGATCATCCTTGCCTGGTTTGAAAACGTTTGTCTTCTTGGTAACGAACTCTTGCTTTTGTCCCTCGATTACGTCTGGCCTTTTTTCCCTCTTGTTCCTGTTCTTGCCCGCTTGGATTTACGACCCGGTTTGTACTTGGCAACTCTCTGGTTTTCCTTCTGTTGTTTTGCTCTCGGTAAAGACATTATCTCACCTCTGCGTTTTAGAGACTAACATAACCGTTGGACACCGTGGGACAGCCGCCGCTGCACCGTGGGACACCCTATGCTGCACCGTGGGACAGCCGCCGCTGCACCGTGGGAGAGCCCCTGTAGTACCGCGGAACCGCTGCACCGTGGGACAGCCTCCGCTGCACCGAGGGACAGCCGCCGCTGCACCGTGGGAGAGCCGCTGCAGTACCGCGGAACAGCCTCCGCTGTGTCTAGGAAGAAGGTCTCACTTGAACATCTATTGGGTTTCCTTTTATCCGTTGTGAAGTCTCTAAACATTAGTCAGGTTAGTTTGGAGTAACTCTAGAGAAATTGATTTCTGTACCCATTGTCAGTTGTTCTAATCATATCATTCTTGTTTATTTTCTACAGCCACGAGGTCTCGATGGGAATCCTATCTTCCAGTCAATATATTGCTTTGTATGTTTATTTGCACATTCAAAGTGATATATTAGCAGGAAGAATTCTTCTTCTACACTACAGGGCCAAGTCCAAGAGGAAGAATTCTAACATAATCAGAAGTCTTATTAAATGGATCCCAACGAGACCCTGGCTAATCTTCTTCAATTAGTGGCAGATCTCAGAACCGACATGGCTAATGCGCATGCCACCACTCAACAACAGATCTTAGAACTACAAACCGCCATACAACCTGTACCCCAAGTAGCACCAGTTATCCCTAATGCTCCAGCCATTGAACCTGCACAGGCAGAAGCCGGCCCGGTGTATATTACATCCCAGTTCCCTCTGGCCCCGCCAGAAAGATTTCATGGAGATCCAAGACAATTTAGGACCTTCTTGAATCAGTGTCGCCTCCATTATTTATGTCGACCCGGTTCATTCCCTGATTCTGCCACTAAAGCTGCGTTTTTGTTGTCACACCTTGGTGGTACTGCCGCAGCATGGGCTAATCCTCTTTTGGAGGCAGGCAGTCCTTTATTGTTTGATTGCGATGCATTGATGGAGGCCATGGGTAAGGTGTTCGACACCCGATACAAAACTCAAGTTGTGGAATTAGAATTGTTGAATCTACAACAAGGTGATTTGACGCTTCTGGCCTATTTAGCCAAATTTAATCAATTGGCTGCTGAGACAGGGTGGCCTGATGATAAAAAGGCATCACTCTTCTACAAGGGATTATCCGATTCTTTGAAAGACATACTGGCTATGGTACCAGTGGTTCCAGTAACCTTTCCGGAACTACTTGAGCTAGTTCTGCAGATTGATGCTCGTAAAGCTGCTAGAAAAGGGGAGAAGAGGGGTATTGCTTCTGATCTTCAACCTGTTCCTACCCCAGTTACGACTGCGCCTGAACCAATGCAAATAGGAGCAGCTACACGAGGTCCTCTTACTCAAGAAGAGAGAGAACATAGAAAGAAAAACAACTTGTGTTTTTATTGTGGTTCTTCAGAACACTTACTAAAAGCATGTACCAAGAAACCTACCAAGAAACAGGGAAACTTGAGAGCTCGGCAATGAGAGGAGTCCGATTGCCGAGCATTCATGTTTCTAAGGACTCTACAATCAATCAACCAGTAGCCGCTCCGGTGATATTCCGGTTACCTCAAGGGCAGATCGTTCATGCCACCGCCATTCTGGATTCAGGTGCTGCCGGAAACTATATCGATACCTCTTATGCGGAAAGCTTGGGGTTATCCATTCTTAAAAAAGAGAACCCTGTAATGGTCAATGCTATTGATGGTTCTACCTTGATATCGGGTATGGTGGTTCAGCAAACCGAAGATCTGATAATGGAAACTATTCACGGACATTCCGAAAACATATATTTTGATCTAATCACTGCTCCGCAGTTCAGGCTTATTCTAGGAATACCATGGCTTTGACTGCATAATCCATCCATTGACTGGCACGCAGGCACTATTGAGTTCTTGTCAGAATACTGTGAGACCAAGTGTCATGATAGGAAGACTCTTATAAATAATCCTTGCCTTCCATTGATGGATACAGCCACTACTATCAGAGCTGTAGTATCAAGGGAATAGCCCATGGAATATTCCGGCTTTCAGGATGTGTTCGATGAAGGGGGTGGTACTGTTTTACCCCCTCACAGACCATATGATTTTCCCATTGATTTGGTTCCTGGGGCTAAGATCCCATCAGGAAGGATCTACTCCCTAACCCACAAGGAAGATGTCATTCTTAAAGAATATATTGATCAGGCTCTTAAATCAGGTTTCATTTGTCCTTCACGTTCACCTGCAGCCTCCCCATTATATTTTGTACCCAAGAAGGAGGGAGACCTCCGCCCATGTATAGACTATAGGGCCCTTAACGCCATCACGGTGCGTAATCAGTATCCCATACCACTTATTTCTGTACTCTTGGATCAGTTGGGATCATCCGTAATCTTTACAAAATTGGATCTCCGTGGGGCTTACAATTTAGTAAGAATCCGTAGCGGAGACGAATGGAAAACAGCCTTCAAAACCAAGTACGGCTTATTTGAATATAGAGTCATGCCATTTGGGCTCTCTAATGCACCCGCTACTTTTCAATACTTCATTAACGACGTCTTCCATGACATGACGGACCAATTTGTAGTGGTTTATCTGGATGATATCTTAATCTATTCTGCATCCTATGATCTCCAGGTGGTTCATGTTACTCGTGTCCTTCAGAGGCTATGTGATAACTGTTTGTATGCTAAATTAGAGAAATGTATCTTTCATGCTACAGAAGTCGAGTTCTTGGGGTATGAGATATCCGGTAAAGGTGTACAAATGAGTACCTCTAAGGTCAAGGTAGTTTTGGACTGGCCAGTACCCACGACGTTGAAGGCATTACAATCATTTTTAGGCTTCGCTAATTTTTACAGGAGATTCATCAAAGATTTCTCATCCTTGGTTGCTCCACTGACCGCGTTGACTAGCAGCAAAGTAGCATTCCTTTGGGATAAAGTTTGTGATCAAGCTTTTCAAAGTCTTAAATCGGCGTTTACCAGCGCACCGGTACTACAACACCCAAATCCTGAATTACCATTTGTAGTAGAAGCTGATGCATCTAACATCCCTCTTGGTGCCATTCTGTCTCAAGTATGTCTGGAAACTGGAGGATTGCATCCAGTGGCCTTCCATTCAAGAAAACTCACCCCTTATGAAAGGAATTATACTATCACAGAAAGGGAGTTGCTAGCAGTACGTGACTCGTTTTTGACTTGGCGACATCATTTACTGGGGTCAGCCTTTCTAATTCAGGTATTCACTGATCATAAACATCTGGTAGCCTTACAATCCGTCAAGTGCTCCACGGCCCGACATGCTAGGTGGCATGAATTCTTTTCCATGTTTGATTTCACCATTACATATCGACCCGGTTCCTTGCACACTAAAGCGGATGCACTCTCACGTATACATGGGGATTCATCTCCCCCTAGATCAGACGGTCCGCTTCTTTTACCACATCAGGTGATTTGTGGGTGTACGCTCCAGTCTTCTCTCTGTAATGAGTTACGTGATTGGGTAAAGACCCACCCCACAGACATTACGGAACTTAACCTCAACATTGTAGAGGGTTTACCCCATATCAACGGTTTATTGTTCCTTCCGGATGAGGGCAGCAGGAAGAAAGCTATCCAATGGTGTCATGATGCCAAGTTGGCTGCTCACCCGGGTAACAAGAAGACCGTTGACCTTCTACAACGTTGGTGCTGGTGGCCCTCTATGTTAAAGGATGTGGCCGTTCATATTGCTCATTGTTATATATGCGCCCAGTGCAAGACCTCAAATTCCAAACCTGTTGGACTTCTACAGACCATGCCGATTCCAGATTATCCTTGGTACATGATTTCAATGGATTTTGTGGTCGAATTGCCTCCGGTCTGTGGTTATGACACCATATGGGTGGTCATCGACTATTTCACCAAGATGGCTCTTTTTGTACCTTGTCGAGGTGTTCCTTCTGCCCCACAGTTGGCAGATCTGTTTCTCAGGAAAGTCTTTCATCGTTTTGGGCTACCGTCTGTTATCATCACGGATAGAGGTTCCCAATTCACTTCTCATTTCTGGAAATCGCTCACTGCCTCTTTTGGCATCAATGATAGATATTCCACTGCTTACCATCCTCAAACAGACGGACAGACGGAACGTCTCAACTCCACCATGGAACAATATCTCTGTTGCCTTACGCACCAGTATCAAGACAATTGGTTGTCATTACTCCCTATGGCGGAATTCGCCTATAACAACTCTTTGCATACATCGACGCATTCCTCACCATTTTTTGCTATGTTCGGCAGACATCCTAGATCGTTGCCTGCTTCTCCTGTCCTGCCCGCATGCCATCCAGCGGCATCGTCCTGCATTCAACACATGTGTTTAGTGCATCGACAGGTGAAAGTACATTTGGAGACGGCGCAGATTAACACCAAGAGGTTCGCAGATGCCCATCGTTCTCCGGCTCCCGCTTACATAGTAGGCAATAAGGTATGGTTATCCACCAAGAATCTGCGGATACCTGGAGGGAGGAAGTTTCTTCCGCGTTTTATTGGACCATATGTTGTTACGGCGGTGATTAATCCTGTGGGTGTGCGTTTGTCTTTACCTGCAAAGTGGAAGGTGCATCCGGTGTTTCATGTTTCCCTTGTCAAACCTTTTTTACCGGATACTACCCTTCCTTCTCGTCCTCCTTCAATCATGGTGCAAGGGGAAGAGGAGTACGTGGTGCGTAGGGTTTTGGACACCAAGGTATCCAAAGGGGTCAGGATGTATTATGTGGATTGGGAGGGTTATGGTCCGGAAGAGAGGACCTGGGAGCCTGTCCAGAACATTCATGCTCCCCGTTTGATCTCCGATTTTTGGGCCTCAAGGAAACGGGGTCGTTCTTTAGGGAAGGGTGCTGTCATGCGTGGACCGCTGCGCGTTGGTTCACGCAATTTTGGTCCCGCTAATGCAGTAAGAGAACATTCGAATCGGAGCACTACTCGCCACAGTGAATGGAGGTTGCCATGGAAACTACGTGATACATTGCTAAGGAAGCGCAACGTTCGTTTGGGATCACGGCATTGATCAGGTGACCTGGACTATTTAAACCACGCCTCCACATTGTTCAGTGCTTCTGATCGAGCATTCTTTGGCGTTCGGTTTTTGGCCTTTTTCTTGTTCTGATTTAATACACGTTCCTGACCCGGCTTTTGACTCGACTACTCTTTTGGATCATCCTTGCCTGCTTTGAAAACTTTTGTCTTCTTGGTAACGAACTCTTGCTTTTGTCCCTCGATTACGTCTGCCCTTTTTTCCCTCTTGTTCCTGTTCTTGCCCGCTTGGATTTACGACCCGGTTTGTACTTGGAAACTCTCTGGTTTTCCTTCTGTTGTTTTGCTCTCGGTAAAGACATTATCTCACCTCCGCGTTTTAGAGACTAACATAACCGTTGGACACCGTGGGACAGCCTCCGCTGCACCGTGGGACAGCCGCCGCTGCACCGTGGGAGAGCCGCTGCAGTACTGCGGAACCGCTGCACCGTGGGACAGCCGCCGCTGCACCATGGGAGAGCCGCTGCAGTACCGCGGAACAGCCTCCGCTGTGTCTAGGAAGAAGGTCTCACTTGAACATCTATTGGGTTTCGTTTTATCCGTTGTGAAGTCTCTAAACATTAGTCAGGTTAGTTTGGAGTAACTCTAGAGAAATTGATTTCTGTACCCATTGTCAGTTGTTCTAATCATATCATTCTTGTTTATTTTCTACAGCCACGAGGTCTCGATGGGAATCCTATCTTCCAGTCAATAGATTGCTTTGTATGTTTATTTGCACATTCAAAGTGATATATTAGCAGGAAGAATTCTTCTTCTACACTACAGGACCAAGTCCAAGAGGAAGAATTCTAACATTTGAACTAGAGTCACAAAATTGTAAAACTTTCATAAACACAAAGTGGTATGATGTAGTAGTGGCCGTCTAGTCTTCAGCAGCACTAATACCTATTGTACACCAAACTTAAACTACTGGTCTGAATTTGTTTAGACATTCGATAGGGTGCAGGGGACGGGAGTTCCTGTATTGGAACACCTCCTTTTTTCCTGTAGCCTTTGTCTTTGTCATCCGGAGAGGGGAAGGGGGGCAGAAAGCAGTCTCGGGAGCAGAGAAAGAAGTAAAAAAGCAGCCAATAAAAGACAAACACACGCAACACAAAACACAGGCTTTTAAAAGCAGAAAAGAGGCGGAGACACACAGAAGGAGGCAGGGGAGGCAGGAAGCAGTCACAGCAGATGGGGAAGGACAAAAGTAAAAAAGCAGCCAAAAAAAATCAACAAAATGGAGATATGAATGAATGCATTTGTGCACAGGAGATGAACTCTTGAACTTTATTCTGGCTTCAAACAATACCCAGTGTAAGTGGTGCAGAATTGGAGTGGCATGCAGCCAGTATGTTTTAGTATGTATAACCTTTGAATGAGACTTTTAATGGATCCCATATTAATTGCATTACAGTAGTCAAGCTTGACTCCGATTATGGCTCTAGCAATTACACCCAGGTGTGGTTCGAAGGAAAAGGACCAAACTTGTCTGACAATCTGAATGTAATACCTTGAACTATTAATCATTGTGTTGAGCAGAGATGTAATTTCAAGGTAGGAATCAAAAGTAATGCCCAGTGTTTTCACTTTGGGAAATGACGACAGGCCCCCAGAGTCAAACATAAAAGAGGAGGGATGGCTGACATCCTAACCATCCTTCCATGCCTTACTGCTGGAAGTTATTAGTACCAGCTTTGTTTTGTCACTACTTAAACTGAGCCAGTTACTTTGCATCCAGTCCTCAACGGATGACAGATCATCAGAAACGTTTTCATAATCTAAAACCATGATCTCCCTTAGGTTTGAAAAGTAGGTGGTTATCATCTATATGTAGCAGTGATAGCCCAAGCAGGAGATAATGTAGAGGTTTAATGTACACACTAAATAATAAGGAAGATAAGGGTGAACCCGGGGGACGCTGCACAGCATAAGGATGGCCACAGTCAATAAGTCATCCAAGCTGACACAATTGACTCATTATCCTAAAAAAGATGTAAACCATTTAAGGGCATGTTTGGAGACCCTCTCATGGAATTTAACCACTGTAGGACAATTTTGTGGTTGAGGTTTTCAAAAGCCCTTGATAGTTCCAGAATATTCAGGAGAGAGTTGTGTTGCCCATCAATTTTTCTGCAAGCTGCTCTCTTACATCATTTAGGGCCGTTTCGGGGCCATGGCCAAGTTTAAAAGTTGATTATCATTCCTCATTGAAGCACAATAGCCCAGGTTTTAGGGGAGCTACTTGCTCCAGTAATTTAATTAGGGAAGGAATGTTGGCAATAGGCCTATAGTTACTGGGAAGATCTGTGTCAAGGGAGGGCTTCTTGAGAAAAGGTAATATGCATGACATGATATCCATGATTGTTTTAAGAACGAGGGATTTATACCTTTGGAAAGAGGTTGATTCGCCATATTAGTTCAAAAAGGCAGTATATCAACAATACAGTCTCCGGACAAGAGAAGGGTTTCAAACTTAAAGTATATTTCTGATTTCCTCAGAAGTTACCTCCCAAAAATCAAAAATAGGTGCTGGATCGCTGGCACAATGATCCTGCTCTAAAATGTGCACCTGAGAAGAGTTAATTCCACTGATACTATCTCTGATCCTAAAATGTTTCTCCTCAAAAAGAAAACTGTGCTCGCTGCAACTATTCCCTAGTTACCGGTTTAGGGTGAATGGGACATTTGAAGATATTAAAGATGTGTCCATTGGACATTTTAGCTGCTTCAATGTCAGTGGTAAAGAACAGCTTCTTAGCCTGAATTATCTTGGTGTAGTATCTTAAACTGAGTTCTTGAAGATGTAGGGTATTTGCCTGGGACTTCTCTTTGGCCTTCGTCCTCTGTTCCACTTCTGAGATGTGTGCACCTTCCGTCTGTTCTTTAAGCTTTTAATTTGTCCTCTGTTCCCACAAGCAGGGGAAGCTTCCAACAATTGTGAGATATGCTCACAACGTGGGTCTCTATCTATATGTGTTTGTACCTTGAAGCTTGCACCGAGGCTGAGAAACACCCACAAAACAAGTCTCTATCCTCATGCTTTTGTGATACATAAAAATGGCATCATCACTCATTAAAAGCCAAATCTATATTATCCACAGGGCAATGGACAAGTGAAGAGACTCAACAGATTTATCAATTTAGACCTCCAACTTTCATGTGTCAATGAAAGTGACTGGTACAAAGATGCACGCATAGCACGGAAGCACGCTGAGGCGGATGCAATGCAATTTCTGGAGTGAAACTTTTTCAAAGGATACAAGTCTATCAAGCAGAGTCTACGACCAATCCAACCACTATAGGGAAATTGAGTAGGTCCAGGATCTAGATTGGCAGAAAGAGAAAAAGAAAGAAATTAGAAAGAACAGACGAAGTGAGAAAAAAAAATATTAACAACATACATTATTCAAAGTAGTCAATCAAGCAAGGTAAAGATAATACCAAGCACAGAGACCACATGACGCTATGCCATGCCCAATTAAATGGCAAGAACGTGACAAGGCATTACAGAAATTACATGGTAATTCAGGCAGAGTTGGATTGTATAGGAGAAGGGGAAAAAGCAAAATGCGGGACACTGAAAAGATGGGAAATACATCAACCGGCACAATAACAAAGAACATGGGAGAATGGCAAAACGTGTGTCAATACAAGCTAAAACCTTTGTGAAAGACCATGGCTTTAAGTCGGCCGGAGCAAGCTGGGGCTGAGCCCATGCAGTATCAAAAAAGGGTTCCTGAGGCGGGCCTTGTCGGGTCCAACCCCCAACTTGTCCCAACCACGCCGACACCTCTGTCAGGCAGCCTGTGTAGCCGAAGTGCTGCAGTTACATGGGCTGCCTGCATGTGTCAGCACTTCAGAAGTACTGACACCTACAAGCAGCCTGTGTAACCATGCATCATTTTGGCTACACAGGCTGCTTGACGTCTCTGGACTTAGAAACATGAGGAGGGCTGGACTGCCTGGCTCTCATTTTGTTTCCGAGTAAATAGTCATCGAGCAGCATGAAGCCAAAGGGCTCGAAAACAAAAGGAGAGCTGGCCAGTCCAGCCATCCTCCTGTTTCTGAGTACAGAGACATCAGCAGCAGGGTGACCTTTCATTCAATGAGCCGGTGGTCAAAGCGTTGCCTACCACCGGCTCCTTGGATGAAAGGATTGCCTGATGTTTGTGAGCTGGGGCACACTTGTATCGCACCTTTGATGCGCCCAGCCCCTTCTTTTGTTTAAAAGGTGGGAGTGGGCGCATCAAAGATAATAATGCCAGTGTGTGCCAGCACCACTGAAACATAGGCCACACCCGCTATGGAGAGTCCCCCTTCTCTCTCTTCCCCCCGATTTCTAATTTCAAGTAATGCACTGGAAAAGACCCAAATAAAAAAACACCAGGAAAAGATGGATGGCATTCATATAGTACATTCAAAGATGAGTAAACAATCAATCACAGACTGAAACCACCACCAAAGAACAGAGCGCTCACTGATAGAAAACGTACTGTCAAATTGTCATGACTTTGAGCGGGATTAAGTCCATGTCACCACACATTCTTCTAAAGAACAAGGAATAACATAGTAACAGGGACTCTCCATACATTTCTGAGTTTCGGCTTCTCCAGTGACTTCATGTGCATGTCAAAGAATACCTAATCCCCCGCACTATCGTGAGTGGGGGTTTAGATTCTATTAAAGACAAGGAGGCGAGTATCTTTACTACTGACAAAATATCAGCAAAGAAAAAATGTTGTTCAAACAGTAACTTTTTTCTTTTTAAAACAGAAAAACACATGAACCACAAGCACACAGTGAAGGAACCCAGTCCAAGATGGGGCTCAGAAGCAGCCCATTAACCAATCAGGATGAACCCACCCCCATAAATGTCCTTTACTCTAAATATAACTCCTCTTCTGAAGCTGCAAATGACGCCCTTAAAGGGGAAACATAAAAGGTCCACAGCCCAATTAAAGAACAGTCCAGCCAACTCCTCAAGGCAAAGACTCCAGAGACCTTCCGCTGATCCAGTTTTCCCAAGGTGATCAACTCGAAGTTGAAAAAAGGAGACAAATGTTAGCACTGGGTGGGTGGGCGAGATAATACTTGCCTCCTTGTCTTTAATAGAATCTAAACCCCCACTCACGATAGTGCGGGGGATTAGGTATTCTATGGCATGACAAGGAGGCTCATATTATGCAAGTTTAAAGCCCTTGCATCACACTGACAACCACATGATCAATCCGTTTATGATAAAACGTCTTAAAAGTAGATTCCCTGGACCAATCAGCTGCTTTTAGGATCTGCTCCAAACCTCCCCCAAGGAAAGCCGCTTTTGATGCCATGGCACCACTAACTGAATGAGCTCCAAAGGAATAAATGTCAATACCAGCTTCTTCCATAACCCATTTAACCCATCTAGCAACAGTAGCTGAGGACACTGCTTACGATATGAAATAAGAAGCTGAGAGGTACCTGGGGGACGAAGATCTACTGTTTTAGCTTCAAAACATTTCAAATACTGAATTTATTATTTTTAGGAAACGCCGGATAAGAAAAGGAAGAAATCATACATTTAGTTCTCTTAGTCACAAAGAAGGTCACTCCCTGAGGAGAGAAGATCTTGTTGTCCACATCAAGAGCTCTAATGTCAGACACTCTCTTAATGGAGACAAGACATAGCAGCATTGCTAACTTTGAAAAATGTTGTTGAAGAGATAATTCCTGATTATGAGGCGAAGCAATAAATACATTCAAAACCTTATTAACATCCCACAGAACTGACCAAGAAATGTTTCCCAACCGGTTCCCCTTTAACCAGAATATGGCCAGCTGATATCGCTGATCTGAACCCGTTAATTGTTCTATAGGCTTTGCCTTCTTTAAACAATTCCACTAAAAGGTTTACTATGTCTACTGGAGAAGTAAAAATGTGATTGAGGTGTCTAACCATACACCAGCTAACCCAGCGGCTCCGTGCCGATGAATACCCTGTCTTTGTGGAGGCTGCCCAGGAATCCTTGATGACGCTAATAGACCCCTGCGAAAGGTCTCTGAAGCACCAGGAAGAGCTGAAATCTTCCAAACCATAAGGGAAAGATGTCCTTGAAGGACCAGGCTGTGAGGGAGACCCGTTGGGTCTGTTAGGAGCTGGGGATGAAAAGGAAGAAGGCGAGGAAAATCCACGGCCAGCTCTAGGAGAGCGGGAAACCATACCAAGGTAGCAAACCGCCTGTGCAGCTGCACCAGAGCCTTGACTATCATGGAGAATGGAGGAAAAGCACAGGGGAGAGGACCTGACCAGTCTTGGAGGAACGCATCGGTCGCCAGAGCCCGGGGGTCCGGTTTCCAACTGTAAAACCAAGGAACCTGTCAGTTGAGACAAGATGCAAAGAGGTCTATCTGAATGGGACCCCAAAGAGAATGAATCAATGCAAAACTACTTCTGTCCAGCATCCAATCGCTGCTGTCCTGAAGGTAACGGGAATTCCAGTCTGCCACCGAATTGCTTACTCCCGGAAGATACTATGCTTGAAGCAGGATATTTCTGTCCAGGCAATAATGCCAGAACTCCCTTGCCAAGTCCGCTAAGACCTTCGAGCAGGTCCCCCCCCCAGTTGATCGATATATCGAACTGCTGAAAAATGGTCAGTCCGAAGGAGGACGCAGCAATTCCCTTGATCTTTGAGAAGGCTCTTGACCATGAAGGAACCTGCAAGCAACTCTAGGCAATTTATGTGAAGCAATTTCTCTTGATCCTACCATTTCCTCCCAGTGTAAATCTGACCTATCCTGGCCCCCAACCAGCTCTGCTGGCATCTGACTCGAGGACCACATCCGGAGAGGGCCCAAAGATTGCTCTGCCATTCCAGGCATTCATATGCTTGAGCCACCAAAGAAGCTCCAACCGGGCTTCTGGATCCAGCTTCACCTTTTGACCATAAGACAAACTCTTGCACATATGTCTTCCCTTGAGTCGTTGAAGAGCGCCGGAAATATAGCTTGAATGGAGGCGGACAACATTCCCACAACCCTCGCTAACTGCCGGAGGGACACAATCCCCTTTCTTAGGATGAGGCGAATTTCTTTCTGAATTTTCAAGAGCCTGGAGAAGGAGGATGGAGGATGCACTGCTTTGAATCTATATTGAAGCCCAGAAATTGGATACATTGAGTAGGACAAAATATGGACTTTTTGGCATTTAGAACAAACCCTAGATCCTGCAAAAGATAGATTGTCAGATCCAACTGACCCTGCAGAATCCGGATATCCTGGGCTAGGAGAAGAATGTTGTCTAGATAAATTATACTCCTGAACCCCTTTGGCCTGAGGAAGGCCATCACTGGCTTCATTAGTTTGGTGAAACACCACAGGGCTGATGATAGGCCGAACGGGAGAGAGGCAAACTGCCAAAGGCAACCCCCCAAAGGAACTGAAGAAACTCCTGATGTGGGGGAAATGACAGGGACTACCAGATAAGCGTCCTTGAGATCTAACTTGACCATCCAATCCCGTGGGAGCAGGGTATCCCTCAGAAGATGAATGCCTTCCATTTTGAAATAATGGTAGACTACAAATGATTTGAGGGCTCTGAGATTTATCATGGCGTGAAAACCCTCTTCGGGCTTCAGAACCAGAAAAATCGTGCTGAGGAACTGAGAAGCCTTGAATGTGGCTGGGACAAACTCTTGAATCTCTGCGTCCACCAGCTTCTGCTTCTCTTGATCGAACACAAGAGGTGGAGGCGGCGAGAGTTGACATGGAGGGGAGTAGAATTCTATCTGAAATCCCCAAACTGTCTGTAACACCTATGGGTCTGAGGTGAGACCTTCCCAATAATGAAGAAATCGTACCAACCTGCCCCCCAAACCTTTGTGGGAAGAAATATTTACGAGACGAGACAATACCTGGAGAGGATCTCGCTCTACTTGCACCTCTGCCATTCTGACCTCTCCACTGAGTTCCTCTCTAGGGATAGAAGGTCGGCTGCGATCCTCAAACTGAGGAAGAATGATGGGCCCCTCTAGAGGCATATTGTTGTGGTCGGGTAGAGCCCCTGAAAGAGGAACGGCCAGAAGAGCAGGCTCTTCCTCGTCCGGCCTTATCAAAAATTCTAGGTGCAAAAACTTTTCTAATGTTTGTCTGGGCCTTGTCTAATGCAGTTAAAGTATGGACATAAACCCAGAGGACCTAAATAAACTTATCCACAAAAAGATTTCCTTGAGCTTTCGGACCAGCCTCTCCCCCCACCATATCCTGTAGCTTGGGACCTATGCGCCTAAGGAGAGCTTTGCGGCTCTCCTTGGAAATACTGGAATTAGCATTGCCGAGCAGGCAAACGGAATGCTGCACCCAGCCCCTGAGCGCCTCGACATCTATTTGTGATTCATTAATAGCAGCCTCCTCTGCCAATTTGAATATTTGGGTCAAGGGCCCTAACATGTCCAACAGCTTGTCCTGACAACTCTTAAGTGCCCCATCAACTCCTTTCTTTGGGTCTTTACTCCTTTGGGACAAAAAAGCAACCATGGACTGATCAATATCAGGAGTCATTGCCACCTTCTCAGGAACAACAGGACGGGGGCATACTGAACGTAGTTTATACCTGTCTTGCTAGGAAGAGCCCTCCTAACCCAATGATGGAGTAAAGAGGAGACTGCCTCAGAAGGACGCCATTCCGCTGACCTAGGGTGCAGAATGAGGGAGGGATCAAAAACGGAACCCCACTGTCATCCAACAATTGCTCCTCAGCAGTCTGGGATACCACCACAGATTATACTTTCCTTTTACACCTCTTGGGTGGGGAGTCCGAATCGTCTGAGGAATCAGGCAATGATAAAGGAGTAGAGGTCACGCTAATTGGGGCTGAAGACTGGGCAACGCCCTGACCAAACTTACGCTTTAGGGCTCTAACCGGGGAGTCGGGGGAAGAGGGAGAACTCTGAACTGGGCTTAGTTGCCCTTGTAAATGTTTAGTTTTGGTTGTGCACTTTCTGGGCGCTGTAGAAGGGCCCTGAACAGGACTAGGATGGAAGTCAGCAATCTTATTAATTAGCCTGTCAAAAGCTGAGGCTAAGGTTGAGTTTAAATTCAACAGAGCCGAATCCATGGAATCCCTTATAGCCCTGGAGATGGACGGGGGTGGGACCAGGAAAGTGTTTCCCAACCACCTCACTCCAGACTCCTCATTAATCCTAGCACTTTCCTTTGAAGCCGCCCTAACCTGGGTGCTGGCATCCACTGAAGGAACCCCTTATGGCCCCTTAGTTGACTGCATTGTTAACAATGGCAAAAAACAAAAAATAGAAATGAAAGAAAAAGGCCCCAAGTGTCACAGACCAAACAGAAATAGGTCAAGCAGACCTATCAACAATTCCACCTGAAGTCTGTGGAAATTAATTTATATATAATATATACATAAAAATGAGCCCAGGTAAAACCCAGGACCAAGCAGGCAATAAAGAAGAAAACTAATAACAGTAATAATGCTGCACGTGAGGGACACAAAATGTATAAACGCTTCAACTGCTGCCTGAGGCAGTCACATACACACCGAACGCCGAGCAGGCGAACGTTGAGAGCCCAAGAAAACCTCTCTGCCTATGAGGTGTGTTGGAGCGGTAACGCGCTCGAGCCGCTCCTCACAGGGCGGGCTTTTTAATTAAATATATTCGGCACCGAGCAGGCGCCAAGCAAATGCAGGGGAGGGAAGCGCAAGCAGCGCTGCGGCCAAAGTAGGTGTCAACGAGCAGGCGAACGCTAATAATCCCTCAAGGGGAAGCGGGAGAGACAGGGAGGAAGAAGAAAAAAGGGCCGACTCTGGGCGTGCCTGAGGCAAGATGAACGCCTCACGCCGAGCGGCTCCCACAGTAATAAAAGTTTCCTCAACGTTCGAACCAAGGAACGTTATAACAAAGGCACACAGTTTGTTTATTCATTTATTCATCTATGTTATTCAGTGAAACAATGTAACACAAAACCCCCTTCACAGATGAAAGGACTAGCGTGTAACAAATAGGACTTATCTTGTTGCGTCAGCAGCAAAGAAAGAGGAGTTGTATTTAGAGTAAAGGACATTTATCGGGGAGGGTTCATCCTGATTGGTTAATGGGCTGGTTCTGAGCCCCATCTTGGACTGGGTGCATGCACTGTGTGCTTATGGTTCATGTGTTTTTCTGTTTTAAAAAGAAAAAAGTTACTGTTTGAACAAAGATTTTTCTTTGCTGCTATTTTGTCAGTAGTAAAGATTGAAAGCATAACATGAGCCACCTTGTCGTGCCATAGAATCACTTGCCACTCCAGCAAGGAGCTATTCCCCTTTGCAGAGCACGAGAAACCTCAAGCACAAACAAAATGGTTTATGAGTGCGTGTTTGTGCCGGGACTGAATAAACAAACAAATTACCCTTTTATTGTGCTCACTTTTCTTTTCATCCCAAACCAGCTTCCATTCACACAGTGCTACAAAAACGAAGATTTACTCTGACAAATATGGCGCCCAGGATCAGATGAAGAGCCACATACATGCTTGTCTTCGTTAACAGTGACGTTGCACCTATGTTCTGCAGGGAGGACTGGGAAGAGATCAGAGCGGCCGTGCTCGTCTTAACTGTAAATATACTCATAGCAAGCACACTTCAGTTGACAGTTATTTGACTCAGAGATATTTTATAGCTATTTCAAAGACACTTGAAGGCATCTGTTTCTAAATATTAAGTGCTGAACAACTCTGTCAGATAACAAATAAATTTGCCAGACACCCCAAATGCTGGCCATCCTTATGTTTTCTCATAAAAGCCGCAGCAGATTTTTCAAATAAAAATATGCACTGAAAAAAAAGACTTTGGCAGTCATCTTCCAAACCCCTTGAGTGGGTAAATGAGGTTTCAGGCAAACTCGACTTTCAGTGCTTTCTTTGAAATTTGTAGTTCAATCGTAAAGGCCCCCTGCCGTGCATTATTAGCATGGCATGAGGCGTTTCCAGGAAATCCTATAAAATCCTCCATCTTGTACCAGTTGCTAGAAGCTGGTGGAGTCCATGGGAGTGTAATGGATATCTGTTATCATCAGAATCCGATGCTGATGGATATGCATTCGTTTGTGAAAGATGGAGCAGAAGGGGGGTGGGCAAGTAAGTTTTATACTGGGTACTCACCCAGGCCAGTCAAAACCTTGAAAATCCATCTGGGTGACAAATGAAGTAAAAAAACAAGTGTAAATCTTGAAAACATGGGTTTAACTCCCCCTTTACCACTCCGGAAGATTGGACAAGGACCCCAAAATCTGGCCCAATGTTGGATCTTTTTTCACAAGACTACCCAATTTATGCAGATAAAGCACAATGAGAATAAATGATTTGCCCAGGAACACACACCAGGATTTCAACCCAGTTGGTGATTTAAGCAGTTGGCCACATATATGCCGATGGATATTTAATGTAAGCAATATTTGAATGTTTGTGTTTGAAAAGATTGAAGTTTTACAGCAATGCATTAAAAAGTACACACATTACACAAAACACTAACATAAATCATGTCAGAAACATGTCAAGCAAAAGGCGATTATAGCTTTATTTTACCTATTCTGACTAGATCACAGTAAAAACCTGCAAAATTGTGCACGTTTTAAAAACACAGTGAAAGAAACTGCAACACAATGTAATGTCATCTGCTGGAGTCTTTAGTTCACATAGTATGCAATGTAACGCTTGCCTCCCATTTATTATCACCCCCCCCCATCCATGCATACCTTTAAATGCACAATAGAGCCTCCACAGGGACCGCTGTGAACTGACTCTCAACCTTGAATCACCCTTATCGTAATGCTTTGTTTATACAAATTAACATGTCAGGGTGATTAACTGTGCTTTGCTGCACTTTGAAGTTTCACAGGACAGAGTGTGAACGCCGAGCTGGGAAGGCATTGAGCAGCTGATATGTGTGGGTCGTTTGGCAACATTATTATTGAGTACTGGTACTCTCTTCAAGCATGAAGAAGTCCTGGCGTTTCAGCGCTCTACCTCAATGGTTATCCCTGTGTTTTTAGTACTCTACTTTGACCGTCTAGTTGGAAGGCAAGCTGCATGGTGGGAGCTCTCTTTTGTGTGTCCCCGGTGATTTGTGTGTCTAGCTCATATCCGTTACTCCCCCTGCCCTGTGGCAGGTGTAGTTTTGATCACAGCACTTGTTCCTTATTGTCCATACTGTTGGTTGTCCCCACCTATCCAAGTATCCTGTAGGATATCCCTGCTTTTATAATGGGGTAGGTTAAGGTTTATGATTTCTTAGAGGGGTATTCACAGGTTTCGTTGTGGACCTTTCTTCCTAGTTGAGTCTGGAGCAAAGAGCCAGTTTTGAGTAGTTTCTGAACTCCAAGTGACCTCTTGTGTTGTATATGTTTTTTGGTAGGTTATTCCAGGTCGAGGTTGCCAGGTGAGTGAAAGATGAGTTTTCTTTTGCTCTAAGGCTTAGGTACTAGGCGAATGTCGTTGCTTGATCTGAGTGATCTAGTCACTCAGGTAGATGGTTATTTTTTTCAGGTAAATGCTCATTACAAGTCTGCTGGTCCAGAACAAAGGTGCCGGTAAGCTCACCGGCACCCTTGTTTCTGGACTGGCAAAGTATGTGTTTGCCTGCCATGGCCACTGAGGTCTGACCCCGTCCGGCGCAGCGACCATGGTAGGCAAACCCTTTCTGGAAGCGCTGGCACCGTTAGCAACGGCGCCAGCGCTTCCGAGTCCCCACTCAATAGGGACTTACATTTTACGGTGGCTGACTTTCCCAGCCGCCAGACTTGTAATCTACCGGTGGCACCGGGAAGTCAGGCACCAGTAACATTTTACAAGTCCGGCGGCAACACGCTGGTAGCACCGGCAGGATTACTTGTAATGACGCCCATTGGCGTCTTTGAGGGATTTAATCTGTTTTTTAAGAACTATGTTAGGATCATAATTTATTATTTTTAGGGAGTGTATGAAATGTAATATAATGAAATGTGTGTGTATTATATTATATTATATTATATGGGTCGTATGTGGCAAAAGGTTTGTAAATTCAAGCCAAAGCTTAATAAAACATTTAAAAAAAACGTTTACCTAGAATAGAGAAAAAAGGAGGGTGGTTGGAATGACCCTTAACCACTGGCAATTGACTTAGGCAACCCTCCAGACGATCGTGTTTTAGCCTGACAGGCCATTCGGGACGGGGAGATACCATATGCACATCAGAGGAGGTTCCACCCAAAAAGGATCAGTCCAGTCCAAACTTGCACCTGTCATTAATTCTGCACTACAAGCCTGTCTGATAAATTGTAAATTGTATGCCATTCCAGAATATGAGGCTGGAGAGGCGCTGTAATTTTGAAATGTTTGTACTTTCTTATCTTTTATTCTCAATTGATGGAATAGTTTCAGCCAGACTTGGAATTGACCTTTGGACTGTGCATGTAGTTTGAGACTGGGGCTAGCATTAGGACCCCTACAAGGTATCCTTCTCTTCAATTCCATTGCCCCCCACTCTAGTCACTCTCTCTCCTTTCTATTTTGCCCCTACCCCCATATAACTGCTTTTTTCTTTTGGGGGACGATTCAATTTTTGTGTTCACCCTGTACCGCAGGGTGTTCAATTGGCTGTCATGCACTTTACTTGTATATATCCTATATCTATTGTCTGTTTTTATGCTGTTTTATTATGGATCCAGCACTATGTAATATGTAATTTAATATGTGAATAAAGATTATTTGATTTTACATTATCCTTGACCTGGCCCCTCATTGGGCTCTCATCTTGATGGTAACTAACTTTGCTTGATTTTTCTAGCGATTTGTCCCGCGTTACCCCCTCTTTCTTGTTCAAGAGGCATTCCTTGTGCACAAGACTACAAACAGCAAGGTCAATAATTAGGAGCCAGGTGCAAAACTCAATTTCACATCATACTTTAATGACTGGCAGCTATATTGTCCCTCTAAGCAGTTACCCTCCTTGGGCTATACACTCTGCAGAAATGTGAATAATATTCTTGTTGTAAACATAGCAAAAACCTTATCACATGGCAAGATGGGAAAACTGTGTCTTCTCCCAAATATGCTAACCTTTTGATAACGCATGCAATGCTCTACACAGGAAGAGGAATGGAAAACCCTAATATTAATCGCTAGACTTGGTATTCTATTATCGAATGGGGAATAGGCTTTCCATGTATTCAATTCTACCATGCAAGTTTCATTCTGCACCCAGAAAAGCTCTAGCTCAGACCTCACAAACTAGACAGCCAAACATAGGTGAACATTGAAGGTGATCTCCCCTTAAGTTCAATACCAGGGTCAATTACGAAGTAAACTATAGTTACTTACAATGTGCTCGACCAGGTCTATCCTGAGGAATATCCTGAGAAGTGTAATAATAATCTATCCTCACCAGAATTTGCTTGCTTGTGGAGAAATACATTTATCAAGATCCCAATAGATCCTTTGACTGGAATGCCTGGCTGGAAGAGGCTTCTGGCATCTTAATCAAGTTCAGATCCCTGCAACAAAAAAACTATGCGCGCCTATACTATGAACTTTGTAATGGCTTACCAAAAAATTGTCTCTTCTGGCACTATATGTCAAACAGTCTTTTGCCTTCAGACATCTAAATATACTATTGAAAGCATTACTTTCGGACAACTTTAAAACATTTTCCTTCTCCAACCTCTGTAAAAACAGATATTGACTCCATCGAAAAGCACATTACAGATTTAGAAAAGGATCTTGACCTCAAGGTAGACTCTGATAGATCTGGCTCAAACTCTTGATGAGCAAAAAAGAAATCAACCTAGACTTTCAATTTCTTCTCGGCCAGCAAAACACTTATATTGGAACCCCGAAAAGCTATTTCTGAATAATAGCCCATCCTACTGAAAATGTGCTCAGGCCAATAGAGATTATGTACATCTTTTTGAGAATATAAAACTTTGCAAATGTTGGATAGAGATCGAAAATCAGATTGAAATGGTGGTTGAAGTGTAGGTCGAAGAGAAACCGCATATTAATTGGTACGTGCATCCAATTGACAGAGTCAAATAAATCCTCACAAACTGCAGAAGAAGGACTGAATGACTGACTTAACCTGTCTTCAACTCACACGCCACTCTAGAAAAGGCTCCTTACAGTAACCTAGTGTAAGGGTCTGTAAGCTTTGCCTCTCCATATGTTTTGCACAAATATTTCCAGCAGCCCTACTCAGCACAGTCAAAGGTGAGGAATCATGGGAGCAGTAGTTCCCAACATCTGGAGAATGACAGGTCTTTTTGATGCTTTTTATACACAAAATGCCCATCCAGCATTATGTACTGTAAAGTATGCACTGGGTACCAGTTAAGTTATTCAGTGCTGGGCATCTAGATTTAGGTGATCCATGATCTTATTGTACTGATATGAAGATGATTTCATTTCTAATAATCTCCTATCAAAGCTGCTTTGTTGTTGTAACATGTTTACAATATATTTACCTCCTCCTTCTCCCCCTGTCTTCCCTGCTAATCTTACAGCAGTGTGACTGATGTGCAGGGCCCGTATGTGTCCTTGTGGCCTTGACCCCCCACATCTCTCATCCCAGCCTCTTTCTTTCTACTGCACTTACTCGGCTCACCCACTCATCGGTGGTTGCACTTACGTTCTTCTCCTCCTAGCACTTACCCAGACGACTTCTCCATGAGCATTAAAGCACCTAATCCCTCCTGCCTCCCCCTTCTGCACATGCACATTCTGAACACTCACAGGGTATAGTAGGTTTGTCTCCCCTTCCCTTAGTCTCATTATTTGTTTTTACTATTATTGCAATTATTTATCCTTGCTGTAATTCATTGTCTTCACCTGCCCCCACTCTGTGCCAGTCAATGGACATATTTGAAAACAAAGCAAATGTAGCAAAACAGTAGATAATTACAAAAAGAGAGCCTGTGGAGAGCAGTGAGAGAAGGAGAACTATGTGGAAATGGGGGAAGACGACAATGAAGGCAAATGCACTGAAGAGAGGCAAGAGAATAGGCAGGGAAGCCTGCAAGGAAAGAGCAACAGAAGTCAAGTCGTGAGAAGACTAATGTGAGAGTGAGCGTCTTTTTGACCGATAGGTGAGGAAAGGACATATTTTGCAAATGTTATAGCATTAGAAGAGACAGAAACGAGCCAGAAAAGAAATATGTTTGGAGAAAGAGATTGAGGATTCAAAGAAAACACTGAGCTTGTGGACAAAAGGTGTACGAGAAACGATCCAGCTGGAAGGAAATAGAACATTGAGGAGAGCAGTCATAAGGAGAAGCCTAAAAAGGGAATCTAAGTTTTTGGAGCATTATGGTGAAATTATGAGCTAGAATCCAGGGCTTTCCAACTTCATAACTCCACGATAGTCAGAGAGAGTGGGCTGAAGTTGATCAGAAACAGTAGAAAATTAGAAATATATCTGTCAATTATCAGTAGAAAAATTAAAACCATATGAAGGAAACATAGCAGAGAGAGGAATAGTGTACTGGGGAAAATGTAAGTAGCCAAAGATCAAACCTTGTGGAATCCCAAAATGTAGGGGACAGGAATGAGAAAAGTCACCAGCCCAAGAACCGAATAAGTGCAGTTAGGAGGACATCCAGAAAAGAACAGTGCCAGGTGTACCAAGAGAAGAAGGAGAACAACAATGAATGGAGTACCTCTACGTGGGTTTAGTGAAGGTGGATACAGTGGTGGTTCTCAGATACCACCACCAAGTGTAATGGGAATACAATTTAAATGACTATCCAGTAAGGGTCACGATTTTTTTAAGTGTAATTTTCTTCACACAATATGACAGATGGCAAAGTTAATTAGGAAAAGAACTATTTTATCGAGAAAGTGAGATTGTTCTGGAGGAGAAATAACTGACTGTTAAAGGCTTGTATTTTTATGTTATGTTTTGCTTGTATCATGAAAAAAATGGCCAAGCTTCTTAATATATATGGCATCTATTTATTAATTTAGTGTCAGCATATGCTCAACCACCACTTTGCAGCGTTAAGGTACACCATGTGGTAGTGTCCTGTGTGATAAGTCAGAGATAGCAGAAGGACACACGAACATGTTCAAGCAGGATACTTTATTTTAACCCAAAGAAAACCCCTCTAATTCCCCCAACACTATGAAAAGTTCCCTATTGTAGAAAATAATAAACACGTGCACGTCAGGATGTCCAACAAATTAAGCTTTGTCCTCTGTCAAACCTATGTTTACCGAAGGTAGGAAGGAAGGAAGGAAGGAAGGAAGGAAGGAAGGAAGAAAGAAAGAAAGAAAGAAAGAAAGAAAGAAAGAAAGAAAGAAAGAAAGAAAGAAAGAAAGAAAGAAAGAAAGAAAGAAAGAAAGAAAGAAAGAAAGAAAGAAAGAAAGAAAGACTACAGACTTTAGATACAGTGTCACAGGACCAGGCACATGCGGCATGATGACGTGTTACCGAACGTGTCAGCTCTTCGCAAACCGGTCCTTGCTTCACAAACAGTACGAAACTGCATTTTCAGCTGATCTAGGACGTTTTTAAGCTCAAAATGTCCCCTCAGACTTCTCCTACACCTATTCTTACTCATTATCCATACAGAATCTAGCACACAGCACATACTTAAAAAATATTAGCAAAACTGCTATTTATCTTCAGAAATGGCATCAGCTAATGCCATCGATCCTTCCTAAGAGCCAACACCAACACCACCAGCTGGAGGACCTACACAACGAAAGAAGAACAGTACTTCAAAAAACAATCAATTGGACCAGGATGATGAGGTAGAGGAAGCGCCTACCTCTAGCACACATAGAAAATCATGGGTGTGGCAGTTCTTTACCACCGTTGGGAATGTACCAAAATAAATAAACAAACAAAAAAGGTTCCTTTAGGAGCCACTTTTCACGGTTAAAGAATAAAAGTTATAATAAATAAGCTTATAGACTCCATCTACTTTGCATTTTTCAGTAAAGTAATTCCCATTAGCATGATCAACTATGCTACTGGAAATAATGGACAATTGTACACTACAGAAAAAGAAAGAGCACATAAACTATTTTGTTGTCTGAAATTCTTCTCTCCAGTGTGCAATAAATACCATAATCCATTGCCTTCATGACTATCCATTGCCTTCATGACTATCCATTGCCTTTGTGACTATCCCTGCATTCCCGTCTAGCCCATGCTAGAAACAAAACCTGGATCGCACATGCACACCATCACACAACACAGCCCTTCTGCTCTTTTTACTGTTATGTTTGTAACACTACCTCATTGCTTGATTTAAGCCATTCACACATATATCCACCAGTCAGTAAAAAAAGCTGTACATATACCCAGTCAACATAATAAACTTCCACACACCAACTGCCGCTAAAAATGTTCTACCAATTTTTTGCATATGCATTTCACTTTCTTATCCCAAAAACGTGTGCACACTTCTGCTTCAAATGCATATATGCATTGTGCAGTAAAACAAGTGCATACATGGAAAGAGTAGTAGACATTACGAAGTGCTCACCGAAGCCCAGAAGGAAAGTGCCAAGACATACCAAACCACAAGGCCACAAGCTAGCTACGGGGCACAGGAGTCCCAAGAGTGTGGTACACATCCACCAATTGGTAGACCCACAAAGGCAGTGCTGAGGGGGGGGGAATACTAGTGCTGACTATATATACAGCCTGGAACCTGTAATGTTCATAAGGGACCAGGCCACCATTCTCAGTGGCGCTGGCATAAGTTAGTAGAGAAAAGATTAAGTAAAACAGGAACCGAAAACTGGAGCGTTCATACATTTAGAGAACTCAAGGAAGTCCAGCTCAAGTGTAACAGGAGCAAGAAGCCTGTTCCAAACACAAGCAACGGCCGAAAACAGACACATTCCTGCCACTCTCTGTTACAAAAAGTGTTTGACAAACAGAGTATTAGGGTTACAGCCACAGAGGGCTCTAGCAGGGCAGTATGTAGGGAAACAAAGTTGCACATATTGCAGTACTTGCAAGTAGCAGGAACTACTGTACTCATTTTATATATCCAGTGACACGATCCCTGAGATTGAGGACAAGGATAAGTCTTGCAGCCCTATTATATATTAGCCAAAGGAGGCATACACAACAACGGGGGAAGTTAATGAACACGGTCTTGCAGTAGTCCAGTTTACATACAACCAGGGTTGTACAGACATTCAGCTTTTGGGTGAAGGTGAGAAATGGTACAATGCATGTAAGGAGGTAGAGTTTGAGGCATGGGCTTTGTTTACAAGCTCCAGAATGTAAAGAATAAAGCACAGACAAAACTTAAAGATAACCCAAAGTTTGTTGGCCTCATAGAATGGTGAAAGTAGATGGCCCAAAGACAGGGGCCGGAGCGTCGGAGAAAAACAGGGCACAGGTGTCTCCATCTTACTAGTATTTACACACGGATTGATAGCTGCACACAATGCCTCAATCGCAGTTAGACAATTAGAGATTAAAAAAACAGCTCTACAATGTAGTTCAGGGAAGTTCAAGGAAACCTACGTGTCAATAACATAACACTACAAATAAGAAGATAACAAGTACATCAGGTGAGCCTAAGGAACAAAATACATATTCAACAACCACAATTATAGGATAAACCCTAGGGTACTGTACAGGTAAACAGTGAGGTGCTACATGCAAACAGCCAAGTTGCACCTGGTAAGGACGGTCAGTGAGGAAAACAAATCAGCCAGTGCAGCACCTGCTCCTTAATGCTAATAGTATCACGTAACCATTCAATGAGGATACAATTTGTGCCTGTCTAAAAGGTGAAGGACACATCAAAAAGCCCTGTCCTCAATTGTACTACAATTAGTGGTCAACGTGAATGGGAGTGTTGGGAGCGGTGCTCCTCTACTTTTTTTATTTAAGTGTTACTCTTCCTATACGTTTATTTAAAAAAGAAACAGTTCCGGAATAGTAAGAAGTAAAAGTACATCTCTTTGGGGGTTTGTATAGTGTGTGGGAGGTGACGTAGTGATGGGGTTTCTGAGGAGTGGATGCACAACAGCAAGAAACGTAGTTCCACTACTTCTTTTTGTACACTTTGACCACTAACTACAATCATAAATACCATATACGCTTTAATTATATTATTCCTCCATATTACAAATACTGTATAGTCCCACTGCATTACCTATAATCACTATACACATTACTATAGTGTGTGTTGCCAGTGACCAGATGCCCCCAAGACTAAGAGGAGATAGAAATTATAGGGTGGGCCGAGTGGGAGGAAGCGTTAAAAGGGGTTCCAGGCTGCATCTGAGCAACAGGTAGAACTGGTTTTTGGAGGGATCATGGCTACAGTCAGGAAATTAAAAGTCATGTGCTACATTGCAAATGAAAAGGGACATAGAAACTGCCATTTCCCAATTACAAATTAAAAAACAAGGAAATCAAAAGATTTAAATAGTTAGGTCTGCTACATATAAAATATGCCTTAAACATACCTTTCTAAATTAAGCTCTTTTGTTTGGCTTTCTGCTTCACTGATCATGATGTTTTCATGCTTGTGGCTTTTACATTGGTCAGGCATAGTGTCTGCTGCTTTGGTCTTTCCAGCTGCAGTTCCACATCTCTCTAGGTTTGGCAGCCAACGTGGTGTCATGCTCAATCCCACCCACTCACCAGTTCCACTTTGTCCTAAAGTGGGCTCTGAACTTCTACTACTATCACCTTTCGCAGGTACTCATTACTGTTTGTCACTGTTCCTCCCAGACATCGGTTTGCTGGTGTAGTTATGGTATTCACTCTGGCATCTCAGCTCATGAACAAGGCCCCCCTGTGAATTCCTTAGCCTTTCACTTCTCACTGTTGACTGGGTGCACTGGGTGTTAGTTTTCTTTTCGCTGTGGGGACCTGATCTGGCAGGCATACCACTGCAGGTTCTTGCTTTCAATCACATTTTCCAAACATTATGAAACCTTGGGAAATGTTATTCTTTGATGCTGACTTTTCAGAGGATATAATATCAGATAAACCCCTGGGTCTCCTGTGGCATCACTATTGCCTAAGCCCTTATCTCTTGGGCGGAACTTTGTACTTTCTTGGATCTGCACAATTGTGCTACGGTTTGGGTATTGCCCATACAAAACAGGACCAACGCTCTACTCAGAATCTAAGTATACCTCACTTAAATCAGGGTAGAGCCATGAAGTTGGAGGGGGCTCTACTGCTCACAGCTCAGGCTAGATTGCCCATGTGTACCGGCTTTAATGGGCTATAGCAGAGACCCCTCATGGCCCTCTGACAAAGCTAGAGGACTGGCTTCTTAACCGTAGTTCACATTGATGCTATAGTTTAAGTGACTTTTAATTTAGTGATACAATGTGAGCTAAAGATACATTTTAAGACTAATGCACTTTTTTATATGTAGAATGAGTTCACTTGAACCGAGTATTTGTACTTTGGCATTGGCATTCCCAAAATGTGGGGAATTAACCTTTTTAACGGATGTAATCTTAACTGTACGAATAAACATGTGGAAACAGATCCAGTGAAAATGTACTACTAAAGACCACATGTTTGAACAGAGAAAGACAGAGAATCAGCTCTCTACAACATGGTGGCCAGACTCTGGAATACTCTGACAAAAGAAGTCGAACAATCCAGGATTTTCTTAGTGCCCGGAAAAAGCTACGGAGGTGTTAGTCCATTAATTTGGAGTCGATAGTACTCCATGGGGCATTTTGGAGGAATAGCAAGGCTGGTAGCTGGAGGTGAATACTGGAACTTTGCGCCCAACTCATGGGTGGTGCGGCACTGCAACGGTATACGGTAATACCGCTGCATTTAACCTGCACCGCCCAACTGGTAATGAGGCCCACTGCGCGGAACTGCAAGTGCATCAGGGGCTTGGTCATTCCAGCCACTACTGATGATTAGTTGAACTGCTCTAATGGACATATAAATCTGTGTACTATTTTCATTTGGCTAGCAGATTTCCTGTCTACTATTTTCATTTGGCTAGCAGATTTCCTGTCTACTATTTTCATTGGCTAGCTAGCACATTTCCTGTCTACTATTTTCATTGGCTAGCTAGCACATTTCCTGTCTACTATTTTCATTGGCTAGCTAGCACATTTTCTGTCTACTATTTTCATTGGCTAGCTAGCACATTTCCTGTCTACTATTTTCATGGGCTAGCTAGCACATTTCCTGTCTACTATTTTCATTGGCTAGCTAGCAGATTTTCTGCCTATCATTTTTATTGGCTAGCTGGCAGATTTTCAGTTATTGCAGTTAACGCTTCTGTGGGGCAGGTTGGCAAAACGTTCCCCTTGTACAAAAAAATTAAGCAAATGCACTTAGCACCAAATTTGCACACGACGTTATTACAGACACTTTATTCATTTATGCTGCACTGTTACAACAACGGACAAGCAATACTCGTTGCACTGCTACCACAGTGGAACAGTAATTATGAGCGCTATTTTAAATGTTCGATGATCTGGCCCCAGAAGGTACAGCTCTGCCGGAGAGTTTTAATTACTATAGGGAGCTGTTATAAAGTGCTATTCCACTGTGGTAGCAGGGCAGTGCCAGTGGAGAACGTCTCTGTAATTACATCCCGCGATTGCTTTAGCAGATTAAACACATTTGCCACTCAGAATTATAAATCAGTTTGTAGGTCGCCAAGTACTGATCCTGCATCTACTTGCAGCCGTGTTTTGCACTGGGCATATGTTACTGTGTGAGCTCCCATGGTTTTGAGGTGACGGCTTCCTGCAAGTAAAAGCATTCCCTTTAACAAAATCCTCATGACAGGATGTGCGATGTCTAAACATCCCATAATACTGAGCAGTCTCTGGCATGGAATCAAATAGGAAACAACCACACCAGCTCAGTCTGGATATGTCCCCGTATCTGTACATACAAACACTATACTGTCCCCAGCTTTACCCTCAGTAGTACTGTTGACCTGTGCGCTCCTAGACGTTATATAATTGTTTTGTAAATAGGATTTATCCCCTGGATGTCGTGATGTATGCATAATGAATTGCAGACATTTGGTTGTCTAAGTAATATAAAATAATGCGTTAGTCTTCCTCAGATAGCATGCATTCCTGCACTGATACATTCACCCACAGATTGCAATTGTTTTAGTGACTGTTAAGGAAAAAGGGGGTCAAGGGGATAAATTCCCCCCAGAATTTTAAGCAGGGGGATACAATATGATGTATTCCCCCCACACACAATATCTGCAGCAAGTGAAAAGAATGCCTGTTTATTTTTCCAATTGGTAGGCATGGCTGTCTTTTTAGAAGCTTGCATTTCACTTTCCAAGTGCTCGAAATGTAAACAGACCGTGCTTTCCTTCCTTTGAATGGCCCATTAAGGTCATTGTCATGGTAGAGTAGGGGGTGAGTGGGTGCAATGCTGGATACCATCACAACCCTCCCGCCTACCTGCCAGAGGGTGGAGGGCAAATCTGAGAAATCAAAGACAATCTGCAGAGCATCTTTTCAACGATGGTGAAAATATTTGAGCATTCAGCCCACAAAGTCACTAGGTAATATTTTCTTTGGATGATTCAGAGTTAAGGGTGTCTATAAATAAAAAAAAAGAAGTCCTGATTGACTGACTTACTGACTCATCAATGCCAGCTCAAACCGTTTAACCTAGGAACGTGAAATTTGGAAGGTACATTGTTTTCATGACGAAGGAACCCACTAAGGAATGATTTTGGGAAATTCTGTCCCTAATGGGCTGAAAAGGGGGCAGGGAATTTTTGAATGACTCATCAACACCCAGCTCAGATGGTTTAACCAAGGAACTTGAAATGTGGAAGGTATATTGCTATCATGACGTGTGCACCCGCTAGGGGACGATTTTGGGAAATTCCCCCTGAGGGAATGAAAAGGGGGGTGAATTATTTTATGAGGATACCTATATTTCAAATACAGAAGATGTTACAGATGTGAAAATTGGTATGTAGATTATTCTTCAAAAATAGAGAAACAAGTTTTTTACCATTTCCCGAAAATCCAGTTAAGGGAGGTGGAAAAGGGGGTGGGTGGTTTACGGATACCCATATCTCACAAACCAAAGATGTTAGAAAAGTGAAAATTCACATTTTAAATCTTCTTTATAAAGTATGTTTCCAAACTTCGTCAATTGCCTAGCAGACCTCACATCCAAAATGTACCCTAACATAATAAATCTAATGGAGAAATCTACGGAATGGTTATGTGAGTGTGCTATTTTAATGCCAAAGAACAGCATGGCTGCCATAATCAATAAGATACTTGTTAATTCTTTTGGAGGAGTCCAAACGGAGTCCAAATCTGTAAACTCAGTGTTTCAAAGTGATGACACAGTCCACAACCCTGATGAGTTCTTGAACACTTTAAATCCTCCTGGTCTTCCCAAACAAAAACTTTTTCTCAAAGTGGGAGCACCTGTGACATTATTGCAGAACCTCAACCCATAAGCTCTAAAATGGCACCAGTTTGAGAGGGAAAGCTCTCCACAGAAATGTGATTGAAGCTACGGTGCTAACCGGTACTGGCCAGGTGGAGTCCGTGTTCATACCACAAATACCTTTTATACCTTCAGAATATCCATTTGAATTCAAAAGACTTTGGTTCCCCTTAAAGGTTTGTTTCGCCATGACCATCAACAAATCTCAGGGGCAGACTTTAAAGGTAGCGGGATTGACCTAAGGGAAAACTGCTTCTCGCATGGGCAGTGTTGGGGAGAATTCTCAGAAATGTGCTACGTCCCTTCTACTTTAGAAACCCAGAGCTCTTTTTGCTGGACTTTAGGACTTTTAATTTCTTTTTTTTGTTTTACTTTATTTAATAGTTATTCAAAATAAAAATTACAACATCAAAGTGAGAAAAGAATAAGAATAATTCCATATACATCAATTCAACAAAATGTACATTACAACTAACTTAACATCTTAAAAAGAAAACAAAACGCATTCCCACCCCCACATCCCATAACTGAACATGACAACACAAAAACACAACATAACGTCAAACAAAACATACATCCGTCACCAACCCCCCTATCATTAAAATCCCTAAAGAATAAATAAAAGCCTACACCTCATCCAAATAAATCACTACATGACCCCCATCTCTCCTTGTACTCAGTTTCTCGATGTTGTTGAATAGCCTGAGTCTTCTCATACCATGAAAGTGTTTGCATGTCCGATACCCAGTTCTCAAAATGTGGCTTTTTTCTAGATTTCCACACCTTCATTATTTGTTTTATTGCCATCAACAACGCCCTATCGATCCAATCTGAATAATCCCATATTTCCTCATTTCTACTATCAACTGAAAGGGAGATTACTGTCAGAAAAGTGTGAGGTAATGATACACTTATCACCATATCTATGCGATCCAAAACCTCTCTCCAAAAATATAGCACTCTACTACACTCCCAGAACATATTTCGATAGGTCCCTCTTGAGCATCCACACCCCCAGCACAGATCTGTATCAGCCAGACCTCTCTTATTCATCCTCACCGGCGTCCAATAAATAGGACCTACAATACGCTGGTGAATATACCTCAGATTTAAATGAACTTTAGTCCTCACCGACGCTTTCCAGCTATTATCCCACAATTCTTCAGAAAGATCAGTTTCCAGTTCAGACACCCACTCTATTCATAGCCGATCCCAGGAATTCCTCATACATTCCTGTAATGGAATCAATTTAACATATGTAAAGACCGTCCTTGGTGATGTAGCAAAAATCTCACAAATTTGGGGACTACCACTCAATGGTCCACTCAACATTTGCAATCTCTCTGTCAGTAATTTTTCTAAGAGCCTATACCTCCCCACCTGCCTATTATGTAAACCATAACAATTAACCAAGTCTTCAAACGGGACCATCCTGCCCTCCCTCCATGCCTCCCCTATCTTCAGAATGCCCCTATTGGCCCAACCCCTCCAGTTAAGCATTTTTTTATTAATTTGTAAACCCGGATCCAACTAAATAGATGCCGAATCATACAAATACAAAGACGCCCCACAGCCCAGAATCTAAGAAACCAATGCAGGTTTTGAAACCACCAGAGCTTCTAATTTTGTCCTAGAATTCGCCAACCTCCCATAAGAATATAAACAATCCAGGGAGAAGGGATGTAGTAGCTCCCTTTCCATCGAAAGCCAATATGGGTCAGATCCCCGTCTCCCCTCGAAATAATAGGAAGCCTTTATAATAAGAAGCCCCTACAATAATTCTCCAACACCAGATAACCAAAGCCTCCATCTTTAACTCTACGCTCCAAAATAAATCGAGGAATTTTTGGCCTTTTGCCCTTTCCCCATAAGAAATCTATGAAAAACCTATCAATACTCCAAAGCACTTTTTTAGTAAACTTAAGGGGAAGTGATTGAATAAAATTCAAGACCTTTGGCAACAACATCATCTTGATAGCATTGACTTTTGCCCAAATGCTTAGAGTCAATCTTTCCGATCTTCGTATATCCTTTAGCAGAATTTCCTTAAATTTGTCCACATTGTATTCCACCATTCTCCTAATGTCACGCACCAAAAAAAAAAACTAAATATTTCAACGAAACTTCAGCCCATTGGCAATCCCAATCCAGTAGCCTTCTATTTAACGGATTCATCTGAAGCAGAAAAAACACTGTTTATCCCCAGTTTACCTTATAGCCAGACAACTCCCCCACCTCCTGCAACATATTCCTTAATAAGGGTCCTCCCACTTCCGGATTTCTTAAGACCACTGTCAGATCATCGGTATATGCTAGGACTTTCACCTCTTCATCTTTCATCCTTCAGCCAAAGATATTCTGTTCCTGTCTAAAATATGCCAACAATCGTTCAAGAACCAGATTGAACAAGAAAAACGAAAGTGGACATCCCTGTCTAGTCCCTCTATACAACTGAAAAGCCTGAGCTAAAACATCATTAACCCATATTTTAGCCGAAATATTGTGTTGCAATGCACCTATAGCATTAAAAAACTGTGGACCAAAGCCCATCCGAAGTAGTGTAAATTCACACAATCAAATGCTTTTTCAGCATCAAAAAAATTAATATTTCTTCCATCTTAGCATGAGACAAACCTATTATATTCAGTAATGTCCTAATGTTATCGTAGCCATATCTGTTGACCATAAACCCCACTTGTGAACAACCTATCAATTCACCTATATATTTTTGTAACGTAGTGGCCATAACCTTCGAAAAGATTTTTAAATCCACATTTAGCAGAGAAATGGGGCGATAGTTAGCACATTTCGACAAATCTTTTTCCTGTTTAGGAATTAGGGTAATAATGGCCTCTTGCATCGATGGACACAATACTCCATCTGAGAGAAAGTTGCTAAATAAGACACACAATTTGGGTACCAAAACCGAACTAAACAATCTATAGATCTCCACAGGTAGCCTGCCTGAACCTGGAGATTTGCCCATATTGAGTTGACAAATAGCATCCCCAACCTCTGTTTCCAAAATCTGAGCATCAAGTGCCTCTTTGCCCTCCTCAGATAAAAAAGGAATGTCTATTCTATCAAAATATTCCACAAGTTTACCATCCTCAACTTGCGACGCATCCGAATAAAGAGAAGCATAAAAAGACCTAAAGCATTGATAAATATCATCACTTCTAACCTTCACCCCTCCGACTATATCCTCTATTTTCTGTATAAATGATCTTTCCGTCAAACTTTTCAATTTTCTAGCCAGCAAACGTCCTCCCTTATCACCCTCCTCCCAATACTTCTGCCTCATAAAACATAGACCTTTCTCTGCTTGTTCCTCCATCATTTTTCTTAATTTGCTCCTTGTACATACCATCTTTAATCTATCCTCTCCCTTACCAGATAAAGCATACTCCCGCTGTAGTTCCTTAAATTCTAATTCCAACCCTCTAACTCTCATCTCCCCCTCTCTTCTTGCTCTGGCTGTCCAATTAATCGATTCCCCTCGTATATTCGCCTTAAATGCATCCCACACCACCATACAGTATGCTGAATCCATATTATCCTACAAAAAATGAATAATGGAAGTATTAATGGCTTCACATATGTTCGCCTCTTGCAGAATGAATGTCTTAAGTCTCCATTTAACCCTAGTAGATCGATGCATACTCCGGTTCATGTTTCACCTTACCAGCGAATGATCAGAAAGACACTGCTCCCAAAATTTCTACAGTAGTTATTTCATCAATCAGTTTATCCGAGATCAACAAATAATCCAATCTTCAATAAGAGTTATGAGCTGAAGAATAAAAGGAAAATCCCTTCTCTGTGGGGTGAAGTGGCCTCCAACTATCCACCAGATCGAAAGTATCAATAAAATCCCAAAAGGCACCGCTCAGCCCAAGACCCGTGAATCTACATGTTGATAACCTACGCAAGGTGGCATCCAAACACAATTAAAATCACCTCCAAGAATGATAAAATCACTGTTCATTTTTTTCAAAAAGAGTCTGTCAGTTCCCTAAAAAAACTAATACCGTTCGAGCACAGGCTATACACCAAGCCCATAGTCATTATTCTCCCTTCATACTTAATATCCGCTAAAATATAGACCGTCCACCATCACCCATGAGTATATTTTCAACTACCATACCCAGGCTCTTCCGAATCTTTTAATTTCTAACCTGGAGAGAGTGAGGCTTTTTTCTCACTCTCTCATGTATTTCTGTGTGATTTGGACTCTGTATTGCTTTTGACTTTGGAGTCTGACAAACTCCATAGGCATCATCTTTACATTGGGCCTCATCCTGAGTTTGGCGGTAACCCTTAAATGCGGTGTTAATAGTATTACCGCCTCATTTAAGGGTCCGCCAAATCAGGAGTTTGGCAGATTTACCCCAGCTCTGAGCAATTTTGCTGTTTTTTGGTGCTATTACCGCCGGCGGTAATACCACTGGTGGTAATAGTGATGAACATTCCCCGTTGGGCCCAATGGGGAATGGGAAATTCCTGAATGGGAACAATGGGGACTTACCGTACCGCCAAACCCATGATCTGGCGTCAATAGCGCCGGGGGGATTGACGGTAGGACTTACAGCCCCTGCGGTAAAACCGCCGGGGGTGGCACCCAACTCGTGATGAAGCCCATTGTGTCACACAGCACCCTCAGCGCAGTGACACAGGGAAGTCTTCCAGATTTCCCAAACGTTTAAATACCTTCTCTTGGTAAAACTACTGTTTCCAAGACCAGTGAAATGAAATTGACTTTACTTACATTTTGTAACTTTCTAGACCCAGCTCACACTATTTTACAATAGGGTGCGGCACGGGTTACTTAGTATCCCCCTTTGTCTAGTTTCTCATGTAACATTTCTATGTTACCCTTCCTACAATGAATGGCTGGTAGCAGTGGTTTACGTTTTCCTACCATTGTTTGTTGTTACTGCAGGCTGCAATTGCAGCTGCAGTAAGACACCCAGGGGTGCCCATTTTGTCAAAATGGCCCTTGTCTTCTTTTTTCATCATTTCTTGTTGGAAAGGCCCTTCTTGAGATTTACTCTGAGCGCCAAACCAGGTTTGGTCCCTTTGTTCATATTGTCATTGGAGGGATTCACTAGTGAAGCCCGCCTCTGGCTCCAGGAAGTGAGGGAGGTGCCCGAAACTCCCTGTGCTTAATCCCCTTGGGTACAGGAATTCCCCCAAAGGTGATTGGCCAGCTGGATGCCCTTGGAGGACAGCCACCCTGCTGTGTGAGGGACAGCTAGGCTGCAAATGAATGGGAGAAACCTGCATAAAAGGCAAGACTTTTTACTTGCAAGGCAGAGTCGACCACTGGATGAAGGAATCCAAAGAGGAACTTGGAAGAGACACTTGCTGCAACTCCTGGACCGTTGGTTTGCCCGGTAAAGCCCTGTTGCATTGCTGAAGCTCAGAATTTGCCTCAACTAGAGAAGCCCTGCAACAGACAACTTCTCCCCTTGGGTTGGTGGGACCTATCAACCCCAAAGCGAACTCTTGTGGACATCCTCTCAGAGCTGGCTGTACTTCCATTGCTGCTGCAGGAACCGATTGCCAGGGAGAGGAACACCAAATCGAGTGCACCGTTTTTAAGTCAGACCCGAGCTACAGGAAGATCCTCCGAACCCCCATGAAGCAGGACTGACCAAGCCTGAGAAACCTCAACAGAGTGCTGAACCACACATGCGAGGAAAGTTCATAAAGGTATCCTAGAATTGCAGTGGTGGTGTTTGCGATAGCCGCAAAGAGCTGAAATTGCGAAGTGCCTCTGATCTGAAGTTTGCCCATTGCCAACCTTCCTTTCATAGCGCAGGAGTCTGCAGATGTCCTCCCTCTTGTCCCCATGACTGAGGCCCAGGAAGACAGGATATGCAGACCTACACAGGAAGAGAAGCCAGCTGAGTCCAGTTTTCTTCAAAACTAAGGGGATTTACTTCTTGTTGTGTAGCCTTGCTATGTCTCAGTTGAGAATTGTCTTGGTTGCCTTTGCAGAGTTGCTTGCAACTTTGTCCCTTACAAGCCTCCCAGCTTGCGGCCCTACAGTGATTTCATTTTCTTCAAAGACTTCTAAAACTTTATGCAAGACTTTTACTTACCTACCAGAAGTGCTTCAGTTCACCTAGACTTTTTGCTCAATTAACATTGGCGGGCCTGGCACCCTGACTCTTCTTACCTCTGACTTTGTGCTTTAACTATTCCCCAGGAAAGGGTTAAATTACTTTGCATTGGAGGGTTCCAAAAGTACTTACCTGTTTAAGAATATTTGTTAACCATTGTTTTATTCCCTCCTCTTTTGCTTTTGACACTGAACCTCAGTATTGCTCTAAATGTACCCGTGATATATCAATGTCCACAGTGTCCTAGTTATTTAAGTAACCCCAGGATGTCGGAAGTATCTGTGTGCCATCCCCAATGGGTATCTACTGATGTATTGGAACTGAGTGTGTGTAGCTTTGAAGTATGTTTTTGTTTTACATATATTTGCTCCCTTCGCTTTGAAGTATGTTTTTGTTTTACATATATTTGCTCCCATCTAAAGAAGGTTTATTCAACTGACTGTTAAATTAATAAATAATTGTTCAATCAAGAAACCATGAGAATAAGTGTCTATTTAGATACTTGTCACTGCATATCTCTGTGTGATAACCCTACAGCTCACATTAACCCCTCTTGAGGTAAGACTGGCTGCTCAATCACTCTACCAACATGTGTAGTACGTGTTTGTACCAAAGGTTGGGTTAACTATTGCCAAGAGGAAAAGGCTGGTGCATTCTCCCACAGGGTACTGCATACAATCTTGCCTAATAGGCAGTTTTACAAGGCCTGTTCCAGAGTGTGCTCACCTAGCTCTCTGGTGATCGTAGCACCTGAAAGGGGCTCCTCAGACCTTCCCTTTTCTATCCCTCTCACCACTCCTCTCTCGTGGAGTGATCACTTTCTCCTTTCCTCCCAGCTCACGCTCTCTACCCCTCAGGCCAAGCCAACTCCAGCACTGCCACCCACCTTCGCTGTCATCTGACCCATGAAGCGCGTGTCAGTTGAGGCTTTCGCCGCCACTTTCTCACACCCCGACACAGCCCTTTCCATGCTCCACTCTGCTATATCTGATACTCTTGATGCTCGTGCCCTTATCATGAGGATCCGCCTGAAGCCCAAAGCCAAGTGCAACTCCTGGTATGACTCAGACCTCGTCACCCTCAAGCGCAAGTGCAGGGTGGCTCAGAGGAAATGGCATGCTTCTGGTACATCCTCTGACAAACTGGCCTGCCGCCTGCTACAAAGGCAATACCGGCTCTCTGTCCTCACCAAGAAGAGAGCTCGCATCCAAGCCCACATTTTTGCAGCATCTAACCACTCGGCTGAGCTCTTTAAAATCTGCAAGTAACTGGACAGTCCTGCCACAGTCTCTACCTCTCCTGTCCCCTCCCAGGCCCTCTGCATGTCGCTGGCCTCTCATTTCATCTTTAAAACTAAGGACATCCTGTCCTTTCTCTCCTCCTCTACCCTTCCTCCCTCTACTCCCTGCTATTCCTCTGGCCCTTCTTCGGCCACCACTCCTCCCCCTCTTTTTTCCCCAGACAAGGTTTCTAGACAAGTCCAATCTATGAAAGTCTTGTCAAAACAGGTTCATCCCTGTTCCTCCAAAACCATCAAGGACCACATTGATTCTCTGGCTCCTCCTCTGGCTGACTTCTGCAACCACTCCTTCGCCACTGGAGTCTTCCCCTCCTCCCTGAAGCACTCCCTTGTGCACCCTCTTCTTAAGAAACCCTCTGCCGACCCATTCTCCCCGGCTAACTATCGCCCAATCTCCATCACTCGTTTCCTGGGCAAACTCTTGGAAAAGTTGGCCATCTCCCAGCTTAATCTCCACACTGAGGCTGTTGGTTGTCTCCATGATCATGAGTCTGGTTTCAGAGCTGCCAGAAGCATGGAAACTGCTCTCCTGAACATCCGTGTAGACCTGCTTTCCAACCTTGATTCTAACACCCCCTGTGTCCTCATCTTACTTGATCTCTCCTCTGCCTTTGACATGGTCAACCATGCCATCCTGCTCAACTGTCTCCATGATAACCTGGGTATCACTGGTCAGGTCCTGCGTGGCTGACTTCTTTCCTCTCGAATCGACCCTCCCAAGTTCAACTTGAGTCCTTCCCTTCCCCTGCTCTATCTCTATCTCTACCTGTGGTGTTCCACAGGGGTCTAACCTCTCTCCCTGGCTGTTCAACCAATACCTGGCACTTCTTGCCCACCGTATTGCTGTGCTCTGCCCCAACTTCCAGTGCTATGCAGATGACACCCAGCTCATTTTTAGGCTACCCTCAGCCACATCTTCTCCCTCGCTCATCTCAGACTGTCTGTCCGCCATCCAGGAGTGGTGTGCCACCAATGATCTCTACCTTAATGCCAGTAAGACCGAGATTCTCCTCATCGGCACACCCACTCCCTCCTTTCCTGTCACTCTCGGGCCGGCCTCTCTTGGCCCTCTCCCTGCTCCCACCTGTAAGGCTAAAAACCTTTGGGTCATCTTCGACTTCACACTATCCTTCTTTCCTCACATCTCTGACGTCTCTAAGAAGTCACACTACCAGCTGCACCTCCTCAGTGGTATTCTTCCTTTCCTCTCCTTCCCCCAGAAGCTCACTGTCTCTAGAGCTCTGGTTCTCTCTAGTCTGGACTATTGCAACAGCCTCTTTCTAAATCTGCCTGCTTCTACTCTCCGCCCTTTGCAACTCATCCAGAACAGGACTGCAAGACTTGTCCTTGGCCTCAAGCCCAGGGATCGTATCTCTCCAGGACTGAAATCTCTGCACTGGCTCACAGTGGCTGTGAGGATAAAGTTCAAAACCCTCTGCATTGTCCACAAGGCCTTCTGGGGTATGGGGCCTCAATATCTTCAACTCTCTCTTGCTAAATATCTTCCTTCTCGAGCTCTTTGCTCATCCGCCTCCAACTCCCTCAGGGTCAGTCGCTTCTCCAAGCAACGAGTTGGTGGTAGATCTCTTTCTTCGGCTGGGGCCACCCTCTGGAACAGCCTCCCTCCCTCCCTGAAACTTGAGGAGAATCATCTCCGGTTCCGGAATCACCTCAAAACATTTCTCTTTGCTTCTGCTTTTTCACCTCCTCTCCCCCGCTGACTTCCTGGCTGAAAGTGAATATCCACTGGTTACCTGGCCACCCTCTGTTCTCGGGCCCAGGTCCCTTCCCCCACCAGTCGCACACCTGCACTGCCTTCCTGGCAATCCCCGCACTTGGGACTGTTTCTGTATCCCTACAGTTCCAATAGCAGCACTTACACCTGATGTCTGCACTTACCCTTGCACTCGCCACCAGCTGGCTGTACCTTACTTATTTATTCTATTATCCTATGTACTGCACTGTCCCTTCCCCCTTCCCATGCACTTGCGCGATCTGAATGACACCTGGCCTAGTAGGATCATTGTCTGTCTTCCCTCTCTTCTCCCTCCTTTGCCTTGTCGCGCCTTGAAACACTTGTGTATAGGCGCTTTATAAATGCCATATCATATCATCATATTGTACCAAATCCCCAAATCCATGTGAGCGAAGCCACGGACAATAGCTAGTTCATATATTAATGCATTGCTTTAGTTTTGCAACATAAAGCAAATAAAAGCCTTTTAGCCCCCCATCCCCGACATCAACGTATCTGTGACAAAGGCACAGGTGTGGGCATCTTTGGAGCGCCAATTGATTTCAAATTGACCTGCCTGCCATTTACCTTTAAATGACGTTATTTATACTTAATAAGGTGAGAATTGCTCGCCTGTTAAACACATAGGGGCTCATTTTCGAGTGGGCGTGGACGGGTTATGTTCACACTTTCACAAACGCACAGTGGATCGCAAAAGGGAAGGGTAAAAGAGGCAGCGTGCACACTTGTATGCCATCTTTTTGCACTCCACTGTGCAAACTGAGTAAACCACACCATCCAGCTTATAGCGATTGTGCGAACCCGCAAAATGCAGCGAAAATGTCTGTTTGCAAAAACACCTGTAAAAACGGCTGTTTTTGCAAAAACTGCCGTTTTTAAAAAAAAATTCACAAGGGGCCAAGTTCTTACAACTTTTTTGGGGCACAATTCATGAAATGCGCTAGCACATTTCATCATTTGTGCCCAAAAAAAGAGCAGCCCCATCCACAAAGGACATCTGAATGGGCGTCCATTCAGAGGGTCCTTTCACCTGTTTGCACATTTGTGCAAATCAGGGGGCATTTCTGTGTATTTAAAAGTGCATCCCGAATTTACAAACAGGGTGCACTTTTAAATGGACAGAAAACTAAGGCTACTCCATATGTCTGTTTTGAATAGGTGAAGGGGGTGCACACTGCAAGACAGGAATTTCCTCACCCTGTCATGGCATTTTATATTTTAATTTCAACACCAGAGGTATGAACCACTGATGTCTCACTTGCATTTCTGCTCCTCAAACGGGATAGAAATGTTTTTTTTGGATTGCATTTTTCTGTGATAGGCCCCTCAAGGGCTGTGACAGTGAAATGCACCGGAAGTCTGTAGAAGATATTGGGCGACTGCTTCCAACACTAATGTATTCAATACGGATGGCAAGTGCATCATTTGCGCTACAGCTCAGCCCCGTGGAAATATGCAGGCCACTTTTGAGAATCAGGTGGCCAGCTCATTTCTAAAAATGGGTTCTCTGAAAACAGCATATTCTCTTAAAAATTAAAAAATAGTCACAATATGTATGGTGAAAGGAGAGGGAGGGGAGTGATGGTCCAGATGAGGAGTGATAGGCAAGAAAGCAAAGGGAGAGCAGTGGGCAGAAGGGGGAAGAGATGGGCCAGAGGTGAAGCG